>NC_045772.1:7055590-9543090 GCF_008692025.1 Phocoena sinus | reverse complement strand
TGCTTGGGACATGACACAGCCTGGGGACTTCCGAGAGCCGGGCTGGGCACAGGCAGCCTCTCCTCCATCCCTCTCTAGGGAGCAAAGGGCACCCTCAGGAGGGCAGAGCTGGGACCTTGCACAGAGCAGCCTGGCCAGGACTCCAGAAACTTTGGAATCATTCACTCCAGTCCCTGAGGCACTCAGGCTGAGCAGCCCCGCCCCCTTCCCCAGGGTCCTTTGGCCCTGTCTGTCTCTCTGACCCCAGTCTGGTCTCCCCCAGGGCATCCAGCCCTGTTCCCAGTTTTCCTGATGGAGGAACAGGGGAACGGGGCATATCCCAGCACAGTCTGCACCTGCTCAGGGGGCCACTCTCCCCACACGCACCCTCCCTCGCTGGTGGACCTAGGTCCTGCCTTCCCTTCTGGGACCTTCCCACACTTTGGTGGAGAACTCCAGCAGGGTGTAGGAATTTCCCCACAGTTTTACTCTGAGTGACAGAGGCAGACATAGGGGAGGGGCTGTCATTCCCCAGAAAAGACAGGACCTCTTTTCTGCTTTCTTCTTACCTGATGGACTGAGGTGAGCCGCACACTTTCATCTCATCATCACATCAGCACGGGGCCTCCTGCACCAGAGAGCTCCCTCAGAAATCTACGGGGGCACAGGGGAACCAGAAGAACCCAGTGAGCTGAGTGGCGAGGAGACTTTGTAGCGGTGCCAGAGGAGAGCTTGGTCTGGATCGGGATCACATTCTCCCTCCCTGGAAGGCAAGCGTTGGGGGATGGTTTTGGGGAGATTCTCAGGGACCCCAGCCGGGTCTCTGTAACCCCGGTCCTCGTAGAGACCCCGTCTCCTGCTCAGGAGGACTGGAGGCTGCTGGGTGTGAAGACCGTGACCTGGGAAGCGTGGGCGCTGCTCAGGACACCCCACACCCCAGGGCCGTTCTCACCCACAAACCACCTGTCACAAAAATGGGGGCTGAGCCATCACCTGGGGGACAGTGTCTGTTCTCCAGGGGACCAGGTCTAGAGGGCAGAGGTGACAGAGGGGCCCCAGCCCAGGGTGAGGGCGGGGTGGAGGGCACCCTCCATGAGGAGGGGCACCCACCCGAGAAGGAGGGGACACTGTGCTGAGTTTCCTCCCTGAGGATGTAGGTCAGCAGCCTGGTTCCCGTGCAGGTGGCCAGGCTGGGCTTCGGGGCAGGGCGGGCTGGTAGCCAGCTCCCCTGGGAGGAGCGCTGGGCCAGGACAGGGGCTCTAAGAGGAGCCGGATGGGGAGTCAGTGGGACACGGGGCAGCCCCTCGGGGACAAACAGGGCCAGCTAGGGCCAGGGTCCCACTTGGGGCTGGAAGACACAGTCACCACATTCCTCGGGCCTGGAGGGGGACAGCAAGAGCATGGGCGGCCACGCTTTCTGAGGCCGAAGTACGTCCCACAGCCACGTGTCCCTGCGTGGTCCTGGTCCAGCCTGGTCCCTCCGGGAGCCTTTCTCTTCTCTTCTGTGTAATGGGGTGAAAATGTGCCATGGCCAGTCGGCTGGCCCTGCACGGGGGGCTCCTAAGGAGAGCTCGGCCCAGGTTTCTCCCCTTCCCTTCCCTTCCCCAAGGATGAAGGCGGCTGCCTGCCTGTCTGAGCAACTTCTCCCCTCCCCACTGAGCGCCCCACGGGTCCCTCAGCCCAGCGGGCCCCAGGGAGCCTGCGCCAGGCCACGGCCCGTGCAGGAGACTCAGCGATGGGCCGCCATGGAGCTTGTCCTCCAGGGTACGGACACCTGTCCTTTCATCTGTCCCTTCACCGCCCGCCTTGCTGGTCCCTGCTGCCCAGATGACCGCACTCTCGCAGACCTCACTGGCCCATGGTCAGTTCTGGTGGCATCCAAGTCGGGCCTTTGTCAGAACAGGGAAAAAGAAACCTAAACTTCTCCGTGAAAGTATGACGTTTGGGTGGAGAAGTTCACCGTTTCATCAGTGGCCAGAGTTCAGGAAGGGGTGAGGCCCAACTCTGCCGACACAGTGGTTTCCAGGCGCTCTGATTGTATATAAGGCTCCTGGTGCTTGAAGAGGAGGCCTGGTGCTTGTAGGAGGCTCCTGGTGCTTGTAGGAGGCCACAGGCTGTGACCGAGCACAGAAACAGAAGACTCAGAGCCAGGGACGGTGAAGAAACTGACTCATGGAGGCCAGCACAGCACCCTGGACCAGGTACCACGCTACAGGGGAGCGGGGCAGTGGGAGCTAGGACAGGGGCGGGACGGTGGGGAGAGGCCGTGACCCAGTCTGACTTTGGGCAGAGGGTCAGGTCTTCACTGAGGCTCTGAGCATCTTGCATCGCTCCTGGGGGGAGATCCTGAGTTCCCTGGGAGCCCCCAGTGGGGGTCAGAGGGGGAGGACTCGTGGCTCCAGCAGAGATGTGGGGTGCAGAGGGAAAGGGTGTGCGGGGAGGAGAGGAGCGCTGGGCAGTCCCAGAAGGAGCCCCGCGTCTTCGGGCTTCTCCCGCCTTTGACCGTAGCTGCCTGTTGGATGAAAACACCTTCACTGAGAACTTCATGAATCGTATAAGGCCTCGTAAGACCTACCTGTGCTACAAGGTGGAGATCCTGGATGGTGACGCTAGGGTCCCTCTGGATGAGAAAAAGGGCTTCGTGCGCAACAAGGTGACTGACCCAGCCTGCCCGCAGCAGGCAGGGCCTCCCTATCGTGGGACACTCAGGGTAGAAGGTTGTCAGTTGCACACAGGATGTCCCACAAGCTCTCTCACCCCCGGTCCCTGCCATTGCTACCGCTGCTCTGCTTGGAATCAGGTGAGGACCCTTGCTGTGTGGCTGGCAGCTCTGAGCCACATGTCATAAGCCAATCACAGCAATCCAGGGCCTGGTACCTCCAATGTCACCCCAGGCTCTAGGACTAGGCTACTCCTCTCCTGCTGTGCCTCTGGGGAGGGGTTGGGACAGAGGGAAAGGCATCTGGACAAGGGGCCGGGTTCTTCCCCGGATTCCGCCAGGGGGATGGCTCTGGCTAGAGAGCCCGATTTCTTCCTCAGTCACTGTGGACTTAGACGGGCCCAGCAGGACCCCTGCCCACTGCTTGAGAGATCTTGCCAAGGGCGCTGATCCCTGCAACCCCACTGCCAGCTGTCCTTAGCCCAAGGACGCCCCTCAGCCACGGGGTCAGCACAGGGTGAGGCCCAGAGTAGAAGACTGTAGAAGTTTTGGTGCACATGTGGGGTGGGGTAGAGGGGGAGCTGGAGAGCAGGGTGAGTCGCTCCAGGGAGGAAACACCCACTTCCATGGCAGGAGGCCAGCGTGGGAGCTCCCCTGGCCTCCTCTCTGCAGGGCTGGACTAGGTGAGGCTCCTGAAGGCCCTACCTCGGGCACAAAATAAGAGGCGCTCCAGAAAACTCAGAAATCAAGATGAGTCACATTTCAAGGCAATAGTTTAAAAATCAAAATTAACACAATTCTGTGATGAACAAAACATCAACGTTTGCATGAAGACTGATGGGTTTCAGTGCTATGCAGAGCCACAGGGAGCCGAGGGCTGGTAACAAGTCATCACTGCTTGCCGAGCTTTTTGTAAAACACTGATACTGTGTCTCTCATGGAGTTTTGCGTTACTTTGAATCATGTAAACGCTGCATTGAAATATCATTCACTTGGCGCTGAGGCTTGCCCGTGCGCTAGTTTAGCGCTGGAGGCCAGTGCCTCTCCCACCTGCCTACTCTGGCCTCGTCCTGCCCCAACCCCGTCCACTTTTCTTCCTCTTCTATGTAGGGTGCTAACGAACCAGGGATGCCCCGCCATGCGGAGTGCTACTTCCTGGACCGGATCCGTTCTTGGAATTTGGACCGGGGGCTGCACTACAGGCTCACCTGTTTCATCTCCTGGACCCCTTGTCATTCCTGTGCCCAGGAACTGGCTACTTTCCTGGGGGAGAACAGCCACTTGAGCCTGCACATCTTCGCCTCCCGCATCTATAGACGCCCCGGTTATGAGGCTGGGATTCTCACACTGCAGGCGGCTGGGGCCCAGATTGCCATCATGACCTCTAAGGGTCAGCATGGGTCTCCTGGGGGTGGGGCGGTGTCAGGGAGAGGCCTGTGGGAAGTTGCTAGAAAGGGGCGGGTAGGGTGGGAATCCCTGGTAGAGAGGCCTTTGTGTGCTGCCTGAGAGGTGATGCTTGACTCTGGAAGGAGTCTATGGGAAGAGAGAGTTCGGGGGAGCAGAGCTGGTTTGGGGAGGGGAAGAAGGGGAGTGGGTGGATATGCAAGAAAGACTAGGGGACTTCCAGAAAGGAGAATTGGGCTGGCTCAAATTCCAGTTGCAAGAAAGAGCTGGAGGGGTAAGCTATTGAGTCCCCAGGAGGAAGGAGAGAGGAAGAAGTGAAATTATGAAGGGGAAAGTCTGTCCCGAAGAGTCATCTCAGCCCTGTGGCCCCAACCCTTCCCCAAACTGGAGTTCACCTTTCTCTCCCCTGTTCCATCTCAGAGTTTCAGCACTGCTGGGAAAACTTTGTGGACCACCAGGAAAGACCCTTTCGGCCCTGGGTTGGGCTGGAAGTAGAGAGTCAACATCAATGTAACGAACTGCAGGCGATTCTCCAGGTGAGGGCTCCTTCCTGCTGCTTCCCTGGACCTCCTCCGTCCCCTCCTCTCCCTGTGGCTTTTTCCTCCTCTCAGAGCCTCCTTTGGGTGACCTGCTCCCTCCTGGGGCGCCAGCTCCATCCTTTCCTTCCCTTCTCATGCGGTCCCTCTACTTTCTCACTTGCTGTGTCCCTCCTTCCTTCCCCATCTTTGTAACACTCCCCAGACCTCCTCTCGGTTTTTGTTTCATCTTCCAACGGTCTCACTCCCTGCTCCCGTTCTAGACGCAGGCAAACTGAAGGCTGGACGTCAACCTCTCTAAAGAAGTCAGGAGACCTCTGTTGAACAGGAGAAAAAACAGCTTTTTTTGAGAAATATAAACATGCCATTTGCTACCCTCTCCAGATTGATCCAAAGAAACCAGTGAAAGGCAAATGGCTCACAATAAAGAGTTTAAAAACACCCACAACAATCTGGGGGCTTCCCTGGTTGCGCAGTGGTTGAGAGTCCGCCTGCTGATGCAGGGCACACGGGTTCGTGCCCCGGTCCGGGAAGATGCCACATGCCGCGGAGCGGCTGCGCCCATGAGCCATGGCCGCTGAGCCTGCGCGTCTGGAGCCTGTGCTCCGCAACGGGAGAGGCCACAACAGTGAGAGGCCCACGTACCGCAAAACAAAACAAAACAAAACAAAATAAAACAAAAACAATCTGGGTAGATTTACTTTTCATTCAAACCTATATTATGTTCCAATCTACATTAGTAAGATCCTATTCAATATTATCAGAATGGTTTTCGATTTTTAGAGAAATGGATATTTTAATTGATTTTAAATCCAAAGCAATAAAATGAAATATTAAGAATCTTCCACCAAATATTTTTCCTCAGTAAATGTATCATGAACTACAAGTAGTTTATTAAAAGTTGCAGACATGAAGATGCCTTTCTCTTTTGTAGTGGATCTGATTCATGGTGGAGTGGAGGTATAGTGGTCACACTAATTCCTGCTGGAGTGAGTAAAAATCAACTAAATCTTGTAGGAGGGGAATCTAGGATTCAAAAATCTACAGTATACCCTAATGATGAAAAATCTGAAAGTGAAATTAAGAAAACACTCCCATTTACCATTGCAACAAAAAGAATAAAATATCTAGGAATAAACCTACCTAAGTAGACAAAAGATCTGTGTGTAGAAAATTATAAGACACTGATGAAATAAAGATGATACAAATAGATGGAGAGGTATACCATGTTCTTGGATTGGAAGAATCAACATTGTGAAAATGACTATACTACCCAAAGCAATCTACAGATTCAATGCCATCCCTATCAAACTATCACTGACATTTTCCACACAACTAGAACAAAAAAATCTCACAATTTGTATGGAAACACAAAAGACCCTGAATAGCCAAAGCAATTATGAGAAAGAAAAACGGAGCTGGAGGAATCAGGCTCCCTAACTTCAGACTATACTGCAAAGCTACAGTAACCAAGACAGTATGGTACTGGCACAAAAACAGACATATAGATCAATGGAACAGGATAGAAAGCCCAGAGATAAACCCACGCACATATGGTCACCTTATCTTTGATAAAGGAGACAAGAATATACAGTGGAGAAAAGACAGCCTCTTCAGTAAGTGGTGCTGGGAAAACTGGACAGCTACATGTAAAAGCATGAATTTAGAACACTCCCTAACACCATACACAAAAATAAACTCAAAATGGATTAGAGACCTAAATGTAAGGCCAGACACTATTAAACTCTTAGAGGAAAACATAGGCAGAACAAGCCATGGCATAAATCACAGCAAGATCCTTTTTGACCCACCTCCTAGAAAAATGGAAATAAAAACAAAAATAAACAAGTGGGATCTGATGAAACTTAAAAGCTTTTGCACAGCAAAGGAAACCATAAACAAGACCAAAAGACAACCCTCAGAATGGGAGAAAACATTTGCAAACGAAGCAACTGACAAAGGATTAATCTCCAAAATATAGAAGCAGCTCATGCAGCTCAATATCAAAAAAACAAACAACCCAATCCAAAAATGGGCAGAAGACCTTAACAGACATTTCTCCAAAGAAGATATACAGATTGCCAACAAATACTCAAAAGAATGTTCAACATCATTAATCATTAGAGAAATGCAAATCAAAACTACAATGAGATATCATCTCACACCGTCAGAATGGCCATCGTCAAAAAATCTACAAACAACAAATGCTGGAGAGGGTGTGGAGAAAAGGGAACACTCTTGCACTGTTGGTGGGAATGTAAATTGATACAGCCACTATGGGGAACAGTATGGAGGTTCCTTAAAGAACTAAAAATAGAACTACCATATGACCCAGCAATCCCACTACTGGGCATATACCCTGAGAAAACCATAATTCAAAAAGAGTCATGTACCACAATGTTCATTGCAGCTCTATTTACAATAGCCAGGACATGGAAGCAACCTAAGTGTCCATCAGCAGATGAATGGATAAAGAAGATGTGGCACATATATACAATGGAATATTACTCAGCCATAAAAAGAAATGAAATTGAGTTATTTGTAGTGAGGTGGATGGACCTAGAGTCTGTCATACAGAGTGAAGTAAGTCAGAAAGAGAAAAACAAATACCATATGCTAACACATATATATGGAGTCTAAGAAACAAAAATGGTCATGAAGAACCTATGGACAAGACGGGAATAAAGATGCAGACCTACTAGAGAATGGACTTGAGGATATGGGGAGGGGGAAGGGTAAGCTGGGACGAAGTGAAAGAGTGGCATGGACATATATACACTACCAAATGTAAAATAGATAACTAGTGGGAAGCAGCCGCATAGCACAGGGAGATCAGCTCGGTGCTTTGTGACCACCTAGAAGGGTGGGATAGGGAGGGTGGGAGGGAGGAAGACGCAAGAGGGAAGAGATATGAAGATATATGTATATGTACAACTGTTTCATTTTGTTATAAAGCAGAAACTAACACACCATTGTAAAGTAATTATACTCCAATAAAGATGTTAAAAAAAAATCTACAGGCATTGACAACCTATCACCCTGCCAACAATACTGTTTTGAAATGACAGACCATGCGACAGGAGAAGAGAAAGAATGAGTCTAAATACTGGAAGGGAAATTTCAAATCAGCAGTCGGGTGAACACCAGGAATTACTTCAGCCCCACACCACTCCTAATTCTACCGCCCTGTAGGGGAAGCCAGAGGGAGGTGCTTTCCTGCACAGATGATGAACTGGCCCCTGCACAGTACATGGACCCAAGCAGGACCCATCTCAGGCACTAGATTTCTCTCCTGCCACTGATTCTGTCGGGCCTGAACTGAGCTGAGTCAGCCCCTGACAGCTGGTTGTCCTGCACAGGCGTCCAGACAGCGAAGTCTCCCCAGGCCTCTCCTCACAGACTTCTGCTCACATGTCAGGGGCCCAAACTGTGTCACAACCTCACACAATGACTGTGAGGGGCTAGGAGTGGAATCATCTGGTTTGAGACCTGAAGGGATAGAAAATAAGGGAGAGACGATGATGATGGCCAAGGAGGGAGGAAGGGACAAAGTCAGGGAGGGCTGGCACCCCAGAGGGAAGGACTGATAGAACAGTGTGACCCGGAAGGGGGAGGGGATGGGAGAGGAGGGGAGAGGAAAGGAGAGGAGAGGAGCAAAGCAGGGCCAAGGACCAAGGGTGGAAGGACAAGGGACCTAAGGACAGGATGCTGGGATGGGGGAGGGTGGGCAGGGACAGAGCTACCTGGAGGGGCTATAAGTCAGGCTTGTTTCACAGAAGAAGCCATGTGGGGAGGGTAGGATGGTCCAGGCCTGGCTCAGCTGCTCAGCGGTGCTGTCAAGGAGCAACCTGCTGTTCCTGCTCCCCAATCTCAGCTCTCGGCACTTGTTTCCTCAGGGCCTCAGATGGCTGCCCACCTCCAGACGTCACATCTCATTCCAGAGGGGAAGAAAGAGGATGGGACAAACCCCAGAACTTCAGAGCCTGTACATCTTTTTAATGGATACTAGCAGTGTCCTACCGTGAGAAGGGGCTGATGGGAAAACTCACAGATCACACTTTCTGTTGGTGTTTCACTTGAGCCAGTGTGGGCTGCAGAGGGAAAAAGATCGGTTCTTGGGCTCCTCACCTGGAACATATGGAGAATAATAGTGACTGACTGAGGGCTGTTGTGCAGTTAAACGTCAAGTACTTAGGACGATTTGACACAGTTAGTCTTCAACAGATGATGATGCTACTATAAAAAAGAGGAGAAATCACATTTAATAAATCACTCAATCCACAGATAATGCAGTCTTCCGGCACATTCTGGCTCACACCGCGTGCAGCCAGGTGCCCAGAGAGACGTGGTGGACAGGCAGCACTGGGGGCCTCAGCAGCAGAGCGGTTCTGGCCGAGACCCAGGCCAGGCTGGTTCCTGCTCCCGAGCCCCTCAGTGTCGCTGATGGGGCCTCACCTCCTCCTCCCGGGGTCTCCTCCTCTGACCCCTAGGGGCTCTCCTCCTGCACTCCTGACTCGATGTCTGGGCCTGACCTCTTTTGATGAGTCCCGGGTGTGTTCTCAGCTGATGCCCTCATTTCTGTGTCTCCTGCCCCCTCCTGCTGCAGGTGTGCCAGGGAGTCTGCAAGTCCCCAGAGACGAAGGAGTCACGCCCATGGGAGGGAGGATGGACTGAGAGGGGACTCCTTTCACTTATCTTTATTTTATTTTTAATAGTAATTAATTAATTTATTAATTAGGCTACATGGGGTCTTAGTTGTGGCACTCGGGATCTTTTAGTTGTGGCATACAGGCTCTTAGTTGCAGCATGCTGGATCTAGTTCCCTGACCAGGGATTGAACCTGGGACCCCGGCAATGGGAGCGTGGAGTCTTAGTCACTGGACCACCAGGGAAGTCCCTCACTTGGCTTTAAATTAACAGCTACCTTTTGGTTGCAAACTCACCATGTCTCCTCGCGTTGACCAAGCCCTCTTCATACATAAGCTTATCCCAACTTTACCAAATCTCAGAACAAGGAATTACTACTATTTTGCTATGAGGCAAAATCCTTTTTCCCCTCTTCCCAAGGTCTCACATGTAGGACGTGGTAGAGGCCAGATTCACACCTGGGTCCGTGCCAGTCCCTAGCCAACACTGAGACACTTTCTTAAAGACTGTGAGTTATACTAGGATGCACACAGAGGGGCAGGAGAAGGCCACAAGCAAAGCCGGTGTTTCCAGCCCAGGAGTCTGGAGTTGGCCCAGTCAGACCAGAGAGCACATGTGAGAGACTTCAGGGCAGAGGGGAGGGACTGAGACAGGACCAGGATCCTGGGGAGATGTCTGGAGAGGGCAAAGGAGGGTCAGGGCTGAGGGTCGGAGGGGCCCGAGTGAGGACACAGGAGCATTTGTCACCTAGGGAGCTGGAGGGGAGGTATCTTCATCATCCTGGAACCCTGTGAAGGTGCCGTGCTCTGCGTCAAGGTGTCAGAGGGTACAGACACAAGCACTGTGTCAGAGGACTGCTAGTGACAGAGACTGCATACCCGGTTGACTCTGAATTTCAGATAAACAACAAATATATATATTTGGAACTTAACCAAAAATATATTCACATTTAACTGGGGTCCTATATTTTCGTTTGATCTATCTGACTGCTCTTTTTGTACAGGAGACATTTACAGGAACTCTCATTCTTGTCCCAGCCCTGCTCGGGCTGAGCAGTGGTCCTGCATCCTCCCTGGGGGTCCTTCGGCCCCAATCTCCCCTCTGATGGGCTCCCCTGGGGCACCCCGCCATGTCCCCAGGATGGTTTCTGGTGTGTTCCAAACAGAATTCGGGTTGACAAGGGCATGCTTCCTGTCTGCTTGTGAAATATCAAAAGAGGGAAGTCCTCTGAACGTGACACTAAGAGACTTTGAGTTGCACAAGTGTCGTTGCACAAGCGACACTGCAACACTATGAAGGGAAAGATAACTCTTCTTGCTCGTGGAGAGACAAATATCTGCATACCTTTAGGTTTAAACTGCAGAAAGTGGTGGGTGTTTAACACAGCAGAATATTTTCTCTGAAATGTAAAATGAAAGGCTGAAGTTTCAGGGGAGGTGGACTGGCAGGGAGAAACACAGGGGAGGCTGAGCCCTCCTGTTACAAATATGGGAGCCACGGGAGACGTTCATGGTTGGCATGATGAAAAATAGAATTTAAGCTGGAGGATTGGGGGGGGTGGGGAAGAGTTGAGGGTCTGAGAACAGTGATATTACTTCCAAGGCAGAGACGAGTGAAAGGAAGATGCTGTGGTGTACATTCTCCCCGATCAGAAATGACGTCAAAAGATGATGGATCAAGACCCAGAAGTATAAGCACATCATGTAACTGTAAGGAAAGGACCGTGGAAGTTAGAGAGGTAGTTAAAAGCTGTGGTGTTTGACAGGGCTGGAGTCGGCAAGAATGATGGCACAACTTTGCTTTTAGTTTTGGGTTTCTTTGTCATTTTGATTTTGTAATGGTGTGTGTCTTTACATGAATATCTTCTAATTCCATTCACAGTAGGGACAAAACCCGTAGAAAATGCTTTGTAATAAATTTAATAAGGAATGAATAAAACTAAAGTAATATATAAATTTAATAGAAATCCATAGAAAAACATGATTGCTTTTGCCTTTTTTGTTTGTTTTTTGAACTTGAAAAACTACTACTTAGGTTCAAATAGTAAAAGAAGAAGTTAGGTAACATGTGATGGATGGTGATGCAGCCAAATATCTCATGGGCCTCGTGGGCCCGAAAGCACAGCAGGGGCCCAACTGGGAGAGGGGCTTGAGCTTGGACATCACTCAAGACAGGGAGATGTCCCTCCCCACACTCTGGGTGAAACAGGGACTCAGAAAGCCCCAAGGAACTGTGGTTGAAACAATCTAACACCTGGCTTTTTTCTGGACTGCAAGAAGCTCAGGTTAAGAACTAGTGTGCCTATAGATCTCTTCTTGTGTTGTAGGTGCAAAGGAAGGTGAAGTGAAGTACAAACTGGATGTGAATTTCACATCAACCTCATTAACGCCAAACATTTGCTTGGATACTGATGGGAAATGTGTACTGAACCCAATGGCCAATCAGGAACTGCCAGTTCTTGGAGGGTATCTAGCTCTCATTCATTTGTAGCAGAAACGTTTTTTTCCTGTATTATTAGATGTCCAGTCCAGCATGCTCTCTTTACGCTGTCTGGACAGGCAGCTGTTTGACTGGCACTAGGCAGGCTGAATGTCATTTGAAGAATATACTTTTGCAATCCCTTTCAAATTACCCATGACATTTTTCACAGAACTAGAATAAATGATCCTAAAATTTATATGGAATCCCAAAAGACTCAGAATTGCCAAGGCAATCCTGAGGAAAAAGAGCAAAGGTGGAGGCATAACCCTCCCAGACTTCAGACAATACTACAAAGCTACAGTAATCAAAACAGCATGGTATTGGCACAAAAACAGGCATATGGATCAATGGAACAGAATAAAGAGCCCAGAAATAAACCCACACACCTATGGTCAATTAATCTTCAACAAAGGAGGCAAGAATATACAATGGAGAAAAAGAGTCTCTTCAGCAAG
Organism: Phocoena sinus; assembly: GCF_008692025.1. Taxonomy (NCBI): domain Eukaryota; kingdom Metazoa; phylum Chordata; class Mammalia; order Artiodactyla; family Phocoenidae; genus Phocoena; species Phocoena sinus. The sequence continues at coordinate 9,530,929 of NC_045772.1, read as the reverse complement.
TGGTGTTGGGAAAGCTGGACAGCCACATGTAAATCAGTGAAGTTAGAACACTCCTTCACACCATACACAAAAATAAACTCAAAATGACTTAAAGACTTAAATATAAGACATGACATCATAGAAATCTAGAAGAGAACATAGGCAAAACATTCTCTGGTGTAAATCATACCAATGTTTTCTTAGGTTAGCCTCCCAAGACAATAGAAGTTTTTGCTTTTGCAAAAATAAACAAATGGGATCTAATCAAATTTATAAGCTTTTGTACAGCAAAGGAGGCCATAAACAAAACAAAACAAAAAGACAACCTACTGACTGCAAGAAAATATTTGCAAATGATGTGACCAACAAGGGTTTAATTTCCAAAATATACAAACAGCTCATACAACTCAATAAAAAAAAAAAACCCAATCAAAAAATGGGCAGAAGACCTAAATAGACATTTCTCCAAAGAAGACATACAGATGGCCAAGAGGCACATGAAAAGATACTCAACTTCGCTAACTATCAGAGAAATGCACATCAAAACTACAAAAAGGGCTGAGAGGAACCAAGATGGTGGGGTAGAAGGACGTGCTCTCACTCCCTCTTGTGAGAACACCAGAATCACAACTAGCTGCTGGACAATCATCGACAGGAAGACACTGGAACTCACCAAAAATATACCCCACATCCAAAGACAAAGGAGAAGCCACAATGAGATGGTAGGAGGGGCACAATCACAGTAAAATCAAATCCCATAACTGCTGGGTGGGTGACTCACAGACTGGAGAACACTTATACCACAGAAGTCCACCCACTGGAGTGAAGTTTCTGAGCCCCACGTCAGGCTTCCCAACCTGGGGGTCCGGCAACGGGAGGAGGAATTCCTAGAGAATCAGACTTTGAAGGTTACGGGGATTTGAAAGCAGGACTTCAACAGGACTGGGGGAAACAGAGACTCCACTCTTGGAGGGCACACACAAAGTAGTGTGCACATCAGGACTCAGGGGAAGGAGTCGCGGCCCCAGGGGAGACTGAACCAGACCTACGTGCTAGTGTTGGAGGGTCTCCTGCAGAGGCTGGGGGTGCCCGTGGCTCACTGTGGGGACAAGGACACTGGCAGCAGAAGTTCTGGGTAGTACTCCTTGGCGTGAGCCCTCCCAGAGTCCACCATTAGCCCCACCAAAGAACGCAGGTAGGCTCCAATGTTCGGATGCGACAGGCCAAACAACCAACAGGGAGGGAATCCAGCCCCACCCATCAGCAGTCAATCGGATTAAAGTTTTGCTGAGCTTTGCCCACCAGAGCAACAGTCAGCTCTACCCACCACCAGTCCCTCCCATCAGGAAACTTGCACAAGCCTCTTAGATAGCCTCATCCACCAGAGGGCAGATAGCAGAAGCAAGAACTACAGGCCTGCAGCCTGTGGAACAAAAAACATATTCACAGATAGACAAGATGAAAAGACAGAGGGCTATGTACCAGATGAAGGAACAAGATAAAACCCCAGAAAAACAACTGAATGAAGTGGAGATAGGCAACCTTCCAGAAAAAGAATTCAGAATAATGATAGTGAAGATGATCCAGGACCTCAGAAAAAGAATGGAGGCAAAGATCGAGAAGATGCAAGAAATGTTTAACAAAGACCTAGAAGAATTAAAGAACAAACAAACAGAGATGAATAATACAATAACTGAAATGAAAACTACACTAGAAGGAATCAACAGCAGAATAACTGAAGCAGAAGAACAGATAAGTGACCTGGAAGACAGAATGGTGGAATTCACTGCTGTGGAACAGACTAAAGAAAAAAGAATGGAAAGAAATGAAGACAGCCTAAGAGACCTCTGGGACAACATTAAACGCAACAACACTTGCGTTATAGGGGTCCCAGAAGGAGAAGAGAGAGAGAAAGGACCAGAGAAAGTATCTGAAGAGATTATAGTCAAAAACTTCCCTAACATGGGAAAGGAAATAGCCACCCAAGTCCAGGAAGCGCAGAGAGTCCCATACAGGATAAACCCAAGGAGAAACACGCCGAGACACATAGTAATCAAATTGGCAAAAATTAAAGACAAAGAAAAACTTATTGAAAGCATCAAGGGAAAAATGACAAATAACATACAAGGGAACTTCCATAAGTTTAACAGCTGATTTCTCAGAAGAAACTGTACAAGCCAGAAGGGAGTGGCATGATATACTTAAAGTGATGATAGGGAAGAACCTACAACAAAGATTACTCTACCCGGCAAGGATCTCATTCAGATTCAATGGAGAAATCAAAAACTTAACAGACAAGCAAAAGCTAAGAGAATTCAGCACCACCAAACCAGCTCTATAGCAAATGCTAAAGGAACTTCTCTAAGTGGGAAACACAAGAGAAGAAAAGGACCTACAAAAACAAACCCAAAACAATTAAGAAAATGGTCATAGGAACATACATATCAATAATTACCTCAAACGTGAATGGATTAAATGCTCTAACCAAAAGACACAGGCTTGCTGAATGGATACAAAAGCAAGATCCATCTATATGCTGTCTACAAGAGACCCACTTCAGACCTAGGGACACATACAGACTGAAAGTGAGGGGATGGAAGAAGATATTCCATGCAAATGGAAATCAAAAGAAAGCTGGAGTAGCAATACTCATATCAGATAAAATAGAGTTTAAAATAAAGAATGTTACAAGAGATAAGGAAGGACACTACATAATGATCAAGGGATCAATCCAAGATGAAGATACAACAATTATAAATATATATGCACCCAACATAGGAGCACCTCAATACATAAGGCAACTGCTAGCAGCTATAAAAGAGGAAATCGATAGTAACAAAATAATAGTGGGGGACTTTAACACCTCACTTACACCAATGGACAGATCATCCAAACAGAAAATTAATAAGAAAACAGAAGCTTTAAATGACACAATAGACCAGATAGATTTAATTGATATTTATAGGACATTCCATCCAAAAATAGCAGATTACACTTTCTTCTCAAGTGCGTACAGAACATTCTCCGGGATAGATCACATCTTGGGTCACAAATCAAGCCTCAGTAAACTTAAGAAAATTGAAATCATATCAAGCATCTTTTCTGACCACAATACTATGAGATTATACATGAATTACAGGGAAAAAAACGTAAAAAACACAAACACATGGAGGCTAAACAATACGTTACTAAATAAACAAGACATCACTGACGAAATCAAAGAGGAAATCAAAAAGAACCAGAGACAAATGACAATGAAAACACGACGACCCAAAACCTATGGGATGCAGCAAAAGCAGTTCTAAGAGGGAAGTTTATAGCTATACAAGCCTACCTCAAGAAACAAGAAAAATCTCAAATAAACAATCTAACCTTACACCTAAAGGAACTAGAGAAAGAACAAACAAAACCCAAAGTTAGCAGAAGGAAGGAAATCATAAAGATCAGAGCAGAATAAATGAAATAGAAACAAAGAAAACAATAGCAAAGATCAATAAAACTAAAAGCTGGTTCTTTGAGAAGATAAGCAAAGTTGGTAAACCATTAGCCAGACTCATCAAGAAAAAGAGGGAGAGGACTCAAATCAATAAACTTAGAAATGAAAAAGGAGAAGTTACGACAGACACTGCAGAAATACAAAGCATCCTAAGAGACTACCACAAGCAACTCTATGTCAATGAAATGGACCACCTGGAAGAAATGGACAAATTCTTAGAAAGGTATAACGTTCCAAGACTGAACCAGGAAGAAATAGAAAATATGAACAGATCAATCACAAGTAATGAAATTGAAACTGTGATTAAAAATCTTCCAAGAAACAAAAGTCCAGGACCAGATGGCTTCACAGGTGAATTCTATCAAACATTTAGAGCAGAGCTAACACCCATCCTTCTCAAACTCTTCCAAAAAACTGCAGAAGAAGGAACACTCCCAAACTCATTCTAAGAGGCCACCATCACCCTGATACCAAAACCAGACAAAGATACTACAAAAAAAGAAAATTACAGACCAGTATCACTGATGAATATAGATGCAAAAATCCTCAACAAAATACTAGCAAACAGAATCCAACAACACATTTAAAGGATCATACACCATGATCAAGTGGGATTTATCCCAGGGATGGAAGGATTCTTCAATATATGCAAATCAATCAATGTGATACACCATATTAACAAACTGAAGAATAAAAACCATACGATCCTCTCAATCGATGCAGAAAAAGCTTTTGACAAAGTTCAACACCCACTTATGAAAAAAACTCTCCAGAAAGTGGGCATAGAGGGAACCTACCTCAACATAATAAAGGCCATATATGACAAACCCACAGCAAACATCATTCTCAATGGTGAAAAACTGAAAGCATTTCCTCTAAGATCAGGAACAAGACAAGGAAGTCCACTGTCACCACTATTATTCAACATAGTTTTGGAAGTCCTAGCCACGGCAATCAGAGAAGAAAAAGAAATAAAAGGAATACAAATTGGGAAAACTCGACAGCTACATGTAAAATAATGAAATTAGAACACTCCCTAACACCATACACAAAAATAAACTCAAAATGGATTCGAGACCTAAATGTAAAACTGGACACTATAAAACTCTTAGAGGAAAACATAGGAAGAACACTCTTTGACATAAATCACAGCAAGATCTTTTCTGATCCACCTCCTAGAGTAATGGAAATTAAAACAAAAACCAGAGAAAACCATAATTCAAAAAGACACATGCACCCCAATGTTCATTGCAGCACTATTTACAATAGCCAGGTCATGGAAGCAACCTAAATGTCCATCGACAGACGAATGGATAAAGAAGATGTGGTACATATATACAGGGAATATTACTCAGCCATAAAAGGGAACGAAATTGAGTGATTTGTTGAGATGTGGGTGGATCTAGACTGTCATACAGAGTGAAGTAAGTCAGAAAGAGAAAAACAAATATCGTATAGTAACGCATGTATGTGGAACCTAGAAAAATTGTACAGATGAACCGGTTTGCTGGGCAGGAGTTGAGACACAGATGTAGAGAAGAAAGGTATGGACACCAAGGGGGGAAAAGCCACGGGGTGGTGGGCATGGTGGTGTGCTGAATTGGGCGATTGGGATTGACCAATGTATACACTGATGTGCATAAAATTGATGACTAATAAGAACCTGCTGTATAAAAAAATAAAATAAAATTCAAAAATTCAAAAAAAAAACTAGAAAAAGTTATCACCTCACACTGGTCAGAATGGCCATCATTAAAAAGCCTACAAACAATAAATGGTGGAGAGAGTGTGGAGAAAAGGGAGCCCTCCTACACTGTTGGTAGGAATGTAAATTGGTGCAGCCACTATGGAGAACGGTATGGAGGTTCCTTAAAAAGCTATATGATCCAGCAATCCCATTCCTGGGCGTATATCTGGAGAAAATTCTAATTCAAATTAGATACATGCACCCCAATGTTCATAGAAGCACTATTTACAATAGCCAAGGCATGGAAACAACCTAAATGGACAGATAAATGGATAATACACACCACACACACACACACACACACACACACACACACACACACAATGTAATACCACTCAGCCGTAAAAAGGAATGAAATAATGCCATTTGCATCAACTTGGGTGGACCTAGAGATTATCAAACTAAATGAAGTCAGACAAAGACAAATATATGATATCACTTATATATGGAATCTAAAATATGATACAAACGAACTTATTTGCAAAACAGAAACAGACTCACAGACAGAGAAAACAAACTTATGGTTACCAAAGTGGAAAGGGGAAGGGAAGGATAAATTAGGAGTTTGGGATTAGTAGATACAAACTATGGTGTATAAAATAGATAAACAACAAGGTCTTACTGTATAGCACAGAGAATTATACCTTTTAAAAAAAGAACATACGTTTAAAAATTGTGGTACAATACACATATAACATCAAATTTACCTCAAGAATACACTTTTATTTTTCATCTCTGAATGATGTCCCTTGAATACCTCATTTATTCAACTTCGATGGCTCTCCTTTATTTTTTAACATGATATTTAACTTTTCAGATGTGCCTGGATGTTTGTGAGCCCAGAACTCTGGATGGGGGTCCCAGACCCCTAGCAGCTCGGCAACCCCCTCGCTCAGCAGTGTTCTGTGTGCAGGAAGCATGTGTGACTTACATGTGTATTCGGATGTCACTGGGCCTATGAACATACCAGGCTGTTGTGGGATTTTTAATTGCCATTTTCATCAATATCATTAAATATGATCTCATCTATGTAATTAAAACTAAATTTAAAAATTAAAAAAAAAGAAAGTCAGAGCAGCCATATCTGAGAGGCATCACCTGGGTCCTGGGGTTTTCATTCTCCTGCTATATGATGACCCAGCTGGATGCCTGCAGTCCCCTGGGCTGGACCCTGTGGTCACCCTTGACTCTCTCGTCCCTTCCTCCACATTCTTGCTGCTTCTGCCTGTGGTTTTTGTCTTTGGTGCTGTGGGCCCTCGAATGTGTGCAATTATATAACCTGGGAGCTGACCCTTGGTCATCATGACACTCCTGTGTTATAAACTTAGGACTTAATGTGAAGCAGAAATAAGTGAAAATAAGCAACACTTACTGAGTGCTGACTGTCCACTACATTCTCACCCTCATGCCTGAACAGGAATGAGTGGCTCACTTAAACCTCCACCCGGCCCAGCAGTGAAGATCAATTCCTCACCTCTACTGCACAGGTGAGGAAACTGAGGGTCTCGGGGTCAGAGGTAACAAAGCAGAGGTGGTCTGAACCAGTTGGCACCTCTTAGCCCACGTGCTTGAACACTTTGCCTGGGATGATTAAAGAAAGTCTGAAATCAATAGCCAAGATTTTTTTAATATAAAGATTTATGCAATTTTACAAGAAATATCCTTATCTAGATACAATTTAAAAAAAGAAAAGCTTCCTTGTAAAGGAAGAAGTGGTTATACAGTTTCCTGTTAGGAAACTGTCACTTTTCAGAAAGGAAGTCAATTTGTCCTTGAATTTCACAGACAGAACTTTCCAAAATCTACAATCAAAATCACTCCATTGCAAAGTATAAGTGCACCACTAAAATGCTTTTTTTTTAAGTTTAATTACATATTCAATATAGAAATTCTTTTATTTATTTATTTATTTTTTGCAGTACGCGGGCCTCTCACTGTTGTGGCCTCTCCCGTTGCGGAGCGCAGGCTCCGGACGCGCAGGCTCAGCGGCCATGGCTCACACGCCCAGCAGCTCCGCGGCATGTGGGATCCTCCCGGACCGGGGCACGAAACCGCGTCCCCTGCATCGGCAGGCGGACTCTCAACCACTGCGCCACCAGGGAAGCCCAGAAATTCTTTTATTGATAAGATTTAAATATGATACTATGTGAACACCAGGTGCTCGCTCCCCAACTTGAGAAATAGACACAAAACAGCCCATCACCACTGTCCCCCCATCTCCCTCCAGCTATAAAATTCAGGAAAATCAATCATGCTTGACTTCTAGCTCAGAAGTAAGTCTAGCAACATTTCTTGTGTTTCTTCTGCCTGATTTTTCTTCTGCCCAATATATTTACAACAAAGATGATAGAGTATAGCTGTCAAAGTCATGGGCTGTGGGTACAGATTTCCTGGGTTCAACTCCCGGCAACTCTTCCTCCTAGCTGTGTGACCTCAGCTGAGTGACTAACCCCCTCTGTGCCGCAGCACTAGGTGCAGGGTAGGAAGAGGATTAAGTGTATGAGTATAGGCACAGCCCTGAGAACTGGGCATGCCTCTGGCTCCCAGGTCATAAACTGTACTGCGCTTGAAACCATACTATACCCTCAAGTTGGAGTCCTGCTTTTCCTCCCATAGCATGTCATAAACATTTCCTCAAGTCTTAAAGATTCATCATAAATACATAACATTCAAATATAGAAACAAATGCATCAATATTCAAAAGGCCATATAATGTTCTATGTGTGGATATTTCCTGATTTATTTGATCCAAGCAACACCCCCAGTGGAGCACATTAAGGTAGTTTCCAAATTTTTGGTATTGTCAATAAAGCAGAGACACTGCGTTTTATAAGTTCTCTGGCATTTTGGACGGATGGTCCTAGAAAACTTCCTAAGAGCTGGACACTGAGCTTTTGGTACACTTTCCTATGAAAATCTTCTTGGAGTTCCTCTCCCAACAGGTGGGTGTGAGAGGGGTCTGTGGGACCACCATCTCCTGGCTCCTCTGCATCTGGGGTTGTCCCTGGTCAGGTGAAGAACAGGAGTCAACCCACAGGCTGCGAGGAGCTCAGCCCCAAACCAGGTCCCAGCCCCTATTCTGGGACAAAATCCAAGTGTTACTGCAATTCCGTCACTCTGGATGAAGGCTAGACCTTAAACACCTGGTCTCAGCAGAGTCACTCAGTTACAGCCCCATGTTGGCTGACTGCTGTCCCCTAAAGGAGGAGGGGTTCAGGGGACACCTGTAGGGACAGAGGTGCCTGTGGGATGGTCAAGGAGAGAAACCCAGTGAACAGGAAGCCAGAGAGTCAGTGGGGGAGGCCACCATACAGAGGAGGTGATTACACTGAGGAGGACAGCCCTGGGTCTCAGGGGTGACCATGACCCCAACAATATACAGCAAAGGATGAGATGTGGTCACGTGGACCAGCCTAACTTCGGGGCAGAGCTGCCTGGAGGCCACCAGCAAAGGAACCAAAAGCTGCTGGGCTGGTCCCAGGTGGTTGGAGGCTCAGAGGGGAACAGGTGCCTGCAAGGACCCCAAGAGCATTCTGCACCTTCCTTTTCTCTCCCCACTCTGGCCCCAGATGCCGGATGCCTCCAGAGGTCTTCAACTTCCACCACGGAAACTGGTAACAGGCTGAAGAGCAGCACGAGACTTACCTCTGCTACCATCTGGAGTAACTGACCAGTGACACTCTGTCTTGCTGGATATCAATGTCCTTCACAGCCAGGTGTCAGCCAGGGACAGGCACAGACATGGCCGATGTGCAGGGAGAGGTGAAGCCAAATCTGGCCTCTGTACCCCAACACCAAATTAATTCTCAAAGACAGAGTTTTGGGTGAAGTAGAAAAGAATAGCTTTATTGCTTTGCCAGGCAAAGGGGGCCACAGTGGGCTGATGCCCTCAAAACTGTGTGTCCCAACCCAGGGGAGTTTGGTGAGGAGTTTTATGGCAAAGGTTCAGGGTGGGGTTGCTAATAAGATTAGGGTGTGTGCAGGGTCTGTACCCCTTTAATCTGGTTTCAGGTAATCTTTTTTTTTTTTTTTTTTTTTTTTTTTTGCGGTACGCGGGCCTCTCACTGTTGTGGCCTCTCCCGCTGCGGAGCACAGGCTCCGGACGCGCAGGCTCAGCAGCCATGGCTCACGGGCCCAGCCGCTCCGCGGCATGTGGGATCTTCCCGGACCGGGGCACGAACCCGCGTCCCCTACATTGGCAGGCGGACTCTCAACCACTGCGCCACCAGGGAAGCCCTCAGGTAATCTTTTGATGAATTTCTCTGGTTCCTTTAATCTGGCCTCAGGTGGTCTTCCCTGGAATGAAGAATGCTACATCTTCCATTTGTTGGGGCCTTTAGTACTGTAAAGAGCTCAGAGATATTATGTGTATCCCTTGATATGGAACCAGGACCCTTCCCCAAGGCTACACTATTGTTTATTGGCTGTTCCTCCTTTGTCTCTGCATCCCTTCCCTTCCCTGATTAGCAACTGTTTGAACCTGCCGTTTGGAACTCAGGAAAGGTCAGGGAGGCTGAACAGAAAGACTCCCATGTCCAGGAGACCCACAGGGCCCTGCTCAGTTTCACTCCCCCCCTTTTCTTTGATACTCCTCAATCTTGAGGAGGACAGATGTTGGACAAGAAAAGGAAAAATTGTTTTGGATAGAGATGTTAATCATAAACTCGGCAGAGGAACTCGATTCTAGGGGGACTCAATTTTAATCCCCACTTCGCTTTTTCTCTTTCCCCAAATCTTTCAGGGGATGGGATGACAACCACTCTGGCTACTTCCTGCTGAAATGGAGCATAATCCTGTCTAAATTTGGGGGAATGGATACCGAATTAGAAATATATTTGAGTTCCAAGTCCTGGATCTGAGTCTTACATGACTGAGGTGTAATTTGTCTGCCATTTTGGTGCAACAGATGCAGTTAGCGTTAGAAGGAAGTGACAACTGGAACTTCTGCAACAGCCACTTCGTTTTTACCTTGGATGTCTGAACAACAGTTCCTCCATTTTGACTTTCAAATGCATTCTCCTCCTTGATGGCTAAAGCAGATGTACAATGCATGTCTGAAAGGCCACAAAACAGGCTGCTTTGATGAGCAAAATTTAAGTTAAACCATGTATAAGCCAGTGACTTCCTCATACATCAATATGTGCAGAGTTTTTTTCTTTCATCTTATCCTGTCTTGATTGAAAGTCTTTCAGTAGAAGACATTGATGATCAAAACATCTGTCCCTCAATGCTGGGGTAATTCAGCTGTTTGCCCCTGGTGCAGATCATGTCCCTTGGTGCTAGGCCTCCTTTGTATTCGCCTAGTTAATCCATGTTGGGGAAAAATTGATCAGGTATTGTGAACAAGCTCAGAGGTATGTTAATGATGAAATGCTTTATAGGCCGTACATTCGATAATTTATACCCAATTGTCACACAAGCATTGTATATACGCTTTTAGCAGTAGACCTAAAGCAAACGGTGATGTCATGAGTAATTACACTCTGATAACTTCACTAGGTAATTTTCCTTTCCTCCTAAACATCAGGGCAAAAGTGTGATTAACACAATAACTTTCATAAATACAGACTTCAATGAACAGAACTAGAATTTCATATCTGTTGAAACATAAGCCCGCCATCAGATTCTGCCTTCGTGGATTTCTCCTTTCTAGAAGTCGCCGAAATATCAAGATTCCTACACATGCCAGGAGACAGTCTCTCCCATTCACCTGACGAGGCTGCTCAGAACACAAGCATCTCCAATTTCTGGAGGGACCAGGCAGAGAGAAAAAAATATATTTCCATTTTTCTGACAGAGGTGTAATTTATCCAATTGCTCTAAGTCATAAGTAGCTTGAGGGGAAGGACTTCTCTATGTCTGGAAAACACAGATCAAAACCAGTGATAATTTGCAGTCAATTAAGCCAACCATGCTCTTTTCCCCAGTGTACAATGGCTGCAAACAGTAGCCTCCTTGGTAGTTCTGCAGCCTGTTGTCTGTATGGGTTCCCCTAAGGGACCTTGGAGACAGCCCTTTCCAGTGGACATTCATGACTGGCATGCTGTGCTCAATCTAGGCTCCAGACAGGGATATGCACAGTCTTTGGAAAGCCCAAGGGCACAGTGGCCAGGGCCGCCATTGGCCAAGTCATAATATCCATCCTCCCCAAGCTGCAGAACACGGATCATGTGACTGAGGCCCTAGGCAGGGCCAAGTTCAAGTTCCCTGGCCGCCAGAAGACCCACATCTCCAAGGAGTGGGGATTTACTAACTTTAACACTGATGAATTTGAAAACATGGTGGCAGAAAAGCAGCTCGTCCCGGATGGCTGTGGAGTCAAATATATCCCTAATCGTGGCTCCCTGGATAAATGATGGGCCCTGCACTCATGAGAGTCTTGGCACTGTCTCTTCCTTACTCATGCCCACCAACGAACCCTACTTTCCCGTCCAAAAAAAAGTAATAAAAAACCCATAAACATTATAACTGTATTCACCAGTTCACTCAGTAACCAATCCTTTTTCAACTTTTTATGAAGCCATCAGATTCTCCGTTAAGATTTTTCATTTCTTACCCAGTTCAGCAGTAGGATATGAAGTTTATGAGACCTGTACTTGTCAAAATGGTCCTTCACATAAATCTTCTTAAAGATAAAGCACTTTTGCAAAGGCATCAGAGTACAATAAAAAACTATCTATAAATGACAGAAAGACTTAAAAAGAGCATGGTTACACATCTGATTACAATGCAATCAATAAATAGCCCAAAGACTCCATTTCTACTCCCAGACAGAGGTCTCAGAGTGGCTCGCAATGAGCAGTTAGAATTTTCCCAGAGTGGCTCACCCCAAAATAATACACGAAAAAAACGCAAACAACAGATAAGCTACAGCTGCACAGACAGAAAATCAGAGCGGGTATAGTTTAAAAATTCCACTTCCATTCACAGACATAGGCTTCCAAACAGACTGGCTCAGTTTTTAAAAGAGAACAAACCCAGAATTGGCTCTCAGGGAGCCCAAAGTGGCTCAATTCCCACAAGGGACTGAACCCAGTGTGGCTAGCCCACGTGGAGTGGAGAGAAGTCCCAGCTTTCCCATTCCTGTGACAAAACAGTTCTAGCTGACGAATAGTATAATAATTTAGGCTACCATTCACTGGCCACCTTTCCTCACTTTCAAGAATGTACGTTGGCCAAACAGAATGACAATAGAATCGCGTTCTCCTCTTAGTCATAGGTTATCACTATAGGGTCGACCAAGCTGCCAAAATTTTCCCCAGGGAAAATTATCAGATGAAATCAAGGAAGTGCTTCCCATATCTGATCACAAAACACTCACGCAGGGACTGGAAACAAACCAGAACCTCCACCAGCAGATGGAAGACTGACACCAGAAACAAAACGAAAACAAATACAAAAAACAAAATTTGAAAACATCGGACAGCTCAAAGCTCAGAGTCCCACGAAGCCAGTGACCTTAGTCCAAGCAGTGCCTTACACGTGGGATTTCCAAAACGGAAAATCCCCAGATGGAAACGAAATGTTCCCCAGATGTAGGCGAAAGTTCTCCAGAGGGACAAAGTTGAAGGAGCCCCAGAGTGCACATCCAGGGGACTTACCCACATTCTGGCGGAGGTGTCTCGATGTCAGACACTATTTTTCTCCTCCCCCCAAATAACTCCTTGGTGTAGGAAATCCGAGCTGGTGCAGGCAGGAGGAAGAAGGGAGTGTCCTCAAGGCAAAAGTGACCTTGGCAGCTGCTAAGATGGTCCCTCTTTTGCTGCCCACTCCTGACTTGGAGGAGTGCTGACTGCTGGAATGGTGGAAGGGGTATGACCAGGGCTGGGCCTTTCCAGGCAAGGGTCCCAGGCGATCTGACCTCTAAAGGAATTCTGCAGCCCTCTGCTCTCTTGAAAGAGGATGACATGGAGAAAACCTCAGAGCATCCAATCAAGCCAGGGGACCCTCCTGGGGCTGTTCCCAAGTCGGCCCCACACTGGGCACCAAATTTGAAGCTGAATCTGGCCTCTGTACCCTGACACCAAATTAATTCATGGAGACAGAGTTTTGGGTGAAGTAGAAAAGAATAGCTTTATTGCTTTGCCAGGCAAAGGGGGCCACAGTGGGCTAATGCCCTCAAAACTGTGTGTCCCAACCCAGGAGGATTTTTATAGCAACGGTTCAAGGGTGGGGTTGCTGATAAGGATTAGGGTGTGTACAGGGCCTGTACCCCTTTAATCTGGTTTCAGGTAATCTTTTGATGAATTTCTCTGGTTCCTTTAATCTGGCCTCAGGTGGTCATCCCTGGAATGAAGAACGCTACATCTTCCATTTGTTGGAGGTCTTAGTTCTGTAAAGAGCTCAAAGATATTGTTATGTGTATCCCTTGATGTGGAACCAGGACACTTCCCCAAGGCTACACTATTGTTCTTGGCTGTTCCTTCCTTGTCTCTGCATCTGTTCTCTTTCCTGATTAGTGACTATTTGAACCTGCCCTTTGGAACACAGGGAAGGTCATGGAGGCTAAACAGAAAGGCTCATGCCCAGGATACCCACAGGGTCCTACTTGGTTTCAAAGGCGAAGCTCTGGGTGGGATTTTCTTGATTGTACACCTTTCCTCCCACTAAGTTTACCAAAGATGCTGGCAGTGTGGAGCTGGGTGGAGACAACAACAATGAAAACCTGGGTCCTGGGGTGCCTCTCAGAACACTCCACAATGCTTAGTGTGACCAAGACCAGCCCACAAGTTAGCCAGAGCGGGTTCCCACCGGCCCCTGGAGCAGAGCTGCCATCATGGCTACCTGCAGTACATCCTCCCCTTTCTGTCCTGCCTTGTCCCTGGGCATGGTTGCCTCCCAACAAGGCTTGCTTGCCCCACGTACAGTGAGCCAAAGGCTGAGATGCCAATGTTTGCAGCAGAGAAGAGGTTTACTCAGGAGGCATCCAAGAGAGAACATGGGAGAAATGATGAGGGCTTGGGGTATTTATGAGATAAAGCTGAGGCATGGGGAGCATGGCGAAAGGTGACTGGAGATAAGAAGAAGGCGAGGTAACTGTCGTTCTGTGCAGATGCAGCTAAGCTACGGTGTCTTCATGGGGAGAGTGTCCAAAGATGGCAGCACCAGCTCCCACTGAGGGTGGAGTTTTTGACCCTCTGAAACAAAGCAGAACCCTGTGGGGCCCCTGGGCACGGGAGCCTTTCTGTTCAGCCTCCAGGACCTTCACTGAATTCCAAAGGGCAGGTTCAAACAGTTGCTAATCAGAGGAGGGAGGGGATACAGAGACAAGGGAGGAGCCGTCAAGAAAAAATAGTGCAGCCTTGGGGCAGGGTCCTTGTTCGAGATTACCTGAGGCCAAATTGCAGGAGCGGGTCCTGCACATACCCTAATCTTGTCAGCAATCCCACCCTTGAACTATTGGTATAAAACTCCTCACCAGGGGCTTCCCTGGCGTACCACAGCTACTAAAGCCCACATGCCTAGAGCCCGTGCTCTGCAACAAGAAAAGCCACTGCAGTGAGAAGCCCACGCATGGCAACGAAGAGTAGACCCTGCTCAAGAGCAGCCCCTGCTCGATGCAACTAGAGAAAGCCCATGCACGGCAACGAAGACCCAATGCAAACAGAAAAACAAACAACAAAACTCCTCACCAATTCCTCCCGGGTTGGGACACATTTTCGAGGGCAGGAGCCTGGCAAAGCAATAAAGCTATTTTTTTCTACTTCACCCAAAATTCTGTCTCCGAGATTTGATTCAGCACCAGTGTACGGAGTCTGAGCTTTCGGCATCACCTCTGATGTCAAAAGGTCTCCCAGCAGACACTCACACATGCCCAATTGGAGGGTCAGTGGTCTTAACCAATCTTAACTGGTTTGAGCTCAAACTGGACACAGCTAACTCCAAGTTCCTAAAAAAACAACTTGGGCAAACACCTTACTGTTTAGACTATGTTAAGCTTAGAATACATGCAAGTTTTTGCAAAAACAATTAAAGCAAGCTCGATCAGTGAAGACAGTTTACAGTTTCTTATTTATTAATGGCTAACTGATGACTACCCCTGGTTCCACCCCAACTTGACTGCAGGTGTCAGGGCGACACCTGTACGTAGCTGCTGGGGCAAAAGTCCAGGCTGCTGTGTCTACAGGGAGGGGGTCTGTGGGATGGAGAGGGTGGGGGTCACTATGGATCCAGACTGGGATTGCCTTGAGGGCAGGACTGTGCCTGGCCCACCTTAGTATCCCAGGTTCCTGCCTGAAGTGTGTCCCCGCATAGGTGCTCAGTGAGCTATCGTTGAACAGGTGAGGGAATCAATGAATGAACCAGCCTTCTCTTTCCTGTGGGAGAGAACAGGTTTCCAAAACACTGAGCCTGGTGGCCTTCCATCTGATAGGAATCTCACTGTGTGGAGACATGTTTCATATTCTCCTCGAACATTCTGGAGAAGCTGGAAGCAACGAGGCACTGCCGGGTCCCGTGGTACATTTCCTGGAGCCTTTGTTCTGAATGTGCTCAGACCCCAACTGCGTTTCTGATGAGCACAGCGACCATGGCCTGAGGACTCTGCAGCCCCAGCTCTACTACAGCGACGTCCCAGCAGATGGCAGGAGCTGGGACCCTGCGCAGGGCTGGGCCTCACAGGATCAGGGCCTCCAGGGTCAGCTGCCCGGTGGGGGTTGGTGGGAAGGCCCAGCCAGCCCTCAGGGGGAGCGTGGGGGAGGAGTCTGGGTTAGGACTGTAGGTGACACTGGGGACGAGATTCGGAGTCCACGTGGGAAGGACATTTTTTTTTTGGCTGCACTGGGTCTTCGTTGCTGCGCGCGGGCTTTCCCTAGTTGCAGCAAGCCTGGGGCTACTCTTCGTCGCGGTGCGCGGGCTTCTTATTGCGGTGGCTTCTCTTGTTATGGAGCATGGGCTCTAGGCGCACGGGCTTCGTAGTTGTGGCACGCGGGCTCAGTAGTTGCGGTTCGCGGATTCTAGAGCGCAGGCTCAGTAGTTGTGGCGCACAGGCTTAGTTGCTCCGCGGCAGGTGGGATCTTCCTGGATCAGGGCTCGAACCCGTGTCCCCTGCATTGGTAAGCGGATTCTTTTTTTTTTGCGGTACGCGGGCCTCTCACTGTGGTGGCCTTTCCCGTTGCGGAGCACAGGCTCCAGACGCGCAGGCTCAGCGGCCATGGCTCACGGGCCCAGCCGCTCCGCGGCATGTGGAATCTTCCCGGATCGGGGCACGAACCCATGTGCCCTGCATCGGCAGGCGGACTCTCAACCATTGCGCCACCAGGGAAGCCCAGTAGGCGGATTCTTAACCACTGCGCCACCAGGGAAGTCCCAGAAGGATCTCTGGGTGAGGGTGAGGCAATGGAGAGGGGTCTGTGTGGCGGGGGTTAGGGAGGGCCTCTGCTCGCCTCGTGGAAACTGACTGTCTCCTCTGCCATCGCAGTCTGTGGGATGCTGGGAAGACTTAGTGGACCCCCAGGGAAGGCCTTTGAGCCTGGCCCAGTCTGCACACAGATGCTTGAGGACGCCCAAGGTGAGCCGCCCTCCTCCCCGTTGGCCCCCCCTCCTTACCAGTTTACCCATCACTGGACCTTCCGCCCTTTCTGGGGAGACCTTCCTTTCTGTAGCTTTTCCTTTCTCTGCGAAGCTCCTGCAGCCTCTCTGCTGTAGCCAAAACCCGGCCTCTGTACACCGGCGCCAAATTGAATCTCAGAGACAGAGTTTTAGGTGAAGTAGGAAAGAATAGCTTTATTGCTTTGCCAGGGTAATGCCTTCAAGTCTGTGTCCTCCTTTTGGAGGGGGAAGTGAGGAGTCTTACAGTATCAGCCTCAAGGAAGAGGGTTGTCGATAAGGAACAGGGTAGGTGCAGGGCCCGCCTTCTTCATCCACAGAACATTTCAAAACCATCAAGGTTGGCATCCGGTGGTCCCGTGACGGGCTCTGGTGGTCTCCGAGGTTATCATACTGTGACCTTCTCTCTGGAACGAAGAATGCTCGCAAAGGAAGGGAGTGTTAGGGAGTGTTTCAAAAGAGAAAAATAGCAGGTACACGATACGAATCTAACAAGAAAGGAATCATTTGTGAAAATCAATATGGAGTGAGGGAGTGAGTTAAAACGGAACACAACAGGATGGAAACTGTTTTTAACTAGTTTTTAGCTGGGACAATTCTGTCCTCCGTGTGCTCACTTCAGCTTCACTCCCTGCTTTGTCCCCTCTTCCCTGTCCCTCCCTCCCTCCCTCAGCCTCCCTGCCTCCATTCTCTCCTCTCTTGGGCCCCTTTTGCTTCTCTTCATCTGCCCAGCGTGTTTTATCTTCCTCCTCTCCCCCTCACTTTCCTCCTCTTCTCCCTCATGGCTGCTTCTTCCCTTCCAGGTTCCTCCCTAATTATTAGGCTTCATTTCTCTTTGTCTGTCTCAAACCCAGCATGAATCAAGGCCTTTAGTGTCTTCCACCCTCTGGGACTTTCTTCTCCAAGATGACCCGGCATGAGTCATCTCACATGACCATAGCCTGAAAAAGCCTTTCTTGGAAATGCCACCCTGGACCATGAGTCAAGTCCCTGGGTCAACGCAGAGGAGCAAATGTCCCCCTGTGTCTTGCTGTCCTTCCCCCTGCCTCCACAGAGTTTGGAGTCTGTTGTTCATCTTTGCTCTTTTAGAGCAGAAAGCCCGTGTTCAGCTGCTACTGGAGGGGCTGCCCCAGTCCTTTGGCACTCTGATAACCAGCCCAGCCCGTCTCAGGAAAGACAGCACATCTGTTGAGAGAGTGGCCTGAGACCCTGCTCTCAACACGGCTGCTCACTCCATCTCTGAGCCCATCTGGCCCTTAGTTCAGCTCCTCTGGTCACAGACTGTGTCCTTGCACTTTAGCTCGGGGCTTGGGGGGGGCAGTCCTTAAAATAATGGTGGGGTATATTAGTTACCACAAAAATAAAAATTACTGGGACTCTATTCTTGTGTATTAAAAAATATTTTATACAGATGAACCAAATTATAGGCTTCTAGTAAAACACTCAAGCAACTTATAATCAAGAGAATTAGAAAGAAAATCTCCTCTTCTTCCATTCCCTGTGTTCATCCTACCCAGCCCTCTCCAGACAAGTTGTCTGGTACGGTTGTCCAGTGTACCTGTCCAGACCTTTCTCCATGAACTAAGGACAAATGTGCATGCAAACACATCTGCAGTGGGATTATAAGGAAGTTTCTAATTAAGGTGTGAAGCACAGACAGCTAAATTCACAATTTCCAAAAATGAATGTCCCAGGTAGATTATAAAACAGAAAAGTCCAGCCCCTGGGGACCCACTTTCTGCCCCATCTCACTCCCTCTCCCTGTCTCCCCCAGGATAAACACTGTCATGATTTCTAACACAATAGGTTGGTTCGTCTTTTTTCTGTGCTTTGTATAAACGCACTCACAACCCCCAGAACCTTTGGAGTCTGCCTTCTGTCACTCAATTATGTTTGAGGTTCATCCATTCTGCTTCTTATCATCAGTTCTCATTGCTGTATAGAATCCCACTGCATTCTTCATCAGCTGTGTTGTTGATGGGCATTGGCTAGGGGCACAGTGACCATGGCTGAGCTCAGGAGGCCATGAGGGGTATGAGGGGAATGGAGACCGCCTGAGCCCTGCTTCATCAGAACTGTGTTCTTTCCCCCAGAACATTGCCCATGAGTCCATTCAAAGAATCTCGTCAATGTTTCCCAATCCGATGTGGGAAGGAGCTCTTGTATTGGTCCTAATTTGTATTTCCCTGATTCCTAGTGTTACCAAACCAAACTTGGGTTCACTGGCCCACGCACAGGAAGGCCAGTCTACCGACACCAGGTTGTGGTGAAGGAAAGTGCAGCGTTTATTGCAGGCGGCAAACAGGGAGTCTAGGCAGCTAGTGCTCAAAAGACCCCCCCCCCCAACTCCCCAGTGACTTTCAAGGAAAATTTTTTTGAAGACCAGGTGAGGGAGGGGAGTGGTGCAGTGTGTGATCAGCTCGTGGACATTCTTCTGATTGGTGGGTGGTGAGGTAATTGGGAGTCAACACCCTCAGCCTTCTGGTTCCAAACGGTCTGGGGTCTACGTGCTTGTGGTCAGCATGAAATTAACGTCTTTCACGGGTGGGGGTTTCAGTATCTGCAAAAACAGCTCAAAGGATATGGTTCAGAATATTATCTAGAGCCCTTGAGGAAGAACTAAAGGTCCTTGACTTTGTTTAATGGCTAAACTGTTATATTACTTGTTCTTGCTTGACTGTTTTCCTTTGTTTCTGCATTTTCTCACTTCTCTGATTAAATTTATTCTTTGGAACTCAGGAAAGGCCTAGGAGGCTAAAGTTTTTCTACAGATGAGAAAGAGGCAGGTGGAGGACATGGCTGGTGTGTGTGTAGGGGGATGGTCCTTTTCAGTACACTAGGGACAAGATGAAAACAGTATGTTTGCTTTAAACTCTTTTTTAAGTGAAATCCTATCACCTCCCACTCCCTTTCTTCCTGTAAAAGTTGACTCGACCAACCTGCTACTGGCTTTTCCACTACAGATGAAGTTCCATGGACTTGTTCCAAAAAAATGTGCTCATCTTGATAAATACATAATAATATAAGACAGAGGTGAAAACATCCCTCCCCCCACAGCAGTTGTGAGAGAGAGACCTTGCCGTGTCATAGAAGTAGTTCAAAGAACTAGTTCAACAAATCTGAACATAAGATTGAATCTTCCATTCAGAGCGTCAGCCTTGTTTTCTGTGCTGTTGGACTCTTGTGTGAACGTTGCTAGCTACTACCAAGTAGCATAGCGTAATGGTGGGAGTAGGGGCTCTGGAGCCAGCTGCGTGGGTTCCAATCCCCTCTCCACCACCTGCTGGATTATGACACTTGGCAAGTTACTTAGCCCCTCTGTGCTTCAGTCCTATAGTGTAAAATGGAGACAGTAGTAGAACTTCCTCATAGGTGGTTGTGAGGCTCAAGTGAGTTTGTTTATATTTATATCTACGTGTATTATGAAGAGTGCCTGACCCATAATAAGCAGTATAGAAGTGTTTGCTGATCTATTACTAGAAATCTGTCTCTGAAAACAGAGCATTAAACATCATCTCGGAAAAGGTGTGTAAGACCCATACACTGAAAACACCACTAAGAGAAGGTAAAGAAGACCTAAATACATAGAGAGATGTACCATGTTCGTGGATCGGAGGGCTCACTAATGTTAAAACGTCAGTCCTATAGATTCCATGCCATTCCAACCACAGTCTCAGGATCCCGCCCCCTTGTGGTAGCTTTGTAATGTGTGAGCTTGGCCAGGCCGAACGACGTTTTCCAGAGTTCCTTCCCAGTAGTTTTGGGCCAGGCCCCCGGCACCTTTTCTAGGTGCTCAAGTGTTGCTGGTGTGCTGTCCCAACTGACCACCCTGCTGTGAAGCAGCAGCTGGGCCTGCAGCTTCCAGGAGCTTCCGCACATCCCCCTCCGGCATCATACTGCATCTTTAGCTCCCAGAGGAAGGGCCTCAGTAGGACACCCAGACCACTAAAGTCAGAGGCAAGAATGATTGTATGGGTTTCTGTCTACCCTCGTGTGCTCCACAGCCTGTCCTGAGGGTTCCAGCTTATTCTTACTCTCCCACACTTTACATCCATCTTCCTTCCCAAATACTTTCTTGCAGACTTCAGCATCAGACATAAGACAACCCTGACGGAGACTGCTTAACTAGCCCCCACCACTGCAGAAAGTCAGAGTTCTGTAAGAAACCCTTATATGCACCGTGTGATCCAGTAATCCTACCTCTGGATATATATCAGAAGGAAATGAAATCAGTATGTCAGAGAGAGAGATTGCTTTGTGATACGTCCCATGTTCAGTGCACCGTTATTCACAATGGCCAAGATATGGAAACAACCAAAGTGCTCATCAATGGATGAGGGGAATAAGAAGATATTGTGTGTATATATATATATATATATATATATATATATATATATATATATATTAACACACAATGAAATATGATTCAGCCATAAAAAAGAAGAAAATCCTGCTGTTTGTGACAATGTGGGTGTAGCTGGATGCCATTATGCTACATGAAATAAGCCCGACAGGACTTCCCTGGTGGCGCAGTGGTTAAGAATCCACCTGCCAATGCAGGGGACACGGGTTCAAGCCCTGGTCCAGGAAGATCCCACATGCCGCGGAGCAACTAAGCCCGTGCGCCACAACTACTGAGCCTGTGCTCTAGAGCCCGTGAGCCACAACTAATGAGCCCACGTGCTACAACTACTGAAGCCCACGTACCTAAAGCCCCGTGCTCCACAACAAGAGAAGCCACCGCAGTGAGAAGCCCATGCACCGCAACAAAGAGTAGTCCCCACTCGCCACAACTAAAGAAAGCCCACGCACAGCAATGAAGACCCAACACAGCCCAAAATAAATAAATTGATTAATTAAATAAAATTTTTTTAAAAAGGGGGCTTCCCTGGTGGCGCAGTGGTTGAGAGTCCGCCTGCTGATGCAGGGGACACGGGTTCGTGCCCCGGTCTGGAAAAATCCCACATGCCGCGGAGCGGCTGGGCCCGTGAGCCATGGCCACTGAGCCTGCACGTCCGGAGCCTGTGTTCCACAATGGGAGAGGCCACAACAGTGAGAGGCCCGTGTACCAAAAAAAATAAAAATAAAAAAATACTGTATTGGAGACTTGAAATTTGCTAAGAGTAGATCTTAAGAGTGCTTGCCATTCAAAAGTTGACTCTGTGAGGTGACAGATGTGTTAACTTGATTGTAGCCATCATTTTACAATTTATATGTATATCAAGTCATCATGTTGTATATTATAAATAAATACAATTGTATTTGTGAATTATACTGCAATAAAGCTGGAAAAAAGAGAAGTCCTTATATGAAATGTATATATCGTAGATGCTCTGACTCGTGGTTGAACCTTGACTAATGCATCCCTGAAGTGTTACTCTCCTCCTTCATCTTTCCAAGAATATTAGTAAAATTTTAATGTTCTTTCTGCTTTGTGTGAGATGTATCTGTTTCTTGGGGATATGATGAAGGCTGAGCCCTGATTGATCCTCATACCCACAGACAGTTGGATATTGATTTCCAGTGAGTTCAAGCTAAGTCATCAGGATTTGAATGAGATCCCTGCTTTCACGTAGACCGCCACATCGATAGATAATTCATGTGCTAAAGACAAAACTGTAGTGGAAACTGGGCATATTTAGAACTCATTGATTATTTAAAACAATAGAAAGCAAATTTGTGGAATATAACTAAAACAGTACTTAAGAGAAAATTTGTGTCGTATGCATGTATTAGAAAAAAATGGATATTTGAAGCTTAAGTGGTCAGGTCAAGAAAAGGGAATAGCAAAAGGATTAACGTCGAAACCTAGTACTTTGAAGCAGATGAAGCTGAAAGATCTCTGCAAAAAAAGAGAAAGCAAAAATACATTATGAGTAAAATGGGATCATAACTATAGACACTGTAAAAAGTCTCCATACCTTTTATAGAGGTGTAGAAAGTCAGAAGAGAATACTGTGAACACACTTATGCCAATAAATCTGAAAAATTAGGCAGAAAGAACAACTTTCTAGAAAAAAAAAATAGCAATGATACCAAAAGAAATAAACAGGGACTTCCCTGGTGGCTCAGTGGTTAAGAATCCTAGCCTGCCAATGCAGGGGACATGGGTTTGAGCCCTGGCCCGGGAAGATCCCACATGCCACAGAGCAACTAAGTCTGTGCACCACAGCTACTGAAGCCCGCGCACCTAGAGCCCGTGCTCCCCAACAAGAGAAGCCACGGCAGTGAGAAGCCCGCGCACCGCAATGAAGAGTAGCGGCCGCTCACCACAACTAGGGAAAGTCTGCACGCAGCAACAAAGACCCAACACAGCCAAAATAAATAAATAAATAAATAGATAGATGGATAGATTTATTAAAAAAAAAAAAAGAAATAGAACATATGCGTTAACCCTAAACCATTAAAGAAATGCAATTATTAGTTAAAATGTCCACATAAACAACCATATCATGTTACCAGCCCAGGAGGTTTTATGCTGAGTTCAATCAACCCTATAAGGATCAGAACTAAAGTTTCTCAAGAAATAGGAAAAACGTAAACCTCCTCCAATTGATTTTGGGCAGTTACAATAATCTTGATTTTTTTTTTTTGAAAGGGTCAAAAACTTTATTTGCAGGGCTTTTGTGTGTTTTTTGTTTTTGAATACACAGGTTTCCTGCCGTCCAGGGAGAAAGGGACGTGGTGTCCGGCTGCACGAGGTTTGGGGACTGGCCTTGGGGCTCCAACCCCGTCCCTTGCACCTGTGCGCTGGCCGCACGGTTCCTCCGCTGTGGATAAGGCACTGTGTGTTCTGTAGGAAGGCGCTCACGGCCGGCTGGCAGACGACGAGGCGGCCTTCTCAGGGGCTGCGAAGCTGAGGCTGTCGAGGGGTGGACTTGAACTTGGGGACTGGCAGGGGGCCAACTGGCGAGGAAGCCCCAGGCTATGGTACCTCAGCCTGGCAGGTCCGGCTGGCCCTGGCGCAGCGGCCTCAGGTTGGAATCCTGCCTTAGCTTCTTTTGCGGTCAGCCATAGCTCTCCGGTTGTGGTTGGCTCGTGTGGCTTGCTGGCTTCCTTCTTCCTGCGCTCCTGTGTTGTCTCCCAGCTCTGCCCGTGGCCTCGGGGGCTGCCAGCCACTGCCGTTGAGCTGTCATGCCGGTACCCCTTCCTGACCAAGAAGACCATGCACCTGGCTTCTGCTTTTTCCCGCAGCACTGCAGGGTCCTGCACAAGATGGTCGGGCTTGGGGGCCTCGTCCTCCTCTTTGGTTCTCAGCACCTGAGGGATGGTGAAGGGCCTGCGGCTGCCTTCCTCCTGCCCTTGTGTACCCGGCTCAGGTCCACTGAGTCCCTGCTGAACACGTCCAACTCAACGTTCTGAGAGATGTTGTGACGAGACGTCAGCAGGGGCGCCGGGTCTGGCTTCACCTGTCTGTCTAGGCCACGGTCCAGCTGGCCAAGGGCAGGGGCCAGCCGCCCCTCCAGGCTCTTGTTGATCACCTGGGCCGCGTCATAGCTGTAGTGCTCCAGGCAGGCCACGATGAAGCCCTCGCCGAGGTCTGGCAGCAGGTCCTTCACCTGGGAGTTGAGTGAGTCCAGCTCCATGCCGCACGCGGCAGGGCCTGGAGCAGCCGCTGCCCCCAGGCACTCCTCTTCCTCCGAGTTCTGGGGAAGCGGTGACGGTCTGCTGACCGCCTCTGCCGCCTCCACGACCCTGTTAGGATTCTCAGCCATCGGTGGGTCTTTGGCATCGGTGGCTTTCCCTCGGTCCACCCCTTCCCATGCACTCTCGACTGCCTGGAGGATGTGGGCCGTCCGAGTCTCATCCAAGGCTGAGGCCTGCTGCAACAGGCTGACGTCATCG
Source organism: Phocoena sinus (assembly GCF_008692025.1). Lineage (NCBI taxonomy): Eukaryota > Metazoa > Chordata > Mammalia > Artiodactyla > Phocoenidae > Phocoena > Phocoena sinus. The sequence continues at coordinate 9,506,315 of NC_045772.1, read as the reverse complement.
GCCACAGGGAAGAGCGCATCATAGTCTCGGAGAAGCCTTTTCTCCTGCAGCAAGGAGTTGAAGATCTGAAGGAACTCTTCAGTGAAGCCCTGAATGTTGTCACAGCTGCTTTCTAGGACTGGGAGAAGGCAGATCTGCTTCAGGAGGATGTGAAAAATCTCCAGTAGCTTCTTCCTGGAATGAGAGAGCCTCTGCCACAGGTCACCTAGCAGCTTGCTATCTTCAAGCCTCCTCTTCTTAATTACAGACTCCAGTTCGGGAATTGCTATTTCGTAAAAGGAAGCTAGCCGGTTAACAGAAGTCGTGTTTCTGGAAGGTTGGGCAAGCCAAAGGGAAGATATCTGGAAAGGCCCAGAGTGTGGTGCAGGTATCACAAAGGTAGAGAACAATGTCCTTTAATTTCAGGAGAGGCATGTCGCTGGGGGTCAGCCGGCCCCTCTCCTCAAGCTTCTGGGGTGTGGTGCAGGCCCCGTCCCCTTGCAAACCACAGTGCTGGAGGATATTGCTGCAGACCTGAAGGATGGTGGGCATGCTTTCATCCAGGTCATTATAGTAACTTGGCTGCTGGATGAAGATGTTTCCTATCGTCTTCTGCAGCAGCGGGGAGTTGCCTTTTCCAGAGAGCACGCAGAGGTCCAGGATCTTTGGGATGTCAAACTGGAAGTTGTTGTAGAGGATTCATCCAAAAGCAGAGGGGGAAATGAAGTGATCTTTGGATTCCTTGTGAGTGGACATGCGAAGGAAGGCGAGAAAAACACTTCGGTGGAGGCACTTCTCCATGTCAATGACCTCAGGGACTGAGGCCACCCGCTGGTCGAACTTTCGGGGGACACAGTGCAGGTAGGAGTCCAGGCACTTCTGCAGGGTCTCGTCGAAGACAACCTGGCACCAGAATTTATCGTGAGGCAGGGCCAGGAGCCAGTCAAGGTCATTGGCTATGAAGGTGGTGCGTTCCAAGTACTCCTCCACTAGGGTGGGAACGTTGTCTTTAGGGGGCGGTTTGTGTAACGCAAGATACCGGTCTGCCTTCTGCTCAGGGTGTTTGTTCACCAAGAAGAGAAGATGAGCTCAGCTTTCTCCTCTGACTACATAAGGGCTGCTTTCTCCGGTGGGGTGGTGGTGGTGGTGGTTGTAATAAGAGGAAGAAGGCCGGGCTGCGTCTCAGCTGTTGTCAACCACAATCCACCCACTTCCAGGTCAGCGCTGGTGAAGTCCTCAGCTTCCCTGTCTCCAGGTCCTTGTGGGTGATCTGGAGTTGGTCCAGGGGCAGAGCTGGCATTGTGCTGCATTGACCCTCCCCGGCGGCTCCACTGCCAGCGCTGTACTGCCGCTGCCGCCGCCGTGGTCCACGGTGACAGCTCCCACAGCGCCGGCACTTCCGGGGTCCACAATAATCTTGATTTTAAAACTGAATACAAAGAACATGAGAAAGAAAACTTATAGCCATATTTATTTATAAACATAGATGCAAAAAAGCATAATTAAACACTTAGCAAACAAATATTCAAGCCAAGGAAGACTTAAAGAATACAGGACTTGTAATTTTTATTTCCCTGTCTTAGAAGAATTTTCTTGGGACTTCCCTGGTGGTCGAGTGATTAAGACTCCGCGCTTCTACTGCAGGGCGCGTGGGTTTGATCCCTGGTCAGAGAAATAAGGAGCCCACATGCCGCATGGCAGCAGCCAAAAAAAAAAAAGAATTTTCTTTAAACTGGAAGGACACAGCATGCCCCTTATGACTGCGGCTGCTCAGTGCTCTACAGTGGTCCAAGCCAGTGTCCCAAGACCACAATTAGAAATAAGAGCTTCAGGGATTGGAAAAGAACAGAAACTACTAGAAATAGTAAGCAAGTTCTTAGCAAGGTTGGGTTAGATCCAAGTTCAATTTAGAAAAATTAATCGTGTTCCCAGATACTGGCAACAAACAAAAGTATAAAGGTAGATGAAGTCTACAATATCACCAAAAAAGTTTACTAGAAATAAACCTGATAAAATGTGTAAGATCTTTATGAAAAAGTATAAGACTTATGGAAAACATCAAAGAAGACCTGTATAAATTGAGGTACATACCATGTTAATGGATGGAAAGATTCAATGCCACAAATATGTCTATCCTTCCCCATTGATACTGGGATTTTTCATGGAACATGAAAAGTTTTGTCCATAAATTCATATGGATCTATAAGGGGTCAATACAATTTCAAAGAGTAAGAAGGCAAGATGCATCTCCATATCAGATATTAAGAGTACTAGAAAGACATAAGGAGAACAATATGGTAGTCGCACAGGCTTAGACAATGGGGCAGATGAGAGAATTCAGAGACAGCCTATACACACACACACACATTAAATAAGTTTGCGTCATTACACATAGGACAGGAGGACATGGATAGATATTCATTAAATTGTTCTTATATTGGCTTTCCATATACAAAATTAAAAATTAATTATCTATGTTATATCAAACAAGTACATGGAAAAATGGTTACATTTGAAAACATTAAAAATTAAAACATCTACACATGGAAAGACTTCATAAACTAAGAGCCTTATCACAGATTGGAAGAGAGTATTTGTGATGTATATAACTGACAAAGGATTACTACGCAGAATATCAAAAAATTCTTATAAAGCAATAAGGAAAGAAAACTTCCTACTAGAAAAATATACAAAGGATGCAGCCAACAATTCTATAAAAGAAGAAAATGGAAGGGACAGAAAAATATGAAAAGACACTTGGGGGACTTCCCTGGTGGTCCAGTGGTTAAGACTCCGAGCTCCCAATGCAGGGGGCCCGGGTTTGATCCCTGGTCAGGGAACTAGATCCCACGTGCATGCCACAACTAAGAGCCCGCATGCTGCAACTAAAAGATCCCGCATGCCACAGCGAAGATCCTGCACGCGGCAGCGAAGATCCCATGTGCCGCAACTAAGACCCAGGGCAGCCAAATAAGTAAATAAATAAATATATTTTTAAAAAAAGAAAAGAAAAGAAAGAAAAGACACTTGGCCTCACTAGAAATCAGGAAAGTATAAAATAAAACCTCAATGAGATAGCTTTTCACATTCCAGAAGGTTGGGAAATGAGAGGTCTCATAATACCAGTATTGGTGAAGATATGGGAAATGGTAACACTTTTTATTTCTCCTGGAGGTGTCTGTTCGCACAAGAGCTTTAGAAAGCAATTTGGCAGTGAGTGCCCAGTACGTCATTTTATTTCCACTAGGAGATCTAGATCCTGCTAAGGGCAGCAACAGCCCAGCTAAAATTACCCATACTCCGGGCCTCCCGTGAGGTAGCAGTGAACATGACTTCTGGAAAGGCATATGCACCAGAGTTTCAGCTCTGGGTGTGAGGCAGCACCTACGCTGCTGAGAGCAGTGATAAATCATCACTGTCCAGGAGGCAGCCAAAGGAATCCTGTTGGGCACGGCCTGCTGTGGGCTAAAGCTCTGCGCCACTTGTGCACAATGAACATTTGTGTGCAAATTTGTATGTTGAAGCCCTGTTACCGAGTCCAAACTTGTACTGCTCGCCGCAGGACATGCCAATAAATTGAGAGATGAGGTGTTGGGGCAAAGAATAGTGACTTTATTTGGAAAGCCAGCAGACCGAGAAGATGGTGGACTAGTGTCCCAAAGAACCAGGCTTCTTTAATACTAAAAGGGGAGGGGGTGTTCTCGCTCTCAAACATTGCTTAGAAATGGCAGCTGTTGTTTCAGGTTCTAGACTTTAATTTATTATGTAAAACTCACCCAGATTATCTGCATCAAGTGATATGAATACAGGACTGGGTCTACGCAGTGAGGAAGAACTCAAACCCCATTTAGTATTTAGCTTTGAATTTACCTCAGAACCTGAAAATTAATTTCAAACAAGATAATGAAGCCATACCTTGAAGATCTTCCTCAAGAGTCTGGAAATCTATTTCTGTTTCTAATTTCTAAAAAATTATTTGTGATGATCCACTCAAACTGAGGCCAATTACTAGGATGTAAGCACCACACTGTACTCTATTTGTGCCCTGGATGTGTCGTGAATCAATGAATGAATAGTACCAAGTTTTTGTACAGCACAGATGGTGTTTGTGGCAGCCATGAGAACGTGCATCTCAGATCTCCAAGCATAATCCTGACAGCCTGGACTGCTGCGTTATGAATCCACATTTCCTCCAGGCTGCTCCCAGCCACTGACTGAGGAGATGGGGAGTATGGCAGGCCTGTTGCTGTGAGACACGAAACTCCTCTGACAGGTAACTTTGGCTTGAGGTTTCCCCATTGACCTAGAAAAAATGCTCTAAACTGCATTGCACTCCAAGATGCTTTCTATTGAAACTTCCTTGCTTCCCCACTCCTTTACCATCACCAGCTCTCCCCTTTGCTCTGGCTCCCTCCCCATCGTTCCCTTAGAGGTGTTTCCCTCCAAATTCTCTTACACATCTAATCCCTGCTTATTGGAGGATCTTAATACTGTGGTTAAGGGTATGGGTTTCAAAGGATTCCCTAGGGCTTCCCTGGTGGCGCAGTGGTTGAGAGTCCGCCTGCCAATGCAGGGGACACGGGTTCGTGCCCCGCTCCGGGAGGATCCCACATGCCGCGGAGCGGCTGCGCCCGTGAGCCATGGCCACTGAGCCTGCGCATCTGGAGCCTGTGCTCCGCAACGGGAGAGGCCACAACAGTGAGAGACCCGCGTACCGCAAAAAAAAAAAAAAAAAAGAGTATTCCCTAGACAGGACATTGAGAACAAAAGAGAAACAATGAAGTAGGTGCTCAAAGACTTAGGATGTGAGGATATAGGATTAGGATCTAGCTCAAGGATGTGAGTGATTACAACTTAAATCTGCTCCTGAAGTGATTGATAACATACATTATTATGTAAATATACGCAATGGAATTCTTCTTTTTTTCAGGTTTCACTTTTTATTGCACTTACATTTAAATTACCATTAAATACGAAGCATAAGTTAAATAAATAAATAAAAGGGGAGGGGGTGTGGCTGGTCGTTGCAGGAATCTTTTGTTCTTGCAGCTGTCCAGGTAGGTCTGGTCGCAATGTTCCCATAAACCTCCAACAAGATAATTGTTACTTTCTGTCTTGCAACTTTTTTTTTTTTTTTTTTCCTCTCACTGTTGTGGCCTCTCCCGTTGCGGAGCACAGGCTCCAGACGTGCAGGCTCAGCGGCCATGGCTCACGGGCCCAGACACTCCGTGGCATGTGGGATCTTCCCGGACCGGGGCACGAACCCGTGTCCCCTGCATCGGCAGGCAGACTCTCAACCATTGCTCCACCTGGGAAGTCCCTGTTCTGCAACTTTTTATCTCTATATGAATGGAAAAGTGTGTCTTTAAAGGTCAGAGGCTAGAGAATGGGCTATCAGCTATATTCCAGGCTCTAGGCAACATTCTTGTGTGTGTGTGTGTGTGTGTGTGTGTGCGTGCGCGTGTGTGTGTGTGTGTGTGTGTGTTTGAAGTAACATTTATTGATTGATTCCCCTTCCCTTTTTTTTTTTTTGGCCACACCACAAGGCTTGTGGGAATCTCAGTTCCCTGACCAGGTATTGAACCCGGGCCACAGCAATGAAAGTGCCGAACCCTAATCGTTAGATCACCAGGGAACTCCCTGACTTCCCCTTTCTTTTTTGAGTCCCAATAAAATTTTATTTACAAAAAAATCAGGTGGTTAGCCTGGGGCCATAATTTGCCACCCCTGCTCTAAAGAGTGGGACCCAGAGCCTGAATCCATGGGAGATCCTAGGCAACATTCTTCTATAAAGGTGCAGGGCCGGCATGACTAAGTACAGGCAACAGAGCACAAGGGTTAGAGGTAAAGGACTAGATTCAATGCGAAGTCAGGTTTGTTCTACTCTGTTACAGCCCTAACCCCCAGTGTGATGGAGATTGGAGGTGGGGTCTTTGGGTGATTGGGTTTAGATGAGGTCATGAGGATGGGACCCCCATGAGGGGATTAGTGTCCTTATAAAGAGAGCCTTCGTGCAAGCATGCCCTCTCTCTGCCCTGCGAAGGCTGAGGGGACTCTTGCCGAGGACCAAGCACAGAAGTAGGAATTCAAAGCACGTCTGTCCCCTCACCTCTGGCTGTGCCAGGAGAAAATAAGGAGTCCTGATCCAAGGTCCATACTTTCTCATTGTCTCTATTCATTCAACAGGTGAGTGTAGAGCCAGGTGCAGATTTGGGCCGGGTGCAGGGGTGGGGTGGAGAGGGCTCCAGCCTGCCCCTCCCCCAATGGGAGCAAGCCTTTGTCCTGCTCTCTTCCGCCAGGGTCTGTCCCATCCCCCTCTCTCTGGCATCTTTACTTTCTCTTTCCCTTTGCAATAACCTCGGGTCCTGCTGCACAGAGGGGTCCAGCTCCATCAGAGACTGACCTCTGCCAAGAGGGAGGGCCCAGGAGAAGGTGGGTCGGAGCCTAAGGAAGCAAACCACCCCAGGGCCCTCCCACCCCTGGTGCCAAAGCAGGAAGGAGGTGGAGCCTCGGCTGAGACGGCCTGGGAGGTCGCTCACAGATAAGGGGGTTTTCTACACAAGAGCCCTGGGAGAGGAAATGGAGCCCCAGCACCCGAGACAAAGGGCAGGGATGGGACTAGCCAGCAAAGGAGGCTGCAGCCAGAGGCCCCGGATCAGGTACCGCCGCTGCCTGCTCTGTCCCACTGGACCCCGTCTCCAGCCCTCTCTAGGGCTGCGCCTCTGTCCTTGGCCTGCTTTTCCCCCCCGCGCAGTCCCTGCAGTCCCAGCCTTGTTACTTTCCCTCTCTGGGCTCCTTCTCTGCAGGGCCCACTCCCATCTGGGGTCTTTGCCCTGTTCTGGGGGTGCCCCCACTATTGTTTCTGAACTGGCCCCTCCCAAACCTCCACCCAGCTCTGAGGGTCCTCGTGGCCCAGCTCTCAGTCTGAAAGTCTATCGGGCTAGGCCGTCCCCTCCCTGCCTGTGCGGGGCTGCACCCTCTATTGGTCGGAAGTATCTGTGCTCTGTTAACGCTTAGAATTTGGCGAAAGGATGACTGACGCAGCTGGTGACATTTTTTAACGCGCTCTGATCAGTTTTCTGTAGTATTTACACCATCGTAAACACGGTGTGAGAATAGTTCTCCGAGGCAAGAAGATAAATCATCTCTTCCAAGGATATCTCAACTCTGAGCAGGAAAATAAATGCACACTGTTCACACACCTGGCCACATCCTAGGTGGTGACCGCGCTTCACGTTTATAACTGTACCACTAACAGCTCTAATGGAACTGGAGGAAAGATCAGGAGAAACGCTCCTATTTTAAAATTAAGTAGAAAAGAAAGCCACACCCAAGACTTCACACAGCTGCAAGGTCACATAATGGAAGAGCTGGAAATGGCCTGGCCTGGTCAGGGGACCCAGCTCTATCACTTACAGCTCTGTGACTTAGGCAGGCTACTTGTCCCCCTCTGCATCCCCGCTTCCTCCTCTATAAAATGGGCATGGCTGCCGCAGCATTTGAGTTCAGATACAGAAAGCACTTGTAACCATAGCCCAAGCCTGTGAATTTAGGTGTTCATCCGACATTGAAACACAAAACAAACACGCGCAAGTGAAAAGTCAGGAAGGAACTGAACTGAAATGTTAAAGGCTCTGATTTTGGAGTGGAGAGGTTTTCGTTACTCTTTTTTATTTTTCTAATGATTTGGGGGATGGGTGGGCAGGAAAACTGGAGTGGAGGTGGCGGGATGTGCTATTGGAAGTAGCAGAGCCGGGGTCCCTGTGGGAGAACATCACCCGTCCCTGCTGTCCCAGCACCCTCTCCTCTCCCTCTCCCCCAGCCTTCCTGCCTGGAAAGGCGCAGGAAATTCTCAAGGCCCTGGCGGGTTGCTGGGAGGCCCAGCGCCTAGGGCGTCCAGGGGGCTACGCTCTGGAGAGACCAGCCGGGAGTAACTCCAGGGGGCGCTCTCTGCATTTTCCCTTTTCTCTCTTTTGCCGCAGGCACCCAGTGGAGTGGTTAGATCGCCAAACCTTCTCCTTCCACTTTCGCAACCTGAGATTTGCCAATGGGCGGAACTACACCTACCTCTGCTACCAGGTGGAAAGACTGAAGCACTGCTCTCCTGACTCCTCCGACTGGGGGGTCTTTCAAAACTGGGTATGGGCCCCAGGACACTCTCATCGCAGGCGGGAGCTAAGTGTTGACCCAGAAAAGAGGCGCAGCCGAGAGACACAAAAGCATTTATCTGGTGCCTTAGAATTGCAATGCGGGGAGCACAGATTCAGGAGCAGCCTGCGCTGTGTCCCGCCACAGGGAAAAAAGCCGGGACGGGGGCGGGGGCGGGTATCGGCAAATTGCGGAAGGTTTAGGATGCCTTGCACAAGTTGTTTTCCCAATATTATGATTGGGAGATATAATTACAATTGCAATTCATTGGTTTTCAGAGTATATTATGTCAGATACTAGGAAAATCCCTTTTGCAGTGTGTCCAGTTTTTAATCAAGAATGCGGATATGGGGACTTCCTTGGCGGTCCAGTGGTTAAGACTGGGTGCTCCCAATGCAGGGGGCGCTGGGAACTAAGATCCCGCATTTCGCCCGCACCCAGCCCCCCCCCAATAAAAAAGAATGCGGATATAGCAGTGACAGGCTCTGTCCTATGCCCTTGCCCAGTGTAATAGTTCGAATCTGGTGCCTGTTTCAAAAATGGGATGAAATTTTAGCCCCCAAATGGTGTCCCTCATGTCAGAGGTGTTACACAGGTTCACATAAGCCAGTAGAGGATGTGGAAAAAATGGTAATAAGTCCAACGCCTTTTGGGGATTCTCAGTGGCGGATGTATCTTCCCACACATTTTCTTAAGTCCGGGAACCGGCTACGCGATAGCGGTTGACTTACTCCCACAAAGCCTTGTTTAGCGAGTCTGCTGGTGGGGGGTCTCTGAGTTTGTCATCGGGCTTGGCGAAATGTCCCCCCACCCGCCTGCCCTCCTCCACCCAGAGGGCAGCCTTTTCAGAACCTGTGTGCGGAAGGGGCGGGGAGGGGGTGTGCACTGTAGCGGTATTATCCCATCAAAACCTAATCTGAGTCACAGGTGTCATCTCACTCTTTCTACTACCCAGTGTTCAAAAGGTTAAGAGAAACTGATGAAATTAATATTGACGCTGTGTTAGACAACACAGTCATCCCTAGATATGGGGGTGGGGAGGTTGGTTCCAGGACCCCCACGAACACCAAAATCTGAAGATGCTAAATCCCTCAGGTAAGATGGCATAGCATTTGTATATAACCTACCCACATCCTCCCATAGACCTTAGATCATCTCTAGTTTACTTGTAATACCTGATACAATGTAAATGCTATGTAAATAGTTGTAAATACAATGTGGATGTTATGTAAGTAGTTGCCAGCCTGGCAAATTCAAGTTTTGGAACTTTCTGGAATTTTTTTTTTCCTGAATAATTTCAATAGGTTGAATCTGCAGATGAGTAGCTCTCATATACAGAGGACTGACTGTATATCTAATCTATTATCTCAATTAGATGTATTTATAACTAATATAAAACTTCCTCATGAGATAGTTTACATTCTTATTTCTTCATACGAAGTCACTGAAATGAACTGTGTATTTTTACACTTGCCACACACCTCCCTTCAGACGAGCCGCACCTCAAGTGCTCTGTAGACACGTGTGGCTGGCGTTTCTGCCGACGGACAGGGCAGCTCTGTGGGCCTCCCAGCAGACAGCACCTAGGGACCGAGCCTGGACCCCACAGGGCCTGGACCAAAGCAGGCACTCAGGTTACTTGTAGAATGAATGAATGGGAGGATGGATGTTAGAATGAATGGGTGAGTCGATGAATGAGGGAAGTCGATGACTAAAGAAGAAAAGAAGGGAGGGGAGAGATGGAAAGAAGGGATAACTCCTGAACAACCTGCCTCTGGGATGCCCACGCCCCTTACCCCTCCTCCCCAACTCCCTAGCCCAGCCTCACTGCCTGCTCTGGCGGCCAAAAACGCCCCCTTTCCGCCTCCATCTCTCCCAGGTCTATCCCTGCCATGCGGAACTCTGCTTCCTCTCTTGGTTTCGCGCTAAGAAGCTGTCCTCTTACGAGCAGTACCACATCACCTGGTTCTTATCCTGGAGCCCCTGCTTGTCATGTGCAGAGCAGGTGGCTGCGTTCCTGAAGGAGAACAGGAACGTGAGGCTGAGCATCTTCGCCGCCCGCCTCTACTACTTCTGGAAACCAGATTACCAGCACGGGCTGCGCCTGCTGCGCCACCAGAGGGCCTGGGTGCGCATCATGTCCTTCCGAGGTGAGAGCAGAGGGGGCCGGGGGCTGGAGGGCGGGGCGGTGGGAGGGATGGGGGCGGACCTAGAATACCCGCCAGGGAGGGTGAGCGGGCGGAGAACCTGGGAAACGAGGCAGGACTGAGGGCGCACGGCAGGGAGTGGGCAGGAGGGGGCAGGGCACAGGACGGTCAGCAGAGAAAGGCCTCCCAGGGCCCGGACCTGATGGCTTTCTCTCCTCTTTATTTCAGACTTTAAATACTGTTGGGAAAACTTTGTGTACAATCAGGGAATGCCCTTCGAGCCTTGGAAGAAACTGCGTAAAAATTATCAGTTCCTGGTGGCAAAGCTTCATGAAATTCTCGGGTGAGGGCTTCCTTAGCCTTCCTCCCCCCACCTCCTCCTTATCTCCGAGTACCTTCCACCTCCCTCCTCAGCCTCCTCTCCTCCCTGGCCCCAGAGGGCCACTGCCCTTGGGCTGCCCCTGCCCTCCCTCAACTCCTCTCTCCTTTCTTCCCCCAGCGTCTTCCCCTACCCCCCCCCGCCCCCCGTGAGATCTCCCTCTCCTCCAGCGAGGGAGCCCCACCTCCTCCCATCTCACACATTGACCAAACCTTGTTATTGAACTGAACATAAATGGGCATGAATATGTATAAGTGTGAAAATGAGATTTGAAAAACATCCTTGAAGACAGACTTGACTTATCAGAGAACGAGGCTCTTTGATGGGAATGATGGTACTCGTTTGCTAGGATATCCGCAACAGAACGCCACAGACTGGGTGACTTAACAACAGGTATTTACTTTCTCACCGATATGGAGGCTAGAAGTCCAAGATCAAGGAGTCGGTAGGTTGGGCTTCTCCTGCACCCTTCCTCCTTGGCTGCAGACAGCTGCCTTCTCGCTCTATCCTCAGATGGTCTTTCTTCTGTGCATGACCCCTGGGGAGCCCCAGGTGTCCCTCTGTGTGTCCCAATTTCCTCTTCTCATAAGGACATCAGGCAGATTGGACTAAGGATCACCCTAAGAGCTTCCTCTTAACACAATCACCTCTTTAAAGGCCCTATCTCAAGTATGGTCACGTTCTGAGAAACTGGAGGTTGGGATTTCAGCATACGGATTTGCAGGGACGCGGTTCAGCCCATACGATGACCAAAGGCTTTCTTGAGCTGAGCAGGTGCAGTGAGAGCAGGATCCTTGTCCTGTGTGTCTCTCTCCGGATTATGCCTCCTTGACCCTGACTCCTCTGCTTGCATTCCAGACCTTGGTGTCCCTAGAACCCCACCGCCACCCCACCTTCACTTTGTCATCGTCACACCCTGTCCTCACTCTGTTCATCCCTCATCCCATTCCCAGATTGCTGCCAGAGACGAAGCTCTGCGGATGGTGACGGAGAATGAGCAAAAGGAAAAAAAAGAATGCTTACGTTTACATTTAAATACGTTTTTAGAAGAAAAAAGTAGGATTGGGGATGTGAGGATTGAGATTATTGGAGCTTTTTCAAAAAGCAGAATAGAAAGCGGAAGGGCTGCTAAGAGTCAGGTCAGAGGCCACAGTTCAGTTGCTCAAGGTAGATCAGGAAGCGAGCGTCTGGCCCTTTGTCCACAGAGCCAGGTGCCGCGTGAACGCACCGGGGAGGAACTCAGTGGAGGTTCCAGAAGGGGTGGCCGGGATTGTGGCAGGGCCAAAAGCGAGTAAGAGCCTGGTGAGGTGGGATTCTGGGCAGGCAGATGCAGAGGAAGGAACAGCAAGTGGGAAGCTGTTGGTTTGGAATCTGTCCTTAAAGTCCTTGTGGAGAAGGTCTGGGGTCCCACTGATCTTGGCCGTCTGGGTGGGAATTGTCAGTAGCAGCAGACACCTGTCCCTTTACTCTCCCTTCCTGTTTGCACTGCTGCCTGGGGGTCTTGGGCAGAATCCAGGCTGTCTCTGGTTGCTTCGGCTCTTCTGCCTTGATGCTCTCCCTGTCGGTGTTTCCTTCAAGGAGGGATGCACAGAGGGACATGGTTGGGGATGGCGTACCTCCTGCTTGTCTCGGGCATTAAAACGGGCCACAGTGGCCAGCTTAAAATGTCCCTCTCCTGGCACACCTGCATTTTGGCCCATCTCAGGTGGCTCACAGGAATCTCCAAGCCGGGGCTGTAGGATTGCTGTCACTAGGGAAAGGCCAGCAAACGGTTTCAACCTTCTTGTCCATCTTTCCTGCCTCTCAGGCCAGGGGTGACTTAGCTCTCTGAGTTTGACCAACACTTCAGTGTACAAATCTGATCACTCTTTGGATTTCCCTGGTGGTCCAGTGGTTAAGACTCCATGCTTCCAGTGCAGGGGGCACAGGTTCAATCCCCGGTTGGGCAAGCTCTGCGTGCCACGTGCTGTGGCAAAAAAAAAAAAAAAAATCTGGTCACTCTTCCCAGAAGGATCCAGCTCATTCTAGAATCTTTTGTTGGCTGTGGCCCTGGGCATTAGGACAGATGGGGGTGAAGGGGACACCATTCCTGTGGATCCTCTAACCTCCTGCCCAAGCTCTTGTTACCCCCGAGGCCGTACCAGGGCCTGTGGGGCAGAAGGTGGTGTGTGCAGGGCGGGCAGCGGGGAGCAGTGGGATGACAAGCTGGGAAAAGTTAATTTGGGAATCACGTTTGTGTGCAGTTTGGACTGGAGGTGGCCATGACTGCTCTAAGACCTCCTCGCTAGGTTTCAACTTTCCCCAGAGCTGTTTTCTCATCTGGAGGTCTTGGTGGCCACGTGACAAAGTAAGCAGATAACTTACCCCTTCTCTTGTGCTCCCTCCCCCACTCCTTTTCATGGAACAATGAGGAAGCAAGGGGAGGGAACCAGGCTAGGCTTCCTGGACAGCTTTCCAGTTCTGCCATTTATCTGCTGTGTGACCTCAAGAGAGTGTCTTAACCTCTCTGTGCTGGGACCACATCTAAAATGTCAGGATAATGCTCCTCCCCGCTTGATGCTACTGGGAAGCTGGGGGTAGCAGATGGTGCACAGGATCTGCTCAACACAGGGCTGGAGATGAAGATCTGGAGTACTGACCCCCAGCCCTCATTTTCCGTCCTACCCAGAGTCTTGTCAGGGTACTGAATAAAAGCTAAGTGTCAAGTAGGAGTAGGATGGAGAGGGCTCCAGCCTACCCCTCCCCCAGTGGGGGCAGGCCTTTGTCCTGCTCTCTTCTGCCAGGGTCTGTCCCATCCCCGTCTCTCTGGCATCTTTACTTTCTCTTTCCCTTTGCAATAACCTCGGGTCCTGCTGCACAGAGGGGTCCGGCTGCATCAGAGACAGACCTTTGCCAAGAGGGAGAGCCCAAGAGAAGGTGGGTGGGAGCCTAAGGAAGCAAACCACCCCAGGGCCCTCCCACCCCTGGTGCCAAAGCAGGAAGGAGGTGGAGCCTCGGCTGAGACGGCCTGGGAGGTCGCTCACAGATAGGGGGCTGTCCTAAAAAAAACGGTCCTGTCCTAAAAAAAGGGTCCTGGGAGAGGAAATCGAGGCAGAGTGCCTATGACAAAGGGCTGGGCTTGGACAAGCCTTCCTAGGCCAGGAGACTGCATCTGGACTCCTGGGATCAGGTAAGTCCAGAGCCCAGGGGGAGGAAAGAGGATGGGTCTGAGAGACAAAAACCACCCTGGGCCTCCCACCTCGGCTTACCCAGACAGGAAGGGCATCTACCGCTCCGAGAGCTGTAGGGGAACGCTCTCAGATAAGGGACTTTCCCAAGGCCAAGCGCAGCCTTGTGAGAGGCAGGTGGAACCAGAGATCCCAGTGCCCAGGGCAAGCTGGGACATGTCTGCCAAGGAGGCTGGAGCCCGGCTGCAGGGGCCAGGTGGGGCTGCTGGTCCTCCTCGCTGCCTCGGGCTCCGTGCCTAGCCCTGGGTTCTCTCCCTCTCTGGCTCCTTCTCTTGCCTCAGGCCTCCCAGCCCTACCTCTGCCACAGCCTGTCTCTCTGTGTCCCTGGCCATATCCCATAGGCATGGCCACTGGGTCTTCCTAAAGCTCTCTGTGCACCCTCAGTCCTAGACTTTAGGTTCAAGGATGAGTGAAACAATGTTTGGAGTCAGCTATAAAAGCGTTTTTGTAAATTTTATGTTAAAGGCACAATTTTGCAGAGAATATTCTCGTTTCTCCTCTGTGGAGGGAAAACTCTCCAAGACAAGAAGATAACTCGTTTCCCATGAAGACACTACCAAGTATAAAAAATTCAATTGGTCTTTAAGTACTTCTTACAAGTTGTTTCTATCGTACCTACAGTTTTAGCTATTCAAGGGCAAGGTGCAACATTTGTGCTATGAAGATAAGTCCTCTTGTCTCAAATGTGAAATATCTCAGCCTTGAGTGTCTGGCTTTCCCCAGGACTGGGGAGTTTCTCAGAACATGGGAACTTCAGGGCTAAAATCAGGAAGACTCCGGGCAAACGGGGCAGTGGTTGTCTCAGGTGTGCTATGAATGGGGTTTCCCTTCTAATCCTTACCCTGAGGGTGGCCAGTTGCCCTCATGGGGAGTATGAACTTCAGGCGAGGTCATTGGCCAGTAATCGAAGGCCACAGTCCAGAGATGGTCTCTTCAGCAATCGTTACCCAAATCCATCTAAAGTTTTACTAATTAACACAAGGGACGTCAGAGATAGGTTTCCACTGATGAAGTTTGTGGCTTTGTTAATTAGCATAACATATCAGAAATGGTTTTTCATTGGTGAAACTGGTGGTGTTTCAATGAGTTGGCTGGAAATATGGTGAGACTCCTCTGGCCTTGCAGGAACAAAGTGTTGTGTCCCGTGGTCTGGGCCGTGAGGGCACCCTTGGCTTGATTCCTGTGTCCAGATGCCAATTCTGAGGCTCTGAGGTCATCTGAGTCTGACTCGGCGGTCAACCAAGTGACATTACCTTGGGTGGAGTGTCCAGGAGGGCAATGGGCTGGGGCCATCAAGCCTCCCAAGCTCGTTCAGACTGGCATCTGCTTGGTCATGGGTGTCCACGTGCAGTGCGGCTCTGGCCAGAGGGTGCCTTCATGCGCCTCTCTGGGGCCCGGCAGGAAGGCTTCTGGTTACACCCATCTACTGCTGTCCGTGCAGAGCCAACAGCACTTATTGAAAAGAACCTGGTGGGCTTCCCTAGTGGCGCAGTGGTTGAGAGTCCGCCTGCCGATGCAGGGGACACGGGTTCGTGTCCCAGTCCGGAAAGATCCCACATGCCGTGGAGTGGCTGGGCCCGTGAGCCATGGCCGCTGAGCCTGCGTGTCCGGAGCCTGTGCTCCGCAACGGGAGAGGCCACAACAGTGAGAGGCCCGCATACCGGAAAAAAAAAAAAAAAAAAAAGAACCTGGTGGTTCTGCATCCCCACATGGGCTGGGCCACTTTGCAGTATAACATTAAATGAAAAAAAAGCAAGATACAAAATGGAATACTCTATAGAGTACAGTCATAATTAGGGGGAGAAAAAGCTATGTGAGCCCTTCAGCCAAAGGGTCTGTCACAACACTACCTTGGTGACAACAGTTTTTCCTGTTCACATGCCTCTGTGCTCTTTGTACAGACAAAATTATGATACACACATCTCGGCCAAGAGCACAGTGTTAAAGGAAGCTCTTTAACTTCCATCCCCCTCCCCACTCCCCAAAGAGAAGGGTCCTGACATTAGGTACAGGGTTGAGGTGCTTGTGGGACCTTAACAGAGGGGTCTGGGGTGCAAGACAAAGATGTGAGAGACGAGGAAGGACATGCCGTGTCCAATTCTCGGGGTGGGGGCACCCGCACTCAGCCCAGGAGTCCTGCCCGCAATGGCCTCTAGCATGGGCTGGAGGGGTGGTGATGTGTGAGGGGGGAGAGCTCGCCCTCTTCCCTCTGCCTCCCAGTACTCCTGGCCAACAAAGAAGGAAGAGACCCTCCCTTACCTCCCCTTAGGGGCCTAGGTGAACCCAAGGAACTGGGTTCAGAATGTGACAGAGCCTTGGGTGACACCAGAAAACACTCTGCATCTTTGGTTTTCTCCTTCCTGTTGCACAGAAACACAATGAATCTGCTAAAAACAAATATATTCAGACAACAGTTTGGCAACCAGCTCCGGG
Organism: Phocoena sinus; assembly: GCF_008692025.1. NCBI lineage: Eukaryota > Metazoa > Chordata > Mammalia > Artiodactyla > Phocoenidae > Phocoena > Phocoena sinus. The sequence continues at coordinate 9,490,002 of NC_045772.1, read as the reverse complement.
TCCCACAGCCCTGCTACCGGAGGAAGACCTATTTGTGCTACCAGCTGAAGCAGCTCGATGGCTTCACGCTTGACAAAGGCTGCTTCCAAAACAAGGTGCCAAGTGGGTTCCCTGGGCACAGGGCAAGCAGGGGCAACCGCACCAGGCAGGGAAAGTCCTGAGGCTTAGCAGAATCTGAGTGACCCCGCTTCCCTGGAGCTCTCCACATTCTTTCCCATCCGCGGGCCACCGCACAAGCCCTTCCCACCCGCAGAATGTACCTCCTAACCCCTCTTTGAGAAGTTGATGTTTCCTCATCCTCCAGATCTCAGCTCGGTCACCACTTCGGGGAAGCCAAGCGCTCTTCCAAGGACTGAGCACCTAACCTCACCTACAAGATCTCCATCACACTTCTGCCTTTCTGCCATCTTCCTACCTGTCCCGTCCCCTCTCCCTCCGTCCCTGACCTCCCTGGTACCCTCAGGTTCAAACATCTCCAGACAACCTCCCGGACATGTCCAAAAGCCAGGTCACAGAGTATTCAGGACTGTGCCCTGGGGGTGTCTGTTCTACAACCCGTCTCCTCTGGGCACTGGGACCCTGATCTGATTCCAACGAAGTTACAGGTGCTTGGGGAGTGTGGAATTAATGGATGAGTGAGTGAGTGAAGGAATGAATAATTGAAGGAAAGAAGGAGGTTCTTTCCTTGTGCTATAGGCAGTTCACATACTGGAAAGTTCACAGGACAGAGGCCCTCGTCCCGAGCTTCACCCTCGGTGTGTGACCTCTGGCCTCTGCCTTCTAACCAACCCGTCCGTCTCTCTGAGAACCTCTCCAGAAACAGCGACATGCAGAAATTCGCTTTATTGACAAGATCACCTCGCTGAATCTCGACCCAAACCAGCGCTACAAAATCATCTGCTATGTCACGTGGAGCCCCTGCCCTGCCTGTGCCGGGGAACTCGTTGATTTCATCAATGGTCGGGACAACCTGAGCCTGCAGATCTTTGCCTCCCGCCTGTACTTCCACTGGGTCAAGGTGTTTCAGAGGGGGCTGCAGCAGCTACAAGCAGCCCAGGTCTCAGTGGCTGTCATGACCCGCTCAGGTAGGAAGAGAGACAGAGCTGTCGGTGGACGGGAGGATCTGCAGTTCCAAGAGCGAAAGCCACTGAGTGGGAGTGGGGGAGAGGGGAGGCTGGACAGGAAGGACGGCGGCCCAGCTGAGACCCAAGATGTGATACCACCTGAAGGGGAAATTCCAGGGACAGACTAATTCCAGGGAGAGGAAGAGAAGGAAGGGGAAAGGAAGGAGGGACGGTGGCCCTGCTGGTGCAAGCTTGCTGCTCCCCTGCCCTTGGGGCCTGACTCAGTTTCCCTCTCTCATCTCAGAGTTTGAAGACTGCTGGGAAGAATTTGTGGATAACCAGGGGATGCCCTTCGAGTCCTGGGATAAGCTGGAGCAATACAGTGAAAGCATAAGCCGTCGGCTCCAGAGGATCCTGTCGGTGAGAAGCTCTCCCCGCTGCAGGCCCCTGGCCTCTCCACACCCCGCCGACCCCCTTCCCAGCTTCAGCCCCACTTCTGTCTGTCAATCCTCTCCTTGCTCTCTCCCCACTGGCCCCCACTGCTTTCTCTTTTCTCATGACACCCCCTTTAGGTCCCCTCTTCCAGGGGCTCCCAGTTCCTTCATTCTCTCTCTCTTCATAGACTTTTTTTAAAATACATTTTATTTTACTCATTTATTTTTGGCTGCGTTGGGTCTTTGTTGCTGCGCGTGGGCTTTCTCTAGTTGTGGCAAGCAGGGGCTACTCTTTGTTGCGGTGCGCGGGCTTCTCTTGTTGCGGAGCATGGGCTCTCGGCACGCGGGCTCAGTAGTTGTGGCTCACAGGCTCTAGAGCGCAGGCTCAGTAGTTGTGGCGCACGGGCTTAGTTGCTCCATGGCCTGTGGGATCGTCCCGGGCCAGGGCTCACACCCGTGTCCCCTGCATTGGCAGGAGGATTCTCAACCTCTGCACCATCAGGGAAGCCCCTCTTCATAGACTCTTCTTAGCTTTCTGTTTCTCTTAAGGCATCCCTGGCCTGCCTTGATCCAGTTCTTTTCTTGTCCCGGCATTTTCAGCCTCGCCTCTGTTCCCCTTCCTCCCTCAGTTTCCTGCCAACCGAAGCTTTCTCATTTCTCTCTCAATAGCCCTCGAATTGGAATAATTTAGAGGATTCCTTCAGAGACTTGAGACTTGGATCCCCATCCCCTTCATCGTTAAGAAGTGACTCAAGATGACAGGCCCTGGAGGCATCTCACTGCTTCATAAACTGCTGGCTCTTAGGAGCAAGTAGCTCCACGGTCACCCCTGACCCTCGCCCAAGTCCACAGACCTTTCTTTCCTCTTTCATTCTTCTTTTTTCCTTTCTTTTCTAAGTGGGTAAATATTTTTATAATTGAAAAAATAAAGATAATTTGTAAGTCTGTAAAACTTGGGTTACTTTCTGAAAGGAGAATCAGGTTTTTCCTTCATAAAAAGATGAGTATAAAGAACTTTCATACTACAGCACTAAGGAAAAATTTACTTAAGAATTCCTAGTATAGGGACATCCCTGGTGGCGCAGTGGTTAAAAATCCACCTGCCAATGCTGGGGACACGGGTTCAAGCCCTGGTCCGGGAAGGTCCCACATGCCGTGGAGCAGCTAAGCCCATGCACCACAACTACTGAGCCTGTGCTCTAGAACCCGTGAGCCACAACTACTGAGCCTGCGTGCCATAACTAATGAAGCCCGCACACCTTGAGTCTGTGCTCTGCAATAAGAGAAGCCACTGCAGTGAGAAGCCCGCACACCACAACGAAGAGTAGCCCCCGCTCGCCACAACCAGAGAAAGCCCGCATGCAGCGACTACAAAAGCCCACGTGCCTAGAGCCCGTGCTCTGCAGCAAGAGAAGCCACCCAAATGAGAAGCCCGCGCGCCGCAACAAACAGCATCCCCTGCTGGCGGCAACTAGAGAAAGCCTGCGCAGCAACAAAGACCCAACACAACCAGAAATACATTAAAAAATTTTATAAAAAAAAAAATAAAATAAAAATGGGCAAAAAAACTGAATAGACATTTTTCCGAAGAGGAAATGCAGATGGCCAACAGGCACATGAAAAGATGCTCAACATCGCTAATCATCAGGGAAATGAAAATCAAAACCACAATGAGATACCACCTCACACCTATCAGAATGGCTAGTATCAAAAAACGCAAATAGCAAACGTTAGCGAGGGTGTGGAGAAAAGGGAACCCTTCTACCCCGTTGGTGGGAATTGGTGCAGCCACTGTGGAAAAGAGCACGGAAGTTTCCCAAAAAACTAAAAATAGAACTATCATATGACCCAGCAATACCACTCCTGGGTATATATCTGGAAAAAAACAAGAACACTAGTTTGAAAAGATACACGCATTCCAATGTTCATAGCAGCGTTATTTACAATTGCCAAGATATGGAAGCAACCTAAGTGTCCATCAACAGATGAATGGATAAAGAAGATGTGGCATATATATACAAAGGAATATTACTCAGCCCTAAAAAGGAACAAAATTTTGTCTTTTGCAGCAACATGGATGGACTTGAGGACACTATGCTAAATGAAATAAGTGAGGCAAAACAAATACTGTATGATATCACTTATATGCGGAATGTAAAAAATACAACAAACCAGTGAATAAAACAAAAAAGAGGGCTTCCCTGGTGGCGCAGTAGTTGAAAGTCCGCCTGCCGATGCAGGGGACACGGGTTCGTGTCCCGGTCCGGGAAGATCCAACATGCCGCGGAGCGGCTGGGCCCGTGAGCCATGGCCGCTGAGCCTGTGCGTCCGGAGCCCGTGCTCCGCAACGGGAGAGACCACAGCAGTGAGAGGCCCGCGTACCGCAAAAAAAAAAAAAGCAGACTCACAGTTATAGAAACAAACTAGTGGTTACCAGTGGGGAGAGGGAAGGGGGGAGGGGCAATATAGGGGTGGGGGAGTGGGAGGTGTAAGATAGGCTTCAGGATGTATTGTACAACACGGGGAATAGAGCCAATACTTTGTAATAGCTGTAAATGGAAAGTAACCTTTTTTTTTTTTTTTTGCGGTACGCGGGCCTCTTCGGGTTTGGAAGGTATAAAATAATCAACAATAACAGGAGAAAGTTTGTATCTTCTTTTCCAGTGTTTACACAATTTCTGGAATTTCCTTGTCTTATTCCATTCCTTAGAACTCCAAGACAATGAGGAGTAAATGGTGACATGGTCCCAATTTAACTGAAATGATTTTAATATTTTGCCATTATAATAATATTTATTGCTTTTCTATAAAAATCATTTTGTACACTTGAATTTGAAAGGGAGAGAAAAAAGAAAAAAGACGTAGGGTAAACAAGAGGGCTGAAGTCAGAATTAATGTATAAAAGCTTTTTCTCTATATTAACAACAATTACCTAAAAATGGAAAAGGGGGAAATATTACACTTAAAAAAGCAATAAAAAGTATTAAATCCAATCAACATACAAAAATCAGTTGCATTTCTTTACACCAATAATGAACAATCCGAGAAGGAAATTAAGAAAGCAATCCCATTCACAACAGAATCAAAAAGGATAAAATACTTAGGAGTTAACCAAGAAAACCAAAGACCGCTACATGGACAACTACAAAACACTGCTGAAAAAAATTAAAGAAGACACGGACAAGTGGAAAGACATCTCATGTTCATGGATTCGAAAAGTTAATATTGTTAAAACGTCCATACTACCCAAAATGATCTACAGATTCAATGTGATCACTTCAAAATCTCAGTCATTTTTTGCAGAAATAGGAAAAAACATCCTAAAAGTTCATATGGAATTTCAAGGGATCCCAAATTGCCATGCAAACTTAGAACATGCATAAATTCTGGAAAAGATACAAAGTGTCAGAAATTAAAATCTGTATGACAGGGACTTCCCTGGTGGTGCAGTGGTTAAGACTCCGCGCTCCCAACGCAGGGGGCCTGGGTTCGCTCCCTGGTCAGGGAACTAGATCCCATGTGCATGCCACAACTAAGAGTTCGAATGCCACAACTAAGGACCCCGCCTGCTGCAACCAAAACCTGATGCAACCAAATAAATAGGTAAATAAATATTTAAAAAAAAAAAAAAGGAATTCCCTGGCAGTCCAGTGGTTAGGACTCAGCCCCATCACTGTCAGGGGAACTAAGATCTCACAAGCTGTGTGCCGTGGCATAAATAAATAAATTAATTAATTAAATGGATAAAAAGTTAAAAAAAAATCTATGACAAAGAGAAACTTAACAGCTTCTGATGCCATAAATAAATATTTATTATTGTTAAAAAAGACTTGGCCTAACACTCAAAGATTTCAGTTTAAATCTCCTTAGTTTGTGCATCTCAATAAAGAATCAATCATTACGTTATTCAGATCCTACAACCTTGATTATTCTGAAATATTTTATCTGTGAATGTTTGGCTTGTTATTTAAGACATCTGAAGGGTTCAAAAAATCAATCATACTAGATCTGTAGTTGCCATTTAAGTTTTAAGGGACTGTAGCTAGTCACATTAATAATTATGTTTAAATGCTTGAGGAAAACTGATTTTCAGAGCTATATTATTTTTACAAATTGTGTAATAAACAAAGTACCAATACTAATGAGTATTCACCTGCAAGCACAAAACACTCCTGGATATTAAAGAAACTATCAAAAATTTATTAAAATTAAGATTGCCTGGAAGTAACTGAAATCCAACCAGGGGCTTAAACCAGACAGAAGCAGGGCCTCTGAGGATGGCCATGCAGTTTGTTCACCTCACAACTCCAGAGTCTTCCGTTCATGTCCTCTGCCCTGTGAACAGCACTCCCTGGGCTTGTGCAATATGGCAGCCCTGGATGGATGCTTATCTCAAACAGAGAAGTCCAGATAGAAGCTGCAGAGCTCAGAAAATGGGCCCACAGCCATTCAGGGCCTGGGCTGATTCCAGCTTTCTGCTGTCATCCTCAGGATGTGCTGGACCTTGGTCCTTGTGGCCCAAAATATAGCCCCATCATAACATCTGTGTTCTGTAGCTGGATGCGGGGAGAGGGGAAGAAAGGTCAAAGGACCAAACCAGCTGTCTCTTAGGAGGGGTCCCAGAAGCTGCTATACGGCATTTATTTTCACATCCCACCGAGCAGGACTTAGTGATCCGGCCACAACTAGCAGCAAAGGCGTATGGTAAATGTGGCCTTTATTTTGGATGGCCATGTAACTTGCTAAAAATCATGGGTTATAGACTCTGAAAAAAAGGGGAATAAAAAGAGTGGGATAATTAGTAGTTTCTATCCCATTTGTGAGAAAGCTTTTAATAATAAATGTGAAATATGTATGTACTGAGTTGGATAGTATCCCCCCCTTCCCAGGACCTCAGAATATTGCCCTTATTTGGAAATAGAATCGTTGCAGAGGTAATTATTTATGATGAGGTCACACTGAAGTATGGTGGACGCTTCATCTAACAGCACTGGTGTCCTTCAAGAAGAGGAGAGACACAGACTCGCATGGCGAAGTTCGTGTGGGGTGAGAGATAGAGGCTGCAGTGTTGATCTACAAACGAAGGAACACCAAGGAGTGCCGGCAACGCCAGGAGAGAAAGGCCCCAACTGGAGAAGACACAGGAAAGATTCTTCCCTAGCGCCTTCAGAGAAAGTACAGCCTGCCCACACCTTGATTCCAGACTTCTGTCCTCTAGAACTGTGAGAAGATACATTTCTGTCGCTTAAAGCCACCCGTTTGGTGACACTTTGTTATGGCAGCCTAGGAAACCATTACGATGTACATATATATAAACAGTGGTCCAATAAATCAGTGATAACTAATTTTAAAATGTTTGTGTGTGTTTGGTGTGGGGGAATACCATTCACAGCTGTAACAAAAATCACGAAATGCCTAGGAAGAGTCCTAAGAAGAAATAAGTACACTGTGTGAATGGAATTGTTAAACCATAATAAAGGACATAAAATAGAAGCTACATAAAGTGAAGAAACATTTAATGTTCCTAGAGAAAATATTTTATGTTTCTTTCTCCTTTCTTCTATAAATTCAAAATAATATTAACCAAAATTTCATTTGAAAATTTTATATAATTTGAGAAATCCAATTCTAAACTCGATATGGAAAGGGAAAATCTGCAAGAATAGCCAAGACAATTCTGAAAAAGAATAACAATGTTGCTGGGGGGGCAGGGAGGAGAATTGCCCTGCCAAGTATTTAAAAGCTTTAAATGTTAAGCACACCGTAAAGCTATAGTAGCCAAAATAGGTTAAAACTGGCCAAATCTGAGAAATTTTGAGCATTCAAGTAAATAGTGATAATAATGAATGATAGCCATTGAATAAAATAGGAAACCATGGGGCTTCCCTGGTGGCGCAGTGGTTGAGAGTCCGCCTGCCGATGCACGGGACGCGGGTTCGTGCCCCGGTCCGGGAAGATCCCACATGCCGCGGAGCGGCTGGGCCCGTGAGCCATGGCCGCTGAGCCTGCGCATCCGGAGCCTGTGCTCCGTAACGGGAGAGGCCACAACAGTGAGAGGCCTGCGTACCGCAAAAAAAAAAAAAGAAAAAAATAGGAAACCATGAATCCATACTAATATAAATAACTACACTGAAAGTGTGATGAGGAAGGGATTTTACATAGTTTCAAATTATAGGCAGACCTTGTTTAATTGCGTTTCACTTTATTGTGCTTCACAGATACTGTTTTTTTTTATTATTTTATTTTATTTATTTATTTTTGGCTGTGTTGGGCCTTCGTTGCTGCGTGTGGGCTTTCTCTAGTTGCAGCAAGCAGGGTCTACTCTCCGTCGCGGTACATGGGCTTCTCATTGCGGTGGCTTCTCTTGTTGCAGAGCATGGGCTCTAGGCGCGCGGACTTCAGTAGTTGTGGCACGCGGGCTCAGTAGCTGTGCCGCACGGGCTTAGTTGCTCCGTGGCATGTGGAATCTTCCCGGACCAGGGCTTGAACCTGTGTCGCCTGTATTGGCAGGCGGATTCTTAACCACTGCGCCACCAGGGCGGTCCCGTTTGTTTGTCTTTTAAAAATATGTATTTAGTTATTTATTTGGTTGCGCCAGGTCTTAGTTGCAGCACGTGGGCTCCTCAACTGCAGTATGCGAACTCTTAGTTGTGGCATGCATGTGGGATCTAGTTCCCTGACCAGGGATCGAACCCGGGCCCGTGCATTGAGAGCACGGAGTCTTAGCCGCTGCGCCACCAGGGAAGTCCCCGACACTGTGTTTTTTACAAACTGAAGGTTTGTGGCAACCCTGCATTCAGCAAGTCTATTAGCGCCATTTTTCCTACAACATTTGCTCACTTTGTGTCTTTGTGTCACTTGGAAATTCTCTCAACATTTCAAGCTTTTTCATTATTATTATATTTGTTATGGTGATCTGTGATCAGTGATCTTTGATGTTACTGTTCTAATTGGGTTTTTTCATTTTGTATCTTTATTTTATTTTATAAAGAAATTTACTTATTTATTTATTTTTGGCTACCTTGGGTCTTCATTGCTGAGCATGGGCTTTCTCTAGTTGCAGTGAGCAGGGGCTACTCGTGGTGGCTTCTCTTGTTGCGAAGCATGGGCTCTAGGCGCACAGGCTTCAGTAGTTGTGGCGCGCAGGCTCAGTAGTTGTGGCGCACGGGCTTAGTTGCTGCGCTGCATGTGGAAATCTTCCTGGACCAGGGATCGAACCCGTGTCCCCTGCATTGGCAGGCGGATTCTCAACCACTGCACCACCAGGGAAGCCCAATTTGTATTTTTAAATTAAGTTATGTACATTTTTAAAGACATAATGCTATCGCACACTTAGTAGACTACAGTATAGTGTAAACAACTTTTATATGCGCTGGGAAACCAAAACGTTTGTGTGACTTGCTTTATTTCGGTATTTACTTTATTGTGGTAGTCTGAAGCCAAACCTGCAATATCTCCAAGGTACGCCTATACCTCCTCCAGAAAATATTTATTAACTTCAAAACAAAAAGAGTAACTTCACAGTGGAGAAGGCTGGCAGACGCCATCTTAATCGAATAATCAAACTGGATAGCACGAGTAGTTGTATCCGGATGGGGTACCATGGCAACACAGCATCACTTTTGTGATATTCCTGCTGAAGATGCGTGACCTGAATCTAATCACAAGTGATGAAATAAAATTTATATTTTAAGGCAGGACAAGAAAAATTAAACATAAAATCCTCTCTCTGCGTGTTCATTTGGGCCTCCTGCCTCCCTCCCTCCTTCATGTGCGGTGTACATCTGCATTGCATATTGACCAGAGCTCCTCAAAGATGGGAGCGCCCACTTGACCATAAAGATCAATTTTTTTCCCTTTCTTCTGATGCTAGCAATGTCACTTCTTAAAGAATAGCTTTCTCTCCCAGCGCTGTAGGGGGTCGTGATGACTTGCTGCTTGCTTTGTCGAGGCTTACCTGGACTATGTATCCCTGGTGAACTTTAAGTAAAATACCAGTATGTCCTTTCAACGTATGACCCTTTGTCTCGAAAATGTATATGACTGCGCCTTTGACTTCTAATGAACAGGCGGAAGAGTTCTCAGAGCCTTCTGAGAATCTGCTTCCCAGGTTATAATCCTCAGTTTGGCTCAAATAAAATTCCCCTTTTTCTTTTTAACTTGCCAGTTAATTGAATTTTCATCGACATGAGGAAACATCAGGTGAGCCCAAATTCGGGGGCACACTTCAGATCGCTCAGTTACCTGTCATGGGTCATATAGCACTCCTAGCTGAAGGGAGCTGGGGAGAGGAACGGGGAAATTGAGTGTTTCGTTGGATAATTGCCACTTCCTCTCCTCCTGAATGATGAAGTTTCTACTAGCAGGAAGACGAATTGGGTGTCGGGAGGCAACTGTCACGAGCTGATGTGTGTCCCTCCTTGAAGCTCACGTTGGAGACCTAATCCCCAGGACCTCAGAATGTGATTGCATTCGGAGATAGAGCCTTTAAAGAGGTGATTAATTAAATGAGGTCATGGGGTGAACCCTAATCCAGTATGAGTGTTGTCCTTATAAGAGGGGATTAGGAAACTGACACACATAGAAGGAAGACCACGTGAAGACATGGGGAGAAGACAGCCATCTACAAGCCAAAGAGAGAGGCCTCAGGAGAAACAACTCTGCTGACACCTTGATTTCAAACTTCTAGCCTCCAGAACTGTGAGGACATAAATGTTTGCTGTTCAAGCCCCACCCTCCATTTGTGGTCCTCTGTTCTGGAGGCCCTAGGACACTAATGCAGCAAGTAAGAGTGTCAACCTCGATGTGGAGCAGGGTTGGGGAGGGCAGGACTCAGGAGACAGTCAGCCCCCCCGGGCCCTTCTTCAGCAAGAAGTGGGTACAAAGCTCCAGAAGCAGGGGGTGGGAGGGTGCTTTATGGCTGTTGGGAACACTTTATCCCCTCTTCCCTGTTGCGTGCCCTGACCCTGACGTCCACGTCAGAAGCCTATTGGGCAAGCCCTCCCCAAGCCCCACAGGAGCCAACCTGGCTGGTCATTTCTAGAAAGCTGACCACTCTGTTCATATGTCACAATGTCCAGAGTGGGAGCGTTCTCGAGGTCTGTTTGAAAAACTAGACTCTTTGTTGCTTGGGAGACCTGTCCCCACCCCTCACCTGTCCTCCTGAGTGTGCCCTCTACCTGCAGCCCTGCCAGCTCTGATTGGTCCCCATGCTACTCTGACCTCGGTCACTTTGATACCTTCTGGAAATTCCTCACCAGCTCTCCTTTGTTGGATGCCTCCCTTCCTGTTTTCCAGTCCTGCTATCCATCTTCCTCTAGCTTCAGCTTGATTGGTTGCTTGACGGTCATTTTCCTGGGATTTTAGGAGGGAGAAAAAATGAATGCCTGGGGTCAGTTTGCCATCTTGAACCGGAGGTGTGGGTTGTGCTGGCTGAGTGACTGGACAGATGAAAGAATCAAGAGGAAAGTGAACGAATGGTTGAGCAGAGGAGAAATGTTCACTCCGGTGACTGAGGGGTGGCGGGCGGACAGCACCTGGGGGCGGCTTGACTGCTGTGCTTGGTTATTCAACCAGACCTTGCCCTGTCCTTGGCTGCCCTGAGGCTCCCCCGACACCCCGCCACACAGCTTCCTTGGCAAGACTCCTTTCTCTCTGCGGTAGGCAGGGACTCCCATCCCACTCCCAGCCTCCCAAAGTCGGAATGCGCCCAGCGGGGAGAGAGAATGAAGAGAGATCAAACTTCCAGGGAAGATCACTAGGGGTGTATGGGTGTTAGGATCACGCCCGGCTCAGGTGCGCCTGATTCCACTAAAGGGTGGGGTCCAGGAAAAGACTGAAGGCCCTGGGTTGCGGTGCTGGGTTGGATGGGGAAGGCCCGACCCGGGGGCATGTGGGGCTGCAGCCCCCAACGCTGGGAGCCAGTGTCTCTTCCCCTTTCCCGTCACATTTTCAAGGACAGCTGGGAAACTTCAGAAAGCCGGGAAGGCTGCTGGCTGCCCGGTCCCAGGCCAGGGCGGTCTCCCTCTGCCCCTCCAAGGGCCCTCTCACTTCCCCCACCTTCTGGGGGGTCTTCTTTTCTCTTCCTTTTCACAGTTGCTGGCCCTGTGGTTCTCTACATGGCTTCTCAAGGTCGGTGGCCTCCTTTCCTCCCAGCCGCTCTCTCCCCTGGCTGCCACCCCTTCTGTTCCCAGGCTCCATCCGCACCCCTGCCACCCCTGCCGTTCCTCCCACTTGCCTTAAATCCTTCCTCTCTTGTCCATCTTTTCTCTTCCTCGGCTGGCCTTCTTTCTTGTTCTTCCGCTTTTCCTTTTAGAAGGCAGCGAGGAATGAAGGTGGGATGTTGACAGCTGACCTCTAGAAAAGTCACTCGCAGTGAGCTCTCTGAAGGCCCGAACCAGGAGAAACCTCGAGGCTGCCCCCAATGACTCCATGGAAGAGTCAGAACCAGACCTCGGCCCAGACATCCACCACAGAGCTCACAAGAAGAGGAGCGGCTCTCAGGCATGGACCAAGGAGCCCTGGGTGTCCCCAGGGCCCTTTCAGGGGTCTTCAAGGTCAAAAGCTTTTCATGATAATGTTTAAGATACTGTTTGTCTTTCCCACTGTATGCTCTCACAAGTGTATGGTGGAATTTTCTAGAGGCTACATACCATGGGCTATTGCAACAGACAATGCAGAAGCAGATACGAGAATCCAGCTATCTTCTGTTAAGCCAGACATGAAAGAGATTTGAAAAAAAAAAAAACAATGGCAATTCTTCTAATTTTTTTTGTTTTGGAAAATGTAACTATTTTTCATGAAATATTATTTATATCAATATGTAATAGGTCAATATTATTTTTTAATGAATATATATTTAAAACATTTCTCCATGTTAATGTCTAACACAGTAAATATTGAAAGATATAACCCACGTACACAAAAGCTCTGTGGGCTTCTCAATAATTTTTAAGACTCTAAACTGGTCCTGACACCAAAGAGTTTGAGAACTGCTTGTGGAGAGATTAATACTGAGACACAGGCTCAAATTCCTGGCTCCCTGCCATCTGGCTGTGCAGACTTGAATAGCTAACCACACCCTCTCTGTTTGTCCCACGCATAAAAGCGGGCGCAGTAACGGTGCCACCACAGAAGGTTGTGCTCAGGTAACACATCTGAGAGTCAGGCTGCGCATCTGTACCAGGGTCCCACGCGACTTTTCCTGGGGATCCAGAATCAGGGTGACGGCTCAGAGCTGAGGGCAAGGCCTGCTAAGTCCTCCAGTCTCTAACTGGAGTCATCAAGGAGCTGCCAGGGAAGAGGCCAGACTCCCCCCAGGGCAAGAACTAAGAGGCAGCAGCAGCTCGCCCACCCACTGCCTTCTCGCCTCTTCCCAACCAACCCTGACCTTGGACCCCTGCCATCACCCCTGTGGCTTTATCTACCACTTATGTGCCCACCAACACTTTAAACTCAGAACGAAAAACTGACTGGATCGTCTTTCTTCCTTCTGGTTGCTCAGCTCCTGTCCTCTCGCCCTCCTCTCTGATTTTAGCCGTGGAGGGTAGATGGCCCATCTTCACTTCCTGCCCCGAGGACTCCTCTGATGCCCTTGACCTCTGTAGGAACACAGCTCCTAGGTACAAGGGAGTCAGTGACCCTGGGACCCTTGCCAATGAGGGACAGGAGCCTGCAGATAAACCTCCGGGGTGACAATCTGCAGGGGGCGGCGGGGGGGGGGAGGGGCACTGGAATGCTTCTCACAAAGTCTGAGTGGAATCAATCCCCTGTTGCCCACGGCATCAACCTCAGTGACACACCTTATCCTGGCTTTTCTTCCTCCTTCCCTGTCCCTCTCTCCCCAGTGCTTACTCCGGCCCCCTAGGAGTAAGGACTTTTTTTTTTTTTTCAACTTTACTTTTATTTAAAATGAGGCCATATTTTCCTCTTATAAAAAGAGTTCAACTAGCACTGTCGATTTTCTCATCCGTAAAACAGGAGCACTGAACCAGCTGACTACATTCACTCAGAACCCAATTTCTTTATCGTATGATCACTAAGGCTCTCCCTACATCTAATATACTACAAGTTCTAAGCAAAGGAAAATATAGTACTAACGACATGTTTTGATTTTTATTTCTTAGAGTTCAAGGGTCCACCATTCACCTTGGTCTAAGCTTAAGGAACCATTCAAGGGGATACAGTACAGATGGGAGGGGAAAACAGAACCCTCACACAAGCTGTGCCGTGTTGCAATCAGGCTTCCATTTGAAAAACAATGTCGGAGTCCTTGTAATGTCCCTAGTCCTTACCCCACCTCCAAAATAAAGTCTCAGACCTGCACCCGAGCCCAGTCCCAGACTCTTGCTCTCATGGATGCGGTAGCAGTTTGCGGGGGCTGCTGTAACAAAGTTAAGACTGGGCAGCCTGAGCAACAGGAATTTATGTTCTCGCAGTTCTGGAGGCTGGAAGTCCAAGATCGAGGTGTTGGCAGGGCTGGTTCCTTCTGAGGGCTGTGAGGGAAGGATCTGTTCCAGGCCTCTCTCCTTGGCTGGTAGATGGCCATCTTCCTCCCATGTCTCTTCTTATCACCTTCCTTCTATGTCTGTCTCTGAGCCTAAATTTGCCACCAGTCGCACTGGATTAGGGCTCATCCTCATCCTAGTGGTATCATTTTCACTTGATTACCTCTGTCAAGACTCAATCTCCAAATGAAGCCGTATTTCTGAAGCACTGGAGGTTAGGACTTCCACATATGAATTCTGGGAGGTGAGGGGGTGGGGCTGGCTCTGGAGACACAATTCAACCCATAAGAGAAACCGAAGCTAAGACAGAGGTCCTGCACGTGGGTCTCAGAGACGGATCTTCAGGGTGGGATGTGCAACCCAATCCCCCACCAGACAGCAACAGGGACCCTGGGATAATCCCTGACATGCTGCGGCCTCACCACACCTGTGCACTGGGACAGGCTGCAGACGAAGCGCTGGCCACACAACAGCTCTAGCCCTGAATATAGAGTCGGCTCAGTGTGAAAGCCTGAATAAAGGGAATGGCAGCCCCAGGTCGGCCCACTATCCGCTCAGGCCATGCTGTGAAAGCCAGAAGGCCTCTTCTACGTTTTGTTTTGTTTCGTTTTGTTTTTGCGGTACGCGGGCCTCTCACTGTTGCGGCCTCTCCCGTTGCGGAGCACAGGCTCCGGACGCGCAGGCTCAGCGGCCATGGCTCACAGGCCCAGCCGCTCCGCGGCATGTGGGATCTTCCTGGACCGGGGCACGAACCCGTGTCCCCTGCATCGGCAGGCGGACTCTCAACCACTGCGCCACCAGGGAGGCCCTCTTCTAGGTTTCTTTTTGTTTTGGAAAGTAGAGTTACTTTCCGTGTATGTATATCAATCATATATTTTCTTTGTATTTTATTTATGAGAGTGTTTAAAGAGCCCCTGACCTCCTGCGCCCACGGGGCATATCCTGCTGGCCGTGGGGCCTGATGGTTGGTTGTAAGAGAGAAAGGTCTGCAAAGGAGACTGAACACACTGCCTCATGGGCCTCTTACGCTAGGTTGAGGGCCAGCAGGGAAGAGGCAGAACTCGAAGCCCTGCGATGAAAACATTAGGGATAAAGGGCCCAAGAAACTTGACCACCAGAATCCCCTGACCTCTCTGGCTGGCACTGGAAGACGGCTGACTACCTGGTGACCAAGTAAGGGCTTCACCTGAGGCAGATACTCCTCAAGAGCGCACGTGTCCTTCTCAATTCACCTTCACCTCCCCCTCCTTTTCCCAGCATTGACCAGGCAGGGGAGCACACTCCTTACCCAGGAGGAAATAACTTACCCACCGGAAGACGTGCAAGACCCACAGACACACAGGAACAGGAGTGTCAAGAACACGTGTGGGGCTGGATCTGAGGGTTTGCAACTTCGAGGGGAAAGCTAACCAGACAGGGAGAATGTATGGACATGAGAGCATCACCACGTCTCAGGATTCGGCAAGCTGACAAGGACACCTGGCGCCAGCCCCATGTACTGCCAAGATGGCTCTGGGGGGTCTGGGAGGTCTGGAGGGCTCACCCCCAGGGCTGCAGCTCTTTTCTCGGCACAGCTGTGACACCATCACAAGCAATGATCAGATGCCCAAGAGCTTTTTTTTTTAAAATCATCTTTAATGTAGTTTTAATATTTTTTTGCCTCATTTACCAGATAAATCATCTAAATAAATAGATGCTATACAGTCTCTTACCAATATCAGTACAAAAATAAAACCACGCTCTGCATCTGCTCTAGCTCTCCCCGCACACACTCACTCTGAAACGGCGTGTGCTTGGAATTGACTCGCGCCCCCAACCCCTCCCAAATACATTCATTTAGTCTGAACAAAGCTCGACGCTCATTCTGTGCAAAGGAAGCGTTCTTGTGCTGAGACCCGGAGGCCAGGCTGGCCAGTTATAAAGCGAAAGCGAAACCACCTGACAAGCCAAGCACCCTCCCCCAGGGCAGGAGCCAGGGGGAAGCTGGTGGAGGGACCACCATCCTAAGAGCGGCGGTGATTCCCGAGTGGCCGCGCCACGGGCGGAGAATATGCCCCTCGCCCCACCCCACAGCAAAAGAAAAGTACCAACCGGTCTCTCTACATTCAAAACAGGTGGGGCTGGGGGAAGGAAAGGCAGGTGGTCCAACCTTTTCAACGCCCACCCCCAAGTGAGTACTGGCCTTCTCGGGTGGCAGTGGGGTGGGAGGTCGTGCCCACCTTGCCCCCTCTCACCCCAAGGCCCTCTGGGACGCTCAGGGCTGGAGGAGTCCTGCAAGGCCACTTCCAGCCCCTCACAGAGGTCACCGTCCTGGGTCCTGGGCAGGAAGGTCCTAACAGCCTGCAGCCCTTCCCCCAGGGAGCCTCCGCTCCCAGGCCCGGCCCTCCAGAGAGCAGGGTGCCCTGCGGGCTGCGAAGGGCTGAGAGAGAGAGGCTAGAAGTGCTCCTCTGTGGCAGCTGCCTCTTCCCACGAGAGAGGCCCCAGACCCGCAAACGACACAAACAGCTCTTCAAAGTGAGGCAGGAGGAGGCCACGTGTCCCCTGGGGGCTGCGGAGTGCGGCTTCTCTTGGAGGCTGAAGCCAGCCGAGTCCCAAGCCAGGGCCCACAGCTTTCCGTCAGCGCGACACCCCTGCCCACCACCCTCCCCTCTGCCGGGAGCCGTTGATCTGGGACAGCTTCCCACTCAGGCTGCCCTTCCCCTCCCCAGGGTCCCGTAGCTGGGGAGGTTCCCCACTGCCCCTTCGTTCCCTGGTCCACCCCCAGACTCCCCTAGACACAACCCCCTAGCCTGGGGGTGAATCAAGTCATGGGGTCGGGGGGAGGAAGCCATCCCCCAATGGAAGCACTGAATTGACCCTGGACAACGAAGGATTAAGGAGGAAGGGGAGACAGACACTCAGGGATCTGGGATCTTGCCAGCAAGGCACCCCAAACAAAAATGGGTGCAGGCTGTCTTTGGTCTGGGAACTCGGGAAGAAGGGGTCTGGGGGAAGGACTGCCCTAGTCGGGCCTCAGCAGGACTCTGACCACTTCCTCAGGACAAAGCGGAGCATGGAGACAGCCCCGGGGGAGGGACCTGAGTGCCTGGTCTGACAAAGCCTTTCACTTGCTCCCCTGGTGCCCACCCCCAATCTGGCTTTTTCTCCCCTGCAGGACCAGGATAGGGGAGAAGTCACTCCTTACTGCCAGGGGAGCCACTAGTCCACAGGGCACGTCTGTGCAAACCAGAAACAGAGCGCCCCTCTTCTGGCAGACACAGGCCCCTGCCAGGGTGGGGGGCTCGTGCACAGCCTGACCCATCACCCACTACAGCCCGACCACAGGAAGACATGGCAGAGGTCCCGCCGCAGAGAAACAAGGTTAGTCCCAGCTGCAGCACTGAGGGTGGATGCGGGGGAGACCCAGAATGGAAGGAGGAAGGGTGTCAGGAGTCGGGGGCTGCCCTGAGAAGGTGGTGGGACGCTTCCTCCCTCCCTGACCACCCACGCCCGTGTCTGGTTGGCTGAGTTGAAGGGGAGGGCAGAAAAAGAGGGGAGACAGAAGGGCTGGAAAGTCACCTGAGTCAGAGAGAACAGGAGCCCCGGGGGTGGGGGGACAGGGCACAAGTGCCTCAGAGCTCGCGCCGGTGCACAGCACACATGCACACGCTTGCACGCCCGTGGCTGCCCAGGTGACACCACAAGACTTCACCCGCACGCCTGGAGTGTCGGAGGCCATCCAGCTGCCCCCTGGCCGGAGCCTTGCCCTCCACTGACAGCTATCCATGCTGACTCGGATAGGTCCTGTCAGGCGAAGTGCTGTGCAAGGTGGGATGAGCGGGGCTGCCTACAGCAAGCTCTTCTGTGCTGTGAATCACTCCCCCCACCACCCCGCCCCGTCCACCCGGTCAGGAGGCTTGCAAGACCCACTGCACACGTCTGCGGACCGGCGCATGCAGTCGTGAGGGCGCGAGGGGCCGTGTGCACACACCTGCGGGGCTGGGTGTGCAAGTGAGCGGTTTGCACGGGCCAGGCGATGGAGCTGGGGCGGGTAGCTCTCAGCGGAAGGGGCTTAGCTGGCAGCTGCCCCCAGGGGAAAGGAGAGACCTTTCTGAAGGGGTGGGACGTGCCCAGCAATCTCAAACCCTTCCCAGCCCCTTAGCTCTGTGACCCAATCACTTCTGGTCAAAGCCAGCCTCCATATCCCCCCGCAAAGCTGGAGTGGAAATTTAAAAATAAAGACCCCTCCCCAAACACACACACACAAAAAGGCAAAGGGGAAACCAACCAGAAAGGCTGGGGTGGGCTGCTTAAGGGGAGGGTTCGGGCCTTCCCATCCTCCTTTAGTCCTGGGGACCAGCTGCTGTCTCTCTAGAGAAGAATGGTGATGGAGGTGTCCGGGGGAGGCTGGTCCTGTCCCCATCCTACCCTGGAGATGGTACCCCAAGTGACAGAGCAGTGCCAGGCCTCCCCAGGCCCAGCCCTGACACAGACCCAAGGCTGCCCTGTAAACGTCCGCACAGAGAAAGGGGCGGGGCGGTGGGAGAGTGTTGGGATCTTCCCCCCTTCTCCTCATCAATGTTTCTTTAAATAAAATAATTACCCACCCCAACCCCTCCCCATTTCTGGAAGTCCCCACCCCAAGCCCAAAAGAAAACAGTTGAAGAAGAGTAAAAATGGTGATTCAAAACTTCCCGCTGCGGTCTCGGAAGAAGCCCTCAGCTGCCTGGGCCTCGCGGAAGGTGACGGTGATGGAGTTGGCGGTGATATCGGTCACTGTCACTTCACTGGAGGGGAGCGTGGGTGTCCAGGAGGGGGGCCCCTCGGCCAGATCGGCATCTGCTGCAGCCACGGGACAAAGACACACAGACAGACGGGGGACAGCGTTGGCAACGAGGTGGGGAAGGCGGGCGTGGGTGGCAGCTTGTCGACCACCTCCCACCCCACCCCCAACACCTGATCTTCTGAGTCTCCAGCCAGGTCAGGGCCTAGTTCAAGGCTGGACACACAGGAAGACGTCACTACATGTACCTTCCCTGGCTGGACACGAACTCATCCTGAGTGGGACCACGGAAAGAGCTCTGGGCTTGGTGCCAGGGTCCCTGCAGGCTATGTGGCCTCAGGAGCGCCCAGGCCCTCTCTGGGCACTGGACCAGCTGGACCTGATGACTCAAGGGACCCTTCCAGCTCTGAGGGTCCCTGGGTCTGAGCCTCGGGGCTGGGCCGCCTTACCCTCCTCTTCAGGGGGCTGCTCAGCAGGCTCCCACTCGCTGGCCGCCTGCAGGACGTCCGGGGCCGCTGACTCCTGCAGGAAGAGCTCCCGTCGATGGCTGTGACTCTCCAGGTTGGGCCCGCGGGGCGGGAACTTCTTGCGTGAGAGCCGCAGGTACTTGTGGGCCTTGCGGGGCTTGCGGAGCGGGAAGGGCAGGGTGGGCACCAAGGGGCCCTTGTCCACCAGCTCGGGTGCCCCCGCCTTGACCACCCCCTCGGGGCTCCCGCTGCCGAGTGGGCGCGTCAGGGAGAAGCAGAGCTTCTCCTTGCCCTTGGCCTTGTGGGAGCTCCGCAGGTCCATGCTGTACAGCCGCTGCGGGGGCAAGCCAGGGCACGGCGGATCAGCCCTGCCCTCCCACCCACTGCCGCGCCTTTGCTCGTGCTGGCCCTCCCGCCCGGGGTCCTCTTCCCCGTGTTTCAGGGCTCAGAGCCAGCCGGCATCCCGCCCCTCACCCCAGCCCAGAGCGCTCCCCCTGACCAGCCCCAGCCCCGGGGCCTGGCCCAGCTCAGCCAAGAGGCCTCACGGCGCGGCCTCATCTCCCAGGGCCCTGTAAGTGGCTCAGGGACGGGGCCTCAGGGCACGTTCCTTTGGTCCATGGCAGAGGCACACAAGCGGTACAAGGTGAAAACTGACCAACAAAAAAACACACCTGCATTTATGAGGCAGATAAATTAAGGACTTATTCTTCATCACAGGGAAGGAATCTTTGCTTCTAAAGAACCCCCAAAAGCTGGAACGGCCAGCTCGCTAGGGAAATGGTGTGAGGCACAGGGCTCTGAAGCTTCCTGGGAAAAGTTAGCCAGGGGTACGCATGGCATCCAGCCACAGGAAGGTCTGCCAGCAGCCTGCAGACACCCCTCGATTCCCCCAGGACTCTCCTGGGCTCTGAGCCGCAGGGTGGCCCTGGCTGGGCCCAGACGTCTGTTGCCCCGCCTCCTTCTTGCTTAAATGGGCTGTAGGGCACATTCTTCTGCCATTCAAAGACTGAAGTTTTGTGATTTGTGCATTTGTCTTACTGACTTTTGGGGGAAATTTATACAAACCCAAGAAAGATCTTGGTGCTAAGATGTTGGGGGGGCCTGGATCACTCCGGGACAGTAGCTTCTCCTGCTACCTGTCACCAGAGGCCAAGAGTTCCCAGGAAGAGAGTGAGGCCAGCAGATAGGAACTGTAGGTCAAACATCTCCAGTTGGGGGCAGAGATCACATGTGCAAGTTCCATTCCTCAGTCCCACCAGCTAATCCCCATCACTCAGCATGGGGTGCAGGTTGTCATGGTGATGGGAGGAGAGCTGAACTGGGAGGAGACTGTAAAGATACTGCAGTGCTAAGAGGGCTTATCCCATATGCAGCTTTATCAAAACCCACCCCTTCAGCCTGGCTCGTATACCATCACAGGCCTCGTAACTCTCATACAGTTCTGTCCTTCTCTACCTCACCATGAGAGAATTACAGCTACTAACTAACGGGTCCAGGAGCACCAGGACTCAGATCTGGATTTTAATCCAGCTGTGTGACTCTCGATGGAATGGACAGGAGGTTGGACATGGCTCACACTGCACGTGGACCAAGAAGCCTTATTTTTTGGCTTCAAATTCCCGGGTGGGCCTTATTAAATTAAGGACAGCAGGTATTCTTATCATCCCAATTTTACAGATGAGAAAACTCAAGCTCAGAGATTTGCCTCAAATCACATAACTACATCACTTCAGACTCCATCCTCTTTTCAGTGCGAACCAGTGAAAGTAGCAAAGTGCCCCCAAGACCTGGGTAACACGGGCTGCCAGTCTTGTGGCAGAGGGCTTCTTCTCACTCAAAATGACACATTTCTAGGGAATTCTCTGGTGGCACAGTGGTTAAGAATCCGCCTGCCAATGCAGGAGACATGGGTTTGAGCCCTGGTCCGGGAAGATCCCACATGCCGTGGAGCAACTAAGCCTGTGCACCACAACTACTGATCCTGTGCTCTAGAGCCCATGAGCCACAGCTACTGAGCCCGTGTGCTGCAACTACTGAAGCCCGCGCGCCTAGAGCCCGTGCTCCGCAACAAGAGAAGCCACCGCGATGAGAAGCCCGCGCAACGCAACGAAGAGTAGCCCCCACTCGCCGCAACTAGAGAAAGCCCGTGCGCAGCAACCAACACCCAACGCAGCTAAAAACATAATAATAATAAAAAATAAATTAAAAAAAAATTTTTTAAATAATTTAAAAAATGATGCATTTCTAGACCATTCCAAGGCTATGGTTCCAGAATTCTAAGAATCTCCTTTTCTTGGATTCTAAAATTCCAGACGCCCCTGTTCCCTCAAAAGTTTATGCTTCTAAGATTCTCAAATACTACAATTTTGTATTTTGGGGACTTGGAGCATCAAGATTCTAAGCTTTCAAAAAAAAAAGATTCTAAGCTTTCAAAATTCTAGGATCCCGTAAGCCATACACCCACCCTCCCTCCCTCCACAGAACCTTCCACCCACCGTGTCCTCCAGGGGCACCAGCCCCACATTCTGACTTTTCCCAACTCCTCCCATTGAAACTTACCCACTAAGTGCCCCGCCCCACCCCACAGTGTCCTGGGTGGAGCCGAGGAGGGTTAGTGGTTCCGCAGAACTATCCAGTGCAAATGCACGGATGGGCAGGGGCTGGTGGGAGGAGCAAGGGGGCCCTGTGGGCGGGCACCAGAGCTGGTGGGGTTACCTGCAGCAGAAGCCGCTTGGGTTTCGGACCTCTCTTCCTATACCCCGATGCTCGGTCTCTCTCCTCCCTGGGGTGCAAAGCAGATGGCAGAACAAAAGGAAACACTGTTGACATTTAAGGGAAAGTAAGGCGTCCGCTCCACCCAGCTCTCTGCTGTCTATGGGGGAGGGGGACACCCTCCACAGGCCACCCCTCATCCTGGGGTAGGGCTCCTCACTTTAGATCATAACAATGGGGTCGTGTGTTCAACTCCCAGGGCTGCATCTTCCCACCTGACTAAAGGTGAGGGCACAGCGACTGGTCCCAGTTGCTAGAGGTGGGACTCGGGGGACATCTCCAAAAATATGTGGGTCTTCACGGCCCCAGGGTCATGCCAGACCTCTTCTCTACATGCACTGGGAACAGCCCCCAAAACAATGTAGTTCCAGTTTCCACGCTTAGGAGACGTCTACAGAAACCTGTTAATTAAATTTGCCTTGAATGCCCCAGGGGGACTGATGAGAATGGCCACGAGTCCTTTCGCAAGCGAAGTTCTGCCCAGATCTCCCCCACCAGTCTGGCATCTCCACAAACCTGGTGGGGAGGACAGGCTCCCATTTGTCTGTATCATCTGGTTGGAGAAGGGGAGAAAAACTAGCCTGCATTCAGTCCCCAGTAGATGCCAGACTCTCTGCCGGATGCCTTCCTCCATCACAAACACACAAGGCACAACCTGAGGACGCAGACAAAGCCACACACACACACCAGACAACACGCCAGAGACCCCAACAATGTGCTGGAAGTGATGGGACAATTCAAACTAGTTTCGTTCTGTTTCACTTCATTCCACTCATGCCGTCTGTGGCCTTGGTCCAGTCTCTCAGTCTGAGCCAAGCTAAGCCAGTGCATCCGTGGAGACTGTTTCCACTGTTGGTCCCTCCTCAAGGCAGTGGCTGCCACCCCCTTCCAGACATCAGACTCCAGGGACACTGGGGGGAGGGCTCTCCCTCCCTCCCCACGGAGTCAGCTTCGGCAGGTCTGCCGTGGGGCCCTAGAACCAGCATTCGAGAGAAGCACCCAGGGCGTGGGATACCCACAGCAAGCCAGGCCTCCCAAGCCCTGGAGGGTGAGAACCTTAACTCAGAGCCCGGTGCTGGGCGCCAGGACACCCTGTTCCAGGCTCAGCTCTACCTGACCCACAGGAGACCTTGGCTGGTCACTTTCCCTCTCTGGCCCTCAGTTTTCTAGTCTGGAGAAAGAGCTTCCCTTCTCAGCTGGTCCCCGGGGCCCCTGGGAGGAGCGAGAGAGGTGCCTGGCATTTCTCAAAATGGGGGGTAGAAAGACTAAAATAAAAAAGAGGAAGAGAGAGGGAAGAAAAACAAAAAAGAGGAAGAGAAGGAGGAAGTAGAGAGAGGGAAAAAGGAAAGGGCCTTGAGGGAAAAGAATAATATGTCTTTATTATATTTGTATAAGTGTTATTTATTATTATTTTTATTATTATGTCCTGCACACTTTGCACAAGGCACTGCTCTCAATGCTTTAACCCTCACAGCCACCCTGTGAGGGAGGCACATTTCCTGTCCTCATTTTATAGCCAGAGCACAGAGAGGTCAAGCCATTTGCCCGACGCCACAATTCTGACAACGTCTGCCACTAGTGAAGATGCTGAGCTCTGGGCTCCAGGCCTGGCAAGGTCAGGCCTGGGGGCCCAGTCAGGGCTCGGGGGCAGGCCTGCAGCCCAGGCCACATGACCTGGCTTCCCATCTGTAGCACCCCCACTCCTGCCCTGCAACCGTGGGAGTGGGGGGGAGGGGGTTGCAGCGAGCTTCCATTCTGTCCAGTCCTTACTTACCCAGGGCCCATCAGTGTCCCGGGCTGTGGGGATCGTGGTCCCACAAGCCCTCAGTGCCCCACTGGCCCCTCCTGGGATGCAGGGACTCCCCATTAGAGCCCCCTGGCCCGACTCCTTCTGAGTCTCTTAAAAACCCTGCAAAGCAGGTGTTAAAATGGTCGTCACCCCGCTTCCATCTCCTTCTCACCAAGACCCAGAGAGAAAGAGGAAGTCAAATCACACGGTGGGTCTGTAGAAATCCCCGAGCTCCTCATTTGTTCCTTAACTACGGACTTTTCTGACTCATTGAAAGCAACACCCGAATCCACTACCAGGACTCACGGGGCCTCCCTGAGCTGCACGCCCACTCCTTCAGCTGCCCCGCCCCTGCCCCTCCCCCAGACGCCCCACCCCTGCCCAGCTCACACCACTCCAGCTGGCCACACTCGGAGCCACGCTGGCCTCCATGCAGTTCCTCAGCCCAGGGCCTCTGCATCACTTTCTTGGGGGCTCTTCACCTGGATGGTCTTCTCTAAAATACCTACTGGGGTCCTTCCCTCACTTAGCTCAGGTCTCTGGTCAAATGCCACCACCTAACCATCCCACTGAAAGCAGCGGCCCCGTCCCGACTCTGTCTGTGCAGCAGTCAGCAGGTCGGCATCTATACATTTACTGGTGTACTTTTCACTGCAGGTCTCCACACTGGAATGTAAGCCCCACGAGGGCAGGGACGTTTGTTGGTTTTGTTCCTTGCTGTGCCCCAGTCCCTGGAACAGTGCCTGGCACACAGTAGGACCTCAACAAAGATTTGTTGAACAAATGAAAGAATGAACTAGCTGACCCCTAATTACCATCAGGAAGACATTTGCCCGTGTGTGCCCACACCTAATGGTTTGCGGAGTGCTTTCAAACGCCTTTCCTCCCCATGAGAGCCCTTGAGGTCAGCACTGTTCTCCCCATTTCACAGACAGAGAAGCTGAGGCTCGGAGAGGAAAAAGGCCCTGTGCAGCACCTCACAGCTGGTGAGTGGAACAGCCAGGATTTGATCCAGGCCTCTGACACCTGCCCAGTGCTCTCCTTACCACAATCCAGGACATTCCACAGGGCTCTCTCAGTGTCACAACCCTTTTGGATCAAGGCCCCACCAGCACTCGGGAACCAGAAAGAAGCTGTGGGACAGGAACACTGTGATTTTTAAAGGAAAGAGCATTGGGAACGTTTCCTTTGAATCAGCAGCAGGAGACCTCCTGTGGGAGAAGCGGTCAGCAGCGGGTGAGGAGGGGCAGAGGAATGGCATCACTGGGACTCAGGAGCCCCACCCAGGTTAAGTCCTACTTGGGCTGCCTCCCAGGTGCGAGGACCCTGGACAAGCCCCTTAGCTCTTCAGAGCCTCGGTCTCCTCATCTGTCAGATGAGACCCTCATCCCTGTCTCAGGCAGTTGCTAAAAGGAACCAAATAAAAATGATTTTATAAAACGGTCCCGCACTGTACAGGGTCGATGGGTTGGGGAGAGGCAGAAAGACTGGGCAGCCTGCCGGCAAGGGGCCGGTGACGCTGGGGCTCGTGCAGCAGACGGGAATGGCTAGGTTATGCTCAAAAGGCCCTCCCACCAGGAGAAACAACATTTTTGGCAGAAGCTCCCCGCTAAGGTGTGCTGTCACGGCCCATCGGACGAGCTGCCAATCACTAAGCAACCCTCAGAAGAGCACTTGCAGCAGAGCACTGGCAGACACGGCAGTCTGAGACCTGGGGGCAGCTTTGCCCACGGCCTCCCAGCTAGGAGGTAGCCAAGCAGGAGGGACCGGAACCCAGCTGTCCTGGCTCTAAAGCCACACTTCCTCCCCTGGCCTTTCTTGAGAGCTTCATCAAACTTGGTGGAGGATCTGTAGGGGGGAACCTCCCTCTGGCCCATCACTGGGCATGATTAATACTGCTGCCCCTCGCACGCATGGCATCTCTACGCCCATTTTCACCTTCTTCACGGCAATTGAAACCCCTGCCTTCTGGGGAAATCGGGGCAGGTGCTTTGGGGGTGGCCTACAACAGCAGAGAGACAGAGGCCTGGGGTTGTTAGCGGAGTGGCTGACATCACCCAGCAGCCGGAAAGGGACAGGGCCCTCAGCTGCCCTGGGACCTGGTGCCCAGCACCTTCCCCCAGCTGCGGACGAGACCCGGCAGTCCCTGCCAGACCCCTGCCCCCAGTGACCACCGTTCGGAGCCAAGCCAGCAGCAGCTGCCTATGAAACCTCAGCGCCTGCCTTCCACCCAGCCCCCTGGCAGGCTGAGCCCCTTACTTCTCCTCATAGGCCATGACCAGGCGGGGGTCCAGGATGTGCTCCTCCGGTTCCCACGTGCTGTACCTGGGGAGAGAGACAAGGGGTCAGAGCTGACCTGCCCCCTACCCCACCACCCCCCATTCAGAGGCCGCAGCCACTCCACCAGGCCCACTTGCCTGCAGGACTTTGCCCCTTCCTGATCCAGTGTTAACTGTCGCCTAATCCCATGAATTGTCCCTGGCTACCAGGGTAGGTCGGAGGCCTCCCGGGGGCTTGCATGACACCAGAGCTCCCCTCATTCTGAGCGCTGATCACACCACCCTATAAGTGATCGCGTCCAACTCCGGACTAGATCCCCATGTTCACTTCAGGTGAAGAGGGCAGGCCCCATATGTCCCCGGATCCCCTTCCTGTGAGAGTCAAGAGCATGTGGTGAAGAGCTGCGGCTCTGGAGCCAGACTGCCTGGGTTCAAACCCCAGCTCTGCCCTGGCTAGCTGTACAACTTGAAACGATTTATTCAGTGTCTCTATGCTGATTTCCCCATCTGTCAAGGTCTCTTGTGCTGCTTAAACATGTTCACGTATCTAAGTGTTTAGAGCAGCGCCTGGTGCACAGGAAGTGCTCTGTGCTTATTACTGTCACCATCCCTGGCCCCCCTGATGCCCCAGCCCCAGTGGGCCCTCTGCCCAGGCTGAGCTACTCCCTCCCCGTCCTTGGAACACATCTGCACCATCAAGGCCAGGTTTGAAGTTCCCTTCTCAGGTGGGGCCTGGCACACAGCAGGAACTTGGTAAATGTTCAGTGACTGAATGGTACAGTGTCCTACAGCAGGCCCCTAGGTCTTTCCACGAGGGACCTTCCACCACTCCCAGGCCAGACAGCATTCCCTGCTGGGACAGAACTGGGCATTTCCAGAGTTCAGCCATCCTCCTTCCACCCGCACGATTATTTACTTAGTATCTGCCTTTAAATTAGCTCACTTGGGGATTCCCTGGTGGTGCAGTGGTTAAGAATCTGCCTGCTAATGCAGGGGACACAGGTTTGAGCCCTGGTCCGGGAAGATCCCACATGCCGCGGAGCAACTAAGCCTGCGTGCCACAACTATTGGGCCTGTGCTCTAGAGCCCGTGAGGCACAACTACTGAGCCCGAGTGCCACAACTACTGAAGCCCGCGTGCCTAGAGCCCATGCTCCGCAACAAGAGAAGCCACCGCAATGAGAAGCCCGCGCACTGCAACGAAGAGCAGCCCCTGCTCGCCACAACTAGAGAAAGCCTGCGCGCAGCAACGAAGACCCAACACAGCTATAAATAAATAAATAAATAAATAAATTTATGTATAAAAAAAATTAGCTTGCTTTTTTAAAACATTTTATTTTAAAAGCAAACTCTTTATGACTTCCATAAGTGGAAAAACCAGGATGACTCATCATAAACAGATTCTAATACATAAAAAAATTTTAATATAAAAACACATATATGGGGATTCCCTGGTGGCGCAGTGGTTAAGAATCCGTCTGCTAATGCAGGGGACACGGGTTCGAGTTCTGGTCTGGGAAGATCCCGCATGCCGCGGAGCAACTAAGCCCATGCACCACAACTACTGAGCCTGTGCTCTTGAGCCGCAACTACTGAGCCCACGTGCCACAACTACTGAAGTCTGCGTGCCTAGAGCCTGCGTTCTGCAACAAGAGAAGCCACCACCATGAGAAGCCCATGCACCGCAACGAAGAGTAGCCCCCGCTTGCTGTAACTAGAGAAAGTCCGCGCCCAGCAACAAAAACCCAACGCAGCCAAAAATAAATAAATTTATTTAAAAAAAAGAAAGAAAATCATTAAAAAACAATCCAAGTCCTGACAACTGTTTAAAAATATATATATATATCTATGGGTGTATATATATGCATGCATACAAATACACATATAATCATAAAAATACATATATATGTAGATATATGTACATGGGTGTATATAAACAAAACCAAAGCAATGGACTGTGATTCTGGCCAAGACTGCACCCAGGACTGCTGGATAAGGAGGGAGGTGAGGGAATTTCCTGGTGGTCCAGTGGTTAGGACACCAAGTTTTCACTGCCAAGGGCCTGGGTTCAATTCCTGGCTGGGGAACTAAGATCCCACAAGCCACGTGGCACAGCCAAAAAATAAATAAATAAAAGAGGGAGGTGAGTAGGTATTAGGGAGGTATTGCGAAGCAGAGAGAGGCCAGGCAGAGCCCCTGCCCCTGCTGCCTTCTACCAGCCAAGTTTAAACCTTCATCTTCAACCATCCTGGTTACTGTGAAACCTAAAAGTAGTCCAATCAATATTTAAACAACAAGCTGCCCAAGGACAGACCCCTTCTTTCCTTTCTTTCACTGACACTTCTGCACACTTACTTCGTGTCGGGCCCCGTGGACTCAGCAGTGAAGGTCCATGCCCAGAATGCCACACGCCCAGCCTAAGCAGGCACCATCACAGCTCCTTTCCTTTGCACTGTGCTGTGCTCTCCTCCTGGAGGGCCCCCTTCCTCCAGTGAACTCCTCATCCTTTAAGAATCAGGTCCTTGTAGCTTTTCCTGACATCCTCTCCTAGCTGTCCTACTCCCAGCAGAATGAACCCTCCCCTCAGCTGCTCTCCAGGGCCCTATTATCGCACTGGGCACCTGCCATCCTTATTGGTGAATCATCCTTATTGGCGAATCAAGCTGGTGTCCTGGCTGGCAGGTTGTAACGCCTCGCCAGAGTGCCCAGCCCAGGCCCCAGCCCCCAGCCCCCAGCCCCCAGGTGTTCTGGGAATGGCTGCAGAAGCCACTGAAGAGTTTTGCTCACCCTGGAGAAATGCTGAAAGTGAAACTGAGATTTTTTTTTATAGTTTGGGTAAAGCCCAAACTGAAAGCAACCAGAAGCTGGCAGAGACTTCAAACCTTCCTCCCCTCCCCCAAACAAAGGTTGAATTTCCTCGACTGTAACTAGTAAGAAGAGAGGGGGAATTTTGTGTTCCTCCAGTGTCCTCTGCCTGGCCCTCCCTCTTTCTCTAGCTGTGGATGTTTCTCTTCAGTGCTCTAGTCCTCTCCGCCCTGCCCACTTCCCCACTGCCCTGCCCACTTCTTGTTGATGTAGCTGCTCTGTGGTTCCTGGCAAGTCCCTAACCTTCTCTGTAGTTCAGTTTCCTCATCTTAAGAATCACCACCATCACCACCATAACAGCAAGGTGCCAGAGCAGACTACTGCAAGGACGCATCCATTCCTTGTAACACCCTTATGAGGTAGGTTACAGATGTTACAAATGAAGAAACTGGGGCAGAGAGGTTAAGCATCTTGCCAAGATCACCGAGCCAGGAAGTGGCCAATCTGTGGTCAGAATTCAGTTGAATCTTGGCTACCCTCTCCCTTTGGATCTCTCACATGTCGGGGTAAATGGCCCCTCACCGGGCTGTAACGTCCATAGGAGAGGGGCACAGTCTGATTGGCCACGTCTTCAGTGTCTGACCCGGGGCTTGGCACACAGCGGGTGCACAGAAAGGGAGAGACTTGGCAGCTGGAGGCCTGGCCCCGTTCGGTGCTGCGGAAAGGCGGGCGGGGGTGGGGCGGGGCGTTGCACAGGCGCCTCACCCTCTCGGACACCCCGGCCCTCCTAAACAGGAGGCCATCAGCGGCCCTCCGCAGTGTGGGAAGCCAGAGACCACAGCGAGGGCAAACACGCTTTGCGAACAGCCGGGCACAGGCAAGACAGGAGGGCGCAGCCGGCGTGGCCCGCGGCCTGAGACTTCGGGGTCTAGGTCTCCGGGCCGCCGCCTGGGCGGGAACCGAGCGTGGCGGACAGAAGGCTCCATCCATATCGCAGCGCCGTGCGCCCCGCCCCCCGGAGTCGGGCAGCCGCGCGTGCACACGCACGCACGCAGCGCGGGAGCGTGCGCGCCAGATTACCCGGCCTACTGATGGGGGGCGGGGCGGGGGCGGGGGCGGCGCGCACCGGCTCCGAGGTAAACACGACCACGTGACCGCCGCCCCGCCGCCCCCGCCCCCCCCCCACCCCAGCCACCGGAGCCGGGGTAAACAGGCTCGCGGCCGCCCCTCCTGGGCCCCGCCGCGTAGGCTCCCGCCGTGCCGGGGCGCCCTGCAGAGCCAGGCCCGCCCCAGCCCCCGACTCCGATTTAGATTCGCCCAAATGAGAAGCAGCGCAGCGGACTCCCGAAGGCGGCGGTGAGCAAGTGACTCCGCTGCTCGGGCCTCCGTTTTCTCATCCGTGAAGCGGACCTACCAATAGTCCCTGTCTTTTAGGGGTGATGTGACGATTAGATGTGTTAAGCCACATAAAGCACTTAGAGCAGTGTGGTACATAATAAAAGCAAACAAGCATTTATTAAATCAATATCAAAAGCCTGGAGAGCGCAAACACACACCTGCCAAGGGCCACACCGAGGACTCTGTGCTGCCACTACTCAACCCGGCCTTGGAGGAGAAAGAAGAGCCTCCTCTGCGTCTGGCACTGTTACGAACCCTTTCTTGTCTCAGGCAGCCTTCCACAGGGCTCCGTGAGGCTAGGGCCCCATTTTACAGGTGGGGAAATGGAGGTGCCCATGATTCAAATCGTCCCACCTTTATGACCTGGGGCAAGGATGCCTCTGCTGAGGGTTTCTGTCTCCCCATCTGTACAATGGGTTGCCATTAGGCAATTACAGGGGCCAATGCCTGATCTTAATAGGGGCTTACTGATAGCTTGGTTATTGCTGTACCCTGATACACTGATAATATCACTACTGAAGCTCTATGGAGGCGGTCCTCCCCACAAATGCGGTAGCATTCACAAGTGGGTAAGAACGGAGGGAAGGAAAGCGTTTCCAAAGAGGAGCAGCAGGGTCCTGGGCAGGCTGAGATGAGAGTGGGGTATGTGAGCATCTCTGTGTGCTGACAGCATGTAGCTGATTATTTAACATCCTCTGCCCTGTGCCCCCAGCCCCTCCCTGTGCCATTTGCTGTTCCTTCCAGAACAAGCAAGATAGCTCCTCTACCCCATCTGCTGGGGAGGAAGGGCAGTCATTTGTCTGCTGTTGGGGAGAGAAAAGAGGCAAAGCACCCAAAGGTTTAACAGGGGCCTGGCACAGGGTGAGTGTCCGTTTAAATCATGGCTTCTATTATTAACATGAGCCTCCCTGCCCAGGGGGCGGAGGGTGCTGGGGAGCAGGAGAATCTGACTCCCCTCCCACCCAGGCTATCACTGCCCTGCCCTAGCCAAGGCTCCCAGGCCTGCAGCGAGCAGCCTGCCCAGCTACCTACTCCCCATCCACTTTCTCAGCCTCTTCTTCAAGCAAGGCCCCCTGAGGAGGAGAGACTGAAGACCAAGTGGGTTACAAAGGAGCCCTGGTTCTCCTGATTCTCCCTGTGACTGAACCTGTTTTCCCCCAAGTGAAGCGGGGTGGCACAGTGGATGACATAAAGTGGGCACCATGCTGCACCGGGTTGGCAGTTATATTACTGTATATAACTCCCCTGTCTGGGCCTCAGTTTCCCCATTTGAAAAATGAGAGGACTGATCTCAATGATTGCTAAGGCTGCTTTGGGCTCCTGTGAGGAGTAGACGCCCCCAGACCCCTCTCCCGGCTGAGGGGAGACCTAGAAGCCTGAGCTGTGTAACTTACTATTAATAGCAAACGTTCACTAAGTGCTTGGTCTGGGCTAAGCATGCATCAGGTACTCTATATCCATCATCTAATCCTCACAACACTGTTGTACTGGAGGATTTATTCCAATTTGGAGATGGAAGCAGAGGTCCTGCCATGTTGGGGACTTGCTAAAGGGCCCCCAGCTGTCTAGCTGTGAGCCAGGCCAGGAACCCAGGGTCAAAGTATAGGGGAGCCAGAAATGCCCCAGGTCATCTGGCCAAACAGGGCTTCCAGAACTCCCTTGGAGCGGGGAGTGTCACAAAAAGCAGTCATGAGGGCCCATCTGGTGGTCTCAGCATGTTAGGAAACAAGTGGGCCCCAGGTTCGGGGGCACAGGCCAGGAGAACCATGGAGGGACTGCTCTTGGAATGCCAGGTCCTTCCCCTGACTGAAGCTCTGATGGGCAGGCGTATTCATTCAGGATTAATAAAAGTGGGGGAAGGAACTTTAAATAGATAAAAACCTCTGTTTAGAGAAGGGAGTCTACAGAGCAGGAAAAATAGCCAACGGTGCCTTGAAGGCCAACAGGCTGGTGTCCCACTGGGACGCAGTGCCTTCTGGCACGGAAGCTAAGAGAGGAGTGAGTACCCAGGGAGTATGCCCACCTTGAACATCTTCTTTTTCTAGCTTTCCACCTCCTCTTACCAGCCCCTTCACCCAGACCAGAAGCCCACCTTCATCTGCCCAGTGGAGGAGGGGATTATCCTTCAGTCCCAGGGGGTTTGGGAAGGGGCAGCAGGAATGGATGAATTATCTGGTTAACCAGCCACCAACCCTAATCATCAGGATGCCTGCAGGCCATCCTGAACACACTCCCAGGCCTTTCACCCCACAAAGTGAAGGAGCCTGTGAGAAGAGAGCAGGGCCTGGACTACTGAACCCATTTTGCAGAGAGAGAAGCTGAGGCAGCATGGCCTGTCTTCCTCTCTGCTGTTTCTCACCACCGCGTGTCCAAGACACTCCCAGGACCCAAATACCAGGTCAGCCCCCAACACCAGCACAGCAGAAAGCCCCTGGCACAGACAGCAGGGGCTCTGGACAGAGGGGGATTCCAGGAGTCAGTCTCTAGGAGGCAGGGCTGGGAGGTGGGGCACCCACAGACCAATGGGGAGGCCCCACGACCTGCTCCTTCCCTCCCCTCCCCCAACAACTCCCTGCTGGGAGGTGATTGGTTGGTGAGAAGGTTCCTGATTGGGCCTCAGCGGAGAGGTGGGGCAACTGGGAGAGGTCCTAGACCCAGCTCCCTGGCCCCGCAACTGGGAGATGGAGGAGGCACAGAAGTGATACCTGAAGATGGAGAGGCCCAGTTCAACTCTCAGCTCTGCCTCCACTTGCTGTGTGACCTAAGGCAAGCTGCTTACCTTCTCTGAGCCTGTTTCCTCATCTTTATAGAGATAGGACCACAGCTGCCTCACAAGGCTGTACAGGAGCCTGCTCTGTAGACTGGAGAGTGCTGTCCAAAGGCGGGCTCTGTCCCTAGCTGTATGGCACTGAGGACTCGTGCCCCACTGGCTAGACTTGTCTTGCCCAACCACACAAACCCCCACCCGGCACTGCACTTGCTGCAGCTTGAGTGCCCCTCCACCTTGCAGGCAGCCATCTCTGAAGCCAAGATGATGGGCCTTCACCTCCTAGGTGCCGGGAAAGGCCAGAAGCAGGGGAGCAGAGGGTGCCACCAGAAGGTGGAGTGCAACTCTGAATGGGGCCCATGAGAAGAGAAGCTGGGGCCCACCTTCACCCTCATGTGCTCCAAGCCCCTCAGCTGGCAGAGGGGAAACTGAGGCCCAGAGAAGAGGATGATTAATCAAGGTCTGCTGGCCAATTACTAGAGCAGCTGGAGTGAAAAGTGAGGCAGGAGAAAGGGTAAAAGGTTGATGGAAGGATGTACAGGTAGGCAGACAGAAACACACAAAGAAGCCTTACTTTGGGGGCCATCCTTTCCACTTCACCAGATATTCGACTTTACCCTGGGAAGAAAGAGAGAAGAAGTAGACACAGTGAGATACACAGATGCCCCTACGACCACTTGCACGACAGTAAGGCCCAATCCCCTCTGCGGACAGAAGTCCCCCAACACATACACACTGTCAGGGACGCTCCCCACAAGATCCCCATCAACCAGAGATCCTCAAACTGACCTCCCCAGACGGTCCTCCCTACTAGAACACAGGAGTGCACTGGGCCCCAAACACCTCTGGGGTTCCTGTGGCAGAAGCTTGGAGCCCATGTCACGTGTGGGGAAACAGACCGTGTGGGGATGTGCGTGGCCAAAGATCCAGTGTCCCGGTGCTAACACCATAATTCTCTTTCCTTTTTCGATTAGAAGACTCTCCAAGTCCTAGAATACTCCTCCCTGGCATGTCCCACATGGCTCTAGCCCCATCAGCCCCCTCCCTGTGAGAGGCTGCCTCTGGGCCAGAGGTGACAGGCTAGTGACTCCAAGACTCAACTCACTCTCAAGTCAAAAGAACCTGGCAGGACCCCGGAGAAGGCTGACAAAGTCTCCACCTTGAGAAAGGGTGATCGCCCCTCCAGTAGTTAGAAAACAGAGGCAGATTCCTCCCTTCCTCAAAGGTGACAGGGGCCTTTAAAAGTTCCCAGTCCAACTCCATCTGATGGGTGATACCCCTCCACACTGGAACTTGAAGACCAAGATATGTCACCTCCTCAAAGAGGCCTGCCCTGGCCACCCTTCCCAACACCCTCCCTCCCGTCTTCCAGTAGTTCTCTTTCTGTGTGGCACACGGCCCCCTTGGAAAGCATCTATATTTATTTCCTCTTTCACTGTGTGTCTCCGCTGCCAAAATGGCAGCTCCACGAGGGAAGGAGCTCCCTCCCCGGGGCTTAGAATGGTGCCTGGTGCACAGAGATACTCAATAAATATATTTTGAATGAATGGCGAAAGGAATGATGCTTCGCACTCTCTGGCACTACCCCTCAGGCCCCATGTAGAAGGGAGTAATTACTGTACCTGCTGAGGCTACACTGCATGGAAAACATGGGGCTTTGAGGAACAAATTCAAATCGAGGAAACCCTGAGGGAAGGGAGGAGGAGGGGCAGCCCCAACTTGAAGACAGAGCTCAACCCCATTGGAGTTGGGGAAGAAAAGGTCATGGCCCACCTTGACTGTCACCCTTAGATGTCACCCAAGATGCCGGGACTGAGTTTTCTCTCTTGAAAGATGAGCTGGCAAACAGCCAACTGGAGCTCCTGCTCTACACCCATCTCTAACTTGCTGTGTGACCTTGACCAGGTCACTTCCCCAGCCAGGGCCTCAGTTTGTGCCTTCGTCAAATGGGAGGAGGTGAACTCTAAGACCCCTCCCAGCCCTGCCGCTAGAGCCTCCCATGGGGCTGCAGGGAGGAGATAAGGGAAAAGGATAGTGGTGAGTGCCGGGACAGGAACTTTCCCCAAAGCCTTCCATCTCCAACCTCCAGTCTGGGGCCAGACCACTTTGCAGACGTGTGCACAGGAAATGTGCACGGCCAAAGTCCAGGCCCGAGGCGCGGGGACAGAACCTAGCAGAACAGACGCCTCCTTAAATTGCAGGGTGTATGTTTTGGAGGCGAAGGCAAAGGGGGAGGAGCTTTGAGGATGCCCCAGCGCCGTAGGCGGCTCCACTGAGCCGGCCGGGCGGGGCTGGGAGGTGGGGAGGGGAAGACAGAGGGGTGTGCACTGGAAGTGGGGGAGAGACATGGAGGTGGGGATGTGGAGGGGATCGAAGTCCAGCAGTTAAACTTAAGAGGCGGGAGGACGCTTTTCCAAAGCTCCGCCTCCAACTTCAAAGGACTTGGCACCAAGAGTCCAGAGTCCTGAGTTCGAGACCCAGCTCCGACGCGAACACACTAGGCAAGCCGTTTCTTCAACTCGGGCCTCAGTCTCCCCATATTTAGAATGAGGGGAGGATGAGAAAGGATGGCGTTCAGGATCCCTACAGTCCGATCCTAACCTCTAGCTCTGGCGGACTCAGCTGCCCCCAGCATCCCGGGGCGACAACTTTTATTCTACTCTTTCTACAAGGTGGCGGGGGAAACTGAGGCACGGGCTGGGTATACGAGTCCGGCAGCGCGGGGCTGCCTGCCCACCCCCCACCCCCGCTCCACTTTCTCCCTCGCCTCCAGCGCGGAGGGGACAGTGCTGGGGACAGGAGGGGACTCCATAGGGGTCCTGGGAGCCGCCCCCGGGCAGCCTCACCTTCCGCACGCGCTTCTTCCGGATGCTCTCTACGGCGAACACCTGCTCGCCGATGGCTGACAGCTCCATGCGGGGCGGCGGGCGAGCGGGCCCGGGGCCGGGCCGGGCCGGGCCGGGGGCGGAGCTGCGGGGCCGCGGCTGCGGCGCGCGATGCTCGGGCCGGCGGGGTCCCAGTCACCCTCGCCCGGGCGCGCACGCGCACGCGCACGCGCGCACACCCCCTTGCGCTCCCTCACGCCGCCGACGTTCCATTTTTGAACCTGCGCAACGTTTTCCTCGGCGCGCGCGAGCCGGCGAGCGAGCGCGCGGGGCGGGGGCGGAGCGGGGGCTCGGCTCTTGCCGGGCAGGTCACGCCCCTCCTTAATAGGCTCCGCCCCTCTTGGTCCCGCCCCCTCTGGAGCTCCGCCCCGCCTGGGCCGTCAGTAGCGCGCGGCTCTCGGGATCCGCTAGTACGCGGGACTTATTTGGCGCCGGCGCCGGTCGGGTGGGACGAGATCTTAATACACAGACGCGTTTCCTAAAGTCCTCCCGGTGACTCTGAGGGGCCGGAAACGGCATGGCCCCGGTTGGGCAGATGAGAACATGGGCAGAGCGGGGAGGCCATTTGCCTCACCTCCCACAAAGGATAGAGGGGTCGCGGCGCGGACCCTTGGGCGGCAGGAGGGCGGGGACGGCCAAGGTTTCCCAAGCTGTCTCAGTACAGTGGTCTCTCTAGATCCGGGCTCCGGAGCGACGTGGTTTGCCAGCCCTGAGCAGGCGCCTCCACGTATATCCTTCCGTCCGTCCGTCTGTAGCCGGTCGTGCTGAGACGCCCGAATCGCGCGGCCGCTGCCTCGAGGGCCCCGGCTAGGCAGTACTTGGCGGCAGGTGTGGCCGTGGCAGATCTAAGGTGCACAGCGGGACAGATTTCGCTGCCACGCAGCCCCAAGTCCCCAGTCACACGCGCTAGGCGCTCTGCATGTAGTAGGTGTTCGACTGTTTGTGGGATGAATGGATCTTGAGGTCCGGGACCATCTCATTTTCCCCGTTCACTCCAACCTCGTTCTGTCTTCTCTGCCGCGCCACCACTCATCCTCACTAGGAGGAACCCGAGTCATCCGTGCCCCTCCGGCTCCCACCGCCTGCCTGCGTGGACCCCAAGTCCTGCCTCTCTGACTTCCTCCCCTCTACACCCCTTGTCCTTTCTCTTGATCGCAGCAACAACCTTCTCACTGCCATCCCCTCTGAGACTGTGTCCACAGTGCCAGAGCCCGCTTTCTAAAATGCACATCTAACTGGGTCACCCTAGTGCTTAAAAACCTTCCACAGGTTCCTGTTCCCCTGTACGCCTCTGTCGGGCGTACAGGTGAAAAAAAAAAAAAAAAGATAGATAGATTTACACTGACTTTTCATCAGGAACAACGGAAGCCAGCCCGAAGGCAGTAGAATGATACATCCAAAGCCCTGAGAGAAATTTAGTGAAATTTTATTTCGAGATTTATGTACCCAGTGAAAATGTCTTTCCAGAACGAGGGGAAATAACACTTACAAATACAAAAACTAAGACTTTGACGCTAGCAGACCGTCCCTAAAGGAAATTCCAACGGAAGGACTAAAGGCAGGAGGCAGATGATCACAGACAGAGGTCTGATGCAATAGGGAATAAAGAACAATGAAGAACATTGATAATATAAAACAATAACAATGTCTTCTGGATAAAAATAGAATTAAAATACACAACAACAATGGCACAGAACTTGGGTGAGTGGATTAAAGTGTTCCAAGATCCTTCTATTCCTCAGGAGGAAAACGAAAACGGATATCAAATATACTTGGACTTTGATGAGTTAAGACTGCACGTTGCTATTACCAGGGTAAACAAAAAGAATGAAAATGCAATAATATTTAGCCAGATTATTAGAGGGGGGAAATAGAATGAGAACATCAATCCAATCAATCCTAAAGCAAGCAAGAATGGAGAGAAAAAGAAATACAAGACAGGTGGGACAAATAAATGACAGTTATAAATTCAAATGTACTATAATTCAACAAATGCAAGTGGACTAAATGTTGTAGTTAAAACAAGAAGATTATCAGACTGGATAAAAATCCACCTACATGCAATTTACAAGAGACATCCACAAGAGACACTTCCAAAACATGAGGATACTGAAAGGGTGAAAGTAAATGTACGGTAAAAAAAAAATATGTATCATTCAAAGGCTAACGAAAAGAAGGCTGGTGCAGGTATTTTAGTATCAGAAAAAAACATCACTAGAGATAAAGAAGGTTACTTCAAAATGAAAATGGTCCAACTGACCAGAAAGATAGAACAATTTCAAATTTGTATGTGAATACCATAGTCTTAAAATATAAGAAACATGAAGAAGAGAACTACACAGAGAAATAGACAAATCCACAATTATAAGGGGAGATTTAAAAACACATCCCTCTGTAATTGGCAGAATAAGCAGAAATATATTCAATAAGGATAATAATAAGAAACTTGACTAGTGGACTTTTACAGAACACCATGGCTACATCTGCAGAATAGTCTCCTTTTCAAGGCATATGAAATATTTGCAAAAACAGTGAAACTCGAGAAATTTCTAAAGTCTGATATCATATAGAGTACATTCTCTGACCATAGCACAAATAAGCCAGAGATTAATAACAAAAAGATAACTTCAAAAGCCCCATATGTTTGGAAGTTAAGAAGTGTGTTTCTAAATAAGAGATGGATCAAAAAAGAACTCATGATGGAAATAAGAAAATATTTTAACTGAATGAGAATGGAAATATTACATATTAAAAATTATAGGATACAGCTAAAGCACGACTTAAAGGGGAGTTTATGGCCTTCAATGCTTGTGTTAGAAAAGAGCAAAGGCTGAAAGTAATAAGTAAGCTCCCATCTCAAGAAGCTAGAAAAAGAACAGTACACCAAAGAAAACAAAAGGAAGGACAGAGTAAAGTTAAGAGCAGAAAATAATGAAAAGGATCAGCAAAAGCAGACATTATTTCTCTGAAAACACTAGTTGTATTGACAACCCTCTGGTGAAATTGATCAAGAAAGAAGAGAGAAGGCACAATTAATCAATAACCAGAATGAAAAGCTAAAGAGTATGCGGACACCGAAGAAAAGAAAAGATAAAGATAATTGTGAATAACTTGATTACAATAGCTTTCAAATTTTAATTCCTAGAAAAATATAATTTACCAGCATTAATTCAAGAGGAAACCTGAATGATCACCATCCCTGGTCATAGTACCACAGGATTTAACAACCAGGCACTGGGCATTCATAACAGGTGCCAACCCTAACACTGAACAGAGCCCAAGAGCCCCCTGGCTATGCAGGGATTCACTCTCTGATCTATTTGTCAGCAGATCTATTTGTTAGAAGGTCTGGGGAATCTGGGGCAGCCTTGGAGGGGTTGTTGCACTTAGGGGGTTGGGAGTGGTGGTACGTA
Organism: Phocoena sinus; assembly: GCF_008692025.1. Lineage (NCBI taxonomy): Eukaryota > Metazoa > Chordata > Mammalia > Artiodactyla > Phocoenidae > Phocoena > Phocoena sinus. The sequence goes on along the minus strand of NC_045772.1, from coordinate 9,450,662 downwards.
CCAACTGGTATGAAACGATTTCAGCACTTTAGCAGTCTGACGTTCCGTGGCACCAGTGAACATCAGACCTCTGCACAACCGTTAAAGGAGTTGAACCAATCATCAGTAATGTTCCCACAAAGAAAATTCCGGCTTCACTGAAAATGGGTCTTCATCTATGAAATATTTAAAGAAGAAAAAATTTCAGTCCTGCCCCAACTTTTCCTCATTGTAGAAAAAGAGGGAATTCTTCCCAATTCTTTTTATGACAAGGATATTACAAAAAAGGAAAATCATAGGCCAATGTCACTCATGAGTACAAATACATAAATCCTAAACAAAACATTAGCAAACCAAATCAGGCAGTATATAAAAATGATAATGCTTTATGACAAAATCAGATCTCATCCAGAAATGCAAGATTGGCTTAACATTTGAAAGTAGGTCGATATGAAGATGGTAATTAGATTTACTGTGGGGATCATCTTGCAGTGTATACAAATATCAAATCATTATGTTGTTCCCCTGAAAATAATATAATGTTATATGTCAGTTATATCTCAATTTAAAAATCTTGGGGAAAATGCTACCACTCATTAGCAATAAACACTGCAAAGCAAAAGAAAAAAAAAAACAACGTAATTCACCACATTAAAAGTTAAAGGAGAGGGACTTCCCTGCTGGCGCAGTGGTGGAGAGTCCGCCTGCCGATGCAGGGACACGGGTCCGTGCCCCGGTCCGGGAAGATCCCACATGCTGCGGGAAGATCCCACATGCTGCGGAGCGGCTGGGCCTTTGAGCCATGGCCGCTGAGCCTGAGCGTCTGGAGCCCGTGCTCCGCAACGGGAGAGGCCACAACAGTGAGAGGCCCGCGTACCGCAAAAAAAAAAAAACAGTTAAAGGAGAGAGACATATTGTTATCACAAAAGATACCAGGAAAGTCAATATCTGTTTATGTTTTAAAACTTGTAGCAAATTAGGAATACAAGGGAATGTCTTTATCCTGGTAAAAGTATCTACGAAAATCCTACAGCAAATATCCTAATTAATGGTGAAATGTTGAAAGCATTCCTATTGAGATCAGTAACAAGGCAAGGATGGTTGCAATCCCCATTTTCATTAAACAGTGCACACAATATTCTAGACCTGTGTTATCCAATATGGTAGCCACTAGCTACCTGTGACTACTGAGATTTTGAAATATGACTAGTCTGAACCTAGATGTAAGAGTCAAATTACATACATGTTGGATTTTAAATACTTAGTACAAAAAAAACCCCACACCATAAAATGTCTCATTAATAATTGTATATTTATTACATACTGAAGCAATAGTATTTTGATACATTGGGTTATACGAACCGTATTAGAAAAATTCACTTCATCTGCTTCTTTTAATTTTTAATGTGGCTATTAATTTAAAATATACCTGTGGTCTGCATTTAAGACTTACATTAGATTTTACTGAACAATGCTGACCTAGACAGTAACAAAATGAAACAAAGGGAAAAGGATTAGAAATAAATAAAACTGTCATTTTCCAATTTTGTGTAGAAAAATCCCAAAATTCTTCAAAATATTTATTAGAATTAATAAGAGAAGTTAGCAAAATTGTTGGATTAAAAAAGTCAATATGCAAAAATCTTTTGTGTTCCTCTATGCTAGCAGTAAATAATTAGAAAATGAAGTAATATAAGCTACCCCTTAAGTATAATAAAAATATGTAAAGTACCTAAGAGTAAATCTACTGATTTATACATCTAGGTCCTTGTGGAATAAAATCATAAGATTTTATTGTGAGACATTAAAGACTATCTAAAAATGGAGAGTTAAGCCATGTTCATGGGTTGAAAGACCCAGTCCTGGAACCATGCGATTCTCCCCAAACTGGTCTATAGAGTCAAGGCAAACCTAATCAAAATCACCACAGGTATTTTTTTGGAACTGGATAAGCTGAATGTAAAATTTATATGGAAGTGCAAAGGGCTAGGACAAGCCAAGGCACACCTGAAGGAGGAGAAGGGAGAGGAGATGGAGGTGATGGAACTGTCCCTAGCAGATACCTAGACAATATAAAGCTGAAGCAAATAAGATAGTGAACTATGGACATGAGAACAGACAAATAGGACAATGAAAGCAAAATGAAAGCTCAGAGGAATATAGATACAGGCAAATAGATCAGTCTATCTAGAGAGAGGGAGAGAGAGACTGAGATGCTGGTCAGTGGGTATGAACTTTTCAATAAATGGTGCTGGATTATTAGTTCTCCATATGTGGAAAAAATGAAACTAGACCTCCTACATCCCCCAAATTGACTCCAAGCTTCAATGTGAAAGGCAAAACTCTGAGACTTTTAGAAGATGGTATTTTAAAATATCTTTATTAACATGAGGTAGAGAATAATTTCTTACACAAGAAACACAGAACGTAGGTCACATAGGAAACAATCAATAACTTCAGCTACATTCAAATTATGAATGTTTCTTATCAAAAGACTATGTAGAGAGTGAAAAGATAAAGAAAATATTTAAAACACCATAAATTGACAAAGGAGAATTTGTCAGGAATTCCTGTGAATCAGTTGGAGGATAGAACAAAATTCCAGGAGCAGAGAAGGTGGGCCAAAGACTGGAACGGGCACTTGTAAAGAGGAATCACAAGAGACCAATAAAATGAAAAGCCGCTCAACCTCACAAGTGATGCAAATACAAACCCCCAATGGCATACAGCTTCACTGCCACCTGATAAGCAAACATTGTAAAGTCTGATGATGGCAAGTCCCGACAAGAAGGTGGAAGAACAGGAACTCTCAGATATTTCTGGTGAGAATAAAAGTGGATTCAACCACTTTGGAAATCAGTTTGGCGCTACTGAGTAAATGGAAACCTGCACATCACCTGGAAGCCAGCAATTTGTCTCCTAGGGACACGTGTTAGGACAATCCTTGCACATGCGCACCAGCAAACCTGTTTTAAAGTGCTCGTGGGAACAACATTTGCAAAAACTTGAACCTGGAAACAGCCCCCACTTCCAGTAGCCTGGGCAAGTAAAGTCCGGGATATTCACACACTGGATAATTATCCAGCATTGAAACTGAGCGAACTATAATGACGCACATCAGCGTCAATGAGTCTTTCAAAATAAGGTTTAGCAATGGAAATAAGAATATAAACCATATGGTGCCACTTACATAGAGTTAAAACCAGGCAAAGCTAAATACTATTTTGTACAGGGATGCAGGTGTAGATGGTAAAAACTCATGAGGAAACAAGGAAATGATTATTGCAGAGACTGGAATAGTGACTTCCTTTTGGGGAGAGAGGTGAGTATGGATGCAGGGGAACACACAGTTCCTGGTGATGTCCCCTTTCCTAATTTGAGAGTTGTTTATGTGGGTGTCAGCTTTATCATTAGTCTTTGAATGTTCGTATCTTTTATACATTCATGTATGCATTGTGTCATAATCCAAAAGTTAAATTAAATGTAAAAGAAATCTTTCTGAAACAGTAGTTAGGGACTCTACAGGGCATTTTAGGCTGTGTTGAGGATTTTTGTCTTTGTCCTAAAAAGTACCAGATCACTGAGGGAAAATTACAGCTGAAAGAGAAATACTAAGAATAATAGAAAAAACTGACTCAAAATAAAATAAAATAATTCAGGATATAAGATAACTTTGCTGAAGTAGATGCTCAAATAATTTCCTAAGAAAGAATGTTGAGGAATTAAATTCAGCTGTAATTTTCCCTCAGTGATCTGTTGGGATGAAACCTCCTCAGAGATATTTTAGGAGATACCGCATATGAAAAACAGGAACAAGATGCTTTGAGAAGGGAGCAACCAGAAAATAAGAATTCTTGAACATTAAAAATATTGCTGAAACTTTAAAAATTAACCGAAGATTTAGTGGATTCTAGAAGATAGAACAAAAAGATGGAGAATATGAAAGAAAAGACAAGAGATATAAAGGATCTACAGGGTCCAACATCTGTATCAGGAGTTCCAGAAAGAGAACGCAGGGAAGGCGAAGGGGAGGAAATGACCAAATAGGAAAGAATTTCCCAGATGTCAGCAGAGATACAGCCATCAAATTGAAAGGACTTGTCAAGTGATGAGCGAAGTGGATTTTTATTTATTTATTTATTTATTTTGTGGTACGCGGGCCTCTCACTGTTGTGGCCTCTCCCGTTGCGGAGCACAGGCTCCGGACGTGCAGACTCAGCGGCCATGGCTCACGGGCCCAGCCGCACCGCGGCATGTGGGATCTTCCCGGACCGGGGCACGAACCCCTGTCCCCTGCATCAGCAGGCAGACTCCCAGCACTGCGCCACCAGGGAAGCCCACAAAGTGGATTTTTAAAGACTGACACCTAAACACACTAACAAATGTCTGAACGTCAGGATAAAAAGAACATTAATTTAAACGCTTTCTGTTTAAAAAAATAATTTCAAAGGAAAGAGCATGAATCAGTCTGGGATTACCAATAACAGAGGCCAGAAGGCAGCAGAGAAAGGTCTTCAAATTCTAAGGGAAAATTGCTTTGAACCTAAAATTATATGCCTTCTGGGCCAGTTTAAAATGTTCTATGCAACAGAAATTATGACTTACAGTGCTGTAAACAAATACGAGGCTACTTTTCTCACCTAACCAGATGAGGAAGCATTGCTTGCTTTTTAGGTAGATCAGAGACATCAGGGCCAGCATCTTTGTGATTCCACAGGCCTTTACCTTATATTTGTTGTCACCTGGTCACAAGATGACTGCTACAGCTCCAGACATCACACCCATGTTCCTTTTGAGAAGGAGGAGGAAGGGTGGTGCCACTTGCCTATGTTCCCCTTTATCCTGATTTTATCAGGAAAACAAAGCTTACCCAGGGAAACTGCTTATGGTTCAGTTGCCAGAAATGTGTCACATAGCTCCTCCTTGTTGCCAAAGAGCCTGAGAAAACAAGTATTCAGCCAAATTACATTGCTGTCCCATACACAGAAAAGGGGCAAGAAATAAGTGGGAGAATGGATATCAGGCAGGCAACTAGCAGGTTAGCCTCACTAGCCAAACTCAAATGTGAGGCCGAAATAAAGACAATTGTCAGACATGCAAGAGCTCTGAGAATTTAATTCCTCAACATTCTTTGTTAGGAAATTATTTGAGCATCTACTTCAGCAAGAATGGCAAGGTATTACTCAGGGTAAGTAACGCTAGCTATTAGATCAATACACACACACACAGAGACACCCCACACACACAGGCTCAGTAGTTAAGTACACTAAGGGTTCATTTCTTGACCACCTGGGAGTTCAGTGAGGGTTATTGAGGCCAGGGAAGGGATAGGGGAGGCTGCTGTACACATTCATTGAGGACCCGGACTCCTTTCATCTGAGTTCTCCACAGGGACATTCAGCCAGAGGACAAGGGAAGAGAGTAAAGAAGGCACATCATCTTCACGGAAGTAACAAACCTTCCAAGCACTTTCCATTGGCCAGAACTAACTACGTATGTGACCCAGCACAGGTGCAAAGAATTGCGTCACCCACCCAGGCACCAAGGAAGCAGAGGAGCTCGTGGACTTTGCTGAGTAACTGCAGTCTCTTACAAGGTGAAACTAAGAGGAAGATGTAGGAAGTGAAACAAAGGGATTTATCCAGAAGTCCAGTGGAAAGAAATCTCGGGAATGTACCGGTTGCAGCAAGCCTAGAAAGCAGTTTTTCTGTCTCGTGGGTAGAAACCTAGGAGTGGAATCACTGGGTTGTAAATGGCAACTTTTTAAGAACCTGTCAAACTGTCTTCTACAATGGCTGGACTATTTTACCTTCCCATGAACACCGAGAGTTCCATTGCTCCACATCCTTGCCAACACTTGATATCATCAGTCTTTTCCATTTTAGCTATTTATTGCATGTATACTGATGGAATGTAGAGAATTTGTGTTTCTCTAATGACTATTGATATTGAGCATCTTTTCATGTGCTTTTTAAAATTTTTTATTTATTTATTTTTGGCTGTCAGGTCTTAGTTGCAGCACACAGGCTCCTCTCTAGTTGTGGTGCGTGGGCTCAGTAGTTGTGGCATGTGGGCTTAGTTGCCCTGTGGCATGTGGGATCTTAGTTCTCTGACCAGGGATCAAACCCGCGTCCCCTACATTGGAAGGGAGATTCTTAACCACTGGACCACAAGGGAGGTCCCCTCATATGCTTATTTGCCATTCACATATCCTCTTCGGTAAAATGTGTTTTCAAATATTTTGCCCATTTTAAAAACCAGGTTGTTTGTCTTCTTATTTTCAAGTTATAAGAATTCTTTAAATATTCCAACTCCTTCATGAGATGTATGTTTTGCAAATATTTTCTCCCAGACTGTGGCTTGTCTTTCAATTTTCTTAATGGTGTCTTTCAAAGAACAAAAGCTTTTACATTTAGGTATATGATTCATTATGAGTTAATTTTTGTATATGATATGAGGTAAGGATCAGGTTCACTGTTTTCCATATGGTTACCCATCTTGTCAATTTCTACCAAAAAAAACTGTTAGAATTTTTATTTAGATTATTTTGAATCTGTAGTTCAATTTGGAAATGACTGACATCTTAACAATATTGAATTTTCCAATCATGAAAAAGTTATAACTCTCCATTTAACAATATTTAATGCTTAGTTCTCATTTGATTTTTTTAAACAATGTTGAAATTGTCAACAATGTTCTGTAGTTTCACAGGTGCAGTTGCTACCTATCTTTGTCAGAATTATCCCTAAGTGTTTCATGCTGCTGTAAGTGGTATTTTAAATTTCCAACTGTTCATGACTAGTATATATAACTAAATTTAATTTTTTTATATTGACCTGTATCCTACAACATTGCTAAACTCACTTATTAGTTCTATTAGCTTTTTTAAAATTCCATCAAGTTTTCTATGTAGATGTTCATGTCTGTGAATAAAGACAGTTGTCTTTCATTTCCAGTCTGTATGCCTTTTTTTTTCTTGCCTTATTGCACTGGCTAAGACATCCAGTACAATGTTGACTAGAAGTATTAAGAGCAGACATCTTTACCTTTTTCCTGATCTTAGGGAGAAAGCACTCAGATTTTTTCATAGACACCCTTTATTAGACTGGGAAAGTTTTCTTCTATTCAAAAGTGTTGAATTTTGTCAAATGCTTTTTCTGCATCTATTGGGATGATCATATGGTGTTCTTTGTTTAGTTAATCAATATGGTGAATTAACATTTGATTTTTAAATCAATAATAAAGTTAAATATATTTTTAATAAAAAATGCATATTCTCAGACCCTGAGGGGTGTCCCAGACCCTCCTTCTGACTCACCTCCCACCCATCTCTCAATGCCATCTCCCAACCCCTGTGGTCACCACCACCACCCTCCCTCCCAGACCAAGCCACCAGCACCTCTCACTTCAGTCCCTGACACCTCTTCCATCTGGCACTTGTAGCCTGAGTGACCCTGTCATTCCCTACTAACCACTTGTGATATTGTGATTATAATAAGAAATGTATATTTGGTTTTCCCATTTCTGGCACAGAACTCCTAAAACCCTTGGAATTTCCTAAGTGAGAAGAGTGATAAAGGTGTCTTGAGGGCTTCCCTGGTGGCACAGTGGTTGAGAGTCCGCCTGCTGATGCAGGGGACGCAGGTTCGTGCCCCGGTCTGGGAAGATCCCACATGCCGCGGAGCGGCTAGGCCCGTGAGCCATGGCCGCCGAGCCTGCACGTCCAGAGCCTGTGCTCCGCAGCGGGAGAGGCCACAACAGTGAGAGGCCTGCGGACCGCAAAAATAAATAAATAAATAAAAATTTAAAAAGGTGTCTTGATATTCATAACAAACCCCTTTCAACCACATCTGAGTTTGTGTTAATAAGGTGACTTTCGGAAAGCGACTAAGGGTAGGGGCTGGTTCAAGGGAACCAACCAGATGCTTAGAGCATTGGAGCTTTCAGCTCCAAGGTGAGGAGAAGGGCTGAAGTTTGAATCAATAGTCAGCGGCAAATGATTTAACCAACCATGCCTATGTAATGAAGCCTCCATAAAAACCCAAAAGGAGGGGGTTCAGAGAGCTTCTGGCTTGGTGAACACCTGGAGGTCTTGGGAGAATGGTACTCCCCGAGAGAGTGTGGAAGCTCCACACCCCTTCCCCATACCTTGCCCTATGCATCTCTTCCATCTGGCTGTTATCTGGTAGGTAAGCTGTTTTCCTTAGTTCTGTGAGCTGCTCTAGCAACTTAATCAAACCCAAAGAAGGGGTTGTGGGAATCTCCAATTTGTAGCTGGTGGCACAGAAGCACAGGTGACAACTTTGACTTATGATTGGCTTCCAAAGTGGGGGAGGGGGCAGGGATGGCTGGCCCTGTGGGACTGAGCCCTTAACCTATGAGATTTGACACTATCCCCAGGTAGAATTGATTGTTTGGTGGTGTTGGAAAAACATACCGGACCACCATTCAATGGCTCTCAGCTCAAGGCCTCCATACTCTGCATATGCTGTTCCCTTCATGACTTTTTTCCCTGTCCCTACTCTGATTACTGAGGGCCTCTATCAGTCGCTATTGTTTCCATCCTTCAAAATGAATCTGAAACGTCTCCTCCTCCATGAAGCCTCCTGGGCTACTGTTTAACCTGCCCCAGCAAAACCTCCTGGGCTTCGCTCAGTGACAGCTCTGATTCTGCTGTCAGTCTGTGTGCATCTCCCTCATCGGAACGGGACCTCCTCCAGGACAGGGAACAGGTTTGATTCAGGTCACCATCCTGGCACTCTGCCCGGGGCCAGGCACACAGTAGAGGTTTTGCATTTGTTGAGTGAATAAATAAATGCTCAGTGAGAGGCTGGCCTTCAGCAAGGCAAGGGGAAGAGGACACTAAATTGGGGCTACACAGCAGGAGGTGGGAAGGCTGTTAAGAGTCAGCCTCGATTGAAAAATAATTGCATTGGGATGGCTACAGGATGCCAGGAGCCCAGAGTTCTCGTCTTAAGCCCCAGAACACAGTGGGATGAGCTCTGACCACCAGGTGGCACCAGGCTCCCAGGCGTCTGGCTGCCCAGCACATGTTCCCTCATAGGATAGAGGCCCAAGGAGCCCGGAACCAGAACCTGCATGTCCCACAGCAGCAATGCAAGAGGGTTCCTCTAGGCCAGCCCTTGGTGTCACCTCAGGTCTTCAAGGGGTCCTGCCCCATCTGCTTTTCTGTGCCTGAGATTCCACCCTCTGGGGATGGGATGCCTGCTCCACGCTGCAAACTGCACGCACCCCCCCCACACCCACCCCCCGCTACCGAGGAACGCCTTGGACGATGGATGTGTCACAAGAACAGTGGAAGAGAACGGGACTTGGATCCAGGGTCCCTGGGCTCAAGTCCCCGCTCTGATACTTACTGGCCACGCGGCAGGTACTCCTAGGCTGGGTCTGGCTTATGTGCAGGCACATTCTGAACGCTTCACTTGTGTTACTCCATTAATCCCTCCACTGCCCTATGATGTAGGAACCACTGCTGGTTCCATTTTACAGATGAGGGAACTGAGGCACAGAGAAGCTAAGTAGCTAAAGATTATGCAGCCAGGAGGTGGGTCCTGCTGGGGAGGGATCAGGTGTGGATGCGACGGCTGGGACTGGGAGAAGAGAAGAGGGTGGACGCAGAGGCACAGGAAGGAGGCCTGAGGGTCCAGGCTGGCAGGGGAAGCCAACTAGACTGAGGAGGAGACGCCAAGGGGTCGGAGAAGAACGTCAGGGGGGCACCTTGGAGCCAAGTGAGAGAGAGACTGGGAAGTGCTGAAGACTAATGAGAGATGTGTCAGGCTAAAGAGTGACCACAAAGGTGCAGAGGTGGTGTGGACACAAGGAACAAGGGAGACGGAGAGGTGGGAGCCGGGGGTCAAGGGGCTTGTCTGTTTCAGGGCAGACAATTGAGGACAAGTCTGGGCTGTGAGAGGAGAACCAGTAGCGATGGGGCAGCTGGTGGAAGGGAAGGAGCTGATGGTTCTGGAAGGGAAGGGAAGAGGAGCAGCATGGGGGGCACCTCCTGGGTGCAGCGGCCCCCACGTGAGGGGTGTCCCTGGGTCCTCACGCTTCCAGCTCTCACTTTACAAGGAGCACGCTGAGGCCTTCAGTGATTCACTGAGAAACCCAGGCCATGCACTCTTCCCCAGGCCCCAGTGCCTCCTGGGGGCTTCTGCTGTGTGCCAAACCCCTGCCCAGTCCAGGGAGAGAGACCCACAGGGCAGGACCCGAGGGCTCGACCCCACCCATGATAATTGTGATCAGGGCCAGGGGGCAGAGGCTGAAGGAGACAGCCCCAACCTCTGGGCTAGACAGTTTCCCACTTTCTCTCCCTGCTTCTCCTCTGCCTGTTCCCCTCTGTCCTGAGGGCCAGGCTGGGCACAGAGCCTGGAAGTGGAGCTGTCTCGGGGATCCCCAGTTAGAAAGCATCTTAGGATGGTCTCTGGGCCCATACAACCTACTTAGTGTTATTCTGCCTCGATAGGTGTGTTAACTCTCTGGGTCCTCCAGCTCCTCAGGACGTTCGTGTTGTTACAACCTTCTTTTTTTTTTTTTTTTTGCTGGACGCGCAGCCTCAGCGGCCATGGCTCATGGGCCCAGCTGCTCTGCGGCATGTGGGATCTTCCCGGACCGGGGCAGGAACCCGTGTCCCCTGCATCTGCAGGTGGACTCTCAACAACTGCGCCACCAGGGAAGCCCTACAACCTTCTTCCTGAAGGTGAGAAACAGCACAGAGACATTGGGCATCTTGCCCAAGTCACACAGCTGACAAGTGGTGGAGCCAGAACATTGCCACACTGCAGACCCTATTGGATTCTGTGTTATTAAAACCCCACACCCTTGGGTCTGTCTGGCATGACTTCGGAGCCAGGACTGAGCCCAGGTGGTCCAGGTGCCGACACACTCTTAAGCACTAGGCCAGCCTATTGCCTCTCCCGAGAATGAGAGCCCTCACTTCACAAATGGGGAAACTGAGGCCCAGAGGGGAACAACTTGACAGAGACCCCCAATGTAGAACAGGACTCTTCCTCAGCCATCTGTGATGACCCTCTGTCGCTTCCTGTCCTAGGAGACCTGTCGCATTCCCGTGGGGCCCCCGGGGCCCCTCCCTGCACCGCCCAGCCTCCTCTCCCTCCTTCACTCCGGGCACAAACCACCCACAGACTGTATCCCCTTTCCTGTAGCCCATTCAACAGCCCCCAGGAGGATTTTCAGCAGGCCCCGGGGCAGGTGCGTGTGGGGCACCCGGATGAGGAGGCAGGAGGACAGGTGTGGGCGGGAAGTCCTTTCCGGGTCCCACCTGAAGCCCTCAGGTGCAGCCCCAAACCCCAGATGTTATGTTTGGGGCCCGGCTTCCGGCTGAGCAGGCCTGGGGCCCGAAGGCCAGGCGCCGGGACTGAGATTCATTTCCTCCCGGCCCTGAGTGCACCTGTCCCTGCCTCTCACCACATCTGCTTCTCCTTCCCCCTCACCAAGCCCCGGTCTCTGTTCCTTTTCCTGAAGGACACCCCGCGGTTATCTGATCTCCTGAAGGCTCCTCCTTCTCTCCTCCATCTCAGCCTTCCCTTCCCCCCCGGGCCTGATGCCGCCTCCCTGCCCTCCCTGGTGCCCATTTGGCTGCCCCTTCCGTGTAGCCTCACTGGGGATGGTGGTGGGAGAGATTGGAGGGGCCTGGGCCTTCCCCTACCACCCCTCAGTCTATGGCTGGGAAAACTGAGGTCACTAACCCAGGGGCTCCTCAGAGGCATGGCTGGGGCTTGATCATCTATGTGTCCCCAAGGCCCAGCATGGAGTCAGCACAGGGCAATACTGCGGTGTGGCATGTCTGAGATGGCAGGTGGAGTCAGATGGGCTGGAATCCAGCTCCATTACATGCTGTGCAGCCTGGGGCAAGTCACTCAACCTCTCTGAGCCTCCATTCCTTCATTTGTAAACTAGGAAGAATGAGGCTTACTTCATAGGGTTGTAATGAGAATTAATAAAACAATGTACGCAAAACAAATATCTCAGTATAAGGGGGTTATCACTCGTTCGTTCAATAAATACTGACTGAACACTTACTATGCGTCATTACTATTGAGTTCAAAAGAAAAGAAACCAAGTCAGCAGACCCCGATTCCCCCATCTCCCATCTTGTTCTTTTCTGGTGTGTCCCCACCATTCCTAATCTGTCCAGGGATACCTCCCTAAATTATCCAATTGCACGTATCACTGCCCTGCTCGGAAGCCACCGGGGCCCCCTGGTGCCTGGACAAGGCCCAGGACTAGACTGTATCGTCCAGATAGAGCCGCTGGGCCAGAGCCCTCAGCTGGTGGGAGGGAGAGAGCCCCGAGGATCGTCCGCTGCACCCTCCCCTACCCCAGGGCTCAGCTCCCTCTATAAGATCCCACCAAGTCTTCCCAACCTCTGCTCGTCCACCTCCACTGACAGGGAGCTCTGTCCCTCACAGGCCATCTTGTCCATCTCTGACTCTTAATTTGTACTGAGCTGAAATTGACTCCATGAACTTCCGCTGATTCATTCATTCCTTCACTCGTTCATTCAACACGCATCGACCACCTACTGTGTGCCTATGGATGTGCCAACTCATTGAAGCTTCACGACATTTCAGAGACGAGGGGAGGGTGATGCTGACGACAGTGAGGACAGCAAGGGTGCAAACGAGGGAGGAAACTGAGGCTCAGGAGAGATCATCGCTGCACAGAATCTCCCGGCACTGGGGCCAGGAGTTGTTTCCATCTGAGTGGCCCAGGCCTCTGGCCTTTCTTCCCCTGAGCTGGATGCCACCCGGTGAAGGACTTGGGGAGTAATAATACCTGGGGTGGGGGCGGGGGACTAGCCCATCTGGTCCTCAGAAGTTGGGGGGCTCAACAGAGGAGCCACTGGGAAGGACCCCTCTTCCCCCCAGGAGCCTTCTGAGAAGGAAGTATTATTTAACCGACATTGTGTCGGGAGGGGAAACACGGGGTCCTTGGAGCTCAGCCAGCCTCCCGCCTTCAGGCTGTTTGGCCTTGTTTGTTTTTTTGGCCTTTTTTTTTTTCCTTTTTCTTTGGGCTAATTGTTCTCATTAAATCTTTTTGTCCTGTTTTGTTTTTTACTGGACTGACAATGCTGCACGGTGCTCAGCGCTGCTTCCTGTGTTTCTGCCCCAGCTCAGGCCTCCGCGGGGCCTTGCTTCCTGTTGTGAGCTGTTGCCATGGCGACTCGAGGCCCGGTGGGCTCCACGGGGGTGGGGAGGGGGAGACAGGGTTGACATCACCGGGTGAGGAGGCAAGGGGCCGGGGTCTGAGGGGGGGTGAGTGGGGACCGGGCAGGCAGTGGCGGGAGCCTGGCGCATCGCTGAGGGGTGACTCACAGCCTGGGAAGGGGAAGAATGCCCTCACATTCTTTCGGGAGGTAAACAAGGTCAGGGAGTGCTGGCTGGGATCCTGTTTACCTGACCCTGGCCCCCCGGGGGACCAGGAGCCAGTGCAGGACAACACACTGGAACAGAACCAGCCAGGCCTCAGGGGCTAGGGGACCAACGGAAAGGCCAGGAGAAGGTAAGGGGCCAGCGGCTCCAGCCAGGATCCCCTTTGGGAGGGCTGGTGGACACCAGAGCTCTTCTGGGTGACAGCTCTGTGACTTCCAGCAGGCCCCCTGGCCCCCTGAGCCTTGGTTTCCTCTATTTCTAATGGGTCAACCCCCTGTGTAGATGGGCTCTTGTGCTCCAGTCACCTGGGCCTGGGTCTGGGCAGCCTCTGCAGCCCAGCCCAAGGCTCTGTGGTCTGTCCGCACCCAGCAACAGGGCCTGGCCCAGGTGGAAGGATGGGAAGGCTGCACCTGATCCGGCAGGGTGGTGCCCCAGAGGAGCAGCCCAGACAAAGGGCCAGAGGAAGCTGGGCTCAGGAGGGACAGATGGGTGCTCAGCCTGGGGGTGGTGGGGGCACCTCTAGAATCACAGGGCTGGAGTCTGGTATAGCTCATGCTCTCCCCCCACCCCTACATCTCCCTACAGCCTTCCCGAGCCCTACCTCTTTTCCCTGCGCCCACACCAAGTGACAGCCCACCTGCCCATCACAGAGGGTCCAGAAAAAGCCCCTCCTGGAGCCGGTGGCCTGTAACCTGGTCAAACCTCAGGATTCCCCCATGCTGGGCCCCTACAAGAACAACCAGGGAGGGGCCAGAGCTGAGCCTCTAGCCCCTGCAGCTCAGGGACAAACCTCCCACCTTGACCCTTTGCCAGCTGCAAAACAGACCAGCTGCCAACAGGAAGGGGCTGCCTCTCTGTAGCGTGCCCTCCATCCTCTGCAGGTGTCATGGAGAGACCCCAGGAGATGGCCCCCAGTGGCCACAGTGGAGATGAGGCCACCCAGCTTAGTGGCTAAGAGCGAGGGCCTCAGGGTCAGTCTGGCCTGGTTCAAGTCTGGCTTTGCCATTTGCCAGCTGGTACCCTCCGGCATGTTCCCTGGCCACTCTGAGCCTCGATTTCCTGATCTGTGAAAGAGAATCTCCCAGGATAGCTGTGAGATTAAGTGTGTTGATACACGTGAAGCACTTAGCACATAGTAGGTCCTCAACACATACCGAACCTGCACAGACCTGCTGTGTCCTCCCCAGCGGTGCCAGACCCCCAGGCTCCCCTGCGCCGAGTGCCCATCCCAGGGCGGGAGCAGTGCCCACCACATGCTCTGTGGTTTTCCCATAAAGGGGCTGGACTCGGGCTTCCCTGGACAGGGAATATCCTGTTCTTGGAGTGGGGGGGGGGGGGGGGGGGGAGGAGCGGGAAGGACACAGCCGCTCTACATTCCTGGCATTCTTGGCGGCAACCCGTCCAGCTGCCTGGAGCTACTGCTGCCAGGGGCACGGGCCCAGTATCACGCTGTCCCGGCATGGCAGAACAGCATCCCACTTGGGGTGCCCCTTGGACTTGGGGTGATGGGGACCCCTCTTGTACCAGTCCCACTCACCCCAGGCTATCAGAGAAGCAGACAAACCCCAGCCCTGGAAGGAGAGATTTGGGGCGTCTAGGGCCAGTTAGCCAAAAGGGGAGGGGTTTCTGCTTTCAGTTATACCTTGTGGGGCTCCCCAGCCTGTCCCCCATACCCAGGGAAGCTCTGGAGAATGGCCAGGGGACAGGGGTGGCTGGGTGGGGAGAGGGCGGGGAGAGGCAGATGGCTCTTAGAT
Organism: Phocoena sinus; assembly: GCF_008692025.1. Taxonomy (NCBI): domain Eukaryota; kingdom Metazoa; phylum Chordata; class Mammalia; order Artiodactyla; family Phocoenidae; genus Phocoena; species Phocoena sinus. The sequence continues at coordinate 9,435,517 of NC_045772.1, read as the reverse complement.
TCTAGTCTTTGGTACCTGGGACAGTTGCTTTCCCTTTATGAGACTCAGTTGCTCCATCTGCAAAATGGGGGTGTTGTCTCCCTCCTTTGGGCAATCTCAGCATTGCTACACTGTGGTGTCACAGTGTGGTAATTGGCTCTTTGCAGAGCCTCTTCTCTGCACCGAGACTGCCCTTGTGCAGGTAATGACCGTTTCCACTGCTTATCTAGGGCCAACTCCACCTGTAGCAACCGTCTGCAGACTTCTGAGACTCAGAGGAGAGCTGGAAACAGTGCAGTCCCAGGGTGGTCAGTCTCCAGAGCCTCCTGCATGGGTGTGTCTTGGGGGTCCTGGGAGGGAAGTGACTTGTCCAAGATACCACAGTCAGCCACATTGAGCTGGCTCTGGGCCCCATGCATTCGCTGTTCTTCCCCCAAACCACCCAGAGCTGAGTTCATTCTTTTTCATGTTTTTCTGCAAACAGCCTCTGGTTTCAGACCCGTGAGAGCCAAACTCTCTGGGAAGGAGCCGGGACATGGTAGCTCCCCAGGGGTCTGCCTCAGAAACCTCCTCTCCTCAGGAGACCACGCCCGAGAGCAAGTGACCCCAGACACTGGCCCCTGCGCCTCTCTCTGAACTGCCCTCTGCACTTGGGGGACCCGGAGGGATCCTGCAGGGATCCTGCGCCTGTCTCTGAGCTGCCCTCTGCACTTGGGGGACCCGGAGGGATTCTGCAGTGCTCGGTGGGGGAGGGGCAGGAGGGGCTGTGCTGGAGTGGACACATCTGGGGTCAAGCCTGGGGCGCCAGTGTCTGGACTTCTTCCCTCTCTCCTGCAGCTCAAGGGCCGCCCCAAGCCCTTCCGCCCTGCCCTAGCGACCCTCCTGAGTGGTCTGCCCTCCACGTGCCTTCTTGCAGTTCAAAAGCTCGTTCCGGCTCTGGGGACAGAGACCAGGGGAACCTGGTCCAGGCCACACGGGGAGGCAGAAAAGGCTCTTTGCCAGGGTCAGGAGCCCTGAGAGGTCCCAGCACTGGGCCTCAGCGCCTGCATTGACCATTGGAGGGCAGAACCTCCATGCTCCCAGGATTCTGAGGTTCAAGTTTTCCATTCTGTGACCTCCCTCTGTATAGCCTTGAGAGTCTTAAGCAGAGGAAGCCCCGTTCTGTCAGCTGCTCTTGTCTGGGGCTTTCCCGTCGCAGTGCAGCCAGGGCCCTGCTGCCCACGACGCCACCTTCCCCATCCCCCCGATCCCCCTGAAAACCCGGACACCCCCAAAGCCATTGTCTCCTCTTCCCCTGACCTCTTTCTGCCTCCTGTCTGCTCTCCCTGTCTGCCTGTCTTGTGTCTGTCCCGACAGCTGTCTGTCTGAGGGACAGTAAGAGGAAAAGGCTGGAACCCCACCCTGCTGGGTTCACGTGACCAGTGCACTGTTCACCCCGTGCTGGGAAATCACCTCCATTGTGGAGACTGGGAGCCACGGGAGTGTGTGTCAGGGTGTTTATCAGACAGTGTGCTCTCAGGGTGTGAGGGTGGATGGGAGGGGTTGTGTATGTGTATAGAGGACAGGGGGGTAGTATGTGTGTCATGAACATTTGTGTGTGAAACGCTCGATGAAATAAACTATGATAAACTGACACAGTGGAATATTATGCAGCCATTAAATACGATATCTTTGAAGAACAGTGATGACGTAAGAAATGGTCACAATATAAGATTTAATAAAAGAAAGAAATGGGGGCCCAGAAGAAAAAGTTGAATGTTAATAATACTTATCTCTGGATTATTAGCAAATAAATGCTGATAATGATCATCTCTAGATTGGTAAATTATGAGTAATCTTGTCTTTCCTTTATACCCTTGCATATTTCAATGTTTTCTGCAGTAAGCACGTGTCAGTTTTATAATCAGAAAAAGCAGAATTAAGGTAATAAAAAATACTTTAAAGATGAACTAGAAAATAAATAAACATGATTTAAAATATAATAAAAGAAACTAAGACCTAATGGAAACTATTGACCATAAAACTAAGCCAAATGTTCAACTCAAGTCAGCAAACACTGTGTGCTGAGGCTGGGCGGAGTGACGGATTACAGAAATGCCCAAGACTCAGCCATCCCTGGTGAGTGCACTGTCCCTCGGGAGGGTGGGACAGTCAGCAGCCATAGATAACGCTGACACAGGTGGAATGTGGCTTCCCTTGGGAGGGCACCAGAGAAAGAGAGAGATGGGTGAATCAGGAGGACTTCAGGGAGGAGGTGACTGCTCACAGGAGGGCTTCAGGGAGGGCAAGGGGTAATGCAGAGAAGTGTGGCAGGATAGTGATTGGGGACCTGCCCTTTGTCTGGAGCATCATTTAACTACAGAGCAGGAGTGGCAAACAGGCTGCAACTCACTAGAAGCCTGTAGTGCTAGGTTGAGAGAGACTCTGAAGATAAGTGGGCATTCCTGGAGAAAGAATGCAAGGGGGATGGATAAAGGAAAGGGAAAGCTGATTCCAAGGTTTGGGTCCCAGCCCTGGGAGCATGGCCGGCTGGGCGGGGCAGGTTTGGGATGGGTGGCAGCAGAGAGGGCAGGCGCTGAGCTTGGACAAGTTAAGGCTGAGGTGCCCAGAGGTAAATCCGAGCCATCCACGGGGAGCAGTGGAGCAGGCAACCAGATCCGGGAGCCTGAAGTTCAGCTGGGGGCACACATTTAGGTGTTATTGGCTTGTGGGTGGTAATTAACCCATGAGATAGGATGAGATCACCCTGGGAATGAGTGTAGACACAGAAGAGATCCAAGGATTGAGCCCTGGGCTTCCCTCAACATTTAGAAGTCAGAGAGATGAGGAGGGACCAGCAGAGGAGCCCAAGAGGAGCAGTCACGGAGGTGCAGGCCCAGGAGAGCAGGGGGCCTCCGCCAAGGTGCGCAGCGCTCAGCAGCATGGAGGTGGACGGGGACACGACGGATACAGTTTCTGCAGAGTGGTGGAAGTGAGCCTCTTAGGAAAGAGAGGGTTTGGGAAAGAATAGGGGAAAGGAAGTTAAAAGGGCAAGTCGAGACAATGCTTCCCAGGAGTGTGGCTGAATAGGGGAGCAGCTGTGCTGCTCTGAAACCCAGGCAAGAGGCTCAGAGAGCCCCACAGGAGCCTCCGCCCACTGCCCTTGCAAGTGGTGACCAAGGGGCAACTGTTTGCTGCAGGGCTGGGGGTGGGGTGGCAGTGGACAGAGCTTGGTCTGGGCTGGGTGTCCACACACAGGTCCTCAAGGCCATTCAAGGTGTGGATGGAGCCACGGGTGAGACAGAAGGGGGCTGGGCTGGGGGACCAGGGCCAAGGCCAAGGCCAAGGCTGGCTGTCCCCATGCCACCATGTTCCAGGAGTGGGAGAATTCTGAATCCAAAGCCTTCATTAAGATCTACTTCTCAAGTAGAAAGAGAGAGCATATGTGATTTAACAGTTGGTTAATGTGTTTATACCGTTTTGATATTTAGACTTAGAGTCTGTGGGCCTCCCTCTGTGTTCTTGTCCCAGGCTCTACAAATGTTAAGGCTGACCTGGGAGTAGAGAACTTGAGAGGTGGGGTGAAGACAGGGTTGTTTTTGGGTTTAATTCATTTTCTGTTTTGTTTTTAAGGTGGGAGAAGAGTTAGCATTCTCTCCTGAAGAATGATCCCAGAGAGAGAGAATTGGTGGTGCAGAAGGGGATGCAAACTGCAGGAGGGATGGGATCCAGGGTGCACGTGACAGGTGGGTCTTAGGGAGACTCTCAGATACTCCACCCACTAGACTGGAGGGACATCAGTGTGAGCGGGTGCAGGGCCCAGTGGTAGGAGCGTGTGGGAGTTCGCCCATGATTCCTTCTCTTATTACAGTGACAAAGCAGCAAGGCACTGGCTGGTAAATAAGGGAAGAGGGCCCTGGATGTTTGCAGAGGAAGGAGAGGGTGTGAAAGAGCCCTCTCACATGGAAGGGGAAGCACGTGGACCAGAGAAATGTGGCAGCATCACCCATCGACACTCTGGCCAACTGCATTTTCCCAAGATGGGAACATCTCCCACCCCACAAGCTCTTCTAGAACCTTCCACCCCTCCACTAAGAAGTGCAGTCTAGGGCTTCCCTGGTGGCGCAGTGGTTGAGAGTCCGCCTGCCGATGCAGGTGACACTGGTTCGTGCCCCGGTCTGGGAGGATCCCACATGCCACGGAGCGGCTGGGCCCGTGAGCCATGGCCGCTGAGCCTGTGCGTCCGGAGCCTGTGCTCCGCAGCGGGAGAGGCCACGACAGTGAGAGGCCCGCGTACCACCGAAAAAAAAAAAAAAGTACAGTCTAATTACCTCCTCTTGAACCTGGGCAGGATTGTGACTCGCTCATTACCAACAGAATGGATGGAAATGACAGTGTAACACTTCTGAAGGTACGTAAGAAAAGCTTCCACCTTGTAGGACACCCATACTGGAGCCCTGAGCAGCCATTCTGTGAGGAAGCCCAAGCTAGCCCAGGAAGAGACCACATGCAGAGGAGAGAGGTCCATGGAGGGAGAGAGATGCCCGACCAGGGCTCAGATCCTCCAGCCCCAGCCACTCTGGGAGACCTAGAACAACCCAGCTGAGCCCCTCCCAAATCCATGACCCACAGAATTGGAAGTGATGCACCCCTTCCGCTCAGTGGTATCCAACACATTTTTGGCAGGGACAAAGCCTGCACAGTTGCCACAAGTTTCCTCTCCTTGCCTCAAGGGAGGAGTAAAGAGGATGAAGAAGAAAACGTAGAGGGGATTGGGTCTCAGATGTCAGGATAAAGTGTTTGGCCTTGACCCTGTAGGCTACTGAGAGTGCCCCAGCGAGAGCTACTTACATTCTGTGCACACGCAGGCCCACTCTGGTTTTAGCAATATAGACTACAGCCACCATCCTCAGAGGAACTGGAGTTGGGGCAGGAAAGGCCTGGAGACTCTGGGTACGGCTGGATCCTCAGCTCCTCCCATCTGCCTGAGGCCTCGGCCGGTAGACCGGAAAAAGAGTAGGGAGTGGTGAGCCTCAGTGCTCCCATCTGAAAAATGGGGGCCTTGGACTTAAGGCCTCTAAGTGGTCTTCTGGCTCTGAGACTAAAGACGGGACAGGGACATTTTTGGTCCTGTTTCCACACAAGCATTGCCTGCGGTTTGAACAGGCCCTGGGCTGGGCCCTGGGCTCCATCCTGTGAGCAGGACATGAGGAAAAGGACTTGAGGCCTGGCCCTTGTCATGCTATAGGCCTTGTTCAGGATTTCTAGGTTCCAAGGAACAGAAAATCCAACTTAAGGTGGCTTTAAAAACGAAAATCTATGGGCTGTGTAGTAACTGAAAAACATAGGAGTTTTGGAGGTTTCAAGCAAAACTTGATCCAGCCACGCAAACAGGGTGACGGGACCTGGTCGCTCTGCCTCCGTCTCTCAGCTCGGCATTCTCACATCTGCTGCTCTCCCCTGGGGGTCTCAGTATGTCCCCCAATCAGGTCTGGGTCTACCTGTTTCTCTTCAGGTTCAGTGGAGAGAAAGTCTACCTCCCGAAGACCTCAGGGAGAGGCGTTTGCTGTGATTGGCCTAACTTGAGTCATGGGTCTATCCTTGAACCAATCACAGCAGCCATGGGATGGGATGTAGTTACTGGCTTAAACCAATCAGGGCCCACTGGGAGCTGGTATGCTGTCTACCCCACCAACCATGGGCTGGGAAATGTGGGGTCCTGGCAGGAGGGAGGAAAGGGACTGGGTGCCAAGAGGAAGCCACCCAATGTCTGCTACTACAGGACATTGGAGAACAACGGACAAGGGCCCAACGCAGGTCCCTCTGTCCACCCAGCAGAACCTTCTGGAGACTGCGTGCTCTGTCAGAGAGGAAGTGGTTGAGCACCGGAAAGGGGTAGGGGGGAATCTCCCATCAAGGCTATTTCCAGTACCAGCTGCCCATCTGGCCAGCCTGGAGCCCTGGGATGGGGACAGCCACCATTGGCCGGAACCCAGGGCCTGCCTGGGACACTTGGGCAGCTGGAGACTAATTAAGCTGGGAAAGTGCAGGCTGGAGAGGCCTGGGGTGGGGAAGTGATCTGACTCTCCCTAATCCCAAAAAAGGAAACAGGAAAGGTCAGCTTAGGCACCAGAGCAAACAAGTAGCGTGTGACGGAAACAAACAGCCCCTTCCACTTGGGCTCAGCTCTCCCGGGTGCTCCCTTACCTGGCTCGCCCAAGAAGCCCAGGACCAAGGCTGCGTAGGGATGCCCTCGTCGTCTCAGATGGGAAGGTGGAGGCCCCGAGAAAAGTGACTCACCCTGAGAAGCAGGGCAAAGCCAGGGTACAAAGCACTCTCAGGACTCCCCCTCTCTGCACGGCACCGGTGAGTCAGGCCCATTCCCACGCACAGAGTAACGTGATGGTGAGGCCACTGGCTGGGAGGGCGTCCAGATCCCCCCACGACCCCCACTATCCCAGAGGCCGTGGACATAGAGGAAGGGGGCTGCAGGGTCCAATCGGCCCAGGTTGGCCCAACTTCAGATCCTGCCTCTGCCACTCTGGCTGTGTGAACTTGGGCAGGTCAGTGTCTTCATTTACCAAGTGTAACGAGCACCGGGCTTCTGTGGTGGCGCGGTGGCTAAGGACCTGCCTGCTTTACATCGCGTGTGTAAAGCAGTTGGCACAGTGCAGCCCGTGGTGAATGTTCCATGCCTCACGTCACGGAAGGAAAGAGTTTGTCAGGGTTAATTATCATACAACCGCAGAGATGCCATGATCCGCCGAACCCAATGCTGCAAGATGCAGAGGGTGGGGGGCTACCCCGAGTAAACCCTGAGAAACAGAGTTGGGGTGGGGCATTTGTCAAGAAATTAACCAGGGCGACACATGTGGGAGTCCTGTCTTTCTGGGAAGGGACTCAGAGCGCTGTCCCTGCTGCTCATCGGAAGCCCAGACCTTGCAGGATCTGTTTCCACTCTTTCCCCGGGGACTGGACTAGGACCCTTATCCCCTGAGCCTGGGCTCAACAGGGGCGAGGAAGTTGCAGACAAGGGGTCATTTGTCCACCCTGGCTGGGCCCAGATCCTGCAGCTGCCAACTCCTCTGGGACTCAGAATCTTCTTGGACCAGCCCAGCCATGTGTGTGTGTGCTGGGGGGTGTTTATCCCCCAGTTGCCATGGGAGACCCAGATTCTATACTGGGCACTCTCTCCAGTGTCCCGACAGTGACCCCAGAGCATCTCTGACCAGCAGGCCTGGGTGGGGCCTGGGAGGACAAAGCAGCCTTTGGCTGCCGTCGGGCGGGTGGGCAGAGTGCGTCAGCTCGTCAGCCAGCCAGACAGACCTGGAAACCAGCCTTAACACCCCCTCTCTCTGTCACCACGCATATCTTGTTTTCGTCATGACATGACATGACAGATGTTGCTTGTCAATGCTGCCTCTGAAGTATCTCTAGACCCTGGTCCCTGCCATCCAGCCACGCAGCCGCTACCCTGGTCAACTCCACCACTGCACCCCTTCCTCCCCGTCTCACGGACAGTCTGCCCTGCATCCACGGCCAGGGGGAGCTTTTAGAAACACAGTTCGACCACGTCAGTCCCCTGGTGTTGAATCCTTCAGTGAATATTTGCAAAACACGTACCTGACAAAGGACTCATAACCAGCATATACAAAGAACTTCTACAAATCAATAAGAAAAAGGGAGGCAACCAGTAGAAAATGGGCAAGAGACTTTGAACAGTCCTGTCATAAGAGAGGTTCTCCAAGTGGCCTATAAACACATGAAAACATTATTAGTCATCAGGGGAATGCAAAATAAAACCATTAGACACCACTACATACCTACCAAAGTGGTTAAAATAAAAGTCATAGAAAATATCAAGTGTTGGTGAGGATGTGGAGCAACTGGAACTCTCGGAGCACTGCTGCTGCAGGGAGCATATTTGGTACAACAACTGTTTGGCATCGTCTTACTGAAGCTGAGCATATGCCCACCCTACTTCCAGCAATTCCATTCCTGGGCATAGGTCCAACAGAAATGCATGCATATGTCCACTGGAAGACATGTACAAGATGTTTTTCTTCTGTTTTATTCAAAGCAGCCACAACCCAGAAATAACCTGAATGTCCGTCACAATGGAACGGGATGGGATTAGATGCGTGTCACACAGTGTTGTGGGGAAGAAGCTGGACACAAAGAAGTATACACTGTGTGATTCCACTTATGTGAGCTCCAAAAACAGATGAAGCTGCACCAAAATCAGGACAGCGATTATCTTTGGGGAAAAAGGAGGAATGAGGAGAGGCACAAGGGAGATTTCCTGGGTGTCAATAATGTTTTCTCTCTTGATCTAGGTACTGGTTACACAGGTGTGTTTAGCTGGTGAGAATTCATCCTGCTGGACGCTTAAACAGAGTAAGCACTTTTCTTTACATATATTACTCTTCAGTAAAAATTAAAACAAAACAAAACCCTCCACCTACATTGCCCAAAGTCCTCTGTGGTGGTTCCCACCAGCTTATCCTCGACATGCCATGTAGTTCCCTGGACACGCCATGTAGTTCTCTCTATCTGGAATTCCCGTGTCCAGTTGGTAAACACTCTGCTCTGGGCCATCACCACCAGGAAGCGTTCCCTTCTGGCCACACACAGAGGTGGTTTCTCCCGCCCCAAAAAGCCATAGCTACCTTCATTTCAGACCTTATTCATCTGACAGTCTCTTCACAGTATTTACTGAGTACTTGTTATGTGCCAGGCACATACACTTGTGAATAAGCAGGTTAGATTAAAAAAATTTTTTTAATAATTACAGAAATAAATGGACATGGACAAATTGCAATAAATGCCCCCAAAGGGAAGTCCAGACAAGCAGTGGAGAATAATGCAGGGCATGGGGGAGTGGGAGGGGCCGTTTACCCTGGATGATCAGTGCAGAAGCCCAGATAACAAAGGGAAAGCCAGGCCAAGATTACTCCGGAGGAGTATCCAGCCCGAGGGCACCATGCTAATGGAGAGCAATAACCTGTGAATGTCCTGGGGTCACGACTGTGCCATTCAGGCGCTTAGCGCAAGGATTGGCCCATTAGGTGTCTGGGAGTATTTTGTGAATGAATGAATGAATGACGGGAGGCTGGAAGAGATGGGCAGGGCGATCATAGGAAAGGGTTTGGTGGCCTCAAGGACACAGGTTATCCTTTCACAAGTGTGCACCTCCAGCTGGCAGAGCCAATGTGGGAAATAAAGTTTGGGGTTCCCAGAAGAACAGACCCCACCCCCAGCAAGTGTACAGAGACACAGGCCAATCACTCCTTCATTTATTCATTCATTCAGTTGATACATATTAACTGAGTGCCAGGCCCCATACTAGGGGCTGTCCCCTTTGCCTCCCAGTGATGCCAAATTCCCAGCGGCTATTTTAACTTCTGGGAGCTCTGGGGGTTCAAGGCTCTCCCTGCTTCAAACTGTTTCCCCACCTCAAACCTCAGTCCCCCTCCATTGCCCAAGCAGGACTCTCCCCTGATCACCAGGGGAGATCCAGGGGAAACTTGGTTATACTACCTAGTTATTTACAAGCCCAAACATGATTTAGTGGGGGCAGTGCTCACCTTGCCAAAACAATGTCTGCTTTACCAAAGAATTCTCAAAGCTGTTTTAATTAGTTTTCCCAACAGGATTTCTCAGACACTGTTGGCAGCTGCATAAACAGGCACCGCCCTCCTAGAAGCAATATGCCAGGATTTGGAACAACTATGATAGCATGCGCACGTGAACTAACCACCCTCACCTCAGTGTAAAGCCTGGAGCACCTCACACCCGGGTCCGTGGGGGCACGCCCAACATATCCCTGGCAACACTGTTGCAGCAGCTGTGAAGCAGAGGCAACTCAGATTTCCCCAACTAGGGAAACAGGTAAAGGTGGTGGTGGATGCACGTGGTGGTCAGAACTAGCCCATCTGTAGGACAACATGGGTCAAACCAAAAAGACCTATTTTGGGTAAAAAGGGAAATCAATCAAATGGGATGTCTGACGTGTTACCATTTTTGTAAACTTAAGACACATGCATACATAAACCATAATGGAAAAGAATATTAAAAAAAAAAAGAATGTCTATTTGTGTATAACTGATTCACTTGTTGCACATTGGTGTAACATTGTAAATCAACTATACTTCAATGAATAAATAAAATAAAATAACACACATCAGAGCTTTTGGAGGGAGGGGAATAGAAGTTGGTTCAGGGATGAGCAGAGATTTTTTTATACATAGACACACACACACATGCACACGCATGTGTGTACTTTATATAAAATAAGGGAGAGCCTTGCTTGGACAATGAAAGTATACTAAGGACCAAGGATTTTGATTAATTCAACAATCTCTACTTGAGGTAAAAATAAAATTTAAAACTTTGAATTTTAAAAGTTTACATCTTCTGGGAAGATGTAGGAGGCACACTCTTTTCCCTATTCCTCCCACTAAGTACAACTAGAAACCACAGACATAATGTATAAAACAAGCACAAGGAGACTCTGAAAGGAGGGAAGAAGAAGGCAGATTAGCTCAGGATCAAAGAACCCAAGGAACAACACAGTGACGAGTTTCCTCGTTGCTGTTGTTTTCTTTCTTTCTTTTAATTTGTCTCATACATCCCAGACTTTGAGCTGAAGAAGACAGCAACCTGGAAACGCCAAGAGGCCTAGACAGTAAACGCCCTCCATCCCCCCCAAAAGCCTATTCTCTCTAGTCAAAAAAGAAAAGAGGCAGCTTAGCAAGATGGAAAAAAATTAGACATTAATTGCTCTATTCCAGCCAAACACCTCAGAAAAATCTGTAGCCCCATCCATGCCAGCAAAGAGCAAGTTTGGAAATTAGACTTCCACCCTCGAAAGGTTACAGTAGGTGCTCCAATCTCCCCACAGGGGTGAAGGTCAAGTAGGGACCTGGGACTTTCACCCTGACCTAAGCAGTAATAAGGAGCCCCATTGCCTCGTATATCAGTAGAGGTCAAGTGGGGAAGTTCGACTTCTATCCCTATCTGGCAGCAGTGAGGCAGCATTCCCACTTCCCCTGCTGGAGCAGCATCAGAGGAAACCAGCTAAAGCAGAAGGTTTAATAAGATACAGAGTTATTATAACATAATACCTAAAATGTCCAGGTTTTAGTAGAACATCACTCATCATGCCAAGAACCAGGAAGATCTCAAACTGAATCAAAAAGACAATCAACAAATGCCAAGGGGGAATTCCCTGGCAGTCCAGTGGTTAGGACTTGGTGCTTTCACTGCCAGGGCCTGGGTTCGACCCCTGGTCAGGGAACTAGGATCCCACAAGCTGCGTGGCACAGCCAAAACAAACAAACAAAAAACACACACAAAAAAACCAAAAAAAAAAAAAGGTTGCCAAAACTGGGATAATAGAAATGTTAGGAACACACTTGAAACAAATGCAAAAAGCAAACTCCTCAGCAAAGAAATAGAAAGTATAAAGAAGACTGTCAACCACAGAAAGGAGGGGATAGAGGAAAGAACCAGCAAAAGACAGATCTTCCCTGACTTATGATGGGGCTATGTCCCAATAAACCCATTGTAAGTTGAAAATATCACAAGTCAAAAATGTATTTAATACACTTAACCTACCATCATAGTTTAGCCGAGCCTACCTTAAGCACGCTCAGAACACTTACATTAGCCTACAGCTGGGCAAGATGATCTAATACAAAGCCTGTTTCATAATAAAGTGTTGACTATCTCATGTAATTTACTGAATACCGTACTGCAAGTGAAAAACTGAATGGTCTGGGTCTGGAGGATTGTTGTAAGTATATCAGTTTTCTACTCTCATGATCACATGGCTTACTGGGAGCTGTGGTTTGCTGTCACTGCCCAGCTGGACCATCATAAGTTAGGGACCATCTGTACAGAACAATAGAAATTACTTAACTTGAACAACAGAGAATAAATAGAACAAAAGGGAAAAAGTCTCAGGGAGCTGTGGGACTATGACAGAAGGTCTAACGTTTGTGTCATTGGAGTCCTGGAAGGAGAAGAGAAAGAGGGCAGGGCTAAAAATGTGCTCAAAGAAATAAGGGCTGGGGCTTCCCTGGTGGCGCAGTAGCTGAGAGTCCGCCTGCCGATGCAGGGGACACGGGTTCGTGCCCCGGTCTGGGAAGATCCCACAGGCCGCGGAGCGGCTAGGCCCGTGAGCCATGGCCGCTGAGCCTGCGCGTCCGGAGCCTGTGCTCCGCAATGGGAGAGGCCACAACAGTGAGAGGCCCGTGTACCGCAAAAAAAAAAAAAAAAGAAAAAAGAAATAAGGGCTGACAATTTGGCCACAGATGTAGGCCTATAGATTCAAGAGGCTGAGTGAACACCAAACAGGGAAAACCTAAAGAAATCTACACAAAGACATCACAGTCAAACTTTTTCTGAAAACTAGAAACAAAGAAAAAGTCTTAAAGGCAGCAAGAGAGAAATGCCATGTTACCCATAGAAGAAAAACAACTTGAAAGACAGTGGATTTTCTTTCAGAAACTATGGAGTTCAGGAGGTGGTGGCACAACATTTTTCAACTGCAGAAAAAAAAAAAACTTTCAACTCAGAATCCTATATCTAGAGAAAATATCCCTTAGAAATGAAGGGGAGGAACTTCCCTGGTGGCGCAGTGGTTAAGAATCCGGCTGCCAATGCAGAGGACACGGGTTCGAGCCCTGGTCCAGGAAGATCCCACATGCCACAGAGCAACTAAGCCCGTGTGCCGCAACTACTGAGCCTGCACTCTAGAGCCTGCGAGCCACAACTACCAAAGCCTGTTTGACTTGAGCCTATGCTCCGCAAAAAGAGAAGCCCGCACACCACAATGAAGAGTAGCTCCCACTCGCCACAACTACAGAAAGCCCTCACACAGCAACGAAGACCCAACACAGCCCAAAATAAATAAATAAATAAATATGCTTTTTAAAAAAAGAAAGAAATGAAGGGGAAATCAAGACATTCTTATGTAAAGGAAAACCAAGAGAACTTGTCACCAGCAAACCCACTCTAAAGGAATAGCTAAAAAAAATTTCTCTAAACAGAAAGGAAGTGATAAAGAAGTAATCTTGGAACATAAGGAAGGAAAAAAGAACACAGCAAGCAAAAAATATGGGTAAACACATTAGAATTTCCTTCTCTTCCTGGGTTTGAGAATTGAAGCAGAAACTTTTAACACTGTCTGACATGGCTCTAAATGTATCTAGAGGAAATACTTAAGACAATTATATTATAAATGGGAGAAAGTAAAGGGACTTAAAGGGAGGTATGATTTCTATACTTCACTGAAACTGGTAAAATAATGACAGTGATATAACTGTGATATATTATGTATATATAATATAATATTTACAGAAACTACTAAAAAGCTATACAAAGATATACACTTAAAAACAACATAGATAAATCAAAATGGAATGCTGAAGAATGTTCAAGTAACCCACAGGAATGCAGGAAAAGAAAACAGAGAGATGAAAAACAGAACAAACAGAAAACAAAACAAAACAAAATGACAAAATTAAGCCCTACCACGTTAATAATTACATTAAATATTAGCAGTCTAAGAACACTAATTAAAGACAGAGATTGGCAGAGTGGATCAAAAAACATAATCCAGCTGTGTGATATCTACAAGAAATTCACTTCAAATATAATGATACAGGCACTTTGAAAGTAAAAGGATTGAAAAAGACATATCACACAAACATTAATCAAAAGAAAGCAGATGTGACTACATTAACATCAGATTAAGTAGACTTCAAAGCAGAGAAAATTGCCAGAGACAGAGAGAAACATTTTGTAATGATAAAAGTGTCAATCCAGCAATCCTAGATAAAAGAAATCACAGCAATCCTAAACATGCATGCACCAAAGAGTAGACTGCAAAATATGCGAAGAAAAAACTTACAGAACTAAAAGGAGAAAATAGACAAATCCCCAATTATAGTTGGAGACTTCAACACCCTTTCTCAATAAGTGATAGAACAAATAGAAAATCAGCAAAGATATAGAAGAACTCAACAGCACCATCAACCAACAGGATCTGATCAACATTTGTAGAACACACCACCCAACAATAGCAGAATATACATTCAAGTACCTTTGGAACATATACCAAGATAGATCATTTTTTTAAAAACTCAGTAAATTTAAAATAATTGAAATCATGCAAAGTTGTTCTCTGCCTACAATGGAATCAACTAGAAATCAATAACAGAAATGAAACAGAAAAATCTCCAAACAGTTGAAAATTAGATAAAACACTTCTAAATAATCCACAGATCAAAGTGGAAGTCTCAAAGGAATTCCAAAAATACACTGAACTGAATGAAAATGAAAACACAACATAGCAAAATGTGGGGCACAGCTAAAGCAGTACTGAAAGGGAAATTTATAGCACTAAGTGCACACATTAGAAAAGAGGAAAAGTATCCTATCTCAAGAACCTAGGAAAAGAAGAATAAAATAAAACCAAAACAAACAAAGCAAGGAAATAACAGAGATAAAAATAGAAATCAGTGAAATTGAAAACAGAAAAACAGTAGAGAAAATCAATGAAACAGAGAGCTGGTTCTTTGAAAAGATCGATAAAATTGACAAGCCTCTGGCAAGACTGACAAAGAAAGAGAAAAAAAAGAAGAAAAACGGAGATGCAAATTACCAGTATCAGGAGCAAAACAGGGGATGTCACTACAGACACCATAGACATCAAAAGGATAATAAGGAAATGCTATGAACAACTCTACACACATGAATTTGACAAATTAGATGAAATATATCCATTTCTAGAAAAATACAAACTACCACAATTCACTCAATATAAAATTGATAATTTGAATAATCCTATAACGATCAAGGAAATTGAACTTGGAATTTTAAAACTCCCCTCCCCTCCAAAGTCTCCAGGCCCAGACGGTTTCACCAGAGCATTCTACCAAATGTTTTAATTAACACCAACTCTACATGATCTGTTCCAGAGAATGGAAGAGGAGGAAATACTTCCCAATTCATTTCATGAAGCTAGCATTATCCCAATGTCAAAACCAGACAAAGATAGTACAAAAAAAGAAAACTATAAGCCAATTCCCTTCATGAAAGTAGGTGCAAAACTCCTTAACAAAATATCAGCAAATATAATTCAGCAAAATATGAAAAGAATTATACATCATGACCAAGTGGGGTTTATTCCAGGATGCAACCATGGTTTGATATTTGAAAAGCAATCAGTGTAATCCACTATACTAACAGGCTAAAGAAGAAAAATCACATGATCATATCAATCAATGTAGAAAAAACATTTGACAAAATTATGATAATTCATGATAAAAACTCTCAGAAAAAAATAGGAATAGAGGGGAAAGTATCTACAAAACCCCTACAGATAACATTATACTTAATAATGAAAGACTAAATGCCTTTCCCCTAAGATCAGGTACAAAACAAGGATATCTGCTCTCACACTTTTATTCAACATAGCGCTGGAAGTTCTAACCTATGCAACAAGGTAAGAAAAATAAATAAACGATATACAGATCAGAAAGGAAGAAATAAAACTGTCTCTTTACAGATGACATGATTGTTTATACAGAAAGTCCCAAGGAATCTACAAAAAAACCTCCTAGAATTAATAAGTGAATTCAGCAAGGTAGCAGGATACAAGATCTATGTGCAAAAATCAACAGTATTCCTATATCCTAGAAACAAGTATGTGGTCACCAAAATTTAAAATAACATTTACAGTCGTTCAAAATAAATAAATAAAATACATAGGTATAAATCTAACAAAACAAGTATACAGGACTTGCATGCTGCGAACTACATGCTGGTCACATAAATCAAAGAAGACAAATAAATGGAGAGACATACCATGTTCATTAATTGAAAGACTCAACATAGTAAAGATGTCAGTTCTCCCCAGATTGACATACAGATTTAATGCAATTCCTTTAAACACTTCAGCAAGATTTTTTTATAGCTATAGACAAGATTATCCTAAAATTTATATGAAAAAGCGAAGGAGCCAGAATCATTTAAACAATTTTGGAAAAGAAGAACGGAATGAGAGAAATCAGTCTACTTGATTTATTATAACTTTATATAAGGCATATAGGATTTATTATATACCTATTGCAATCAAGACTGTGTTGTATTGGCTGAGCGAGTAGAACAGGTTAGAGAACCCAGAAACCACACAAGTATTCCTGACGGATTTTTTTACAAGAACACGAAAGTAATTCAGTGGAGGAAAGACGAACTTTTAAACAAATAGTGTCGGACCAATTGGATATCCACAGGAAAAAATTAAAAATAAATAAATAAATCAAAACAAAAAAACCCTCAACCTAAGTCTCAGGCCTTATACAAAAGTTAATTCAAAATGGACCATGGGCTTAAATGTAAAATGTAAAGCTAGGGACTCCCCTGGCAGTCCAATGGTTAAGACTATACATTCCCAATGCAGGGGGCACAGGTTCGATCCCTGATCGGGGAACTAGGATCCCACATGCCACACGGCATGGCATTAAAAAAAAAAAGGAAAAGTAAAACTTTCAGAAAAAATACAGGAGAAAAACTTTCTCACACTTGACACCAAAACATAATTGATAAAAGGAAGGTTGATAAATTGGACTCCAACAGAATTTAAAACTTTTCCTTTGTGAAAGAACCTGTTAAGAAGATGAAAAGACAAACACTACAGACTGGAAGGAAATATTTGCAAACCACTTATCTGACAAAGGACCAGTGTCTAGAACATGTAAAGAACTCTCAAAAGTCAACAGTAAAAAAAGAAAAGATCCAACTCGAAAACAGAAAAAGACATGAAGAGACACTTCACTAAAGAGGATATTCAGATGGAAGATAAGTACATGAAAATATGTTTAACATCATTAACCGTTAGTGAAATGCAAATTAAACGACAACGAGGTATCATTACACACCTATCAGAATGGCTAAAATAAAAAATAGTGACAACACCAAGCATTGGAGAGGATGCAGAGAAACTTGATCATTTATACATTGCTGGTGGGAATGTAAAATGGTACAGCCACTCAGGAAAAGTTTGGTGATTTCTTTAAAAATTAAATATGCAACTACTATATGGTCCAGCAATTGCACTCCTGGGCATTTATCCCACAGAAACGAAAACTTATGTTCACAAACAAACCTGTCCTGAGATGTTTATAGCAACCTTATTCATAATAGCCAAAAACTGGAAACAACCCAGATGTCCTTCATCGAATAAGTGGTTAAACAGACTAGGGGACATCCACACTATGGAAAACTACTCAGTGACAAAAAGGAATGAACCATTCATGTACACAACAACCTGGATGACTCTCCAGAGAATCATGCCGAGCGAGAAAAGCCGACCCCAAAAGGTCACATACTGTATGATTCTGTTTATATAACATTCTTTTTTTTTTTTTTGCGGTACGCGGGCCTCTCACTGCTGTGGCCTCTCCCGTTGCGGAGCACAGGCTGCGGACGCACAGGCTGCGGACGCACAGGCTCAGCTGCCATGGCTCACGGGCCCAGCCGCTCCGCGGCACGTGTCATCTTCCCGGACCGGGGCACGAACCCGTGTCTCCTGCATCGGCAGGCGGACTCTCAACCACTGCGCCACCAGGGAAGCCCTGTATAACATTCTTGATATGGCAAAGTTCCATGCTTGCCAGAGGTTAAGAAAGGGTAGGGACTAGAGGGAAGTGGGTGTGGCCATAAAAGGGCAATAGGAGGGATCCTCGTGAGGGTGGTAATGTGCATTACCCTGACCGTATCTATGTTAACATCCTGGTTGTTTTTGTCCTACAGTTTTGTAAGATGTTCTCATTCGGGGAACTAGGTAAAGGGTACATGGTATCTCTGCATTATTTCTTTTCTTTTTTTCAAGATTTTTTTGATGTGAACCATTTTTTAAGTCTTTATTGAACTTGTTACAATATTGCTTCTGTTTTATGTTTTTGGCTTTTTGGCCACAAGGCACGTGGGATCCTAGCTCCACCACCAGGGATCAAACCTACACCTCCTGCATTGGAAGGTGAAGTCTTAACCATTGGACTGCCAGGGAAGTCCCATCTGTATTATTTCTTTTTTTTTGCATTATTTCTTAAAACTGCATATGAATCTACAATTATCTCAAAATTAAAAGTTTGAGATAATTAAAATTAATTTAATTATCTCAAAATTAAAAGTTTGAGATAATTAAAATTAATTTAATTATCTCAAAATTAAAAGTTTGAGATAATTAAAATTTAAAAAGTTTAATTTAGGGCTTTTTTCTTTTTTTTGTATTATTTCTTAATTAATTAATTAATCTACAATTATCTCAATCTACATATGCACATGAATCTACAATTATCTCAAAATTAAAAGTTTAATTTAGGGCTTCCCTGGTGGCGCAGGGGACACGGGTTCGTGCCCCGGTCCGGGAAGATCCCACATGCCGCGGAGCGGCTGGGCCCGTGAGCCATGGCCGCTGAGCCTGCGCGTCCGGAGCCTGTGCTCCGCAACGGGAGAGGCCACAGCAGTGAGAGGCCCGCATACCACACACACACACACAAAAAGTTTAATTTAAAAAAAAGAGACTTTAGCCAGAATTGCCTCCCTCTTCCCCTCCCCCAGCCCCCACTCCAGGAGAGTGTCGGTGATGCTCAGCTTCCGGGGACCAGCTGTGGCTGGGGAACCAGAGCGCCAGAACCACTGTTGTCATCTTTGAGGAAGCTTAGAGAAAGGGACTGAAGCCAGGTGCTAAAGGCAGGCAAATGTGGTTTCACATGAAAACAGGGGAAATGATACCAGAAAATATAAGCTGGAGGTCTTGACACAAGCCCTGGCAGACTTCCAGGATGGGTGAGGACTAGCGGGGACACCTAATCACAGGAGCCAGCTCGAGTTCTGGGTGACGGGCCAAATATTTGGGTCTGTGCGGGACCGGCTGGCTGGGGATCTAAGGAGAAGTGAGGGACCCTGCGTGGAAATTTTGCTACAGCACGTGTATGTCACTCTCAGACATCCTTGTGCTAAGATGAAGAATTGGGGCTAACAGTCCAGCTTGGGGTGGGTTGGGGGGTTATAACTGTTGAAAATGTGAGATCGAATTGTGGGGATGGTATGAACACTGTAGCCATGTTTGGTGTGTGCTGGTCCATGTGGGACCTCACACATGCTCTCCGTTGATCCATCATTACCATAAAACTTCTGCATCTGCAAGACACTTGGTTTGCGGCACAAACTGTCCCTCTGTCCCCTTTGCCTCTGGGCCCTCCTTTCCCAAATCTTTCCTCTGGATCCTCAAGCTAAAAAGGACCTCAAAGAATTGAAGATGCTGGGACTTCCCTGGTGGCACAGTGGTTAAGAATCCACCCGCCAATGCAGGAGTCATGGGTTCGAGCCCTGGTCCAGAAAGATCCCACATGCCGTGGAGCAACTAAGCCCGTGCTCCACGAATACTGAAGCCCGTGCACCTAGAGCCCGTGCTCCGCAACAAGAGAAGCCACCACAATGAGAAGCCCGTGCACTGCAACGAAGAGTAGCCCCCTCTCACTGTAGCTAGAGAAAGCCTGCGCAGCAATGAAGACCCAACCCAGCCAAAGCTAAGTAAATAAAATAAATTTTAAAAGAATAAAAAGAATTGAAGATGCTGTCTGAGACCCCAAAAGTGTGACGTGACATACCTCCGTTTTACAGACAAGAACACTTATGCTTAGAGAAGGGAAGTGACATGCCCTATCACATGGCAGGTGCGGATAAGAGCCCAGGCATTCGGCCATGCCCAGCTTCACCTGGTCAGAGTTGGAGGAAACAAGAGGCCCCACTGCACCGGGACAAATGATGGCCAGAGTTCTCTGCCCCTGCGCCCTGTCTTCATGCCCACAGCCACACCACAGCTCAGTCATCACTCATCCAACAATACATGTTGGGAGCCTACTGTGTGCCGAGCACTATTCTAGACTCTGAGGAAAGGACAGTGAACAAAATAGACACAGATATACTGGCTCCTTGGAGCTCACATTCACGCCAAGCATCTGGTACCTCCTCCAAGCACCTGGTACCCTCCATTCCCCACCCTCCATCTGCATCCATCCCAGACTCCTGGTTGTACACAGAGGCGCCTGTCGCCGGTGAGGGTAAGGAGACCTGTGGGTTTAGGCCTCATATTCAGGGAAGACCTACACTGACTTTTGAGATTATTTCTAAATAAGGATCTACATACAATCATCACAGGGTAGGTTGTTTCATAAGTGTTAGTTTGATCAATGTAAAATATTTAAAACACAGCCTGACTTTGCTAACCCTATTTGGATATTCCTTTTTAAAATATTTATTTATTTTATTTTTATTTATTTTGGCTGCGCCAGGTCTTAGTTGAGGCATGCATGCGGGATCTAGTTCCCGGACCGGGATCGAACCTGGGCCCCCTGCACTGGGAGCACGGAGTCTTACCCACTGGATCACCAGGGAAGCCCCTGGATATTTCTTCATGCATTCAGTATAACCAAAAGCCTCAATAAAATGGAAGTTTTTAGGCCTCTCTGGACCTGCATGTGGTCCAGGTCGCCAGCTTCCTCCTAATCTGGCCCCAGCCGGCCCTGCCATGGCCCCCGTCCCTCCCCTGAGCTCTCTTCTGGGGACGGAAAGAATCCTGCCCCAAGAGCAAGAGGGCTAGGGTTCAAATCCTGGCTCTGTCAATTACTCATGAAACTATGAGTCTACTACCGCCCCCATGACCTCGGTTTCCCCATCTGTAAAATGGGAGCAGAGTAGTAGCCTCAGTGGTTCCTGCCAACACCGACTCCAGGAGCTCCCCTACCAGATTTCAACTCCCAAGGTCTGACTCCCCCCAGCTCATGCCCCTCAGGTGCACCTGGTAGGTCTTCAGGAAACTGGTGCAGGACACAGAGTTTTCAAGTCACCTAACCTACTTGCTGTCAGGGCTCAGTCATAGAACAAGCTGCTATTCTCTGGGAACTCTGGCCACCTTCATGGCTCTTGAGCTAGGACCCCTGGACCTCAGGCATGAGCTGGGTGGCCCCATCCCACAGCTGTGGTACAGGGCCTGCTGGAAGACTCACAGGGCCAGGCGCTTTGCTGAGCTGACCTAGACTTTCCCTTCCTAACACTCTGCCATTGCTTTCTTTTTTTTTTTTTTGGCTGCGTTGGTTCTTTGTTGCTGCGCACAGGCTTTCTCTAGTTGCGGCGAGTTGGGGCTACTCTTCGTCGCGGTGCGCGGGCTCCTCATTGCAATGGCTTCTCTTGTCGTGGAGCATGGGCTCTAGGCACGGACTTCAAGAGTTGCAGCATGAAAAAAAAAAAAAAAAGAGTTGCAGCATGCGGGCTCAGTAGTTGTGGCACATGGGCTTAGTTGCTCCGTGGCATGTGGGATCTTCCCAGACCGGGGCTCAAACCGATGTCCCCTGCATTGGCAGGCGGATTCTTAACCACTGCACCACCAGGGAACCACCTCCCCCCCACTTCCATTCTTGTCTGTCAAAATGCGGTTCCTGGACCAGCAGCGTTGCCCTCACCTGGGGGCTTGCTAGAATGCGGAGTCTCGGGCCCTGCCCAGCCCTGCTAATGCAGAATCTGCATTCTAACAAGATCCCCGGGGGATTATTTTGTGCATTCATGTTTGCAAAACACTGCCTTATAGCGTAGAACCCCAAGTCCCCCTACGCGGCCCCATCATATTTGTTCAATCGATAGATTAATCAATCAGTAAA
Source organism: Phocoena sinus (assembly GCF_008692025.1). Lineage (NCBI taxonomy): Eukaryota > Metazoa > Chordata > Mammalia > Artiodactyla > Phocoenidae > Phocoena > Phocoena sinus. Next base: position 9,413,828 of record NC_045772.1, on the reverse strand, counting down.
ATGCTTGTTAAATGAATTCTAGCACCTCTTATTGCCGGTGCCTCCCATTGGGGACGAATCCAATATTCCCCAGGCAACCATCCAAGCAGCCACTGGGCTCCAACGTACACAGGGTCAGCCCCTGCCTGGGCAAAACAGACCTGGTACCCAGGCCTCACCCATCTGCTGGAGGTGACCATCCTGTCCTAACTGTGACCAAGTGACCCCCTAAGTGGTGGTCTAGCTGCAATGACCTCAACTATTTTTTCTTCTTTTTTTTTTTTTTTGCAGTACGCGGGCCTCTCACCGCTGTGGCCTCTCCCACTGCAGAGCACGGGCTCCGGACGCGCAGGCTCAGCGGCCATGGCTCACGGGCCCAGACCGGGGCACAAACCCATGTTCCCTGCATCGGCAGGCGGACTCTCAACCACTGCGCCACCAGGGAAGCCTGACCTCAACTATTTTAAAGGCGAGAAAGCCAAGACTTGTGCCCGTCCCACCCCAGATCAGGCTCCTCCCCCTAACACGTGAACACACACACTTGCCTGAATGCACACACATGCAAACACACTTGCCCTAGTGCACACACACACACACCCCGCCCAGGCCCTGGTTGTGCCTCCGTGAGTCACGGGGTGACTCACAGGCACATCTCCCCTCCCTGACTGGGAAAGGGAGAGGGAGAAGAGGTGTTTCCGAGCCAAACGTGAGAAAGTGACTTCGGACCAGGTGGGCCAAGGGACTGCCAGGGTCAGGGCTGGGGCTGGGGCTGCGTCCCCAGGGGTCCTGCCTGGGAAACCAGGCAAGTCACTGGGTCAGCAAGTCCCTCCCTCCCTCACGAGCCCACAGGACTGTGTCAAGACAGTTTACTGGATGAGTGGGGGGAGGGCGACAGGTAAGAGAGGACACACACACATGCGTACATACACACACACACACACACACGCACATACACACACACACACAAGACACCAGAATCACGCCCCACCTACAGCCTCCCAGTGGCTCCTGGGGGTGGGAGCCATTCAGACTGGCCACCCGGCCCTCAGTTTACAGAGTCCTCACATATCTGGGGCCCACATCCGTCCCCAGGGATGTGTGCAGACAGGGCAGGGAGTCGCCCGTTTCGCGGGTGAGTGGCGGGGGCCTAGACCACACTGGTCTGGGGGATCGCGTTTACAGCTGCCCCTACTCAGCACGGAATCTTCATGGGGACCGGAGCAGGAGAGCCATGGGGTTGGGACAACAATGCCACCCCCTTGAGACCTGGGGTCACCTCAGTTTCCCTATTTGGGTAATTTCCTGGCATCACGGACTGTTCTGGGGTTCTATTAGCCCAGGACTCAGGCAAAAAATGGGGGAGGGGGGCGGGCTGGGGGGAGAGGGCTCACACATAGGAACCGTGGAAAGATGTACACTTTCCTTCCCTTCCCCGCCCCCATCTGCTGGGGCCCAATGTCCCCCTCCCCCACTCAAAACCCCCTCCAAGTCCAGATCGTCCTCTGGGCTGAACCCTCAACCCCATTCTCCCAACTGCCCTGGGGGAAGCTGGGGGCCGGCCAGTGGTGTCTGAGTGGGGATGCAGGGGTGGGCTGCCGGGTCGCCCTAGGTCTGGGAGCTTCTCCCTCGTGTCGCCCCCCTGCTTCCCAGGCCCCAGACAGGTGGCCATGGAGCAAGGCTGGGCGGTGGGTGGAGCTCAGGCGACCCCCACGCCCCTGCTTTCCGCCTTGATTAGCAGAAACATTCCTACATCTGTCACGGGAAGACAGCCTGATCTCCATCGTCAATCACCCAGGAAACGCAAACACATTCTGACTGTGCCAAGACCGTCTTCCTACAAAGTCATGGGCACCATGGGGGCCCCCACCGCCAGGGAGCAGACATGTGGGAGAAGCTCCCCACCAGATCTCAGCTTCTGCCACAGCCAGGGAAGGTCTGAGTCACGCCTACCTCCTTACATACACACACACACACACACACACACACACACACACTCTCTCTCTCTCTCTCTCACACTCACGAATACACAGAGCTGCCAGCAAAACACGGATCCACTCACAGCCACACCCACAGGCAGCTGTGCACACACACACAGACACACAGACCACTGACCACAGACCCACAGAGAACGGGGTGCAAATGCACACACACGGTTTTGTGCCTGCCGCAGAGATCTCAGCTCTCCCATATCCGGCACACAGTAGCGCACAATAGGTCCACATCAGGTGGCCCTTCGGCACTCCTCACCTTTGGACCTCTGGTGTAGTGTACCTGTTTCTTCCACCTGCTTCCATTGCCCTCTCCCCCCACTAGGATATGAGCTCCGCGTGGGCAGGATCCTTCTCCCTTTCACAGCTGTGTCCCGGCATCCAGCACAGGGCTTGGCACACAATAGGTACTCATTAAACATTTGTTTGTTGAATGAATGTCTGGGCAGCCCCACCCCAGGCCCAACCCCACCCAAAGTCCTGCAGTCATTGCCTTCCTCTCCAAGCCAGGCTCCCAAGTAGCTGCCTGATTCTCCAGGAGAGCAGATGTAACCTCAACATCTTCCCAGAACCCAGGATGCCCCAGCCCCTCCTCCATCACCTGGCTCGGAGGTGCCACCATCTGACCACCCCCGACCCCTCTATCCTCATCTCCCCTGCCTGCCCCCAGCCCTCCCCCAGGACATTGTCCTGCCCACCCCACCTCCTGCCCCTGGCCACACTCAATTCCCAGCAGTCCTGATCCACAGATCAGGTCCTCCCCAGTCAAGCCAGGCCATGTCAGTTTCTCCCTCCGGGCTCCAAACTCCCCTGGTCGGGGGAACAGTACATCCTCAGTCACTGCCTTAGGGCCCCAGGGCAAACAGGCTATGACAGTACAGGATGCAGATGAGTGCCACGATGGGGGACATGCAGGCAGCTGTGGGGTCCTGCAGAGGTGACACCCAGCAGAGAGAGCTCACTTCAAGAGTTACTTTGCCTCTTCCTATGGACTGCTTCGCTGAGCCCCTACTTTGCGCGTCCGTGAGTGTCATGGCATCTCCCCCGCCCCCACCCCCGCCTCCTCCTACCCCTGGCCCTCCAGCCACGCAGGACCCTGTTCCCCAAGTTCCTAAACGTGCATCTTCTCCTTCTCTCCCTCTTAGGTGCCTTTGCACGTGCTGTCCATGTCCTCTTCCTCTGTCCACTTGCTTAATGTCCGCCCCATCCCCCAAAGCCTACATTTAGGCGTCTTTTCTCTCCCCGTTTCTCCCACCCCCTCCATCCTTTGGCAAAGTTAGAGACCATCCTGATATGCCCACAGCTTCCCTGCGTCCCACCATCACAGCCCTGTCTCTTCATCTGGAGTTGGTTTGCCTGCCTGTCTACCCCCGTGGCCCGTGAGCTTCTTGCGGGCAGGACTCTGTCTTGTTGGTCTCCATGTCCCCAGTGCCAGTGAGGTCCACCGAGGGCTCGGCACATAGTGGAGTTAAATTAATGTTGGTGTCAGGTCCTCAGGGGTGGGCAGGGTAACGGTGTCTTCACTTAATCTTGTCTCTGCTACGGTTCCTCACCTGGTCACCGGAAGCTTCCTGCTATCCCAGTGCCCACTACATGTCATGCTCTGTATGACACGGCGAACGTGCCAGACTGGAGTGCTGGCCTTAGCTCTTACTGCCCTGGAGCGGGGCTGCATGTCTCCCCTGTGCCATGGCTTCCCTGCACCTGGATTGTGGGCTTGGCCACGGGACTTGCTCTGACCAAAGGGATGTCAGTGGACAGGACATGAGCAAAAGTCTGAAACGTGCTTGACAGTTATCCTCTTGCGCTCCTGCCTTTCGCCAAGGAAGACCAGATGGCCACTGGTCCAAATAGGACGAGAGACAGGGGGAGGGAATCCAGACCCGACCTGCAGCTTGGAACCAAGTCTAGTCGTCCCTCGGACCGGTAAGGGAGATGCACATGCTCAGTGCGCTATGACACTGAGTTTGGAGTTTGTTACATGGTGTTAGCACGTCAGCTGCTGACTGAAACAGCTGATGTTGGCTGAACTCACATGGACTTTTTCACTTGATTCACTAAGCTTATTTGATTCACTATTACCATTAGCCCCCTTTTTCAATGAGGAAACTGAGGCACAGAGAGGGCACCACAAGGCTAAGGGAGGGGCAGAGGCAGCTAAGTTCCAGAACTTGAGGGCTTAACCACCCCATCATGCTCTGTCATCAAACCTTCTGCCCCAGAAACAGGGGTGAGGCCACCCACTGGCTGGGGCTGGGCTCTGCTTTTTCTCTTGTTACAGTTAACTTGTTCCTCACCCAGGGGAGCCGTGGTCTCCAGGAGAGAGGCCCACAGCAGCCCCCCTTCCCAGCTGAAGCTTTCACAGTTCACAGAGTAATTTCACAGCCTGTGTCTCATTTAATCCTCGCAAGAGCCTGGGGAGACAGGTGTCTAACCTCCGACTTACACGTGATGAGACGCTCAGAGAATTGTACATCTTGCCCAAGGATAGAAAAGAATATGAGGTTAGATAAAAGCTAACATATATTGGGCTATGTGACAATGTGTATTCTGTAAGAATAAATTTAGTTGTAAGTAAAAGAAAGAAAAATCTAATTCATATCAGCTGAGGGAAGAAAAGCAGGGGTTTAATTTTCTTCCATCATAAGAAATCAAGAGGTAGTAACAGTAACCCTGGCATTGTTCCACAGCTTGACAAGGTCAGGGCTGGAGTTTCTAGTCTTCCCCTGACCTTGTCATCATCCTCATCACCTCATTACTGCAAAATGGCTGCTGATCCTCTAAGCATCACATCTGCATTCAAAGCAGGAAGAAGGGAGAATAGGGAAGGGTGCTCTCCCTCGAAGTCTCTGTCTTTTTATTGAGGAAGAGCCTCCATTGTCACCCTCCTTCCATACTTAACACACTTCCTCTTACCTCTCAGTAGTCAAAATAGGGTCAGCTGACCACACTTAGACCAATCACTGATCCAGTGGGATCAGATGTCCATGATTGGGTTCGACCAATCACAATTCACCTTCTGGTGCTGAGATCACAGCATTTCTGCCGGCTCCATAAGCAGATCAGAGTTCTGTCTATCGGGAAAAGGGAGGATGGCCGCTGGGCAGGTGAGGCGATGGGCAAGGTGTGCTCCTCCAGACATGACGCCAAGCAGTTTACGTACGACATCTCACTTGGTCCTCTTACAGCCTCATGAAGCTGGGACTGTTTTTTGCAGATTTATCAAATGAAGAGACGAAGCTAGCAAGCTGCAGAGCTGGCCTGTGTTCTTAGCTACTCTACCAGACCGCCGGGCATGGAGGGACTCGAATGCCAGGAAGGCAGGAGACTGTCCAATGGGACCACATCAGGCCCCACTCACCACCAACCTCATCACACACCCGCCCTCCCTTGGCTCCGAGTGTGCAGGGTTAGAGTACCTGGGTGCCCAGGTACTGACAGGTGACTGCACCCATGTCTGGGGGTTGGTTCCCACAGTTCACTGCAGCCACTGTGCTTTGGCCAGAGGCATAGGCTGACCCTCCCCCCCCCATCGCCCCCATCTTGTTCCTTCATCCATCCAGCATCTGTTGGTGCCAGGCACCCAGCCAGACCTCGGGGGGAACAGATGGGTGGCTCCGGCACAGATCCTGCCCTCATGGAGAGACCTGGCTACCCTGTCTCTCCTACCTTAAAGAAATCTTGGGTAGAATGATTAAGAGATTGAGTGGAGAAAAAGCTCACTTCTGGCCACAGGGACAGTCTTTTTTGCCTCCGTTTTTTAAAAATTTTTTAAATTGTGGTAAAGTACACGTAACATACAAGTTACCATCTTAACTATTTTTCAGTGTACAATTCAGTGCTTTTAAGTACATTCAGATTGTTGTGTAGCCATCGCCACCATCCATCTCTGGAACGTTTTCATCTGGTAAAACTGAAGCTCTATACCCATTAAACACTAACTCCCCACTCCCCCTTCCCCTGGCAACCACCATTCTACTTTCTGTCTCTATGAATCTGATTCCTCTAGGGACCTCACTGAAGTGGAATCATACAGTTTTTGTCTTTTCGTGACTGGTTTATTTCACTTAGCGGAATGTCCTCAAGGTTCGTCCATGCTGTAGGATGTGTCACGATTTCCTTCCTTTTCAAGGCTGACTATGGGAATTCCCTGGCGGTTCAGTGGTTAGGACTCCACGCTTCCACTGCAGGGGACATGGGTCCAATCCCTGACTAGGGAGCTAAGATCCCACAAGCTGCATGGCCAAAAAAAAAGTGGCTGCCTAGTAATCCACTGAGCGTGTGCACCACATTTTACTTATCCGTTCATCCGTTAGCGGACGCTTGGGTTGCTTCCACATTTTGACTATTATAAAATGGTGCTGCTGTGAACGTGGGGGACAAACACCTCTTCGAGAATGTGCTTCCAGTTCTTTTGCGTGTATATCCAGAAATGGAACTGGTGGGTCAGACGGTAATTCTGTTTTAAGTTTTTGAGCAACAGCCGCACGCTTTTCCTCAGCAGTGGCACTAGTTTACATTCCTGCGGGGGCAGTTTTACAGCAAATTTGAGGTTGACCTTGAAGATGGTCAGTGAGGTTTAGATGTGGGGAATGACACGGCACAGGAAGGATGAAGGGAGAAGGTGCAGCCCAAGTTGTGGGCAGGAGGGCGGGCTGCACACAGAGCAGCTGGGGAGGAAGAGGCCGGAACATTGATCAGGGCGGAGGCCTTTGCACGTTGTATGTGTTAGTGTGACTCTCATTTGGGATCAGGAGCCGCGGAAGGCTTTGAGCAAAGCAGGGACCTGATCACTCTGCCCCCAGCGAGCTTCACAGGCCAGCTGAGGTGAGGTGGACTGTGGCAGAATGTTCTGGGGGTGGGGAACCCAGGAGGAGCGTTCTGACGGTTGGTGCAATAGAAAGTGACGATAGGAGACCAAGTCCCCAAAAAGAAGAAGCAAACGTGGCTCCACGTTTCTATAGAAACGTGGAGCCAGCACAGCAGGGTTAGGACTAGGGTGAGGCCGGTGAAGTACTCACCTTGGGCACAAAATTTTAAACAAAAATATTTATATTTAATTTAAATAAAGGATCTGACTCAGCCAAGATTAAGGTGAGGCGGTTGAAGCATCGTGCGAGTGTAGGGCTGGATCCTGTCTTTAATCGAAATTTGATATTTGGTTCACCATGGATATTTTTTTGCATTCATTTTGATTAAAATTTTTTTTTTCTCTTAACAAGCGTATCTACCAAACAGAAACAGACTCACAGATATAGAGAACAGACTTGTGGTTGCCCCGGGGGAGGGAAGGATTGGGAGTTTGGGATTAGCAGAGGCAAACTAGTGTGTCTAAGATGGATAAACAACAAGGTCCTACTGTAGAGCACGGGGAACTATATTCAATATCCTGTGATAACCATAATGGAAAAGAATGTGAAAAGTAGTATACATATATATACATATAACTGAATTACTTTGCTGTACAGCAGAAATTAACATGACATTGTAAATCAACTATACTTCAATAAAATTTTTTAAACTTGTGTTGAAATATTACTTACCTTGATCATTAAGTCTTGGGTGCCCCCTGAAACTTTGCACCTGAGGGAAGCGCCTCACTCACCCCACCCTGGTCCGTGGGACAGATTCATCCAATTATCCAACAGTACTTGCTGTGAGCCTGTGATGTACCTGCAACTGTGATAGGATCTGGGGATCCAAAAGTCAGTGAAATAATTGTAGTTCTCTGTCCTCAAGTTTAAGGCCAGATGGAGATAATAAACCAGAGGGGAGGGAGACTTGGGCAGGTAGGCTCCTCCTGGGCTAGCCTGGAAGAGATGAATGAGGTGTGGTGCAGAAGGAGACAGATATTTGACTTTTTATCTGCTTCAATGTTTTGCCCACCCACTCTCTGAACCCATGGACCAGCCCCCTCTATAGAAACTAAAAATACCAGCCACCCACATTCTCAGACTCCTTACAGCTGAGGCCTTCAAGGCTCACCCATCAGATGCACCAACCCAAGATTTAAAAACAAAACTCGTGCTCCCAAGAAGCAGAGCCCCTCCCTGCTGAGCGCCTAGGACAGCAGTACCCAGGGCTGGGTGTTGCGTGCGGGACGTGCAGGTCACAGGGGCTGTGGCATTCAGCAGGTGTTTGGAGCGCTGACCTCATGGGCCATCTGGGAGTATTGATCCTTTTTGCATACCACAAGGTCCACTCTCCAGTTCATTCATGATTCATGAGTCACCCAACATTCTTTGAATATCCTTTTGAGTATCTGTTCTTTGAACATCCTTTTCTGCTTAAGTTAACGTGAGTTGGTTTCTATTGCCCGCAATGAAGAACGTTGCCTTATATAGGAACTGGTGTCAGGAGGTTTTACAGGCTATATGGATGTTGGAGGATATTTAGAGAAGCTGAGGTTGGTTATCTGGACTGCTTGGGACTGGAGACACTAAAAATTCAGAGCAGACCTGGAATCCTACAGCGCGCAGAAGGAAATGGGAATTGCAACCTGCCACCAGGAATCACCTGGAACGAAGAGCCCTTTGAGAGCAGGGGTTTTGAGACTGAGACTCCATTGCCTTAGAAGAGAATGTGAGGAATGAGGAAATAGACTGTGGGAATGGGCTGCTGTTTCCTACAGTGCTGGACAGTTGAAGGAACAGAAGACGATCTCCTAAATCCTAAATTCTTGGCTCAAGACCCAGATCAAAACCCGAGGACTTCTATACTGAAAGTATCTCAGTTCTTGCAGCCATAAGTGTGAGACAGCCAAAAATGACACTCAAAATTTGAGCCAGCAGCATGGCAAGTTACATCATTCCCTGATGCCGTGGCTTCACCAGCTCTGCTCCAGGCTATCAAGGAGAGGATAGCCTCTCCTTGCTATCTGATGATGCTGGCCCTGCCCAGGGCCCCTTTAATGAGCTCCCTGTGTCCCACCATCCCTCAGGGTCTTCAGATCACAGTGGGGTCCCCAGATGGCCAGTGGGATGGGGCAGGATTGAATATCAAGCCCAAATCAAAATCTGGGCAAAGCTTTGCTATTACATATCATCAAAAATCTGGAGACAGGGCTTCCCTGGTGGCGCAGTGGTTGAGAGTCCGCCTGCCGATGCAGGGGACGCGGGTTCGTGCCCCGGTCCGGGAAGATCCCACATGCCGTGGAGCGGCTGGGCCCGTGAGCCATGGCCGCTGAGCCTGCGCGTCCGGAGCCTGTGCTCCACAACGGGAGAGGCCACGACAGTGAGAGGCCCGCGTACCGCAAAAAAAAAAAAAAATCTGGAGACAATCTGTGAATGGACCGACTGAGCTGAACTTAATACGGACGTACCAAGCAGCAGTTTTGGATTCAGGGTGTCAGGCTGATCCGCTGGGGCGGCTCTCATTGTCTCCAGGGTTAACTTATTGGTTGGCAAGTACGCTGAAGCCTGACTCAGCGGGGGCCCACGCTCGCTGAGGCAGGGATAAGAGAAATGCCGAGGTGTAACGTAGAGACAGAGTTGTAGGAATTAACCACGGGTGACCTGCTGCTCCGAAACACGCTCCAAAATGCCATCGTGCCTTCCTTCACCGAGAGGGTAAGAACCGTGACGCCAGGCAGCCCAACAGCCTTCAAAGGCCTCAGCGTCCAGGTGGGGGTCCTACCGGTGATCCGACTCCTTATTTCCCGGGGTGGGGGGGGGGGGATAGAGCCCGTCGGAGGGCAGAGGCCACGGCAGCAGTGACAGGCAGGGGTGGGGCGGGTGCATTACCATCACAGCAGGAGCGGGTGGTCATGCCAGTGGTCTGATCAGCGAGGAAGGGTGGGGCTAATGGATTCCAAAGTCCCCAGGGTAAAAATGGATCAGCAACCCACAAGGACCTAACGCTTCTATAACCGGGTCTGACTTGACAGGAGACAATGTGTGGTCCCTCCCCCATCCCAAACCTGAGTCCCTTCGCAGACCCAGAGCTCCCTGAGTGAGGAAAGGACCTGACACCACATTCCAAGTCTGTCCCCATCAAGCTCCCTGCAACATTCCCCCCAAGGGGACCATGGCCATTTGTGGAAGAACTATGCCCTGGGGAGCAGTGCGGGGGCGGAGGGGGGGGGGCGGGGGGAGGTCTGAACCTCGCTGAGTCTTTGTTTCCTCATCTGTAACGGAGGACAATGATATCTGCCTGAAAGGATTGTGGGGTTAATTGAGTAGAATAATGGGGCAGTGCCTGGAATATAAATGCACGCGCTGGCTGCAGCTGAACTTTTTATCCCTGTGTGATTTTGTGCTCATTCTTTCTTTGTTTCCATCTCTACTCCACTGTAGTGGAATATGATCAGCCATTTGCTGAGAGTTAATAACACCCCTGCCATTGGCAGAAGTGCGGCACGTGCCAGGAGCAGTGCTCGGCTCTAGTGTCTCTAACCTATGCAGCTGCTATCTATAAGGCCATGCAGCGGGGTTAGCGCTGCTGGGATGGGGCTAGCTGTGTTCTGTTCTAAATCTCTGTTCTCTTCACTGGCACCACACTCCTCGGAAGGTAATAAAATGAGGTGGCAAGTACAGAGCTTGGGACATGGTAAAAGTGAGAAATAGGAGAGGAAGGAGGGAGATGGGTGGATGGCAGAGTAGATGGATGGATGGGTGGGTGGATGGATGAATGGATGGACAGATGGATGGATGGGTAGATGGATGGGTGTGTGGATGGGAGAATGGATGGACAGATAGATGGGTGAATGGATGGATGAGTGAATGGATGGATGGGTGAAGGATAGGTAGATGGATGGAAGGGTAGGTGGGTGGATAGATAGACGGATAGATGGATGGAGAGATGTAGATATGGAGAGAGATGATGGCTGGATAGTTTAGAAGATGGATTCGACATGACCCCAGCTCTCAACGATCTTCCAATCAAGGAAGATGCTGCACTAAGCACGGAGCTGGCTGAGAAGTTGAAATATCTCATCTGTAGTCAGTGCAATTTCCCAGCCACACCACAGCATGTGCGATGAAGCCAGGCAAGCTGAGATGTGGGGCAGACACACTTGATTGCTCCAATAACAGACCTTCATGTTCATTCATTCAACAGGCATTTATTGAGCACCTACTATGTACCAGGCACTCTTCTAGGCTCTGAGGACAGAGAGGTGAACAAAATAACTCCCTGGGGGGAGGGAGGAGACAGGAAAGATGTACAGCTGACCCTTGAACAATGTAGGTTTGAACAGTGTGGGTCCACTTATACACAGATAGTTTTCAATAGTAAATACTACAGTAGTACGTAGTTGGTTGAATCCACGGATAAGGAGGAACCGTGGATGAAAGGCAGATAGGGAGGGCTGACTCTAAATTATATGTGGATTAACCGCCGTGTTGTTCAGGGGTCAACTATACCTGCAGAGTGAGCCCAAAGAGGATAAGTCCTATGGAGATAAATAAAGTGGGTAAGAGAGGGGGGCTATGGGACAGCGGTCTGCTCTTTTGGAAAGGTCAGAGAGGGCAAGCCTCACCGGTGGGTTGACACTTGCACGAAGGTCTGAAGGAAAGGCTGAGATCTGGAAGGAGCAGTGACTTTCCTAGGATCACATGGTAACTACATGCCTGAATCAGGACTATACCCCAGGTTATGTACAGGTGTTAGGATTCTGGGGTTCCTGGTCTGAAGCTACAAAACAGCGGTAACACACCAGATGTGGTGTCAGCAGAGGAGGACAGGGTTGGGATCCAGCCACTCAGGAGCTATGTGGTCCTCGGCAGGTCACTTCATCTCTCTAAGCCTGTTGGCCATCGCTTTGCCCTTCCTTTTCTCCTCCGTTCCTGAAAACAATCCTGAGAGTATTAAGAGGTTATAGATATTTTACTTTATAAGTGAAAGAGGCCATTATTTTGTTATTTTATGGAGGGAACCGACACTAAGCCTCCAAAGGGGGCTACAGTTCTGCTCTAGTTGAGAGAGGAGGATTGCTGGCTGGGACAGAGAAGGCTCCTGGGCCGGGCAGAGGGCAGCGGGGAATGAGATCTGACATCTGAGTGGGCCTTGAATAAAGGAGAGTTCATAATATGATGCGAAGCACCCAAGGACTGTGGAAGACAAATGAACCAGCGTGGGGGCCACATCGTCTCTTTCCCAGAGTGAATGGGTCTCTCTATTAGGATTGGGTTTGGTTACAAAGGACAGAAAACCCCAAATAAGAGTAGCTCAAATACAGACATTTCCTCCTTTCTTATGTAAAAACTCCTGAGCTAGGCAGTCAGGTGTCAGGGACCCCCGGCCCTTTCCACTGTGCTCCACCAATCTCAGCATTTGGCCTTCACCTCAATGCTCAAAATGGCTGCTTAAGTGCCAGACATCATGCCTGTATTACAGCCAACAGGGCAGAAAAAGGGATGAAGAAGGGAATGCCTTGTTCCCAGCAGAAGGGATTCTGGAAGAATGCCATTTTAGCTTGGTGGTTCTAAAACCCAGAGAGGGCCCACCAGGACCCTGGAGGCCTACAGGCTGGACACTGCTGCTGCCTGGTTTGGCACCTGCCTGGGATGGTGTCTGGGAAAGGGAAAGATGCAGGCAGCTCTGCCTGTTTCACCCAGGAAGTTCCTGCAGCCATCCATGGAACAGCACAGCTGTTTGCAGATGTCAAGATGCCACATGCACTGGCTCCCCAGCTGCCCTCTAAATCCCATCCCCTCCTCCCCCCAGCCTGAGCCTTCTCTAGTGCCCTGGAACCCAGAACCCTGGGGGTTTGGGGAATGGGGAGGGTCCTAGAGACAGGTCGGGCAGGAGGGGGTAGGAGTTTTCAGGTAAATCCCTCTGATCGGCACTGCCCACCACCACCACCTCAAGCATAGGGCTATGAATCCCAGGATGAATTTACACCAAATTGCTACAAAAGCCACTGGTAGAGACAGACACATGGTAGGGGATCAAGGTGAGTGAATGAATGAATGAGTCAGTCAATCTATCAATCAACCAATCAATCAATCACGGGGAGCCCAAATGTTATTCAGTTTAACCTCAGCCAACTTGTCTCCCAGCTGCCACTTACATACTTCCAGTGACAGGGAGCTCACTACTTACAGGGGCAAAATGGTTTTAGTTTTAGATTGTCCGTATGATGAGTCAGATTCTCCACCTCCTAGGTTTCCCCGTCAGCGCTAGTCTGCCAGCAGGTAAGACCCAGAATACATCTGGCATCTTTTTCATGGAATCAGACCCAAGTCTTCGTGGATGAGGGGAAGCACAGAACCACACAGCTGGACCTTGGAGGCCACAGGTCTCCTGGCCATCTTCTTCTGTTTCAGATGGTATTCTGACCAGAGAGGGGCTATGACTTGCCCAGGGCCACACAGCTGGCTAAGGGCTGAGCCAAGATCAGACCCCAGCCCCAACTTTCAGCTGTGTTCCTTCTAAACCCCACAGCCCCTCCAGGACCTCCTCCAGCCTTCCCCACGCTTGGTAACCCCTCCCCACAGCCAGTCCCACCCCATAAGGCTGAGGATCCATTTCCCTTGTGGAGACCCTCAGGCTGGAGAAACCCATCTCTTGTCACTGCCAGTGACAAGCACAGGGACGTGGGGTCCGGGTATCAGGAGCTGCAAGTGGGACCAAGCCATACAGAGTGCGCCGTCTGGCTCTCACCGGCTCCCAGACAGAGCCTCTCTCAGAGCAGCGGGCCGGCGTGTGCGCATGCATGTGTGAACGTGTGTGCGCGCGCGCGTTTGTGCCTGAGTCTCCCAGAGCGAGAGGAACCCGTTGTAAGCTGTCGGCAAATCCTGCCAATGCGCAAAGGGTAATTGTCACATGCAGTGCCAACAGACAGAGCTCCAGCGGATTCATCTGGTTTTGTTTTGTGGTTATTTTTTTTTTACAACTTTAAATACGGAATATAAATAAATTTTACATTTAAAAAATAAAAGGAAAGCCCCCAAAAATATAATCACCAACTTTACAAACTGAAGGAAGCAGATTTGGGAGATGGGGGGAGGGGGGAAAGTGCAGTAGAAGGTGGAAAGGGAGGTGGGAGCTCAGACCCCACCCCTAGGGGGCCCTGGGGATCTTTTCCCTTTTCTCCCCCACTCCCAGCCCAATAGCTGGTTTCCTGGGAGGAGCCACCAGAGATGGAACTCAAAAAGATCTAAGAAGAGGGGCGTGTGCAGGGGCGGAGCAAGGGCTACCCCCTACCCTTGGAGACTTTCTCTTGGGTTTTTCACACCCACCTAAAGGGGAGACTGCTTGAGCTGAGGACTTGGGGAAATGGAGGCCACAGGGACAAGTGTTGCTCCCCTGTCCGCCACCAAGGGCTCAGTCCTGTCTGACCGCTCCAAGTTGTGGGCTGGGTCAGAGGCACAGCCAGTCCACACAGAGCTTTTGTGTCAATTAGGAAAAGGATCCCTTTCCTCAAGACACTTTACCTCCATCTGCCAAAAAATTGTCATAATAAATATACAAATTGGCCATGTCTACAGTTGTGTGTGACCTGTGCTCCCTGCATGCAGTGCCCTTGTGCAGTAAACACCCTGTACAACCTTACATGGCAGTCTTGGCTGGGCTGGGATATGACAGGCAGGCCCCCTGCTGCCCTGGGCCCTGGTCTTCTGTCCTACAGAGCAGTGACTGGGGTTATCTGCGGCCTCAATAAGGGGTCCAAGAGCCCCTTGGTGGAGCAGACTGAAGGGTCAGGACAGGAGGAGACACAGGGTGGAGGTAGAGAGATGAAACGGAGGAAAAAGTGAACAGGGGGAGTGGAAGGAGGCACTGCATGCCCAGGTCACCATCTCCAACCACCTCCGGAGCAAACTTCATCTCTAACCCGTCTGAGAGGGCACTCGGCTGCCTGGTGCTCTGGCCACCCCTGCCTGGAAGAGTCCGCATCTTCAAAGAATTCAAACGTATCAAATGAAAAGAAGCCACTGTGAGCAGAGGTAACCAAGGGGAGATGACCGGGCCTGGGCATCGCAGGAGGGGGTTTTCTCCAGTCTATGCTCCCCAACATGGTCTCAGCCACAGGAGTACGAGTACCCTGGCCTGCCTGGGGGTGCTCCCGTCAGAGCTGGCTGCGGGTCCAGGGACCAGGCAGGCCATGCTGAGAGGTCCTCAGGCCCACGTGCAGGGTTTCAGGCCAGTCCACAGCGCTGGAGAAGGAAGCTCCTTTCCCCCAACAGCGACCCCATCAGTCTCTCTTGCACTTTCATCCCATTTTCTCCAGGTCAGGAGAGGAAGACAGCGATGGAGTCCAGGTCCTTCAACTCCTTCTTGAGCTTCTGGGCAAGATGCTGGAGGCCACTGAGGGGAGACCCACTGGTGGAAGTGTGGACAGACACGTGGAGGGGTGGGGGAAGCACCATTGGCCGTCCGAATCAGGCATCGAGACAGACGGACGAGGGGAACAATATTATCACTCCAAGGACCCCATGGGGGCGATACAGCAAATACCATATTAAATAACCCTGTAGGCCAAGCAGAGGAACACGGGGATCAGACACAGCCTAGGGCTCCATTCCACTCTTACAGGCAACCGGGGGCAGGGAGCTGGGATCAACCGGCTGCCCCTGATTTCCAGCAGGGCTCAGGGCTGGAAGATTTGAGGTTTAGACCTCCCATCCTCTTAGGGCATACTGAGACGCAGCTGGGCAGGGGTCCCTAAAGCCTCTCACCCAACCTGTACCGTGGAAAAACTCCACTGATAACTGGAAGAGGAGATCAAGGCTTAGAGCCTGGATTTTGTACGGGAAAATGCCTCTCCCCCGACCCCTTCCTCAGCCAAAGCCACAGGCCAGGGAGAAGGAACACAGGGTGCTGGGCCTCAGTTTCCCCGCCGGGCCCTCACCTGCCCGCACTCTCCTGCAGATGCCCCTAGGCTCCGAGGGTCTCCTTCAGCGCCTTCTTGCCATGCATGTGCTTGAACTTCCGGTGCTTCCCCTTGGGGGGCCGGCGGACTCGCACCGTCCGAATGGTCACCCGAGTTTGGGGCGTCCTGGCTGCTTGAGAGAAAGAAAGGTCTGGTTAGCAGGTGGATGAACAATGGCGGGCATTTGGGGGTGTCTATCCCCTTGACTGAGGCCTGCCACAGACCTCCCCATATCCTCTGGGCTGAGAGAAGGGGTGGGAGGGGAGTCTAGATTTGAAGCCAGCCAGACCTCCTGGGTTCAAATCCCAACTCCACCGCTCACCAGCTGTACCTTAGGGACAATTACTGAACCATTCTGTGCCTCCGCTTCCCCATCTGTGAAATGGGGATAACGAACTGCCCACGTCACAGGACTAGTGGAAGGAATAACTGACGATATGCTGGCAAACACAGAGGGGAGCAGATGAACTCTGGCCTCAAGCTCTTTGTCATTACCCCACTGATATGCCCCTGATTTCCATGCCCCTTGTACCTGGACTGGACTTGGATCTGTTAACCAATTTAATGAGGCAGACGGGTGCTGGTCAGTTCCAGGCATGAGCCCTAAGCAGGCCTGGCAGCTCCCACCTTTGCACTTTGGGGAACCCTGTGCTATAACATAAGAAGTCTGGTTCGCCTGCTGGGGTTGTCACATGTGGGAGCCACACGGGGAGGAGAGGCCCTGGACTACAGGGAGAGGGATAGAGGCCCAGCTCTCCTAGTGCAGCCTCCAGATAACTGACTGCAGCTGCAAGAGATGCCACCAGGACCACCCAGCTGAGCACAGCCAACCCACAGACGGAGAGAGCGTAGAAAATGACTATTGTCCTAAGCCACTAAGTTTAGAGAAGTGATCAGCAAACAGCAGCTGCTCTTATTCACTTGTTTCTTTTTTCCTTCCTTTGACCCCCTACAGAGGTTTCCTCCCACCAACCTCAGCCTCTTCCGGTCATGGGATGGGGGAGCCACTAGGCTTCGGGCATAACCATACCCCTCCACCACTGACCTGGGCCTTTCCCTCCATTGTACCTGTCGTCTGCCTGGCCCTAGCCACTCCGAGAGGCAGTACAGTGGGGCGGGCCAGACCACCTGGGTCCAAACTGGGCTCTCCCAGGTGTTAGCTGTATGCTTTGGGGAATGTCACATACACTCTCTGTGCCTCAATTCCCACATCTTTAAAACTGAGAACAGCAGCCCTGGCCCCCTAGGCTTAGGAGGTAATACATGGAAATCGCCAGAAACCCTTAGCTAGCACGCACCTGTCAAAGTCCTAAGCTTATCTATCCTCACAGCAGGTATAGGTTTGTACAGTTAACAGATGAGGAAACTGAGACAGAAAGTCTGGGGTTTGAATGCAGGGATCTGCCTCTGGAATCACCACTGGGCTGTAAATCACAGTGCCTGCCAGTCTTGGTCAAGATGAGCACTTATGTCTCTCTTCCTCCTGGGCTCCTAGGTAGACACCCTAGCAATGAAAGTCTTCTCTGCCAAGCTCAAGGCCTGGCTCTTCCTGGGAGCCTCCAGAGTTCTCCCCAGCCCGCCCAGCTACTTTGGGGCCAACACCTGACTTCCCACCTCACAGACACAGGCTCCCATGAGGCAGTTACCCCACTGCTGCAAGTAGGAAATTTAGGAACTCAGTGGGGTCTCAGGTCCTCACTTGAGGGAGGCTGCCCAAGAGGGCCATTAAAGGGCCAGAGACAGGGCCGCCAGCAGGACACTGGGCTGGGAAAAGCCTGAGCAAAAGCTCAAGGTCATCACTCAGCTCATAAGTGACAGGGCAGAGATTTGAGCCCAGGAGGTCTGACACTGACTATCACACGTGCCACACCACCAGCTGCCACAGGAACTGTCGCCCTGGGCCAAAATGCTGAAACTAAAATGGCAAGACCTACACGTCAAGTGGTTGAACATGCCTCCTAAGAAACTGGTTCAGAAAATCACATGAAACAAAGGCAGTGAAAAGAACCCCATTCTAAACATAAAGAAGAATATAATTTTTCCTGAACAGCAGTCATTCTCCATATTAACTCTACAAGTAATTTACAACATGTCAGTTTGAAGCTGTCGAATTCTCAGCCTTCCTAGGTCATCCATGACTCAGCTCAGCTCTTAGAACAGGAGGAAGAGGCTGAGATGGCCCTGTCTTCAGGAGGCTCGTTAGTAAGAAGTAACAGTGAGATTGTCCTGTCCCCTAACCAAAGAAAGTTATTGAAAATCCAAACAGTCACTTGCATGATTTTTTTATGCTCATCTAATCCTATTAACTTAATGAGTCTCATTTGATCCTTACTTTTCTCCTAGAAGGAGAAAAGGCAGCAAGATACAGTCAAAAGAACCCAAAACTAGGGCTTCCGTGGTGGCGCAGTGGTTGACAGTCCGCCTGCCGATGCAGGGGACACGGGTTCGTGCCCCGGTCCAGGAAGATCCCACGTGCCGCGGAGCGGCTGGGCCCTGTGAGCCATGGCCGCTGAGCCTGTGCATCCAGAGCCTGTGCTCCGCAACGGGAGAGGCCACAACAGTGAGAGGCCCGCGTCCCCCCCAAAAAAAAAGAACCCAAAACTAGATGTTCCAAGACCTGGGTTCCAGGCTCAGCTTTGCCGCTGTGCTACCTTCATGAAGTCCCTTAACCTCTCTGTGCTCCAGCAGCCCCATTAGTAACAGTGAAGGACTGACTTGTAAGATCATCTCTAGCTCTAAAATTTTTAAATCCTTAAAAAAAAAAAAAAAAAAAAGACGAGGCAAGTTAAGAGCCAGTGACAGCTGTCAGGGTGAGGGAAGAGCCAAGAACAGAACTTCAGGATACCTGAATTCTAGCTATGGCCCTACCTGGAACTGGCTGTGTGACCTTGGGCAAGACCTCAGCTTATCTGGGCCTCAGGTACCTCCTCCATAAGATGTAGAGGAGGCAACTGGACCATTTTTTTAGTCCCTTTCAACTCTTTAAGTCAAACTTACCCCTGAAATTGTGAATTCGTGAAATCTAAGGACAGGAACAGAATTCCAGTTCCAACTTATCTGTGTGTTTGAACCCTATCTGTCACATCCCTGCTACATTGTTGCCCAGCCTTTACTTGCATACCTCCCGGAACACAGAACTCACCACCTCACAAGGCAGACAATTCCATCTTGGACTCCTGACTGATCACCAGCTTTTGCATATATGTAGTTAAAATCTCTCTCTGGTGATTTTCCCCCCAACTGGTCCTAATTCCCTCATCAAGGCTACAAGGAATTAGTTTGATTTCTCCTCCCCAGGACAAGTCGTCAAATATCTGGTTACGATATATGCCTTAGGGTGTTCTCTCATTCAGGCCATGGTTCCTCCCACCATTTCATGCACTCACAAAACAAAGTAGGGGGCTACGGAAGCAAGACTGGGATGGGGGCTGCTCTGGATGGGGCGGCCGGCAGACCTCTCAGAGGAGGTGACTTCTGACCTGAGACCCAAGTGAAGAGCAGGACCTAGGCTTGTGAAGAGCCAGGAGGAGTGAATTTCAGCCAGAGTGACGTGTACAAAGAAAGGCCCTGAGGCAGAAACCTATTTGGCCACTCAAACAGGCCAACCTGGCTGGGGTGGCATAAGTGAGGGGGACTGGTTGGCAGCAAGGCCAGAGGGCCAACAGAGGGCTACATCCTCACATAAGGCCTCCCAGGCAGGGGAGGAACCTGGATTGTTGTCAGTGACATGGAAGGCTTCCGGTGAACTTAACCGGGGGCAGGCCAGATCCAGTTCCCCCAGCGTGCCCCCGGCAGCTGCCATAGAAGAAGGGGGCTGAGCAATTAGAGGCAGACCCTGGATGGGCGGTTACCTCGCTGCTCCTGGGAACTCCCGGGACTTCGGGTCACGGGTCGTGCCACCACCGTCTCACACTTGCACGCCAGGTGGTCCTCCAAGGTCACCGTGGCCTTCTTAAAGGTTGGCTTCTTCCGTACAATCTCAATCTTTCTTACCTGGAAGACAGAACCACCAAAGTGGCTCCGTAAGACCACACAGGCAGGGGCCGAGAGAGCTGCCTGCCCGCTCTGCCACCCAGCATCCCCTGTGGTGATCTTTCCTCGAAAGCCTGGATTGCAGCAGGGTAGACGCTTTGGCCCAAACAATGGCAGGACCTTGCCCTCTGCTCTTCTCGTAGCTTTTCCATCAAAACAAGCCCCCCTGACCTGGTCTCCGGCAGCCCCCCTCAGATCCCCTAGAGAGGGAGAAAGGCATTTCCCGGTTAAGTGTGGGGCCTGTGGTGTCCTCATTCCCTGAGCGCCAGCCAAGGTCAGGGGCTGCAGCAGAGGCGGGGAGATGGTTGTCTGGAAGGAAGTGGGGGGAGGCTTTATCCAGGAGGGAGGCGGGAAGGGGGAGGTCAGCTGTCAGGTGTCCATCCACAGAGCTGGCAGTGTTGGGGACAGGAGATACCATGACAGTAGGCGCCGGGGTAGAAAGTGACATTGGTAATCTTGGGCCCAAGGCCCAGGCCTGGGATGGAAGGCAGGCGCAAGGCAAGGCCACGGCTGACCATAGGGGAGGGGAGTGTGAAGAGGTAGGCAGGGCACTTGGCAAGAGTAGGTGGGGAGCACCAAGCCGGTCCTGAGCCCTGGAGAGGCGTGCCCACCGCCCAGCAGCAGCTCGGCCCAGCCTGAGCTGGTGTGTGGGCGAGGCTGCCCCCAGGGGTGCAGAAACCTTTCCATGTAAATCAGAAGACAGCTGAGACTTCTCTGGCCCTGCCCCGTGTGAGACCAGGAGCTCCCCAGGACGTCCTCTACTCTAAAATTTCCCTTGAGTCAGAGTGTACACCCAATCTTTCCAGAAAGGGGACAGGATTCAGCATTCTGTCTCTCTGCTAGGGGCTGCCCCAGCTCTTGCAGGGTCTGTTGCCTGGCGGGGGTCTCTCTGCCCTCCTTGCTAAAGACACGACCTGTCAAAGGGAGATGGGCGGGTGTTAAAGATGCTGGGGCACCTAGCTGAGCCTCTCTCTGTTTGGATTGAAGAAAACTGAGAGCCCTGAATAGGGGAGATCTTTGAGGGAAGTTGAACAGCTGCCCAGAATGTTCTGAGTGTACGATATGTTTGTGGACCTGTCTGTTCCAGGGATGTTTGGGGATTTGATCCCTGTAAAGGAGGAGGCAGCATCCTTTACATATGGCCCCACTCCAGGGGCCTGTCTGTGCCTCATGGTCACTGCAGCCTGGATGGCCTCAGCGGACCCATGGGCGGCCTTTGCACACCTGTCGGGAGGGAGCTTCTCGAGATCGGCCCTCTCTGGACGGAGCCCCGGAGCCCGCCAGGAAGGCCTTTGGACGCCCCCCGAAGCCTGGTCAGCGAGTCCCGCGCCCCCTACCCTCGGGCTGGCTGAGGCCTGGGTACCTGAACGGGCCGCAGCTGCACCTGCGTGGGGCGGCACTGCACGTTGCGGTTGTTGCAGCAGCCGGAGCAGCGCTGCACCTCCACGCAGGGCGGCCACACCAGGAAGTTGGCGTTGGTGCGGTCTATGAGGCGCCGCGAGATCTCAAACACCTCGGTGCGTGTCTTGCACTCGGCGATCACGGCTGGCTCAGCGACTGTTGGGGAACCTGGAGGGAACGGGGACCTCCATCAGGGTGGTAGGCCTGTCCAGAAGCCCCACCAACAGGAAAGCTCAGCGCGGAGCCCCTCTGGGACCGCTCGTCCTCAGAAACGCTGGCCTGTCCCATCTCCTTCAACCCCAGTGTGGAGGGTTACCAGCCACAGGACTTGGGCAGGCTGCTGACAGGCTTGAGGCCTCAGTTTCCCCACGTGCAAAATGGGAATGATCAGGGACTTCCCTGGTGGTGCAATGGTTAAGAATCCGCCTGCCAATGCAGGGGACACGGGTTCGAGCCCTGGTCCGGGAAGATCCCACATGCCGCGGAGCAACTAAGCCCGTGTGCCACAACTACTGAGTTTGCACTCTACAGCCCGGGAGCCACAACTACTGAGCCCGTGAGCCACAACTACTGAAGCCCGAGCGCCTAGAGCCCGTGCTCTGCCTCAAGAGAAGCCACAGCAATGAGAAGCCTGCGCACCGCAACAAAGACCCAATGCAGCCAAAGAAATAAATAAAAATGGGGATGATGAGATCTACACCCCAAAACCACTGTAAGGATCAAGTGAGATCGTTCTGAGAGCGCTGGCGTGGGGTACGCGTCAGTTTCCTCCCACCAGCCCTCAAGCATTTTATTCGATGATTTCACACATTTATGAGTTTGCCTGGCATGTGGCCCTTACTTGTGTATTATCTTGTAGCCACTCTCACACTGCTGTTTACACTGTGATCTATTCTTACGTTTTTGCTTCTTTCAAGCCTCAGTCTCCTCACCTATGAAATGGGAAAATAACAGTTCCTATACTGTACTTGCCGATAAAGGAGTGAGTGAAACTTGGCCTACAGCAGGCTTACAGTCAATGCTGTCATTATTCACATATAGAGGAACTGAGGCTCGGAGAGCTAAATTAGCCGCCCAAATTCACAAAGAGTGAAACTCAGGCCACCTGACTCTTACGTGGCGGGCCCCCCAGCCACGGTCTATAGAATTTTGGGGACTGCAGGTGGGCAGAGAGGAAGAGGGGCTTGGAGCGGGCACCCGCCTCCCTAAGAAAGCTTCTGTGGGACCCAGTGACCTGCGCCCTCCTCTGCTTCACGCCTGCTGCCACAGGCACAGCACTGCAGAGGAGGCGTGCAGCCTGCCAGCGGCACTGCGTTCAAGCAAGAAGAGCCGCTTAGGATCCCAGCCCCACCACTTGCTAGCTGTGTGACCTCAGCTGCTTTTCTACCCTCTCTGGGCCCCAGTTTTCAACTCTATAAAGTGGGGTTAATAATCTCTACCTCCAAGGTTGAACTAATGAACCAATGAGGTTTTAACGAACTATATTTAGAAAACAGTGTGAGTCGGTGGGGGGAGGATGATGACTTAGCTGCTCGGTAGAGGGTATTTAAGGATGGTTGTGCTCCTTCAGTTCCACTCGGTCCTAAGTGTCAGCACGAAGGAGCAGGCCCTCTGGCCTCGGGCTGGCTGCATCCCCAATTCTTCCCTGGCTCCCACCTTTGAGAGGCCACCGTTCTCACCCTCAGTCTTACCCAGGCTCCTTCTCCCGCGGGATAAGCTATCCAGCTCGCCTCCAGGATGGGACCGGGTCAAATTCAGGTCCAGTTCAGCCCCGTCTTCATCTGTAAGAGGAGGTCAGACACACTCTGCAAACTGTTGGCTGGCTCGACCGCGGCTCTGGGGGCTCGGATGTGGGTTCCAGGGCAGGCGGGAGGACTGCTTCCCTCCCCGTCCCCGCGCTGGCACACCACTCCAGAAAACAGTCTCCCCTTCTGGCTCCCCGTAAACCTGAGGGTCCTAGCTCTGAGGAGGGGCCCCTCCAGACAAGCCCCAGGGTGGCCATGCGGCCCAGAGGGTGGTGGGGCCCTGACTGCATCGCCAAGGGATCATCAGCCCCACTCCGGGCCCTTCAACCACATATTTGGACAGAACCCATGTCAATGGAGTTAAAAATAACCCACCCCCTTTGCTACTGTAAGAGAACCCTCCTTGGCCTCCAGGGCAGGGTGAGGACCCAGAGCTCTGAAGGCCAGTTTCCAGTGCCCCTCCACCCAGCGTTCCCATAGGAAGTGCTGAATGGAGAAATTCCCAGAATCCCCAGGGGGGACCGGCATGCCCTGGACACAGCCCCTCTGGAGCCCCGGACAATGGCCCAGTTGGGCGGGGAAGAGGGAGGGAAGGAGAGGGATGGGGGTGGAGGCTGAAGGCAGAGACAGGGGGTGAATAGCCAGGCCTGGTGGGGCAGGGGGTGGGTGTTGGGGGAGCGCTTGCCCTGCCCCCTTTTTGGCCCTAGTCTCTCTCCAGCCCCCAGTCTTTCACCGTGTTTGTCCCTCTCCCCCTAACCTTTTGCCCCACTTCTGCCCTAAGTTGTCCATTTATTCCTAAAGTCACAAACCACAGCTCCCTTCTCTATCCTGGGTGGCCCTCATCTCAGCATCATTGGCACTCCTTGGACGCATCCCTCTCTCTAGAGATGGCGGCCGGAGCAGCTGCGGGAAGTGAGGGTTGCAGAGACGTGGAGCTCCTCACCGAATTGTGGGCAGCCCCTTCTATCTCTTGACGGCTGCAGCGCCAGCAAATAAACTACGAGGGTTGAGGACAAGCCCTGCTCCCTCCATGCAGCACCTCACGCTCCCGCTGTCTCCCCAGCCCACCGGCCCGCTGGCCCTGCCCAGGACAAAGCTCCAGCTCATCAGTGCAGGCTCCCAGTGGGTCCTGTTTGGAGGAGACTGTGCTATAACTGGTGCCTTTCCGTCTAGCCTACTGCTCCTGCGTCAGCACGTCTGTCTGTCCTTCTCACTCCCTTCCTTTCTCTCTGCCATCTCTGGAATGTCCCTGGTGGGGAGGAGATGGGGAAAAGATGTGCTTTGTGGAAAGGTTAAGTTGATTAGGAAAAAATAGCCACACGGTTGCCTTGAAACAGGCCTGCTATTGAAAACCTCATCTCGGAGCTCCCGACTCCCACCCGGGGTACACAGGGGCTGCCCGAGGGTGAGGGCCAAGGGCCTTGGGAAGAAACAGCAGAGAGGCTAAATTTGGAAGTTGCCCCATTGTGTTGACCAGGGCTGGCCAGTCGGGCATGGGGTGGGAGGTGTGGGAGACGTGGGGCGGGGGGCCTGGTGAACAATAGGTGGGCCCAGCTGGGGCCCCCTCCCGCTTGCCTCACCAGCCCCCAGCACAGGCGGGTTTGAAAGGGCCCGGGAATGCTTTTGAGAGGGAGCCAGGGGCCCAACGGGGAGAGGAAACAAAGGCAGGAAATGCTGTCCCCCGTAGATAGCAGTCTGGGCAAGGATTACAAAGTGACAAAGAGACAAAACCCCAGAGGGAAGGGGAGCTGGGGGTGCAGGGGGGCTGCCGACCAGGGCTCCAGGGAACAGGCCAGAGGTTAGAATAGAATGGAATTTGCTCTGAAGGCAGCGTTTATAAATACATTCCCGACCCAGCCCGCCAGCCCCGCCACGTGTGTGCCACCAAGCACGTGCCCATGCGCTGAGCGCGTTCTTGGGCAAGGGCAGGGCTGCCCACTAGTGTGGGCCAGGTGTCCCCCGGAGACCTTGGAGACCGGGCCCTCGGCCGGAGGGGCAGGGAGAGGCCCCTGGCACCACCCTCCCCGGCTGAGTCCACACCCGGATGCACATTCGGCAGATGCCCTGGGTACCTTCTCCCCGGCCCCTCCTCTCGGCACCCCACCCTCTGCACCCCGCCAGAGCCACATGTGGGAGCTTCTCCCGCCACACCCCACATCCCAGGTAGCAACCCGTCCGCCTACTCAGCCCTGCCTGGGACAGGTGTGGCCAAGCCCTGCGGGGCTGCCACAGGCCTCTGGGTCTCTGGATGCCAAGGGAGCGGGGATGCCCTTGCCAGATGTCCTGCCCCCCTTGGCAGCGGGGATGCCCGCCCGGCTCCCCAGGACTCAGCGGAGGGCCAGAGCATGGGACGAGGGTTCAACTCACCTCCGGAGTCTCCGTGCAGCAGGCGCTGGAGGTCATCGAAGGAACGAATGGAGTGGTCACTCAGCATCTTGTAGAGCTCCTCGGGAATGGGGTCCCCCTGCCAGGCAGACACAGGGGGGCCAAGTGAGCTGGGAGCAAGGGCTTCCCAGCCGTGGCCCTCTTCCCCCCAGCACACACACTCCCTCCTATGGCAAGTTCCCATAGGGCCCCTTGGCCACGGACAAATGGACAGTCAGGCCGGGGGCAGGCAGGGGTCGGGGGGTGATTCCAGGTCCTGACAACCAGGACCACAAAGGCCCGGGACCAGAACCTGCAGAAGCCTCTAAGATGCAGCTCAGATCTGCATCCCTCCCCGCCAGACAGAACCTCAGCTTGCTTTAAGTTAGATTTGATCGCGTGTATCTGTCCCCCCATCACACTACAGGTTCTGGAGGCTCCAACATTCTGATTTCTCTCTGCTTCCCCTCCACGCCTGACAGCTAAAGGCAGCCAGCATTTGTCACGGGAGATCGAATAATCCCCATTTGACAGAGGTAAAAACAGAGGCTCAAATAGGCGACATCCTTTGTCGGAATCCTACAGCCGATTATCAGCAGAACCTGCTTTCAGATCCAGGTCTTTCTG
The DNA here is from genome assembly GCF_008692025.1 of Phocoena sinus. Taxonomy (NCBI): domain Eukaryota; kingdom Metazoa; phylum Chordata; class Mammalia; order Artiodactyla; family Phocoenidae; genus Phocoena; species Phocoena sinus. Next base: position 9,387,879 of record NC_045772.1, on the reverse strand, counting down.
AGGGCAGAGCCTGTACCCCCAGCCTCCTGGGTACACAAGGTGTTTAACAGATGCTTGAAGAGCTGGATGGTCTCAGGAGGCCACATGTACTAGCGTTATCTATTCAGTCTCTCACTCAAAAGAGGAGGGAAGGGAATCCTCAGATACAGCGGGGAACCCTGAAAGCTCCCCAGTGCCCCGTGCCCAACCAAACCCTATTTTTAGAGCCCCTCTGGCCTGTTGCCAAAAACACTTGAAACTTAATAAGCACTTTAACAGGCCCCATTTGGAGCCCGGGCTTCCTCCAGGGAAATCACAGGTCCTACAATAACATGAGAGCAGCCCTCATAGGAATGTCACGGCCCCGTCCGCCATGGTCCAGGGAGACCTGAGGGGCTGATGCCAAAGGTCTTGAAAAAGAGGCGAGGGCCTCTTTCTTGTGCCTCGGGGCAAAGAAAATGCGCGAGATCTGCTGCGTGTCCGAACTCACACCCATGCAGACACACGCACGTGCACACGTAAACACACAGGAGGGCTCCGCCTTGTGGGAGGAGCCCCCGGGGGGGGGGTTTCAGCAGACCTGACTTACTACTGCCTGACCTTGGGTTACACAAGTCTGTGCCTCAGTTTCCCTGGATTAAGAAGGGAGGCGCCCCTGCTCCAGCTGGTGCACCGAACACTCCAAAGACTGGAGTGCTGAGAGGCTTCCCAACGGCTGCCTCGAGGAAGGAACGCCGCCCTCCCCCTGCCTCGTGGCCAGTCCCCGGGGTGCTCCCCGAAAGGTCTGTTAGGAGCCTGGTGACTGATCAGGTTCTAGCACTTATCAACACCTCCTCCAGGGGTCCCACCACACGTGGGCCTGGCCACTGGAGTCAGCCCTGGAGTCAGAAGGCCAGGGTGGAGTGTGGCCATGTCCGCTCTTAAAGCAAATTCCTTGAGAGCTCTGAGATGAGTTTCTTCATTCGCACGTGGAGCTTATAAGCCTGCCTGGTGCCTAGGGCGGTCGGGAGGTATGAGGGAGAGAAGGGTAGGGGTCTAGCAGGAAGCTTGGCTGGGAGCTGGGGGTCCACAACGGCACAGCCGGGAAACCAGGGGATGCCTGTGTGAGATGGGGAGGGATGTCAACTCAGCTGCCCCTCACTTTCCTCTCCCACCTCCACGTGGCCTGCCTCCTCCAACCCAGAGACCACGCCTTTGGTGGTCTCCAAATGTGGACACAGGACCCAACCCGCGGAACGGTAAGCGGCTGGCTGGTCTCCAGTAGAGCCCAAGGGAGGCCACTGCTCCTGAGGGTTTTGTCTGCCCCAGATCTGGTAGTCCAAAGAGCAGGATTTCACCTCTACCACTACTAACCTCCCCGTGAACTCAGGTTGGCCACCGCCCCTCTCTGATCCTGGCTCTCAGTTGCAAATAGAAGGGGTTGAAAACATGCGATTCAATTCTAATTCTGCCTGGGGGTCTCTGGAGAAGCAGCAGAGGAAAGCCCAGGGTGGGGTCCCCAGCCAGGTCTGCCAGGCTGCGTAATGATTCAATTAACCCCCCGGGAGAGGGGCCCAAAGGCCCGGGACCAAATGGCACATAGCACTCGTGCCAAGACCTCCTTGCCCCTGGAGAGCTGGCTGCCGCTGCTGCTGCCGGCCAACGCAGAGTAGGCAGGCTCCCAAACAGGCCTACCTAGCAGATGCCCCGGACCCAGCCTATGATGCAAAGGAGATGCCGTCTCATGGAAACAAACCCACAACCTCCCAGGCTGAGTGGGGAAGAGCCCAGGATACAGACAGGAGAGGTGGGAGAAGCACACAGTAGATGCTCGGTAAATACTGGTAAAATGCATGAAAGACTCTCCCCTTGTCTCTGGAGTTGTCTCCTGTATGATTCTCCCCCTCCTCCACCAGGAGGACCACCCCCGAGCACACTGCCTCCTAAAGGAGAAAGCACACTTTCTTTCTTCTAAGCAGAGATCCCATTCCTGCACGTGCTTTTCAGTAATTTGGCCACTGGATGCCCAGAACACCCTGAGAGCCCCTGGATTTGACACTAAAACCACAGCTAACTTCTGTGAAGTGCTAACTACAGGCCAGACACTGAGTTAAATGCTATACCAACTACCAACCCCAAGAGGCTGGACTTTTTGTATTCCCATCTTCCAGATGAGGAAGCTGAGGCTTAGAAAAATTCAGTAAACAGCTACAGGTCTACACGACTCGTAAGTGGCAGAGTGGGCCCCTCCCTCCCAGTGCCATGGAGCTGCCTGGACATTAACCTCAGTTTCTGTCAGCTCCCCACCCTGCAGGGGTCATGAACAGCAGTTCTCAATCAGGGGCGGGTGGGCCCCCGGGGGACACTGGTCACGTCTGGAGGCATTTTTGGTGGTTATAAATAGAGGAATGCTACTGGCATCTAGTAGGTGGAGGCGAGTGAGGCTGCTAAACATCCTTCTATGCACAGGACAGCCTCCACAATAAAGAATTCTCTGGTCCCAAACACCCACAGTGAAGAGATGGAAAAGCTCCATAGAAGACAAAGCAAGGGCTTCAGCTGCCAGGGAAACCTGGGTTCTTGGAGTCAAGCTTTTAACAACCTAAAACCTCAGCTTCTTTTTTTTTTAAGTCAAACTTTTTATCGAAGTGTAACATACACACATTAAAGTACAGAGGTCCTAAGTATACAGCTTAATTAATTTTCACAAAGTAAGCACATACCTTGAGAAATAAACAGACCATCCCAGCACCTGAGATGCTCTCCTTGCATCTCCTCTTAGTCACAACTCCTTTTAAGGGTGGCCACTATCCCATTTTCTATTACTGTTAGGTTTGTCTGATTCTGAACTATGTTCTCATTGGTAATGGGCTTCTTTGTTCAACATTATATCTGCGAGACTTATCCAGGTTGCCGTATTTAGTAGTGGTTCATTCATTTACATTCTATTAAATAAGTATTCCACAATTTATTTATACGTTTTACTCGATATATTTTTGGGTTGTCTCCATTTTGAGGCTATTATGAATAGGGCTGTTATTAAAATTCTTATATTTCTCTTTGGGTGCATATCAGTATTATTAAAATTAAATAATGGGTGATGGTTGCATAACCCTATGAATTCTGAATTGCCAATTTCTGCAAAGAAGCCAGCTGGGATTTTGATAGAAATTGAGTGGAATGTGTAGATCAATTTGAAGATTAATGCCATCCTAACAGTATTTACTATCCTAACCCATGAACGTGGATGTCATTTTTATTTAGATATTTTAAAATTTCTTTCAACAATGCTTTGTACTTTTCAATGTATAAATTTTATACTCCTTTTGTTAATCTTATTCCTGACTATGTTATTCTTATTGATGCTATTATAAATGGAATTGTTTTGTTTTTTTTAACATCTTGATTGGAGTATAATAGCACAGGGAGATCAGCTCCGTGCTTTGTGACCACCTAGAGGGGTGGGATAGGGAGGGTGGGAGGGAGACGCAAGACGGAGGGGATATGGTGATATATGTATACATATGGCTGATTCACTTTGTTATACAGCAGAAACTAACACAACCTCCGCTTCTTTATCTTTTAAATGGGGCTAATAATACCTCAGCGGCATTATTGGGAGGCGGAATCGCACCTAGCAGAGCAGCCCGCAAATGACGGGTAGTTAATGAGCCCTGCTGTGATCCCCATGTAGTCCTTCAGTGTGGCTCCTTGAGGGCAGCAGCGAGCAGCACGCATGCGCGGGGCCTGCAGTGCAGGACATTTTTGAGGATGATAGTGGGTAGGTGGAGAGCATGTAGCTTTGCATTATCCCCTGTGCCGGGCCACAGGAAATGACACCTGAGCCCCACACTGGCACTTGCCTCGGGCCTTGTGGGCTGGTGGGTGGGTCCCTTCCGGGGCTGGGGGTGGCTGAGAGGTGGGCAAATTCAGCCTGTGGTCAGCTCCAGGATGCAATGCCCTGGGAGAGACTCACATGGGCACCTGCTGGGGGTCAGAGGTTACTCGAGGTGTGGGAGGGTGAGCAGCCCGGAGCCCGGCTTTCCGGGGCACAGGTTCTAGAAGCCTCCTTAAGGTGGGCAGCTCCCCCTCGGAGATAGGAAAGGAGGCCTGGCACCCTGATGAAGCTGCCCCAGATCTCAGGCCTGGGGTTCCTGGCAGGGCGAGGGCGTGGCAAGAAGGCAGCTGGGGCACAGCCAGCCGTGGGAGCCAAGGCAAACAGCCTCCTCCCCACCTCACCCCTAACATCAGCTGAGCGAGGTAGGAAGGGCACAAGCTAGCTGAGGCCAGGTGAATTACCTGCTCCCAGCCGGGCTGGCGGATTAAAGGGGCTTGGACCCCACCCTCCGCCTGGGCCCCAGCTGTACACACAGATATACACTCCCCAGCCTGCCTGCTGTTCAGCTGAGGGAGACAACACGGGCTTGGCCCAAGCAAGCAGGGGCGTTGTCCGTGGCTGGCAGAGGGAGAAGGCCTCAGAGCGCCCGCCTGCCTGGGAGTCTCAGGCCTGATTTAGAGTCAATGCCAAAGCCAAGCCCTTTGAAGAAGCCTTCTCTGGGCAGACCGCAGAAGCCATTTAGAACCAGCCTTTCCCACCTAGTATTTCCCTGCCGTATGGCTCCTGGGACCCTCCGCTATTACTGTTAGCCCAGCCCCCCATTGGGCTCCCGCGTCTCCCTCCAGCAGAACTGTTAGACCAGGAAGACAGAGGCCAGGACAGCAATTACAATCCTGGCAGCGCATCACAATCGCTGACCCCAGCCACCCCCGGTCCCCACTCCCAGCACCGAGTGGGGCCCAGGAATCTGCATTTTCAAAAGGCCAGGTAATTCTGCTGCTCTTGGGGAACTCTGAGCTGATCCAACCTTCTCATTTTTTTTTTTTTTTTGTAGGTGGTATAGACTGAGGCCCAGCTCAAGATACCCAGAACCTTTGCGATCTAATTTTCCTTCTGTTTCTTTCTCTCTATCCAGTCTAATCTTAGCAGTCCAAGTACCAAGACATGGAAAAGAAAGAAGTGCTTGTCTCTCAAGAAGGGGGTGGGGGGAGGGAGCGATGCAGGGGGACTCAAACGAAGATGCTTCTACTGGAGGGCAGCACGGCTACCGTTGGCTGCCCAGCGGGAGGACTGAATGAGGCCGCGTTTATAAAGCACTTAGCAAGCCCTAGATACGTGTCTGGTCCTTCCCTCCCCGCCCCCGCAAGGATTCACTGTCCTTTCCACAAATATTTACAGATTATGCACCATGGGCCAGGCACCGTTCTAAGCAGGGGAGACAGTGGTGACCAGGACAAAAGCTCTCTAGGGGAGTTTATACTCTGGTGAGAAAAAACATATAATAAACAACTAAATAAATCAGAAAATGAAAATAGTTGCGCTAGAAGGGCATTTCAGTGGGGGGGGGGTGAGGGAAGACTCTGAAAGGGACTTATGAGGCCGATGGCAAGCACCGCTTTACACTCCTGCTGAATCAATCTCTCTCTGTCTCACGTACACACACACTGTTCCTAGGTCTTGCACCAGAGGCTCCAAATTCTGTTTGATCCTAACCTGCAGCAAGTCAGTCTCCCACTACCTAAGGCCATTAGCAAACCAGAAAGAAGCTGGGTGACTGAAGGTCTGCGGGCCCCTTCACTCCTTCTCGGCAGAAGGGTGCAGAGACCAGAGACATCACATGACAAGGAGAGTCACCCTCCCGGAAGCCAGCTCAGCTGATGGAGATGGGACCTTATGGGCTTCAGCCGACCCTCAGCCAGGCCCCACCTCAGAGCTCCCCGTCCCTCCTTCCCAGCTGCTGAGGTCTCCACCTGAAGCTCAGTACAAGCATGCCAAGGACATGGCCAATCCCAAGGCGACCTCCACCAGCGAGCCCTCCTGGACTGGCTCCCGTGTCAATAGGTTTCCCTTTAGGTCTCCTCCCTTAGAGACTCCTGAGGCTTACTCAGGCTCTGCAGGAAATTGCTTGGTAAACTGCAAAGCACTAACAACTGTGGCTTCCTGAAGGCCATGTTCAAGGATGCTGTGACTCACGTGAGGAGAAAGGCACCAGCTTCCGTGCCATAGCCTCCCCACCAAACACACATACCCCTGGGGCTCTGGAAAAGGAGGAGGAGTTGCTGGATGAAGCTGGAAATGGAAAGGGCAGGCCTGGGAAGGCCTTCCCCAGCTGTCACCCAGCCTCTCCAGAGCGGGCTGGGATCCCCAAAGAGGATAGAACAGTCAGGGGTGGGAAACCCCCTCAGCCATTCAGGGTCATCCAGTCTTGGAGGTTCAGAGAAGGGCTTATTTGAAGGGAGAAACACTCTGAACATCACAGCGCCCCCCATTATCGGCCACATGAGCATGGTTTTAAAAAGCAGTCACGGAAGGATAATGCTTGAGGGGCTTCGAGCTGACCTGACCAGGCAAAAAAACCAGTGGGTGCTGTGGAGACGGGACCTGACGGGAGGGTCCCTGTTTCCATTCCCTCAGAGTACCCAGGAAGGAAACGGGGTCGCTGCAGAGACAACTAGGTTCCAAGGCCCACGGTGGGCTCACCTGTTGCGCGGGGGTGGGCACCTGGTGCCTGGGGGTATAGGGGCCGTGCGTGCCTATGTGCGTGCGTAGGTGTGCGCGCACGTGTGCTCAGGCTGCGTGTTCGGGGGCCGTGCGTACGTGTGTATGCGGTGCGCGCGCGTGTGCCCCGCGTGTGCACGGGCGTGGCGGCGGCGGGCGCGCGACCCGGCCGCGGTAGTGCGTGCCCGTCGCTCTGCGCACCCGCCCGCCCGCCGGAGCGCAGCATCGCCTCCGGCCAAGAGTGTGCATGCGTGGGGTGAGTGAGCGAGTCGGTGGGCCGGGCGGGGTGGGCTGCGGAGAGCAGCGACGGGGGCGCCGCCGTTCCCAGGACGCCCTGGCACCGGGCCCAGCCCCCAGACCCTGCGGCGAGGCAAAGCGGCAGCTGGGGCCGGCCGGCGCCCCCCTTCGCAACAGCTGGACGCGGCCCGGGGGGCTGCGGGAGCGGAGAGGAGGGGGCGTCGGGAGGAGCCTGTAGGCTGCCGGGCTGAGCCCCGCGTCCTCCCTCCCGGGTGCTGTCCGCAGGGGGTGGCCGCGGAAGGGCGGGGCCCCAGGGCGGGCTGCCGGCGGCCCTCGAGGAGCCCCGAGAACAAAAGGAGACGGCGACGGCTCCTCCGTGGTCAAAACAACCTGCGCTGGCGGCGGCCCAAGGCCCGGCCGCGGCCTCGGAGCTCTTCACCTTAACCCCTTCGCCGCCGCCTCCTCCTTCCTAAGCCTCGTTGGAGGCCGAGAGGGGCCGGCCCTCCCCGGGAGCAGGCGAAGCGCGGGCTGCCGGCCGCGGCCGAGCAGAGGCGGGACGGGACCCAGGCACGCCGCGCTCCCCGCTGCCCTCTTCTCTCCGGCACCTCGCGCTTCCTCCCTGCCCCGCCCCCTTTCCCACCTGGATTCCGGGTAGACTTGCCAACTCACTGCTACGTGAGGCTGGGAGGGGTGCGGGGGACTCAATACAATCTGATAGCTCCCGCAGACGTTTTTACACCCCAGCTCTGCTAGGCTTTTACAGGCGGCGCGCTCCGCACCTTGCGCGCGGGGGAGAGAGGTGCGTTCTCTCGCAGGGTGCGGGCGCAGGTATGGCGCGACCTCAGGCACACACCGCCCCGGGGGCTGAATTCCCTAAGACCCCCACTCCTCCCCTAATCCCAAGTGCCCAAAACCTGTCTCGGCACCCACTGCGCCCAAGACACAGGCTGCTCCTGCACCGCACTCTGGGGCCGGGCAAGACCTGCACGGGCCCCGAGGGCACCCAGCCCGACCGGGAGCTGGAGCCAGGGTGGCACGGACACCCCCGCCGAAGACTGGAGTGGCTGCCACCACCGGTGCGCGAGCTCGCACCTCCCGTGCAAGCCGGGTCCGGGACAGGACCTAAGCTGTAGTCGGAGTGGGCTCGGGAGGACGCGCTGCCTGCTGCCTCGGCACCACCCCAGCCCTCTCCCTTGGGCTAGAAGGGGGCTTATTCTCGGGTTCCTGAGGGGTGGGAGACAGGACCACACACACCTTCCCCTGACGCCTAAAAGCTCGGAGATCTGAGATCGCCCCTGGGAAAGAAAGGCACCGCTGCCCCCTCCTCTTAGAGCCTGGCACCTCCCGGACCTCGCGTCCCAGCCCTCGGAGGTCACCTAGCGCCCGGCGCCAGACCCAGGGGCTGCATGGGTCCAAAGTTCACTGCAGTGAAAGGAGGGGGCGATCTGGGGGTAGGGGTCGGGGGTAATGAATGAAGCGAAGCAGCCCCAGCCGCCGTCGCAACTCACCTCGGCGCTGACCAGACGCAGGTAGCAGCAGAGAGACAGGAAGAGCGCCCAGCAGCGATTCATGCCGACTCCGGGCCCGGCCCCGCGGGGCCCCGGACGCGTGGACCGAGCGCGCCGCCCCCGCGGCCAGGGTGGGGGGCGGGGGCTGGGGAGGGAGGTGGGCTCTGCTCGGGTCTGCGGCGATCAGGCGCTCAGGCCGCTGCAGCCGCCGCCGCGGCTCACCCGCATGGCCCCCGGGCGCCGCCGCCCCCAGCCCGGGCTCCGTCGTTGGGGGGTTGGGGAGGACCTGGGCGTCGGACCAGGGTCCGAGGCCGCTACCTGGGCGGATCCCGAGCCCGAGCGAGCATCCACGGCCGGGGGGCTGCGTCGCGAACCAGCCGAGGCGTCTAGCCGTGTGGGGGCGCCCAGGGGACTCCAACCTCGAAGAGGAAAAAGAACACGGCAGTCGATGGTTCGTCTTCGCTCGCCGGTTAAAGGCGTTTTCCTCTGCCCGCCGGCTTAGGTTTTTTGCAACATTTTCTGGAAAGGCCCCCGAAGTCGGAAAGCGCAGAGCTGGGCACCTCAAAGCCAAAGTCTCCCCCAAAAAACTTTTTCCAAAGTTGGCTTTGCAGCGGCGGCTCGAGTACCCGGGCAGGGAGAGGTGCAAACTCCCGCCCGGGCCGGGTGGGGGGGCCGGAGCGTGTGCGCCCTGGCGCGGGGCCCGGGCGGCGGGCACGGCTGCTCCGCGCGCGCGTCGTGCCCGCTGCGCGCTGGACCGGGCCCGGCAGACAGGTGGACGCGGCGCGAGTCGGTCGGTTCGTCTGCCCGCCCGCTCGCCGCTCTGGGCGTCCTCTACGGGCTGCGAGTTGCGGCTGCTCCGGCTTTCTCTTTGCAACGAGGCTGGAGGGTGGGCTTTTTTCCCCCTTTTTGCGCGTGTGTGTCTGTGTGTGCGCGCAAAATATCCCTATCTCGGGAATGAAAGATGGGCGCTGGCGGCCAGAGGGGAGCCCTCAGGGAGGCAGCGGGGGAGGCTGCGGGCGCACGGGGAGGCTGGCGGGCTGCTCCCAGCGGCAGGAGGAGAAGTTGCCACCCTTTCAGCTGTTCCGGCCTTTATAAAGGAGAAGGGAGAGTGCGAGAGGTGGGTGGAGACAGCCTTTCCTCTTCTGGCCGAGAGTCAGTACCGGGAGGGGGGAAGGGGGGCGGGAGCTCCTGGAGGGCCTGAGGCGAGGATGGGGTGCTTAGGGGTTTCCAAAAGCCCAGCAGCTCCTCCGCCCAGAAATCTGGTCCCTGGGAAGGTAGAGCTAGGAGCAACCAAACGCTGGGCCTCTCGGCACAGTGTCTGTGGCCTGGTTTCTAGCCCACGTGGTTGGGGGCAGGGGTGTCTCCAAGGCCGCTGGCTTGCAGAAGTGCAAGCCCGCACCTCCAGGACCAGACATTTGCACCGCAGCATAGGCATGGTGGTGAAGGACTCAGGCTCTGCCGATCCTGCCCTGGTGCTGAGTAGCTGGGTCACCTTGGGCAAGTCACTTCCTTTCTGTGCTCCTCCATCTTGCCTCAAAGTGGGATAGGGTTATCGTGAGGACTTAATGGCAGAAAGGGCCAAAAGCATCCAGCCCCCAAAAAGCCACAAGGTGATCACACAAACCCTGCAGCCAGTACCATTCGGCTGAAAGCTGGGTGCACGTCTCCTCCTCCTAGCTGGTTGCCTGGCACACAACAGGCGTTGCTGCCATTGGTTGAATTTGAATTTGTTGAACTGCGGAGCCGCACAAACCTCCACAACCCTGCAGCATCCTTGCAGAGCCGCCATCATGATCCTCCAGTCACCCTGATGTTTACTACCTCTCTCAGCCCAGAGCTTGGAGACCCAGGGCCCCCCACCCATGCCAGCATTCACACAGTTAACGCCTTCCGCCCCCCAGCTCCGGGAGCTGCTACGTCCCTTCCTTCAGCAGTCACACGCTGACAGTCACAGAGTCACACGCTCGCACGCTGAGCCCAGCACCCACCACGAGACCCACTCGCCGCAGCGCCCGGCTCCTGGCTTCAGGACACCCTTATCTGGTCCCGTTGTGCTGTCTGTGTCATCTGCCCTTTGTACCCAAACATCCCTACGGGGTGGCAGCCTGCTCCTCACATGTGCACGCACCCTTAGTCACTGAGACAGGCACACTCACCGTCTCTTCATGAATTGTCTTCTTGGCCCTGAGCGGGGGCAGCAGGGAGGGCGGATGTCCCAGGAGGGCCTCTCTACAAACAGCCACACGCACCCGCCCTCTGCCCATTACTGCCTAGGCAGCATGGCACAGTGGCCAAGAGGCGGGCCAGGGGCAGGTCACCTTGGTTCAAATACTGCAACGGCCACTTGCTGGCCAACTTCTCAGTTCCTCGACTTCCTTCCCTGTACACCGGAGAGACAACTGTAATTGGAGGGAGGGAGGGATTTCCAAGAGGCACGGGGAATTTTTAGGGGTCGTGGAGATGTTTGTCATCTTTGCTGGGGATGATGAGTTCACGAGTATTCACACGTATCTAGACTGATAAGTGCTTTATTGTAGCCCAATACAGTTGTCGAAAGATTTCTATCTACTCCATAGCGCGGTCTGGAGGCTCAGATGAAGTAATCCGTGTGGAAGCACAGAGCAGGGTGCCTGGGACACGGAGTACATCATTCCTTCGACAAAGCTTTTGCGTGTTCCCTCAGACACCGGAACAGACACTGTTCCAGGCGCTGGGGAGACGGCATGATGCCGTTACTGCCCTGGAGGAGCCCCCATGCTGAAGGACAGGCAGATGCATAAACGGATAAATTAGGAGACAGGGTGACAAGGGAGATGGGGTGGGGGAGATAGGAAGATAATCCCCAAACACAAGATCTGAAGTCTAGAGACTTAGAGATAAAAGCCTGCTCCACTGGACAGCTAGGTGTTCTTGACTTTGATCTTCTGTATCCTTATCTATAATTGACAATAGCCACCACCCTTTGAGGTGCCTTATGGCTGGTAGTGTTCTTCTTACTCTGCACGTGGTTTCTAAATGCTCCAATGAGATATGTTTACTCTTATGAATGGAGACATCGAAGCACAGAGAGGTGAAGCAACTTGTTCAAGGTCACATAGCCACAGAGTTCGGGGTCACACAGTGGTGGAGTCAGGACTGGAACCCAAGTAGTCCAGCTGCAGAGCCCACACACTTGCTTCAGCCACCATGCTGTGCTGTGTCCTGGCGGCGATGACGATGACCGCAATGACGCTTCTTACACAGGGCTCCGGTGAGCATCAAACACACGAATACCTGCAAAGCACTTGGCCAGCTGAGGGTGCTGGACCGATGTGAGCTCTGACTTACATACAAAGTGCTGTAGGAGCACAACGAGGGAGCACAGAGCTCGGCCTCGGGGGGGATGTGATGGGGGAGGGCTCCTGGGAGCGGCAGCATCGAGCACCTACGGTTTGCGGGCCCTGTGTCAAGCACTGGGAAATGGAAAGGGGAAGGAGAGCCACTCCTGGCACTCTGGGACCGCCCGGCTCTTGAGTGAGGCAGACGTAAATTGAGATGGCTTTGCGCACTGGTTAGAAGCGGCAGGACTGGGACGGCAGAGGCAGCAGGGACCACATGGCACCTGGGCCTGAGTGCCGTGCTGAGCAGTACCCCTTTCCTGTAGCACCTCTCCTTGCAGACACCACGCCCGTGTTGAGGGTGGGGGAAGAACACCCCCTCCTTTTCCTCCTGTCAGGCTCGTCTTAGCCGACACCTCCTCCAGGAAGAGCCCCCAGACCCGGTGCTCGCTCTGGGTCCCCAGAGCACGTCCCCCACAGTATTGTCATTGTCCGTATATGGGTCTAGCACTAGACTGACACCCATTCCAGCTCCTACCGTACAATAGTTGCTCAATAAATGTCTGCTGAAGGAACGAATGAATGAGTAAACATCTTGCCTGTTTCTTCCTGGCCTGTTGGTTCCACCCGCCTGAAGGGTGGAACGAGTTGCGGGGCGGGGGTGGGGGGTGGGGAGCTTGTAACATGAGCCTCTAAACTGAGATGCACAGGATATCTGAGGGGCACTGCCCTCACAGACCCCGGGAAGACCCCAACCCATCTATGGCACTGGGGCTGCTGAGGAATCAGGCTTTCCAGGAGGGCTGGGAGCAGGTTTTGCAGGGTGGGGGGCCACACTCCCATAACTCTCACCCCTTCCACTCCCAGTAGGTCTGAGCCACGTGGAAAACCGAGGGGCCACAGCCCTCAGTTAGGTGCTGGAGGGGGCCTGCCCAAGGCTGGGGGCTTTTGGACTGCGTTTAGAGCAATCTAAGCTCTCGTCCGTTTAAAGCATCTCACACCATGGGATTGGGGGCCAGGGGCTGAGGAAAGAGCTGGCTTCAATCCCGCGGGCAGACTTGTGCCCTCAAGTCCAGAAGGGTGGGAATGATGTGCCCTGGGCATCGCCGCTCTGCTGCGGGAGCCCTGGAAACACCCATGCCAGGCAAGTTTGCTTTTCCCAACTTGATGGAAGAGGAACTGGACCTCCAAACTGGGAACAGTCCAAGGCCAGGCCACAAATGGCCTGAGACCCCAGCCCAGGCTGTATGATGGCAAAGTGCATCCTCTACGCCCACGCCCTGTAGCTGCCATCAGCTCCCCCAGCCCCCTCACTGGCCGGTCCCCTGACTCCCCATCAGCAAGGCCTTTGGCCTTGCTTCACCCTCACGGTCACCCAGGGAGAGAGGTATTATATCGCATGTGCTCATTTTACAGATGAGGAAACTGAGGCCTAGAGAGGGCAAGGGACTAGGCTTCCCAGCAAAGACTGCCTGGGTTCAAAGCCCCCGCTCTGCCATTTACTAGCCTGTGACCTTGAACAAGTCACTCGACCTTTCTGAGCCTCAGTTTCCTCATCTGTAAAACGTGGATGACTATAGTAATTACCTTATGGAGTGAACTGAGTTACAACACATCCTGTGTGGAAAGCAGGAGTGGGCACTCCAAGTATGTTGTCGGTTATTCCCGTGATCCTTATTATCACTCCAAGCTGCACGCGTACGTGCACGCACACACCCACCTGTGAGTTCCAGGGGCAGGGCTAGGAGCGGAGCGCACAGCTGGGAAGGCCACAAGCCTGTCACCTTGGGGCGGGGGGCGGGGGTGGTGTCCTCACCTAGTGCCCCACCACTTCTGTTAGAGACCCCCCACCCTGGCGAGGCCCCGGCCACTGTGGCCGTGAGTAACAAGGAGGCAGAGGAGACCCCAGGAAGGCAGATAGACAGACCCCCCCGCCCCCAGGCCTAGGGAAGCCTGGAGGAGCCCACCACACTGCCTCTGCAGCCTTGGGCCTCGTGTCCTGTATACAAAGGCAAGGGAAGCGTCGTGTTTGTTTTCCCGGGGCCAAGGCAATGCATTTTCAGCTCCTTCAGTCTCCAGACAAGGAAGAGGATGTTTGGACGGGCAGCTCTGATCTACCTGTCCTGGAAGCTGGCTGGAAATGGAGTGAAGCGCCCCAGGGTGAGGGGAGCTGGGCCAGACAGGCTGGGAGATGACCCTACCCGGGACCTGGTTGGCTCTCCCTTAGAGAAGGGTCATTCTCACTGCACCTTTTGGTGCTCACCTGCTGGGCCTGGAGCGCCCTGATAATTGTGACAACCTCACTTCCAGAGCGTTCGCCCTGGGCCAGGCCCTGGGCCGAGAGTTTTACCAGAACTGACAGTATTGAGAGAAGTACAGCAATTGTTACCATTTTAGCAGCAAAGGAACAAGGCTGGCTGTGTCCTTACCTGCTTCCTGGAGGGCTGGTGCTCTTGTCATCGTGTTCATACCTGGGGGAGGGGGCACTAAGGCTCAGAGAGGGATACTAGCTTGCCCAGCATCACCCAGCAAGGAAGTCACAGTGCCAGAATTTGAATCCAGGACTGTCATGCCAAAACCCACACTTTTGCCATCTCCCCGTTACATGATGCCTCCCTGTATGGCCTGGATCAGAGCCGCCGAGCTTTTCATGTCACTTTGCATGCAGAAAAGTAAACAAATTTCGCAAGCTAGATGAAGGAGGCTGTGCAGGGCTGGACGCCGTGGCCCCCGGAACCCACCCACCACCCCAGGGCTGGGAAGCTGCCTGCAAGGTCTGGCTTAGCCAGCCCTCTCCGAATCAGGGTGTCCTGGCTGCCGGCTGCTGAAGATTCGACTAGGAATTCCGGAAAGGATGGGGACGGGCAGGTAACAGGCAGCCCCCCTTGGTGGGGGTCCAGCTAGGATAGCACACAGACCCTTACCGGCTTTCCAGAGGAATATATTTGGAACTGCAGGAAACATAAAGGGCCTGTGCAAAGAATGGGAACCCAGCCACAGTGTAAAAGTCACACGTTTTTCATCAATATTTATAAGAGCAAATGTTTACATGGCACTCACTTTCTTGGCAACTCGCTCCAAGCCCTTCAGGTGTATTCACTCAGTTAAGCCTCAAGAGGGGAGCCGTGATCACTCCCATTTTACAGATGGGGAAACCAAGGCCTGGGGCAGCTCTGCAACATCAGGGATGAGTGGGGGCAGAGCTGGGATTTGAACCTCGGCAGCTGGTGCCAGCACCACTCTCTGGATATCTATGCCCATCTGCCAGCCAGGCGAAGAGGAAGACACCCAAGTGCCCAGTTCACCTGAGCCCTGCCCTCACTCACCCACAGAGTTTGGCCTAGCTCCACCCCTCTCTGGGGCGGGCCCTCTGGTGGGCATCGGTCTGGACCCCTTGTTGAAGGAGCCTCATGAATGATGCCCCGCCGTACCGGGCGGGGGACTCTAGAGGCTGCTAGAAAGGGAATGCACGTGGGAGGTAGGCATGGTCCTGTCCTGGCCCTCCTCTCTCCCTTGCCTCAGCTTACCACCCGCATCCCCATCTCCCACCACTGCCATCAGGAAGCTCCCCTTTGGGAGGAGGTCTGACACGGCTTCGATGTTCAAGACCTTGACCCCGCAGTACAAGCCGCGGGCGTTCCCAAGGGACGTCTAAGGTTCAGAGACATCATGTGACTTGCCCAAAGTCACGCAGTGAGTCAAGGACAGAAATGGGTGACAGTCTGCCATCTCCAGGGACCCCCTGGCCCTCCTCTGCAGTGGAGAGGGCCCCCGGGGCGGTGATTCTGGAAGGTGTTCCATGGGAGAGGACCGGAAGCACATGGGTGGGAGGGAAAGGGCTGGGTGCGGTTGGAGTTCACAAGGAATAGCCGATGGCTTATTTTTACCCCAAATCACACCTTTACTCGTGGTGTCCTCTTCATGCTCCTCTCCATCCCAGGTCTCACCCACTTCCTCACCCAGTCTGCCTGCCCGCTGGGAGCTTTTCCTGGGGGTGAGTTCTCTTCCCTTCCCCTAGCACGTTGTCCCTTCCCACCACTGCCTGGAGGTCACTTGAGGCTATTGCCACGTCCCTAGGTGTGCCTTAGGTCCTCACCAGGGCGAGTTTCTTGAGGGCAGGGACTGTGAGCCGGGGGTGGGGGGGTGTGCGGGAGGGAAGGGTTTGGATTGATGGACAAGGACCCTGCTGGGTAAGCCCCACAGGCCTGTCTTTGAGACCCTGCAGATGCCAGTTACTGGCTGTGTGTAATGGGCAGGGCATCGACCTCTCTGAGCCTCAGTTTCTTCGTCTGGAGTCTGCCTTGCAGGGCTCCTGTGAGGATGGAATGGGAGAAATGTTGTGAAGGCGCCAGCCCAGTGCCCGGCACCGCGTGCTTACTCAGCACGCTGTGTAGTACCTTTTCACCGCGGCCTAGACCTCCACCGTTGCTCCTCACATGAGGCCCACCAGCCAGCAGCCGTATCCCCAGCGGGCTTGTTAGAAATGCACAGTTCCAGGCCTACCCTATACCTGCAGAGTCAGAATCTGAATTTTAAGAAGAGCCCTGGTGATCCATGTGCACAGTTTGACTTAAAGCATGACTTAAAGCATGGGTCCGAAATGGCCCAACATCGTGATTTCACTGCTCAACCCCTGAGCCACCTGACAATCCAGGGAGAGCAAAGTATATTATCCCCATTCTACAGACAAGAAAACTGAGTCCTAGAGAGATCACACAACTTCCCTGATTCACATGATCAGGAGGTGGCCAAGCCAGGTGTAAACCAGTGCCGTGGGCTTCAGAGCTACACCTGCTGGGGTAGCCGTCCTGGGCCAGTCCAGTGCTGGGCTTGGAGAACAGTCTAGGACCTCAACGTGCTTATCTGCCTAATGGGGTCCCAACACAACCTGGCTGTGGGGAGTATGTTCAGACGTGCCCCGTGTGGTGCCCCGGAGTTGTCCTCACAGGGAATTGGGTGTTGCATTGCTAGCTCACCTCTCTGGAGCCCCCTGCCCTTGAGGGGCTTACAGGCTGAGGCAGGCAGGTGGAAGACAGAAAGACGGAGACAACTGTACAAACACCCTCAGGCAGTGCTTATGTAAGTCAACAAGCAAACAGAGGGCAGCCCGGCGGGAGTGACTAATCGCCTTAATAGTAACCACCACGGCAGCGGGCATAATGCTCCCTGGCCACCAGGCACATCCCTGCTGAAGCCACGGAGTTGTCATCAATGGACCCAGTGGCAACTTGAGGCCCAAGGAAGCTGGGCCACCTTCCTCCTTCCTCTCCTCCTCTCCCACCCCTTCTTTGGGCTCTGACCGGATCCCTTTCATTCTTCCTTGGATGTGAACCGTGCTGAGGAGCCCAGAGTTCACAGCCAGCCTCCACCACATCCCAGCTGTGTGACCCTTCGCTAGTTCCTGCCCTCTGGGCCATAGATGAGGATGATTCTGGAACCTTCCACATTTGGTCGCGAGGTTAATCCAGCGACCAAATGTAGGTGCTTAGCACAGAGAGAGCGCTGGGTAAACGGGAGCTGTAGTTGTGATTCCCCTCACTTGGACAAGGCGGTCCCCACAGGTTGCCCCAGAGGGAAGGACCGTGGGGATGACCATACCCTTATTACAGATGAGAAAACTGAGGCTCAGAGAGGGAAACTGACTTCTCTAAGATCACCCTGCCCGTTAGAGTTGGAGCAAAGCAGGATTTGAACTTTAGTCACAGGACTCCCAGGGCAGTGCTCAAGGGGAGGGAAAAACAAAGGTCAGAAAGGCAGACCCCTCCCCAAGTTCCACCCACCCAGAGTGAGATCTTTTCCCCTGTGGGCTTTGGTGGGGGGGCGTGCGGAGATGGGCGTGTGTGTCTGTGTGATGTCGGGGGAGGACATGGGTCTGTGTGCATGTGGGCATCCGTGTGTGTCCATGAAAGCACACAGGCCTGGGAGTCAGGGAGGACAAAAATGCCCCGGGGAGCCGGCGGTGGCCCACATAGGGGACACTCAGCACCAGCCCCCAAGGTCACTGGGGCCCTGTGTGCAGACATCCGGGGGGCTTCCCCTCCCAGAAGACCACCACAGGGTGGAGGGTGCATCTCGGCCTCCACCTATCATTTCTCCGTCCATCCCCCACCTCTCCCAGCTCCTTCCTGTTTTGATGGAAGGAAAAAATTTCAGCTTTTTCCTTCTTTATTTTTCCAGACGGGTGACTCGCTCTGGAAAGGAATTCCCCCCTCCCCAAACCATGGTAATACCTATAAATCGATGCTATAGATACAGGCCCATCCTGTTGTGCTGGGATAGTCACCGCTATTTTTGGGCGCTTTATGGGGGTGGTACCCCAGGGGAGGGGATATGGTGGGAGGGGGCTCACGTGTCTCTTCCCAGTCCGCATTCCCCCTCCCAGGTTCCTCCCCTCCCCCACCCGTCCTGCCCGCCTGCGCTCTGGGAGGAGGGAAGGAAGCCTGCTTAGCCAGGGTATAAATAACTCAGGTGGTTACTCAGCTCCTGAGAACACGATAACATGAGTCATGATGTGAAATCAAGAGGAGCAGTGAACAGCCTTGGGCCGCCGCCCCGGGCAGGGCAGTGGGGCTGCAGGCGGAGGAGATCTGGTGCCCGCAGACCCGCAGTGGACAGAGCCCAGGAGAATGGGCAAAGCTGCCATCCCACGCATGGTCTCAGACAAGCCTCTTCCTAGCTCAGACCCTCAGTTCACTCACCTGGAACATGGGGCAAGGTGGACTGGGTGGGCTTCATTGCCGAAGCCCTCCCTGAGCTGGGAAGAGGACGGAGAGCAGGGGCCAAGTTCTGAGCATCGAAGCATTGGGTCCTTTCCCTTCACCTGTCACAGTCAATGGGAAGAGCAGGTCTCTTGGAACTTCTGGTCTCCTTCCCCCATTTCCAAGGCAGGTGGCCCAGGGAGTTCCCTGGGCCTCAGTGGGACTTGCAGGATGGGTGGTGGGAGTTTAGACGGGAGCACGAGGTTCCTGGACACTTGGGCGGCTGAGCCTTCCCCCACCAGGGTGGCCGTGACCGAGGGACAGTCCCCACCCTCTTTTGGCTGCCCGGCCGCGGTGTGGACATGAGGCATGGGTTCAGAAACAGGACACCCTCAGGGATCACCGGCTCAGCCAGTGTGATCAGTCCAGGCAGCTAGGCCAGGCTGCTGGCCCAGTCCCGGGCTCTGGTAGGTGGGGGGTCAGATGGCAGCCCCAGCCCACACTGCCTGCTAGCCCAAGGAAGTCCTCAGCTTCAGGCTCGTCTCCAGAGCAGGGCAGGCCTGGACTCCGCGTTGCCATGGCAACAGGTTCTGGAGCCTGCGCAGGCTGAGCCACCCTCTCCTGTCCCCCTGTGGCTGCCTGGCCTGCTGGGGAGAGGGCTAAGCTGGGGAGGGGGCACTTGTCCTGGTGGGAGGGCCGCAGGCTGGGGGTACAGCTGATTGCTGTGGACCCTGGATGGGAGTCAGGATACAGGGCATCTATGTGGCCTTCGGCAGCTCATTCCTTAAATCTGAGCCCCACCCCGGCTGTAAAGCGGCAGAGCAGTGGGGAAGACTAACGGCGGCCCTGGCTGCTGAGAGGGTCTCACGGCGGAGCAGCTGCCATCAGGGTTACCCAGAGCTCCCTTCTCATCTGTGAGGCACCCTCCTTCCCACCTTTGGCCTTAATCCCAAGGGCAGCACCCCCAGTGTCTGCACCCCACCTGGCTCTGCCCTGCTGACCCTTGGCCTGGTTTCTCCTCCAGTAGGGAGGGGGCCACCGCCCCCCCACCCCTGCATGCCCAGACAGCTTGGCATGGCTCAGACCCAGCCATTCAGTGGACAGCTTGCCCTCTGGCCCCTCACAAACAATGGGGACTCCAGGAATATTGTCCTGCCTGGGCTGAATCAAATGCTCTAAATTTAGCCCATCTGATGCGTCCTCTGCTTCCTGCCCCTGCTGCCCTCCTTTCAAGGCGATGAGGTCACCCCGGAACCGCCTGCCCAGCAGCCAGACCCAGGGGTTTTCCAGGTCCAGGGTTGCGCTTTTGCTCTTGGGGAACGAAAAGCCAGGGGATCAGGGGTCATGAGTCCTAGTTCCCTCACTCCCTCCTGTCCTGCCCAGCCCTTCAGGCTGCTTGGTCCAGAGCCGAGTCTCCAGGAACTTTACCACAAGCCTGGGCTGGGGGAGGCCTCGGAGGGAGGGAACAGCAAGCACCCAGGGAAGGGGCTCACATTGACAAACCAGGGGCTTGGATGTGTTGGAAGAAACACAAAGTCTCATCACCCCGTTCAAGAAAGACGTATTGAGTGCCTGCTCTCTGCTGGGCCTAGTGCTGGGAAAGAAGATAAGCCTCTGCCCTCCTGGAGTAAACACATCAGAGGAAGAAGGGTAATCAGCGAGTAAACAATAAATGACCAAGATCGTCTCCATTGTGACACATGTTATGAAGGAAAGAAATCAGAGAGATGTGATCGCAAAACATGGGCAGAGGGCCCAGCTTTAGAGAAAGGGGGCAGGGAAGGCCTCTCTAGAGGTGACATTTGAGCTGGGTCTTGGATGACCAGAAAGAGCTATTCGAAGATCTGGGTGGTGCCAAGACCTCCAGGCTAGAGGAAGGACAAGGGCGGACGCCTTGCAGAGAAGAAACTTGTAGAGTTGGGATAGCCAGGGGGCCCGGAGACCACTCCCAGTAGGGATAAGGGTGGGCAGTTGCAGGAAAAGGAGGCAACAGGGGCCAGATGGAGAAGAAGCCAGGGTAACATTCCCTGTGTGAGAGGCGCGCCCCTCCCCCAGGACGATGAGCCACGTGCCTGACTCACAGATTTAAGAGAATCTGTTGGCTGCTGGGTAGAGACGGGACAGCAGGGAGACCAGGGAGGATGCTGAAGCCTGACGTCTTGGCACAATGAAAGCTGTTTTCTAGAGGCACCTGCAAAATTTACCTGCTGTGGTCCTCTCATGGGTCTCTGAGGCCCAGAAAAGGTATGTGTCTTGCCCAAGGTCACACAGCAAGTTGGAGCTCTGCCTGGAAAACGTTTTATAGGAGGTAGTAAGAGGTGTCTTGCCACCTGAAAAGGATGTGTTTTTCTCAAGAGCATCCTGTCTGAGAGGCCGCCCTCAGCCCAGTTCTGCCAGTCTGTAGGCTGTGCCGTGGGCCCTGCCTGCTCTGGTTGGGGAGGGGGTGAGTAAACTAGGGATGGCCAAGCCCCTCCCACAGTCCTCCTCCACCGCAGCCCTCTCCCCTCTCAGAAGCCCCCGCTCTCCTGCTCTGCCAAGACTCTGGCGTTGGCAGGGAGTTGCGAGGGCCTCTGGAATGTGGCTTTCCGGTGCCAGCAGCAGTGTGCCAACCTTGGTAGAGGCCTCGGGGGCGGATGGGGGAACCACCAGATCTTGTCTGGAATGGGGTGGCTGTCAGGCGGGAGCCGGCGGGGGCTGGGCCCTGCCTGCCGCTTCTCAGGTGGGGGACATCCCGCACTGGAGCAGCCCCCGGGGCTCCCAGAACTGCTGACCTGCTGTCTCTCTACTCACCATCCCTCCAGGAGCAGGGAAGCTGGTTCCCTAGCAACAGTGCCCCTATCCCACTCTTCCCTCCAGGCCCACATCCTCAGTGCCTCTAGGTTTACCCTGCAGCCCTGCTGGGGGTGAGGGGAGAGAGCGCTCTTTGAGATTCCTGTTACACCAGGAGTGAGGAAAAGAGCTCTGGGCCGAAGCTGATCTAGGTTCAAGTCCCATCTTGACAGTGATGGACTTTCTGGGCCTCAGTTTCCTCATCTACAAAATGAAGATGATGCCCCAAGGACTTGGGGTGAGAATGTAATAAGGTAACCCCCACTCCACCCCCAGGGCCTGGCACTCTCCAGCGCTCCTTGTCTGTTGGTTCCCTCCCTCCTCTCCCCTCTCCTGCTCGGTTTCCCTATCCCTGTGTCCCCTGGCCCCCTAGGGGGAATAGCAAGCTTCTTTGCTGTGCTGGGACCAGAGACCGGGAGAGATGGGACACCGGAGTGGCCAGGGGCAGTGCAGCACCTGGTTAGGGTCCTGGCTCAGGAGTCAGACAGACCTCTGTTGAGTTCTGGCTCCTCCACTGATGAGCTGTGTGGCCTTGACCAAGTTACTAAACCTCTCTGAGCCTTGATTTCCTCACTTGTCCAGTGGTAATAATAATAATGCCTTCCCCACCAGGGCCATCGGGACATAGCTATCATTGTTAGCGGGTAGGGGAAAGAGGGTATTGGGGTGCTAGTGTATCCCAGCAGCCCTAGGTTGTTGGAAGCATCTGATGAGGGTGAGAGGCACACCTGAGTGGCTGAGGAGAGAGCAGCCAGCACCCAGACACCCACCCTCCTGCGCCTCTCATGGCAGGAAAGCTGAGGGGCCAGCAATTCTCTGGGGACCCCCCGCACTCCCAGCTTTGCTTGTGGTGGAGCTGGCGAGGTCTCCTTTGCCAGCCAGACGCCCTTCAGGCCCCCTCCCCCCCTCTGCCAGCAGGGCCCAGGCCAAGATGCCTTTATTTTTAAACCTGCAAACAATGCTTGGCCAGGCACGGCCTCCTGCAGAGGACAGAGAGCGAGGATGGGCTGGAAGCCGCACTTCCGAGGCCGGCACTCCTCACCTCCAGACAGGTGCCAAGGGGACGTGGCCCTCCCACTGACAGGGGCACAGAGTCTGCTCGGGTTCCTCCCACCCCAGGCCTTGACCCTGGACCCTCAGGGGTCCAGATTCCAGAGTCTTCCGTAGTCCCTGTTCCCCTGGCCGGGACAAGCCGCCACCGTCAGATGGGCCTGGATGAGGCACACCTGCTGTTTTCGGTCCCCACAAGGGCCAGTCCCAAGAATGACTGTAGGACCCAGGACATCCGGCCCCTCACAGGGGCTGGCTCAGACTCCCGTTCCAGCCCAGAGCCCCCTCAAGACCAGGCTGGACATTCGGCATCTTTGGAAAGGCTCCCCGCCCAGTGCCCTTGATCCACCACTGCCCACTCCCACCTCCCTCTGCCCACAGCTCTGCAGAAAACTCCTGCTGAGTCTGTTCAGCAGGAGGGCGGCGCACTTGGCAGTGACCAGCGGCTCAACACCCCTGGAGGGCGGGGCCAGAGCAGTGGACCAGGAGTCAGGGAAGTGGGGTCTAGTCCTGGTTGTGCCATTAACCTCCACGTGACCTTGAGCAAGACCCATAACCATCCCTCTGCCTCAGTTTCCTCTTCTGCAGAACAGGGGTAATCGACCCACCCTACTCCCATCTCAGGGTGGGAGACAGCTTTGTAAGCTCTGAGGTGCTGCATATGTGTGGGACACAGGGCCTCTGGATGGGCAGGAGACACTGGAAACCGGTGTCCCCAGTACCTGCTGGTCTCTACGAAGAGCCACAGACACCAGACCCCAGAGCCTGGCTTCAGATCCCGGCCCTCTGTGGTCAGGCTCAGTCTTTAGGTGGGGCAACTACCCAGGTCCCCATCTGTAAAATGGGATCATGACCTGTCTCCAAGGGCTGCTGGGAAGACTGATTCGCATCAGCTCTTATCACGTGTGTGGTAGAGCCAAGAGGTACACGTGTGTGAGTGTGCCCGGGTGTGCACGTGTCTCCTCCTGCTGGCATCTCCTCCCGCTGGGACGCTACTCCCAGAACCTGGCTCCACCCCGGGCCACTGGGGAACGGCCTCAAAGGGAGACCTCTCGAATGCATAAAGAAGATGTGGTACATATATGCAATAGAATATTACCCAGCCATAAAAAAGAACGAAATAACGCCATGTGCAGCATCATGGATGGACCTAGAGACTGTCATACTGAGTGAAGTCAGTCAGAGAAAGACAATTGTCATATGATATCACTTGTATGTGGAATCTGAAAAAAAATGGTACAAATGAACTTATTTACAAAACAGAAATAGAGTCACAGACGTAGAAAACAAACTTATGGCCACCAGGGGGGAATGTGGGGAGCGGGGATAAATTGGGAGATTGGGATTGACGTATACACACTACTATATATAAAATAGATCACTAATAGGGACCTGCTGTATAGCACAGGGAGCTCTACTCAATACTCTGTAATGGCCTATATGGGAAAAGAATCTAAAAAAGGAGTGGATATACGTATATGAATAACTGGTTCACTTTGCTGTACAGCAGAAACTAACACAACATCATAAATCAACTATACTCCAATAAACATTTTTTTAAAAGGGAGACCTCTGGGAGGGAGCAACGGTGAGGGGACAGGTCACTGAAGGCCTCAAAATGGGCTGTCTCTCCTGTCGCCCAGGCAGCTTTGAAGTTCCCCATAGCAGCACTGCCTGTTATAGTTCCTGTAGTTATTTCATCTGCCGTCTCTCCGCACCCATGAGGAACGAGATCTTGTCTGTTTTGTCCACTGCTATGCCTCAGTGCCTAGACCAGTGCCAGGCACACAGTAGGTGTTCAACAAGTACGCGAATGGATAGTTTTGCTGTTGTCAGCTCTATCAAGCCGTCAGGCACATACACGAAAGTCACCAGTTGTCCAGCCTCAAACGTGTACAGTGGTGTAACCACCACCTCCATCAGGACGGAGAACATTTTCTCACCCTAAAGGTCCCTTCAGGGCCCTTCCTAGTGAATCTCACCCCTCGCCCCTGGCAACCACTGGCCTGCCTTCTAGTACGGTAATGTTGCACTTTCTAGAATTCTGTGTAAGCAGGGGAGTGACGTGATCACACCTGCATTTGACGAGGCAGTGCCAGCTGCTGTGTGGGTCCTGGCGAGGAGGGCCGAGGGGGATGGAGGGACCCGGCAGGATGGAGGTGACGGTGACAGGCCTGGTCCAGGAAAGGTGGAGGGTTTGAGAAGAACCCTCAGGACCAGGTGAGCATCTTGTGGCGGCCGAGGCGAGGTTTCCACTGGAGCAGCTGACCAGAGGCTGAGCGGACCGGAGACTGAGGGGGCCGTCACGGAGCACGAGCTCAGGAGACGTCGCTGGCTTGCCTGGGAGAGAGATGCGCCCAGAGGCACCTGAGTGCGTGGGTGTGCATGCACTCCCAAGCACAAGCACACCTGTGCACACACACAAGGAAGAGGGCAGCCCAGCCTCAGGCAGATGGCGCAGAGTTAACAGCCGCCGAGAGGCACAGCCGCTCAAAGCCTGGCTGTTTCCATCTTCCCTGCAGGGGAGAACCTCTCCAGGCTGCACAGAGAGAAGCGAACATGGTTGGCAAGAAGTGGGGAGGGGAAGCTCTCGTTCACTGAGGCCCGGCCCTGTGAGAGGCATGGCTCACGTGGAAGGAATCCCATCCTTAGGATGTAGCTGCTCCCTCTTACAAATGAGGAAGTGGAGGTGTGAAGATTCTGAGTGATTCGGTATCCTTGCATTCGGTATCCATGCTCTTCTTACAGCACAACCTTGACCCTCCTCCCGTGGAGACACACTCCTCCCGTGTTCCCTCTCCTCCAATCTGGATGGACTTGGAATTTGCAAAAGCAATGCTCTGTGGTTTCTGAGCGAGGTCAGAAAATGCAGTGCACCTTCTAC
Source organism: Phocoena sinus (assembly GCF_008692025.1). Taxonomy (NCBI): domain Eukaryota; kingdom Metazoa; phylum Chordata; class Mammalia; order Artiodactyla; family Phocoenidae; genus Phocoena; species Phocoena sinus. The sequence goes on along the minus strand of NC_045772.1, from coordinate 9,362,842 downwards.
AGGGTTCTCTTGGGACACTCATCTCTGGAGCTCTGAGGGTCACCATGCTGGGAGGAAGCCCAACCAGCCCACATAGAGAGACCAAACAGAAGGGCCCAGAGAGGACAGGAGGAGGAGAAAGACACCTGGCCAGCACACACTGCAGCCACTGGCTGCAACTGCATGAGGGACCCTAAGCCAGATCACCCAGCCAAGCCCTTCCCAAATTCATGACTCACAGAAACTATGAGAAATAATAAAATTGTTCTTGGGCTTCCCTGGTGGTGCAGTGGTTGAAAGTCCGCCTGCTGATGCAGGGGACACGGGTTCGTGCCCCGGTCCGGGAAGATCCCACATGCCGTGGAGCGGCTGGGCCCGTGAGCCATGGCCGCTGAGCCTGCGCGTCCGGAGCCTGTGCTCCGCAACGGGAGAGGCCACAACAGTGAGAGGCCCGCGTACCGCAAAAAAAAAAAAAAAAAACCCACAACAACAAAATAATAATAATAAAATGGTTCTTGTTGTTTTAAGCTGCTAAGTGTGGAGTTCGTTCGTTATGTAGCTGTAACTAATTAGAACACGACCCATTGCAAATCCTGTTGGACTGATGTTCAAAATAATCCAGAATCCGGGCTTCCCTGGTGGCGCAGTGGTTAAGAATCTGCCTGCCAACGCAGGGGACATGGGTTCAAGCCCTGGTCCGGGAAGATCCCACTTTCGCGGAGCAACTAAGCCCGTGCGCCACAACTACTGAGCCCATGTGCCACAACTATTGAGCCTGCACTCTAGAACCCGTGCTCCGCAACAGGAGAAGCCACCGCAATGAGAAGCCTGCGCACTGCAACAAAGAGTAGCCCCCACTCTCCGCAACTAGAGAAAGCCCACGCGCAGTAACGAAGACCCAACACAGCCAAAAATAAATTAAAAAGAAAAAATCCAGAATCCAACTGCTTCTCACATCTCCACCCACCACCCTAATCTGGGCCACCATTACCTCTTGTCTGGACAACTCAGTAGCCTGCTGACTGGTCTCCCTGCTTCTGCCCTCGACCCCGCAGTCTGTTCTCTGCACAGCAGCCAGAGCGCACCCGTGGAGCACAGACACCTCTTCTCAAAGCCCTCCAGTGTCTCCCATCTCCCTCAAGACCTGACGGCGACCCACAGGCCCTACACGCGCTGCCCCCACGACCTATCTGACCTCAGCTCCCCCGATTCTCCCCTCCTTCACTCCACTCCCACAGTTTCCCCAAACTCATCAAGCACATTCCTTCCTCAGAGCCCTTGCTCATGCTATCCCTTCTGCCTAGGATTGCTTTTCCTCCCAGAGGTCTTCCTGGCTCGCTCCCTCACCCCTTCAACTCTCAGCCCCAGTGCCACCCCCTCCCTGCTTTCCTTTTCTCCATTGAATTTCCACCTCCGAATGATGGTGATAAATTATGCCTCCTTTTTTTGTTGCGTGCCTTCTTCATTATCACACGAGCTCCCTGTGTTTTTACTGCTTTATCCTCAGTGCCTAGTGCAGGGCCTGGCATGTAGTAGAGCTTCAGATGTCCAGGGAATGAACAAAAGAATGAATGGATGAATGAATGAATGACTCCAGAATCCTTCCACTCAGCTGAAACCCCTGATAGATAAGAGGATAAGAGAAGGGGTGTTGAGCTGCCCTCCTGCCCATCCAGGGTACATCCTCATGCCCCAAATGAGGAAACTGAGGCCTGAAAAGGGAAATCATTTGTTGAAGGCCAGCCAATCATTTATGTGTTCAACAAGTGTAAAAGCTTTATAGCATCCAAACCTTCCAGTCTTCGAATCCAGACTTCCTGAGTTCAAATCCCAGGGCTGCCACTTGCAAGCCTAGGGGGCAAGTAACTTCACCTCTGTGCCTCAGTTTCCTCACATGTAACATAGGGATAATCCTCCAACCCAGAGGCAGGGGCACATTTGCCCTGCGGCAGGTGAGCTTTAAGCCCCAGAAGCCCTCACCTGCATGGCCCCATCCAAGGCACCATTCCTGTTTCATGTTCTTAATCATATATGTTTTCCTGAAAGATCCCAAGAATGATTCAGCTTCAGGCCCCACCAATCCAGGACTGCCTCCCGCACCGCCCATGGCGTTTTCAGAATTAAATGAGTTACTGCCCCCAGGGTGGTGCCTGGCACATAGTGAGTGCCTGGTGCTATGTCGTTGAGGGCCCACTGTGTGCCAGGCACAGCGCTTGGAGCTAGGGATTCAGTGATGAACAAAACAGACCAAGCCCCTGTCCTTGTGGAGCTTATGTCCTGAGAAGGGGAATAGACAAAAAACAAGTGAGCAAATAGGCGATAAAATGGCAGGCAGTGGGGCTTCCCTGGTGGCGCAGTGGTTAAGAACCCGCCTGCCAATGCTGGGGACACGGATTCGAGCCCTGGTCTGGGAAGATCCCACATGCCCGGAGCAACTAAGCCCGCGAGCCACAACTACAGAAGCCCGCGAGCCACAACTAACGGAAGCCCACGCACCTAGAGCCCGTGCTCCGCAACAAGCCGAGCACCGCAACGAGATGCCCGCGCACCGCGACGAAGAGTAGCCCCCGCTCGCCGCAACTAGAGAAAGCCCGCACACAGCAAGGAAGACCCAACGCAGCCAAAAATAAATAAATAAATTTATTAAAAAAAAAAAACAACAGGCAGGCAGTGATGCGGGCAATAATGTACAATCAAGTGGTCCTGGGTTGGGGAAGGGGGGTGGGGAGGGGGCAGTGCAGTGCAGAGGGGTCGGGTGTTTTCTCTGAGCAGGTGACATTTAAGAGGTGAATGATTAAAAGAAGAGAGCCATTTGAGGCAGAGGGAGCAGCAGGTGCAAAGGCCCTGGGGTAGGAAGGAGCTGTATGCATTGGAGAAACAGCAACAAGGCCAGTGGGAAGTGAGTGAGGAAGCAGCAGCAGGAGATGCCGTCAGAGGAGCCCGGCCGCTGGGTCCACTTCCCTCTCCCCTTCCTGCCTCTGACAGACCAGCACTTGCAGAACTGCCCGTTCCACCCCTAGGCCCGAGCTAGGCTGCCGCTCTGCCACCACCCCTCCTGCCTTGTGACCTCAGCCCCACCCAGCCCCAGTCCCCAGCCCCCACTTCCCCTTCCACTTGTGACCTGGGAAGGCAGGAACCGCATCCTTCATAAACTGCATCTCCTCTCCCTCACTCCTTCCTGGACTTCCAGAGTGGATGGCAGTGGACAGAGCAGCTGGCCCCCAGTCAGTGGCTGACTCCCTTTTGACTCCCATCTGCCTTCCCACCCCTCACCACCCGCTGGCCCCCGGTGGCGTCAGACCCTGGTAGCCTCCTCTCCTTCCCTTTCAGCAATCCTCCTAGAAACCATGGGGGTTCCCCAAATGCATCAGCCGTTCCCTGGGCCCAGAACACCCTTTCTTCCCTCCTCCCTCTGACCGAATCTCCGCTGTCGCCTCCTCCTGGAAGTCCCTGGGTTATGAGCAGAAGATGGGTCTTGCCCATCTCTATACCCCAGGGCTGGGTGTAGGGCCTGGCACCAAGAAGGATCTTAGTAGATGGATGAATAAGTGAATGGACAAACAAGGAAGTTACCTGGGTCCACTTGGTGTGTTATCCACTGGCCTGTGCTGGGCACAGAAGTTAGGGATGACGATGACAGACCCTCTCGCATTCAAGTGCGAAGACTCCATTCCCCAAAGCCAGGGTTCTGGAGCAGGTCTGGGCTCTGCACTCATTTACTGTGTGACCTTGGGAAGCCACTGGCCTGTGCTGAGCTCTCCTCATTTGCCAAAGCAGCAGCTGGAAGAGGCTAAATGATCTCACAGCATCAGGGTCACAAGTGTGGACTCGAGCCAGGCGGCCTGGGCTCAAATCCTGGCCCTGCCCCCATGCCAGTTGTGTGACCGTGGGCGAGTTTCTTAACCCCTCTTATCCTCCAGCTCCCCATCTGTAGGTGCTGAAGAGCTTCAGGGCCTGTCTCGCAGAATTTGTCTGAAGATTCACAGCACTGGACACGTGTTAACCATCAGGTTAATTAGACCATAATTTGGTCTGAGGTCCTTGATCTGCGTCTAACGGGATGTGACAGGTTTGTTGGACACACCTACTATGTGTCAGAGTAGGAGGCTGGGAGTGTCCAGGACTGAGGTTCTGAGGTCTCTTGTGGCACCAAGGATGGGGCGACTGTCACTCCTGGCTGGAAGCGTGGTACGCATCACTCATATGTGCGGGCTGCGCACACAGGCGCTCTTTTTCGTGTACACGCTGCCTGCCCGAAAGCAGCCTCTGCCCTTCCCCACACCGCTGGACCCTCTGAGGGGTCAAATGTGAAAGTGGGTGCTGAGGGAAACTGAGGGTAATCCCATCGTGCAGACTGAGCTTCCAGAGACCTGCTGGGACATGTCCCCCCAAACCACCCATCCTACCCCATACTCTCCCAGGGAATGATGGACCGGAAATGAGGTCGCAGGCCACACATGGGAGGTTCCAGGGACCCCAGCCAGTAAGGGGCTGCCTCTCAGACTCTTGTGTCCCTGCCCCTGAGGGCCAGGGTGAGATGACCTCATGTGAACAGAGAGAGTTTAGGAATCTTAGTGACCTCTGTGTCCAGAGCCCGTGGCATAGGGGAAGCTGAGGCCACGAAGGCTGAGTGACTTGCCCAAGGTCACACAGCAGTGGGGGCAGAGCTGGGATCAGAACCCAGAATTCCAAGCCCCTAGCCCTGCTCCGCCTCCACACACTGAAGCATTTCTGGAAATTACCCCAGTTTTACTTTCCAAAATGAGTCAGGAACATCTGTACCTCAGGGGCCAAAAATACTCCCAAGGACTCCCTAACAAAGACACTGACATCTTCCCGAGGTGTCTGAAAGCAGAACTGGCCTTCCCAGGAGCTGTTAATAACGACGCCATTGCGTTCATTCGGCCAGAGTTCCGGAAGTCCTTAGAAAGCCACGTTCTTGTGCTGTTCTTGCTACTGTAAAGTAGGGAACCAGGCCCCATTTGCCAGGGGACACCACTGAAGCCCAAAGGGGTGGAGTGATTTGCCCAGGGTCACACAGCCCTGGTTCTGAACTCGGGTTCCAACCCCAAGCCCAGAACCTTCTCTGACTCCCTGGAGGTGAGTTGGACCTTCCCTCTCAGCGATCTCGGCAGATCTCGGCTGCATAGACTCCCACTCCCAAATTCAAATTCTTTTTCATTTTTAATGTCTTTACTATAAAAGCAACATGTTCACTTACGAAAAATGCACAAAAGTCAAAATAAGGAAGAAAAATCACCACTCACAGCCCCACCACCCAGGACAATCATTGTTAAGGTTTGATGTATTTCCTTCCATAGTTTTTTGTTTGGGACCTTTTTTTAAACCTGGCTGAGATCATACTGTATATTAAAAGAAAAAAAACAAAACGGTGGTATCCTGCCTTTTTGACTTGCCATTATATCACGGGCACTTTTCTGGTTATTTTACTCCCTATAACCTCGTTTCTTTTTCCTCTTCTCTGAATCTCATTTTTATTGGCTGCCTAATATTTTGTCAAGTGGAAGTTCCATAGTTTATTTAGCCATTCCCTTATTGTCGGACATCTCAGGTATTTCCAGTTCTTCAGTGTTATAAATAATATATTTTGCTTGGGCGTCCCTGGTGGCGCAGTGGCTGGGAGTCCGCCTGCCGATGCAGGGGACGCGGGTTCGTGCCCCGGTCCGGGAGGATCCCACATGCCGCGCAGCGGCTGGGCCCGTGAGCCATGGCCGCTGAGCCTGCGTGTCCGGAGCCTGTGCTCCGCAGCGGGAGAGGCCGCAACAGTGAGAGGCCCGCGTACCGCAAAAAGAAAAAATATATATATATATTTTGGTAGATCATTGTACATAAAGCTTTCCTTTTTCCATATTTAGGGATACCTCCTTGGCTGCAATGGAATTACTGGGTCAGTGAGTCATATGGGTTTCTTGCACGCTTGGTCAAATTGCTTTTCAAAGGCCCTGAGCCACGCCCATTCTACAGGTGAGCAAAGCGAGGCCCCAAGAGGTGATGTGAACTGTCCACAGTCACTCAGCCAGTCAGTGATGCCTGCAGTTCTTCCTCAGTCCCTCACCTACCTCCTCCTCCATCACACGTTCCTCTAATCATTCACTCATTCATTCATTCATTCAACAGAAAAAGTACACGTACTTTGTGCCAGGCACAGGTCTAGGTCCTGGAGATACTGTAGTAAGCAAAACAGACAAAACCCCTGCCTTCAAGACGTTTCCATCCCAAAGGCATAGAGGGAAGGAGGGAACAGGAAGACTGCCTTGGCATTTGGCTCTATGCAAATCAAGGTGCTCATTTGCATCTCAGAGTCCGGAACAGAGAAGGCAGAGGGTGACATCTGGCAGCCCCGAGGACAGAATCCAGCCCAGCTTCCCTTGACCCCAAACTGTTTTTTAAAATTTGGGCTTTCCTTAAAAATTGAGAGATTTCTTGGATTTCTGGCATCTCCTGGATACACTGCAACCCAGACCCTGCCCCAGCCACGCCAGACCCGGCCACCTCGGCCCACACTGGGCTCGGCTCCTTGGTCGTGCTTCCTGCACACATTCAGTGCACGGGCTTTTTGTGATGTGAGCTGGGCTGGAGGGACTCGGTAATAAGAACAATAACAATAGTAACACTGAGACCAGTAACAAGGAGGCAAAGTCACAAGGGCAGGTGACAGAGCTGCAGGTGAGGGACAAGATTTGAACGGGGCAGTTGGGCTCCTGAGTCCAGGCTCTCAACTGCATCCAGCTGACAGTTTAGTGCAGAAGCTGTCAGGCACCAGAAGGGCCCCCAGGTGGACAAACAGCCCTGCCTTGGCCAGAGGAAGCTCAGAGGGGTCCCCAGGGCCAAGAAGCAGCGCTGAGAAAATGGGCCTAGGATGGGAACTGAAAAGTCAGGTTGGAGATTTCCCGTTTCTTTGAACCTGGGGTTCCCTCTGCCCAAAATGACCTTTCCCCCTTTCCTTTGCCTGCTTAATGTTATTCTTGCTCAGCTGAGATGCCACCTCCTCCAGGAAGCCCTCCCTGACCCAGGGAGGAGTTTGCAGCTGGTTCCTGAACCCTGGTCCAGGCCAAAGGGGGCACAAGACCTGGCAGGGTGGGAGAGACTGGAGCACCAACAGCATCCAGGTTCTCAAGTTCCCACAACTCCCCTCCCACAGCCCCTGCAATTCTCACCCTTCAACTGCCAACCCCTGATCCAGCTCCTCGATGCAGGTTAGGAGAGAAAGGAAGAGTGAGCAGTGACTGCAGGACAGTGTGTGTGGCTGGTGGCCTCGGGGTCCGAGTCATGTGTGCACATCCCAGATTTACTCTCCCTGGCTGGGTGACCTTGACATTCCTTAATCTCTCTGTGCCTCAGTTTCCTCGATGCTTTTTTTTTTTTGGCCACGTAGAGCAGTATGTGGGGATATTAGTTTCCCCACCAGGGATTGAACCCACAGCCCACGGCAGTGAAAGTGCTGAGTCCTAACCACTGGACCGCCAGGGAATTCCCTCCTCACTTCTAAACCAGACTGTAAAGGAGTGCTTAGCTCCCAGTCACTGCGAGACTTAACTGGAAAAGACCTGATGTGGATGCCCCAATAAGTGCTCACTCTTGTTGTTATGAGTGAACAGGGAGCGTGCACCCACGGAGTCAGAGGCTCACAGAACGCCGGGGGCCTACAGCGCCTCAGCCCCTCTCTCCCATTCTACAGTTGAGGCAACTGAGCTCAGAGAGGGAGGAGGCTATGCCTTAAACAAGAGCCTCTTACCCCCCACCCCACCCAGTTGCTGTCACCAGCTGCCCTTGCTCCTGGGTCCACCCCCCTTGAAAATGTTTCTGATAACGGATTCAGTGACCCCGGGGCCCTGCCCTTAAAGGGCCAGTGTGTGTGTCTTCTGCCCTGGGCCCAGCCAGGGCCTGCTCCCTGAGCGTTCACCTCTCTGGGAAGGAACTCTTCCCCCCAGAGACCGCCTCCCCTGGCCATCAAGGGAGGGGGTGGCTTCCTGGCCTGAACAATGGGGCTGGGCTGTCCCTCAGCCTCTGGCATGCAGGGACGTGGGGATATTTAATGAGGATGCCATTCCCATTCAGGGAGCACAGGGAATGTGGAGATGGGGGCAGGAGAGGGGGCTTCAGGCCCCAGTTGGACGCAGCAGCATCATTGGGAAACACTCCCCAGCCTTGTCCTGGTGACTTGGGCAAGGGGTTCCATCTCACTGGGCCTCAGTTTCCTCACCTGTAAAACGGAGAATGACAAAGTCATCTATCCCATAGGGTAGTTGTGAAATTAACCAAATCCTTGACATAAAGGGCTTAACACCGAGTAGGTGGAGCCAGAACTCACACACAAGGTGAAGCCAGGCAGTGAGGGCAACAGCTACACACACACACTCAGCTGTCACCTGCCTGGGGGAGAATCCCACTCTGCCCTTCCGGCTGTGTGGCCTTGGGCAAGTTACTTAACCTTTCTGTGCCTTGGGTGCCTCATCTGTAAAATGGGAATACTAACAGTCCCTCTGCAGAGGACTGTCTGAAATTAACTGAGTTAACGAATGTAAAGCACTTCAAGAATGGTGCTGGGCCCTTTCTAAGCGCTTGTCGTTGTGGCCGTCATCATCACCTCCTTACCTTCTTCCGAGCTTCCTGTGACAGCTGTAACAAACCACCACTCACACGGTGACTTAAAACAACACAACTTTTTCATCTTACGGTTTTGGAGATCCAGATGTCGGCAGGGCTGTGTTCCCTTCGGGAGGCTCTAGAGGAGAATCCGTTTCTTTGCCTTTTCCAGCTTCTAGACGCCGCCCTCATCCCCTGGCTTATGGCCCTTAAGCCAACAACAGCATCTTCTGATCTCTGCTTCTGCTGTCACATCTCCTCTCTGTGACCCACTTCCCTCCCTCTGTTTTTTTTAACTTTTTACTTAGAACTCATTTTAGCTTCACGGAAGTAGGAAAGGTAATTCAGTGAGTTCCCACATACCTTCACCCAGATTTCCCTGTTAACATTTATCAAAAGGAAGACCTTAAAAAAAAAAAAAAAAAAAGGAAGACCTTAATCTTGATACATGTTAAATGCATGTATCATACCTGTAAACTGCAGACTTTATTCAGATGTCACTAGCTTTACCACCAGTGTCCTTTCCCTGTTCCGGAATCCATCCAGGATCCCATGTGACATTTTTCACCTTCATCCCTACCACCTGTGATGTTCCTCGGTCTTTCCTGACCTTGACACTTTTGAGGAGTGCTGCTTGGGTATTTTGTCCCTCCATTTGTTTTGTGTTTTGTTTTTTTTTTGCGGTACGCGGGCCTCTCACTGCTGAGGCCTCTCCCGTTGCGGAGCACAGGCTCCGGACGCGCAGGCTCAGCAGCCATGGCTCACGGGCCCAGCCACTCCGTGGCATGTGGGATCTTCCCGGACCGGGGCACGAACCTATGTCCCCTGCATCGGCAGATGGACTCCCAACCACTGTGCCACCAGGGAAACCCATTCCATTTGTTTTTTTTAAAAACAGCTTTATTGGGAATTCCCTGGTGGTCCAGGGGTTAGGACTCGGTGCTTTCACTGCTGTGGCCCCAGGTTCAATCCCTGGTGGAGAACGAAGATCCAGCAAGCCGAGTGGCGCGGTCAGAAAAAATAAATTAAAAATATAAAAACAAAAACAGCTTTATTGAGATGTAATTCACATACCATACAATTCACCCATTTAAAGTATACAATTCCATGACTTGTGGTTTATTACATTATTTTTTAAAGTATTTATTTATTTTTTGGCTGCATCGGGTCTTAGTTACGGCACACGGGCTCTTTCGTCGCGGTGCGTGGGCTTCTCTCTAGCTGCGGTGTGCAGGCTCAGTAGTTGCAGTACACAGGCTCCAGAGCGTGTGGGCTCTGTAGTTGCAGCACACAGGCTCTCTAGTTGTGGCGCACGGGCTTAGTTGCCCCGCAGCACGGGGAATCCTAGTTCCCTGACCAGGGATCGAACCGGCATGCCCTGCATTGCAAGGCGGATTCTCAGTCACTGGACTACCAGGGAAGTCCCAGATGCAGTTCAGCTGTTTCCCTCTGATAAAGACCCTTGTGATTACATTGGGCCTTGCTGGGTGATCCAGGCTAAGCTCCCATCTCAAGATCACATCTGCAAAATCTCTTTTGCCCTGCAAGGCAAATGTCCGGGGATCACGACCTGGCCATCATCATGGGGGTCGGGGGAGACGCTGTGGCTCTGTCTGCCACGCCTCCCTTGGAGCCATCAGCCACCCCATACCGGCAATTACCTGTCCACCCACTGGCCCTGCGCTCTTGCATGCAGAGTCTGGTCGGCCTTGCTCACTGTCGTGTCCCCGGTACCTGGAACGAGGCCCTGGGAAATCTGAATTCCTACATTCACCAGCATTCACAACAGCCTGAGCACAGGAAATGGCCATTTTTGTCAAAAATGGTCAAGTAGAAATTTCCGTCTGGTCACTCTAGTTTGTGCTGGCAAACTAGGCACGGAGGACCTGGCTTCCACCTCCACTGTCTGTGCAGAACGAGGCATTCCCAGACCCGTTTTACAGATGATCCGGTGGCACATTAGCCCCCAGGTGTCTCTGCCCCCAGGCTCCTCCCCTTGACGCTGCAGGCTGGGAGCCACGGGGGCCTTCCAGGCTGCTAAAATCCTGAAATACACTCAAATTCACCGGTAACCAGTCTCGACTCCAGGCCTCTAGATGCCCCCACGCAGCTCAGACCTCCATCCCCCCACCGAGCCCCAGCACGTCCTCGTGAGCTGGTAACTAGTGGGTCTCACCTGGCCCAGAAGGGGGTCCTCGGACCTGCTCCCCCGGTCACCTGATTGGCCGCTGTCTGGGCCGCACTGGGCGTGAACGCTTTTCTATCTCTCCCCTGCTCCGGCATATAGTAGGTGCTCAATGAGCCTGAAAACCCTCTCAGCCCCTTGCTTCCTGCCCAGTGCTCAGTCCACTCAGCCTCACTTCTGGCCCCCCCACCATGGCCTCCGTGCTGCCGGGGAGCCCCCCCACTTCCCAGGGGACCGCTGGGTGTGAGGGGGGCTGAACAAGAGGGCTTTGAGGCAGCCCTATCTCCGGAGGGAAGTCGAGGAGATAACACAGCTTCTCACTTTCCCAGCCTGTCTCAGACCAGAGATAACCCAGGGGAGATGGGGTGCCCAGAGCCCTACTAGCAACGGGGCCACCCACCTGCCCCCTGGGTCTCCCACGTTCCCACTATCACAGACTCCGGGCTGAAATCTGAGGAGCCACTCGGAAGAACTGCCTGAGACAGGCAGATGATAAGCCAGCCAGAGCTGGTGGGGAGGGGGACAAGTCTCCAGTGTCCCCTGGAAAATGACCCATAGGCTGCAGCCACCCTTCCCAAAGCCTGATTCCACCCATACCTCCCCCAGAGAGCCGACCCTGACCCGCCGCACGCTCTCCAGAGCTGCCCTGAGACACAGCCCAGCCAACGGCCCTGCAAAAGCACCGGATCCAGTCCTCTGGCTGACCAGTGAAGAAGCCGAAACCAGAGAGGTTGGGAGGCTAGCCCGAGTCACACAGTGTCTTGACAGTGGAGCAAAGGCTTAAACCCAGATCCCTCAGTTGCTGCAAGTTCCTCTTCAGCACACCAGCCGTGGAAGGCCAGCGCCCAGGTGGGCTGAGTGTCTAATGAATGAATGAGCGAGTGAATGGCTCAACCTGCTCAGTTTCTTACCAGAGGAGCGCCTCTCGGCCTAGTTTGCTCACCAGCCTGACCCCAGCTCAGCACCCTTTTGAGCTTCCTGACTCACCCACACACCCCAGTGGAAGCGGCAGGTGGAGAGGAGACGCTCACGCAGGGACAGGTGTGCTGCTTCCCGCACACCAGCAGCCCAGGCACTGCTGGCCTGCTCTCTGCCCATCACCAGGCTGAGCGAGGCTTTCCCTGCAGGACCGGAACCCCCCAGCATTTGGGGCCCAGGAGTACAGGCTGGCCCAAGACCCAGAACACAGACCCCGGCCCCCAGCCGGCCCTGGCAGGCCAGTGACTAGAGAGTGAGCCCCCCTGGGGGTCTGGAAGGCCCCCCTCTTGCTTTCAATGAATTCACTTGTAGCACCAAATCTGATGCTCACGGCAGAATAAATTTTAGTTGGGGAAACTGAGGCCGGAGCAGATATCTTGTCCAAGGTCACAGAATGAGACAGAGGAAGACAGAAATAGGACTCAGGGGTCATTTCTTTGAGCCTGCAGCCCCAGGGGGGCTCCATTTTTTTTTTTTTTTTTTTGTGGTACGCGGGCCTCTCACTGCTGTGGCCTCTCCCGTTGCGGAGCATAGGCTCCTGACGCACAGGCTCAGCGGCCGTGGCTCACGGGCCTAGCTGCTCCGCGGCATGTGGGATCTTCCCGGACCGGGGCACGAACCCGTGTCCCCTGCATCGGCAGGCAGACTCTCAACCACTGTGCCACCAGGGAAGTCCCTTTTTTCTTTCTTTTATTCGTCTATTTGTTTATTTATTGGCCGTGCCATGCTACTTGCAGGATCTTAGTTCCTCCACAAGGGATTGAACCTGGGCCCCCAGCAGTGGAAGCGTGGAGTCCTAACACCTGGACCTCAGGGAAGCCCCCAGGGGACTCCTCATACCTCCTTGTCCCCCCATCACCTGTGCCCTCCACTCCCATGATTTTGTGATGCACAAGGCCCTCCTCCCAGATTCTGTGCCCCAGTGTGGTGGGCCGAAGCTCGCCAGCCCTGTCCCCACCATCTCTCACGATTTCCTCTGAACCTCGATTTTCTCCTCTGCCATCAGGGGAGCTGATAATAGTACAAATTTCATGATGTTTTTGTGAGGATTAAATGAGATGCTGCCATTTGAATAGACATTTCTCCAAAAAATGTATGTGAATAAGCACAGGAAAAGATGATCACGATTAGTGGTTAAGGAAATAAAAATGAAAACATTACTCCTACAAGGATGGCTATAATCAAAGGCAGACAGAAGAAAGTGTTGGTGAGGCTGTAGAGAAATTGAAGCCTTCCTACATTGCTGGTGGGAATGTAGCATGATTCAGCCACTTTGGAAACAGTTGAACAGTCCCTCAGAATGTTAAGCAAAGAGTTACCATATGAGCCAACAATTCCCCACCAAGAGAACTGAAAACAGATGTCTACACAAAGACTTGCACAGGAATGTTGGTAGCAGCATTCTTCCTAAGAGCCAAAAAGTAGAAACAACGCGAGTGTCCATCCATGAATGAATGGATAAACCAAAAGTTATATATCCATGCAGTGGAATATTATTCAACCATAAAAAAGAATGAAGCATTGGGCTTTCCTGGTGGCGCAGTGGTTAAGAGTCCGCCTGCCAATGCAGGAGACACGGGTTCGATCCCTGTTCCGGGAAGATCCCACATGCCGTGGATCAACTGGGCCCGTGAGCCACAACTGCTGAGCCTGTGCCCTGGAGCCTTCGAGCCACAGCTACTGAGGCCCGTGCACCTAGAGCCCGTGCTCCGCAACAACAGAAGCCACCGCAATGAGAACCCGTGCACGGCAACGAAGACCCAACGCAGCCATAAATAAATTTATTAAAAAAAAAAAAAAAGAATGAAGTATTGATACATGCTACAACATTAAAAGACCACATATTGTATGATTCCATTTATGTGAAATGTCCAGAATAGGCAAATCCATAGGGAATAGATGCGTGGTTCCAGAGGCTGGGCCGGGGGTACGGGAGTGACTGCCAATGGCTACTGGGTTGCTTTATGGGACAATCTAAAATTAGATTATGGTGATGTCTGTGCAACTATGTAAATATCCTAAAAACCACTGAACCAGACACTTTAAGTGGGTGAACTTCACAGTACATAAATTACATCTCAATAAAGCTATTTTAACAAATGAGATACTCCAAGCTTGCCTGTCCAGCATGTGGTTAGACTCAGGGGTGGTAGTGGGTAGGATTGGTAGCCTTGTTACTTGCACCATCATCTCTTTTGCTCTTCACAACCCCATGAGGTGGGCATTTGGCGGGCATTTGAGAGCAGCGTGTGGGATAGAGGAGGCAGCCTTTCCAGGGGAGATGGATTGGGGCACCATTAGCTGCATTTTCAGGTACCAGGCTCTGTAGTAGACTTTGTGGGGAGGGAGATAACAAAGGCCCCCGGGGTCTGGCCCTCCCACCCTTCCCCACTCCAGGCCTCTGCTTTCCCATCTGTCAAAAAAGGCTTCATCAGTGGTTTTCAAACTGTGTTCCAAGGCACCCTGTGGCCAAGAAGAGATTTCAACCGCCCCTGAGAAAGGATGCCCCTGAGGTTCCCGCTGGGACTCCAACCCTGTCTCTGTCTCCCCTTCAGGCCTGGCCCACACCTACAGGATGTGGCTGCCAAACGTAGGTGGGGAAGAGGAAGGCGTGGGGGGTCGTGCGCAGGAATCCACATCCTGGGGACCAGGAGATGGGAACTCCAGGCGCCTGTAGCCTAGCTTCCGGCTCCAACCTAGGGAAGAAGCCTCAGCTGCCGCCTCCCAGGATGCAGCCGCCTGGCTCAGAGTCCAAAGCCCATCCCGGACATGGTGCCGGCACTTCCGCTTCCCTTCTGGTAGGGGAGACCCTCTGGAGCCTCTTGTTCAAGGCCCAGGTCCCCAGGCCTGGATTACTCACAGCTCTGGCTACCGAGTCCCAGACAACCCGAGAACCTGGCAAGAGGGTAAAGCTGAGCCTGCGCTGGGCACTGAGGACCGTGCCCTTGGGGAATTCACAAAGCCCCCGTTATGTTTGCATGACTCTAACCCCAGCATCAGAGACCCTCCTGTGGATCAGATGGGGAGTTAGTGAGCGAAGCAGAACGGCGGGTCCTACGGCTGAGTGGAGCTCCCTTGCCCTGTCCCAAGGGCACAGCTGCTACTTGGCTGTAGGCAGCTGTTGCCAGCCATTTTGTTTTTTAAGAGAAGCCAGATATCTGGATTTTAATGTGAAATCTGCAGATTTGGGGAAAATTGGGAGAGCAAAACACATCTATAAACAGAGACAGCCTGTGGGCCACCAGTTAGCGATGCTACCTCGTTGACGGAAGCAACCACCACCTTACAGGTGACGAAACTGAGGCTGAGGGAGAGGAAGTGAGACGTGCAAGGCCCCCATGTGGTGCAAAGCAGAGCTCAGGCCCAAACCCAGGTCTCCTGTTCCTGACTCGAGGGAGGACGCTTCCATTCCGCTGTACCCTTGCTGAAAGAAAGAAGGAAAGAAAGAAGGAAGGAAGGAAGCTTCTGTCTGTGGTCTGGTTGAACATACAAGGGAACACCTGCAGGCCAGCCATAGAAAAGAACGAGGAAGCTCTGCAGGGACCGATAGGGGCCACTCTCCAAGGTGAGAAGGAGAGAGAGAGCTCTTCCATTTATGAGTCTGTGTTTAAGGAGAGGAAAGAATATAAACTTTTCTTGCATGTGTCTGCCTAGGCCATCCCTGGGAGAGGAATGGAGAAATGGACTAGGGGATGGGGTCGGAGCTTTTCACTCCACACCCTCTGATGTATTTTTTTCCCCCTTTGGTGTATTTTGATCGCTGGACCTGTGAGCAACAATCTTCAACAAGTGTATTGTTTTTGGTTTGTTTTCATTGCCCCCTCTTCTTCCCCTCGTGTCAGTCTCTGAGCCTGGGACCTGAAGGGGGATTTGCAGGTGTCCTGGGGTCTGGGGCCAGCTCCCTGGGAGCTAGAGAGGGTCGGGGAGGGGAGCTACCCCCATGAGGCCTGCTATGTGCCAAGGTCCTGTGCACTCGAGCCATTCAGTGCTCACAACTCTGGGAGGTGGGACAGTTATGTCCCCATTTTACAGATGAGGAAACTGAGCCACATGACCAGACGTTATGGAAGCTGGCTCAGAGTTCAGGGCCCAGGTTCCCAGGGTGTCCCTGCTCCTCCCTAGGCCTTTCCCTTTCTCCGCTGAAGATCCACAGCCTGAGGTCTGCCATGGCCCAGCCCAGGCCCCAGGCTCCTTCTTCAGACTCCTTCCGAGAGTTAGTAGGGCAGTTCCTGGCCCCCCAGCCACACCCTCACGCTCCTGCTCATCAAGCTGGGCTCAGAGCAGCTAGTTTCCTTCCGGAATGGCTCAACCCCAGGTCTGGAGACCATCTGGGTTCCAGCCAGAAGCATTTCCAGCCCTGAACCTCCGGTCCAGCTGGGGGCTACACAGCCCCCAATGGAGCCTGTGTCTGGGATCCCCCATTACAAACTGCCCAGGGTGGGATTTGCAGGCAGGATACCTCAAGAACTCATGGTGTCCCTTAGACAAGACACAGGATCGCCAGGAGATTAGCGCCCCACTGATTCCTCTGATAAAGAGACCAGAGAGGTTAGGCCATTTAGCCTAAAGTCACACAGCAAATGGGGACTTTGGACCAGTCACATCCTAGCCAGGTCTCGGCTTCCTACCCTGTAGAGGAGGATAGAATGACACCTCGTAGTCTGTGACGGGGAAGAAGTGAGGGTCCACATGTGAACACAGAGATGGAAAAGATATGTTTCCCAGCCCTTAGAAGTTCAGGTTCCAGAGACAAATAAACAGGTTTGACTTCGAGAAAGGGAGCCTGAGCCCAGAGGACACCCCAGGCCAGCCTGAGAGTCAGCGAGGACTTCCTGAGAAAGGGGCATATGGAAGGCCCGGGGACAGTGCAGTTAAACCGGGAAGCGTCCTTCTGCGGGGTGGGTGTAAGCCCTCAGGAGGCCAAGCGGATGACCAGACCAGGGCAGGAAGCCCCCAAGTGGGGCCTTCTGGGCAGAAGTGGAGGTGGGGTTTCTCAAGGTGGAGAATGAGGTCAGGGCTTGGCGATGCCAGCAGGTGATTCCTTCTGGCCAGTTCCTGCCCTGTCCAGGGAGGCCAGCCCACCCCCAGGGCCTGCCCCACCACCAGCAAGTGGTCAGGCCTGGGCTGCCCAATGCCCCCTGTGCTGACTCATGTCCGCCCGGTTGGCCCCCGCTGGAGGGAGGGGGCGGACCCCACTCCATGCTTGACCTTATCGGGCCTTGCTTGTGTCCAGCCGCCTGGATGTGGGCAGGGCCTCGGCACCTCCCCACCCCCTCCCTGGCCTGGCTGAGCAGAGCCTGCATGAGCTCATGGGAGACCGAGGCGGGGACGGGCAGGCAGGGCAGTGGCCCAAGAAGGGAGGAGGGCAGTAAGCTGGCTAGGGTGCCCTGTGGGGCTGCCCGTCAGCCCCCTGCCTGCTGGGACAGGGTTGGGCATGGGCTATTTTTAGTTCCCAAATGAGGAACGGTGAGACCTGGATGTAGCAGCTGCTCCAGGGAGGATTTTCACTGCCACAACCTGCCCCGGGAGCACACACACGCACACGCACACGGACACACCCATACACTCAGCACTCATGCAAATCCATGAGCACATACGTACAAACATGCTCACGTACAGAGGTGTGCACACAGGATGCGCCCACAGGCATGCACAGAGATACACCCCCGTATAACTACAGACGTGCGCACACGTACCCTCATGAGCACAGGTCTGCCAAAATGCAGAGGCCTGCACCCGAGACCCACCCCGGTGCACACTCGGGGTGCCCAGGCTGGCTGAGCCTCACACAGCTGTGCAAGCACCCCCAGGCCCCCACCTGTGTGCACACATACCTTGTCCTCGCTTGGGACACCTCAACCCCTTGCCGGCCCATCTAGGCCGTGACCACACAGTGGGACCCACATAGTGGCAGGGGGAAAATAGGGGGCTGTAGGTGCACAAAGGAGGTGGCATCTCGGCCTGGGGTGGCCAGGGAAGGCTTCCTGGAGGAGGAGGCTCCTAAAGGAATGATCAGTGAAGGATCTGCCTGTTTTAATGAAGTCTGGAGAGGGTGATTTTCTAGTGCCTATGAAAATAATAGCAACAGTCAACAGCCATAGCAGCTGCCAAGTGCCGTGGCTCTCTCTATGCCAGCCCTTCCACCCTCTCAGTGCCTCGCGGGACAAGCGCTGTTATAAACACTATTTGCAGAGGAAGAAAGAGGCCGAGAGAGGTCTTGGCATACGGCTGGTGGGACTCACCCCAAAGCCCATGTTCAGGCCCTGGTGGTGACTTTCTTGGCCATCAGGGTGTCCAGTTATCTATCACTGTGTAACAAGTGACCCCAAAAGTTGGTGGCTTAAAACAAGAGCAAGCATTTGTTTTGCTCACAGATCTGCAAGTTAAGCAGAGCCCAGCAGGGAAGGCACACCCCTGCTCCAGATGGCATCAGCTGGGGCAGCTCGACTGGGGGCTAGAGGACCCACTGGCTCTGTTGGGGTAGAGGCTGGGGGCCTCTGTTCCCCTCAAAGTGGCCTTTCCATTGAGCTCTCGGGCTTCCTCACAGCATGGTGCCTGAGTTCTAAGAGTGAGCATCCTGGGAGATGGAACGTGGAAGCTGCTGTTTCTTACAGCCTGGGTCTGACACAGCATCACTTCCATCATTTTGCCCAAGCATCCACAGAGCCCAGATTCAAGGGAAGGGGACACAGGCCTCCACCCCTCTGTAAGAAGACTGTCAAATAGCAGGGGGCAGGAAATATTCTAAAACCACCAAAGTAAAGATGGAGGTGGCCCCAAAGCAGGCAACCTCTGTCTAGCCCAGATGCCCCTGCCCTGCTCCAGACCTCAGCCCTCCAGCCAGGGCTAGCAGATCAGTCCTAGAGCGGATGGTGCCATTTCCTCCATCCTCACCCTGCCCTCTCCATTCATGTCTCCTTTCGTGCCATGAACAGAGGGACCATTGTGTGTGGCTACAGAGGCCCAACTGGCCTGGCACCTTGGCTGGAATGGGACAGCCTCAGTGGGGCAGAGGAGCTGGGTGCCCAGGTTGGGGAGGTGCCTCACTCCTGCCAGAGCTCTCCCAGGGCCCCACAGGTTTCCCCCAGTTCTAGCTCCTCTGCTTTCTCCTTGCCCACCCCAGGCGGACACAGGGTTTGGGAGTGGTTGCTCCTGGGTCACCCCAAGTGAGACTCCAGTATAGATGTCCTTTCCAAGGACCCCTCTCCCTATGCCCTAAAATTTCATGATTCTGGCGTTGGAAGTATTCAACACTATAACCCGCAAAAGTCTATTTCCATGCTTCTCTCCTTCTCAGGAATCTAAGTTTCTAATACATTTCGACTCAGTTTGATAAAACCAATTGAATTGTAAAGGAGCTCACACTCTGACCCAGTAATTCTCCTTCTAAGGAATCTTCTGTGCTCCAGAAATCCTTACGCATATGCAAAAGGGACAGTGCAAAGATGTTCATAGTAGCGTTGCATATCATCGAGAAAAGCTGGAAACTACCTGAACGTCCGTCCACGAGAGCTTGTTAGATAAGGGATATAGAGTCACACGGCGGACTACCTGCAACCACTAGAAAGGATGAAGTTGCTGTAGGAGTAAAAACCCGGAGCCCTCTCCCAGCTACAGAGGGCAGGGAGTGATAGCCATTTACAGAACATTACGTGCGGCGTGTGCCTATTTAAGTTTGAAGGACTTCCCTGGTGGCGCAGTGGTTAAGAATCTGCCTGCCAATGCAGGGGACACGGGTGTGAGTCCTGGTCCAGGAAGATCCCACATGCCACGGAGCAACTAAGCCCGTGAGCCACAACTACTGAGCCTGCGCTCTAGAGCCCGTGTTCCGCAACAAGAGAAGCCACCGCAATGAGAAGCCCGCGCGCCACAACGAAGAGTAGCCCCCGCTCGTCACAACTAGAGAAAGCACGCACGCAGCAACGAAGACCCAACACAGCCAAAAATTAATTAATTAATTTTAAAAAGTTTGTAAAGCACAGTCTCTTGTATACAAGAGAGTTCTGTGTGGGGGAACAGAGAGAAGCCGTGGAGGGACAGACAGGGAACTGGGAAGGGCCCTGCAATTGGAGTGTGTGTTGGTTTCCTGGGGCTGCTCTAACAACCACAAACTGGGTGGCTAAAAGCAACAGACATCTATTCTCATAGTTCTGGAGGCCAGAAGTTGGAAGCTAGGTGTCAGGCTAGCTTCCAGGCTCCCTCCGAAGGCTTAGGGGAGAACCCTTCTCAGCCTCTTACAGCTTCCGGTGGCTCCTGCCACCCTGGGCTTGTGACAACATCCCTCCTGCCTCTGCTCCATCTCACGCTGTCTCTCTGCTTCCTGCCTCCGTGTTTCCATTTTCAAATCCTTCTCCTTTCTCTTATAAGGACATTGTCCTTGGATTTAGGACCCACCCAATTCCAGGATGATCTTATTTTGAAATCCTTATTTTAATTACATCTGCCAAAGAAACAAACAAAAAAAACCTTATTCCAAATAAGGTCACAGTTTGAGATTCTGGGTAGACATAAATTTGGGGGACACTATTCAACCCACTCAGGGGGACAGGTGAATGTGCTTTCCTTTCCTATGAAGGTGTGTTTATGGACTTAGATTTTATGTGTGTTATTTCATTTTAATTTAAAAAATTCTAAAATCCCAGAAGACCAGATGTCTTCCAACATCCCCTGTCTCCCAGGGCCAGCATCTCAGGTTTCCTGGGAGGCCCAGTCCCCCCAGCAATGGGGTAAAAATGGTCACCGTGGACAGGACTGTGCTCTCCCACATTGGCCCCGGCTGACCAGGCTGGCAGTCACCGGGGGTCCTCAGACCTCCAGATCATGAGCCTCCCGCGTTATTGGAGAGATGGCCACTGGTGTTCACAGCCCAGCACCTCCTGAGGGGGTGAGCTGAGCACCCAGGGTGTGGTGGCGGCAGGGAGGGGAGTGGTGGGCTGGGGGCTCCACACGGCACGAACGACCCACTCACCCATTAAAAGTCTCCCCAGGGTCATGGGCATTCATTGATCCCAGCCCCTCATTTTATACATGGGGAAACTGAGGCTGGAAAAGAAGAAAGGATTTGGCCAAGGTCATCTCCTGAACTAGAAGCCATGTGTCCCATCCCACTCCTTCTCAGCAAGGACCTGCCCCCAACTCTCCACGCCCACCAGCTGCAGCCCCCAGTGTTTCCACTGGAGATTCATTCTTCCCAGTTGATCCTGTGAGGCAAGCAGGACAGTGAGGTAGGTGAGGGAATCCGAAGCTCAGACCAGTGAGGGGCAGAGGGAGAACCAGCTGGACCTGTCCTGTCTGGTCAGCAGACACTGACTGGGCTCACAGGGCCCTCGGAGCCAGCGTGGAGCTGGGCGCCAATGACACCCATCTCCCAGTGTGCACTGGGGCTCAAACAGACCCACATAGCAGAGGCTGGAAGGAGGCCCCAGCAGCCCTCTTCACCCTGCCTATCCTCGTGGTCTGTCCTCCTTCCTCTGACAGCCCCTGCCCTGCCCCTTGCCCTGTCCCCTGCTGACTGCAGGCTGTGTGATGGCCAGGGCCCAGGACAGAGCAAGGTTTGCCAACAGTAACGACAGTTACACCCCTACCTGTGTCTGGGACTCTGGCGGGCCCTGCCTGTGTGTCCCCCTGCTCACACTGGGGGCGGGGGTGCAAGGGCCGAGGAGAGGGCTCCCCAGTCACAGGCTCCCGGTGCACTCGACCGAGCCCTTTTGAGTCTCGGTAGTTAATTAACCATCAGGCTGTTTAAAAGTTAACGACAGCAGAACGGGGTGGGGGGGAAAGGCTTAACCCGTGATGGGGGCACAGAGGAGGAGATCACCCCTTCCCAGGAGACCCCTGGACCCTGTGATGCAGGTGGGGATGTGAAGGAGGCTGGCTCTGTACCCCCACCCCTCCCAGCCTCCCCTGGTCTCTAAGGAAGGGGGGCTGCACTCACAGGGAGGGCTGGGGGTGTAAGATGGGGCGAGAGGTTTCCTCCAAGGACAAGAGCCCCAGGCCTAGGGACTTCCCTGGCGGTCCAGTGGTTAAGACTCCTCACTTCCACTGCAGGGGCGTGGGTTCAACCCCTGGTTGGGGAGCTAAGATCCCACATGCCTCACAGTGTGGCTAAAAAAAAAAACGAAGCCCGGGCTTAGGTCAGACCTCCACCCACAAGCACTTACCTGGGCAGTGTGACCTTAGGTGAGTCACCCCCCTGACCAGCCTCAGTTTCCTCATCTGCAAAACAAGGGCACGAACAGCAGGTTGGTTTGCAGATTCTCTGAGATGATGTGTGTCAAGTGGATGCCACGAGCTGGGCACCTAGTAGGTGCTCACGACGTCCTCCTGGAGGCCCGACACCCTAAGGTCTGGCCCTGAGTCTCTCCACCCCCCACGGCAGGGTCGCTCTCTTCATAACAACAGTCAAGTTCGATTCCAGGGAAGAGAAAGTG
The DNA here is from genome assembly GCF_008692025.1 of Phocoena sinus. Classification (NCBI taxonomy): domain Eukaryota; kingdom Metazoa; phylum Chordata; class Mammalia; order Artiodactyla; family Phocoenidae; genus Phocoena; species Phocoena sinus. Next base: position 9,340,663 of record NC_045772.1, on the reverse strand, counting down.
GCCCTTCCTCTAGGGCCAGGTGGGGAAGGTGAATCAGCTCCCTCACCTGGGCTGATTCACACCTGTGCAGGGCGGGGAGGAGACAGGCAGACAGACAGACAGGGACATATTCCTTCCTTCCTTCGCGCTGGTACAGCCACATCCACGGTCCTAAACTGGCTGGTTCTGGCCTGCCCAGGCTGGAAGGGGGAATTCTCGATGACCCCCACAGAGGGGATGGTGTATTCCCGAGCCCGGCGGCACTCTACCCTCTTTCTTGTATCTCCCCCTGCACCGTTAGGTAACAGAGCCCTGCCCTGCCCGCCAGCCCAGCCAGCCGCCTCCTCTCCCTCCAAAAAGGTGCCCAGGAGGCCTGAGTGAGGTGTGGGTGACTCAGGGGTGGGAAAGGCCCATGAAGTCATCCAGCAGCCCCGGCCACCTGCAGAGTTCAGGAGCCTGTCTGGCCCCTGGACTCACCGGCCGGGGAGTTCCCCTGGGAGGGGGCTGTCTGCACCCCAGCCCTGTCCCCCCACCCCGGCTGCAGGATGGAGACGGCCCTTACGACAATCCTCTTCGCCCACCTAGCCTCCTTTCTTCACAGCCCCACGAGGGAGAGGAGAGAAAAGGACTCCTCTAACGGGCCCAGGGCCCGGGGCTGTGCCGGAGAGTCAGGGAACAGGACTCCGATTTCTTTTATTACTTGCTGGGCATTCCACCTGAGCATTCTAAGCTTTCAGTACTGTGATCATCAGAAAAGCTAAATAGAGTGTTGCCTGGGGCCAAAGTCCCAGACACTGGAGTAAGAGAGATGTGGGTTTAAATCCTGGCATGCCCTGGCCACAAGGCTTGGAGTCATTCATAGACCCTCTCTGGGCCTCAGTTTTCTCATCTGTAAAATGAGAGTCATGAAGCTACCTGGCCTGGTGGCTGGGAGGATAAAACGAGTGGACGTGTCAGAGTCCTGGCAAGAAACAGACGTCAGGGATTTTAGAAGAAATCCTGGGGAAGGGACCACTCTGAGCTGTGGGCTGATGAGGTGTGAAGCACATGGAGAGAGACATCCAAGGAGCTGTGAGCATCCCCAGAGCTGAGGAGGGGCAAGGAGGCGTAAGGGTCTGCAAGCCAGTGAAAGGGGAGGCAGGGCAGAAGGCCACACACAGAGGGGCTCCGGTGTGGCGGGCCCAGCGGGGACCAAGGAGGGAGCAGGGGACACATACACCCTCCTCCCTCCTCTCCCCCTCCCATCTGTGCCTCCCACTGGATGAAACCCACTGGAAGCTGCTGAGAACCCACTGCCCCGAGAACCCACTGGATGGGGCAGCCGACTGGCAAGCCGAGCTGAGCAGAGAGAGGGCCTGGGGGCAACAAGTAGAGAATAATCCAAATAACGTGAACGTGGCTTCATTCAGCAAATGTTTACTGAGCACAGCCATGTCCAGGCTTAGTTCTGGGCCTGGGGGACAGAGCGGTGACCAAGACAGACCAAGTCCCCACTCCACGGAGGGGAGTGAGGCAGAGTAAGGGAGGTGATTGGACCACAGGAGATGTTTTAACCCAAGGAGGTCCCTACCGGGCAGTCAGAGACCATCAGCACAGATGGGGAAATGAGGCCTGGAGGGAGGCAAGGGCTTGCCCAAGGTCACCCAGCAAGTCAGTGGCGCAGGGAAGCTCCCCCTCCCCCCCCATTCTTCCAAGGCCCAGGAGGTTGCTCCGGGGATTCCCAGGCTGCCAGCGCTTCGCCTGGCCTTCTGCTCCCTCTGGCCATTCTGAGCTCTAAGCCGAGTGTAGCAGGGTGGGCACAGCCAGTGAGGGAGCCCCCCATTGGGGAGTGGGCCGTGTAGGGAGTGACGTGCTTGCATTCCCAGACAGGCCGGCACGTTCCTGCTGAGGAGCCACTGCCAGCCACCCTGCCCTGCCCGCTCCCCGGCACACAGAGCCATTGTCTGTCTGCCACAGACGCTTTGAGCAGCCGCTGCCCCCAGCCTCCAACACCACCCCACGCCCGCCGGTTGCCAGGTGAGGCTCCGCAAGCCGGAGCACCCCTGTCCTGGTCCCGGGCCCCAAAGGGCAGCCACATAATCTATCTTGGAACCAAGCAAGGATCAGAGAGGGGAGACAACTTGCCCCAAGTCACAGAGGCCAAAATCCAAATCCCTGGACCCCCAGTTAATTACACTTCCTTAAGAATCCCTCCCCCCTGGGCTTCCCTGGTGGCGCAGTGGTTGGGAGTCTGCCTGCCAATGCAGGGGACATGGGTTCGAGCCCTGGTCCGGGAAGATCCCACATACCGTGGAGCAACTGAGCCCGTGCACCACAACTGCTGAGCCTGTGCTCTAGAGCCCGCGAACCACAGCTACTGAGCCTCCGAGCCACAACTACTGAGGCCCGGGCGCCTGGAGCCCGTGCTCTGCAACAAGAGAAGCCACCACAATGAGAAGCCCACGCGCCACCACAAAGAGTAGCCCCCACTCGCCACAACTAGAGAAAGCCCGTGTGCAGCAGCGAAGACCCAATGCAGCTAAAAAATTAAATAAATGAAAAAATAAAATTAAAAGAAAAAAAAAAGAATTCCTCCCCTGGGACTTCCCTGGTGGCAGTGGTTAAGAATCCGCCTGCCAATGCAGGGGACACGGGTTCGAGCCCCGGTCCGGGAAGATCCCACATGCCGCAGAGCAACTAAGCCCGTGGACCACAGCTACTGAGCCTGAGCTCTAGAGCCCACGAGCCACAACTACTGAGACCATATGCCACAACTACTGAAGCCCACATACCTACAGCTCATGCTCCACAAGAGAAGCCACTGCAAATGAGAAGTCCCTGCACCGCAACGACACTTGCCATGACTAGAGAAAAGCCCGCGTGCAGCAACAAAGACCCAACGCAGCCAAAAGTAAAAATAAATAAATTTATAAAAAGAAAACAATAGATGCAGATGGGGGGGGTCAGATAATAAATGTTCTATGGGCAGTAGGACTACCCTGTCTAAAATATCAACCCCTAGGGACTTCCCTGGCGGTCCAGTGGTTACGACTCTGAGCTTCCACTGCAGGGGGCACAGGTTCGATCCCTGGTTTGGGAACTAAGATCCTGCATGCCTCGCGGCGTGGCCAAAAAGAAAAATCAATCCCTAAAATGACAACCTCCAATCCCCCTCCCCTGGTTTCTATTTCTCCTCAGCACTCACAACGACCTCTTCTAAGTCCTGCAGTGTAGATCAGGACACGTGTCCTTATTTCCCTCCTAAGAGGCTTTGCACGCGCTATCCTCCCGGGACCCCTCACAGAAGCCTCCAGGCCCCTTTCCTCACTTCCTTCAGGGCTCATCTCCCTGACCCTGCGTCCATGGCTTCCTAGCTCTTCCCTTTCTGATTTATCACACATGTACTTGTCTTTCTTGTTTAATGGCTGCCCGCCCCTGCTAGATTGGAAGGTGTATGAGAGTTGGGATTTTACCTCCCGCTGTAATGAAGCAAAATCAAAACTGACAATTAGATTTTTTAGCTCAACGTACCCTCAAAACCGGCTCCAAGTTCAGGACACAGGTCACTTCCGGCCCCCAGGAGCATCCTTCTTCTCCCTCTGGTCAGTATCCAGTCCCTGCCCGAGGGGAACCATCCGCCTGCTCTTGACCTTTGCACACTTGGAGCCACAGCGTGTGCTCCTTCCACGCCCTAGCTTTTTGCCCGCCAAGTGAGATTCGTCCGTATAGCTGTCTGTGGGCAGTAAGGGGGACCGGTGGGTTTTAGCTTAAGCAACTGTGTGGGCAATGGTGCCATTTACTGAGCTGGAGATGGCCGGGGAGGAGCAGGTCTGGGGGTCCCAAGCTCTGTTTCGGGCCATGGGAGTAGAGGAGGCAGCCCGGCATGGGACTGGGTCAGACAACATCAGCTCATCGATGCCGTTAAAGCCTGAGAGTAGGGAATGTGCGAGTTGGCCCTGCTACTGAGGGAATCATCTCTTTCTGCCACAGATTCAGGACCACCTGCTCTGGGTCAGGCCTTCGCAACCGCTCCCCACTGGGAGGCCCCGGAAGGACCCAGTTTGGAAACTGACTCCTATTTCAGGAGAGGAGTTGGGGCCCAGCAAGGGAGAGTGGCTCGCCCAAGATCGCACAGCTGGTTAGGGTTCAGCCGGAACTCCTTGCTCTGCCCTGAAGACCCCTGCCCAGCATTCTACGTGTGCCAGATCAACTGGGAGCAGCCCAACTGGCACCCAGGTGAGTGTCTAGCCCACAGTGAGGGTCTGGGTTAGCTGGGAGGTATTCAGAGTAGCAGAGTAACCCATGAAGGCTCCCTGTAGGAAGCAGGCCTGGTGCAGGGCCAGAGGAGCCGGGGGCAGGGTAACCCTCACCTGAGGTCATTTCTCCCCAGCACTGACATCGCAGCTCTGGGCCACACAGCTGGAGGACTAGGCAAGCCGAGGCGGAGCCAGGTAGGCGGCTGGAAATAGGTCACCAGCCCCAAGGCCAACCGCCTCCAGCAGCCAAAGGCCCCTGGAAAATGATTGGCTCCCGTGTGCCTTGGACGCCAGAGTGAGAAGCCATCAGGGTGGTGAAGGTGACCATTGCTGATGGTCCAAGTGCCTCATTTTACAGATAGGGAAACTGAGGCCTGGAGAGGACAACACCTCCCCCCAAGCTTACATAGCAGGTGAGGGGCAGATCCTGGGAGGAGCCCAGCCCTCCGAGTGTATTCCCCTGGACACTATGCCCAGCCGAGGGCCACGGTCCCCAGTCCCCTGTCAGGTTATGGTGGTAAGGGAGGCATGAGGGATGGAGGAGGGCTGGGTTCAGGCGAGGGACCTGGAGGCTGCAAGGCCAGGCAGTCCAGGCTCCCAGGAACTCACAGTCTGTTGGGGGGTGGGGGTTGAGGGATTACAACTCAGATTGTATCTGCATTTATCATCTGTCCTCACACAGGATGTAAGCCCCCCGTGGGCAGGGTTTCACTTAAGGCTGGAGCCCAGGACTTAGTACAATGCCTGGCACATAGTAAGTGCTCAATAAATACTTGAATCAGTGACTGAATCCATAGAAGGGCAGAACAGGACTCTAAAACTGTCCTCCTCTGCACACATGATGGCATTGAAGACCCGGGATGGGGGACTTGGTCAGAACCCACTCCCCATTCTTCTCCTACCCCCATCAGCCTGCCCTGCTTTGGGCGTCCCCAGACCAAGGCCCCTCCCAACTCAGTCCTGACTTCCAGCCTGTTCTCTGCCTCTTCCCACAGCTCTTCCTTCCCCGGGGGCTTTTTGGGAGCAAGCGGGAGGAATTCCTGGCCACAAGTCAGGGGAGTTGCCCCAGCAGGCGGAAGGCAGCGAGCACACGCCAGGGACCGCTCCAAATTCCAGCTCCCACGAGCCTCTGGGAGTGAGCCGAGCGGGGCTCCGGGAGAGAGGAGGGGAGGCCCTCCCTACAGGAGACAGGAGGGCATAGGGGAGCCTGGGGGCTGCAGAAGCAGACGGTCAGAGTGAACGTGGTCAGGGTCCCACAGGAGGATAGCTCACCGCCTCCAATGCCCTGATGGGAAGACTGAGGCTCCCTTTTATCAAACTCTGAGGTCCTGACCCAGGATGCTGTGGGGCAGGGGGTGGGGGGGATAGTCTATGACCAGACACCAAGTGTCTGGGGGAGAAGAGGGGTGTCTAAGGGGCTGGATAACATGAGACCCCGTGGAAAGATCCGTGGACTGGGAAGTTGTGGGTGAAGGGTTCTTGGACTGCCCCTGTCCTCAGTGGGTCCAGGAAAGCCCTCCCTCCCTGGCTGCGCCCAGAGGCCCCACTTGTTCATGGGGGCGGGGGCGTTGCCCTCGGTGGGCCCAGCAATCTCAGTCACTGTGAGTTCCGTGGGCAACGGGGCATCCCAGGGAGGGAAGGGGGTGGCAGAGTTTGTGGAAGGCTATTAGCCTGGCCTCTTCTGGGTCCCCCTTGCAGTCCCGGGTCAGGGCCAGGTGCCATGAACTCAGACAGCGGCCCCTGCCCATCTGTCAGCACCAGAGCTGCCACCAACACACACACCAGCACACCTGGCCTGCTACCTGCTACGGCACTGCCCCCCCCCCCCCCAGTGGCTCATCCTGCCCCACTCCCGACTCCTGTGGCATCCTCAACACAAGGTGTGGCATCGGACCTACAGGCAACTGGATCCAGACTTCCAGGAACACAGCATCTTGGAACTAGAAAATTCTAGAACCATGGGTTCTTACAATCAGAAAGTTCCAGGACCATCAAATATCGGAACATTTTCATCCCAGGCCCCCAAGGCTCTTAGAACCAAATAATTTCAGAGATGCAGTATCTTGTAACCAAAGATCAGAACCACAGAAACTTGGATTTCCATGGTTTGGAGTTCTGGGAGCACGGGCTCTTAGAAGCAGAAAATTCCCAAACAACAATCTCATTATCCCAGAGGACACGAGCCCTGGGTTCTTCCCACCACCCAGGCTAACAGACATCCAGGAACCAGCCAGGCCTTGGTGGGGTCGTTCCACAATCCCCTGCCTTGGGGAGGTCTCTCTGCTCCTGGAACAGCAAAGACAGGAAGGGAGACGGGGAAGAGAGGGGGCGCTTCTGAGCAAACCGAAGGAGAGAGGGTTTCTCCTCCAGGCCCTGACTGGCTTCCTTTGCTGAGAGAGAAGCAGAAGAGAAAGAAAGTCCTTGATGCCACAGGTTTGGGCGGCGGGTATGTGGTCACAGGGGGTGGCAGGATCTACCCCCTCCCTGGCTGCAGGAGCTTGGAATTTTCTCCTGGCAGGAAGGGCCCACCCTCCTAGGAATGGAAAACAATCCTTGGCATCTGGCCCCCAGGCATACAAGATTTTGACAATCAAGCATTATTATCCTCCCTGCCTCACCCCAGCCCAGTGCAGAGGGGAAACCGAGGCAGGCAGGGTCTCTGTCTAAACCAAGAACCTGAATCTGCCCCTGGCAGATTCCAGCTGTCCCCTTTCCTGACCGTGGAATGTCAGAGCTGAGACAGCCACTATGGAGAGGCCTGGGTCAGGGCACATGGGTGCCCTGGGATCTGAGACCAGAGAGGGCAGCCATTTACCCAAAGTCACCCAACATGGTGCAGCAGAGTCCCTTATTGCTTCCACTAAGGCTCACTTCTAGGGCCTCCTCCTCCAGGAAGTCTTCCCGGGTCATGTTCCCCTGGGCCTCTTTGCCCCTTGAGACTTTACTGTTCCACCAAGCAGAGTGCTCTTAATTACCCAGGCTTTGTTTTCTAAGTATTTTGTGCAAAAATGTCTCATCTTCCCAGCCTATGCTGTGATGGTGTCTCCCCACTGGCCTGGAACCAGAAGCCTTGAGCTGAGGCCTCCACGGCCCCACTCAAATACCTCCATGGCTCCCCACTGCCCAGAGACAAAGTCTAAGGCAGGCTGGCACTCAGTTAGAGCTCTGTGGCTACACTCCAGCCTCAGCCCTTGATCCCACCAGGCATGGGTCTCACTGAGCTCCAGGCAGCCCCCGCCAGGCCATCTCTCTGCTGCCCACTCCCCTCCCCACCCCGTCCCCAACCAGAGCATCCTCATCTCTAAGGCTTCAGCAAGGCCGCCTGCCTGGGGCAAGTGCCTCCTCTGTGCCACCTTGGGTTTCCCCTCTGCAGCCTCACTGCACTGCCAGTGGCAGCCTCTGCCCAGACACCCACTCCCCGAGGCTGGGGAGGCTGGGCTGGGTCTCACCCAGTCTGGGTCTTAGGCCGACACCAATAGTGAGTCTTTACTGAGGGCCCACCGCTGGTCTCGGCCCCTCACATGCCTTTGCTCATCAAATCCCAGCAAGAGCCATAGGAATAGATTCTGGTCTGATCATGCCCATTTTTCAGATGATGAGACGAAGGCAGAGTGTGCCTGAATTGCTTCCTCAGAGTCACAGTCAGTGGCAGAGCTGGGATAGGTGCCCTGAAAGCCCAGCTCCAGAGCCCATGCACTGTCCCGTTAGGTTGCATTGTCCAGGGAGAGGGAAAGACAGAAGCGCTGGGTGCACAGCACTGGGGAGTCTCAGGGCATCCTGGAGCCAGAGACCACCTAGCTCGACTGCCTAAAGCTCCAAGAGGGCATGGCCCTTGATTCAGGATCCCCTTGGCCCACATAACTGTACACAGAGAGACACACAGAAAGTCACACATACGCACACAGACTTGGACGCAAGCCCCCGGCCCCTGGGACCGGCTGCAGGAAGTCCTCAGCTGCCCAAGCCTTTTTCACTTCAGCTTTTCCTAAATTTGCTTTGAGGAAGTTGCTGCCGCCTTGGAGTTCTCCCCTCTCTCTCACGCACTCCAGACCACATCCCTTCCCACCCTGACTTCTCTGGAAGCCAGGAGAACAGGGAGTGGAGAAAACAAACAGCAAATATGATGAATAATTCCATTCTACAGATGGTGGCAGGGAATAGGCAGTGGAGGAGAGAAAGTTGAGCCCAGAGGGGCATCAGGAGTGCTGGGGGAGCAGGTTGCAGGGGCAGTTAGGGTGATCTCCTCACTGAGAAAGCAGCATCTCTGCAGATTTCTAGGCGAGGGGCATTCCAGCAAGAGGGGAGAGCCAGTGCAAAGGTCCTGAGGCAGGAGTGAGCCCGCCATGTTAGAGGAACAGAGAGGAAGCCAGTGTGGCTGTGGATGAGTATGAGTGAGGGAGGGGACGTTGGGGAGGTGAAGGGCCTGGCCCACTGTGGTGGCCTGGGCTTTTCCTCTGGTGACTGGGTATCTGATGGGAACTATGCAGGGTTTGGAGCAAAGGAGGGATGCTGTGTGTGTGTGTGTGTGTGTGTGTGTGTGTGTACATGTAACAGGGCTACCCTGGTGGTGCAGTGGTCAAGAATCCGCCTGCCAGTGCAGGGGACACGGGTTCGATCCCTGGTCCTGGAAGATCCCACATGCCGCAGAGCAGCTAAGCCTGTGTGCCACAACTACCGAGCCTGCGCTCTAGAGCCCACGAGCCACAACTACTGAGCCCACGTGCCGCAACTACTGAAGCCTGCGCGACTAGAGCCCGTGCTCCGCAACAAGAGAAGCCACTACAATGAGAAGCCCGCACACTGCAACCAAGAGTAGCCCTCGTTTGCCGCAACTAGAGAAAGCCTGCATGCAGCAACGAAGACCCAACACAACCAAAAATAAATAAAATAAATTAAAAAAAAATACATGTAAATACCAACTTAACCTTTTTGGGATTTTTTGGCCGTGCCGCGCTGGATCTTAGTTCCCCAGCCGGGGATCGAGCCCTCCTCCCCTGCAGTAGAACTGTGGAGTCTTAACCACTGGACCACCAGGGAAGTCCAACTTAACCTTTTTTTTTTTTTTCAACTTAACTATTTTTAAGTACACAGTTCAGTGGTATGAAATACATTCACCTTGTCATGCAGCCATCACCACCATCCATCCCTGTCACTCATCTTGTAAAACTGAAACTCCATATGGAGGGATGCAGCCTGACTTGAGTTCTAACAGGGTCACTCTGGTTGCTGGGTGGAGACTAGACAAGGGCACCCAGACAGAAGCAGGGGAACCAGACAGAAGGCAAGAGGCAGGAGCCCTGGTTTCCATCAGGGCCACGCTTCACTGACCACCTGGATGACCTTGGGCAAATCACTTCACTCATTCTGAAGTTTTTTTTTTTTTTTGTGGTACGCGGGCCTCTTGTGGCCTCTCCCGTTGTGGAGCACAGGCTCTGGACGCGCAGGCTCAGCGACCATGGCTCACGGGCCGAGCCGAGCCGCTCCGTGGCATGTGGGATCTTCCCGGACCAGGGCATGAACCCGCGTCCCCTGCATCGGCAGGCGGACTCTCAACCACTGCGCCACCAGGGAAGCCCCTGAAGTTTGTTTATTCATACCTTTGGTCAATTAGTCTTTCAACAAATATTTATTGAACACCTACTACGTGCTCAGCACTGTGCTGGGTGCAGAGGGCACAAAATGAGCAGAGCAGACCCAGCCCCTGACTCGAGGAGGCGCCATGTGGCTGGGAAGATGGACAGCAGCAAAAATAATAATGCAGTGATAGTCCTGGTGGGGGTGGTGAGGGAGCAGCAGAGACAGCGAGCCTCAGAAGGAAAAGCATTCCCAGCAGGGGGAACAGCCTAGGCAGACGCTCTCAGGGATCAGCCTCCCGCTTCTAGGAAAGGCTTCCTCTCCTTTCCCTCCTCTAGATAAAAGAGGCCCAGAGGAGCCTGGGGGTCAAGCCCAGATTCTTCTTCTGTGAAATGGGGGTCCTCGTCGTACCTGCCGGCCCTAGATGTGAGGAGTACATGAGCCAATGCACGGCAGGCTCCAGACATAGTGCACAGACAGGCCAAGAAGCCAACTGCCCCGCTCCCACCCACTCCAACCCGGTGTGGAGAAGCGGGTCCCCTGTGATGAGGTGTGGTGGAGGGTCTCAGGGAAGACCTCCCACAACCCACCCCCAAATCTCTCCTCAATTTGTTTCCTGCTGTGCCTGAAATCCCTCTATTACAAACTCATTCCTTTGAACTGTGCTTTCCCACCCTTCCAGAGCCATCCACTCCTATTCAGGTTAGCCCTGGGCTGGGTGTTGCTCAGCCTTCACAGTTCAGGTCAAGCCTCCCTCTTTCAGGAAGGCTTCCCCGATTGCTGCTGCCCATGGAATTCTCTCTCTTTCCCTCCTTTCCTTTCTCTCTCCCCTCACTCTGCACTGGCCTTTGGCTTTCACAGTCCCAGCCTCGGAGCTGAAAGGGCCCTGAGAAATTGTCCAACCCAGACCTCCCTGAGCCCCCATGCTTCAGATGAGGAAACTGAGGCCCATATACTGTGTTCTCAGGGCAGCTGGGATGAGGGCCAGGCCAACAGCACAGATCAGACTTATTTGTTTTTAAATGAAATGTAAAATATTTCACACATACCAAAGGAACTGTGGAGGCCTGCCGCTGCGTGCAGGGTCCCTCAGGGAGGTTTCCGTGCAGCTGGGGCTGCTTCGTCCACCTGCCGAGACGCACTCCCCAGGCTGTGGGAACCACTCTCCCTTGGCAGCTCTCAGATCATTGCTTCCGGGTTTGTGCTATTGATCAGGTTTTAAAGATAAAAGCAAAGCTATGAAGCTCACCCTGAGGGCCAGACTAAACATATCTGTGGGCTGATTTGGCCCTTGGGCTACCAACTGCCACTTCTGTGGGCTCTGTGGACATTGGCGCCAGACCAGTCAGCACCATGTACTGGCTGTGTGAGCCTCGGCGAGGCAGCGGCCTTCTCTGAGCCCTGGTTTTGCCATCTGTGAAATGGAAGTAAAATACTGCCTCTTCAGGGGGCCGTCCGCACATTCAGTATTTACTGATGGAGACTGTGTGCTGGACATTGAGTGAAGACTACAGGGCAGGGGCACATCCCATGCAGGACCCCACTGAATCCTCCCTCCGGCCTCCGAGGGCTGTCGTGGTGCTGGGAAGAGACTGAGCCAGGATCCAGCCGTACTCAACGCACGGGTCACCGCAGCAGACCCAGGAGGCCTGGGCTGAATGACTCTGGTGGTCCCACATGACCGAGGCACAGCAGCTTGTGACGAGCTGGTAGGTAGACTAGGGCTAAGTTGCCACGCGTCTTGAACGCCACACCAAGGTGCCTGATGCGTAGGAGGTGTTTAATACATGGTTTCCTTATATGAATGAATGGATGTGCAGCGGGGAGCCATGGGAAGCTCTTGACTTTGATGGGATGTATCTGTGCAGTGCTTAGCTTAGTGGCTGGCCCTGAGGTAGCAAGCGGGCATGGTGTCTCAATGGGCCTTCATGTAGCCGTGCTGGGGAGTTCACAGGCCCTGGCCTGATGGAAACGGTGTGGCTGGGTCAGTGTGGAGGTGTGTTCATGGGCACTGGTGTGTGAATGGGAGCTGCTGCCCCCTTCTGCTTGGGCTCCCTGCCTATAAAACAGGGGTGAGGACTTCCTAGTGGCACACTGGTTAAGAATCCGCCTGCCAACGCAGGGGACACGGGTTCGAGCCCTGGTCCGGGCAGATCCCACATGCCGCAGAGTAGCTAAGCCCGTGCGCCACAACTACTGAAGCCCGCGTGCCTAGAGCTCGTGCTCCGCAACAAGAGAAGCCACCGCAATGAGAAGCCCGGGAAGAGCCCACATGCCGTGGAGCAACTAAGCCCGCGAGCCACAATTACTGAAGCCCGTGCGCGGAGCTCGTGCTCCACAAGAGAAGCCACCGCAATGAGAAGCCCGCGCACCCCAACGAAGAGTAGCCCCCACTCGCCGCAACTAGAGAAATCCGCGCACAGCAATGAAGACCCAATGCAGCCAAAAATAAATAAATAACGGGTGATAAAAATAAATAAATTTATTAAAAATAATAATAATAACAGGGGTGACAATAACGCTCCTTTCCTGTCGGGGGTACTTCGAGAGTGGACGAGGCACATCCTTGCCCGGCCCAGTGCCCAGAGGGTGGGTAATCTTCACCTCAGGACCATTGCCTGGGTCCCTGGGTGCTGCCCCAGGCTGGGCAACCAGGCTCTGAGGAGTGGCTGCCATGGGGTGGGGACCCACTGGAGGAGCCCACGGGGGACGAGGTGATGGCCAGTGAGGATGGGGAAGTCGGCGAGTCGGCTATCTTTAGCTCCTTCCCTCACGGTCCTTTTCCTCTGCCTGGAGGCGTGGGGCGGGGGCAGGCGCAGGCAGCAGCCGGGAGGGGCTACTTCTCCAAAGTCACATGAGGCCCGGTGGCCCAGAGGCCAGCTGCGGGGCTGGGACAGGAGGAGGTGGGGCCGGCTGTGGTACCTGGCTCCCCCACCCCGACCTGTCTGCTGGCAGCCCTTAGGGTAGCGTCCCCTGGTGCCCCCATCTCTCAAGCAAGCAGGGGCCCAGGGTGTGCGCCTACAAGAGGTGGCGGGCGAAGGAACATTAGTGCCGCGGTGGCTGCTGGGATGAGGTGTCCCTCCTGCCCCTCACTGGGAGCCTCCAGGCCCCAACTCGGTGGGGGGAGTGCGGTGCAGTGGTTAGCGCTGAGCTGCTGGTGCCTGGATTTGACTCTCTGCTTCAGCACTTCTGAGTGAGAGGCCGTTGCTTGGTCTCTCCGTGCCTCTGTGTCCTCATCGTGCAAACAGGAGTGTCAACAGGATCCTGGATCCACGACTCACGGGGCTGTCATGATCACTCAGTGAGACACGGCACCTAAGATGCCTGGCAGAGTATATTCTAGCTCTCTGACCTGGGAGGATTCTCTGAATCTCTCTGGGCCCCCATTTTCCCCATCTGTGAAATGGGAATAGTGATTGCAAGGATTAAATAAGATGGCTTTGAAAGGGTCCAACACAATGCTTGGCACACAGTAGGTACTCAACAAATAAGCACCCTTGGGGACTTTCCTGGCAGTCCTGTGGTTGAGACTCCATACTTGCACTGCAGGGGGCATGGGTTCAATCCCTGGTCGGGGAGCTAAGATCGCGCACGCTGCACACGCGGCCGAAGAAACCAAAACCAAATAAGCACCCGACTCTCTCCCTTGAGCCAAAATATACTTTCCTGGCCCCTAGTACCATAGGTTCAGGGTGAAGTAATGCCCGGGCTCAACTCCCAGCCCTGCCAGTTACACACTGTGTGCCCTTGGGCAAGTGGCTCACTCTCTCTGAGCCTCAGTTTCTTGTTTATAAAATGGGGTAATAATAGAAGCTGCCTCAAGGGGTGATCCTGAGTATTGAGTTTATATATATAAAGTACTTAGGACAGTACCCAATAGGTATAAGGTATTCACAATTACTACTACCTGTCAGCCTGGGCACCACCCTCCAGAGGCATTCAAAGTCAACATGAGCGCTTGTTATCAAGGGCCAGGGGCAGGTGAAGTTGGGCCCTGGGCAGCATTGTGAGTCCAGGGGGCCGATGGGTGCCAAGGACACAGGTCATTCAGACATTTAATAGTTCTGATGTATTAATAGGCCCTGGAAGTTTCCTGGATGCCACCTCTCTCATTCCTGGGCTCATGGATGTTGCTTTCTTGCCTCCAAGAGTTCGGGTCAGGCCCCTCTCCTCTCAGGGGTCCAGACCTGGCTTCAGAGCCTCTGCTGAAAGGACAGGGAGAGCTATTTGGGCTCCTGGGGGCCGCCCAGGAGTCCGGACCCCGGGAGGCACACAATACTTGTGAGGGCGGCAGGTCCCGAGTGCCAGCCTGAGTGCCAGAACGTCGCATGCAGGGCAGGGGCACCACAGAAGCTTCAGACAAGTAGCTTCCTGCCAAGAGCTGATGGGAGGAGGGTGAGGCCGCCGGAAGCCAGGGCTGGGCCCCCCCGCCGGGGTGGGGGGACAGGGCTGGAGGCTTTGGGGGATGAGGACTGAGGGGCGAACACGCAGCCCCCACTGGCAAGGCTGTCAGTGAGGATCGGGGGAGAGCACTTTGGGGTGAGCCCTCGAGGTGGCAGCAGGCTGTCCACCCCCTCCATCCCCCAAGGCCATCCCAGGTAAGCTCCTCGAAGTCACTGGCTCTGCCTTTTACGGCAATGGTGGCTCCTGGCACCTCCCTGTTCCCACGTGCTCAGAAATTCCCAGCAGGTTTGTTTCTTTTTTCCAGGAGGAATGTAATGAGGCTCCTTGTTCTGTCACCACAGGATCCCAGAGAGGTCTGTCTGGGGATTCTGGTGACAGGAAGCACACACCGCCAGGCACTTGGAGATGCACTCTCTGTGACACACACAAACAAGGTCCACAGGAGGCCCAGACCGCTGCCCAGCCCACCACAGGCCCACGGAAATGCCTGGGGACCCCCTCATGGGACACCCAGACGTACACAAGAACGGGCGACTCCCAGAGACCCTGGGAACAACATTTACTGAGCACCTACTATATGCCAGGTCCTGGCTATGGAGGCGGGGCTGGGGGCGGAGCTGGTCCCACCTTCGTGGAACTCACTCAGCTGCCTCCCTCAGGAGTTCAGATCTGAGCCCCAAAGCCTCATTCCCACCTCAGGGCCTTTGTGCCTACTGTTCCCTCCGCGTGGGGTGTTCTCCCCTTAGAGCTCCACCAGGCTGCATCCTTTTACACCCTCAGGTCTCAGAAAGGACCCCTCTGCACCATCACTCGGCATCCCAATGTCCTGTCTTATTTCTTCACAGCATTCATCACTTTTTTTCTAAGAGCATTTAGGGGAATTCCCTGGCGGTCCAGTGGTTAGGACTCCGTGTTTTCACCGCCGTGGACCCGGGTTCAATCCCTGGTCAGGGAACCAATATCCTGCAAGCCACGCAGCGTAGGCAAAAAAAAATCTTTTTTGTTAAGTAAAAAATAAAGTGCATGTACTATGAAAGTAACTTTCTCAATGTCCATAATACAGATGCACTTTCACAATCCAATATACGACTCAAAAAGTTTTACAGCCCAAACTTACATTCACTAAGCTTCCAATGTGAATGAAGTCTAAAATATACAAATCAGGGCCCTGACCCTACAAAAGGATAATATTCAAAGAAAGCTCAGTTCAGAATCAACCTGTTTTTGGATCCACAACCACTTTTGTAGTAACTAGACTTAACAGTAATATAATTCTAATGAAGAAAGTTAAATCAGGGATCTCTAAATTCTGACCCACATCTACCACCAATGACTCAGACGTTTCTTTCTAATGAATTAACCATTTCATGCATAAAGTTCTGAAATGGCCAACAGACCACAGGAACTTTACGCTCCTGCTTAAAACCAAAAGCTTCAGCAAACTGCTGGCCTTGATTCAGGGCGAAAGCGTTATCATTTGTATTACCCAAATATTATCTTAGCAGACCAATGCTTTCTTTCTTACTTTAGGCCACAGGGCATGTGGGATCTTCAGGGATCGAACCCACACCCCCTGCAGTGAAGAGCAGTCTTAACCCCTTCATCACTTCTGAAACTGTCTTGTTTGCCTGTGTCTCCTGTCTGCCCTCCCCAACTAGAATAAAAGCTCCTTGAGAGATAGACCTTCGAGTTCAGCACTGCTTCCCCAGCACCTGGAGGAGTGCTCTGTCCACCGCGGGCGCTCAGGTTTCTTGAGAATGAAGCTGATCCCACACATGTGGCTGAGCTTTCCGCTGCCCCTGGAAGCCTAATTACCCGTCCTGACCAGTTCCAGGCGTTCTGTGCACGCGCTGGGGCTGTCTTCCACACTGGGTCCCATAACCACCACCTCTGAGGTGGCCAGTCACCACCCAGATGAGGCTGAGGCTCAGATCCGTGACCTTGGGTAGGCCTCAAAGCACTCACTGGCCAGGGGCAGGGCGGAAACGAGGATGGGGACGTGGGGATGGTCAACAGATAAGGGCTCAGCCCTTGTCAAGCAAGCCTGCCCCTGAAAAGGCTCTTTGTGTGCATGTCACATGAGTGCGGACATGAGCGTGTGCTCTACCTGTGCTGTTGGAGGCACATGTGCACACCCTCAGCCTGTTCTCTGGACCCACATCCTGAGTCATCCTGGCCATACCTACAACTGGGCAGAGTCCTGAAAGGGAGTGAGGCCCAGCCAGGACCACTCAAACCAGCAAAGCCTTTCGTACCTGGGCTGGGTGGGCAGCTGGGCTCCAGGGTTGGCCTAAGGGTCTGGGGAGGCCCACAGGCTAAGAGGCCAAGGGCAACCAGTTTGAGTGAGGGGATGCAGTGGGGCCACTGCCCAGCTCAGCACCCTCCCCAGGATATGACTGGACAGAAGTTCCCACAGTGAAAAGAACCCAAAGACCAGGAGCCCAGCTCCCACGCCTAGCTCTGCCACAGGTGCCTGGTGGCCTTGGGCAGGTCCTGACCCCCTCTGGCTGTGGGCTTGACTCCCAGGATTATGGGGCATCTGAAGAGACCCCGGTTGGGGAAGGGATTCTGCGCCCCCCGCAAAGCCCAGAGGTCCTCCTGCAGGGCTGCCCCAACTGGGTGCTGCCCACTCTCGCCCCCTGGTGGCTCCAGCCTGAAGTGCAGCTCTGGCCAGTCTAGGCCTGGATCCTGCATGGGGTGGCAGATTTGCCCAGAAGTTGGCTGAGGCCCACTGCCCCACAGAGGTCAGAAGGGACTCCAAAGAAGTGGGCAGACAGACGTTGGGGAAGGGTCCCACGCCAAGGGCTCTTGCTCAGCCCCTCCAGACCTCAGCCAGCCTCTGCCTCAAGGCCCACATGTAATTCCTGCAACCTCCTCTGTGCCTTGACTGGACATCTTAGGGCCTCATGCGAGTCATGAGGATACCATGCTCATAGGGAACCAGAGGTTCAACTTGGCCACCTCCAGTTATCTTGAGACAGCACCGTAAGTACGGGACCTCCATCTCTCCCCAGCTATCACTACCCCTTTCAAAGAGGAAACTAAGGCTCAGAAGATGCCAGAACCCAAATGATTGATTGGTGGGCAACCAGCCGTCTGCCAGAAGACTGGGCAGGGCCACTGGCGCTGCTGCAGCTGTGCTCTCTGCCCTCCGCTTAGGTGGGGCTAAGGCAAACACACCACACGGGCAGATGTGGCGTGGGGAGCAGCTGCGGCCGGAAGGGGGATAAGCGGGGGCATCTTGTACACCTGGAATGCCAGGGACTGGACTGGGGTTCAGTCACCCCACCGAAGGGTGGGCCAGACATCACAGGACTGGACGCTGGGCTCTAGCAGCCAAGCTCTCACCAGCCTACATGATGCAGGTACACAACACGGCACGGGACCGGGGGCTGAGCCAAGTTACCGAAGCAGACCTAGGCCAGAATGGGAATTGGGGTTCAATGACCTCACCCAGCCAGGTGAGTCTGGTCAAGGCACTCGACCTCTGCCGGTCCACACTCTCACCTGTTTTAATGAGGTCCTGGTTAATCACCAGGGCTTTCCTCAAAGCAAACATTCCAGCGTTTTCCCGAGTCCCAAGTGCCATTCAGGGCTTCTACATGACACCCTCTCCCATGGCCAGAACTCTGCCACTGGCTACAGAAGAACCTCCACAAGCCCTAACTGGAACCCCTCCTGCATGGATTAGTGACTAAATTAGCGACTAAATTACACTCAGCAGAGAGCCAGGTTCTGCCCTGCCCTGCCATGCCCATGGGCAACAGCAACACCAGATCCTTCCTCACTGCCTCCTTCCAAGCTGCAGACACAACTTCTACAGCAGAGACCCAGCTTCCTCGCCCTGTGACAAACATTTCACAGAGCTCACTCCCCAGGCTGGCCGTACAGTGCAGGGCAGACCAGGCTGGCTGGCTCTCGCCTCCCACTTCACCTAGTCTGCTCCAAGCATGGGGCCCAGCAAGTGGCAGGGGAAAGAGGCAACCAAAGAGGTTGGGGGGACAGCACACCCCTGGGAGCATGAGGGCCGAGGGAGGCAGCCAGGACCGGAAAGGTGAAGTACAGGCAGATGGATGTCACTGGAAAATAACTTTATTGAGATTCTACCAGTCGTATAATCTGTTCTGACATTAGGCCCCTTCTTCCTTTGCAATTCGGTCCTTCTTAAGTGGTCCCTGTAGAGAGAAATGCAGCAGACAAGGTTAGAGATAGAAGGCAGTTAAGAATAACCGCCAAAAAAAAAAAAAAAAAAAAAAAAAAAAAAGAATAACCGCCAACTGCAGTGCCATAAGATTCCGGGCTGGTCTCCACAGCCCGAGGCACAAGGTGGCCCCCTCTGCATCAGCGCCAGATGGGCAGGCTGACAGGTGACAGCAGCTGAAAGCCACCCCCACCCCAGCCTAAGGGCAGAGAGGTAGGTGCTCACCATGAATGCTTTCTTCTCCTCCACAGTCTGGAAGCGGCCATGGCCAAATTTGGAGGTGGTGTCAATAAACTTGAGGTCAATCTTCTCCAGGGCCCGCCGTTTGGTCTGTACCAGCAAGGACTGTGGACCAAGAGAGCAAGGGTACAGAGCCACGCCTTTCTCTGTACCATCTTTGTTCACAGGTCCCTCATCTTAAGAGGGCAGAGGTCAACTCCATCTAAATCAGTCCTGGAATCAGGACACCCACCCACCCCAAACACCACCAACCAGCCACTACCAAGGGGCTTCCTCCTGCCACCAGGCGGATGAGAGTACACTTAAGAACAGAAGCAAAGAGCCGGGCCGGGCCAGACACGGACTCCCTCCTCCTGGGCCTTCCAGTCAGGAGTAGCTTCCCTCCCAACCCCCAAACAGAGCTCAACACCCCCCCCCCCCCCCAGCCTCACCTTGCGAAGGGTGAGCACTCGCTTCTTGGTTCCCACCACACAGCCTTTGAGCATGACAAAGTCATTGGTGACTTCACCGTAGTGGACAAAGCCACCCTGGGACGGAGGAAGGCCATCAAAGTTCAGCACAGATCAAGTATGGGGCTGGAGACAGGTCTGACCGCGCACATGACACCCCCCGCCCCCGCAGGTCCTGGTGGTCCCACCACCTGACCAGAGCTGTTCTCAGAAGGAAGGCAGCGAGGAATACTTCCGCAGTCTGACTCGGGCGCCGCACCCAGCGCTCATTCCAGGGCATCATCACTGAACAGCTGGGCCTGCCACCCCGCTCCTCACGAGCCAGTCTCCCCACCACCAATGACAAAGGTTGGACAGACAGCTGGATGCTGTACAGACGTCCAGTTAACTGGCTGTAGAAATGGCCCCAGCCCCATAGGGGAGGCCTGGAATCGGAACTACCCCCCAGACCACATATCTGAGGCTTTGCGTGGATGGCTCCCATTACTCACCAGAGGGTTGATGCTCTTGTCAGACAGATCGTAATCAGTAGAGGCATTGTTCTTGATCAGTTTGCCATCCTTGATGAGGTAGCCCTGGCCAATCTTGTAGATCTGAAGGAGGAAATGAGCATAAATACTTGAGAACAAGAAACCTGGTCGGAGAGACAGCTCAGAGGCCTCTGGAGCTGGCTGGACGCAAGGACAGCCATTAGGGACAAATGATCCATCTTGGGGGTGGGCTAGCAGCCTACGAAGGGCTCTGGGAAAGCAGCTATGACCTCGGCCCTAGTGAGGGGGCGTCCCAGGCTTTGAGCAAAGAAAAGGTGGCTGGGCCTGAACTGAAAACGCCATCCAGTGAGACAATGGATGAGGTTTCTCCAAACACTGTGGAACAGGAGAGGGTAGACAAAGCTCACATCCTCAGCCCCGCCAAGGGTCAGCTGCACCAGAACCACACTCAAGGACGGCACTTTACTATCATGACACCTGAGAGTCAGAACTGTGCCACCAGACACGAGCAACTAAGTCCACGGGGTGCTCCGCCACAAACGGACCGATGGTGACGGGGACTGGAAACCCCAATTCCCAATATTGGGACCACCCTGCCCCTCGTAGGGTTAAAGTCTCCACAGGACCCCCTTGGGCACCTCACCTTCTTGTTGATCTCGGTGCGGTGATGGTAGCCTTTCTGCCCAGCCCGAGCCACAGAGAAGGCCACCCGTGCGGGATGCCACGCCCCAATACAGGCAACCTTTCGCAGCCCTCGGTGGGTCTTACGGGGCAGCTTCTTGGTGTGCCAACGGCTGGTGACCCCTGGAATAGACACATGCTATTACTGAGGTGCCTGGCACCCATGCCATCGGCCCTTTCTTGCTATGAATGCCCAACTTGAGTTTGTGGTACTCTGTCCACAGAACATGCAATGCAACATGATTGCCGTGTCCTCTCCCTTCTTCTATCTCCATGCAAGCTTGAATACCAGCTGAGACACAACCCTTGAGTTATAATCAGCAAAGAACAGGCCTTGGAAAATCAGCCCTACTAGCACGTGATCATGCCATTTGAGAGCATTCAGGAAGCCTCCCAGCGCGTTTTGCAGTGTGCTCAAAGCGCATGTATGTCATGCCGGGTCCCACATGCTACCCCAGCCACCTGACCACAGCACTGTCCACAGAAGGAAGGCAGCAAGGAATACTTCCGCAGTCTGACTCGGGCGCTGTGCCAGCGCTCATTCCAGGGCCTCATCACAGAACAGCTGGGCCTGACACCCCTCTCCCAGGTTAGCCACAGCAATGTGGGCCACTGCGAAGCTCACCTTTGTAGCCTTTGCCCTTGGTCACTCCAATGACATCAATCATCTCATCCTGCCCGAACACTTGGTTCACAGGGACCTGCTGCTCTAGCCTCTCTCGGGCCCAGTCCAGTTTTTCGGCCACAGTGCCTCCGTTCACCTGGATCTCCATGAGGTGGGCCTTCTTCTGGCGTAGAGGAAGCAGGCGCATCTAAAAGGAACAGATGCTTCAAGGTGAGAGGAACTCAGGCTGGGCACGACAGGCAACAGTTTTGCTTTCTAGTGTTACGACTCCCCACTGGGCACCATTCCCCTTTCAATTCTGGTGCCTAAATCAGGTCAGAATAAGCTGATCCTTGACAGACACACCAGGCCCACCTTAAAACAGGCTGATTTAACCAGATCCTGGGACCAACCTGCCCAATGTTCCTGCTCACTGTCCTTTTGGCCACTTCCCTTGGGGTATCTGCCCTGGTTTACCCTGGCCATCTACCTTGCTCTGTTAACTATCAGTAAGCCACTTATTTTGGGAGCAGGAGAACACTGTTGAGTGTACAAGCTGTGATTAGGGAATGAATCTAAACAGATTTTAGAGCTGTCCAGTGTTATCCTACTGACCCGTCTCCAGTAATGGACACACACCACAAATCTATGGTGATCTGGTCGCCACTAACCACACAGGATTACTGATCACTTAGAATCATGGGTATACACCCAGGATAATCACCCAGACTGACAGCAAAGGCGGCACCCATTCCTACCCAGACAACCAAGAGCTAGTTCAGCTTACATGTCAGGTTTGAAGTGCAAACAGCCAGCACCTCAACACTATTTTCAGTTAGGGGCTAGACAATGTTAGTTATGACTCACCGGTTCCTTCAACCAGTTCTCCTAAGATGGGATATGGTTTTCCCTAATTAAGAACCATCGGGGACACAGTGCCCTCTGCTGGCAACAAAAAAAACAACCCTATGTGAGGAGACCTGGATGCCTTCTCAAGCAGACAACTGTCCTTAATATGGCCCCAGGAACCCAGGCCTCAAGGCAGGGCACTGGCTGGACTGTGTTGCTTTTAACAACCCCTTCCTCCTCCAGGAAATAAGTATAAGAACCTCAAAGTCTTACCATCCCTAAAATCCTAAGGCTTGACACAAAACCAGTGTGAGCTGAGGATCAACTCAGAAGGTAACTGAGCCCCACAAAGGCCACAGGTGGTCATGTAGGTCATCACCTCCATTGACAATAAGCAGTGGGCGCTCACCTGGGTGTGGGCAATGACACGGATGACCTGGCAGTACTTCTTCATGCTGCTGAAGTCCCTCTCCAGCTGCTTCTTGCCGTCTACATCCTGCCACTTCTTGCAGTATTTGGTGAAGGCCTTCTTCTTAGATTTATGCCTTCAGGAGCAGAGCAGAGTTGGGGAGGGGGCCAGGTGCCAGCCTTCATCACCCTCCAAGGGGTGAGCGGAAGACACGGGCACCGTGTGGGGACGGGGCTCATTGCCGGCTTCTAAGGAGCCTTTTTCACCGGCAAGCGGAGCCTGGATGGAGCTCATCGGGCAGAGCCGAGCGGAGCTGAGCAGAGGTCCACAAGATTAATGATGCAAGTCACATACATTCAGACACACAAGTTCTTGCTCCAGGTTATCCATTAACCAGACCACACAAGGGGGGTGGTAAGGTCTGGGGGCATTACTGCTATCCCTCAGCTTCTAAGTAGACTCAACACTTGCCAGCAACTCAGGAAATACTGAACTGACTCAAGGTAACACTGAAGGAAATGCCTCAAGATGCTGCTTCCAGCTCAGCAAAGAATTTTTCTGTTCTGTTCTGCAACTAAACCTGACACCAGAGCAGCTCCTCCCACCCCGGCTATGGAGCTGAGGCCCTGACCCTCCTAGCCAGCCTCACCCAGGGCGAGGGCGGCATCGGCTCCCTTACCAGTTCTTATAGAAGCGCCTTTTGCATTCATCACTGATATGCTCAGCAAAGATGGTCTTAAAGGTCCGGAGGCCTCGAGGTGTTTCCACGTAGCCCACAATGCCCACAATGACCATGGGCGGCGTCTCCACGATGGTGACAGCCTCCACAACTTCCTTCTTGTTCACCTCTGCAGATGAAGCAGGCAGTTAGACCTGAGCGGGCTGCCTCAAGTACCCGGCAGGAGGGCTGTCTTTTGGAAAAATGTCGCGTACCCTTCCAGGCCAGCAAAGCAAGTTGCTTCAGATGACAGGAAGGTTTGTGGGGAAGTCTGCACCGCAGCCCACACTCCCTCACTGCTGAATGCTCAGTCTGTGTGCATTGACCTTTTCAGCACAAAACTATCTGGACCCTATGCAGCCAAGTAACAGCCTGGTTTCGGTGCTGGTTTATCATAACCATCTCCAGAGACAAACTCCTTAGTACCTAGAAAATACAAGACTACTAAGTATAGTGAGGTAGTAATTCCTCAGCATAGACCATTTTAACCGTCTATTTACTGTGTTTCAATCACCAGCACCGTGTTCTACTTAACGCCTTTTCTACTTCGAACTTCACAACCCAGGAACACGGGTAGTATTCAGGCATTCAGGTGAGGCTCACAGTTCAGGGCTGCCACTAAAATGTGAGTGGAGTCTCTCTATTTAACCCTCAATGGTTGCCACCTCCCATGTTAGCATATTTCTCTGTGCTGCAGCTCTTGACAAACTTCCTCATCACGCTCCCCTACACCATTACCTCCCTCTGCCTAAATCAAGCAGTGCCAGCCACCTGAACCCTGGAAGCATTTATCGATCCTAAAATATATTTCCACTGTGATATCTAGAGGTTCTGTTGATCTCTCCAAAGCCTGCTCTCCTCTGAGAGCTTGGCCCCATCTAGTCAGTTCCCACCAACTCCTACCCTCCAATCAGCTGGGAAGATGCAGCATGTACTTACTGGACCCTGGCCTATCGACCTCCCTCACAATGTGGGTCATGCCAGCCTTGTAGCCGAGGAAGGCTGTGAGGTGCACGGGCTTGCAAGAGTCATCCTTGGGGAAGCTCTTCACCTTCCCGCGGTGCCGGCTGCTGCGCTTCCGAGGCAGAAAGCCCAGGGACCCATGCCTGGGAGCGGAGAACTTCCTGTGAGACTAGGAGAAAATGATCGATCAACGTTAGCACCTTCTAAGTAGCTCACGCCTCTTCATCCCCAGAGGCCTAGGTTCTAAGATTCCCAGCAATGCTGGATCCACACCAGGAACCCAGGTAACAGGCTTATGTGCTGGATTTACTTTTTTCGGGATCACACATCTAAAAGGCATTATTCAGCCAAATGAGTTAAACACGTATCTCACACCCTCACCCTATAATTTAAAGAACATGAACCACCCACCTTTTCCTCTAAAGAGGACAAAGGCACACCAGGTGATGGCATTAAAAATCGCTTAACAAGCAGCCTTATGTGCGAGTCAGTTAAGATTCTGACCACGCATGTATATACAATGGAACGTTACTCAGCCATAAAGAACGAAACTGAGTTATTTGTAATGAGGTGGATGGACCTAGAGTGTGTCATACAGAATGAAGTCAGAAAAAGAAAAATACCGTATGCCAACGCACGTATACGGAATCTGAAAAGACGGTACTGATGAACCTAGTGGCAGGGCAGGAATAACGACGCAGACGTAGAGAACGGACTTGACGACACGGGGGGTGGGGAGAAGCTGGGACGAAGTGAGAGTAGCATGGACATATACACACTACCAAATGTAAAATGGATGGCTGGTGGGAAGCTGCCGCATAGCACAGGGAGATTAGCTCGGTGCTTTGTGACCACCTAGGATGGGATAGGGAGGGCGGGAGGGAGGCGCAAGAGGGAGGGGATATGGGGATGTATGTATACGTATAGCTGATTCACGGTGTCGTGCAGCAGAAACACAGCATTGTAAAGCAACTGTACTCCAATAAACATTCTGTCCACAATAGGGACTCCTGGTCAAACGGCTGGGTGGCAAGTAATGGTAGTAAAGGTTCCTCATGCTCCCAACGGGAGCTAACCGGCAAGCGGAGGCCACTAGAACTCGACAGAACCAAATCAGAACATGACAATCAGCACACAAGTCTCTGTCCGCCCGTCAATAAGTTCATCATCTCTGGTTTCTGATAACTCTAGAGACCCAAGGAGTTGTGCCAACCGTCCCGGACGTTTCAGAATGAGAATTCAACAACCCATACACAAAGCCTCCCCTGCCGCCTGCGGCCTAGATTTCTGCACCTCCCACTTTCACAACAGTGCCAAACGCTCCCACCCAAGGTCTTCCTGGCGAAAGTGCTCATGACTCGGATCTCGAATGCTGAGGCCGAGATCTAGGAATAATCCATGGCTTGAAGATTGTCGGGCCTGGGCCACCCAACCCAGCTCCCGTGGCAAGGCCTCTCGCCAGCCGACCGGCAGGCCCAAAGCCAACCTCAGGCCTCGGACATTTTCAGAAAATACACCTGACTGCGGATTCTGCTGAGCGCCCCATGCTCCTAGAGCAGAACCCCGGCGCCGGGTGAGGCGAGATGGCGGGGATGTGCCGCGGATTGACTCATGCCACCGCGACAGACAAGGAGAAGTCCGCCATAACGTCCCTTACCATCCTGCCGTCAGATGCTGCCGGTAGAGATCGTTCGACTCTCGGCGCGCGATATATAAATTCCAGTCTGGCTCCGCCCCTTCCGGCGTGCGAGCACGAGCCCGCGGTAGACGTCGGGTCGGGGGACGGGTACTGGGTGCCGTTTCCACGCACGCTCGTCCTCTCCTTGCTTACGTCCCGACCGGGACGTCAGTTTCGTAGGCGGGACTTAGAGGCTCTACGGCGAGCGGCTGAGTTCAAACTTAGTGAAAAGCCTCGGACTCGCCGGCAGAGAGTTGTCCTGAGGCGTCGGGCAGCAGCCAAATTTGATGAAACGGCTGTTACGGTGAAGGAAAATGGCTACGTCGGTTCTTTTCATATGAAATGCAGGTTTCATATGAAGCCTCTAGAATTGAGTAACCCTGTTGGGGCTTCAGTTCCAAGGCGCTTTCCCACGTGGTATCTCGCTTCCGTCCCACACAGCGTTGTTGCCATTTTGCAGGCGCATAGAAGTGGGAAGAGTCGCACCGCTTCCGCCAGCTCGGAGTTGGAGAGGAAAGACAGGAACCCTGGTTTCCTGGCTCCCAACCCAGAGCCGCTTCCCGGTACCAGCTTGTCTTTAATGCTTCTTGATTTCGGGCCCCCTCCCTCAAGCCCCATCTCGGCTATTACTCCGAGAATCTGGCTGTGGGGGCCCGTGCTTGGTTCTGAACGTCTTAGGCGACGGAACCACCTCACCGTCTAGGGTCATGGGTCCAAATGCCCGGCCTCACGGACCCTGGCCCTCCCTGCTTCCCAGACTCTGTATGAATCGCCCTTGCTGATGTCTGCTTGGGCTCGGGGTCACCTAGGTCCTAGGCGGCTCCTAGCGGCTCTACCTGCCGCCAGGCTTGCCCCTCCAAATCTTTATAAGAATCAAATCCCTTTTTGTTACTTCCCATGACCCTCCCCACGCCCACCCCCAACCCTTGTTTCCCGTGGATTAAGCCTTAACTTCTGAGCCTGCCAGCCAAGAAGCTGCCCTAACTAGCTACTCCAGCCTCTTCGCTGCAGGCGAATACACACACTTTTTCATAGATTACCACCTTCCACATCCATCCTACCCCGTCCTGTTCTTGGATTCTGGGACTGACCATTGCTCACACCATTGTTAAAAAACATTCTCTCGGGCTTCACTGGTGGCGCAGTGGTTGAGAGTCCTCCTGCCAATGCAGGGGACGCGGGTTCGTGCCCCGGTCCGGGAAGATCCCACATGCCGCGGATCGGCTGGGCCCGTGAGCCATGGCCGCTGAGCCTGTGCGTCCGGAGCCTGCGCTCCGCAACGGGAGAGGCCACAGCAGCGAGAAGCCCGCGTACCGCAAAAAAAAAAAAAGAAAAGTCTATTTAAAAGAAAAAAAAAAAAGTAAGGACGTGAGTGAAGGGAAATAAGATGAAGCCAGAGAGGGATTGATGCCGAAAGCTCAGCCTCTCTGTACACCCGTGCCGAGTCGAATCTTGGAGACAGTTTTGGGTGAAGCAGAAAAGAATAGCTTTGCCAGGCAAAGGGGGACACAGAGGGCTCCTGCCCTCGAAACTATGTGTCCCAACCCAGGGTGGTGTTCTTAGTTGCTGCACGTGGGGTCTTCGTCGCGGCTGGCGTGTGGGATCTAGTTCCCTGACCAGGGATCAGTGCCGGGCCCCCTGCATTGGGAGGGCGGAGTCTTAACCGCTGGACCACCAGGAAGTCCCTGGTCCCTTTAATCTTGCCTCAGGTGGTTTCTCGGGTGCTCCTCCCTTGATTAGCAACTGTTCGAATCTGCCCTTTGGAACTCAGGGAAGGTCAGGAAGGCTGCAGTCTTGCCGACAAGAAATGGGGGGACAAAAAGGCCTCCGTGCCCGGGAGCCCCACAGGGCCCCGGTTTCACGATCACACCCAAAACAAACATTATAGAGCTCTTGTTTGCACTAGAGTAGTTCTCCCACTAGGTTTCAAGCCTCTGTCCAGCTAAATAAGAAAGGTAAATA
The DNA here is from genome assembly GCF_008692025.1 of Phocoena sinus. NCBI lineage: Eukaryota > Metazoa > Chordata > Mammalia > Artiodactyla > Phocoenidae > Phocoena > Phocoena sinus. Next base: position 9,313,226 of record NC_045772.1, on the reverse strand, counting down.
TGATTAGTAACATGATTCACAACATCCACATGATAAAAACAAACCAGTGGCCAAAGGAATCCACTGTGCCTAAAATAAGGCTTGAAAGAAATTTCTCTGGGGAGATGGAGTTCTCCTAAAGGAGCCAAAGCGGGATGCAGCTAATGACACCCTGAACTATCACCCCACAGCGAACACACAATGGTTGAGCATACTTGATGTGGACCAGTGAAATCAAGGTGACTCACCAAGCCCATGTGTGCGAGCTCTTTACAAAAGGCCAAAACAAGGGGGTTGGGTTACCCGATCCCGGATTGCTGGTTTAATCCAAAGGTAAAATCCAGAGTCTGGAAAGAAATGGATTAACTTTGTTTACAAATGGTCCCCCATCGATACTGTTTTTCAAAATGGAACTTCTAGTAAGGAATGGAAAAGGGTCCAAGGTTTTGCTCACATCCCTGAAGGGCAGATGTTCTCTGCTGCCAGGGAAAACCAGAGACATGGACTAAACTCGGCAGAAGTTAGGGGGGCTTGAGGAGCAGAATGGGGAAGCATGGGGGAATTCCCCGGTGGTCCAGCGGTTAGGAGTTGGCGCTTTCACTGCCGCGGCATATGAAAGCACCAGGTTCATCCCAGGTTCAATCCCTTGTCAGGAACTAGGATCTTGCAAGCCACATGGTGTGACCGAAAACAAAAGAATGGGGAAGCACGAGTGATGCAGTTTCGTCACGAGGGCGTTTCAATGTCCATCCCTCTTGCTGGACGGGAAGCTTTGCGGTGACAGAGATTGCAGGTCCTAGCCCAGAGAAGGCTCTGGCTCACTTTTCGCGGTGTGCCCATGAACTAGAACATCACAGTTTCCAAGGCTGCCTCACTTGCCCGTTGAAGCAATAACGCTCTCTCTCTCTTTTTTTTTTTTAATTTATTTTATTTTTGGCTGCGTTGGGTCTTCGTTGCTGCGCGCGGGCTTTCTCTAGTTGTGGTGAGCGGGGGCTACTCTTCCTCGTGGTGTGTGGGCTTTGCATTGCGGCGGCTTCTCTTGCTGCGGAGCATGGGCTCTAGGTGCGCAGGCTTCAATAGTTGTGGCGCAAGGGCTTAGTTGCTCCGCGGCATGTGGGATCTTCCTGGACCAGGGCTGGAACCTGTGTCCCCTGCATTGGCAGGCCGGTTCTTAACCACTGCACCACCAGGGAAGCCCAGCTCCCTCTTTGACAAGAGCTCACATCCTGATCTTTTGTGCTGTCATTGATTGTTGCAAAGCAACCTGGCTCAGATGACAGGGCATTTGGGCCAGAGGCTCAGTTAATATGAGCTTGTGGCATGAGTGCAGCCCCTTGCCCCTGGAGCAGGAGGCTGGGCACAGAGCCTCTGGGTCACGAAGGCCCCCCTCCCTGCTCCTCCACCGCCAGCTGCCAAGGGGATGCCCCTCAGAAAGGGAGTCGGCTGGCCAGAGGCGCCTGGCAGCTTCTGCTCCTGTGCGGGCCGGGCCTGGTGAAATTCTATGCAGCCCTGCTGGGGCTGCAGGCAACCATGGCAAACATGGCTTCTCACTGCCTTTCTGTTTCCATGCTGGGCCTCTGCATCCTGTGTGGCAGGAGTCTGCAGGTGACTGGGGGGCTTATCCTGGCCTGGAAGCTGTGCGTGGATGTACTGCTGCCCATCCAGCAGGCCTGTGGCAGCTGCTGACTGTCGTGCAAGGCTAGGACCTTCAGCTGCTTGCCACACTGACGCACGGAGCTTGCCACTGCATCCTGTGGCGCCAGTGGTACTTGCGGTGGGAGGCCCCCCCAGCCCTGCTCTCTGTGGCCCAGTAGGCCTACTATAGCCTGGTCAGCTTCCACCACGAGAACTGCAAGGCCGTGGAGTTGCTGCTGTGGGCTGTGTTGTAGCAGGTGGCAGTGTCCCTGCTGCTCCACTGCCAGGACAGGCTGTGGGTGATCGCGGGACAGGTGGCTTAGGCCCTGCAGGGCAGTGGCCGGGCTGTGCAGGGCACCCTCCAAAGACCTGGATGCGGTCACCACCATCCTTCCAGCGACCACCATCCCTTTTAGCGAGCACTTCCCTGGACCTGACCTGGCCACCCTGAGGTGGATTCACGCCAGCCTCCATCAGCCTGTGCCTAGTGGCTGGGGACAAGGATGCCAGTGAGGGAGAGGGAGGCTGCAGACTGGGGGCCAGTAAGGTGCCCATTAGCACCAGGTTCCAGAGTAATAGCACAAGCAAGATAGCCTTCAGGTCTTCATCCAAGCAGGCCCTCGCACGACAAATCAAGGCGACCTGTATTCTCATCGTTCTTCTGTATATCTACGCCATGTGCCTCTTCGTGCAGATCTTAAAATAAATGACCAAGCGTGAGCCAGCCTCTGGTATGTCCATGACTTGCTTTGTCAAGAAGAGATTGAATGGCATCAGATCTGTCTACCAAGCCTTTGCTGGGCTGGGGGCAAGGGTGGGTGGTAACCAGTATGCAAGCCACATTACATAGCAGGGCCTGGGCTAGGGGACCTGGTCTCAGCTCTGTCACTTCTATGTGTCCCTGGGGAATTTCCTGGGCTTCAGTTTCCTTTTCTGTAAAATGTGGATAATAAGCCTCCAGGGAGAAGAGGTATATAAAACGGAGCCATTTGTAAGTTATAAAGTGCTCTTCCCCCTCAGGTATCCTAACAGAGCGTACAAGGCTTCCTTGGAGAACACTTAGATTCTATTAAAGGACAGAAAAAGAAGACCCGAATAAAGATAGATTCTATTAAAGGACAGAAAAAGAAGACCCGAATAAAGAGGGACATAATCAATTTACGGGTGAACTGGCCTAATGTCTTAAAAAAGTCAACTGTCTCCAAATTAATCTATAAAGTCATTAGGATTCCAACCAAAATCTCAAGGGAGGCTTCCCTGGTGGCACATTGGTTGAGAGTCTGCCTGCTGATGCAGGGGACACGGGTTCGTGCCCCGGTCCGGGAAAATCCCACATGCTGCAGAGTGGCTGAGCCCGTGAGCCATGGCCGCTGAGCCTGCACGTCTGGAGCCTGTGCTCCGCAACGGGAGAGGCCACAACAGGGAGAGGCCCGCGTACCGCAAAAAAAAAAAAAAAAAAAAAAAAAAAAATCTCAAGGGATTTAAGAACAAGAGAGGACTCATAAAGTGATTCTAAGATGTATATGGAAAGTCAAGGTCCTTAAAATTTTAAAGCATTTAAAAAAAAATGGAGCCAAGGTAGGAGACTTGCTCTACCAAATATTAAGACATAGTATGAAATCACAGTAGTAAAAACAATGTGGCAGAAAAAAACAGGCAGATGAGTGGAGCAGAATGCAGAGCCCAGACATAAGCTGTGGCTACAAATGGGAACTTGGTACATGGAAAAGGTGACATCACAAACCAGTGGGGAGAGCAGGAACTAGTTAGAAGATAGAGTTGGAGAAATTGGTTCACTATATGAAAAAATAAATAAATATGCATCTTCTAGTTGGTTGAATGGTGGTCCCCCAAAGATATGTCTATCTAGAACCTGTGAATGTGGCCTTATTTGGGAAAAGGATCTTTGCAAAGGACACTTTGAACTAAGGATCTTGAGATTAGATCATCCTGGATTAGGATGGGGGACCCAATGACAGGTGTGTTTATAAGAGAAGCTAAAGGGAGGAGAAACACAGAAGAGAAGGCCATGTGAAGCGGGAAGCAGATTAGCCAAGGAATGCCAAGGGTTGCCAATAGCCGCTGGAAGCTAGGAGAGAGGCATGAAACAGTTTTACCCTCAGCCCCTCCAGGAGGAACGAACCCTGCCGACACCTGATTTCAGACTTCCTGTTTCCAGAACTGTGGCAGAGTGAGTTTCTGTTGTTTTAAGTCACCAAGTTTTTGGTGATTTCTTACCGCAGCCATAGGAAACTAATACAGATCCTTACCTTGTATCTCAACTCTATACCTAAGGTCCAAAAATATTTGCGGCAATATACCGACTCAGAGGTTATTTTAATGTTCTTGAGGCATTTATTATTCTTGGGGAAATGATACTAGCTGCCATTTACTGAGGGCAGAACAGTCTTTTATTTCATCGGATCATCCAATCAACCCTTTGAGGAAAGCACTCTTTTATGTCTCCATTTTATAGTTAAGGAAATTGTCTCAAAAGAATTAAGTAACTTCCTGACATCGTACAGCAGAGTTCACACCTTCAACCACAAGCCTTCACCTCCTGCTCAGGTGTCATGTAGATGGGCTCTGCTGAGTTCCCTGCTAAAGGCCTAGAGCATTTATCTTATGAATGAAATCAGATGCAGGACTTCCCTGGTGGTCCAGTGGTTAAGAATCCACCTTCCAACGCAGAGGACGCGGGTTCAATCCCTGGTTGGGGAACTAAGATCCCACATCCCTCAGGGCAGCTAAGCCATGTGCCACAACTAGAGAGTCCACACAGCCAAAAATAAAAATAAATAAATATTAAAAAAAGAAAGAAAAGAAATCAGATGCAGTGTCCCCTTGTAGACTTTGGCCTGTGCCGTCCCCATTTGTTTGTGGTTCAGCAGATACTCAACCCTCAACTCACCAAGTCCAGGTCACGGTCACCTCCCACCTGGATTGCTGAACCAATCTACAGGTGCATCCTCTTGGTCCCCCTCCTGCCCCTTCAAGCCGTTCTCCACTCAGTAGCTAGGTAGGTATTATACTGAGAATCAGACCATTATTCCACTGATTAAGACCTCCAGCGGCTTTCCATATGAGGCCTCTGGGGACTGCCAGCTGGGTCCCAGCACATCCCTTGGTCCCAGGGTTTCCCCTCAAGCTGACCTCCCCCCTTCCACATGCAGCCCTCCCCGCAGCAGAGTCTTTGGACCTGCTTCTCTTCCTGCCCGGAACATGGGCTGACTTCTATTCTTGTTAAAGCATAAATTGTAAAAGATGATAAAATCACGACACTTGTACAGATATAAAATGAACATATGTGAAAGATTTTTATTTAGCTCATTAATTAACGAGGAAACCAGGCAGATGCTGCAAATGGTTCAAAGGAGAACACAGAACCACGTAGTTATATGGAGCAAAGAAATGTTGAAATGAATTTACAAATAGACATAAAACTGGCTTTTTCCACTGGTGGGGTGGGAGTGTCCTTCCACTGGACAGGATTTATTTGCATGTGTACAGATAAGGATTATGTGCATTGCTATCCTTTGTCTACAGTGTACAGAGATGCAAAATAGTTTAAGGGCAAAGAAGAACCTTTAAACTACAAAGAACTAGATAATCTCTGAGGCTCCAGCTTGTCATTAAAAGGATAGCCAGTGATCTCTTTTGTTTATTCCAAAAATCTTTAAATATTCCTATACTCTTCACATCTTATCTTGTATGTTATCTCTTCGGGAGCCTTCCTCAGTCACCTGATGTTATAAACTGGCCTCTCTCCCTTCCTCAGATCTTTTTTTTTTAATTTAATTTTTATTTTTGACTGCATTAGGTCTTCGTCGCTGCACGCGGCGGGGGGGGCTTTCTCTAGTTGCGGCGAGCGGGGGCTACTCTTCTTTGCGGTGCGCAGGCTTCTCATCGCGGTGTCTTCTCTTGTTTCGGAGCACAGGTTCTAGGCACGCAGGTTCAGTAGTTGTGGCTCACGGGCTCTAGAGTGCAGGCTCAGTGGTTGTGGCGCACGGGCTTAGTTGCTCCGGGCATGTGGGTCTTCCCTGACCAGGGCTCAAACCCGTGTCCCCTGCATTGGCAGGCGGATTCTTAACCAGTGCGCCACCAGGGAAGTTCCCCCTTCTCAGATCTTATCCTGCATTGTGGATTCTAACTTATCAGCTTCTTCAGAGATGGGGCTATTTTCTGTTTTGTCCAGCAGTAGGCACAGAGCAGGGCTGCATAAATATTTGTGGGTAAATGCAATGGTGAGCCTGTTTGTTTTGGGGATATGTAAGTATTGTCAGTGGAGCCTCAAGCTTGGACATCCTGGGTCTCTCTAACAAAAAGTGTAGTTGTGTGTCCTGGCCTTCAAGTCTCTGGAAACTTCCCTTTTTGCCATCCCCCAAACACGATGCCCATCGCCCCCAGCATTTTACTAATTCGACCAGCTAACTTAATAGCCAACTAAACCATTGTTTCCTCAGCTGTAAAATGAGAACAATCACATCTAAATCAAGGGGTCATTTATTCATTCAGTGAACACATAAGGAATGCCTGTTACCAGATTCCGTTATAATCATTACATATAATTCATTATATAATTATAATATTCACTATCTCAGTGATTCTTCAAAATCTCCTGAAACAGTGTTTTTCAAACTTTAATATGCAAACAAATCAGGCAGCTTGTTAGAATGTGCATTCCGATTCAGGAGGATTGGGGTTCCGAGGCTGCTGGTCCATGGAACACACTTTAAATAGCAAGGCCCTAAGTACATCTTATTAATTATACCCATTTTACAGCCCATTCCTGAGGCTCAGAGTGGTTGAGGGTCCCACAGCTGGCAAAGGTGGAGAGGGGTTTCAGGGGCAGAGTAAAGCAGAGATTCTTCAGCATTGGCTGAACATTAGAATCACCCAGGGAGGTTTTAGAAATTCTGAGTCCCAGGCTGAATCTCAGCACAACAAATTGTAGTTTCTGAGGGTGAGACTCAGGCATTAGACATTTTGAAAAGCTCTCCAGGTGATTCCAAGTATAGACAAAACTGAGAGCTACTGGGCTAGAGAATTCAGGACGAGGATGAAGTTGTAGGTTTCAACGTTATCCATTCAACCAATCTTTTCTATTTTCTGAATGTGTGCTATGTTCTGCCCTGGGGGGTTGGGGATTTGGAGATAAATCCCTTTGGTGTTCATTCAATTTACCTGGAGAGTGGTGGGGAAGGGCTGTAGGAGGGGAAGGATAGAGGGGGAGGAGGGGGGAAGGGGAGGGGGAGAGGGGGGCCGCCTTTCAGAAGGAGGCAGATCTCCCCTGAGGCGAGAGTGTTTCTGTGTCCTGCCCTACAGGCTCCTGGGCTGAGGTAAGTCTCTCCAAGTGCTGGGGTAAGTCTCCCAGGGACCTGAGGTGGACCTGGTGTGGTTCTTGGGCACAGAATCCCCTGAAAAATAAAAAATACATATCAGTCGGGGGTGGTGAAATAAATCACAGCTCACCTTACCCGACATTAGGACATTTCACAAAGTCACTCATTCAGCACATTTTTTTTTTTGTGGTACGCGGGCCTCTCACTGTTGTGGCCTCTCCCGTTGCGGAGCACAGGCTCCGGACGCGCAGGCTCAGCGGCCATGGCTCACGGGCGCAGCCGCTCCTCTGCATGTGGGATCTTCCCGGACCGGGGCACGAACCCGCGTCCCCTGCATCGGCAGGCAGACTCTCAACCACTGCGCCACCAGGAAGCCCCAGCACATATTTTTTGTGCACCTGTTGTGTGCCAGGCACTGATTTAGGCATTTGGGAAAAATCAGTGATTAAAACAACGCTTCCTGCCCTCTGGGTGCTCACATTCCAGCCTTAATGATAAAAAGAGCATGGAACCAGGACAGGTACAGACAAAGGAGTAAAGACAGAGCATGGAAGCAGATCTCCATGCACATTGGGACGGGATCCATGATTGATGAGCCACAGGCCATGGGGCACAGATGGACTGACAAGTCATATGTATGGTGTGGGGAGAACTGATTCACTGGGGGGAGAAAAACTATGGCATCTTCTACATATGCCGTATATGAAGGCAAATTTTAGTTAGATTAAAGAAATGTACGACTATAAAGATAGCTTTTTTTAAAATGGGAGAAAAATCTTTGTGACTTACAGATGCTGAAGGACTTCTTATATAAGGCCCCAAAGGGCTTCCCTGGTGGCACCGTGGTTAAGAACCCGCCTGCCAAAGCAGGGGACACGGATTTGAGCCCTGGTCCAGGAAGATCCCACATGCCGCGGAGCAACTAAGCCTGGGCACCACAACTACTGAGGCTGCATGGCACACCTACTGAAGCCCGTGCGCCTAGAGCCCGTGCTCCGCAATGAGAAGCCACCACAATGAGAAGCCTGCGCACTGCAATGAAGAGTAGCCCAGGTTGGCTGCAACTAGAGAAAGCCCGCGCGCAGCAACGAAGACCCAACAAAGCCGAAGATAAATAAAATAACTAAATTTAAAAAAAGAAAAAGAAAAAAGAATCCACCTGCCAACGCAGGGGACACGGGTTTGAGCCCTGGTCCGCGAAGATGTCACCTGCCGCGGGGCAACTAAGCCCCTGCACCAAAACTACTGAACCTGCACTCTAGAGCCCGCGAGTCACAACTACTGAGCGTGAGCGCCACAACTACTGAAGCCCGCGCGCCTAGAGCCCATGCTCCACAACAAGAGAAGCCACGGCGATGCGAAGCCCACGCGCCACAACAAAGATTAGCCTCTGCTCACCGCAACTAGAGAAAGCCCGCACACAGCAATGAAGACCCAATGCAGCCAAAAAAAAAAAAAGATTGACACCATTGTAAATCAACTTACTTCAATAAAAAAATTAAAAACAAAATTAAAAAAATAAAGGCCCCAGAAACACACATTATAAGGGGGTGATTGTATTCATCTATGTCAAAATTAAGGATTGCTTTCCATTGAAGGAGATTATACTTAGCACTTGCAGAGTATTTCCTAGGTGCCTGGCACTGTTCTATGTGTTCACAAATGTTAACCCATTTCATCTCCCAGCTCTATGAGCTCTGTTCCATTCATATCCTCATCTCATACATAGGAAAACAGAGCCATGGAAAGGTACACTTGAAAGTGATGAGAGCAGATTCAAGCTCAAGTAGTCTGGGTCCAAGGCCTGGGGTCATTAGCCAGGGATCCACAAGAGCTTTCTGTAAAGGGCCAGAGAGGAAATATTTGGGGTTTTGTGGACCATACAGTTGTGGGGATTCAAAATGCACTCCAGTGGCATTAAGATTATTTTAAGCTGAAAATGTCTGAACGAACCGCAGCCACAGAAACAAAAGTTACCTAAATGTCTTTGCTGCCTTAAGCAGGACCTCCTGAAAGATGCAGCCACCATAAATCCCCGGTCTGGGAGGTTCACGGTCAGAAAGGAGAGTAAGCATCATAACCTGAATATTGCTTAAACCAATTTTATCTGAAACTGTCACACCTTCCATTTGTTCATCCACAGAGGCCCTTTCTACCCACTCCCTATCCCCTTATTAAGGGGGTATATAAATTTATTTTTGGCTGTGTTGGGTCTTCGTTGCTGCGCGCGGGCTTTCTCTAGTTGTGATGAGCGGGGGCTACTCTTCGTTGCGGTGGGGGGGCTTCTCATTGCGGTGGCTTCTCTTGTTGCGGAGCATGGGCTGTAGGCTCGCGGGCTCAGTAGTTGTGGCCCTTGGGCTCTAGAGCACAGGCTCAATAGTTGTGGCACACGGGCTCAGTAGTTGTGGCTCACGGGCTCTAGAGCGCAGGCTCAGTAGCTGTGGTGCACGGGCTTATTTGCTCTGTGGCATGTGGGATCTTCCCAGACCAGGGCTCGAACCCTTCTCCCCTGCACTGGCAGGTGGATTCTTAACCACTGTGCCACCAGGGAAGTCCCTAAGTGGATATATAAACCCTTATCTTCCTTTCTTTTTCTTTCTTTTTTTTTTTGAAGTATAGTTGATTTACAATGTTGTGTTAGTTTCAGGTAGTACAGCAAAGCGAGTCAACTATACATATATACTCTTTTTCAGATTCCTTTCCATTATAGGTTATTACAGATATTGAAGAGAGTTCCCTGTGCTAGACAGTACGTCTTCCCTTTACTTTAATTCAGTAGTTCTTGAAGCAAATGAGAACAGTGGAATTGAAGCAGGAGGTGGCTGCAGCCCCAGTGGCCACCACTGGGGGGATGGATGAATAAGATGTGGGGATGTACACAATGGGATGCTGGACCACACTTGGAATTGCCAAGTTCGATGCTCCTACTATAACGTGGAGAAGTCTTAAAACATAATGTGGAGTTGAAAAAGGGAAGAAACAGTAAGATGTATAGTCCAATGCCATTAATACTATTTAAAAACACAAACACAAATGCATCCATACTTAATTTACAAGGGGGAACAAGGTAGAAACACAAAAGCCCAGGCCATACCTGTCAGCAAAGCTCGGGCTCCGTGTTCTTTCTTAGCTCTCCCGGGGAGGCTGATGCACTCCAGCGTTTGAGAACCTCTCTTTAGAAACCGTTGTGAGGAAGGGCCTGGGAGCAGAAAAGGAAAGAAATTAGAGGAGACAGGAGAGGGCTTTTGACCCAGTCTGGAGACCGAAATGTGTTGTGAGCTGAGGAGAACAATGAACCCGGCAGTTTGCACTTGAGGTGAACAAAGAACAATAATTATTATTATTACCATGATGATTGTAGGGGAGGAAAAAATTATTTTTCCTTCTACGCTTCTAGGTTCTTGGCTGGGGCTCTATAACATATGACTGATTAACAAGAGAAAAACAAACAGAAGTTTATTAACATTTATATAGTATATACACATGGGAGAAACCCGTGAGTAACTCAAAGCAGTGGCTAAACCTTGGGCTTATCTTGCAGCTTCAATAAAGAACCACACGATTGTAGAAGAATGACGGGACAAAGGAAATGGGTTTAAGCTTCCAAGGGTGGCAGACTGTGGGGAAGTAAATACATGGGGGGGAAACGAATGGTATACAGTTTGTTTTCAGATTCCTCTGGTGCTGTCTCTGGGCTAATAAGAGTCTAGAGTTGTCTCCAGGAAAGGAAAATTTATACCCTAGAAAAGGGGAGGGGAAAGAGAGTTTTTCCTGTATTTGCTATTTATTAAAAATTTTTTTAATAGATTTATTTTATTTATTTATTTATTTTTGGCTGCGTTGAGTCTTCCGTTGCTGTGCGCGGGCTTTCTCTAGTTGCCGCGGGTGGGGGCTACTCTTCGTTGCGGTGCGAGGGCTTCTCATTGCGGTGACTTCTCTTGTTGCCGAGCACAGGCTCTAGGCGCGCGGGCTTCAGTAGTTGTGGCACGTGGGCCTCAGTAATTGTGACACGCGGGCTCAGTAGGTGTGGCTCACGGGCTCAGTAGCTGTGGCTCATGGGCTCTAGAGCGCAGGCTCAGTAGTTGTGGCGCACGGGCTTTGTTGCTCCGCAGCATGTGGGATCTTCCCGGACCAGGGCTCGAGCCCGTGTCCCCTGCATTGGCAGGAGGATTCTCAACCACTGCGCCACCAGGGAAGCCCCTGTATTTGCTACTTCTTAATTGCCTTCAGCTCAAAAGAATTCTTATGTCAAAGAGGCATATTTGGGGGTGACACATTCTGGTTTCCTTCAATGATATTTCTGTACAATGAAATCGTTTACAGCCTGTTAAACAGAATTAGGTAGATCTACATATAGTGACGTGAGAAGACTTTTGAAACACATCAAATTAAAGAAAAAAAGCAATTCATGGAATAGCCCAAATGCTATAATCCTATTTATTTAAAAATTAGGGACTTCCCTGGTGACACAGTCCACTCAGCTAGGGAAAGTTTGGGCAAATCATTTGAGCTTAAAATCCGAGTAATTGTATATGTCTTTGCTGTGCACCAGAAAGCTCCTGTAGGACATTACAAAGCTCTTGTTGGGAGCCTTTGAGCAAATCCCTGCCCGTCTCTGGAAAATGCGGGGGTTGGACCAGAATCTCTTTAATGGATGGTCCCAGGCCCCTTCCACTTACCTTTAGGATTCTAGATGAGCTGTGTTTCTAATCCAACCAACCAAAATCTACTACTATGTTGTTAAAAAACAAAACACCAGATAGCAGCTGTGTTAATAAATACAGAATAATAATAGAAAAATCACCCCTTTGTAATCCCTAATTGAATCAAGCAAGGATCGTCAAGAGACGTTAAAACCATTGGGTGAAACACAGCTGGGAAACGGGCTAGTCATGCGAAGTATCAGCTACAGATTACTTATTAATAACCAAGGAAAAGTGCACTTCAACATCAGGGAGGCTGATGGTTACACTTTAAGCCAGCAGCACATAGTAGGACAACCTGACATAATGTCCCTCCCAGTGGGGTGCACGGTGAAGTGCATGACATCATATGTGAACTACTAACGTCCAAATGTTTCACATAGGTGTTATCTTGAGGAAACATACAAATCGTGCCTCTCTGGCCTCCACTTTCCCCCGGCCCCTTCTCAAGCTCTCCCCTTCAGCTCCTCTAAATTTATTGCAACTCCCACAGATGGGGTTTGCAGTGTATGTAGAGGTGACATATATGACAAGTACAACATAGAGCAGGGAGGGTAAAGGGACTTCTATGATGGCGAGATTTTTACAACCTACTTGTATCAGTTGAAGTTCTCCAGAGAAACAGAACCAACAGAAACAATAAAAATATATGTATGATTTATTTTAAGGAATTAGTTCATGTGATCACGGGAGCTGGCAAGTCTGAAATTTGTGGAGCTGGCCAGCAGCCTGGAAACTCAGAAAGGGGTGGATGTTGTAATCTGGAGTCTGAATTCCTTCCCCTCTGGGAAGCCTTCAGGCCTTTACCTGATGAGATGAAGCCCACCCATATTATTGAGGATAATCTCCTTTACTTAGTCCAATGATTATATGTTAATTACATCTACAAAATACTTGCACAGCAACAAGTAGACTAGTGTTTGACCAAACAGCAGGGCGCTCTAGCCATCAGTAAACTATACCAAGGCATTTAATCACTCTGGTCATCCATCTCACTAATTCATTCTTCAGCTGTAGCCATGCTGTGTCCTTTATTTCAACATTTATATTTTTCATTCAATACTTCAAGGGACTTCCCTGGTGACTTAGTGGTTAGGATTCTGCGCTTTCACTGCCATAGCCCAGGTTCAATCTTGGTCAGGGAACTGAGATCCCACAAGCCATGCAGTGCGGCCAAAAAATAGAATAAAATGAAATACTTCTGCTGGATTCACTTTGATTATTTCTTGTTCCTCATTTATATCATTAATATCATCCCTTAGCTCTGTCAGGTCTATTTTATATTCTTGGTTTGTGTTTTCCAGTAGCCGGGCTTCAAATGGTATATGTCCTGCAGTTTGCTGTGTTTATTTTCAGGGACTTCTCCTACTCAGACATTTAGTTATTTTAGCCTCTGAGCCCCACCCTCCCCCACAAGGATTTCAACTATTCAATCTGGTGATGTGTATTGGGAAAAGAAAAAGGGCAGTTTCAGGCTTCCCCGGTGTCGCAGTGGTTGAGAATCTGCCTGCCAATGCAGGGGACACGGGTTCGATCCCTGGCCGGGGAAGATCCCACATGCCGCGGAGTAACTAAGCCCGCGAGCCACAACTACTGAGCCCGCGTGCTGCAACTACTGAAGCCCGCGCGCCTAGAGCCCGTGTTCCACAATGAGAGAAGACACTGCAATGAGAAGCCTGCGCACCACAACAAAGAGTAGCCCCCCCGCTCGCCGCAACTAGAGAAAGCCCGCGTGCAGCAATGAAGACCCAACACAGCCAAAAATAAATAAATAAAATTAAAAAAAAAAAAAAAAAGAAAGAGGGCAGTTTCTAGTGTGTGTTTGTCCCAGGAAATTGAAGTAGAGGGGAGGGTGAGCCCTGGGGCAGTAGAGCTCCAGGCTCCACAAGACAGCCAAGCATCCCCTCTTGCTGACACTACCTCTCACTTTACCATGGTTTTACCTGAAAGCGCTTAGGGTGAAGGGGCTTTGGGAGGAGGCCGTCTCCCAGCTGTCATCCCTGAGCTGCTGATTTGGAGGGGAGGGGTGGGTAAGTGACTCCTGCGGCCAGTCCACACCTGTTTTCACAACTGCCACACCCGCTGGGGCTTTTGATTTGCACTGATGGTACTTGCAACCAGCATATGGAATTAACTTGTGTGAATGATGTGAGGTAGGAACCCAACCTCATTTTTCCCCCCATATGGATAGCCATTCTTCCCAGCTACTACTTACTTACTGAATGGCCCATCCTTCTGTTTGCAGTGTCACTTCTGCTGTATAACACACTTCCATATGTTCACCGTTCTATTTCTGGGCTCTGTATTCTGTTCCATTGTTCTTTCTGTCTACCACCTTACTTTAGCTTTATAATAAACGTTTACAGCTGCCCTACCTGTCCAATAGGGCTTGCCCTTCTTCCTCAGACTGTTTTCCCAATTCTTGGCCCTTTGTTTTTCCATAAAAATTTTAGAATCAGCGTATCAAGTTCCACTAAAAAGCTTATTGATATTTGAATTGGAATTACACTGACTCTGTAGATCAATTTGGGAAGAATTGAGATCTTTATAATATTGAGTATTCATACCTGATTATCTTGGAATTCATCTCCATCTTCTTAGGTCTTCTTTACAGTAAGTCCCCTACATACGAATGCGGTCTGATCCGAGAGCGTGTTTGTAAGTCCAATTTGTTCGTAAGTCCAACAAAGCTAGCCTAGGCACCCAACTAACACAATTGGCTATATAGTATTGCACTATAATAGGTTTATAATACTTTTCACACAAATAATACATAAAAAACAAACACAAAACATAAAGAAAACAATTTTAATCTGACAGTACAGTACCTTGAAAAGTACAGTGGTACCGTACAACAACTGGCACACAGGGGCACGTTCGCATCTTTGAAAGTTCACAACTTGAAGGTTTGTATGTAGGGGTTACTGTGTTAGGGCTTAGGTTTTATTTTTATTTTAAAAATATTTATTTATTTATTTACTTATTTTGGCTTGCTGGGTCTTAGTTGTGGCACATGGGATCTTCGTTGTAGCACGCGGGATCTTTTAGATTTGGCACGTGGACTTCTTAGCTGCAGCATGCATACACGATCTAGTTCCCCAACCAGGGATCGAGCCTGAGCCCCCTGCATTGGGAGCACGGAGTCCTACCCACTGGAACACCAGGGAAGTCCCCACACCCCCCCTTTTAAAGTTACCCCTAGATTTTTAAAAAATGTATTATAAATGACTCCCTTTAAAATTTTACATTTTCTAACTATTGGCTGTGGGAATATAAAAATACGATTGCTTTTGGTATTTTGATTTTCTAGTCAGCATACTTACTAAACTCTAATCAATTCTAATAATTTGACTGTACATTCTTTAGAGTTTTCTATGTACAACAGTGATATCACCTAGAACTAATGAATATTTCTTTCCAATCTTTGTACCTTACATATCGTTTTTCCTTGTCTTACTGTGCTGGCTATGATCTCCAGAGCAATGTTGAATATAGTGATGGCTGGCATTCTTGTTTTTTCTCTAATTTTTAAAAGGAATGCTTTTAATGCTTCATCTGTTAAGTATACTCATCCTGGGGCTTCCCTGGTGGCTCAGTGGTTAAGAATCCACCTGCCAATGCAGGGGACACGGCGTCGATCCCTGGTCCGGGAATATCCCACATGCCACGGAGCAACTAAGCCCGTGTACCACAGCTGCTGAGCCTGTGCTCTAGAGCCTGCAAGCCACAACTACGGAGCCCGAGCGCCACAACTAATGAAGCCCACGTGCCTAGAGCCCATGCTCTGCAACAAGAGAAGCCACAACAATGAGAAGCCCGCGCACCACAACGAAAAGTAGCCCCCACTCGCTGCAACTAGAGAAAGCCTGCGTGCAGCAATGAAGACCCAACGCAGCCAAAAAAAAATAAATTAATTAAAAAAAAAAAAGTATACTCATCCTATAGGACTTTTGTAGATAATCTTAAGTTAAGACATTTACTGATTCCCTAAAAATGAACCAAGTTTGCATTCCTAGGATAAAACCAAGTTGATCATGATGTATTATCATTTTATGCATTGCAGGATTAGGTTTGCTAATATTTTCTCAGCACTCTTTGCAATGATATTCATGAATGACATTGCCCTGAGCTTTTCCTTTCTAGTACTATCTTTCTCTGATTTTGATGTCAAAGTATTCTAACTTCATAGAATGAAATAAGTATACCCACTTTTTTTTTTTTGCGGTACGCGGGCCTCTCACCACTGCGGCCTCTCTCGTTGAGGAGCACAGGCTCCGGACGCGCAGGCTCAGCGGCCATGGCTCACGGGCCCAGCCGGCTCTGCGGCATGTGGGATCTTCCCAGACCGGGGCACGAGCCCGTGTCCCCTGCATCGGCAGGCAGACTCGCAACCATTGCGCCACCAGGGAAGTCCAAGTATATCCACTTTTTCACTCTAAAAGAATTTGTGTGAAAATGAAATCATCTTTTTTGGGTGATTGTTAAAATACACTCATAAAATTATCTGGGCCTTGTATTTTACTTGTAACTAGATTTTTTAGCCACTGTTTCAGCTTCTTTAATGGTTATAGGACTACATAGATTTTTCTATGTCTTGTTGCATCAGTTTTGGTAAGCTATATTTTTCTATAAATACATAGGCAATTGTCCATTTTTCTTTATTTTCAAATTTTAATGGCATAAAGTTCACAATATTCTCTTGCTATATTGGTATTATTATTTTAAGTCTCTGCAGCTCTCACAATGATGTGTTAGGGCTCTTTCCTATGGACATATCGGGGATGCCTTGTTTGGGGATGCAGTGGGAGGCTTGCTTCAGCATTTGGTGGCAAGCTAAATCTTTGTCCTCCCTTCCCGGACCCATCACTTGCTTAAGTCAGAGTCCCAGGCAAGGATCCCCTGCAGTTCTATTCTTTGCTTCCTTTCCCAGTGATGGAGTGCCACCCCTGTTGCTGCCTTCAGGCAAGAGCCTGGCTCAGGTTCTGCCTCTTTTGGAAAGTTTTAATCTCTGTTATCCTACAAAAGCCAAAGCTTCGGTGGCTGCTTGGATCCAGAGCTCAAGTATCCATGACTTCCGCCCTCTCCCCAGCTCGTATTTCTGCTCTGTGGTATTCAGCTGGTACATGATCAGTCTGGAGGGTTCAGAACAGTGGTGGTGATGGCTGGAAGGATGGACTCAGCAGGGAAAGTGCTGAGTCGTAACCACTGGACTGCCAGGGAATTCCCTCAGCTGGGATTCTTGACCTGGGTATGGACATGATGTCTCAGTGGTGTCAACATAGTCAGACTTCTTACATGACAGCTCAGGGCTGAGTGTTTCAACAGGTGGAATGTGAAAGCTGATATTTTCTTAAGGCCTGGGCCAGGAAAAGGGCACAATGCCATCCTATTGATCAACGAATCTCAAGCCTGCCCATATTCAAGGGGAGGAGACACGGACTCCACCTCTCTGTGGGAGGAGCATCAGAGAGACCATGTACTATGTCACTGTTGGAGGGTCTTCAATGACCTGGCGCACAGTGGTGTTAAAGATATATTGAACAAATGACTAGGTGAATGTGCAACCCAGTCTTAGAGCTAACTAGATCTGTGTGTACTTCCTACATCCCTTCCTTGGGAAAAGAATGGGATTTCTGTATCAAATGGCACATTCTTTATTCAATTGAAACACACTGCCAAACAGCTCTCCAGAAACGTACCTTTGGCAAATTTTTAACGTTATCATTATGCTGGGGCTCATGCACTCAAATACAATGAATGCATTGCCCGTTTGCCCAGGTAACTCCACACTCGCACAAAACAGACCAAACACCTTCCATACCAAAGCGGCCTCCAGGGGGCAGGAGAGAAGGAACAAAGGCGAGTTACAGCTCAGCCTGGGCTGGGAACTTGAACGACCAGGCAGTACAAGGCATGATCCAGGCAGCTCTGGGTTTGCAAAAGCTTGACCTACGAAGGACAGCCTGGCCTTGCCGCTAATGCAGAACACATAAATACAGACAGTAGAAGAAGAGGATGTTTCTATGACCTGCAATGATAGTTAAAAAGTAGAGGTTCCTGGGTGAGTCGGGAAGCTACCCACCATTTATAGCTTTGTGTTTCTAAGAAAGTGCCTGTATACCCTGTTGTACACAGCTACCCTGAAGACCAACGGGGATGGGTAGCTCACAAACGTTTACTGAGCTCATTTCTTTGTACCAAGCGCTATTCTAGGCACATTTTGTGAGTTCTCGCCTTTAATCCTGTCAATAATCCTCAGAGGCAGGTACTATGCTTATTTCCATTTTTCAGATGAGGAAACAGGCACAGAGAGGTGAAGCCATTTGCCCAAGGTCACACAGTGAGTGAAGGGTGGCAGGAGCCAGGACCACCCAAGAATATCTCAGTCTGAAGCTCAGGTTTCTGAACACTACCCTTTCTGAGATTTAATACATTAGTGTGATCAAACCTTAGTCCTGGAAGGTCTAGGGACAGTCTCTAAATTCTTCAATCTTATAGCCCTATGCCTAGCACAAAGCCTTATGCATGGTGGGCTTCAAATAAATATTTATTGGATGAATAAATGAATGAACATGACTCACTGATCTGAATATCACTCACTGATTCAGCCCATCAGCCTTGCACACTTTTTTCTCCATTAAAAAAAAAATTAGGGGGGCTTCCCTGGTGGCGCAGTGGTTGAGAGTCCGCCTGCCGATGCAGGGGACACGGGTTCGTGCCCCGGTCTGGGAAGATCCCACATGCCGCAGAGCTGCTGGGCCCGTGAGCCATGGCCGCTGAGCCTTCGCGTCCGGAGCCTGTGCTCCTCAATGGGAGAGGCCGCAGTGGTGAGAGGCCCGTGTACCGCAAAAAAAAAAAAAAAAAAATTAGGTATAACTTCAATACAGTGAAAGTCACCCTTTTATGGACATTTTTGCAAGTTTTGACAAACATATATAGTCAATTGTATAACTATCACCACAAACAAGATATAGAATGATTCCATCATCCCCCCAAATTTCCCTGTGCTTCTTAGTAGTAAATCCTACACACACACACACACACACACACCCCAACCTCACTCCTAGCCCCTGGCAACAACTGGTCTGTTTTTTGTTCCTATAGGTTTGCTTTTGTAAGAATGTCACGTAAAGAAAGTTGTGCAGTCTGTAGTCTCTTGTGGTTGAGTGTATCAGTTGTTCATTCCTTTTGATTCCTGAGTAGTATTCCATTGTATGAATGTTCCACATTTTTTTTATACAATCTACAGCTGAGGGACATTTGGGTGGTTTCCAGATTTCAGCTATTCCCAATGAAACTGCCATAAAAATTCCTGTACAGGGTTTTGTGTGAATGTAACTTCTCGTTTCTCTAGCATCAATACCTAGGAGAGGGGTTGCAAGGTCATATGGCAAATGTATAGTTGCCGCCATAAGAAGCTGCTAGATTGTTTTCCTAAATGGCTGTACTATTTTGTATTTTCATCAGCAATGTACAAGAGTTCTAGTTGTTCTAAATACTCATTAACACTCAAAACTGTCAAATTTTTATTCAATTTAATTAATTAAGTTACTTATTATTTTTGGCTGCGTTGAGTCTTCGTTGCTGCGCGAGAGCTTTTCTCTAGTTGCGGCGAGCGGGGGCTACTCTTCGTTGCGGTGCGCGGGCTTCTCATTCTGGTGGCTTCTCTTGTTGCGGAGCACGGGCTCTATGCGCGTGGGCTTCAGTGGTTGTGGCACGTGGGCTCAGTAGTTGTGGCTCATGAGCCTAGTTGCTCTGCAGCATGTGGGATCTTTCCAGACCAGGGCTCGAACCCGTGTCCCCTGCATTGGCAGGCGGATTCTTAACCACTGCGCCACCAGGGGAGCCCTAAATTGTCAAATTTTTAAAACATTAACCATTTTAATAGGTGTGTGGAAGTATCTCATTGATTTTAATTTGCATTTCCCTAATTACTAATGATGTTGAGCATCTTTTCATGTGCTTAGTTGCCATCTGTATATCTTCTCTGGTGAAGTGTGTCTGCTCCAATCTTTTGCCCATTTTTTAAAAAATGGCTTGTTTATCTTATCATTGACTTTTTAGAGTCCTTTATATATATTTGGGACGCAAATCCGTTGTCTGAAATGTGCTTCGCAAATATTTTCTCCCAGACTGTGATTTGCCTTTTCATTCAGTCTTTTAACAAGGTCTTTGGATGAGTGTTTTTTTAAAAAATATTTATTTATTTGGCTGTGCCAGGTCTTAGCTGTGGCACACGGGATGTTTGTTGCCATGTGCTGGATCTTTGTTGCCATGTGGGATCTTTTAGTTGCAGCATGCGGGATCTTTTAGTTGCGGCATGTGGGATCTAGTTCCCTGACCAGGGATCGAACCCCAGCCCCCTGCATTGGGAGCGTGGAGCCTTAACCACTGGACCACCAGGGAAGTCCCCGGATGAGTGTTCCTAATTTTGACGAAGTCCAATTTATCGATTTTCTTTTATGGATCATGGTCTTGGTATCGTATCTAAGAACTCTTTGCCTAACCCAAAGTCACAAAAAATTTCTGTTTGCTTCTAGAAGTTTCATATAATCATAGAATATGATTGCTGTATTAAATGGGATAACGTATGTAAAGCCCTTAGCTCAGGGCCTGGTGTTGAGTTAACAGTCACTAAACAGAGCCTAAGATGGACATTTGTCTATGGAATGTTTATAAGGGGTGGCCTCACACCCACCACATTTCCTCTGCACGGATCTGGTGTCCTGTCATCACAGGATGCAGCATGTTCTGTCATTACCAGGACAGCAAAGGCCCCAGCAGATAGACATCCTTATCCAACAGCCTCCTGGAACCAGTGGAGACATGAGGCCCTGGGGACTACAGGTCATGCCAAGAGCCAGACCTGGAAGGCAGTCATTCTCACTGCAGCGAGCACTCCTCCATCCAGCCTCGGTTTCCATGAAAGCTGGAGCTCTAGGCCAAGCAGTGATGGAGTGATGAGGATTAGGGTCTGTTTACTGAGCACCTACTGTGTGCCAGGCCCTTGGCTACAGCAGTGAACAAGTCAGACAAAATTCGCAGACTAGCAGAGGAGGACAATGAACAAATAACTACATAACTAATTAGTGGATTAAGGAAAAGGGTAGCGTGCTGGTGGGGTGGGGGTGAGGATGTCTCATAAAGAATTGATTGCCCTTCCTCGGTCTCTGCCTCTGAGCCAGGTACCTAGGACCCCTCCAGGCTGGGGGTGGGGGGTGCGCAGACTCGGGGACTCACGTGACGTCAGCGTAAAAACAGGGTGGAAAGGTCCTCCGGGGAGGTGGGGCTGTGCTTTAGAAGGCTCTGAGAGAAGGGTAATTCATTCGTGAATCGAATTCATTCGTGGTTCATTCATTCGAGAAGTCCTGCGGCACCTACTGTGTCCCAAGCACCCCATGAGGAATACAAACGCGGCCCCTGTCCGCTCACTATATTGGGGGCAGACAGAGCGACAGGAAACCAGCAAAAAAGTCACGAAGGTGGTTTCATCCAGGGCCGTAGGCTCGGAGCAGGTAGGGAGGTCCGACAGACCCGCCACCCGGGGGCGGCGACAAGTCCTGCGTTTACTGCGCCCCCCCACTCCTCGTCCCCACTACTCAGCAAAGAGGTCACCAAGCCAGCGACGAGCGCGCCCTCCGCCGGCTCCGCAGCACCCGCGTCCCCGCGATCGAGGGCGCGCGCGGCCCGCCCGCCGGCGCCGCGCCCGCCCGCCCGGCGCCCTCGGCTTACGGCGCCCCCTCTCGGGAGCCCTCGGCCTCGCCGGTCGCGCGAGCAGGGGAGGGGGCGGGGGCACCACGCACGCGCACGGGCTGGCGGAGCGCGCCGAGTGGGGTGCACCGCGCGGGTGCAGCCACGATGGAAGGGGGTGCGTACGGAGCGGGCAAAGCCGGGGGCGCCTTCGACCCCTACACCCTGGTCCGGCAGCCGCACACCATCCTGCGCGTCGTGTCCTGGGTAAGGACGTCTGGGTGGCCCGGCCAAGCAGGGGGTGGGGCGGGGTGGGGGCGCGGGCGAGGGCGGCGCGCCCGGACGGACCCCAACCCACCGGGCCTGCTGCCCGGGTGCGGCCGCGGGTGGGGAGCCGGCCGGCCGGCGTCCTGGCGCCCGCCCCTCCCTCCTTCCCGGGCTGCGGGCGGGGTCCTGGCCCTCGCGGGGGCGCCTGCTCCTCGACCCCTGGCTTCCCGGTGTCCCCACTTCTTACTCTCCCCCCGCCCCCCGTCGCGGTGACCTCCAGGCCGCGACCTGGCGCCTCGCGGGTCGGGTTGCGCGCGGCCGCCTGGGCGGACCGGCGACGGTGGGGACGGAGCCCTGGTTTCAGGTGGCCTTTATTCGGGGGTGGATCGGGGCGTGGATCGTTTCGCGGGGTGCACGCGCTCAGGAGGAGAGGGCAGGAAGCCGGGTTTTTGTGGCTTAGCTGGGCTCGTGTGGAGCGACGCGCCGGGAGCCGGATACCTGGGCTCTCTCCCCGGGAACCGTCTTTCTGCAGCGTGACCTTGGGCTGGAAGCCACCCTAGAAATGTTCACGGAAATTGAGGAGTTAAATTCCGAGGTGGGCAGCGTCACCTCCTCTAGCTTGCCTCAGTTTCCCGATTTGTAGCGAGGTGGGAGGAGCCTCCTTGAGACCTCCTTGGGCTCGGATATTTCCTGAATTCGTGCAGACACCTGGATGCCTGAGGAGGGCCGTGGGCCGGGAGGGCGGGAGAGAGGTCCCCTGCCCACAGGGAAGAGCAGAGAAGCCCGTTCTGCACCTCCAGCCTGACGAGGGCAGAATCCCTCAGTGCAGAGAGCTGAGTGGGGGCCCCTGTTCAAACCTGGGGTCGGGGAGAGGAGGATGGGACAGAGTCAGCACACAGGGAGGGTTTCACATGACCTGGGCAGCACCCCAGGGAAAGGAGGCCTGCTGCTGTCTGGGGAGGGGTGTCTGGGGCTCCCTAGGTTTGCCGGCCATTGCCCAGACCCCCTCACTAGAGGGTCTTGCCTCTGCAGGCCTGGGGCCCCTTCCTGTGGGCCTAGATCAGAAAGGCCTGGATTGGGGACACTGGGCAGGGCCCCTGTCAGCCACCCCACGGGGCTAAGCCTAAAGCCAGCTGTGGGGTGCTCAAGCTCCCTCACTTCCTGGATTTTCAGGGCCATATAAGGGTGTGATGGGTGGGACAGCTGGGGTGTTTATATCTCTGGCCTCCCAGAGGGAAAGGGATCTACCTTTCCTTTGTCTAAAAAACATTAAAACCTCCCTCTGGTGCCACAGGAAGGGTGGCCACGTTTAAACGCCTTCTTCTCAAGTGCCCACCAGATGGGGAGCTCTTTGAGGGCAGGGAAGCCCTGTTCTTTAGTCTTTGGGTCTCTGGTGCTGGCACATGGCCTGGCACCCTGGGTACATCCAGGAGGGTTTGTGGTGCTGAGTTCATTCATCCGTGTGTTGTCTCCAGCTCCCCAGAGACCCTGGCAGGTCCTTGGCAAAGGTAGAGCTCTGGGGGACACCTGCCTGATGAGGTGGGGCGGCTCTGTGCACTGCTCCCCTCCGCCGGCCCGAAGCGTGAAGTCACTGGCTTTGTGACGGGGTGTGGGCGTTTTGTCTGCTTGGGTCACTTCTGCTGGTGAAGGCTTCATTTAGCAAAGCTTTATTGAGTTGGCTAGGCTCCGAGGGAAGGCGGCGTGACTCAGACGCAGCCCTTAGTGCTCAGGGAGCCTACAGTCCCGCTGGGGAGTGAGCCAGGCACCCTCACGCAGAGGCCAGCAAAACCAGGAGAGCAATCAGAGAAGCTTCCTGGAGGAGGCGATGTCAAATTGGGCCTGGAAGGATGAGGAGGGTTTACATGTGTGCACATCAAGGTGCCAGGAGGACATTCCAAGCAGAAGGGAGAAAAAGTCACTGAGCACCCACTATGCAGGGCTGTTCTCACGGTTACCTGGCTAGTTCCCCCCACAGTCTGTATCACACTTGAGGGAGCTGAGGCTCAGAGAGGCCCAAGGTTACTGAGCATGTAAGTAGCAGATGGAGGATTTGAACCCAGATCTTCCTGTCACCAAAGCACAGTGCTTCCCCTGGATCAGGAAGAGTTTGAAGTCCTGGGATTTCAGGTTTGGAAAGGATAAGGGTCATCTGGGTCAACCTCCATCCAATGTCCACATCCCCCCAGAGGCCCCCAACAGTCTCCCAGCCCTGCTCACTACCTTTGCGTGAGCAGAGGTATCTGATACAGGCTGATGAACTTTAAAAAAATATATAGGTTTTTTTCTGATCGTAGAAGTAATACCTGCCGATTGTTGGAAAACATAAATCACTTGTAATGGTTGCACAACAATATATATGTGCTGAATACCACTGAACTGTACACTTAAAGGTGGTTAAGACGGTAAATTTTATGTTGTGTGTATTTCAC
Source organism: Phocoena sinus (assembly GCF_008692025.1). Taxonomy (NCBI): domain Eukaryota; kingdom Metazoa; phylum Chordata; class Mammalia; order Artiodactyla; family Phocoenidae; genus Phocoena; species Phocoena sinus. The sequence continues at coordinate 9,289,181 of NC_045772.1, read as the reverse complement.
CAAAAAAAAAAAAAAATGGGAAAAAGAAGCACGTGTGATCCCACCACTTAGGGAGGGCTGCTATCTCCTACCAGTCTTTTTCAAAAACACGTGATGCGCTGAGATATTTTAACACGTGGGGGCACGTAGTGGATGCACATGGCCACCTGCCCTCCTCCCTCGAGCTCCCTCTGCTTGCTCACCACAGGGTCTGGCAGGCAGGGTCTGGCTGGCGTTAAGCTTCACCTTGCAGCTAGTGGAGCCTGAGCATTCAGCACCAGCTTGCCCTGGTTTGCCAGAACTTTCCTGGCTTCAGCACTGATAGTCCCATGACCTGGGAGCCCCCCTGTTCCAGACAGACAAGACGGTTGGTCACTCTATCCAGGACTCCTGTGCTCCCCAGACCCCTTCTACCGCCCTATAGGGCCCTAACCACGTGAGCACTTGGGCTTGCGATTTTGTAAAACTTGTAAGAGAAAGATCTTTTTTCTGTTATTTGTTTATTTGAAAGTGGGTCCCCAAACATGTAAGCTTCAGGGAGTCACCAAACGTGGACCTACCCTGGAACCTGAGCCCCCAGGCCTGCAGAACCCCTTATCTCTTCACTGAGGCTTTCTCAACTCCTCTCTGCCTCTGTGTGCCCTACACCACCTCCCCTCACCCCACACACACACCTGGTGGGTGGTGATTACTCACTTTGGGAATTGAGGAATGGACCCTGAGGGTTAAGGTGGGGAGGGAGCTGGTGAGCCCTCTGGCAGATCCCAGCTTGGACCCTTCCTGCCCTGGGCGAGGAGGTGATGGCTAAGTTGGGACAGTGTCCAGGGTGAGCTCAGAGCTGCCTCCTCTGACCTGGGTTGGCGGGGAGGTGGGCTGTGCTGGCAGGGGGCCAGGAGATCTGGCACCAGCTGTGGCCACCCCCTCTGCCTCTGTCTCGCCATCGGAAAGCAGAGGCTGGGCTGGGTCAGAGGTGCCCAATCCTGCCCCGATCCTGCAGCCTGTCAGTGACCCCTTTCTTTACCTGGAGCCAGGTGGGGGGAAGTGGAGTTTCAGCAGGGAGCTAGCTGATTTCATATAAAGGACTACCTTCTATTTGGAATTTACATCCTTTTAGAGCTTTGAAATGACCTATGGGAAAAGAATATTGGCGCTGGTAGATGAGAGGTTTTCTTTTTCTTTCTTTTTTTTTTTTAAATTAATGCTCTGTTTTGGCAAAAATAAAACAATAAAATGTTGGAAATTTTGCCATTTTCAGGGTTGATCTCTTAAGGGCTTTGGCTGTAACACTCAGGATGTTGTAAGGAGGGTGGGTGTCATCCCTCGCATGACAGAAGTAAGGGGCAGGCTGGAGGTGACTTCTCTACTGACTAGAGACAGAGCTCCTGGGCCCGGGACTGTCAGAGCCGCAGTTTCAATCCAGTCCACTGGGTCCACATTCAGTGTACTCCCCGTGGCTTCCCTGTCTGAGTCGCAGTGGCACCAAGGAGTGGCTTGAGGGAGCAGTTTTACACCCTCATTTTTATCAGACCCCCTCAATCATTCCAAGCAAACACTGAGTATAAGAGCTGAGCTTGCGGGACTTCCCCGGCGGTCCAATGGTTAAGAGTCCGCGCTTCCACTGCAGGGAGCGCGGATTCAATCCCTGGTCGGGGAATTCCCGACGCTGCGAGGCTCAGCCAAAAAATAAAAATAAAAAAGCTGAGTTTGCTTTGCAAACGCAGCAGCTTCAAAATGAGACCCCTTGTCTCCGTTCCCAGCCAGATTGCCACACTCTAGCTGTCCCACATAGAAATTCTAGAGCCTGCAGGGGCTGGGGTGAAATGGGTCCAGGGTGGAGACAGAGCCTCTGGCCAGCTCTGGCATTCATTCATTCATTCCACAAATACCAAGTCCCTGCTCGGTGTCAGCCTGTGTGTCCCACTGGAGATGCTCTAGGTCAGTGAGAACAGAATTGAGTCGACAGGCACCATCCAGAAGGCTTGGGATGCAATAAGAAGGAAATCCAGTGGGGAGTAGGTACCCCTGCCAGGGGGTGTGGAGGGCTTCCAGGGGGAGGTGACCCCTGTGTTGGTCCTAATAAAGAAGGTGGGGGTGGAGGTGCATTCCAGGTGGGAGGAACAACATGTATAAATAAATACTTGGGGGCACAAGGTCTGAGTGGGTTTTAGAAACGTTGCTGAGCTCCTGGGGACCCCGGGTGTGTGAGTGAGAGCAAGTCAAAGAGGTGTGGGGGGCAGGCAGGGTGGGCAACCCAGGGTCGGCCTTGGATGCCAGTTTCACAAGCTGGGCTGCATGGGAGGGCCATGGACAGCCTCAGAGAGGGGTTTTAAGCAGAGAAAAGGTGTGTTTTCGGAAGTTCCCCGCGGAGCCATGTGGAGGTATGGCTTGGGGAGGGCTCTGGGGACAGGAGGTCCAGCAGGAAATGTGTGGTGTGGTCTAGCCTGTCCTCTCCCAGCACCAGGCAAGGCCCTGCCACTTACTCAGGGGGCTGGGTCCACGCAGGCATGTCCTGTGCTCCTTTGGTATGTATCGCTGACAGTCTCAGAATCTTCTTGTCCTCTTCGCCTGCCTGTGACCAACCTTTGTCTGGTCCATCTCTCTCAGGCCTGGGAGAGAGTCAGGACACGGAGGTCATCAGGAGACGTGGATGATAGGTTTCTGCATGCATCTTGGGCATTTCTTCGTGTCCTGGGGCAGTGTGGGAGCTTGAGGAGTCTTGGGTTTGGCATCGAGACCAGGGCCGCCAGAGAGGGACCTTGGAAAATCCTCACCTGTAACGTGGGATTGGAGCGCCTAGGTTCAGGGCGGACTCGGTTTGTGAACATGGATGTATAAAGGGCCTGCCATCCAGTTCATTCCTCTAGGCACGTGACATCCCTGTCCAATGGGTTTCATTACCCCCACTTTAGGTGAGATGCTGAGGCCCAGAGAGGTTAACTGGAGCTACTGGGATTGCAGCCCATGCCTGACTTCCAGGACGTGGCCCTTTCTTCCTGCTTTGGGGAGTCCCCAGCCACATGGGGAGTCCCACATGGCCACTTATGCAGAGCTGTTAGGCAGGCTTGAGCCTGGGGAGAAAGAACAAAGGCTGGGGGAGGGAGGGCGGAGAGGAGGAAGAACCAGGGGGAGGAGGGAGGAAAGGGAGAGGGCAGATGGCAGAGCTGGCACGGAGCCACAGTTGGCACCTACACCGGAAGAACCAGCTGTCCGGTGGGAGGAGAGGCAGGGCAGAGCGTCAGGAAGTGCCTGGGGCCCGAGGCCTGAGTCCGTGTTCTGCGCCCACTCCACCCCTGACAGGTGGTGTGACGTGAGCGTCTGCCAGTGCTCTCTGGGCCCGTTTCCCCATCTATCAGATGCGGGGAGGACAGCCAGGCTGGGCTGGTGGTTCCCGGCCTTTCTACCCTCAGCAAATGCTACTCCTGCTCCTAGTGGGTTGTAGGTTGGGAACTTGGGGACTGGTCAGTATTTAAAGAAGTGATGTCAGGGACCCGCCTTCCGCACCCCTGATGCTTTGTGGGGGCCTGCAGGGGGAGCCTGGGCCCCAGATCCATACTGCAGGAGCAGAACAGTGTCAGCTGGAGCCGGCAGGGTGGCCCGTGCCCCTGTGTTTCTGGGGAAGCCCTCCCACCTCTCCGGAGGGAGAGGTGCTCACCCCACCTCTGCCTGGGAAGATGATGTGGGGGGAGGGGGACCACGGGGAAGGGGTGGCTGGGAGAGTCCCAGGCTGTCAGGCCCAGACTGTTCAGAAAGCCATCACCTGGGAACCCCAACCATCCCGGCTCCTCAAATGACTCAGGGTCCAGGGGTCGAGAGGACATGGTCTTCCCCCAATATTGGGCCCCCCTCTGAGCATCCCTGACACCTTTTTTAAGTTGCATTGTAGCCTGGCCTCCCCCACCACCCAGACCCGGCTTCCCCAGCAGCCTTCTCAGTGGGGGCTGTTCTTTGCCTCATGCCCTCCCTCTGCCGGGCCTGGAGATGGGACACAGTCATCCCGGCTCCTGAGGCTGCTTCCAGACCATTCTCCCCCAGCTTTGAATCTCATCGCAGCACTGGGCCAGCCACTCCCCTCATTGCAAGCCAGCCCCAGGTCACTTGCCCTGTCCCTCAGCACCGCCCCGCCTTCCATCCTGCTGACTGTAGCTCCCGCTTCCGTGATCCTTCTCACAGCCTGGCCTCTCACTTCCTTGGCCTCCAGCCTCCCACAGTCTTGTCCTCCCTGCCTCAGCCACTCTCACTGGGTGTACCCTGGGCCTGGCCCTTGTTCCTGGCGAGAACTCAGGTGTCCGCCTCTCCCCACCCCTCCTGTCGTTCCAGCGCTCTGCCTCGCGCGCGGTCCTTGGCCTGGGACTCCCTCTGTGCACCGGCCCTCACCCCATCCTCCCCGCCCCCCTCGCCAGCTTGGGCTCCCTGGTGGTCTCACCCACCTGCTCCCAGCTCTGGCCCCCCTGCATCGCTGCGCTCACCTGGCAAAGCCCTGCTTGCATCCACCCTTGGCCTCCTCGCACCTGCCCCTCCCCCAGGCTCTCTCCTGTTCTGGTGGCCAGGCCAGCCTCGCAGGGTCCACCAGGTGTACCCTCTCACCTGCTGGAGGACTCAGATTCCCTCCTTCCCTCCCTCCCTCCGCCCTTGCCTCCATCCTCCACTCTGGCTCTTTCCCATCGGCTTACAAATGGGAGTTCTTCCCACCCCCTTGCCCATGCCTCTGGTCCTGCAGAAGATTTGTCTATGGTCACCGTCTCTGGTGTTTCTCCCCCGGTTTTCTCTCACTTGCGCCCTGCTCAGGCTCTCGCCCTCACCTCTCCATCTCGCCAAGATCATCCGTGACCTTCACGTTGCCAAATCCTGTGGCCAATTGTTATTAATGGCTCTCACGGCCGCATCTGGCGCAGTGAGGGGTTCGTACGTCCTCCCCGTTGGTTCCGTTGGTTCCGACAGCCGTGGGACTGCCGCCTTCTCTTTAATGTGCCTGGTCTTTGCGAGACTCACAGTCTAGTGGTGGGAAATGTGGCTGAGAAACCACTTAAAGTATGGAGGTGAGCATAAGCCCTAGAGTGAGGGAACGCTCACTCAGGCTCACTCGGGCTCGGGACAGGTGGGAGGGATGGGGCCAGCCAGGCGGAGAGGGGGCACATTCCAAGCAGAAGGAGCAGCACGGGTGATGAGAGGCTGCTGCCCCCCACCACGCCCCATGGGCTGTAAGCTCAGGGGGGCAGGGACCGTGTCTGTCAGGTCACTGTCGTATCCCCAGTGCGAGACGGCACCTGGCATCTTGTCATGGCTCACACGTGGGTGAATGAGGCTGGGAATTGCAGTGCTCTGTCCTCCTCCATCCACCCACCGTCCCCATTCAAGTCTGCAGTCTTCAGGGCTGGGTCTCAGTTTCCCCGTTTCTAAGAAGGCTCCCTGCTCTCCTGGTGTTTGTGCAGCCACAGGAGGGAGAAGACAGGGGAGCCTTCAGATCACCAGGTCCAGCGAGTCTCAGTGCCGCAGGGATAGGGCCCCTGCCCAGCAAGCCCACTCCCCACCCCCACTGCGGAGAGCACACGGAGACAGCTTGCGGGAAGATTACTGCCTAATCCGCAGCAGGTCTCTGCTTCCAAGGCTGCAGAGGTGGTGGCTGGGCCAGGCCTGGGAGGAGAGAAGGGAGCCCGCCTGCCCTGTCCCCGCCCTGCGGCTCTGCACGAGGCTCTTGAGGAAGCCGAGTGCCCCCCCACCCAGTGCCCATCACGCGCCCCTGTGTTGGCTTTGGCCCTTTCCCTCACGTGACCCGGGGGGAGGCAGGGCCTGTTCCCGTGAAGGGGGGCCCTTGCAGCCTGACTCATCCCTCAAATGCTCAGCTGCCCGTTTCTTTGTCCGCTCTTCCCGTGAGGCCCAGGAGGCAGGTTGAGGACTTCATGGGGATGCGGGCAGGAAGGCGGGCTCAGCTCGTGCTGAGGGAGAGGACGTGGCAGCCCTTTGTTACGGAGTGAGCTCCCTGTGGTCAGAGGTGTGCAAGCCAAGGATGCTGAGGAGAGAATAGTCTTTCTCCCAACACTCGTGCTGCCTGTGCCTCTGCCCATCTATCAGGCTTGCTGTTCACTCACCTTGAAGCCTTTCCTGACCCTCCCTCTGGGTCTGGACTGGAGACATACACCCAACAACTGAACCAAAAAATAAGAAAAAAATACATAATGAGGTTATCGAGAAAATAAATGGGGGTATTGGAGAATATTGGGAGTCAGGTCTGGAGAGCTTCTCTGAGGAGGTGGCTTGCATTGAGATTTGGATGTTGAGAAGGAACCAGTAGGAGCCAGCCTGGAAGATCTGGGGAACTCTAGGCATCCCAGGTAGAGGGAACAGCCAGTGCCAAGGCCCTGAGGCAGGAATGAGCTTAGGAGGGAGCAGAGGCGAGTGGCAGGAGAGGAGGCTGAGAGGAAGCTGGAACCCTGGGGGTTGGGGTGGGGAGGAGGATTTCACCATGCAGGTGTTGGTGAGTGAGATGCAGCAGGGGGTGACAGCATCTGACTTAGGTTTAGAGAGATCTTTTCAGCCCCAGTGAAGTGGATGGTGCAGGGGCGCAGGAGTGGCGCACAGAGGCTGGGAAGCTGCCGTCATCGCTTAGCAAGAGGTGATGGTGGCCTGGACCGGCACAGGGGCGGGGGCGGGAGGCTGCATGGAGGAAATTGAGAGTTGTTTGGGGAAGGATGAAGAAATAGACCCAAGTGCCAGGTTGGGTGGGGTTCAAGGACGCGCCCACTCTGGGGTCTGAGCAGCTGAGTGGGAGCCAGTGTGCAGATGGATGAGGGGGCGGGGAGAGACCAGAGGTGAGACCAGCAGCCCGTCGGTGTCGTCTTCTTCGGGGCTGGACTTTATCCTCAGCCCCGGGAGGGACTGGTGAGAGTTTGGGGAGTGGTGAGCGCCCCCTGGCGCCCGTCTGGAGATGGGTCGGAGGAGGCGGGAGAGGAGGCTGTCCTGAGTCAGGCAAGCAACACTGTGGCCTGGAAGTGGACAGTAGGCGATGCCGCGAACTGGAGAGCCGGCGAGCGGATCCACTGGCTGCCTGCAGCGTGAGGCAGGGACCAGGGACTCCTCCCAGCCACCGGTCTGGGGAACAGATGTCTCTGTACAGGGTGAGGTAGATAGAAGGTACCATCCGGAGCTGGCAGGACCGGAGAGTCGTGGACTCCTGACCTCATCTCTTGACTGCTTGTCTGGAGGAAGACCCAGCAGGTGCCTAAGGATGTTTAAAGCCAGGCCTCTGGGAAGTTCCCTGAGAACAGCAGGGACCTCTGTCCCCACCTGCCCCTGACGCTGGCTGGGCCCAGCTGTCCCTGGAGCCCGAGTCAGCCTGATGCCCGGCACTGGCCCAGGCACAGCCTGCCAGCTCTCTGGGCAGATGTGGAGAAAAGTGGGCCGGGCCCCTCCTGCACTGTGGGGAGGTGACAGGCTCGGCACAGCAGCTGTCTCTCCTGGGTCTCGTGCTTGTCCTAGAGTCTGGGATCTGGAAGTCATTTCTTCATGGGGAGGCAGCTGAAGGTCGAGGTTTGGCACACATTCTGGAATGGGGCTGGACCTGGGGCAGGCCTGGGCAGGAGGCCCGGCACCATACTTACCTGCTCCGGGTCATCCGGCCGTGGGCTGGCCAGAGTCCAGGCCTCATGAAGCCTCAGCTGCCCTCTGCTGGAGTGCGCTAAGTAAGCCTGCTTTGTTGGGGTGGGTGTTTTGTTGTTGTTTTTGTTTGTCTGTTGAAGTGTAGTTGATTTTTACAATGTTAGTTTCTGGTGTACAGCAAAGTGATTCAGTTATACATATAGGTATGTATATATATATATATATATATATATATATATATTTTCAGATTCTTTTCCATTAGGTTATTACCAGATACTGAATATGGTTCCCTGTGCTCTACAGTAGGACCTTGTTTATCTGTTTTGTACATAGTAATGTGTATCTCCTAATCTGTGGGGTGTTTTTAGGTTTATTTTTTTCCTTAGAGGTTTTGATGAGGATTAAATGAGATGATTTTTGTCAAGCCCTCCCAGTGGATGCAGGGCCCCTGCAGAGGCTGTGGGCTGGCTCAGGGTCGGGGGTGAGGGTGGGCCGGGGGAGACAGACCAGTAGATGAATCCCAAGCAGGAGTATGTGCAGGGTTAGGGTGGGCGAGAGTGACTGGGAAGGAGGGTGTCCCAGGAGGCAGCTGCAAGTCACCACCTCCCAACAGGGTTTTGAAGGGTGGGAAGGAGTTCGTTCCTATTTGAAAGATGAAGAAGGTGGGGAAGGGTGTTCTGGGAGGTGGGAACAGCCAGGGCGAAATTATCAAACAGCCTGTGGCTTTGCTAGTGCTGGCCCTCTAGGATGGTTGAGTCATGGGGTGGGAGAGAGAGCGATGTGAGGCCAGGGCAGGGTCTGGCAGTTCTGGGGTCTCTGTTTCTGTGTGTCTCTGAGTCCAGGAGCCCGAGATGCTGAGATTCCTTCAATTTGCTTTTCTGAGTTGGAGATAGCTCTGCTCTAAGTGCCATCTGGAATCCATTTTTTTAAGACTCAGGATTGGATTATAAAGATGGTGAAAAAAACAGAGTCTTGCCCCAGTTTACCTTGGTGCTTTTTTTTTTTTTTAAACATTTTTCTCTAGCGCAAGGGAGGGAGGTGGTTTTTCCTGTGCCTGCCTGTGCCCAGTGGCCCCCTGAGTACCTCCCGGGGCCCTCACCCTCCATCCTCTCCTGTTTCCCGGCTGCTGGTTCTGCCTCCGCAGACCTGTCCCGGCCCCTGCAGCAGATCTGCTTGTTGGGGTGAGCTTCTCCCTCCCATGCCTCTGCCACTGCGGCCAGCGTAGAATTTCATTGTGGTTTAATTTCCGGTTCTCTGGTGGCTGCTCTGCGTGCTCCTTGCCATCCGGCCTTAGCAAGTCACCCCAGAGGCCGCCCGACACAGGGCACCGGCCTTGGATTTTTGTCAATACTCCATCCACCCTTAAACAGCCGTGGGACCTGGGCAGTTCCCTGGACGTGGGTAAAATGAGAATAAGGCCATGGACCTTGTGGAGTGAAGAGCATGTGTTTCAGTCACATCGTGGGTCTTGAGGGAGTCCCCGTTCCTCCTGCCTTGGACTGTGGAGCAGAAACCTGGGGCCTGGACCTGCTTTTGGGAGGCTCCCTCCCACTCGGGGTGGGGAGACTGCAGCTAAATGAAGGAGTTAACCTGGGGCCCAGAGGGTCCTGCAGGGGGTGTGGTGAGACAGCAAGGGCCTTGTCGTGTGTCCTTGGCAATGCTGCTTCCCCTCCCCTAGGCTCAGTTTCTCCATCTGTAGACTCTCAGCCTGGTCCAGGGGTGGCTCCCTGCCCTTGCCCAGCCCTGCAGCCTGCGGGGGACCTGGCACGACACCTCTGTTCCCAATTCTCATCCAGCCCAGCCCCTCCCCGACTGCCCTGCTCCCCGCAGCAGGCCAGTGTCTGCAGATTCTGGTGGCTTTACCTCCAAAGGACATTCAGCCCCCACTACTTCACCCCATCCCGCTGCCCATGCCAGCCCCACCCGCTTGTCCCTTACCTGGGCACTGATTAGCCCCTCTGGTCTCCCTGCTTACACCCTCGCCCCACAGTCTTTTCTCCATCATGACCAGGGTGAGTCTTCTTTTTTTTTTGCGGTACGCGGGCCTCTCACTGTTGCGGCCTCTCCCGTTGCGGAGCACAGGCTCCGGACGCGCAGGCTCAGCGACCGTGGCCCACGGGCCCAGCCGCTCCGCGGCATGTGGGATCCTCCCGGACCGGGGCACGAACCCGTGTCCCCTGCATCGGCAGGCGGACTCTCAACCACTGCGCCACCAGGGAAGCCCCGGCAGGTGGATTCTTAACCACTGCGCCACCATGGAAGCCCAGGGTGAGTCTTCTTAAACCTAAGTCAGATCAATCACTCACCTGCTCTTAACCCTGAAGTGACTCTTGCACTCAGCCTTCCCCTGCAGGCCCTGGGGGCCGGCCCCTGCCTACCTCGGGGACCTCCCCTTGCTCACTGTGCTCCAGCCATACCCTGTGCACCTCCTCGAGGCACCAAGCTTATTCGTGCCCCAGGGCCTTTGCACTTGTGGTTACTTCTCCCTGGAACGTCTCTCCCCAATATCTGCATGGCTCTGCCTTTCTGCATATGGGCGTCCGCTCAAAGGTCACTACATCAGTGACCCCCATTCGCCCAGTCTGTCTCCTCCTGCCCTGCTTGATGCTTCTTCGGGACACTTGTCTGGACTTTTGTACATGTTTCTCAGCTGTTTGTCTCCCTGATGAGAACAGGGACCTTGCCCCCTCAGCCTCTCGCACAGGGCCTGGCACATACTAGGTGCTTAGAAATACTTTAAAATGAATGAACAACCGGTAGCAAGCCCCAGTTCTCTGGCCTCCGAGATGCGGCCTCCCAGGCCGCGGAGGCAGGGGGCCCTGTGGCTGCAGAGCGGTCATCTCCCTGGGTAGTGCATGCCCAGCAGAGGGGTAGCTCACCCCACCGCCACCCAACATAATCAGAAAAGTTAGTTATAGCCCAGCACCTACCGCGTGGTAGAAAGAATATTACGGAAAGAAAACAGTGGAAAGGGCCGGGGGTTGTGAGGTGGGCAAGTAGGTGGCTGGTGGGAAGTGGAGGGAAAGGAGGCACCGGGAGAGGTGGGCAGAGCGGGTACTTAGAGGACCTTGACCACCAGCCCTAGAAGCTTGGATTGTGTCCAGAAGGCCCAGGGCCGGGGATTGGGGGCGGGGGCACTTAGGTGACCTTCGTTCTGCAGGGTGGGGAGCATGATCCATAGACCCAGATCTCGTTGCTCCTGTGGCTTCTGGCTGCATTTAATCCAATGATTAGTCCATTTAATCCCACCAGGCCCTGCTCTCCCTGCCGCTTCCTGTCCCGTTGCCTCCTCCAGCCCCAGCTCCCTGGTCCCTGCTCCAGCGTGCTCCTTCCCTCACCTTCAGCCTTTGCCCCTTCTGTTCCTGTGCCTGAAACACGCTTCCCCTGATCTGTGCAGAGCTGGCTCCTTCTTGACCCAGCTCAGAGATCACTGCTCAGGGCTCCCTCCCCTGACCACTGCCACCTCTTCCCAGCACTTGCCACCGTGGGTCATTGCCTCAATTATCTTTTCCACTTGTTTAGTGTCAGTCTGGCAGTTTTTGGTTGTTTACTCTGCATCACATGCTCTTCCTTACACGTAGGACCTCATTTATTCCTCACAAAATGTCAGTGGTTTAGGTGCTATTGTTGTTGGGAACTGAGACTCAGAGAGGTTAAGCCCAAGGTCACCCCGCTAGACAAGGGGCCAGGCTCTCGCCCCCTCACTCCTGTAGCTCCAGATGGTCAGCTCCCCGACAGCAGGGGCTCCACGGACGCGGTCCCCCTTGACGCCCCCTCCCAGCACAGTGCAAGGCACTGAGAAGCCTGTGACCTGTGATGAATGCCTGACGGAGGCCCAAGTCTGCAGGAGGGAGCCGTGGGCGGAGAGGAGGGCGGGGAGCCCAGGGGCTGAAGGACCGGCTGCAGGGAGCTGGCATGCCAGCTCTGCCAGTTCCGTGGCCCCGCCCGGTCAGGTCCGGGAGGCTGTTTAATCTTGCTCCTTCCCCTCTTGGGGACACGCCCTCACCAGCACTTTCCTCTTGGCCTTGGCCTCTCTGAGGACTCCCTGCTCCTCTCCCCCAAGAGGGCCCGTTTTAATGCTTCCTCCTCTGCTGTCCCCAAAGCCCGGACTTCCGCCCACCTGCTGCCCCCACCCCTCCACTCAGCCTGTTTTAGGGAAGGGGTCCACCCTTGTTCCAGCCCCCAGGGAGAGCGTCTTCTCTCCCAGGGCCTCTGGAGAAGGGAGTTAACCCTTAACGAAGTCCTGACTGCTGTGCTCTGTGTACTTGTGTATAATGCTCCCGTCAGCCCTGGAGGGAAGGTTAATTTTTACAGAGGACCAATCTGAGGCTCAGAGAGGTTAAGTCGTTTGCCTGAGGCCACACAGCATGAGCAGCAGGCCTGGGATTTGAATCCAGCAGGTCTGTGTGACTCCTCAGTGTCTGAAGTCTCTGTCTAATCAAGAGGCTTTTCCATTTTGCTGGATTGGTGACGTCTGATGACATTGGGACTGGGCCTCAGATTCCCAACCTGGCAGTTTTCTGGTAGGAGCCTTGGACTTGTCTTGGTGCACAGGCCCAAGGGGCTGTGTGAGTGGTGGTCCCTGGAGTTGTGCAGTGCACGGCCCAGGCAGCTGGCTGTCAGAGCCCGCCTTTGTCTCCCAGTGGCGTCTGCATTGCTTGTCTGGGCTGTCAGTAGCCCAGGGGTCCCTCTGACAGTTGCTCTGAAGTCTGGACTTCGTGCCTCTCCCCTCCTGTGCCCCTGAACGCCAGACTTGCCATTCCAGTCCCACGGCCTGTTCCCATGACACCGATGCTTTCCTACTGATCCCCTGGGTCTCTGGAAATAAAGGGTCACGCCTGCTTCAGGGCCCACCTCCTGAGGCTGAGGGTCAGCTTGGTCAGGTGGAAGAGAGCGTAGGGCTGAGATTCAAGAGACCTGGGTTCAAGTTCAGCCTGTACCCTGACAACAGTGTCACCTTCTCTTTCTGAGCCTCAGTTTTCCTTCTCTGTCAGTTGGGGGCAGTACGAATCGCCCTTGCTGCTCCATGCGGAGGTTGTGAGGATGCAGAGCCTGTGACCGGGCAGAGCCGTGTGCCAGGAGGCCTGCACTGGTCTGCAGGTTGAGGTGACATGTACATTCCCGAATCAGCACTGGCAAATGTGTGGCTCACAGGCCACCACTGCCCATTTCAGTGCCCGTGGCTGAACCAGGACACAGCACCCCCCCATCCTTTCTTTTTTTTTTTTGAATTGCAGAAAAATTCGTATTACCCACAATACACCATTTTAAAGCATCAGTTCAGTAGCATTTAGTGGATTCCCAGTGTTGTGCAACTACCACGTGTCTAGTTTCGAGACTTTTCCATCACCCCACAAATACCCCCCATACCCATCAAGTAATCACTCCTCATTCTTCCCTCCTGCAGCCCCTGGTAACCTCTAGTCTGCTTTTTGTCTCTGTTTTGCCTATTCTGGGTATGATACATAAAAGAAATCATAATACTGACCTTTCGTGTCTGGGCTTCTTTCACTTCTTTCTTCACCTGTTTTAAGGTTCATCCAGTTGCAGCATATATCAGAACTCTGTCCCTTTTTATGGCTGAATAATATTCCATTGTATGGATGTGCCATAGCTTACTTCTCCATTCATCCATTCATGGACATTTGGGTCAGAATCCTTGTTAACACAAGTGTCATGAACCAGTGGTCTCCAAACCTTAGTTCATGCCGTCCTTCAGGAATGATTTTTGAATCAGTCCTCCCATTAAACGTAAATTTGAAACCCATGCACCTATGGTCAGTTAATCTATGACACAGGAGGCAAGAATATACAGTGGAGAAAAGACAGTCTCTTCAATAAGTAGTGCTGGAAAAACTGGAGAGCTACATGTAAAAGAATAAAATCAGAGTGTTCTCTAACACCATATACAAAAATAAGCTTCAAAATGGATTAAAGACCTAAATGTAAGACTGGAAACCATAAAACTCTTAGAGGGAAACATAGGCAGAATACTCTTTGACATAAATCATAGCAGTATTTTTTTGGAATTATCTCCTAAAGCAAAGGAAATAAAGGCAAAAATAAACAAATGGGACCTAATTAAACTTAAAACCTTTTGCACAGCAAAGGAAACATAAACAAAACAAAAACACAACCCTACTGAATGGGAGAAAATATTTGCAAATGATATGACTGATAAGAGGTTAATATCCAACATATATAAACAGCTCATACAACTCGACATCAAAAAAACAACCTGATTAAAAAATGGACAGGAGACCTGAATAGACATTTTTCCAGAGAGGAAATGCAGATGGCCAGTAGGCACATAAAAAATGCTCACCATCGCTAATCGTCAGGGAAATGCAAATCAAAACAAAAATGAGATATCATATCACACCTGTCAGAATGGTTATCATCAAAAAGAACATAGGGACTTCCCTGGTGGTCCAGTGGGTAAGACTTCGCAGTTCTTGGGGCTTCCCTGGTGGCGCAGTGGTTGAGAGTCCGCCTGCTGATGCAGGGGACACGGGTTCGTGTCCCGGTCCGGGAGGATCCCACATGCCGCGGAGCGGCTGGGCCCGTGAGCCACGGCCGCTGGGCCTGCGCGTCCAGAGCCTGTGCTCAGCGACGGGAGACGCCACAGCAGTGAGAGGCCCGTGTACCGCAAAAAAAAAAAAAAAAAAAAAAAGACTTCGCACTTCCAATGTTGGGGGCCCAGGTTTTATCCCTGGTCGGGGAACTAGATCCTGCATGCATGCTGCAACTAAGAGTCCAAATGCTGCAACTAAAGATCCCACATGCTGCAATGAAGACCCGGTGCAGCCAAAATAAATAATAAATAAATAAATAAATAGTTTTTTAAAAAGAACACAAATAACAAATGTTGACGAGGATGTGGAGGAAAGGGAACCCTCGTACACTGTTGGTGGGAATGTAAATTCGTGCAGCCACTGTGGAGAACAGTATGGACGTTTCTCAAAAAACTAAACATAGAACTACCATATGACCCAGCAATTCCACTCCTGGACATATATCTGAAAAAAACAAAAACATCGACTTGAAAAGATACATGCACCCCAATGTTCATGCATTATTTACAGTTGCCAAGAAATGGAAGCAACCTAAGTGTCCATCAACAGATGAATGGATAAAGAAGATATGGTAAATATTGTATATATATACAATGGAATACTACTCAGCCATAAAAAAGAATGAAATTTTGCCATTGCAGCAACATGGGTGGACTTGGAGGGTATTATGCTAAGTGAAATAAGTCAGACAGAGAGAGACAAGGACTGTGTATCACTTATATGTGGAATCTAAAAAACACAACAAACTAGTGAATATAACAAAAAAGAAGCAGACTCACAGATATAGAGAACAAGCTAGTGGTTACTAGTGGGGAGGGGCAATATAGCGGTAGGGGATTAAGAGGTACAAACTATTACGTATAAAATAAGCTACAAGGATTTATTGTACAACAAGGGACTATAGCCAATATTTTATAATAACTATAAATGGAATATAACCTTTAAAAATTGTAAATCACTATATTGTATACTTGTAACTTATATAATATTGTACATCAACTATACTTCATTAAAAAATGTGGATTTGTTTTATATATATTACTGCTAAAATGTCCAGTACATTTTAAAACCCATGTAAAGTGTAGACATCTTAAAAAGATACAATTTAAAAAATGATGCTTCTTATATTTTTTCTCACACCTGCACTGGAGTCACTTCCCATCATAGGTGTTAGCTAAGGACGAAAATGTGTCTGGGTCATATTGAAATTCTAGTTCCTTATTATAGAAAAGTTGGAAAGCAAAGTGAAGTGGAAAATGGACAATAAACCCTCTGCAGCCTGCACCTCAAGTTCACTGTAGGCCACATCTGAGGTTCTGTTTTCCTGTTTGTGTGTTTGTCAGTTGGGTCTGGGCCTCCTCATAATCATAGTTTCTGGGGAGGCGAGAGGTAGGAGGAAAAAGCATGAACTTCAGAGTCAGGTCCCTGGGTTTGAAGCCAGCTCTGCCACGTACCAGCTGTGTGACTCTGGGCACATTAACCAATACCTATACCTTCCCTGCTTCATCTGCAAAATGCCGGTGATGCTGATTGTCTTCGTTAGCTGCTGCTGTGTAACAAGACACCCCAAAATGTAGTGGCTTAAAACAACAAACAGTTGTTATCTCACAGTTTCTGTGGCCAGGAATCTGCTTAGCGAGGTGCCACTGCCTCTCACATCATGGTGTCAGCCAGGGCTTCGGTCTCATCTGAAGGCTGAGGGAGGATCCACTGTCAAGCTCACTTACATGGTGCTGGCCGGACTCGTTCCTTGTGGGCCGCGGGGCTCGGTTCCCTGCTGGCTGTTGACTGGAGGCCTCTCAGTTCCATGCTGCGCGTGTTTCTCCATAAGGCAGCTCAAAACCTGGCAGCTGCTTCAATCAGAGCAAGCAAGTGAGAGGAGTCAGGAGGGGGTGAGCACGATGGAGGCCAGGTCTTTGTAACCTCCTCGCACAAGTGACATCCCGTCACTTTTTGACATATTCCGTTTGTTTAGAAGCAAATCGCTAGGCTCAGCCCACAGTCTAGGGGAAGGAGATTGTACAAACGCGGAATACCAGGAGGTGGGGTCTTAGGGGACTATCTCTGCTGGCTGCCAGCCCAGCTGAAATAGACCTGTCTTGGAAGTTGTTGGGGGCACTTAAGGAGGTAACACATGTTACACTTGGGGTCCTGCAAGTAATTGACCTGTTGCTCTGTAATTGACAGGATTGTGACTGTTGTATTTTTTTCATTTATCATTCTTTCCACTTGTCACGGCCTGGGCAACAGGGAAGGGTGGGACCAAGGACAGGGCCTGAGACCCCAGAACAGCCCGTGGCTCTGCAGAGCAGAGGGGAGCACAGAATGGGGCTGGGCACGTGCCCACATCCAGAGGAATCAGCTGGGGGCTTGCTGGCTTGGCAGTTTACCACCCAGAGGGCTGAGACCTCTTCTCCTGGGAGGCCAGGTCCAGTCCTAGAGGAACTGTGGTATCAGGGCCCAGGAAGACCTCTCAGCACCTGGCTGGAAGGGGAGTGGGGCCACATCTGTGGTCAGAGGGTCCTCAGTGCCTGCAGCTGAAGAAGAAGGCGATTGACCCCCGCCTGTGCTGTGTGACCCCAAGCAAGTTCCCCTCCCTCTCTGGGCCTGCCCTCTGAAATGCATGCTTAACACAGGCCCTGTGGCTGTTTGGGGTGAAGAGGGCTCACAGAGAGGCAGGCAGCAGGCCAAGGGGGTTGGCAGCCCTCCCCTCCCCTGGGGCTGGTACTGGGAGGGGTCTCACGCCTGCCCCTGCCCCTCCCCCACCACTGCAGGTGTTCTCCATCGTGGTGTTCGGCTCCATCGTGAATGAGGGCTACCTCAACAGCCCCTCAGACAGCAAGGAGTTTTGCATCTACAACCACAACCCCAATGCCTGCGGCTACGGCGTGACCGTGGGCGTGCTTGCCTTCCTCACCTGCCTGCTCTACCTGGCCCTGGACGTGTACTTCCCGCAGATCAGCAGTGTCAAGGACCGTAAGAAGGCCGTCCTGTCCGACATCGGCGTCTCGGGTGAGCCCCCATCCCAGTGGGCACCCCCCAACCCCAGCGCAACAGAGTCCGCAGGGGGCTGTCCTGGCCGTGGTCCTCCTCAGCCTCACGCACACCTGGGAGGCGGCTGCCACCCTTCTCCCTATTTTCCAGATGGGGAAACTGAGGTACAGGCAGGTGAAGAGACAGACTTGGGGTCACAGGGCTGGCAGCAGGGAAGGGTGGGACCAGGGCTGGGCCTGAGACCCCAGAACAGCCCATAGCTCATGCGGGGAGGGGAGCACAATGACCAGTGGATTTACCCCTTCTTTCAGTGGCCTCCTCTGGCCCCTTCCCTGGTGGAGCCCCGTGAGAAGTAAGCAAGGCGATGGCTGAAGGCCCTAGCACACAGTAGGTACCCCGGGAGGGTCAGGACCTGGAGCTGGGGAGCCACCGTGACCTGCCACCCCTGCCCTTCAGAAATGGCCTTTGGCAGAAGTACCCTGGTCTCTGTCCCCGTGAGTTCCGAGAGGCTGATTGGAGGGTGCTTGGATTTGGTGTCACTGGCCTGGGGTTGTGGTCTCAGGTGTCTGGCTGGGACCTCCCCCCACTTCCTGGCCCCAGGACTGTCAGGATGTGCCTGGCTTGCAGGCAGTGAGGCCCGGGGTCCCTTAGACTTGAAGGAACTAGAATGACATGAGTGGTTCTCAAACTTTGTTCCATGGAGCCCCTGGGTTCCCCAGCAGTGTCTCTGGGAGGGGCTGGGCTCTAGGCACCACCCCCGGCACACACCCTGTTTATCCTGAGCAGCTCTGGACTTCTATGGATAGACTGTGGGCATCTAGAGATCTTGTTGTCACAGGGCTCGCACCACTAAACTCCCCAGACCTGGGCTCTCCAAGGGCCCCTCACTAACCTCGGGGCCTTGTGAGGCTGCAGTCACACTAGTGGTTGAGACTCAGACCTGCTGGTTCCGGCGTCCCCTCATCCTCCCCTGCCCAGTTCTCTGGGAGGCTGCGGGGTTGGGTGGACGCTCCTCCCAGAGAGCTGCAGGTCTCAGGGTGGACCATGGGTCAGTCAGGGATTCAGCCAGGAAACGTGTGTTGGCTGAGGTTAGAGACACGCCGGCCGAGGCTGACTGACTTTTCTCTGTCTCTCCTCCCCTCTGTGTCTCCCTCCCTCTCACTGCCCGGCCCTCCCTGGATCTGTTCCCGGCCTGGCTGGTTCCTTTCTGTGGTCTCTCTCCCGCTCTGCATCTGACCGGCCTCTCTGTTTCCGCCTGCACCTTGCCTGTGCTCTCCCCACTCTGACCCCCACCTCCTCTCCCTTTGGGGGTGGGGGAGCGTGGGAGACGTGCTCTTGAACGTCCCCCATTCCTCGGTTTCCAATCGCCTCCCTCTTCGCCCTCTCTCCCCACGCGGGCGTCCGCCTGGCCCCGCGCATACCCCAGCCTTCTGGGCCTTCCTGTGGTTCGTGGGCTTCTGCTACCTGGCCAACCAGTGGCAGGTCTCCAAGGACAACCCGCTGAACGAAGGGACAGACGCGGCCCGGGCTGCCATCGCCTTCTCCTTCTTCTCCATCTTCACGTGGGTGAGTACACCGCCCACCCAGCCCACACTCGCCGGCCCCAGCCAGGCTCCCGGGCTGGTGGCCTTTGAGCATAGCCACGGACTCTGTTCTGCTTCCCTCCTCAATGCTCATGGCGGGGCTGCTCCCTGAGGAAGGAGACTGTCCAGCAAAGACAGTCAGGTGGTGGTGGCAGACCCTGGCTTTGGTGCAGAGCACCATTCCTGTGGTAATGGACTCCCCTCCCAACCACTCCAATAGTTGGATGGTAGGTATTTACTGTCCCCTTTTACAGATGACAAAGCTGAGGCCTAGATGGGAAGTTAAGGCCTTGAGGTCCAAAGCAGGGAAGGAGCCCAAGCTGAGAGTCAGGAGACCTGGGTCAAATTGTGGGGCTGCCTCTAATTTTCTGGGCCTCTGTCTTCCCATCTGTAAAGTGGGGAGATTGGATTTGCTGTGGGGTGTGTCACAAACGCAGATGGCCACGGGGCAGGCAGGGTGTGAGAAGGCGTGAGTGGACCAGGTGGCATGTGCACACCGTCCTAAAAGGGTACCCTCTGCCCGGCCCCTGTTCTGAGCAGTAATGGGGACCCACAGAGGCCAGGTCTTCCTGTTTTCCCAGGGAGCCCAGAAGTCTGAATTTCTATGAGAAATCTGCTCTTTATGTGTTCGCAATTTGTTCAAGTTTAAAAAAATATATTGTGTGGGTCCAAAAAAGCATGTCTCTGGGCCCCACTGGCCAGAGATCACCCCTTTGCAGGCTCTAGACCGAGTGGTGTTGAGCACCCATCAGCGTGACAGCAAGGCTGGTCCTTCTTTCCCACTGGTTTCAGGTCCTCTTGATTTATTTTTTCTTCTCTCGTCTCCCTCCTGCAGATATCTGGGGTTATATAGGCTCCATTCCCACATCCCAAGGGTTCTCACCTCCCCTCTGACAGTGCCCCCTTCCCTCCAGACCTTCCAGCTGTCCTGACCCCTCCTGTGAAGCCTTGCTGCAGCCAGCCTTCCCTGTCCCCCCTGCCCTCCTGGGCCTGTCCTAGACTTCTTCCTTTTTTGGGGCTCCTGGCTATCCCTTTTCTCTTGGGGGCGGGGCTTGAAGAGGAGGAGTGGGTGATTGGACACCACGACTTCCAGGGGTGGGTCTGAAAGCCTGACTGACAGGTGCCCACCAGCCCACTGCAGTCAGCCTCCCTGCTGGCACCTGTGCCTCTCCCTGTTCTTCCCCGCTGGCCTCACCCCTGTTCTCTCCTGGCAGAGCCTGACCGCTGCCTTGGCCGTGCGGAGATTCAAGGACCTTACCTTCCAGGAGGAATACAGCACACTGTTTCCCACCTCAGCACAGCCGTAGGCCCGCCCGGCTTCCAGAGGCAGGGAGCCCTAATTATGCCCAGTGGCAAGGTTGGGGGGCAGCCCACTTCCTGGACCGGCCAAGATGCCAGGGCGTGCAGAGCGGTGGAAAGCTGGCTAGAGGGGCCAGTTAAGACTCACCATTCGCTCATTGCCTCCTTTGTTTATTCTTCATGTGTCCATTCATTCAGTAAACATTTATTGAGCAACTGTTCTGTGCCTAGTGATGAATCAGATGTGGTCCCTGGCCCCAGGAGCCCACATCCTGGGGAGGGGAAGACAGACAAACCGAAACCTCCCCCAAATGTACTGCACAGGTTGTAGAAGGGCTGGAGGTGGCTCCACACATGGGCTGTCAGGGTGCCGAGCTGTGGGCTGAGAGCCCGTCCCATGGCTGCAACATGAAGGCCGATTTTCCAGTCCCCATGGAGGCTGGCTGCCAAGGGGTGTCTGGCCCAGGACATCAGAAGACACATGGTCTGGCTCTGCTCTCGTGTGCTTTGTGACCCTGGGCAGACCTGTGCACCTCTCTGAGCCTCAGTCTACTTCCCTGGACTGAGGAGTGATAATGGACCAGCCTCTCAGGGCTGTTGCACAGATGAAGCAAAGCTTGGCACAGGGCTTGGCACAGAGATGCTCAATAAATGTAGGTTCTTCTGTTCATTCATTCATTCATTCATTCATTCATTCTCTCCAAGGAGTCAAGGACACCTTCATAATCTCTACTTTGGGAGTGATTCCCGTGTGGTGAGTCCCTGTTCTTCCAAAGGACCTTGGCCCCCATTTCTACACAGGTTCCCTCTGCTGCCCTGGAGTACAAACTGGCCCCCAGGGCAAAGCACTGCACGGTGGAAATGCCACAGAGAGTGCACCTGCTCTGAAGAAGCAGGGCCAGGTGGACCACCAGGTCCCTGGGCTCTGAACAGAACGCCCAGCCTCACCTCTGCACCTCAGTCCAGCAGGGGCCCACACCCCTCCATGGCTCCTGTCTGTGGCTCTTTGAACTGGCTGGCTAAGGGAGGCCTTGACTCAGTGGGGATGGAGGAGTGACCACAGATATAGCACTAGGTGCCTGTAGCTAGAGGCCCCTTCCTGGAAGGGTCTGCAGAGGTCATCTGCTCCAGCCCTCTGCCTCTGTGCAGACACCAGTGGAGCCAGGGAGCTGTGGGAGGACCAGGTCTGCAGAAGTTCCTCTCAGGGACTCATTCATTCATTCCCCTTGTGCTCTTGTGGGCTCACTGATGGCTCAAGGGTGCTGACAACGTTGCTGGTACCCCAGGGGGGACTTTCCACCTCCCTGCTTCTCCAGGCTCCTGAATCCGAGTGCCCCCACAGCCAGGACCTCTTACCAACATAGTGGAAAATACAGGAGGGCCACTCCTAACTTCCTCAGCCCACCTCCTTGAGGCCTGGTCTGCCTTTCCCAGGCCCCTGGCCCTTTGCCCCCCTGCCTCTCACGCATTGACCCTTTTGGGTTCCTGGTTGACTTAGTGCCTTGTCAGCAGGCTGATCAAAAGGAAGGAGGTGGGGAGGGCCGTGGCCTGGGAAGGGGCAGGACCCCTGTGTTCAGGTCTGGGTTCTGGCACTGACTGCCATGAGGCCACCCTTTTCTAGGCCTCAGCCTTCCCAGACCCCAAACAAGGGTATGTAGAACATTAGCATTTTCCCATCACAGGCAGATTACCTGGATTGGGAAGGTCTCTGGAGAAGACTTTCAGTGCAAACCTATAAACATTGTCGTTTAATGACAGATTTAATTTATTCCCTAGCTTGGTGTGATCAGTGTCATTGTCCTTCATAACAATGTAACTGCTTTTACCGGAAAAGAACTTCCCGCCTATGCATTTATGCGGTAGACAAGTCTTTCCCAACTGGGTCCTATGAAAAAAGGGCTTCAGTGGTTGGATAAGGTTGGCAAATGTTGCTTGCCATAGTTTTCCCCTTGGGGATCCCAGCATATATCAGTCATTAGTCAAAGCTCTGACAAGTCCTATAGTCTTCTATTTAACTCAGTTTCCCAAACTTGTTTGGTGAAGCATTTCAGTTAGAATTAGGTTCAGCGACAAATGACAGAAATCACAAATGACAGTGGTTTAAACAAAGTCTAAGTCTGGGAAGACAGTCTAGGGCTGGCATAGTGGCTCCAGAAGTCTTTAGTGACCCAGGCTTCGTCCTTCCCTACAATTTGGCTCATGGACCTCATGGTCCATTATGACAACTAGAGCGCCCGCTATCACACCTGCATTCCAGGCATCAGGTCAAAGGGTGGGACAGAGAACTTGGGGGTGACCCATTGGCTAGAACTTAGTCATATGGCTATGCCTAACTGCAAGAGAGACAGAATAGCTTTTAGGAGATGCCGACATTTCTCTGTCCCACCAAAAACTTTTTTCTCCATTCCATCTAACTCCCTAAGAACACATCTTGAGAAGGATGCTGTGGGCCTTGGGGGCATTTTAACACTCCAAAATGAAGACTCGAGAATTTTTGTTGACCCAGAGTGACCTCTGGGATTAGGGGCTATAGGGCAGGTGATTTCTGAAGTTCTTTGTGGCTAGAGAGTGTGGTTCTGGGCTGGCTTCGAGGACAGCCTTCCTTCCTCCCCAGTCAAGCTTGGTTTCATCTTCTGTGTTTTGAGAATATTTAACCCTCTATTGCCCGTGTCCTGTGGACTAACCTCTACTAACCCAGTGCTCTTGTCTGTCTCTCCCCTAACCATCCCCTCCCGCCTGTCCTTGTCCCCACCGACCCCCGTCCCCAGGCGGGCCAGGCTGTGCTGGCCTTCCAGAGGTACCAGATTGGCGCAGACTCGGCTCTCTTCTCCCAGGACTACATGGACCCCAGCCAGGACTCCAGCATGCCTTACGCCCCCTACGTGGAGCCCAGCACCGGGCCAGACCCCGCCGGCATGGGTGGCACCTACCAGCAGCCGGCCAGCGCCTTTGAGCCCGAGCCCCAGGGCTACCAGTCACAGGGCTACTGAGCCACAGTGACCGCCTGCCCCCCGCCTGCCTGTGACCTGCCCCAGCTGCCCCCTGCTCCCCTTCACACCCGGCCCCCTTCTCCCTCCCAGGCTGCCCTACCCGGTCCCTCCAGGTGGTTCCACTGAGGTCCAGGGCAGCTCGGGTCGGATGGGGCAGTGAGGTGTTGGGGGGGTATCCACATGTGTGTGCAGGTATATCCAGCAGGGCCCTGGGGTGTTTGCATTCATTCCTTGTGTCTTCGAGCGTTCGTTGAGCACCTACTGTATATCAGGCCTGTGCTTGGCATGAGTGCTGAAAGAAAAATGGTCCCTGGAAATGGGGAAGAGGAGATGTGGAGGAGGCCCTACTGGTACCAGAAGTAGGAATGGAGAGAAAACTAGACCGGGAGGATGCTGGGAAGGTTTGGCTGCAGGGTGTGAGCACCCACAGGACACTGGGGGCTGTCACCTGCTAGGAGTGATACAACCGCCCTGCTAGGAGTGTTGGCCTGTCTCCATTTTATGGCTGAGGAAACTGAGGCCTGGAGAGGTCAAGGTCACTCGCCCAGGGTCACTCAGGTAGCCAGTGATAGAGATGGGGCCGAGCCCAGGCCCCCTGACTGCAGAGCACCTGCTGTTCCCTGGCCTTCCCACCATCCCCCCTCCCCGAGCTGGGGACTCCACCGCTCAGTGCTACCGTCACTCTGGGAGGGCTTGGGGACCTCAGCCCATGAGACACCCTGATTCTGCTGCAAGCCAGGGGCCTGCTCTTCCCCAACTGTTCCCTCAAGTGGGACAGCCCTGCCTCCAGGCCCCTCTCCCCACATCCCGCCAGCCCCTCCCCTGGCCGCCTCCCAGGGCAGGAGAGCCAAGAGGGCGGGCCTGGCTCCCGTGTGCTGCTCCGTGCTGCGCGTATCCCACCAGGAGCTCCAGCACGCCTTTGTGGCCTCCTGGCGACTGACCACTGTCCCTGCCTCTCGGAGGGGCTCGCTATGTCCCTGCCCGGGGCTGAGTAGACAAGGAGGCCTGGATGGGGAGCACGTCGCCCAAGGTTACAGTGAGTGAGTGGCAGGGCTGGGCTTGCTACCTGGTCTCCTTGGTCCCAGCTACCTAGCAGGTGCCCCATTCCCTGCCCTTGTGACCTCCCAGGAAACAGAACTGATCTGGGACACTGTGTCATCTTCCCTCATTTGGGGTCAGCCAGGGTCCCAGGGGCTGGGACAGCCAAGCCAAAGCCTTCCAGAAGGCCTGCCAACGGCCGGTCTCCCTATGGGAAGACAGGGGCTCTAGACCCAGCAAGATGAATGGTGAGAGCCCCTGGGGCGTGGAAGGCTCCGGGAGGCCACAGGCTGTAGGGGAGAGGGTGGCAGGTGTTCTCAAAGGCACAGGGAGGGTTGTGGGGGACAGGGAGGGACTCTTACACAACGTGGGCTCTCCACTGAGCCTTAAGGGTTGGGGAGGCCTTGAAGAGGGGAGACGTGTGGGGAGACCTGGGGCCCAGCGTCCACCAGCCAGTGCCTCGGGAAGCAGGGCACTGGGATTGCAGGTCAGCACCGTGCTGGGTGTTCCCACCACCAGCCCCCAGGAGAACCCTAAGGGGCAGGTAATATTTGTTCACTTGCCTGTTGATTCAGCAGTTATGGGGCATCTGTGCTGGGAATATAGAGGGTGGGGTCCCTGCCCTCAAGGAGCTGACAGTTGTCAGAGGTGAGCATTAAACCGACAGCTGTATCCAGGGTCCATTACAGGGGTGAGGCGCTATGCGAGTGCATGAGGGGCTGCGGCTCCCCAAGGAGGGGCCCTGAGGATGGGCAGCAGTTAGCTTGGCAATGAGGGAAGGAGAGGAAATTTCCTAGGCAGAGAAGTAGCATCGTTGTCCCCACTTAAGGGGAAACTGAGGCTCAGCACGTGAATTAGCAGTGGAGCATGGATCACGTCTGGTCAAGTCCTCCCAAGGGGCAGCGGTGACGGGAGAGGACCCCAGGCAGCCAAGTGACAGCTGCTTGTTGCTGACTTCAGTTTTCCACATCTGGGGAAGGGGCTCTATCTATGGTTCTCTCCCTCTGGGTGGCCCAAGTGGGGACAGGATGGGGCTCTGGTATCTGCCAGGTTGAGCAGTGGAACCGGTACCAGAGCAGCGGTTTGTGAAAAAGGTAAGGGTGGGAGTGGGTGTGTTTCTGGCAGAGAGAAGCTCTGTGTCCACATAGCATTCTATGAGAAGTCCTCTCCCTCACCCACTCCCCACCAAAAACATCCCTTGCTGATGGGCACCAGGAGACCCCAGGGTGCTGCCCATCTCTTCCCCTGGGCACCGACCAGCTGCTGGTGATGCTGGGCTAGAGGGCAGGGTACCATTTAAACTTAACCCGGTCGCTGGGTGTTTATTACAGACTCTACCTGCCACCCCAGAATGGGAAAATTTACAAGGCCCTGCCAGGATTGGGGGTTGCTGAATCATCTCTCAGCATTCCCCACTAGTCCTGGGGCGCTGCTCAGACAGGGTCCCGTGGTCAGGCTGTGCTGCGGTGGGGGTGAGAAACAGGGGCAGAGATTTGCAGGGTGGGAATTGATTGAGACCCAGGGCTCCTGACTCCCCTGCTGAGTGGTTGGTGGGGAAGCCCTGCTCCTTCTGTTGGCTGAGGACAGCCCCCTGGGAGCCCCAAGCTTAGAGCCTGTGCTCACAGGCCAGCGGCATCCCCTTTTCCCTCCCTGCTGCCCCCCTCTGCCTCCCCCTTGCTTCCAAGCCCTTCCTTGGAGAAGGGCACCCCTGCAGTCCGACCTTGCTGAGTTTGGGCTCCCTCCTCCTGTCAAGCGCAAGAGAGGGCCAAGGAAAACTGGGTTCCACACAAGTTTAGAGCTGCATGGACACTTAGGGGTGGTAGAGTCTGGGCCAGGAAGACAGTGACTTGTCCAAAGTCAAGCACAGAGCCAGAGGTTCGGGATCCGGGTCTCCTGTCTCCGAGTTGACACTCATCCTGCTCCATCACAGGCATCTGGTCCACCTGGGTGTGTAACAATTGAGGGACTAACTCCCAGGGTGCTGGTATTTGCTCCCCACTCCACCCTTCCCTGGTGGTTCTTGATCTTCGAAGACTGTTGGGGGTCCCAGGCTTCCCCCGACGTTACCCCTCGGGAGCCCCCAACCTTGGCCCAAGACCCCTTTGATTCTCTAAGGAGCAGAAAGGGGGAGCACCCCTCCCAAGAGTTTGTGGGAGGATGGACTTGTCCATCCGTCTCCCAGCGCTGCCCCTTGATGTGACGCTCGCCATCCCCTGGTGCCCACAGCCCTTGTCTGGGTGCCCTGGCCCTTCCCGCAGCGTTACTGCCTGTGTATAGTGTAAATATATATATTTTCTACATATAAGATGTATAATATAAGGCTCCACAAATATATCTCTGTGCGTGTGTGTGTGCAGTGAATGGCAGTCCCCATCCTGGGCCCCCACTCCGGACTCCCCCACCACCTGGTTAAGTCTCTCAAGAGTGAATCCAGTGTGGCCCCATGGCACCCTCCTCTATGACATCTGTCCATTTGTGGTGAACCAAGTGAAGGCGGTGACTTCTGGTGACATAGTAATAAAGTGAAGACTCCAAACCCACCAGTGGATTGCAGAGTGTCACGGTGTTTTTTTGGTTCTTGGTGAGTGTGGCTTGGCATTTGCCCATCCGCTCTGTCTCCCCTGACCTGGAACATGCTTTATTTGTTCATTAATGTTTAGTAAAAAGTAAAGTCATTACAGGTGAAGCCAGCGCCCCTCACCTTTACGTGTGTGCGTGCACGCACACCCATCGCCACTCCCTTTCCTGGTCCCTTCCCCAGCCGCCACAGGCAGCCAAGATTAGCTTGGCCTCATTCCTTCCAGACCATTCCCATGCACTCACGTACACGTGTCTGCAGGGCGCTGTTTTTAAAGTTAGTGGCCCTCAGCTGCCACAGGATTTATTCAGACCCTGTAAAGTGCCAGGCACTGTGCTGGGCCCTAGGAGTTCAGCACTGAACCAGGTAGACACCCCTGCCCTCGCAGAGGTGGTCTTCCAGCAGGGGAGGTGGACGTTAAACCAACATGCAAGCAAAAATCTCAACTGTGTGAAGTGCTGAGAGAGTGTCAGAAGATGCGGTTTAGACCTGGGCCCCCCTGAGCAGATGACCCTTAACCTGAGCTGTCTAGGATGAGCAGGGGTTCGCTGGCAAGAAGGTGGGCTGGTGAGCATTCTGGAGAGGAACTAAAACGCCGTCCTGTCTGGGGAAGAGCTTGAGAGGGGCGGACACAGGAGAGAATGTGGAGGGTACTCGAGTTGCACGGCACAGGGTCTTGAGGCCTGCGTAGGGGTTTGGTTCAGTCAGTGTGTGGAACCCACTGAAGAGCGAGTGACCGTCCCAGTGTGTTCTTTAAAAAGACCACTCCGGTGGTGAGGTGGCAGTCGAGGTTGCTGCCCAGTGTTCAGACAGGAAGGTCACCATGGCGATGAGAAGAGTGGAAGAAGTTTGACGGAGGAGCAGATCAGTAAATAATGGACTGAGTAAAGAGGGGTGAGGTAGGTGTGAGAACACCTCCCAAGTACTGGAAGTGCTGGAGGTCAGGCTGGCGGGGAGGAGCAGGTGAGCTTGGCTCTCAGTATGGACCTGTCAGTTATGGTGCTGGCCACGCCCACTCCCCTGCTCTCTGCAAATTCCGCAGTAGTCCCGGCCTGGGAAATAGCCTCTAGGCCGCTGATTGGGAAATAGCCTCTAGGCCGCTGATTGGACAGAGGTGAACACCTGATCCACGGGCCGCCCCTTCACAGGCTGATGGGTCCCAGGGCCTTGGCGCCATGGCTGTTATAAAGCACCGCCCCCCATCCCACCCCACACTATGACCAAGCCAATCAGGTTGCTTCCCTCGGCGATGGAGAAGAGGGACTGGTCAATCGGGTGGGCGGAGACTCAGGAAGAGGCGCGAGTTCCAGGAGAAAGTGGAGAACCGCGGGTTTCAGCCTACCCAGGTTCTGTCCTGCCTTGCTTTAAGGAGGCCTGAAGGCCGCAGCTGCTCGCAATCAGAAGAGCCCCACCAGCCGTGGAAGGCCCGCCCTTGAGGCTGCTGTCCCCCCACCCCCAGCCCGGCGTGAGGAAGCGTAACCCTGGGACACAGTGGGGCTGGGCTCCAGCCCGCTAGCTTCTGCTTGAACCCGGGGCTCACCTGTAACAGCCTTTCCCCTCAGTCTTCAAGAAGATTAATGGAATTGTGATCACTTAGTAGTCACACCGTCCTCTATTTGCACTTTCTGTCCTCGTCATCATTATTCAGGTTATTCCCTCCACTCTTTACAGTTACCACTTGTCACATATTGCCAAAGGACTTCAAAAATTGACATCGAAGGACTCAGATCTGCCATCTGGGATGGGGGTGGGGGAGCGATTCAGAGGAAAGTGTCTCAGGTTGAGAAGGCTGCGCCCCAAAGGGGATGAATAGGACATCACAGTGAAGAGTGTCAGCCTTCCAAGATGACCAGCGCTCCACACTGTGATGTGGGGTTTAGAAAGTTATCACGTGGTGGCCATTCATTGGACTGGAGGAAAGCCTGTAAAAGCCTGAAAGTGTTGTCACAGAGGCAGGACAATTTGCAGAAGTGTGAAAACCCTTGAAAAAAATACTAGTTTTCAGAATCAGGGCCGCTACATAATTTGCAGAGCCCAGTTCAAAATTAAACACAGTGCCTCTTGTTCAAAAAGCAGTAAAAAAGAAAAAAAAAAAAAAACTGCAGTTAAAGGTGCTAAAATATAAAGATTTTTCCTTTCAAAATATTTTATTACTTTTTTTTTTTTTTTTTTTTTTGCGGTACACGGGCCTCTCACTGTTGTGGCCTCTCCCGTTGTGGAGCACAGGCTCCGGACGCACAGGTTCAGCAGCCATGGCTCACGTGCCCAGCCGCTCCGCGGCATGTGGGATCTTCCCGGACCGGGTCACGAACCCGTGTCTCCTGCATCGGCAGGCGGACTCTCAACCACTGCGATACCAGGGAAGCCCATTTTATTACTTATAATGATAAGTAAGGGGTAATAGTGATACATGAGTAACACCATAAACCTAAAATTGAAAAATTTTTTTATTGTCATAATTTTATATAATACAATAAATAATAATACCTTGTTAATATGATATCCGATCATTAAATTATTCTGGCTTACTTTTTAAAAATTCATTTATTAAGTCATCAAAACATACTTTTGTCAACTACATTTCCATTGACATAATTAAAAGCTATGACAGTCATTCTTGGCAAATGCAAGATCACAAATAATTTTTTATAATTTTTAATTTTGAGGATCTTTCTGCTGATGCAGTTGTTACTGGAGTTGTTAAGAATATTTTATAGGCTGTCACATTAGGAGAAATTTCTGATAAACTACTTCAAAATACATCAAATATTAGTACATCTAGAACTGATGATTCTTGTGGAACAATTTTTCTAAAAAGACTTAACTCTTCATACAAACCAATTTCATGTGTCTGAATTTAATTTTATATGTAAAGTTATACAGTGACATTTTAATGTTTCCCCTAACATTTTCTGTAACTTGTGGAAGTTGTATAAGAAACTGAGTGACTTCATGATTTGTATATAATTTTTTTTTTAATTTGGTTGCACCAGGTCTCAGTTGAGGCAAGTGGGTTCCTTAGTTGCAGCTCACGGACTCCTTAGTTGTGGCATTAGAACTCTTAGTTGCAGCATGCATGGGGGATCTAGTTCCCTGACCAGGGTTTGAACTCGGGCCCTCTGCATTGGGAGCGTGGAGTCTTAACCACTGTGCCACCAGGGAAGTCCCTGTATATAATTTTAATAACCTGTTTATACATTTGCTTGCTCTATCTTCGGTTACAAGGAAAAATTAATTTTAAATTGCCTTCTTCATTAATAATGAAACTTCAGTGAAAATAGAATTCTTTTCTGAAGAATATGATCTTTAAATTTAATTTGTATTTCTAAGCCTGTGAATACTTGCTTTGCAATGCTGCAGCGGTTTTTACAACCAGAGGTTCTAGCGCTAATGAATTCTGATGACTCCCTGATATGCTTTATTGCAACATCCATGTGTATGCTTTAGTTTTGTGATAATTTACTGACATCTTACTGTGTGAGTGCTGGCAGTTCCTGTCCCAGACTTAGGCCGCAGAGCTTATATTTGTGTATATGCTACAGAACGGGCTCTTCCATATGGGGTTCCTTCTCTCACCACGGCCTTGGTGGACTGCTACCATCTTCTACTGCTGCCGATCTGGGCTCAGATCCTGGCCCCTTGCAGCCCCACGGTGTCCCAGATCGCCCAGCCAAATGGGTGCACGTGGGGTGGCCAGGCCAACTGCTCAGCACCCATACCGCCCACTGCCTGCTGTTCTTGATGGCCAGAGCCTGCTTGCTGCCACCTGGTGTATCTTCTCTGCTCATACACATGCATCATCGTCCCACTGGACTTCTCTTACAAAACAAGTTCAAGGAGGGCTTCCCTGGTGGCGCAGTGGTTGAGAGTCCGCCTGCCGATGCAGGGGACACGGGTTCGTGCCCCGGTCCAGGAAGATCCTACATGGCGTGGAGCGGCCGGGCCCGTGAGCCGTGGCCGCTGAGCCTGCGCGTCCGGAGCCTGTGCTCCGCAACGGAAGAAGCTGCATGCTGGCATTAAACCAAAAGCTGGGTCCATTCTGAGAGCAGGGCTCTGTGTGACTGCACAGGTCACGTGCCCGTGAGTTCAGCCCTACCCAGAATACTGATTCTGGCCCCCTCTCCATTTCTCCTTTATTCTATTCTGAATCTTCTTTTTCCTTCTCCTTTTACTCTCCTTGTCAAGTACATAGCCACACTTGACTGTGGGCCTGTAATATTGTGCTATAAGAAGAAATACATATTTGGTCTTCATCCAGTCCCAGTTCCTGGCACAGAGCTCCTAAAATCCTTGGAATTTCTGAATGATATGTGTAAAAGAAATGTCTTTTATTATTCATAATAAGCCCCTTTCAACCACACCTGAGCAGATGTCAATGAGGTGACTTTTGGAAAGCCCCTAAGGATGGGGGATTAGTTCCAGGGGTACCAACCATGTGCTTAGAGGGTTGGAACTTTCAGCCCTACCCCCTGACTTCTGGAGAGATGGGAGGGGCTGCAGATTGAGTTCAATCACCAACAGCCAATGATTTAATCAATCATGCCTACATCATGAAGCCGCCATAAAACTCAAAGGGGTTCCAAGAGCTTGTAGGTTGGTGCTGGGAGGATGGCAGGCCTGAAGAGGGTATGGAAGCCCTGTACCCACTTCCACATGCCTTGCCCTATTCATCTCTTCCATCTGACTGTTCCTGAGATGTATCCTTTTATAATAAATAGGTAAAAATAAGTAAAGTACTTTCTGGAGTTCTGTGAGCCATTCTACCAAATTATTGAACACAAGGAGGGGGTCATGGGAACCTCTGATTTATATCTGGTAGGTCAGAAATAGTTTCTGAAGTGACGGCAGTCTGTGGAACTGATCCCCTAACTTATGGGATGGGACCCTAACTCCAGGTGGATAGTATCAGAACTGAATAGGGTTCGGTTAGGACACCCAGCTGGTGTCAGAGAATTGGTCAGTGTGGGAGAAACCCCACACTTTTAGTGTCACAAGTGTGAGTGGGAGTAGGTATAGAAGAAAACAGTGTTTACCTGCTGTATAGCCCAGGGAACTCTACGTCACTATGTTGTACAGTAGAAGTGAACACAACACTAAAACAACTATACCCCGATTAAAAAAAAAAAAGGGAAGAAAACTGTTTTTTTCTTTTGGGGCCAGCGCTATGCTAGGCACTTTGTATTATCTATTTCACTTCTTCAACGCCTATGGATAGAGGCACTAAGCTGATCCCATTCTACTGAGGAGGAGCTGGGTAGAGCCAGGGTCACACTGGGGCAGAGCCTGAAGCACCGTAGTGCACCCACCTTCAAAACCCATGGCTCTGCTGCGCTCTAGAGCCTGTGAGCCACAACTACTGAGCCCGCGTGCCTAGAGCCCGTGCTCCACAACAAGAGAAGCCACTGCAATGAGAAGCCCACGCACCGCAACGCAGAGTAGCTCCCACTCGCTGCAACTAGAGAAAGCCCGTGCGCAGCAACGAAGATCCAACGCAGCCGAAAATAAATAAATAAATTTATAAAAAACAAAAAACCCATGCTCTGGGACTTCCCTGGTGGTCCAGTGGTTAAGACTCCACACTTCTCCTGCAGGGGGCGCGAGTTTGATCTCTGGTTGGGGAACTAAGATCCCGCATGTTGGGCGGTGCAGCCAAAAAAAAAAAAAAAAAGCTCTTAGCCACTTTGCTGCTTTTTGTTGAAATATTTTTATACACTTTCAGTAGTTCACATATCCTTAAAGGCTGTTTTATGCAACAATTCCCCCGGCTCTGAATATTTCTGGATCAGCAAAGGCTTCAGCTTTGGTACCCATCCATCCTCTGGGCTTACCCATCTCTGCTGTCTTCCCAAGCCTGTCCCAATACGTGTCCTAGAAATGCTACTTCAAAGGTTTGAGAGAGCTCCGACAAAACCAAAAACCTTTTACTCAAGCTTTTTCCAAAGTCTGCAGGCTTTTCAAGTCACATCAATTGGGTGGTGGCATTGGTTGAGCCCTAGCGTCAACATGGCAGACTCCCAGACCCATCCTTGGCCCTTCTCTCAATCCATACTTGCTTCCTGGGTGAGCCCATCTGGTCTGTTGGCTTTAAACATCCACCGTATACTGACCACTCCCAAGGTTACACCCCCAGCTCAGGTCACTTGTAGATCCAAGCGCCTTTACACGGAGATACCTCGTCGACATCTCCCATTTAACATACGCAAAGCCCAAGTCCTGATGATGTTCCGCCCTGAAACCCAGACTCCCCAGCTCAGTGAACTCCGTCTTCCACATGTTCAGGGTGAAATCCTTGGAGCGGTCTTTGGTTCCCCTTTCTGTCATATTTCACATCTGATCCATTGGCAAATGCTGTCAGCTCTTCCTAATTCTCCATTCCCACTGTGGCCTCTAGTCCAAGCCCTTCTCATCGTTCTCCTGGACCACGGCAGGAGCTGCCCAGATGGCATCCCTGCTTCCACCGTGGTCCCCTCCAGTCTGTTCTCAACGTCAGCAGCCAAGATATAACTATTCAATATTATCATAATCACTGCTCCCACTATACGGTGCTATAATGTGCCAGAAACTGTTCTAAGTGCTTTCTTTATATTAACTTTATATAATCCTCACAATATCCATACAGAGTGAGTACTATTATTATCCTCATTTTACAGATAATGAAACCGAGGCACAGAGAAATTAAATAACTTGTCCAAGAAGGGAGGGATAAATTTGGAACATGGGGTTAATAGATACACACTACTAAATATAAAGTAGATAAACAACAAGGACCTGCTGTACAGCACAGGGAGCTCTATTCAGTATCTTGTAGTAACCTATAAGGGAAAAGAATCTGGAAAAGAACACATACATACATATATGTATCTATACGTACATACATACATAAAACTTATCCAAGGTCACCCAGCTAGAAAATGGTGGAATTGGGAATCTAAAGACCAAAGAAATCTTAATCACTAAGCTTTTAAAATACAGGTTAGAGCTTCCCTGGTGGCACAGTGCTTAAGAATCTGCCTGCCAATGCAGGGGACACGGTTTCGATCCCCGGTCCGGGAAGATCCCACATGCCGCGGAGCAACTAAGCCTGTGAGCCACAACTACTGAGCCCGTGCGCCACAACTACTGAGGCTGCGCTCTAAAGCCCGTGCTCTGCAGCAAGAGAAGCCACCACAATGAGAAGCCCACGCACCGCAACGAAGACCCAATGCAGCCAAAAATAAATTAATTAAAAAATAAAAATTAAAAAAGATAAAATACAGGTTAGCTCATGGTCCTCTTCTGCTTAAGACTCTCCAGAAAGTTTTCCTGTCCTTCTGAGCATAAAAGCCAGAGTCTTTACAATGACCTACATGGCCCCACAGGATCTGCCTCTGCCACCTCTCCCATCGCATGTTCTCCAGCCACACTGGCCTCCTCACTGTGTCTTGAACACACCTAGCACGTTCCTGCCTCAGGGCATTTGCACTTGCAGTTTCCTCTGCCTGGAATGCTCTTCCCCACTCCAAGTCTCTGCCCACATGACACCTTCTCAATGGCACCTTCCCTAGTCATGCCTTTAAAAACAGCAGTCCCCACCCCCACTGTATTTTCCTCCATAGCACTTTTTACCATTTAACATGTTTGCCTGTTTATTTCTTTACTGTCTGGCTCTCCTCACTGAATGTACATCTCACGAGAGCAGAGATTTTGTCATTGCTCTATCCCAAATACAAAAGTACCTGGCATTAAAAAAAAAGAAAGAGTGGATATATGTATATATATGTATAACTGATTCACTTTGCTGTACACCTGAAACTGACACAACATTGTAAATCAACTATACTCCAATAAAAATTTTTTAAAAAAGGTACCTGGCATAGAGCAATTAGGTGCTTAATTGGGAATTGCTGAGTTACTGAATTGATCTTCCCATCAAACCTCCACTTTTCTCTGTGTTCACCACCTCAGAAAAAGATGCCATCAGTCTCCAGTTCCTGCCGGGGGTCTTATCAGAGATTTATCCCTCTCTGCAGAAATCCACCCCTGGATCTTATTGACTCAACTTCCTAAATTTTTTTTTTTTTTTTTTGCGGTACGCGGGCCTCTCACTGTTGTGGCCTCTCCCGTTGCGGAGCACAGGCTCCGGACGCACAGGCTCAGCGGCCATGGCTCACGGGCCCAGTCGCTCCGTGGCATGTGGGATCTTCCTGGACCGGGGCACGAACCCGTGTCCCCTGCATCGGCAGGTAGACTCTCAACCACTGTGCCACCAGGGAAGCCCCCTAAGTATTTTTTAAACCATCCACTTCCCACCATCCCTTCTGCCACTTCCTTGGTTCTGCCCTTTCACAACAGATGCCAGGAATGCATACAGTAATACACTGAGTTTGCATATTTTGAATTTTTCTGTGTCTTCTCCACCCCTGCCTCTCCCCATCCATCCCCAAGTCCTCCCAACCCGGGCCCCAACCTGCTCCTCCTGTCTCAGAAAACCCTCCACCATTGGCCCAGCTGCCCGAGCCAGGCACCCGGGAGGCATCCTCAGCTCCCCTCTCTGCCAATCTAAGGCCATTCTTTCTATTTTACCTATTTGGATATTTTGGAAAACTGCCCATTTCCTTTCCTCCTCATGGCCACCATTCTAGTCCAGGCCACCACCCCTGGACTTTTATTTGGGTTTTCTTAGCAGCCTCTTAGTCCTGGTCTCCCTGCCTGCTGCCTGGCCTGGGGTGATCTTCCAAAAACACAAGTACGATCACGTGACTCTCCCACTTAAATGAAGCCCTACTCCTTCCCGTGCACCCTCCCCAGCATTCTGCCACATTCAACTTCAGCCATTGCCCAACACCCCGCAACCCACCCCTTGGTCGTGCTGTTCCCTTGGCCTGAAATGCCTTCTCCCTTCTCTGCCTGCCCAATTCCTCTCCCCTCCTAGACCCAGCTCCGAGGTCACCTCCACTGTGAACTCTTCCCTGACCTCCACTGTGAACTCTTCCCTGACCACCACTTCCCACCTCCCCAGCACTGTGTAATTACCACCTTCCTCACCGGGGGCTCACTCATCCAGTTCTCACGAGCAAGGTCACCCTGGCTGAGATGATTAGCAGTTTGGGGGGCCCAAATGGCAAAGGCCTTAGTAAACACCTTCTGTGAATCTGGAACTGTTCCCAGAATCCCAAGGTCAAATGGTAGATGCATGTGGCATGAGAAGAGGGAAATGGGACTGGGAAAGAGAAGAAGAAGGGACGAGAACCAACATGTTTGGAGCAGATTCTATGTTCTCGTGCTAAAGGCTCTGAAGAAGCTACTTCATTTAATCATCATCACATCGCTGGGAGGTAGTAGGGATTTTAAAAACAAAGGAACTGGTGTATAGGATTTCCAAAACTAATAAAGGTAGCATTTCAAAGCCGTGGGGGAAAGAAGAGACTATTCAATAGAAGACTTTAATGTGAAATTGGCTATATACTTGGAAACAATCAAGTTGGATCCCTTACACTGCATTAAAACTCCAAATGGAGTAAACACAACCACTTAAGTGATTATTTATGTGAATTTGGGGTAGGGGAGGTCTTTCTCAGCATAACACAGAAGGCGGCCACCAGAAAGGAAAGTACTAAGAGACTTGACTATGTAAAAGTGTAAACGCTTTAGGTCAACAAATTAAGTTAAAAAGACAATGGAAAACTGGGAAAAATACTTCCTACATGTTACCAGAGAGAAATATAGGTTCCTAATCTAAACAGACAATTCAGGCCAGAGTTCAATTTTTCTAGTAATCAGAGAAATATAAATTAAATCAAATTGAAGTACCATTTAAAATTTACCAAATTAGGGACTTCCCTGGTGGCGCAGTAGTTAAGAATCCACCTGCCAATGTAGGGGACACGGGTTCGAGCCCTGGTCCGGGAAGATCCCACATGCCACGGAGCAACTAAGCCTGTGTGCCACAACTACTGAGCCTGCGCTCTAAAGCCCGCGAGCCACAACTATTCAAGCCCGTGCACCTAAAGCCTGTGCTCCGCAACAAGAGAAGCCACTGCAATGAGAAGCCCGCACACTGCAAAGAAGAGTAGCCCCTGCTCGCTGCAACTAGAGAAAGCCCGTGCGCAGCAATGAAGACCCAATGCAGCCAAAATAAATAAATTAATTTTAAAAATAAATTTTACTAAATTATCAAACATTCATTTTAATAAAACGAGAGCATCATGGGGTGCCACAGGAGAATGCATCATAAAACTGCCGATGATAGAAACTGTGACAATCGTAAAGGTTATAAACATCTTTTGCATTCTAGGGCAGCAGAGGGGATCTGTTTACAGAGACGATCCTCCCTTTGTTCTGGGTTGTTTTGGAAAGACCACTTTCTTGAGCCCTCTTGGTCAGGCAGCTGTGAAGTAAGAGCTTCCTGCTATTCTTGGGGACGCCCAAAGACAGCTGCTTTAGACTAAGATGTTAAGTATTCTATTCAGTTATATAAACTGGGTCAGCTAGTTAAAGAACTTTTTTTCCCCCTTAATCTCGATTTTGGACTGCTCTGTGCAGGAGGGTGCAGGAGAAGGAGGTGAAGCAAGCTTTAGACGGGAGGCCAGGACTTCTTCTCCCCTGGGGTGGGGGGCTGGACAGGTCTACATGCTGGGCAATAGGGACCCAGTCAAGGGCACTGAGCCCCTGCACAGAGGCCAGTGGGGGCTAAGAAGAAAGCAGGCACGTGGCCCCCGTGAAGAATCCCAGACTGTGGACTTCCAGTTTATTTTAAATTTTTAAATATTTATTTATTTATTTGGCTGTGCTGGGTCTTTAGTTGCGGCCTGTGGACTCTTAGTTACGGTATGTGGGATCTAGTTCCCTGACCAGGGATCGAACCCAGGGCCCCCTGCATTGGGAGCACGGAGTCTTAACCCCTGGACCACCAGGGAAGTCCCTGATCTCCGATTTAAATCTGCCTTTTGTTCTCCCCAAACCTGCAGCCAGGTTTTGTCAGGTTGGTGGTAGCTGTGTTTCAGGGAATTCAGGGAGGGTGCTGAGCCCAGAGAAGCCATCCTGAGAGCTGAAGCCTGGAGATGTCACCAGATGGCAGGAGGTTACCCATTTCTGGGGAGAAGGGCAGTGGTCCAGAGGAAGGGAGGTGGCCGAGGTGATGAGTGGCAACCAGGTCAGAGCAGGAAACAGAAAGCATTGCTTGGAAGTCACTGGCAAAGTGAGCCTTGACGCTTAGGTGATTTTCACTTCAGTATTAAAGAGCAGAGTGGCCCAGGGGATGCAGAATCCCAGGACCCCTGGCTGCAGGTTGGAGGCAGGAGAACAGGCCCTTTTATATGCTGGGTGACTGGAAACTGCACCTGCAAACTGGAAGACAATTTTCCAATTGCAGCAAAACCTTTTAACAATGTGCATCTTCTGACCCGACAAAACCATTTCCTGGAGTTTATCAGAAGGTCAAAGAAAGGTAACTGTACAGCAGGGATCTGTGAACCTGGATGGGGAACAAAAACATGACACCTTTATTTCCAGGAACGTCTCGATGAAATTTAGCACTTCCTTCACTTACAAATATAGGCAGCAAACCACAGTAGAATTAGCCATACCTGTGGCTTTGCTGTCAACAGAAATCACAGCGTTGTAGAAATCAGAGCGTCGGCCACTCATCACCATTTCAGAGTTCCATCATTATTAGCCCCGCTATGGGATCTTGCTATTAAATGCATTCATAAGAAGCACATCCATAAGTACAACCCATTTTCTTTTGTTTCATAAGACTATTTTTTAGAGCAGGTTCAGGTTTACGTAAAAGTTGAGTGGTGATCATTTTGAAATGTACAGAAATATCGAATCACTATGCTGTGCACCAAGAACTAACATAGTATTGTAGGTCATTATATTTCAAAAACAGCTGAACAAACTCATAGAAAGAGAGATCAGATTTGTGGCAGGGGTGGGGGGGTGGGGAAAGGGGGAATTGGATGAAGGTGGTCAAAAGTACAAACTTCCAGTTATAAGATAAATAAGTACTAGGGATGTAATGTACAACCTGATAAATAATATAATGAATGCTGCTGTATGTTACACATGAAAAGCTCTTAAGGAAGTAAATCCTAAGAGTTCTCATCCCAAGGAAAACAACTTTTTTCTATTTTTGAAAATTTTGTATCTATATGAGATGATGGATATTCACTAAACTTACTGGGGTCATCATTTCATAATGTATGTTAGTCAAATCACTATGCTGTACACTTTAAACTTATACAGTGCTGTGCGTCAGTAATATCTCAGTAAAACCGACAGAAAATAAAATTGAGCAGGAGGGAATTCCCTGGTGACCCAGTGATTAGCACTTGGCGCTTTCACTGCCAAGGGCCCGGGTTCAATCCCAGTTTGCGGAACTAAGATCCCACAGGCCACGCTGCGTGGCCAAAAAAAAAAAAAAAAATTAAAATTGAGCAGGAAGGGACTTCCCTGGTGGTGCAGTGGTTAAGAATCCGCCTGCCGATGCAGGGGACGCGGGTTCGAGCCCTGGTCCGGGAAGATCCCACATGCCACGGAGCAACTAAGCCCATTAGCCGTAACTACCAAGCGTGCGCTCTAGAGCCTGTGAGCCACAACTACTGAGCCCGCGCTCCTCAACAAAG
This sequence comes from Phocoena sinus, assembly GCF_008692025.1. Taxonomy (NCBI): domain Eukaryota; kingdom Metazoa; phylum Chordata; class Mammalia; order Artiodactyla; family Phocoenidae; genus Phocoena; species Phocoena sinus. Next base: position 9,249,947 of record NC_045772.1, on the reverse strand, counting down.
AGTAGCCCCCGCTCGCCACAACTAGAGAAAGCCCGAATTCCCAACGCAGCCAAAAATAAATAAATTAATTTTTTAAAAAATGTTAACAAAAATTGGGCTTCCCTGGTGGCACAGTGGTTGAGAGTCCGTCTGCCGATGCAGGGGACACGGGTTCGTGCCCCGGTCCGGGAAGATCCCACATGCCGCGGAGCGGCTGGGCCCGTGAGCCATGGCCGCTGAGCCTGCACGTCCGGAGCCTGTGCTCCGCAACGGGAGAGGCCACAACAGTGAGAGGCCCGGGAAAAAAAAAAGAAAAAAAAAAAAAATTGAGCAGGAAATACAGAAAGTTCCCACATACTTCTCATCTCACTGCCCCCAGAGTTTACCCTATTATTAATGTCCTGCATTACTGATACATTTGTTACCATTGTTAAACCAATAATGATGCATTTTTTTTTTTTTTTAATTTAAGGACATATTTTATTGAACTGAATATATTCAGATATTATCATTTCAACATGTGACACAAGCCTCATTTCTTTTTGCGGTACGCAGACCTCTCACTGCTGTGGCCTCTCCCGTTGCGGAGCACAGGCTCCGGACACGCAGGCTCAGCGGCCGTGGCTCACGGGCCCAGCCGCTCCGCAGCATGTGGGATCTTCCCGGACCGGGGCACGAACCCGCATCCCCTGCATCAGCAGGCGGACTCTCAACCACTGCGCCACCAGGGAAGCCCAATGATGCACTATTATTACTACTTTTAAAAAATTTATTTTGTTGAAGTACAGTTGTGTTAATTTCTACTGTACAGCAAAGTGATTCAGTTATACATATATATATATATATATATATATATTCCTTTTTATATTCGTTTCCATTATGGTTTATCACAGGATATCGAATATAGTTCCCTGCTCTGTACAGTAGGACCTTGTTGCTTACCCATTCTATATATAATAGTTTTCACCTGCTAACCCCAAACTCCCAATCCCTCCCTCCCCCACCCCCTTTCTCCCTTGGCAACCACAAGTCTGTTCTCTATGTCTCTGTGTCTGTTTGTTTCATAGATAAGTTCATTTGTGTTATATTTTAGATTCCACATATAAGTGATATAGAATGGTATTTATCTTTCTCTTCCTGACTTATTTCACTTAGTATGATAATCTCTAGGCCCATCCATGTTGCTGCAAATGGCATTATTTCAATCTTTTTTATGGCTGAGTAGTATTTCATTGTATATATGAATGATACATTATGCTTAACTAAAGTCCACAGTTTACATCAGGGTTCACTCTTTGTGTTGCACAATCTATGGGTTTTGACAAATGCATAATGTCACGTATCCACCATTACAGTACTGTATAGAATATTTACATTGCCCTAGAAATGCCCTGTGCTTCACCTATTCCTCCCTTCCTCTCTCTTCCTGAACCCCTGGAACCACTGATTTTTTACTGTGTCTAGTTTTGCCTTTTCCAGAGTGTCATATAGCTGGTATCATACAGTACGTGGCCTTTTCAGACTGGCTTCGTTACTTAACAATATGCAGTTAAGGTTACTCCACGTCTTTTCATGAAGCTTAATAGCTCTTTTCTTTTTTTTTGGCCGTGCTGTGCGGCTTGCAGGATCTTAATTCCTTGACTGGGGATTGAACCCCGGGCCACAGCAGTGAAAAGTGCAGAGTCCTAACCACTGGAACGCCAGGGAAGTCCCAATAGCTCATTTCTTTTTATCTCTGATAATATTTCCTTGTCTGGATTCCCAGTTCTTTATCCATTCATCTACTGAAGGATATCTTGGTTGCTTCAGTTTTGGCAATCATGAATAAAGCTTCTATAAATATCCATGTGCAGGTTTTTTTTTTTTTTTTTTTTTTTTGTGGTTTGCGGGCCTCTCACCGTTGTGGCCTCTCCCGTTGCGGAGCACAGGCTCCAGACGCGCAGGCTCAGCGGCCATGGCTTACGGGCCCAGCCGCTCCGCGGCATGTGGGATCTTCCCGGACTGGGGCACGAACCCGTGTCCCCTGCGTCGGCAGGCGGACTCTCAACCACTGCGCCACCAGGGAAGCCCCATGTGCAGGTTTTTGTGTGGATGTAATTTTCAACTCATTTAGATAAATACTAAGGTGCGCAATTGCTGGATCATATTGTGAAACTATGTTTAACTCTGTAAGAAACCACCAAACTGTCTTCCAAAGTGTCTGTGCCGTTTTGCATTCCCACCAGCAATGAAGGAAAATTCCTCTTGTTCTACATCCTTGCGAGCATTTGGTGGTGTCAGTGTTTTGGATTTTAGACATTCTAATAAGTATGTAGTGGTAACTCATTGTTGTTTAATTTGCAGTTCCCCAAAGACATGTGGAGCATCTTTTCATATGCTTATTTGCCATTTCTGCTCCAGGTTTAATCATAAGCTTAGGTGATGCTTTCTGTAGGAAGACTATCCTCCCCCACTGTTATCAGTTAGCCTTTGCTGTGTAACACACTATTCCAAAACTCAGTCGTTTATTTATTTTTAATATTTATTTCTATTTATTTATTTGGTTGTGCCGGGTCTTAGTTGCGGCAGGCGGGCTGCTTAGTTGAGGCTCCAGGGCTCCTTAGTTGCAGCACATGGGCTCCTTAGTTGTGGCATGCGAACTTTTAGTTGCAGCATGCATGCGGGACCTAGTTCCCTGACCAGGGATCGAACCCGGGCCCCCTTCCTTGGGAGTGCGGAGTCTTAGCCACTGCTCCACCAGGGAAGTCCCAAAACTCAGTGGTTTAAAATAAACTCACACATCTGTGGGTGTTGCGGGGTTCAGCTGATCACGGCTGGGCGGGGCTGGGTGGGGTTGGGTGCTTCAGGCCACAGCCAGCCTGAAGACCCGTGGGCTGCTCTGTTCCATGGGTCTCACACCTTCTTTGGACCGCTGTAGCCCAATTTTAAAACATATTTTGATAAATGTGTTTCAGGATAATTGGTTTCCTTTGCAAACTTTGGTATATTATTTTATGCATTTTAAAATATTATTTTTTGAGGGTGGCAGGCTTCTCCTGGTGGCCAGGGGCTCTCTTGCACAGAGAAGGTTAAGAAATCTTGGTCTACAGGGATACACCATGCAACCTGGAGTTGAATCCTGAGGAGCAGGAAACAACCAAGACATCATGCAAGGGAAACTGGTTAATTAATCTTGGTTGTATCTTTACAATGGAATGCCATGAGGGAAATAAGAACTTTATTGTAGAAGAATAATGAAATAAAACATTAAAATTATATTCAGTGGAAAAAACAGGTTATAAAATAATATGTACAGTGCTATCCAACTGCTTCCCTGCACCCCTGGTACCTACTGACCTGCTTTTGGTGACTACAGTTTTGCCTAAGAATTACTCGTTAAAGAAAATAAACAATTGATGAGATGCTTAGAGAAGTTAGCTGAATTCCCTAAGGTTGGGCACCTCCTCCGGGAAGCCTTTTGGATTCTCCATCCTCTTTATTCCTCCCTGCCCCCACCCCATCCAGCGAGTCTGTCCTTCTACGCCAAACCCAGGGTGTGTTTTTACTAATCACTGATTCAGGTTCATCTCTCTCTCTCCATTTGCTTCTCAAGGGCAGAGGCTCCACGTTACTTACCTTTCAACCTCCAGTACCTTCTATAGCAGCAACAAGGCCATTTATGGAGTACTCATTGGGTGCCGGGTGCATGCAAAACTCCTTACCGATGTCTATTCTATCTTCCCAGCAATCCTGAAAAGAGGATGGTAAAATTCCTTCCATTTAACTGATGAGACAAAGAAAGCTCAGAGAGGTTAAGCAACTCGTCTGAGGTCACACAGTAAAGGGCTGAGCTGGGACTTGAACCAGGTCTGTCCGAGTCCAGAGTCGTGCATATACCACCCTCTCTAAGGGTCTGATGCACGGTAAGTGCTAGGTAGGTATTTGTTGAATGAGTGGCTGGATGGAGGGCCACGCAGCTAGCAGTGTTCTAGCTGAGACTCAAACACCAGTCCTGCTTTTTCCATAGCCCTCTGGATGCTCAGGAAAGACACCTTTTGCCCTTTTCTTTGTCAGTTCTGACCGTCTTCCAGCAAACTCCCCTTCCTTTGGGCTCCTGAAGCCTGGGGTGGGCACTGGGGGTCTGGGGTCTGGGGTGCTCAGGGAGGGGTCTGGAGTGCCGGAAAGGAGAGGCCCTTGTCTCCAGGAGCTGCCAGGTGGGGAAACAGCCTGCAGATGGGCAGCCTGGTGGCACCGGGCTGGACTCAAGGAGGACCTGCTTCCCTTGGACGGCTCGGAAGCCAGGAGTCTCCACAGACAGAGCTGAGGGGCAGATGCAGGAGGGAGGTCACGACTGGGCCCCGGGGGTGGCTGGCCAGAGGAGTCCCCCACACAGATATCCTCCAGAGGGTTGAGCCACAGGAGGCAGGGACAGGAGCCACAGGACATGGTGTTGTCCGCGAGCACCTGGCCATGGTCAGGAGCTGGAACCGAGCCGGGGAAGGATCCCAGCCTCGGTCATGCTGCTGGCTGAGGGCCGGGGCACATTCCTGCAGGAGTTGGCTTCCTCTTGTCACGCTGGGCCATTTCCAGGGGTTGGCGGGGACCAGAGGAAGTCAGATCCACCCGGGGCTCTAAGGGGCCTGCGTTAAGTTCCTGGCTCTGCCACATTCTAGCTGTCACTTCAACTCCCTGGGCCTCAGTCTCCCTCTCTGTAATAAGAGCACCACCTTGCCTTTCCCAGTTTGGACATCTTTGCATACATTCCCCCGTGTGTTGTGAACCCACAACAACACTGTGAAGTAGGTATTATGGCTCCACTTTAGAGAGGAATTCACACCGTCATATTGGATTAGAGGCCCACCTGACTCCAGTATGATCACATATTAACATATTACATCTGGGACTTCCCTGGCGGTCCAGTGGTTAAGACTTCGTGCTTCCACTGCAGGGGGCGTGGGTTCGATCCCTGATTGGGGAACTAAGATCCCACATGCCATGCAGCACGGCCAAAACAAAACAAAACAAAACATATTACAACTGCAACGACCTATTTTCAAATAAGGTCACATTCTGAGGTACTGGGGATTAGGACTCCGTGAATCTGGGGGGACACGATTCAACCCATAACAACACTGTCATGAAGTAGGGGGTCACAAAGACAGCTCTTGAAGCAAAGGAGCTCCACTGCTTCCTAGCTGTGTGACCTTGGGCAAGTGACCTAACTTCTCTGGGCTTCATTTTTCATGACTGTAAAATAGGGATTGTGCATATCACTGACAGACGGCTCCAGCTGCTGCCTTTCCAGATCCACCCTCATGTTCCTGCCAAGGTTGCAGGAATGGACTGCTCCTAACTAGTGACTGAGCAGAGGGGAGCTAACTCGGGCTGGTCCCCACGAGACACAGGACGCCTTTAACCAGGACTCTCCAGGTCACCTGACACTTTCCTATGGCTGCACTACCTACCTGCCATCTGAGACCCTTCTCACTCAACCCCCCGCCCCCCCCCCCCCCACCCCCAGGAGTCAGACCTTTAGACCTGCATCATGGTCTGATGGCATATCCCAGTCAGGGGTAATAGTAACACATTCCACGGGAGTGGTTATGACAACCCTGCACACGAAGTAATATGTGTAAAGCACTGAGAAAAGTGCTTGGCACTTGGTACGTGCTCAATAAAAGTTCATTCATTCACAAAGCATTTATTTAGTGTCTGCTATGTGCGAAACACTGGGGTTGCAGAGACGAGTAAAACCTAGTCCCGGCTTTCAAAGAGGTCACAGCATCTTTGAAGAGGTAAACCAAAGTGAAGATAGCAGTAGTGCACAGAGAAATTGAGAGCACGACGCGGGGGTGAGCATTCTGGAAATGATCTTAAAGGAGTAATTCAGGGGAAAGGAAAGCTGCGAACATGAGGACGCCTGGGGCTTTCCCCACCACCCACAATCCACCCCGCGCCCAGGAATCACAGAGATCAGAACGATCGGCCTCAAATCCAGATCTGATCACATCCTTCCCCAGCTGCCAGGCACCTGGAGGCCCCCAGACACTTACGGTTCACGAAGCACCGCTGGTCCTGCCCCTGCCTCTGCTCCAGCTTTGGCTCAGCCTCACCAGCACTGAAGCCAGACAGACCATCGCTTCAGGCTTTAGCTGCCACCTTTCTTTCTCTACCAGTTGTATGCTCTTGCAGGTACCTCTGCCTGGAACACCCTTCCCTTCCATATCATTTGACCACCTCCTATGTATCCTTCAGGCCTCAGCTAAGATGTCACTTCCTCTGGGAGGCCTTCCCTGATTTCCTAAGTAGAGGAGGTGGCCCTCTTCCGGGTCCCCTAGCCCCATGCTATACTGCTCTGCCAGGGTCTGGTTCCTTGTCTGTTTCCTCACAGGACTGTGAGTTCCTTCAGGGCAGGAACTGTGTTTACATTTCTATTTTTAATTTCTTATGAAAAATTTCAAACATACACAAAAAAGGGAGAGAACAGCACCATAAAATCCCATTCACGCATCACCCCAGATTATACTGATTTTGTCCCACTGGTTCTATCTCTCTCCCCTTGTTTTCTTTTTTCCCCTTTGCTAAAATTGTAAAGCAAATCATTCCCTCCCCCCCCCCCCCGCCATGTATTTCACTGTGCTTCTGTAAGAAATTTAATGAATGGTTTTCAATCATATGAATGATTGCTGCCAAGCTGTTTATAATAGCCCCCAACTGGAAACACGCTCATCAGCTAACATTTGAAAATGAGGGGGTGCTCAAAGGACTCTGATGCATCCTTTCAGATGGTCAGTATGAAGACCACACAGCCCCATGGAAAAATGCTTGTGACCAAGAAAAGCCCAGAAAGGCAGAGAGCCCAGCCCAAGGTGGTCTCTGCATTCTCTTTTGGCAACCAGGCCAAAATATCTGCCTGGGTTCCCAGCCAGAATGGAGAAGGCAGAAAGGAGGGTGAGGATGAGGGTGGTGGGATGTGGGCGAATCAGCTATTCTCTCTTCCAAGTATTCTTCAGCGTCTTTAACAGCACCTTTCCAAGCTGTTACCTGCAAACCAGATTCGCTGCAGGGCTGTGTGTGAGGCTGAACAAAGGACTGATGGCATCTCCTGGCTCCATGGGGAGCTTGCTGGAGCCATAGAAAGCCTTGCTGAAGACCTCATGACAAAGGGCGGATCCAACCCCCAGGCACAGCCCTTCTCAGTTCCCAGAAGGTGGCCAACGAGCTACATGGCTGTTTGTTCTTCTGCTGTTGGGGGTTTGGAAAGGCCACGGTGTGGTGGCATGGAGTTATCTGATGTCCCGGGCCATGTGTGTGCTTCACCGTGCATCGGGGCCCTTGTCCCCGCCAGGTGGCTTGTCCACCTGGGCACCTGGAGCTTGCTCTGGCCATTTAAACAGTTATCAAGGTCAGCAGCTGTGACATCTTTGTTCCTTGGCAGAAGCATGACTTGGACTGATGGCAAACCCTGACCCACAGGGTTGTCCTGGGGAAAACAGGATCCACTTTACAGCTTGGTTCCCAGGCACGGTGACCTCAGAGAAGGGGGCCTGTCCCCAGCAGACTTCCTTGGATCCACCCCTACCCCTTGGGAGCTCAGTGTCCTGCAAACAGGAGGCGCTGACTTAATGCTTGTTCTCCCAAGTGCCATGCTGAGCCCAGCGTCTTTTTGCTCCCTGGAAGATCAGACTCGAGGAATTTTGGAAAAAAGGACCCATCATGGTGCATTGGTTAGGGGGTCAGGGGTGGAAAGAGGCATTGGGGGGTTATCTAGAAGCCCCAAGTCTAGTCCCAGCTCCCCTGTAAGTCACTTGGGGACCTTGGGACTGCCTGTCCCCCACTTGCCTCATCTACCAATGTATCCATTCATCTCTGACTCTTCAATCAATTTGATGCCACACACAGTCACTGAGAAGCTTCCCCAGGGCCTACGAGGAGACCCAGAGCTGAAATGCCATAGTTCCTGTCGTCGGAAAGGCCACTCCAAACAATAACTGTGTTTTTTTGTTTTGTTTTGTTTTTTTGCGGTACACGGGCCTCTCATTGCCGTGGCCTCTCCCGCCGCGGAGCATAGGCTCCGGACGCGCAGGCTCAGCAGCCATGGCTCACGGGCCCAGCCGCTCCGCGGCATGTGGGCTCTTCCCAGACCAGGGCACGAACCCGTGTCCCCTGCATCGGCAGGCGGACTCTCAACCACTGCGCCACCAGGGAAGCTCTGTGGTTTTAAATGATCAACAAATGACTGAGGGAGTGATTCTTGGTGAGGGAATTGATGGAGTTCAGGGCAGGCCACCTCCAAACATGCCACTCTGGCATATTGATTATTTTGAATTAAAGTTTCTTGGGAAACAGCCCGTGCAAGAACATGCTTACCCTCCTTTGTCCCCCTGAAAAAGCAGGAAATAAATCTCCCATGTGAAGATACCCTCTACCAGGAGGAGAGGAGGCATCCTTATCGCCAGAGATAGCGAATTCAAGGTCTCAAGGCCAAGAAGGCTGTATAAACAAACTTTGTTACTTCTTCATTAATTTGCTACCCCAAGCAAAAAGGCTTCCGTGTTGTCAAATCTTCACAAGTAATTGTTTCTTTGCCTACAAGGTATAAAAGCTGCCTGCTTTAGTCACTTCTTTGAGCTTCATATGTTTGGGGCTCCTGGACGTTCGAAATTAAATTTGATTGTTTTTCTCCTGTTGATCTGTCTTATGCCAATTTAATTATATTAGACCAGCCAAAGAGAACCTAGAAGGGCAGAGGGAAATTTTTGCTCCCCTACAGGATCAAGAAAAATGTCAAGGGCTTTCATTTGCTAAGGGTCTTGAAGATGGAGCAGAAGTTCAGCGGGCAGGCAAGTGTGGGAACAACAGGGACAAAGATGGAGGCAGGAAACACGTGGTCGTCTGAGAAACTTGAAGAAGTTATGCCGAGGCTTAGCTGGGAAGGGCCTTGGCGGGTCTGCTTACTTCACTGGTTGCCAGGAAAGGCCTTAGTGTCTCCTACTAACGTGTTTTTACCCACAACAGCAGGACACTTTTTTTTTTAAATTTTGTTTGTTTTTGGCTGCGTTGGGTCTTCGTTGCTGCGCACAGGCTTTCTCTAGTTGTGGCGAGCAGGAGCTACTCTTTGTTGCGGTGCACAGGCTTCTCATTGTGGTGGCTTCTCTTGTTGCAGAGCATGGGTTCTAGGCGCACAGGCTTCAGTAGTTGTGGCACGTGGTCTTAGTAATTGTGGTGCACGGGTTCTAGAGCGCAGGCTCAGTAGTTGTGGCGCACGGGCTTAGTTGCTCCGCGGCATGTGGGATCTTCCCAGACCAGGGCTTGAACCTGTGTCCCCTGCATTGGCAGGCAGATTCTTTTTTTTTTTTTGCGTTACGCGGGCCTCTCACTGTTGTGGCCTCTCCCGTTGCGGAGCACAGGCTCCGGACACGCAGGCTCAGCGGCCATGGCTCACGGGCCCAGCCACTCTGCGGCATGTGGGATCTTCCCGGACCGGGGCACGAACCCATGTCCCCTGCCTCAGCAGGCAGACTCTCAACCACTGCACCACCAGGGAAGCCCTGGCAGGCGGATTCTTAACCACTGTGCCACCAGGGAAGTCCCAGCAGGACACTTCTGACACCAAGTGTGTGGTTCCCCCAGCCAGCAATTCTCCAGCTCTCTGCAGACACCAATGGGGCGCCCGGTAATTTAATTCATTCTAATGCTAAGTATCTGGAGTCAGTGCAGACCCCACAGGTTAAGGGCCGAGTACACAAGACTGTCCCCCTCTTCAGTTGCAAGTAGAGATTCCTCAGGTTACCCACATTTCTGTACAATTTGGCTACAAATCAGGGATTCCCTCCACCCCCTCCTCACCTTTCATAATTTGCTGTAACAGCTCACATAACTCAGGGAAACACCTTACTTCTGCCGGGTTATTACAAAGGATACAAACAGCTACATGAAGAGGTACATAGGGCAAGATCTGGTAGGGTCCACAGAGAACAGAGCTTCTGTCCCCATGGAGTTTGGGGTGTACCACGCTCCCAGGAAGTGTATGTACTCACAACTCAGAAGCTCTCCAAACCCCTTTGTTCAGGGTTTTTATGGAGGTTCCATTACATAGGCATGATTGATGAAATCACTGGCCACTGGTGATTAACTCAATTTCCAGCCCCTCTCCCCTCCCTGGGGCAGGGGAAGGGGGACTGAAAGTTCCAATCCGCTAATCACAAGGTTGGTCCCTCTGCGATTAACCCCCAACCTGAAGTTATCTAGGGGCCTCCAGACACCAGTCATTCATTAACCGTAAACTCCAGTACAGTGGAAAGCTGCTTGTTACGAAAAACAAAAGATGCTCCTATCACCTCTGTCAGGAAATTTCAAAACCCTTTCAGAAGCTCTGTGCTAGGAACTGGGACAAAGATGAAATATACATGTCTTATTATATCACAACATTGCAGAGTCAGACCTGAGTTCAAAATCCTGACATTTCTATGTTGGATGACTTGCTGAATTGGAGTTTCCTGCTTTATAAATTAGGAGATTACAATACCTATCTCACCAGGTTGGAGTGAGAAGTAAATAAGTGTATGATGAAAAAACATCCAACAAGTTCCTGGCATCCAGTAGGTGCTCGATGCGTGTTTATTCTCTTTTAAAAAATTAAAGTTTACTCTGAATGTAATAAACATCAGCACCTACCACAGGTCAGGTCTCCCCGTGGCATCTCATTTAATCCTTGCAGTCATTCTGTCAGGTAGATTATCACTCTCATTCTACAGAGGAGGATACTGAGGCTCAGAGAGGGCAGGTGGCTTGTTCAAGGTCACACAGGCGACAGGATATGGAGCCGGAATTAGAATGGAGTGGGCTGGACTCCAAATCTTAATTCTTTCCAGACTCTCCCTCAACAGACACACCACCAGGCCTCAGCAACCCCGTTCATGGCAGAGACTGCACATAAGCTCCTGGTATCCATTTCCCAATCTTTTTTCAGTAACAGAAACTGTAGTTGGTCACTTTGTAGTTCAGTCCAAAGCCTTCATTTCCTGACCTCCCTTTCAGTGAGATACGGCCATGGGGCTAGGTTACTGCCATTCCGATGTAAGGAGAAGCATCATGAGGGACCTCTAAAGTCTCCTTAAAAGGGAAGGGAGATTGCTTGCAAGTAAATGTTGATGTGAAAAAAAAAAAAAAAAAAAAAAGGAGGAAGCAAATGCCACCTTCCTACCTTTCTCTTTCCTTCCTGCTGGATGAACTCAGACTAAATGACTGGAGCTCAAGCAGTCATCTTGGGCCATGTGAAGCTGTGCTGGTAGGACAGCAAGATGGTGAATTACCATCCCAGTCCTAGACTGCCTCCCTCTTCCCTCTTCTGAATATCAGCTCTTCTCTATTAAGCCTTTCCTTCAGCATTTAAACAGGCTCAAGTTTCTCCCAACCTAAAAGAAAAAACTCTTCTCAAACCCATGTTCCCGCCCACCAACTGGGAAGAACCACCTATTCTCAAGGTCTTTGTGTCTCCTTTTCCCAGCCATTCCTCAACTCACTGCATCTGGGTTTCTGTCCTACCATTCCATCCGAATTGCCTGGGCCAAGGGCCTCCAGACAGCTAAATCTAACAGGCTTTCTTCGGTTACCTTCTAACTGGATCTCTCAAAAGCATGTCATGTTGCTGCCCATGCCCCCCTCATCTTGGGTTCTGTGCCACCTCTGCTCCCCCTGCCTCTCTAGCTGCTCACTCTCTGTTGGCTTTGCTTACTAACCCGCTGCTCTGAGCTCTAGTCTTCTCTAAGGAATGATCTGACTTCTTTTCTTGCATGTCTCAAAAGCAACTCAAACTCAACATATCCAAGGAATTCCCTGGCGGTCCAGTGGTTAGGACTTTGCGCTTTCACTGCCGAGGGCCGGGGTTCAATCCCTGGTCGGGCAACTAAGATCCCACAAGCCACGCTGCACAGCCAGAAAAACCCAACATGTCGAAAATGAACATTCTCCCTCTCCTCAGACCTAGTTGTTCTTGCCAGAAATCTGGGAGAATCTTTGACACATCATTTCCCATCATCACCCACAACCAATCCATGGTCAAGCCCTGACGATTTCATCTCCTAAATAAAGTTCACCACCATCAGCTGACACAAACCACTCTAGGGACTGTTGCCTGGATCCAGTACAACATTCTCCGAATTAGTCTTTCTGTCTCCATGCCAATCCTCTTCTATACACCAATTTTGTACACAGTAGTCGAAGGGATCTTTCTACCAACAGGGTCATGTCAATGGCTTGCTCAGAAGTCAACAACTTTCCTTTGTCCTCCAGACAAATAGCCCAACTCCTGCCTGGGGCTAGCAAGGTCAGAGCCTGCCCCCTACCCCCTTCACCTCACTCCCCCTCCATCTCTGTTCCAGCCACAGCGGCCTTCGGTGACACCCATGCTTCCTGAACCCACCCGCTCCCTTTCCTCGTGCCTTGTGCACTAGCTGTCCCCTCCAGCCCTTCCTTGTCGCCAGTTACCTGCCACACTGCCACGCCTGCCACATGCATAAACTCCCTTCCCAGTAAGCAGCAGCATTCGAAATGACTTACGTATGTAAATGTTGTCCTTCCCAATTAACATGTTAGCTTTTGGAGGGCCTGTCTTCCTTGCTGCTTCACCCCAAAGGGCCAGGCACAGTCACCCAAGGAATATTTACTGAGTGAATGAATAATTCGCCCTCTCCCGCCCCCATAGTGCTCATAAAGTACCCTAATCCAGGGTCTTAAGAGCCCCACCTGAAAGGGATCCTGAAGAAAGTTCTGTAAATAAAGATGAAGAGGGGCTACTACATAAGGAAGCCGTCCTTCCCTTTATCTCTTACGGGAGAAATGGTGGAAGAGCGCGCCTGCGCACTCGCTTCCCTACGGCCACATCCTACTTCGGCCGTAGGGTGGCGCTGGGCTCAAGCTCCCTGGCAGCGCGGTCCTCCTGGCCGGCTTTGGGCCGCTCTAGCCGCCTTTCTCGCCTGCTCTGCCGGGAGGCGGGCGCGCTCGCGGGGGTCCCTCCAAGATGGCGGCACAGAGGAGGAGCCTGCTGCAGAGTGTGAGGAACCCACTCGCTCTTCGGGATGGGGGTTGGGAGCCCGGGGGGACCTGTCGGGTGCAAGCGCGGCTCCTTCTCCGCCTTTGGTCGCCTCCCCGTCCCTGGCAGGGTGTGGCCGCCGCCCTCCCCTTTCCCGGGCCGGCCCCCCCTCATTCCCGACCCCGGGTGCGTGCCGCGCGTGCGCGTTGCCGGCCGGGCCGTCGGGGGCTCGGATTCGCGGTCCAGCGGCCGCGAGCGTCAAGGGCGCGTGGAGGTTAGGAGCGTTCTGGAGCCTGCAGGGACAGTGGTGCGCGGCCGCCGAGAGAGGCGGGGTAGCGAGCCTACCCCGGGCCCTGGGCGGGTCGTGCGATAGTAATCATCATAGCAGCAGCAGCCAGTTGTGTATCGCTTACTATATCCCAGGCTTTGTGCCAATAGCTTTATATTTCTAAGTTTAATTTTTCATAACAGCCCCGTGAGACAAGTACTGTAATTCTCCCTGTTTTACAGATGAGGAAACTGAGGCACAGAGAGGTGGTCATTTGCCAAAGGCCACACAGCTGGTAAGTGGCAGAGGCAGGATTAAAATCAGGGATTCTGATTCCAGAAACCCTCTTAACCTCTAGGCTATAGGAGGGAATGACTGGGTTCTGGTCCTGGCTGTAACTCACTGTGCTTCCCTCAGTCTCAGTTTCCTTATCCATTAGGTAAGAGCAGGCAGTGGGAGGATTGTCTTGAGGCTCCCTCCTCCCCCCCTCCCCCCAGTCTGGACCCTCATGGGATTGTCACTGGTATCTTCCAGCACCTGCATCCTTTTGACACACATATACACATGCACATGCGTGTTGGCACCATGGACCAAGGGCAGGTTGCTGGTCCCCTGGGTCCTCCTCAGACATGGCAGTCTGTTGTACTTGCCTGCGGACTTGTCTGCCTCCTGTACTGGAAAGTGAACTTGAAGAGAGGGGAACACTGAATAGTGTTACCAGCACCTCCCATCACTAGGTGCTGGGCATTCAATAAATTGTTTATAAAATAATGAGTAAAGCATTTGAGGCCAGGTTCAGTGCTCAGCCCTGACTTTACAGAAATGCAGCACATCTTGGCCCTACTGCCCTAAGGGGTCTTGAAGCATTGGAACCAGAGGGTAAGGGTGGCCTTCACTGCTGTAATCTAATGAGAGGCTTTGTGTAGACTCCCTTTGAAATTGCTCCTCCAGGACGGCAATTCCCAGCTTTTCCCAGTGGGGAATGCTCTCTTCCCCTCCACACCTTTGGCTGTCCCTTTATTTTACTACTGCCTGGCAGTTTGGCCTTACCCTTTTTTTTTTTTTTTTTTGCGGCACACTGGCCTCTCACTGTTGTGGCCTCTTCCGTTGCGGAGCACAGGCTCCGGACGCGCAGGCTCAGCGGCCATGGCTCACGGGCCCAGCCGCTCCGCGGCATGTGGGATCCTCCCGGAACGGGGCACGAACCCGTGTCCCCTGCATCGGCAGGCGGACTCCCAACCACTGCGCCACCAGGGAAGCCCTGGCCTTATCCTTGAGTTGGTTAGGTAGGCCTGGCCCTCTGCTTTGTAGGAGGGCAGGGCCCTTATGTAAATGTCCCCAGTGTAGTAAATATTCCAGAAATACTGGGTGGATTGTGGCAGATGCTGGTGTGGTTAACTGTCATAGGCTGACCTGGCTTGCTGAGGAGAGTGGCTACCAGCTTCCCTCCCTTATCGGTGTGATGGAGCCCAGGGGACTCAGGTTAGACAGAGGCGAGCATTGCTAGCTCCAGAACGTGTGCAGTCTTTTAAAGTTGGATGGTTAGCTTTAAGCACATAGCGCTGTGATGAAAGGCAAAGGGATGATAGGGATGTCCACACCAGACCTCTCCCACGCTAATGATGATCAAGACATCTCTGCTCACAGGGTATCCAAGGGTCCACACGGTGTGCTGGGCTTGGCCTGCCGTCCACTGTCCTGAGTCCGGTGAGAGTAGCTCAGACACCGTCATTCAGCAGGTGGCTATGAGATCTGCTGGTCTGTAGTTACTGGGCCTGGGGATACGAAGATAAATAAGGCAGGTGTCCACCCCCACTGCATTTGCAGTCCTGCGTGGGAGAAGGAGCCTGTATCACTAATGTGATGTGTAAGGCACTCTAGTGTCAATGTGTTGAGGGGCTGCAGATGGCCTAATTTGACCAGGCCAGTGCAGGAGGGGCTGGGGATCTGCTGTCATGGTGCTGGGAGGGAGTGCCAGGGACAAGATGGCAAAGTGCTTCGTGGAATGTCATACTGAGGAGTCTCACCTTTGCTCCCCAGGTAGTGTAGTACCTTGAAAGGTCTTGTGAAGAAAAGATGAGCTTTTGAAGTAGCTTCAAAAGAACTTGGGCCCTTCACAGCCTGTTAAAATAGCTCACGGGTCCTGTATGACCTTGGGCAATTCACTAACATCCCTAAACCTTGATTTTTCACTTAACATCCCTGAACCTTGGTTTCCCCACCCGAGAGGACTCCCAGGAGAGTTGTTAGTATTAAATGAACATGTTACACTCCTGACCTGGTGTGGTTACCTCCAGCCATGAAGCTCCACCTTCAGTCCTGATGTGAACGAAGGCCTACGGTTCATTCCCTTAAACGTCACTGAGTACTCAGTATGTGGCAGGCACTGTGTAGATGCAGGGGACCCTGCCCTCGTGAAGCTTATGTTCTAGTGAGTGAGATAGGAAACAGAAAGAAGTACAGATTATATATGATGTAATAATATCCAGAATATAACATAGGGGTGGTGCGAGGAAGAATAGGCCAGATTCACAGACAGCGGGGTGAAGGGCCTGTTTTAGACAGAGTGGTCGGGGAAGACAGTTGAACGTTTGATGAGATGAGGTGGGCGATGTGAGAGGGAGTATTCCTGCGTGAGGGAACAGGGGTGCAAAGGCTCCCCTATTAGGGGAGCGTCAGGCTGGAGTGGAGTATGTTGGGGGAGTAGTAGAAGCCGAGGTCCGAGGGAGCCTTGTGGATCCTGATGTGAGCTTTGGATTCTGTGCTAAGTGTGATGTGAAACTCTAGGGTGGGTTTGAGTAGGGGCATGAAGTGATCTGATTCGTGGCTGGAGAAAGAGCCTTCTGTCGAGAGGCAGGCGTTTGAGCGGCCAGAGTGGAAGCTTGGGACCTGCTGCGTGGTGCTCCCCGTTGCCCAGGTGTGAGACGACAGAGGCTCGGTCAGAGTGACGGAAGAGGGGTGGTGAGAAGGACCCAGTTCTGGCTGTGTTTGGGGGGAAGAGCTGATATGGTTTGCTGACAGATCAAGTGTGAGGCGTGTGACAGAGGAAGAAGAGTCGAGAAGGACTACAAGGTTTTGGTTGGAACAACAGTGGTGCTGTTTACTGAGGTGGGGAGCCCTGGAGGAGGCGTGCCCTGGGGGCAGGGAGAATCAAGAGTTTAATTTTGCCTAAACTACTATTTACTTAATTATTTAAAAAGTCAACTTGAAATCAAAATTTTCCTGAGCAATTATATCTATGAAATCACAGGTCCTAGCCATATATTTTTCTTCTAATGTATGTTAAAATAAACACATAGCCTTAAAATAAAAACATCCTTTAGACCATCACCTACAACTGTCTCATATGCCGTCAGAATGTGGTCCAGCTGCTCCGGCACACGGTAAGCTCCACAATTATTAGTAGCCCCTTTAAAATGTATTAGTGCTATATTTGTGATGAAAACATAGAGAACCTTTGATGGAAACCCTAGTGAAACAGGTGGGGGCCAGGAGTGGGGTCGGTCCCAGAGAAGTGAGGAAGGAAAAGGGGGTCATTCTGAAAGATAGAGATGGCAGGAGGCATCGGGGTGTTTTAGGCTTTTTGGAGAGAAAGAACTGCTACCCCCACCCAGAGTCATCTTGCTGAGGGCATGATTCTCCCTTTCTGAGCTTCCTTTTTGCTTCTAAGTAATCCGGGTGCTTCCGCCACAAAAACACTTGGCCTTTTCATACTATAATTTGATATTCAGGCTGTGGCCTGAACTTGGAATCATGCTTTTGTCTATTTCTGCTGCCCAGGAGTTTGAGATGAGTCTCTGTGGGGACTTTTATGGACTACTTTTTAAAAATGAATTTATTTTATTTTTGGCTGTGTTGGGTCTTCATTGCTGTGCTCAGGCTTTCTCTAGTTGCGGTGAGTGGGGGTTACTCTTTGTCGCCGTGCGCGGGCTTCTCATTGCGGTGCCTTGTTTTGTTGCGGAGCACGGGCTCTAGGTGTGTGGGCTTCAGTAGTTGTGGCTCGCGGGCTCTAGAGCACAGGCTCAGTAGTTGTGGCGCATGGGCTTAGTTGCTCCGCGGCATGTGGGATCTTCCCAGGCCAGGGCTCGAACCTTTGTCCCCTGCATTGGTGCAACCACTGCGCCACCAGGGAAGCCCTTATGGACTATCTTTATGTGACATGGTCACGTGTACATGAGGTGCTGATGCTGAAATATATGTGTGCAAGGTGTGACCCCCTTAATGGGTTAAATACAATTGAATAACTAGAGAAATTTATACCAAAATATGAATTTTGGAATCTCTCTCAGAAAATCAAGTTAAAATTAGGCTTTTCGAAACAGATTCTTTCTTGTGAGAAATGGGTTTGTAACCCATCAAAGAGTTAAGTGAGCCATACTCACTGCTGTATGTGTTTATGAGGCTCTAGCCTGAGGCTCCCCTTTCTCAGCTTCTCAGGACTCATGTTCAGGCGCTAAGCACCGCTTGCTGCTGGTGCTGTGGGCCTGGCATTTGCGGGCGTGGGAGAAAGTGTGCATCAGTGCGTGCAGGGGTGGAAGGGTGGGTGGTTTGTGTGAGTAGAAAATACATGACCTTTCCGAAAACTGTTCAGAAACGTGGAGGAAGGAAGCAAGAGTGTTGGCAGTCTGGTGGGTTTTAATAGAATCAGCAATGAGTGCTTGGTATGGATAATCCCCGATGGCGGTGGACAGAAGGGGGAGAATACAATTGAAGCTTACCCGGCCACAGCAGGGTGAGAATGATTTGAGGGCCACTGCTGAAATCAGGGAGGACCAGATACTCTCCCACCCCCACACGGGTAGCACCTCCTGGAATTGTCTGGCAGCTTGTTACCGAATGTTTGAGCTGCTGTGGGGACTGCACTCCATGCAGGGCCGTCGCTGAAGGAGCACTCATGAGTATCTGAGAAATGGCCCATATGTCATTGGGTCTAAGACACTATGGATTATAAGGACACATCATTATTTTATATACTACTAAGAAGGAAAGTGCCCTGCTAATTAACTTGTAACACACTAACTTCAGCGATATTAAAAATGTTGAAAATACATGTCTTTGAATCGGTGAAATAAAGTAGCCAATTAACAATACCAGGCTATAACCTGAGAGTTGCCACAAGTTGCCAAATAGTTAATAGCCAGTGAGTAGGTACCCAGAATGCACGGTGAGGCCACGGGATGCATTTCTCAGGGAAGGGGCCCCAAGGCCTTGGGCAGTATTTTCCCAGAACCTGGAACACATTCAGTGAGGTGGTTAGGTGTATGCCGATGTAAAACGCATCCTTACATGTGGGGGTTATTTGCTCTTTAGTTCTCTTTGAAACTTTCTGATGATACCAGGAGATAAACTTGGTTTGGTCCTAGTACGTATGTAACACCTTTCTGGTTCTTGCTAATCTCCCTTTATTTCAGCAGAGAGAACAGGGCTTCAGCTCAGAGTGCAGCAGCCCATGACTTAAGCTAGAATTTAATAACCTTGTTTTGTTTTCCTTTTTTATTACCGTCAAGATTTGGCAGGTAATAATGGTTTTCCACTTATAATACTGAAGAGTTTACATTCAAAATGAAGTCATTTTAATAAAAGAAAACATGGCAGATTAAAGAAAAAACATGAAATGGATAATTTGT
This sequence comes from Phocoena sinus, assembly GCF_008692025.1. Taxonomy (NCBI): domain Eukaryota; kingdom Metazoa; phylum Chordata; class Mammalia; order Artiodactyla; family Phocoenidae; genus Phocoena; species Phocoena sinus. Next base: position 9,231,061 of record NC_045772.1, on the reverse strand, counting down.
TGAAGATGGTGAGTGGATGGTTGAGGTTTGGGAAACACGGGCCTCTGGCACCAGTGGGATTTGAGCTGGGCTTTTGTGGGTGGATAGGACTTGGAAAGATAGAAAGGGGGAGGCTCTGCCTTACCGTAGATACTATTTAATATGCTCTTTGGGTAATTTTTTTCTTATTTCTTCTTTCTTTATTTAAATAGCAAGGCAAGTTGGCTAGAAACTCATTGTTTAAAGAATGTCAATGTGAAATAGGAGAACTTCGCTCAGCAAGGTTCATATATAAATAGTTGGTTTGTTTTAAAGTATGTGCTTGTTTCTGTGACTGTACCTCTAGGGTCAGTAGCCTCTTTATTTGAGGTTCCAAAAATACATATGGCTTTTCAAGTATCATAAACCTTTGGCGGAGGTGTTACTTCCCTTCTGTGTTTGGTGCAGACACCTCCTGTCAGAAGCGGGTTAGCTTCCCACGCTTTTTCTTCTGGTCACAGTTTTTTAGAAGTCATTTGAAACACTCTGTAGCAGGCCTTATCTGTACAAGATAGACAGCTGAGTGAGATTGTTAATCTGTCAAAGGGTGAGATTCAAAACTATGTCAACAGGCTGGATGGCTGAGATGAAAGCATTAAGATATAATCCAACCGATATAAATTGAAGTTTAAAAAACTCCTCTACAGGAGTGTGGTTTTGGGGAACTGACTCAAGAGAACTTCAGAGGAAAAAGGCTTTGTTATTTTAGTTGACAGTAAGTAGAGGCTAGATGCCCATCTTTTCTTTAAGTATATGAAGGCTGTTGATTTTTTGTGTTGATTTTGTATCCTGCCATCTTACTGATTTATTTCATTTGAGTTAGTTTTATTATTTATTCTTTAGGGTTTCCAAATACCATCACATCAACTGCAAATAGAGATGACTGTACGTCTTTTCCAAGTCGTATGCTCTCCTTCTTTTCTCTTGTCTAATTGCATGTGCTGACACCTCCAGTTCATTAAGTAATGCAGATTATAGGTATCCTTGCTTTGTTCCTGATCCTAATGCGAATGCCTTTTGTGTTTACCCACTAAGTAAGATGCTGGTATTAGGACTGACTGAAGTATATATATAATCATTAAGAAAATATCCATCAATGACTGTTTCCTTAAGTGTTTTTATCAGAAATGGACAAACACTGCCCTTAAGCCCTGGAGTACTTACCCACTGACCTAAACACTGATTGCCAATTACTAAAACAATGCATTTCCAAAATATTACTAGCTCAACATTATGAAAATCCAATTTCAGAAAAAGCACTTAACACTGTAGAAGTATCCAGACACTAAGCGTAAATACTTTCTGAAGAATAAGGTACTTGTTAAGTAGGTTGACCACTGTCAGACACACAGTCTTTCTGGTTTGGGGAGCTTGCTACACTCATGTCAGCTGGGCATGGCTGCAGCAGCCAGCATGGCATCAGCCCGCTCCTGAGAGCAGCTTCGTGAGCTCCCATTGTGAAGTGCTTTTACATGAGTTGTTCCTCTGCCACGACACAGTGATGTGGCAAGTTCCTCAGTCATCCATTTTGAGTTTGTCTCCTTCCTTGTGAAAGACTAACGTACTAGTCTTTTTCATAGTGTATTTCTCAATGCCGAGTGGGCCCATAAGTTGCTTGGGTAATATTTTTTTTTTCTGGAAAGTATGAATTTATTGGAAAGATTTAAGTCCCCGGAAGCCTGTCTCTGACCCTTGCGGGAGTTAGATAATGGCAGAGGAAGCACTGTGATTGCAGCATCGATGACGGGTTTTGCATCGTGGGCGACACATTCATATTGTTCATCTCACATTAGAGGACGAGTTCAATCCATCTTAATCTCAGTTTTAATCACAGACAGGATTCTAGAAAGTATAAATGTCTTCTCCTCCCATGCTTTAAAACAGCTGGGACATTTTGGGGTGCCGAATACTGGCTTCTTGGCCCATCTTTTCAGGACAGGGGACACTCCTAGTTGGGGAGATGCTTTTGTGCCTCTGCCTTATCTTATGCTTAATTTCTTCCCAGTTGGAGGCAGGAGGCAGACCCTAGAAAAAGGAGCTTCTTTGGGAAATTTACTTGCGAGGTTGCCTGAGACCTTTGTGAGGTCCTTGGTGATGGAGTTATATTAATCAGATCTAAGACATAGGGGATGATTGGCAATATCTGTTCCTTGAAATATAATTCCTTGGCAATGACCTCCTTTCTGTGGCCTTAAAGGCCTTACACTGTCCTTACTTGGGCACACACGTGCGTGCATGTGTGTAAAACGCAGGAGCAAGCCACTTTCCCCGCTGCTCACTACAGAGGCCACGCCAGCCTCACACTTCCTTAAACCTAAGTCATTCTATTTTCTACCTCAGGGTCTTTGCATCTGCTTGGAAGGCTCCTTACCCACTTTCTGAAATGGCCACTGCTCCATAATCGTTCAGGTCTGTCTCAGAGGTCACCTCCCCAGAGAGGCTTCTTCTGGCCACCTCATCTGAAAGAGCCCTCCCCACCACTGTGTGTCCCCTTACCCTGATGTATTTTCTCCATAGCACGTTCCCTTGTCTAAAAGTGCCTTGTTTATTTATCGTATTACATGTTTGAAGTCTCTCTCCCTAGAAAGGAAGTTTCAAGCCAGGACCCTCGGTTGTTTTCTCCACTGTGTCCACAGCACCTGGAGTAATGCCAGCCTGTTGTAAATGTTCAGTAAACATTTGTTGAATGAATATATGTGTTAATCAAATATACTCTCATTGCATAATGTCATACATGGATTCCAAAGACTGAAGTTCACACTTATGTTAAGAGAGACATTTTTGTTGCTTTAAAGTGAGACAGGTCAGGATTAAAACTAGAAACAGTTTTGTGTTGCTGTGAAGCAGTTTTTTGTTTTGTTTTGTTTTATTTCCCTGTAGCTTGACCTGAAAGAGTTAAATGCTCAGCACCATCGGGAGCTGAGCAGAATTTCAGCTCTTGTTGCCGTTCCTTTTCTATTAGTAGATTTTAGTCGTATGTTCTGTTGTCAAAGACTGCTCGTAGGGGCTTCCCTGGTGGCGCAGTGGTTGAGAGTCCGCCTGCCGATGCAGGGGACACGGGTTCGTGCCCCGGTCTGGGAGGATCCCACGTGCCGCGGAGCGGCTGGGCCCGTGAGCCATGGCCGCTGAGCCTGCGCGTCCGGAGCCTGTCCTCCGCAACGGGAGAGGCCACAACAGTGAGAGGCCCGCGTAACGCATAAAAAAAAAAAAAAAAAAAAAAAAAAAAAAGACTGCTCGTAGGCATTGGTAGCTTTTTAGCCCTTGTGGTGAAGTTGTGTGAATTTTTAAAGTCCCATAAAGAAGACACAAGGACTTTTAAAGACATACCGTTTGATGAATTGCAAGATTCAATATAGTGAAGATGTCACATCTCCTCAGATTGATCTATAGATTTGAAACAATTCCAATCAAAATCCCAGCAGGATTTTCTTGTCAATACAAGCTGATTCTAAAATTTATATGGAAAGGTAAAGGAACTAGAATAGCCAAAACAGTTTTGAAAAAGAATAAAGTTAGAGGCATCACACCAACTGATGTTATAATGTAGATATTAAATACAGATTAATAAAGCTGTGGTCATCAAGAGCTTTGAGTTGGTGGAAGGATAGACACATAGATCAATGGAATAGAATAGAGTCAAGAAATAGACCCAGGGCTTCCCTGGTGGCGCAGTGGTTGAGAGTCCGCCTGCCGATGCAGGGGATACGGGTTCGTGCCCCAGTCCGGGAAGATCCCACATCCCGCGGAGCAGCTGGGCCCGTGAGCCATGGCTGCTGAGCCTGCGCTTCCGGAGCCTGTGCTCCGCAACGGGAGAGGCCACAGCAGTGAGAGGCCTGCGTACCGAAAAAGGAAAAAAAAAAAAAAAAAAGAAATAGACCCATACGAGTATGGCCAGTTAATTTTTGACAAAGGTGCAAAAGGTAATTAAATGGAGAAAGGATAGTCTTTTTTTCTTTTTTTTTTAAAGTAACCAGAAGTATTTAAAATACTCTTTTTTAAAAAAATTTATTTTTGGCTGCGTTGGGTCTTTGTTGCTGCACACAGGCTTTCTCTAGTTGCGGCGACTGGGGGGGCTGCTTTTCGTTGCGGTGCACGGGCTTCTCACTGTGGTGGCTTCTCTTGTTGCGGAGCACAGGCTGTAGGTGCACGGCCTTCAGTAGTTGTGGCGCATGGACTCTAGAGCACAGGCTCAGTAGTTGTGGCGTACAGGCCTAGGTGCTCTGCGGCATGTGGGATCTTCCCGGACCAGGGCTCGAACCTGTGTACCCTGCATTGGCAGGCGGATTCCTAACCACAGCGCCACCAGGGAAGTCCAGAGAAAGGATGGTCGTTTCAACAAATACTATTGGAAAAATTGGACATCCATTTGCCAAAAAAAAAAAAAAAAAAAAAAAAATTTACCTAAATCTCCTGCCTTATATAGAAATTAACTCAAAATGGATCACAGGTCTAAATGTAAAACTATAACACTTTTATTTTTTATTTATTTATTTTAAAATTTATTTATTTGGCTGTGCCGGGTCTTAGTTGTGGCATGAGGGATCCTTTAGTTGAGGCATGCAGGCTCTTAGTTGCAGCGTGCATGTGGGATCTAATTTCCTGACCAGGGATCATCCTGGGCCCCCTGCATTGAGAGCATGGAGTCTTAACCTCTGGACCACCAGGGAAGTCCCTATAACACTTTTAGAAGAAAACAGAAGATATTGTGACCTGAGCCTGGGCAAAGAGTTCTTAGAGATGACATCAAAAACATGAACCATGAAAGAAAAAAAATGAGTAAATGGATTTCATCAGGGTCCACAACTATTGAGCTCCTGCGCCTCAGTGAGAGAGCCCGCGTGCTGCAAACTACAGAGCCCACGTGCTCTGGAGCCCGTGTGCCACACCTACAGAGAAGCCTGAGCACTGCAACGCAGAGACAGCTCACAGTAACGAAAGATCCCACATGCCTTAAAGATCCTGTGTGCTGCAACTAAGACCCGACACAGCCAAAAAAATAAGGAAAATAAATAAATATTTTTTAAAAAAGGATTTCATCACAAGTAAAATCTTTTGCTTTACAAAAGACACTCACTGGTAAGTGAATGAAATAGCAGGTAGAGACTGGGAAAAATATTTGCAAATCACATATGCAAGAAAAGACTTTTATCCAAAATATATGAAGGACTCTCAAAATTCAGTAGTTAAGAAAACAAACAACACAATTAAAACATAGGTATGAGACTTTTTAAAGAGACACTTCACCAAAGAAGATATGTGAATGGCAAATAGGCACATGAAAAGATGCTCAACATCATTATTAGCCATTAGGGAAATGCAAATTAAAGCTGTGATGAGATATCATTATACACTTCTTAGAATGTCTTAAAAAAAAATACCATGTGATGAGAATGTGGAGCAGCAAGAAGGGTCGTGCGTTACCTGTGGGAGGCAAGTGGCGCGCCGCTTTGCAAAGCAGTTTGGCAGCTTCGTATAAAGTTAAACAGCAGTCTCACTCCTAGGTGTTTACCCTAGAGATACGAAGAGTTATGTTCACACAGAAACCTGCCCATGAGTGTTTATAACAGCTCTCTTCATAATTGCCAAAAACTGGAAACAGCCCAAATGCCCTTAAGGGGATGAATGGATAAACTATACTATGTCCATATGACAGAATACTGCTCTACAATAAAAAGGGGCCAACTGTTGGTGCACGCACCAGCTTGGATGGATCTCAAAGGCATAATGCTGAGTGAGAGAAGCCAGTCTCAAAAGGTTATGTACTTAAAGACATAGAGTACAGTGGTGGTTGCCAGGGGCCGGAGGGAAGGGAGAATGGGGAGTTTTTGTTTAACGGGTAGAGTTTCAGTTTATGGGGATGGATGGTGGCGATGGCTGCACAGCACTATGAATATATGTAACACCAGTAAAATGTACACTTAAAGATGGCTTGAAAAATGGTTAAGATGATAAAGTTTATGTTATATGTGTTAACCACAATAGAAAGAGGAAGAAAAAGGTTATGCATTGTATAATTTGATTTATGGCGTTCTTGAAAAGACTGTAGAGTGATGGGGCACAGGTCACTGGTTGCCAGGAGTTAGGGGAGGGTGTGGCTTCAAAGGGGCAGCATGAGGGCGTGTTTGGGGAAGATGGGCTGTTCTGTATCTTTATTGTGGCGGTAGTTACACAAATCTCTACGAGTGTTAAAACTCATAGTCATAGACCTGGGGCTTCCCTGGTGGCGCCGTGGTTGAGAGTCCGCCTGCCGATGCAGGGGACACGGGTTCGTGCCCCGGTCCGGGAAGATCCCACATGCCGCGGAGCGGCTGGGCCTGTGAGCCATGGCCGCTGAGCCTGCGCGTCTGGAGCCTGTGCTCTGCAACGGAAGAGGCCACAACAGTGAGAGGCCCGCGCACCACACAAAAAAAACAAAAAAAAAAACCTCATAGACCTGCCCACCAGAAACGCAGTTTTACTATATGCTAATTTAAAAATAAAAACACACCCTGCTGAAGTTGCTCCAGGGTGCAAAGCACAAAACTAAAGCACTGGAATAAATGCAGCATAAAAGCAATTGAAATGAAAAAAAATAAATAAAAAAGCTATGAAGTCACTCCCTGTCAGTATGTAAATAAACAAAAGATGAAATTGGCCAGGAAAGCTAACCACAGGCTTTTTACATATCTGATTGCAAAAGCCTGTTGAAGTAGTTTTCACATCCTTTTTTGAAGTCTTACTGCTAACTTGTAAGAAGTTGTGCACAGTATTCGTGCTTTTTAAATTTTCAATAAAGCTTTCAATCCAAATTTTACTCTCCTTGCAGTTGAACTTTGATTTTCCCAGTTTTAGTTTGCTCTAGTTCAGCTTGGTGGGCACGGGAATGCCTTTGTGAACCAGGCGGGGCTCTCAAGTGGGGGCTTGGTGTAGGGGAGGCTTTCAGTGAGTTAGTGGATCACACCTGCGCCTTGTGTCAGGGTCGATTCTGGGGCTTAGAAAGTGCAGGTGCTCAGAGTGCCCCCCCAAGGAGATTTAGGAAATTCAGAGTCTGTGTTTGGGCTGCCTCCTAGACAGCTCTGTGTATATGTGCGTGTTTGTGTTTAAAGCTCTGTCGTGGTTATACTGAACAGCCTGCTTTGAGATCCATGGGGTAGAATGGGAGTCAGACACAGGCAAGAGTGGGGGGCCAAGTGTAGTAGGGATACACAAGAGGGCTGGCAGCCAAGCCTGGGGAGGGGCATCCTGAAGGAAGTCTTCCTGGAGGCGGTGACTCCCGAGCCAGAGTCCCGAAGGACATGGAGAATTATTAGACAAGGACAAGGAGGGTGTTCCACGCAGAGGGCAAGAGCGGGATGTGGACAGGGTACTGCAAGCATTTGGTACTAGTGGAGAAGCATATGGCAGGGGGGCAGATGGGAGAGGACACCAGGGTGGAGTGGGGACCAGGGTGTGGAGACCCCAGTGCCAGGAAGAGTGACTGAGGCTGAGCTTCTAAGTCAGTTTCTCTAGGTGTGGATCTGTGTTGCTTGAATCAGTCCCCTGGGAGGAGCTGTCTACACTGCATATATCCTGAGCCCCCCCAGGATCAGACATTCTGTGGGCGGGGCCTGGAAATCTGCGGTTTTAACCAGTGCCCAAGGGATTGGAGTCAGAGCCATTGCAGTGCAAGGTGGGGACCACCAAAGAGTTTTTATACGAGGAGTTTGCTTCACTTGTGTGTGTGTGTTTCACTCATGCTCCACAGCGTAGCGCACTCCTGGAGATCCCTGCTGAGCCTTGCATGTGGGAACTCTAGTCTTTTTCAGGTTTCCCGGGGAAGTTTGTGGATCAGCCATAAACCACGCAAACCCTTCTGCAAGTGTTTGTTCATACACGCATCATTGTTTTCCAGGAGGAAGTGGAACCCTCTGGGTGGGGCTCCGGGCCTGCTAGGTTTTTGTTGGGGAAGAAAAAGCAGATGAGGTGGGGTCTGCCCTGGGTGAGAAGGTAACGCGCTTGGTTTCCTGGTGTCCTTCCCAGGAGCAGCAACCAAGCTGGACGGATGACCTGCCGCTCTGCCACCTCTCTGGAGTTGGCTCAGCCTCCAACCGCAGCTACTCTGCCGATGGCAAGGGCACTGAGAGCCACCCACCAGAGGACAACTGGCTCAAGTTCAGGTGAGAGTGCTGGCAGCGCTCTCCTGGGCACCAGAAGTAGGTTTGCAAGCAAGAGAAAGCAGTTTTGCAGCTGTTTTCCGTAGGGCTTCCTAGTACGATATGGCCCACGGGAGGTGGTGTCTGCTGCTGTCCCTTCCACATCTAGACCTCAGACCAGCTGAAGACCTGCTACAGGGGGCAGGGGTATCCTAGAAAGTCACAGCCAGAGTGCAATGATAGTCAAAGTGGGGGACCCACGTGGGCACCTGAAGCCACAGCTGCTGTCTTTTGTCTCCCCAATGCCTTTCCTTTCTCCCCTTCACTCTGGAGCTGGCATCACTCTTCTGTGAGCCCCTGGTCTCAGGCCACCTCCTGCCCTCTCCCTCTGTCAGGAGTGAGAACAGCTGCTTCCTGTACGGGGTCTTCAACGGCTACGATGGCAACCGGGTAACCAACTTTGTGGCCCAGCGGCTGTCTGCGGAGCTCCTGCTGGGCCAGCTCAGCACCGAGCACACTGAGGCCGACGTGCGGCGGGTCCTGCTGCAGGTACTGGGGCTCGGGCTGGCTGGCCATGGCTGAGTTCCCTGGGCCTCGGCCCTGCAACTGCAGAGCGTGCGGTTAGCCCGGGGCTGGTCTGAAGGCCTCGCTGGCTCCTTGTCTCCGCAGAAGAACCAGCTCTGGGAGCCTCTTGCAGCGGCAGGGGCACCCCACTTCCCAGGTGCAGGGCTGGGCAGCCAGCAGCAGTCCTTCCCCACGCCTGGCAGGGTTGGCTCTGGACGAGATGCTCCTGGGGAAGGGGACTATGGACGTCACCTTGGACGTGGGGTATAGTGGCAGCTGCTGAGCCCTGGTAGAGACAAGGTCGTTGGGGGTGGCCCTCTCCCCCGGCGTGGCTCAGGCACTCAGTCACTGGGGGCTCCCCAGGCCCTGCCTCCTCGCTCCCGCTGGGCTTGTGCTTGTTTTGCCACTTCTGCGTTTCTGCTTGCTGCTGTTCTGGAGTTTGTCCTCCTGGCATCGCCTTTTGGAAGCAAGTCCAGGGGCACTTAGTCTTAGACGAGAAATGTGGATTCCTCTTCCTCGAAAACAGCATTCCCAGCCATTTTCCTGCCTTGGCACCTGCGGGCCCGCGCGCCGGCCATGGCCTTAGGGCCCAGTGCCAGTGAGTGTCAGCTGGCGCCCTTGGGAAAGGTGGCAGCGTGAGCTGTGTTGAGAGGCCTTCAGGATGTGGCAGTGACACTAGCTGTCACTGACCTAGACTTGGTCTGAGCCGGGCGCTGGGTGCTCAAGGCGGACACCCTCAGTCACTGTCAGAACAGTGCTTCCTCTGAGGAGGCCGCGCTGCCTGGCCGGCAAGTGCCAAGCTGGCCGTCACCCTCAGGCAGCCTGTGCTCCCTACCTCTCTGCCACGTCCCGCCTCTCTGGTCGCTCTGCACTGCCACCTGGAAGGCACCAGCCCCACGGGGCCATCTTCATCAGACCTTGCTCTGCGGGAGCAGCAGTGCCTGGTGGTGCGCTGTGCGAAGCCCCATCACATGGTAACCTGCGGCTGATGCAACTCGTTGCCGTTAATAGCACTTCAGCCTCAGACGACAGTGGTGTTTGAACTGGCCTTTGCCGCCTTGTCCTCTGCCTCCAGGCCTTCGATGTGGTGGAGAGGAGCTTCCTAGAGTCCATCGATGACGCGTTGGCAGAGAAGGCGAGCCTCCAGTCCCAGCTGCCTGAGGTAACGTCCCCAGCCTGTGCCCCACGAGCAGCAGATCAAGGTCCAGCTTTGCTAGGAGCAAGGACTCATCTGCCATGTCCCTCCCAGGCCATTGATACAACTGGGCCAGAGCGGCAGGCGTTAGGGGACAGTTTCTGATGGGATGCAGGTGGCAACGGGTCTGCCCTCCTTGGCTGGCTACGAGCAGCCATACTCTGCGACTCCACTTGGGGTGGGCATAGGGTGTGAGAGAAGCTCCTTCCAGGTCGGTCCTCGGCCCGAATCTGTCCAGGCCTCGTCACCCGCCTGCTCACGTCATGCGCAGGTACCTTCAGGGCCGACGGGACGAATTAGGTCACGCCTGGCTCTCCTGAAAGAAGCCTGCCCTGGAGCTGCAGCCAGCTTCCTTCCCGGCCGGGCCTCAGATGCTCTGTCTTTAAGGGAGGGGAGGTTGGTGAGATGCTCTCCAAGGCCCTGGCCTGCTCTGACCGCCGGTGATGGCTTCTAGGGCACCCCTCAGCACCAGCTGCCCCCTCAGTATCAGAAGATCCTCGAAAGACTCAAGACGTTGGAGAAGGAGATTTCGGGAGGAGCCATGGCCGTGGTGGCGGTCCTTCTCAACAACAGGCTCTATGTCGCCAATGTCGGTGAGCCACCTGCCTGTCCCAAGGCAGGAGAGCAGGGGAGAAGGTCAGCCTCGGGATCCGTGTGTCCTTTGGGCGGTCTGCTTCCCAGACACGGAAGACCTCCACCTCGAGCATCCTGAGACCACTAAGTGTTTCCCGTTAACTTCATAGGACGTCTCAGTCCCAGGCCGGGGCATTTGAAGTACCTGCTGAGAGGCTGGTGTCCCGGCTTGAGTCCCCCCTGTGCCCCTAACTGGCTTGTGGCCTTGGGGAGTTGTGTCCCCTCTCTGGGCTACCTTAGTGGCTTCCTTGTCTAGAAGAAGTTGTCCGGCTGTGGAAGACCCACTTGGCATGAAGGGCGGCAAGATGGGCTGGGTTTGGGCTGGAGGGTGAGAGGTCACAGGGACGTTTGGGTTTGTAGGTGAAGAAGGGCCATGTTCGAGCCTGAGAAGGCGGTGCCCTCAGGGTGCAGTTTACTGCAGGGGCTCTGGAGAGACCCCACTGATATGGTCCCTCTTCTCTTCTCCTTTCCTTAAGATTTCGTTACGGAAAAAATTCAAAACTGTAATAAACAGCATTTTTATGTGAAGAGCATTTAATGAACTGCTGTGTGCCCATCCCCCAGCCCCAGCATCCTCCCCCGGCCAGCCTCACTTCATCTACAGCCCTCTGTCCCCGCGTTGTTGTTAAGCAAACCCAGACGCTGTGTCGTGCTATCTGTAAATACTGCAGTGTGGCTCCTTAGGGAAAAGGTCTCGTTAAAATCCTAATCATAATTGTCCTCGGATGTCACTGGAAAAGTTTAACCTAATTCCTTAATATTATCAGCTCTCCCTGACTGGTGACTGGCTCCAGTGGTCTGAGCCTATTTTCTTTGCTCATTTCAAGGATTTCCACGTGTGAGATGCTTGCCTTTTCTCTCTTTTCTCAACGTGTCCTGTTCTTCGCTGTGCTCTCAGTCTTTGCTCAGCTGCTTGAATTCTTCTGCAGGTACGAACCGTGCGCTTTTATGCAAATCCACGGTGGATGGTCTTCAGGTGACACAGTTGAACGTGGACCACACCACGGAGAATGAGGATGAGCTCTTCCGGCTCTCACAGCTGGGTGAGTGGGGGGCGGGGCCTGGTGGCTCACCCTGTGCCTTCTGTTGGCCACGTAGAGAAAGGCATGAAGTGGACGGGCTGTGACCTTGGGCTTGGGACCAGCCTGCCTGGGGTTGAATCCCAGCTCTTCCACTTACTAGTTGGTGATTTTGGAACTTACTCAAGTTTTCTGTGCCTCAGTTTACCCTTCTGTGTAATGAGGATAATAGTAACACTTAACCTCAGGGTGTTGTGGGGATTGAAAGAGTTACTACATGTGAAATGCTTCCAGGAGTCTCTGGTATGCACTGTTATTGGTGGAGACTGAGAGGCCAAAGAAGTCCTGGGGCTCCAGCTGCCGCCATGGCCACCCCCTCCCTTCCCTGTGAGCCCAGGCTGCAGAGGGAGCTGAGCTGGGCGGTGCTGGATCTGCTGTCCCGTAGGGGAGGACTCTGAGCCACGGGTGTTCTGATGGGGATGGGGGCTGAGGACACTGGGGGACTTTGGGCTAACTGCCCTCCTAGGTGCCTGCTATGATTTCACTTCCTGTTCAGTGCCTCGTTTTTGTGGACATGTCTGTATCCCCTTCTTTTGGTTCTTCTTTATGAACAAACTCTGAGGTTGTCGTGTTGTTCTTCCTCTGGGAGGTTTGGATGCAGGAAAAATCAAGCAAGTGGGCGTCATCTGCGGGCAGGAGAGCACCAGGCGCATTGGGGACTACAAGGTCAAATACGGCTACACTGACATCGACCTGCTCAGGTGAGTGGCCGGCCCAGCTGCCCCCATTTGTGAGACCAGAGGCCTGGGGCAGGTGCAGATTTTAGGCTCTAGGGACAAAAGGTACAGTTGAGGTAGTTTGGAGCCCAAGGAGATTCTTTCGTTCTCCCGGAGAGGCTGGTGTGGGGCAGGCCCTGGACCCAGCAGGCAGCAGGCCAGGAGTTGGGGTCCTGTAGAGCTAGGCTGGCAAGGGGTTAGGTGGGGAGCTGGGCCAAAGCCAAGGGCAGCAACCAATGCTACAGGGCCTGGCAGGAGAGGCCAGAGTTGGCATGAGCTGCCTGGTGTGGATGGAGACAGACCGAAGGCCTGTTGGTCGGTATTGTCATGACTGGGGCCAGGGCGGGGCTGCCAGATGGGTTGTCCCTTCTGGATGCCACCCACTGCTCATAGCAAACAGACGATGATAATAACGTGAGCCTTCATCCAAGCCCGTGCGCAGTTTTTTACATCCATTCTCTTATTCAGTCCTCAGGCCCTATGAAGTGGGTGCTCTTATTGCCCCAGAGGTATTTTCGTATGAGGAAACTGACACATGCAGACACTAGGTAGCCTGCCTGGTCTCAGGGCTAATAGTGGGCTTAGGCAAGACTTGAAGCCAGGCAGGCTGAATTCAGAGCTTGTGTCCTGAACTACGGCGACCCTGTATGCGACAACGCTGTGTGTGTGTGTGTGTGTGTGATGCCCACCTTGTGTCTTAGAAAACATGTGTTACAGCTCCTTACCCTCACAAGGTTTAAATAATTACGTTTGGAACCTTTTGTCTCTAATTTGTCGGGCTCTGTTTGCTTTACGCAAAGGTCCATCTGTGGTTTAAAACAATTCAAACGGTGCCCAGGATATGCCGTGAAAAGTGAATCTTCCTCCCCCCACTAGCCCAGACTCCTTCCTCAGAAGCTGCTAGTTTCTGAGGTTTCCTGCCCTGGAGTTTCTGTGTACGTGCGCGCGTGTGTGTGCGCTCTGCATGCACTGTGCATGGCGCGTGCTTGTTGGGGGTGGGGAGGGAGCAAGTGCCCTTTCAAAACACCCACAAATGCTAGCGTTCCGCACCCAGTGTTGTGCACTTCACTTTTTCCAGTATAGGCACCCACGCCTCCATTCCTACACACCTACAATTAAGGCTGGCAGCGTCCTTGGTAACAGTTGCTAGGATTCCAGTGTGTAGCTGTCAGCACTCACCTAACCCGCCCCTACTGATGGACCGGCCTTCAGGATGTTGCCAGACTCACTCTTTCAAATCCTGTTGCCAGGAACATCTTCTTGTCCTTGCCCTGTGTGCATGTGTGCATGTTGGAGCTTCCCGACATTGGCCAGCTCTGATGGTGCATCAGTTCATAGTCCCTCTGCAGCTAGAGTGTATGTGGGGCCTCGGTCAGCTTGGAGGAGCCCAAGAGGAGTGGGCTTTTAAAAGGGAACCCATGCCTCTGGCTGTCCCACCCTCCCCCTGCCACCCCCCAGCTCTGTGGACAGGAAATGCGGAGTGGGACCAGGATTGGGCATTTGACCTTGGCCGTTGTGACCCCAGCCTCGCCCTGGCTTTCCTGGCCCTCTGAGCTTTATTTTAAGAGCTGCCCTCAGAAGACAGGTCTGTTTTTCTGGTTTTCTCTCTCCTCTCTTTCTTTTCCTCTTGTCAGATGTGTGTTTTATTTTACATTCTGGATGTAGATTCTTCTCACCAGAATAAATGTCCCCAGGGGGCCATTCCAAGCACAGCTGTGCCCTCTGCTCTCTTCCCACAGCGCTGCCAAGTCCAAGCCCATCATCGCGGAGCCTGAAATCCACGGTGCACAGCCCCTGGATGGGGTGACTGGCTTCCTGGTGCTGATGTCCGAGGGGCTGTACAAGGCCCTGGAGGCAGCCCACGGACCTGGGCAGGCCAACCAGGTGAGCTGGGCCCGAGCAGAGCATGGCTGGCCAGCCTGCAGGGTGGCATGCTCCCCAGAGCTCTGATTCTCACATGCTTTCACCAGACATCTTCTCTGGGTTCAAAGTTGGGAGAAGAAAAAGCCCAGAGTTCCAAGAACACCCATCCTACCCAAAAGCTTTGCTCATCTGGGCTTGAAGCAGTTCCAGTCCCCAGGGTCCTGAGCAAAGCCTAAGGGAAGAGGGTGAAGGGAAATGAATTTCCACAGGCACACGTGGCTCTGGAGACTGTCTGGGAAGGGCCCGGGTGGGCCGCGGAGGAAAGCCCAGCAGGGCGCAGCCTGGTACATAGAACGCTGGCCAAGGAGTCGTGCGGCCCGCCCAGGTCCCGCTCCACTGCCCCGGTCGCTTCCCTCTTTGAGTTGCAGATGATATACAGTTCATTCCTTGTTTCTGAGATAGGGATGATGACATCTGCCTTTGTGGGGTTGTGATGAAGGCTGGGCGTGGTAGACACAGGTTCTCAGCCAGGGGGAGCTGCTGCTTTTTCCTACACCTTGGGATGCACGTGTCAGACGGTCGTCACTAAAGCGGGACTTGGAGGCAGTCACATTGAGAATGACCTTGAAGGGAAGCTGCCTTTACCTGACCTGGGCTTGCTGGGTCAGTCAGAGAAGTTCAGCTTGTGTTTCTCCTTCCATCTGTGACTCTGGTGAGAAGGTAACCTTTTCTGCTCTGTCCTAATTAAAAATAATGAGGGCAAGTCTTAGGCGCCTCACTGTCTCCTAATACCTGTGTTCAAGGTTTTTCATCTATTTTATCTCATTCCTTCCAGTAGCCTTATAACATGGTAGGGGCAGGGGCTCACTGCCATGTCAGGCTAGGGAACTTGGGGCTCACAGAGTTCAGGGTCTTGCCTGAGGTGACAAAGCTGGTCAGTGCTGGAGCTGAGCCCCCCGGACCATGCCCAGGTCATTTCCTGTTACCTGCCAGCCTGCCCTCCTACCTCCAGGAGACTGCAGCCAGCCATCATGTAGAGGATTTTGTGTTTATATTTTTTATCTTACCATAAATGTGATCTTTTTTTCCTTTTTTTTGCTCTTCGTGATAAGGCTATCCAGTGGCTTCTGCTGGGTTCTAGAATACACGGGACAGTGGACTTCTCTGAGGGCAGGGATCCTCTCTTCATCCTGTATCCTCAGTTTCTGACAAAATCGACATATCATCTCCTACAATAAGTTTGTTCCAGGAAAGAAAGCCGACAATTTGTACTGAGCTTGAAGTGCCCTCACATCCGTTATGTTATTTAATCTTCACTGTAATGCAGTGAGGTGGATATTATCCCCCATTTTTTTGGTGTGTGGAAGCCAAAAATCAGAGAAATCACAAGGTCACACCTTTTCTAATGAGAAAGTTCCAAAAGAATTATCCTGAATACCTTGAGAAGCTCAGGTGGCAGGCTTGGCTGGTGGGGACGTCCACTTGCTTGGCTGGTGACCCCTAAGTGTCCTGATTTGGCTGTGAAGGTGTGGCCTACACTCCCTGGGCCCCCTCGTTGCTCACCAGGTTTGTGCTCCCGTCGCCCCCAGGAGATCGCCGCCATGATCGACACGGAGTTCGCCAAGCAGACTTCCCTGGATGCAGTGGCCCAGGCCGTGGTGGACCGGGTGAAGCGCATCCACAGTGACACCTTCGCCAGTGGCGGGGAGCGTGCCAAGTTCTGCCCAAGGCACGAGGACATGACCCTGCTGGTGCGGAACTTCGGCTACCCCCTGGGAGAGATGAGCCAGGCCGCACCTACCCCCGCCCCAGGTATGTGTGCCGCAAGCCTGTGCCCGAGGCCACGGCCTTGCTGCCTGGGGCGGAGTGGAGTCGGGAGGCCTGGCTTTGAGCAGTTCCAGGCCCGGCCCTGACTTTAAAGCTGTCTGAGCTGTGCTTATTTTTCCCTTTTTGTCTGTGAAATGAGGACAATACCACCTGCCCTGGCCTCCTTTGAAAGACCTGAGGGCGCGGGAAGCACTTTGCAGCACCACGGGCCACATCGCGGGGACAGCGGCAGCTGTGGGCTCAGTGCCTGCTGTGCGCCAGCCACCTCGCCCGCATATTTCCTTTCGTCCTCATTAACAACCCTTTTACAGAAAGGAAACTGAGGCCCTAGAAGGAAGGGACCTAGCCGAGGTTGGGCATGTCAGAGGTGAGGGAGAGACGCTTTACTCTCTACCTTTTTAATTCTGAATCATGTTGCCCAGGAAGAATTATTCTTTTGTTCTCCCTCCCAGTGCTGCTTTAGTGTCAAGACCATCAGTTCCTGGGGGCTGCATTTCTTTTTCTTTTTTTCAAACAAGCAAGCTCTAGCACTCAAGCATCAGATGGATTTGTTCTCCCACGGACCCCGGGGTTACTGGAGTTTCTCTAGCTTGTTATTGCAACCGTATTTTTGTTGGGCCAACCTCAACTAGGAGCATACTTAGCCCTTGGGTTAAAGCACCGTGGGAAGCCAGGCAGTAACCCTTCCGTTGGGGCAGCTCAGCACTTCTCTTCCTGCCTTGAGCACCGGCATGCTTTGCTGCTGAGCCGAGGCCCCTGCCTGGCCCGGAAGAGTCTCTGCCGCACGTACTCCTTCGCTGTCCTAAGGGGCAGAGGGTCAAGCTAGGGGATCCAAGCCGGGCCACCGCCTACCTTCTCGGGCCCTGGAGCGGCCCTGTTGCTGCCACCCCAGGGTCCCCCCGAGCTGCGTCCTGTAGCCCACCACTCTCTTCCTCCCATAGCTGCAGGAGGACGCGTGTACCCCGTATCCGTGCCTTACTCAAGCGCCCAGAGCACCAGCAAAACCAGCGTGACCCTGTCCCTCGTCATGCCCTCCCAGGGCCAGCTAGTCAACGGGGCCCACAGCGCCTCCACCCTGGACGAAGCCACTCCTACCCTCACCAAGTAAGCGGCCACCCCCAGCCCCAGCCATCACAGGCCTGCTTCCTGGGCACAGCCCTAGGTCCCTGGACAGGAGTGGCCGTAGGGCCAGGTCCTATGCCTGAGGAACCTTGGATGAGACGCCCTGAGGTGTGCTGGGGTCTTGTTCCTCTCAAATCCCCCAGTTCCATCCCTGGGGAGGCCTCCGTAGCCTCCCAGGCGGGACTGCAGGTTCCAGCAGCTCCTTGAAGCCGGAAGGGAGGGGGTGGAGACGGGCAGCTCAGGCTGACTGCCTGCTGCTCATTTCTTCTTGCAGGTGCCATGTATTCGTTTTCATTTAATGGGAAGGTTGTCCTCTTGTTCTTTTCTCTTCTCCCGTCTTGGAGTGTGTGATTTGGGGGACCTCCCCCATGGTATCTGTGCTTGTGGGACATTGTTTGGCCTGTGCCGGCTTATGAGAGCCAGTGCTCTCTGACTGAAGCGTCCGATTTTAGCTTTGAAGCGAGTTCTCTAGTTTCAGGCTGGGGGAGGGGTGGAGGCAGCAGGGGGTCTGGAGCCTGGGGTTGTGGTGGGCGGGCCCCCTCCTCACTCCTGGCAGACCTGCCTGACAGGTCGGGTGTCTGCCCCGCCCCCTCCACGTCTGGGGAATGTACCCCCCACCTGCCACACCAGGGGGCTGGGCTCTGGTTTCCACATTCCAGCCCTGCACAGAATAATAGAGGTGCCCCACCCAGCCCACTCAGGATCTGGCCGGTTGGAAGGGCCACCGGGAAGGTTTCCCTGTGCCTCGCAGGGGGCCTTTCCTTCTCCCTGCCCCCAGGCTGCTGCCGCCGCCGCCCCTGTGGGCTGGACGGGCCTGCCGGGCAGCTGCGTGATGGGCATCCCAAGCGTTGTACGGGTGGCCTCCCCACCCCTGCAGGGCTGCTCAGAGGAGCCACCAGCTGTGTCCACAAAGGCAGGGCGTGGAGCAGCCATCCCAGACCAGGCAGGAGAACCAGCCATTCTTCTGTGCCTCCAGCTCCCTGGGTCCCTCCATCCTGTGTCAGAGCTTAGTTGCCCCCCCACCCCGCTGCCGGGCTGGCCCAGCTCTGAGTGCTGGGAGTGTGCAGGACAGTGGGTTAGTAGGTAATTCCCAGATGTTGCAGGCTGTGTGGCAGAGGGTGGGTGCCCGGGGAGCTCTGGGAACGTGGGGGGCCCGTCCCCACCCAGCTTGCGAGAGAAACGAGGAGGAGGGAGTAGGGAGGTTTTCCGGGAGAAGAGCCCTGGCCTGCCTGTGACCAGTGGGGTTTGGTCTGGGATGGATTTGGAGAGGTTGGAGTGGGTGGCACCCAGCTCGGCGCCGCTCCGCGGGTGGCAGGTTCTGCATCCTACGCAGTAGCCGCTAGCCACGCGTGATTATTGAGCACTGAAGTGGGGGCTCCATTTGTTTCATTCTAGTTAATTTAAAGAGCTACATGTGGTTAGAGCTTCAAAAATACATTTGACTTTTCCTCTGCCCCGAAGGACATCTGGCCGGCTGGCCCTTGTGGTGGCCTTTGTGGCCTGTGCCCTGAGGGGCTGGCCAGACGCCACGGCCCATCACTGATTTGCCCCTGTTGTGCTCCCAGCCAGAGCCCGACCCTGACCCTGCAGTCCACCAACACGCACACCCAGAGCAGCAGCTCCAGCTCTGACGGGGGCCTTTTCCGCTCCCGGCCCGCCCACTCGCTCCCGCCCGGCGAGGATGGCCGCGTCGAGCCTTACGTGGACTTTGCGGAGTTCTACCGCCTCTGGAGCGTGGACCATGGCGAGCAGAGTGTGGTGATGGCGCCGTAGCCCGGCCGTGGAGTGCAGCCTGAGCAGGACCTTGCCTGGGGACGGGGCCCAGCTCCGGGCCTTTTCCTGCCATTTGCCTGTGCCCCGGGGGCCAGCGGGGGCCTGGTGCTCAGCCTGCGTCGTACTCTCACTCCACAGCCTGCGATGCTGTAGAGAATGTTCTCTCAGTGCACCAACGCAGACCGGACCCCTTGCCACGGTGGCAGCACAGGGGCCGGAGGCTCAGTCCCCCGGCAGCCTCAGCCACGACCATTGCTGTTTCTCAGAGCAAGGGGCACAAGTGCGGCAGCCCACGAGCCCCGCGAGTGGCAGCCACTGCTTTCCCAAGGCCACCCGCTTCCCGACACCATCTCCCCTGGAGGAGCCTGTGGCCACTGCTAGCGCCCCCTCGCCTTCTCCAGCTGGCCTCCAGAGTGGAACCCCAGTTGGCGTCTGTACCTTCGAGGCCTGCACCCGTCCCTGGGCCCCGTCCCTAGGCCTCTTTGGGCTCAGGGGCACTGGGATGGCTGCAGAGGGGGCAGTCAGGTAGAAAGGAACCGGAGAGAACTGGTCCAAGAGGAGCACTGGTCCTGGAACCCACCAGAGTGGGCAGGCTGGGCAGGGCTGGCTCCCCAGGGCCGGGTGAAGAGGGGAGGTGTGCCCGGCCTGAGTGGGGGCAGGGGCCGCCCTTGTCAGGCCCCTCCGGGAGTGGCGAGGCCCTGAATCAGGGTGAGCCAGTTCTGCTCTGCTTTTCCCCGCTGGAGCTGGGGAGGGCCCCAGGGTGGGAGCTGCTGAGACTGCAGTCTTAACCACTGACTGTGAGTCTCTGCCAGCTCCACGGTAACAGACAGGTCTTAGGCCAGGCCTCGGGGCTCACTGGAAACAGAGAACAGTGGAGAATGGTTCCAAAAGGTCCTGGAGACCGGCTGCTCTGGGTGGTCGAGGGCTTTGGAGACATGCACTGTTCTTACAGACACTTAGGGTCGGGATCAGGCCAGCCCAGGCCCTCAGTTAGACCATTTCATGCATGTTCTCTGCCTTCATTGGGGAAGGGGTGCCACCAGGGCTGTCAGCTGGAATTGCCCTTCGTATTTTCAGAGGAGGAAGCAGGCCCAGGAGACTCACACCTTGTCCAAGTCACGCAGTCAGTGGTGGAGCAGAACTCAGACTTTCTTGTCAGTCTCTGAGGCCCCCCTGGGTTCTTGCCAACACCCCCCCACCTGGTGCCCAGCCTCCTGCCCCATGATGCCCCAGACACAGCTCACCAGGGACTGGCTGCTGTGCACGGCCTCCAGTGTGCTTGGACTCTGAAAAGTCAAAGGCCAGTTCCAAGGTTCCGTGTTCGCCCTGTGGTCCAGGAGCATGTTTTCCTGTGGCAGGGCCGGGCCCACTGTGGTGCCGGTTTCCGAGGGGAGCCGCGGCACGAGCAGACGAAAAGCGGATCTCAGCAGAGGGCCCTGACCCCCTCCACCACGAAGCCATCTCCGTTGTGCGGGTGAGCAGATTTAAAATCAGTCACAGAGGCTTGGGCACAGAGGGATTCTCTTCCGAGAATGTCTCTAGAGATAGAATCACCTTTTTACGGCAGTAAAGAGATAATAAAGGGTGGTATAATGTGTCGTGCTGTTAATAGTCTACGGGTGTCTTGTGTAGCTCGCGGCGGCCCTGGGAGGTGGCCGTTGCCTCCTGCCCCGCTCAGCATCTGGAAGTGCCAGCTCACCAGGCCTGGGAGTGGCAGAGCCAGGATGTGAACCCGGCCTCCGGACCGGACTGGTGCTGCCACCTCACAGCCTGAGGGGAGGGCGCTGGGTTGCTCAGCATCCCCCGAGGTCCCTGCACACCTGGAGAGGGTGACAGGCCTCCCCTGCTGCGCGCCAGCTCCTCCTCTTCCTGAAGGCAAGGCCGGTTCTCGGCGTGTGAGTGTGGTGTGGCTGGCAGGGCTGCGGGTCACCAGGACCCAGTCCTCCCACTCCCGCTCCCCACTGGTCAGTAGACCTTGAGAAGGTTCCTCAGCCTCATTTTGGTTTCGTCTGCATGGAGGATACTCTGAATACTAGTCCACAAAGCACCTCTTCCCGCTTTACGGGACCTAAGACCTTGTCCCTCCAACACCGTAAAGTCATGTATAAGGAAGGGTCTGCCTGGGGCCTTGAGTGCAGCTGGTGCTACTTGCCACTTCCCCTGGGAACCCAGACGCTGGGCTGTGGGTGTGGTTATTGCCTCTTCTCAGCGAAGCCCAGAGGGAGGCTGTCAACCGGGCTCCCGGACGTTTCCTCCAGCAAGGGCATCTTTCATGATTCTTCTTTCTGGGCCCCCTGCTTTGAAGCCAAACAAGGACACAGATTCCTGCCAATCCTGACGGGCTCGGCAGGAGCACGTGCTTTGTTCCCACGCAGAGGTGATGTCAGCCCGGAGCAAAGAAGGGCATTTCCATGAGCCTCTGGGCGTGCAGCCTCCTCAAGGAGGCTTTGAGGAGTATTGACACCAGCTCAGGGACTCCATTCCTGCCTCCGAGACACTCCTGCCTTCAGGCTGTGTGGACCAGCCGGCTCATCCAGCCCCTTCTTGCCCCGTTCTCCCAGGTCCCTCGGTGGGCCAGGGCCAGGGTGGACCTCAGGGCCCCATGCATTGCCTCAAGGCCAGAGCCCCCGCCTGTTTCCGCACCCTCTTGCAATTGTCACTTCAGCAAAGCCTGCCCTTTACCCAGATGGTGCTGAGCTCAAGAACCTTCCAGAGCTCCTGCGTCCTGCCTCGAGGCACCTGCTGCGTTGGAGTCCTTCGTGTGCTTACCCCTCTCCCCCCGCCCCTCCACCCTGGATCCTGCACAGCCCCTGGGCAGGTCGAAGAAACGTCAGGTGAACGACGGTAGGTGCACTGCCCAGAGAAGAACTTCTGGAACTTTCCTACAGGAAACATCTGTACCCTGTAGAAAACTCCCACCCCAGTACCCCCCGAGTTTGGAAGTGTGTAAGCAATTCGATGTCTCCTAACTTACTTTGAATATCTAGGTGAATTCTGCAGGCAAATCCACAATAATCTCATGGTTGTTTTAGTACAAAAGCAACATTTTTTCAAAAATAATATTTAAAATTACTTATTGTCAAGTAAATTGATGCTTCAGGAAGTGCTCCATGTCAGTCCTACAGGTTTGTAGGTCTCAGCCCACCGCAGGGAACCCAGCAGGACCCAGGTGGAGGGGCCCAGGTGACCCTATAAAACCCGCTAACTGCTATGTGCCAGATGGGAACTTGCAAGGCATTAACTCCTGAGAGGCCCTCACGGTGGTCGCCCCCCACATGCCCCCCAGTGCCAGCAGGCAGGGATTTGTGTCTGAAGGTTCACTGGGTCCTATTGTTGGTTCCCACTTTGGAGATGAGGAAATAAAGCACAGACAGGTGGAGGAGTTTGCGCGGAGTGATCGGGAGACAGATTTCTGCTCAGGATCGGAAAGAACTTTCTGATAGCGTGTGAGTTAAACGTCGGAAGGGGCTGCCTATGGGAGGTGGGAGGTTCCGATCTTTACGGCGTGTGAGCAGAGCGGCACCCACAGCATCCGATGGAGCCGGAAGCGTTGAGCTGCAGGCCCAGCCTGGGTGCACGTCAGAGCCGTGTGCCAATGGTGGGGGGGGGGGGGGGGGTAGTTGAAAATACAGATTCCTTGGCCCTACCCTGGGCTCACAAATCACAGCCTCCAGAGGGAGGCCCCCGAGTCTGGAATCTCACAAGACCACGTGCTCCTGGAGTTCCTGACTAAAGGCCGAGCTGAATGGCTTCTGCCCTCCGGCCCGCTCCATGTGCCCTTCCGTGATTTGGTGCTTCTGTGAGTCCTACGTCTGTGTGTCCCTGAGCGGCCTTGGATGAGGCCCAAAAGCTCTCTGATCCCTGTCTCATCTCAAAATGAAGGTTTACAGTTCAGCTTTTTGTGAAAACAAAAACAAGCCCCACACCTATCACTTAATGAGTTGTAACCATGTACCAGGCATGTACCTGACGTGATCTCACGGGATAGTTAACAACTCTGCAAGGAGCAGATGTCAGTGATCCCACTATAGACATAAGGAAGCCAAGACTCAGAAAATAAGCCAGGTGCCCAAGATCACACAGGAGCAGGAATTTGAACTCGGGACTTTTCTCTGTGCCCCCACAATGTTTCCTCATGATTTTCAAAGGCCCTTCCAGGCCTGAGAGCTGGGATTTGACAGCAGTCTCTCCATGCTAGTTTAACACATCCTGACTCTCCTGGATGTAGGAGAGAAACTTTCACAAGGACCCTCTGAGATCAAAGGTCACACTGGAATTTTGTCACCTGGTCTAACTTGTATGCTGGACTGGGGACAAGGGAGGTACCAAGCCTTTCCCAGCACTGGGACTTGGCCCTCAACTTCAGACCAGGCGAGAATCAGCCACAACCCTGTCCTGGCAGAGCTCACAGGCTGGGGCTGCCCCTGACCAAGACTCAGGGGCTCCTGGAAGGTTGCCTGGAGGAAGTGGGCTTGCATCTTGATGGAGCAGTAGCGATCAGCTGGGGGAGGAAGGGAGAGAAGGCAGGAGCACAGGCCTAGGGTGTGGAGGGCCAGGCGGGGGCGGCCGCAGGGGGCCTGGGGACGCCATGGGGGTCAGGCCATTCTTTCTCCAGAGTCCTGGAGGAGACAGTGCACGTTTTAGCAGGGGGTGGGGCTGGCTGACAGAGCAGGTGACAGGGATCTGGGAGGAGAGTCAGGCAGTGGTGGGGTGGCAGGGAATGAGGGGGAGTGTTGCTGGCGCCAGTCCTTCCCAGGAGGTCCCAACCCCTGAGGCTCTGTGTCTGTAGCACCTAATGAGGTCGGCCCTGCCTCGCAGGGACCAGCAGGGCCTCAGTTCCCTTTAGTGGGGTGGCCTGCAGTTGAGGTCCTGGCCCCAGCCTTCCTGAACTTCCAAGCACTCTTGTGGTCTCAGGCCCAGGAAGAAGATCCAAGAAGGGTTCAAGAGCAGGTAGGGGGAGATCAGGAGCTGAAAGCAGAGGGATGTCCCCTCACACTCGGCAGTCGGCGGCTCCAAGCCTTTGCCCAGCTGTGTCTTCTTCCCCGTGTGCCCTTCCCTTTTTCCTCTGTCTAGCGACAAAACACGCCTAGTGCCATCTCTGTGCAGCCCTGAGCCAGAGGGTGTGGGTGGGAGGGTGGAGAGAGGAGGGAGTCAAATGACCCAGTTAAGACTCCTGCCCTGGAGAGAAGATAAACCAGCACCTGGAGCTCCAGCCCGAATAGGCCCCGAGACCCAGGCTGAGCTGGGGACCGCTTCCGGCTGATGGGTTCAGAAGCTCCCCGGAGTGGGGGCTGGTGTACTTGTGAAGGATATGGGCTTCCAGGCTAGTCGTATCCTGACAACCTCCCTAAAGGTGGCAGACTAAACACATACGCCAAACGTCTTCTGCTCCTAAAGCCCCATGAAGACTACAGAAAGGAATTGATTCTCTTTTTCTTTTTTTTAAGGTATAGGATTCCCTGGCGGTCCAGTTTTAAGGTATAGGATTCCCTGGCGGTCCAGTGGTTAGGACTCCGCGCTTGAAAGCAGAGGACCTGGGTTCAACCCCTAGTTGGGGACTAAGGTCCCACAAGACGTGTGGCACAGCCGGAAAAAAAAAAAAAAAGTATAAACCCATGAGGATGGGACAAGCAGGACAGGAGGCAAATCAGTGCAATTTTGAAGCTGGAAAGTAAACGTAGAGTGACGGCTGACTCGGGCTTCCCTGGTGGCGCAGTGGTTGGGAGTCCGCCTGCCGATGCAGGGGACACGGGTTTGTGCCCCGGTCCGGGAAGATCCCACATGCCGCCGAGTGGCTGGGCCCGTGAGCCATGGCCGCTGGGCCTGCGCGTCCGGAGCCTGTGCTCCGCAACGGGAGAGGCCACGGCAGTGAGAGGCCCGCGTACCACACACACAAAAAAAAGAGGTCTCAGAAAAGCCACATGCCAGCCAAGCAGGGTGGCAGCTAAGCCCCAGCATGATTTACCCCACAGGACTGCCAAGGGCTCAGCCTGAGCTGGCAGCCCCAAGTGGGGGTAATGGATGGGGGTGAAATATGGAGCAGTCAGACCCCCAAATCCCCTCCCAGAGCTGCTAGGTAGTCACCCTCCCCCACCCCAGCAGGAAACCAGAGGCATTCTCTGGCGACGGTAAACCAGGGGTCCCTGGCCTGGGGATAGGGGCATTGTACTGAAAACAGGGAGCTGAGAGTCAGGGGCTTCTGAGTCTGGGTTCCCACCCTTGTCTCCTGTCCTGCTCCCAGCGACAGCCAGGTCTTTACCCTCCAGGCAGGACACTGAAGGTCCTCTCTGGAGATTCGAATCCTCCCAAGAACAAAGTCCCAAAAATACTGACATGGGGGGGATCCCCAGCAAGTGCCCCCCACAAGCCTCCTTTCAGCAAGATCTAGTGTCTGTCCTAACACACCCTGAGGAAGCAGTCGTCTCTTTGACAAAGTGTATCTAGGACTCTGGTAAATAAGGTAAAAAAGACAAACAGAACCAGCCTTTACCATATGACCGAGCAATTCCACTCCCAGGATATGGAAACATGTCCACACAGAATTTATACACAAATGTTCATAGCACCATTGCTTATAACAGCCAAAAGGCAGAAACAACCCAAACATCCCTCAGTGGGTGAATGGATAAGCTAACGGTGGTCTGTGCGTACAATGGAATATTATTCAGCCATAAAAAGCAACGAAGCCCTGATAGATTCTATAAAATGGATGACCCTTGAAAACAATATGCCCAGTGAAAGAAGATAGACACAAAAGGTCATGTATTATATAATTCCATTTATACGAAATGTCCAGAATAGGCAAATCCATAGAGATAGACAGCAGATTAGTGGTTGCCAGGGGCTGGGGGAGGAAAGAATGGGAGTGATTTCTCAGTGGATATGTGGTGTTTTTCTGGGGTGATGAGAAAGTCTGAAACTAGAGAGAGGTGGTGGTTGTCCAACGTCGTAAACACACCAGGGACCACATAGAATTGTACACTTTCACGTGGTTGAGTGTATGTTATGTGAACTTTATCTGAATTAAAAACAAACAAGTAAGAGAACCGGCCAAGGCTTCTGAGCTCCAGATGGCTCCTCTAGGCTCGCAAAGCACCTGGATTAATCCGCGAGGGTTATGTTTCCAACAGAGAGAGAATTCAAACCACAAACGCCATGCCAGATTCCGTAGTGGTCACACTCAAAAAGTGAAAAGATACAAGTGAAGTTGATAAGGACAGAGTAAAGGGACAAAGTAGGTGATTAAGTAGTTAATCCCACTAGGGGACTGTAAGTAAAGAAAAAAAGTATGGGAGACCCCTGTAAGTTAATGATCACTCAAGAAAGCAGGTTTGCTTAACCACAAAACCAAGCAGGCTTGCTTAGCAACAAAACCATGCAACAGAAGCATGAGATGCCCCAAAACAATAAAACAATGGTGGCATGAGACCCACATCCTGCCCAGTGAGCTCAGTAAGTTAATGATTCCCAGGACACACTCCTCTGTGTGCACTAACAAAAATATAAGGAAAGGGTGACATTATACTGAAACCTGAGATGATTTACCATATTTTAGTATACGTTACTACCTTTTTGCTCATTTCTGTTGCACCATGACAGTCCCAGCTTGACCATGGAGGGACAAGAAAACTCCCCCACCTGACGTGGAGGAGGAACTGATGATGGAAGCTTGACATCTACTCAAGAGTGAGGAAGAAGATGGTCTTCTCCCACTCCTCACTGTTCCTTTGATTATAAAACTGTAGCCCACTAAGTTCTCGGGGCATGGCACCCTCTGGCCCACCCGCTTGTAAGCCTCACAAACGTTCTATTCTAATAAGTCACTTCTTATCTATCACTTTGCCTCTTGCTGAATTCTTTCTGCCCTGAGACATAAAGAACCAGAGCTCCTTGGAGCCCCCAAGACGCATTGCTGGGGTTTCCAAATTAATTTTAGTACTCTACTTCCTTTAACCCAGCATAGCCAAAATATTATCATTTCAACATGCAATCAATATAAAAACTACTAATGAGATGGCTCTTTCATGCTAAGTCTTTGAAACATGGGTGCCTTTACTCGCACAAAGCATCTCAAGTACAGGAAGGCTGGCCGAGTTCCTGCACTTCATAGCCACTCGTGGCACATGGTCACCCCAATAGGATGGCGTAGCTCTAGAGAGTCTCAAACTAGAGTCTCGGTACATAATTTGCAGAGTATGAGAGTTTTCAAATTAAAACTGTGAATTAGGGACTTTCCTGGTGGTGCAGTGGTTAAGAATCCGCCTGCCAATACAGGGGACATGGGTTAGATCCCTGGTCCAGGAAGATCCCACATGCCGCAGAGCAACTAAGCCCATGCGCGACAACTACTGAGCCTGTGCTCTAGAGCCCGCGAGCTACAACTACTGAAGCCTGCGCGTCTAGAGCCCGTGCTCCGCAACAACAGAAGCCACCACAATGAGAAGCCCACGCACTGAAACGAAGACCCAACGCAGCCAACAATAAATAAATTAATTAATTTTAAAAAGAACTATGAATTAAAAACAAATTGACGATAATCCTATTTAGGATCATCTGAGCAATCACCTAAAAATAAGTCCTAAATTAAACATAGAATTACCATATGATCCAGCAAATCCGTTTCTGGGTACACACCCAGGAGAAGAGAAAGCAGGGACTTGAACAATTGTTTATACACCAATGTCCATGGCAGCATTATTCACGGTAGGGAAAAGGTGGAAACAACCCATCGATGGATAAAATGCCTATTGACGATGAATGGATAAGTGAAATGTATCCACACAGTGGGATATTATTCAACTGTAAAAAGGAAGGAAATTCTGACACAGGCTACAACACAGGAACCTTGAGGATTACACTAAAGAGAAATAAGCCAGCCGCAAAGACAAATACTGTGTGTCTCACTCCTATGCCGTACTTAGAGGAGTCAAATTCATGGAGACAGAAGGTAGAAGGGTGGGTGCTGTGGCGTAGGGGAGGCGGGGATGGGGAGTTAGTGTTTAATAGGGACAGAGTTTCAGTTTGGGAAGATGAGAAAGTGCAGGAGATGGATGGTGGTGGCTCTGCAACAATGTGAATGTACTTAATGCCACTGAATTATACACTTAAAAGTGGCTTAAATGGTAGATTTTATGTTATGTATATTTTACCACAATTAAAAAAAATAGGTCCTGCCCCTCAGTGTGTTGGGTGGGTGCTGACCAGGGCAGTTGAGAGTTTACAGTCTCTGGTGGTTAATGAGAAAAGATGCGGAGAGACTTCGTGCCCAGCGAGGCCTGCCTGGCTGCCCAGGACGGCCAGGAGCTGTCCCGGCACTGTCCCTGCTGGGGCCTCGCAGGGTGGGTGGGAGAGGACAGAGGTGGTGCAAGGAGTGGGGAGGGCCCACACTGTGGCCAAGGCCCCCCAGCCCCAGAGAACCAGCTCTTCGTTGTGTCCCCTGGACTGTGGTGAGAGCTGGCAAGGTCCGTTCCTGTGGTCAACTTGGTTTTTTTTTTTTTTTTTGGCTACGCCATGTGGGATCTTAGTTTCCTGACCAGGGATCGAACCCCTGCCCCCTGCAGTGGAAGCACAGAGTCCTAACCACTGGACCACCAGGGAACTCCCCTGTCACCTTGTACTTTTATTGGTTCTGCTAATATTCTTTATATTTGTTTGTACATTTGCTTTGGTTTTAATGTGGGAGGCAAACGTAAGCACAAGAGGTTTATACCTGGCTCTGAGTCTGTGCGCAGTTAAGAAACACTGTAGTAAAAACCATCGAAGACAACCCCAGGGTCCCGGAGCTAACTTTTTTCTTTAAGAGAGTGTCCACACGGCATCGCTTGGATGTTGGGGTAACGCTGTGCTTTGGCTTCTGGGTCTGTTTCCCTTGAAGCACAGTCATCTCTGTGTCCCTGCAGGGCCAGCGTCCGGGCTGGGCCAGCGAGGCAGCAGAGCTGGAGACTCAGGGAAGGCTGGGGTGGGGCTGCATCCTGGGTCTTGAAGAGGGAGTTTGAGGAGTAGGAGATGGGGCTGGGGAAGGGCCCATCTCGGGGGGAGGCACCCGCCCCAGCCCAGAGGGTGTCAGGGCGTCCAAACAAGCCCCTGCTTTGCCCGACTGTCAGGGTTGGGCGGCCAAGAGACCAGCCTTCCCCCTCAGACACCCCGCAGCTCCCTCCTCCCCCTACCCCAGACATTACCTTGTCCTGTTGGTCTCAGCTCCTCTCTCAGCGCCACCTCACCTGGCCCAGCCACCATCACTTCTTCCCTACATCCCTGCACCTTTAGCCTCCCCTGCCAGTAAGGGATGTACTGGGTCCAGCAGGCCTTCACTCATTCACTCAGTGAACATGCACTGACTAGGGCAACACCGATTGGGAACCAAGCAAAGGCCCTGCCCAGTGGGAGACAGACAACAAACAAGGAAATGTAAGTGACATATGACAGCAAGGGGCCGCAAGAGCCAGAGGAAAACAAAAGGAATCGGGGGAGGGGTGCTGTGATACCTTCCCTGGGTCCTCAGGTGGGTCCGCGCCTCCGGGCCCCTCCGGGGATGCCTGCCATGATCCAGCCCCCGCTCCTGGAGGATCTGATCACGTAGCCTGGCAGCCCCGGTGAGTGCCCCAGCCACAAGTGGTGAGAAAGCCGCCTTGGTGTGGCCTCAGGAAAGGGGGCCTCAGGGAAGCGACATGTCCAAGGCCGTGCAGCTTAGGGGGTGTGCTCCTGGGGCTGGGCCCAGGCCTGACCCCACTTGGCCATCACATTACATGGTGTGGCTGTGTGACGTTGGGCGTGTTACCTTCCAGCTCCGAGCCTCAGCTTCTCCACCTGTAGGATGGGCATGGAATGGTAGGCAGAGACACTGCAGGGATCAGCAGGGCCTGGAATCCTCCAGGGAGGTTGAAGAGGAGCAGCCCGGGGAGGGAGGAGTGGCTGTCATCCCAGCCTCATTTACAGCAGCCCCTCTCCTGGCTCCAGGGCTGGAGACACCGGAATCTCACGGTTGTCTGCAAAGACAGATGTAGGAGGCCTGGCAGACTCCCAGCTCCCATCAGATCGCCCTGTGGGCCAGGAATCCAGGTAACAGACGCCCCCACCAGCAGCCTCAGAGTCTGCCATGTGACCATCAACGCCTCCTCCTACCCCCAGGGCCCACGTACTGATAAGCCTGGGAGGTGGAGGAAACCGGTTGGGAAAGCAGGAGCTCTAAAGCCCCCCTAACAACTCTGGGTTCAGGGCTTGCTCTGCACCGCGAGCCCTGGGACTTCCAAACCTCTCCCAGCCTCAGTTTCCATGTCTATAAAGTGAAGATGGTCGCTCCCGAGGTAGTAGGAAGAGTAGATCATGGTAGGTAAACCATCCTCTACTGGGAACGAGCTTTTTTTGTTTTTAATTTATTTATGGCTGCATTGGGTCTTCGTTGCGGCGCGCAGGCTTTCTCTAGTTGCGGCCAGCGGGGGCTACTCTTCGTTGCCATGCACGGGCTTCTCATTGCGGTGGCTTCTCTTGTTGCGGAGCACGGGCTCTAGGCGCGCGGGCTTCGGTAGTTGTGGCTCGCGGGCTCTAGAGCGCAGTCTCAGTAGTTGTGGCACACGGGCTTAGTTGCTCCGTGGCATGTGGGATCTTCCCGGACCAGGGCTCGAACCCGTGTCCCCTGGATTGGCAGGTGGATTCTTAACCTCTGCGCCACCAGGGAAGTCCCAGGAACGAGCGTTTTTAAGTTGGTGATCATCTTGGTGGCAGTGGAGTGTTGGTCACAGGAAATGGGGTGGGGTGATCTGGGGTCACCTTAGTCCTCCCTTCAGCCGCAAAGGAGCCATTTCCCGTGAGCTGCTGAGAATTCAATCGGGAAGCTGGGGTCTGGGTGCAGGGCCAGGCCCAGCTCTGTCTCTTTCCTGCTGTGTGGTGTGGGCAGGTCACTCCCCCTCTCTGGGCCTCTGCTTTCTCTTTGGGGGCTGGTCTTGAAGGTAGCGAGGGTTGGCCCCCTAGGGGCTAGCCCCGGGACCCAGCTGCTTTGGACACCCTCCCCACCCCCACCTGGGGCGAATGGCAAGGTCTGCTTAGGCAGCCCTGGCACCCACCCAGGCTCCTTTCTGCAGAGATGACCCACAAGATAAAGTGGCGGGAGTGTGGAGACACGGC
The DNA here is from genome assembly GCF_008692025.1 of Phocoena sinus. Taxonomy (NCBI): domain Eukaryota; kingdom Metazoa; phylum Chordata; class Mammalia; order Artiodactyla; family Phocoenidae; genus Phocoena; species Phocoena sinus. The sequence continues at coordinate 9,200,040 of NC_045772.1, read as the reverse complement.
TTTCAGGAGACAGCGGGCAGTGAGCAGTGCTTGTATCCAGGCCCACAGGAAGGAGGGTGGGGGATGGGGGAGGGCAAAGCTGGGCACAGGGGTGCAAATGGACCCCCGGCTGGGGGACAGACACATACAGACAGATGGCCCCACGGTTGTCTTGGCAACCCCCAAACTCCATCAGCCCCAAGTAGACGTGCTTGCTCTGGGGAGCAGCTGAAGACACAGCTCTTCCTCAAGATTCCCCCTTGCACAAGCCTCTCCTGTGTAGAAATGTGGTCCTACAGTCCGTCTGGGGCAGACTGAGTGCCCTTCTTTCCATCGATTTCTCAAACAGGAGAGCCAGAAATGGGATGGTGGGCGGAGGGAAGAATGCGGCCCCCCCCGGGGGAGCGCGTGGGCCAAGCTGCTGCTCTCTTTCTGTGTGGACTCAAGGCCCTCCAAGGGCCCTTTCAGCCCAGCCCTTCCACACCTGGTCCCGCAAGAGGGACCCCGGTACCGCAGGGGCTTGGTGGGACTGACAGAGGTGTGGCAGTGGACGGCCGTCTGCTGCCCCTGAGTAGCCTGGCTGGGGCCACTGGCACGTCTCCGTCTTCCCCAGAGCAGGAAAGGGTGGAGGTGGAGGGGAAGGTGGACAGGCGTGGAGACACAGGCCTAAGTGGTGTCGGAGAGTCACTTTGACTTTTGGCCTCACCCTCCCCTTCTGTCACTTGGAGATTCAATCCTGGCTCTGCCACTCTTAGCTGTACCATCTTGGGAAAGTTACCTCTCTGTACCTCAGTTGCCTCATCTAAAAAATGGGGAGAAGAGAGGGCAAATGTAACCACTCTGTGCAGGCCCTGTTCTCAGCAGTTTACATCTAGCAGCTCATTTAATCCTCCCCAAAACTCTATGTGGGCCAGGGGCAGGGGGCTCTGTTATTAGTCTCACTTTACAGATGAGGAGATGAAAGCACAGAGAGGTCAAGTAACTAGCCTGGGCTCACACAGTTAGTCATCATTCCGGAGCCTATGCTCCATCCACTCCTGCAGTGTCTGCTCCCCATCTCCTAATTCCTTCCTTTTTTTTTTTTATTATGGTAAAATATACATAACATAAAATTTACCATTTTAACTACTTTTAAATGTATAATTCAGTGGCATTAAGTACATTCACATTGTTGTAAAACCATGACCACCATCCATTTCCAGAACTCTTTTCATCTTCCCAAAGTGAAACTACCCATTAAACAATAATTCCCCAGGACTTCCCTGGTGGTCCAGCGGTTAAGACTGCACTTCCACTGCAGGGGGCACGGGTTCAAGCCGTGGTTGGGGAACTAAGATCCTGTATGCTGTACAGCCAAAAAAAAACAAAACAACCCAATAACCCCCCATTTCCTGTCAACCACTGTCCTGTCTCTATGAATTTGGCTTCTCTGGGGACCTCATGGAGCTGGAATCATACACTATTTGTCCTTTTGTGACTCGCTTATTTCATTTATAATGCCTTCAGGTTTCACCCATGTTGTAGCAGCTGTCAGAATTCCCTTCTTTTTTAAGGCCGAATAATTTTCTGTTACACATTGACACCACATTTTGCTTATCCATTTATTCATCAATGGACACCTGGGTCGCTTCTACATTTGGCTATTGTGATTAAAGAGGCTGTGAACGTGGATGCATAACTACCTGTTCAAGTCCGTGCTTTCCATTCTTTGGGGTATATACCCAGAAGTAACACTGCTGGATCATAGGCTAATTCTATGTTTAATTTTTTGAGGAAGTGCTGTACTGTTTTCCACAGTGGCTGCACCATTTTACATTCCCACCAGCAAAACACAAGGGTTCCTTCTTTCACCCAAGTGTGACTCCAAGCCCGGGGAATGCTGGCAGCCCTGGCAGGGCCAGGTAAGAAGCTGTAAGAGACTGTCCAGCAGCTCCTGAGTGAGGGGCATGCGGGGAGGGGCAGTGATGCTGGCCATCCTGGTGGGCACCAGAAAGCCTGTTCTGCCAACATCCCCATCTGTGGACACTGAGCTCTGGGCTCAGTCCTCTGGCTCTGACCTTTCCTGACCCCTCTCTGCCAGACCAGGCTGCCCCAGGGCAGAGGGAATGAGAGGGGCCCACGTGGGAGATGCTGGCAGGCTTAAGGCCATGGGACAGTCAGACCCTGGGGCAGAAGGGTCCCTGCTCAACCAGGCCTCACCCTGCCCTGCTGCATCCCTTTACCTTGTCATCCCCCTTCCCCAGCCTCGGTTGCCTCCTCCCCCTTGTAGGGACAAGCCTGAGAATTGGCTTTGTGACCTGGGAGATGCAAAGCTCCTTTGAGGAACTGTCAAGGCCAAGGCCTTCACTGTGCACGTGCCTGTTGGTGAGTCAAGGGATGTGGCTGTTCTAGAACCCTGGCTCCTGGCTCCCACCCTGGCTTTCTCTACACCCTGCCCAGGCTGCCAGCAGCCTCCCAAGAGGTGTAAGGCCAGCAGGCCCCCGAAAGTCTGGACTCATTGAAGGCCCTGGTCCCAGGCTGAGGGTGGGTGCTCTGCCCTCCAGAGAAGGTGCCAGAAACAGGTGTCTCTTCTGCATAGGCCCCAGTCCTGGCGGGAGGCAGGGGCCAAACATTCTGAAGGTGGCAGCGCAGAGCCCAGGGGAGTGGTCTGGGCTTCAGAGCCTTGGGGCCACACACATGCTGTAGGTTGAAGACCATGGTTATGGGGTCTTGTCCTAGCAGCTTCGTATGGTCGCGGACAGGCCCCAGCCTCTCTCTGAGCCCTGTCTCCTCACTGGTGTAATGGGGGTAGGCTGGAACTCAGTGGTCTTCAAAGACCATTCCATGACCCTAAACTTTCAGAAAGGGAGGAGAAGTCAGGGGGGCTCTGAGTGGCTGGAGTTTCTGGACAGTAACCAGCTACGAGTAGTAGTAATAACGGCCCTTGCTATGTTCCAAGCATTTTTTTTTTTTTCGGTACGCGGGCCTCTCACCGTTGTGGCCTCTCCCGTTGCGGAGCACAGACTCTGGATGCGCAGGCTCAGTGGCCATGGCTCACGGGCCCAGCCGCTCTGCGGCATGTGCGATCTTCCCGGACTGGGGCGCAAACCCGCGTCCCCTGCATCGGCAGGCGGACTTTCAACCACTGCGCCACCAGGGAAGCCCTGTTCCAAGCATTTTGACACGTGTAAACTTATTTCATCTTTACAACAACCTTATGCAGGAGATACGATTCTTTTTTTTTTTTTTTTGGCCGCACCCCGTGGCATGCGGGATCTTATTTCCCCGACCAGGGATCGAACCCGTGCCCCCTGCAGTGGGAGCGCAGAGTCCTAACCACTGGACCGCCAGGGAATTCCCAGTAGATACGATTCTTATTCCTACTGATAATTTACAAAAGAGGAAACTGAGGCACAGAGAGGTTCAATGGCCCAAAAGTGCAACAATAGCAAAATTCAAAGCCTGCCTTGTTGACCCATATTCTAACCCACGATCCTATACCATAATGTGGCTGAGGTGTTTTTTTTAAACCAGAATTTTTATGAGCACCTGAGCCTTTCCAAGTGCCAAGTCCCTGAACTTCAGGTAGCAGCTGGCAGGAAGTGTACAAGAGTGGTCAGAAACCTGACCGCAAAGGCAGGCGGCGTAAACCGGAGGGTCGGCCCGTAGTGGGAGGGGAGAGGCCCTCGGCCGTTGTCTGTACTAGTCAGGCTGCATCTGGGGAAGGGCAGGGGCAAGTGGGAGAGTGGCTGGAATGGAAATTTCTAGAAACCCTGTCATAAGAGTAGCTGCTAAAGAACCTGGGAGGAGAAGTGGTGCAGGGACTCTTGCCAAATTTCTGAAGGACTGTGGCATTCATGAAGAAACTGACTTGCTCTAACCAGTTCCAGGTGGCGGGATCTAGGATTTCTATCAGCCAAATCTGTCCCACAATAAAGAGCTGCTGTGGGAGAGAGTGAGCGCCATGTCACAGGAAGCATGTAAGCAGAGCTGCCTGGGACGGGGGTCGGAGGAGTTGACCTTGAGCGTGAGGCTCAGTTGAGCCACATCTGCGCAGCCACAGTAGCCTCGGGGTGCACATGGGTGAGAGGTTACCAGCTGAGCCCCTGCTGCCAGCTTGGGCCCCCAGGTGGAGACCCATCCCCACCTGGGGCCTTTCTCTGTGGCCGACCCACAGAAAGATTTCGGGATGAATTCCTCTTTTCTTCCACTCCCACCCGTCCACCCAGCTCCAGCTGGACAGCCAGGGCTCCCCACACCACCTCATTATTTACATTTCTGGTGTCAAAAGGACCAGAGAGCCTGCTGGGCCAAGGGACCTCTGAGGCCACTGGAGGGCCACCTCTGGGCCCGGGGCTTTCAGGCTCAGACAAGTTAAAACAGTCTGGACGTTCCAAAGGTCGCCTTCCAGGCATGGGAGATGTGACCGAGGTGCTGTGGGCAAGGTCCTGGCTCAGCAGCTGTGAGGATGGAACCTCGCTGATGGGCCCCAGGAGCGCAAGCTGCCATCGAGTGGACAGGCCGTGCGTCAGCATCGTGGATTTGTGCCCCTACCTCTGTTCATGGCGTTTCAAGGCGCATTTGCCAAGGCAGGTGCTGGTGGCATGGATGGGAGCCGCGGCTGCAGGAGGAGGGGGCTCTGGGTGGGTGGGGCCCAGCCCTGCCCTCCCGTCTATGGCCCACAGGAATGTTGTCGGGTGAGTCTGTGGGGAGTGCCCAGCAGTGTTTTGTGGGTGTGGGGTGTGTATCCTGTGTGTGTGCACATGGGGTGTGTCTGTGGGTCTCTGTGTACAAGGCTGGTTGTGTATGTGTGAGTGTGTGAGTGACATTAGGGTGGGGAGTCTCCAGTGGGCACACCTGCTCCATGCATGTGCCCGGCATAGGCATGCAGGTGTGGTTGTGTGTACTTCTCTCTGTGGGCACGGCCACTGGTGTGACCCAGCGCGTTCCCCTTGGCGACCTGGCCCCCGAGTCTCACTCCAGCAGGCCCCCCTCCTGGCTGGCATCTACCACAGTGGGGGTCACTAGCTCAGCTGGTGACAGTCCAGCTCTCAGCACGTTTGGTGTCCTTGGAGCCTGTGGGGGTCCTCAGGCGGAATCCCTCCCTCTGTGTCCCCTGCACACTTTCTGCCTCTAACCAGTCCCTTCCCTGTCCACCCTCAGCCTGGATGCCCTTTCTCCTCTTTTGCTAGTTTCCAAATCTACCCCACCCTTTGAGGCCTGGCTGAGATGCTGCTTCCACCTTCCCAGCCCTGCAGGGGGATGGCACGGCTGCCTCCTGTTGTGTTTCTGCCTCATCCCCTGCTCCCCATGTCTCAGGTTCTCCTGGGGGCAGGAAAGAGTCTGATTCATCTAGCCCAGGGCCTGGCATACGGTAGGTGCTCAATCAATGAATAGATGTAACCTCAGCCCCGCCCAAATGTACTCTCCCTCCTCTCTCAATGGGGTCTGCAGATGTGGATGAGAGAACTTGCGGGGTGACCCACCCCTGGTGGCTGGAGCTCTGGCTCTGGAGTCTGAGTCCTGGCTCTGCCCTCAGCTGTCGGGTGGGCTCTGTCAATCAGTTTCCTCACCTGGGGTTCCAGTGTGTGAGGCTTGGGGGGGCTCCGGGGAAGGCAGCGGGGTGGAGATGGAACAGGCTCCCGAGTTTCTAGGAGAGGTTGCTGGGGCCCAACTAAGTGTGCAGTTCATGGTACAAAAAGCGACTGGCTTCCTGGGTCACATCTGTTTACAACCACACAGCTGCCCTGGTCCTGATGGGAGGACTCTTCCATCCGAAGGTCTCCCTCGACCCGCTCCCTCCGGAAGGCTGACACTTCCCTCTCTAGGCTCCCACCAGCCCTCAAGCCCCACACAGAAGACACTTACAGCTGAGGGATGTCCCCCAAACCCACACGGGGGTGAGGCTTCCTTCCTACAGAACAGAGCTTACTGAGCGGCTGCTATGTGCCAGGCTAGTGGGTACTGGGGAGACAACAGCGGGGTCAGGATAAAGATCGCTGCCTTGCTAGGGGTTATATTTAGTGGGGAGACAAGCAAAGAACAAGAAACATAGGAGGGGGTGTTCCCTGGTGGCCTGGTGTTTAGGATTCTGGGCTTTACTGCCGTGGCCTGGGTTCAGTCCCTGTTCAGGGAACTGAGATTCTGCAAGCCGTGCAGCACAGTAAAGGAAGAAGGGAGGGAGGGAGGGAGGAAGGAAGGAAGGAAGGAAGGAAGGAAGAAAGAAAAATAGGAAATTACCTAGTGTGCCAGAAGGTGAACTACTGGGCATATACCCTGAGAAAACCATAATTCAAACAGAGCCATGTACCACAGTGTTCACTGCAGCTCTATTTACAATAGCCAGGACGTGGAAGCAACCTAAGTGTCCATCGACAGATGAATGGATAAAGAAGATGTGGCACATATATATAATGGAATATTACTCAGCCATGAAAAGAAAAGAAACTGAGTTATTTGTAGTGAGGTGGATGGACCTAGAGTCTGTCATACAGAGTGAAGTAAGTCAGAAAGAGAAAAACAAATACCGTATGCTAATGCATATATATGGAATCTAAAAAAATGGTACTGATGAACCTAGGGGCAGGACAGGAATAAAGACGCAGATGTAGAGAATGGACTTGAGGACACGGGGAGGGGGAAGGGTAAGCTGGGACGAAGTGAGAGAGTGGCATGGACTTATATATACTACCAAATGTGAAATAGCTAGCTAGTGGGAAGCAGCCGCATAGCACAGGGAGATCAGCTCAGTGCTTTGTGATCACCTAGAGGGGTGGGATAGGGAGGGTGGGAGGGAGACGCAGAGGGAGGAGATATGGGGATATATGTATATGTATAGCTGATTCACTTTGTTATAAAGCAGAAACTAACACACCATTGTAAAGCAATTATACTCCAATAAAGATGTTAAAAAACAAAAAAACGTGCTAAGAAAAAAGAAGAGCAGGCAGAGCGATTAGGAAGCCTGCACCTAACAGGGTGCTTGGGGAGTCCCCGCATTTGCACTGAGACTGGGAAGAGGAGGAACCGAGCGGCACCTGGGGAAGAGCATTCCAGAGGAGAGAACAGCCAGCCCGAAGGAAGTAGATGAGTTCAGGGAGCCCTGAGGGGAACGGGGCAGGGGGGCAGCAGCTCAGACCGGGCGGGCCCTTGTGGCTCCTGAAGGACTCTGGCCTCACGCTGGGTGAGATGGGAGCCACAGCAGGATTTGAGCAGAGGAGGGAGGGGGTCGGACTTGTGCCTTCCAGAAACACACTGACTGTTCTATGAGGCAGGAGCAGAAGCATCAGTGGAAAAGCTACGGCAAGAATACAGGTGAGAGCCATGGAGGGGTGAGAGGGCAATGTGGGAGCCCGCAGGATCCTCCACCGTGGGAGGAGAGTGGAAGAATTGGGGGAGGGGCCTCTGAAAAGCCAGGAGAGCCCAGGAGTCCCTCAGCTTGGTCCCCCACCCTTTGAGAATCCGATAACAGCTATGGACCCTCAGTAGCAGCAAAGGCCTTGAGGTGGGAACTCTCCACATAGGGCATGAGCAAGGCCTCTGGGAACCAGAGTGGCTTTCAGGGGTAGGGGATATGTGGGTTGGGTCTTGAAGGATGAGTAGGAGTTTTTCCAGAAAGGCTCTCTGGGCAGGGCTAATATATGCCAAGGCACAGAGGTAAGAAACGTTGGAGAAACTACAAGCTTTTCAGAGGGCTGCTTGCTGTACGCTTTGGGGAGGGGCTCAGTAATGAAGGAATGGATGAATGAATGAATGAATGAATGAATGGAGAGCATGTGGGGGAGGGTAGGAGAGGATGCCAAGTTTGGTGACTTCATCTGGCAGGTGATGAGGAAGGAAGGGGACTAACATTTATGGAATCCTTCTGCTGCCAGCCCACACGCTGTCAGGCAGTCACCTCATGTCCATTCTGCAGATGAAGAAGCCAAAGCTTTATTTATTTATTTTTTGCCACACCACCAGGCGGCATGCGGGGATCTTAGTTCCCTGACCAGGGATGGAAACGGTGGCATCGGCAGTGAAAGCGCAGAGTCCTAACCACTGGACCGCCAGGGAAGTCCCGAAGGCAAAGCTTTGAGCCAGCTCACTCTGCCCGTGGCGCTGCCGTGCTGCTGGCCCCCAAGGAGCCTTGGCAAGGGCAGGTGCTTGACCCTCATCACGGGTCAGGGGACTCCTCAACTGGAGACCCAGGGCCAGGCGTGAGATGACCCAGGGAGGGGAGAATGTAGTTCCCACAGGCCAGGCAGCAGCTGCCAAAAGGGATAACAGACCTAGCGATTGTTCCCAGAACCAAACAGGTCCCGGGTGAAAGGGGACAGCAGATCTGTAAGGCAACACCTGCCTTGGGGTGGCTAATCTTGTATCTGGCCTCTCTCAGCTCCAGCCTCCCACAGCCTCCTTGTCAGGCAGCCTGGCCCCAGAGGAGGAGTGGAGAGGGAGGACCACCTACTGAGCCTCTGCCTCCCCACATCCCTCTGATGGCCTGGAGACACGGCGGGGAGTGAGTGAGGGGAAGGGAGAGGATGGGGACGTCCAGGTTCCACACTAATATCAACCTGATGACTGGGCAGGGATCATCCCCATTTTCCAGATGGGGAAGCGGAGGCTTAGCACAGTGAAATGACTGGAACAGGCAGTGGAGGTGCATTAGAACCCAGATCTTTTTAAAAAATTTTTTATTTTATTGAAATATAGTTGATTTACAATGTTGTGATGTTGTGTTAGTTTCAGGTGTACAGCAAAGTGATTCAGATATATATATATATATATATATATATATATACACTTTTTTAGATTCTTTTCCATTATAGGTTATTACAAGATTTTTTTAAAATAAATTTATTTTTGGCTGTGTTGGGTCTTTGTTGCTGCGTGCAGGCTCCTCATTGTGGTGGCTTCTCTTGTTGTGGGGCATCGGCTTCAGTAGATGTGGCTCACAGGCTCTAGAGCGCAGGCTCAGCGGCTGTGGCTCACAGTCTCTAGAGCGCAGGCTCAGCGGCCATGGCTCACGGGCCCAGCCACTCCGTGGCATGTGGGATCTTCCCGGACCAGGGCTCGAACCCGTGTCCCCTGCATTGGCAGGCAGATTCTTAACCATTGTGCCACCAGACAAGCCCCTAGAACCCAGGTCTTAATCACGACAATACTTGGCTTCTCCCCCTGTCGAGCAGCTACTGGCAGCCAGCCCTCTATAAAAGCTGGAGGGGAAGAGACTGGGGAGGAAAGAACTGGGGGTTGTTTCCCTCCTGGCAGCTATCTCAGAGGTGGGCTCCTGGCGCTGCAGGGCCTGTGCAGGGAGGGTGGAGAGGTGGGGCCTGGTGTGCCCAGCTCTGCCAGAGGCAGGTTGTGTGTGACTGGGCAAGTCACCTGTCATCTCTGTTGGGGTGGGTGGCAGGCATTTGCCACGTGCAGTTCCCAACACAGTGGGCAGATGGAGGCCAACTGTGGTGTGGCCCCAACCAAGTCTGACTCCCCTGTGGTCTCCCAAGAAGCTTGGGAATCTGGAAAGTTCCGGAGAACAAGGACCCAAGTGGGGAGAGGACACAGCATGCTTGAGCAGGCCCCCAGAGTCTCCCTGTCCCGGCCAGCTCCGAGCAGGGAAGGCCAATCGCACTCTTGTTCCTCCACACAACTGCCCTCCCTGGGAGGTGCCTGCCTTTAGGTCCCTCTCCAGTGCATGGGCCTAAAAGCACCCACATGTGGGTGGAGGTGCCCCAGTGAGGGATGCAGGGTATAGCCTCCTGAAGCAGGACACTGGGGACACAGCTTTCCCAAGTGGCCATTTTCAGACAGGTCAAAATGGCCAATCACTGTTTTTTTTAATGACAAGCAACATGCACACAGCACGAACTCATTTTTTTTTCTCTGCAAGTGTTGATTCAGTGCCTCCTGCATGTCAAGCCCTGTACTCAGGGCTCAGGAGAAGGCAGCCCTGAAGCTAAGATAGAGACTGGATGGCAGGCCCTGAGGAGGGCCTCGTGTACAGGGACCCATTTCACCCTCTGAGCAGCCTTATGAGGGCGGCTTCCTTATCCCCATTTTACAGACAAGGAAACTGAGGATTAAGTCATTTGCACAAAAACCCAGACTGAAGCCAGATGTCTCTGGTTCCTGAACCCAGTTACCACCGTGCAAAGTGACCTGCCCACAAGCCTTACCTCTCACTCGGCTCCATGGGCAGGGCCTGGGGGCTCAGCGACAGGTGACCACATCTATTTTGTACCTTATTAAAAAAACCAGAAGGGAGTCAGGCTATAAGTGGAATAGATTGGTTTTTAGGTCACAACAAAATGGCTTCACATCAAACGAGCTGCATCACAAAAAATGTCATAAGGGTAAAATCCTTACATAGAGGGAAGCGTGCTTTCCACCTGCCACCCTTCAATAATTTTCAAATTTGCCCTGTGTGCAGCTATTCTCTCTTCACTCAAGTCAATTAAAAAATTTCAAAGGACAAAAAGGCATACTTGTGGCTCAGGCCTTGATCTGGACCTGCGGGGCTCGTAGTCTAGGGGGGAGCCAGAGCTTGTCAGGGGCAGAAAGAGCACACGCGAAGTGACAGATGAATACTACGGACCACCCACCATGAGCATCCTGGCAGAGTGAAGACCGAGAAAGCCCCACAAACTTGAACTCGAGCCCAGGGCATGTCATTTCACCACCTCCCCTTTGCCGGAAGCTGTGAAGACTGAGGGATACGATATTTTGTGCCCAGCTTGGTGCTGGGCCGGTGTCCAGGTTTCTTAGATGCCCAGAACAAGTCTGCTGGGGAAGCCAGACCTGAAACAGTGCTCCACTTCTGGGACGAGGGATGCCCAAGCTACTGCAGGAGGCCGTGGGAGGAGATTCTCCTGGGGACGTGGGGGGCAAGGGAAGTGTCTCTGAGAGCACTCTTTCCAGGTGGCAGGAATCCCCAGGCAGAGGCACAGGGAGGGGCATGGCAAGGTGGAGGTGAGTGTGTGTGAGCAGTAGTGAGGATTCCGTGGGGGTGGAGAGACAAGGGCAGAGTCTGCTAGAGAGGCAGGTGGGGGAGAAGAGGAGGCTGACATTTTCGGGGTAGAATCGATGGGATTTGGGGGGCGTGACAGATTACCTGAAGCAGGTGAGTCATGGGGATGATACATAGGGCTCAGGGATCTATATACCTAGAGCAGTGCCAGCTAGGAATGGTTTTTACATTTTCAAATGGAAAAAAAAAAATCAAAAGAAGAATGGTTTACCTTGAGTGGTCATAAATAAAGTTTTATTGGAACACAGCCATGCTCATTCCTTTACACAGTATCTGTGGTTGATTTTATGCTACAGTGGCAGAGTTGAGTAGTTGAGACAGAGACCCTATGAGCAGCAAAGCCGAAAATATTTACTATCTGGATCTTACAGACAATAGTTTGCTCATCTTCGGCTTAGAGGGAACTTTCAGGCAGAGATGAACAGTAGGGGGTGATGCTGAAAAACTGGATGGGTCCAGGTCACCGGGGCCTCCTTCCCTGCACAAGAACTGAGCTTAAGCTGAGAGCAAGTGGGAGCCATCTGGGGTTCAGGGAGGAGAGTGACCTGCTCAAATGAATGTTGAAGAAGGGTCCACCTGGCTGCTTAGCAAGAATGGATAAAGGTGGGCCCGGAGCACCTGGAGTAGGAAGACCAGCAGGAGGTGTCTCCAGAGGTCCGTGGGGCTGCCCTTGGGAACATGTGCTGGGACCTAGCCTCGAGGCATCTCCCCGCCCTGCCCTGCTCCCCTTTGCCGATGGTCTACAGTGGTGCTGCTGTATACCCAAGATGCCTTGCACACACGGGTGGAAGTGAATGCTCAACGGGACCCCCAGAGCAGAAGCTTGAAGCCCACCTCCCCGGAAGGGCAGGAAGCACATGGAGGGTGCCTCGAGCCCGGAGCAAGAGCGTTAGGGGCCAAGGTGTGAAATGGTGGGCGCTTGGAGAGCTAATGCTGGCCGCGTAGCAGGAGAGGACGCCCAAAACGTGGGCACGGCCAGTGGGCTTTGAGTGCCCGCTGCGGGGGGAGGGGACGTTTCCGCCCGGAGTCAGTGGGCCATGCCTGGGGGAGAGGGAGCACACAGTTGTGTTGGTCATATGCATGGATGGAGTGGGTCAGAAGGATACAAGTAAGCCAAGGCCCAAGGCCCACAGGCCAGTGTACATCGGGGATCTTTACCAACACACAGACCTGTGTAGACGCAGTAACAGGCCCAGCGCTATGCGCGCACCACAATACAAAACCAGGCCTCTGCCCACGGTGGTCGCAAATGCGTATATACATCATCACAGACGCCCAGGGCCTGGCATGCACACAGTACAAGACCTAGAGGCCTCTCTGCACACGGTCACAGATGTGTGCACACAATCACGATCCAGGTACACACAGGCACAGCGCCAGGGATCCACGCCCATGCACACACGGGAACAGACCCGGGTACACGCTGCAGGTCACACAGACCCATTCACACTGCAAAACAGACACACGCATCCAGGCGCACACAGAACCGGACACGCAGACGCATGCACATGCCAGACACACATACTCTCCGACCCGCTCCGCCTCCTATCGCACACACACAACCGCACAGGACGCACCGGGCCGTGGGCCGGCGCACGCACGGTCACAGGCAGGGGCGCGCGCGCGCACGCGCGCACACACACGCACACACACACACACACAGACACACACACACACAATTTGATCGCACGCGCGGGAGGCGCGGAGCGGCGGCGGCCCGAGACTGCGGTCCGAGGCACCCCCAGTCCCGGCGCTGCGAGCGGAGCCCGGCTGGCGGCGGAGGGTAGGGGGCGCCGGTGGGGGCGGGGCGGGGGCCGGAGCCGCCCGAGCCCGGAGGGAGCGGCACCTCTGCGCTCGGCGCTCGGGCCTCGGCTCCGCACCCCCCGCGCGCCTCCCGTGGGGCCCGCCCAGGCGCCGGTCTGCTCGTCGGGCCCCCGCCGCGGCCCCGTGGTGCAGGCAGGCGGCCGTGCCTGGCCCGCGGGACGGGGTGGAGGTGGGGGCGGGGGGCGGGGGGCGGGGATCGGGGCCGGGCCGGGGCCGCGCCGCCTGCGATGCCGGGCGCCCGCCGCAGCCGCCGCCGCCGGAGCCCGGGATGGGGCGAGAGGTTGCGGCGGACGCCAGCATCTCCCCGCCGGGGGCCCCGGGGGCCGCGGAGCCGCCGCCGCCGCTGATGCCGCCGCTGCTGAGACCCGGCGGGCGATGGGTGAGTTGACCCTGGCGTCCTGGGGGCCCGAGCCGCAGCCCCCTCCATCCCTGCACTCCGGCCCTCCGCCTCCATCTCCGCGCCTCCTCCTCCGCGCTCGCTGCGCCCCCAGTCACAGCTCCCACAGACCCTCTCCCTGAGCGTGACCTTTGGGGGCGGGGGCGGGAGAACTACGCTGGGGGGCCGGGGTGGGGGGCCGAGATGACGGGCGGATACAGAGGCGGCTACTCATTTCTGGCGCCCCCTCCCCCAACCCGGCTGCTCAGCGGAGCTTTCCGTGGCCCGGGAGGGCAAAGCCTCATCCCCTCGACCCCCCACCCCCGGCCTGGGCTGGGGGCGTCCCCGAGCCTCGGGGCTGGAGCCAGGCTTTGTGCGCTGCGCCCCCGACAAACCTCCCGCGCGGCGCGGGACTGGGGGTGGGAGGCCTCAGCGCCCGCCTTCCCCCATCCACCTCCCCCCACCCCGGGTTGCGGCGGCGGCGGCGGCGGCGGCGGCAGGGGCCCAGGCGCTGTCTGGGTGCTGGGCGGGTGCGGAGGCCGGGACCAGGCAGAGGGGAGTGGGGGAAGAACCCCAACCCTTCCTGCTGAGGGGGCTCCCGCTCTTTCCACTTCACTGTCCAGGGCGGGGGAGGCAACCAGGCTGGGGGAGGGCGCTATAAATATCTGCAAATAATGAGTTCTGGAACCGGGGTGGGGAGGGGAGTGCACCTGGGTTGTATTGGGGGGGTGTGCCTGAGCTGGGGTGCCAGAGAGGCAGAGATGGGTCTCAGCCAACCCTGGTGACCTGAGGTCGGGTGACTGTCTAGGCTCTAGACGACTTCCTAGAAGGGGCGTGGGCAGGGACACTACCTCAATGAGCTCTCTCCAGGGTCCCCCAGCACTGCCACTCTCCACCCCAGAGCACTCCTCTTCACTCCTGGGCCACCAGACCAGACCTTCCTTGATGGGGGAGTTGCGGGCACTGTTGTGTCACCTCCTGGGCAGTTACTAAAAATCCAGGCAATGGGCCAAGCCTGAGGATGGAGGGAAGAAGAAGGCAAGTGCCCCCCACCCCCCACCTGGAGGAGCTGGGAGTTCTGTGGGGTTATCAGTGCTAAAGAGATAGGCACAGGGTCCTAGGAAAGTTTGAAAAAGGGGCTGCCAGTCCAAGGGGGAGAGAGAACTTGCTGGGAAACATAAAAGGAAGCTGGAAGGGTTTGTTGGTGGAGAAAGTGGGAAGGGCATTCTGGGAGGAAGGATGGCATGAGCAAAGGCTCAGAGATGTGAGTATGTGCTGGGAGATGGAGGTGGGGGGATGGTCAAGCACTGCGTCAGGCCAAAATCAGAAGCCAGATGAAGAGGGGGAGCCAGGGCTGGAGGGAAGGAGGGCCAGGTGGAGGCGAGATGGCGGGTCACACCAGGGAGCTGGCACGAGGACAGCACAGTGAGGGGCCGACTTGACTGGGATAGCGCCATCTGGCTCAGCTGCCCCCCTTCCGAGGGTCTGCCCAGTGCCCTTGATGTGGTCAGGGCTGCTTGACCCACACTGGTGATCCCTTTTACTGTGGAAGCTGGACCACCTCCGGCTGGGCAGCTTTCAGAACCTCAGTTTCCACATCTGTCACGTGGGGAGAATCCTCCACAGAGTTGTGGCGAGGACTGCATGAGATGCCGCATGCCGCACCTGGGAAGCACTCGGGCAGCGCTGGCTGCTGCATCCGTATTTTTACGTGTAAAACAGGGACATGGATACCAGCTGGCGGGCCACGTCCACTTCATGGGTGATGTGAGGATCCCGTGAGGGCTGGATGTGACTAGGAGGTAGCCGAGGCCTGGGGGAGCTGTGTGTCCATGTCCTCCTTCTAGGAGGAGCAGTGAGGAGTGACCAGGGACAGGGTGGTCTGCAAGACAGCCTCCTCTTGCCCTCGTGGGCACCCATCACCTTCTGGCCCCCAGCCATGCCCATCAGGGGGCTCTGCTCTGCTCCCCAAGGCCAAAGCCCCTTTGTTCCCCACACCGCATGGCGCACCCCACTCCCAGCTAGCTCTAGTCTACCACATGGGGACCAGGGCTCCCTTCCAGAAGTTTCTTCAGATATTCTGACCAACAGACATGATGTCCTCCTGTGAGGGGCACTGTGCCGGGCAGCCAGGTGGAGAGGACACAGGCCTTGCCCCCCGGAGATTGGAATCTAGTTGGCCAGCAGATATCCCTGGGCACCCATGGTCTGCCTAGCTCTGTGCTGGCTGCTTGGGGGTAGGGGGAGAGTCTCAATAATTGTGCCATGAGGCAGCCAAGTGCAGAAGTTAAAAAGCAAGGATTCCAGATCCAGTGACCCAGGTTCGAATCCCGATCCTGTCACTTCTTACTGTGTGACAGTGTACTACTCACTCTGCCTCCCTGTGCCTCCGTTTCCTTGTCTCTAAAACGGGGATGGTGCACATTGCTGCTATTTGAACAGCCTGGTTCAGTTTCCATCGGGCATTCGCCGCCCCCTTCCTGAATGAGTCTCCCTCTTCGCCCCCGCTTCCTCAGAGACTACACAGCCTGCCCCAGTAGATGTGTCGTCCACTTCCACGTTGTCTTCCCCTCTGTCTGTGAGTCCCCATGGGCCACAGCCTGCCTTTCTGTACCCACTGCTTGAGCAGGGGGCAGTGGTATGCTGGCAACTGGGTCTCGAGTGAGCTGGGGTGTAAATGATTCTCAGCCCAGGGGAACGGGCCTGCTCTTCCTTCCACCCGTTCCTCCCCCTTCTCCGTCCCTGATGGAGGACGCTGACCCTCCACAGGGACCTTGCTTGTGCCCATCTTCCAGAAGGGGAAAGAGAGGCTTCAGGAGCGGGTGGGAACTTCCCAAGGGCTGGAAGCAGGCCTGGGGGGTGGGGGGTGGAAGGGTAGTGGCCCACGGTCCTGTGGTCTAGAATGGGCTGACGAGGGGGCCCAAGGTTTTGCCCATAATCCAAGAAGTTAACAGAGTCCCCAAATACTTTTCCTTGCACTGCTGAAATTCCCCCGTTGGCTCACTTATTTTCATCTTTTCCATAAAAATAAAACTGGAACAATAAGAATCATTCACACACCTAATTACTCTGTTGTTTCATGAATTTAGAGCTTGTTTGGCTAAGACTTTGGTTCCCACTGAAGTGGGACTCCTTGGGGTGGGGTGGGGTGCAGGGTGAAGGCCAGGACAGAAGGTAGGAGTCTGTGTGGACACTGGGGCCTCCTGAGGGCCCAGCCTCTGGCTACCTCTCTAGGCAGGCCAGGAACTTCCCAGAAGGAGCAGGCCTGACAGCGTCTGGTTGAGGGAGGGTGGCCAGAGGCAGTCTCTGAGACTCTGGTTGAGAGACCCATGATGGAGGACTTTCCAGTCATAATAATTTGCTGTTATTTATCGAGCGCTTACTATGTGCTGGGCACTGGGCCAAAGCACTTTGTCTGCGTTCAGAGATGCCTCTAACTTCCCTCGAGGTAGATGCTATCAGTATTATTATCCCATTTGGCAGTTTGAGGCGGCCTGGGGCCCAGGGACGGGAAGTGGCAGGGCTAGGATTATATCTAGCCTGTAGGACCCCATAGCTTCATGGGGCTGCCTGTCTAGGCCCCCTCAATCACCCAGAGGTGGCTGCTGTCTGAGGCTTGGGTGCCTGAGACAGCTGCCTCACCCGTGTCCTGGCCTCCAGGCCATCCGCTTCAGGGTCCTGGTGCTACTTCCTTCCTTGCCATAGTCCCGGGGCCCTGCCTCACCTGGGCATCTTGGGGAAAGTATGTATTTCCCAGGCCTCACCCTGCCCTGCTGTGTCAGAATCACACCGTGGGAGGGAGGGCTGGAAACCCAGATTTGAATCCCCTGGGGATTCAGAGGCCTGTGGACTCCAAGAACCACTGCTTAGCCCCATGAATTCCAGGAGAAGACCCCCGCCCTCTGGGACCCAGATCCCTATGACTCAGCCCCCTCCTGTGTTCTCCGCCTCCGCTCCACCCCCAGCCTCAACCCAGCCCTGCACACATTATGCCACGCCCCCTGCCCGCTCCTCCCCTCCCCCTGCCCATTGCTCTTATCCCAGCACCTGCTACTGCCGCTTCCTCCAGGGAACAGGTCCTGGGCTGGCTGTGGAACCCCCAAAGCTTGCTTAGTACTTTGGACAAATCCCTCGTCACCACTCTCCTCTTGTTACTGGGGACCAGCACACGGTCTGGGTGAACCGTGGTGGCCAGGGAAGGGGGACCAGGGAGAGCTGCCCATTAAGGCGGGGGACTCGTTCCTGGGCTGGGCACACAGGCACTCTCTGGGGGCTGGCACCATGCCTCACACAGAGGAGGCACTCGAGAAGTATTTCTTTTTTTTTTTTTTTTTTTAAATTTATTTATTTATTTAATTTATTTTTGGCTGCGTTGGGTCTTCATTGCTGCGTGCGGGCTTTCTCTAGTTGTGGTGAGTGGGAGCTACTCTTCGTTGCTGTGCGTGGGCTTCTCATTGCGGTGGCTTCTCTCGTTGCGGAGCACAGGCTCTAGGCGCGTGGGCTTCCGTAGTTGTGGCACGTGGGCTTCCGTAGTTGTGGCTCGCCGGCTCTAGAGCACAGGCTCAGTAGTTGTGGCGCATGGGCTTCCTTGCTCCGTGGCATGTGGGAACTTCCTGGACCAGGGCTTGAACCCTTCTCCCCTGCACTGTCAGGCAGATTCTTAACCACTGTGCCACCAGGGAAGCCCGAGAAGTATTTCTTTAGTACTTGTTGAATGGTAATTTTGAGAGTGGAAGGTGAGGGCCACTTCCGGAAACAAGGCAGATTGGCTGGTTTAGGTGAAAGATAGAGAAGGTGCCTTCTCGACCCATCGCCCAGGACTGTGAATGTTAATGGTCGTAACTCATATTTATGGCAGAAATGGGAACGAGATGCTGGTGCTTCCTTGCGTGATTTCATTTCAATACCTCAGGGGCGATGCACCAGCTCCCCCAGCCAGACTAGAAATCCAGCTTCCAGATTTCCTCTCAAGCCTTTTCTGCTGCTGTCCCTCTGTCCAGAATGCCCTTCCCCTCCTCTCCTGACCCATCCTTTAAGACTCCTTCAGGAAGCCACGCCACACCCCTACCCCAGTGGCAAGGCTGATCCTCCTCGCTGGGGATTTCTGCCTGTCCGTCCCCATGGGATGAGACCCGTGTGCAGGACAGGTCTATCGAGGGTCTGGCAGGGATGCCAGTGGAGTGAACAGAGAGGACTGGGTCAGGGGACTCGTGTGCAGGTCACCAGGGACAGCAGTGGGGTTGCTTTGCTGTTCCTTGTGTCTAGGTGGCAAAGGGAGGGGATTCTGGGAAAGACCAAGGGACCTCCCGGCGCAGCTCCTGAAGGCAACTGGCAAGTGCAGCCCAGTCAGTGACTGTCACCTCAGTCCAGAGAGGGGGCCATACTGGGGAGCTTGGGGCCACCGGGGAGCTGAACCGGCTCATTTCCCAGAGGGAAGATTGGATCCCGGGGTGCTTGGCACTGACCCAGGCCTTTGTGGTCTGTAGGAGGAGAGCCCAGAACTGTGGGGCTGCACCCCACACCCGAGGGGTGTTTCTCAATGGGGTCCAGGTTAGGGAGTGGATGAGAAGGAGTCAAGGAGAGCAGCGTCCCCAGGGCTCAGGTCTGCCCTCTGGTCCTCCGGTGTGGGAGACAAAGCTCCTTAGGAAAAACGTGTGTTGCCCCAAAGCTGGCAGGAAATCCGTGTCAATAGCTCATTCCAACAAAAATGTGCACAGGAAAAAACTCCGTAAGAACTTAAGCCAAAATGTTAGCCCAGGGGGTGGTGGGATGGTGGGTGGTATCATCCTGTTTCTTTCGCTGTGACGTCCAGATTCCCTAGAATGTACGAGAAACCTTTATAACCAGAGAGATGGAGGAATATTCTAAAGGAGAGAGGTAAGAAAAGGTGTCGTGGGCTTCCCTGGTGGCGCAGTGGTTAAGAATCTGCCTGCCAATGCAGGGGACATGGGTTCGAGCCCTGGTCCGGGAAGATACCACATGCCACAGAGCAACTAAGCCTGTACGCCACAACTACTGAGCCCATGTGCCACAACTACTGAAGCCCATGCACCTAGAGCCCATGATCTGCAACGAGAGAAGCCACTGCAATGAGAAGCCCGTGCACCGCAACAAAGAGTAGCCCCCGCTCGCCGCAACTAGAGAAATCCCGCGCACAGCAATGAAGACCTAATGCAGCCAAAAATAAATAAATTAACTAACTTAAAATAAAAAAAAAAGAAAAGGTGCCGTGAGAACAGCCACCTCCCCATATTTTGGATTCTGGGGTCACTGCTTGTGGGCAGCCTCCAGGGGGACTGGCTGTGGGGTCTCAGGGTGGGAGTTGGCCCGTCCCAGGCACATCCCCCAGAACAGGTGCACCCGTGGCAAACAGCTTGCGTCTCTCTCATTCCTGGAAATCGGGTCAGTGAGAGTCCAGGCCTGGGGCTACTGGGATGCAGCGCCCCGAGAATTCCGTCCCAACCTCTGACTTCCTATGGCGCCAGTCTGGCCTTCGCTCCTCTTCTCCCATGTACCCCACTTTCCAGCCTCGGGGCTGTTGCTGTGCTGGACCCTCCACCTGGAAAGCCAACCCACTCCACCCCAGGTGCTGCCACCCACCCAGGAAGCCATCCCTGCCCCTTCCAGCCAGGGGTGACCCCAGAGCTGTTGGCTTTACCCCCACACCCCTGTGCCCAGTGGGTGTGCATCGCCATTGACTGCCCTCCTGACGGACTCCTGCCTCGAAGTGCCTTTCCGCAGTCCAGCAGCGTGGTCAGGTTCTCCCCTGTGGTAATAGTATTCCTAACCACAGCTCAGCCCTGAGGCTGGGTGGGGACTCATCTCTGACTCCTCCATGGCCCCTGACTCTGTCCCCGGTACAAAGCCCTCATTCATTCATCCAGCACTTAATCACCGGGTGCCTACTATGTGCCAGGGGCTGGGCTAGGTGCCAGGGCACAGATCTGCCGACTGCAGGGTGTGAGCGTGTCTGTTTTTGTGCTTTGTGTGTGTGTGTGCGTCACCAGCGCGTGCTCACAGCAGGAGAACCTCCGTCATATGGA
The DNA here is from genome assembly GCF_008692025.1 of Phocoena sinus. Lineage (NCBI taxonomy): Eukaryota > Metazoa > Chordata > Mammalia > Artiodactyla > Phocoenidae > Phocoena > Phocoena sinus. The sequence continues at coordinate 9,179,831 of NC_045772.1, read as the reverse complement.
TGCGTGTCCCTCAGTCTGTGCCCATGTGTAACCGTGCCAGTCTTGATCATGCCTAGCTAATGCATTCAGCAGGCGTTTATTGAGTGCCCACAAGGGGGTGCCAGGCCATGACCCTGAAGATGAGTGTCCCAAGGTCTCTGCTCTTGGGAAGTGCCCATCTTGTCAGGCCATCCCAGTGCAGACTGGTGGGGACGGTGGCCAGCAGGGGTGGGGGTGGGCAGGATGGCATCCTGGAAGGACGGGGAGAAGGGTGAGGAGGGGCACTCCTGCCCAGCTGTGGGTGTGCTCTGCGATCCCCCGATGGCCCTGCGACCCCAAGCTGACCCTCCTTGCTGGTTTCACTGCTCTGAAGTGCTCCTGAAGGCTGATGGGGCTGGAACACGGAGTTGTGGGTTGTGAGCCCCGCTGCCAGTGCAGGGAGGGGAGTACAGTGCCCTGAAGAAGTAGCATGTTGGCTGGAGAGCCAGGGCTGCAGAACTTTCCATGAGAGCAGAACCTCGGGACCAGACCCCAGAACACAGCACCTAGAAGTAGAACCCCTCAATTCAGAAGAGAGAAACTGGATTATGGAATTGGAGGGGGGAAATGGAGCAGCAAACCTAGAATGTGGCCTGGAACGCGGAGCACTGATATCAGTCAGAGCTGGAAGGTCAAGTCCGTGTCCCCGGGGGTCAGTGGGAAACTGAGGTCCAGAGAGGATGGGGTGGTCCTGCACCTGGGTGAGCAGCAGTGGGCATGCACGTGGTCTCTGTTGAGCCAGGCCCTTCCCGTGGCCTGCTGGTACCTGACCTTGGACAAGGTATGTCCCCTCTCTAAGCCCCGGTCCCCATCTGTGAAGTGGGCTCGCGAAGATGAGCTGAGATGAAGCATATCACCTGGGAAGGGGGCGCTGCTCTGGGCGCCCAGGGTCTCCTGGGAGGTTAGTAGAATTGCTGAGACTGGGACCCCAGCCACCTGACCCCTGGAATGACCTTCGCACCTGTAGTGATGCTTCCGTCACTGCTGTTTCGTTCCCTCTCTCCTGCCCCACCGTCAGTGGGAAGTTTGAGCACTTGCAGGCCTGTTCCAGAATGCTCTCTGGATCCAGCAGTGGGAAGGACTAAGTAATTAAAGAAGCAAGAAGAGATTGGTGGCTTCCATGAAATTAAGGTGCGGGGCCCAGTGCCTGCAGCCCTGCGTGATGGCCCCTGCCATTTGGTGAGGGCTTACTGAGAGTCCCTGGTGGGGACTGACCCAAGGAAGCTATGGCCCCTCGCAGGCAGGGGCGGACAGAGAGTAATCGGGAAGGGAAAAGAGAAAAGGCTCATTGTTCAGCCTCGAGGAGGCTCACTGGGTGCCCAGAGCCGCAGAGCCAACCAGCTGTGCACCTGCTCCGTCAGAGCCACTCCCAGCAGGAGGTTAATTGTGCTCAGGTTCCCAGGTTGCAGGAGCCACAGGCTCTGGGCCAGGTGCAGCCCCACATCCGTCCCAGGACCCTGCAGGTGGTGTTACCAGCCTCCCTTTAATGGCTCAGCAGACAGGCCTGGAGAGGGTAGGACTTTTGCTTGGGGCCACAGAGCTGTGGGTGGCAGAGCCAGGGTTCAAGCCCATTTCTTCATTCAGCAGCGGCTGCTTGAGGCCAGGCCTGGCTCTGGGCCCTGAGCACACAGCGGTGAGCCTTGGTGGGCAGGATCCTAACCTGCTCGAAGCCATTGCTTCATTTTCCACCTTCTTCCTTCCCGTACTGCCTCCCAACCATCAGCCACCACGTTGCTGAGCACTGAGGATGGAACCGTTCCCTTGAGCACCACCAGCCCGTTGGAAGGGACCCTTCGAATTCACGTAGATGCGCCGCTTCACTGGGGCGTGCTGAGCCCGAGGTCACGTGGCAGGCAGGACTGGGACCTGCAGGCACTTTTCCAGGCCCCAGACCAGGCCTGAGAGCCCGGCGGTATTGACTGAAAAGTGCAGGTGTGTGGATGTGGGAGGAAGGTCTTTCATTCATTCAGCAAACCTCTGTGTCAGGCGCTGTGCTGGAGCTGGGGACCAGGGGAGTGGGGGGCAGGCCAGGGTTGAAACAGCTCGGCTCTTTCCATAGCCTGGGGTCAGGGAGACCTGGAGGAAGTCTAGTTCAGCTGAACCCTCCCCAGACCGGCATGGGGAGAGGGAGTGTAAGATTACGCAGAATCATCGAGCCTCCTGGAAGATCTGGACTTTATCCTGAGGACACTGGTTCTGAGCTAGGAGGGGCAGCGTAAGATGGGCTTTTGCTTGGCTTACAGGCACCTGGCTGGAGCCCTCTTGGGAAGGCCACTCCCGTTATGCCGGTGAGTACTGGTGGTGGTGCCACCAGTGAGGAACAGCGGCACGGGGAAAAGGGTGGGACTTGTGAGGTATCAGGGCATGGAATTGACAGGCCTAGTCATGCGGGGTCAGTGAGGGAGGATTTAGGGTGGTTCCTGGGCTCCTGGCGTGGGCGGTTAGGTGGATGGTTACACCCCTGACAGGTTCCAGGAGGAGGAAAGTTGGTAATGCCCGAAGCTGTACAAGCATCCTGGGTGCCAGGCTCAGGTCACAGGTTATCAGCTCAGGTTGTTGGAACAACTGAGCAAGTTCTTTGCGCCCTGCCTTTTTTTTTTTTTTTTTTTTTTTGCGGTATGCGGGCCTCTCACTGCTGTGGCCTCCCCCGCTGCGGAGCACAGGCTCAGCGGCCATGGCTCACGGGCCCAGCCGCTCCACGGCATGTGGGATTCTCCCGGACTGGGGCACGAAACCGTGTCCCCTGCATCGGCAGGCGGACTCTCAACCACTGCGCCACCAGGGAAGCCCCCCCCTTTTTTAAAATATTGATTGATTGATTTTTGGCTGCATTGGGTCTTTGTTCCTGTGCGCGGGCTTTCTCTGTTTGCGGCGAGCGGGGGCTACTCTTCATTGCAGTGCGTGGGCTTCTCATTGCAGTGGCTTCTCTTGTTGCGGAGCACGGGCTCTAGGCGCGCCAGCTTCATAGTTGTGGCACGCGGGCTCAGTAGTTGTGGCGCACGGGCTTAGTTGCTCTGCGGCACGTGGGATCTCCCCGGACCAGGTCTTGAACTCGTGTCCCCTGCATTGGCAGGCGGATTCTTAACCACTGCGCCACCAGGGAAGTCCCTTGCGCCCTGTCTTGCAGTGGAGGGTCCCAGGCATGATGGGAACTGACTCTAAAGCCCAGGTCCCCACCCTCCCTGCAGCCTGGCCCAGATCCCACTGGCTCTGCTCTTCTCTTCTCTTCTCTTCACTTACCCAGCCAGCACTCGGGCCTCCCACATGCACAGGTGTACCCACCACCTGCCGCCCTGTACACGTGGGGAGGTGCCCGTGGGAGTCCTTCCACTCCTACTGCCTAGGAACACGGGGGCCAACCTCTGCCTCCACCCTGGGCACGGGCACCGCTCCGCCCCCCACGTGGGCACTCACCTACCCCTGCCCCCCAGGGGGCAGCACATGGGACAAAGTCTCTCCAGCTATCGCTTGATTCTGTCACCCACCCTGCATCCTGCCTGTGCTAGAGAAAGCTCCAGGAGGACAGAGGAGGGGTGGGGTGTGCCCTCCCCTCTCTTCCCCCACGCTCAGGCCTGCTGGGCTGGAGATGGAGCTGAGGCTCCGAACTGAAGTGGCCCTTTGTACATTGTCCCTGGAGGATGGGCGAGCCTGGCAGGAGGGGCTGGCACTGCTGGGGCTGCCTGGGCAGGACGGCGCTGATCTCAGCAGGGCTGGGGGGGCTTCCTCTGGAGCAGTGGAGGGAGCCCTGCTAGGTGTGGCTGTGCACTGGCGGGCCTGCTGCCTCAGGCACCCCCAAACCAGATGATACTTGCCACTAGGGGTCTAGCATCACTTCTCATATGAGTTCCATCCTCATTCAACAGCTGTTTATGGAGCTCCTGCTCTGGGCCAGGCTTTGTCCTAGGGGGTGGGGAGTAGCAGTGACCGATGACTGGGGCCCATGGTGACCCTGCTCTCATGTTGTTGACATTCCAAGCGAGCAGGGTGTGGGTGGGGGAGACAGACCACTAACACATAAACAAGGAGACAGATAGCTTCAGCGGTGAGGAGTGTCGTGGAGCAGATGACCTGGGAGGGGACGGCCCCTTTAGCTGGCTAGGCAGGAAGGCCCCTCTGAGCAGGCGGCTGGCATGTGGAGATCTGAGGGAAGGGCATTCCAGGCGGAGGGAACAGCCAGTGCGAGGACCCTGAGACGGGTGAGCCTGGGGTGTGGAAGGGATGGGAAGGCAGGGACTGTGGCTGGAGTCAAGTGGACCAGGGAGGCGAGGTCAGCAAAGATGCAGGGAGTGGGCCTGTGGGTGCAGAGAGGAGTTTGGATTTTATTCTGAGTGTGATGAGGGGTTTGCGCAGAGGGATGTGGCCTGATGGGGATTCGCAGTGACAGAATTGGTGGGCTCAGTGCCAAATGAAAATGCAGGGCCCCTTGCTCAAAACTTAAGAATTTCAAGACAGAAAATAAAGGGAAGGCGGGGCCGGTGAGGAGGAGTAGAGGCATTTTGGAGGGAGGTGCCAGCAGGCCTAGCACCGCCCCAGCCAGGCCATCCGGGCACGTGGTGAGGCTGTGTGGAGAGCCGGCATGAACTCAGCCTAGGAGATCAGAGGACTGGTCTCTGTCAAGGTGCTTTGGGCGTTACCCCGTTTAATTCTCCTGAGGTGAGGGGCTGGGATGATCCCACGTTGTTGACAGGGACTCCAAGGTCCAGGGATATTGAGTGACCTGCCCAGGATCACACAGGGGGTCGAGAAGGCGCAGGGGCCGGATTTGAGTACCGTTCCCCTGGAGTTTGGATTCCAGGGAGCTGCTGCCCCACTGCTCTGTCATTGAGGGCTCTCGCTCCTGAGAGATGGGGCTGGGGGCATCTCACATCGTGCCGGGCCCAGAAATGAGTTCTTGTAGAGGCACAAAGTGCTCAGCCCCGGTCTGACTGGCCTTGTTTTTCCTCACTGTGAGTCTGGGAGGTGTGGGTGCTCTGATTTCCATTCCACAGATGTGGAGACTGAGGCAGGGCAGGGCTGGCCTCGGCCCCTGGACTTGTCTGCTCTGGCCGCCCTCTCTTCCTGGCGGGTCATTTGGGTCTGGAAGGCCGAGTGGCTGGGAGGTGGGCCAGGAGCTGCAAGCCCGAGGTGCAGGGGTCTCTGGGGGGGTTTCCCCCCCACTGGCCTCAGTGGGCTCCGTAAGGATGTGAGCAATAGGCCTGCGTGGGGCGGGGCTCCGTCCACATTCGCCGAAGGACTGGCAGTGTGTTACTGTCATGAACTGGAAGAAGCCGGGTTCTCCTCAGTCCTTCAATCAGAAGCTCTATTAATGAGTAATAGTCTGCCCGAGTCATTACTGCAGCCTCCCGCTGACTAGGCTCCACCTCGGCTGGACCCTGGCCTCCTCTCCCTTCCTGCTTTCTCTCCCTTCTGGCAGCGGCACCGCACGCCACCCCGCCTCTCCCAGCCCTTTCCCTGCAGAGATGACCCAGCCCCTGGGCCCTTGGGACGTCCCCCTACTTGGGGGTGTCCTCTCAACTCTCCTCACTCGGGCCTCCAGCCACCCTACTGGGTGGGGCTGATCCTATGTGACAGAGGGAGACACTGAGGCACAGGGGGGCTGCAGGGCAGGCAGACAGACCAACAGGAAGTTTCTCTCCCGAGCAAGCTGGGTGGAGGCGCCCCTGCAGCGCCGCGCCCCCGGGAGGCGAGGGCTAAGCTGCATTGTGAGGAGGGGAGAGGAGGGGGGAGGAGGAGTCCCAGGGGTGTGGGGCAGTGTGTTTAAAGGGCTCTGATGCATCCCACCCTCCAGCAGCACGAATGCTGGCAGCTCTGCCGGCCAGCCCCCTTCTGCTCCAGGGCCCGATTTACGGCTTCACCCTCTCGGGAGGACCCCGGAGAGGGCCATTCCTAACACAGAGAACTAATGCCTTGCCAGTGGTGGACTTGGACGTGGAGCCAGGCAGTACGGTAGCTGTTTGGGGGTCTGCTCTGAGCCCTCTGATTTCTCATCCCTGGCCAGCCTCTTTTCCCACTCCCGGAGAGCTGGGCCCCCGTGCAGGTGAACGGCCCAGGTTCTCCTAATGGGCAGAGTCGGATTCAGACCCGGGTCCCCCAGCTCCTCTCCCCGCCCCCAGCCCCCGCTTTGTTCGAGCCACTGGGTCCCACCAGTGGGGCGAGTTTGCTTCTGAGCTCTTCTGCGTGGACCTCCGTGTCCCATCCGCGTCCCGCTGGATGTGCCCAGCAGCCCCTTGGGAGTCAGAGCACAGGTCGCGGTGAACTTCTGCCCAGAGAGCGAGCAGGCAGAGACTCCAAGAGGAGTTGGGCTCGCGGTCTACTGAGTGCAGGGCACCGACAGGCCCCTCACCTGTGACACGGAAACGCCGGGTGCCCTCACCTCCTCAGCTCCTGGCTCTGGGGAGCGGCTCCCGCAGCGGGAGGCTGCCTTGCCCTGCCGCTCAGTTAGTGTTTGTACCTCGTAGATAGAGGTGAGGCCACCCTGCTGGGAAGAGGTGGAGCCAGGAAACCAGCCCTGATGAAGGGCAGAGCTGGTGTCAGGCCAGGCCAGAGTTGGCCTGCGCTCAGCTTGGGGTGGGGGACAGCCTCCAGGGAGAAACAAGCCATACAGGCCGGGAGGGGGGCGGGAAGCACGGTGCAGCCGCCGGGATGGGACACTGCCTTACCTGCGGCGTGTCACGCCAGGACCCGAGGCAGGTACTGGGTCAGGTGAGGGGAGGGTGGGCCTGGGGGTTCCAGGGAGGTGCCAGGCAGAGATCAGGGTGGGGTGATGGGTACCGCGAGGGCCCAGGGGCTGGTCGGCCACTCTGCTGCCGCCTAGAGGGTGAGTCAGGCTGGTCACTCAGACTCTGAACCCCTCTCCTCGCCTGTGACGGTGATGGGGGCTAATGGAAGGATCAGATTAGAGCTAAAGCACTTAGTGCACCTGCCAGAGAGTGGCTCTGGGATAGGCCTCAGGTGGGCGCTCTTCTTCCCCCCATACGGTGACAGGCTGGTAGGGGTGGCCACGGGCGTGGGGGTCTGTGTGTCCCCAGGCCATACGGCCAGGCCCAGCTGGCGAACTGCAAGCAAACAGAAACCCCTGGGTGGTGGGTGCAGTCGGTGCAGGGCCCTCCCTCACTGTCTCTGAGCTCCAGGCCAGCAGGGCTAGGGAAAAAGTAAAGGGCAAGGTGGGGATAGAAGTTGAAGAGAGGGAGGGTGTGGGCAGGAGGGCAGTACACGTGGGCAGACGACGACCCCTGGCAGGGGTCTGCAGGAGTCAGGTCCCCTAAGGAGCTTCAGGCCTCCAGAGCTCCTGAAGTCCAGGCCTGGCCTCAGAGGTTTCTCGACTTTTTAGAGCACCAGACCCCCTTCCGGCTACTGGAGACCGCAACATGGGACCCTGTCCAGGGTGATCTGTTCCCATTGGAGTTGGTGGGGGATGGGAAAGGGCTCTGGGGCTCCTTCAGCCTTTCAGGGAACCCTGGGTTTTGTGAAATGCGGTGTTTTTGTTTGTTTTTTTTTTTTTCGGTACGCGGGCCTCTCACTTTTGTGGCCTCTCCCGTTGCGGAGCACAGGCTCCGGACGCACAGGCTCAGCGGCCATGGCTCACGGGCCCAGCCGCTCCGCGGCATGTGGGATCTTCCCGGACCGGGACACGAACCCTCGTCCCCTGCATCGGCAGGCGGACTCTCAACCACTGCGCCACCAGGGAAGCCCTGAAATGCGGTTTTAAGTCAATGCAGCCCAGCCTTGAGAGTGCCACGGGGGAAGGGGGCGCTCACACTGTTCCAGGGGGAGTCAGGGTGGGGGGGTGGGGCGGGGAAGCTGCCGGCAGAGGGGTTTTGGGAGGGTGCAGCTGTCCTGGGCACGGGGCTCTGGTGGCTGGTCTGGGCGCATGCCAGAGCCAGGAAGGACTGTGACCCACAAACGCAGGCCCACGGGCTCCTGCTGGGGGCCGGGGCAGACGTGCAGGGGCCTTTGACCCGGGCTAGGCTCAAGGCAGCAGCCTAGACTTTGTGCGGGAAAGCCTGAATGAGAAGCCACAGCGGTGGCGTGTGGGTGTGAGTCCTGCTGCTGCCAGCTGAGTCTCAGGCAGGTCCCTCAGCCCCTGTGCCCCTCTCCTCCTGCCCAGTTGCCTTGAGGATAATGGAGTAAGGCCAGCTCACACAGCGGCTGGCACCCGCGGCACTCAGTAAGTGCTAGCTGCCCTGAAGAAGGCGGTCTGATGGAGGCGCCATCTCCTGGGAGGAATGTTCCAGGCTTGCTGCTCTCCAGCCCTGCCCAGCTAGAGGGTGTAGCTGTGTTGACCTCAGTAAAGAGGTAAACTGAGGCCAGCTCAAAGAGGTGAGGACTTGCAGTTTGGGACAAGCAAAGTGGAGCCAGCTACGTGCGAGTCTGTGGAGGGTTGGGGGCAGGTCGTATTTACGGGCAGGGACTGTAGAGGGGAGAGTTCAGTGAGGGTTTGTTAAAATCAGAAACAAAAGGAGACCAGCCTTAAAAGCTTCTTGAGCAGACAGGATCAGTCTAGTCACACAAACAAAGCTCAGGGCTTCCCTGGTGGCGCAGTGGCCGAGAGTCCGCCTGCCGATGCAGGGGACGCAGGTTCGTGCCCCGGTCTGGGAGGATCCCACGTGCCGCGGAGCGGCTGGGCCCGTGAGCCATGGCCGCTGAGCCTGCGCGTCCGGAGCCTGTGCTCCGCAACGGGAGAGGCCACGACAGTGAGTGGCCCGTACCGCAGAAAAAAACAAAAAAAAAAACAAAAAAAACCAAACAAGGCTCATCTGGTCCGCTTTGTGAGACCAACTCGACCTGGGTCATCTTCCATTCTGCCTCTGGCAAAACTTTCCAAGGGTTTTAGGAGGCAACCTCTGATCAACCCTCCAATCCAAGAAAATCCCATCACTATCAGTTTTCTGGAAATCCGGCATTTACAGGAAATCAAGTCTCCTGGTCTTTAAGTTTTGTCTCCCTGAGGGCACATGCGTGAGACTCTCCATTTTACATCTTCTGGTTCTATTTTAGATTGAAAATCTTTCGCAGCAGCCTTAGGGTTGCTGACCCAAGAGGGTGCTGACCAAGATGGGGTGCCCAGGCTTCTGCCTAAGGAGCCCCTGAAGTGTGGGGAGTGTCCTTGCCACTCCTCGAGGCCCTACACCCCCTCACAAGACTTGGGGCCCCTGCTTTGCTGCCGCTGCACTGGGATTCCCGACACACAGGCTTCTGTGCCCTTGGCCCAATGCCTGGGCTGCTGTCCCTACTCTGCGCGGTGGCTCCCTCTTGACCTTGGGTCTCGGCTGAAGTGTCCTCTCCTCGGGAGGCCCTCCCTGATGCCTGGCATCCTCTGTTGGCCGGTTCTCTCATTTGTCCTCTGTCCCTCCACTGGACTGAGCTCTGTGAGGACCTCATCCCCTCATCTTGTTCCTGCTGCACCCCCAGCTCCACACCCGGGGCCAGTCTGCTCTCTCCACCCACCCCAGGACAAGGCAGAAGCACCGGCGGCCCGACCTCGGTCCTCATATGCCCGCAAGGCCCTCTCACAGCCCCAGGGTGGCTTCCCTCCAGCCTGGCCCAGCGCCCCCAGATCCCCGTGCCTGAAATTCTGCCGTAGCGCTCCTTGCTCTGGCTTGTCCCGGACACTCACTGAACGTCTGTCTGTCTGGGCCCCGGGCCGGGCGTGGGGAGCGCGGGCCCCACCTGGCTTGGAGAATTCAGTGTGGGAGCGGAGGCTGGAGAGGCAGGGGACCAGCCCAGTTGCTGCTGAGGTTTGCCATGACAGGGCAGAAGCAGGGGCTGGAGGAGGCAGTCCGGTGGTGCCCGGTCACACGGAGGGGGGGTTAGGGTTAGGTTTAGGGCTGGGGCACCTTGGAGGGGTGCCGGATTTGGGAACACCTGTTCTCAGGGATGTTTGTATGTCTCTGCGTCTAGCCCCTCTCCTTGTCCCCAAGGCCACCCAGGAGTCCCTGCTTCCACCTCAGAGGCCTTGGTCTCCCTCCTCCTGTGACAGACATTCACCGTGTGCCCCTCACCAGCTGTTGTTTCACGCACACTTCCTGTTCCAGGCACTTTAGATGCGCGGACCGCTCACCACAGCCCTGTGACGTGGACGCCATTATAGCCCCATTACACTGCTGCAGGGAAATGGCGAAGCCCTGCCGACTGGCTGCAGGGTCTGGACACTGCCTCAGGTGGCCTCTGTGCAGATCCAGGCCTAGGCCCCGCCCCCAGGCTTGGGGCAGTGTGTGTCCCGGCCTCGCACTGACCACCTGCACCTGCCTGTCCTCCACGGCTCTGCTTCTACTCTTCTTCCTTCCCAGACTCTCCCCAGGTCCCGCCTCCAGCCCCCATGCTCAGTCCCAGGATGTCTGGCCCCAGTGCCCCCGGGGCCGCATCCCTCCCGCTCCCTCCCTCAGTCACCTAGTATTTAGCAGGTACCTCATCACCAGCTCACCACTGCCCCCTCGCTTCAGCACCACGGCTGTCCTGCCGTGTGTCCTCCCTGCCTCAGCTCCTCCACAGTCTGTCTAATGCTGGGCGGTCCAGTGGAGTAGCCACTAGCACACGTGGCTATTAAAACTGAAAATTAAATTAAATTTTTAATTAGTTCCTCAGTCTCTCCTGTCAATTTCAAGGGCTCAGTAGCCACACGTGGCTAGTGGATGGTGCATGGACAGCCCAGGCCTAGACGTTTCCACCACTGCAGACTGTGCTGTTGGACAGCTCTGGATGCAAACAGATTGATCACCCTGAGGCACAGGCTGTTGGGGTCGCTCCACTCAGAGCCTTCAGTGGCCTGGGGCTCAGGCCAGTGTCACCTTCCCCTGCCCCCTTTAAAAGTGGAGGCTGTGTGGGTCTCAGACCCTGGAGAGCACTGGGGTTGCACAGATGAGCGGAGGAATGCTCTACAAGTTGATTTACCCTCTGAGCCTCAGTTTCCTCATCTGTAAAATGGGGACAATGATACCTCCCAAGATGGTTGTGAGGGTCAAGTATAAGTAAAACCCCCAGCTGACAGCTGGCACAGGTTTAAGCACGTGCTAGTGGTGACCATCGAGTTAACGTGAATAAGGCAAGGCAGCTTTCAAGACCGGGGTCACAACAGCTGTGAACTTCGGTTCTGGACGGTGGGAGCCACTGCAGGCTTCTGAACACAAACGCCCCACTGGCTGGTGCCTGAGGATGACTCATCTGTTTAGCCTCCAGTGCTGTCCAATAGGACATTCTGGGATGGTGGAAATGTTCTATATCTTCACCGCCCATGGGCTTTTGGGGACAGAGGCTGATGTCCTGGGTGGGCCAGTGACCAGTGGGAAGAGGGGAGGAAGCCCCAGGGAGCCGAGGGCAGGTCCCAGCCTTGGAGACTAACTTTCCCAGGCACGTGCTAGCCACTCTGTGGGAAAGTCCTCAGGCACCTGAAGGGGCTGGGGTCAGGTGGAGTGGGGAGGGGTTTGGAGGAAGGAGAGAGAGGGCTAGGGTGCACAGAAGTTTGCTGTGGAGTAGCAGGGAGGGGGTGGGCTTCAGCATGGGCATGGGACTGAGCCTTCAGCCAGGCTCCCACCCTGGAGCCGAGCCAGCAGAGAGAGTGGGGCCCAGACCCTTGTGCCCAGGGAAGTGGCCTGGGTGCCCCGTCCGGCTAGTCCAAGAACTGGCTCCCAGTATGGCTCTGCCTCGCCTCTCTCGGCCTTGGTGTCCTTATCTGTGGATGGGAAGAGCGGCAGCTGCCCCACCCCCAGCCCATGGTAAATAGGTTTTGTCAGCACATTCTGGTCACCTGGGCAGAGGGAGTTCTTGGCAGGGGCTGGCCCCTTGAGCCGATTCCCTCTCTCCAGGGAGTGCCAGGGGAGCAGAATTCCTGGGGACTGAGGGTCATGATACACCAGACCCTCCCTTGGCCAAGACATTCATGCTTAGCCTGGGACAAGACTCCCAAATCTGCAGCCCCACTGGGCTCCAGGTCTACCTGTTGGCAGGTGCAGGATGCTTGGGGAGTCTCAGTTTCCATCTGCTCCATTCCCACAAGCCCTGGCTGGCTGAGCAAGTAGCTTAGCCTTCTATTTATTTATTTATTTAATTTATTTATGGCTGTGTTGGGTCTCCGTTGCTGCGTGCGGGCTTTTCTCTAGTTGCGGCAAGCGGGGGCTACTCTTCGTTGCGGCACGTGGGCTTCTCATTCCGGTGGCTTCTCTTGTTGCGGAGCACGGGCTCTAGGTGCACGGGCTTCAGTAGTCATGGCTCGCGGCCTCTAGAGCGCAGGCTCAGTAGTTGTGGCACACGGGCTTAGTTGCTCCATGGCATGTGGGATCTTCCCGGACTAGGACTCAAACCCGTGTCCCCTGCACTGGCAGGCGGATTCTCAAAAACTGCGCCACCAGCTAAGCCCCAGCTTAGCTTCTTGAAGCTAAGGCTTCTTGAAGCCTCCATTTCCTCATCTGCAAAATGGAGACACACATATACCTTCCTTCAGGGTTGGCCCCATGAATGTGCCCCTGATTTCTCTCCAGCCCTTGCATCGGCAGTGCCTGGCTCACAGCAGGTTCTTGGTAAATGTCCGCTAGCAGCCTGGATGATGTGCTGGTGTAGGCTTGTTTTTTGTGGAGCTTGCCTGATGGATATGAACCAAGGGAATGAATAAAACAAGGAGAGACGAAGGAATAAACACAGCGTCAGCTGTTTCTCCCATCTTGCCAGAACTCTGGAATCTATCATATTCTGTAGCCACCTCCTCTGCCTGTCTTCTCCGTGTGGGATTATGGAACCTCACGTTGGAAAGACCGTTATTTAGTTTCAGAGTCAGGTGGTGGTTGCCGTCTTCTGATCCCTGAGACGCTGATTGCTTCTGCTTAACTCCAAGGAAGAACCCAGAAGTGGTAGCGGAAGTTCCAGGGAGGCTGATTTAGGCCAATAGGAAGAACGATTTCTAGCAGTGCAAATGTCCTGGGATGGGCTGTACTAAGGATTGGACAAGCAGAGGCCAGATGGGCACTTGGCAGGGACACTGGCCTAGGGTGAACGTTTGGGCAATACTCTTTTTCCAGGGTCCTTCAAACCTTGGGAGAGGAGTCTGGACCCTCCATGGGGCTCCAGATTTCCCAGTTCTGGCCTTGGTTCTGAAAGCCAGATGAGTCACTGAGAATGCCCTGCAGGGTGGTGGGGGCCAGTCAGTAGTAAGCAGCCCCCCAGTTGGCCCAGTCCTTTAGCAGAGCTGGCCAGGAGGAAGGCCTGGCACACGGAACTGGCAGAGCCCTTTGGTAACATGGGGCAGAACTGGGACTGGGTGGAAGTCAGCCTTCAGCTCAGAGTCAAGACGCCCTTTGAAGCAGATGGGTGGTGGTGAGGGTCCATCTGAAGGTACTTTTAGGTTGGGGGTTGTAGATGGGCCAATTCCTGCCAGGAGTGGAGACTGAGGGTGGGCTGTGCGACCTCCAGGATTCCCCCATGGATATTCCAGGAGCACCCTGAGCACCTACTAGGTGTCGTACCTGTTCCCTGCTGGCCCGTTCTCCCAGTTGGAGGAGTTGAGTGCCCTGCGGATCTCCCAGAGCTGAGGACCCAGGGATCACAGCTGTCACCAGGGTGTTGTAAGGCAGGTGGGGAAGGGGGCCAGAGGGTGGCAGACAGGGGAAGTGGCCATTAGGACGGAAGCTGCTGAACCACAGGGGAGGCTGGCAGGGGCCAGGGTGACGCTGGCCAAAGGCATCCCAGGGCGGAGCTAGGACCCTGGTCAGCGCATGTGAGCTCAGGACCACGGAGAGCTCCACAGGAGATTCCTGTCACCCGGTGACAGCTGTCAGGGTGCGTCTGTACCCGGGAAGCTGCTGCCCACCTGGCTAGCCCCGAAGTCACAGCCTGTGGCCTCCAGGGAGCACCTGTCTTCTCTCTGGCCAGGAGCCCCCACTGGACTCAGCCTGAGCCCAGACCCCAAGGTAGTGACTGGGTCATGGGGTGAGGCTCACCTGCTCCGTCTCACCTCATAATCGTATCAAGCAGAGCCCAAGGAAAGAGGCCACAAGGAGAAGGGAGAAGTGGGAAGCGGGAGGGAAGGAAGAAAATCTGCCCAGCTAGAACCTTCTGGGCACGGGCACGGCTGCAAGTCAGTACAGAAAGAGGAGGCCCGGGGTGGGCTGGTCCTGCCACTATCCTGGGTCTGGGTCAGCCTCCGGCATCCATGATTATCTAGCTACCAGGAAGCACCTGGCCCATCCCCCATCCCCTTCACACCGGAAACCCAGGCCCCTGGGGCTGGGAGCAACTCACGGAGCGTGTGTATGTGTGTGTGGGCTCTTCTAGGGAGGCTCCCAGAGACCCTCACAGTTCTTCCCTCCTTTCCTTGGAGCCCCAGGACACGGGTCACTCGTTTCCCAGCCCACCCCCCGTCAGGCTCAGGTTCTGTCCGGGCTCCACTTGGGCTCCCACTCTGCTCCTTGCTGCTCTTAAACAAGGCAGCACCTGCCAGGGCCCAGGCCCTGCCAGGGGCTCGGCTCCGAGCCTTTGCACCAGCTGCGACCCCCCGCCTGAAGTCCCTCTCTACTCTTCTTCCAGGCGGGAGAATACCACTAATGATAAGAAGAGCTGAAGCTTATTGGGCTCTTACTATGTGCTAGGCTCTCTGCATGGATTATTATTCGACCCTCATTTTCTAGATGAGCCAAAGGAGGAATGTTACTCACCTGCTCCGGGCCACACAGATAGGAAATGGCAGGGTCGGGACTGGAGCTGGGCAGTCTGATTCCAGAGTCTGTGCGCGCGCGAGTGGCTGTGCACGTGGAGGCGGCTCTGGAGGCCCCTGCCTCGGGGGCTCGTGTCCAGCTGGGGAGACAGACATCCGCGGAGATGGGCTGAGCATGGCGAGCGCTGGGAAAGGGGCAGGGGTGGGGCTGTGGATTGGTCTCTCCGATTTGGTGTCTCATTTGAAGTGGGCAGGGCAGTGCTTAGAGAGAGGACCCTGCAGAGAGAGCTGCCTCCAGCCCCAGCTCCGCCATTGCCCATCTCCATGGTGGCTGTTGAGGGGTGGCCTCCGCCCCAGTCCAAAGCTGGTCCATCCTGCAGGTCCTGGATGCACCGAATGCGACTCCTCGCTCACACTTCACATCCAGGTCATCGGCAATCCAGCAGAATCTAACCGCTTCCTGCAGCCCCGCCTCTTGCCCAGACAGTGCAGTGTCCTCCTCGCCACTCTCCCTGCTTTGCCCTCGAGGCAACAGTCTGCTGTCGGCCAAGCAGCCCAAGTGAGGCTGTTCAGGCTGGAGGCTCCGCTCAGAATCCTCCCGTGAAAGCCGCACTTCCAGCCGCGGCCCCGGGCCCCGTGTGATCCAGCCTGTCCACCTCCCTCCGCTCTGCCCTCCGTGTGTTTCCTCGCTCGTGGGCGGCAGACGCTGTCCTGGGTGCTGGCTGTCCTGTTGCCCGGAGCCTGCTGCCCCTGCACCCTCGTCCTCTGGCCTCACTCTTCTCCGTGAGGCCCTCCCTGGCCACCTGATGACCACTGCACCTGCCCCCTCCTGTCCTTTACCCTGTTTCAATTTTCTCCAGAGCACGACTCTTTGTAACATACCATATGATTGGCAGCGGTCCCTTGCCCTGCGCACGCCTGTGCCCGCTCCACGGGGCGGGGGTTCTTGTCACCCGCGTCCCCTGTGCTCCCAGGGC
Source organism: Phocoena sinus (assembly GCF_008692025.1). Taxonomy (NCBI): domain Eukaryota; kingdom Metazoa; phylum Chordata; class Mammalia; order Artiodactyla; family Phocoenidae; genus Phocoena; species Phocoena sinus. Next base: position 9,164,198 of record NC_045772.1, on the reverse strand, counting down.
CAGCACAGCACCTGGCACCCAGTGGGCTCTCAGTAAGTAGTCGCTGAGTGAATGGAGGAGACAGGTTGGGTGACACCCCGCGGGGGGTCGTGTGGGTCAAATGCAATTGTGGCTGTTCCATCCACTGGGTTGTGTTCCCTGGTCACTGGTGGACTGTCCGTGGGACCCTTATCACCCCACTGGGGTTGATCTTGGCAGATGGAAGGGACCCAGGACAGCTTTACCACTGGATGAAATCCCATTATTGACCCCACAGAATTGAGTCTGACCCTTACTAATTGTGTGTCACTGAACAAGTTATACCATCTCTCTGGCCTCGGTCTCCTCGTCTGTATAATGGAGAGGACAAGGGTACCTGCCGCGTGTTGGGGGATCCAGTGAGAACATGCGTGTAATGTGCTCAGGACAGTAGCTGGCCTGTAAGGGTCAGCAATCATCAGCTTTATCATTACACCTGGTGGTTCTGGATGAAGCTTTATAACAGAGGTAGAAATGCTGGAGCTGGGGCCAAATTTGGTTCCATGGCTTTAGCCCACAGCCAGGCCAGCTGCTCCAGGGAGGGCTATGGTCTCAGCTGTCAGGAGGGAGAGGCTGGCTCAGGCACAGGACTTATGTTCAGGTCCTGTTCAGTCACCTTCTTAAGGTTTTTTGGGGAAAGTCTCATCATCTTTCTGAGTCTCAATTTCCCCACCTGTAAAAATGGGGCGTTCACAGTCCTCAGTCTCCCAGGGGTGGTGAGACTTACATGAGACCCCGGGTGCCAATGCTTATTTATTTGTTTTCCTATTAATATGCCATTCAGTCTAAAAAATGTATCTGAAGCACTTATCAAAATACTTGAAGATAAGATAAAAAGGGATCGGGCCAAGAAGAGTAAGTTTAAAAAACACAGGCAGCTGTGTGTGAAGGTGTCCTGGAAAACTTGGCCTGTGACGCACTGACTTGCTCTGGGCCAACCACCGTGTGTCTGTGAGCCTCCTAGCAGCCCGAGCGATGAGGGAGACACACTCGGTTCCATGATTCTTGGCAGCAAGCCAGGCTGGGGCCTTATCAAACGGCCTCACCCTGAAGACCCCAGTGATTAAGAGGGGGATCCCAAGCACCGGTGAGTCTGTCCTCTGAAGCGCACAGCTGGCCAGGTGTAACTAGATCCTGAAAGCCAACCTGACCAGGGAGCCAAGGGGCAGCTGGGTCAGTGTGACCTCAGCAGGGCTGTAGGGGCCCCTTTGCTCTAAGCAGGGCATTCACTTGCCTCCTTGAGTTTCACTGACCTTCCTAAGGCCTTTGTTCACTGCTGCCAGGGAATTTAGTCTGAGCGGCAGCCCCGGCCTTGCCCTTCACAGCTCACGGCCAGTTCAGTCCAGCAAGGGCTGGGATTGGGGTGCCCCACAGAGACACGCCCCAAGTGGGGACAAATAATCCGCCAGAAGGATCAGGGCTGCCTTGCCAGGTCCTACAAGCCCTCGGGTGGGTCACTCTGGAGGCTTCTGCAGTGTCGCCTTGTACCTAGTCCCTACCCCAGCAAGACCTCCTATCCGCCTGCCTCTGTTGGGCCTCAGCCCTTTGCCCCTCCACTCGCCCTGCTGGCCTGGCCTGCCTGGTCTCGCTTTGCCAGAGCAAGGCTGGAACCCATGGTGGGGAGGGGAACCTGGAAGACACACTTCAAAACGTTGCCAAGGAGCAGCCCTCCCTCCTGCCTCCCAGTGGAGACCTGTCCCCGCTCTGCCCCTGGGGCAGCTGACATTTAGCAGAGGTCAGGCCCTCACCCCCGATTGTCCTGCCTCCTATAGTCAGCTGTGCCGGCCCCCCGATGGCAGGCTCCAGGGTGTCAGCATTTAAACTGGAGGAGGGGGGACATCTGGGTCCTGAGAGCACAAGTACCGCCCTGGCCAGCGGGATCGGCGACTCGACTGCTTCTCACTAGCATACTCAGGACTCCTCACCAAGGTGAGGCCGGGGAAGGCGGGCCTCCCCCACAGAATGAAAGGGTTGGTGGAGGTGGTCCTTAAAGTTTTGTCCTGGGTCCAACATTTCATGATTTTGTGCCTTATGACCATGTAGCTTAGAGAAAATTTATGTTGGAGTCTTCCAGCCTCAAGCTTTGAAAGAAGCGAAAGTTTATTGAGCACCTGCTGTACGGCAGGAACTCCGTGCCCATTTCACAGATGTAGAAACTGAGGTTCAGAATGGTGAGGAGCCTTGCTTAGGTTAGGATATGGAGGGGAGGGTATGGCAGCAAGGCACCCAAATGACCCAGAGGAAGAACCAAAGACGTTAAGGGGAAGCCACAGAAAGGAACATTTTAAGGGAAGGGACAGCGTCCCCTACACAGGGATCTATGGAAGGGGACATGAAAACACCAGGTGCCAAAGGCCGCTTTCTGTCCCAGCCCCTCCTGTGACTCTGTAGGTCATCCCAACCAAGTATGATAATAATTATAAAAAACTGAGAACAGAAAAATTGCATGTAAGACCGGTGATACACCTCAAACACATGAACTGCTTATGGCTGGATATCAATCTACTGCCTGGCATGGGGTAATGAAGGGGAACTTTTACTTAATTTTGTTCTTTAAATATGTTAGAATTAGAAGTGTTCCCTTGAGATCTGGGAATTTTTTCAGTGAAAAAGGTTTGTAAATATAGCCACAGAAAATATAGATAAAGAGACAGAGAGATGGACAGATAGAAGGAGAAAGCACCGTGGGTGGTGCAGGGAAGGGACCCCACCTCCGCAGCCTGCGACCCACTCTCCCCCTCCCTTGGGGCCTGGAAGCCCCCTGGGGCAGGTTCTGCACTGCAGGGTTGCGCTTTTCCCAGGATGCATCTTGTTCCTGGAGCAAAGCCTAACAATGCAGCTGGTACAGTCAGGGTGGGGTGGGCAGGTTGCCAGGGGTATGTGTGGTGACCTGGTGGTCTTGGAGGGGAGAGGTTGTGGGAGTGGAGGGGTCCTGAGCCTGGTGGGGTTTCCTTGATGCTGGGGCTTCCAGGGGTCCTTGGTGCAGTGAGTTGGACTCGCAGGCTTGACTTCTAGAGGAGTCGCCTGGAGGTGACTTCCTGCAGGGTCACCAGGCGCTGGTCAGGACATGCACAAACACGGTGGCAACAAAGCCCTCCCCATTCCCTCCCTTAGGAGAAGAGCCTCAGGCTCCCCTTGCCCGGGTCTGCAGACCCCTGACCCATCTGCTGTCTCCCTGTTTCCTGCAGGATGAAGATGAGACGCTACAAGCTCTTTCTCATGTTCTGTATGGCCGGTCTGTGCCTCATTTCCTTTCTGCACTTCTTTAAGACCCTGTCCTATGTCACCTTCCCCCGAGAACTGGCCTCCCTCAGCCCTAACCTGGTGTCCAGCTTCTTCTGGAACAATGCCCCGGTCACGCCCCAGGCCAGCCCCGAGCCGGGCAGCCCCGACCTGCTGCGTACCCCGCTCTATTCCCACTCGCCCCTGCTCCAGCCGCTGTCGCCAAGCAAGGCCACGGAGGAAATCCACCGGATGGACTTCGTGCTGCCCGAGGACACCACCGAGTACTTCCTCCGCACCAAAGCCGGGGGCGTCTGCTTCAAGCCAGGTACCAAGACGCTGGAGAAGCCGTCATCAGGGCGGCCAGAGGAGAAGACAGAGGCGGGCGAAGGCGCGTCGGCGCGAGGCCCGGGCCGGCAGCTGCTGAGCGGCCGGGAGCGGCCGGGGGGGCGCGGCGCGCGGCGCAAGTGGGTGGAGTGCGTGTGCCTCCCGGGCTGGCACGGGCCGAGCTGCGGTGTGCCCACCGTGGTGCAGTACTCCAACCTGCCCACCAAGGAGCGCCTGGTGCCCCGCGAGGTGCCGCGGAGGGTCATCAACGCCATCAACATCAACCATGAGTTTGACCTGCTGGACGTGCGCTTCCACGAGCTGGGCGACGTGGTGGACGCCTTCGTGGTGTGCGAGTCCAACTTCACGGCCTACGGGGAGCCGCGGCCGCTCAAGTTCCGCGAGATGCTGACCAACGGCACCTTCGAGTACATCCGGCACAAGGTGCTCTACGTCTTCCTGGACCACTTCCCGCTGGGCGGGCGGCAGGACGGCTGGATCGCCGACGACTACCTGCGCACCTTCCTGACGCAGGATGGCGTGTCGCGGCTGCGCAACCTGCGGCCCGATGACGTCTTCATCATCGACGACGCCGACGAGATCCCCGCTCGCGACGGCGTGCTCTTCCTCAAGCTCTACGACGGCTGGACGGAGCCCTTCGCCTTCCACATGCGCAAGTCACTGTACGGCTTCTTCTGGAAGCAGCCGGGCACCCTAGAGGTGGTGTCGGGCTGCACGGTGGACATGCTGCAGACGGTGTACGGGCTGGACGGCATCCGTCTGCGCCGCCGCCAGTACTACACCATGCCCAACTTCCGCCAGTACGAGAACCGCACGGGCCACATCCTGGTGCAGTGGTCGCTGGGCAGCCCCCTGCACTTCGCCGGCTGGCACTGTTCCTGGTGCTTCACGCCCGAGGGCATCTACTTCAAGCTGGTGTCCGCCCAGAACGGCGACTTCCCCCGCTGGGGTGACTACGAGGACAAGCGGGACCTCAATTACATCCGGAGCTTGATCCGCACAGGGGGCTGGTTCGACGGCACGCAGCAGGAGTACCCGCCGGCCGACCCCAGCGAACACATGTATGCCCCTAAGTACCTGCTCAAGAACTACCACCAGTTCCGCTACCTGCTGGACAACCCCTATCAGGAGCCCAAGAGCACAGCAGACGGTGGGCGGCGGAGCAAGCGTCCGGAGGGAAGGCCGCCCGCCAGGAGCAAATTGGACGTGGTTGAAGGCTAAGGCTGCACCATCTTATAGGGCCGGTGGCCAGGGTAGGGGGGTGGGCGGCTGCCCCCCTGTTACCTTCCTGTCTCCTTCCGCCGTCTGGGTGGCTCTTAAGAGAACCAGGAGTGGATAGGTGGGGGAGTCTTTCCTACTCAAGCCCCTGTGAATCCAGGGTCAGGCCTGTGAGCTCAGAAAACCTTCCTCGTCAGGAGAGGAGAGCAGGCCCTTTCACCCCTCCAAGAGTGCTGCAGCCAGGAGGTGCCAACGAAGAGTGCACGGTGGTTACTGGGGAGCAGGGGAGGGTGGGGAAGGGAGCCTGCAGGAACTCCCTAGGGCAGCCAAGTGGGAGCTACGGTCCCCTCTGGGGAGAAGCCCACCATTCAGCCTCCTGGGGCTTTGGACCTGCAGTGGGAAAGGGGGATGCCAGGAGATCCCAGGGCTCTGTAAATAGATGCATTTGGGCCCAGGAGGAAGAAGGGACACCAAGATCGGAGGGGATGAAAAGTGGCAGCTGGAAGGAAGCCCCGATGGACGCTTTGTAGTGTCCTCAGGAGTGCTGGGCCAGAGGGAGCAGGGACCTCCACCCTGCTGCCCCACAGGACACACTGCACGGATGGCCCTGTGCCCCCAGCCCCTCCGGACCTGACACAGGTGTGGGACCTGGGAAGTCTTCCTTTTGGTTCCAAACCTGGCCTTGACATTCCTTCTTACTTTTGATATCACTGTCTTGTGGGCTGCCCACCCAGTCCTTGCAAGACCAGGAGTCCAGTTCTCAGGGTGGGATGGGACTGTCAGCCAGCCTAGTAAGTCAGCCCTGGGGGAGGAACCTCCTCGTCCCCCATCACCCCTTCCCACTGGAACCCACAGCCCCAGCTCTCCACCATCTCAGGTGGAGTCACCCATGTGCCCCTCCTTGGGGCTGGCTAGGGGCCAGGAAGGGGCCATGAGGTTGCCCTGGGCCCAAGAGGGACATTAAGGCCAGTTGTATGTCATCTCATTCCTTAGTTGCCTCGTGGGGGAGGGGGATGTATTGTTAGAGTAGATTCTAAGCTGCTGTAATTAAGAGACCCCCAAATACAGTGGTTTAAGCAGACAGAAGCTTGTTTCTAACTTAACTCTCCAGAGGGAAGTTGTCTGGATCTGGTAGGGCAGCTCTGCTTTCCTTCATCACACTTTCCAATTCTGGGTAGAGTGGTTGCTCAAGCTCCCACCGTCACATGTGCATCCGTGTCTGAGGGAACCAGAAAAAGGCATGGAAGCGCACACCCTTCCTGTTAAGAGCATGAGCCAGAGATGGCACAGTCACCTCCGATGGCATCTCACTGGCCAGGACTTAGTCACATGGCCACAAGTAGCTGCAAGGGAAGCGGGAAAAGTAGTTTTCAGCTGGGCTGCCCTGTTCATTTATTAAAGGAAGGAGGAGGAGAGGATGGATATGGGTACAGGAGCATCTCTGGCACAAGGGGAGGAGGGGAGAGGGTAGAAATGACTGTTGTAGTTGTAGATCCTGCTCGCATGTTCAGAGCTCCTGAAACCTGCCCCTGCCCCCCTCACTGCCAGCCCAGGGCCAGGGTGCAGTGAGAGCCTGCCACTGTGGGCTGGGAGAGACGCCCCCTCCCCTAGGCCCCCTCAGATGTTTACCCAGTGATGCCGGGTCGCAGAGCCTGCCTGTGGAACTGTACGTGTTTGTGCGTGTGTGTGCGTGTGTGTGTGTGTGTGTGTGTGTGTATTTATGGGCATGGGTGCATGCTTGCTGTATACTTGTACGTGACTGTGTTGGTGCGTCCCTGTACATATATGCTTGTGTGTGGATGTGGAAGCAGGGCCCAGGCCACCCTTCCCGAGACCTGGAGCCTGGGGCCACACCTCCTGCAACTTCCCAAAATGACTGAGGCAGAAAGCAAGCTGGGGAGCCCGGAAAGCCAGGCTAAAGGGGATGTTGGGTCCGTCTGTCTGTCTGTCTGTCTGTCTTTCAGTCCAAGGAATGAGAATCCTCCCGACCAGAGTGCTGTAGGGCTGAGAGCCCACCACGACCCCCCGGCCCCTTCCCTCCATCCCGGCCCCTCCAGCCTCCAGCCGGGATTTTCTTGGGGTGTCTTATTGGGGGTTTCCTGATGGGTCGGGAGAGGAGGGCGTCTCCTTTGCCATAGCTCTGCCTGGGGAGGCGCCCGGCGTGGGTGTGGCTCGGGGAGCTGGCCGCAGAGCAGCCTCGGGCAGGCGGGTGTGAAGCAGGTATGGGGGTCTCTGTTGCCCCCCCACTGTCCCTCCCATTGAGGGGGTGTCCCGAGGGAACCCTTCCCTTGGAGGTAGAGCAGCCCCCTTCTCTCTGGCCCCTCTTGCAGCTAAGGGGCTCAAGAGCTCAGGGTGTCCCTGTGGCTCTGGATCACCCAGGCCAGGGTGACCTGGCCTCACCTCCAGCCACCTCTGCTCCCCGCCGGGCGGGCAGTCCCTGGGGGCTTCTGACGCGTGCCTGAGCCCCAGCCCAGGGCCCCCCTCCTTGACAGCTTCCTCGCCCTACGCCCCTGGCACACTCTACTGCTGAAGGGATGCCCCTGTCCAGGCTGTCAGGGGTCCCTGGCCTCCAGTTCACCAGCTCAGGGGCAGGGGAAGGCAGAGGGGAGGAGCTCAGACCTGCCAGGCCCCACCTTCCCTCTCAGACCCAGGAGGGCCGGGCGCATTCACGGCCACCGCCAAGTGGAGGCCTGGCCACGGAGCGGAGCGCACGGCTTCCAGCGGGCTGTGGGGGCCAAGGCGTGGGGTTGAAGAGTTTCACTTATAGGCACGTCAGACACTGGGAATTTCGGAGGCAGGGGAGCCCTGGGCCACTCCCCCAGTATGAAGGAAAACCAAACTGTGAATGTGAGCGCCAGTGCACTGCTGGCCCTGGCGCCATAGCCAGCTTGCTTTCTCTGGGAACCACCCGCCCTATGGCCTCCAGACTCAAGGAGGCCCAGCACACCTTGGATCATGTTGGTTCCCATGGGCAGGCGTGGAAGAGCTTTGGGGACAAAGGTGACAGGGTGGGGAGACAGGACTTGCCCAAGCAGCGGGCAGGGTCCTGGGAAATGTGTAATTTAAGGACACCAATAATAATAATAGTATTATTTTTTTTGTAAGGGAAAATCAATATGTACATTCTGAAATCATTTTCTCTGTAAATGGTTGGATTTCATTTCACCCTTAAAGGGATGCTTAAAGGAGAAGATAATATTAATAATAAAAACAGCTACAAAGTCTGCAGTGTGTGCTTGAGTGGCCAGTTTGGGGGTGCTCTGGGGCAGGGAGGGGTGCGAGTGGGTAGCTCTGGTCTTGCTGGGTCGGTGGGGTGTGAGCCTTCCTGGGGACTGGACAGCGGTGAGGGAGGGGCCGTTCTGAGCATCTTCATTTAGACATGCAGTTACCCCCTCCCCTTGCCCCGACCAAGGGAGCATCTGTCCCTCCCACCGGTGGAAACGGGCCTGGAAAGGGAGGCGCTAACAGTCCTTCACAGAAGGACCTGGCCTGGCTATGCCCACCCTCCTGAGGTGGGTGGGGACCCCTTTGGGGATCTAGATGAAGACTTTTGTGCCTCTAGTGAGAGTGGGGCGATTCTCCCGCAATTGTGCTCTCAGCGGTCTTCCTCCCTACGCCTGTCAGGGGTCCTAAGGCCACACAGCCACTTGGTGGCAGACCAGGGCCAGATCTGAATTCCCAGGACTAGGCCTGTCACCAGCCCTCCGGGGCAGGTAAGGGCGGCAGCCTCCAGGATGGGTCATCTCCCCTATGGAGCTAATCTGGACTTGTGCTGTGATGTGTCTGGGCTGTGGAATGTGGGGACTTCCCTGACAGCTTCCTCTAGGCCTTCTGGATCCTGGCATTGTCCTGGGGAGGGGAGCCTCTGGGTATATTCTAAGGACAGTGTCAGAGATGGTGGGAGCGGACACACTTTGAACTCTGCCTTGGTACCTCATGGGGTGGCTGTGAAGCAACTGTCTGTGGGGAGACTGAGGCTGGGGATAGGAAGAGGAGTGACAGAGGGTTGGTGGCTGGAGCAAGGGCTAATGCCTCCTGAGCCCCTGCAAATTGCCAGGCGCTGTACACACGTAACTCTGATGCCTGGACTCCCGGCCACACCCCCAAAGCCCAGGAAGGCGCCCACAGGTGCAGGATTGAGCGAGAGTGGAAGAGATGTAGATGTCGCATCTATCTGGAAGAGAGCGGTGGTGACCCACTTGCCCCTTAAGATAAGCTTACAGCCCTTAAATCACATCTGAGGGAATTCCCTGGCAGTCCAGTGTTTAGGACTTGGCGTTCGCATTGCCGGGGCGGCGAGGCCGGAAAAAAAAAAAGTCTGAGAGTGAATCACGACCATCATAAACATTTACAGACATTATTTATTAAATGCCTATTTTGTGCCAAACTCTGGGCTAAGAGTGTTCCCTCCCCATCATTCCCATTTTACAGATGTGGAAAATGAGGCTTGGACATATTAAATAGGCAGTGAATGGCAGAGTCAGAGTTTGCCTAAACCCAGAAGCTGAGCTCTTAACTGCCAAAGTGCACTCCCTCTATCAGCATCCACTCGGGGAGGAGGAAGGGGAGAAGAGGTGAGGACAGGATGGCGGTGATGCCCGCGTCAACGTTCAGACATCATCCAGGCTCCTAACTGAGCCAGGCACAGTGCTGGGTCACCGGACACTGAGAGCGAGGACAGTCCCTGTTCGCAGAAGGACCACAGTCAGTGGGGGAACACAGACAGGTAAGCACGACCTCAGGACGGTGAGGTGAGGCTGGCGCAGAGTCCTCAGAGCCCAGGAACCGGCATGGTGCTCTGTCCGTGAGTATCAGGTACAGCACTCCCCCTCCGCTGGCCATCCAGGAGGGTGTGGGGTGCTGACAAGGCTCCATGACCTTGGGAGGGACGCGTATTCCCTTCCAGACTCAGTCTTCTCTCTGTAAAAATGGCCCATAGAAAGCTTTACTGCGCATAGAGGGTAAAATGAAATAAAGGGAAATGCATGGCAACCTGTTAAGCGCCATCAGGATGGAAGAGACAAGAGCAAAAGTGACGACTACAGTCAACACCAGTCATTAACCACTGCCCTGCCCGGTTCGCTTTGCAAGTTGGAGCTTCAGCTGTGTGCACATAAAACCCACAAATCCCGAAGGCCCATCATCCTGGAGCCCATTGGAAGTCCCCACCCATGTGCCCCAAATCATGAAACATCCACAAATCTCTGGTTAAAGCTCAAAGGAGTGAAAGGCCTTGCCCAGGGCCAGTCTTCTTGCCAGCATCCTTGGCCCCTCACCTGCTGTTCTAATGAATTTCCAGAGACTCCGTTATCGCAGGAAACTAACTCTTTCAAATTCATATAGTCTTTTAATAGTTTTTTTTCTTACTCTATTGCTTATTTATTGCTGTAACACAAACCACCCTGAAATTTAGTAGATAAAACAACAATCTATCTGCTCACAGTTCTACCATTCAGGCTGGGTTCAGCCGAACAGTTCTTCTGCTCAGCAGCGGGCGGGCAGCTGCTACAGGGACGCACCCACCTGCTCAGACCTGACCCACACTGTTGGTGACAAAGGAAGGGATAACGCACAAAAGAATGAGCCTGTCAGCCAGTCAGCCATCACACAGACAGGACTCCCCCAACCTCACAGACCCACTGAAAAGACGCTCTGAGAAGGACCCCACATCACCCACGAGGTCTACTGCCAAAAAAGCCATTGCCTGACGGTCCCAAGGAGCATCACACAAACCCACGTTAAGGAACAATCTACACAAAATATGGCCCTTCATATATACACCCCCCTTATTGCCTGCAGCCCTGTGCTGCCGTATTTGCGAGAAAAGCCCAACCCTGTATCAGTATCACAGACCATCTTTTTATATATATATATATATATATATATATTTGTTTGTTTATTTATTTATTTTTGGCTGCACGTGGGCTTTCTCTAGTTGCGGCAAGAGGGGGCTACTCTTTGTTGTGGTGAGCGGGCTTCTCATTGCGGTGGCTTCTCTTGTTGTGGAGCACGGGCTCTCGGTGCACGGGCTTCAGTAGTTGTGGCACACGGGCTCAGTAGTTGTGGCTTGTGGGCTCTAGAGCGCAGGATCAGCAGTTCACAGACCATCTTTGAAGCACCTATCCTAGACTACTGAAAGCTTCCAGAGACAAAACGTCAACAGTGACACAGATCATTACCAGTGTGGCCTCGACATGTGGCCTGGTTGTCCCCATTATCCCAACTGGTCAAGGCCAGAGAATCTCCCAGTCAAGTCCAACCTAAAGATCAATCCATTCTCAGCTGAACTGCTTTAGCCACTAAGCTGTGGGGTGATTTGTTACACAGCTAGTTGTGGCTCTACGTAACTGATACAGTTTGCTTTCAGTTAATGACAGAAAAGCCAAACCAAACTAGAAAAGCAGGGAAGGAATTTATTGGCTTGCTGGGGGTAAAGTTCAGTAATGTCAAAGGCTTTGGATCCAGCTTGAGGCAGAGCTCAGTGTCACATTGTCATCCAGCTCTCTCTGTGGCTCAGCTCAGTTCCACATCCCAACCTGTGTTGTCCTTATTCTCAGATGGGTTTACCCCTCATGCCTGCAAGATGGCTGTAGCGGCTCCAGGTCTCACAACATCTCATCTTGGGTACTCAGCACAGAAGAAGTAGAGCTCCTCCCCCTAAAAGTCCTATGCCTGGATCTCACTGACTTGGATGTGGTCATGTGATCATGCCTTGAGCACTGAGACTGGAGGGGGGTTGGAATATACTGATCGCCTTATTGAAAAGGAGGGGGGATGGTCCCCCCAAAGTGGGGGCAAAGATGCCACCATTGGTACAACCTCAACTGCCTCCATCAGGCCTTTTACCAGCCCTTGGTAAACTCCCTCTCCTGGATCATCTGGGAAATGAGGCTCTTCATAGGACAGACTTCCAGAGTGGTTGTGAAGATGCTCAGAGCTTGGGACAAAGCCTGGAGCACTGTGAGAGTGTCAAAAGTGTGAGTTATCGTCATCATGACTATGTTCTCCCACTCCACTTCCTCACGTGGTGCATCTGACACACGGATCACACAGCCTGTCTCAACACGCCTTCCCTTAGCCTCTGTGACTACTTCTTCCTCCTCCCTGACATTCCTCCTTGGTTGCCTTTCTGGGCTCCTTTAACGCCATGCACCCCTTCAATAAGGGGGCTCCCCATGGCTTAGTCCTGGGCTCACTGCTCTGCTTACAGTATATGACTCTAGTCAAGGTGGCGTCAGCTCACTCTCTCCAGGGAGTCCTGTCTCCTGAGCATCTGGTCCATGGAACCCACTGTTAGATGAGTCCCCAAGGTGTCAAGTTCACCTCAAACACCAAGGAGCCACATGGAACTCAGCTTCCCCACAGGCTCTTCCTCCTGTTCTGTATTTTCCATCCCATTGATGACCCTTCATCCTCCCAATCACAACAGCTGGAAATCTGAGAGTCATTCTTGAATTCTCCCTAATAGTAGCTACCATTTATTGAGCACCTGCTGTATACCGGAGACTGTGTTATGATCTAACCATCCAGGGTCCAAATCCCAGATTCCCACTTGCTAATCACATGACCCTAGAAGTGTTCATCTCAGCATTTGTAAAGTAGAGATAACTGGGCTTCCCTGGTGGCACAGTGGTTAAGAGTCCGCCTGCCAATGCAGGGGACAAGGGTTCGAGCCCTGGTCTGGGAAGATCCCACATGCCGTGGAGCAACTAAGCCCGTGCACCACAACTACTGAGCCTGCGCTCTGGAGCCCGCGAGCCACAGCTACTGACCTGCATGCTTAGAGACCGTGCTCCACAACAAGAGAAGCCACCACAATGAGAAGCCCATGCACCACAATGAAGAGTAGTCCCCACTCGCCGCAACTAGAGAAAGCCGTGCACAGCAAAAGACCCAACACAGCCAAAAGTAAATAAATTTATTTTTTAAAAAAAGTAGAGATGACAACTCAAAGCGTTAGTTGTCATGGGTATTAAATGATGCCTGTGAAGCAGTTGACACAGAGCTGGGCACCCAGTAGGCACTCAGGCAGTGCTACCTGCCGCGGACATCTGCACTTGCTCTTTCCTGTATCTCTTCCTCCCAGAATTTTTTTTTGAATTTTATTTAATTTATATTTTTATACAGCAGGTTCTTGTTAGTCATCAATTTTATACACATCAGTGTATACATGTCAATCCCAATCGCCCAATTCATCACACCACCATCCCCAACCCCCCGCGGCTTTCCCCCTTTGGTGTCCATACGTTTGTTCTCTACATCTGTGTCTCAACTTCTGCCCTGCAAACTGGTTCACCTGTACCATTTTTCTAGGTTCCACATATATGCGTAATATACTATATTTGTTTTTCGCTTTCTGACTTACTTCACTCTGTATGACAGTCTCTAGATCCATCCACGTCTCAACAAATGACCCAATTTCGTTCTTTTTATGGCTGCGTAATATTCCACTGTTTATATGTACCACATCTCCTTTATCCATTCGTCTGTCATTGGGCATTTAGGTTGATTCCATGACCTGGCTATTGTAAATAGTGCTGCAATGAACATTGGAGTGCATGTGTCTTTTTGAATTATGGTTTTCTCTGGGTATATGCCCAGTAGTGGGATTGCTGGATCATATGGTAATTCTATTTTTAGTTTTTTAAGGAACCTCCATACTGTTCTCCCTAGTGGCTGTATCAATTAACATTCCCACCAACAGTGCAAGAGGGTTCCCTTTTCTCCACACCCTCTCCAGCATTTGTTGTTTGTAGATTTTCTGATGATGCCCATTCTGACTGGTGTGAGGTGATACCTCATTGTAGCTTTGATTTGCATTTCTCTAATAATTAGTGATGTTGAGCAGATTTTCATGTGCTTCTTGGCCATCTGTATGTCTTCTTTGGAGAAATGTCTATTTAGGTCTTCTGCCCATTTTTGGATTGGGTTGCTTGTTTCTTGAATATTGAGCTGCATGAGCTGTTTATATATTTTGGAGATTAATCCTTTGTCCATTGATTCATTTGCAAATATTTTGTCCCATTCTGAGGGTTGTCTTTTCATCTTGTTTATGGTCTCCTTTGCTGTGCAAAAGCTTTTAAGTTTCATTAGGTCCCACTTGTTTATTTTTGTTTTTATTTCCATTACTCTAGGAGGTGGATCAAAAAAGATCTTGCTGTGATTTATGTCAAAGAGTGTTCTTCCTATGTTTTCCTCTAAGAGTTTTATAGTGTCCGGTCTTAAATTTAGGTCTCTAATCTATTTTGAGTTTATTTTTGTGTATGGTGTTAGGGAGTGTTCTAATTTCACTCTTTTACATGTAGCTGTCCAGTTTTCCCAACACCACTTATTGAAGAGACTGTATTTTCTCCATTGTATATCCTTGCCTCCTTTGTCATAGATTAGTTGACCATAGGTGTGTGGGTTTACCTCTGGGCTTTCTATCTTGTTCCACTGATCTATGTTTCTGTTTTTGTGCCAGTACTGTATTGTCTTGATTACTGTAGCTTTGTAGTATAGTCTGAAGTCAGGGAGTCTGATTCCTCCAGCTCCGTTTTTTTTCCCCTCAAGACTGCTTTGGCTATTCGGGGTCTTTTGTGTCTCCATACAAATTTTAAGATTTTTTTTGTTCTAGTTCCGTAAAAAGTGCCATTGGTAATTTGATAGGGATTGCATTGAATGTGTAGATTGCTTTGGGTAGTATAGTCATTTTCACAATATTTATTCTTCCAATCCAAGAACGTGGTATGTTGGTATCATCTTTGATTTCTTTCATCAGTGTCTTTCAGTTTTCTGCATACAGGTCTTTTGTCTCCCTAGGTAGGTTTATTCCTAGGTATTTTATTCTTTTTGTTGCAGTGGTAAATGGGAGTGTTTCCTTAATTTCCCTTTCAGATTTTTCATCATTAGTGTATAGGAATGCAAGAGATTTCTGTGCATTAATTTTGTATCCTGCAACTTTACCAAATTCATTGATTAGTTCTAGTAGTTTTCTGGTGGCATCTTTAGGATTCTCTATGTGTAGTATCATGTCATCTGCAAACAGTGACAGTTTTACTTCTTCTTTTCCAATTTGTATTCCTTTTATTTCTTTTTCTTCTCTGATTGCTGTGGCTAGGACTTCCAAAACCGTGTTGAATAATAGTGGTGAGAGTGAAGATAGTGGTGAAGACAGAATCTTCACTATCATTATTCTGAATTCTTTTTCTGGAAGGTTGCCTATCTCCACTTCATTTAGTTGTTTTTCTGGGGTTTTATCTTGTTCCTCCATCTGGTACATAGCCCTCTGCCTTTTCATCTTGTCTGTCTTTCTGTGAATGTGGTTTTTGTTCCACAGGCTGCAGGATTGTAGTTCTTCTTGCTTCTGCTGTCTGCCCTCTGGTGGATGAGGCTATCTAAGAGGCTTGTGCAAGTTTCCTGATCTTCCTCCCAGAATTTAACCATGCATTTTGGCATGTTTGACACACAAGCACATGTGCACACACACATGCCCACACATGCACACACCAGCTCCTGAGCATGGCTAAGCCAACTAGTGACATCCGCTGCCAGGTCAGGGCGATTGCTTCAGGGATGGACAAGTGGACCAGTTCAGGCTAGTGATACAGAAGAAATTGCCGGAAGCTCCTAGAAAGGAAGTTCTTCTCTCTTCTTCAAGAATAATAGAAAAGGAACTACCCCCCTTCCACTACCAGAAAAAATACAGGGGTGTGTGTAGAGCATATAGCTTATAGCACTGGCTGCTGTGTGGAGCCTCTGCTAAAACCCACATCTAGGACTTCTCAGCTATGTGAGCCCATAAATTCCCTTTTGTTAAAGACACTTTAAGGGACTTCCCTGGTGGTCCAGTGGTAAAGAGTCCCCTTTCCAATGCTGGGGACGCGGGTTCGATCCCTGATCAGGGAGGTAGGATCCCACACGCCGCGGTGCAGCTGGGCCCTCGCACCACAACTATTGAGTGCCTCAACTAGAGAGAAGCCTATGAGCTGCAATGAAGAGTCTGCGCACCGCAACGAAAGATCCCACATGCCACAACAATGATCCTGCGTGCCGCAACTCAGACCCGATGCGGCCATAAAGAAAGTGGAATAAATAAATATTTTTAAAAAGATAAAAAATAAAGACACTTTGAGTTGGGTTTTCTGCTACTCACAGCCAAAAACATTTGAACTCATCTGATGGAACTCATCACTCCTCTGCCAGTTCGTACCCACTATTCTCTCCTCCCAGAACCTTCTGCCACCATTTTGCACCCAACTTTTTCGCCTTTTGGGCTCCACTCCGGTGTCAGATTCTCCACACCCGGGTTAGGTGCTGACTTTCTGGGCTCCCGTTCTGCCTGAATGTCTCCAATGATGCCCTTTCCACACGGACTTAGAATTGTCTGCTTTTGTGTTTGTCTCCCAGAAACAGTTGTGGCACAACTCAATGGCTATCAGAGGAATGAATGACTAAACAACTCAACGCCACTAAACAGTGGAGGCGTCAGGACTCGAACCCGGGACTGTCTCCAGTGCTGATACCCCCACTTCCCTGACCCCCAGCTCCTTGGTCACCCCACTCTGCCAGCCCAAGGGCTGGCGTTCTGTCACAGACACCCTCCCTGCCCATCCGAGGGCAGTAGGTATTCTACGGCCCAAACGTCCTCCTTTGCAGGGCTTGCCCACAGGATCGGCTGCCCCGCAGTTATCCACCCAGCCTGGCCCAGACTTGCCACTTCTATTGAATATCACACTGGATCAGCCTCTGTGACGTAATTAGAACCTCCAGCCTGTCCTGCCAGGCTGCCTGTCTGAAGACCCAGCCTGCCTCACACAAGCCCCACTTTAGGGGGCTCTGCCTTCTAGAGGGTCACACAGGACAAAGCCAGGCCCTCATCCACGTGACAGTCCATCAAGGAGGCAAAAATAACAATCCTCTCCCTCCCGTGATCTGCTCTGCCCACCACTCCCTTGCCCTTCCAGGAACGGGACTTCTAGACTTTCTCGCATTTGGTTCCACAAACATTGGTCAAGGCCTGGGGCGTAGGCTGAGGGGTGGGAGGAACAAGACACGACATTCTTGAGATTTGTACGAGGCAGAGAGTTTCCTGATTCACCCATTCCAGTTAATGAGACCACTTCTTGGGACAGAAGGCTCGGCTGGGGGTGCTCAATTCAATAAAACTTTCAAAGAGGCCCCTTGATCGTTAGCATTTGAAGCAATCTGACTAACGCGCTTAGGAGGCAGTTACGGTCTTGCAAATCCCGTTCAGCCTTCAGGAAGCCCCATTGCTGATGCAGTCAGGCACGTGGCCCTGCGCCATGACCATCAGTCCTCTGGTCTGATGCCCGCTGGTCCTACCACCATATCCGGGCCACTACTTGACCTTTCAACTTGACCCTCCACTCAGTGACAGACTGCTGTGTGACAGGCCCTGAGGAAGATACAGAAATGGACAAGACACATTTTCTGCCTTCCAGGAGCTCAAAATCGATGGGGAGTAGACCGGGGTTTCCCGACCTCACCGCTACCAACATGGTGGGCCAGGTCGTTCTTTGCTGGGGGCGCTGTCCTGTGCATTGCAGAGGTTTAGCAGCATCCCTGAGCTCTACCCACTAGACGCCAGTAGAATCCACTCCCCCAAGTGTGACAACCAAACATGTCTCCAGACATTGTTAGAGGTAAGCAGGAGCGCCCAACCACTGAGCATCTGCTGTGTCCACGCCAGGCCCTTTGCATATGCGATCTCCTGTAATCTGAATAGTATTTGGGGGGGGGGGGGGTCCTCTCACTTTCCAGCCTACGAGATTGGAGGTGGGGAGCCTAGGATTTAGGGACATTAAGGGTAGAATTTGCTCAATGGCACGCAGCTTCCCAGCTGGGATTTAGGACCAGGGTTCCACCAGCCTTCTCGTGGTGCAGCACTGCCACCTGGTGGGAGAGCCGGGCATGTCCGTGACCCGCGGCGCTGGCTTCCCTTCTCTCCTTTCCTTCTTCTTTCTTCCTTCTCAATGGACACCACCCAGGATATGAGGTAGAGTATACAAATACAGGCCACAGAATGGAAAAGCAAATGTATAAAAATCAGAACCGTGGAAAATGATAACGATAAAAGAAAACCAAACCTAGGATCTAACTCAAAACGAGGAAGGCAGTGCTGGGGGAATGTCAAAGTGCTAGAGGCAGACAGAGGAAAGGGATCCTTTTCTCCCCTTTTACAGAGGAAATGAAGTTTCCAGAACTTGCATGGGAGGTGTCAGAGCTCTGAGGAGGAACACTGGTGGAGGACACACCTCTGGAGCATTTGTCTTTTCTACCCAGCAGGGCTGGGCCTCACTTCTGGGTCCCCAGCACTCTGCCCAGGGCCTGGCCACGCTCACTAAATCCTTGTCGAATTCTACTGACCCGAGATGCACGTAGTAACTCACCCTTCCTTGGGTGACTGGTCTCCCAGGCCTCTAACTGGCGTTAGAATTAGTAGTACTAGATGTTGCTATCTGCTCCACCGGCGTGTCCCCAGTCGGGCCCCAAGGACTCGATTACTGGCCTTGCCATACACCCCAGACCTTGACCTGGAAACGCAGAAATCATCCATTGTTCTTCCTTTTCCCTCTTCCAGTCTCCCCCTACTAGTCCATTCTCCATGCAGGGCTGCTGCCAGTCCATACAGGCTTTTGTGCAAAACTGGGAAGGGCATCTCTTCCTCAAGACATTTTACTTCCCTCTATTAGAAAATTGCCATAATGTATTGATTTCATTAGAATGAGACAAATCACTGCCTTCTGCTAAAGAAATGTCATAAGAAACACACAACTGTACAAGGTCTAAGATGTGACAGGTGCTCCTTGGATGTGGTGTCCTTGTGCAGTACGTAACCTGAGCAACCACACCCAGCAGCCCTGCCTCTACATTCTAGATCTGATTCTATTACCACCCCTTCCCAACTTAAATATAGTCTATAGCTCCTCATAACCTACCGTGCCAAGTCAAAGTTCCTGATGCAGCTCCAGGGAGCCTTGCGGAGGGCACACTCACCCGGAAGTTGGAAAATGTAAAGTTGTCACAATATTCTGAAGAACTGGAGATGGGGTGCTTACATACACACAAGAATTTAATATATGATAAAGGTGGCACTGGGGGAAAGAAGGATTATTTCATAAATATCTGACAGCCATTTAGAAAAAAAGGCTAATTACAATCCCTCCCTCACTCCTTACACCAAAGTGAATTCCAGATGAATACACCACAGATATAAAAATTTTTTAAAGTACAATTTGGCCAGTATTTTCTGTCTCTGGGTGGCTGTACAGTTGAGTGTGTTTGTGGGGGGGGGGGGTCAGTAGGGAGGATTGAGCTGGATAAACTCCCGGGTCTAACAACGGTGAAAGCTGCCATTCATTCATTTCACCCCAACTCTAAGCCCAGAGACCTCAGCCCACCACACCCATCTACCTCCTGTAACACTTTCTCCTTGACTGGAATATTCTCAGCTCTCTGGCACTCCTAGCCCCTGGGTGTGGGAGCCCTGCAGGTCCCAGCATCCCTCGGGAGCCCACCTCCCAGGCTGCACCCAGGCCTTCTGCTTCAGGTCCTTTCCGGGCTGTGGAAGTATTTACCTTGGACTTGAGCACAGCTGTGCTGTTTTGGTTTCCTTGTGCTGTATTTTAAGGTTGGTGCTTTTTTTTTGGGCTGTATACGGGCCTCTCACCGTTGTGGCCTCTCCCGTTGCTTGCGGAGCACAGGCTCTGGACGCGCAGGCTCAGTGGCCATGGCTCACGGGCCCAGCCGCTCCGCGGCATGTGGGATCCTCCCAGACCAGGGCACGAACCCGTGTCCCCTGCATCGGCAGGCGGACTCTCAACCACTGCGCCACCAGGGAGGCCCAGGTTTGGTGCTTTGTGATTGGAGCTGGGAAGACATGTCAGAGAGGGTATTCATCCTGACTCTGGTGGGCAGTCAGGCTTTCTCTCCGAATCCCTTTCTTCCCATATCATATGAAAAAATGCTCATGAGGCCTTGGCAGACTCAGCAGACTAGAGGAGCCCAACGGGTCATGCAAATGAGTGAACACCCATGGAAGAGACAAGAGGGAGCGGTGGGGATTGGAGTAAGCTGGGGAGCTCATACTCTGTCCAAAGGTGGTGGCTGCTCCTCAGCATGGGTGGGGAGTCCAGTGCGTCCAGATCTCCTAAACATTCAAGCAGGACTTCCCTGGTGGCGCAGTGGTTAAGAATCCACCTGCCAATGCAGGGGACACGGGTTCGAGCCCTGGTCCGGGAAGATCCCACACGCCGCGGAGCAACTAAGCCCATGTGCCACAACTACGGAGCCTGTGCTCTAGAACCCACGCACCACAACTACTGAGCCCGTGCGCCACAACTACTGAAACCCACCCGCCTAGAGCCCGTGCTCTGCAACAAGAGAAGCCACCACTATGAGAAGCCCACGTACCACAATGAAGAGTAGTTCCCACTCACCACAACCAGAGAAAGCCCGCGCGCAGCAAAAAAGACCCAACGCAGCCAAAAATAAAATAAATTAAAAAAAAACATTCAAGCAAACCTGGAAAGCTGTCTTTTATAATTGTCTGCATCTTACAAAGTTCTTTGTGGAGCAAGGAGAACACTTCTCAGTCCAGTCCAGCACGTGGACCTCCAGTTTGCCCCTTGAGGAGGTGGAAGCTATAGTCAGCCTGAGTGGTGCTGCCTCATCTGTAAGATGGGCACATTGATACCCAGCCCTTGCAGGCTGTAATAGTGATCCATGGGGATGAAGGATGTAAAGGGAAACCAACTAGCATTCATTGAGCGATTGCTCTGGGCTGGGCACGATCCTTCTCCTAAGCCCTGAAATTCCCTGTGCAGAGGTGCACAGGTGGGAACTGGGGAGGTAGGATCTGGGCTCCGAGCCCACACATCTGCCGCCCTGGCCACCCACTCCTGCTGCCTGCCAAAGGGAGGTACTCCGTGAACAAGCCTACGTTCCCTTTGCCCATTGCAACAGTACCTGGCACAACGTGGGCAGCAGAGATTTCACAGGACAACGGGGGAGCCTCACTCCTGTCCAGGGATGTCAGGTTTTAGTTTGGTGAACACAGGATCAATGACATCTGAGGACAGCAAAGCCCGTTAGGAGGTGGTTGGCTCTCTGAGAACGATTTCCAGGTCCCTGGCTGCTGAAACTCCAGAGCCTCACTGATCTGTCTACAGCCAACATCTCCATCATCCTGGGTGATAAGAGCATCTGCACCTTCACTCCACCCTGGGTTCCCCTGGGAGGGCTGCGGAGGGCTGGTGGGCTGCACTGAGCCTTCTGTCTTGTCATCCAATAGCAATTTCCCTCCACTTCAGAGCACCAAGCATTTACAGAGCGTCTCAATTTTATAAGGCATCCTCCTGGGCAAAGTAAAGGGAATGTGACTGGAAAGACCCAGGCCTCAGGGTTCTCACTCTCTCTGCCTTCTTAGGGAAGCCTGGGACTGCGCTGAGCCACTCCTCCTGCAGGTAAAGGGGTACCTGGCCCGCTCTCACTCTCCCCTCCTGCCCCTCTGTGACGTCCCTCCAGGGAGGGCTTACTCACGATGGCATTTTCAGCTTCTCTCCCTCTACTGACTCCTTCCCTCCCCTGCTTGAGGCTAGAACGGGCACCACCCAACCCAATCTGCTTTTCTTCCCCTCTAACTGTCCTCTCATCTTGCTCTTTCCCTTCTCAGCAAAATCACTGTGTCTCTCTCTACTTTCCATTTACTCTTCAGCCCCTGGGCCTCTGCCCCCACCTCTTGCTGAGCCAGTCAGTCAGAGACCATCTCCTAACAGGAGAAGGATGATATGGGACTTGCCGGGGCGCTGGCCTCTGTGAACACACCCTCCTCCCCCCAAGCCTGCAGGACACTCCTGTCTTCTGACTGGTCCTCTCCAGCATCCTTTGCTTCCGATCGGTGTCGCCAGGGCTGCTCCTCCTTTTCCCCTGCCTCCACCCTTGTCCTGAGTGATTTCATCTAGCCCTTGGATGGTTTGGAGCTCAGACCCTAGTCCCACCGCTTATGGCTCTTCGAGATCCCGTCTCCTTGGATGCAGATGGGACAATGACAGTCTTATCCTCACAGGACTCTGATGGCAGGTGGGGGTTGGTGCATGTGTCTTGGCACAGGCGGGGAGCTCAGGAACTGTTCACGTCTTACTGCCCACTGATGACCCCTTCGAGGGACACCACAGTGGCCTGGGGACTGATCTCCCTGCAGGTCTCAGCCTGCCCAGTCCTGTCGAACCAGGTAGAGCCCTGAGATTTCGGGACCACGGAATGCATGTGGGGTGCCAGATGCCTGCCCCGCTGCCCCACCTCTGTTGCCATGGGAGCATGGGCGGGGGGCAGGGAGGAGCCTTGTGAGTTCTGGGAAATAAAGAGAAGACCCTGAAAAGTAAGAAGAGTCCGGGGAGCTGATCTGAAGGGCAGACCCCTCCCTGCCAAGAGACCTCCCTCCTAAAAATAATGTTCTGTAGGACAGGGGGATTAGGAGAGACATAAAAGATTCCCTGGTCTTCCAGCTGGGAATGTCACCAATTAGATTTATTTGCGTCACAAAATTATTTCTTTAAAGAGCAAAGTAGGGCAGCCTCGAAGAGCGGAAAGGACACACATTTTGGAGTGAGACAGACCTGGGCTCCACAGCGAGCTTTTTGTCTGCCTGGCTCAGTGTCTTCGAGAAATGCCTGAACCTTCCTCTGCTTTGGTTTTCATCATCAGGATAACCATGCTGACCAAACAGGGATGTTGGCATTAGACATAATACAACATTTGTAAACTACTCAATCCAGTGTCTGACACAGAAGAGATGCTTACTAAAAGCAGACGTAAAAAAAAAAAAAAAAAAAAAAGCAGACGTAGAGGCTGGTGCCATCTCAGTGTGCGTGTTTTTCCCACACCAAGCGAGCCCTGGGAGAATGATGCCTAAGATCACAGATGCCACACGCATTATTGCTCTTAAATCTTAAGCCTCCTCAAGGCCCCCATCTGGGCCCCTCCCTTTCCTAGAAGTTCCAGGGGTTCACGATCTCCCCAGTATTGATGGGGCTCCATATGCCATGGAAAGTCTTCCTTTACCTGAGTGGGGACCGACCCTAGGGCCCTGGAAAACTGCCTTCTTTTAGCAGTTTGGGAGGCCTGGAAGATGCTCCTGGTTAGGCTGGAGCAGAGAGGCAGCAGGGCAATTGCTCAGGCAGGTCGCTGAAGCCACTGTTGACCCTTCTGTCTCACCCCCACATCAGCAAGTTCTGTGGCTCTACCTCCAAATACTTCCTGGATCTGACCACTCCCCTCCACACTGCCACCTCCTGGTCTGAACCCCTGTCCTCTCTCCCCTGGGGCTTTGCAGCAGCCTCTTGGCCAGTCTCCCTGCTTTAGCCCTTGCATCCTTCCGTTAGTCTCAAAGCCAGACTGATCCTGTGAAAAATGGAAGTCAGAGACCTTTTTCACAAAGATGGCGCCGAAAGTGAAGAAGGAAGCCCCTGTCCTCCCAAAGCTGAAGCCAAAGCAAAGACTCTGAAGGCCGAGAAGGCGGTGCTGAATTGGATCCACAGACACACACACAAAAGACACAGCGGCTCCAACGGCAGCCTAAATATCCTCAGATATGCGCCCCCAGGAGAAACAAGCTTGACCACTACACCGACACCACGTTCCCCAGACCACTGAGTCTGCCATGAAGAAGAGAGCAACACACTTGTGTCCACTGTGGAGGTCAAGGCCATCAACACGTATCAGGCTGGGAAGACACTTTTATGACATCGCATAGCCAAGGCCAGCACCCTGATGGGGTCTGATGGAAAGAAGAAGGCATATGTTCAACTGGCCCTGACTATGATGCTTTGGGTGGTGCCAACAAAATTGGGATCATCTAAACTGCATCCAGCTGGCTAATTCTAAATATAAATTTTTTCACCATAAACAAACAAACAAATGGAAGTCAGGTCCCATCACTCCTTTGCTCCAGACTCTCTGGTGACTCCTGTCCCAGCAAGATTTCCCCTCCCCTGCCCCTGATAAGGATCCCCTGTCCTGCCTCTTCCCACCCCCCACGACCCTAGCCCTTGCTCACGCTCTCACACTATTCCCCATGCACTGGCCTCCTCCCTGTTGCTCCTAGGACAGCCTGAGGGCCCACCTGTGGGCCAACACCTGGAATGCCCTTCCTGAAGGTCCTACTCAGGTCCCCTTAACAGACAGGCCTTCCAGCAACACACCAAGTAAAAAAGCAACTCCTGGGCTTCCCTGGTGGCGCAGTGGTTGAGAGTCTGCCTGCCGATGCAGGGGACGCGAGTTCGTGCCCCGGTCCAGGAAGATCCCACATGCCGCGGAGCGGCTGGGCCCGTGAGCCGTGGCCGCTGAGCCTGCGCATCCGGAGCCTGTGCTCCACAACGGGAGAGGCCCCAACAGTGAGAGGCCCGCGTACCGCAAAAAAAAAAAAAAAAAAAAAAGCACCTCCTTTCTCTCCATCCTCTCACCCAGTATTCCTCCTCCAGTCCTTATCTCCTCCTCTCACATCAGGCCCACTAGAAGATGAGGACTTGATTTCTCTGTTCCCTGCAATGCCTGTGGCAGTGCTTTGCACATTAGACACCCCAAACAAGGATCTGTGCAGGAATAAATGGATGGGTGGGCAACTGCTCTGTGTAAGTGCCCACGCCTTCCTGATAGATGCCTTTTAAATCCTCACAAAAGCTGAGAGGTGCTGAGGAGGTTAGAAAAGTTGTCAGAGGGCAGGCAGCTGTCCTTAAGTGTTGGAGCTGCATCTGGAGCCGCCTGGGCCTGATTCCAAAGCCTGACTCTTCCCCTCTCCCTCTATGGATTCCATAGCCTGCCTCTTCCCCTCTCCCTCTATGGATTCCATAGCCTGCCTCTTCCCCTCTCCCTCTATGGATTCCATAATGACATGGCTGCTGCCCTCAAATCTGATGAGAGACAGAAACTAATGCAGAAATTAAAAAACAGTGCCTGGCAAATAACAGGCGCCAATAAACACGTTTTGCTGTTGAAGGAGCGAAGCCCTAACGGCGGTGTGCAGACATTTCTGTGGGGCCCAAAGGAGACACCTAAGTGTGTTGGATGAGGGGCGAGGAAGGGTATCTAAAAGACTCTAGAGGGGGGCATTTGAGGGGGACCTTGAAAGGTAGGTCCTTGCCAGGGGTGCGGGAACAGCACGGAGGGATGAAAAGAAAGCAATCTGAGAAAATGGAAGACCTTTAAAAGCCACGATACGGAATACCCTTAGCGTGAAACCTCCCCCAGGCACCCCCATGGCTCCAGCCCGAGATCAGCAGACAGTGCTGGGGCCACACAGGATACAGAGCTGGCAGCAGGTTGGGGGACTACGCCGCACAACGTCTGCACCCCGCCTTCCCCCGCTCTGCCCAACCCGGACTCCCGCTCCTCCGCCCTCCGACTGGGCGGGGCCCGAATGGGTGGGCGGGGCCCGAATGGCCTCGGCCGGCCCGTCCTTTGGTGACGTCACGTATGGAGGCGGGACTCCGGCCTGTGGGGCGGAGCCGCGCAAGGGGCGGAGCCTGACGCGGCTCCTGGCCCCACCCCGAGAGAAGCATAGGCCTGGAAGACCGGAAGTCCTCCAGCCCCCGCCTGCCTCCAGGCTACCTTCGGTCCCACTCCTCAGCTCCGTGCGCAAGGTCGTGTCCCGGAAGTGAAGGGGCCATGTTGGTGGGTGACCCCAGGAGAGTTACCGGGCGAGCGGCGAGTCCCGAGGAGTGGAAGTGTGCGCGGTCCGCAGGTGAGTGAGGGGTGGAGTGAGGGCCGGGGTCGGGGGCTCGCCACGCCTTCTCTCAGGGCCTCTGTCTGGGCCCCCCCGCATCCGGCCCGGGCCCGGGCTACCGGCCTGGTCGTCGGGGGTCTCGTCCCAGCCCGCCCTGGGCTTTCCCCTGGAGGCCGCTCCGGGGCCCCGCCTCAGCCTCCGGAGCCCTCCCGGGGCCCCTGAGCCGGCCTGCCCCAGCCTCGGGGTCTCTCCACCCCGGCTAGGTGCGACCACCCGCAGGGTAGGGGGAGGATCTGGGGACCTGACGGGGCCCAGCGGTGCACTCGCCGATCGACCTTGTAGTAACAGCCCTCGCGTGACAATCGCCTCCTACTTCATAGAGCATTTTTCCTGTTGATTTCTGGATTCATCTCCCACTCCGGGAGGCCCTTGGGGCCGAGGGGCGCTCTTCTACAGCTGAGGAAAAAGGGACGCGGACAGTGGCTTCCTCAAGCTCGCGCAGCAAGTTATGAAGGCCGGAGGCTGATGGCTAGCCGACTTTGGGCCCAAAGTCCAGACCTTTTTACCACTCAGATACCTCTTCCACTCAGTCTCAGTTCTTTATTTCATAAAGAGGGATGATGCTTTTTTCCACACAGGGACGTTGTGAGGGTTCCCTCTTTCGTTCGGCTTCTTTTTTGAGCCCTTGGTGTGTGCCAGGCGGTGTGCTGGGAAAGTTTGTAAAGCACCTGGAAGTGCTGTACACATGGTAAGATGCCAGCAAATAGTAGTTATCATTACACAGGCAGTCAGAGTTGGGGTCGGGAGTGCCCCCCCTGCCCCTTTATAGCTGGGTGCCCCTGTGGGCAAGTTACTTCTCTCTGGGAGCGTCCGTTTCCTCCACTTAAAATGGGATGCTGACGACACTGGGATTGTTGATGGAATGAGAAGAGTTGTCACGTGGGATCTGCTTAGCCCATGCGTGCTACATAGTCAACACTCCATAAGCGTTAACGCTTCTTGTTATGAACCTTGACTACTTCATAAATTCCTCAGTTTAAATGTGATAATGGATGACAAAGCACTTTACAGATGGTAACCCTCTGTGATTGTGTAAGGCTTTATTGTTACGGAAGGAAGATGGTGACAGTTTATGTGTATCTGATAATTACTGAGCACTTACAAACGAGGGTAGGTAGCGTTAATAATGTTGACACCTGTCCCTGATAGACTGCCTAGTATATGCCAGTGCTATTCTAACCACGTTTACATACATTAACTCATTTAATCCTCATATCAACCATATGGAAAATACAATTTTAATCCTCATTTTACAGATGAGGAACTAAGGTAAGCCCAGAGAGGTTAAGAAACTTGCCCAAGGTAATGAATGAGCTCATAAGCGGTGGTGCCAGGATTCAAGTGTGACTGAGACCCCTTGTCTCCACCAGCTCTAGACCACCCCTTGTGGTGAACTTCAGTTACAGGTGCTTTACAAGTGATATCTCAGGCAATTCTCAAAATAACCCTATGTGGTAAGTACTGTTAGCAGATGTAGTATTGATACATAGCAATATGTAAATGTAGATAGCATCATCTGTGTTTTAAAGTGAGGAAGCTGATGCTCAGAGAGGTTATGTACTTTGCCCAAAGCTATATGGCAGAGAAGTGGCAGAGCCACGATTCAAGCACACACAGTCCAGCTTCCAAGGCCTGGCCTTTCAGCGTAACTGGTAGTTTCCCACGAGCAGGAGTCGGTAGGCTGGGATATAGTCCCAGCCCCCCCGCTAAGTCATATTGTGACCTTGGGGGGTCTCTAAGACCTAGATTAAGAACCACTGAATTAGATAGTCTCCACAGGCCCTTCCATCATTAATTCTGATTCTAGGCTTCTCTTTCTTCCCTTCTGCGTATAGCCTGACGCCCAGCCCCTGTCAGTCCCCCATGGCCCCATGGAGCCGGGAGGCGGTGCTGAGTCTCTACCGGGCTCTGCTGCGCCAAGGCCGAGAGCTTCGCTACACTGATCGAGACTTCTACTTTGCCTCCATCCGCCGTGAGTTCCGGAAAAATCAGAAGCTAGAGGATCCTGAGGCCCGGGAGAGGCAGCTGGAAAAGGGCCTGGTATTCCTCCACAGCAAACTGGGAGGGATTATTTAGGATCCTCTCCTTTCCCCTCCCATCCTAATTCCAAGGGAAAGAGGACAAAAGTGCCTTCCATAGACACGCCTGCCTCTCTCCCACCTCCACCTCACAGATGCGGTAAGAAGCCTCAGGTAGGTAGGCCCTTGTTCCTGTAGGTTTCATTTTTTCTGTTGCAGGGGTCCAGGAGAGGGAGAACCTTTCCTTTAGTGACCAGAGTCCTTTAGTCCTAAATCAATGGAGGAAATACAAACATATTAACAGCAGTATGTTCCCTTGTTAAGAAAAAGAAGGCCCTGAGTTTCAGGCCCCACTAGGAGACCATTTTGTTTCATAAAACATTTTACATATGAAAATGCTAGAAAAGACATTGGTTAAAACTATTAGAGCTCAGTTCCTGGCTGCCTCATTCTTTGGTAGATTCACTTCTATTGAGGGCAAGATCATGTTTCCCCAAACATAACTAGACTCTTGCAACAGTCTCTAAAGCAAGCATAGTGTACAGACCTCGGAGGACGGTGCCTTCCTGACACTGCTGCTAACAACTGTGGGATTTAGGGTAAACCACTAAATCTGTCTAGGCCTCCATTCCCTCGTTTGTAAAATAACAGTACCTACCTCTTCAGCTTATCGCAAGAATTAAATGAGACAACTCGGGAATTCCCAGGCGGTCCAGTGGTTAGGACTCTGCGCTTTCACTGCTGAGGGCCCAGGTTCAGTCCCTGGTCTGGGTACTAAGATCCTGAGGGCCGCATGGTGCGGCCAAAAAAAAAGAAAAAAAGAGATAATGCACACAAAGTACTTGGAATGGTTCTTGGCCAGTGGTATGTTAGTTCTATTTAGTTCCCATGCCAGTGTGATAGTCCCACTGTAACCAAATGATTGTATTTAATTCAGCAACTTCCCAGAGGGCCTTCTCTGGCCCTGGCATTCTGGTAGGCTCTGGGGTAGAGGTGAATGATGTGGCCCGTCAAGGGACGGGTCTTATGTGGAGATCGACGGGAGTTAATTCCAGGGTGAACAGCTCTGTGCTAGAGGTCGGGTAAAGGGCTTGGAGACAGGGATGATGCCAAAACTGTGCCTTGGGGGCGGGGGGGCAGTGGAGGAATCACAGGTGGCCATAGAAAAGAGGACATTTGAGGTCTGCCTCAAGTGAGAAATAGACGCTTGCCGGGCAGACGGGCAATAAGCAAGTGTGGAGTTGAAAACAGAGACTACCACATTTTATAGTCTGGAAACCCGAGTCCAGAGTGGCTCGAGTGGTGGCACCTGTTAGGCAGGTGACCAGAGTTGAGGCTGGACCAGGTCTGGAAGGACATCGAATCCCCTGTTGAGGAGGTTGTGATATCTGACAGAGGGGGACCATCAGAGCTTTGTCAGCAGGGGAATGGCGTGGATGAGGGATCGTGGCAGTGGCAGCATGGAGAATACATTGGTAGGGGATACCAGAGGCCGCGGCTCTGACCAGGTGAGCTGGAGGGACTGTGGCGGCCGGGTGGCCCGTGAGCACACTGTGTGCAGCAGCGGACTTCACCAGGTGGACGCTGGCTGCAGCAGGAGGAGAGAGGAGAGAGCGATGACTGACCGGGAGGTGTTAGGCGTGCCAGCTGGGTGGGCGGCGCTGTCTTTAACAGAGGGAAAGCAGGAGGAGGAGCCTGACGTAATGGCTTTGGGTCCTCCTCGGCCACTCAGGTTGCTGGGCAGACTGGCTTTGGGGAGTAAAGGGCCAGGTGAGAGATGATGCCCGCAAGGGCCTGCCTGCCCAGGGAGAGTGGAAGTGAACACTGAAGGCTTTGTGTTCCTAGTATCTTGACTGAGTTGGGTTACAGGTGCTGCTACCACCTCCTCACTTCCCGCCCCCCCTCCCCCCACCCAGAAAAAAAAAAGCCATAGAATCAGTAGCTCATTCATGCAACAGATATTTGCTATGTGTCAAATACTGCTGGCCCTGAGGACACAGCAGGGAATGAGCCAAAATGCCCCTGGGGAAGCGTATGGCCGAGTCCGAGTCGTTAGCAGAGAGGAGATGTGTACGAGGAGGGGCTGCAGGCTACTTGGACCCCTGTAAGCTACTCCCCAGCCCCGTGAGCTCCAGGTTCAACTCTTGGCTGCAGAACTTTCTGACACGGTGACCTTGGGCCACCACTTTACCTCTGCCTCAGTTTCTTCATCTGTAAGTTGGAGGTAACAATGTGACTGATCTCATGGGATTGTTGGAACTAAGGGGACTAATAGGTTTAAAATGCCCAGCACACGGTACACGCTCAGTGTATGTTAGCTCTTCTCAAGTGTACTCAAGCCAGATGTTTAAGTCATATGCCCTTTTCAAGGAGAATAAGTTGGAATTTTCACAGTTCTGTGCTGTCCTCCTAGGAAGATACAGGGCCTCCATTCCTCATCATTCCCACTGTAATGAGGTGATGAGTATTTCTATTCCCACTTTTGTATCTAAGGAGACAGGTTAAACAACTTGTCTGAAATGTTCCTAGAGTTCACATTCCCCATCCTCAGCCCTGCCCACCAGGTCAGTGTTCTGCCTCCTCTTTTTTTTTTTTTTTTTAATATTTTAACTGTTTGTAAGTGTACAGTTCAGTGGTGTTAAGAATATTCATATTGTAGGGACTTCCCTGGTGGCGCAGTGGTTAAGAATCCGCCTGCCAATGCAGGGAACACGGGTTCGAGCCCTGGTCCGGGAAGATCCCACATGCCACGGAGCAACTAAGCCCATGCGCCACAGCTACTGAGCCTGTGCTCTAAAGCCCACGAGCCACAACTACTGAGACCACGTGCCACAACTGCTGAAGCCTGTGCACCTAGAGCCCATGCTCCGCAACAAGGGAAGCCACAGCAATGAGAAGCCTGCACACCGCAAAACAGAGTAGCCCCCGCTCGCCACGACTAGAGAAAGCTCGCACGCAGCAACGAAGACCCAACGCAGCCAAAAATAAATTAAAAACAAAAAAAAAAGGATATTCATATTGTTGCACAAGAGATCTCCAGAACTTTTTCATCTTGTAAAACTGGAACTAAACGCATTGAACAACAGGGCTCCTCCAGGCCCTTCTCCTTGCCAGGCAGAGTCCCACCTCCTGCAGGCTCCCAGGTAGTGTGGCAGAGCCTGAGTGGAGGGTAGACTGTGGTTAAGTAGTTTCACCTGGAACAGATTGAGTTCAGTTTTAGAATAGAAACTTTGATCTCCCTGTGGGAGCTGTTGGTGTTCTTTCCTCTTCCAGGTCACCAGATCTTTGACATCACCTGGTCCTTGGATGGGGCGGGGAGTATATTGCACTAGAGTAGAAAAGCCTTTTCCCAAGCCTGCTCAACTTCATAGTTTTGGTCTCAAGCCCAGGATAGCATCAGCTTGGGTTTCATAGGCCATTCCTGGCTCAGTCTCAGAAGGTAAGATGTAACTCACAGGACAGTCTGGATTGCTGCCGCCTTCTGGAAGTTGACCTTTTGTCCTGTGGATGGAGATCTTAAAAGACTTAATGATGGCCCACATTTGTAGAGTCCTTTTATGGTTTATAAAGTGTTCACATACGGTATTTTAGTAGATACGTTTTCCTCACTACAACCCTATGATTTAGGCCATGCAGGCATCATTATCCCCATTACATAGCTGAGGGGTTAACTCATTTGAGGGCACCCAGCTAATTAGTCAGGGCTCAAAGGCAAGTACTCAATCTCAAGATTTCCAACTCTAAAACCCAGGCTCTTCTATTACGCCACCTCAGTGCCTTGTTCTCCCCAGTCATCAGAGGGGCCGAGGGGCCAAGGAGCCAGAGAGGCTCCTTCCGGCTTCTGCGTGGAGGGAGGATGTGCCCTTCTTGCTCTGCTGCGTCACATGCAAGGATCATTTAGAGCAGCGGTCCCCAAACTTTTTGGCACCTGGGACCGGTTGGAAGACAATTTTTACCCGGGCCCAGGCGGGGGCGGAGGATGATGATGGCTCAGGCGGTGATGGGAGCGACGGGGAGCAGCAGATGAAGCTCTCCTCGTTTGCCCACCACCCACCTCCTGCTGTGTGGCCTGGTTCCTAACAGGCTGTGGACCACTACCGGCCCGGGGGTTGGGGTCCCCTGATTTAGAGGGTGGTCCTCCCTATTGTAAATACATCTCTAAAGGTTCTTTTGTTTTAAAAGCAATAAAACGGTGGTCATGGTTTTGTATCGGGAACTGTGTAATGATCACCTTTGTCCTGATTGGATTACTCTGCCTCAGATGAGTTTATGTCCCATCTCTGTCTCAGTGGCCACTGGAGGGAGGATGACTAGAGTTCTTGCCTGACCCTACCTGTAAATACAGAGTTTAACTCTTCTCCTCAGCCTTGTTTGCTCTGTGCATTTGAAGTGGGAGTATATTTCATTTGGCCAAGCAGTTTCTCATTATGTCCCTAAACCTGAAGCTCCTGTCAACGGTAAAAGGTGGAGAAAAGAAAAGTGCCATGGTTGTGAACTCTAGTTGGGAAAAAAATAATTTTGGGATCGACAGCGACTCTTAGTTAACTCAATTGCTGGAATAAGTAGAGGCAGAAATATTTCTCTCGTTGACAGGGGAGGCCAGGGGCATGACGTGCGACACTAGCGATACCCAGTTGTAAGGGTATTAGAAAGAATGCTACTTCGCACTGGAAGATGCACCAGTGATCTCGTCCCTCTCTGTCCTCCCGTTCTAGGTATATTGGTGAATGGTAAACAACTGTTTTTCCCTACGTGGTTCCTGGCGTACAGGACACGGGCGGTAGGAGGGGTAGCAGTGTTAAAAGCAGTGCTCAGATTTGAGCCACTTTGCCATCCTTTATCTGGGTCAGGCCCAGGGTTCTAACTGCATGGGAAATGGGCTTACTGGGAGACCAGGGGAACTTCAGTCAGGATGACCCCGTCGTTGCCCGGGAGCAAAAGCGTGCTCGCCTCGCTCCAGCACTGTACGGAGGCCAGCCTCTTCTGCCTTGTGCCCATGATCTCCGCTTAGGTGACCACATTTTTAGTTCATTTTCCAAGCACACTTGAGCAGGTGGAAATTTTGTTTTCCAGTTAACAGCTGAGTCTGCAGTGACTGTTTTGTTTATTCTCAGTCTCTGTCACAGTGCCAGGCTCACCTGAGCTTCTTGTGGTGCCCCTGCACACTTGCCCCAAGAAACAAAGCATTTGTCAAGTGGGCCTGTCCACAGCGTTCTCTTCTTCTTTGGCTCTTTCTCACATGTGGACTTGTAGTTTTGTCTCCGTGTGCCAGGGTATTTAGTCTGTGGTGTTGTTATTAGTTTTCGCAGAAAATACATAGAATAGGAACAGTTTGACTTGGGTAAGGGGAAACATGATACAGTAGAAAAACCATCGTGCTAGGAGTTGAGAGGTGGCCTGAGTTTTGCATATGGCTTTGTCATTCCTTTTCTCTGGGACCTCTGGCAAGTCACCTCCCTACATGTGAAGTGATGTGATGGGATTAGATGGGTCTCTAATTAATTTACACCTTCTCAGGTCTAACCTTCCATAAGCAGTGGTCAGAGGATCAAAATATGATCTGCATTGTAATGTTGGGGAGGGGTCCGGAGGGTTGTATTGCGTGGGGGCGGGGTACTTCACTCTCATACGAGAAAGGGTTGACAGTGAGCTTATTATCGCTCTCTGTAATCTCAATAGATTGGTGGGGAGGCTTTCCCATGACTAGCATGATCATTTCCTCTGCCTTGCATCCAGATACATCAAGGGACGCAATACCTCCCTCCTGACCCTAGAACATGGAGTGCTAGGGTTCCTGGAACTCACAGAGTACCCTGAAATTGTTGGGGACTGGCCTGATGGGGGAGGGAGGAGGAGGGCTGCTTCCCAAGGTCCAAGGTGGTGATGGCTGTGTTCTG
The DNA here is from genome assembly GCF_008692025.1 of Phocoena sinus. Taxonomy (NCBI): domain Eukaryota; kingdom Metazoa; phylum Chordata; class Mammalia; order Artiodactyla; family Phocoenidae; genus Phocoena; species Phocoena sinus. Next base: position 9,130,695 of record NC_045772.1, on the reverse strand, counting down.
CCTTCCTCCTCAGGGGAGCAATGGCAGCCGCTGGTGAGCGCAAAAGCAAGAAGGATGATAATGGCATCGGGACGGCCATTGATTTTGTGCTCTCCAATGCCCGGCTGGTGCTGGGGGTGGGTGGAGCAGCCATGCTGGGCATTGCTACACTGGCGGTTAAGCGGGTAAGTACACTCAGCCAGAGGTTGGAGAGGTGGTGAGGCTGCCGAGTGGAGCTGACTTAGAATTGATACTGCTAATGGAAATGTAACTTGGTGATTTGGCATTACTAGACGAGACCTTAAGAGGATTCAGTAAGTCTACTTCTTAGGACTCCACCCTAAAGAAACTGTTGGAGATACAAATAAAAGGTTTATCCCAGCGAGTGAAAAATTGCAAATAATCAAAAAAGCCTTCCTTGACTACCTTATTTAAAATAGCAGGACTCCCACCACACATTTTTCCTATTTCTCCTTCCTGCTGTACTTTCCTTAACGCCTGTATCTGCATGGTTTAGCTTGTTGATTATGTACTGCCTGTATTCCTCTGCTAAACTGCAGACTCCAAGAGGGCAGGGATGGGGTCTCTGGGTCACTGCTTTATTCTGTGCACCTAGAACAACTCCTGGCGCAGAGTGGCCATTCGGTGATGTATTTGTTAAATGGATCAGTGTTTCACATTACAGTACATTCATAAAGTACAGTGTTGTATAGTTAGAAATTGTACTATAATGTTCAACACTGATTCATTTTTAGTGATATGGGGGAGTGATAAAAATGATACGTAAAAAAAATCAGTTTTCAAAAGTATATATAGAGGAGGATCGTAATTACACAAATATATATTTTCAGAAAGAAATATACCAAAATATTAACCATTATCTCTGGGTTATGACATTATGGATAAATTTGTTTCTTATTTATATCATTTAGTATTTCCGGAGATTTTCTGTGCAGAGCAAATTATTCCATAATCTAGAATAAAACAAAGTTATTGAAAAATAGTAGCTGAACTCATTAAGGCAAAGCTGCTGGGAAGGAGGGAAACAGGAAAGAAGGTCATGTGCTGGGTCCTCTCTGCTGTTTCAGATGTATGATAGGGCAATCAGTGCCCCTACCAGCCCCACCCGCCTGAGCCATTCAGGGAAAAGGAGCTGGGAAGAACCAAACTGGATGGGCTCCCCCCGATTGCTCAACAAGGACATGAAGACAGGCCTGAGCAGGTCCCTACAGGCCCTTCCCACAGGCTCCTCGGCCTTTGACACAGGTGAGGAAGGCTGGTACCCCTTCTGGGACTGACCTCGGGGCTCTCAGTGCTACTCATACATTCAACACATTTCTTAGGGACATATGTGCCGGGCACCATGCTAGCCTTTTGTGCCAAGCCCGTCTCCTTTGGGGCTGAGGCAGCCATGGATGAGCAAGCATGGGAAGAGCTCACGTGCCTCTCTCTCTTGCCTTGGCAGATACATTCTGCCTGCCCCGGCCCAAGCCATTGGCCAGGAAGGGCCAGGTAGACTTGAAGAAGTCACGACTCCGCATGTCCCTGCAGGAGAAACTTCTTACTTACTACCGGAACCGGGCGGCCATCCCTGCTGGCGAGCAGGCTCGGGCCAAGCAAGCTGCCGTGGACATATGTGCCGAGCTCCGGAGCTTCCTGCGGGCCAAGTTGCCTGACATGCCACTTCGGGACATGTACCTGAGTGGCAGCCTCTATGATGACCTGCAGGTAAGCAGGGGGTTCTTACGAAGGGCAGGGTTGTACTGACCAGGATGCTTCTCAGTAGGGCTGTTGGTACAGGAGATCAGTCTCGCAGGCTTGCCAGAAAGGTTAGTCCTACTGCGTCTGAATTCCACATACTGCGGTAGCATTTGGAGATCCCTGCCTTTTAACGTTTTTTGGTTTTTAGTCATACTCACAACTTCTAGGAAGCTGTCAGAGGCCTCCTCCTTCCTATATTCTTGTCCCTATCTTTCCTTTCTGGCTTTCCTTCGAGCCGTCAAGGCCTGGGGGATGTCATGTGTACTTCTGTGTCCAGAGGCAACGTGGTGTGTGGAATGAGCACGGGCGCCAGTGTCCGACTGACCTGGATTGAAATCCACACTCTGAACTGATATGGTCACGTGGAAGAATTCTTAGTTCCCCTTTTTGTTGCGGGGGGATATAAGATGGTGGGACCTGTGTTTGGGGAAACTTGGCTCTTGAGCAGATTAAATCCCTCAACACCTTTTTAATTCTTCTCCACCAGGTGGTGACAGCCGACCACATCCAACTCATCGTGCCCCTTGTGCTGGAGCAGAACCTGTGGTCGTGTATCCCCGGAGAGGACACCATCATGAACATCCCCGGCTTCTTCCTGGTTCGCCGGGAGAACCCAGAGTACTTTCCTCGTGGTAGTAGTTACTGGGACCGCTGTGTAGTAGGGGGCTACCTCTCTCCAAAGACAGTGGCAGACACGTTCGAAAAGGTAGTGGCTGGCTCCATCAACTGGCCGGCCATCGGGTCCCTCTTGGACTATGTGATTCGACCGGCCCCACCCCCAGAGGCTCTGACTCTGGAAGTGCAGTATGAGCGCGACAGGCATCTCGTCATTGACTTCCTGCCATCGGTGACCCTTGGTGACACTGTCTTGGTGGCCAAACCACACCGGCTAGCCCAGTATGACAACCTGTGGCGGCTGAGCCTGCGTCCTGCCGAGACGGCGCGCTTGCGGGCTCTGGACCAGGCCGACTCTGGCTGCCGCTCTCTGTGCCTCAAGATCCTCAAGGCCGTGTGCAAGTCCACTCCGGCCCTGGGTCACCTCACTGCCAGCCAGCTCACCAACGTCATCCTCCACGTGGCCCAGGAGGAGGCTGACTGGTCTCCCGATGTGCTGGCTGACCGATTCCTGCAGGCCCTGAGGGGACTGATCAGCTACTTGGAGGCCGGAGTCCTGCCCAGTGCCCTAAACCCCAAGGTGAACTTATTTGCAGAGCTCACCCCTGAGGAAATAGATGAATTGGGATACACTCTCTATTGCTCCCTGTCTGAGCCAGAGGTGCTGCTGCAGACGTTAGGGCAGGTGAAGGCAGGTGTCGAGCGGTCAGGCCCTGGATTCTCTGTTAGAAACACTTGGTTCCATAGTTGATGCCTCACAGGGTCCCTAGGTGCCTCCCGTCTTTGCTGGTCATCGCCCTGGGCATTTCATACTGATTAGAAAGGTATCCCTCTCTCCTCTTTTCTCACCAACCATTTCTATTTTTGTTACCAAACACTGTGCTCCCTACTCTTCCCCTCCCCCTTGCTCCAGGCTAGTTTTTCTTGGAATGAATTGAGAAGGTGGAGCAGTGGCCTGAGCTGTGGAGACCACTTGGTGTTTTGCATTTCGGCACAGGTCTGCTGTGTCTGCCCTGCCACCTGCCCCTTTTCAGTGTCTTCTCTTTTTCCACCTGTTTTGCTTTTTTTTTCTGGAGCACATCTGCCTAATCAAGATGCTGCCTTTTAGTTGACTGTCACTGAAGTTATGATTGCATGTTTCAAACTGAACTCTGCAGAGAGCGCCCAGACAGTATTTAGGGTTTCTAGGGGTAAAGCTGGTGGAAAAGCTGGCCTTTGACCCAGGTTCCTGGAAAAGAAGCCCATCCCCCCCCCCCCCCGCCCCCCCCCAACCTCTCGGCCAACTCATATCCGGAAGTGCTAAGAAGGTCTCTCATGGGAGCGCTGTTGTTGCCACACACGGGAATGAGGGCTCAAGATAAACTGCATGCGTAGTTATTCGGAGACTGTGTTTCTTAGTGGCCATCAGTGAGTGTAGAGTGGGGGAACCTGGAGGTGGTGGAGAGGGTCTGCGTGCCTGATGTCTGTGCCTGGTCCAGCCCGGCACCACTGCGTGCGGGAGTCGGAGTCAGACAAAGACCGGGAGGGAAGGGGCGGCTGTTTGCCCCTTCCCCACCTTCTTGCCAATTAGGACAAGGCCTTCAAGGACACAGTCTTAGTGCTAGAGGTTCAGCTAGACAGGCGGCTGAACGTCAGTGACCATGTTTCTCCCACATCAGGCCCTGCCTTTCTAGGATGTTGCCTTAGAGGAAGAACGGGCCCAGCAGCCAGCCCTCCGCTCCCCAGTGTCTGTCACAGGAACGTGATGGGGGGTTTGCTGAGCTCTCCAGGCACCTCCAGAGGCCAGAGGGCAGGCGTATATGCACAGACCTCTTCCCCCTGTCCTGTCTCTCACCCAGCACCTGGGAAACTGGTGCTACCTAAGAAGAGAGCGTATGGCTGAAACACATATGAGAGGGAGGTGGGTACTTGCCACGTTCCTTCTTGTTTCCTGCTGCTAGAATTGCACTATTTATTGCAATGTAAAAAGTATCCTGAGAGTGGGGAGGAAAGTTTAATATACAGTGTCAGTGCATCTTCTTGTTCTGTGTTTATTTTTTCCTGTTTGTGCCAAGAGGCTGATGATAATTCTGTTTCTGATCTGCCCATCCAGTATTTTGTTCTCCTCCCGTCAAATCCTACTATTATTTTTATTCTTACTACCTCTCCATCAGTGAGATTCTGGTGAAGCTCTCTGCAGCTGTCTCATTCCTTCCCAACGACCGCGACATGAAGTGACTCTTTAAATAGCATTGAAACCTTAGCTTCCCTTTGAATTTAAGGTAGAGCTTCTTGTCCCCTTTTTTTGTCCTGGATTAGGAGGTTGAGAACTAGGGTTAACCTTGGCTATATTTGGAGACTCTTCCTGCCTCTTCTCTCATATACACGTGAAGCTTCCCTAAAATGGTTCAGTTGTTTCATTTGTATGAAGACATTGAGAGAGAATGAAAAATAGAAAGCCCAGAGCCCTGAGAGAGAGTCTCCATCCCTGGCTGTTCATCACAATCAACTTGGAGTTTATAAAAACACTCCATAAGCCTGAGTGCTACCTTGGGGGATTGGTGTAGAGGGTGTCCACAGAGGGTGGAGCCTGGCACTGACGGTTCCATTGCGCCCATCTGGTGTCACTGGAAGGAAGGGAGAGGGGAGGGCTGAATATGTTGGGAAAAGCATGGGTTTGTCTTCATTCAGATAAAGGATTTGGTTTTTCCCAATGTGAATATTATAAAACCTGTAATTTTCCCAAGCTGAGTCTGACCAAATTCCATATAAAACATTGGAAGGAGAGCTCAAAAAAGAAAAGATTTTAAAGATCAAATCCCAGATTATCAAAGCCAAGTGTAATGGTGATTTGAGTTTATCTCCTCTTAAAGAGCATCTTTCTAAGGGCAGCTCTGTCTCTTACCTATGTTTCACAAAACCAAAAACCCATAACTGCCATTTCACAAGCAAGAACCTCTTAGAAGTCCTCAGAACTAGAAGCGGTGGGAATCCTTGGCTCAGGTCCTGGTGGGTTTGCTGACTGAGATGGGGCAAGTCTCATCGTAATACCTGGACGACAGTCCAGTGCTTTGAGATTCTTGGTTGGAGGAGGGAATGCCCCCGCCCCAACACACACACACATTTTTTTTTTAATCTTTGGGGAAAGATGTAGGGCCTTTTCCTGCTGTTCTGCCTTTCTACTCAGTAACTCCCACGTTTGCCTGAACTAACAGCATCTGCTCCTACTTGTGCATCTGGAAGTTTTTTTGCACCATCTAGGTTAGCAAAGCACATAGTTAGCCTCATGCTTGAAGAAAGACTCATCATCTTGAAAACCCAATCAATTCCAAAGTGTAATTTGCTTTTCCCTGTTGCACCTTCCTAAAACGTGAGTTCAGGACAACAGTATTTTTCTTTATATGCTTGGTTGTGACTTTTTTTTTTCAAATAAAATAATTGAAGCTCATGTTTGGAAAAACTGTTGTGAGGCCTACAGTCTTTCCTCCTAGGCTCAGCCTTTGGTGGTCCTGTTCACACTCCAGATTAGCTGATTTTGCCCCCTTCTCCACTCAAGTTGAGAGCTCAAATGGTTTTGACAAGGAATCAGCTTCAGGATCAAAAGGTCCTGGAGAGGTGCCAGGGGGGCTGGGATCCCTGCATGTGTCCAGAGGTTCTGCCGTGGCACACACTATGACCCTGGCTGAGAACTTCTACTCTCACAGGATTTGTGAGAACCCTGCTCTTCGTGCTGAAGCTCAAGGCCAAAGAGGACTTAGGACTAGAGCTGTGAGGCTGTAGCCATTGTAGATACGCTTAGCTGATTCTAAGCGGCCAAAATACCAGAGATGTGAGTTCTGGGGTTAACTGCATATAGCGTGGTGTTTTACCTTTTCATTCTGATCACATTATGCTCTCTGTGCTTGGCCCCTGAGGCCAAGTCCACAACCTGCCTTCCAGTCACTTGCTTGCCCTTCAATAAGCAGTTGATGTGTTTAGCTGATAGATTTGGAATCAGTCACCAGTCTTTCTGTCCTGTCCTGGCTAGGTCCATATAGAAGCAGCTTAGCCCTGAGACCCAGAAAACTACTGTCCTTTTTCTCCTTGAGGGAGGAAATAAAGCTGGGGAACATGCTGTCCTTCCACAGCATGGGAAGAAGAAAATTAAAGTCTCCTTTCCAACAGCTTTGACTGTGTGTGTGGTATGAAACATTTTCCTACAGGAGTGGGACTGGTTCTCCATTTGCAGCTAGGAGAACCTTTGAAGTGCCTGATCTGGGTCACCATAATAGAAAGGATGGGACAAAGGTGCCACTGGAGTCATTCTCCCACCCATCTGCAGTGTCAACCTGGGGCAGCATTACTTTTAATTCTCAGCCATCTGCATGGTCATCTGACAGCCAAGGAGGACATGCCCCGAGGGTCCTTTTTAAGATTTGAGTAGTAGCTCAGGGATTCTTACTGCCTTTGCACTGAAAGACTAGATGCTTTATATATATCTAGATACTCGTGATTCCCCAAGGGAGAAAACCACATCAAGCATCCAGTATGCTTTGCATATACCAGTTGTTTATAGTTGTTGATTTCAGTTAATAATAGTCCTCTGAGGAAGCAGGACGATGTAATGAAGATGGGGAGGGGCCTTGGGAGGTGTGTCTGAGACCTGAGTTCTAATAATAGTAGTAACAGCAACCATTTATCCAGCACTTATCAGATACCAGGCGCTAAGCTCAGTGCCTCTTATATTATCTTCATTCTAAGGGCAAGGATACTCACCATCAGCTTCATTTTACAGCTCAGGAAACTGAGACTCAGCGAGGATAAGTCACTCAACCAAAATGTCTCTGCTAATAAATGGAAGAGCCAAGTTTGGGGGGTTTGCCCCTAAACTCTCTTCTAACTCCTACCCCATACTGCCTTCACTGGGCAAGACCCTTCATCCCTTTAGTCCTCAGCTTACCACTGTAAAATTGCTGGGCTAGACTGAATCAAGTCAATGAGTGGTCAGTAATGTAGGACAGTCCTTCCCAAATGTTTGACATCAGTCCTCAGAAATAATATTTGTAGGGCTTACTGAAAGGAATGGAAGCAGAAACTCAAGGTTTCCGCCCCTGCAGTGCCTGACGAGAGGGCTGGAGGGTGGGGGAGGGCTTTCTTGTTGCTCTTAACAGTTCCCCAGTAGAGAGAGCAAGTTGTTGGCCTGACCTGGACTGCGGCCTCCGAACACACAAAACTCCGGCAATTGGGCATTAGGAGGACTTGCTGGGAAGCGGTTATGCCTGGGAGTTATACAGCGTTGGGAGCTAACTGAAACTACCCTAGAGTGAGAGATAGCAGGTGAATAAAATCTCTCTTCTTAGAGGAACTGAAACTACATAAACTGAAAGAAGTTCCCCTGTGATAGGCTGCATTCTTCAATAAAATAGCAAACTTATATTTAGCTAAACGGATATGTAAAAATACGATAGACTATAGGATTACGCATTTCCCCGACTCGCCTTTGATGGTAGGTGCGCATAGATCGGGTGATCTCGACTGAGGTCATCAGCCCTCCCCTTTCAACTACTGAAGGGCTTGCACGTCCTCAGTATTTTGCAAGTGTTTGCGTGTGAAAACGCACACGAAATGACATTTCCTTTTGCCTAGTTTCATCTTTGGGCCTGAACCTGGTCGCTAGTTTAGAGCTTCACTGAGTACGGCAGAAAGGAATGCAAGGGGCGGGGCCTAACGCCCGTATTTGGGACGCACTGGGCTCGGGCTGCCTGGGGCAATCCTGACCGGCTGCGGGTGGGCAGATCTGAGGAAGCCACTGCAAAGCGGCGTCACAGAGAAAACCGAGCAAACCGCGGAACCAGACGGCTGGAACCGTCGGCCGCTCCGCCCCTTCCCGCGCATATCAGCGGCCTGAGCCAATAGAAACTCGAGATATATATGACTCACCACGTCTGACCAATCATCTTGATGCGCGCTCTCCTCCAGCATATCGCGCGAGAACTAGGAGACCTCGTACTTCACAGTAAAAACCATTTCTTGGATGAAAGACTTCTCTCTCCGCCCTTCGGCCTAACGCCGGAAATGAGTGTGAAGGATCCCTCCGCGCTCCCCGCGGCGGACGGGAGTGACCCTTTTATCTTAAAAGCCTTGTAAAGTAGTGCGTCTTTTTCTTGAGGCCGTAAATAAAAACAATTCATTCTCTCTTCACAGCTACGCCCTAGACTTAAAAGTCGGAGATTGGAAACGATAGGGCGTGGGTGGGAGGCGCGAGTCACGTGACCGAGGCGGAAGGATATGGTCTGTGATGCGTCCTCATAGGGGCAGAGTTTATAAAGGACCCGCGCTCGGCGTCTCGCCGCCATTTTTTCTCCTTCTGTCTGTATATGTGGTTTCTTCGTGCGAGTGCGCGCCCTTTTTTCTCCGCTCCCGCAGCGGCCGCGGCCACCATGGCGTATTAGAGGCAGCAGTGCCTGCGGCAGCATTGGCTTTTGCAGCGGCGGCAGCAGCACCAGGCTCTGCAGCGGCACCCCCCAGCGGCTTAAGCCATGGCGTAAGTACTGGACCTGCGCTGCTCTGGCCGTGCACCCCTGGGTCGGTGAGGGGTTTCTCCCTGCTTGGGAGTGGCCGGCGGCTGGGCGGCTTCGCGGAGGCGGGAGCGGTTTTACGAGCGCCTGGAACGCGTGGCCTCTGCTTGGGTGTCCCCAAAACGCCGGCGCCCTGGGTCGGGAGACCCCGGCAGCCCCGGCCGCCGAACCCGCCGGCTTCCGCCTGGTGCCCCGCGAAACGTGGCAGCAGCCAAGATGGCGGCGTGGTAGGGCGGCGGCGGCGGCCGCCGCGTGAGTCACGGGGGGCGTGGGCGGGGCCGGGCGTCCAGAGGCGGATTTGGACGTGCGGGTGGGGCGGCTTCCTCTTCTGGCCGGTGGGGGAACGGCCGCGCGTCCATTTTGTGCAGCTTGAGGGACGCAGCGGTGACGCGATGGCCCTGGGGCCACGTGGTACCGATTCTCAACACCGAATGGAGTTCTATTTTGGCCATCTTGCCTCGTGGATGAAAAGATGAAATTCTCAGGCCAGCTGATCTTTCATGGGACTTGGTTTCTGATTTGTATTCAGGCTTTTCAAGGCATTCAGCAGCAGCGTTGCTGTAACCGACAAAGACACCTTCGAGTTAAGCACATTCCTCGATTCCACCACAACCTCGCAACATGGCCGAGAAGAGTTTCCTGAGCAGCGAGGTGTTGGTGGTGGACTTCATGTCCCCCTTCGACCAGTCGGGTTTGGGGGCTGAAGAGAGCCTGGGTCTCCTAGATGACTACCTGGAGGTGGCCAAGCACTTCAAACCTCATGGGTTCTCTGGCGACAAGGCTAAGGCGGGCTTCTCCGAATGGCTGGCTATGGATGGGTTGGTCAGTGCCTCAGATAACGGCAAGGGTGAGTGGGCTGCTTTTATCTGCTGGTGGGATCTGGTGACAGTCTTGTACATTTGACTCATTGGTTCCAACTCTCTTTAATTTTTGCAGAGGATGCTTTCTCTGGGACAGATTGGATGATGGAGAAAATGGATCTGAAGGAGTTCGATTTTAATGCTCTGTTGGGTATAGATGATCTGGAAACCATGCCGGATGAGCTTTTGGCCTCGTTGGATGACACGTGTGATCTCTTTGACCCCCTACTCCAGGAGGCTACTAAGGAGCCCCCCCAGATCGTGAACCCAATAGGCCATCTTCCAGAAAGTTTGCCAACAACTGACCAGGGTGCCCCTTTCACTTTCTTGCAGCCTCTTCCCCTCTCCCCAGGGGCCCTGTTCTCCACTCCAGATCATTCTTTTACTTTCGAGCTATGCAGTGAAGTGACGTCTGAAGAAGACAGGAAGCCAGACTCTACCGCTTACGTTATGCTGGTTCCTCCGTGCGTAAAGGAAGAGGATGCCCCCTCAGATAATGATAGTGGCATCTGTATGAGCCCTGACTCCTATCTGGGCTCTCCCCAGCATAGCCCCCCTACCTCCAGGGGTTCTCCAAATAGAAGCCTGCTATCGCCAGGTGCCCTTGCTGGCTCTGCCCGCCCCAAGCCCTATGACCCTCCTGGAGAGAAGATGATAGCAAAAGTAAAGGGTGAGAAGCTAGATAAAAAACTAAAGAAAATGGAGCAGAACAAGACAGCAGCCACTAGGTACCGCCAGAAGAAGAGGGCAGAGCAGGAGGCCCTCACTGGTGAATGTAAAGAGCTAGAAAAGAAGAATGAGGCTCTGAAAGAGAAGGCAGATTCCTTGGCCAAGGAGATCCAGTATCTGAAAGATTTGATAGAAGAGGTCCGCAAGGCAAGGGGGAAGAAGAGGAGCCCCTAGCTGTAGGGTAGTCCGGAGGGTGTGTGCTTGTACATAGGAGGCTAGTGCTGAAGCTGTGTTTTAATAAATTATTTTGTAGTGAAAGTACTTCTGCAGACTGCTGTGTCTGGTTTCTTGCCTCTGGTAAAGAGCCCAGTCAATCCCCAGAAGCAGCATTTTGCTTTGGGGTTGGCTATTGGGACTTGGAATTAAAGCCCAGAGTGAGATTTTTTTTTTTTTTTTCCTGACACTGTTGGGCTGTATGTCAGGGTCACTGATGACCAGTTGGACCCCTGAGACGGGGAGTTGGGCTAGATACCTCCTAGTAGGTGGCTGGGTGATTTCCCCAGAACCAAAAACTGTTTGACTCGATGTTAACCACCCTTGGGTGCGAGTGAGGCTGGGGAATTTTATTAAGGAGCAGGTTGGCAGAGAAGTGGAGCCTGGGCTCCACCTGTTCCCGCATGATTGTTGCTTTGTGCCAACATTAAGTACCCAGATAAGGCCCCGCAGCCTTTGAGCTGGGCACAAGGGGATTAGGCTTCACTGAGAAGCTGCTGCGGTTCTGTAGAGGCCTTCCCAGAAGGGTCTATTCCGGGAAAGAAGGCTTCTCAGGTTTTGCTGGAACAAATGGAAGAGCAGGGTGGCTGCTTCCCTGGCTGGCACCTTCGGCAAGCTGGAAAGCCTGTCATCCCTGATGTCGGGATGGAAGGGCACTGCAGTCCTGGCAGGTGACTTACTGCAAGATAAGGGAGACGTCATCTTCTGTTGAGTACAGGAGTCAGCCCAGCCGGCGCAGGTTTCTTCTCTCCTTGGGTCCTTCAGGGCCTGCTGAGGGAGGGCCATTTTTCCATTGTGAAAGACAGTGTAGACGAGTGGCTGGGATGAGGGTGATGCAAATGGGGCACCAGGCACACAGGTCCTACAGCAGAGGGTATTTGGAGGAGTTGTAGAGCCTATTTGAACCCAGGGTTATGGGCGTTTGCCTGTTCTGCCTGCTGTGGTGGGGCTGATATTTCCCTGACCTGCTTCTTGATGCCTAACAGGGTAATGTGGGAGATGTGATGGTGGTGGCCCAGATGGGAATGCTTCCCCAAGGCACCAAAGGAGGTGTCACATGTGGACCTTGGACCTGGTGATCTTCGAGGTCTTAACTGCCCTGAGCTGGGCTTCGAAGGACAGGGAAAGTTGTGGATGTAGAATGGGGAGAGCACCCTGAGAAAAAGCCTCGGAGGAATGGGCACACGGTCCCACCCACCTCTAAGAGGGCTCCCTGGCCCCAGCTGTGTTAGATGTCACCTGATGGGGATCCGCCCAGCTGCTGCAGGAACTGTTAAGCCTCAAACACACACACCCTGGCCGAGGTCCCACGTGGCAGTCCTGCCCTCCTGGGTCTCCTCTAGGCAAATGTGTCAGCTCCTCCAAACCACCGGTGATAGGGCCGCTCCATCAGGGAAGGCCTCTTCCTCCCAGCCCTCAATGTGGCACCACAGTGTCCTCTCACTTGGTTTCCTGTTCCCCTTCCCCAAAAGATTGTCAGTCCACCCGGCCCGTGGCTCATGGTCAGCACCCCACGTGTGGCTCTTGCACCGGCACCCCTCCCCAGTGGCACATCCTCCTTCCTCCATCGCCAGCACCCGCCTCCCCAGGGCCCCCACCCCACTGCCTTCTCACCACTGCAACGGAGCAGTCCAGGGTGACTGTTAACAGCAGATTGTGGGGCCCCACCCCGACCCATAGGACCAGTGTCTCTGGTGAACGCTAACGTCAGTCATGCCTTGGGGTCACGGACACACACCCACTGGTGCTACTCGGCACAAACATTAAGACTTACTGGAAACTCACAAGCAGAGAAGCGCAGGACCCCTGCTCTCACCCTCCCGCAGAGGCAGGCCTCTCATTCTACACCTGGGGAGGGGGCAGGAACCTGTTCGTGATTGACATAACAGCAGGTGTGTGCCCGTTAGAAAGGGGCCCTGGTCAGCCGGTTCTTCAGAAAACCGGTGAGAGAAAGCGAGAAGCTGAGGCTGCTGCTTGCTAAGCTGCTTTAAAAGAGGAAAGAGCCTCCAAGGACACCGGAGTGTCTCTCCTCACAGGGGTCAGTGAAGCTCAGCAGGCAGGAGGAGAGCTTGGGAAAACACCCCCTCTCCCTTTCTTGGAACAAGCCATCTGAGGACGGTGGCGCAATACCGGTTTGGAGTCACGACACCTCTTCTGCCCACCCTGACTCCCTGGATGGCTGGTCTGCTTCCTACTCTTGGAGGCCACCTGCACTGCAGACAGGACAGGCGCCAACTCTGCCTCAGGCAATTCTGTGGTCCCCTCCTGTCCCCACTTGGGATGGAAACCTGGATAGCAACCAGGAACAGCCCTGCCGGGGTCTGGCTGTGTGAGGGGTAAACCTTTCCCTCCTCTTGCACAGAAGAACCCACGGCAGGGTCCCTTCAGAAGTCCTCTACCAGACAACACGTGTCCCAAGGAGCCTTTAGGCGTGCGGGGGGTGGCACTAGGCGAGCCAGACGGAGCAGCCTGCAGGCCTCCAGGGCCCCCTCCCCAGAAGGGACCCCTGGGCTTCTAGGACTTGTCATCAGTGCCACACTGAAGACCCAGCTGGGCAGCACCACCCGCTCACTCAGGCATCTGCTCAACAGCATCTGCCCTGCGCTGCTGCCCCCGCCGGACGCGGCCCAGCCTCCACCTTCCCCTGCTGGTGCAGCTCTGGGCCCAGCACCACCCTTCTGCTCGGCAGACCTGCGCGTAAAACCCTGTTTCTTGAGCTCACCTCCTGAGTCGCCCCACTAGTCCCCACCTCCTGTGACAGAGGTAAGAGAAAAAGTGGCCTTTCATCCCGCACCCTCCCCCCCCCAAAAAAACACACAAGGGCACAAGCCCTGGGCACTGGGCTGAGGCAGCCATGCTCCCTCCTCAGCTTCCTCAAGAGCTGCCTTCTCAGCTGGGGCTGCCACCCCAGGGAGAGGAGGCCTGCGGGGTTCTGCGGATGGGTGAACTGCTCTCTGGTGGTGCCCTGCGCCGGGCTGGGCTGCAGGACTTCTGACCTGGAGCCCTAAGAACCAGCTGGGAGGTGGGGGAGGAAGGCTCCTCGGTGCCAGAGGAGGCGGGAGACACCCTGTTAGAGCAGCACACACAGCCCCTGGGCCACGTTTATTAGAACCTGGAAGCCCACCCAGCGGCCCTCGTCCTATCAGAGGTGTGGTCCCCAGGCCTCTCCACAGCAAATAGCCCCGAGGCCCTCCCTGGGCCAAAGCAGACAAAACAGTCCAATGTGTTCCTTTCCAGCAGGCAGGTGGCACCTCCCGAGCCTGCAGATGTCAGTTCGGGTCTGAGCGAAGGTCCTCCCCTGGGCTTCCAGCTCGCCAGCTCCGTGCCAGCCTCCACTCCACGGCTTTCCTGAGCCAGGCTGAGAGGTCCGAGGCGGCTGTGCCCTCCCGGGAGCCTAACTGCCGAAGTACTCCTGCTGGAACTTCTGGAAGTCTTCCTCGGTGAACACAGTGCCCTCGGCCTTCTTCTTCTTCTTAGTCTTGCCCACAGGCCGGTCACAGGCCTTGCGGCCCCGGTCCTGGCGCACAATCTTGGGGGCGGGGGTGAGAGTCAGGAGCCCTGGGTGGGGACTCCCAGCCACTTGCAGCCAAACATCCTGGTGCAGCCGACCAAGGGCCACCCTCTCACCTGGCCCTCACACCGTCCCGGGAGGCAGGGTTTCCATTTACAGAGGAGCCAGCGGAGGCCCACAGGGGTCCCAGGGGAGCACGGCCAGGCCCAGCCTCCCACCTTCCCCACACTGCTCCCGGCCCTCCAGGGGGAGGCCCCTCACAGCACAGCGGGGTGTCCAGCTCTTAGGAGCCTGGAGGGGGCTCCACCCTCCAGCCTATGCTCAGGGCTGAGACTCCCACAGATACCAGGAACAGCCTCAGTTCTCACCCCCCAGGCTCATTCCCACAGCCCATCCCCCTGACGAACCTGCTGGGTGACGGATTCGGCCACTGTGCCTCTTGCACTAGTCATAAACCTCAGGTTTACTCCAAGGTAACCTCGACGCTCTCGCTTCTGGAACTCAGCTGTGGATGGCAGGCAGGGTGGCATCATTTCAGATTCACTCCCTGGAAGCCTTCTGGGTCCCTTCCTGACATCTCCCCACTCCACTCCCACCTCCCATGCCCTGCCAAAGGCCCCGCTGTCCCTTCCCCAGGTTGCTGCAACAGCCTGGGCTCTTCTGTCAAAACCACACTCCACACAGATCCTGCTCAAAGTCCCCCTTGGTTCCACCTGCTCAAGTGACTTACTCAGCAAAGGTGGCCTGGGCGCTTACCGTGTGTGTGTCAGCCACTGTTCTAGGTGCAAGAGCACAGAGCAGGAAACAGAACAGACAAAAAGTCCTGCCCTCATGGAACTTCCGTTCCGTGGGAAGAGAGATGGTACACAAGGTAAACGGTATTTCAGAGGGTGATCATTTTATGGAGAAAAGGAGAATAGTAAACAGAAATGAGAGATGCCGGGGGGAGGGTTGCAATTCCAAACAGGAGGCTCTGAGAAGGCCTCACTGGAATGAATTCTGAGCAAAGACTGGAGGGAGAGAGTGTGACACTGCGGGAGAAGAGCATTCTGGGTAGAGGGAACAGCCAGTGCAAAGGCTCTGAAGCAGAAGTGTGACGAATGTGCTTGAAGAACAGAAGGTGGTTGGACAGAGAGGGGAGAAGCCGAGGAGACGAAGCTGGAAGGAGCGGATCCTGTGGGGCCTCAGCAGGCACCGGCAGACTCAGGCTCTCTCCCTGGTGGGTGCAGGGCAGAGGAGAGACAGGTCTGACTCAGGATTTTACGGGATCACTTCGGCAGCTATGGTGAGAACAAGATTACTGGGGGAGGGGGCAGTGGAAGGGAGACCAGTTAGGAGGCTTCTGCAATAATCCAGGCAAGGGATGGTGTGTAGCTCAGACCAAGGTGGCAGCCACAGAGGTGTTCTTTAGGTTGGCCACTGAGGGTTGAGAGAGTCCCCTCAGTCCTCAGTCATGTGCCATGACAGGGTGGTGGGGCGGGGGCTGGGATGGAGGAGTGACCTCCCTCGGGCCCCTTGTGTGCCTGTTCCACACCAGCACCACTGTGGCTCAACCCAGGCTCACTTTCCTGCCTCCACACTTTTGCTCATGCTGTATTTCCTCGGAATTCATAGTTCTTTTAACAAACAACTTGAACACCTTTTATGCACGAGGCCCTGGGGATTCAAAGACACACTAGGAGCTCACCAAGTCCTGCCACAGGTCAAAAACACCCTGCATTCCTGCCCACTCCAGCTCCTCAAGTCTGTAGGTCTCGTTAAGTGGCGCCACATCCCCCAAGACATTCCGTACTCGCTGACTCCCTCTTCCTCCATCCTCACAGCCAATTCACCACTGACGCCATCAATGCCCCCTCCTCACTGCATCTTCCACCTGGACAATTCTCTTACCTCCGCACCATCACCACTGCCCAGACCATAGCATCTTGAAGCAGCAGGTGGGATCAGGGCTCTGGAGACATCTGCCTGGTTTCTACCTGTACTATCTGGGCAGGTACTATCTGTTTCTGCTTCTGTAAAATGGAGGTAATGATAGTGCCGACCTCACAGGGTTGCTGGGAGCAATTACATGAGCAAACATTTGTACGAGGCTTAGAACAGCACCTGGCACACGGAGTATTAATTTTATTTAATGCTCCGTCTCTGACCCTCGTTCCCTGTATGTCACTTTGACCAGGCTTCTTTTTTTTTCAAGATTTCAAAGGCAATAAACTTCTTTCTGACTCCGCATATGCCATTCTCTCTAGAATACTCTTCCCCCGGTTCACTCGTATACTTCCATCGGGTCTGGGCTTAACTGTTGCTTCCTCAGAGAAGCCCGATTTGGCCTTTCATTCTAAGTCCCTCTCAGAGCACCACAGTCTTAATGCATAGACCCCATCACAGAAACCATACGCTGATTCTGAAACCCTTCGATGCTTCTCTCCCTACTAGGGCTGTAGACCTTGAAGGCCGGGACAATGTGATTCGTTCACCTCCGTGTTCCCAGGGTCCCGCCCCGCGCCCGTCGCACAGCAGGTATTCTAGAAACTCCTGGGTAACATTTCAAGCCCTCACTCTAGCGCCCCTTCCTCCCCGGCACCGCCCCCCGACCCCGGGAGCAGCGCGTCCAGCCCCTTCCCGAGCTCACCCAGCGCCGATTTGGGCACCTTTCCCTTGGCCGAGTTCCGCAGTTTCTGGGCCTGGGCCGCCTTTGCCTTCCGCGTCCGCTTCATCGGAGCCTCGCTCGTCTTGGTTTGGCCTGGCGCGTCCCTGGGGGCTGTAGGGGAAGAGAGGAACCGACTCGGTTCGGAGGGCGCTCAGGGTTCCCATCCCACCGAGGCTAAGCCCGGTCTGGATCGTTCGCACCCTCGGGGCTCCTGCCCCCAGCCCCTGCCGCCTTCCCGCCCAGGCTGGACGTCTCTGGGAAGAAGCTCCTCACCCTCAGGCACCCCCAAAAGCTCCAAACCTCGCCGCAGCAAGGAAACCGACATAGCGGTGCTTAGCTCCGCCTACACGCCTCAACTACTTCCGCCTTGGCCGCCCTTGTCGTTTCGGTGGAAACGCGAGCTAGAACAAAAGGTTCCGCAGTGGGCGGGCGGAAGTGCCCGCCTTCCTTAGGACGCAGGCGTTAGGTTTACCACTGGGCGGGATCTGGAGGCGGGGCCAACGCGCCGAAGGACGCATTTGTCGTCCAATCGCAACCCCACCGACCCTTTGGGAGCCAGGCCCCGCCTTCTCCCGGAAGCCGTCCACCGCTAGCCCAGCCTGGTGGGTCAGTCCTATCGCGTCAGGCGTCTCCGTAGTGGGCGAGGCCGGGCTCGGGACGGAGTGTTAGTATTCTCAATTTTTACGAAAAAGGGGAATGTATTTTTGGAAGTATTATACGTCAGAGCAACATATCGCACAGATCTAGTTCGGCATGAGAATCCAGCTATCTTCCATTAAGAGACATTTGCAAAAATGCAAAACAATATCAGTGTTTTCCCACTATTTTGTTTTGTTTTCATTAAAGTATGTCACTTACGTTAATATGTGGGCTTGTTATTGTTGTTTTAAATGAATTAATACGTATTTTTTAAAATTCTGTTTTAGTTTCTAACATGGTAACTCTTGTTAGATAGTTACACATACAAAAGCTCTTTGGGATCCTGAATTTTTTTAAGAGTAAAGAGTTCTTAGACAGAATAGTTTGAGAACTTCTGGCTTAGAAATTAGTACTCTTCTTGCTGTGGGGAGGAAACCTGTCTTGTTCACTGCTCCATCTGCAGCTCCTAGCCCAATACTTGGCATGCAGAAGGCACTCAATAAATCAGTGGTGAATGAGGGGGAAACCACTGAATTCACCGTACAAACATGTTCTGAGATCCTTTTGTATACATGACACTGTAGAGTGTAGGACATGGAGGTGACTCAGTTGGTCCTTTGTGAATGAACCTCACTAACCTCCATCAGCTAGTCCAGGAGGGAAAAACCTAAACAGATGTTAATAATAACAAACACTGTGTCAAGGTGCTGTCTTAAGTGTTTTACATTTGTTAACTCACTTATACCACCACTGCCCTCCCCTCCTCTGGAGCAGGAACAACTGCTTTCCCCATTTTACAAATGAGGAAAGGGGCACAGAGAGGCCAAGGAACCTGTCCAGGTCACAAGGTGGTGTCAGAGCTGGGAATCAAGACAGACAGCCCGGCCTGAGCAGTTATGCACTGCTCCCCAGTGCCACCCACCCAGGAGAGCATTGCAGGGGCGCTGGGTGGGAGTCAGGAGGACTCTGGAGGAGAAGAGGAGCTGGCCATGTGGGAGGGGAGTATCTCAGGCAGGAGGATCCTGTAGTGAGGGCATGTCCCTTGGGACAGGAGTGGCCCCAGAGGAGCAAGGAGGGCTGCATGGTTTCATTGGCATCAGGCTCCACGGATTTGCCCTGAGGGTTGTGGGTCCCCTGGAGCTCAGTGATGCTGTCAGACGGGCTCTTTTTCTCCTGCTTCTGAAATAGCCAGATTGTTTTTTAATTTCTTTTATTATCTTCATTTATTGTTTTATTTTAATTTTTTTTTTTTTTTTTTGCACCGAGTCCTAGCTGTGGCAGGAGGGCTCCTTAGTTGTGGCATGTGAACTCTTAGTTGTGGTATGCATGTGGGATCTAGTTCCCTGAGCAGGGATCAAACCTGGGCCCCCTGAACGAGGAGCATGGAGTCTTAACCACTGCCCACAAGGGAAGTCCCACTCATTTATTGTTTATTGACTGTTTCCTCACCCATTCTCCACTGTAAACTCTACAAAGGCAGGGATCTTTCTTTGTTCACTAGCGCCTGGAACAGAGCCTGGCATACAGTAAGGGCTCCATAAATGCACGAATCAGATAGATGAAGACAGAGATGTCCAGGTGGGATGAGTGAGTCTGCCCCTTAGGAGGGCAAAGGACCAAACTCCACCGTACCTCTTTCTCCTCCCGACCTGGGGTGGTCAGAACACGGTCCCCAGGGTGGAGGGACATTTTGTGTTCTAATGTCCCAGAGAAGCAGTAGATTCCTGCAGCGTCTCTGCCAGACTCTGGAGGGGCCGAGCGGCCACTAGGTGGCGCCGCAGGACAGCTTTCTCGCGCGGCGCGGCACCGCGATCTGGTCCGCCGCCGTCCAGGCTGGGGTGTCCCGAGAGTGGGGTCTGGACGCCCCTCGACGTCAGCTGGCTCTTTGCGGCCAGCCCTGCGTGGCCCTGGCTTCCGGCTGTCCCTGCCCCGCGGCCTTCCAAGACTGAATGGGGAAGCTGAGGCAGAACCACCAGGCTGGGCTGCCCAGCGGGGACATGAGGCTTTCTTCCGGAAAGGTGTGCACATGACAGCTGGGCACTCACTCGCTCAATCCCTTGACAGTGCCTCAGTTTGTTCATCTGTTAAATGAGACTTAGCTCCGTAATAAAGTGGGTGTGAGGAGCAAGTAAGTTAATACGGGTAAAGCTCTTATTACCCGAATAGGGACTGGGTGGGTCAGTGATGTTACAGACGGGTCCGCCCCACTAAGCAAGAAAGAGGTGCCCGCATATGGGCACCTCAGAAGTGCCAGGCCTGTCTTGGACCCCTGATGGGACAGGCTCTGAAAGGGCAGCTCCCTCCTGCTCTGTCCCTGTCCCTGTGGGGGTTGGAGGGCGGGAGTCGTGAGGTCTTACAGGTGGGTTCCTGTCCTGGTTGCCTGGCTTCAGGGTGCTTTCCTGCCCTCAGCCTGTTTCCTCATCTACACGTGGAAACGCTGGGCCCTGGCCCTTCTCTGGATGCCCCTCGGTGCCTGCTCAGCCCAGGCCCTTGGCCGCACAGAAGACGCATCACGGTGAGGTGGCCACCTCCCTAGCCTCTGTCGCCCACGTGCCCCGTCCCGGTCTCCTTCCTGGCCTTTCTGGAACAAACTTAACCTCACTAGGCCTTGGTGGGGGGAACCCCAAGGCTCAGAGGGAGGTAGGGTCTTCTGCAGGGTCACAGGGTATTTCTAGAGCAGAGGGGAAACTAGAACCCAGGTCTCTGAGTCCTGAGCAATAGCGTGGGTGAGCATGTGTGTGTGACCTTTTTGAATTGTGTGTTGGGGGGGACACCTGGGATCTTGTAATTTGCTTTTGCCTCCCCATCTTTCTGTGTGTCTCTGTCTCCTTATCTCTGACTCTTTCCTTCTCTTCCGCAGTCACCACCCCCCCTCCCCACAAGTTCCTGGCCTTTCTCTACCTTCAAATTGAAAACCCAAATGGAATTTCCAATTGCCTCTTCTGACCGGTGACTGCCTGGCCCTCTCCCTTCTCTCTGCTGCCTGGCCCTGCGTTACTTCCAAGGCCCCTCTCCCTCCCTCCCTCTCACTTCCTACTCCTGCCATCAGTGGCTTTGAAGTGTGTTCACAAGAGCTCTCAAGAGAAAATCCATTTCTGTGCTGTCTGGTTCTAAATGGGCGAGGAATGGGCTCCTTTCGGCCTCTGGTTTCATCACATCCCTCTCAGGGTCTCTGGAGCTTTCTTTTCTGAGAGGTCTCATTTCCTCCTGACCAGGCTGTCACCAGGCAATCACTCCTGCTCAGTCCCGCCGAGTGGGGGAGGGCACCGTGGGCAGAGGGAAGGGTTGGGAGATGGGCAGGGCTGGGGGAACCCCCAGGGGGCTGGGACTGATGCAGATGCTCTGGGCTTCCCAGCCTGGGCTCACACAGCTGTGTACCCCAAAGCAAGCCACCTTCTTTCTCCAGACCTGTCTCCTCCTCTGTGAATTGGGCTTTGAGAAATATTGTCCAGCCCTCCTCCCACGGCTGAGGGTAGTGGGGACCCAGAGCTCCTGGCTCCGGGGTCCTGAGGTCTGGAGGGAGCACGCGTTCTGGAGCCAGGCTGTGTAGGTTCCGATTCTGGCTTTTTCATTCACTCACTGTGTGACTTTGGGCAAGTCACATAATCTCTCTGTGCCTTGGTTTCCTCATCTGTATGTTGATTATAATAACGGTCCCTACCTTGCAGGGTGGCTGTGAGGATTGAGTACAAAGTATATACTTGGAACAGCACGTTGGGCACAGAGTAAGCACTATATGTTTGAAAATAAAGGATTGCCATGTGGGCCGGCAGTGTGCCCGTGGGACCCGTGTCCACGTTTGTGAGTGTGACCTGCACATGTATGTAGCTGCTGGACCTCCATGCTTTTGTGATCAGCACAAGGGGAGAGTAATGCTCCAGAGCCTGGAATGAGCGGGTCTGTGTTCAAATGTAGCCTTTGCCACCTACCAGCTGTGTGACCCGGGGAAGGGCTCTTGTGGGCGCTGGTGGTGTCTCCCTCAGGGGTGTGTGGAGGGGGAGGGTGCAGTGGGAGTTTGCATGGCATGTTCTCATCACCAGGCCTGGCACTTAATCTTCTATTCACTCAGTAAACATCTGCTGAGCCCATACTAGGAGCCAAGCCATGTGCAGGGAAGTGGATTTTAGGTGAACAAGGGATCTGGGTCCTGTGCTGCTCACACACTCGTGTTACACTCTCAGCAGGTGTGAGCCTTTTCCGCCTCTTGAGGGCCTGTGTTTGTGACCCCAGGGTTTGTGGAGTTCAGGGTGGTGCGCATAGACACTCCCCAGGGACAGCAGCCCGTCTGGGGGTGTCCAGGCAGACTCAGAGTAGCTTCTTTTCAACGATTTGAAAAGACAAAATTGCTGGCATAACTGATTTTAAGAACTTAATAAAGACACAGGAAGAAGCTGCTAGAAATTCTCCACGGAGGTCTGGGGTCAGATAGTGACTCTGGGTGGGGGGTCAAGGGTGGAATATTTTTAAGGGCTCAACGCTGACCAGCCAAAGGCACAGCTCTGCCACTAAGCTGCTGTGTGACCGTGGCACGTCCCTTGGGCCTTAGTTCCCCCTGGGGTGAGATGGGAGGAGTCCCCCAGCCCTGCCAGGCCCCCAGGGCCACCGAGAGGTTGTGAGATTACAGGGAGAGGAAGGGTGAGCTTGGAAGAGTTAGGGGAGGACTTGAGGGGCCCTCAGCAAGCCAACACCCCCGCCTCCAGCCAGCTCTTGCTCTGAGACCTCACCACCACGGAGGGGGTCAATCTGGGAGTCCTTGGACAGAGCAGACCTTGGGGACTTGTCCTCGCTGTGAGATCCTGAATAAGTCCCTTCTCTGCTCGGGGCCTCAGGGTCCCCATCTGGGCAGTGGGGACAGACGCCAGGAGTATAGCGGTTGTGAAAGTGTCAGAATAGGGCTCTGGGTGGAGCAGAGGGTGAGTAGTCGGAGGGGGGGTTCTGGCTCCCCAGGGACTGGGAAGGATTCGGTCCCTTCCAGCCTCAGCTTTTAAATTCTAATTACATCTCCATTAAAATGCAAATTTCCAACAAACACTCGGAATGGAGGCCCTGTTGTCATGGCAACTGGAGTCTGAGGTTGGGGAGAGGGGAGCTGGTCTCCATCTCCTGAGCCTTCCTGACCAAGCTGGGGCCTGCCTGGGAACCCCACTCCTCCCCCTCTCAGAACTCTGAGCATTTCATCCACAGCTTGGGGGTCTCCTGCCCTGAGGCTCGGTCTTTAGGGGAAGCTGGGTAACACTGCTGAAGTCATTTCCCTTCTTGGCCTCAGTATCTCCATTTGCGAATTGGGGATATAGGCCTCTCTCGCAGGGTCATCCTGGGGATTCAGTGATTTAACGTGTAGGACATCAGGGAAGGGGGCATCTGCCCTCCAGATGCAGTTCCAGGGTACTTGATGAAGCCATGGCCGGGACCCCTCCCCATGAAGAATAAGGTGTCTCTTGCCCTGGAGTTCTAGCCTCTGCTCCATCCCTTAACCAAGAGCCAAAAGAGTGAGAGTGACCTTCAAGTCCTGTGTACGCTCAGTTCTTCAGGTTGGAGCTTCCCTTACACTAATACTGTAGCCATTTGACTCTTTTTTTTTTTTTAAACATCTTTTTTGGAGTATAATTGCTTTACAATGGTGTGTTAGTTTCTGCTTTATAACAAAGTGGATCAGCTATACATATACATATATCCCCATATCTCCTCCCTCTTGCATCCCCCTCCCTCCCTCCCTATCCCATCCCTCTAGGTGGTCACAAAGCACCAGCTGATCTCCCTGTGCTATGCGGCTGCTTCCCACTAGCTATCTATTTCACGTTTGGTAGTGTATATATGCCCCTGACACTCTCTCACTTCATCCCAGCTTACCCTTTCCCCTCCCCGTGTCCTCTATGTCTGCATCTTTATTCCTGTCCTGCCCAGAACCTTTTTTTCCAGTTTTTTTAAGATTCCATATATATGTGTTAGCATACGGTATTTGTTTTTCTCTTTCTGACTCACTTCACTCTGTAGGACAGACTCTAGGTCCATCCACCTCACTACAAATAACTGAATTTCGTTCCTTTTTATGGCTGAGTAATATTCCATTGTGTATGTGTGCCACATCTTCCTTATCCATTCATCTGTCGACAGACACTTAGGTTGCTTCCATGTCCTTAGCCATTTGACTTTATGCTGTTCTTTCCTTGCAAGGGGGACATGGGTGCCTAAAAAGTGGTGGGGGGATCTCTCTATCCCCAGTGGATCTGAAAACAAGGGAGGATAAACAGAAAGAGCTTTGGGAAGGGAAAAGAGTGCTGGCCAAAGAAGCAGAAAGGGATGCCTATATGGAGGGAGAAGTTGTTTCTCTTTTTGCCTCTGTTGCTAGGAAGCTCCGGTTGGATAGCATTATTACTGTGCTGTAGTAATAAAGGTAACTGATTACATCATTGTATTACATTACTGTATTATTCAACTGTAATGTGTCCAACTCAACTTTCTAATATATCTGGCTCATTCCTGTTCCCTAAATGATTTCTAATCTTTTATTTCACTTTCTAAGAAATCCTCTTTAGAAATAGCTAAGAGTATAAATGATAAATTAACAATTATGACAGCGAGAGAAAGAATGAGCATGGGCTGTTCTGTGCAAACCTTTCAGCTCCTGAACTTCTGGGTGATTGTGGCCTTATGCTAAGTGCTGGGAGGGGAAGACAGGGGTGGGGAGTAACGGCTGTAAAATGCGACTGATGATTGATTTTGAGTTCTTGATGCTAAAGTGGTAAGATTGCATCCCTGCAAGAACAAGGGTGGGGCTCTAGGGGCTGGTCTTGGAGGGGCCAGATACTGAACAAGACAGGGGCTCCGTTCTCAGAAGTGGCCAGAGAATGTGCATTAACTCTCTTACCAATCATGACTGGACAGTGCTGGTGTTTACATCAGCTCCCCTACCTCTACCGCTGCTTCCTTTGCAATTAGGTAGGGTAGGAAATTAGTTCTGGCTGATGGAGTGTTGGTGGAGGGGATGGTGCCACTCTGGGCCTGGCCTGGCCCTTGAAAGCATCCCTTGCAAGCTTCAGCTCATGTTTCTTGCTACCATGACCTTGGTACATTATACTGTGGATGGCAGAGGATGGTCCAGTTGAACTGTGACACAGATAAGCAATAAACTCTTTTTTTTTTTTAATTAATTAATTAATTTATTTATGGCTGCATTGGGTCTTCATTGCTGCACACGGGCTTTCTCTAGTTGCGGTGAGCAGGGGCTACTCTTCATTGCGGTGTGGAGGCTTCTCACTGCGGTGGCTTCTCTTGTTGCGGAGCATGGGTTCTAGGCGCGCGGGCTTCAGTAGTTGTGGCGCGTGGGCTCAGTAGTTGTGGCGCACGGGCTTAGCTGCTGCTTGGCATGTGGGATCTTCCCGGACCAGGGCTCGAACCCGTGTCGCCTGCATTGGCAGGCGGATTCTTAACCACTGCACCACCAGGGAAGCCCAAGCAATAAACTTTTGTTGTTATAGTTTTTATAGCTCTGAGATTTCAGGATCGATTTGTTACCACAGCACAGCACATCCTGACTAATACACCTCCCAGTTTCCCTCCTGGCAGTCCCCAGGAGCCTCCAGGAGGTCAGGCTGGGGGTCTGGAATGACCTGTGTCATGTGAAGTTTATGAACAGAGGCAGAACGAGGAGGTTTTGTCATGGCTTCAGGGTCCTGTGTCTGCTCGGGGGTGAAAACCCTGGTCCCCTGCAGGCGCAGGCTTCAAGGATGCAGAGGACGAAGAAGCCTGGAGCTGGAGCTTCAGGCCTGGAGGTGTACTGAGACTTTGGCCAGGCCTCTGGGACTTCCTCAACCACAGAGGAGGAGGCCCCAGCGTCCTGAGATGCTCAGAGGGGGCACTTAGAGAGGAACAAGGGTCAGAGGCTGGGGTTCTCATCGCACTCCTGTGCGTCCTTGCTCTCAGCCCAGGAGAGGCAGCCCTCTTTGATCCTCTTTGCCAACCCGTGAAAAGAGAAGGTGTGAAATGTCTGACTCTCTTCACCCCACACAGGTGGAGCTGAGGGTACAGGGGCCAGGGGCTGGGCGGGTGGTGGGGACGTCCCTGGACCCCAGAGCCCCTAATTGGGTGTGTCCTGAGAGGATGCCTCCCAGTCAGGAGCCTGGCATCAGGAGTCAGATGTGGCCAGAGGGGAATCGCAGGATCTCCCAGAAGGAAGCAGAGTTGTTAGAGATTTGCACCAATAACTCCACCAAGGACCCGCAAGAGGGGCCAGTTCACTCCATCCCAACCCAACTGGTCCAACCCAGCCAACAGTCCCAGAGGGTCTGCTTTTACCCGCTGGGCTTTGGAGACACAGAGAAGGAATGCTCTGCCCCCACCACTGTCAAGGAGCCTGGGGAATACAGGTGACAGTGCCCCTTGGCTGTGTGATTAGGGCTGGCAGGCCTGAGGAAGAGGGGCTGGGAATGAGGGGAGCATCTGTTAGAGGCCTTCTTCTCTGAGGGCAGGACTGGCTACCTATTTGTGGATCCCAGTGCAAAATAAAAGTGCGGGGCCCCTTGTTCAAAAATAATTGAGATGGGGGAACTTCCCTGGTGGTCCAGTGGTTAAGACTCCACGCTCCCAATGCAGGGGGCCCAGGCTCGATCCCTGGTCAGGGAACTAGATTCCACGTGCTGCAACTAAGGGTTCACATGCCGCAACTAAAAGATCCCACACACCGCAACGAAGATCCCGCGTACCACAGTTAAAGACCCGGCACAACCAAATAACTAACTAGCTAAATAAATAAATATTAAAAAAATAATAACTATTAAAAAATAATTGGGATGGTGAGCTGAGAGCAGAGCATTAAACTAAGCATGAGGCCCTTCCGGGGGCGGGGGGAGGGGAGCCCCGTGGGACTGTGCCTGTCACACCCCAGTGATGTTGCCCTGCCCGAGGGCGAGGGCACACGGGTTGCCTGGAAGGGTTTTCTAAGATGCTCTCACCCCACCCTCCCAGCACAGGAACCAGACAGCCTGGTTCAAGTCCTGTGTGAGACCAGGGGCCAGAGACTCACCCTGCCTGTGCCTCGGTTTCCTCATCTGCAAAATGAAAAGAATGACACCCACCTTCTAGGGTCGTGAGGACTCAGGAGTGCTAGCACGTAAAGCCTCGAGCCAGCGTGGGGCAGTAATGGATCCACAGGTGGATCACCCTGGGATCTTCAAATTACCGTGGCCTGCCCCCCAACACCCCACTCCCCGCACCCCTCCCTGCTGTTCCCTCCACAGCACTTACCATGGTCTGACCACCAGATATTTTCCTTCCACTTCTTTTTTTTTTGCAATACGCGGGCCTCTCCCGTTGCGGAGCACAGGCTCCGGACGCGCAGGCTCAGCGGCCATGGCTCACGGGCCCAGCTGCTCCGCGGCATGTGGGATCTTCCCGGACCGGGGCACGAACCCGTGTCCCCTGCATCGGCAGGAGGACTCTCAACCACTGCGCCACAAGGGAAGCCCTACTTCCACTTCTTATTCTTGTTTGTTGTCTGTCTTCTCAATCATGATGTGAGGGCCACAGAACTTCTCTACACCCTTTTCTCCCCCCGAGGCTTTTGATTGAAGCCTTTAGTCCATTTACACTTAAATTAACTATTAAATGTAATAGGAGCGCACTTACTGCCATTTTGTTAATTACTTCTGGTTGTTCTGGTTGTTCTTCTCTGTTCCTTTCTTCTCTTCTCTCTTCCCTTGTGATTTGATGACTTTCTTTAGTGTTACGTTTGTCTTCCTTTCTCTATTTTTTGTGTCTGTTATTGGTTTGTGGTTACCATGAGGTTTTATGTAACAACCTATGTGTACGGCAGTCTCTTGTAAGCGGATGGTCGCTTAAGTTTGAGTGTGTTCTAAAAGCGCTACATTTTTACTCCCCCTCCCACATTTTATGTTGTTGACGTCATATTTTACATCTTTTCATTCTGTGTATCCCTTAACTCATTATTGTAGAATAGACGGTTTCACTGCTTTTGTCTTTTTTTTTTTTTTTGCGGTACGCGGGCCTCTCACTGTTGTGGCCTCTCCCGCTGCGGAGCACAGGCTCCGGACGCGCAGGCTCAGCAGCCATGGCTCACGGGCCCAGCCGCTCCGCGGCATGTGGGATCTTCCCGGACCGGGGCACGAACCCGTGTCCCCTACATCGGCAGGCGGACTCTCAACCACTGCGCCACCAGGGAAGCCCCTGCTTTTGTCTTTTAACCTTCGTACTAGCTGTATAGGTGGTTGTTCTACTGCCTTTATTCTATGTTTGTCTTTACTGTGAGCTTTTCTCTTTCATAATATTTGTATTTCTAGTTATGGCCTTTTCTTTTCTTTTTAAAGGAACCCCTTTAACATTTCTTGTAAGGTTGGCTTAGTGGTGATGAACTCCTTTAGCTTTGCTTGTCTGGGAGACGGTTTATATCTCGCTCTTGCCTGTAGCCGCAGACCCTCAAGTGGTGCCTGGCAGATGTTTGTTGAATGAATGAGTGAATGTCAAGCCATTTGTTAGGTAAAAAATATTACTGAGCACTTACTATGTGCCGGAGACTGTTTCCTCATTCAGTATGGGCGAGGTTTGAGGCAGGAAGCGTGACAGGGGAGCAGAGTGAGTGTGAATGTGAGATGCTAGAGCCTGGTGTGATGGGTGGGGTACAGATGTTGTCCACAGACTCAAAGACAGGGAGATGGGTGGGAAGGCTTGTTTGGGAGGAGGGAGCATTCATTAGTTGTGTGGCTGTAACCTGTCATGGGGAGCTCACTCCTTAGTGGGCAGCCTGTTCCCTGGCAGGATGGCTCTCAGACTTGGAGAAGCTGCAGTAAAGTCAGCCCCTGGTGCCCACACTGTCTGCCAGCTTCTGTGCTTGGGGTCCTGTCTCTTGAATTGCCTGGACGGGAGGCAAAGCCCAGCCTGAGGACAGCGCAACTTGCAGCCTCAGTCTAGGAGGGAGTCCTGGGTGACAGCCCCCCCGGCCCCCCAACTAGGGCCCTGGCTTGGTGGACAGGGGCAGGAGATGTCCCCAGAGGGTCCTGGCAGCTCCATTCAACTCCTCTCCTGAGAAACAGGTAAAAGGAGGCTGGTGATGGGCTTCCCTGGTGGCGCAGTGGTTGAGAGTCCGCCTGCCGATGCAGGAGACACGGGTTCGTGCCCCGGTCCAGGAAGATCCCACATTCCCCGGAGCAGCTGGGCCCATGAGCCATGGTCGCTGAGCCTGTGCGTCCGGAGCCTGTGCTCCACAATGGGAGAGGCCACAGCAGTGAGAGGCCCACGTACTGCAAAAAAAAAGGAGGCTGGTGAGTCCACCAGCCCTTGGCTGAGCCATCCCAGGCTGTATGGCTTCTGTATGAGCTCAGACCTCTCTCTAGGGCCCCAGACTCATGTCTCCATGGCCTCCCGTGCATGTCCTCTGCTCTTGCATGTTGCATAAACTTCTCAGCCTCAACTTGTCCCAACTAGAGTTTGCTTTCCTCCCCCAAACCTGCTTCTCCTCTCCTCTGTCTCACGCCAGCCAGAAACTGGAGTGCCACTCTCCCCTTGTCCTTTACCCCCCATGAGAGGAGTCACCCATCCTGTCCATTCAACTTTCTAAATCACCTCAGACTCTCCTGTCTCTCCACCTCCAGGACTACGCCCCAGCCCAGGTCATCAGCCCCTCTGGACAGCCTCTCATCTGCCCCCAGGCCTGTCCCCCTTCAGATGCTTCCTAGTGGCAGGAGTTGCTGGGCACCTTTTGCCCGTCCAGCTGGTGGCCCATGTGGCCCTTAGGGCTGCTGTTGCCCCATCTGCTGGCCCCTGGGTTGGCAACACACCCCCTCCCCACCATACAAACCTTTGTGCCTGGGGCCCCATGGCTTTGGCTTCTACACAAATGGCTCCTAAGACCCTCGGTCCTCGGGTGGGGCGCTAGGCTTGTGTCCCCGCCCCAGGTCTGGTCCCAGAATTGTCCCCTCTCTGCTTCTGCTCTCCCCTCTTCTCTCTGCCAGATGACCTCCTTCTGTGTCCTCCCAGGTCTCATCACTGGCTCCCATCCCTTCCCCACCCTCCCTGATGCTCCCAGGTGGAGGGAGCAGAGCATGGTGGTTAAGGGCATGACTCTGGAGTCAGCTGCCTGGGTTCAAATCTTAGCTCCACCATCTATGGGCTGTGTGACCTTAGGCAAATTACTTAAACTCTCTGTGCTTTAGTTTCCTCATCATAAATTGTGCTTAACCATAATGTCAACCCTGTAGGTTCTTGTGGGGATTAAATGAACACATTCTAAGTGCCTTGGGAACGTAGCTATCATGTTTTTGGTGCCTATCCATTTACAGAGTGCTTTCCCAGTTAACATCTGGTCCTCCCAGTTAATCTGTGACACAGATGTCTGACCTATTTGACAAATGAGGAAATTGAGGTTCCCACCTACTCAGTGCAATGGAGAGTCTGGAACTTGGTCAGACCTGGGTGTGAGTTTAAGTTAGGTCATTTCCTGTGTGTCTTTGAGAGATGCCCTGCCCCTCCTAAGCCTGTTTCCTGAGCTTTAGAGTCAGGATTATAAATCTTTCTCTGCAGGACTCTAAGAACCCACTACTTCCCAGGTATGTGACCTTTAGCCAGGTTGCTTGCCTCTCAGTGCCTCAGTCTCCTCATCTGTAAAATGGGGGTGATAATACTAGCACCTACCTCATAGGACTGATGTGAAGGTTAAATGAGGTAATACGTGAAAGTGCTTAGAACAGTGCCTAGCTCACAGTAAAGACTGTATAAATGTCTGCCCTTATTATTATAAGTTGATGAAATTTGCAATAGGCACAAGATTTCCCAAATACTTCCAAGAGGTTTACCCCTGGAGTGTCAGCATCCTTGGATTAGACATCTCCTGGGATTCCTTGTCCGAGATGCGGCAGGTGGGGGTGGCGGTGGAGGTAGAGTTTTTGGGCAGCGGCTTCGAGCCACAAAGAAAACTGTTGAGTCCTGGTTGTGCCTCTTACCTACCTTATGGTCTCGGGCAAGTCATTTCCTCTCCTCGGAGCCTTGGTTTCCTCTTTTGCAAAACACAGGTGGTAATATTGAGAGGTAAACGTTAAGTTGGAGGCAGTGCCTGACAACAGAAGACCCTCAAGAAATGATTGCAGTGATTATGATGCTCCAGCCACGGAAGGGAGTCCACAACCAATTCCCTGCTGTGTGAGTGAGCACTGTGTCTTTTAAAATAGTGTGTGGGGGGGTCCCCAATACCCCCTGCTTCCTCCACCAGCTGCTGCCCTGCCCTCTGCCAGCACCTTGTTTGTCTCAAAGTCCAAGTCTGATGGAGGGATTCCCTTCAGGGAAAGTAGGGGGCACACACAGTCCCAGAGGAAAAGGGGACCATGGCCTCTCTTTCTCCCTTCTCTGAAACAGGAAAGGAAATCCTCCCTCCCTCTCGGAAACTATTGAGCATTTCCTCAGACTCCAGCTCAAAGCTCCTCAGAGACCCAAATGAATTAAAGATGTAATTAAATTAGGAATCGTTCATTATTTGAAGGCTGGGATTCTCTGGCAGGTGGGGTGGTGGAGGAGAGGGGGTGGGGCCATCTTTCTGCCAGGGCTGATAGATTCTCTCCTAAGGGATATGTATAGTCAAGCTGGGGCCTAGCGGCCTGGAAGAGAGAGCCAGCCCCCTCCCCGCCTGCTCCATTCAGAAGGACATTCCTGTCATCTCGGGCAGCTTTGGGATGCCCACTATCTCCCTGGACAACCTTGCACCGAGGCCCTTCCTCTCTCAGCCTCAGTTTTCTCATCTGCAAAATGAGACAAAGCAGGCAGGGAGGATTGTATTAAACTTCCCTTAAGGTTGCTTTATGCAGTAAGTTTCTGTCTAAGAACGTGGAGACCTCTCCCTTTGAACAGCTGCACCACTCTCCTTGCTAGAAAAGTCAATTTGCACCCCTCCTCCCCAATCCTAGAATATTTAGTCAAGTGTCCCTTCAGTTCAGCTCACTCATCTAAATGGAAGGGAAACCCAGTAAGTGGGTATGACAGCCTCTCTGCTGGCTGCTGGGGATACTGAGATGAGTGTGGTACTTCCTGCCCTGCAGAGTCCAGCAGAGGAGACAGAGAAGCTAGGCCTAGAAGGAGAAAAGGGGGAAGGAAGGCACTTCAGGTGTGTGTGTGGAAACAGCATGTGCAAAGGCCTTGTAGGCATGAGACAGCCTAGGGAGGGGACAAGTGTAATTAGAGCATTGCGGGGGGGGCAGGTGTGTGCCAGGGAACGGGGCTCCTGAGCCTGGCGTGTGATGGGGAAAGGGAGGGTTAGCATGCTTCTATGTTCCCAGAGGAAAACAAAGATTTTCGAAACTGTCAGGAATGTGATGGAGCTGTGAGGAGTACGTGAACCAGCCACGTACCCTGGGAAACGGAAGTCACGGCTCTGTTTGCTCTGTGACAGTGTGAAAACGCGCAATCTTTTCATCAAGATGGGTAATAAAAACACAGGAAAACTAGAAGCGTTTTGGTTCAAGTCTGCTGAAGACGCTACTCTCAGGCTGCCCAGTTTCCGCCCGCCGGCCTGGATTCATTTGTGCGTGTCAACACTCGCCCAGATTTGCAGACATCTCACTCTGCCTTGGTTCCGCGACTTATCAGCCATCTTTGCTGTGGTGTTCCTGGTCACTGTGGTTATTTGAAAACTATGTCAAAGGAGAAATCGCTCTCTCTCCCTGAAAATCTTTGGCTGAGGCCACCTCCTTCACAATCCCTGTCCTTCGTCTCCATCTCCCCCTTCCTTCCCACCACTATCTCATCCCTCAACCCTGCTGAACTGCTGGGAGAGGTTTGGGTGGGAATGGACCCTGTCCAGGCCTGGGAGAGGCCATGGAGAGGCCATGGAGAGGTTCAGCACCACGGACAGCGACACAGCCCACGATCTACAGGACGGGATTCTACAGGCTTATGACCGGGTTGGTGGGCTGGCCATGCATGCGAACTCAGGAGGTCTGGGTACAGGGAGCGGGGTTGGGGGCTGATGATGACAGAAGAGCTCCCTGTGGGTCCAGAGGTGATTTCGCCAATGGAATTCTCTTTCTCCTTCTCTCCCAAGACCCTCCGTCACCACCCGCTACCATCAGCCCCAGTTCCATTTCTTCCTTGTTCTGCGGGATTTGGCTCGCGCTTTCTCTCCCTCCAAGCTCCACTCTCCCTTCTCCAGGCCCCAGCCTGCCTGCCCCTGGGCAATCAGTCCCACCACCTCAGGCCCTCACCTCTGTCTCCTGCGGGAGCTTCTGGCTTGGCAGTCACAGGAGGCTCTGGTGGGGCTCATCTACTTGCATGCTGTGTGACCTTGGACAAGTGTCAACCCCTCCCACCTGACCTCCTGAAATCAGAAAGGGGCAGTTTGGACCATGCTATTCCTGAGCTTGGAGCCAAGCTCCATGGTCAGCTCCTGGCAGCCAATACACTGGTGGGGAGAGCTGTAGGCAAGGGCAGGATGTGTGCTGGTGGCTGCAGGAGGGCACAGGCAGGGCCCTGTGGGCTTGGGGGAGGGAGAGGCAGGGGCTCTGAGTGTGTGTGTGTGTGTGTGTGCGCGTGCGTGTGCGCGCGCGTGTGTGTGCCTGTGTGTGCTAGGGAGGGGAGGTGAGGGCGGGAGGAAGAATGCAGAGGAGCTGCTGGACCAGAAGAACCCCTTAGCCTGTATATTTAGCTCATCGAGGTATATAAACAGAAGCCTGGAGCCAACCCAACGCTCCACCCCCCCCCCCCCTCCAGTGTGAGTCATCAGCGCTACTGCAGCTAAAGTTAGGCTCCAATCACAGGCTCCCTCTCCCTCTTTCCCGTCTCCATCCTCCGTCCCCTTACTGCCTCCTTGTCTCCTTATTTTTCCTCCCCAACATTCCCCTCTCCTCTCCTATCTTTCTCCCTAAATCTCTCTCCTCCTGGATGTTCTAAACTCGCTCCCTCCCTGTTCTGCCCGTTCCCTCACTCTCTCTCTCTCCCTCGATTTTTCCACCTTCCTCCTCTTTCTCGTCCTTCCCTTTCCCTCTGTCTCTCTAACACTTAACTATGCCTTTCTCCCTTCATGAGTGCCTTTGAGAAAGGGTATTTTTGCTCTGTGTTTGTGTTTGTGTGAACCTAATAACAGTAACGCTCAAGTGGCTGTGTGTACTTGAGAGGGAGTGTGAACGTATCTGTGCGAATCCGTGTCTTGCTGTGAGGGTGTATTTAATAAAAATTCTATCTGTTTGGGTGTATGTGTGAGGCTGTCTGTGGTGTTTGTGGTGTACACACAGGAGTGTGGGGATTGTGTGTCTCTGTGTGTTTCTTCTTCTCTGGGGGCGTGCAGCTCTATACCCCGGAAGTGAAAGTAGTGGAGAACCCCTCTCCAGTTTTACCCAGAGGCTTGCGGTGCGGGGGGATGGCAAGGTCCCCAAAGACTGGGAGCAGGGTGGCTGCAAGCCCCAGACTATCTAGAGAGTGGACCCAGGCTGGGCTTTTGAGCTCTGTTGCTTTCTGCTGTGTGACCTCGGCCAGTCTGTTGGCCTCTCTGGCCCTTGCTTCTGCATCTGCCAGAGGAACATAATGACCCTGCTGACCTTGAAAAGCTGGGGGTGGGGAGCAAGGGAATTCGCGGATGTGGAGGTGGTGAGGTCATGCTGGTTACCAGAACACCTGAGGCCTCTCCATCAGGTGTGCGCTTTTCTGCCTCAGTGGGTTAGCTCATACTGCTGCCCCAGCTGTGTATATATAATTTGACATTCAAACAGAATTGGAGGCTGGATTCTGCGACCCCCCCCCCGCCCCCCACTGGAAGTGTCCCTCCACCTTAATCTGTGGATGGCTACTCTCACCTTCAAGGTGCATCTTGAAAGCTACTCTCTGCAGGAAGCCTCCCAGATCTCCACTGAGGATGTGCACCTGTGTCCTCCATTCCCCCGTGGACCCCTCAAACACCCTGACCATGGTCTGTGTCTCCGCCCTAGATGGAAGGATTCCTGGAAAGGTTTTATAAAGGGAATGTGTGTGCCCTAGGGATGGTGGAAGAGAATGGAAAATGAGAGATGGACGGAGGGGCTGAGATAAAGTGGGGCAGCTTGAGCCCCAGGCTCTGCTCACCCACAGGGAGAAGAGTCTGGGCCCTCAGCTGGGTAGGTGGGCCCAGGTGTCAGGGGCCATTTGCATCAGGGACCAGGGACCTGCTGAGAAAGCATCAGTCCTCTGGCCCTAGAGCGTGCGGAGACCAATGAGCAATGCCCCCTCCCAGCCTGGTCGCTATGCAGCAGCCAGGATGATTTTTTAGGATCTGAGTCTGATCACGTCCCTGCCTACCTCGCTTAAAATGACCCCTCCATCCTCACTGTCTATCTTTCTCCCTGCTTTATTTTTCTCTACAGGCTGATCATATCTGATGTACTACATATTGCACGTTTTTATCTTACGTATTTTCTGACTCGCTGACTACAATATAAGCTCCACGACAGGGCAAGGACTTCATTTTGTTCATTGCTGTACCCCCAGGGCCTAAAACTGTGCCTGGCACATAGTCGGGGCTCAGAGAGGAGGTGCTAAACGGATGAAGTGGCCCTGTTACACCCTCCTGTGTGATAATCATTCATTCGTTCATTCATTCATCCATTCAGCAAGCCCCTGCCACCTGCTCTATGCCCAGCTCTGCCCTTCTTTGCAGGGGTCCCAGTCTGGCAGGGGCAGGACAAAGTGCTAGGCCGTCAATTCAGGGTGGGGGTGAGGGATGAGGACCACACTCGTCTGGTGTGATGGGGGGAAGAGACTGAGCTGGTCTTGAGGACGCAAAGGCACTCTCTAGGTGGAGACATTTGATTATGGCTTTTCATCCCCTCCTCCCAACCCCCAAGACCAAGGCCAAACAGAGGGCAGGACTGGGGATTATTCCCCAAAACCCAGAGCTGGCATAGGTACAGACCTGGCCCCAGGGCTGGGGAACTGGGCTCCATGATTCTTCCCGGGGCCAGGGGTGAGGCGGGTAGGGGAGTGGGAGGTGGGGTGAGGTGGGTTCCAGTTTTAACAAAGATCAGAACCTTAAAGGAAAGGAAGAATTTCAACCACGCAGGGAGCTCCAGGAGCTGCTCCCTCAAATGCCTATCCTGAGCCAGCAGGGGTCCCGGGGTTGCAGGGTGAGGACTGAGGGCAACCTGGAGTAGCCTCTGCAGCCCAGGGCCCCTCTCCCACCCGCACAGCCCCCAATCATCTCTCCTTGAGGGCGACATTGAAGGTGGCTTCCTGGAGGCCTGACTGCAGGGGTGCCAGCGTTTGTTTGTCCAGCGGAGGATAAAGGGAAGAGTTGCCTGCTCCATTATTCTTTCTCCAAACAGCAGGAAGGGCAGAGAGAAAAAGACAGTGAGAGCATGTGTGCAGGGAGACTTACACACAGAGGATGAAGACAGATGGAGAGGGAGTGGCCCCCCGAGTTAGGGAGACAGGGGAATACTGGGAGGAGAGGTGGACATGGACAGAGGGGGATGGAGGGAGAAAGATGGACAGAGTCAGAGAAAGGAGGAAGGGAGATGGGAAAGAGGAACAGGAAAAAGGAGAAGCGCTCCCACAGAGACAGAGACAGAGACAGAGAGAAGAAAGCAGAGGCTGATTTCCCTTGGTTCCTCCCGTCGCTCTCCCCTCCGGCTCCACTGTGTCTCTGGTCTCTCCCTTCACCTCTCTCTTCCCATGTCCTTTATCTCATACTCTCCCATCTCTCTCGTTTGCTGTGTCTCCCTCACTGTGCCTGTCTCACCCCCCCATCCCACTGTCTGCCTTCCCAGGCTGGGGGAGATGTCAGGCACCACCGTCTACCTGGGGAAGGACCAGAAACCAGGGCCCTCCCTCCTTAAGTTTCTAAGTCCTGTCCCTCTGACTCCAAAGCATCCCTCCTGTCAGCAATACAGCTCAGGCTAGTTAGGTCTCCGGGCCCTCATCCTGCCTCCTGCGATGGGCTCTCACATGGCACCCAGGTCCGGGCTTCCACAACAAACCTGACCTTGCCACTCCTCCCTTGCACCCCCTTGGCCTGGCATTCAAAGCAGGTTTTTTCCCAAAACAAGCTCTGCTCCTTCACAGCCCCAGGCCTTTCTCCTCCTGACCCCTGCCTGAGATGACCTTCCTGCAATGTTCTGCCAGGAAAGCCCTTGCCCACCCGCTGCCCACTGCGCCCACCCCCCAGCCAAGCCTTCAGAGGGTTGCTCTGCATGTGAAGCCTGCTTTGACCCTCCCCCACCAGAAAAGACGGTTTCCTTGTGGGCCCCCTTCTCCACTGCGCTTACCACCGGTTATCTGAACATGGCCATCCCCCTGCTGGGCTGGGTTTCATTCGTCTCTGTACATCCAATACCTGACACATAGTAGGTGGTTCATAAATGTCACTGAGTGGCCACCTGGAGTGACTGTCTGCATGCCACATCACCTCAATTCCCTGATCAGTAACATGGACCTAGAAATGACTGAGTGCTGGCATTCAAGGAATGCACTGAGCAAATGCTGAGCACCTACTGCATGCCGGGTTATGCGCGCCAGATGCTGTGAGGCACAGAGGGGGTGATTTGCCAATGGTCAAGCGCTAGTCGGCTGTTAGGGGGTTTCTGGTGTCCTGTCTGGGCTGGGGGTCTGGGCAGGGCTGCCGTTCTCTTCTCGGACGTTCACCCTGGAATAAAGCTGCTGACTCTCCTTGCCCCTGCCCCCGCCCCCACCCACTGCAGACTTCTGGGGCATACAGCAGCCCTGTCCACTGCGCCCAGACTAGGTTCTTCAATCCCCATCTGGGAAGCTTCTAGGGCAACAAAGGCTTCTTTTGGCTGTGAGTCAGGGCTCTCCCACCTGGCAGGAAACTGGGGGTCCTGAGATCTGTCCCCTCTCCCTCTGCCCATCTCCAGCCTCCTTCCTGGGCAGTTGGAGATGGATCTCTATCTTCCCTCTTCTTGTCTCTCTCTCTCTCTCTCTCTCTCTCTCTCTCTCTCTCTCTCTCACACACACACACACACACACACACACACACACACTCACTCACTCACTCACTGTGGCATAGAATCCTGTTTCTGCCGCTCACTAGCTATGTGACCCTGGGCAATTGACTTAATTTCTCTGGATCTTGGTTCTCTCATCTGTAAAATGAGCTCCATGATCCCTCTCACCGGGTTAAGTGGGGTGATAGAGGATATGGGCACCTGTCTCGGGGAGGGGGCTGCATCTCCTCAGCTGGGTAAGATGCTGGACCACCACCCTTCCAGCCTGGGAAGGATTCCTGTGGCTGCAGCGACCCTGAAGGGATGCCAGTGTCCTCCTGGGCCCCTCTGGCTCTGACCTTTGCTTCTGCCAGCTTAGTCCAGTTGGCGGATGGACTGGCTGACCTGCCCAGGGCTGGCCTTGTGCACAGCAGCTCCCAGGGGGTTTCATCCTTTCTTGACATTCCCACACTGAAAACCCCACCCTCACAAGGCCTGTGTGCATCTAGCAACTTTCTGGGGGCTTGTGGGGAGAGGGGACGGGCACATCGGGGTCCTCCTCTCTGGGGGCCCCTCCCAGGGGCTCTCCTTCCCTGTGGCCCAGGCTTCTCATCTTCCCTCCTCTCCCTTCACTCTCTGCTCTTTCCCCTCTGAAACTTCCGGTTCTTCTCTCCCCTGACCAATCCAGCCACGACCCTCCAGACTGGGCTCTGGGTCCATCTTGGCCTCTCTGAACCCATCAAGCACCTGCCTCTGGGGGGACCAGCTTTGGCCCACCCTCTCTCTGAGTCTGACTGCAAATCTCCACCCTGTTTCATCCACAGTCAGCATGTCTGTTACCCTTCTATCTTGTCACGTCCTTCAGCCCTGGCACAGGCCCGGTACCCAGTAGATGCTTAATAAAAGCTCTTGGAATATTGAAGTTCGTTTTCTGCCATTGGTTTTCTTCTATCCCTAGCTCTGATCATGGTGGGCTGCTCCCAGGGCCTGGTTCTTAGCCATCCAGGGTACCGGGCTGAGAGCAGTCCCTCTCCATGCCCTGGCGGAATGTGCTCGAAGCGGCACGGGGTGGCCCATGTGAGGGTATCTCAGGCCGTCCCCTCCCTGCTCTAGTAGGTGGGGTTATTCTGCCTGTTGGGAATCCTGGAAACCTTGACTCTTAGAGTTTTTGAAACTTTTTTCTTTTTTAATTAATTAATTAATTAAATTTATTTATTTTTGGCTGTGTTGTGTCTTCGTTGCTGCACGCGGGCTTTCTCTAGCTGTAGTGAGCGGGGGCTACTCTTCGTTGCGGTGCACGGGCTTCTCATTGCGGTGGCTTCTCTTGTTGCAGAGCACAGGCTCTAGGCGCGCAGGCTTCAGTAGTTGTGGCACGTGGGCTCAGTAGTTGTGGCTCACTGGCTCTAGAGCGCAGGCTCAGTAGTTGTGGCACACGGGCTTAGTTGCTCCGCGGCATGTGGGAATCTTCCTGGACCAGGGCTTGAACCCGTGTCTCCTGCATCGACAGGCGGATTCTTAACCACTGCGTCACCAGGGAAGCCTCAGAGTTTTTGAATCTTAGAATCCAGAATCCTCATTAAGAACACAGACTCTGGAGCCTGGTCCCCTGAATTCAAATACCAGGTCTGCCATTTATTAGCTGTGTGACCTTGAGCAAGTCACCTAACTTCTCTCTGCCACTGGTTCCTCATCTGTAAAATAGTAGTGACAATTTACAAGACTACGGAAAGGATTAAACGTGTTAATAATATTTGTCAAGGGCTTAGACCAGGGCCTGACACAGAAAAATGCTTTGTAAGTGTTTGAGAAATAAATCTGTGTGGATTCTGAGGATATTGGAATCTTTGTCTCTGTACTCTTTGGATCTTTAGGCCTGGAAGGGACCTATCTCATGTCCTAGGGCAGGAATCCTGCCCCAGCTTCCTTTAGTCCCAGCTTGCTTATCCCCATTGACAGGTGTTCCCTACCCTTCCAGCCGCTACAATTGCTAGAAAGTTCTCCTCGGGGATGGGCAGAGAAGCCCAGCAGCTGCTGGAATAGGGAGTGAGGGCCCAACAAGGATTGGGTCTTGTCCCTGGGGGAGGGGATAGGGAGCCTGGCCCAGCTGTCAGGTGGGTGCACTAGGGGACTCCGGGCTGGGGCCCATCACACCTACCTCCTGGCAGGGCCCTGGCCGGCTCCCACTCCCAGGGCACGGCGGGGCCTAATGAGTGTGCACGGCTGCTGCAGCCTTCTGCAAATACCAGGCCCAATATAAATAGCGATAATGAATAAATGAAGCTCCTGCAGCCAGCGAGGGCCTCCAGGAGAGACTGCCACAGCCTTGCTTCTTGCGGAGACCTGGAATTGCACTCCCATTCACCAGCAGCTTTGAGGGTCGCCCGTCGTCAACAGTCCTTCCATGACCTTTAGTCTATGTGCGCCCTCCATGTCCACAGAGCCCATCCCAGTGATGAGCGGTGGGGTGGGCAGAAGAGTGAAGGACTGGACAATGAAGGTTTTAGTTGAGGCATAAAGCATTTAGGTTGGACATAAAGCAGGACTTCCTGCCAGTGTGGATGCTTGAAGGAGGCTGGGAGGGGTTGCTAGTCCTGTCGGGACAGGAAAGGGACTTGGATCATGGAGGGGGGCACAAATTTCTCCTTAAATCTGAAACAGAACTTGAATGATCAGAGATGCACAGAGAACAAAGGAGCTGCCCCATGAGATGGTGAGATTTATGTCACTCCAGGTATGCAACTGGGGTGGGGGCAGCTGAGTAGTCACTTTGGGAGACTGTGACTGAAAAGCCCCAGTCCTGAGAACTCACCATCTGGTGGCTTCTCAGGGTCCCGTCCAGCCTTTGAACTTAATGTAAGTTTTGCCAGAGGAGAACGCAGACGAAGCGAGCGATAGTCGGCATCTTCTCCCTGCCTTGCTGCCTGGTCTCTTTCACTCCCGCAGGCCTGGGGCTGTCCAGCTGGGCACTCAGCCGGTCAGGGCATGGAGTGCCTGCTCTCGCCACCTCATTCCCACCTCCATGTCTTTGCGCGTGTCCTTTCTCCCTTCTCGAGGCCATTCCTCCACCCACCCCATCTCCTCTTATCTCAATCCTGCACAAGCCTTCGAGGCCCGGTGCAAGCCTCTGGCCTTTGATGAGGTCTTCCCCGAGATTCCTGATCTGAAGCCCACTCTATTCTGAAATAAATCCATCCCACCGGTGGACACCTTCTGGCTTGCTCAGTTCATGCCTGTGAGACACCGCCTACCCTGGTGTGTGCTTGTAAGAGCTTGCACTGTGGTCTGGTGACAAAGGTTTGTCTTGTTTTCCTGGACAGACGAAAAGGTAAGAAGCGGTGAATATTTGTTGAGCACCTACTATGTGCCAGGCACGGTGCTAAAACCTTTTTAGACTCCTCTCATTCTGCAAAGTGTAAACTTTTACCCGCATTTCACAGAAGAGGAACCTGAGGCTCAGAGACCTTAAGGGGCTTGCCCAAGGCCCTCAGTCAGGAAGGGGCCAAGCTGGGATCAAGCCTGAAGGCACCTTCCCCCAACATTCTGTCCATCTGCCAGACCAAGCGGTCTTAGGGCAGGCCTCAGTATTCCCCCACCACAGCCCCCAGCTCAGCAGGCTGCCCCCACCCACCAACCTCCAAGAAGATGAAGTGGGGGTGGGAGAGCTGAGCTGAGGTTCCTGACCCCTCAGGCACCTGTGGCCTGGGCTGCCCAGGGGAATTGGCAAGGCTGGGGCATTTGCAGCTGTAGAGAGGTATCTGTTCCACTTGGGAGCCCTCTTGGAAGCCTTCCTGGAGGAGGTGGCTTTTCAGCCAAGCCTTGAAGGGTGGGAAGAAGCTGGATGTGGATGAGAAGAGGGGAGGCTGCCTGGGCTGTGGAGCGACCTTTGGAGCTGAGTTCTAGCCAGGCTCCACCTTGTAAAAGCTGGTGGTCTTAGATGGGCAGCCCCTCACTGGGGCAGTGAAGGACCCTCTCCCCACCCTTCTCACAGCATCTCGGTGAGAATCCGGACTGTAATGTGGCCAAACCAGGCACCTGGGACTTGGGAGTGGTCGGTAATAGGGTCCCTCCCTTTTTATGCATGACGCAGCCCCCATGTTGAGGGGATAGGACCCTCCCCCGGGCACGACCCTGAATTTTAAGGCGGTAGCCTCAAGGCTGGGGGCTACCTGTCCGCTTGGGAGAAGTGGGGACTGACCAGCCGTCGCCGTCAGTCTGTCTGTCGCCTCCACGCCTCCCCCCTCCAGCGTCCCGCGCCTGCAGCTTTCCCCGAAGACATTTGGTGTCAGTATAAGGACGGCTTTGCCTCGCACGCGACGCGGCTCGGTCTCGCCGCTGCCGCACGTCTCCGCACAGCCGGGCGCTCGGGCTCCTCCGCAGCCCCCGCCGCGCGCAGACCCCGCGCCTCGAGCCCGGGGCCGGAGGCGCGAGCCCAGCCGAGCCGGGCGAACCCCGCGCCCCGGCCCTGAGCCGCCGCCCGCGCGGCTCCCCTCGGGCACTTGCCCGCCGCTCGGTCCCCGCAGCGCCCCGCCCCCGCCCCCGGCCCCGGCCCCGGCCCCGGAGCGCCGCGCTCCCGCCCGCCCGCCCGCCCGCCGCCTGCCGCGCGCTCCAACTCCGGCTCGGTCCGCGGCTCGTCCGCGCTGCCGGCTTCTCGCCGCTCGCCGGAGCCGCGCGACACTCCAGCCAGCCCGCCGCCTCCTCCCGCCATGGCCCGGGCCCCTGGGCCCGCCGCCCACTGCCCGCCGCCCCTCGCGCCCCGGGGGCTCAGCTGATCCTGAATTGGCGGGGGGAAGCTGGCGGGGCTGCAGGTCCCCCTCGATTTCTGGCTTCGGGCGGCCGCGTCGCCCCTGCGGCTCTAACGTGGACGACCCCCCGCTGCCCGGCCAAGTCCATGCCAAGGTAGGTGGGGTGGGGGTGGGGATGGGGGGAAGGGGAAGCAAAGGAGGGCTCCGCTCCATGCCAGTTTCTTGGCGCGTCGGGTTCTTTCTTTATTGAGGCTTTATTTATTTATTTCTGGGGACCGGTCCCCCACCCGCGCGTGCCCATCAGGCCGGCCGCCCACCCCGTACCTTCGGGGTAGGTGCCTTGGGAGGAAGGACGGGAAACTTTGACCGGTCCCTTCTCCAAGGCCACGAAAGTTCTCTCGGTGCCAATGCTGAAGCCGGCCGAGCCAGCGCTGCAGAAATTTACTCAACAAGTCAGGCTGCCGGCCGGGGGCTGTCAGTTCCGCGGCCCCTAAGCTGCTGCGGCTCTGCGGCCAGCGGGACTATAGCTGGTGCCAGTGTCCAGGGGGCTGAGCTGGGAGTGCTGGTGGAGGGAGAGCCGCAGCAGGGGATGGAATGGGGGAAATCCCAGGCAGCCTTTAACTTTCCTCGAGGCCCGGGTAGAGGGGAGAGCCGGCCCCCTCTCTGGTCAGCACCCAGGGGGTGCCCAATTCCTCGCTGTAGGAAGCCAGGAGGGGGGTTGGAGCCGGGACTCTAGGGGGTAAAAGGAATCCTCAGCAGGTCGGGGCTGGTTATATAATGAGTGTTCATGGTGATCGGGTTTTAACTGTCTGCTGGGTGGTGTGTGTGTGGGATGTGGGGGGCAAGAGGCCTTGGCAGGGAGTGGGAGGGCCTCTGGGGGAGGTCATGATGCCTGGGGGAGGGGCTCTTGGATGGGCCCAGGCGGAGGCGTCAGTCAGCTGCTCTGCTTGTGTCTTTCTTTCCCTTTAGGGTCCTGGGGGCTCCTGAGCCATGGATGAGACTGGCATTTGGAGAGAACCCTGAGCCGTATTCTGGCCCTAGGAGTCTATGTTCTGGGCCCAGGTGTATGCATGTGTGCGTGTGTCCCTATTTGCGTGTGTGTGTGTGTGTGTGTGTGTGTGTGTGTGTGTGTATGAGATAGAGAGAGAGAGAGAGAGAGAGAGAGAGAGAGATAGAGAGAGAGAGCGGGGGAGAGAGAGAGAGAGAGAGAGAGAGAGAGAGAGGGAGAGAGGGAGAGAGAGAGAGAGAGAGAGGGAGATAGGAAGCTTGCTTGCGTCTGCCGTGTAGTGTGATGGGGTCTGACACGCCATGTGAGCAGCGTCCTAGGGGCTGGGGTGCTCAGGAGGCTGGCCTGACCAGGGAGCCAGTCTGTCCTTCTGTCTCTCGCCGCCTGTGGGATTTACCCAACAGATACTGGCACTGCCTAGGGCTAGGGTGCTGTGCAGATGGAGCTGTGGGTCTGTGGGCTAGGCCCCGCGGGAGAGGGTCTCGCTGAGGAGTTTGGGCTTGCTTCCCCACCTTCTCAATCCTCAGGCCCTGCCCGTGCTGTGAGGCCGCCTCTCGGATCAGTGTCTCCCCTCAGCCCCAAGGACTGGCTTTGGAAACTCTTGTCCACCCTTGAGGACAAACTTTCTGTTCAGGCTCCAGGACCCCGGCCTGGGATGGGGGGGGACTGGGCGGGGGAGTCTAGAGACCTCCCTGTCCCCTTTCCACCTCCACCATCCGTGCTGAGACCAGAGGAAGAGGACCCAGTAGATGTCAGGGCAGGTGGCACTGAGTGGGACAGATTCTGGGGCTGCAGTCTGGTGGGGAGGAGGAGGAAAAGGGAAGAGCACATCCTGGGGGAATTGCTGAACTGGCTGGCACCAAACTCGCTCCCGCCTCCCCAACACCGCCCCCCCCCCCCCCCCCCCCCCGCCGGGGGCCTGGGTACCACACCAGGACCTCTGAGCTCCGTGCCTGGCTTCTCAGAGCTGCCCAGGCCTGCTTCTGGAGCACTGTGGAGGGCAGCTTGGGGGAGGGGCTACCTCTGCCCCCTTCCTCCCCACCCCCGTTCCAGGCGCTTCTGAGAGGGCATCTT
The DNA here is from genome assembly GCF_008692025.1 of Phocoena sinus. NCBI lineage: Eukaryota > Metazoa > Chordata > Mammalia > Artiodactyla > Phocoenidae > Phocoena > Phocoena sinus. The sequence goes on along the minus strand of NC_045772.1, from coordinate 9,086,485 downwards.
CTAGGCCCACCAGGGGGCACCAAGCAGCAGTTCCATATCCCTGTGCCCTGACTCCCCTTGACCTTGGGTGGGGAGGTGGCTGCCAGAAGCCCTCCTCTCCCACTTGCTGTCGCTGGCTCCAGACAGCCTGACCCTCGTGAGCCCGCAGCCAAGCTGGGAGCAGCTTCAAGGACCGGAATGGCTGCAGCCTCTCTGTGGTCCTGGACCCAGACCCACATCCTGACCCCGTGGGGGGTCACCTCCGACTCTCCTGCCCTTGTCCCCCTCCACTGCCATCTCTGCCACCCTCACCCTGTGCCCCGAGTGGGGCTCCCCAGGAAAGTCCGCTTCTGGGCACCGCTCTGTCCCACCCCCAGCAGCTTCTGAACATGGTCCAAGTTGGTAACAGGCTCTTGAGGGGCTCCTTGAGTGGCGCCTGTCTCCCCCTCGGCTGCCTTGTTCTCTGGGCGCCCAGCCCCCAGCTCAGGGTGCTCAAAAACCATGTCTGGAAAGAGAGGCTGCTGGGCTGGGCTGGGGCTGCAGGGGGAGCAGCGCCCTCCTCCCCTCTCCCCCATCCTCTCTCCCCCTCTTCTCTTTTGTCCTCCTTTCCGGCCCCCTCCGCTCTCTCTCATTCTTTGCTGCAGAATCTTTTCTTCCCGCTCGTTCCCAGGATGTGCTCTTGCCTTGTGCCCTCAATCCTTATGCCCCCAGGAGTGCTACAGCTGGGTTGGGGGCTCAGAGACAGCCCAGGGAGCTGGGAGCATGGTCTGTGAGCCCATGCTCCATGATCCGTGGTCTGTGGATCTCTGAATGTGTGAGTGTGTAGGTCTGTGGGTCTTTAGGTCCGTGGGTCTGTGGATCTATAGATCTGTGGGTATATGTTTCTGTGAACCTGTGGGTGTGTGGATTCATGGGTCTGTGGGCATAGGTTCGTGGGTCTGTGGCTCCTGATATCCAGAAAGATGTGGGCTGAGTCTCTCCCCCTCGTGGCTGCCAGTCTAAGGAGGGAAGAAAACAAATCTGATCTCCTGATTGCCTTCTCTCTCTTTCTCTTTTGTATTTGTTAAGCACCTACTATGTGCCAAGCTCTGTTCTAGTCACTGGGGGACATAGCAGTGAACAGAAGGGAACAGACAGTCTTGGTGCTTCTGTGCCCCTGGGAGCGGCCTGGGGTATCCCCTGTGCCAGGTGCCGTGTGGGCACATGGCCATAGGGCCTGATTTCTTCTTGTGCTCTCAGAAAGGAGAACCAGGGCTGTGTTTGATGCATGTGGGGAGGGGTGCTTTGGAAGCACGAGGTGTTTGGATACCCTTGGAGCAAGTGCTGGGAGCTTCTGGGGCTCCTTGTGCAGGAGAGGATGAGAGGGAAGTGGTTTCTCCAGGGTGGAAGCCACAGTCTTTTGGGGCCAAGGTCAGCACAGGCCTGGCCCTGCCTTGCAGACCTTCTTCTTTCATCTTGGAGGCCCTCCGTCTACCAAATCCCCCTTTCCTGCACTCTGGCCTGGGCAGTCTCGCTGATGATGCTATTTGAGAAGAGCGTCAGGGTTTTCCCTCTCCTCAGCCCTGACCACCGGCCCTGATGAGCAGTCAGGGCTGTGTTTCACTCATCGTTGGTCCAGGGACTTAGGCCTCCACCCTGGATCACTCAGCTCTTGTCCTGGCCGGGAGGCACATGAGCCAGTCCATGGTCACAGGCCTGGCCCTGAGGGGCAAGGCACTTAGCATCAGGGGAGCATCGGCTTCTCGTAAAATCGGGATAATAACTTGCACCTTAAGGGATTTTTGTGAGGCTTAGAAATGTCTCTACAGTGCCTAGCATGGGGCCTGGTACAGGGAGGCCGTTTTTCTTGCATTAAGGTGCTTTCTGAATCTCTTTTCCCATCTGCTGCCCCTTTTGTGAGGTCGAGAAAGGGTCCTGCTCTACATTTTGTACAAGAGGAAATGAAGCTTTGCTGAGACTCTACGGTGCAGAGAGGGTAGAGCTGGGACTCGAACCTGGGCCCTGAGGCTCCTGGCCCAGTGCTCTTCCTGCTAGAATACTCTCCCTCCGTCAGGGGCCATGTTCACCCTGATCTGTTCGCTGAAGTAAGACCCAAGGTCCTAACTGCTGCAGAGCGAGTGAAAAATAATCAGCAGAGTCACGTGCTGGGAAATTTTCAAACACACTGATCAAGATTCAGACACAGCCTCACTTGTCATGAGGCGGAGGGCCAACAAACAAATGATGATGTCTAGTGACAGACACATGGACAGGTACTGGGGGAGGGGGAGGGGGCTGCAACCTTCTGTATACAGCCCGGCCTGGACAACCCTTTAACAGGGAACCTTGGATTTGGACCTCCGAGATCCAAATCCCAGCTCTTTGACTAAGTAGCTCTTGACCTTGGGAAAATCCCTTAGTCTCTCTGTGCCTCAGTTTCTTCACCTATAAATCGGAAAGGGCAAAAGTGCTTACTTCACTGGGTTGTAATGAGGTGCCTGGCACATAGTAAGTGCTCAACAAATAATGTCGGCTATGAGTCTTGTTAGCCATCATGGGAGGGGTTGCCGATCCAATTCATTTAACACCGCAAGGCTGGGAGGGTGAGCTGTTGATTTTGGTGACAGAACCAAGGTGGCTGCAATATGTGGACAGGCTTAGCTGGCCAGACCAGAGCAAGTTTTGTGTCAGGTTCTGCACTTAGAGGCCAGATTTCAGCCATTCCTCTTTAGGCTAGAGGAGCCTTGACTTGGCTGCAGCTCCTCTGAAGAAGATCAGAGGGGACCAGTGGACCACATGCCCCATAGTTGCTTCAGTCTGACTGGGATGCCAGCTGGGCTCTGGGGCTCCCAGACTGCATCAAGAGAGATCCATCTCTGTCCCTGCAGAATCAGGCAGGTGACCTGTCTGCTCTACTCTGGGTGACTTGGTGCAAACCTGTCCCAGTCCTTGCGGAGGTAAGAAGGCAAACTTGCACATGACTGGGGAGAGGCCCCAAGGAGCAGATGATCTGGAAATTGCCACCCAAGGAGTGGATGAGGGAGCTGGTGGCAAGAGGCCTGGGGCAGATGAGGCTTGGGGGTGGGCGGGCTGTCGTCACGCATCTGCATGGCTGTCATGCAGAAGAGGGAGCAGACAGAGGGTTCCAGGGGCTCTGAGACACCGGCTGGAAGATTCTGGGAGGCAGGTTTCCTGCAGCCTCATAGAGACTTTTCTCCAGGCCTCTAGATGCAGGCTCTGCATTGGTGTGTGTGGTGTGTGAGTGGGTGCTGTGGTGTGTGTCTGTGATAATGAGCGTGTGAGGTGTGTGAGTGCATATCTATGTGAGTAAACGTGTGTGTGTGTGAGTGTGTGTCATTGTGTGTATCTGTGTGTGAGTTTGATTGTGTCTGTGTGTGTGATAGTAAGATGGATGTCTGTGTGACTGGGTGTCGTGTGAGTGTGTAATTGTATGTATGTCTGTGTGCTTGTGTGTGTGAGGGTGTGTGTGAGTGTGACTGTGTGATCTTTGTGCTGGTGAATGTGTGTGGTGATGACTAGGCCACTTCAGGGGTCCCAGTCTTTTCAGAGATTCCCTGTGTAAAGATCTGGAGCCCACAGGGTCTAAAACCAGACACTGTGTTTCTGGGATGCCTACGTTCCAGGGTTCTGGAATTCTGTGGCTGACGGCGCTCACAAGCGTGGGGGACCATCACAGGCTTATTGTATGCTGGCCTAGTGGCTGGTGGCGTGGTCAGGTGCTGATGTGTTACCTCAGTTCATCCTCCCAGCGAGCCTGCCGCGGGACAGCCGCCACTGTCATTTTATAGACAGGGTATCCGAGGTCCCTGCCAGGCTGAGCCATGTGCCAAGGTGGGCTGGTGTCAGAGCCGGGACTCTGACACAGGTCTCGGTTTCCAGTGCCTGTGCTCTGAAACGTACACTATAGAGTGTAAGGTGACCGTAATTAATATCTTGGGCCTCTAAGGTGCTGGGTGATTCTAAGATATTCTGATTCTGAGATTCCTGGATTCTAGAATTCCCGGATTGAATGTGTAGCTTGTTCTTCGAGCTGTGACATTAGCTGGTGTGTGGTTGTTGACAAAGGGATAAACAAGTTGCTTATTGCCTGTGAACACACACACACGCACACATGCATACGGCCTGGGGTGACCAGGCCAGGCCTCAGCAGACACAAGCCTTCCCCATACCACGCTCTAAAGGCTCTGGAAACTCTGGGAGGCAGATTTCCCCATAGACTTGGGAAGACTTGGAGGGTCTTTGCCCACACTGGGGGTCTTGGCTGGACCAACAGCTATATCTGTACTGCCTGGTGACTTAAGTGGGAGGGAAGGACTGGTTCCAGGGCACCTTTCCTTGTCCCAAAGTGGTGTCTGTGATGGTTCAGCGCTTGGGCTCAGGGGCTGCAGACCTGGACTGGGACCTTGACCCTGCCCTATACTAGTTGCGTGGTCTCGGGCACTGCCGGACTTCTCTGGTCCCCAGTCTCCTCCATGAAGTAGGAATAAGCATGGTCTGTACGTCATGGGACTGTGTTGGGAATCGACATAAACAATGCATAGAAAGCCCTCTGCCCATTGCCTGGTACAGGGTCAGACTCAATCAGAGCCTCTGTGATGCTGTGATGATGGTGGCGGTGGTGGTGATGGTGGAGATGACGGTGACGGTGGTGATGGCGGTTCTGGTGGTGGTGACGGTGGTGATAGCAAAGAGAGGGCTGGGTGGCAGCCCCTGGGGATGGCACAGCTGGCCCCATACACGCTTGGGCAGCCACCTTCGTGGGTCCTAGAGAGCCTTTCCATCGAGGTTACGTCACCTCTTCACAGGGGCCTGCAGAGGGAGGCAGGAGAGGAAGGCTGAGGCTCCAGGAGGCCAGTGGGGTCAGGAGTGGGGGCGGGTGTTCTAGACACAGTGGGGTCCTGTCCCTGCTCTTGGAGGCCAGTCGAGTTACGACACCACTGCCTGCGGGGCCCCCCAGGGACCATCTAGAGGGAGGAGGCTCTGGCTGTGGAAGCAGCTGAGACTCTGGGGCCAGATGGGCCTGAGTTGGAATCCACCAATGCTGCCACCTAAGGCACGTCCTCCGCTCTCTCTGAGGCTCCATCTGCAGACAGGTTGGAGCCCAGGGGGCCCCAGCTGCCAAATGCCCAAGAGCCTTCCGCTGTAGGCACATGGGCAGCTGGGGCCAGGAGCTGGGTTGCAGGCGTGGAGCAGAGGGAACTGGGAATGGGGAGCAGGCCCGAAGGCTGTCGCCTGGGCTGCTGCGAGGGGGCAGGTCAGCGGTAGAGGCTGGCTGGGCCCTGGGGAGTGGGTTGGTGGCTTTGGCAGTCGTGGTCTCTAGGAGCCCCGCAGTGTGTGGGGAGAGGTGTGAGGGCAAAGGACAACACAGCGTGACAGCTTTAAACGGGGCCGAGCGAGGCAAAGAGCAAGTTAGTACAACGTGGATGGAGCTTAGAGGGAGGAGAGGAAGCGGCTCTGTGTGGTCCCAGAGGCCACAGCAGCTCTTTCCACCTCTGCGGTCGCAGGCAGGACTTCGGCAGAGCTAGGTGCGGTGGCACGGGGGCCCAGGTGAGGCCAGGCTCTTCTGCCCGTAAAACATACCTCAAATCCACTGCCTTCCTTTCACCTCCACCAGCATCCCAGGCCAGCCCAGCCCATCTCTCCGGTCTCCTTCCGGCCGTCCTTGCTCCAGCCCTGCCCCTCCACCCTGTCTCCCTTCAGCCCACAGAGGGACGGCTTAAAACCAGAGACCAGAGCAAAGCACTCCCTGAGTAAAAACCCTTCTGTGGCTTCCTGTTGCGCTTGGACTAAAACCCGAGCTCCTTCCGTGGGCTCACAGTGGGCCCTGCCGAACTCTTCAGTTTCATCCTCCCCTTGCCCCTTGCTCAGCCACACTGGTCTCGTTTCCATTCCTTAAATGCACTGAAGGTTCCAGCCTCCCAGCCGTTCCTGGTACCTGGAGGGCTCTTGCCCGAGACCACCCATGGCTGGTGACTGCTGATTCTTGTTTTTATCTTAAAAGGTCTTTCTTTAGAGAGGGCGAGGTGGGTTCTCCCCACTCCCATCTTTCTTCCTTGTTTATTTACTTCCCAGCACTTTTTATTTATTCACCAAATATTTATTGAGCGCCTAGTATGTTCCAGGCACTGTTTCAGGCTCTGGGGGATACAGCAGTGAATGAAACAGACCACAGTCCCTGCTCTCTTACAGCCTCCTTCCAGGTCGGGAGACAGACACTGAATCATAAATACATAAATTATACGGCATGTTCGGTGGTGATAAGAACTATGGAAACCCAGAGAGAAAAATGAATTGACCTGTGTGCCTCTTTCCCTTGCTGGAGTGAAGGCTGAATGAGGGCTGGCGCCCAGTCTGGCTTCTTCACCAGCCTAACCCCAGAGCCCTCACAGTGCCTGCACACAGTAGGTGCTCAGGAAATAATTGTTGGACAAATGAATGAATCGTCAGGGCCTGGGAGAACGGTGGATGGGAGATGGGGAGAGGGTGCTCCCGGCAGAGGGAGCCGTGTGAGCAGAGACCTAGGGGAGGCAGCCGCTGCCCTGGGACCTGACGAGGTGGAGCTTGGCGGGAGCGAGGGCCGGTGCGGGGAGCGGCGGACTTGGGCTGGCACAGCGGTGAGCACACCTGCAGCCATTCCGGGGAGGATGTTTTCCCTCCTAGTGGTTGACACGTGGAGGGCCGGGGTGCCTGGGAGCTTATGTAAGGCCCGTGCTGTTTTTCTAGAACCAAGAGCAAAGCCCTGAGCTCAGGAGAAAACTCTGCCTGTCTGACCAGCCGGGCGAAGTGGCAGGAGGCACCAGCTCCCGCCTGTTGCCCCCAGGAGCCAGAGAAATGTCCAGATGTACCAGCTCTGGGCAGCTCAGCTGACTGCCCAGTGGCCGCGGGCAGCAGCCGGGTGGGTGCCAGGGATCTCTTACTCTTAGTGCCCAGCCTGGCACTGCCAGGGTGCCAGGGCCCAGGAGACCCCAGTGGGTGAGGATTCAGGGATTGGTAACCTCTTGGGTGAGGTGCGGAGGGGCGGGCCCTGCCGTTGGCTGGCTGAGGAGGGGGCTAAGCAAGGTCACAGTCGGTCATCACTGAATCTGGTGGGCTGGTGCTGGGTTCTGGCCCCTAGACATGCTGTAGTTCAGTGTGTAGCCTTGGCATGCCCCTCCCTTCTCAGTTTCTCCATCTGCTAAATGGGCCTAATAAGGCTTCTGGGGTTGTAATGAGCATTAGACGAGGCCAGGATGTCAGGGTACCTCTGTGTTCAAGTCACGACCAGCCACGTGATTTGCAGGGCCCAGCACAAAATGAGAATGTGGGACCCTCGGTCAAAAAGTATTAAGGATTTCAAGTCGGTGACAGCTGGGCTTTAAACCAAGCAAAGGGCCCTTCTGAGTGCTGCCGTGGGTGGGTGCCCAGGTGACACACCCAGGAATCCAGCCCTGGTGGAGCTCTGTCTCTGCTGTTACCTGGCTGTGTGTCCATCCTGTCCCTTCTCTGAGCCTCAGCTTCTCCATCTGTAAAGCAGAGAGGTTGGTGTGTGAGGGCTCTGGGTTCTCAGCTTTGTGGGGCAGTGGGTGGGGGTGCCTCTGGGCTCAGCTGTAAGTCTCGTCTCAGATGTCACTTCCTCGGGGAAGTCTGCCCTGATTCCATCCTGGCTTGCCCAGGTACGCTGGTATCTGGTCCCACGGCACCCCAACCTCTGCTTTGTAACACACATCACCCTGGCAGTAATGTCTGTCTTTACGATCACTTTCACCTTTTTCCTGCAAGTTTTCTTTACTTCGGTGATGCAATAAATACACAACTCTAGTCTCATTGAAAAAAACCAACCAACCAACCAACAACTCACAACTATATCACAAGTATACTCTAAGAATGTTTTGTTCTCCCCACTTTTCATCTCCCCAAACTGAGGCTCAGCAAGGTTGACCAGACCTGCCCCAGGACCACCAGCTTTTTCCTAATCCTCACAGCGAGAGTGAGGCCGAGGGGCCTGAGGCTGGGCTGTCTGAGCCGTGTCCCCTTGTCGGGGGAGGAGGGTCGCGGAATGGGTGCCAAGCTTGTCCCCCGCCAAGTGCCATCTCTTTTTCTTCCGCAGGGCTCCCTGCTCAGTGCCGACATGGCCGAGAGCTCCCCACTGCCCTCCTCCCCTGCCGCAGCCCTGGCAGCTGAGCCAGGAGTCACGGAGCAGCCCGGGCCCCAGAGCCCCCCTCCCTCCCCTCCAGGCCCGGAGGAGCCCCTGGACGGAGTCGATCCAGACGTCCCTCACCCAGACCTGGCGCCCGTTGCCTTCTTCTGCCTGCGACAGACCACCAGCCCCCGGAACTGGTGCATCAAGATGGTGTGTAACCCATATCCTTTGTACGGCCTGGGTTTGTCTGGGTCCTGCCCCGGGCCCCGCTGCTCCCTCTGGTCAGGAGGCCTGAGGCTGCAGGGCTCTGGTGGTGGTGAGCCAACTCTCGTGCTGGGTCCGGGGACACCTCGCTCAGGCCGTGGAGCTCGGATGCGTGAGGACCTGGCGTCCTGCTGATGTGAATGTTCTGGGCGTTGCTGATGACGGTGGGGGTCAGTGCAGTGTCTCGCTGGCTCAGGAAGCCCTCAGGTGTGAACCTCAGGTCTGCGCCGGGACTGAGGAGGCAGAGTTTAGTCAGACCCTGGCCCGTGACCCAGCTCCCAGTGGCTGAGCCATTTGGTGGGTGGTGACTACAGGGCTTATGAGAGCCTGATGGGGAGCCCAGGGGCCTGGGCCGGAGACAGTTGACCCCAGCACGCAGGGCGAGGCTCCACCCACCTTGCCTCTTACAGTTCTTCCTGCCTCCACCTGCTGCCTCTCATCTGCTCGGGTCACCCCTGCTCAAGACCCTTTCCTGTTTCTATTGCCCTGCAGGAGCAGAGCAAAGTCCTAACCAGCCCCCTAAGCACGGCCTCGCTTACCTCGCTCTGCTTCCCGAGCTCTTCCAGGCCTCAGGGCCTTCTCACATGCTCTTCCTCTCGAAATGCTTTCCTGTCCTCTTCACCTGGCTAGGTCCTTTGTTGCATCCTTCAAATCACAGTTAAGTGCCACCTCCTCAGGGCAGCCCTCTGTGATTCCCCCTTAGCCCCTCCGTTTTATTAGCCCTTCCGTTTTAGCCAGTATGTGATTCTGAATCTAACACTTGCCTCCTCCAGGGTGCTGTCAGGTGACCAGGACACAGACCAAGCCTGTCTTGTTCATTGCGGGACCCCAGCACCCAGCACAGTGCCTGGCGCACCACGGGTGCTCCTGTAGTGTTCGCTGGGGGCGTGTTGGCAGTGTCCTCACTGGGTCTCCAGTCGTGAATGGAGCGGAGGCTTAATCATGGGGCACTCAGGCTGGGCTTTCAGGTCTTGGGGTCGGGGGGGAGGGGGATGTCATTGATCAGGTGCTGAGGGTTCCAGGATTCTTCCTTGGCCAGAAACCTCCCTCCTGCCCCTCGTCCTTGGTAGGGAGCTCAGGGAGGGGACAGTAGTACTCCTCAGTGCGGGCACGGTTGGCACTTTGGGTGTGACAGTGTTTTGTGGTCTGAGCTGTCTTGCACAGTACAGGACACTTGGTGTTCTGTCCTGGTCCCTAAATATTGGTAGGTAGTGGCCCTCAATCATTGTGACAACCAGAAATGACCCTTCGCATTTCCAGATGTTGCAGGATTCTGCTCCCCATCAAGAACCCGAAGGAACATGGGTGGACACGTAGGCATCGGGGTCAGGCCAGCGGGAATGGCTACCAGGACCAGCAGGCCTGGGAGGGGGCAGGGCAGTGTGGGAGGTCTGCCCCAGATAGACTGTCCTGAGCACCAGTGTCCCTGGAGCTGAGGGGCCCTGGCTCAGAGGTAGGCCCTGAGTCACCACCTGACTCACTGGAGAGCCAGGAGGCTGCTGGGACCCTCCACCACCTGGTGAACTGGGGTGGGAAAGGTCCGCTCACCCAAATGTCAGCACCACTCCCTGCCTGCCCGGCCTGGCCCTTGAGCATTGCACTGTCAGCAGGGTTTCAGCAGGGAGGACACTGGGTCTGAAATGTCAAGGGGTCCATGGTGCTCTTTGTTTTTTTTTCCCGTGGTGCTGACTCATGGGTAGGTGGCGTGTGGAAAGCATTGGGAACCAGGGTGAGACAGTCCCATGGGCTGGTTCTGCCTGTTGTTTGCTGTGTGACCATAAGCCAGTTTCTTAGCCTCACTGATCCCCAGTTTCTCCACCTGTCAAACGGCGGTGGTATTTACCCATTTCACAGGATTGCACTGCAGACCAAAGCAGTACGTAATGCGAAAATGGATCTCTGTAAACTCGAAAAACTGCCACACATGTGGTTATCACTCTTATTACCTGTGCCCAAAAGGTGAACAGAGCCCTCACATGCAGCTGAGTAAACACTGCTCGTGGTAGATTCAATAAGACATTGAGCATCAAGTCTTTAGGTAGAACATAATGCCTTCAGAGGACGTTGTTTCCAGGGAAAATCAGATTCTATCTCTGTGATTTAGGTACATTTGTGCCAGTTACGCTGCTAGTACCCATGCCCTCATCCGTGCAGACATTGCTAATCGATAACAGCATCCTCCAGCAGGGCACCCGTGGCAGCATGACCAATTGTTGGAAACCTATTTTCCACCCTAGATTAGACTTTGAGAGCCTTTCTTAGGCGTGTAACTGGCTGCATGTGGGAGAAGGGCCAGTGGGCTGTACTCACTCTAGTTCCCCTTCCCGGAGCTTTAGTTTTCTCATCTCTATAATGGGACGATTAAAGATGATTAGAGATGATTCCTGCAAAGCACCCAGCCGTGTGTCCGGCACAGAGGAGGGCTCAGGAGCGATGATAACAAGAGCTGGTGCTTACTGTGCTGAACGCTTTGCCTGAGGTATCACCTTTTAACCCTTATAACCACCTCAACAGGTAGGTGCTGTCAGAGGCTCAGAGAGGCTGAGTAACTTTATTTATTTATTTATTTAGGGCTGTGTAGGGTCTTCGTTTCTGTGCGAGGGCTTTCTCTAGTTCTGGCAAGCGGGGGCCACTCTTCATCGCGGTCCGCAGGCCTCTCACTATCGCGGCCTCTCTTGTTGCGGAGCACAGTCTCCAGACGCACAGGCTCAGTAATTGTGGCTCACGGGGCTAGTTGCTCCGCGGCATGTGGGATCCTCCCAGACCAGGGCTCGAACCCGCGTCCCCTGCATTAGCAGGAAGATTCTCAACCACTGCGCTACCAGGGAAGCCCGAGGCTGAGTAACTTTTATCCAGGTTGTGCAGCCAGGATGTGGTAAAGCTGCCGTGAAATCCTCAATTTCTCTGAATCCCCAGGCTCAGCTTTTATCCAGGACACGGCTGCCCCCTGCGGAGCCTGGAGACGAGGTTCTCCGCCCTCCACCGGAGCAGGGACGTTTGCTTTGCAGTCCCAGGTGGCCGGGCAAGGGTCTTCCTGGGTTCCAGTGTCTACCTTCGGGAGCCACCTTACTGTGCCCTGCCAGGGGCTGCCCCCTGGAGTAGTTCGCAGCCCCCTGCCTTCCGGCATGCTCCTGGCTGCTGTCTCCCCTGCGCCAGCCAGCGCTGAGTCAGCGCTTCTGCTGAGGCGCGAACCAGCCATGCACGGTGGAAGCCGGCGGGCTGTGAAGGCTGCCTCTCTGCTGGGCATGGGGAGGGCGCCAGCCTGGGCTGGGAGCAAGGAGCCGCCAGCTGCCAGTGACCTTGGATAAGTCGCTTCCCCTCTCTTGCCCTCAGTCTCCCTGTCTGCATGTTGGGGATACTTGGGCAGTGAAGTCAGGAGAGGCTGCCTGGGGTGCCCATTTCCCTGCCGCCTTTGTCAGGAAGCATCGCGGTGGTGTCTGTGGGGGCGGGGCTCCGTGTTCCTGTGGGTGGGCTCAATCGCTCTGTGCTTTCATGGCTGTGATCCTGATTCTCATCTGCCGCTCTGACCCACTTCTGTTTGCTTCTGGTCCCCTGCCGGGGGACCCTCTGCTGCTAGGATGGGGTCTGTGAGTGCTCTTGCTTTGAAGTCCATCTGGCTTGCAGACCTTCTGACCTGGGTCATCACTGGGCAGGAAGAGAGCAGGGCACAGGGTCTCATCATAGCCCTGCGGTGCCAAGCCTTGTGCTGTTCATTGTGAGGGTTCAGTGTGTTGGTTCTGGGGGTGAAAGGGATCTTGTTCATCCATCCTTCACTCACGCATTCATGAGCTCGGTCAACAAGCCTTTACTGAGTGTGTGCTGTGTACCAGGCACGTGCAGAGGACAGCTATGGCCATTTGGGGCAGGAGAGGGTCACTCTGGCTCCCTTGGAGAGACGTCAGCCAGGAGACCATCATTGGAGGGGACCTGTGGGATGGTGACAAGGGATGATGGTGGCCCAGGGTGCTGGTGGGGCCTGGAGAGCGGGATCCGAGTGGAGGTGTGGCTGCTTTGGGGTTGGTGTTGGAAGGAGAGGACTTTTTTTTTTTTTTTGCGGTACGCGGGCCTCTCACTGTTGTGGCCTCTCCTGTTGCGGAGCACAGGCTCCAGACGCGCAGGCTCAGCGGCCATGGCTCACGGGCCCAGCCGCTCCGCGGCACGTGGGATCTTCCCGGACCGGGGCACGAACCCGCGTCCCCTGCATTGGCAGGCGGACTCTCAACCACTGCGCCACCAGGGAAGCCCGGAAGGAGAGGACTTTGAGGTGACCGCCGGGACTGTGGCTTGGTTGAGTGTGAATGATGACCTGCTCCTGGCTCCTTGGCCGAGAGGCCTTTGTCTTTGCTGACCCTCTGTTTGCTCATCTGTGAAATGGGAGCCTCTGTGACACCCCCGCCCCCCCTCCCCCCACCAGTTGGGAATGTCAGGGGGTCCACTGAGAATTCCAGGGCAAGCATTGACCGACCGGGCAAACTGTTAAGTGCAGAGTGACAGCTCTGTGCACACTGGAGCTGATGATGGAGCTTTCAGAGTTAGGGTGGCTTGGGTGCCCTGGCTCAGGACAAGCGTCCTGAAGGCTGGCGGGGGACCTGGGCCCTGCGTCTTTGACGATGGTCTGAGAAGTTTGTGGGCTGGGCTGCCAGGGAGAGCAGTGTTGGTGGGGGTGGGAATGTGCAGACTCCTGCAGGGTGGAGGTGGGGAGAGGGCATGATGGCTGGGGAGTGAGAGGGGGGAAAACCTGCAAAGCCCTAACCATGGGGAGAGAAACGGGCCCGTCACCAGCAGGAAGTCCCCTCTCCCATCGCCCTGCTCCCCTGCCCTGGTCATTTAGTCCATCCCCCTGCCTCTGGCGGGCTACCTCTCAGTCCTGCTGCACCAGATGGGACCTTGGGCCTCCTGATAAGGACCTTTAGGGCCTCTGAGGGCTCTTGACTATCAGGAAGTCCTCCTTAATCTAACCCCCACCCCTCCTGTCCTGAGCCCTTTCCTGGTGTCTGGGCCCTTGGGAAACCTGGCCTTGCGTTCCTCTATCTCTTCCTGCCTAAGCAGGTGGCTCCGGGGATCTCACCCCTCCTGCCCCACTGACAGCTGGCGTCACCCTCCCTTTTCTTCCCTGCTCAGTGGAAAGAACACCCAACCAGGAGCCTAAAGCTCGGCAACCTGGGATGAGAGCCTCTCCCCTGGACCCCCTCTCTCCTCCCCACTCGCCTTCACCGTCGAGGGTCCTGGGGCTCCCAGCATGGAAGCGGTCCGTCAGGTACTGTTTCCTCCCTCCCCGCCTGCCTGCTTCCATTTGTTTGCTTATTCATCCCTCACTCGAAAACCTTCAGCAGCTCCCTGTCACCCCCAGCATAGTTTCACTTAGCTTGGATTCAGGGCCTTCCACGATCCACCTGGTTGGCCTCCAGCTGCCTTTCTGCTATTTCCCTTCACGCACTCTGCCCTGAAGCCCAAACAAGCTGCTGGTGTTTCCTGACACCCCTGCTTCCCTGACTTCGCTTCTGCTGGGTCTGCCCCCACAATGCCCTCTCCCCCATCTCCATGGTGCCAAATCCTGCCAGCCCCACCAGCCCCAGCTTCTTGGCCGCCACCTACAGGAAGTTTTCCTGGATCTCAGCTTTTTCCTCTCTAGGCTCCCTTAGCCTTTTATCAGTCCTTCCCTATCTTAGTTTCCTCCTGCCTCAGGGAATTGTTTGTTGCTGGCCTTGTCTCCTCCTCCAAGCGTGAGGCCCCCGAGGGCTGGACCTGTGGCTCTCACTTTACCCTGTGCCTCCAATGCCCAGGCCTGGCACAGATGGGCTTGCTCATCACTTTCCGGTTTACAAAGTACTTTCCCACTCGCCATGACCTCTCAGATACTCTCAACTCCTCCCATGCAGTGGCAGGGCTGGGAGTGTGCTAACTCCCCATTCTACAGCTGGGGAGACTGAGGCCAAGGAAGGGAGCGTGAACTGCCCGAGGTCACATGTTGAGTAGTCGGCAAAGCCAGGGCAGACCGAAGCCCAGGACTCTCAGGCCAGGGGCTGCTCGCAGCCAGGGAAGGGATTCTTTCGGAGAAGGTGTCCCCTTCTCCTTCAGCCCTGGCCCAAGCGGAATGCCCAGAGAGACGGCAAGTGTTGCTGGAAGAAGCAACACATGTCTGGGAAATTGTCCGTTTCCCTCCATCTGGTGTAGAGAAGGTTGTTTTTCTCAGAACTAAAAGTCAGCATCAAATTATGCCCTGGGGATGTTCACGGTAGTCAGAGTGGATGCTGCAAGCTCATTGGTCAGCAGGGTAGACTGGACGGCCAGTTAGAGGAGCCTGGCTGGGCCAGGGAAAGCCTGACTCACAGGGCAATCTCAGATACTGTCACCTGGAGCTTCATATATAAAGAGAGCTACAGGGGGCTTCCCTGGTGGCGCAGTGGTTAAGAATACGCCTGCCAGGGCAGGGGACATGATCCTGGTCCGGGAAGATCCCATGTGCTGTGGAGCAACTAAGCCCGTGCGCCACAACTACTGAGCCTGTGCTCTAGAGCCCGCGAGCCACAACTACTGAGCCCGCGTGCCACAACTACTGAAGCCCACGAGCCTAGAGTCTGCTCTGCAACAAGAGAAGCCACTGCAATGAGAACCTCACGCACTGCAATGAAGAGTAGCCTCCGCTCACCGCAATTAGAGAAAGCCTGTGAGCAGCAACGAAGACCCAATGCAGCCAAAAAACAAAAAAAACAAAAACAGAGAGCTACAGGTGCAGAAGCTGCCCCTGGCCCAGCCTGGGGGCATTAGTGAAGCCTACCTGGAGGGGGGACATTTGGCCTGGGTCTTGCTGCATGAGTAGGAGTTTTCCAGGAGAACAGTTGAGGGATGGTATTTTAGGCAGAGGGAATAGTGTAGAGAACAGTGAGGAGTTTAGTGTGGTTGTAACAGTGTGAGGCAGGGGCTGGATAGCCGGGTATGAAGTGTCAGGTTAGAGCTTGCTCTCCGTCTTGTGGGCACTGGGGAGCCATTTAAGGGGGTCCAGCAGGGATAGGACATGAGTAATTTCATTTATTAGAATGGTCCCTCCTGGAGCAGAATGGAGGATGCTTGAGGGAGAGAGACTAAGGTCTGCAGACCAAGCAGGAGGCACCTATAATGAAGATTGATTGATTGATTGATTGATTCAGCAAGTGTTTATCGAAGCCCAGCTTCAGTAGTGTTGGACACTGTTCCAGACTTGAGCGGAGGTGCCCCCAGGGCTGTTCAGCCATGTTGGGTGGGACCATGGTGTACCAGGCCTGGAACCCAGCAGTGACCCCTAGGAGTCCCCAGCCTGATGGGAGAGGCAGAGCTGCACCCAAATCATACTCCAGTGAAGAAAAATGGGGTAAAGACCGGGCAGAGGGACCCTGAGGGGCTGAGGGCACCAGGAGGCTGCGGTGGTCAGCCCGTCCTGACCGGGGATGCAGCAGGTGCCGTCAGTGGAGAAAAAGCAGGGCAGGAGAGACTTTGATGGGAAGTGGGCAGAGGGGCGTGGCAGCCCAGTTGTGGAAACAGCCTGGTCAAACGCTCCAAGCCAAGCTGGGGTCGCCAGGGCTGCTGATTATAGCCTGGGGTGTGGGTAGGGAGAAGACAGGAGTGGAAGCTGAGTGTGCAAGGACGCTTCTGGAAGGCTGTGCTGGAGCGGGCGCTGCGTCCCCTAAGGGCCTCCCCTGCGCTGGGTGCAGCTCAGTGCCTTCCTCGAGATTGCCCGTTTGCTAGTCGAGGCCAGCTCGTGCGGGCCACCCAGGCTGGCAGTGGCGGAGGCGGGTTGGGGGGCAGCCTGTGCGCCGGCCCTGTGAAGCCCGAGAGCCCAGACCAGGGGAAGCCTCCTCGTGACTGGTGCACTGCAGGAGGGTTGGAAAGAGGGCCGGCTGATGCAGAGTCAGCCCCCTCCTCGGGCATTTAAAACGTGATTGGATTTTTACTCGTCCGTCCTGCCTGGGCTGCAGCTTCGTGTCAGAAGCCAACTTTGACCTGTCGCCTCCCTCAGATCGCGTCATGGTCCCGTGGGGAGACAACTGGCCCTGTTTGTTTCCCTTGGAGAGAAATCGATATGTCTTTTTAATCAGCCAGAATGTCTTCCTGCTCAGCTCCCCTCCCTCCAGCCCTCCTATAGGGCTGCCTTCCACATTTCCGCCCCCAGCTGCCCTGTGGAGCTGTGCTCTGCTCCCCCCGTCTCCCTCGTCTCCCCCCAAGTTCAAACCCTGACACTGGTGCTTACTGCTGTGTGATGCTGAGCAAACAGCTGGATCTCTCTGGGCGCCAGTTTCCATCTGGCTCATCTAGATGAGAAAGCAGGAGGAGAAGGCTCGGCTGATGGTGAAGTGCTGTGTGAATGTGGAGGCGCTGGGCTTGGGAGAGAGGCCGAGCCCACGTGCAAGCCCCGTGACCTCAGGCCGGCCACTCCTCCTGTCTGCGTCTCAGTTTTCTCATCCCTAAAATTGTTGGTGAGGGAAGGTGGAGCTGTATCAACTGTGATTTTTCAGTCGGGAGTGATTTTGCCCTCGGGCCACATTTGGCAATGTCTGGAGATGCTTTTGGCTGTCACGGCTTGGGGAGGGTGTGCTACTGATTTCCAGTGGATAAAGGTCAAACATCCTACAACGCACAGGACAGCCTCCCGCAGCAAAGAATTATCCAGACCCAAATGTCAATAATGCTGTGGCTCAGAAGCGCTGGCCCAGGTGGTCCCTGAGATCTCTTGAAGCTCCAAGGAAGAACGGAGTTGAGCGTCTTGTGAGGAGGAGGGCTGAGACTGAGGGTGGGAATCCCTCAAAGAGGAGTGGAGGATGGTGCTGGGTCCCAACCGGAAGGGTTTCCTGTGGTCCCGTAGACTCGGGTTTGAGTCCTGGAGCTGCCATTTACTAGAGTCACATTCCCAGTCACCCTCCCATATGCCCACCCATCCATCTGTCCCCCATTCACCCATGCACCCACCCACCCATCTCCCCACCCACCTTTCTTTACTTCATCCATCCATCCATCCACCCATCCATGCATCCATCTTTTCATCTCGACATCCATTTATCTGCCCACCCACCCCCCATCCATCCAACTCTTACATCCGTGCATTCATTCACCCATCTTCCCAACCATCTACTCATTCAATCATCCATTCGTCCAGCTACCCAAACGCCGCACCCCACCCTCCCACCTAGCCATCTGTCAGTCCATTCACCCATCCATCCATTCACTTGTTTGGCAGATGCTGGGTCCCCAGCGCAACCCTGTGTTGAGGGTTGACCCTGACCCTGTCAGGGTCCCTGACCAGGACCAGACAGGACCTGGTCAGCCCAGGGATGGTTGTCAAGGCTCTGGGAGAGGGTGTGGGGTCAGAGGATGGAGAAGGGACATCGGGGACTGGGGAGCCTGAGAAGGGCCAGCATTCAAGGGGTGGAGTCCACGAAGCAGGAAGGGCATCTGCTCAGGGGCTTGTGGTGTCCCCAGCGCCCAGGAGGAGAAAGTTTCTAGAACGAGGGTCTTAAACTAAGGTTTGTGAACTTGGATGGGGACAAGTTGCATGTTTGTTTTCGCTGACTTCTGACTGAAATGGAGCATTTCTATCTATTATGAATGGAGACAACCAAGCACGGTGGGGTTACTGGCAGTTCCTGTGACTGTCACCAGTAGCAGTCACCGATATTTAATGTTTCCGTGCTACATCATGGTCGTTGTAGAGCTCTCGGAATGTCATTGACATTCATCCCTGCTTCCCAGGCAGACGGTATCAGACCCGCCCCAGCTCTGTTTATCCGTTGTTTTGATAACGAAACACACCCCCATCACAAATTTGTTTTTCTAAAAAATATTTTGACAACTATTTTAACAGAGCTGGCTTCCTTCCTTTCTAATACTAAGCATTCTTTTAAGAACAATTTTGCACTTAAAAACATTACTCAAAAAAAAAAAAAAAAACATTACTCTGAGAAAGGGCTCATGAGCTTCCCCAGGGAGAGAGTAGGTCGCTGTGCCCAGGGCTGCAGCCTGGGGGGCGTGGAGGATGGTGTGCACGCGAGTTAGCGCGTGTACGTGCGGGAGGGGCTACGGGGCTCCATGGGAGTGCACACGTGAACGTGTGTACGTGGGTGGTCAGGGGCAGGCAGGGGAGATGTGTGGTGGGGACAGGCCCCCAGGAGGCTGAGGGAGATTGTCATCACCCTCTGTCCAGCCCTCACTTTCTCCGTCTGTGTCTCCACGAAGTGTTTGCTCATGGTTTCTGGAGGGCAGGGACCATGTCTTCTTTATTTGGGGTTCCCGGAGCCACTGTGGGCCAGACAGAGGGGACCCTCAGTGAAGAGGGGCTGAATATATGAATAGTGAGTGATGGATATTAGAAAGGAGAGGAGGGGGAGTTCAGGGTGGGGAGGGAGGTTGCAGATCCCTCTGGTGTAGAAGTCCCTCCTTAGCCTCCTTGATGCCTCCAAGTGACGGGGACCTCACTCCCTCCTGAGGCCGCAGATACCCCTGAGCTGCTGCTCCAGGTGGACCTCTGGGCACAGAGAGGGTCGGATATGCTCTGCCCTTGGAGAGCACAGCCTGGTTGGGGGCGGGAGGCTAGGACAGACCACACCGTCATCAGGGGGACGTCCAAGCTGCCGGGAGGGCCCAGGGGAGGCATCCACACCCACTGCCTAGGACTCCAGGAGCCTCCCCTGCAGTGCACCTTCTTTGTGGATGGGCTCCTGAGGCTGGGGCAGCTCACAGACAGTGGGGCCCTGGACCACCAGGGGCCTTCCCTGCCCTTCTCTTCAGCGATGGCTGAGGTGTGACGTCTGGAGAGGGTACTTGGCTGGAGCTTCTTTCCTGTGGACCATCCATCCCAGGTTTTCTTCCAAGCTGACGGCCCCAGTTCCCTCACCATTGCCTCCCCCACTCCAGCTGTCTGCACTGGGCACGGAGGCCTGCTGGGCATCTGGGAATCAGAGACTTTGGCCAAATTCAATGAGTTGTCAAATTACAGGGACTCTAAGAAGTGGGCTTGGGGGCAGGGACAAGGAAGGGAGAGCTCACTCCTTCTAAGGGATCTCAGCCCACTGAGACTCCATAGCTTATAACCAGAACCAATCAGCCTGGGCAGGGCTGTGTGTCATGTGAGGAGCTCCCTGTTGCTAGAGGCATGTAAGTGGAGAGAGGCCTAGGACCATCTGCCCAGCGGGTCTCTTCACTTTGTGGAACAATTTTCTGCCTCAGCTCAACAACTGTGACACTTTGGGCAAGTCCTGCAGTCTCTGGACCTTCATTTTCATATCTGTTAAGTGGGTGTGTTGATGTCTGCCGTGCCTGTCTCCCAAGGCTGCCGTGGATTTGGACAGAGCAAATCTTTAAACAAAGACGGAATGGAGTGAGGTTCAAATCTGGTTCTGTCCCTTGTTGTGGCCTTGGGCAAGTCTGTGAAACAAGGATGGCACCCTTCTCTTGCCGGGCTGTGGTGAAGGTGCCCTGGGGGTCCATCACAGCTGGTGCCCCAGCGGGTGCTTGTGTTTTTTTAATTGTTGCATTTTATTTTTCCTTATAGCTGTGATTCTTTATCACTTTTTGTTACACTTTTTATTGAGATAAAGTGTGCTTGCAGTAGAGCTCACAAATCTTAATGTCCAGCTCCAGGCATTTTTCCATATACACACACTCCTGGGACCGCACTCAGGCCAAGAAGAACATCTCCAGCCCCGCAAGCTCCCTCACCCCCACCTGCGATGGACTCTCCCCCAGAGTTACCGCCGTACTGACCTCCTTCCCTATCGGTTTGCTTTGCCTGGGTTTTCACTTCGTGTAATTGGATTCAGACACTCTCTGCTCTTCGGCATCTGGCTCCCGTTGCCAGCGTTACGCCTGGCGGCTCCGTCCATGCTGCTGCGGCAGTGTGCTCTTTTTCATCACTGGGTAGTATTCCACCAAAAGGACGTACCACAGGGTTTCTCAGCCTCGGCACAGTTGACATTTTGGGCTGGATAATTCTTTGCAGTGGGGCTGCCCTGTGCATTGTAGGGTTTTGAGCAGCGTTCCTGGAATCCACCCACCGGGTGCCAAGAGCATCCTTCAAACCCCAGTTGTGACAACCAAAAATGTCTCCAGACATGGCCACATGTCCACTGGGGGCCAAAATCATCCCCAGTTGAAATCTCCTGCCCGACTCATTCTCCTGTTGACGGACACTTGGGTTGTTCCCAGGTTGGGGCTGTTAAGAATCACACGTGCCTTTTTGTGGACTTATTTGGGCATTTCTCTGGGGTATGGACCGAGCAGTGGCACAGCTGGATACTAGCATAGGCTTATGTTTAGTTTGGTTTTTTTTTGCGGTACGCGGGCCTCTCACTGTTGTGGCCTCTCCCGTTGCGGAGCACAGGCTCCTGACGCGCAGGCTCAGCGGCCATGGCTCACGGGCCCAGCCGCTCTGCAGCATGTGGGGTCTTCCCGGACCGGGGCACGAACCCGTGTCCCCTGCATCGGCAGGTGGACTCTCAACCACTGCGCCACCAGGGAAGCCCCCAATGTTTAGTTTTAATAAATGCTGCCAAGCAGCTTTCCAGAGTGGTTGCTGCTCATAAAGACCAGTCGAATGAATGAATGAATGAGTGAATGGATATCCTCTTTAAATCTCAGGACCTGGAGCATAGTTGACATTCAAAATGGTAACCACTTTTACGACGTGGCCTCACACCACGGCCGGTCCTGGAACGTGGAAGCACTCTGGACATCTCCCGGGCAGGAGTGAGCCTGGTTCATCTCAGTACAGTGATGCACAGGCCAGGTATACAGCAGGTGCTCCGTGGATGCTTGTGAACCTGGCCTCGGAGGATCAAAGAGCTGGCCCAGGAACAGGGATCTGGAGCCTCAGGCCCTGGTCTATGAAGGGCCGAGGCCTGCGTGCCCATCCCTGGACTCCCTGGGGATGTATATGGGAGGGATCCTGTATAAGGGCTGGCCCACTTTCCCTGCCTCCCTGGTCCAGGAGGATGCAGTTCCCGGCCCCCTTCCTCCACTTGATTTATTTAGACAACTGAGGTGCACCCTGGGAAATGGATCTGATTTCAGATTTGACAAAAATTAAAACAAACTTGGCTGCCCCAGACAAACCCAGCACTCCCACCCCCCACCCACCTTCCCAGAGCCCCCCAAATTACGGAAACCATGACTGTCAGCTGGGCCTACAGGATGGAGGGTGGTGGTTGCCATGGTAACTGTGCAGACCTTGGCTCTGGCTCCTGGAGAGGGAGGCTGCCCTGAGGGGCCTGCTGGGGCTTTGGACACTGCCCAGCTGGTCGTTCTTCTCTTTGGGAAGTGGCAGGTTTGAGGGGGCCCCCGGCATTGTGGCTTCCCTGGTGACCCTGTCCTCCCAGATCGCACCCCGGCCTTCTTAAGACAGCAGCCAGGCATGGGGTGGAGATGGTACTGATCTAGCTCGGCTCTTACTGGGGGCCTTGAGGCCAGCACCCTCTCCTCACTGGCTTCCCCTCCTGCCATCTCCTGCGCACAGGTCCTTCCTTCCCAGCCATGGCGGGGTGGACTGTCCCCCTTCCTGACCCCGCACTGCTGACCCAGGCCCAGTCGGGAGGAGCCAGTGTGGGCGAGAAGGGAAAAGCAAATACTCCACAGAGCACATGCCGGTCCAGGCCCTGTGCTCGGGGCCAGAGAGCATGTGGCCGAGAATAGGGGGTTTGGAGCCAACAGAGGCAGGTTCAAATCCTGCCCTTGCCACGTACCAGCCATGTGACCCTGGGTGGCTGTGGCTGGAGCCCTGGAGCCAGCACTGGTGCCTCAGTCTCCTTATCTGTAAAATGGGGGTAACAATAGTACCTGCCAGCTGGGGGGAGTTGGCTGAAGTTGCAGGGCGACTCTCCACGTTGCCAGGCCTGAACTGATTGATTGTATTTAAAGGCTGTGCGCGAACATTCAGCACTTGGAAGACAGCCGTTGTCTAAAGGGTTTGGGATGGGATCTCTTATTCTTACTCAAGGTCATGTTAAGTAAACCGCAGATAACAGCAGCCTGGGATTTTCAGTCCTTTGCTGGTGAGGTGGCTTTTTAAATTTTCCCCCCAAAGCCAAAGAATGGGAAACTCTGGATCCTGTTATAGAAGAGGTTGACAAGGACCGGGGCTTCCCCTGTTGCACACAGATGACAAGCCCCGGTCCTCAGTCCATGGCTACATGGGCTCTGTGTTCTGGGGCCCTGGGAAGAGGGCCTGGACTGGCATGTAAGGTTTAAGTGAGATAATACATGCTGTTTGATTAGAAAGCTCCTTGGCAGACAAACACTCAAGAACACTTGAGATGTGTTTGCCATCGTTACCACGATCGCTGTTGTTAACCTGGTGCTGGGCACACAGCAGGCGCTCAGTAGGTGCGCATTAAGTCACTGCTGGGCTCTGAGGCCCCAGTTCTGAGGGCCATAGGAGGCACTGAGAGCAGAGCAGGGGGTGCGGGGAGATGGGCCTGGTCCTATCTGGCAGGATGGGGCTGGCAGGAGGTGGGGCTGAGATGGGGGCAGGGGTGGAGCTGGGAGGGGAGTGGGGACCTGTGCCTAGTGGCTGCTACACACGCAGATTTTTTGGTAGGGTTTGGAATCCAGCCGTGACTCACGGACCCCTGTGGGCGGGGAGTCTCTTGTCAGAGGGTCACTTCTGATCCAGGCTCGCCGTGTTGCTGGATGCTCTCTGCCCCTCTGTGTCCCCTCCGTGCAGTGGAAGATGGGATCAGGGGCTCTCTGCGGACCTGGATGGGGTTGTTCTGTGACAAACGTCACCCAGAGAGGGATGCAAGTCTGGGTGACGAAGTGGGGAAGGGGGCAGGGTCCTAACTGCAGAGCCTCAGGTGCCAGACAGGGGCCCTGAGCCTCGCTGTGGGAGGTAACGCAGGGCCGTTGACAAGCCACTGCCCTCGTGGAGCTGGCACTCAGGCCCCCTGCCTGCCCTGTTCCCCGGAAATCCCTTACCACCCTCTCTGGGCCTCTGTCCTCCCTCACATTGTCCCAGAGCCCCGGAGCTTTGCCTGATGGCTTTTGGAGCTCCTCGGTGCTTGTGACTAATGATGGCAACATTGGGCGTTGGGCCAGGCCACCAAGTTGCTCAGCCCGCGACCTTTACTCCCTCTGACGTTCTCCGATCCAGCACCATGCGGTCTGGTTTAACTTCAAGGAGGGCCGGTGCCTTTGATCCCCAAGCCAGTGGGGAGCGTGTCAGGAACCACGGGCAGCGATGCCAGCTCTGGCCTGACTTCTGAGCCTCATGGGCTCCTGGAAAGGGCCCAGGCTGTGCCATCTGGGATTTCCCCCAGCGCCTCGGGGCAGGGCTGAGACTGTCCATCTCTGAGTGTCTGAAGCTGAGCGACCTAGAGGTGAAAGCCGTTCCATCTGCCCCTTCGAGGGATGAGCCACAGAGGCACCCCCGTGGCGGCGGCTCCCGCACCACTAAGTCAGACCGTTTGGGCCACTTACTGACTGTGTGACCTTGGACAGGTCACTCCAGCTCTCCAGACCGTTTCTCCACCTGCCCCCAGTGGGCTGTGATGAGCGTTGGGGCCGTGCCCCTAGGGGCCTGGCATGCAGTCGTCGTGATTACTGCCAAGTTCATTACTGTGATACGAGCTAGACCAGGTGGGTGTGAGCACTTCCGGAGAGGGTGCTGAGCCACCGCTATGTGCGTGGGGAAAGGTGCTTCAAGGGAAGCTTCAAGAAGAGGTGACAAGTGACCTGGGCTGTCACCTGAAGGATGAGTAGGAGTTTGCCTAGTAAAGATGGTAGAAGAAAATACATGCAAAGCGTATGCTTGGGGACAGCAGGAAGTTCAATGCATGCAAAGGCTGGTGGGAGGTAAGGCCAGAAGAGTTCAGTGAGGTCAGAAAGTAGGAGGCCTTGAGTGTCAGACCAGGGAAGGTGATGGAGAGCCATGGAAGTTTTCTGAACAGGGGAGAGGTAGCATCAGAGTTGTGCTTCAGCCACATTAATCTGGCAGAGATGAAATAGCTTGGGGGCAAGAAAAGCAGGCTCTGGTTTTGCATCCCAGCTCTGCCTTTTCCCAGCCGGGGTCCTTGGGCAAATTGTGTTCCCTTTTGTGGCTCAGTTTCCTCACTTGTAAATGGGGCTTATAACAGTGCTGGAGGATTAAATGAGGTGACACTTGCAAAGAGCTCGGATAGTGTTGGCCACACAGCAAGTGCCTGGGGATTGTGTGCAGGGCAGATTGGAGGGGCAGAGACCAGAGCTGGAAGCTATCGGGGACACTGTGCAGGGTCCAGGTGAGAGACGCTGAGGATGGGCTGAGGCCTCAGAGAGGGGTGGTGAAGACACAGGCAGAGATGGGCCCTCCGTTACAGAGGAGAGCAGGCCTGGTGTGAATCTCAGCACCGGTGCTTTCCAGCTGTGTGACCTAGGAGAGGCCCCTTGTTTCTCTAAGTCTCAGTTTTCCTCATCTGTAAAATGGGCCTGCTGACCTCCACTGCTCAGGGCCTTGGTGAGGAAGAAGTGGGAGTGCCAGGAAGACACCTGCCAAGTGCACTTTGAACATGAAACTGGTGGGAAGGGCAGAGGGAGCAGAAGAGGTGGCTGGAAGGAGAGCGAGCACAACAGGCAGGGGGGAAAGGCAAGGGGGTGGGGGACGTTCGCTGGTAATTAGAACTTTTGAACTTCAAAAAACTTAATTAATGATGAAGCTGCTGCTGGAGCGATGCTCAGGCTAGAAGGGGGCCTGGCAGCGACTGAAGTTAATTACAGGCTGTAGCAGGAGAGTGACAGAGGTTTGGGGGGGCAGGAAGGAGCAGGGCTGGGGCAAGGATGGTCTGAGGGGAAGGAGGGAGGGAAGGCAGCATCCCAAGGTGAGCAAGGGCCGGGGATGGGCGGGAGTTCGTTGCCAAGGAAACCAGGTCAGTCTTCCATCAGGCAAGAGGTACTCCCCGCCCCCTGCACTGGATGGGGTCTGGCTAAGGGTCTGGCCTCCATAGCTACATCTGAGCTCAGGGCAAGGGCTTTGAAATTGAGGGTCCAGGGCTTTCATATGAGGACTCTCAAGAATCTTGGGTGTCAGAGTGGGCAGTGCCTAGAGAGATTGACTTAATCACAACAGACATTTACTGAACTCCTCCTAGATGCCTGTCCCTGTCAGGGCTGTGAATGTAACCCCCCGTCCCCCTGGAATGTCGGTTCTAGTAGTCGATAAAGACCATGAGCATGTCAGCAAGATAACTTATGAATGACCCAGGCCCTCAGGTCCCTTCGAGCTCTGGCCCCCCCGGTTCTAGGACTCTAGGTGGATTGGGAGGGGTGGGGCTGAACATCAGTGGGCTGTGTTCTAAGACCGGGCAGGAGCCAGTCAGGAAGGAGGAGGGTGTTAATGAGGAGAGCAGCCTGGCCTGGGGAGCCCACTCATCTGGGTCCAAGCACGTGCCCCTGAGGCCCTGCCAAAGGCTGGTGGCTGCAGGAGACCTTCTGCCCGGACAGGCCGGAGGCGGCTGAGCCCCACCCCGCCTGGTGCAGGGACTGGGGAGGGCCTAGGCACAGACGTGCCTGAGTCTGGTCATGAGTTGTAACGCAGCCACAGGAGAGGAGAGAAGGACAGGGTGTCCAGCCAATCTCGGCCACACTGGGCGGGCCCTCTGCAGGCTTCAGCTCCAGGGGTCGGGCAGAGATGGCGGGGCCGTGGGTTGTGGAGATGAAGGATGGTCAGAGAAGGGAGGCAAAGACAGTCAGAGGGAGGTGGTCAGAGACAGAGTGGCTGGGGTAGTCCGGAGATGGCTCGCCAGCTGGGCCTCTGGGGACCTCTCCCTTTCTGGGTCTGAGGGGAACTCTCAGGCTGGGGCAGGGCGGTGGGGGCGTCCCGGCAGGCGGTTGCTTGGTGGGGTTTGGGTTCCCTGGTGGATTTGGCACATGTGGCCCTGTCTGTTGTGAGAGGGGTAGGCTGGCTCCAAGGCCTCCAAGGTCTTTGAAAATGTGGGCATTGACCCATCAGGGGAGGCACCTGTAGGGAAATGGGGTGGCCCTGTGTTTGTGGTGGGTGGTGCACCACGGTCCCCCAGCTGTTTTGTCCTTGACTTGGTGCGCACGTGGTTTGAATGTATCAGCATGCTGGTGATCCTGCTGAACTGCGTGACACTTGGCATGTACCAGCCGTGCGACGACATGGACTGCCTGTCAGAACGCTGCAAGATCCTACAGGTGAGGCCGGCTGCCATGCCCCGCCCCTCCTGCCATGCCCCGCCCCTCCTGCCACGCCCCACCCATTCTCGCCATGCCCCGCCCATTCTCGCCATGCCCCGCCCATTCTTGCCATGCCCCGCCCATTCTTGCCATGCCCCGCCCCACCCTGCCCAGCCACATCTTCACCACGTGGCCTGCCCTCTCTCTTGTCCTCTTCTTCCTCACTCCCAGCTGGTCTTACCCGTTTCCCTTCCATCCTCTCTATCTCGAGGTCTCTGCCCTAGTCCACGCGCCCTTTATCTCCCACCATCAGCTTCCTCCTGTTCTCCCCACCCCTACCCCCCATCCAGTAAAGCACAAGTGACTGGACTCTCCTTGCAGAAAGCCTGCCCTTTGCTCCCAGTGCTCATGGAATAAAGGCCAAGCTTCATAACTCTGTCTATGCCTTTAGGAGTGGCCTCCTGGACCTCTCCTGTTCTCATCTCACCGAGGTTCCAGATGAAGGCCTGACGTTTGGTCCCTGTGGCACACGTACACCCATAGTTCCAGGTGGAAGCCTGACGTTTGGTCCCTGTGGCACATGTATACCCATAGTGCGGGGTGTTAGGTTTATACCCATTTTACAGATGTGTAAACATCCAATTCTGTCTCCCTGAGAAAGTCAGATTCCTCCTGCGAGGAATTGCCCTCTGCTTTCTGTGTTCCCACAGGACTCAGTGGTTCCCAAGCAGCCCAAAGCCTCAGGTTCCCTTGGGGCACTAGTCAAAGATCCAGACCCCTGACCCATCCCAAACCTGCAGAATTAGAATTTCCGTGGTGGGTCTGGGGTCCAAGTGGGTAACATGCTCCTCAGCGAGCCCCAGGGCCCTGGGTAGAGTGAGAACCAGTTAGCCTCAGTGGATACTAGGCTGGCTTCCCTACCAGGTGGTGAGTTTGCCGAGCACTCACCTCTGTGTCCCCAGCACCCAGCCTGTGTGCTGCCCACAGAAGGTGCTCAGCACCCATTTGTTGAATTGACTGTAGCCCTCATTGATCTTGGGAAGAGGAATTCCACCCAGGCCCCGTCCTCAGGAAATACACACTCACCTGAGCCCATGACTAGGGACATATTGGGGGCCTCCTTTCTGAGCGGAAGAAGGCAGCACCGAGAACTGTGCCCACTGGGGTGTCAGGCCTGTTTTGAGAAAGCTCCTTCCATGTAGGTTTTGGAGTCAAATAGACCTGAGTGTCATTTCTGGCCTGCCATTCACTGCTGTGTGACCTGTGGCAAGTCGCTTAAACAATCTGGCCTCCAGTTTCCTCATCTGTAAAATGGGAGCATTCATGGGGTCATTGTGAGAATTGAAGAGGTCAAGTGTCTAGCCCAGGGCATGGCGATTATCAGGGAGACCCCCTTTGCCCCACTCCCATCTGGGTCCCTTGTCATTACGCTTGTGTTTAGGGAACAAATAGAGTGGGCTGGATGACCCTGGGCAAGCTCATTCCCCATTCTGGGCCTCAGTCTCCTCGTCTGTGAAATGACTCCATTGGACGAGGATCTCTGAGGTTCTCTCCCTGCCTAGGAGAAGAAGTTTCCAGGTCTTTCCCTGGCCCCTCGTGTCCGTGCCCATGTTCCCACCTCGCAGCATGGCTCTGACCCTGGGTCCTGCTCCAGAGCCTCATGCTGTCCCTTGCTTCTTCCCTTCCTCCTGCCCCTGCAGGTCTTTGATGACTTCATCTTTGTCTTCTTTGCCATGGAAATGGTGCTCAAGATGGTGGCCCTGGGCATTTTTGGCAAGAAGTGCTACCTTGGGGACACATGGAACCGACTGGATTTCTTCATTGTCATGGCAGGGTAGGTCCTAGCCTCTGGTACATGCCAGACATAATTTGAATAATCCCTGGGGCTTCTTGGTAATATTGATGAAGCTGTGTGGTATTGTCTGGGTCCTTCCTGGACGCCTGCAAAGAAAGGAATTATGTCCCTTCCCTGAATGGCCTGGACAGACAGACATTCATACCTCCCCACTCGGGTAAATCATGCGTCTTCCTGCACTGTCAGCTGATACTGGGTCTGTTTTATACTAACTATGACCTTGAGAAAGCCACTTAACCTCTCTAAGCCTCAGTTTTCTCATCTGTGAAATGGAGATAATATAATGAATAGTAGCTGCATCAAAGTGAACACCCAATAAATGTTAGCTATTATTATTTAAAATATTTATTTGTTTATTTGGCTGTGCACACGGGAGCTCCGTTGCCGCGTGCAGGATCTTTAGTTGCGGCATGCGGGATCTTTAGTTGTGGCATGCGGGATCTAGTTCCCTGACCAGGGATCGAACCTGGGACCCCTGCACTGGGAGCATGGAGTCTTAACCACTGGACCACCAGGGAAATCCCAGCTTTAATTATTATTTTTATATCAATCTAGATCACTCGGCAAGTCAGAGATCCAGCACAGACTCAAGTACTGTCTGACTCCAAACTGTGGTTATTTCTGCCAAGACTTAAGCTACAGTCAGAGAGAGGCCAGGTGACAACTCAGCTTGTTTGGAGCACTTTGGACTCTGCTCTGTGCCTTGTCCTTGCTTTCCTGGGTCAAACCAGGCTGGTGGCCCATTCACACATTCATCCAACAGCCAGGGGTTGACTGAGCTCCTACTAAGTGTCAGCGCTGTCCTTGATGTGGGGTATGGAGGATGGCAAACCCAGACATAGGCCTTGTCCTTCCCAACTACCGTCTGGAAAGAGGCATCCAGCAGCCACATGGGTGAACGTGCCACACGCTGAGACCAGAGCTCTGGGAAAATGTTATGATTTTCTGAGAGCATTTCTGGGCCAGGCTGCAGGCTCGGGAGCTTGAGGACTTGCCTGAGGAGGTGACACACACATAAGAGCTGAAGGATGAGCAGGTGTTAACCATGCCCGGTAATGGTCAATATGGCAGAGGTGAGAAGGGGGGAGGCAAAAAGGCTGGAGGCCCACGAGTGTGTGTGTGAATGTATACACGTGTCAGTATCTGTGAGAGCATGTACATTTGCATATGTGTGCATGCCAGCATACGTGTGTGATGCCCTTGAGAAGGGGCAGGGAGGGTGGCCAGGCACATGGCTGAGATGGGGAGTTGCTATCACCAAGTATATGCTGAATTCCACAGATGAGTCCTGAAGGGCAGTGGTCCACTCTCTGGTGTTCTTTACAATGTGGCAGCTCTTCTGAGTATCCTTTCCTCAGAGCTGTATTCAGTTTCACAACCACATTATCAGCGATGATTTAGACCAAACTAGAGGTTAATGCTGGGGTTCCTATGCTGGGAGATGTGTCACCCCTTTGTCAAATTCTTCATTCTCATTCTCATTTTGGTTTGGCTGGAGGACATCCTTAAGTAGTTTTTTTTAAAAAGAAAAGGTGTTTGGATACTGTCAGTTTTCAGTCTTGCCTGTCCGAACATACATTCCTTTGATCTTTGTGGGTGAAGGGCAGTTTTTGTCTGTACTGTTCTAGAGTCATAGTTTTTCTCCCTCAGGACCCTGCCCATGATACCAGCCAAATCAACACCATAGTATTGCAGCTGAGGCCACTATAGATCTGGTTCTTTTTTCTTGGGAGACAGCCTGCTTTTTCCTTGCTAGAAGCTTGTAGGTTTTCTCCTCACCTTCAGAATTCAGAGATTTCACAAGGGCAGGTGTAAGTGAAGAACTGCTCCCTGTGGGGCCTTTTGGAACTCAAGACTCATGTATTCCTTCAAGTCAGAAAAAAAAAAAATCTTCTGTATCTTCTTTGGTGATTGCCCATCCTTCTCTGCTCTCTCCTGGAATTCCCAGTAAGCGGTTATTTCCCTCCCCTATTCTCTGCATTTTTCCTCATTTCTCTCACAGATTTCATCTGTACTTGGAGAGAATTCCTTGACTCGGCCTTCTGAATCTCTAACGATGTCCTTTTCTCCATTTACTGCCCCTAATGGAAGCGTTCCTCTCCTCTGTGTCTTTTTAATTCCCAGGATTGCTTCTGGCTCTTGCATTTATTTTTCAGAGCAGCTTATTTTAATGGATGCCTTATTCGCTCGTATCTCTTTATAGATACAAGTCAGCCTTCTTAAAAGTCCTTTCCTGATCCTAAAGTCAAAGTGTAATTTTCAAAAAGTTAAAAAAAATTACCCTCACACAAATCTTAGAAGGAACATGTATCACAGATTTATTCAACTCATTAATGAGGAACAAGCAGAATGGTAATCAGCAGAATTAGGAAGACAGGCACTGGAGAAAAAATGTGGGGACAAGAGGCAGTTAGAATCAAAGCTGGTTAACAGCCTTATAAGGTCATAAAACATAACCTTTGGGGTTATCTTTCATATTGGGCAGAAATCACTTACATGTTTGATAGAATTCACCTGTGAAGCTATCTGGTTCTGGACTTTTGTTTGTTGGAAGATTTTTAATCACAGTTTCAATTTCATTACTTGTGATTGGTCTGTTCATATTTTCTATTTCTTCCTGGTTCAGTCTTGGAAGGTTATACCTTTCTAAGAATTTGTCCGATTCTTCCAGGTTGTCCATATTATTGGCATAGTGGCGCTTGTGGTAGTCTCTTAGGATGCTTTGTATTTCTGCGGTGTCTGTTGTAACTTCTCCTTTTTCATTTCTAAGTTTATTGATTTGAGTCCTCTCCGTCTTTTTCTTGATGAGTCTGGCAAATGGTTTATCAATTTTGTTTATCTTCTCAAAGAACTAGCTTTTAGTTTTATTGATCTTTGCTATTGTTTTCTTTGTTTCTATTTCATTTATTTCTGCTCTGATCTTTTTTTTTTTTTTTTTGTGGTACGCAGGCCTCTCACTGTTGTGGCCTCTCCTGTTTGGAGCACAGGCTCCAGACGCACAGGCTCAGTGGCCATGGCTCACGGGCCTAGCTGCTCCGCAGCATGTGGGATCCTCCCGGACCGGGGCATGAACCCGTGTTCCCTGCATTGGCAGGCGGACTTTCAACCACTGCGCCACCAGGGAAGCCCTCTGCTCTGATCTTTATGATTTCTTTCCTTCTGCTAACTTTGGGTTTTGTTTGTTCTTCTTTCTCTAGTTCCTTTAGGTGTAAGGTTAGATTGTTTATTTGAGATTTTTCTTGTTTCTTGAGGTAGGCTTGTATAGCTATAAACTTCCCTCTTAGAACTGCTTTTGCTGCATCCCATAGGTTTTGGATCGTCATGTTTTCATTGTCATTTGTCTCTAGGTAGTTTTTGACTTCCTTTTTGATTTCTTCAGTGATCTCTTGGTTATTTAGTAACGTATTGTTTAGCCTCCATGTGTTTGTGTTTTTTACATTTTTTTCCCTGCAATTCATTTCTGATCTCATAGCGTTGTGGCCAGAAAAGATGCTTGATATGATTTCAATTTTCTTAAATTTACTGAGGCTTGATTTGTGACCCAAGATGTGATCTCTCCTGGAGAATGTTTTGTGCACGTTTGAGAAGAAAGTGTAATCTGCTGTTTTTGGGTGGAATGTCCCATAAATATCAATTAAATCTATCTGGTCTATTGTGTCATTTAAAGCTTCTGTTTCCTTATTTATTTTCATTTTGGATGATCTGTCCATTGGGGTAAGTGAGGTGTTAAAGTCCCCCACTATTATTGTGTTACTGTCAATTTTCTCTTTAATAGCTGCTAGCAGTTGCCTTATGTATTGAGGTGCTACTATGTTGGGTGCATATATATTTATAATTGTTTTATCTTCTTCTTGGATCGATCCCTTGATCATTATGTAGTGTCCTTCCTTATCTCTTGTAACATTCTTTATTTTAAAGTCTATTTTATCTGATATGAGTATTGCTACTCCCGCTTTCTTTTGATTTCCATTTTCATGGAATATCTTTTTCCATCCCCTCACTTTCAGTCTGTATGTGTCCCTAGGTCTGAAGTGGGTCTCTTGTAGACAGCATATATATGAATCTTGTTTTTGTATCCATTCAGCAAGCCTGTGTCTTTTGGTTGGAGCATTTAATCCATTCACGTTTAAGGTAATTATCAATAAGTATGTTCCTGTGACCATTTTCTTAATTGTTTTGGGCTTGTTTTTGTAGGTCCTTTTCTTCTCTTGTGTTTCCCACTTAGAGAAGTTCCTTTAGCATTTGTTGTAGAGCTGGTTCGGTGGTACTAAATTCTCTTAGCTTCTGCTTGTCTGTAAAGCTGTTGATTTCTCCATTGAATCTGAATGAGATCCTTGCCAGGTAGAGTAATCTTGGTTGTAGGTTCTTCCCTTTCATCACTTTAAGTATATCATGTCACACCCTTCTGGCTTGTAGAGTTTCTGCTGAGAAATCAGCTGTTAACCTTATGGGAGTTCCCTTGTATGTTATTTGTCATTTTTCCCTTGCTGCTTTCAATACTTTGTCTTTAATTTTCGCCAATTTGATTACTATGTGTCTCGACGTGTTTCTCCTTGGGTTTATCCTGTATGGGACTCGCTGCGCTTCCTGGACTTGGGTGGCTATTTCCTTTTCCATGTTAGGGAAGTTTTTGAATATAATCTCTTCGAATATTTTCTCTTGTCCTTTCTCTCTCTCTCTCCTTCTGGGACCCCTATAATGCAAACGTTGTTGCATTTAATGTTGTCCCAGAGGTCTCTTAGGCTGTCTTCATTTCTTTTCATTCTGTTTTCTTTAGTCTGTTCCGCAGCAGTGAATTCCACCATTCCGTCTTCCAGGTCACTTACCCGTTCTTCTGCCTCAGTTATTCTGCTATTGATTCCTTCTAGTGTAGTTTTCATTTCAGTTATTGTATTGTTCATCTCTGTTTGTTTGTTCTTTAATTCTTCTAGGTCTTTGTTAAACATTTCTTGCATCTTCTCGATCTTTGCCTCTATTCTTTTTCTGAGGTCCTGGATCATCTTCACTATCATTATTCTGAATTCTTTTTCCGGAAGGTTGCCTATCTCCACTTCATTTAGTTGTTTTTTGGGGTTTTATCTTGTTCCTTCATCTGGTACATAGCCCTCTGCCTTTTCATATTGTCTATCTTTCTGTGAATGTGGTTTTTGTTCCACAGTCTGCAGGATTGTAGCTCTTCTTGCTTCTGCTGTCTTCCCTCTCAGAAATAACTTACAAATATTTCTGAGTTTACATGTAATTGCACAGCAGCCAAATTGTTAATTAATGGTAAAGAGTGAATCAAACAAAGGTATATTCCCCTAGATGATGAAATAATCCTTAGACAGGTCTGTTAAATAATGCTCTAAATGACATTGTGAGAAATACTGCCCTCCCTTTGCTGTATTTCCATGTTTTAGGATAATTTTTCTTAACTCCTGTTTCAGAGAAGTCATTTTTTTTTTTTTTAAGTCAGTACTGCATGATTTATTTATTTTGGCTGTGCTGGGTCTTCGTTGCTGTGCACGGGCTTTCTCTAGTTGCTGTGAGCAGGGGCTACTCTCCTTCGCGGTGCGCAGTCTTCTCATTGCGGTGGCTTCTCTTGTTGCGGAGCACGGGCTCTAGGCACACGGGCTTCAGTAGTTGCAGCATGTGGGCTCAGTAGTTGTGGCACACAGGCCCCAGAGCACACGGGCTTCAGTCGTTGCGGCACGTGGGCTCAGTAATTGTGGCTTGTGGGCTCTAGAGCTTGGGCTCAGTTGCCCCGCGGCATGTGGGATCTTCCCGGACCAGGAATTGAACCGGCGTCCCCTGCGTTGGAAGGCAGATTCTTAACCATTGGGCCGCCAAGGAGGTGCCCCCACTACGCCCTTTTGACTTGAAGAGTCTCCTCTATTGCTTAGTGACTCCCCCTCGCCGTCTGCTCATATTTATAAATAAAGACAAGGAAGATCTAAGCTGAGCAGAGTGAGGAGCTGGCCTGGCTTCAGCATTGTGGCGAGGTCTCCGTCTGATGTCTTCTCTTGGTCCTTGGGGTGGGGGTGGGATGGGGTGGGGTCCACAGGCCAGCATCCTTCTGGGAGTCAGGGTGGGCTGGGTGCATATGGAGTCCCCTAGGGCCCCATGCTTGCTTTAATGCTCTGCTTTCACCATTTTGAAATTCTTAATACGTTTTGAACAAGCAGCCCTACGTTTTCGCTTAGCACTGGGCCCTGCAAATTATGTAGCCAGTCCTGGCTTAGGGGGCGGGTTCAATGAAGACATTTTGTGAGTCATGAACAGCCCCGTGTGGGATGCTGGGAACTCTGGTGACCCAGACCTACCCCTGTCCTGGGTCCTTCCTGTCCTTTGTGCCTAGGGATGGTGTGGCTGCAGAGGGCAGGATGGGAAGCCACAAGCCTGGACTCCAGAGCCCAACCCCCCTCCCCAGTCCCACCCAAGCTTGCAGCTATAAATGTCCTGTTTCCCGAGTAACCGGCCTGTCATCCTGAGGCTGATTTCTTCCTTCCTGCTCCTCCTCTTCCCCAAATTACTGGCTCCTTCTTCAAGCGATGGAGGTTCTGTACCCCTGTACTGGAAGGTTCCTTAGAGGTCAGAGCCTTCACCTCCACATCCATTCGGCCCCTGCTTGTGTCCTGCCACTGGGGGCAACTCACAAGGCAGCCGATTGCGAACTGGGACAGCCTAATGTGCTAGGAAGTTCTTTCACGAAGCTGAAATTTGTCTTCCGGTAGCTCCCACCTGATGGGACCATTCATTCACTTACTCATTCACAAAATCAGCATTTATTGAGCACCTACTACACGCCGGGTGCTGTGCAGCGGGGACACGAGAGGAACAAGACAGATGCTGCTGTGATTTCATGGAGCTCCCGATTTAGAAAATGGATACAAAACAGATAATAAAGTTCTAAATAACTTCGAAATTGGGACCAATGTCGTTGCAAAGAAGTATAGAAGGGCCATGAGGGTGTGGAATGGGGGCCTGATTTAGATGGCGGGGGAGGTTAGTGTACGGCTTCCTGAGGAAGAGAGGCCAGGCGGGGGGCGGGGTGGGGAGGGGTGTGTGCAAGAGCTGACCAGGCAGCGGGTGGGGGAGGGTGTCTGTCAGAGCCCAGGAATCTGGGGCATGGGTGGGTGCTGAGAGATGAAGCCAGAGACGGGGGCAGTGGCCTGATCACACAGAGGGGCCTGGAGCGCGTGGGCAGGTGCCTCCCCGCAGACTCATGACAGCCTTCACTAATTGGAAAGCGGCTCGTATCCTCCCTGAGTCTCCCCAGCATCTCCCATCATTTGTCAAAGGACAGGTGGGTGGCCTCACCTGCTGGACATACTTCAGGCTGTCTCGGTCCCTGGCTGGCGAGCAGGACCCCAGCTTTCCAATGATGACTTATGGGGGGAGAGAAGGGACTGCCCTTGCCCCAGGGTCATGTGGGATCATGGTGACCTGTGAGGGGCTGTGCTACCTACCACCCCTGGGTCGTGCTCACTTTCCAAGCCAGGTCTCTCCCACCCTGGAACTAAACACAGTTGATCTTTTTTTAAAACCACAAATACTAAACTTTGCATTTATTGTTATTAATTTCATCTTATAGTGATATCTTGGAGTCTTGATTCAGTCACTCATTACATTTATTTCCTGTGTTTGATCAGCCCAGGACAGTGAGCCCTGTGGCACCTCACTAGAGCCTCTCTTCCAGTGTGTGACGAAGTCCCACTAATCCGTGGGTAATAGGTGAACCTACCTCACTGTCTTGTTTAAGCTACGCTTTTCTGCCTTATAGTCCATGAGGAGGCAGTGAAATGACGTTCTTGTTGAACTTGAGGTTTTCTTTATCTGTATATCTCCCTTGCTGCGTCAAGCTGGTAATACTACCGCCTCCCCTAACCAACAACATGAAGTGGCCGTTGACGTCTGTGGGGAGGGGCCTGGGTGCGTCTGTTAAAACCTTCCCCAAGAATTCTGATGACTGGTGTCTGTGGTGGGGTCGAGCCAGGGCTCTAGGGCTGGGCTGTAGGGACCTTTCCAGAATGAGGCTGAGCCAGAGCCCTTGCCAAGGGCATGGCTGGTGTGGGCCCCACCTTGGAAGAGTGCAGGGGACAGTAATGGCCTTGAGTCTGATGTCCCTTGAAAGCTTCTGACTATGATGGTATCCTGGAAAGGACCTCGGTGTAGAAAATGGAGCAGCTGAGGGATGCGCAACCTCCCCAATCCTCAAACATACGTTCAGCCTTGTACCCCTTCTTAGTGCTCCTCAAAATTCAGAGAGTGACAGGATTACTGGGGCACATGTTAAAATATAGATTCTTGGGCCTCACCCAAGGGATCTAGACCCAGCAGGTACGGAGGGCCTAGGAATCTGCATACAAAGCCCAGGTGGCCCTGATGCAGGTGCGTCTAGTTCATATGACCCTCACAGAGCCCCTCATCGGGAGTGCTTCAAGTGGAGAGCATGACTCCTTCTGGAAGCCGCAGGAACGGGGAGAGGCATGGGGAGGGCTCCATCTCTGATCTGTGTCCAGGATCTGAATTAATGCTCATGACAAGCAGATGTGCTGTGTCAACAGAACAGTGGGGACTCCTTGTAAGACTTTCTATCATTGTTAATAATATTAGCACAAATAGCAGTAATGTCTGGAACTCTGCACCTTGGCCAGGGAGGGAGAAGGAGAAGCTGGACCAGGATCTATCCCACCCTGGAAACAGCCTGTCCCGAGAGTGCGTGGGGAACAGCTTCTCCAGCCTGACTCTTCCAGGCTCTCGGGAAACAAAATGTCAGTAAGAATTGTTCCTTATCCCTGGACTAGAGCTTTCTAGGAAGATCAGGCAGACGTGTCCCCTCTGTGGCTGCTTGCTGGGAGTTCCTATTGTCCAAAGTGCCCCATCAGTGGGACTTTAAAAAGCAAAGGGAATTGAATCCTCTTAGGCATTATCCAGGTGATAAAAATAAGAGCATCTACTGCTTGCTGAGTACTCACCTTGGGCCCGATGCTGTGCATTATCTGGCTTAATCTTCAGACCAGCTCTGCGAGGGAGGGACTGTGGTCAGTTCCATTTCACAGATGAGGCACAGGGACAGGGAGTGACCTGCCCGAGGTCATGGACTGGCAAGGGGCAGAGTCAGGAGTTGAATCCAGGCAGCTTGGCTCCATGGGCTGGGACCAAATCCTGGTTCTGTGTAACTTGCTGGGTGTATTTGTCAGGGATGCATTTGGCTGCAAGTAACAGAACATATGAGCAACAGTGACTTGTGCAAATCCTGGGGTGTTTTGTCTGACATAGCATGATGTTCTGAGCTCAGTGGTTACCAGTGATGGCTCTGTGATGTGGGGGCTGATGTCCTGTGATTTTCCAGGTCTTTCTCTCATGGTCACAGGTGGCTGTTGAAGCTGTGGGCATCGTGTCTGCACTGAAGGCAGGAAGGGTGAAGGGAGACAGGGCTATGCCAGCCGCACCTGTCTACTTGGATCTGGAAAACAACGTTTTCTTTTCTAGATCCTTCCCCTGTCCCAGCATACTTGGCCAGAACTGGATCTCATGGCCATCCTTAGCTGCAAGGGAAGCTAGGAAAAGAGAAAACGTCATTGAATTTGGGTAAATCAACCAAGAATCGTTCCCTGGGGCCAGACAAGATTGGAAGACGAGAGAATGCGTATTGGGTGGGCAGCTCTCCGGGTCTGCCACACGCCTCTCCTAGGGCCTGAGTTTCTTTGTCTGCTCTTGGCCAAAGCTGTGGCCCTACCATGTCTCCAAGTCCTGGTTGGAGCCTTGGGAGCACTACCTGGGCCGACTGTGGGTGCACATGATCTGTTGAGAAATCTAAAGTCAATTACCAACCTGTGCAAGCTCCACAGGGGCCCATGCCCGCCAGCAGACCCGCTGTGGTTACCAGCATCAGAGAGTCACCACTGGGCTGTTTCCAGAAGCCTTTGCTGCTGGCCTCCCTCCTGCATGGCTCTGTGTGCATGATCTCTGGGTCAGGGAAGCACTCCACGTGCCAGCAGGCCCAGGGCATCCTCCTGGCTCTGCCACTGACTTTACACCCTGCTTTATCCTGGGCTCTACAGGTCTGTCTGCTCCAAGGCCTGCATGCTGTGGGGCAGGGCTGAGGCTGAGCCATCGACCTGGAGTCCCTGGAGCCTGGCCCTGAGCCAGCGTGGCGGAGAGGCTCCATGACATGTTTGTTTTGTATCTTTGTGTCCAGTCACTGCAGAGCTGGGGGATCTGGGGTCATTTTCTTGTAGCCGAAATGGCCCTTGGGTGGGTGTGGACCTGGGAAGGTTCCAGGGAGAATCCTGGTGTGGATGATTTTTCATCTGCATATGGAGAAAAGTGGGAGGGAGGGAGAGAGTGATGATCGCTGCTCTGGTCCGTTTCCATGGAAACAGGATGCTAGATGTCATGGGGGGCGGGGTAGGGGGTAAATCACTAGAGATTCTCAGGCTACAGGTTGACAAGCCAGACACCAGTCGATCATATATCATTCAGAATTCTCTCAGTTATATGGACAGGAGCCTGCCGAACCTTGTTTAAGGGAGTTTATCATCTCCTTTACTGAAAGTCGAGGGGTCTCTGACTTCAGGGCACGCTTAATCCAGAATCCTGAAAGATGTCACCAGGCAGCATGTCCTCCCGTCCCACAGCTCTTCTCATTCCTCTGTGTTGACCTCCATCCCTGGCAGCTTTCCTCTCAGTGGGGGGATGGCGGCGGACAGCCCTGAGTGCCCAGCCTCCTCCCTCTGGTTCAACAGAAAGACACCTTTGCTTTCTCAGCCACTCCAACGAGGGCGGAACAGAGCCTCCTTGGCTTGGATTGGCATGTGCTCATCCCTGAACCAATCACTGTAGCCTAAATGCGGGAGCACTCTGATTGGCCAGACCTAGGTCAAGACCCATCCCCTGGCGCTGGGTGTGGGGTCGAAGTCTCTCATACCACGTGGCCTAAGAGTGGGGAGGATGGACTTGGAAAATCCCAGGACTGTTACCCTACAAGCAGAGAAGGGTGCTCTAGGTAGGCACAAACCACTGCTACTTAGGTGGGTTACTAGAACTAAAGTGTCCTGACTAGGCTGGGCTCTCTT
The DNA here is from genome assembly GCF_008692025.1 of Phocoena sinus. Lineage (NCBI taxonomy): Eukaryota > Metazoa > Chordata > Mammalia > Artiodactyla > Phocoenidae > Phocoena > Phocoena sinus. The sequence goes on along the minus strand of NC_045772.1, from coordinate 9,047,079 downwards.
ACATCCCCACAGTCCAGAGAACTTGGGGTTGTTAACCTCATTTCCCAGATGGGGAAATAGAGGCTCAGAGAGATTAATAGCCTGCCTCAGGTCACACAGCCCGTATGGACCAGATCTGGGATGTGTTCAGGTACAGTCGTCCCCAGAGCCCATGCTCACTCACAATATGAAGGGTTTTACCTTATCAGAGGCCAAAATATTCTAGTTGATCTCCCGTGGAGGACTTGGGCAGCCTCACCGGCTCTCAGAAGGATGTGGGGTGAGTCTCGGAAGAGGGACCTTTCCCTCAAGCTGTGGTAGAGCCGAAAGAATCTCTGTCTGGTTTCCAGCAGCTGTTCCCAACTACCGTGGTGCCAAGACTACCCTGGAGTAAGGGAGCTGAATTTTGTGGGAGGCATATTTGGGATGTATGCTAAAAAATTATATTTCGTTGTTTGCCTGAAGTTCAGACTTAACTGGGCATCCTGTATGTATCTGGCAATTCTACCCAGAGATAAAGTCACTGGAGTGTTGTCACCTGAGTGGAGCCTTGTCGAGAGATGGTCCAGGGTCTCCTACTGCTGAGGTCCCCAAATTCTTTTGTGGCCCCCAGTTCCCCCTTTACTCTGAACTTGGCCTGAGCTGGTTTCAGTGCATCAGTTTCTTTGTCCAGCGGGCTAAAGAAACCCTGTTCTTCTGGTCTCATAGGATTTGTGTGAGGATATATGGGTAAAAATGACCCATAAATCATAACACGCTGGCCAAAGTCAAGGGTTAATGTTATCACTCCCTAATTCTCTCTTTCCATTATTTCCTTCCTCTCTCCCTCCACTGAACACCTACTATGTGCTGGGTACCAGCACAGTAGCATAGGCTGGTGGTCTAGTTATCAAGCAACACAAGCCTGAGTCATCACAGAACTGCCTCCTGACAGATGATCTGCCATTTCCAGCATCTCAGCTTCCTTTCCATTAGCTACATCTTACGTTACATTTTAAGAAAGCCCCTGTGGGTCCCTTGTAAAGATTGAGGAAACACCCTATTTTTATCAGCAACACATAAGAATCATCTCCTGGGAGGGGTATTTCCTGGAAATATGTTAAGTCTCAGTCATTTTATGGTGCTTCTTGTCAGCTCCAAGCTTCTTTTTTTTTCTTTTCTGATCTTGTCCCTCAAGTTTTTTGTTTGACAAGCTGGCAAGGGAGCCGCCTCCAAGCCAGGTCCTGGGCGGGGGGCTGGGGACTCGGCTAGGACTCTGAGCTAGCCCCTGAGGAACAGGGGCAACGACAGCACCCCTCAGGGCCAGAGCTGCCCTAGTAGAGGCACAGTGGGCCACAGAGCAGGAGAGTTCAGTTCTGCCTGGGGGTGGGATCTGGACAGCCGGGAAGGGCACTCCAGGTAGAGGGACTGGAGAGTGAAAAGGCGTGTCAGCTGGAAACAGCATGGTGCACTCTGGGAAACTGAGATGGTGGGTGTCTCTGGACTGCAGGGCAAACGGTGGGCAGTGCTGGGGTCATGGTCAGAGAACTTCCGGAGGCCCTTCCTGCCTGGGCTTTCCCCGGCAGGAGGTGGGATCCAGGGAGGGGTTTAAGCAGGCGTCATGCGATTCGTGGGCCAGTGTGAACCGAAGCAGCAAATGAGGCTGTGATATAATAATAGCTGGCTCTTTCTTGTGCCAGGCCCTGTCCCAGGCACTGAACCCATATGTGAACGCATTTCACCCTCCCCACACCCCCATGAGGTCAATTCAGTGACTTGCCCAAGGTCACATGGTGCGCTAGCAGCAGAGCTGGGACTGGAAGTCAGGCTCCATGCTCTAACCATGGGACAACACTGCCCCATGGATGTTGGCTCCACTCCACGTGCTGCTGATCCAGTTTACTGGTACTTACTGGCCACCTGGCCAGCTGTGGGAGGTGCTCACGCCTGGCCTGATGACTGATGAGGTGGGGAGGGGTCATGCAGAGCTCTTGGGTCCCCCACTACTCAGCTGGGTGACCTGGGTTCTGTCTGAGCCTCAGCTTCCTCATCTGCATTGGGCGCCGTCATCCCACCGTGGGAAGGGGTGTGAAGTGCTTGGCGCATGGCGAGTGCTCTAGAAACCCCTCTGAATCAGCAGGACTCTGAGTCACCAGTGACAGAGACCCAACTCAAATGACCCCCAAGGCCCGAAGGGCAGGTACTGGCTCACGTGCCTGGGAAGACTACAGGGCAGCTCTTGGATTCGGGTGCAGCCGCAGGGAGCGCTCGAACCGTACGGTCAGGGTCCTGCTTCTCTCCAGTTCTGGCCTCGGCCTTCCTTTGTGTTGGCAGAACTCTCGGGCCACCACGGAGGCAGGATGGCCATTAGTGTCTCCGGGTTTCCTGGCGGTGGCTTAGCCAGGAAGAGCACCTCTTCCCTGCAGTCCCAGCTCAAGGACTGGCTGCCCCTCATGGCCCATCCTGAGCCAGTCGTGGTGGCCGGGGAATGGTTGTCCACTGGTTGACCAGGCCTGGGTCTCCGGGCCTGTCCCGGGAGCCAGGGGAGCTGGCAGTGGGGCAGGGTGGCCTCTCAGCAGGAATCCATGGGGAGGGCCCTGGAGAGCAGATGTCCACCCTGCCTGCCCACCCTGGCACGGTCCCCACCTCAGCACGGCCACATCCGAGCCCCTCTCTCCAGATGACATGCCACCCAGGAGCTGGGTGCAGTCAGCCTCCTCCTGGGGTGATGTCAGGACGAAAGTGCTCGCTTTAAAGCAAAATTACTTACCTAATTAGGCACTTGGGAGCTGGCAGGAGGCAGTGGGGGTTTTTGTTGATTTTGTTTTTAGACTTTTAGCACTGAAGCTGCACCATAAAGTAACTGTGTAATTAGGGATTAATTTCTCGCTCCCGCAAGTGATGTCTTACTTGGGGCCTAAGGGAAGTCAGCCGGGTGGTTATTCACCAGCAGAGTGGCCCTCTTCACCCTCTTTTTTTTTTGGAGGTGGGGGATGCTCCCTTAGCTTTCATCCAGCGGGGAGGAGGAGGAAGGAGGTGGAAGGTGGCTGCTTCTGTCACAGGCGTTCTTCATGCTGCACAGATTCCCGGGGCGCCGGCTCTGCGTGACGGGCCTGGAGCGGGGTGCGTCTGAGGAGAGAGGAGCCGGTCAGCATCCAGCATCCAGCCGATTAGGCGATGGATAATGCTGCAGCCCCGCCCTCGCCGGTCCGTCTGAGGCACACAGCCCATCGGGGCCCCTGCTGGGACTGCAGCCCAGTTGCAGGGTAACCTGCCCATGACCAGCCCCTCGCTGGCTTTTCCCTCTCTGCTGTCTCTCTCTGTGCCTCCTGGGATCACCCCCCAAATAAGCGGCTGCTCCCAAGCCCTTGGCTGAGTCTGCTTTGGGGGAACCCAAACTAGACAGGAGGTGTGAACAGAGTGTGGAAGGAGCCAGAGCAGAGAGGGTTGAATTCAGCCTGCTGTGCAGGGAGGGCGTGAGCAGGGCTTCATGGAGGAGGGCGTCTTGAAGGATGAGAGCGAGGAGAACAGGCAACGCGCAAAGCAAAGGGGGCAGAGAATCGTGTGTTTGCTGAGCTCGGCGGGACTGGCCTGGTGCCCGAGGTGCATGGAGTAGGGGCAAGGGGTGGGGGGAGGGGGCCGAGGCCAGACTGAAGGGCCTTGAAGGGCAATGGGGAGCCATTGAGGGTTTAAGGCCAGGAGAGACACAACTAGATTTGAGGGGGTTTTTTTGGCTGCATTGGGTCTTCATTGCTGTGCGCGGGCTTTCTCTAGTTGTGGCGAGCGGGGGCTACTCTTCATTGTGGTGCGTGGGCTTCTCATTGCGGTGGCTTCTCTTATGGAGCACGGGCTCTAGAGCACGTGGGCTTCAGTAGTTGTGGCTCGCGGGCTCTAGAGCTTGGGCTCAGTAGTTGTGGCGCACGGGCTTAGTTGCTCCGCGGCACGTGGGATCTTCCAGGACCAGGGCTCGAATCTGTGTCCCCTGGATTGGCAGGCGGATTCTTAACGAGTGCACCACCAAGGAAGTCCCTAGATTCGAGTTTTAGGAGGTTTGGACCAATGGAGGATGGGCCGTGTGGAGAGGAAGCAGGGGGCTGCTGCAGCTGTCAGCAGAGAGGGCTGGGTGCTGGAGCTGTCAGCGACTGTCCCGCGTTGGGCTTGTCGGTGCACGGTCACCGTCAGGACAGCGTGATCCCAGGGCAGAGACTTAAACCTGCAGTTCCTACCTCCCGGCTACTTGCTCAGCCCCTCTCTCCCCGGCCTTGTCCAATGTCCAGCTTTCTATCCTCTTCCTCTCAGGGAACGAGAACTACTGGATTCCTCACTGCGCACTTGCTATTTGCTCTTTTTTCTTTTCTTCTGGTACGCGGGCCTCTCACTGCTGTGGCCTCTCCTGTTGCGGAGCACAGGCTCTGGACGTGCAGGCTCAGCGGTCATGGCTCACGGGCCCAGCCGCTCTGCGGCATGTGGGATCTTCCTGGACCGGGGCACGAACCCGTGTCCCCTGCATCGGCACGCAGACTGTCAACCACTGCGCCACCAGGGAAGCCCCTATTTGCTCTTTATCACTGGAAGTATTTACAGCTGGTCTCGCTCCCCCAGATGGGAGATGCGGCTGCAGCAGGACACCCTCCCCCGCCACCCAGATAGGTTCATGAAGTATAGAAGAGAGAGTTAGGACCTGGGAGAAACGTTTAGGAACTGAGATCCTGCCAGCCGCGTGGTGCAGCCAAAAAACAAACAAACAAACAAAATCCCCCAAAGCCAAGATCTTTCATGCTGCTAAGAACTTAGTGACTCATCACATTTCTCTTTTGGACTCAACCGCCAGGAAGCTCAGAGCTAAGATCTTGACACTAAATTCTCCCAGAAATTTCTCTTGAGGGCTTTTCAGTGGGGACCCTGAGGGCTGATTAATTCTTAGGGGAATTTTTGTAGTAGAGGATCAGGTCAGAGGTGAAGGGAAGGGACTGGGTCACTGTGTCGCTCTGGGTCTGTCAGGCTGTGGCTGCTTCGTCCCCTTCAGAGATGGGGACAAGAGTCAGATCAGCCTCCCATGAGGTGGGGTCTAGGAGGCGTTCAGACCCTAAAGCTTACTAACTCTGGGTAACTGTGGGCCTCGGTGACACCCAGCCATAAGTTGTATCTCACTCAGGACCCAGAGGCCGGCGCCCCGCCCCACTAATTTTAGAGAAAGGAAGGTGAGCCTGAATCCTCATCACGGGACCTGACTACACAGCGCATCTGTAGTTTCCCATTCTTGCCTCCCAGCCTATCCTGGGGCAAGGGCCATGGTGGGTGCCCCCAACTTAATTAAGAACCAGTAGTCCTAGACGGTGGGCTATGGGTTCCTTGAGGGGAGATGGAGGGGCACAGAGCCCGTGTGGCTGAGTGGGGCGGGAGAGTCAGGGACCAGGCAGGGTTGGCCTGAGGGCTCCTGCAGCAGGCAGGCCCTGGTGTGGCTTGTAGCCGTGGGCCCGGCCTGGTCCAGGGCAGCAGAGAGAGGGATGAGGTGGGATCTGAGAAATGTAGAGGGGGCTCGAGCAGGCTAACGCAGGTAACACACACAAGAGGCCCTCAAAAACCATTCGCTTTTCTGTCTACCCATCGTCTGTTAGGCATCTGTTTATCTCTGAGGTGAGACTTCACGGGATGGGAAGAAATCCTGGGCTGGGATTTGATGGATCTCGGCAGGTGTGCTCAGGGGCTCCTGGGACGCAGTACCTGGGTGGGTTCAGTCTGGCGTGGGCTGGGCTCTCCTACCTCCAGCACACCCAGCAAAGCATAAAGCGAGCCCACTGGCAGGAGGGAGAGAACCAGGCAGAGAAGGAAGAGGGTCTGTGTTTGAGAGGCTGGGGCCTGGGGGAGGGGCTGCCTGCCATGGGGTGGCTCTCCTAGGCCTGGTGTGTGTGTGTGTGTGCGTGCGCGTGTGCGCGCCAGTGTGAGAGCCTGTTTGTGTGCCCGTGTGTGCTGCCCCCGCAGTGCCTCCATCACACACATCTCCCTGGCTGCCTGGAGAGCTCTTTCTACCAAATACGAACATGACGGTGTGGCTCACCCACGCGTGGAATCCTTACGCTGCCCCACGCCTTCGGCGCCCCCTTCCCAGATCACCCACTACCCCTGGGCGCCTCAGCCCTCACCCTCTCTGCCTGGCTCTGCCCCCACTGACGCCCCTCCTGCCCCCTCCTCGGGACCCCTGGTCTCTGTCTCCAGTTCTCAGGTCTCTGTCATTTTTTTTGTCATGTCCCTTCATCTGAATTTGGGCCCTGGTAGGAGTGAGTGTGGCTGAGGGTGTCCAAGGAGTGAGTGTGTACATGTGTGCGCACCAATGGTTGTGTGCAGGTGTTTGATTCTGTGTTGCATTTGTGTGTGTGTGTGTGTGTGTGTGAAAAAGGAGAGAGAGAGAGCACACAAGCATGGGAGCCGGAGCCTGTGCCCCAGAAAGCTGGGAGATGGATGGAGGCATTGCAGGGAGACGGAGCTTTCACTCAATTACTCTTCAAGCAGCGGGAGGGGGCGATGGCTCCACAACAATCGGACAGGTTTGCATGGTGTGTAGGAAAAGCCTTCACTTCCCGCTGATGGCGGCGACAGGGGGAGCTGGCGGCAGTGCCGGAGTCTCAGGGTGGGGGGCCCAGGTCCGGTGACTGGGATGTCTGGGGTCAGGCTGGGGCTGCAGGCCCCTGGGACCTGTCTTTCAGAGGGGGAAACGGGGGGGCAAGAAGCAACTGAGCAGGAAGGGTCTGACGGACGTGCAGGAAGCTATAGAGGGGACACCGGAGATCTGCCTCCCCTGGAGATCCGGGAAGGCCTCCTGGAGGAGGCAGACTGGAAGGGGAGGGGACCTGTTTGGTGAGGCCCCGAGTGTGAGAACTGAGGCAGTGGTGAGGGCTCCAGTGCTGTCTTTGCTTTTCGGTCTCTCCGCTGCCTGAGTGCGGACACCTGAGGGTAGGGGCCGGTCTGAGTCAGCACCTAGACTGGCCTGGTTCATCATGGACACAGGTGTGGAGAAACTTCCAGGACTCCAGGGGCATCTGCACAGAACCTGAGGAAGGTTTCAGTGGACAGAGATGATGGAGGTGTTGCAGGCAGAAGGGACAGTGGGAGAAAGGCCGGGAATGGGCCCCGCAAGGCTGGAGCCGGCCGCCTTGAGTGCCCAGGAGAGGGGTTATTCCTGCAGACCAAGTGCAGTTTGCGCCTGGCCTCGTTGAGCCGGCAGCGGAGCTGGGAGTTGGGGAGTGGGGGATGGGTGTGAGGGGGTGGAGGGGGGCAGAACTGGTGTGACTCCTGGCTTGAGCCTCTACCCGTTTGCTGGGTGACCTGGGACACGTGATGTCACCTCTCTTACAGCCTCATCTCTTCATAAATCTGGGCGTCTAACCCTGGCTTGGGGGGCCCCTGGGGGCTTGGGGAGACGGAGGGACTGGGGCTCCACTCCGGCCTCTGCCCTCAGCAAAATGTTCGCAGACGCTGCTGCTGCTGTGACTGTGATGTCCAGTCACCGTCTGGGCTCAGACTGGGGGCCTCTCGGCAGTTCCTCCATTCTCCCCTCTGAGGAATGGGGCGAATCCTCCCTGTTTCAGAGGGTGCCCTGGAAGCGGGGGCAGGAGCCGCCTGGCACAGTGCTGGGCATGCGGTGGGGCCGCAGGGTCTCTGCCCCTCCATTCCCTCTGTCCCTGGCCGCATCTACCGTGACCCTCAGGGCAGTCCACGAGGTGGATGTCACCTGCTCTGCTTACAGAGAAGGAGACGGGCCCACGGAGACAGCCCAAGGCCAGAGGGCTGACTGGGGCTTAGCCGGGTTTCTGACCACTTTTCTTACCCTGTCCAGGCAGGCGTGGGCGTGGTTGGCCCGGCCGTGGCCCTGCTGTCCCCGTGCTCTGGGCCTCACTCTTCTCCCCTCTCTTCGCAGGATGGTCGAGTACTCCCTGGACCTCCAGAACATCAACCTGTCGGCCATCCGCACCGTGCGTGTCCTGAGGCCCCTCAAAGCCATCAACCGTGTGCCCAGTGAGTTGGTGCCCCCTGCCCTGCCCCAGGGCACTCACTCACTCAGCAGAGACTGACCGGCATCTCCCCATGCCAGGCCTGTGCTGGGCACGGGATCCTTCAGTGACTGGACAGATGTGGGCCCTGCTGCCAGGGGTTCAGGGGGCACTATTTGGGCCTGAAGATGCTGGAAGGTGGCCCTGGCGCCTCTGGGTCCCAAAAGGACTCAGACTGAAGCAAATACTGGCTTTTTGGGGACAAGGTTCCTTGTGGGAGGGCTGTCAAGGTGGCAGGTGTGTGAAAAGAAGCTGCTTGGTTTGAGGGAGGGCGTCGTGCGGCATTCCACTGGGGAGGGGCTCCCAGACCCCCCACTTGTGCTGACTTGGAGCTCAAGCTCCCGACCCACCCACTGACCCCCTCCATAGGTTCATCCCCCACAGGTCCATCCACCCACTCCCCCATCTGACCGGCTGCCCGTCCATCTGTCCGCCCACCTAGTATTGAGAGAGGTTATCTGATAACAAAAAACCCTGACACCTGCCCAGAATCATACAGCTTTCAAAGCTTTTCATCTCTGTGATTTCTTCGGAGCCTTACAGTCCCCCTGGCGGGAGGTGGGTTAGTCTCATGAAAAACTGAGATGAAAAAACTGAGACTTGGAGACTTGAGGTTACTTGCCCAGGAGGGGGAGGGCCCTGCCTGCAGGGAGCTTCAGGCCTGATGGGGAAGGTCGGGAACTTTTTTTTTTTTTTTTTTTTTTTTTTTTTGCAGTACACGGGCCTCTCATTATTGTGGCCTCTCCCGTTGAGGAGCACAGGCTCCGGACGCACAGGCTCAGCGGCCATGGCTCATGGGCCCAGCCGCTCCGCGGCATGTGGGATCTTCCCAGACCGGGGCACGAACCCGTGTCCACTGCATCGGCAGGTGGACTCTCAACCACTGTGCCACCAGGGAAGCCCGGTCAGGAACTTTTATGAGCATCTACTCACCTCCTGTGTGCCAGGCTCTTGACATGCCGCTGGCTGACTTAACCCTCTGAACAACCTATGTGAGGCTCAGAGAGGTTAAGTGGCTTGCATAAGGTCACACAGCAATTCAGGGGCAAGGCAGGGATCTGAGCAGAGTTATGTCTGTCCTAAGCCCAGCTCTTTCTCTGGCTCTGTCTGACCCCTTGCTTCTCTTCCCTGCCTGAGCCTCAGTTTCCCAATCTGCAGAAGGTGAGAGGGCTCCTGGCACCTCGTCCTCCTCCACAGTCACCACTGACCCCACTCTGCCAATACCCAGGCTTGGGGCCTTGGGGGTCCCTGCCACTCGCCCTGCCCGCCTCTCTGCAGCCGTCCGCTGTGAGTGCCTGCGGGGCCAGCCTGACTCTGGGCTCGCAGAGCGTGTTGGTCAGCCCGGACAGGCCTGGCTGGGCAGTGGAGGCTGTGCTCTGGGATATTCGTGGAGCAAGGTGACCTGGGAGGGCAGGTTGGCACAGGTTGGGTGAATTACATAGGGGGTCCTGGAGTGCTGGAGTCTCAAGGTCGCATATACAAGGTCACCTCCCCACACATGAGCCTTGACGTGATGGGAAACTCCAGGGGCCCCTGAGAGTTGCTGTGAAGGTCCTGAGGGGGGGTGTTGAGAGATGGGGGTGGGGCTGGGGGTGAGCGGTGAGAACCAAAGCTGTGGGAGAGGGGGGAGGGGCCGTTCAGCTATATCACCTTTGCCCCTCCCACTGTCCTGGGGAGACTCCCTCGGGGGCAGGGAAGGGACATCCAGAGAGGCCATCCTAGGTGGCAGACTGTCTCTGTTCTTCCCACTTGCCACCAAGCCTAGAAGTCTCCTTAAAGATTAACTTGTTCAAAACCATCTTTACCCCTTTTAACAAATGTGGAGAATGAGACCCAGAGAGGGCCATGACCAGCACAAGGTCACACAGCAGGTTAGTGGGAGGGACTAAACTGGAGCCTGTTTCTAACCAGCCCACCTTGCCCAGGGGTGCATGTTCCTCTCTCTCAGGCGCCACCTCCTACTGGGAAACTGACCACAAGGCAGACTTTGTTCCCTCAGCGCCCAGAATTGTGCCTGGTGTGTGGAAAGCGCTCAGTAAATAGGTGTGAAGTGGACCCGCTGGCCAAGTTTATCGAGTAGCTGTTCTGTGCAGTCAGTGCTCAGACGGAGGGGTGCCAGGCATGTGGAGCTTATGGGGGTGCAGGGAGGGGCAGAGTGGGGGGCACTGGGGGTCTGAGGTTGAGTCAGCTGAGACCCAGCGGAGCGTGGGGATTGACCTGGCAAGGGAGTGTTTTAGAAACGCCTGGCAGAAGTGGAGGAGTGGACACAGAGGATTGCTCTGGTAGTGTGGGTGAGCCGTGCCCGGGCCAGGCAGGGTGGAGAGGAGCAGGTGGGCAGAAAGAAGCCCTGGTCCCCACCCTGGAGAGTCACGGAGGAAGCCCAGCGTCTGGCCTGGGCAACCTCAGCAGGGAAGGCACCGGGCAGGGGTCGCATCTTTCCTGGGTGCCCCCTTTGTGCTCCCCATTTCTGTTCCAGGGGAAGGCAGGGGTTGCCCTCAGGAAGCAGCCACCGTGTGGCCACTGTCACACTCCTAGCCATGCAGCCCACAGGCCCGGTACCCTTTCCAGAGAGGCGGGTGCATGTGCCGGGGTCACACAGGGGCGTTTGTACACGATCTTGCATTCTGCATCCCCCGTCAGGTCTCGGGATCTGACAGGCATGGGAGCAGCGATGTGACAGGACATTTCAGAAGAGATGGTCTGGGTGGGGGGCAGACAGAATACACGCACAGGGTATGGGCCTCTCTCTCTGGGTGGGTTTCTGTATACCTGTGCGCGTGTGTGTGCGCGTGTGGGTGTTAGGGTCTCTGTATCTATGAGAGACCATGTGCTGTATGTATATGTGTGTGCACGGGTGCGGGGTGTGGGCCCATGTGCCTCTCCTCCCTGCCCTTTTTGCCCTCTCTCGCTGCCCACGTGAGGAGCTCATTTGCAGCTCCTGGCTGTAGGGGTCACTTCCAACTCCCCAGAGCCAGTCCATTTACTTCTCTGGAGAAGGGCAGGGTTGGGCCCTGCGCTCCTGGAGGTTCCGATTTTGGAGGCTGGGTAGCCCCAAGGGCCCAGAGAGGAATTCGGGTCTTTCCTTAGGGGCCTCTTTCCTTCTAATAGGCTTCGCTGGGAGGTCCAGGGTGGCCTGAGGTGGGCAGTTCTGTTTCCACTCTGAGCTGATTCTGTCTCTCAGCTGACAAATGAATCTCGAATCTTGCTTTCTCAGAACCTGGAGGCACAAGGCTCCAGGATCCAAAATATAACCGATGCGCCCCCCTGGAAAGGGACCTTAAGATAAATCCATCTTCATGAACAACTTGATTAACAGGAGCCTCAGGCTGTTGGAGCAGGTCCTCTGATCCAGACCCTCATTTACAGAAGGGGCAGCGTCCTTCCCAGGTGCCAGGAGTTCTGCCCAGGGTCACGGGGGAATGAGTGGCATGGGGGGCGGGGCACAGAGTCTTAGAAGTGTCTCTTTGAGAAGTTTGGTTGGTTGCCTTCTTTTTTCTTAGATGTTTCCGTGAACATTCCAGGTCCTCCCATTTACTTATCTTTAGAGCTGCTTCTGCCCTGGGACTCCTTTTCAACAATAGCCTGTAGCTTTCAATTTGGCCACTAGATGGCAGGCTAGAGAATTGGGACTAAGCAAAGTGAAATTATGGGTTATTAATTGCAAAGCTGTGGAGAGGGGCGTGGCTGCCTGTAGTTTAAAAACACGACCAACGAGGAAGACTCAGTTGGGTTGTCAGGGAATGTAATTTCTACTTCTTAGCTCTGCAGGGAGCCTGCTGTGTGACCTGGGAAGCCCCTGGGTGTCTCTGGGCCTCAGTTTCCCTATTTGCACAAAGGAGGAGGAGGGACTGATTAGATGTGTGGTTCTGACTTTGTCCAGGATGGTTGGGGCACCTGGGAGTCATGGTGCTCTTTACAGAACCTCGTTAAAAATATGTCCCTCCACCCTACTCCTGCCAGGTCTGTCCTGGCCACTGAACCATTGGTGGATAAAGGGCAGGAGATAGTGCATGGGAGGAGGTTAGGGAGGGAGGGAAGAAGCACTAGACTGCCAGTCAGGAGGCTGGGTTCTGGTTCCTCGCTGTGTGACCTTTCATAAGTTGCTATCCCTTTCTGGGCCTTGGCAAGATGGGGCTGGATTATCTCTGAAAGCGCCCCCTCCTGGCACCAGCGGACTCCAGGCCTCACCCAGCCTATACACCCCTCAATCAGCTGCAGTGCCTCCCAAAGCCCATTGGCCAAGCCATTTAAATATGAAAAGTGCTTTTTTTCTCCAGTAAGAAACTAGGACAGTTACTGCTAAAGCCTGAGCCGGCTGAGTCTGAGCTGCTGGCCCACATCTGCACCCTGCCACTGCACACCCCTGCCCAGTCTGTGGAGGGGGTTGGGAGGGAGGCCTGGGGAGCTCAGGGGCAGCTGCTGGGGATGCTGATCCTTGCCTGGGCCCCTGCCCCCTTCCTGGAGCCCAGTCCAACTAACAACCCCTGGGTCAGCAAGAAGCCACCTCTGTGCAGGGACCTCTGGGATGGGGCTGGGCTGGGCAGGGCCCAGGGACAGGGAGGCAGAGCTGACAGTGCTGTGGGTGAGGCTCCTGTCCGGCCCCAGCTGCAGGCAGGACTGGAGACTTTGTGCTGACAGGCCCCAGTTCTAGTTCTTTCACCTGCCTGTTGTGGGACGCTGGGCCTCTATTTCTCCAACGATAAGATGGGGTTAATAATAGCAATTTCCATATGGTTTTGTAAGGATGAAATGCCCTCAGGTGTGTAGAGAGCTTAGCACGGAGCTGTGTATGCAGTAAGTGGCCAACAGGTGCTACTATTATGAAGAAGGTGCTGGGAGCATTGGGGGTGGAAGGTGGGGGCGTCAGGACCTCTTTGCAGAGGCTGGTTTTGGAAGATGCTCAACAAGGACACAGAGGGCTGGGGAGGGTGGTCCCTGCAGATGGAGTGGAATTGCATGTGCCAAGGTGGAGAGCAGGAGCTGTCCTGGGTACAGTGGGGCTGGGCAGAGGACTGCGTGTCATGGGGAGGTGGAAGGTGAGCATTCCACATCTTCTAGGGATTTCCTAATAATGATAAATGGCTAAAATTTATCAGATGCTTTACATGGGCTGCATCATTTCACCTTCATAAGAGCCCTAGGATGTTGGTACCATTGTGATGCCCACTTTACAAATGGGGAAACTGAGTGAGAGAGAGGTTGAGTAACCTGCCCAAGGCCACACAGCTGGCTAGAGCTTTTTGCTCCTTTTCACAACCTCCTTCCTTTCCTTTTAGTGTGTAGCCATCTCAGCCGCCCACTCCATCTGCAGGGCATCAGGAAAGACCCCTGCCCACATCCAAGGTCAAAGTAGAAAGGCCTCGTGGGCTGAAGTAATGCCCTCAAGGCCCCTTCTCTTCCCATCTACCCCCAAGTTTGGTGTGCCCCAGACCTCCGAACGCCTTTCACTGTCAGGGTGCAGAGTTCTTGTGGTGCCAGGCCCCAAGCAGCCCGAGGGGGATGAGTCAGGGCAGGAAGGAGGATGGCGCAATGGTTAGTGCAGAGCATGGTGTCTGAGTCACCCTGCCAGCATTCAAAGCTTGGTCCTGTGTTAATTAGCTGCAGGACCTGGGGGAAGATTCTTCTTTTGTTTTGGACCCCTGTCTGCACAAGGGGGATGGCACACAGCACCATCATGTGGGTTAATCTGCAGTGCCAGGTGTAGAACGTGTGCCCTGTGAACTGCCCCATCCCTGCCCTTTTCACAGAGGGAGGGTCCCAGTGTTGAGGCTACAGACTACTGCATCCAGAGCAGTTAGACCAGGGCTTGTGCCTGGGATCTTGGCCAGTGGCTCCACCTCTCGGACCTCAGTTTCTCCATCCATAAAATGGGGTCCCAGCCCTTCCTCGCTAGGCTGTGGGGCAGCAAAACATCCTTATGACATCTGCTCCTAGAAGGTGCCCAGTGAAGGTGCAAACACCGTACGTTGATCACGTGGGGGTCTCATACTCCGCATCTATTGGCAGTGGGGCTGGGGGACTTTGAAACAGAGCTTGCATGAGAATCTCAGTACTTCCACTCTGTACGTGTGTTTAATGGGACTTGGGGTGCAGGACCTTGGACTTCAGACTGTCTGTCCTTGGATCCCACAAGGGTCCCCCAGCTGCCCTGAGGAAGAAAGGTCTGGCAGCCCCCAAGGAAGGAAGGGAAGGGAGGAGGAAGGTGGGGAGAGAAGAGAGAAGAGGCAGTGGAGGGGCCCAATTTCCCCAGGGCTGCTGCCTTTCAGAAGAGGTGGGGGTGGGCGGGAGAGCATCTGGCCAGAACATCTGATGAGAACCTGGCTTGCGAACAGTAAAGAGCAGCCAGGACTGTGAGAGGAGAGACGCTTGGGGTGGGGGTGGGGTGAAGGTGCCCCCACCCTCCCCACTGCCACCTCCTCCACCGGGGTCAAGTTCTGTTCTACAAATCAGGAAGGAGTGATTCGTGGACAGGACACAAGATGAAGGGGGAGAGGTACTGTGTATGCATTCATTCATCCATTCATCCAATCATCCGTTCACCCAAAGTAGCATCCACTAAGTGGTAACGGGGTCATAGAGAAGACTCAGATGCCGCCCCGTCTCTGTAGGCAGACAGTCAAGCCAGGAGCTCTGGGCCGGGGGACGTGTGCTCTAATGGAAGCATCAGGGCCGAGGGGAAGGGCCACCAACGACGTACTTTGAGGAGGCTTCAGACAGGAGGGGGCACAGGACGTTTGAAGAATGAGTAAAAGGGCAGGAAGGTACCCAGTGGGGGGGTACCTTCAGTGGCACAGGACCAGGCCCACCCTCTAGGGAGTGAGCCCTGACAGCCTTGGGGAGGAAACCAAGGCCTCCCCTGAGGTGGAGGGTGCAGGGCTGCAGATTGCCTGGAGATTGTTCCTTATCTCAGGAGTGGGCACTGAGGGCCCTCTTCAGCCCACAGGCCCCTCCCAGGCTGGGCTGGGGCCAGTAGCTGTGTCCTCGGCAGCCCAGCCATATGCTGCCTGGCCCGGCCTCCCGGTACCCACTGTGCCCCTGATTAGTTGGCACTGGCCATGGCAGGGGCAGCACACGGCCTCTCCAGGCTGCTCAGCGCCCTCCGCTGACCTGGCCAGACCAGGGAGAGAGGGGAGCCCCCAGGCCAAGCACAGCCTCGGCACCCCTTGCCCCGGGCCTGGCAGAGCGGCCCCGCTAATGTGGGCTGACAGTTCCTGTCTGCAGAGAGCACCCCGGACCCCCAGGGGAGATGCCTGTCAGAAAGCACACCCCCGTCTTCCTCCTGGCCCCCTACTGCCACCAGGGCCCTCTGCCTCGCTGCTGCCCAGCTTTCCTTAGGGCGGAGGGTCTGGTCTGGGGGGTCCCCGGAGAGAAGGGGTGAAAAGGTTGAGCAGCTCCATCAGTTTGCCCACCTGTCATCCATCTCCCCCAGCTCCTGGCTTTAAATGCCACCTAGAGACCATTTCTACCCTGATGCCACGCACATGACGCTCCAGGCCATACTTCTCTCTCCTGAACCCCGGACCCTGAGATCTTACGAAGCAACTTCACATGGATGTACACCACGCACCCCAGACCCCACCCATCCCCGCGGACCCCCATCTTTACTGAGGGCCGCTCCGTGCCTCTAGTCTCGGAGATGCCTGGGTTCCTCTCTACCGCCCGCATCCACATCCCACCCCTCGGCTCAACCTTCAAGAGGTCTCCTGAGCCCAGCCACGACCCCCTCCACTGCCATGTCAGGACCAGCCACTTGTGCATTATCAGGATGGCAGGCGAGCAATGGCTGGGCCGGGCCAGGCAGGGTGGAGAGGACAGGTGGGCAGAAGCCCTGGTCCCCACCCTGGAGAGTCACGGAGGAAGCCCAGCGTCTGGCCCAGGCAATCTCAGCAGGGAGGGCACCAGGCAGAGGCTGCATCTCTCCTGGGCGCCCCCTCAGTGCTCCCCATTTCTGTTCCAGGGGAAGGCAGGGGCTGCCCTCTGGAAGCAGCCACCATGTGGCCACTGTCACCCTCCTGGCCATGCAGCCCACAGGCCCGGTACCCTTTCCAGAGATGCGTTCTCATGTGCCAGGGTCACACAGGTGTGTTTGTAGACCATCTTGCAGGCTGGCGCCTCCTAACGGGCCTCCTTCCTCCTCCCTGACCCACACCGTCCATTTTCTCCCCAGCAGCTGGGAGACCATGTCTCTCTTCTGCCCACAACACTCAGAGTGAGTCGAAGCCAGAGTTTCTCATTCACCTGCAGGCGGCCCCGTTTCCCTCCCGTCTTTGCCCTGGCTGTTCCCTCTGCCTGGAGAGCTCTTCCCCCAGCTGTGCACACAGTTGCTCTATGCATCTTGCTGGTGTGGCCTTTCCTGGCCCCCATTTTATACCAGCCTGACCCCCGGCCCCAGCCTGGCCCTCCCCATCTCCTACCCCATTCTACTTTTTGTGTTCGTAGCACTTACCACCCAACAAATGAGGAAATGTACTTACTTATTATGTTTGCTGTTTCTCTGTCTCTCCCTACCCCTACCTAGAATGTGTGCTTCACAAGGGCAGGGGATTTGGGGTGTGTGTGCGTGTGCGTGTGTGTGTGTTTCTGTGTTTTAGGCCGTGCCGCGTGGTGTGCGGAATCCTAGTTCCAGGACCAGGGATGGAACCCTTGCCCCCTGCAGTGGAAGCTAGGAGTCTTAACCACTGGACTTCCAGGGAAGTCCCTTTTGTGTGTTTTTTTAAACTGATGTATCCTTAGAGCTTAAAACAGTGCCTGGCACGTAGTAGGCCCTCACTAAACATTTGTTGGAATGATCCATCCACTCAGCCATCACTCCTACTTTCGTTCAAGCTGCCCTCCTTGGAGGGACCGCTCTGTGCCAGGCCCTGGGCTGGGTTGGAGGATGCGGAACACCCCGGTGGGCCTTGCCCTCCTGGTTTCCGGCGGGGAGAGGAGGGCAGAGCTGCGATGAAGGCCGACAGTGTAACAAGTGCTGTGACGGAGGGAGGACGGGGCTGTGGCAGCTCATTGCGGGAGCACGAGCTCAGCCTGGGGACAGAAGAGGCGACCACGCAGCTGAGTTTTAAAAATGGAGGAGAGATGGACTTCTGGGCGACTTTGAGGGCCCGGCGGTGACCCAGAACCTGGGCTTTCCAGGGACTGGAAGTGGGTCAGTCTGGCTCCAGCATGGACCCCATCCTGCCGTGGGAAGTGCCCCCGGCATTGCAACAGCAAAGGAACCCCTGTGGCGGGGGTGGGGGGTGGTGTGAGTGGGGGCAGAGTGTGTGCGGAGGTGGGGAGTCAGGGTGCCGGGCGCGTCTGCTGTCTGGCTGGAGCAGCAGGTTCAGGTGTGGCGTGGAGGGTGTGGGGGGCGAGGCTTGGGAGATAGACTGGAGCCAGGTTGTGGGGGCCTGTGAAGGGGGGATGGGAGGCAGTTGGGATGAAGATTTACACTTTCCCCATGGGGGTGGCTGGGCTGCTGGAGGCTTCTAACTTTGGGGGCACCCCACTCTGAGGTGTCCTGGCCTTGGGGTGTTTCTGAGGCTGGACAGGAACCACCGTCCTCTTCTGTAGATGAGGCCTCTGGGCCCCAGAGAGGGCAAACTCTGTTTCAAGGACGCCCAGCCAGAACTGGGACCCACATGTCCTGTTGTGGGTTGATACTCTGGGTGCTCATCAGGGTAGGGGCTACATTGAATGTTCTGAGGACTCTGGGGTCCTCTTTCCCTTCTTAACTAGGGAAGCAGGGCCCTCAACCATGCTCGTGGGTCGCCTGCAGCCTGCCCTCACCAAGGCACACCTGGTCCCCACCCCAGGCTGAAGGCCTCAAAAGTCACACTAAGAGAGCAGAACCAGGTAAGCTCATCCTGAGAGAGGAAAAAGGAGAGCTATGGGGGAACTAGATGCAGGAAGCCTTCCTAAGTATCTGGGAGTCAGAATCAGAGAAGACTGCCTGGAGGAGGAGGCTTTGGCTGGGGGACGGTTTGGAGGGAGACAAGCAGGAAGGATGGTCCGAGGCAGATGGTGATGGGTCTTAAAGGCAGTCTCTCTCTGTCTCTCTTTCTCTCCATCTCTGTTCTGTCTACAGTTCTCTCTCTGTTTCACTTTCTGTCTGTCTCTCTCTCTCTCCTGTACACAGTGCCAGGGGAAATGAGGGCAGAGTGGAACCATCGGATTTGCCTTAGCTAATTACTTACTTGACCGTGGGCATAAAAGGAGGATTAGCTGGGCTCTCACGGGGTCCTCCCTGGCTCCCTAATCGCGTAGCCCCTGTTTCCTGGCACGGAAGTGATGAACTCGTTCTGAGCCCCTAATTAGCTAATTATGTGGTGGCTCTGTGGCCCTGGGACTCCCTGGGCCCCAGGGGGGCTGTGAAGTGAGCTGCGGCCCAGCTCAGCAGAGGGTGGCAGGAGGGGAGGAGGGACCAGGCTGCCATTCAGGGAAGCCAGCCTGGCAGGTTCTCAGGAGCATTTCAGAATTTCAATGTCCTGGAGAACTGAGAAATGTAATTAACTGAGCAACACAGGCTGGGCCCGGGGAGTAGACATGGAGAAGCGGGGCTGGGATGGTGCAGAGCTGCCTCCTGCAGGCCTTTCTGATCTCACCCCTTCTCACAGCTGCCACCTGGCCCTCCGTGCTTGCCTCCTGTCTCTGTCCTGTCCTCCAGGATTACTCCTTCCCCTTTAAAGCCCAGAGCTGACCAAGCGCTCGCCCTGTTTAGAAATCTGCCCATGGACCACCCTGACCAGCCACCTAACAGAGAGCCCCGCCCTCCTTAGACCCCCAAGCACAGTCTGGATGCCCTCTCTGAACGGTCACCCCTCTGCAACTTTGCCACAGCTCCCGGCATCCTGCAGGGCCCAGCTCGAGTCAGCCCCTCCAGGAATGGGCCTGGAGCTGCCCTCACTGCCCAGGCATGGTCCGTTTCCCCAACACTGTGGTCCCCTGACCCCCTGCTGGTAGACTGCAAGCTCTACCAGCAGGAGTAAAAAATGAGGGCGTAAAAAAATGAGGATTTTGGTTTCCCCATGTGCCCAGCACTGTGCCTGGTATGCAACAGTATTTATAAGTGTTTGATGAATGAATGAATGATGGGGCATCAGAAAGGCCTGCAACTGAATTAACATTTGGATGGATTGCAGGGTGCTTGCTCTGTTTTCTCGCTTCCCTCTTCTGCACACCCGCTGGCTACCCTGCAGTGGCGGGGGGTCAGACGTGGCGAGGTGGGGTATTGAGCCTTCACTCACCCTGGCTTGCTCTCAATTACAGAGCAGGAGCTTACAAAGGAGCCCCACTGCCTTTCCCAAGAGGAGGCTGACCTAGTTTTGTGGGGAGGGAGGATGGGGGTGGGCATTAATTATTGATTGGAAATCACTCCATACAGAGCTTGTGATGCAAATCCCAAATAACTACCCTCATGAATAACCACCTCAGGGGCTTCCCTGGTGGCGCAGTGGTTGAGAGTCCTCCTGCCAATGCGGGGGACGCGGGTTCGTGCCCCGGTCCGGGAAGATCCCACATGCCGTGGAGCAGCTGGGCCCGTGAGCCATGGCTGCTGAGCCTGCATGTCCGGAGCCTGTGCTCCGCAGCGGGAGATGCCACACAGTGAGAGGCCCGCGTACCGCAAAAAAAAAAAACCCCAAAAAACAAAAAAAAAACTGCCTCAGCCATCACCCCTGGAATAAATAAAAATCTGGACAGGGCCACTGTTCTCCTTGTCACCATCCTTCCATCCTCCCCTCTCCAATATTCCACTCCCTCCCTATGACTTAGCACATCATTCATTCACAAGCAGTCATTCAATAAACGTTGGCTGAGCCTCTGCTCTGGGCCAGGACCTGCTGGGTTCCAAGAACACTGAGGTGACATAGACACAGGCCCTGCCCCCAGGACGTTAGAGCCAAGTGGAAGAGACAGGAGGGTAAACAGATGACTACACACTAGGGTTAGAAGAAGATTGGATGTTGGTGTAAGTGGCGCCCCCAAGGTCGTGCAACCTGCACAGCAACTGGGCGTCCTAGGCTGGGTCAGAGGTGCTGAGGTTGCCCAGAACAGCGGAGACGGATGAGGGGGCTAGAAGGGGCATGGGAAGCCTTCACAGAGAGAAAAGCAGATACTTCACCGGAGCTGTGGTGGTCTGAATAGAGGTTTGCCAGGCACAAGAGAGACAGAAGAGTGTTCTAGAAAGAGGCAACAGCATGAATAAAAAAGCATGGAGGTGTGAAATCCCATGGTAGCTTTATGGAACTTTAAATAATTTGATATTGCTAGACATAGGATGCACACTGGGGACGGAGGGAGGCGGAGAGGAAGATGAGGCTACAGAGGTAGGCAGGGTTCACAGGAATCACAGGATCTTGGGGGGGGGTGTGCGCTCAAGGGTGACCCAGCAGCTCTTGACACTCTTTGGGGCCACAGACACTTGCGTGGACCTTCTTCCCAGAAAAATTCATGGCATCGTACTTGCATACTTTACAGCAATTCCATAAGGTTCATGGACCTTCTGTAGTCCTTCCACGGACCTCCCCCCAACCTGCCAGGGTGTCCACAAACCACAGCTTCTGTACTGATTAAGAATGCCAGCACTTTTCATACATAGTGATGACATGCCCAGATTTGTGTTGTAGGATTGTGTTATCAGGAATCACTCCCTCTCTGTTCCTGGGCTCTGCCTTCCTTGGGCTGGCTTCAACCCCAGGCAGGCATTATTCCCGGGAGGCAAATGGCCCCAGCAGCTCCAGGCTTAACTCCTCCCAGCTTGTAACCTCTGCAGAAAGAGAGCATCTCTTTTCCTGTAGTTCCAGCAGAGGTCTCAGTGCAGACTCTCATTGGTCCTGGATGGAGTCACGTGCCCATCCTGGAACCAATCATTGAGGCTAGAAGGAACAGGCTATGCTGATTGGCCAGGCCTAGATCATGTGATCTCCATGTCAGCCCACCCAAACCACAGGACTGGAATGGGGGAATTGGTGCTGTTTTCATAGGACTGGGAAAGGGAGCTGGGCAGAACTACAGAGGTGACCCACTTGTCTGGGGCTTGCATTCCTGCGGATTCTCCAGTGACTGGGTTGGCTGGATCTTCCTGAGGAGTCAGGAGGGAGTGGGTGACATGTAGATAGTTACTGAAGCTGTGTAGATGATGTCACCCAGACTTGGGAGAGCTGGGTCCTTTTCACAGCTGGGGTACTGAGCCCGCGGGGGAGAGAGAGAGGGCATGGAGGGTGCAGATGGGGTCAGCCCCAGGGCAGGAGGGGCAGAAGGGAAGGATGGGGAGACAGACGTGAAGGGTGGTAAGTGTGTGGAGCAGTGCCGGAAGCTGAGCATCTTCACTTCCTCTGTGGGGCAGGAGCCCCAGAGTTTGCTGAGAGTTGGGTGTGGGCCCTGAGCTGGGGAATCTTTGTAGAGTGGTTGCTGTCTTCTTGGGCCCGTCTGATGAGGGGCCTTATCCTCCAAGAGTGGGAAGGGACTGGTTCAGGTCCCACAGGTCCCAGAGGCTAGCAGGTGAGGATTTGAACTCGAAATCTCTCTAAATCTCTCTCTAAAGCTCTCTAAAAGCTCTCTAAAGCTCTATGTGCTTTTCCACAGGCTTTCCCTACCTGAGGCATTTCAGGATGTCAGACCTCCCCAGGAGCACACGTTCTGCCCCCCTTCCCATGCCTGCCTGAAGCCCGCTTCAGGTCACCCCCTCGCCCTCCCTGGGGATGTCTGTCTCCACTCCCATTTCCCCACCTTCTGTTTTGCCTCTGCCTTGGGTTGTTCATTACAGCTATTTCTTAGGAAAGGAAAAGTCCTCTTCCTCTGGCATCAGGCCAGGTCTGAGTCCCTCGGCTGGCCAGGGTTCTTCTGTAGTGTGACTCTGAGAGGTCTGCCTGGTTCCATCATGCAGTGGGCGGGTCAGCAGGGTGGTTTTGGCTGGTACTGATGTGTCCTGGCAAGGTCAGGGAACCACTGACTGCCCCGGAGATGAAGGGCACTTATTAGTCTCCTACTGTGCTCATTCTGGGTGGGTGCTGGGCATAGGGAGATGAGCTGGCCTCAGTCCTAGGCCTCCGGGTACTTGGGGGTTGTGGAAAGAGTGCTAACTTGGTGTCAGGACACCTGGTTTAAATCCAGACCCTGCTGCTTCCTATCTGTGTGACCTTGGGCGAGTAGCTTCAGTTCTAGGAACCTCCAGTTGCCTCTTCTATAAAATAGGGATAATATTACCACCCTCACGAAGGAGATCATATTTGTGCATTACCCAGAAAGGCAATGGCACATAAAAGGTGCTCCATAAATGCCTGCCTATTCACCCAGAATCTAGTGTAAGTGTCGTGGGGCCCAGAGCCATTTCCATGGCCTCTGGGAGGAGGGGCAGGTACCAAGGAGGAAGTCTGTCTGGTGGCCACTGAGCAGGCTGAGGACAGTAAGGAGCCCCTGCCCACATGTCCCACCTCTCCTTTCACTGCCCCCTCTCTGTTCCTCTAACCCTGCTCTCCCTCTGTCCTCTCTGGGACCTCTGCCCCCGTCTGCCCATCCCTCCACCCTTCCCTCTCTCAGGTATGCGGATCCTGGTGAACCTGCTCCTGGACACGCTGCCCATGCTGGGGAATGTCCTCCTGCTCTGCTTCTTTGTCTTCTTCATCTTTGGCATCATCGGCGTGCAGCTCTGGGCGGGCCTGCTGCGCAACCGCTGCTTCCTGGAGGAGAACTTCACAATGTGAGTGCAGTCCCACCCCCACCCTGTACCCACCTGCCCCGGGCTCCTGGCCAGCTTTAGCTGGGGGATCAGTGGCGCTGAATGTTTCAGGGCTAGGAAGGTCTCCACATTGAGACCTGGTCCCGATCCTTATTTCCAGTGGTGCAGGGAGATTAAGGGGTGTGCCCAGGTGAGTTGGTGGTAGGTCTCTCATGAATGGCTGGACACCAGAATGAGCACAGAAGCCCTCTGGGCTCTCAAAATTGGTATCCAAAAGTCCCAGTCCAAGATAGGCCCTTAGATGCTAATTCAGTACCTAGTGACTCTTACTTAACACCTAGTTTTAACTTACTTGGGAATTGGGACCAAAAGAGTGGAAGCAGCAAACGAGAAGGAGGTTGAGTAAGAGGAAAAAGGGCAGTTAAGATCCCAGCAGAAGTGAGGACAACAAGGAATAAAGAGACAGAAAACCTTCAAAGCAGACATGGAAACTGGCTTTCTAATTACAGCACAGACGTTCCTATCAGTGACTCTGAGTCATCAGGGAAAGGTCAGCTCGCATTCGGCCCACTTGTGTCTAAAAGCAGTGGGGCGAGCAACTCTTCAGAGAGATGATTGTCCAGAGCTATGTAAACAGAAATCAAGCTTTCGCTCTTGGAGGAGCTGCGTTGAGTTATCTGAGAAATGTGACATCTGCAGAATCTCAGCGACGAGGGATAAGCAGCGTCTCTGAGTGTACATACATGCCCATATGTATTTGGACATGGCTATACTTTCATTTTGTTTCACTAATATGCGTTAGCGCACTCCTGCTGTGTGCCAGGCCCCAGGGAGACTGAAGTAAAAAAGCATTTTCATTCATCCTCTCACTCGACAAACTCATCCAAGTGGCAGCTCTTGCCCAGCCCGTGCTCGGGCCGAGGACACAGCAGAAGGTGGAGTTCCTGGCCCTGGGGAGCGAGGACTGCAGGAGGGACAGTTCTTGTCCCTGGGGACACTGCACAGGCGTGGGCTGGGCCTCCCTCTTGGCCTGACTGTTGGTTGTGGGGATGGAGCTAAGCTGGAGAGCCAGGGGGAAGCCTGGGGAAGGGACTGACCCGCCCATCACTGTGGGGGAACAGTAGGGTACCTGGGTAGATCAGGGACAGGGCACCCTTGTGGGTAAGAGCCCTGTGGGGGGCAGGGGTGCCCTCACTGTGTCAGTCATTTGGAAGAGGTAGCCCCTGAGTCAGGGCCTGGGGCAGCAGGAGAGGAGGACCCTGCTTCTCCTGGTCTGGCCTTCAAAGATGGAGACGGGTAGGTATGAGCTCTCAGCTTTGGGTTCAGGTCTCATCCAGGCCCCTCCGTGCCATATGGATCTTTCTCTAGGTCATTCCAACATGGCCCCCTTCTCATTATCCCAGCTCAGCCCCGATGTCACCTTGTCCTGGAGGCCTTCCCTCACCAGCCCCCTCCCCCAGACCCTCTATTGTCTTATCCTGCTTGATTTTCTTGGCACTATCTCTGTCTGAAATTATGTCACTTGTGAGTTTATTTTCTTGGTTGTTGGGTATCTCTAGACCAGTTTATTTACTTGGTTAGCAAGGATGAAGCGCTTCTGTGTGACAGGGGCCGTGGAGGTGATGCTTGACTTTTGATCCCTTGTGGAGACCAGGAAACGGAGGCTGAGAGAGGAGAATCTTGCTCCAGGGCACCCAGCTTGGCGAAGTGAGAGATAGAATTAGAATCTGGGTTCCCCTGACTCTAAAGCCTGCTGTGACTGCCCCCCAGGGAGTGTGCGCGAAGCATCCCTCCAGGCACATAAGCCCCTCAGGAGACCCCAGATGGTCATTTGGAGTGTTCGTGATGAGTACAGAATCAGGACGATGTCACCCAGCTAGGAAGTGGCAGGGCCCGGAATCTGAGTCCTGGTCTGGTGTCCTCTGCAAAGCATCTGGTCCCTTCTTGCCGATTCTGTCTAGGCATTAATGCACACACACGACTGTTTACACCCCAGACAGGTTTTAAAAATGAGAATGGCTCTGGCAGCGTGTCTTGAGTGTGTTTTTCATCAGTGTTTCTTATTCCACGAATGAATAAGAAGCTGGCTCGCCAGCTTCTGTTGATGGACCTTGCGAGGTTTCCAAGTTTTTGCTCTTACATACAAGCCTGCAGGGAGCCTCGTGTATGCTTGCAATCTTTGTGATCAATGGCTAGACTCATAATGTCTAGTCAAAATGTAAGGCAAAAAAAAAAAAAATATATATATATATAAGGCATTCCTCAGAGATATCGTGGGTTTGGCTCCAGACCACCACGATAAAGCGAGTCATACGACTTTCTTGGTTCCTCAGTGCATATTATGTTTACACTATACTGTCGTCTATCGATTGTGCAAATAATATTAAAAAGAGAGCATACCCCAATTAAAAAGTACTTTATTACCAAAAAATGCTAGCCGTCATCTGAGCCTTCAGTGAGTTGTAATAGTAGCAACAAAGATCATTGGGGCTTCCCTGGTGGCGCAGTGGTTGAGAGTCCGCCTGCCGATGCAGGGGACACGGGTTCGTGCCCCGGTCCGGGAGGATCCCACATGCCGCGGAGCGGCTAGGCCCGTGAGCCATGGTCGCTGAGCCTGCGCGTCCGGAGCCTGTGCTCTGCAGCGGGAGAGGCCACAGCAGTGAGAGGCCCACATACCGCAAAAAAAAAAAAAAAAAAAAAGATCACTGATCACCACGACAAATGTAATAATAAAAGTTTGAAATATTACAAGAATAATCAAAACGTGACAGAGACACAAAGTGAGCAAATGCTGTTGGGACAATGGCGCCAACAGACGTGCTCGATACAGGGTTGCCACAAACCTTCAATTTGTAAGAAGTGCAATAAAGGAAAGCTCAAAATAACCGAGATATGCTCCTGTGTCCATTTCTTTTAGATACTTTTTTTGGTTAAGGTATAGATTACACTCAGTAGCAGGCAAGGCTATTAAGTGCTCAGTGAGGTTTTAACCTGGGTTGCACATCACTGTAAATCTACCCTGAGAAACTCACTGTCCCCAGCAAGGCTCCCTCCTGCCCTTTCCCAGTCACCTTCCCCCTCACCCCAAAGTAGCAGCTATTCTGATCTCTATCACCATAGATTCCCTTTGCCTGTTTCTGAGGTTTCTTTAGATGGAATCATATAGGCCGTTACCTTTTGTGTCTTCATCTTTGTCTCAGTGTCTGTGAGGTTCATCCAAGTTGTTGCTTGTGTATTTCCTTTTTTTAAAAAAAATCATCTCTGGATTACTTATTTTTTTAAAAAAATATTTATTTATTTAGGCTGTGCCAGGTCTTAGTTTTGGCATGGGGGATCTTTGTTGTGGCATGCAGACTCTTAGTTGCAGCATGCATGCAGGATCTAGTTCCTTGACCAGGGGTCAAACCCGGCCCCATGCTTTGGGAGTGTGGAGTCTTACCCACTGGACCACCAGAGAAGTCCCTCCTTCTTTTTCACTGCTGTGAGGATTCTGCTGAGTGAATATACCACTATGTGTTTTTCCATTCTCCTGTTGATCTGGGCAGTTTCTGGTTCTTTGGCTCTATGACTGAGGAATACTCTTGTCCATGTCTTTGGGTGGATATTGCCATTCCTTCTCTTGGGTAAATTCTCAGGGGTGGAATTGCTGGGTTAAGGGAGTGCATATGTTTATTGGCTTTAGTAGATTTTTTTTTTTTTTTTTGAGGTACGCGGGCCTCTCACTGTTGTGGCCTCTCCCATTGCGGAGCACAGGCTCCGGACGCACAGGCTCGGCGGCCATGGCTCACGGGCCCAGCCGCACCGCGGCATGTGGGATCTTCCCGGACTGGGGCACGAACCCGTGTCCCCTGCATCGGCAGGCGGACTCTCAACCACTGTGCCACCAGGGAAGCCCAGGATCTAACTTTTTTATTTTCCACATGGATAGAAAATGTCTTAACACCATTTACTGACTAGTCCTTCTATTCCCCATGGACCTCAAAAGGTGTCTCTATAATATACTAAGTTCTCTTTTATACCTGGGTTTGTCCCTGTGCTCTGTGATGTTCCACAGTTCTTTCTGTTCCTGTTGCAATACCACACTCTAATAATAATCATACTTGTAGAGTATTTTGTTCTTCTGTAGGGCTGTGCTCCACTCATCTTTATTCTTTTAAAAAATTGTATTGACTGTTCTCCCGTTCATATAAATCCTAGAACCATCTGGCCAGGTTTCATAGACAAAAGCATGTTGAGATTTTGATTGGGATTGCAGTGAATCATAGATCAGCTCTACAGGATGGGCAGGGCAGGCATTGTCATCTCTGTTTTACAGATGAAGAAATTGAGGTCCAGAGAGGGGAAGTGACCAGCCCAAGGTCACATAGATGGGAGAGGGTGGGGCAGGAAGGTATCTTACCTTCATCTGTTGAATCAGTAAAATTTAGCATTTGTATGTTAAACACCTACTCTGCTCCGACCACAGTGTGTGGGTGCTAGGGATGCTGAGACACAGTCCTTTCCCTAAAAGAGCTCCAGCCTCCCAGGGGAGTTGGGTGCACTTTTCCCCAAGAGCAATAATGGGGGTGAGTGCAGGGCCCAGTCTTCCCTGAGGCTCCCCCAGGGAAGGCTCCCTCTTGGTGTTGGGGGGGACCCCGAAACTGCCCACAGTGGGCAGGTGGGAGTTTTGGTGACCACGGCAGAGGTGGGGAAGGGTGTCCCAGGCAGGGGGAACAGCCTGTGCGAAGGCCTGGAGGCGATGATGGCATGTTGGGCCAGTCTTGCCATGCTGTGTGGCAGTGACCCCTCCCCTTCTCCTCTTTCCCCACCATCACCTGTGGACAGACAAGGGGATGTGGCCCTGCCCCCCTACTACCAGCCGGAGGAGGACGACGAGATGCCCTTCATCTGCTCCCTGTCGGGGGACAACGGCATCATGGGCTGCCACGAGATCCCCCCGCTCAAGGAGCAGGGCCGCGAGTGCTGCCTGTCCAAGGATGACGTCTATGACTTTGGGGCGGGGCGCCAGGACCTCAACGCCAGTGGGCTCTGTGTCAACTGGAACCGCTACTACAATGTGTGTCGTACAGGCAGCGCCAACCCCCACAAGGGCGCCATCAACTTTGACAACATCGGCTATGCCTGGATCGTCATCTTCCAGGTGGGGCCCTCGGGCCTGGCACCGGCCCCCATGCTGGGTGGGGTGAGCAGCTTCACCTGGCAGGCGGGGCTCTGTGCTGGGGGTTTGCCACCCGTGTCATTGAAATCTGCCCGTCCTGCCGGCACAACAGGCGCTATCAGCCCACGTCAGAGCGACTGAGATTCGAAGAAAGGGCTGTAGGCCCTCAGGTGTATTGCCTGCTCTGTGCCTCAGTTTTCTCATCTCTAAAATGGGGGTAATAACAGGTCCCCCCCGCCTTGAGTGGCTGAGAAGAATAAACCAGACGATGCCAGCCGAGCCTAGTGTGCAGTGAATGCTCAGTCAGGGTTGCCTTCCTGCTGTCGCCAGAAGGAAGGACGGGGCAGGTGCAGAGGGTGGTGGCTGAGAAGCCGCTGAGGGGTCTGCTTGGCACGCTTTGCTCCGGGGAGCCACAGGATCACAGAATTCAGAGCTGCAAGGTGTGATGTGATCACAGCCCAGCAGCTGCGTTTTGGGACCCTCCGGCCCCGAGAGGGTGGGTGGCAGCGACCTGGCAAACGCTCTGTGCATTTGCCAGAAGCGAACAAGACCGCGGTGCTGGGGGCGCCGGGCGTTCGTCTCGCCCAAGGCTCCTCTGCTTTCCTCTCTGGGAGAGCGCATGGGCGACAGAGTCACACCAGGCTTCTCACAGCCCCCGTCCCGGGCTCACCCGAGCTGCGCCCCGACCCTGCCAGGAGGGCTCTGTTGATCCCACACACTGAAGATGCAGCCGAGGCTCAGAGAGTGGCCCAGGGGTGAGCTGGAGCCGCAGCCGAGGGCCCCCTGCTTCCAGTCCTTCTGCCTTGGTGCGGAAGACTGGAAGGTGGGGGGCTCTGGAGCGAGAGGCACCAGGTTAAGTCCCTGGTCCATTCCTTCCTGGCTGTGTGACATTGGGCAAGCGTCCTAACCTTCTGAGCCTCGGTTTCCCCACTTGCATGTTGGGGATGAGGATGGCTGTCCCGTGGAGCCCTTGGGAGAAGTACGAGAGGGGACGTGTGTAGAGTGTCCCGGCACGCGGTGGGGCTTCTGTCTGGGGCAGCTTCCCCTGTGCTGCCTGCCTTCCTGGAGGCTCAGCCGTCTCAGGGTCGCTCTCTCCTCTTCTGCTCTGTCCTGCCTGCAGGTGATCACCCTGGAAGGCTGGGTGGAGATCATGTACTACGTGATGGATGCTCACTCGTTCTACAACTTCATCTATTTTATCCTGCTTATCATAGTAAGTGTCGGGGGAGCTGGGGCTCTCTGGGCAAAAGCTCAGGGACCCATGGGCCAGGGGACCCCAGGGTGGGGGCGGGGCTCTTTGGGAGTCCCCAGGGTACCCCTGCAGAGCCCGAGTGCTGAGTGGGAGAGAGCGGGAGGGGCAGTTTGTAAATGCAGCCGAGCGGCCGGTGGCTGAGGGAGCTCGTCGGGGTGGCTGTGGAGGCATCCATCACTTCCGATTGCCTTCAGTTCTCATTTCTGGGCATTTAAGTCCACCCGCTGCTCCTGCCTGTGTTTCTCTGTCTCGTAGTCTCTGGGAATACATCCTTTTATGACCATAGCAGGGATGCAGCCTCAGGATGGAAGCGTCTCAAGGGCTCCAGCACCTCCCTCGTTTCCTGGGGCGGGAAGATGAGATGCTGTGAAACAGAAGCCCAGGGCTGCTTCCCGGGCAGGGTCTGGAGAGGAGGCTGAGGCTGGTTGTGAACCGGTAGAACTCCCTGAAATTCTCGGAGGGACTCCCAGCTCTCGGGCAGCTCTGTCTTGTGGGGGAGACCTGGAGATGAAGGGGTGTTCTCTCTGGCCCCAGAGAGGGCCCGCTGTCTGGCCGGCCCCTCCCGCCTTCCCCTGCACAGTCTCCCCAGAACGAGCTCATCCGCCTTGTCACGCCTGGGTGCAGCTTCAGCCACAGCACAGTCCCCAGATGTCAAGGTGATTCACTCCTGGGAGAGTCGCTGCTGGCTCCCTGCTGCTGCAGAGCTGGGATCTCTGGTTTCCTGGCTGTGGGAGAGAGCACGCTTGGGACTCCGGGGCAGCACCCCATCCTGGGCTGCTGGGACTTTGACCTGGGGGCTCAGAAGCCGACCTGAGACACCCCCGCTGTTGGCTTAGCTCCGATGCCTTCCTGGGGGTGCTGGGGCCTTGGACCCATGAGGAGACACCCTAGATAGAAAGAGAGGGACCCAGGCTTTGTTCAGCATTGCCGTCCATCCACTGGCTTGTTCATTCCCTAGCACATTCAGGGAAGCCTGCTCTGCGCCAGGCCCTGAGCCGAGTACTGGGTACTGAGCAGTGAGTCAGGCCCTCCCTGCCCCCTGGGAGCTCACAGTCTGTGGGGGAAGATGGGCTACAGCAGACAGGTACCAGACTGCATCTTAGGAGCCACCACCGAAGGAAGTCCAAGAGGCTGAGGGAGCCCACAGGAGGCCTCTCACCCGGCTTGGAGAAGGGATAGGGGAAGTGAGAGGCTTCCTGGAGGAGGGGATGCCAGAATTGAGCCTTAAAGCCTGGAGGGGGAAGAGCCAGAGGAAGAGCCTTCTGGGCAGGGGACGCCTCACAGAGACCCTGAGGCCAGACGGAATCCTGCAGTGGGGGGATTGTGAACCACTGAGGTTGCGAGAGGAGCCTTGAGTTCCAGAGAGAGGCTGGAGGACGCTTCATCTGCTTCTGATGGACTTAGGGGTGGAGTCTGGGGTTGGTAACTCCCAACATGACCCTGGGCAGGACCCTCAGCCCCCTGAGCTCACGGTGAAGCGGGGAACAGTGACGGCACCTGGCTCACGGGCCCTGGGGAGGGTTAGAGGAGACAGAGCCTGCGGCTGCACAGCCCCTGGCACACAGTACATGCTCAATAAACGTGTCCTGCTGCTATGATTGCTGCGATTATTGGGCCCCGGGGGGCCCTGTCACAGGAGAAAGGGTGAGGATGCTGAGTTTTCCAGGTGCTGGGAAGCACCCAGCGAGCAGAGGCTGAGTGACCGTGCCGTTCTTTTACCCTCACAACCCTGGCCACGCAGGGTCACCTGCTTGTTTCCCAGCTGTGGACCCTGAGCCCCAGAGAGGTGAGGTGCCTGGCCTGGGCCACACAGCCGGTGAGGGGTCCTCAGACTTTGCACGCAGGTCCCCAGTACTCCTTCTGAGTGCAGAAGTCCTAAGCTCATCCGAGCCTTATGTTTTTGATGGGGAAATGGAGGTCCAGAGGGAATGGGGAGCTGCCTGGTCACCCAGGGACAGCAGCCACAGAGGCGGGCTGGGTAGAGGCTGCCAGGTGTGAGCTCCCAGCGGACGGGGTCCGTGACCCTCACACAGGCCTGCCGAGCGGGTCTCCAGGAAATGCGGAGAGAGCAAATGAGTGAGGCATCTTCTTACTTTAGAGGCAGGGGGTTTTCCCAGAGTCCTCTGGGCCAGGAAGCCCCCCAACTCCCGCAACCCCTCCTGAGCCCCAGCTCCCCAGCTATGCTGTGGGGGAGAGGAAGGAAGGGAGATCAGTGACTGGGGCTGCGGCCTACAGGAACCTTCTGGCAGGCAGCCTGGAGGAGGGTGAAACGCACACTGCCCCCTCCCTCTGGCAGGTGAGAGTCTGCCGCTGAGTCTGTTCAAAGGCTTAGCATGTGCCTGGGAGGCGCCTGCCTCTGGAAACTGGGGCTCTTCTGCCTGCAGTGGCCCCTGGAGCTGGGCCCTGGGACTTGAGGTGGCAGAATTCCTAGCACTAGCCAGGTAGCCTTTCCCCATCCAAGCCCAGATAAAGATGCCCAGCTAAGCCCTTTCTGAGGGAAGCTTGTCTTTTCTTGTCTGGAGGCCCAAAGTCAGGGCCGTAGTGAGGGCAGGGCTGGGGTGCGACTCAGGGCTCGGGTAGCCTGAGGGGGGCTGTGGCTCCCACCCTGCCCTCAGCGCTGATGTCCCAGGTGGGAGGGCAGCCGTGGCCAAGGCCTAGGGGCCTGAGGGGAGAGGGCTTGAAAGCAGGCCTCAGGGGGGCCTGGGGAGCTGCCTGGGCCACCGCTGTCCTGAGCCCCAGCCTCCTCCCAGAGCAAGGCCTCAGCGCTCTTTTCCTGTCCCTATTTGTGCCCGTGCCTCTCCGTCTCTCTGGGCGCTCCGCCCTCCCCTCCTCTCTCCCTGTCTCCACCCTCCCCTGTCACTTTGTGCTTCCCACACCCTCCGTTTCTGTCCTCTCTGAGCCTGTCTCACTCTCCCCTGGTGTCCCTCTTTGCCCTTGTCTGTCTGTACCCCCCTGTCTCTGGCTGTCTCTTTCCCTGTTCCATGTCTGGGATCTGCCCCTGCCCCTCCTCCGGTCTTCCTTTCGGCCTCTGTATCCCTCTGCTTCTCGCCCTGCCTCCATCCCTCCATCTCCATCGCCGTCTCCCCGTCTCCATCGCCGTCTCCCCGTCTCCGTTGCCGTCTCCCCGTCTCCATCGCCGTCTCCCCGTCTCTCTGTCTCCTTCTCTGTCTCCCTCTCCCACCCTCCCGCCCCTGCTCCCACCTGCTCTCACCCCACCGTCCCCTCTGTCCCTGTCCTCTCCTCCCGTTGGTCACAGGTGGGCTCCTTCTTCATGATCAACCTGTGCCTCGTTGTCATAGCGACCCAGTTCTCGGAGACCAAGCAGCGGGAACACCGTCTGATGTTGGAGCAGCGGCAGCGTTACCTGTCCTCCAGCACGGTGGCCAGCTACGCCGAGCCCGGCGACTGCTACGAGGAGATCTTCCAGTACGTCTGCCACATCCTGCGCAAGGCCAAGCGCCGGGCCCTGGGCCTCTACCAGGCCCTGCAGAGGCGGCGCCAGGCCCCGGGGGCACCCGGCTCCACCAAGCCCAAGCCCCACGTCAAGGAGCCCAGGCACTACGGTAAGTGGCCCACCTCCCCTGACCTCCAGGGTGCCCCACGCAGGCCTCGTGTGCCTCTAGCTGGGGACTCAGAAACGGCACTGTTTGCAAACGTGCCCTTTCTTCCCAGCACAAGCAGAGGTATCCAGCAAGTTCAGAACCCGGACCTTCCCCTGGTAGCTCCAGTCCACACCCCCGGGTTCCCTGCCCCCTTTCCTGACCACCTGCTGGTGCCTGGCCTGGGCTAGCCCTGCGCTTGGGGGACCTAGCCCTGCCCTGGAGGAATTTTCTTCGGATCCCATGTGTGCACAGGGACTCGGGCTCCGCCCTGGGAACCATGCTTGAAAGAATGAACAATAGTCTGTCCTTAGTCTTGTGAAACTATAAAATCCCTCCACCACTGTAGCCTGTCTCCATTCTCACCCCGCTGATCCCCCATGGGTTCCTGTGGCCGCCTGCCTGCTTGCTAGCACACCTGAGCAGCGATGTCGGGCACCTGGAATGAAAGGGCCGTGGCCAGCCCTGCAGAGAGAGGCAGGGCATGCTGGGGACACACGAACACTGTGATCTGCTCCTGCCTTGGGGCCATTTCTCCTGCTCGACTGTGCACGGTTCCAGAGAGTTAGCAGCGTAGGCTTGAAAAGGGGTTTCCATTTGTTCTCTCATCTGTTCTAGAAAACAGTCCTGCGAAGGGAGCAGAGTGAGTAACATTAGCCTCAGCGTTCAGATGGAAAAACTAACGTCCAGAGGGATGAAGGGAGTCACTTAAGGTCACAGTGTCAGTGACCAAAGCTCGGCACTGGGGACGTCAGAGTTGCAGGCTCTGCTGAGCCCACCTCTAGCGGGACGTGAACCGCTCCCGTAGGAGGAGGCAAAGGGCCACAGGAGGTGGGCCCCACCCCAGGCCCGGTCCTGCCCCCAGGCGGTGCCCACAAGGAAGTCAGCCAGCGTCAGCCCAGAGTAGGCGCAGCTGTGACGGTGGATGGCCCGGCTCCTCGCCGTGGAGTGAGGATGAGGCCATGCACTGGGGGAGCCGGCCACCCCCAGGCCCTGCCCCTGCAGGTCTCACGTTCTGGGAACCTGAGGTTCTCGGAGGCAAGCTGAAGAATTCATCCTCAGAGCTGCCGCCCAGCTGCCCCCAGGGGGCCAGCCGTCCAGGCGTGGTCTTGGAGGCTCCAGGTGGCCCGTGGGCTGGCCCAGCACGTGGACAGGGGAGCTGGGGTCGGGCAAGGCTGGCACCCCGTGTTCCTGGATGACGCGGGGAGGGGTGTTTACAGCTCAGGGCTTCCTGCTGCCGCCCATCGCCCTCTCCGTAGAAACCTCGTGGAGAGAAGCCCTAGACAGGCTTCTGGAGGGAGGCCGTGCCCCCTGCCCTGGGCCTTCGTGCCTCCCCCATCTCCCTTCCTTGGGAAACAAGTGTTAGGGGGCCCAGCCCCATGTACAGTCAGGCTGGGAAGGGCTTTGCCGTGACCTCCAGCACTGAGGTGGCCCACCCTTGGGCTTCCGGCTGCCCCACCGGTCTAGAGGGTGACTGAGTCAGAGCCTTGTCCAGACACAGGGAGGTGTTTGGAAGCAAGTGTGGAAATGGACGGTAGACATTACAGGTTTTTCTTTCCCTTTAACGTCGTTTATTTATTTATTTATTTTTTGCTCCGCAAGCCAAACCTGTGTATTCTAGGAAAACACAGACAAATATAAAGAAGGAACCAAACTATCCAGAAAGAGCCTCTCTGACACCCCTTTTGAAATGGTTCACAGATCACAGAACGTGGGTCCAAGACCGGCCCAGCTTCTCGCACTCTCCCTGGGCAGCTGGGGGGATGACAGCTCCTGCCCCCTCCCAGGGTTAACCCTGACTCAGCTGTGTCGGAGGGAGTCGTAGGGGTGGTGCTTCTAGAGCAAGGGCTTGCCCCTGCCCCGGCTCCACGCTTCCTCCTTGGTGATAGGCCCCCCACACGGGCGGGAGAATTGAGGAATGCCGAGGCCACCTTGGCTTCCTCTGAGGGGTGTCTACCCTCCACAATGGCCTTTTCAGCCGTTTTCCAAGCTCCATGATATCATGAAGCAGGACGGTGGGGAGGGGCTGGGGTTCCTGGAGGGTCTTTCAGTGACCAGACTGGGGCCACGGGGCGGGAGGTGACAGGGCGAGGACACAGCTCTGGGCTCATCCCGCGTATTAACCACAGGATCCGCCCCGTGGCCCCGGTGTGTGGGTGTTCCTGGTGCAGCTTTTCCTCGGAGGCCAACAAAGCCCAGAGGGTGAAGCTGTTTCCCCAGGACCCACGAGCCCCTTGGCCTCCAGGCAGGGCTGGTGGCTTCCAGGCAGACCCTGTGGGCACACGCGAGTGGTAACCCAGGTTGGGCCGGGCCTAGTGCGCGCGGGGGCCGTCTCCTGCGGGACCCGAGGCACCAACCCTGGCCTCGGCTTCTTTTCCAGAGCTGTGCCCCCGACACAGCCCCCCGGACTCGACGCTCCACACGCTGGTGCAGCCCGTCTCTGCCATTCTGGCCTCCGACCCCGCCAGCTGCCCCCGCTGCCAGCACGAGGCGGGCCGGCCGCCCTCAGGCCTGGGCAGCAGCAACTCGGGCCAGGAGGGCTCGGGCTCCGGGGGCTCGGGCGACGGCGAGGACGAGGCCGGTGGGCACGGGGCCCGGAGCGGTGAGGATGGGGCCTCCTTGGAGCTGGAGAAGGAGGACGAGGAGGGGCGGGCGGACGGGGCTGCCTGGCTGTGCGGAGACGTGTGGCGGGAGACGCGAGCCAAGCTGCGGGGCATCGTGGAGAGCAAGTACTTCAACCGGGGCATCATGATGGCCATCCTGGTCAACACCATCAGCATGGGCATTGAGCACCACCAGCAGGCGAGTGTCGGGAGGCGGGGCCCACGGGGGCCTGTCGAACGCCGCCGTCTGTCTGTCTTCCCCTGACCTGCGGCCCCTTCAGCCACGTGACCTCAGTGCCCAGCCCAGGGCCAGGCACAGAGGGGGCGGAGCTCAGGGTCAACAAGTGACCGAATGGCCCCTTGGAGTGTGGACGGGGGGATGGGGTTCCTTTCCCTCTGAGCCTCCCAGCGTGGACACCAGGTCCCCCACGACCCATCCCCCGCCAGTCCCTGCAGACTCCTAACTTCCATTTGTCGCCTCTCCATGTGACCCTCCCCAAAACGGCTGGAGTGGTCTTTCCAGAGGCTGGGAGCGCCCCTGCCCCCAAACTTCCAGAGCCCCCGCTGACCTTGGCACAAAATTCAGATTTTCCACTGATATTCAAGGCCCTTTGTGCTCCACCTGCGGCATATTGATACCTTCCGCAGGTGGGACGTCCTCCTGCCCCTCACGCCCCCGACTTACTCCCCGCCTCACCACAGCCCCACGGCACTGAGGGGCCCCAGGGGTGCCCTGCGAAGGCTGTCCCCCATCTCCCTTCTTGGCCAAACCTGTGGTTTCTTCTGTCTTCAGCTCTGGGTGCGTGGGGTGCAGGGAGGGTGTTGGCTGCGTTGATTGGTGTGTCCCAGGCCCCCTAGGCCATCGGGGGTACTGCTGGGGGTTCACAGGTGAGATGAGTTCAGAGAAAGGGTCCCCAATGGGGGATAGCACATGGAGGAGGGCATGGCTTCTGGGAAGTAGCAGGAGCACAGGGAGGATGTGTACAAGAAGGTCTTTGTGGGGACACAGAATGGAGGGCTCTGGGGGCTTCGCACAGATGTCCCCAATCCATAGGTCACACCCTGGGTGACAGCCTGGACAAGTCCAGCCCTGGATCCATTTGGAAGAACATCATTTTCTGCCTCCCACTGTCCCCCAGCTGCTAGGTGGGGTCCCTCCGTTAAGCTGCACCCCTTTCCTATGGGGCACTCCACCTGGCAGTTGGCGACCCTGAGGCCCAGGGAGGGGATGTCACTGGCCCAAGGTCCCATAGCCAGTCAGGGGCCGAATTTGAACCCACATCTTTGTGTGGCAAGACTGACACCACCGCAGAGTTTAGGGTTTCGACGCCTCCTTGGCTTCCCCGTGGCCCTCTTTCTGCAGCCCCTCCCCCCTGTGCCCCGTGTGGGCCACACTCTCACGTCCCTCTTCATTTGCTCACCAGGCACAGGCGTCATTCAGTTTACTTAAATGCGGCCCCTGGGGCTGCCGCCACACTCTGCGTGGAGCTGCCTGTTTGCCAGTTATTCTGGCTTAACTAAGTGTCTCTGGGGAGGGCTGGGGAGGCTTTCTGCAGGGTAAAGCTGGTGAGACAGGCAGGCTGGACCCCCTCGCCTAGGGTCCAGCCTTCTGGCCTTTGCCTGGCCCAGCATCCCCGGGGAAGGCCCCACAGGGAACCTGCACTGTTGGGGTGCTGGCTCTAGCTTCTGGGTGGGGCAGCACCAAGGGTGCCTGTCACAGTCCTGCTACACCAGGGCCTGAGCACCATCCCTGCCAGTGGCTTGTGGAACCAGCTCGCCAGAGCCAATTTTCTCATACTCAAGGATTTTGCAAGCCCATCGTTATAAACAGTTGGTAGCTTGAAACTGGCCATGGTGGGAGTATTTACACCATGGAAATTGACATACGCTGCAAATCAGGGCTGTATTTTTCAGAGGCCCGTTTGCCAGTGTACTACTGGTTCCTGCCTTCCCAGCCATCCCTCCATGGCCAAACACGGTGGCCAGGGTGGCTCCAACCTCTGGGTCCAGCTTCTCCCTCTCTCTGCAGCCCCAGCCTCAGGCCAGGCTATGGTCCCTGCCCAAGCCTCCTCAGGGTCTTCCTGCCTGGCCTGTCCCCCCTCACTCCTTCTGCCCCGTCCTTTTGGGCAAACTTTCTTTTTTTTTTTTTTTTTTTTTTGCGGTACGCGGGCCTCTCGCTGCTGTGACCTCTCCCGTTGTGGGGCACAGGCTCCGGACGCAGAGGCTCAGCGGCCATGGCTCACGGGCCCAGCCGCTCTGCAGCATGTGGGATCTTCCCGGACCAGGGCACGAACCCGTGTCCCCTGCATCGGCAGGTGGACTCTCAACCACTGCGCCACCAGGGAAGAGGGCAAACTTTCTAGCCTCCGGACGGGGGAGCCTCTTCTCTCTGGCACCGTAGGACCCCTCTTGGTCCCCCCACTGGGTTGCCCTCAGCAGGTGCTCTCTGCCCCTTCAAAGGATCCTCCCCGGCCTTCTCATCCACAAGCAGGTGCCCTAACTTCGTGCCCTTTCCGTCATAAGGATTGGCTCCCTGGCACCAAGTGCCAGGCCGCGAGCCAGCCTGGTGTATTGAGTCCTCACAACCATCCTCAAGACAGGTATTAACAACCCCCCTCCGCCCCCCCCGCCCAATCCCAGCCACACTCTGAAGACCACCACCAGAGAGCTGCAATTTGCCGCTCCAGGTCTGGGCTCCATCCCTGGTTCTGCTGTCGGCTGGTAGGGTGGCCTTGGGCAAGTCACTTGGCCTCCTTCGGCCAGTGTCCCCCATCTGGAAATGGGCACAGAGACCCCCTACTCCCAGAGTAGCTGGGAGGGTTCGATGCATTCAGAAGCCTGGCGCATAGTAGGTGCCCACTCGTCAAGAAAGATTTGTGACTCTTTTGTTGGAGCCTTACACCACCACCCTTGGGGTAAGTTTACCAGCTGGCGTCTGGAGCCTCAAAGAATTATTAATTAAGGAAAAAGTGAGGGGGAGGGAGAATTTTAAAAATACTCTCTTTAAAGCAGCTCTGAGCGGCAGCCATTGTTTGGCCAAGCTCTGCGCAGGGCCTGCTTGTGGGGGGCGCAGGAAGTTCTGCTCCTCGCCCCTGGCTCCCAGACGCTGCTGGCAGGAAGCCCTCCGCCCCTGAGGTTGTTCTGAGCAGCCCCTGAGGTGCTGCCTGCAGAGAGAGGCGGCCCAGGGCTGCCAGGGGGCAGGGAGAAAGGGGGGAGCTGGAGGAGAGGCCGGTGAACGCTCGCAGCGCCTCTCCCGCGGAGCAAGTGACCGCAGAGGGAGGCATCGTGGCGGCCCCTGCCGGCAGGGAGGTTGGTGTGGCCACCGGGTGGGGGCCCGGGGGGGCCGGTGGTGAGGGCAGGACAGAGCCTGGGCATTGCTTTCCGGCTCCGTCTGTGAAGTGGGGCCACCCCGGCCTCTGTGGTCACAGGTGCTCGAATGAGAGGTGAGACTGTGGGTGCCCGTGGTCTTTAGGTGGCCACTGCTGCTAAAATCACAAGGGAGTGTCACCAGGTTCCTCGTGGCCACAGCTACTCCTTGCAGGGACTGGCCTAGGAGGAGGTGACAAGGGAAAGTGGGGGTCAGCCAGGCAGTGGCCTGTGTGTGACCCATGAGGTGTTCAGATGTTGCAGAAGTCAGCATAGCCCTGGAGGGGAGTGGGCCCGGAACAGTCTGTGACTGAGGCTGGGTGACAGGCAGGTGGGCGGGGTCGGCTTGGGCAGCCAGATTTCTCTGTCATCATTTGCTGTCACATATCTTACCAGTGTGATCCCCTCGGCAGCCCCCGGGGCAGGCGGGGCGAGTGTCTTGTCCCCACTGGGCAGATGGGGAAACCGAGGCTCAGAGAGGCGGACTGGCTTGCCCAGCGTGATGCGGTGAGAAGCTGAGATGCTGAGGCTGAATTGGAGGTTCCAGGAAGCCGACGGGAGGGTGTGGGGAGGCACTGCTCCTGGGAGCAGCCTCTCTCAGCCCCTCCCTCTCCCAGCATTCGCCCGTCCCGGCCCATGACTCGTCCGGAGCTGTACCAGGCTGTCCTGGAGCTAGAGGATGCTCACCACGTCGGACAGCAAAGAGAGGGTCAGGCTTTATTCTCTTTTCAGCAGTCTCAGCAAGTCACTGCCAAGCCAGATCTGGGGTGACTCTGGGAAGAGGAAGATGGAGTGGCTCAGTACCTGACATTCCAGCTCTGTGAGGACTTAGGGGAGAGAGACACCAACATGAGCTGCAGTTGGGGAAGGCTTCCTGGAGGTGATGGCACTGGAGATGGATCCTGAAGGACGACTGGGATTTCATTAGACAAAGAAGGGACAGATGCAGGAGCATGGGCATTCCTACGAAAGACCCTGAGCCCTCAAGGAGGATGTGCACCTGGGGCAGGGCAGACAGCCCAAGAGGCCAGGGGCTGTCAGACCATGAAGGGTCTTGAGACTGGCTTTATCCTTAGGGCAGTGGGGAGCCGTGGAAGGCTTGTAAGCAGGGCAGTGACCTGTCCATGCTGAACTGGAGGCTGAAGTCAGAAGTGTGGTGCAGGTGAGGGCACCTGGGCCATGGGGAGGTGGGGCGGGCCAGAGGGAGGAGACCTGGGTTTGAGATCGGATTTTACCGCTGCCTGGCTGTGGCCAGGGACAGTCACTTCTCTCTGAGCCTCAGGTTTCCTGGCTGTAAAATGTGGATACTATAGGGTAATATTTGAGCTTAGACGGGATAATCCGTGGAAAGTGCTCAGCACCGCCTGGCACATGGGAGGTGTTTCAACACCAGCTGCCATTGTTATCATGAGAATGATGTTGGGCTCAAGGGGTTCCTGGGGGCAGCTTAGAGACCCCTGTCCAGCTGGGCCCTTATCTGGCCCTGCAGAAGTGGCCAGAGGCTGGGTAGCTGGGCCTCCCAAGCCTGGCGTCCAGCAGGAATGAGCTGGTCCTGCCCCTGCCCCGTCTCCCTCTGCTTCTGGCCTCACCTTCAGGTTGCAGCCCCTCCTCAACGGCCCTCTATCCTCCTGCCTCTGGCTTAACCTGGTTTTTCTGCCCTTCGGCACCTCCTCTTCCATGGGGTGGGCCTTTGCCATCTCCAGCCACCTCTCTGCAGTCTCTGCCTGTCCGTCTGTCTGTCTGTCTGCCTGCTCTCTCACTTTCTGGCTCTGTCTCTGACTCACAGTGTCATGATCTTGGTCTTTCATTATGTGTTTATCTCTGTTTTTCTCTCTCTGTCTTGTCTCTCTCACACCCTGCATTTGCTTGTCTGTCTATCAGTCCACCTCTCTTCCGAGTCTCTCTTTCTCCATCTCTCTCGTGGCTGCCCTGTCCCTCTCCACATACCACCCCCTTTGGTCTCTCACTCACTGTGTATTTGTCAATCTCTCTCTCCTGCTCGCTGTCTCTCTCAGAAAAATGCTCGTAGGAGTGATGGATGGTCCATTAGAAAAAGATTAACAGGTGTGCGCTCGACTAGAGAAACAGCTCTTGCGAGGGAGGAGGGGAGCAAGTGGGTGACCTACCTTTCGGGGAGAGCAGAACTGCAGGCTCCGCATCTGTGTCAGGTGGGCGGGAGTGTGTGTGCAGTGCGTGTGGCCCTGAGCAGGGCAACTGCCATTACGGCCTGTCAGCGTCCAAATCTTTCACCTCTGTTTTGGGGGGCTAGGAAATTGGTAGCTCTGAGGAGCGCCTGGGCCCCGGCTCGGCCGGGGATGCCGGGCCCCAGCCCCTCCCCCACTGGGGGCCTCTCTCAGGGTCCCACTCCCCTTTTGGGACCATTTTGTGAGTCAGATGTAATTACAGATGGAAATGGTGCCTTCTCCTTTTATCTGGCCTTGAGAGGAGCCGGCAGTATTATTAGATTTCCCAGGCACCAGGCGGAAAGCGGGAGGGCTGGGTTGTTATTTTTTTCTCTTCTCCTTTTGGCCCAAGTGGAATCAAAGTCAGGTGCCTGAGGCCCTGTTGCTCGGTGCGGGGTGGGGGGTGGGGCGTTGGGGGCGGGTGGCTGGGCTGGGGTGGGCGGTGCTGATGCTGGGAACTCTCCCGCCTCCCAGCCCGAGTTCGGGCTGGTCTCTTTGCCTGGACAACCTTTTCTTCTCCCTGTCACCCACTCCCCCTCTCGGCTTTGAGGTCTCCCCGAGATGTCACTCTCTATAGGAAGCTGCTCCTGACTCCGCTGCCCTGTTCCCCCAAACCACCCTCAAGTTCCCTCTGTTTTTGTCACCGCCGGGTGGTTTGTTAACTCGCACGATGGGCTTTGCCGGCGGAGACTGCACCTCTCAAGGGCAGGAAGAACGCGCTGATTCATTCACCACCGCCCACCCTGGGCAGCACAAGCCCGGCCCCTGACGGATGCTTGGGAGGCCTGTGGAGTGCATGCAGTGATGAACAAGTGGATGATGGATGGACGAGTTTGGGGAGGTGTGGGTGTGGATACCAGGAGATCAGTTTGGAGTCTGACTTGGTGGCTCTGCCACAGCCTTGCCGGGTGGCTCTGAGCAAGGCAGTTCCCTTCTCTGAGCCTCAGTTTCCTCATCTGTAAAATGGAGTTGCTAACAGTGGCCTCACAGATCGACTGTCAGTAACTGTGTTGGGGTCGAGCTCAACACGGGCACATGTTCAGGCCTAACAAATGGCCCTTCCCTTCTCTGTGATTCAGGCGGGAACAAGCTGGCCCAGGGTGAGCAGAGACCAGGCACTTCACCAGTCCTGGCGGGGCCAGGGCTGGGGGAGGGGCAGGGAGAGAAGGGGCTGGAGCCTTGTATGGCCCTCATCTTACGCCATTCCCTCGTTTTATGGATGAGGAAACTGAGGCCCGGGCTGTTGCGGGGAGGACCTGTAACCCCACCCCCAGTCGTGGCCAACAGGGTGGCCTGTTTCATACACTGGGGTTCCTTGGGTGGTCCCACTTGCAGGGGTGTCACCTACTGCTAATAACCAGCAAGTAAATAGCTCCAGGGGCAGAGGTTGGGTCTGCGGCCAGAGGGGCCAGTCTCCCTCTGAGCAGCTGGTGACTTTGACCCTTAACCTCTCTGGGCCTTCGTGTCCTCCTCTGAGAAGCGGGAGAAGTAAGCCCCACTGACCAGGTGGACAGGTGGATTGAGAGCCGTGGTGGCACACAGTAGGTGCACGGTCTCTGTCCTCCCTTCCCAGGGCAGATGGTCTCCAGCCACCCGTAATCCTGAGATGCCATTGCTAAGGAAGGAAGGAGGTGAGGGGAAGGCTGTGTAGGGAGGTCTGCACAGGCAGGGGTTAAGGGTGGAGACTTGGAGCCAGGCTGCCTGGGTTCAAACCCTGGCTCTGCCCCTTACTAACTGTGCAGTCTCGGGCAGGGGACTGGCCTTCTCTGAACCTGCTTCATATGCATAATGGACTCTCGTGAGGGACTAAGTTACATGATGCCTGTGAAGTGCACAGGGCAGGTCCTGCACGTGCTCCCAAAATGGGTTAGGGTCGTGGGCAAACGGGGTTTCCGCAGCCACTGGTTTGCCTCCTTGTCTTGCTCTGTGTCTAGCCATGTAACCTCTGGCTTGTTTTTGAGCCTTAGTTTCCTTATCTGTAAAATGGGTATCATAATGTGACCCTTAGTGTGCAGTACCAGCATCATTGCCAACTTGGTGGAAGGTTAGCCCCACGTGTTCCCATCTCAGTGGACCTCTCAAGACAGCAGAGATGAGGCAGAGTTGTAGGTTTCTTGAGGCCAAGTGCAGGGGGAGGATGGAGCTCTGGCAAGGACACTGACCTGCAGGTCGTGGAGCCGGGGTGGCAGAGCCAGGCCTTCCCGGAGGTTCTAGAGCTGATGGGTATCCCGGCAGCCCTCTGGCCTGACCGGGTCCCCGTTCCCTTCCCCAACACCCCCATAGCCCGAGGAGCTGACCAACATCCTGGAGATCTGCA
Source organism: Phocoena sinus (assembly GCF_008692025.1). Lineage (NCBI taxonomy): Eukaryota > Metazoa > Chordata > Mammalia > Artiodactyla > Phocoenidae > Phocoena > Phocoena sinus. The sequence goes on along the minus strand of NC_045772.1, from coordinate 9,003,942 downwards.
ACGTGGTCTTCACCAGCATGTTCGCCCTGGAGATGCTGCTGAAGCTGGCTGCCTTCGGGCTCTTTGACTACCTGCGGAACCCCTACAACATCTTCGACAGCGTCATTGTCATCATCAGGTGCCAACCTCCCCCGCTGACCCCAATCCCGCCCCTAGCCTGTGGGCCTAGAAACAGAACGGGGTGGGAGGGGGATTGAATGCACTGACCCCAGCCAGTAAATGAAGTACGTAAGATCAAAGGAAGCTAATTACACTGAAATGCAGTTATCAAAAAATTTGAAAATTTGTGATTTAGCAGTGTATGCACTTCTGGATTAATTCATTAAATAGCAAGATCCAGCAGTGGGTCCGTGACTACCATCATTCCAAAGAGAGGATGAGTATGAGTGATATCTGGAAACACGTGTATCGGCTGTCATGTGGTAGAAAAGTGTCAGTGATTTCGATTGGCCACGAGGCCACAGGAAGTGCTAATTCTCTGCCACGAGGCCACAGGAAGTGCTAATTCTCGGCCACGAGGCCACAGGAAGTGCTAATTCTCTACCACGAGGCCACAGGAAGTGCTAATTCTCTGCTGTTTGTTGCTGACGTTCATAATCAAAAGAATGTTAAATCTCAAAAAAGAGGTCAGTGATATTTACGCGCCATAGACTTCTTGCGGGGGGTGGTCCATGGAATCCAGGTTCAGAGCCCCGGCTTCAGGGTGCCGCGAGCCGCAGTGACCCGTGAAACAATACCCATTGGATGAATGAGTGAACGAATGGAAGCCGTCCGTCTCTCCGCCCACCTGGCCCCTCCTTCTTGCTCTGCCCTCGTCTCCTGCCGGCCTCGCTCTGACCCTTCCTGCCTCTCTCCCCCGCCCACCCCGCCCGGCGGGCTGCAGCGTCTGGGAGATCGTGGGGCAGGCGGACGGCGGGCTGTCGGTGCTGCGGACCTTCCGGCTGCTGCGGGTGCTCAAGCTCGTGCGCTTCATGCCCGCGCTGCGGCGGCAGCTCGTGGTGCTCATGAAGACCATGGACAACGTGGCCACCTTCTGCATGCTGCTCATGCTGTTCATCTTCATCTTCAGGTGAGTCCCGCCCACCCTGGGGCCACACCTGCGGGGGCTGCCAGGCCCCTGGGGGAGCGTGGCTGGTTGAGCTTCTCCGGGCAACAGCCCAAACCTGGATACGAATCCTGGCGCCATCACTTAATCCCCTATGGCTCCGGGCGAGTACTGCCCCTCTGAGCCTCTGTGTTCACGTCTGTAAAATGGGACCAACGCTGGCCCCTCCCATCTTAGTGGGTGGTTCTGAGAATGAAACAAGGTGGGTGGGCAGAGAGCTCTGTGTGTGTGAGTCCCTCGAGCCACCTCTGTCTCTCCCCCAGCATCCTTGGGATGCACATCTTTGGCTGCAAATTCAGCCTCCGCACGGACACGGGAGACACAGTCCCTGACCGGAAGAACTTCGACTCCCTGCTGTGGGCCATTGTCACGGTGTTCCAGGTGAGCCCCCGCATGTGTCCATGGGTGTCTGGGGAAGGGAGTTCTCCCAGGATCACTTTTTGGAGGTGCCCCCAGCCTCAGAGAATCCAGGGGAGAGCAGTGGCCTGACAAAGAGGCCCCTCAACCCCGGCCTCCAGTGGCCAGGCTGGCGCAGCGCTGGCTCTGGGAGCTGGACTGATTGCCCGGTGCCCGTCCCCACCCCCTCGCTCCTGCCCTGAGACCGTGGGGTTAGGATTCTTCCCTGAGACTGTTTCCTCACGTGTGCTGTGGCCATGGTTGAGTGGGTGTGTACACACAGGTGTGGTGGGGGCAGAAGGAACAAGGGGAGAAGGCAGGGGGGCTTGTGCCCTGGGTGGTGGGATACGGTGCTGAGAGGGTGGGGCTGGGGAGCAGCCAGGAGGGAGCACCGGTCCGTGGGGCGCACGTGTCAGGGCAGGAGTGTGTGACATAGGCCTCGAGGGTATGGGCGGGCCGGGCAGCAGGAAGAGGTGTGTGTGTGTGTGAGCACACATACACATGCACGTGCATGATTCTGCGGCTCTGCCCCCAGCTAGGGCCATGGTTTTCGAGGACCCTGGGTGTGCCCGAGCGTGTGTGAGAGGATGCTGTAGGTGCTCATGGGCTGCGGCGTGCCTGCACCTAGGGCACCCAGTGGGCTGGGGGGCCTGGAGATACTCAGGGGCTGAGCTGTCATCCCCCTTCCCTGCACAGATCCTTACCCAGGAGGACTGGAACATCGTCCTCTACAATGGCATGGCCTCCACCTCCCCCTGGGCCTCCCTCTACTTCGTTGCCCTCATGACCTTCGGCAACTATGTGCTCTTCAACCTGCTGGTGGCCATCCTGGTGGAGGGCTTCCAGGCGGAGGTGACTGTGGCCCTGGTGGAGGAAGCACCCCTCTGGGGCCTGCACAAGACTGGGCGGGGGGTGGTCTGGATGGAGGAGGACTGCGATTCAAACATCTAGCAGGCAACAGGTCTCCAGAGGAGGGGGTTGCCAGTGAGGTGATGAGCTTCCCATCACAGGAGGCATGCAAGTGGGGGGGGGGATCTGCATCTAGGATCCCTGCCTCTCCCCCAGGGGTGTAGGCCTAGGCTTCTCCATCTGTGAGATCCTAAAGTCCCCAAGATCTGGGATTCTGGATCCTGCCTCCTTCATTTTCTGAGGCTTTGGGGACACTTACAATCAGGCAGATGTGGGTTTGTGGCCTAGGTCCTCGTTAGCTTCTCGCTTCCATTTTCTGAGCCTCAGTTTCCCCATCTGTAAAATGGGGGGTGGTGAAAACACCCATTGAAAAATTCAGGAGGGAGGGAAGGGCTAAGCTGACTTTTGTTCCAACGTGAGGGACGGTCTCCCAGGGCGACGCCAATCGCTCCTACTCGGACGAGGACCAGAGCTCATCCAACATGGAGGAGTTTGACAAGCTCCAGGAGGGCCTGGACAGTGGCGGAGGTAAACGGACCTCCACTCGTCACCTAGGAGGCCAGGACTCTTCCCCAGATCTAGTTGGGCAGAGGGCACAGCATCTGGTTTCCCCTCAAGCCAAGGCTCAGGACTGCTAATTCTCTATGGTTTGTTGTTTACATTTATAATTGAAAGAATTGCTAAATCGCCAAAGGTCAGTGACATTCATGGCTCTCCTGAATTCTAGCCACAGGGGTGGCTGCAGCCCACCCTCACCCCTCCATACCGCTGGCCTGTAGCGAAGAGCCTTGGGCTTCAGCATGCCTGGGTTTTGTTTAGCACCACTGCGCAGCTTGGAAGAAACCTCCCAGCCCATGCTGTGTCCTTCTCAGTAACGGGGCTAAGCAGGCTCTGCCTTCTTCCTGCACTGGGCATGGGAGTGAGGTTCCTATGTTGGGTGAAGCTCGGAGCTGGCCCTGAACACAGAAGGCAAGGGATCCACTCATCCAAAAATAAAGCTGAGAGCCTTGCAAATGGGGCAGAGGGGAGGCACGTGTGACGGGGTCCAAGCAGGAGGACTTCCTGGTGGAGGAGGTCTCTCCAGAAAAACTTCATTTCTGTTACTGTCCCTGTCTGTTTCTTTGTCTCATGGCTTCTTTTGCTCTTGTTCTGTCCTCTTGTCTGCTCCTCCCTCTGTCTCTATCTGAACCCTCCAGATCCCAAGCTCTGCCCAATCCCCATGACCCCCAATGGGCACCTGGACCCCAATCTCCCACTGGGTGGACATCTGGGCCCCACTGGGGCTGCAGCATCCGCCCCCCGCCTCTCGCTGCAGCCAGACCCCGTGCTAATGGCCTTGGGCTCCCGCAAGAGCAGTGTCATGTCACTGGGGAGGGTGAGCTACGACCAGCGCTCCCTGGTGAGTCCTCATGGGGTGCTCTGGTTGGCTACTCCCTGCTGGGTGTGTGCTGAGGGACCCTGAGAAGTGTCTGCCAGTCCAGCCTCATACTGGTACCTAGGCTTAGGGCACCAGACTGCCCAGCCAGAAACAGGCAGGGACCATGTCTGTTGCATTCCTGGGTGCCCAGGGACAGAGCAGGACCTGGCAACAAGGAATGAGTGAGTGAATGAATGAATGAATAGTGCCAGTGGGTCTGGTGTAGAGAGGTGGGTTTTTGTTTTAGCAGCTATGTGTAGGGTTGAGAGCTGGACCTTGGGGTTGGGCAGACCTGAGCTTGTATCTGGCCTCTGCCACTGCCAAACTTTGTACCCATGACCAAGTTACAGCCCTTCTTGAGCCTCAGTTTCCCTTCCTGTAAAATGGGAAGATGCCCTGACTTACTGTACTGTTATCAAGGGAAGGGAGGTGGCAGGAGGGACATAGCCACACAGTGGAGGTACCCGTGTGTCTGTAGATGTGGATGGAGTGAGAGGCAGAGCAAGGAGAGGACCTCTGGGGTCTAGCCCCTTCTGTCGCCCACTGGCCAGGTGGGCAACCCTCTTTGGGCCTCAGCGGGTGTGCAGGCTCCCTTCAGTCACAACCGTGGGTGTGTGTGGTGGCGCTGACCGGAGCCCCGGGCTTCCTCCCAGTCCAGCTCTCGGAGTTCCTATCACGGGCCGTGGGGCCGCAGTGGGGCCTGGGCCAGCCGTCGCTCCAGCTGGAACAGCCTCAAGCACAAGCCACCATCGGCGGAGCACGAGTCCCTGCTCTCGGCGGCGGAGCGCAGCAGCGGTGCCCGGGCCTGCGAAGGTGCCCGGGAGGAGGCGCCACTGCGGGCCGCGCCCCCGCACGCCCTGCACGCCCCGCACGTCCCGCACGCCCACCAAGCGCAGCATGGTCCCCACCTGGCGCACCGTCACTGCCACCACCGCCGGACGCTGTCCCTCGACACCAGAGATTCGGTGGACCTGGCCGAGCTGGTGCCCGCCGTGGGCACCCACCCACGGACTGCCTGGAGGGCGGCAGGCCCGGTCCCCGGGCACGAGGACTGCAATGGCAGGATGCCCAGCATCGCCAAGGACGTCTTCACCAAGATGGACGACCGCCGGGATCCCGGGGAGGACGGAGAGGAGATGGACTACGTGAGTGCGCGAGGCTCTGGGGGCCACGGAGGGGACCACGAGGAGGTCAGCTGGGATGCAACGGGGAGTGGTCGAGGGGTGGCGCTGGAGTGGGAGGGACCGACAGGGGTCCTGCCTAAGGGGGACCCTGGCCATGGGGAGAAGGCTTCAGGTGGGTGAACAGGGGACGGGGCCGGAGCACCTCTGAGCTGGGCCCGCCCCTGTGAGAGAAGCCCTCCCTGACCGCCCTGGGTGGGGTGAGGGTTCTGGTCTTGCTGGGAGAGTTCGGAGGTCATCCAGTGGCCCCACTTTGCTGGATGGTCAGGGTGGGTGGATATGAGCGGCTCTGGGCAGCGCTGACCCGCCAGCACCCCGTCCTCCCCTTGCCAGACTCTGTGCTTCCGCGTCCGCAAGATGATTGACGTCTACAAGCCTGACTGGTGCGAAGTCCGCAAGGACTGGTCTGTCTACCTCTTCTCCCCCGAGAACAGGTGGGCAGGGCCAGGCTCAGGGTGGCGTTAGAATAGGGGGTTGACAGGTTTGGGAGGGAGAGATTTCTGCCAAGCCAAGCAGGGCCATTGGCAGGGCGCGGTGGGGAGGTAGGGGGCGGGCGGGTGGTTTCCCATACCCCAGAGGGCCTTCCCGGCCCTGTAGTGGAGGGTCTGCTGGGGAGGAAGGGGTTCGTGTGGGGGCTTTCCCGGGCAGCTCCTCTAGTCTAGGCCATCCTGTGCTGGGCACCAGGTTGGATAAATCTTCCGGTAACCTGGGGTGCTTCCATCTGGAGGGGGGCATCCGAAGGCTTCCTGGGGGAGGAGGCCTTTGTGCTGGGCTTTGGAGGCAGATAGCGTTCTGTAGATGAAGGGGTGGTAAGGAGGGGGAGGCTGGTCCAGGTGGAGGGAGCAGCCCGAGGGAAGGCCTGGGGGCAGAAGCTGAGGGTATCAGACAGTGTGTCCACGCAGCCAGAGGACAAGGCTTAGAGATTCGGGCCAGTGTTTGGAAAGCTTTGCCGGGGCTAGGCGGGTGCCAGGAGCTTGCAGTGTGGTCAGCAGAGGTGGCTTCAGGTGGGCCTCCTGGGCAGAGACCTAAAGCCGCCACCTGTTGAGTGGCCAAGAGAAAAGAAGGGTCAGCTTCCTCCAGGCCACTCTGGTCCTCATGTGTTCCTGGGGCCTTCCTCCTGGCCAGGGTAAGGGGCAAACTGACACTCACGTGGCTCCCTGCCCACCCTGCCCAGGTTCCGCGTCCTGTGTCAGACCATCATCGCCCACAAGCTCTTCGACTATGTCGTCCTGGCCTTCATCTTCCTCAACTGCATCACCATCGCCCTGGAGCGGCCCCAGATTGAGGCCGGCAGCACCGTGAGTGGCTGGGGCTTTCGGGTGGTGGAAGGAGTGCGGCAGAGGGACAGGTCCCCAGGGCCTGCTGAGGGACAGCATGGTGGGCTGAGAAGGTTGGAGAGCCCAGCGAGACCGGATGCCATGGAGGGAGATGTGGCCGGGAGCTTGCCTCTGGAGAGGGGGCCGCCTCCTTGGACTGTGAAGTGGCGGCCTCTCCTGGGTGCCCCTTGGCTGAAGGCAGAGGCTGACCGATGCTGGGAGACCCTGGATCCACGGCATCTCCTGGTTCTTTCAGGAACGCATCTTCCTCACTGTGTCCAACTACATCTTCACAGCCATCTTTGTGGGCGAGATGACACTGAAGGTACCTGGCTTCACCTGGGACCTCTCCTCCCCCTGGCCCAGCCCCGCTCAGCTTGTCACCCACCTGCCCCTCAACAGCATTCCACAGATGGTCTTGGAGGCTCACCCCCACTTGGTCCCAGCCACTGGGTTGGGCTCCTAGGACTGGGGAAGGCGGGATGCGGTCAGCTTCGTGCCCGCTGCCCAGGAGCTCACAACCCATTTCCAGTGTCGTGGAGGTACCTGCTGGAGGTGCAGGGCACAGCGGTAGGGTTCTATCTAGGATGCTTCCCAGAGCCCATGGCTTCAAATTGGGTTAACCAGATGTGCGGGGAGAAGGGCATGGGGTGCTTCAGGGAGTGGCTCCCTGGGTAGAGGGAGACCTATAGCCCGCCTTCAGAGGGGGCGGCAGGGCACGTGTCCACTCCAGCCCACTGCTCCCGGCTCTCCCACGCCTACCTGGCTCTGCCCCTCGCCCATCTGATCTCGCTCCACCCTCCCGAGGAGTCTGGCTGACCCCACCCATCGCCCCTCCCCCAGGTGGTGTCGCTGGGCCTGTACTTCGGTGAGCAGGCGTACCTGCGCAGCAGCTGGAATGTGCTGGATGGCTTCCTTGTCTTCGTGTCAATCATCGACATTGTGGTGTCCCTGGCCTCGGCCGGGGGAGCCAAGATCCTGGGGGTCCTCCGGGTCCTGAGGCTGCTACGCACCCTACGACCCCTGCGGTGAGGACCCTCGCATCCGAGGATGGGGGAACCCTGCACTGTCCAAGGAAGCCCCCAGGGTCTAAGTGAACCCCTCAGTCTGGCCACCCACACCCACTCAGCCCTCCATAGCATGTGCCCAACACCAGCTGAGCAGGGCCAGGGTCACACCTGTGGGCCCCGCTCCTGGGGGAGGAGCCTGGAGCAGGTGCTGGAAGGCGGGGGCTGAAGGTGGCCCCCAGGGCTGCTACCCACTCCCTGTGTGCCCTTGGTGGCTCACTGCCATCTCTGGGCGTTAATATCTAGAGGAGGGTGTGGTGTGGATCCCAAGGGGTTGGGGTCAAAGCACAGTGTCTTGCTGTTCATATAGATCTGGAGCCTGGGAGCCTCTGCTCTGGTGACTCTGGGCCTAGCAGGGGTTGTCTACAGGCCTGGCTGACGGCTGACGGTACCCTTGCCCGCTTCTTGCCTGCAGTGTCATCAGCCGGGCACCTGGCCTGAAGCTGGTGGTGGAGACGCTCATCTCCTCCCTCAAGCCCATCGGCAACATCGTCCTCATCTGCTGTGCGTTCTTCGTCATCTTCGGCATCCTGGGGGTGCAGGTGAGGGGCACCCAGGCTGGGCAGGGCATGGCGGGGGGCTCTGCAGTCGGGGAAGAGGCTCCACACTCCTGCCCAGTTCTCCAGACCTTGTGCCAGGCGGCCCTAGTGGAGCAGCCATGGTCCCTGCCAGCAGTTAGCTCCCATTCCAGGGAGGGAGACAGACACGGCCCAAATGGCTGACTGCAAGGCAGGCTGGGTAAATGGGAGCACAGGGGTGGGCTGGGGACAGTGGGGAAAACGCCTGAAGGAGGTGGCCTTGGCACTGGGCCTTGAAAGACAGGAGGTTTGGGCAGGTCACGGTGGGGGGAAGGTGTGTCAGGGGCAGATGGGCAACGTGTGGGGAGGCGGGACCAAGCAGGGCACGTGTGGAGAGAGAGCCCCGGGGCTACGGCTGGCATGGAGAGATGAGCCGGGCCGAGTGGGGAGAGACCTGGAATGGCAGCTAAGGAGTTGGGGCTTGGCTCCTCTGGGGTAGGGGTCATGGAGGGTCTCTGACCCAGGCAGGGCCTTGAGCTGACTCAGATGTGGGGTTGGGGCCCAGCCCGGGTATAGAATGAGGCCTCGAGGAGGGACAGCGAGTAGTGGGGCAGATCACAGAGTGTGTGTTGGGGGGTAGCCAGAGTGACCTGGGCCTTCTGCGGTCTGAGCTGCTGCTGAGACCCTATTTCTTGAGGGTCTGAACCCTGTGCTGAGGCCCCCAGGCTCCCCACCTGGTCCTGTGTTTGGGGCTGTAGGTTTGGAGGAACCCCGTGCACAGGTGTCCTTTGGGGTTGCTGAGAGATTCACAGCGTGGCCTCCTGGGCAGAACGGCTTGGTGTGGACCCTGTGTGGACAGTGGCCTTGTCGCTTCCAGGCAGTTGACATGGAGAGGGCTTGGGTCCCTAGAGAGGGTCCCTTTACGTCTCTCTGTCTCTCGGGGATGTACAGGCAACTTTCTCGCGTGGAGTCACTGCCCGAATCCCCAGTGTGGGTACTGGTGTCTGATCTCTGGGGTCTGTGGAAGAGCTAAGAATCAGACAGACCAGGGTGTGAAGCTTGGCTCTGCTCCTTCTTAAACCTCAAATGACTTTGGGAAAATCGCCCGACACCACTGGGCCTCAGTTTCCTCACTCGTGAGATGGGATGCGAGCAGCCCCGCTTCCTGCTGGGGGACTTGGAGAGACAGTGGGATGGAGTGGTTGGCTCAGGCCGTACAAGGAGGAAGTGACCCCGAGGGGCGGGGCCCTCTTCTGATTTGCACTCCCCCCACCACCCCCTGGGAGCACTGGCAAGATGGTCACTAACCCTGTGACCCGTGTCCCTGCCCCCAGCTCTTCAAGGGCAAGTTCTACCACTGTCTGGGCATAGACACCCGCAACATCACCAACCGCTCCGACTGTGTGGCCGCCAACTACCGCTGGGTCCACCACAAGTACAACTTCGACAATCTGGGCCAGGTGAGTGCCCCCTTCTGCTCTTGACCGGACCCATCCCCGGTGGCTGGGGTGACAGCTCCTTGGTGCCGACAGCCCTGGGATTACAGACCAGGCTCCAGTACCCCCCTGCCAGGGCTTCTGCTTTGCAAGCCTTGATTTCCTTTTCTGCAGAATGGGTAGGGGTAGAACTCACTTCGCAGGTAGTGTGAGGCTGAGGGACCGTGAATACAGAGTGTCCAGCAGGTGCCTGGCGTTTAGGAAGTGCTTTAGTGGACATTGGTTCCTGGCCCCCACCCCCTACCCAGGGGGGCCCTGACAGGCATTTTTGGAGTCAGCCAGACCAGGTGTGAATCCTGGCTCTGCCACTTACTGTAGGTGTGGCCCCTCTGAGCCTCAGTTTCCCTGTTGGTAAAATGGGAATGTTACAGGCCACCATACAGGCTGTGGCAGAGACTAAAGTGTATCAAGCCCCTGGCCCAGGGTGGGTTTCTTCTGCCATCACCCATCTCCTCTGGTCCCTGCTCCAGCTGGCAGGCCGGCCCCTGCCCAGTTCCTGCTTTGCCCTTGGTCCCCTCTCCTGGGGGCCTTCCAGGCTCGGCCATCTGTGTCATGTCCCAGATGAGAGCCTCCAGCTGGCTGCCTCCAAAGAGCTCCCCCCCACCCCCGAACTGCTCCTGTTTCTTGAGGGCCCACCTAGGTGACTGGGTATGACCAGCCTGGGAGTGCCTTCCCCAGTTCACACAGGAAGGGAGCAAGGATCCAACTCTGGGTGGCCCAGGGCCCGGGCCTCTCTGCTGAGGACCGTGCAACTGTATCCACTGAAGCGCTCATCCCCATGACCAGGGATTCCACTCCCCGGACCCCCTGGGAGAGGAGCTGTGGGGCCTCAGAGGGGCAGTGAGTGGCCGGGAAATGGGGTCAGAAACTGGGTCCCAGTTACCCCGCCCCTCCAGATTCTCCAGAAGTAGTACATTTTCAAGTTCTTAACAACTCAGTGATTGGTAAGACAATGTTTTACTTTTTTAATTTAAAAGATTTTTATTTTGTTCTAAGTTTTAATTATTCATTTGGCCGCACCACACAGTATGTGGGATCTTAGTTCCCTGACCAAGGATCGAACATGCGCCCCCTGAATTGGAAACGCGGAGTCTTAACCACTGGACTGCCAGGGAAGTCCCGAGACAATGTTTTAAAAGAGATGTTCCAGGAGCTGAGGGAAGCCACTGGGGGCCCTTTATGATCGTGCTCCCGACTCCCTGGCCTCAGCGCCAGGCCCAGGCCTGGCTGCTATGGAGCATCCCCAGCTCTTTCCCATTCTGGGCATGCTTGATGCCAGGCTGATGCCCGGAGACACCTGAGTAGGGTGTTCTCAGCCTGCAGAGCCACGTGGGAGGTTACGGCATGGCCTGAAACCTTGGATTCCTTGTTGGGCCACTTATCAGCAATGTGTCCTCAGGCCAGTATTGACCCGCTCTCTGCTTCAGTGCCCTCATCTGTAAATTGGGATCAGTGACAGCTGGTCTGTGATTCCAAGGTCCCAGGCTGTCTGTACTTCAGGGCTCTGTGATCCAGGGGCTCACAGGGACGTTTGCCCCTTTGTGTATGAGGGCTCCGTGTGCCTCCCTGGCCTGTCCCCTGCCCTGCCCTCCTCCTGGGCCTGAGCCCTTTCCGGGCAGCCCTTAGCACCATTCCCGCCTGGAAGGGAAGAGGATGGGTCTGGGCCCTGGGTGGGCAGGAAGGAGGGGCCGATTCAGGGCAGGAGACCTATCCTGAAGATGCTTCGGCCTGCCGTCTGTGTAGGAGCCTTGGCTGGCTGTCTCCTGGGCATCACCTCTGTTTCTAAAATCTGTTAGTTGGAGCAATTATTGCCATTTACAGGCAAAGAAGCTGGGGTCCAGAGACATTAAGTCACACAGCCAGTGAGTGGCAGAGCTTGGGCTGGTCCTGATTTCTCTCACGAGCTCCTGTTTTCAGGTGCCAGAGGCAAGCTTGGCGTGATGGTGGCAGGGCCCCACATATTTGTCAGGAACCTTCCAGTTTAAAGTCTCCGCTGACCCTCCCAGCCAGCATGGCAGGCAGTCACTGAAGTGTTAGCGCCGTTCCGTGGGTGAGAGGAAAAGGCCTCGTGAATTTTCTTGTGCAGTTAATTTCAGAGCTGAGACTGGAGCCCAGGACTCCCCGCCCAGTCTCACTCTCTTGCAGCAGTGCCTGCAGGGCTTACGGCAGGCCCACAGGGCACCCTCAGAAAAGGTTTTTTGGTTGAGGACACAGCTCTGCCCTGGACTTGGGGAAGGTCTCGTCCCTCTGCCTCCCAGAGCTATGGAGGGGGCAGACGCAGCCCGAACTGCCCGCGCCCATTGCCCCTGTACCCTTTCCTCCCGGGTTCCAGGCCCTGATGTCCCTCTTTGTGCTGGCCTCCAAGGACGGCTGGGTGAACATCATGTACAATGGACTGGACGCCGTCGCTGTGGACCAGCAGGTGGGCACGGCTGGGCCAGGTCCGGCCTGGGCAGTCGGGGAGGGACACGGTGTCTTTGGGGCCCCGGGGTCTGAAGCTGGGGTTTCCCACTGTCAGCCACAGCCCGCCCCTCCTCGTCCTGGCCTGCACCCTGCCCCACGAGGGCCGCTCCCTGGCTGGTGTAAGTCACTGCTCTGTCTGCCTCACTCTGTGTCGGGCGAGCGCTGCAAGCTGGCCCCGCCAGGAGGGCTGCAGAGCCCGTGTGTGGAGCGCTGAGGGTGTGGGAGGAGGCGGCTGGCGCGGGGAAGCAGGGTGGGAAGGTCAGGAAGACCTGCGCACGCCTCGGGGGTGGAGCGTAGCTGAGCACAGTGGGTGTCAGTGAAGGGGTCAGAGCGAGGTGAGCTTGCGGGAGCTTCCTGGGGCTGCTGGGTGAGGATGGATTTAGGAGTGGGAGGGTGGAAGGGGTCAGGGAGGAGGCTGGGCCCGAGAAGAGGCCTGAGCCCTCGCTCCCAAGATCCCCCTGAGAGTGGGGATCCCCTCTGGGGCTAGGCTGGGACTTTAGGCAAGACACGCGGCTGACCAGGGTTGGCAGTGTCATGGCTGTGGGGGCCATGGGAGAAGGAGCAGGGAGATGCTCTTGGTCACGACAGGGCCCATTCAGTGAAGGAGTCGGGGCTGGGGGCAGCGCCTAGGCCTGTAAGCAGGCTCGGGCTCTTGGCCTCTCGGGCCTCACCCCGTAGACTCTAGAGCTGGAGGTAGAGGTGGGACTTGGGGATGTGGGGGGAATAGAGCACGTGGAGACATCCTCCTCCACTTCTTAGTCTGTACCCTCCTGCCTGCCACCCCTACCAACACACACACACACACACACACACACACACACACACACACACACACACACAGACTCCATCAGGGTTGCGCTCTCTCCTCTGCTGGCTGCTTTGCTTCCTGCCTTGTTTCTAGATGGATGAATAAATGGGTGAATGATTGGATAAATGGACGGATGGTGAGTGGACGGATGAATAAGTGGATGGGGGACGGATGGATGGTGGGTGAGAGGAAGAAGACAGATGGTGGGGAAGGGGAGGGCTCTCTCTGCTGAGCACCATACTTGTGCCAAGCAGGGTGGGCACTTCCTACCTCTGCCTCCTTCAAATCTCCCAGCTGCCCAGGAGGCTGCTGCTGGTGCCCCCACCACACGGAGGCTCAGCGAGGTGGGGCGCGCCCCGCACGGTGGGCCCCCGCTGCCCGAGCAGCCTCCCTCAGCCCCATCTGGTCCCCGCAGCCGGTGCCCAACCACAACCCCTGGATGCTGCTCTACTTCATCTCCTTCCTGCTCATCGTCAGCTTCTTCGTGCTCAACATGTTCGTGGGCGTCGTGGTGGAGAACTTCCACAAGTGCCGGCAGCACCAGGAGGCCGAGGAGGCGCGGCGGCGCGAGGAGAAGCGGCTGCGGCGCCTGGAGAAGAAACGCCGGAGTGAGTGGGTGACGCGGGGGGCGGGGCTCAGGGGCCAGGGCCGGGGCGTGACCCCAGCCACTGGGCCTTTGCAGCCAGAAGGGAACAGAGAATATGGCCCCCAGGCCCCTGGCCTTGCCCTTCCCCCAGCATCCACCTGTCCAGGTGACCTGACTCCTCTTGGTGTCCGCCCGGAGTCCGATGGTGACCCCACTGCCCACCTGCACGAGACCCTGGCAGCTCAGTCCAGGAAGAGGGCAAGGGCAGAGCCTTGATGCCCCGCCCCCAGCAGACCGGACCCCCCACATGGGCACGATGGGGAGAATCAGCGCCCTCTCTGCCACCTTCCCTCACGTCCTACCCCTTTCCCTCAAGGCTCCCTGGCCTGGGGGAAGAGACCTAACTCTGATTCCCAGGGCCTGGGGCGGACTGGCACCTCTCCCCCTTGCTTCCTCCTGCCCCTCCACCTCTCGCTCCGTGTGCTCTGCCTCCACCTTGGCCCCAACCCTCTGTGGTCTGTGCCGCTCTCCCCCCTGCCGCCCCACACCCCCTGCAGAGGCCCAGCGGCTGCCCTACTATGCCACCTACTGTCCCACGCGGCTGCTCATCCATTCCATGTGCACCAGCCACTACCTGGACATCTTCATCACCTCCATCATCTGCCTCAATGTGGTCACCATGTCCCTGGAGCACTACAATCAGCCCACGGTGAGCCTGGCCTGGCCTCTGGCCCGAGATCGCGTGGCAGGGTTGGGTCCTCAGCAAGACCCCGCCCCAGGGATGGGGTGGGGCAGGGTCTGAACTGTCCCCACTGGGGGTCCTATGCTCAGGAAGCGCAGGGCCTGGCAGGACAGATGAGAGAGAGGGAGAGGTCACTCGGTCCTGGTGAGTGGGGTGGGGCGGGGGTGAGGGTAGGAGGGATGGCATTTGGACCCAGCCTTGAACATGGGTGACGGTAGCTGTGGTACGTTCAGTGTGACTCTGCAGGGCACACTGCAGATATTAACTCTCTAATCCTCACAGCAATCCTAAGGTGTGTCTGGGGGAGGTTTTTGTGGATGAGGAAACCGAGGCTCAGAGAGGTAAAATGTGCTCAAGTTACTCAGCCAGTGAGCGGTGGAGGCAGGACTGGAGCTTTGATTTGCATTCAGGGCCTGCCAGCTGGCTCCACCACTACAGGGCATATGGAGCCTGGGGGAGGGGCAGGACCGCTGGGGGCGAACACTGTGGTAGGAGAGGTGACCAGTTCCCAGCTAGTTGCAGGCAGTGTGCGTGAGGGACGCGTGAGGGGTACGTAAGGGCAAGTCTTCTTAAAGACTTACTGGAGTGGGGGAAGGAGGGGAGAGCAGAGCCTCCAGATGAGGAATCAGTATCTTATTTTAAATGGTAGGAGAGGAATATTATGAGTGCAGGGAAAAGGAAGGCAACCACTGGTGGAATGGAACAGCAATTGTAGAACTTCTAAATTAACATGAAGAAATGGAATAATAATAGCTCACATTTACCAAGTATTTATTCTGTCCGGTCTTGGGCTATTACCTCATTTAATTTTTATAGCAACTTTCTGAGGGGGGTGCTATTATCATCCCCAATTCATAGATCAGAAAACTAAGTCCCAGAGAGGTCAAGTGACTTGCCAAGGTTACACAGTGAATAAGGAGTAAGTGCTGAGTCTGGATTCAAATCTAGGCAGTCTGGTTCTTAACCACAACCCTTAACCATTACCCCATACTGCCTCCATAGAGTGGCAATTGGACCAAGCCAGCAGAAATAAGGAAAAGAAAACAGCAATGTAAAGTAAATCGTACACACTAAGTAAGGTGGAAAGCATGAAAGTAGATCTGTAAATCATTGCATTAAATGTGAATGGAGTAAATTTTCCCCTTAAAAGGCAGAGATTTTCTGGCTGGAATAAGGTGGTGGACAGGTCATGGGGCCTGGATCATGCTTCTCTTTGCTGCCCCTGCAGTCTCTGGAGACAGCCCTCAAGTACTGCAACTACATGTTCACCACTGTCTTTGTGCTGGAGGCTGTGCTGAAGCTGGTGGCATTTGGTCTGAGGCGCTTCTTCAAGGACCGGTGAGCAGCTGGGCTGGGGCAGCAGAAAGTGGGCTGCAGGATGGGGAAGCAGTCCTGACCTCTGGGGAAGCCTGGAACAGCTGGAGGAGGGGAACCAATAAGTGTCTGGCCACTGATGGCCAGGGACCCCAGGTGTGTGCTGCCTACAGCCCTGATGGGTGCAGGGCATTCTGCCAGGCCCTCCTCAGCTCATCTCTTGTGGGTCTTCCATACCCCACAGGCAGAGCAGGCCATATCTCATGCTAGTCCTTTTCAGAGGGAACACATTGGGCTCAGAGAGGTTGATGGACTAGCCCAAGGCCACACAGGGGGAGCATCTGGCTCAAGATTCAGACCTAGGAGTCAGAGCCCATTCCTCTTTCCCCACAGAGGCCAGAGATGTTCATTTAGCCTGGTCAGCCTCTTGAGGGATCAGAGGCTGTGGGGGGCAGAGAAGGAGCTGGAACCATTGGGGTCTGGAGGGGCTGTTAGGGATCCCCTTGGGCCACGGCACGAGGGTGGAGAGGTGGGAAGTTCCTCCCAGCTGGGGCGTATCTAACCTCGAGCGCCTCTCACCCTGCTTCTCACTCCTGCCCTCCTCTGCCCGGCCGTGAAGGTGGAACCAGCTGGACCTGGCCATCGTGCTGCTGTCGGTAATGGGCATCACGCTGGAGGAGATCGAGATCAACGCGGCGCTGCCCATCAACCCCACCATCATCCGCATCATGCGGGTCCTGCGCATCGCCCGGGGTGAGGGGCGGGCGGGGCACCGGGGGGGACACGTGGGGGAGGGCTGCGGGGCGCACGGGCCTCCTGCTGAGCAGGGGGATCAGGAGCCGGGAGGAGCCCATACCTGATGCACACTCAACCCACCGTCCCGTGGGCACACACGCACCCTTGTCCTGACAGCTCTGTACTGCACCCTGCACGCCCCCTCCATATAACACCCTGGTCCTTGTGGTCCAGTCTCAGGTTCGGTTCAAAGGAACCCAGTGCAGCTGGGAAGACACTGGGTCCTCACCAGCATTTCTCCAACACTGCCTGGGATGCGCTGTCCTTGAAATCCTCTTCCTTCTCCCAGAAGCCTCCCTTTCTCCCCAAGGCTGTCCTCACACTTCTTTCAAAAACCTCCTGCCTCAATGCTTACCCTTCCACCTGCCCTGCCTGTTGCCCCCAGATTCTGAAGTGGTGAGGGGTCAGGTGGAGAAACTCAGCAGTAACAGTGGGGCCCTCTCCAGCCAGAGGAAAAGGGAGAGACCCCAGGGCCACTCATGCGTCAGTCATTGTGGCCTCATCGCGGTGAATTACACACTCACTCACACACCTAATGTCCCTCCATTCCCACTGTGCCTGCCCCCCTTCTCTTGGACTTTTTTATTTTTATTTATTTTATTTTATTTTTTTTTGCGGTTCGCTGGCGTCTCACCGTTGTGGGCTCCCCCGTTGCGGAGCACAGGCTCCGGACGCGCAGGCTCAGCGGCCATGGCTCACGGGCCCAGCCGCTCCGCGGCACGTGGGATCTTCCCGGACCGGGGCACGAACCCGCGTCCCCTGCATGGGCAGGCGGACTCTCAACCCCTGCGCCACCAGGGAAGGCCTCTTGGACTTTTTTACACCAGCGCCCCGACCTTGGGCACACATGTTTTTGTGCACCGCCCTGTTCAGCTGAACCCACGTGCTTGTAGTACGGCATCGCAGAGCTTGATTGCACGCTCCTCCACTCTCTCACCCTCCTGCACTCACACACGAGCGCGTGCATGCACACGCCTGTCCGCTGGCCCGGGCTGAGTGCGCCGGGCTGGGTGTCGCCCACAGTGCTGAAGCTCCTGAAGATGGCCACGGGGATGCGGGCCCTGCTGGACACCGTGGTGCAAGCGCTGCCCCAGGTAAGAGCTGCTCCTGTGGCCCCTCTCTGGGGCCCTGGGGGCCATGGGCCCTGACTTCCCTTCTCTCCAGAGCTGCCCGGAGACAGGGCAGAGTCCCACCTCCAGAGAAGCAAATGTGAGCCAGGGGCTGTGAGATGGGCGGGGTCCCCTCTGCTTCTTTCTCCCTGACTCGCCAAGCGCTTGCCCACGCCTGCTGTGTACCGGACCCTGGGCTGCCGCTGAGCGCCCATGTTCTGCCCTCAGGAGTCACCAGCCTGGAGGGGAAGACAGAGGCCTCAGGGCGGTGTGGGGAGAGGCCCTCACACTGGGGAATCAGGGAAGGCGTCAGGGCACTTTGAGCTTGACCTTGTAAGGTGGCTTGGTAGGAGAGGTGGTGATGTGGATGGAGAGGTGACAGATATGACATTCTAGGAGGAGACAGCATGAAACCCTGACCTGGGTGAGAACCCTGGGAAGTTAGGAAAGCCCCCCACGTTGGTGACCGGAGGGAAGATGGGCCAGGGCCACACAGGGTGCATCTTTCATCCTTCTCAGAATTCTGCAGTCCCAGGCTCCCCCTCCCCGACTGTCCTGACTACTGATGGCTCCCCTTCTCCCTCCCCTCAGTGTGGTCTCACCTCACTCTGAGGTGAACCTCATATACATTCATTTATTCATTATGACTCACCTAGTCTTAAGGAACTTTAAGTGTCTTAAAGTAAAAGGCACGGATAGAGCGTGCTAAAAATGAGGATAAAAGATTAACAGCCCAGGGCAGGTGAAAGCAAAGCTAACTCTCTCAGGAACCTGGCTAGGGATGTTAATGAGTTCCGTCCTTGAGTTTGGTGTGAGCTTCCCAGCAGCCTAGCTGCAAAGGGAAAGTGACACAGCTTATAGCAGGTCTGAGTGGAAAGCAAGGGCCTTCATTCAGAGAGCTGTGGTCTTTCCTAACATGAAATCCCTTCAGAGGAATTTGTCTCATGGGAGATGGGGGGTGAGTGCTGGGCTGGGGGGTTAGGGTGTAGACAGGAAGTGGGTTAGAGCCCAGACTCAAGCCCTTTTGACCTGTGGTCAAAGCCTCCTATCCGGCGAGAGCCTGGGTGTGTGACTCAATCTCTCGTGCCTTGGTTTTCTTGCCTGTGAAATGGGGGATGATATCAGCGCTTACCTCAAAGGGGTGTTGTGAGGTTTAAAATAATTAAAGCTTATAAAGCACTGAACGGTACCTGGATCATAGGAAGTGCCAGGTAAGAGTCTGCTAAGGATGGAAATGGGGGTGGCAAGTGTGTGCCCCCAGCCTGCCTGACCTCCTTGCCCCTTCCCCTACCCCTTTCCCCTTGTTCTGACCCCTGGGCATGCTAGGGTGGCTCCCAGGCCAGCACTGAGTTGGCATAGGGCACGTGGAGATGCCTAGGAGGTCCCAGCCTCGAGTAGGAGACACGTGACAGTAATTATACTTTAAGAGATGCGTGTGCCAAGAACCATGTGGTATTGGGGTGAGGGGCTTACCCCTCACCATCTGCTAGCTGACCCTGGACATTTCCTTGGTTCTATGTAAAGTGATATGAAAATGAAACTTCAGCCCCATCCTTCCAGACTTTGCCTCAGGCACTCAGAGGGAGGAGGCATCAGGGAAGGCTTCTCAGAGGAGGTGACCCATGATCTGGGTATTGGGGGTGGGGAGGAGGCATTTAACAGGCAAAGACAGAGAGAGGGTCTTCCCTGCAGAGGAAACAGAATATGCAAATGGAGTCTGTTTTCTGTGTGGTCGGAGTCGGGGTGGAGAATCAGGCTGGGAGAGGGTCCGCAGGGCTGGATCACACAGGCCTTAGATGTCAAGACAGCAAACCTGGGCTTTGTCCTGTGGGCAGTGAGAGCCACGGGAGGGTCTGGGTAAGGAAGGCCTCAAGCAGAGCTGCCTTTAAGAAGGTTGCTCTGGTGACCGTGAGGAGAATGGATTGAGGGAGAGGCTGGAGGGAGGGAGGCCGTTGAGGAGGCTGCTGTAGCCGTGCAGACTCGGAGATGCTGAGGGCAGGGAAGAGGGGGAGCTGGTAGGAAAGGTGAGGTTGAAGAAACGCTGACCTGGGCCCGCACAGGGTGGGAAGCTGCGCTGAGGCTCAGGCCCTGCCGGATTCCTTCCGGCAGTCGGGGCCTCACATCTGGCCTCAGAGGTACTCAGTGAGTGCTTGTTTCATTAATGAATGAGAATCATTTAATTAGTCAGACACTGTTGGTGTGATTGTAGCACAGATTGGAAGGAAACCCTTGTCTGCAGCAGAGAAGCATTAAGAGTCTGTGATTAACGTGGTTTATTTTTCAGCAATTAATGCAAACATCCTCGGATTCGACTCATGCCGGTCTTCTGAGGGCTCTTGGAGATACTTCATTTCTAGGGCAGGAACATTTTTGAACCTTATCTCATCCATAACACGAATTAAAGGCGGTCTCTGGACTATGGATAGATTTGAAATAGGTTTGGAATCTGCGATGTTTTTCTCCCACAGGAGCTGTGGGATGGGGGTGGCTGCGTTTGCAGGAGGCTTCTGGGGCCCCCAGTCTTGCATGATTCCTATGTTCACTCTGCTCTGTGGCCGGGGCCCATGCTGGCCTGAGGAAGCAGATCTGAATTAATCCAGCCATGTCTCTGCTCTCAAGGACTTCCCAGACTGGCAGAGACAGTGACAGGGACACACCAGTTACTCTCATGCTGTCAGACTGCATCCTGGTCTGCCTGAAGGCATCCAGGCAGGCTTCGTGGAGGAGGTGGCATTATTGCTGCGCCTTCCTTTCCTCTCTCTCTCCATTCATCTGTGGGATGGTACTAACCACACACAGGTGTAGCGACTGTGTGCATGGACCATGGGGCCAGCCTGCTGGGCTTGATCCCGGTCCTACCACTTATTAGCGATGTGGCCCTGGGCAAGTACTTCACCTCTCAGTACATCTGTTTCTTCACCTGAAGAATGCGGGTAAAAGAGAGTTCATAGATCCCTGTGTGCAGTAATGAACGTGGAGTGCTTGAAACTGGGCCTCTCACAGCAAAGGCTCCACACGTGTTTTATTATTGTCCTGTGCTCTGTGCCGGACCTGGCCTGCCCTCCAGGAGGTCGTGCAGGGGTGGCAGACACAGACACAGAGTCTGGTGAAATGTTACAGCTGCCCCGACCCTCAGGCTGGTCCTTTGCCTGGAGCCTGCCGCCCGCCACCTCCCCAGGCCCTGCCCAGTCCCACCTGCTGTCTCCACAGGTGGGCAACCTGGGCCTCCTCTTCATGCTGCTCTTCTTCATCTACGCTGCCCTGGGAGTGGAGCTCTTCGGGAAGCTGGGTGCGTGACGCCTGAAGCAGGCCTGGGCTTGGGGGCTTCGTGGAACAGGTCTGGTGGAGGACCTCAGCAGGGGTGGGGAGGCCTGAGATACACTCCCCCACCAGACTGTCCCGTCAAGGTCTTTGTACTGGGGAGATGCCCCCAGAGCAGGCCTGTGGGGGGGATGGATGGGCGACCCTCAGCCATCCACGTGCCCCTCCCAGTGTGAATAGCAGCTTTTGAGAGACGCTAGCCTGGGTCCGCAGGCACAGCCAGGCCTGTGCAGTGGACCGCCGACTTGGGCCCCCCCAACTGTCTGGCCTCTCAGGGATGCCCCTTCCGGCTCCACCTGCCGGTGCCCATCCAGAGCCAGTGCCGCCCCAGCAGGCAGAGTGGCCAGGGCACAGACCAAGGGCAACACAGCCCACATCCAGCCCAGCCCTGCACAGGGCTGGCTCCAGAAAGTGGGGCTCCCTTGGGCATTGGCCCTTCCCCACCCCATCGTCTCTCTCAGGAATTGATACCTGGGTGGAGGGAGGAGCCAGGCTCACCGGAATTTGAGTCCCAGCTTGTGTGGCATCTCCTCGAGCCTCAGTTTCTCCATCTGTGGGCTGGGCACAGTCCGCACGCACCTCTGAGGCTGTCGTGGGATTCCGAGATGATGCCGAGAGGCAGTGCAGGGCGGCCCGGGCTGACCCCACTCTCCTTCCAGTCTGCAATGACGAGAACCCCTGTGAGGGCATGAGCCGGCACGCCACCTTCGAGAACTTCGGCATGGCCTTCCTCACGCTCTTCCAGGTCTCCACTGGCGACAACTGGAACGGGATCATGAAGGTACACGTGGGTGGGCTGGGGAGGGAGAGTTGGGCTGGGTTCCGGGTCCTGACAGCCAGGGCTCCCGGGCCCTCTGCCTGCCCAGTGCCCCGTCACACACGGGAGGGGGGTGCAGGGCACAGAGAAGCAGAGGGACCTGCCCGGGACCCTGAAGCACAGTGAGGTGGAGATGAGGCCAGGGTCTCTGTCTGCCCCTAAGTGCTGCTCTGGGGTCAGTGCTCAGATTCTAGGGGACAGGACTCCGCCCAGGGCCAGAGGGTCCTGGGGGCCCACGGCCAGGGCCAGGGGCTCCGGGCACCGCTCCTCCGGGTGCCAGGCCCTCGGCGTTGGCCTCACTGCCCATCACCCAGCGCAGGCTCCTCGGCCCTGGCCCGCGGTCTGGCCTGGACTGGGTGGGGAGGGACTCGTGAGGACAGAGGTGAGGCCTGCGCCTGGAGGCCCCTGGGCCTCACCACTGCCTCCCCGCCCCGCCGGGTGCAGGACACCCTGCGGGACTGCACCCATGACGAGCGCAGCTGCCTGAGCAGCCTGCAGTTCGTGTCGCCGCTGTACTTCGTCAGCTTCGTGCTCACGGCCCAGTTCGTGCTCATCAACGTGGTGGTGGCCGTGCTCATGAAGCACCTGGACGACAGCAACAAGGAGGCCCAGGAGGACGCTGAGATGGACGCCGAGCTGGAGCTGGAGATTGCCCACGGCCTGGGCCCCGGCCCGCGGCCACCTGCCGGCTCCCCGGGGGCACACGTGCCTGGCTGCGGGCCAGGAGGGGCGGGTAGCGCGGGCGACGCCGAGGGCCACCTGATCCGAAACTGCTATTCGCCAGCCCAGGTGGGCGGGGCCCGGAGAGGGCAGCGGGGTCGCAGAGGGCTGGGAGGGCAGCTGGGCGGGGGCCTCGGGCAGAAAGCTCTGTCGTTTCGGGCCCCACTTGGCTCGGCTCCACTGAAGGAGCGACCCTGTGATGAGGGGTCGGGCCCAGGCCACGGGCAGAGAACCAGGAGGGCAGCTGTGCCCACCCGCCCCGCCATCCCGACCCGGCCGATAATCCCGCCTGTCCCCACCCCGTCCCCGTCCGCCTAGGAGAACCTGTGGCTGGACAGCGTCTCTTTAATCATCAAGGACTCCTTGGAGGGGGAGCTGACCATCATCGACAACCTGTCCGGCTCCATCTTCCACCACTACTCCTCGCCGGCCAGCTGCGAGAAGTGTCACCATGACAAGCAGGAGGTAGTGGCAGCCCCGGAGGGAGCTGGGGCCTCGGGGTGGGGGACCAGCCGGAGGGGAGAGCGGCTCTGGGCGGAGGCCTGGCTGGGCCGACTTGGCCGATGCTGCCCGGGGGCTGTGGCAGACCTGCCTCCCCGAGCCCGGGCTGGCCTGTCCGTCCGCTCAGTGCAGGCCTGTGGCGTGGCCTCAGGAGCTGCGGGGCCCCTCTCTGTGTCTGTACACAGTGGGTGCTCAGAAAGGGCCCACCTTGGTGGTGGGCTGCTGGGGCCAGCAGGAAGCCCGTGTGTCACCTCTGGTGCAGTTTGCCTTTTCTGTGACAAACTCCAGGTGGAGTTTCCCGGATGGGCATCCCAGGGCATCCAGTGGCCTTGGGCCTGTCTTGTGCAGGCTCAGGAGGGCCCTCTCCCCTCTCCCCAGTGGGGCCCTGAGCTCCTCCCCAGGGGAGTTCCAGCCCCTGGGAACCCCCCTAACCTGAAGTGGCTTCAAATTCCCCAGGGTCCTCCAGGCTTGCAAACACCTCTGCACGTGCGGTTAGCCTGCACGGGGCCACGGGTGAGTTAGACCCAGCCAGCCTCGAGTGGCACTTGGCCTGGGGGCAAGCAGACCAGCTTTGGTTCACAGCTCACGGCAGCTCACCTGCCCTCCAGCCCAGCCCAGGCGTGGCACTCTGCTGGCTGTGACGCCCTCGTGTCATCTCCCACCCCCTGCCCAGGCTGGGTTCCTGCACAAGGTGGACATGCTGTCTGTGCTCAGATCTCTGGTCCTCTCTGACCACTGCCCTGCATCTTTCTGGAGGACCGGACTGCCCCATCCCAGCCCCAGGGAGGACCCGACGCTGCTGCCTCTCCCTGCAGGTGCAGCTGGCCGAGACAGAGGCCTTCTCCCTGAACTCAGACAGGTCCTCGTCCATCCTGCTTGGCGATGACCTGAGTCTGGAGGACCCTGCAGCCTGCCCACCCGGCCCCGGAGACAGCAAGGTGAGCGCCCAGTGGGCTCCTGGGCAGGTGGATCTGTCCTTGAGCCTGGCCTCTGCCTGCTGTGCCAGAACACTCTGCCTTCCTGGCTCACCACTTAAGTGGCACCCACTGTGTGCTGGGCCTTCATCTCCTGTTGATCAGATGAGGGCTGGGAACAGAGAGGTGGAGTGATTTACCTGAAGTCACACAGCAATGAGGCCAGCCAGGGCTCCAATCACAGCATCCAAGTGGCCTTGGCCACTCACTGTAGCTTGGATGTGTTTGATCCATTTAATGGGAGTTGTCCCTGGTGGGCCAAACTTACAAGGGGGCCTTGAGGCTGAAGAGTTGAAACAGGTGCAAGCACCTACTGTGTGCCAGACTTTACTTGCACTCAGTGTGTCCATTCCCCAGCTCTGTGTGGCAGGGATAATGTGGCTCCATTTCACATGTGAGGACATGAGAGCTCTGAGAAGTGAGTTAGCTTGTCCTGTCACACAGCCGGGCAAGGCAGAGCAGGGAAGCCAGCCCTGGGGCTGGTCCCCAACCTCTGCCCTAGAGGTGGTCAGTCTGAGGAGGCCAGGAGGGCTGGAAGGGCCACTATGTTCATCCTGCAGACTCGGGCAGGGGAGGTCTGCCACCTGGCTTGTGACCTCAAGGCCAAGTCGTTCTTGCCCCAGCTCAGGGATGAGAGAGGGAGCCCCTGGCCTGAGGTTGGGGTGCAGTGGCCCTGCCCTAAGAGAGCCTCGGTCCCCCTGACCCCTGACTCCTGGGGCAGCCTGGGTTTGGCACCACTGCCCCCCAGGGCTGTCCTCCATCAGCTCCAGGAAGGCTGGGATGGGGGGAGTGGATCTTCCCAGCCCCTCCCTGCCCCCCTGTCCCCTCCCTGAGAGCTGACAGCTCCTACAGCTCCTGGCACCCATCCCTAGCCCCTTCCTGTATCTCCTGCACCCCTGCACTGTTTTCCACACAGGATGTTGGGGTGCACAGTTTCTAGGGCCTCGTTGGGCTTAGATGGGTGCTGTTTTATTAGGACTCAAAGGACAGTTCGTAGGGGGCTCATCCGCCTTGGAGGGGACATTGAGGCAGCTTTTGAGGAGCTTACTGTGCAGAGGTCGCCTTGGGCTGCAGGGTTGAGAAGGGTTAGGGCCCAGGGAGTGCCAGGAAGGAAGGCTGGCAGCTTCTGGGTGCCAGGCCCCAGAAGGAGGGGTTACTCTCTTGTTTATGGCTGTAAGAATGGAGGCTCAGCCACAGGAAGGGACCTGCCCAGGGTCATGCTCACAGGGAGGCCCTGCAGCCGCTTGGCCAATCTTCTGATGCCTTCACCCGCCTAGACTTGGCTTTTTTACTGACCAGGGTCTGAACTAGGCACTTGGCTACAGAGACAAGGAAGACCCTCAAGGATCTCAGAGTCATGAGGGGAGTGAGTGGGAAACTGCTACCTGCCTGGGACATCAGAGAGGGCTTCCTGGAGGCGGGGCCCTTTCACCCAGGATTTGGAAGAAGATGATTGCTGGCCAGGTAGCCGAGGCGAGAAGGCCATCCCAGGCAGTGAGAGCGACCAAGCAAAGGGCTGAAGAGCAGGGGCATGAAAGCAGCTGTGGCAGGCTGTCCCCCCTCCACCATCCTGCCCCTTTCACCTCCCTTTTCCTGTAGGGTGAGCCGGACCCACCTGAGCCGATGCGGGTAGGGGACCTGGGTGAATGCTTCTTCCCCTTATCCAACATGGCTGTCTCGTCGGATCCGGAGAACTTCCTGTGTGAGATGGAGTCGATCCCATTCAACCCCGTTCGGTCCTGGCTGAAACACGAGAGCAACCAAGGTGAGGGGTGGGAGCCCTGTCAGCTCCCCACAGCCCTGATCTCGGGTGTTGGCTTCAGAGGGGGCGGGCTGAGTTTTTTCCTTGGTGTTTTTGCCTAGACTATTATATTGAGTCCAGAAAGAACCAGGTGGATAACTGATAATAAAAGATAGGAACCTCAGGCCTGATAGAAATGAGATCATAATTATACCAGAAGTCTAGGCTAGTGGAAGATTCATGCTGAGTGTCCTAGGAGCTGTGGTGAAAGAGGAAACATGTTGGCACACAGAGCTCGTCAAGCAGAATGAAAGCTGCCTAATTATTGAAGGGTTTTTCTAGAGCTGAATTCGAGAGGTGTTTGTCCCACAGATCGTCACACAAGGTGACGCTGAACAACAGAAAGCCTGTTGTCCTCAACAGCCCTTTCGTACAAAGCCCCACCCTCAGCATCCTCTGTTTGTGCTTTGGGCTTGTGGCTGGGTTCTGGGCGGGAGGACGGAGGACTCAGTTGACTGGTCCATCACGGACTTATCTTCACTTCCAGTCCCGTTGGAGGGTGATGGGATCTGGCTTCACAGCACTGGCTGGGGAAGGGGGCAGAGGGGTGAGCTCAGCAGAAGAGGGGCCCCCAGACCCTGAGCTCACCCCAAGTGCTATTCTGGGAGGCCTGGCCCTGAGCGCTTTCCAGGAGCTGGGGGTGGAGTGACTTCCGAGGACCTTCCCTAAAGCTGACGGCCTCTGGACTGGACATGATGGCTGAGGGGCCAAGACCCCAGACTTCCTGAACCAAAAGTTGGGGCACAGGCCCCAAGAGCCGTTCTGATCCAACGAAATCCCATCTTCTTTACCTAACCGTTCATTAGCATTTTTCTTACATAATAAGACATAGATTAGGAATCCCCCTACCTGGGGACATTCAGGCTTTCATCTTCATTCATCCTGGAAGGCACTGAGGGGACCGTGGACAGAGGTTGCCCCTGAAGACTGGCCCCAGCTCTCATTTACCCCTTGCCCTCTCCTTGCCCCTCTCCATCCCCAGCACTCTGTCTGCTCTGCCATCCTGCCTGCCGTCCTAGGGGGGCCCCCAGGCCTGGCCAGACCTCCTGGGTGTCAGGACCTGGGGGGGTGACTGTCACAGTGAGCAGTGCTCTGCACGGGGCTGGGAGCTCCACAGCTGCCTCTTGCTCTT
Source organism: Phocoena sinus (assembly GCF_008692025.1). Taxonomy (NCBI): domain Eukaryota; kingdom Metazoa; phylum Chordata; class Mammalia; order Artiodactyla; family Phocoenidae; genus Phocoena; species Phocoena sinus. Next base: position 8,977,454 of record NC_045772.1, on the reverse strand, counting down.
AGAGCCTTCTCTCCACTCCTCGAGGTGGGCAGCTGGTCCCCATTTCAGAGACGAAGGAACCCAGGGGGCCTTGAGCCTGGGTCTGCTTGGCTCCAGAAACTGTGCCTTTGCCAAGTGCCCATCCTCCCAGGACTCACACGGGCAGGCTCAGTGTTCCTCTCTTGCTTTCACAAAGGGGACACCGAGGCTCAGAGAGGGAGCCCGCGGTCTCACAGCCAGTTTGTTAGGTGGCCGTTTCCTGCCAACCCCCCGCAGGGGCCTGAGCCTGCTCCCCAGCTCCCTCTTCTCCCTCCCCAGCAGCGCCGCCGAGCCCCTTCTCCCCGGATGCCTCCAACCCACTCCTGCCCATGCCGGCTGAGTTCTTCCACCCTGCTGTGGCCGCCAGCCAGAAAGGACAGGAGAAGGCCGCTGGTGCCGGGACACTCCCCAAGATTGCCCTGCAGGGCTCCTGGGCGTCCCTGCGGTTGCCAAGCGTCAACTGCACCCTCCGTCAGCAAGTATGGCACCTCCCAGCTCTGAGAGCTCTCCTGTCAGGGGACATCTGAGGGGGCCCTTAAGTCCAAGGTGGAGGAGGAGGGGGTGGGCCCAGCCGAAGGCACGGGGCACGGCAGTGCTGGGGGCACTTGGGAAAGTGAGGGGGTAGTGCTGAGACTTGAGGGAGGAGGTGGCCCTAGAGGCTGATAAAATGGGCAGAGCTGGGTCCCAGGGCATCTGGGGACAGAAGAGGGTGGGGCAGGCCCTGAAGGATGGCCATGGGGTGTAGCTTGAGGGGATGGGGAGGAGGGGGCGTTGGGAGGCTTTGCAGGGGGTGGTGGAGCTCTGAGGGTGTTGGGGTGTGATTACTAGGAATGGAGATGGGGGGCAGGTCTGGGCCATGGCAGGTCTTGGTCTGCAGGGCCACCTGTATTGGATTGGCCAGGGCCATCACCTGGCCAGCTGCGCGCCTGGCTGTGTGCTAGGCTTGCAGGCTACAGAGGGTGGCACGATGACAGAGTCCCTGCCTCCTGGGGTTTACAGTTTAGTGTTTAGTGAGTTGCAGGGATGTGGGAGGAGAGAAGATACACCAAAAGAAATGCATGGAAAGTACAGTCTGTTTGATAGTGATACGGGCCAGGGAGAACGCTGCACAGGGAAGGGGGCTGTGCGGGGAGCCAGGGCGCAGAGGGGCTGGGAAGGCTGTGAGGGGTGAAGCGGGTAGGTATCAGGCGGCAGCCAGACCAGAGGTGCGGGTGGGGGTAGGGCAGTGGGGTGGGGCCGGGAGGATCCCGGTGAGCAAGGGGGAGGGTGGTGGGAAGTGAGGTCCCAGAGGGGTGGGGTGGGGCCCAAGGGTTTTACCCCCTGTGAGCACGGAGCCTACGCCACCCGTGGGTGGGGGGGCAGGGTCTGATGGGGTCCGAGAAGGATGACGCCGACTGTCCCCCGAGGGTCGGGGAGTGGGGTGGGGCAGGGGGCCGGGTCGGAGGGCCACCCAGGAGCTCAGACCGGTGGTGGTTGGGCGAAGGGGAAGCCCGGGATGCCGCGTGTGATCCGAGGGAGTTCCTGAGGGCTTGGAAGGAGGGCTGGACGTGCCCGCGTGTCACCGGGAGGGGCGGGCTGCGGGACACCGGGCGGCCCCCCATCCCCTGTGACCTCCCCGCAGGCCACGGGGAGCAACACGTCGCTGGAGGGCAGCCGCAGCAGCTCGGCGGGCAGCCTGCAGACCACGCTGGAGGACAGCCTGACCCTGAGCGACAGCCCGCGACGCGCCCTGGGGCCGCCCGCGCCCGCCTCGGGGCTCCGCGCCGGCCCGTCGCCAGCCGCCCGCCGTCGCCCGAGCCTGCGGGGCCAGGGCCAGTTCAGCCTGAGCGGGCTGCGGGCGCATCAGCGCAGCCACAGCAGCGGGGGCTCCACCAGCCCGGGCTGCACCCTGCACGACTCCATGGACCCGTCGGACGAGGAGGGCGCGGGCGGCCGGGCCGGCGGGGGCGCGGGCAGCGAGCACTCGGAGACGCTCAGCAGCCTTTCGCTCACCTCCCTCTTCGGGCCGCCGCCCCCGCCGCCCGGCCTCCCGCCCGCGCGCAGGTTCAGCAGTACCAGCAGCCTGGCCGCCGGCCCCGGCCGCCCCCGCGCCGCCGCCCGGCCCCAAGGCCTGGCCCGCAGCCCCTCCTGGGCCGCCGATCGCCGCAAGGACCCGCCGTGCCAGGCCGATCCGGCCGCCGCCCGGGGCCCCTGGGCGCCCGAGCCGCAGCCGCCGCCGGGGGAGCCACAGCCCGGGGACGCCGCGAGCCAGGGGAGGAGATGAGGGCCGCCGCCCGCCCGCCCCGTCTCACCTTCTTTACCTCAGGAGCCAGGGGCAGACAGCAATACTTCGTCCGCGACCTGGCCGCCGCGCCGAGCCGCCGGGGCTGGGGGAGGAGCAGGGTTCGGGTTGCCGAGGCTCAGATGGGCTCAGCGTGGTCCTGCCCGTGCATATACGTGTATACATATGCATATACATAGAGACAGACATATATATTTATTTATTTTTTCTACTGAGAGCTTATGACTTCCAGAAAGTGCTAAAGTTGGGGAGTGTGGGTCCGGGCCCAGACGGGGCTTTCGCCTGATGTTTGGGACCCAGGCCAGACCCACTCCAGGGCAGAAGGTCCTGCCGGGGCGTTGGCAGCCGTGATTTCTGGCGTCTCCCCTGGGCTGAGAGTAGCTTGGAGAGGGCTCTCAGGCCTCCGAGGGCCCCGTGGCCAGGGAGACAGGCCCAGAAGAAGAGGTGGGATTCAGGGTGCATTTTTTTCCTTTAAAGAAGAAACGCTGCTAAGATCCCACCCGTCCACGTGTTGGGGTGTCTGTCTTGTTCCCGAGCGTCTAGTTGCTGTGACAGTCTTTTGTAGATGCCCCAGGGCACACAAACTCTCTTAGTCAACCATTTAGGTGTCTTTCTTTAGAAAAACCAGGGGTGAGTAGTCGTGTTTTTTTAGGGCAGGGGTGGGGGGAAGGGCATCTCCAAGGCTGGGCAGGGGCCTCTGCCTCAGGTGAGGTCCTTGGTCTGGGTGACTTTGCCCCAAGGAGGCTGAGGGCAGCAAGGCTGCAGGAGGGAGAGGACAGGTAGAGGCATTAAGTAGATGAGATGCTTCAAGGTCAAGGGAACCCGCCTGGTCTGTGCTGGTCGGGCTGCCCCTGGGGCTTTTGGGCTCGGGCAGTCAGTGGCTGGTTACTTATTGCCTTTTATCCCCCAGGTGGTCCCTGAGCCACGGCCATTCCAGGAGGTTGTACCGCCCCCTCCCCTCACAACCCCCTGTCCCCTGAGCTACTCTGCTGCCCCTCTCCCCACCCTCCATGGAGTTCAGGGTGAAGCAGATCTGACAGGATTCTAAGCAGGGGTGACGCCCAGCCTGACACCTGGAGACCACATCCTCCCCCCTCCCGCTGCTTGTCTCTGGGTCTCTGTCTCATACCCATCACCCCCACTTTCCCAAAGCTGCAGTGCTTCCCAAATGGGTCACGGACGGGTATTTTTTTATTTGACTAGTTATGCATTTATTTTAGTATTTATTAGAAAAATAACAGTACACTGACCCCATGATTTCACAGACATATTGCTGAGGTCAAGGCTAGTTTCTGAGCAGTGAACGGACTTGAAGTCAGTCTGAAGAAGGTTGGGAAGTGGTGGTGGAATGGTCTGCGGACACGCAGGGGTCATGGGGTGGGAAAGGCTGGGACCCACTGTGCTTCAGGAATAACCAGGCCCTTTGCCTGTGTGAGATCGTCTCAGTGGCTTCAGCTGGGCCCCGCTGAGGAGCCCTTGACCTTGTTCCCAAACCCTGACCTTAAAGAGTCTGGCTTTGGGCTGGGCTGCGAGTTGTGGGGAGGGTCTGCTTGACGGGCTCTGGGTGTCTTCTGGGCAGCGTCGGGCCCCCTGGGGCCTGGGTATCGTGCACAGGGAGAGGGCAATGTGGCCTGCAAAGCCTTTCCCCCAGAGCTGGTGGGGGGAAGTGTTGCCAGGCCCACTTTACACCTGAGGAAACCAAGGCCCAGGGAGGTGAAGGGGCCACCCCAGGATCCCCCGGGGCCTCGGGCACCTGAGTACCTGGAACGTGAAACAGTGACCCTGAATTTCAGAGCAGGTGGATTCAGAAGCCATAGCCTGGCGGCGCGCCTCTTGCAGGGGGGCGCGTTGAGACTTGGCTTTGCCCCTGAGCTTCTGGAGCCCCCCTCTCCTCGCCCAGAAGGGCGGTGGTGGGCAGTCCTCTTCGAGGGGTCGCTATGAGGACACACAAGGCGATGCCCAGACGCTGTGCTCCCTCCCAGGACGGGAGCCTCCAGAGTGGGAGGCTGGCTGGGCCTGGGGTCGTGTCCCCTCCTGCCCCCAGTGGCCTGTTGGCTGGTGAGGGAGGCCGGGCCCAAGTCCCAAGCCGCCTGCCTGCCCCAGAGAGCCTTGCGCTGGCTGCCTTTGCCATGCCCATGGCTTCATCACGGGGTGGGGGGGGGGCGCTCGTGCGTCTGGGGAAGAGGAGGGCTCGGGCAGCCTGCCCGGCTCTGCCTCGCCCTCCCTCCCAGCTCCATGCTGGCCCCAGCCATCGAGGTGGAGGAGAGGCCACGCACACAGTGGCTGCGCACGGCAGCATGTTCCTGGAGGGACGTGTGTGCCGGGGGCCGGAAGGTGGCCAGTGGGACCTGAGAGGACCGTGTGGAGGGTGGGTTGGCATCCAAGGGGATGGCATGTGACACTGGTCAGCGGCTTCCGTCTTCTGGGCTCAGGTGTCATCCTGTTTACTCTGCATGGTGGCCCTGAGCCGTGTGCACTGCTGCTCCAGGCACAGACCAGGGAAGTGACTTTCTCGGTGACTTTCTTGGTGTCACCGGGTTATAAGTGGCTGGGCAGGGAACACATCCCGGGCGAGTCTGACACAGAGCCATCCTTTTACCCTGAACTGAGTGACCCCAGAACCAGCAGACACGTGGGAAGAGTGACCCAGGCATCGCCTGAGCGATGGTGTGAGGGCTGGACAGAGCAGGGTGTGTCTGGAGGTGGGCATAGCTGAACACGAAGCATAGAAGTTTTGCCTGAGGGAGTTGTGGGAGATGGGGCTGGCTCCTGGAGGGTCCCAAATGCTGACCCCAGGCACTTGGCCTTTTTCCTGGGAGCTACAGGCGATGGGGGACCAGGGAAGCTGTGATTGGCCAGGAAAACCCCAAATGACTAAGGGTTGGGTGAATAGCCCCTCGGCCCTCCCTGATCCTGTGGCCTGTCCATCACAAAAGCACAAACCTACCCTAACCCACATGGCCTGGCCCTGCGGAGAGTGAGGACCCTGGTGCTGGACACCCCAAGCTGTCTGTTTGCAGGCTTCTGCAGCGTGGTGGCTGGTGGGCCCCTCAACACCTGTACAAAGGGACCCAAGACCAGATGGGGCATAGTCTACCCAGCCAGACCCCTTTCCTGTCCCCTGCCGGGCCTCCTCCTGCACCAGGCAGCCCCCTAAAAGTGGACTACGTGTGCACAGTATCAACCTGTCTGCCCCCCAAATCTTCCCACTGGAGCTTTCTGTTTCCAGGGCCACCTCTGGCCCCCTTTGCTGCGCTGTGTAAGGGCTTGGGTTCTTAGAAGCCGCTGTTTAGCCCAGGTACACATACTCTTTTTGTCTCTGTGCAATAATCAGTGTTCCTGGCAGAGCCCGGGCCGTGCTGGGGTTTAGGGAGGAGACAGAGGCCACCTCCTCCTGGAAGCCCTCGACCCAGCCCTGCTGCTGTGACTATCGCACTCCCAGTCGCTGTACAGTTTCTATGGTGTGAATAAACTTCCCTCCTAGTTGCTGATGGCGCTGGTACCTGCTGGCCCAGATGGCCCGGGATAGAGAAACCAAGCGGCAGCCGCCACCAGTGCTGTTTTGAATAAAACCCAGAAGCTTATTTCAGAATTTCTCCATGTGTCTGTGCTGTTCTTTCCCCAGTGGGGTGGGTGTAGAGTTGGGGGGCTTCCCAGTGGGTGGGGTGATGATGTGTTCATCATGCCCAGGTTGTGGGGCCTGGGGTGTCTGTGACTTAGAGACACCCATGAAAGTGTCCTCTCATGGCCGGGGTAAGGGTTGGGGACTTGCTGGGCTGGGCGAGGAAGCAGGGCCTGGCTCTTGCACTCTGGTTCTGTAGCTAAGATGCTGGACCTGGGTGAGAGGGTCACAGAGAGTAATAGTCTACTCACCTGGCACTGTTGCCTGAAATCATACGATGGGTATTTTCAGGACTGTTTTGGCTGCAAAGGACAAAAACCCGACTCAAATGAAACTGAGAATAAAAAAAAGAAAGAGCCAGAAGAGAGGAAAGGAAGGGACGGTGGAAAGTGAGAAACAAGAAGGAAATAACTTAGAGGCTCAAGTAGCTAAAAAGTCCAGAGGTGGCATTGCCTTCAGGTGCAGTTGGATCAAGAGCTCCAGCTATGTCGCTAGGATGAAGCCTTCTCCACCTCTCGGTTCTGCTTCCTTCTGCATTTGCTTCCCTCCTCTCCTAGTGGCCACCAGCAGCCTTGGCTTTGGGCCTGTCTGCCTATCCCCAGATGAAAGAGAGCTCCTCTCCCTGACAGTCTGGCAAAGTTCACGGAATCTTATAGGTTGACCGGGGTACGTGCCATGCTCTGATTGACCAGGTCTGAACTCTGGGATCCAGGGATGGGGGCGACCTACCTGCATCACGGCCTGAGAGCCCGGTAGGGAGGAGCTGTCAAGGAGCACCTATGTGCGCTTGTTGGAAGGAGGGGATGAGGGCTGGGCAGGCAGCCAAACCTCACCTCGGGCTAAGCTCCCTGCAGCTTCGTCCCTGGGAAGAGCGCTCTCATTGCCGCCCTTCAGATGAGACCAGGGGCCCAGAGAGGTCCAGAGACTGGTCACCTGGACGTCAACAAGCTGTGGGAGCAGAAGAGCCAAGTTGGTGGCTAGAGGGCCTGCCTGGTCCCCACCAGCCTTTGCTGGGCCTCCCATCCCCCCAGTGTGCGCTGTCTTTCCTCAGGGGCTGACCGGGCTCTCGGCATGGCCAAGGGAGGGACACAGGGATGTCGCGTGTGACCTCCAACACTGCACCTCCCTCTCTGAGGCCCCACCCACTCTGGAGAACAAGGTAAGCTGAGGTCACCGCACAGACAGGCCTGTAACCCTGGCCCTGCGTGATCCTGTCCGCTCGCCCATGCTTTCCCCGTTTCTGCTCTGTGATCCCTTTCTGGTGGGCCCTGCAGCCCTGGGAGGAAACAGAGAAATCACCGCAGCTGTCTAGGCCTCTCTGCATGGTGCCCACGTGGACGCTCCCAGCCGCCGGCTGTGATGCTCGGAGTGCCAAGTCTTCCCTGCTCCGGGTGTCTAGAGGGGCCTTTCTACCTGGGCGTCGGCCTCACGGTAGACAGAGCGGTGGGGGCAGGGAGAGAGGCGACACCTGGTGAGGGTGCTGTGCACGCGCTGTGTGCACGTGTGCCGGCCACGGGGCTGCCCCTGCTCCTGGACGGCCTGCCTCTGTCCAGAGAGGGGTGTTACCCTCATTTTCAGCTGAGGAAACTGAGGCAAGCAGCCTGTCCACAGAGCAGGCCACGTGCAGGTTCAGGCCCCAGCCTGAGCCTCATTCATCACCTGTGAGACCTGGTCTAGCTGCCCAGCCTAGGACCTCATGGCTGAAGGGTGCAGCAAGCCCTGGCTCCCTGGGGAGGGCCCCTGCTCCAGCCCCACCTCTCCCAGCCCCTTGAGGCAGACCTGCTGGGCTCCACGTGTCCAAAATCTCTAGATCGCTGTCCCCAGACACCTATCCCTCCCTGGAAGGCTGGGTGTCAGCCTGGGCTCCTCCCTTACCAGGGACCCTGGCCTGAATTGGGCCCACCTCACCCTTGCTTCCCTCCTGCTCCCAGGCCCAATCTCCTCCTCAGCCAAACACCTTCGTCCCCTCCCAGCCCTCCCTGCTGACCCCCAGGGCCACGTCCCTCAGCCCCGCAGCTCACCCTGCTGAGCCCTGTGGAGGCAGCTGTCACTAGGACCATCCCTCCTTCTGGAACTCTCTCCTCCCTCCCAGCCCCCAGCCTGTCCCTGCCTCCTGGTTCTCACAGGAGCCTTGGGGCCAGGCCCCTCCTCGTCACCCTTTCCAGGCCTCGTCAGTCTCTCTCACTCTGCAGACCACCCATGTGCTGCCAACCCCACGCCTCTTCCCCAGTGTCCTATAGGACGAGGCCCACCCTCTTGACCCCCCTGTTCCCTTTCTCCCCATCCCTTGGCTTATCTTACTTATCACTTCAGGTCTCAGCTCAAACGTCACTTCCTCCAGGAAGGCTTCCTGGCTGCCCCATGTCTTTGCCCCCCAGCTTCCACTTCTCCTCCACACCAACGCTTTTCCCCAATGTCCTTGTCTGTTTCCTGAGCCCCCATCACACTGCATCAGTGGGAGGACTGCAACCATGGTCCCTTCTCCCAGCCCAGAGCCTGGTGCCTGGTTGAGCCTCAGCACATGTCAGCTATATGTCTATGTTTTGGAAGCAGAAGGGATTTTCAAGACTAACTAAGCCCTTCCCTCATTTCTCTACCTGAGGAAACTGAGGCCCAGAGAGGCGGCATGGCATGCGCCAGGTCACACAGGGAGACGGTGCCAGGGGTGACGGTGACCCGCACCGCTCCTTCGATGGCCGGGGAGCTAGCGTCCAGCTCTGCCCTTGAGGCTGGGGTGCGGGTGAGGGGCCCTGGGGAGCAGAGCCGTGCTGTGTTTTCCTGCCCCTTACCCGTTTATAATGGGATTAAAAGCAAGCTGCTGTCAAGGAGAGAGGCTGACTTAAAAAAAAAAAAACCCAGAACATTTTAAGAGAATGAAAAACTTCGGCCATCAGCACTTTTTATTTAGACCTGAATTCATGAATTTTAACCAAATAAACACTGGCATGTTAGGTACTAATATATGGACGATTATGCAAAACCACTATTACGACTGTAGTGAGACTTAGATTCTGACCTGGAGGTGGTGTTCCAGGAGGGACGCATCCTCTGGTTTCCAGTGCTGTGACCTCGGATTGCCGTTGCCATGGTAACGGGGCTGCCCTAGGAGTCTGTGGATAGGAGGCTGGTCCTGTGGGGAGGGGCGGCCAGCCCGGGCTGGGCTGGGCTGGTACAGACCTCCAGGCCCCACCTGCGGGCTGGGCTCGGTCAGCTCTGTCCTCTGGGCAGCCCTGAGCCTCACAGGAAAGGGGACAAGTCACCAGCGGGAGGGGTGCGGTATGAAAAATCAGCAAGTGCATAGTGCCCCAACGTCACCCACATCTTCTCACTCCCCTCCCTATGGCTTCTCACTTTCACCTTTCAATAGATGTTTGTTGAGCACCTATTATGCGCTAGGCCTGTGATAGGTGCTGGGGATACAGCATGGATGGGTCTGCATCTCAGAGGGGGAGACAGAAAATAGACAGCGAACAGACACATGAGTGGGGTTGTTTTAGAGCCTGCGAGGGCCAAGAAGGCTATGGCCAGGTGGTCGGGGAGGCCTCTCTGGGGAGGAGTCCTTTGAGCCAGGGCCTGAAGGACAAGAGGTAGACAGCCATGCAATGCATTGGCCACCCCTCAGAGAGTCAGGCTGCCAGATAAAATCCAGGACACACGGTTAAATTTGAGTATCACCTAAACCACGAATAATTTTTTAGTGCAAGTATGTCCCATACAATATTGGGGACGTATTTACACTAAAGTTATCTGTGGTTTGTCTGAAGTTCAGATTCTTTTCTTTAAGTTCAGATTCTTAATTGTTAAATCTGCCGAGCCTATCAGAGCGATGAGGTGACTTGCCCAGGTCCAGAGCGGTGGAGCTGGGCCCACACCCTGCCCGGTGGCCTGCCACCCTGCCCTGCTCCTCCTGGAAGCCTGCTTGCAGCCTCTCTGCCAGTCTCGACCTTGCAATCTGTTCTCACTGTGAGCCCTCTGAGCCCACCTCTGCCTGCCCCACCCAGTTCCATGGCTCGCTGCCCGGAGGCCTGCTGGCGCTCTGGTCCTCGCCCTCCGACCACTATGATGACCGCACAACCTCCCTGCCCTTCACTTGGTCATTGTTCCCCAGCCTTCAAGCCCCAACTCGGGAGTCACTGCCTACAGAAACCTTCCTGCAACTCCAGGTGGTCTCCACCCTCTAAAAACTATCAGCTCTTCACTTTTTAAAAAAATTAGCTATGTATTTTTTGTGTGTATGGTAAAATATACATAACATAAAATTTACCATTTTAACCATTTCTTTTTTCATCATAACCATTTTTTTTTTTTTTTTTGGCGGTGCGCGGGCCTCTCACTGTTGTGGCCTCTCCCGTTGCGGAGCACAGGCTCCGGACGCGCAGGCTCAGCGGCCATGGCTCACGGGCCCAGCCACTCCGCAGCATGTGGGATCTTCCCAGACCGGGGCACGAACCCGTGTCACCTGCATCGGCAGGCGGACTCTCAACCACTGCGCCACCAGGGAAGCCTATTGTAACCATTTTTAAACGTGCAGTTCAGGGGCATTAACATTCACTGGGTTGTGCAACCATCACCACCATCCATCTCCAGAATTTTTTTATCATCCCAAACTGGAACTCTGTGCCCACTCCCCCTCCCCCTCCTCCCAGCCCCCCGCACCCATCATTCTTCCTTCCACGAAGCTGACCACTCCAGGTCGCTCATATAAGTGGAATCGTACAGTATTGGTCTTCTTGTGACTGCCTTATTTCACTGAGCATAATGTCTTCAAGGCTCATCTGTGTGTCAGAATCTCCTTCCTTTTAAAGGCTGAATCATATTCCATTGTACAGATACAGAACACTTTGTTTATTTGCTGTTGGACATCTGGGTTGTTTCCACCTCTGGCTGTTATGAATAGCGCTACTGTGAACATGGGTGCACAAACATCTCTCCTTTCTCCTGGGCGCAAATCTAGGAGTGGAATTGCTGTGCCGTCTAGTGATCTTGTGTTAAATTTTTTGAGGAACTGCCGTGCTGTTTTCCACAACAGCCGTACCATTTTACTGCCCCCTCCGCTCCCCGCTTTTGTGTGAGGCTTGGCTAACGTTTGGATATATTATCTATAGATTCTGCCTCTCCTTTCCCATCTTCGTTTCCTTTCCTCTCTTTTTAGCACACTCTGGCCTCCTGGCCTCAGGGGAGGTGAGCGGCTTAGATGAGTGTTCTCAAGACTTCCTGACTTTTATTTCCAAAACACAAAGGAGAACTTGGAGAGTCTGGGGAGGGAGGAGGAGAGAGCTCCCAGCCAGGAGGCGGAGGGGTGGGAGTGGGGGTGGGGAGGGGGCGTTGCCCCGCTGCTCCAGCAGAGAGTCCTGAGCTCTGCTCCGCTGGGACTGGGGTCTGACCCCAGGAGGGGTGGCCGTGTGGAGCACCTGCCCGGCCGAAGCATCCCAGGGCCACACGCGGCTCACAAGCTCCGGGGGAGGGGGAGGGGTCTCTAAGGCCTGGACACCGCTGAGGCAAATCCCTGGGTGGGGACAACGCCCAAGGACACAGAAGTGGCATTTCGGGCCTTTCTGAGCTCCTGGGCAGGGAAGCCTCCCTCCACACACGTTGCACTGACCCGTCCATCTGTCCGGTGTGTGTGGGTTTGCAGTGCCCTCCCGGCTGTGCCCTCTCCCAGGGTCAGGTCTGATCTCCTCCCGAACAGCTGCCTGGGGTCCCTGTGCCCCGCCGGGGCCAGGCTGGCAGCTCCTGGGGTCTCCTCAGCTATGATCCAGATGTAAGGTCCTGAGGATAAGGCTTCTGGGTCTCCCCCGGGCAATGAAGGGCACTGGGAGGAAGGTCTCCCCCCGTGCTGCTGCCGACAGCCCCGTTCACTCAGTTTCAGCCCGTTAGCGTGGGCCTTCCAGCCTCACGTCCTGGTCCCTCTGTCTTCTCTGCTGCTCTCCCTCCCTCTCTGCCCCTCTCTGTGTATTGTCTCTGCCTGTCTCTCTGTCCATCTCTGTCTCTCTGTCTTGTCCTATTTCCCTCCATCTCTGGTTCTCTGCTGACTTCCTGCCCGTTTCCCCCTCATATTTGCAATAATAGAAAGTACATCACCGGCCAAGCGGCCACCCCAGGCCCTCTGTGTTCACCGTCTGTGGCGGGAGGATGCTGTGGTCACCACATGGGTTGAGGGCTGAGTCACGGCCTGGACCTGATTCTGTGCTCTTTCCTCCTCACGTGGTGCATTTTGAGTGTGCTCTCGCCTCCTGAGTCTCAGGTGATGGGAAGGGCGCTTAGGTCAGCGTCCCTGTCCTGCCACTGAGTGACCATGGCCCAGAGTCATGCTTCTTGGGCAAATCAGGGGACAGCCTGCCATGCTGGTGCTGAAAATGGCCAGCACCGTCCCCAAGGAAAGGAGAGCCACCAGAACTTGTCAGCTAAATGCAGAGCTGGGGGAGTTCTCATCACCACCCCAGGGCACCCCATGCTACATGCTCCCCGAAGGGGTATTCCGCACCAGACGCTCCTTCCAGGAGGACGGAGAGGCAAAAGTCAGGAGCTCAAGGCCCCAGTCAGCTTTGGGACAAGAACGAGGCCACCTGCAGCCATGGAGACAAGCATCTTCCACCCAGGAGGCCACGCCAAGGGACACAGGCACCATCACCGTGGTCATCTCTGGGAGCCAGAGGGGCATTTAGAGAAAGAGCGGCCAGGAGGGCCATTCCCAGCTGGTGATGGGCAGGCCCTGGGTGTCTTGCCCAAGGGTGCTGTGGCGGCAGCTTCTCAGATGGCTCTCAGTGACCCTGCCTCCTGGTACTCATGCCCTCGTACAGTCCCCACCCCTTGAGTGTGGGCTGGACCTAGTGACTTCCTTCTAATGGATAGAATATGGCAAAAGCGATGGATGTCACTTCTTTTAATTAATTAATTAATTATTTTTTGACTGTGTTGGGTCTACCTTGCTGCGCGCAGCTTTCTCTAGTTGCAGTGAGTGGAGGCCACTCTTCCTTGCGATGCCCAGGCTTCTCATTGAGGTGGCTTCTCTTGTTGTGGAGCACGGGCTCTAGGCACATGGGCTTCAGTAGTTGTGGCATGTGGGCTCAGTAGTTGTGGCTCGCGGGCTCTAAAGTGCAGGCTCAGGAGTTGTGGTGCACGGGCTTAGTTGCTCCACGGCATGTGGGATCTTCTTGGACCAGGGCTTGAGCCCATGTCCCCTGCGTTGGCAGGAGGATTCTTAACCGCTACGCCACCAGGGAAGTCCAGGATGTCACTCTGAGAGCAGTCGGCAAAAAGTCTGGCTTCCATCGTTCTTGCCCTCTCTTGACCCTTTACCTCCGTGCTCTGATGGAAACTGGCTGCTATGCTGTGGGCTGCCCTGTGCGAGGCCCACGTGACGAGGGATAGAAAGATGCCACTCTCAGGCCAATATCCGGGGGGACGAGGCCCTGAGTCCAACAACCTCCAAGGCACCGAGCCTGCTGACCCCCACTCCAGTGAGCTTGGAAGCTGACCTCCCTCAGCGGAGCCTGGAGATGAGACTGCAGCCCCAGCCAGTGTGTGGATTGCAGCCTTAGGGGACCCCAAGCCAGAGGGTCTAGCTAAGCCGTGTCCAGGTTGCCATCCCACAGAAACTGAAATCTTAGGTGGTGGTGTTTTAAGCTGCTAAATTTTGGACTAATTTGTTACACAGCCACAGATAACTGGTACAAGTACATACTATACTGTGTTATGAAATCATGTCCTGTATTATGTGAAATTTTACAACAGGAAGATTAACCTATAGTGGAAATCACATCAGAACAGTGGTTGCCTCCTTGGAGTAGGGGCAGGACTGCCTGAAAAGAGGCGTGAAGAAACTTTCTGGGGTGATAATCCTGTCTTTTATTCTGATACAAGTTTGTGTTACACGTTTATATGCAAATGACTTTTAAGGTTTGTGCATTTCATTGTATGTAAATTTCACCTCTCAAACAGTTAACTATGAAGCATTTAAGGGGAATTGGACTGATATCAACTTACTTTGAAATGCATCAAAAAATAAGATGGATTGATGGATGGATATTGCTAAGGCAAGTATTATGAAATGTAAACGGTAGAATTCTACTGTTATCGTATCTGGGTGTTCACTAAAAAGTCTTTCAACTTATCTGTGTGTTTGAAATTTTCATGATAAAATGTTAAAAAAAATCACTCATTTAGCAAATACAGAGTACTTAATGGGAGAAAATGAGAATAATAGCATTGTGGCCTGGACACTAATTCTAATCCAGGTTTATCATGTTAGGCATTTGATGAGGCTCTTTCACATGTGTTATCTCATTCTTAGGGCCAGTGCACAGGAAGCAGTGATGATTCCCAGTGTATAGATGGGGAAACCAAGGCACATGGGAGTGTCTCCATCAAGGTCATGCAGCAAGGAAGCCACAGAGCTGGGAAATCCCCGGGTCCGAGTACTCAGGAGGTTTGCGCTGTGCCAGCCTAGAAGTGTCACGCCCTTCTGGGCCTCAGTTTCCTAGTCTCTGAAGTGGAGATGGAAACTGCTACCTCAGGTGAGATCAGGTCACTGTGGCCATGTTTCTCAAGGGCAGCTCCGCACAGGTTCGGTGTTGTAGCCACGAGAAGCTGTGGAATGCACTGTGAGACCCTTCAGTGCGTGAACTTCTCCTCTGTGGCCCTGCTTCCTCCACCAGGGATGGCGCACAGTAGGTAGCTCAGGACAGGGAGATGCATCCTTCCTTAGAGGCTGGCCTCCTCTCCTCTGCGGCTCCCACATTCGGCCGGGGATTTCTGGAGCCTCACTCCCACGTGGTCAGATCCCACAGGGGATGTGACTTGCTGTAGAGGTGATGATGCCTCACAGCGCCAGGGCTCCATGGCGCCTTCATCCCCATCCCTCCCTTCACAAGGAGGGAGGCCGCTCAGTCCATCTGGAGCCCTGGCCTGAGAGGAAGCCTCCAAGCCCCTACTTCTGAAAGTATCAAGGGGCACAGGAAGTGCCCCTCAAATGCCTACAAAGCCCACATTTTGTCTTGGGCTTTGCCCACGCCCTTCCCCACCTGAAATCCCTCCCGGCCTTCTCTGACCCCCCCATCTGCCTCTCACCCCGGAATCGTGTTAGTTGTTACATGTCCTGTGTCCCCACATGCTTCTGCAAGCAGGGACAGAGGTGGAGCTGGGGGTCTGGGCACAGAGCGCCGGATGCCGGCTGAGCGCTTCCATGCGGCCCTTCACTCTCATGGCAGCCTGGTGAAGAGGATGCTATTATTCCCACATCTGTGGACAAGGAGATGGAAGCTCAGAAAGGTGAAGTGACCAGCCCAGGGCCCTCCACCAGTCGGGGGCAGCACAGGGATTCCAGCTCTGACCAACCCGCACCGAGGTCTGTGTTATTTCCGGCTGGCTCCACAGGGTTTAAGATGTAAGTGAAAATGAACTACACTTCCCAGTTGTCTGTGGGCTTCTGAGTATTCTTTTTTAAAAAAATTAATTAATTAACTTTTGGTTGGGTTGAGTCTTTGTTGCTGTGTGTGGGCTTTCTCTAGTTATGGCGAGCAGGGGGGCTACTCTTCGTTGCGGTGCGTGGGCTTCTCATTGCGGTGGCTTCTCTTGTTGCGGAGCACAGGGTCTAGGCGCACGGGCTTCAGTAGTTGTGGCTCACAGGCTCAGTAGTTGTGGCTTGCGGTCTCTGGAGCACAGGCTCAGTAGTTGTGGCTCATGGGGGCTTAGTTGCTCCGCGTCATGTGGGATCCTCCCGGACCAGGGCTCGAACCCGTGTCCCCTGCATTGGCAGGCGGATTCTTAACCACTGTGCCACCAGGGAAGTCTCTCCTGAGTATTCTTAACAGCTAGTTACTGGGTTCACCTGTGCTCACAGCTTTCCCACTGCTCTTTAACCCTAAAAGCCCAGAGGCTCTACGCCAAGGTGGGGTAAGCAGAGAAGGAAGGAGCAGAGGAGGAGCGCTTTCCTCTGGAATGCAGGGCAGTGACCAAAATAGTGCCCATCAAGGTCGGAGGGCTGGCCCAGGCTGCAGGATATGGGGGGGGTTGACAGGGATGCCCTGGGCTGATGGCGACCCTTTGCACCCCATTCCCACAGGGCCTTCACCTGCAGCAACAGATGTTCCGGCCTCCTCTTCCCTCTGGAATTTATGACCTGTGGAGCTCGGGATGGGAGGGGAGTAGAGATGATGGGTTTTTAAGTGGCATTTTGTTTCCCAGGAGCCTGGCCTCCCCGTGGCCGCGGAGTGAACCTGAGCAGGTGCAGCCCAGTGACCATCGATCTCCTGAGGCAACTTTGCAGCCCCGGGGCGAGTATGCGGGGCTTCTCTGCCTGCTAAACTCTTCTGGGAGCGAGGCCAGGCCGGGCGTCCCTGCCGTCACCCCCTCCCGTTCCGGCAATTCCCCCAGGTGTGGGGTGCGCTCAGACATTTTATTTTGGGTGGGTGGGAGTCAGGCCCAGGATGGAGGTGGGGAGGCCGGCACGACATTCCAGAGCAAAGTGCAGAATTCTCAGCCTGTCCCTCAAGGCTTTTCCCAGACTGGGCCATCTTCCCCGAACCTCTGGCTGGGATCCCATCCTCTGGGACATGTCAGGGTTCGCATCGTATATGAGTCTGAATCCCCTGCGAGACCCACCAGGAACTGAAAGACAAGGGCTGCCCCTCCGTGTCTGGTGCACAGGAAGCTCTCGAGACTGTGGTTTGGTTGAGAAGGCTGAGAGGCAGGGGAGAGAGAGAAAGAGAAGGGAATTGAGAGACTGATTTTAAGAACTCAGCTTGCATGACTGTGGGAGGTGGCAAATCCCAAATCCCAAGGGCAGGTGAAAGCTCAGGCAGGATGTCCGTGTTCTAGTCCTGAGGCAGAGTCCCTTTTTCTCTGGAAAGCCTCAGGTTTTGCTCTTAAGGCCTTTAATAGATTGGATGAGGCCGCCCACATCATGGAGGGCCAACTCCTTTACTCAAAGTCAGCCGATTGTAAATGTCATCACACCCACAAAGTACCTTCAGAGCAACACCTACACAGTGTTTGACCAAGTGTCTGGGCACCATGGCCCAGCCAGCTTGACACATAAAATCGACTTGTGTTCTTATTGGCTGGGGGGCTATGGACACTGCTGTTACCAGCAGCTGGGAGGGGGAGAGGAGGGGTGTGTGTGTGTTGGTTCCCAGCGGGGGGCCCTTCCTTGTCCCTCCAGGCTGTGAGCCGTCCAGTAGCCCATGGGGGTCCATGGGCTATTGGGGTCCAGATGGGGTCCAGTAGCCCCATCCCCTGGCCTGATGTCTCACTGTAGACGCTATCCCGACAATGTCACCAGCTGACCAATCAAGGTGTCATTAGGGCTGTGGAAACAAGGTTTTCCTGCCCAGGGTGGCCTCGAAGTCCTGCTGGCTCTGGGCCACGTGTCCACCTCCAGAGCATGCCCAGGCCCCTCCCTGCTAGGTGGGCTGTGCTGCCCTCTGGAATCTTGCCTGTTTGGATCAGGGAGAGGCCTGCCTGATTCTCTGTCTCCAGAGACCTGGACCACAGGGTCCCTGTGACAGGCGCTGCCCAGCCAGGCCCTGGAATCTCAGTCTGAATGGGCCACTGCCTGAGTCATCACAGCCCCTCAGTCCACTACGACCATCATCTTCTTGTCCCAGGCTTGCCTGTATCTGCATCTGTGTCCCCAATACACAGGAGCTCCTCAAGGGCAGGGCCACGCCTGGGACTCAGTGGCCAGCGCAGGGCGTGGCACAGAGCCGTGACAAGGCAGGGAAGGGAAGGGAAGGGGGATCTTTCTCAAACCATAGTCCCATCTGCAGCTCCAGTGAGCCCCTCAGGCTCTGTGACCCATTGTCCTTCCTCCTGAGAGCCAGGCCAGATAAATACCCTTGAAGCCCCTAAGGCGTGAAAGGATTATGTGGGTGATACTAAACTGTGGGACAATTCTAAATGAGACTTTAATTCTGGCAAATGGTGGACCAGTGGAAGGAACGCTAGCTGCTGTCACAGATAAACCCCTAAGTCCCAGGGGCTTTTTTCCTGTTCATCTAACATCTGAAATGGTAGGCAGTTCTCCTTCAAGCAGTGATCCGGGATGCAGGCCCATCCATCCTGTGGTTCTGCCATCTGCCGCTGTGCATCGTGTGGGAGGCTTTCATGAGCCTGACCTGGAAATGGTCCCACTGGACGTGTCACCATGCTTAGCTGCAAGGGGGGCTGGGGATGTGGTCTAGGTGTGAGCCCCAAAGGAAGAAGAAATGGTTTGGTGAACAGTATCTGTTCTGCTATAGTCAGATCCCCTGGGCATTGCGGGGACACTCTTGGTATAATAACACCTAAAAATGCAGGTTCAGTTACCACAAACTTCTTCATACAATGCACAGCTAAGTTTGCAAGAAGGTAAGGGAAATTCCTGAGAGCCAGTAATGATGCTGGAGCTGACACCAGAACAAGAAGCAAATGTCAGCTGACCTTTGGATGCCCTGAGGCGTTTGCTAACAGGAGCCTAGAACTTTGGGTTTTAACTGCAATGCAGACACTATCTTACCTAGAGCTCATGAGAGCTTGGGAGTGGGAAGTGAGATCCTCGTCTCAAGCTGGGACACTCGAAGATGGTACCCTCAGCATAAGGGTGGGCTATAAAAACCAACCTTCTGGCAAAGAAAGATAACAAGGACATTCATTTGTCCCGGGCTCTGCAATGAATGAGGATAAAAAGATTCCTTCCTGAGAACGTGTCAATTTAGCCTGAACTTCACTAGCATTTGGGGTTCTAATTTGTGAGATCAGCGGTCCAGAAAACCTCAAGCCAAGAAATTAACCTACAGTGGTGTTGGGTGGATAAAACCGGTGCACGTGGCCAGAGCACACCCACGTCTTCTGAGTCCTCCTGGGTGCCTACAGAATATCATCAGGCCACAGTGTCAAATTGCAAAACACATGAGAAAACAATCCATGATGAGTCAGAGCCGGCAGAAACCATGCATGCAAAACTAGATGAAAAGATTTCCTCTAGTTTTGAATGATCAGAACTAGAATAAAGATAAGTATAGAGCTGATTCACTTTGTTATACAGCAGAAACTAACACAACACTGCAAAGCAATTATACTCCAGTAAAGATGTTAAGAAAAAAATAAGTTAACAACGTTTCAAGAAGAATTGAGAACACAGACAAGGGGGGGAAAAGGCTAAAAAAGTGATCAGAGAGATATGAAGAAGAGCCACATAGAACTTCTAGAAATGAAAAACGTAATACCTGAAACACAGAACTCCACAGATGGGAGGAATAGCAAGTAGACCCAGTTCAGGAGGGAATCAGTGAACTAGAGATGGAGCAGAAGCAATTATCGGAATGCGTAACGCGGGACAGAGGGAAAGACTGAAACTGTGAGATGGAGGCTAAGACGAAAAGGCTGGGGTGAGAAATAAATGCACAGCTACTTGGGGGGCCAGAGGGAGAGAACAAAGAACAGGAGAGGGAGGCATTACTCAAAGAGGCGATGGCTGAGGATTTTCCAGAACTGATAAAAGTCATGAATTTCAGTTCAGGGCACACAATAAACCCTAAGCAAGGGATTAAAAAAAAAAACACACTTGGACCCGTCACAGTGATGCAGAATAGCAAGGAGCTCTCACAAGAAGCCGAGAGAAGAGAAAATGAGCCACCTGTGAATGGCAGTTCGATGGAAGGCAAACTCCTTAACGGCAGTGAGAGAGGCTAGGAGCCTGGAAACCAATATCATCAAAGACTAAAACACGGGTCAATTAATTGTCCGCCTGGAACCTGTAACACGTAAACATATCTCTCAAGAACAGGACGAAGACATCTTCAGAGAAAGCCAAGAGGGGCACAGTGGTCCTTCACGAGACCCGCTTCTAAAGGAAGGTGATTCCTGAAGGAAGGAGGGCCCCGGGGGCAGGCGCGCGGGGCAAAGAGATGGTCCATGTGTGGGAAAGCCTGAAGTTACACTGACTTTGTGGAGCAATCCTAATACTGTCTAATTTGGGGGATAAAACAGATAAAATGTCCAAGATTCTGGTACTTCCGGATGACGATTTTGATGCTCTTTGGAGAAATACTAAATATCAAATTCTTTGAGAAATGTTTGCTGTTTGCCCGTACCCCAGGTGCACACTTTGTTGACCTGCAGGATGATTCAGCACCTGGACAGGAGCCCGGAAAACGCTTTCAGGCCCCAAACTCTTGGCCAAAGGAGAGAGTTCCCAGGATCTGGTTCCCTCGGTGCTGGTCTTCCCACGGCCCAGCCCAGTGGTTCTCACCTGAATCACCTGGAGGGCTTTTTACCATCTGTGTCTGATTCGGCCTGAGAATCTACATTTCTAAAATTCCCAGGTGCTGCTGGGCTCAGACTCCAGTTTGAGAATCACTAGTCTAATAATCCCAAGTCTCTCTGGTCTGTTGCAGGGTTAACACCCCTCCTCCAGGAAGCCTTCCAGAATGCACACACACCTCATGAAGCAAGGACTGCATCTTCATCATTACCGCTGAATTTTTTTTTTTTTTTTTTTTTGCGGTACGCGGGCCTCTCACTGCTGTGGCCGCTCCCGTTGCGGAGCACAGGCTCCGGATGCGCAGGCTCAGCAGCCATGGCTCACGGGCCCAGCCGCTCCACGGACGTGGGATCTTCCCAGACGAACCCGTGTCCCCTGCATCGGCAGGCAGACTCTCAACCACTGCGCCACCAGGGAAGCCCTACCGCTGCATTTTCATCATTTGCCTGCTCAAAACAGAGCAGATGCTCAATCAGGTTTCTTTGAACTGCTCACTATATAAACTTAAAGGGTATATTCTGGCCAGTGGGTCTTTGAATGGGGGTTCAAGTCAAAGATAGAGAAGGCTGGGACTTGTCCCCACCAAGAAATCACTGACACACATACACACACACAACTCATACATACACACCATGCACACACCCTACACACACACACACACACACACACACACACACACACACCATTTCCCTTCACCAGAGTTGCCGTACCTCCTCTGCCCCTCAGCAGGTCTTCTTGAGTGCCCACTGTGTGCCGGGCCTGGCACTGGACTCTGTTGGTCCTGCTGCCCCTCCCAGGGCTCCCCAGGGCCTATAGCCTTGTGGCTTTTTCTAAATACAAGGTCACTGGCTCTGGGATGCTTCTTACTGTGCGTCCTCCAGTTACCGCTTCATTCTCCACCCTGAAGGCCACGTCCCTTAGGGATTGGTTCAGAGTCCTGAGAAGTCCTCGCTCCTCCCCGCCACTGAAGCTGTCAGTGCCTGTCAGGGGGGTGAGGTGGAACGCCACGGGCAATTGATCCCAACAAGCTCAAGACGTCCCGGTTCCAGGAGAAGGCCCTGCTGACAGGAGAGGCAGCGCCAGGCTGCGGGCGGACTCCTGCGGGAGCAGCTGTGGGCCCTCACCTGGTGGGGCGGGAGGGAGGACAGGGCTGGGCACGTGGGCGCAGCAGTCCCTCTCCTGGAGGGGCTGGAGGTCTGGGTGGGTGCTGCCCTGAGAGGCGCCCAGAGGACTCAGGGCTTGGAGGGGGCAGTGGGGGCCGCTGGGGATGTCCAGGTGGCTGATTTCTGAGGTCAGACGGATGGCCTGTCCCGGGGCCAAGAAATGAGTCCCGTTGCAAACCTCTGAAGGGCACGAACCAAACGTGGAGGAAGAGAAGCTTTATACAGAGCCGTTCAGGAGAGTAATGGGTTGAAAGTGAGCCGACTTCAGGAAAGATATCTTGGCTGTGACATCTGTCTGGGCTGAAGCTGGCTGTGGCAGGGAGAGGATCCTGGGGCATCTACCGCAGCGGGCGTGGGAGGGGCCCGGGGCCCTGGGGAGGCCACTTCTCCAGACGCACACTTGGCTGTGCGACGGCCCTCCTCCTGGAGCACCTCATCTCGAGGCGGGTCAGACCTGGCCTGCGTCCCCCGCCTGAGCAGGGGAGGGTCACAGCTCTGGGGCTGCCTGGGGCCAGGAGGGGATGGGGGCCCAAAGAGTGACAGCTTTCTGACAGGAAAGCTTGGTGTGGCCTGGGCCCTCTGCTCTGCCCGTGGGGGACCAGGCAGGCATCAGCTGGGGGGGCCCGGGTCACCCGGCAGCGTGGAGATTCAGACACCAAGCAGGCTCGTGTCAGAGCCCAGCTTTCTGTTTAGGGGAGCTGGACCTATGGGGACCGTGGCACGTGGCCATGTCCCTGGGAGCAGAGCGTTTCCAAAGACTCTCAGCCGCATCCCGGAGCCTGGGGGAGCGTCTACACCCTGGAGCTCACTCACAGCTCCCCCGACCCGGTCCCCAGGCTGCCACCCCTCCTTCCACGCGGGACCACGTACCAAGGCGGTTCCGGCCCTGGGGGACACCCATGACGCAGGCTCCGATGCAGCGCCCAGGCTGCGCTGTGTGGGGCGGGGGTGCCCTCGGGGACCCCAGGAGGGGACGGCAGGCCTGGGGTGCGGAGGGGGAGCCCTCCCTCACGCCCAGCCCCCAGCACGCCTGCTGGGGAGGCAGGAACTAGTTCTCCCCTTCTGCAAATGAGAAGGCTGCCGTGAGGCCTCGCCTACCTGGGTTCCTCAGCTGCTGAGTGCAGATAGGGTTCGACCCCTGACTTCCACGATGCGCGAGGCCACGCATCTTGCACTGTCATGAGGCCAGTTGCTTCACCACCCCCGGTCTGTCCTAGAAGGAGTCAGGGCCTGATACCCACTTGCACAGGGGTCCAGCCTGGCCCTTGGTGGGGGCCCCTGAGCACCAGCGTGGGCTGTTTACCTGGGTCCCGATGAGGCCACCGGGCCGTGGAGCAGGGGTGTCCTCCTCATGCAAAACGATTGGTCCCCACGGTCCCCACACCCTGGCAGCAACTTGCTTTGACGTCTGCCTCCCTGTACAGCCTGGCCATCCTGGACCTGGTCTGGAAACTTCTTCCCACCTGCAGGCCTCACTCACCCCAGCAGCCAGTGCCCGCCCTGCCCCCCTCCCCTCCCGCCCCTCCTGCTGCCCCCGCTCCCCGTCCTTTCCTCCCCTCCCTGCCCAGGCCTCCCCTCCCTGCCGGCCCTCCACTCTGGAGCAGCCTTGCTGTTGTCTTTGCAACTTTCTTGCTGTCAGAAGGCAGCACTTGGAACTCTTTGCTTGTGGGATTTTTATTCACCCAGGAAACTTGGTGCTTGGCAGATGGGGAGTAAGAAAGAAGTGTGAGTGTCAGCTCTGCCTCCTGAGCAGACCCTCAGGTCAGCACCGGTTCCTGGGCGAGCTCGGCCTCCCCAGAGGGGACCTGCAGAGCTGAGACCACACTGAGCCACATCCCTTCCCCGTATAGATTTGTATTCAGGAAAGGCTTCGGGGGAAATTAATAAAAAATGAAGGAAAAAAAAACCCAGTGCATCCAAACAAGATTTCTCATTAGTTTGAAAAATAGACTAGGACCTAGGTCTATAATGAAGGGGCTGGATTGTGTCCTGATGGAGTGGTCTGGCACTTGAAAGTAGCACTGCAGCTCCATCCTGACCTTCACAGAGGTCTCCAAATACACCAGGCTCATGCCCAAAGAGACCCTGCCCAGTTTCAGGTGGCTTTAAGATCCCCCATCTCCTCACCCATCACAGAGCAGGCCTCCGGCCCTCCCAGCCTCCCCACGGGGGCTGGTGAAGGGGCTGTGTCTTCTCCTCTGGACCACAGCGTCCTCCCTGTTGGCTGGCGGCCATCACCCTGCCTGGAGTAACCCCGAGGGTCCTCAGTGAGAGCCGGGCAGGCTGCCTGGCCCTCAGCCCGCCCTCACTCGCCACCCTTTCCTCTCCTGCTCTTGCAACACCCCGCCCGGCCATCCGGTGAGAGGCTGGCTGCCCCCTGCTGACTTCCTGCCCACGGGGGCACCGATGCCATCGCTCCTGCTGTCCTGGGCTCAGGCTCGTCCTGCGGTTCTCATTGGAGGGCTGAGCGCCCCTACGTGGGTCCTGTGGGTCTGGACTGTGTTAAACTAGGAGTCATTTCTCAGCTCAGATGTGTCTTCTTCCTGGAGAAAGGTCTTGAGGTGCCTACTAAACAACGTTCAAAAGCAGCTCAGGGCCCTCTACGCGCAGCTTTGGTGGTGACACCAGATACATCAAAACGATAAGGGCCATTTATCTTCTGTCTCTGGAACGTGAAAGCAGACGCTTAGGCCCGAGTCTATAATATGTGAATGGAATCGCTGTTATCTGGAGCTGACCAGCAGAATCCTGACTTCCGGAAGCAAGGCCTCCGGGGCAGCCTGCAGCGATCATTAGAGAAGCTTCCACGTGATCTTAAATTAGTGAACACGTTTAATGGCCTCTCCCTCGCTTGGGCTCTGGGTATAACGGGCTCCCCTGAGCTCCCGCCCTGGACTGCCTCATTGCCACTCCTCCACCACCTGCAGGCTGAAGCCCACCTCCGGTCTGGGACCTGCCCAGGCCACCAGCTCTCCCTGCTCAGGGCTTGAGCTGAGGGGAGCTGAGCTTCAAGCCCCGAGAACTTTGCCTCCTAAATGTCTCTGGGGTCCTTCTGCTGCCGCCAAGACCTCTGTGCCGGGTCCCCTTGTCATCTCTCCCCTGGACCCCACGGGGGACGGTCCCCTCACTTGCCCTCCTCACTGACCCACGGGATCTATGTGAGGCATGACTGAATCCCGCTACATCAGCCCCTCACCTCTGGTGGCTCCTCAGTGCTTTTGGCACAAGACTCCCTCTCCCTAACATCAGCTGCCCTCTGCCCACTCTTCCAGCCTTCTCTCCGTACCCTGTCTCAAAACTCCATGCTGGCTACAGCACCCCACCTGGTTCATGTTGCCCCCGCCCCCCAAATCTTTGCTTATCCTGGTCCCTGGATGCCTGGATGGTCTCCCCTCCCCAACTCCCTGGGCTTTGCTGGAGAGTGACTACCGGTTTTATAAGAAGTGTCCGTGGTATTTCCTCTTCCAGGAAGTCCTCCTGGAGCTGCAAAACCCTACCCCCTCTCAGTATGCTACGCCATGGCATCGCCTGTTTTGGATCTGTCTGACCCCAGTGTCCCATCTCTCCAGGAACACTAGTTCTGTCCAAATCCCAGCCCATGAGGCTACCTGACTCTGTCACTCCCGGGGCCCCTGATGCAGATAGAAACTAACTTCACCGAGATGGAGCCCGCAAACCAGCGTGAGACAGCTGCCCAGGACTTCCTGAGGCCCTGCACCAGCACTGGCTGGGACCCCGTGGGAGAAGGCTGGCTGGAGGGCTCGCAGGGCCCCGTGCCCCCCGGCTCCTGGGACCTGCCCTGTCACCTCCCTCCTTGGAGACCAGCTGGCCCTGAGGGAGAGAAGGAACAGCGCTGGGCTCTCTGCTGTGGTGAAAGAGGTCTGAAGCCCTCTTCCTCGGCCAGCAGGCTTTTCTCCCAGATCCCACTCGGTTACAGCTGCTCTCAGCCTGCATCGCCTTATCCATTGGAGGGGGGCTCAGCTCCCAGGGCCCCGGTCCCCTCAGCTCACACACCCCAGAGTTACGTCATTTTGCTTTCATCACGTGTTCTCATCAGGAAGGCCTGGGGAGGACCCAAGTGGCGCCAGGATGTGGATCCTTCTGGAAACCTCTCAGGTCCTTGGGCAAACAGACCCCAGATTCTCAGAGCCCACGAGGAGGGGATGACAGGGACCGGATGGGGTCCCTGCGGACAAGGGTCACATGTGCCTTGAGTGCTTCTGCCTCCCCTGGAAGTGTCCCTGCTCTTGTCATGAGGATGGGCGGGACTGAGGTTGTGAAATGTCACATGGGGAGAAGACTTTTGAATTTTCTGACTTATATAAGCCCTAGCCACACTGGGGCCCAACACCAAAGAGCCTCAGAGGGACAGTAAACCCTGCGTGTTCCCGAGCGGGGCTGGTCTTGTCACCTCCTCCTCCGCCGGGGCCCGCAAAGGACTTGGGACACAGCCCCAGGGGCTCTCAGGAGCCCAGGGACCCTTGGGGCCGCCCCGGGGCGCACCGTGCTCTACAGCCTGGCACCTTCGTAAAGTGCACCTGCCTCGTTACCTGCGTTCCTTCCATTTCTCAGAAATGCTGGTACTCCTGCAAGTCCCAGCGTCTCAGCTGATCAGATGCAGGGGATCCAGGGTGCGCACCTAGGTCAGGGGGTCGGACTGGAGCTCTGAGGAAACTTGGTACAAGTGGAGGGACTGCTGGATTCGAGTCAGTAACATCCTTGTGGGAAGCAGTTACAGTCGGACTCAGAGCAAACACCCGAGTAGAAACCATGACCCTGTACTTCTTGGCAAAACACAGACCCTCTTGGCCTGAGTGTCCTGATTTCAAAGGGGCATGTGCTCCCTCACAGGGTCATGGTGGATGCCCTTGAAAGTGACCGTCAGCACGTGCTAGGTGCCTGGGACGCAGAACCGGAAGACGGGTCTCTGCCCCAGGGGCCCACAGAGGAGGGAAGCACCCTAGGGTTTGTTGGGTCAGAAGGAGCAAACTCTGTTTTTGTTATTGTTGTTGTTTCTTGGGCTGCGCCACGGGGCTTACGGGATCTTAGTTCCCTGACCAGGGATCGAACCCGGGCCCCCTGCAGTGGAAGCGTGGGATCCTAACCACTGGACCGCCAAGGAATTCCCAGGAGCAAACCTCTTTGGAGCCAGTGTAAATAAAGTGAGTTAGTGAGTTTGTTGTCAGGATCCAGGGAGATCTCCCAGGACCTACTGCAGGAGGGAGGGCACCTCTCCTGGCCTCTCGGGGTTCCTGCCCCTCTCTGTGTGTGGGCTCCATTCTCCGTGGGCAGGAAGAGCTGTTTCTGCCCTCTTGAGGTGCATGGGCAGGAAGAGGGCATGGAGGGGTTCCAGGAGACTTAACAGATGAGAAGGATTTAATCCAAGGCCAGGCCTTGTAGCATCCCTGGCACCTAGCACGAGGCCGGCCAGAGAAGCTAATGATGAATGAGTGAATGAATGACTGTCAAATATGGGTGGGCCTGGCTGTGAGGCCTGCATTGGAGCTCGTGGGAAGGCTGGGCAGGACCAGCGCAGGACACCTGGCAGGCTGCCGGCTGACCCCCGGGGAGCAGTCACTGCGAAATATCCACAGAGGCCTTGACTTTCAACCCAGCAATTCCACTTCCGGGAATTTATTCCATGGAATTATTGGCATAAGTACACAAAGATATTTAGTACAGCATGGAAGCCACCTAAATTTCCATCAAAATGGGTTCGAAACACTATACACCATGGAGCATTCATACCATGGAATCCCAGGGGCCATTAGCGAGAATCTACAGTCGATCTACACAGCCTGATAACAGAAGGACTGCAAGGGGCATATTGTGAAATGAAGAACAGCGTGTGCAAGATGGTGTAAGAAAAAGCAGGGGCGGGCGGGCGGGGTGTGACCACGCACGGGTGTAGAAATGTTCGTGGCAAAGGCTGGGAAGCAGACAAGGGCATCTTACTGATCCTAAACCCTTTTGCTTTTTCCATTTTATTTCTGTCTCAGTTTGAAAAGCACTTATTAAAGATGGAAAATAACAACAAACGTATTTAGCATCTTTCTGGCAGGAAGGAGCAGGTTGCTTGCTAAAAACGTGATGATTCTTAAAAAAATTGCCCTCAAGCAAGAGGCGGGGTGACCTTGGTCTAGATTGGGGCCCAGGCTGGCTCTGGGGGAGGTAGTCGGGGGGGGGGGTCGGCCCCCCCAGGGGTGTCCAGGACGGGGTGGCCAGCAGGTGCAGGCGGCATCAGCACGGGGCTCAGGGGAGGGGCCGAGGGCGGGCGGGAGACGGGCCAGCCTGCGCCGACCCGCCAGGCAGGGTCTGAGTCGCGATGGTGGTGCAGCCAGGCCCAGGGAGCACAGACCAGGGAAGGACAGCAGAACAACCTGCACCAACACGAGCACTCAGACCACACATATGTGAGCATGACAACCACCGCCGTGTGCCTGGTTCGGCGCTGGGCCCTGCCACTTAGCATTTCACTGGCTCCTCTGAAGGTCACAGGTCAAGAGCACTTAAAGGATCCCCACGACACAGACAAGCAGGTGGAGCACTTCGGGCTCAGAAGAGGGTAACTGGATAGTCTAGTCCCAGTGTGTGCTAGCCTTCAGAGATGCTCAGGGCCCAGATGCACAGCAGACACCAGGGCGAGCAGGCATCTTGGCCGGCCCTGGCTCTGGACTTGGCCATTTAGGACCCCAGAGCCAGCAGCACAGGCCTGGGAGGCTGGGACCAAGGCTTGCATTTGCCTTCCCTAGAGGGCTTCAGGGGCCGCAGGCACCCGTACCCCCCACCCCACCTTCTGTGATGAGCAGCCCAGAGCGGGTTGAGCCTTTTTCCTGGCTCTGGTTAGGGCTGGCATCGGTGACCCCCACCCCCAGGCCTGCTGGGCAGGGTCTGTGTCCTGCTCTGTCTGGGGGCATGAGCCCTAAAGCGATGCCCTGCCTGCACGTGGCCTGGGAGGTGGAGGCTTCGCAGAAAAGATTTGCTGTTTCCTCTAAAGTTGTCTTTACCAGGCAGAAGCTTGGGGCATCATGAACTTGATCACTTGGTGCCCTTGAGGAAGAAGGGGTCCAAAGGAAGCGAGGGAGGGGCTGGGGAGAAGGCCTGGCTGTTCCCTCCTCGTGGCACTCCCACCCCACCCCACCCCGGGCCACTGGGTGACCGCAGACATCTCCCTACAGGTCCAGCAGACACTGCAGGGTGGGCTTGGGAGCTGCGCTGCTGAGCTGGGCATTGGCTGTGGAAGAGGGTCAGGGCGTCAGCCGGAGGAATTTGGTGAATTCAGGATTTCTGATAAAAGTAACAGCAAAGCAGGATAAGCACGGGAACGCTTTATTCTTCAGGGCTTTAGGGAGGGAGACTCCTGCACAAATAGGCCACCTGCCGAGCCCTGGACCCTTGGCTTGGTTAAGCAGGAGTATTTAGTATTCATCTATTTTGGGGGGGGGGGTGCTTTGTTAGATTTGACATATTCAGCTAGTATTTCTTGAGCACATAGAGTGTTTCCATACATCCTAAAACTCTGCCTGGTATTTCACTCATATCACTTCTTGTGATCCAAGTAAGAGGCCTGTGAAATCTTCACCCCATTTGACAGATGAGGAAACGGAGTCTCGGAGGGCTTGGGAGACTCATCTGAGGTCTCGTGCAGGCAGTGGCCCGGCGGGATGCTGAGCATCTTTTGGGCCTACCTGGCTCTGCGGCATCTCCAGTTCCTCCCAAGGCTTGACTTCCCTCTCTCCTGAGTCCCCAGGACTGACTCAGATAGTTCTGCAGCCCCAAGTCCTCTGGGCCGGCTCCTCCGGCCTCACCCTCCCCAGGCGGGTTCAGACCTCCGCTGTACGCCCCAGGTCTTCTTCTCCAGAGCATCCCAGATCCTGAATGGAAGAAATAGGTTTAGAGCCTGAGTTTGGAACATCCTAGCTAGGTGAGCCTGGGTGGCGTGTTCCAGAATACCAGAACTCAGGAGGTGATCTTTCTTAGGTCTGCACTTTAAGGAAGGTCTGAACTCCTGGGAGATGGGGGCTGAGATGCCCCGGGAGCTAGGAAGGAGGAGGACACACACACACACACACAGTATTTACTTTTTACCTGCAAGGTATGTAATGTGCAAAGTGCACAAATCTTAAGCCATAGTTTGATTTGCTTTTACGTATATGTACCCCTGTGTAACTGTCACCTATATCAAAATATGGACGAGCCCCCTTGTCCCTTCCCATTCAATCCCAACCCTGCCCCCGCACTGAGGTAACCACTATTCTGACCTCTATCATTCTATACCAGTTTTGCCCGTTCTTGAACATATAAATGGAATCATACAATATAGTCTTTTGTGTCTGACTTCTGTGAGACACAAGATAAAGTTTGTGAGATTCATCCATGCTGTTGAGTGTCGTGTATCAAACATTTGCCCCTCTTTCTCTCCGAGGTGTATCCATTGTACAGGTGTGACTCAGTTTACCCATTCTCCTCCCAGTGGACATTGGCCCATTTCTACTCTTTGTTTATTCATGAATGTGGCTTTATTATAAATGGTGTGGCAGCTAAAACATTCCTACCCTTGTCTTTGGATGGATGGATGGACTCTTTTCTCTTCCTTTTTACCCAGAGGTAGAATTTCTGGGTCAGAGAGTGGGCACGTGGGACTAACCAGTGACGTACTAATAAATATTTAACCAACAGCTCTTTGGGGAGAAAGAAAAAAAGTCCTGCTGTGTAGTGCTGGCCAATTTCCACAGCATAAATAATTCCACTGTGGCCGATTTCAAACTACCCACGTGAAGTCACTGTACCTAGATTTGGAGAGAGAGTCATGACGTCAGAACTTGGTGCCCGTAGGAACCGGCTTGGGATCGCCACCGGGGCTCTTTTCCTCTGGAACTTGTTCAAGCAGAACAAGGCCTCTGAACCCAGACACTGGGCTGTGTTGTGTCCATTCACCGTCCCTTCATAGTCACATTTGCTTTTCTGCTGTCACCCTAGTCCAGTCTGTGGGTTCAAGAGCAGTGTCCACCTCTCACCAGAGCATTAACGGGGGCGTGTGTTCATGTGGCCGGCAGTAGGAATCAGTGAACCGTGGAGAGTTGCCCCATCCCCCCCGGAAGTGTCCCCTTGCTGCCAACCTTGGAGGATGTAGGTCTTACCGTTCTTAAGGAAACTGGTCAATTCCTTACAGAAACCGAGGCTCAAAGAGCTTAAAGGGCTTGCCAATGACTGCGCAGCTAACGCGAGCGGCCAAGTTGAATGGCACCTCTGAAGCTGGTGCCTGGAAAGAAAAGACATCATGTCAGAGGAATGAGCCTCTGATGACATTTCAGCCTCCTCCGCAGGCCGGTCGGGGAAGGAACGGCCTCACACCCCTCATGACACCCCAAAGCTCCCTTGGAAGTCTGGGCTGGCCAGCCAGGCCTTTCTGCCTCCTTTGAAGCCTCCACTCCCCACCGTGCAGCCGTGGGCGGTATCTTACAGAGTAGCCAGCCAGCCCTCAAGGAGCTGTGTAAGGGGAGACTTTTCAGTCCAGGCACGCAGCAGCTGTTAACAGACACGCCGATCTGAGGGCCCAAAGCCTCTGAGGACACATCTGCTCCCCAGAAGGCTTCACGACGTGACAGTCTTCCATCCTGGAGCCCTGTCTGCCCTGGGGGAGGAGGGGGAGTATTGTTCCCATTCCTTCCCAGCGGCTCCCCTGTGTCTCTCCATCAGGCGCTGACGAGCCCTTGATTCCCCCCTACAGATGTTTCCTGGCTCCCCATTGCCTGCAAGAGGAAGTCCAAAGTCCTGTGTTCATTGTCTTTAGGGTCTTACAGGTGGTGCACCCACCTGCTTCCCAGAACACCTCCTGTCACTTACCAGCCGGCCCTTCACCACGGACTTTCCACGCACGACGCACAGCCTGTGCCCTCTGTGGAGCCTGGACCCCGTGCCTCCACCTGGTGGGCTCAGCCTCGTAGACCTGGCTCAGTAGCATCTCTTCTGTGCTGCGCTTCCCCATCCCTGGCAGAATTAGCCCCTCACCCAGCACCATTGTATGGTAACAGGTAGGGGATGGCTGTCTCTAGTCGGCCCCTCAAGGTCACAGACAAGGTCATCTTCGTGCCTTGGTGCCTAGCCCTGAGCCTGGCACGTAGCAGAGGCACTCAGGAAATGTCCACGGTTTATTGAGAATAGGTGAAGAAATATCTCGGCGCTAAGGACCACCACCAATACCTCCCTGCCTGAAGGTGGTCCAGGGAGGGGGCGGGGTGGGGCGACATTTGGAGTCCTGTCACTGAGGAGGGTCCGCAGGCCCTGCCGTGGTGGCAACAGTGGGAGGAGCCCCAGTCTGAGCTTTGTCACAGGTCCCCCTCCCCGAAGGTGGACTTGGGGAGTGGCCTCACCTTCCTTTCTCCAGCCTGGCAGCCGAGGAGCTGACGATGAGGCAGGAGAACGTGGACTTTGCAGCTGTACTTACCCGGCTCACTTCCTGCCTAACTGTCTCCACGATGGGGGCAGATGTTCCCGGCTGTGGGGTTGCTGTCAGACACGGGACGAAAGGCCCCAGCAGAGGACCTGCTGCCCCGGGTGCTCGGCCAACAGCAGCTACTGTCACCTCCCCGGCTTCCCCGGCCTGGCCTGGCCTGGCGTGGTTCTGCCCCAGCCCTGACCCAGCCTCACCTGTGCGGTTTTAAATGCAAATAAGAGATTTCCTTCTGCTGTGCTTCCCCCACGATCATGATGGTCTTCTCCTATTACAAGACTATAGACAGCTAGTGGGAAGCAGCCGCGTAGCACAGGGAGATCGGCTCAGTGCTCTGTGACCACCTAGAGGGGTGGGACAGGGAGGGTGGGAGGGAGATGCAAGAGGGAGGAGATATGGGGATATATGTATATGTATGGCTGATTCACTTTGTTCTAAAGCAGAAACTAACACACCATTGTAAAGCAATTATACTCCAGTAAAGATGTTAAACAAAAGAAAAGAAGACTGGGAGTTAGACTCGGCAGATCACAGAGGAGGCACGGAGGTTGGGGCGGGTTTTTTGGGTTTTTTTTGCGGTACGAGGGCCTCTCACTGTTGTGGCCTCTCCCGCTGCGGAGCACAGGCTCCTGACGCGCAGGCTCAGCAGCCATAGCTCACGGGCCCAGCCGCTCTGCGGCATGTGGGATCTTCCCGGACCGGGGCAGGGGGCGGGTTTTTTTCCTTCTTTCTCAAAAGGCTTTTGAGATGAGAGTCTATTAACACCCTGACCTTGTCTGAGCCCCTGCTGGTAACGCTGATGAATGAATATATGTGAGGAGAGAAATAAAATGGGAAAGTGAACATCAGGCTGAACAAAGCATAGGTTCTGCTTTTCACATCTGAGATCAGGGTGGCCTGGGTCCGAGGCCTAAGCATCTCCAAGACTTCGCTCCTCACATCTGAGGCAGACTAATCATGTCCATCTCCAAACGCTGCTGGGGAACAAATGAAATCTGGTGCAGAGACAACACTTTCTACACTGAGAAACAGGGTGTAATCACTGACCGTTAAGGGTCTTTTACCATTTAAGAAACATGTGGTCTATCCAGCCCATGGAATATTATTCAGCCTTTAAAAAGGAGGAAATTCTGGGGCTTCCCTGGTGGTACAGTGGTTAAGAATCCGCCTGCCAATGCAGGGGACACAGGTTCAAACCCTGGTTGGGGAACTAAGATTCCACGTGCCGGCGGGGCAACTAAGCCTGCGAGCCACAACTACTGAAGCCCGCGCGCCTAGAGCCCGTGCTCTGCAACAAGAGAAGCCACCGCTCTCTACTACTAGAGAAAGCCCGCGTGCAGCAACGAAGACCCAACGCAGCCAAAAATAAATAAATAAATAAATAAATGTATAAAAGGGAGGAAATTCGGACACACGTTACAATGTGGATGAACCCTGAAGACATTCTGCTAAGTGAAATAAGCCAGTCGTAAAAAGACAAATCTGATATGATGCCACTCATATGTGGTACCTGGGGGAGTCAAGTTCATAGAGGCAGAAAGTAGAAGGGTGGGTGGGTATCGGGGGCTGGGGGAGGAGGGATGGGACTTAGTGTTCCATGGGCACAGAGTTTCAGTTTGGGAAGATGAAAAAGCTCAGGGGATGGATGGTGGTGATGGCTGCACAACACTTGAATGTACTTAATGCCACTGAACGGAACCCTTCAAAATGGCTAACATGGGAAGCTTTAGGTTACGTATATTTTATCACCAAAAGAAAGGTGTGACAGACACTTTGGGAATGGAAAATGAAGGGACAGAAACATACACCTCATTTCCAGAAAACAAAGGTTGTGTGTGTGGGTTTGCTTTATACAGATGACAAGTAAAATAAAGGGAAAAGAGAGAAAACTTTAAAAGGAAGGATGCCAGTCTACGAGGCTGTGGTTTTTATAGCCTCTGGGTCAGTGTCCTTCACATAGGAGAAAAGCTGATATTGCTTGTAACATTTTTAAAGGTCAAAACCAAGCAAAGCGTCAGCCTACTGCCTAAACGCATGATAATAGCAAATTTAAAAATTAATTACAGAGTCCTTCCTGCTGACACCTGGTGCCGCTCAGAGGTGCCACTGTTCTCAGACGCCTTCCACTGCTTCTATTCTCAGGAGCAGCTCAGCTCTGCCTCACACCATTGTTCCCGGACAACAGTACATTTTGAAATGAAAAATGTTCTCATTGGACACAGAGGAGACACCTTCCAGATTCTGAGCCCGGACGGGAATAAAAATTCTACTCAGCTGAGGGCAGAAGGAAGAGCAATTCAAGGAGTGTGTCTGGGGAGCCCTGAGTCATCTTCAAACTCCCTGAGTTGCAGGAGCACCTGTGAGATATGGCGCCGGTGGAGTGGGGAGGGCGCAGGGCTGCCGAGCACCCGTTACAGCCAAGCGCTCTCCATACAGCATCCAGTTACGTTCTCCCAACCAGCCTGTGTTCCTCTTGTTTCACAGATGAGCAATGCAGCGCTCACAGAGGCTAAGCTTGCCCAGGGTCACCCGTTCTAACACTCAAGCCCAGCTGGATTCAATCCTTGCTCTCCCTGATGGCAAGGAAGGAGCAGAAGACCGAGGATCCATTGCAAATTGATATCTAGGAGGCCTGGGGGAAGTGTGTCTTCATTTGCTCATTTTGGAAATGGGGTTAATTTCTGCACCAGTCAGTATTGAAACCAAGTGGGACCCTGTGGGCCTCCTGGGTATGGAAGCCTTTCTGTCCCACAGTTTATTGTTTGTAGGGAATAGACTCCAGCCTCCATGATCTTCCCTGAGTCCCAAAGGGCAGATTAGAACAATTGCTAATCAGGGAAGTGGGGGGATGCAGAGACAAGGGGGGAACAGCCCAGAAACAATAGTGCAGCCTCGGGGCAGGTCCTGGCTCCGCTTCAAGGGATGCACATAACAGTAAGTTTGAGCTCTTTACAGAACTAAAACCCCCAACAAATGGAAGATGTTAGCATTCTTCATTCCAGAGAAGACCACCTGAGGCCAGATTAAAGGAACCAGAAAAGCTCATCAGGCCACCTGAGGCCATATTAAAGGAGTGCAGGCCCTGCACACACCCTAATCCTTATCAGCAGCCCCGCCCTTGAACCATCTTTATAAAACTCCTCACCAATTCCTCCCAGTTTGGGACACACAGTTGTGAGGGCCTTAGCCCGCTGTGCTCACCCCTTTGCCTTGCAAAGCAATAAAGCTATTCTTTTCTACTTCACCCAAAACTGTCTTCAAGATTCGATTCGACATTGGTGCACAGAGGCCGAGTATGTGTATTTTTCGGCATCAGTATGGAGGTGCTGCTGTGGTGACGTCTATGTGTACCAGCCGACACACACGCGTGCTGCCTGGGGACTCTGCTGTGCCTCCCTGCTCTGGGACCCAGGCTGTTCCATGGCAGGGAACACGTGACTTTTAACGTAAAGGCTTCAGCGATGTTTTAAGTGACATGGCCACACATAACCTCCCAGTGAGTAGTCGCGCAGTTTTGCTGTGTTGGGGGAGGAGGGGACCGGGTATGGTTCCACAGTGTTTCTCCTCATTGCTCGGCTAGGTTGTTGTCAGGATGGAGAGAGGGAGTTGTGTGACATGCACTTTGTTAAACATCAAGTCCTCTGCAGGTGTAAATTCCACATGTGAAATATAAATGTAAGCTACTAACGTATTCTCATTGTTATTATTACTGTTATTAATACGCCTTCCTGTCTTTCACAACATCCAAGAATCAGCTGTGACCGTGAACCCAAAGTGGTTGTAGGTGCTCTCTTCCTGTCAGGACAGGGCTCTGAGCCGACGCTGGCACTGGGACTGTGCTCTCTGCATCTGACTTCCGCTGTACTAACTCCCATTAGAGCTTTTTCTTCCTCTGCTGAATTTTCTATCGTTATCCAATCCCAAAGCCACAGAATCATTAGCATTTTAATAGACTTGGGCCCCAGAGCCGGAGAGCAAAACGATATGATGCACAGCTACGGATGCAAAGGGCTGGGTCTTTACATTGTGACTGAACACTGTGCCTTTTAAACCATTCAGTGGAGCCCCAGGGCCCTGCAAGGGCAATGGAGAGGTTTCTGGGAAAACATTTTGTGGTGGAGTGTCATTTAATTGGCTCCGTTTCTCTGTCCCAAAGTTATGCCATCAGTTGGATACCAGGGATTTAGAAAAAACACGTCAAGAAAGATTTGACAGGGCTTCCCTGGTGGCGCAGTGGTTGAGAGTCCGCCTGCCAATGTAGGGGACGCGGGTTCGGGCCCCGGTCTGGGAGGGTCCCGCGTGCCGCGGAGCAGCTGGGCCCGTGAGCCATGGCCACTGAGCCTGCGTGTCTGGAGCCTGTGCTCCGCAACGGGAGCGGCCACAACAGTGAGAGGCCCGCGTACCGCAAAAAAAAAAAAAAAAAATCTTTGACAACCTCTAAAAGTTCCCAGATGTCTGTCCTTGAGGTTCATGCCTGCAACTGTACTTCTTTATTCTCTCCCTCTGCAGCTCTTTCTTTTCGCTTCTCGTTTCTAGCTAATGGTATCTTCTTATCACTGTTCTCGCCCATCGCCCACCCCTCATCTGACCTGGATGCGCGCGCGCGCGCGCGCGCACACACACACACAGAGTTAGCTCTGAGTACTTTCTCTTTGCACTTCTCTGATAGGAAGTGTAGTGTCATGTATTTGCAAGAATACTTCTTTGGCCTCAAGCAGATCCGTGTTCAAATCCAGCCTCCGACTTGTACTGGCTGTGTGCTCTTGGGCAGTTCCTTAACCTCTCTGGGCCTAATGTCCTCACCACAGCCTGGGGAAGGCAACGCCTAGTTTGCAGAGCTTGGTGTGTGACAGTGATTCATTTCCTCTTTTCCTTCCTCCCTCTCCATCTCCCTCTCCCACCACAGCCCTGGCCCTAGGTCCACAGTGCCCTCTTCTGGGCTTCCCAGCCCCCACGTGTGTCCCCCAGTCCCATGTGGGTGGCCCTGGCTCGCCCTGTGCTGGGAGGGCCTCTCTCCCCCTTCTGGAGCTCGTGGGTCAGGCAGAGCTTGGAGAGTTGGGGTGCTGGGGCTCTGGCAAAGGAGCAGCCCAGGAGAGGAGTGGCGTATGAGGGAAAAAGAGGATCCAAAGTGTCCCGCTCAGGACACAAGCTGCGTCAGCTTTAAGAGATGTAAGGCAAAACGGGGAATTCCTTATTATTGCTTTTGGCTCTTCGGATGGGGCTTCTGGCCTGTGACTCCATTCAGAGGCTGGTCCACAACTCCGAGAGTCACCTTCACGTTGATATTTAGTCCGTGTCACAGCTCCGTCCCTGGCATGGGTTCGTCCACGGCCCCGCCTGTGCCAGGCACTCAGGAAACCTTGGTTCCCGCCCAGGACCCCTTCTGCCAGGTTCTCGGTCATGGCTCTGCATGGCATCTGCTCAGGAGTGCCCTGGGCACAGCTTCCCGTTGGGGCTTCCATCTTCCTCGCTCACCCTCCTGGGTCGCCTGCTCAGTCATACCCTGCCCCCTCGCAGCCTTCTTTGCATCATTAGGTAACCTGGACTTGGGGTGCTTCAGCTGACTTGCAGCCTCCTCAGGTTGCCGTTTCTGCCTTCGTGGGTCTGCCTCGCCCTCATCGCTCCCGTCTGCTTCCAATACCCACCTCGCCTTGAGACCTCTGGCAGGAGGGGCCGTGCCACAGCCCCATCAGAGATTCGAGACTCTTTCTAATTAGGCTGGGGCCTGGGACTCTCCACCACGACTGCTCACCTTGACGGTGCCTCACTTTGTTGTCTCTGGGGCATCCGATGCTAAAGAGGCCACTGGCCAAGGAGCCACCCTGGACCAGGAGGTCAACTGACTGCCCAAATCAGCCTGGTTCCAGGGGCATGCCCCCCCTTGAAGGGGTTCCTGGACAGGCCGATTCCTTCCTGGTGGGAGCTGATCCTCCAGTCTGGCTTGGGAGGCTCCAATGGGCGTCCCCTCCATGGCTTCTTTGACCCAGAGGTGGCCTCTGCCCGCTATCCCTCCCCAGAAGGATTCACTTCAATGCTCCATATTCCTACAGCAGCACCCCCTGCAAGATCAGAGAATGTCAGAGATGAGGGAGGCACTGAGACCATCCACCCCAACCAAGGTCCTTGTCTTACAGATGGGGAGCTGGGGCCCAGGCCACCTGACTCAGGGACCAGCCAGGGCCAGAATCTTGTCCTCTGACTCCCAGACAAGCACGCAGGCCTCCTCCAGTGCCATCCCTGCACAAGCAGCTCAGGACTTTGCTCTAAAATGAGCCCAGACAGTGGGATTGCCCATATGGTGGATCCTCACCTCGCTCCCCGCTGGAACCCCTGGTAAGGCCTCCCTGTGAGACTGACATCCTGGCACCTGGCCGGCCCAGCCCAGGCACCCTCCATGCTGGCACTAAGCACCACCACTTTACAGGAGCCAGGTGTCTTCAGACCTCCCAGATCTTTAAACAGTAGGACCTTGTGGACCACGGAAGGAAAGATGCTCTCACCACGAGAGGCACCAGGGCACCGAGGGAACCATTGAGTCTCGTGTCCTATTTCGGCTCATTCTGAGGTCTGAGTCCAGTGCGTTAACCTAAATTACTGGCTCCTTCTCTTCTGCAAGCCGGCGTAGCGTGAAGCATGGAGGTGGAGTTAGACGTGCATACTGTGTGACTCCAGGCCCCCAAAATGAAAGTCACCCTGAAATCCAGGACAAGGTCAGTGGCTGCCATGGTTTGGAGGCAGAGCCGACAGAAATTGCAGTGGATGGGATTCGTTTTGGCCCATCCCACACTGTGATTTGCGGAAAGTTTATTTATAAGAATGAAGTCCATCTCTACATCGTCAGAAAGCTGTAATTTTGGAAATTGTAACACGTCATGGGGTGATGCTGCTCTGAGAGAAGCTTCTAGGGGCCAATGAGGAACCAAGAAGGAGAATCAGAAAGAAAGAATAGGTGGAGCATCCACAGCCCCCTCCAGGGGAGGAGTTCTGCCTCCGGTGTGGCTGTTGTCCCATCTCAACGGTTTCTCTTTCTCACATCCTTCGAGACTCTGGCTGTGCTCCAGGCACTGTGCTAGGTTCTGGCGGTCCTGGAAGCAAGACACTAGAAAAGGGGCAGAGGCCCCTGCCTCTTCCCCAGCTGCCTTCTGTGTGGGTGCCCCCTGGGCTCAGGACACCCTGGCCTGATTGACCTTCTACTTGTTCCTTAAACAGTCAAGCTCATCTCTGCCTCGGGGCCTTTGTCCGTGCTATCCTCCGTCTGCTCAGGCATGACTGCCTCCTTCTCATCATATAGGTCTCAGCTCCAAGTTACCTCTTTGGTGGGGTCTTTGTTAATTAGTGCCATTCACTCTCTGGCCTGTTTTCAGTCAATCTGTTTTATTT
Organism: Phocoena sinus; assembly: GCF_008692025.1. Classification (NCBI taxonomy): domain Eukaryota; kingdom Metazoa; phylum Chordata; class Mammalia; order Artiodactyla; family Phocoenidae; genus Phocoena; species Phocoena sinus. The sequence goes on along the minus strand of NC_045772.1, from coordinate 8,938,295 downwards.
TCTTTACAGCTCTTACCACTCTCTGGAATTCTGATTTAGTCATTTATTGCCCGTGCCCACTAACTGGGCTGTAAGGTCCATGACAACAGGAACCCTGCCTGTCTCGTTCTCCACTAGATCCCAAGAACTTTCCTAGAACAGTGCCTGGCGCAGAGCAGGTGCTTGGTAACTATTCATTGATGAATAACATTCCACAAATAACTCTTGAGCACCCACTGTGTGCCAGGCACTGTGCTGGGCACTAAAAAGTTGTAAGTAAATTGACAATTTACTGTGCTACCAGACACATTGCATTTCATTAATCTACGTAAGTGCCTTGTTAAGAGGGAACTGCTATGATTCCCATATTGTAAAATAGACCATAAATGTAAATAACCTGTTAGAGCACATTATGTTACTGTTGCCAATTATTTGCTGTTCCTACTCCCCTGCCAGGGACAGCAGGCTTGGCCAGGCGGCTTACTTGGTAACTTTTGCCAGAAGTTTTAAAAGTCATTGTGCGGTTCACCATTGTTCTTTCCCTTCTGCCGTTGAGAGCACATCACATCCCAGGGAGGGGCTGGGATCCTTCAGCCTGGATCTCAAAAAGAAGATGCCGTGGGTCAGAGCCTCGGCTGGCCAGCAGCTGAGGTTTAACCTGAGAGAGAAATGAGCTGTGGTGGTCCTAAGCCACCGAGAATCTGGGGTGTTTGTGGCCACAGCATGACTTAGCGAGAGGTGATTAGTACACTGGCTATAAGAATGCTGATCAGGGAACGCTTTCTGGGGGAGGGCACAGCTGTGGTTAGCTGGAGACACCCTAATGAAGAGATGGGAGGATGCTGGGCAACCCACATGCAACCATGCAAGTGCTCAGGCCACACACGATTTCTCCTCTCTGGGCTGACGGTCACCAGGACACTGGTGTATTGTTTCTTCAATGGACACCCTCTCCCCCAGGTTTACAATCAGGCCCCAACCTGCCTCTCCAGCCTCGTCTCCTCACTGCTTTTCTCTTTGGTTCCCCCCATATTCTTTCCTGTCTCTATCCTGAGTTCACCACAAGAGCAGGCATCTGGGGCAATGACTTCCATCTTTCCAAACCTCAGTTTCCCCATCTGTAAGGGGAAGGATAATGAGGCCTCTTGGGATTATTTTAAGAATTAAATGAGTCAACATGGGAAAGCGCCTGGCCCTCCGTAGATGTTTGCTGAATGAGTAAACAAATGAATGAATTAACACTTGAAATCTGGTACCAAAGAATGATCCGGTTTATAAGAGTCTCTTTTGATTTCGGTTATTACAAATCAGTCTCCTCTGGCTTGAGCACTTCTGGAAAAGCTAATAAAGCAAGCATTTCTGAACCTGCAAAATCGAGACGGCGGTGACCTTGGCAAGGGGCAGCACTCCCATGAGTGTCATTTTGTAGCAGTTACAGCCTCACCTGCCCGAGGCAAGGACAGAGGAGCCGGTGTCAGCCGGGGCCCCTGAGCGGAGAGACGCGTGCTCCGGGGCAGCTGCTCTCTTCTGAATACTACTCCTCAGGATGCAGGCTCCCAGTAACAGGGCAATTGATTTCTGTATGGCAGACACAAAGGCCCACGCAACATGGGACTTGGAGAGACACTGCGACAGTCAATCTTTGCCAGGCACGGCGTTGGCCCTGTGTCTTTTTCAAAGAAGGCAGCCTACCAGTTGGCTTGGTACCCCTTGGTGGATTCTGAAAACCCAGGCACTGAAAAATGCTTCTCCTTGCCAACTAATTGAGTCACAAATGCAGCTCGAAAAGCACATATTTGTTGCAGAACTGCCTATATAATAATGTCAGGTCAGCCCCAAATCCCAGGACTGTGTGAGGTGTGTGGGAAACATGGAGATGGGAAGAGAGAGCTAACATTTATTGAGCATCTACTATGTGCAAGGCACCTTGTAGACATGTTTTCGTGTAATTCTCACAATAACCAGGCAAAGTGGGTGCTATTAACTCACCATGCAGGTGAAGGAACAGAGGCTTGGGAAGGCTGAGTAGTAGGCCCAGGGCTGCAGAGACCAGAACGGCAGAGACTGGACTCAGATCCCCACTGTCCGACCCCCAGAGTACGATTCTCACCCTGCCGCCTCCTGTGAGCCTGCACAGCCTCCAAATGGTTGAAAGGGAACCTGAGGAGGGCACTCTCTCGGGAGTGGGGCTGGATTGAGCTAGGTGGGAGCCTGGGGAAGGGGTTGCTTTTATTGAAATGTTTGTTCACATGTGAGTAGAGGAGAGGCTGTGTGTGGGAAAGGGGGACTGTGACGGGCTGAATTGTGTCCTCTAAAAAATTACATATTGGGGTTTTAACCCCCAGTATCTCAGAATGTCTTTTTTTTACAGAGGTCATCAGATTGAAATGAGGTCATTAGGATGCGCCCTGATCCAACATGATGGTGTCCTGACAAAAAGGGGAAATTTGGACACAGACACATGTGCGCAGGGCAGACACGTGAGGAGACGCAGGGAGTTCGCCATGTAAAGGGGCTGGAGGGAGGAGTCTCCAAGCGAAGGAACCCCGACGACCACGATGCTTGCCATCCGCCACAAGTAGGTGGGAGGGAGGGAGGCCTGGAACAGATTTTCCCCTCGCTGCCCTCAGATCACATCTTGATCTCAGACTCTTGGCTTCCAGAACAGTGAGATGATAAATCACTGTTATTTTAAGCCACCAAGCTTGTGGCCAAGGAGCCCTAGGACACTAATACAGGGACGACGGTGGTGGCTCAGCTTCCCTTCTCTTGTGGGAGCCCTCAGCTCTGGCCCTCAGCTTGGACAGCCCACTGCCTCAGCGAAACCAGCTCGACCCCGTTTGGACGGCTCAGGTGACACCAGTACACCCGTTGTAAGTCCCCACCCCCAACCCAAGGGAGCTGCGGTGAAGACTCGGCTCTCACCCTGTCACGTTTCTCATACAGACTAGGGAGTCGGACGGGTGCCGGTGGATCTGCAGGGGCCAGCTGCAGACACAGAAGAGAGAAATCACAGAAAGACACACGCTCGCTCCCAACCCCGTCCCGCCCCCTAGATTATTTTAAAATTCTTTAAAATTCAGAATGTTAATAACCAATTGCTTGTGAATAGCAAGCATCCCTATTTACTGTATTTTTCCATGCCGCGATGGTGATGGGCTGAGAAGCTGTCGAATACTGCTTCTGTTCTCATGTTAAACAGCAGACCGTGGCTGCAAACCTCAGCAGATCAGTCATTGAGATTCACCCTTTTAAAGACTGTCATCTAGGCGTAGAGGCAGACTCGGGGTGGATAATCACCACTGCCCCCTTCCAGTGCATCTCAAGAATGTGAGGTATTCTGGTCTTTGTGTAATATTGTTTCCAACAGCTCTGGCTTTTAGGGGAAGGAGCGGAGATTAATGAGTCCCATGAAAATACTAATTTCCATATATTAGAGATGAAATATGTTAATGGCTTAAACAGAGCTAATCTATAAGACTAAGAATGTAAGAGACAATTTTAAGGGCAGAGACTCCATATTGAGTTTTTGGCAACTGATTAGAATGCTGATGCTTCCCTGTGCCAGGAGAGGGGCTGGAGGCGGCACAGCTAGTGGCAGGACAGGATGCCTCCTGCATCAGAAACCCGGGGGAGGTGTCCCAGCCGCTGCTCAGAGCTGTGTGACCTTGAGCCATTGACTCAGCCTCTCTGAGGCTCCAATCCCTCATCTGCCTCGCTCTCCGAAGAGCCATGAGACTAAAGAGAGATGTATTCAAGTGCTTTGCCAACTGTAAGGTGTCCCACAAACGTTAGGAAGCACAAGGCCAAGGGGATTTGAACAGACTGAGCAGTGAAAACCTTCTGAGATGAATAACCGTTAAGCACAACGAACTCACGTGTTGAGTGAGCTTCCTAAGATGCCCTAAAAGAGGAAATCTACAGGCTTTGGGATGAGGCTTGTCGGCCAGCTCCCACCTACACGGCAGGTAGAAGAGCCTCTGGACCTTTGGTTCCTAAGTTGCTTGCCATTACTGTCTCCACTGGGGACCACAGCTGGTGAAGGGCACCTCCCCTCAGTACAGCCTTGACGATTTAGCGGCCAAGGTGGCAGGGCCACACTCGGCAGTGGTTCCCAGCAACCCAGTAAACTGGTCTGGGATCTGTCCAGCCACAGACTAGACGGCTGTGCTTGCAAAGGAGCCCACTCCGCGAGGACTGCCAGCCCTGTCCCCACCGCAGCTTTGGGGGAGAAGGCAGGGAAAGCCCGTCCTCCCCGTGGGCTCTCACGGCCTCCAGAGGCTCCTGTTTATTCAGGGGTACAGACATGGATCTCGAGGCGCGGTGGCATCTTCTGTAAGGGCACCTTGTCTCAGGAATGTAGGAAGTTTTGGCTTCGTGTTTCCTGTGTCCTCCTTCACGGTCCCCACGAGGGGACCTGCCGGCACTGCCTCGGATCCTGCTGTGCTCCCACTGAGGCTGGGCCCTGCCTCCCATCGCAGACTGACCTCCCTGCCTCTTTCAGCCTCAGACCAACTTCTCAGTTACGCCCCTTCCGGCTCCTTGTCCAAAGGCTCTGCAACCACCAGCTGACATGGTCCGCAGCGGGTCTGTATTGACTGCCATCTGCCCTGTGAAAGGGACAGGCTGCTGTGCCTTCTGTGGCCCCGCATTCCCGGTGTCACATTTGTTTGCCTCCCTCTTGCTAGTTCTCTTTATCTTTGGAATTTGTGCTTTTCACGCTGTGTATTTATTCTCAGCTTCGGCTTAATCTTGTGTGTTACTGTTTCTGGTCAGTCCTTTCTCTGTTTTTGGTTTTTTGGGGGTGGAGGGAATACAGGTGGAACAGACAGGTTAAGGGTTAATAGAAGCAGCTCCTCCGGGGACTCCCTGGGACTCTCTCACACAGAGAGTGTGGACATAAAGCAAATGCCACACCATTAGCCCAGAGATAATGAAACTAACCACCAAGAGTCACTATGGAGAAAGAGCTCCCCATCACTTTTTCTTTTTTAAAATATTTATTTATTTATTTGGTTGCACCAGGTCTTAGTTGCAGCAGGCAAGCTCCTTAGTTGCGGCATGTGAACTCTTAGCTGCAGCATGTGGGATCTATTTCCCTGACCAGGGATCAAACCTGGGGCCCCTGCACTGGGAGCGTGGAGTCCTATGAACTGCGCCACCAGGGAAGTCCCCCATCACTTTTTAAAAAATGAAGTATGAGCATATTACTGTCATATGTAACTGAATCAAAACTAATTTTTTCTTTAGTTTCTGTCGGCTGTTTCTGGGTTGCTCTCTGTGGTTTTCAAGTGCATATTATATACTCCAGAGGCAGAGACCCATCATACAAATGAAAATTCTCCACTGCTGGGTTGAACCACTGAAACGCATTCCCCAATTAAAATCGTGTGTGTGAGGCTACGTGACATTTCCCAGGTTTAATTATGTGGGGAAAAGAAACCGGGACAGTCTCTCCACCTCCAAACCAGCTCTTACTATGTTCTAGCTTTCTCCAGGCTCTGTTAATTTGGGTCTAGACATGAAAGAGGGCAGGGAAGGGCTGAGGAGTGTGTGTGGAAGCAGAAAGCTCCTCAGCAACAGGAACCAATAGCAGAAGACCCAGAAGGTCTGGGGCGGCCACTTGAGCTGAGCAGTTCTAGAAACTGGGGGCAACCGGCTGGACAGCAGGGTGTGAATGGGGAGGGCAGCTGTGCCTGGCAGGAGCTCCAGCTCCTCCCCAAGCAGGGGCCAGACAGGCTAGGCGCACCCATCTTCCTCACTTTCCCATCCCAGCCAATGGCACCACCGCCCCCTGGCTACCCTCACCCCGAATTGCGAGGCAGTGCAGCCAGCGGTGCAAGCACAAGCTCTACACCCAGACAGACCAGGGTTCCAGGTCTGGCTCTGACCCTTACAACTACCTGTGTGACCCTGAACAACCAACCTCCTTAGCTTTTCTCAGCCTCTGTTTTCTCATAAGCAACGTGGCAATCCCTTCCTGGTACAGTTGTTGAGAGAATTAAAAAGTGCTTAGAACATTGTTAGCAGTCAATGAATGTCAACCATTCTTACTGTTGTTGATGCACACGCACACACACACACACACACACACACCCCAGAATTCTGGAGCTCATCCTTGATTCATTCCTATTTCACAGCCTCCAGTTTTAATCAATCACCAAGTCCTAGAACTACCGCTTTTTGCATTTTGCTTCGTTGTTCTATGGCGTAAGAACGATGCAGTAACACTATAGGGGACAAGCTCTCAACTGCAGCACAACTGAACACACAGACTGTCATCTTTTATAATGGCATTTTACTGTTTGAATAGCTACGAATGCCCGAAGCCATAATTCTGCAGTAATTACCATATCTTTGAGAACTTCCTGCACCATCAGTGAGAAGACAATTTGAAATTACCAGCAAACACCTAGTTTCTTCTGAGCCAACTGACTCTTTTCTAAGCCTGCCTGCTGATAAAAGGTGGCACATGTATTCTGCCATAACGGTAATATGGCTGGCCTCCCCAAATTACTTGGTGTTCTGCAAGAAATAAAAATCTCAGTTCCACATACCTAAACCCTTTTTTATCACATCTCAGAATCCACTCTATTAAAGTGAAAGCTAGAACAACAGTCCCCAGTATACTGAGTACGTAACTGATTTGCCAAGTTGTCCTCTGCTCCCTTTCTCTGTGAAATGAAGGCACACGAAAGAAGGGACTCCTTGGGCAGCCAGGAGCAAACCACTGTCACCACAAACTCATTTGGTGAGGAGATGAGTCACCAAGGTCTCCAAAACCCCCTTTTAAAGGCTATTTTTACCCGTTTGTGAATGGATTTTGGAAATCCTTTAACCCCCACGTTTCTATGACACTTTATTTTCAATACGATCCATTTCCTTGTCACTCGGTCCTTTTCTGTTATTTAGTCTATAAATGCTACCTACCCATCACCTACTGTGTCGACGCATAAAGGTAAGCTAAAGTACTCACATTTCTGACCCACCAGTTCGCAGTCCTATCCTCAAATTCTCCTAGTTCTGGCTCCCAGCTTTTGTACATGCTGTTCTCTCTGCCTAGAAAATTCTCTCTCTACCCTAACCCCCTTTGCTTTACTAAATCCTTCTTATCCTTCAGAATTCAGTTTGGACTTCATTTCCCTCGGGATGCAGTCCCTGACCCCCAGATCAGAGCCGGTTGTGGCTTTATACCAGGCTCTCCCACACCGTCCTGTGCTTCCCAAATTCACAGGACTTACACATTACACTCTAATTGCCCATTTATCTGTCTGTGTCTCCACTAAACCGTGCCTCTGAAGACAGGACCGCATCCATCTTGTTCACCATTGTATCCCCAATGTCTAGCAAACTGCCTACTCATACAGGGCGCTTAATAAGTGTTTAAAGAATGAACACATGAGTAATTTGACAGCAAGCAAACTGTAAAATATTTTTATAACTGCCTTATAATAAGATCCTCAAGTTCCAAGTAAAATGCTTAAGAGAATAACATCTAATGAAGTATTTTTAATCTGAGATAATTACGAAGTCAATCAGAATATACCCACTCCTAATTTAAGCCAAGTTTGTTCTATTCGTTTAATGGAGTTGGCTAAATAGAAACTCAAATAAGTGCTTGTTAATTACGCTAATTAACAAATGCTTGAATTAAAATATACGAGCTATGTAAAACCTAGTTAAAATATGAAGTTATGGGCTTCCCTGGTGGCGCAGTGGTTGAGAGTCCGCCTGCCGATGCAGGGGACGCAGGTTCGTGCCCCGGTCTGGGAAGATCCCACATGCCGCGGAGCGGCTGGGCCCGTGAGCCATGGCCGCTGGGCCTGCGCGTCCGGAGCCTGTGCTCCGCAACGGGAGAGGCCACAACAGTGAGAGGCCCGCGTACCGCAAAAAAAAAAAAATCTGAAGTTACTATGTGCATGCAACAAGCACATAGTAGGTAAAGTAGTTTCTCAAAGGGATAGTTTTTGTTGCCTCAATTATTCGTGGGGTTTCTCTAAACAAGTAAATTTCAAGATGTCTGACGTAGTACTTCTTGGTGATGGGGGGTGGGGAGTGAAGAATGCTTTATCTCTGGAAACATTTTCTTCTCAACTGTTGGCAGTGTACAACTAAGAAATTCTATAGGCACTACAAAAAAGAGATATTGTATCCTACTGCCCCTTAAGAATCCATTGGTGGATCTCCCAGATGCATGAAGAAAGCCAACAGAAGATGTCTTAAGATTTCATACTTACTTTATGCTCTGCTTTATTTGCCCAACATGTCAATAGTGGCATTTATTTCAATAACACTGGAATTCATATTTCAGCTCCAAAGTTATCTCCTTAAAGAATTCTTTCACCAGGTCAAATCCTATATATTCTTTCCCAGAACTATTAGCCTCTCACATTTTAAAAAACAATTTGATTAATCTATCAAATTTCTCCAGAATTCTAGAACTCAAGCTGTGTGAGGACAGGAACTATGTCTGATTTTGCTCAGCACTGTATCCCCAGGGCCTGGTACAGAGTCTTATAAATAATAGGCACTGAAAAAGACAGAGACCTGACAGGCAAATGATCACATAAGCCACTTTTCCCTGAGAGCACTTGTTGAGTTCAACAAATTCCAACTTTCATTTTGATGGCCTTGAAAGGTGATAGGAACAGAAATTACTGCACACAAGGTGGGGCATCTAACAAGAGATACTCCTTACAACAAAGTGGAATCCAATGGCTATGCATTGAGAATGAATTAGAAATGAATCATCTCTTATGAGGAATTTAAGTCTGAGATTAACCTGGGTATTCTAGAAAACTTCAAGCCATGACCTTGATTTACCTAACCAGTATGGTGGTGCAATAGAACCTGGCACTTGGCAGAAGCAAAAAACAAATTCTTGTGTTAACTGTACAAATAAATTTTCAAGTGTCATGACCAGCACATAGTCAAAAATAATCAGGTACGTTGGGACTTCCCTGGTGGCACAGTGGTTAAGAATCCACCTGGCCAATGCAGGGGACCAGGGTTTGAGCCCTGGTCCGGGAAGATCCCACATGCTGCGGAGCAACTAAGCCCTTGCGCCACAACTACTGAGCCTGCGCTCTAGAGCCCACGAACCGCAACTACTGGGCCTGCGTGCCTAGAGTCCATGCTCCACAACAAGAGAAGCCACCACAATGAGAAGCCTGCACACCACAACGAAGAGTAGCCTCCTCTCTCTGCAACTAGAGAAAGCCTGTGTGTGGCAACGAAGACCCAATGCAGCCAAAAATCAATCAATAAATAAATTTATTAAAAAAAAATCAGGTACACAAGAAACATAACATCATGAGCACAAATCAGCAGGGCAATAGATAACAAAAACAGACCTGCAACAACCTTAGGTGCTAGAATTACCAGAGAGTACAATATGCTGGGAAATTAAGAAACACACTTCTACATTTCTTCATGATAGGAATCAGACTGTATTTTGAGCCAAAAGACAATGAAAATATTATCAATACCTACCAAAACTTGTGGTTCAGTGCTGAAGCCACTTCAGAAAATAGTTTGTCAATTCCTCAAAAAGTTAAACATAAGAATTATCATATGACTCAGCAGTTCAACTCCTAGGTATATGACCAAGAGAAATGAAAACACATGTTCACACAAATTCATAACAGACAAAAAGTGCAAACAACCCAAATGTCCATGATGAATGATTAAACAAAATGTGGTATATATCCATATAAAGCAGTATTATTCAGCCATAAAAAGGAATGAAGTACTGATATATGTTACAACATGGCTGAACCTAAAAAACATTATGATAAATGAAAGAAGCCAGACACAAAAAGCCACGTATTATATATTCCATTTATATGGGATATTCAGAATAGGCAAATTCATGGAGACAGAAAGTAGATTAGTAGTTGCCAGGGGCTTGGAGGAGGGGGAAATGAAGAGTGGCTACTAACAGGTATGGATGTCTTTTTTGTGGAAATAAGAATGTTCTAGAATAGGATAGTGGAACCTTGTGAATAAACTAAAACCACTAAATTGCACACTTTAAAAGGGTAAATTTTATGGTATGTGAATTATATCTCAATTTTAAAAAATTGTGGATTGCAGCTATGTAAAGGAAAATGTATAGCCTTAAATGCATGTATTAAGCCATTCTTAATAGTTCCTATCAAGAATACTTTCTAGTTTACTTACTATTTTTACTAGTAAGAATTCTACACTAGTTTGCTTGCCATTCCTAGTAACAAAGATATGCTCGAAAATATCTGCAAGAAACATAGACCTATGAAAAGCAATAAAGCAGATTTTAAAAGAACCAAGTAGAATTCTAGAAATGAAAAATACAATAACTCAATAAAAAATCCGATGGGAAGATTTAACCACAGATTAGACATAGCTGAAGAGAGAATTAGTTAACTGGAAGGTAGGTTGGGAAATAATTACCCTGATTCATGCAACAGGTATGCTGAAGTATTCTGTTGTGAAGTGTCATATCTGAAACTTACTTTCAAAGGGCTCAGCAAAACATGTTTTTGTGTGTGTCTACCTACATAATGTGTATACAGACACACATGTGTTTAGCAGCAAAGGGAGATAAAGCAAACATGGCAACATGTTAAAAATTGGTAAATCTGAATAAAGACTATATGGATGTGCAATGTACAACTGTACACTGAACATTTTTATGAACTATTCTATTCTAAAATTTAAAAATGGTAAACTAGCAAAATGGTAGCACTTACAATAGCATAAAAATATCAAGAACAAAGAATTAGGTCTTTAAAAAAGAAATAGAAGCCCTATGTGGGGGAAATAATGAGCCTATCGAAAAACATTAGGAGAACATTTATATGGACATAGAGATATACCATGTTCATGGATTAGAAGATTAAATTTTTAAAAACTCCCCCAAATTGATTAGTAGACTTAATGCAACTTTGTTCAAAATCTAATAGGGCTTTAGAAAGAACTTGACAAGATGATTCTGTAATGCATACGGAAGACAAAAGGGCCAAAAATAGAAAAACCCTCTTGGATTCCAAACACTACACACTGTATTTTTTTTGTTCTTACCTCAGTGGTGGCTCTTTCTCAGCTCCTTCATTGGTTCCCCAACTTCTTCCTGATCTCATGTTAGAATGCCCCAGGGCTCAGGCCTTCAACTCTTTTCCACTTTCACACTGACTCCTTTGGTGATTTCATGCAGTCTCATAGCTCTCAATAAAAATCAACTACTAACTCTCAGCCTCCATTCCAATCTAGACCTGTCTCTCAAACTCACTCTCATATCCAACTGTTTACTTGATATCTTTAATTGGTTATCTAATAGATATCTGATATTTAACAAAATGGATGCCTCAATTTTTTTTCTGTCTTCAACTTTCCTCATCTCAGTTGATGGCAACTTCATCCTGAATTTTAGTTGCTTAGTCCAATACCTTGTGTTCATCTTTGACTCCTCTCTTTCTCTCATATATTTTATACAACCCATCAGCAAATCCCTAAACGAATCACTTCTCACTTTCCTTTACTATGCTCACCCTGGTTTGAGCCACATCAGCTCTTACCTGGCTAACTTCAACAGCCTTCTGATTGGCTTACCTGTCTCATCCCATGTCCCTGCACTAACAGTCCCCTCTAGTTCCTAACCGAGTTTGCATGATGAAAATCAGTTTTGATTTGGGAGTGGCACCCAGGGCATTAGAATACTTTTTAAATGTCTCATACTTCTTCAAAATTATCAGATATTATTTTGCCATTTGGCTAGTAATTGTTGAAACTGAGTGACAGGTACACGGAGCCCTTTACACTATTCTTTCAAATAAATATGAAATGAAACGAAAGCTTCTCTGGTGACTCTACCACTTTTTTTTTCTTTTTTTTTTTTGGCTGCACTGCTTGGCATGAGGAATCTTAGTTCCCTGGCCACTCGCCCTGCAGTGGAAGCACGCAGTCTTAACCACTGGACTGCCAGGGAAGTCCGCTGGTAACTCTGATCTGCAGCAGGATTGAGAAACAATGGTCTGTAATCCCAAAACCAGAGCATTTTCCCTATAAATAATTGAGACATTTCTACTTGAAAGGCAGTCTTAAAGAATTTAAAAGATACATGTAAGATGAAAAACACCAAATTTATTTTCCAAAATACAAGAAAAAGAGTGCACATTTAAATTCACTTTGCAATATACATTAACAACAACAACAACAAACCACCTGTTCCATGTCCTACTTGTCTCAACTTAACTCTCAACCAACAGTGGCATTTGCAAGAAGGGAAAGATTTCTGGCCCTTGGTTTGCAGAACCTGAAACTTGACATTAGAACATGTGAAATGTACACTCCAGACTCAGTTCTTCTAAATCAAGGCAAAGCTTTGTTAACAATGAATCTCCATACAGATGGAAAATGAAGGGCTTCTTACTACCAACTTATCCAAAAGCTCTAGAACAGTCATTTGCAGTTTGAAGTCTGACCACAACTTTCACTACTGCTCAATGTATTTTGAGGTAAAGTACAGAGCGTGGAAGAATGAAATTCTCTTCAGTTTCAAATGAACTAATATCTAAATCTGAAAATATTATCAAAGGTGATTCTTTGTCTCTGTAAAAAATAAACCACCCAAATGAATTTATTGGTTTGAAATATACTTGTTTAATAAACCTGACAAGGAAAAATCAAACCAACAACCCTATTTTTACCATAGTAATGAGAAACTATAAAAGGTTAATTTCTTAGTCCTTGGGAAGTGACACCACATGAGTTCTATAAAAAAATGGCTATTGAGATTGTTAGACTCAATGTGAGCACCCCTCAGAATACTGGGGAGACTGCAGAGACTTGTCTATTTGTGGACTATTCCCACTCATGCTTACCAGATGGTTATTGATGACATTAAGTTCTTGTATCACCGTGCTCAGATCTTCATGTAATTTAACTATTGCATTTTTCACCTCCCTTAGAAGAACGTTAGTGGAATCGTTTGTTTCAGGCTCCCTAGGCAGGTCTTTGGTTGCCTGAAAACTAGAACAGGACATAGAGGTGAAATGGTCTACATTTTGGGTGGAAAATGCTACCCAATTACTGCTAGAAATAGGACTTGTCTTCTTTTTGGCAGAATCAGAGTTGTCTGGAAGAATTTCCAGTAGGTTGAGGTGGTCATTTTCCTCTTCATCAGAGGACAGTGGGCCCCTAGGAGCAAAAGGGTGATGAACCCTGGCTGTCTTATCTTTAACAGAGGCAGAAGAAGATTGTTGATGGAACAAACTCCAGAAGGAAGGTCCGGCCAAAATTGGGGGTGAGAGATGAACAGACTTCTTTGGAGAGGCTGAATCAGGAGATGACATGGATAAAGTAGAAAAGGAGGATGCCCCCTTAGAGGCAGTTGAAACTAAAATGTATAAATGACAAAGATTAGGCAACATACAAATGACAGTAATAGCTAAAATAATTTTACAATGTAAAATCCTATCTGGTCTCAACTTAAATAAATTACTTAGAATTTTATATGTTAAATAGTCATAATAAGCCCAAATAAACCCAAAGCAAGAAATAGAGAAAATCTGAAGCTGTGTTTATGTGTCAATAATTCCACGGAAATGAAACTAAAATAGGAATATCAATATTCATCTTGACTCTCAAACGTTGCCCAATATATTTTTACACTACACTTATCAGAGAGAGCAGAAAAGTAAAGTATTACATGGTATTCTACTCACTGCCAGCATTTTAAGTTGACATTTAAAGTAGAAAGTGTGAGAAACCTGTAACTTAGATTCCTTCTTTTTTTTTTTTTTTGACAGAAAATATTATGGCAAAATGAACAACCAACTACAAGTACCCCACAGTTATAAAACTAGTCTTTTTCTCTTAATGGTCAAATATAGTCAAGACTGAGTCCAACCCATCTGAGATCCAGGACACTTCAGCACATGTATATAATTTTTTTTTTCCACCAAGAAACTGTAAGTAAAATAAAAAGCATTCTAAGCCTATTTTCCATAAAATTAAAAATCTGATAACGTTTTAAACTTCCCTTCAGGCAAAATCATATTAAATCTCTTCTTTCACACTTCATTCCAAATCATTATTTCCCAAACTGTTCTGGGGAACACTGTGTTCCTTAAGATGTAAAAAGATGTTTCGTGAGAACAGGGCTTCAAGGTCAAGACTAGCCAACTGCATACTGTGCCTCCCATTAGGAGATTAATAATGTCCGTTAGCATATTTAAGGTTCTGAGAAATCGACAGTACAGCTGCCTCTTGAACAACATGGGGGTTAGGGGCGCTGGTCCTCTGCACATTTGAACATCCCTGTATAACTTACAGTTGGCCCTCCATATCCAAGGTTCTGAACCAGCAGATTCAGTCAACCTCAGATCCTGTAGTACTGTACTACATGTTCATTGAAACAAATCATGTGTAAGTAGAGACCCATGCAGTTCAAACCCAAGTTGTTCCAGGGCCACCTGTAATTTATTCAAGTGTTCTCCAAACTTTCTTGGGCACAGAACTTTTTCTTGTCTCCTTGGAACGTCTATTTACATTCACTTATGTCTTAGGTGGTAAAAATTGGCAAATTCCAGTGTTAAAGTCTTTGTAACTAACTCTGGGCTTGTTACTTAAAAAACAAAACAAAACAAAACAAAACAAACGTATTCACTGTAAGTCATAGAAGAGGGGAATTAATGCTTACCATTTAGCACTTATCTTTCTATAGCAATTTTATTTTACATATTCATGTCCCTCTAAACTAAATTGGACCTCCTGTAAAACACGTGGCCAGGGCAGGCAGCTTCTGTTTTCTGCTTCAAAGCTCTCTGAGGCCTATCTCCAGTTCTCAGGAAAGAATTCCCATCACAAAACTTTTGGGGGTGAAATGAGTATTCTCAGCTGATGCAGCAGCAGGACACAAAAAGGAAAGTAGGAACTTCATGCACACACGGTCAAGACAGGACAAGCACACTTAGGACTCTAGGTCAGGCCTATCCAGACATTCTATCCTTGGATTAAAAAGACGGTATGTGGTAATGGGCATGCCAATGACGAAAGCCTCAGCATATCTGTGTTCTGAGTCACACAGCGACACTCTGAGCTCCACTCACAGCTGTCATCTGACATGTCCCTTCGCCATCCTCCTGTTTTCTATATCTCAGGTCTTTCTCTTTTTCTTGGTCTACTCTCGTGCTGGAGTAGCACGTTCTCCAGTAGTTCACTGAAAAAGAACGTGCGAGCAGTAAGATTTTGAGAACTTGCGTGTCTGAAAATGTCCGTGTTCTACTTTTAGGCTTAATGATATTTGGTTAGGTAAAAAATTCTGGGCCAGAAATCCTTTCTTTCAGAATTGTGAAGGCAGAATTCCACTGTCTTCTTGCTTCCAGTGTTGCTGCTCTGGAGTGGGAGTCATTCCATTCATTGTATATAACTGTATGTAACGGTTTTATCTCTGAAGTTTCGTGGAATTTCCTCTTTGTCCACCGTGTTTGGAGGCTTCTCTGTGTGCCCCAAGGGTGACTTCATTGAGGTCAACTGAAAGTCAACTGACTTTTAATCAGGAACTCATTTCCTTCGGCTTTAGAAACTTTTCTTTACTGCTTTAATAATTTATTTTCTCCTCTCTGTTTTCTGTGTTCTTTTTCTGAACCTCTAACTAGTCCAGGTGTTAGATCTCCTGGACTAGTCCTCTAATCTTGTCTCCCATCTTCCCTACATTTGTCTTTGTGCTCTACTTCCTCAGAGAGTTTTGTCAACTTTAGCTTTCAATCCTACCACTGAGTTGTTAATTTCTGCTATTATATTTTTAATTTCCAAGAGCTATTATTTGGGGGTTCTCAGAAATTCTTTTTGTAGCACCCTGTTTTTGTTTCATGGGTGCCACATATTCTCTTATCCCTTGTTTCAATGTTCCACGTTAGAAGTTTCTTTCAGATGTCTGGAACACCTTGCTGTCTGCTTATGATTAAGAGTGAAAAATTACAAAGTTGATTGGAAGCTCTGAGTGTAAGTGTGAGACTTGTCAACACTGAGCTTCAGTGTATAGTCATTTCAGTGGGTCATCTGTTGGGGAACCACTAATGTCAGTATCTTTGGTTCTTTCCTCTGAGCGTTATAGGTTCTTGTGAGAACAGTTTCTCTCTCCTGCCTAGAAGGTAAAGATCTGGCTCTCAGTGTGCTGGGAGTCTAGCAGGGAAAGGAGACGGGGTTCTCAGCATTCAGCATTTGGTTTGCATATGGTCACTTAATCCTGTAGTGTTTGTTATAGGACCTGCACACTCAACTCTACCTAGCATCTCTCATTTCAGAGACCCTCCACCTACCTTCTCCAGAAAACAAATCTCCAGACTTCTGCCAGAGGTTGTGAGAGTGGGTGAATATTCAGGGCAATTGTTCATCTGTTTGGCATGGAGGAAAAGTCTAAGGACTTAAATTGCTTTTCAAATAACTATTTTCTAATTCTCTTTATTTAGCACCACACTCCAATAACAACGTGTGGAGTAGGCTTTATAACCCCATTTATTTTATTTTTATTTATTTATTATTTTCATTTTTTGCAGTACGCGGGCCTCTCACTGCTGTGGCCTCTCCCGCTGCGGAGCACAGGCTCCAGACGTGCAGGCTCAGCGGCCATGGCTCACGGGCCCAGCCGCTCCGTGGCATGTGGCATCCTCCCGGACCGGGACACGAACTCACGTCCCCTGCATCGGCAGGTGGACTCTCAACTACTGCGCCACCAGGGAAGCCCCATTTATTTTATTTTATTTTTAAATAAATTTATTTTTGGCGTGTTGGGTCTTCGTTGCTGCACGCTGCACGCGGGCTTTCTCTAGTTGCGGTGAGCGGGGGCCACTCCTCGCTGCAGTGCACGGGCTTCTCATTGCAGTGGCTTCTCTTGTTGCAGAGCATGGGCTCCAGGCGTGCAGGCTTCAGGAGTTGTGGCACGTGGGCTCAGTAGTAGTGGCTCTCGGACTCCAGAGTGCAGGCTCGGCAATTGTGGCACACGGGCTCAGCTGCTCTGCGGCATGTGGGATCTTCCCGGACCAGGGCTTGAACCTGTGTCCCCTGCATTGGCAGGCGGATGCTTAACCACTGCACCACCAGCAAAGTCCCTATAGCCCCATTTAAAACATGAGGCAAAGGTATCTCAAAGAGGCAAAGAAACTTTCCCAAGATCACAGGACTAAAAAGGGGCAGAGATGAGACTCAAATTCTAGTCTCTGATGTTAAACCATATAATCTAACCCACTAAGCTCTAAGTCCACACCATTCTACTATATTATAATTATTTTTACAGTATTAGAGAATTATGTTAAATTCTGGATATAAAATTGAGAAGGCAGGCAACCAGGATGATGAGGGAATATGACAACCATTCCTTATATAAAGATACATAAGGAATGGTTGATGGATATGCAAATCTTTATTCAAAAAGGGATAGGAGGACAAAGGGTAAGAGGCTATATTTGGTTATTGGAAAATAGTCACAAAATCTTAGTAATATTTATCTCCCTTTTCTCATATTGTGCACAAGTTGGAACTGGGGTTAACAGGTGAAAGTAATAGGAAAAGAGATTTCAGCCCAATTTAAAAAAGAAAAGTTTTTAATAGTCATGGTTTTCCACACATGAAATGAGCTGCTTTGGGAAGTGGTGAGTTTCTTGATACTCATGGAGCTCATGCACAGCCTGAATGACCATTTGGCAGGAATGTTTCAGGCAAGATCAACGCATCATGTGACAGAACTATATATCCTTGGTGAGATTCTAAGATTCTAGGACCCAAAACACATATGTTAAGAGTACTAAGAAACTATTCTAGAAATAATTCACTCTGGTCAGGAAGAATGATTTCATAAGGAATATTTAAGAAGGCAAGGAAGAAAATAATATTTGAGTCAAATATTAATATAATGTTATATATGTAAAGATAACACAGTTATGACAGTCACACGTGTATGACGTGATGAGTATCTGGTATTCCACTTTAGGTGTAGTGTTTCTCAGAGTGTGATTCTTGAACCAGGAGTAGCAGCAACATCACCTGGTTATTTGTTAGAGATGAACTTCTTGGGCCCCACCCCGGACCAACTGAATCAGACACTTGCGAGGATGGGTTGGGCTCAGGAGTTTTAACAAACCTGCGTTTCTGTTGCATGCTCAGGTTTGAGAATCCCTGCTTTTTACTGTATGCCCACCTTTCTTCTGCTTCGTAGCTACAACTGCTGAGTAAATAGCTTCTCACTGTTTACAGTTCTGCAGCTTTGATTCATAGGCTTCAGGATCCTTTTGCTCATAAAAAGCCACTTCATCTCTAATTGCTGCAGGCCAATTTACTTTTGTTTCCAAACATGCCGCAGCTGTACCAGACACTGCACACTGCACTTCAGGGTGCATCTCCCTGCCTGTTTAGTGACCCTTCTCTGGCTCACTAAGGAGGTTATTTGTTAACAAGCATCCTCTTCATACAGTCCACCCCCCAGAGCTGAAATGCAGAGAATGTTGCAAATAAGCTGCTGTAAATGGCTGGTTATAAAAATCTCACTGTGTGATACATGCATGCTAATGAATGTTGCACTCACTTGAATATAGCACTGACAAAATTATTCCAAATGCTGATGTGTTATCTCTAACTTTTTATACTCACGAATAACATTGGGTCTGTTAATTATCATATTACAATTTTAAACTTAAAAAGCATTTGGAAGTACTGGGCTGCAAAAGTAAAATGACAAATACACTTCTGGAAATATTTAAAAACTCTCTTTAGCAGTAAATGGAAATTTTTCTGCTAGCAGCAGGTCTTTGGTCAACTAAACAGTTCATTGTACAACAGAGGGATTTTTTTTTTTCATTCTCCAATTCATCTCTTTCAGTCTTCCTCACTGATATATAATGGCTGTCAAGTTATCTACACACGTGAATTAAACTATTCTGATTTTGTTCTGTGGTTAAAAAAATGAGACATTTACAAAAATCTTCGTAACAGCCAAAAAGTGGAAACAACTCAAATGTCCATCAACTGATGAAGGGATAAATAAAATGTGTTTATCTATACATTGGAATATTATTCAGCCATAAAAAGGAATGAAGTACTGATTTGTTACAACATGGATAAACCTTGAAACCATGATGTTCAGTGAAAGAAATCAGTCACAGAAGGCCAAATATTGCATGACTCCATCATATGAAATGTCCAGAATAGACAAATCCAGAGAGACAGAAAGGAGATAGTGGTTGCCAGGGGCTGGGGTGAGGGGGACTGGGAGTGACCGCTCATGTGTACAGGACTTTTTTTTAAAATTAATTAATTAATTACTTGATTGATTGAGTTTTGGGCTGTGTTGGGTCTTCGTTGCCGCTCGCAGGCTTTCTCTAGTTGCGGCGAGCAGGGGCTACTCTTTGTTGCGGTGTGCAGGCTTCTCATCACGGTGGCCTCTCTTGTTGCGGAACATGGGCTCTAGGCACGCGGGCTTCAGTAGTTGTGGCATGAGGGTTCAGTAGCTGTGGCTTGCGGGCTCTAGAGCGCAGGCTCAGGAGTTGTGGCGCACTGGCTTAGTTGCTCCGTGGCATGTGGGGTATTCCCGGACCAGGGCTCAAACCCATGTGCCCTGCCTCGGCAGGTGATTCTTAACCACTGCGCCGCCAGGGATGTCCCTGTACAGGACTTTTGAGGGTCATGGAAACGTTCTGGAATCAGTAGTGATGGCTGTACAACTCTAAGAATATACTGAAAACCACTAAATTGTCCATTTTAAAACAGTGCATTTTATGGTACATGAATTATATCTCAATTTTTTAATGTAATATTTGAAATTTTATTTTTAATGCCATTATTATAAATAAGCTACACAAAAGAACCAGATTTAGGAGTAACACAGAGAAATGCTAATAAGTCTGCCTCATTATAAGTGATTATAAATCACTTATGCTACATTTGTATTAGGAAAATTGGATTACTGGATTAAAGGTGAGTTTACTCACTTACCTATGAAGTATAAGTTTGGTTCACTAAATTAAAAAAATCAAATCAGTGTGTCTTTACAAAAGCAGGCAGGGGCTGCACAGCTGGAAGCATTGTCGGGCCGTGTCTGGGGTACAGGGAGCATGTGCGCTGTGACTTCCCCGGCAGGTGATAAGACTCCCCTCTCCCTTCAATGCTCTGCTCTGCGCGGTGCTTCTGAATCAGCCTGACCAGTAGCTCAGAGTTAGCTGAGATGGTCTGCAGAACTGTTTTCTATCATTTTCCCCATTTGTTAGGGAAATTGTTAATTGTTCTAGCTCTGAAGGCTTTTATAGCCCAAAAGAAAAAGGTATGGTTAATGAGTCTTTTGTGTGTGTATCATGTTTGGTTTCTTTCCCCAGCAAAGGTGAACTGAAACACAGCTACAAAGAACAACTACTGCTGAAATTCAGAGTAAGAAAACGGAACCGATGAGACAGAAAGAAAGGACGAAGCCAGTGAGAATGCTCACAACTATCCCAACATGAGAATGTATAGATTTTTATTTTCCTCCCCCAAATTAGAAAGTAAAATCCAATGCGTCTAACACACTTACCCTAACGGTGGCTTATGAGACTATAATGAAAGCTGCCTGCCACCAGATCTAGCTTCTAAGTACTTACTAGCTCCTGCTTTCTTTTTAGCGTGCATGATAAACTAACGACCTAAAACAATAGTTTGAGCTCCAAATAAACAGAGGAGCAGAAGGAATGGGCTGTTCTAGGAACAGTTATTTATCATCAAAGGGTCAAAGGAGGTCGCTGCAGCAAATCCATCCCTCTCATTCAGTAAAGACACTGAAGTGTATTAGGTGGCTGCCTCAACAGTGTCCCTGATATTTGCGAACTGCTAAAATACGAGTGTGCAAGTATTTTTTAATTTGCCCAGCTCATTATCTCCAAAGAGTTTGTAACATCAGACCTGGAGCCTTCATGTAAACAAATATTTCTTAAAAGAAAACCAGGAAATAGGTACTATCTTCTTTCTCCTCCATCACCTGAGACTAGCCATCCATCCTAGCCTCATCATTTCTTGAATTCCTCAACCACAATGACCTTCAGCCATTCCTCTAAGTATTCCCTAGAATATATCATCACTCACAACTGCCCTACTCTGAAATCTTGTTTTCCAAGATTACCTTTCTTCTCAATTACTTCCAGCCTTTTAGATTCCTTTTACATTCCTTTTAATACATCTACACTTTGGCCTCATTGAGACAATAGATGCAACGATTCTTCTATTTTCTCTCTATCGGTGGCTCCTTTCTTGTCCAGTCTAGAATCCCAGGATCCATCACTTCAGCCATTTTCTTTTTTTTTTTTTTTTTCCAGCCATTTTCTAGTTACCCCCTTGCCAACACGTCTTCTGCCTTACCTGCTACTAATTCCTAATTCAGGAGTCAGCAAACCTTTTATATAAAGGACCAGAGAGTAAATCTTATAGGCTTTGTGGTACATACAGTCTCTGTTTGAACTACTCAGCTCTGCTGATGTAGCACAAAAGCAGCCAAAGACAATATGCGAGCTGAGTAGTGGGGCTGTTTTCCAATAAAACTTTATTTACAAAAACAGGCTGTGGACCAAGAGGCTGCAGTTCCCCAATCCCTGTCCTAATCCTATTTCAATTTAAATATCTACCCTCTTCATTCCTATCTCTGGGATGCTCAGCACTACAGGAGAAAAGCACAGGCGGCTGCAAATCTGGACTACAAATTACTCCTCCTCCGTCTTCTCAGTGTCTTATCAGCTCCCTCCTCCATTCTCTAGATTGGCTGTTCTAAATCTCCAGTCTCTTCACAGCCCTTTTACCACTCCAAACCCTCAGGCTTGGTAGGTGACCTCAGACAATAAGATACTGAGGCCATGACACATAGAGTGTGGCCCACGAAGGCTCAACGCGTTTAAATTATTAAAAACAACAAAACCCTTCCCTCACATCTGGTACAGCCTTTCTCCTCTTTCCTTACAGGCCCGCAGCATGTGACTCTCTTTCTGGTCTGGATTCTTGTCTGCCTTCCCCACATCATGCTCCATCTTGGGATCTCTCCCCCTACCTCACCCACCGGCTCTTGTCTCCTTTCTCTCACCTCGAATCTTTTCCTGTAACGGCCTCTGTGTTCCATGTGGCAGTGCCATCATGACTTCTGTCCTATAGATGGAGATACTGACATGCAGAGAGGTCAAGGGCCTTGCCTAAGGTCACACAATTAGTGGTTGAGTTGAGATTATGAACCCAGGCAGTCTGACTCCAGAACCTGTGCCATTAACAACTATGCAATTCAGCCATTCTTTGTGCTATGTTGTGATGTAATTACATTTACATAAGTTTTAAAACCCAAAATACAGTATTAAAATTTTTTGCTTTAAAGAGTTGTATGTTACTTTTCAAATTAGAATTAAAAATAAAATATATAGTATTTTATATTTACCCACATATTTATAATTTCCAGTGTTCTTTTTTTTTTCCGCGAGTCACTGGGGTCTTCCCTTACACATACAGTTTAGCAGTCAGTCAAGGATTTGGGCAGAGTTTATAAATGGAATCTGAGACTCCATCTGAGTCTCCCTCCCTTTCAGGGTTTCCCTCATAAATTTTCAGCTTCTCTGCCAGTGCTGAACTCTCTCTTTTGACATCTCAGGCCATGTGCACTGAACAGTACCCTCAAGGTATTAATTTCAGTTACTATATTTTTCGGCTTTGGAATTCATGCGTTCACTCGATTCTTTTTTTTATGGAGAGTGGTATTCTATTCTGATGAAATTCCCCATCTTTTCCTCTGTTTTCTTGATTATATTAATCATAATTATTTTAAAGTACCTATCTTATAACTTCAGTATCTCCATTATTTGTGAGTCTCTTTCCGTTGTCTGTTTTCTCCTGTATTTCTGGTCATTTGGTCATTTCCTGGTATGCCTGGTAATTTTTTGTTGAATGCCAAACATTATGCATGAAAAATTGTAGCAGCTCTCAAGAAAGGATTTCATTGTCTTCCAGACACTTTGCTCTAGTTGAAGTTCGGTTTCAGCATTTGGGAGGGCTGTTCTGTTTCTGGCTTGTCCTTACTCCTAGAGTGTACTTCTGATGCTTAGGGTGTAGCCTGTTAGAGAGCCCAGCTGAAAGCACAGAGTATTTACCAGAGCCCCTGCAATTTGGCATTTCCTGAACTCCAACCTCTGTCTCAGTGCCACAAGATTATGAGAATCTCTGATTAGCTCGTCAGCCTCTTCCCATTTAGGTTGGCTAAACGGGTTGGCTGCTTCCCATTTCGTTTCTTGGCATCTTATCCAGAACATGAGCAGTTTAGCAGCAGGCAAATGTAACAGTAAGAAATTACACAAAGACTTATGGACTTTTTCTCTGTGATTCCCTCCCCTCTGGAATATTGGCCCCTTGAGTCCCTGACACCTTGGAAGTCCAAAACTCCAACCCTACCTCCCAAGCTCAGTGAGACTGTGGAAAGCCCAGGCCTCTAATTTTCCCTCAGCTTCTATCATCCTGCTCTGCTAATAAGCAAACGATGCAAGCAGGGAAAACTGAGGTGAATGTGGGACCAACTAAACGTGAACTAGTTTCCTACTCTTCTCACATCACTTCTGACACCAAACGTGTGGGCTTTCCACATGAAGGATTTCTCCTGTGCTCTGTGAACACCCAATTGGGTGTCCTACAATTTAATTCAATTCTGACACTAACTACCCAGAGTTAGTGCAGACCCCAGAGATTAAGGGCTTAAACCCTCAAGACTGCCCCCCATTTCAGATGCCAATTGCAAGTTCAGGCCTCCTCTATTTCTGATCTGTTGACTATAAGTTGAAGGATCCCATGGTCCCCTCCTTGGGTTTGATAATTTGCTAGAATGGCTCACAAAACTCAGGAACATGCTTTACTTAC
Organism: Phocoena sinus; assembly: GCF_008692025.1. Lineage (NCBI taxonomy): Eukaryota > Metazoa > Chordata > Mammalia > Artiodactyla > Phocoenidae > Phocoena > Phocoena sinus. The sequence goes on along the minus strand of NC_045772.1, from coordinate 8,914,445 downwards.
TATTACTGGTTTATGAGGAAACAGCCAAATGGAAGAAATGCATAGGGCAAGGTATGGGATAGGGGCACAGAGCTGCCATGTCTTCTCCAGGTGTGCCATCCTCCCAGAACCTTTATGTGTTCCCCAACCAGGAAGCACTCTAAACCCCGTTGTTTAGGGTTTTTATAGAAGTTCCAATACGGAGGCATGATTGACCAAATCACTGTCCCCCGATGATTAACTCAGCATCCACCCCCTCTCCTCTCCCCACAGGTCAGGGGTGGGCTTGAAAGGGCTTATTATGAATAACAAAAGATGCTCCTCTCTCTCCTATCACTCAGGAAATTACAAGCGTTTCAGGAGCTCTGTGCCAGGAATCAGTGATGAAGACCAAATATATATTTCTTATTATATCACAGTATCACAATCCTTTTTCCTAGGATCCTGACCCATCATGTGTTTTCTACCTTGGTTGCTTTACAATGACTTCTAATGGTTTTCCAGCTTTAACCAGTATTTTGGGGGGAGGATTAGACTAATGCTATCTACTTCATTTTAAGTAGGAGAAGAAGTCTTCCTTGTTAACTGGTTTTAGAGGGACTTCTTGCTAATTTTTATAGTTAAATGTACTTGGTACACAAGCAGTGACCAAAATTTATTTTCAATTTTCTTTTTGTGGTATTTGTGAAAGAAATGAATCAAAATAACTTCCCAGGGGACAGCCATGCACATAAACTAACATGGCCATCATAACCAGTACTAATTGGGTTCTCCATCAGCAGTCTCAGCAGAAAAGTTGATCTGGTGACAAAACTAAGAATTAGTCTTATTTTTAGGCTACTCAATTCAAAACATTCTGGAAAGAGCAGTAAGAAGAGTCTTTTGTTATTCACTGGCCTTACTAGCACCAAGATAAATTTCTTTAACCTCAACATTTTGGCTTCCATTGTTTGTATTTATATTGTACTTGTGACCTGAATTTGAGGCAGTTTATGAGATTTATATTAAAAACTTTAATATATATGAGTTAATTAGCATTATCATATATAAGAATAAACTACTTAGTCTTTGAAAAATGCACCAGCAAACAAGTTATTCTTTTACTAATTAACTTTACAGAAGAAGAAAGTATAATTATAAAAATGTAGGATTTAATATCTGATGGCCAACGACCTAGAATCTCAACTGGCTTTATCCTTAATCATCCAGTCTAAAGAATACTGCAACCCTCTTAATGTTTTGTAAGACAGAAAAGGGAAGAGATTCTCCATGTTTTTGGAATCAGTACACAACTCTTTTAAAAAAGGGAAAACACACACACACACATATGCATGTGTTCCCATATATATATATATATATAGGTGTGTGTGTGTATATACATACTGATATACATACTAAACAATTTTTTTCATATAGTTTTTTAATAACTAGCCTAAATGTTTAACAGGAAGCTCTTCTTTAATGCTAGTTCTTTCTAATTTGTTCTGCATCAAAACTGTTCAGAACGTGTGCTTCAATCAAGCACTTGTAATCCACAAAGATGAACTGCTATTAGCCCTTTAATAAAAGGGGACTTCCTCAGCTCAAGTACGTCTCTTAATACCAATGGATGGAGAGTAAAACGAGGGAACAAAAACAGGAGACAGAAAGCAGAGAAAAGTAAAAGAAGAGTACTTCAAAAGAGGTTTTTTGTAGACTCACCCCATGTGGTTAAGGTCTTGAGGTTTTCATCCTCCATCTGAACCAGGCCGGATTCTGTTCGTTTCTGATGGTCCTTACTGATTATTACAGTCTGTTTCACTGGGTCAAGTGTTTTGAATGAGGGATAGACAGAGAGTGTCTCCACAGAGCCCTGGTTATAGAAAGTAGAATCCGACTTTGATATCCTTAAATTAGGGTTGATGAACTCCTCTTTACTAGATGGCCAAAATGCTGGTAAAGTTGTCAATGTTTCAAAACTTTTTGCAGCTGGCTGCTTTTCTAGAGACGTTTGCAAAGGGTTTTCTATTACAGTATTTGTAATGGTACTGTCTGATTTCTTGTCGAAACTCACACTTGTCTGCAGAGATGGGCTCTCTTCTGAGGGAACAGGCACAGCATCTGTGAAGTAACAAATAAGAACTGTAAACAAAAAATAAAACTGAAAATACTCTATTTCAAATTTACTGCATTTTTAATAATTGGATTTTTTTATGCCATAACAGAATTCTCTCCTATTTAGTCGTTTCTACTTTCTTACTATGTTTCTATTCTGTCTGTATAAAGTATACCCAAGCTATAATTGATGCACTAGTCATTTGGTGGCTGTCTTCTCTTTCTTTCTCCTCACTGAAGCCAAGTCAAGGAAAGCTTCAAATAACTTGTCTTTAAATATTTCTCCCTTCACCCACTTATCTGTCTCTGAAACCACTATATTTTTAGTGCCTTCAAACCTTCATCTCTTACAAGATAAACTAGAGAAAATATGCCACATCATACTGGTCTAGCCTTACAGAACCCCCAGCTACAAAAAAGCCTTTTTCCCCAGAAATAAAAAATGTCTTCCCACCCCAGTGTCTATACAAAGCCCGTAAAAGAAAATCACTCTCATAGATAGCAACCTAATTTTCATGATAAATCTCTGTGGGAGAAAAAAAGCAATTTTCCAGAGCAGTTGTGATGATTACTAAAATGTAAGTTCCATCAGGTCAGGGATCTTTGTCCCTTTTATTCATTAATATTACCAAAGTACCTAGAATATAACAGACAAAGTACCTGGAATACAACAGACAAATAATATTTATTACAAATTGAAGGAATTGAAAGAATGGAGAGGATCTGGAATTTAGGGTGGGTCTGATATGGAAATATTACTGAATATGAATTATGAGCCTGGTCCAAGTTTCTAGATGCAAATTGTTATCAACACTGTCAGTGCTAGGGACTTGCTCTCAGATAGTTTCATCTGAAATTGGATATGGAAAGAAAGAAAACTGAGAGAGGGCAAGAGGAAGACTATCTCATTTGAGCTCCCAAAAGAGAGGAGGCAACAGGAATTAAGTAAGTTGCTATCAAGTGTTTACATAACACAATGTGCGTGACAACACACCTCACAGTGTGCAGTGAGACGCTTATTATCATCACGTGCAGGCTCTGAGTTATTATAAAGAAAAACAAATTCTCTTTGACTCTAACCTTCCTTTCCATTTTCATCCACAGTTGGAGGCTAACCTGGGCAAAAGTGTTGCTAGTTTACCACAGAATCAGACAGTTCAAGAAACCTAAGTCATTACCTCGACCAGGAATTCCATTTTTCCCCAGACCTCTCATCTCCAAACTTTTTCATCTTTTTTTTTTTTTTTTTTTTTTTTTTTTTTTTTTGTTTTTGTTTTTGTTTTTTCCGGTACGCGGGCCTCTCACTGTTGTGGCCTCTCCCATTGCGGTGCACAGGCTCCGGACGCGCAGGCCCAGCGGCCATGGCTCACGGGCCCAGCCGCTCCGCGGCATGCGGGATCCTCCCGGACCGGGGCACGAACCCGCGTCTCCTGCATCGGCAGGCAGACTCTCAACCACTGTGCCACCAGGGAAGCCCCACTTTTTCATCTTTTAAAACTCAATTCAACTCTCACCTTCTCTATAAAGCTTGCCCTGATTTTTTTTCCTCGCCTAATCCTATTATTGTTTATCTTACCATATCCTGTTTGGAGCCCTGTGAGCAGTTGTAACACTTCATCTTGTTAACTACAAGTCTGGCTGCCTACCTGAAAACAGGCTCCTTCAGGAGAACTTACTAGGAGTTTTCTTTATACCGCAGCACACAACAGTGCCATTCCCATAGGATGTGTTTGATAAGTGCTTGTTGAGTGAAAAGCCAAACTGAAGCACAAGAATAAAAAAAGGTAATGCCTTTGTTTTTTAAATTGAACATAGTTTAACTACTTAATAACTTCTAAAATATTCCTGATGTGCATATGATCAAGTTATATACCTAGCTGATAAACGTTCTTTAAAAAATTAATATATTCTTAGTAGAGTACGAGATCAGTGGTATCCCAAAGTGCATGTGTACATCACCAGATTGACATAAAAGCATTCCTAAAAAGTGAATTTTAGTTAAATATTTTTCCATTGACTTTAATTTTTCTTAGGAGGAAAGTCTTTCTATAAGTAATGAAAGCATCTTGAAATTTAGCAATATGTAAACTAAGATAATTCAGAGTGACAATGACTTTCTGATGACAATATTCATAATAACACTGCATCTAAATCTCAGAATTGGGATGTATAAAGTCATCTGTATAACCATAATTTTAAAGTTTAGTACAAAAGTTTAAAATTACAAAAGAACAAAAAAAAAATATTAAAATTCAGTGAAAAAAACCAGACTGGAGTCATTATGTTTCTATCAGCCCCCTTTCTCAATAGTCCAGAAAGAACAGAATGCAATCTTCTGGTTACTTAGACTTCTTAAAAAACTGATAACCTTTTAAAATGAATAAAATACTATGATCTAAAAGAGAAAGCATGATGACAAATGGAAAATAATGATTTTAAATGCACAGATTACCTAAAAGAGAAAAATCTTCACTTAAATGGAAAGCTAAAGAGGCCTGAAGATTCTAGACAGCAAGTTGTACTGGGTTTCTATGCCATCAGCCGTTGTTTCATCCCTGCTCTTTCTGTGCAACATGCCAAACTGATCCTCTTCAATTCAATCTCTACTTTAGTTATTTATAGTTCACGTTAAAAAAAATCCTGCAAAAATTCCCTCTTGTTTCAGTGACAAAGTCTACATGCCTGGGGTTTAAAGGCCCTTCATTGCTTATTTTCTATCGTTACTCAATAGGAAACTAACCCTCAGTCAGGCCATTCTCTTGGTTACTCACACACCCCGTGTTCATTCAGGTCCCTTTATCCTCATTCTCCGTGTTATTTCATCTTTCTTTAGCTTTATTACCATTGATTTCTTACCCTGCACTCCAACACTGGAACACCCTCCCCGTTCTCTGTCTATTTAAATCCTACCTATTCCTCAAGGTCCTTCTCAAATAATTACTATTTCTGGAAGCTATTTCCAGTCATGTCTATCACTCAATCCTAATCCTTCCCTTCTATGAAATAGTATTTATTTCTGTAAACTCATTTTTTCACTGAATTATTTGCTGTATAGAGCCTATCACACACCATATTATGTTCCTGCATTCTGACTTCATAGCCTCCACCATGCTTTTGCCTATAGGAGGTGTGCAAATATTTGTTAAATTTAATAATTCCTTAATTTGTAAATTATCTAATATCAATTTTATATGTTGACTTTGTGTATAACAATGCATAGTGTATGTGAAGCCTAAAAATAAGAATGATCAATCAGGAAACGCTTGTTGAGCACCTACTGTTTGCACTGAACTCTTAGATTTTACAGACATACTTAGGAAGAAGTCATAGTTCTAATTGTCAGTGAACTTAAGAGCAAGTGTGTATTTTATTGAGATAGATAAGTAGATAGGTAGAAGGAAAGAATATATATACATACTTGCATGCATATACACACTAAGTGCCAAAGACATAAAAATAACTAATAATACAAGTTACCAGTTCAATTTCACAATGTATAGGAGACTGCAGCTTCTCAATAAATGAGTGAATATAAAGAATACATTTGTTTAGCAAATGGTCTTTTTCATGGAAAAAAAAGAAAGTATTTGTATATTTGTATACAGATTTACATAACGTAAATTGAACATGTTTCAGTTTGGGTTCCCCCAAAAGCAGACTCTGAAAAAAAGACTTAGATGCAGGTAGTTGATTTGGCTGGTGATCCCAAGAGCACAAGTGAGGGAGTAGGAAAGGTAAAACAAAAAAGGGCAAAAGCCAATAACCTGTATTAATTACCAGATTATAATATATATATATATATATATATATACACACACACACACACACACACACACACATACACACATATATATTGTGCTGAGAGGAAACAAAAACTGTCAATGCAGAATTCTATATTCAGCAATAATGTCCTTTAAAATTGAAGGCAAAATAAAAACATATTCAGATGAACAAAAACTAAGAGAATTAATGGCTAGCAGGCCTTTATAACAAGAAATGCTAAAGGAAGTACTTCAGGTTGAAGAAAAATTATTATACCAGATGGGAAGTTGGATCTTTGGGAAGGATAAGGAGTGCTAGAAATGGGAAATATTAAGGTAAATATAGAATATTATTTTTTCTCTTAATTTCTTTAAAATATATGTGACTGTTTAAAAAATTATAACACAGTGTGAAGTAGTATAACAAATGTAAATATAATTTATACTACAATTATGGCATAAATGATGGGGTAGTAAATTAGACCTATATTGTTGCAAGATTCTTACATTTTATGCGAAGTGGTGAGGCAATGGGACTGCACAAGGTTCAGGATATATAAATTAATCCCTAGAGATACCACTAAAATTAATACAAAGAGGTATAACTGAAAATCCAATTGATAAATTAAAATGGAATTCTAAAAAGTATTGAATTAGCCCAAAAGAAGGCAGTAAGGAAAGAACAGAGGAACAAAACACAGATGGGACAAGCAGAAAATAAAACAGTAGACCTAAATCCAACCATACCAGTGTTTTTTTCAGTCATATTTTCCAGACTGGATAAAAAACAAGATCCAATTATATGCCGTATACAAGAGACACAGTTTAAAAACAAAGTCACAAGTAAATTGAAAGTAAAAGGATTTTAAAAGACATACCATGTAACAATAAGCATTAAAAAGCTGAGTGGCTATATTAAGGTCAGATAAAATAGGCTTCAAGACAAAGGGTATTATTAGAGAATAAAAGGGACAGTTCATAATGACAAGAGTCAATCATCTGGAAGATATAAACATAATATGTGTATGTAGATGTATAACAGTGTTTCAAACTAAATGAAGCAAAAACTGATCAAATTAAAGAGAGAGTTAGACAAATCCAACCAAATCACAGTTGGCAATTTTGATACCCCTCTCTCAGCAAGTGACAGAATACACAAAATATCAGGATACACAAGACATAAACAACACTATCAACTATCTTGACTTAATCACATCTATAAAGCACCACACCTAACCACTGCGGAATACACATTTTTGGGTAAATTTGCAAGTATACATGGTATGTTTACCAAGATAAACTATATGCTGAGCCATGAAACAAATCTCAATAGACTTTAAAAGTCTGAAATCTTATATTAACTTCTCTGGCCAGTGGAATTGAATTAGAAATAAATAATAATATACCCAGAAAAAACTCCCCAATATTTGGAGATTTAAAAACACATTTCAGGGAATTCCCTGGTGGTCCAGTGGTTAGGACTCCCCGCTTTCACTGCCTAGGGTGCGAGTTCAATCCCTGGTCAAGGAACTAAGATCCCACAAGCCGTGTGGCACAGCCAAAAAAAAAAATAAATAAAAACACACTTCAAATGCCCATAGGTCAAAGAAGAAACTCTGTTAAAATAACTGGTGCTGATTAGAATTCCTCTTCTGGCTAAGATGGAACAGAGACTGGATTTAACCTACTGCTTAAAACAACTGAGAAACTGGACAAAATTAATGAAACAGTGTTGCCAGACTGTGAACTTCAGGCAATACAGGACAGTGAATCCTGAAAGAAGGAAATAAAGAAGGTGAGCCCTAAGGATTTTCCCAGTGTACTGCCTGGAGAGAGTTTCCAGGCCACAGAGAAGGAAGTGGGAACCCAGGGGGAGTGCAGTAGTATCCTAATTGAGGAGATGGAGCTGGGCATCTGTGGAGGCCAAGATGATAGGAGTGTGTAGGGCAGAGTACCAGAGAGACCTCTGGAGATCTGCTGATCAGTGCAGGCAGGTGAGGAAGCTACCTGAAGCCGGGGCATGCACCTCCTGAAAGGAACAGTAGGTGTGATCTTCAGAGCTCACACGGGTGGGGAGTTCATGCATCCACTAGCCAGTGGGAGACCTCATCATTCACAGGACACTGGTTAGAGTAACACACATTGCTGGTGGGAATGTAAGAGGGTGCAATTACTTTGGGAAACAGTTTGGCTGACCCAGCATTCCACTCCTAGGTATTTGCCAATAGAAAACAAAGTTTAAGTCCTCACAAAGACTTCTTCATGAATGTTTTTTTGTTTGGTTGGTTGGGTTTTTTTTGTTGTTGTTGTTTTAATGTTTTGGCTGAGCCGCATGGCATGTGGGATCTTAGTTCCCCGACCAGGGATCAAACCCGCACCCTTGGCATTGGAAGCGTGGATTCTTAACCACTGGACCGCCAGGGAATTCCCAAGACTTCTGACAGACAAAATCTGAAAACAACCCAAATGTCCCTCAATAGGTGAGCGGATAAACAAATTATGGTATACCCATACAATGAAATATCACTCAACAATAAAAATAAGTGAACTACTGATGCACACAACTTCAAAATAATTAGGCCAGACAGTGAAATAAGACAGACAAAAAAGCACCTACTGTATGAATCCATTTATATAAATTCTAGAAAATCCATAAAATCTATAATGACAGGAAGTAGATTAGTGATTACACAGGAACAGGGAAGGGGCAATGCAGGGAAGGGCAGGTGTAAGGATTGCCAAGGGCACAAGGAAACTTTGGGGGATGATGAGTATTGTCTTGATTGTGGTTGTCATTTCATGGGTATATACATATGTCAAAACTTATCAAATTATACACTTTAAATGTTTACATTGATTGTATGATAATTATACCTCAATAAAGCTGCCAGAACCATAACTGGTACACCGTTTTGTCTCTTTACTGGATTCTGGCTGATACAGTACTTTAGGTAAATTATTGCTGTATCTTTAAATTAAATGCTCTAGGTCTGGGAGAGAATAGAAATAAGGAAAAGCAACCAGGAGACCAGAGAAATTCAGATTCTAAGGTTAATTTAATACCAAAACAAGTACCACGAAACTACACATTCAGGCACTGTGTGAGGTTTAGAGATACAGAGGTGTCAAAGAGGTTCAAGGAAGTCTTCTGAAAGAGGTAGTGTTTGAGCCGAGCTGAAAGAAGGAGAAGTCAACCAAGATGAGAAAGATGGGAAGGGTGTCCAAGTAGATGGGACAACCTCAGCAAAGCAATGAAGGTTACAGACAGCGTGGGGTGGGGGAAAGCAGGGCAGATACAAACCATTCGGTGGTACTAGAGCAAAGTGTGTGGCAGAGGGGAGGAGTGAAATCTGGAGGGAAAGGAAGGAGCCAGGGCCAGGGGGCCTCATGACTGACAGGCAGGAGTGATGAGGAAGAAGGAAATTGAAATCTCAAGACACTCCTTGAAACTCATTCCTCTGTGGTTGCTTCAGCTGAACTCTGCTGGCTCCTCCATCTCACTAAGCAATCTTTTCAATGTTCTTCCCTGGCTCTGTTTCCTCTAAAATGCAGACAGTCTATCCTTTGCCCCTTTCTTTTCTGCCTCTGCAATACCCCAGGGCGACGTCATCTATTACCATACTTAACGGAGGATGAGATCTATCACCTGTAAGCAAGTAATTCACACATTTTAATTCTCAGCTCTGACTTCTGCTGAGTTTCAGCCCTAAATACATAGTCATCCCTCTGCACAGGGCAGTCTCACTACCCTCCAGCCTCCTCATCCTTGGGCGTTTGTTCTACCTCTATTAATATGACCATGAACCTCCCAGTCACGCAGGTTATTTTGGAGCATAGCTGCTCCCACAGCCTCTAAAAGGTCTCCCCGCCCTGTCCCCTCAGTTCAATCGGCATAGCACAGCCAGAGTGACATTTCCAAACTGAAAATCTGATCATTTTCTTTCCAATACTTCTTCAAACTATTTAATATGGTTTACAAGGCTCTTCATAAATCAGTCCCCATTTACCTCTCGTCTCGTTTTGTACCGCTTTTCCTAAAACCGTATGATTCTGCTATGCTTAACTTCTCCCAGTTCTTCACATTTACCATGCTCCTTCCAGGCACCAAGACTTCACCCACACTGTTCCTCCTGCCTGAAATGCTCTTGTGCCTCTTTATACCCGACTCCAGCTCCCAGGGCCATGGCCATCAGGCGGACATACACTTTCACGTCTCTCTGGCTTTGCTCATGCTCTTCCCTCAGTCCAGAATATCCTCATCCTTACCCTTCTCTATCACAAACGATTTCACTCTTCTAAACTCAATTCAAATACTACCTCCTTTGTAAAGTCTTTTCTATATCCTCAAAGTTAAAAAATGAATCCCTCTTTTCTTTGCTTTTGCATAATACAATGTGAATGTTCTTATTTTCACTTATTATTTCAAATATTATTCATTCATTTGACAAATATTTATTACGTATTAGTATGTGGCAGGCACTAAGCTCTGGTATCAGCAATAAACAAATCTGTGGTTGACGACCTGTTAGAGCTTGTTGACAGCTCTGGCACCCTGGAGGCTGAACACCCGCTCAGGGCACACATCCTGTTCAACTTGTTCCACCTGCAACTGACCCGTGGAGTACCTAAACAGTCACTTGATAAATGTTTGTTCAAGGAATCATTATCTGGATGATCTAGTCCCTAAAAGAAACCTGACTATAGGACCGGAGAAGTCTTAGAGGACATTCTAATTCAGTCCCTTCGTGATACACAGGAGAACCTGAGACTTCCAGAGATTAGGTGACTTGCCAGGATCACATAATGATTAAAGGGCAGAAGTAGGACTAGAACTCCAGATTCCTGAATTCTAAACCAATGCTCTTTTTAGGGGAGTAGAAGAAGGACTAAAGAGTGTGGTAGAACCAGCTGCACCAAGTACTTCTTTACCACAGTTGTTGTAATGGTGCATAACTGTGAAGCGACTGGGTTCAGGCCATTTGTCCCTGGGGCTGCCTTTAGGGATGCGGGGCCTTGCAAAGGGGGAACAGAGTTAAGCTGGCCTGTGTATCTGTGCCTGTTTGTCTTCTCCCAGGAAGGGATATGGCGTAGATTTTTTCTTGGATTCATATAAAGAATGAACAGCATTTATGGAGAATTTTCTGAAGCCCAGGAGAACCTGTGGGGATTTGATGGAGAACAGCAAAATGTTTGTCTTTTTGTTTGAACACAAAGCGCATAAATGGATACTCTGTAAACACTAAAGGGTTTGTTTCGTGAGGGCCTCCCAGCTTTCTCTGGGAGAGAATTTCTCTGAATTCCACTGGAAAGGCAGAGAGGAGCACAGAGTGAACTAATTTGGTTGGCTTGCTTTCTCTGGTTTCTCATTTTCTTTCAATTTAAACCTGAATGTCAAAAAGCTTTATTCTCAAGTATATATCCAGCAGACTCTTGGATGGGAAGCCCAGTATTAAATTATGAGACTGTACCCAGTATCTTTATTGTACAGTGATTTACACCTGCTAATATACTTGATTAATGCAAAATAGGACCTTGAAATGTCAGTCATATTAAAGCTGGTTTGGATATTCTTGACAGTTATCTTTAGGAAGAAGCTTGTTCCCTATGTAAGACATCAGACAGCATATTTAAATGCAGACTTATCACCAAAATGCCTGAAGCAAGGAAAAAAAAAAACCCACCACCAACACACCTCCACGCTTTGAGCCTAAGGACAAAAGAGAAATAGCTATGCTGTCGCAGGTACTGAAAATGTTTTGTTTTTTTTTTTTTTTTAAACATCTTTATTGGGGTATAATTGCTTTACAATGGTGTGTTAGTTTCTGCTTTATAACAAAGTGAATCAGCTATACATATACATATGTTCCCATATGTCTTCCCTCTTGCGTCTCCCTCCCTCCCACTCTCCCCATCCCACCCCTCCAGGCTGTCACAAAGCCCCGAGCTAATATCCCTGTGCCTTGCGGCTGCTTCCCCCTAGCTATCTACCTTACTACGTTTGTTAGTGTGTATATGTCCATGACTCTCTCTCGCCTTGTCAAAACTCACCCTTCCCCCTCCCCATATCCTCATGAAAATGTTTTTGCTAGTTCGGAGACAATGATGAAATCATTTTTAAAAGAGAACATCAGATTTAATTCTGAGTTGAGAGACTTTGCCTACAGATAGGAACATTCCCATACTGGTAACACTTTTTCATTTTTCAAGAATTCCACTGCCTTGTTTCAGGTACTATAATCACTGCAAATTATTTTGTATTCTATTATGTTGTGAATCTAATAATGGGTGTTATATTGCAGCAGAGCTATTGCTGTGATCAGTTCTCCTGTTAGTCTGATACATAGTATCCAATTACAGCTACAAAGCAGAGAGTGGGCATGCATGACAAAAGATGGATGCCAAAATATGTATTTCTGTAGTTTAAAACTGTGTAACTGAAGGAGCTTCTACTTTAGTAATTATGTTAACCAAAGGAAATAGGACCTGAAAATAATAAGGCATATATATACAATGGAATATTACTCAGCCATAAAAAGAAACAAAACTGAGCTATTTGTAGTGAGATGGATGGACCTAGAGTCTGTCATACAGAGTGAAGCAAGTCAGAAAGAGAAAAACAAATATCATATGCTAACAGATACATATGGAATCTAAAAAAAAAAAAAAAAAAATGGTTCCAAAGAACCTAGGGGCAGGACAGGAATAAAGATGCAGATGCAGAGAACGGACTTGAGGACACGGCGAGGGGGAAGGGTAGCTGGGATGAAGTGAGAGAGTGGCATGGACATATATACACTACCAAATGTAAAATAGACAGCTAGTGGGAAGCAGCCGCATAGCACAGGGAGATCAGCTCAGTGCTTTGTGTCCCCCTAGAGGGGTGGGATAGGGAGGGTGGGAGGGAGACGCAAGAGGGAGGAGATATGGGGATATATGTATAGCTGATTCACTTTGTTATAAAGCAGAAACTAACACACCATTGTAAAGCAATTATACTCCAATAAAGATGTTAAAAAAAAAAGATAATAAGGCCATTTTGCTACGAGGCCAGAGTTATAAATTATTAACATGGAGGGGTGATTTGAATTGCTCGTTAATATATTGGTTTAAAGTAGACAGGCCATTAATTTAAAATGGATATTTAATGTGAACGTTAAATAACATGTTTGACATGAAAATCTTAATATATTTACCTTACAATATATACATAAAGCCCCAAATAATCATAATAAGTTAGAATAGCTATACTCTCTATATGATCTATGATAAGTGTGTGCATGCATATGTGTATGTGTGGGTGTATATACACACAGTTGTAGGTTCTGAGAATTTTTTTTGTTTGTTTTGTTTTGTTTTGTTTTGCTGTACGCGGGCCTCTCACTGTTGTGGCCTCTCCCCTTGCGGAGCACAGGCTCCGGACGCGCAGGCCCAGCGGCCATGGCTCACGGGCCCAGCCGCTCCACGGCATGTGGGATCTTCCCAGACCGGGGCACGAACCCGTGTCCCCTGCATCGGCAGGAGGACTCTCAACCACTGAGCCACCAGGGAAGCCCTGAGAATTTTTTATCGTATATCATTATATTTAACTGTAGTATATATTATATCCAAGTATTAACATAAGAAAACATATTCGGAAAATACAGTTATGAAATATGCGAAGTATATTTACTACTTCTTTCGATATAAATTTGAGATAATGGTTTAGCGTCTCACAGAAAAATATGGACACATTTAAAATTAAGGTGCTTTTCTTTAAAAATCTTCAAGTGGGATGGCTGAAGACTTTCAGGCGACGAAAATGGATCACAATGAATGGATTATAAAATAGGTAGATACAGGATGCTCATTATTAAATTCTACACCATAGTTATGGTTTCAACAATAATAAAAACTATAATTTCCTTCAATAGATTATCGTTATCAAAACTGAAGCTGGAAATGTCTTCGGGAAGCTGGTGATCATTACCTATGTCCATTTTTCTGTTTTTTAGGCTAGAGTTTAAGTGGATCTGGTCTCTGGCATGCTAAGGTCTGCACATGCTACAGGGCACACTCTAGGCTGACCAAGATGGGGAGGTGCCTGAAGTGTTTGTGACCATCCAACCAAATCTTGTAATGACAATAAAACTGTACAGGTGACTCCAGGAGAGTAAAATATTAAGGTAAATTGGGTCAGACGTTTAATTCTGACATGAATTAAATATACGAGATGTTTGAAATGGTATCTGGCCCACAGTAAACGAATAAACAGGTACTGTATTTTGGGATAGTCTGAAGAGCTGGCATTATGAGGGAGTCCCCACCATGGCCCTTCCTGGAAGCAGACTGGAACCCGAACACACCAGTACTCTCCCCTCTCCTCAGAAATTTCTGTATTCACAGACCACAAGCACGATGCATGCTCTTTGTACCCACTGGTTCTTGGTATTTGAGACCAAGAGACCTGGTGTGCCGTGGAAAGATGACAATGAGGTGAGGAACTACAGTTCTCAAACATTTTCCCCATTAGATGTACAGACCAATAATAAACTTTTTTACCTCAGTACTGAGTATAAATCATGTCTAAGTCTGCAATAACGCAACGAACCTTTATCATTTAAATTGTGAATTCAAGTGAAGTGCTATTTCTCATGAAGCATGAGTGCTCCATTACTCAAAATAAGCACACACAAAACCCTGACCTATTAAAACTTCAAGTATTATATAATCTATGTCCCTTTGGAAAACACCTTACTGAATACCTGATGACAGGTACCTTTTCCCTCCCCCCAGCAAAGGGGGATGGTCCTTGTTCTTATAGCTCTCTGCATATATATATATATATATATAGGTCCAGGAAGATCCCACATGCTGCGGAGCAACTAAGCCCCTGTGCCACAGCTACTGAGCCTGCTCTCTAGAGCCTGTAAACCACAACTACTGAGCCCACATGCCACAACTACTGAAGCCCATGTGCCTAGAGCCCGTGCTCCGCAACAAGAGAAGCCACTGCAATGAGAAGCCCGTGCACTGCAATGAAAAGTAGCCCCCACTCGCTGCAACTAGAGAAGGCCCACGCAGCAACGAAGACCCAATGCAGCCAAAAATAAATAAATAAATAAATACTTCCACATATGGATTTGGCATATGATATCTATTTTATTATTAGCTCCTAAGGCAAAAGAGAGTCAGAAAGAGTCCATTTTAACATCCGAATACACATACATAGCCTGGCAGAGTTCAAAGTTAATATATTAACCCACCTTCTGAATCATTATTCAGAGACTTTAGAACCCTGTAACTCTAACTTGCCCCTCTCCTCAGTTATATGCTGTTGTTACAACTAGCATTTCAGTTCTTCTTCTAACACCACAAATTAAATGTTATAGTTATTTTTTAAAAACGGTATTTGTTTAGATTGACCTATATGTTTACCAATGTCTTTGCTCACCATTCCTTCTTAAACTTCAGACTTTCCTTCTGGAATCATTTCCTTCTTCCTGAAATATATGTTTATAAGTTCCTTTACTGAGGGTCTGTGGTGGTAAACTCAGTTTTTGTTTATTTGAAGTGTCTTTTTTTTTTTGAAAAGGACTTTATTTCACTCTTGTTCTTAAATGATTACACACTTCACGTTGACAGATATTTTCTCAGAGAATAGAGACAGTATTATTCCCTGTCTTCTGGCTTCTAATGTTGCTGTTGAAAAGTCTGCTTTGTTATTGTTTCGTAAATAATTTTTCTTTCTTTCTTTCTTTGGTGTTCCACAGGTTCACTATGATATGAGAGTTTGAAAATTTTTTTAAATTATTTATCCTATTTGGTATATATTATGCTTCCTGTATCTTTGGATTCATGTCTTTCATCAGTTCTGGAAAAATTATCTCCCATGATCTTATCAAACGTCGTCTCTCTTTCTACATATATATTCTCTCCCTCTGGGACTGTAATTGGCTATATTAAATTTCATTTATCATTTGTGTCTCAAGTTTTCTTTAATATTTTCCATCTTCTTTGCCTCCTTGCTGCATGCTAGGGAATATCTTCTAATACACATTCCAATTCAGTAATTCTCATGTCAGTTTTATCTGATCTATTGTTTAATCCATCCACATCCACTGGGTTTTTACTCTGAAATAATTTTATTTTTCCTTTCTGAAAGTTTTATTTGGTTATTTCCCAAATCTGTCTAGTCATCTGTCCCTTATTGATTTCATTTTTTTTTCTTAAACATTTCATACTCAGCTCATGTCTGAAATCCTTGGAAGCTAAATCTGCTGTTCGTGACTTTGTTGACTCTCAGTCATGCAGGCTTATTCCTTGTGTTCTGGTGGTCACTGATGATGACATCACGTTTGGCCAAGGTTAATCTGTAAGAGTGGGGTCTAAACTGGGCCTGCTTTCCTCCAGAAAGGATCTGTGTTTTTGTCGGGAGCCGGGACAACAGACCTCAAGCACTTTAGCCCCCCAGCTAATGCAGAAGTCTGAGGTTCCGCTCCACTCCCTCCCTTGCCACAGACTCATTCAAGCCTTAGTTTTCTGATTGTGGATGCTGATATCAGCATTTGCCTTCAGGGAAAACTGTCTTTGATTCCTTTAAACTCTCAGCTCCCCACTCTAATCAGGTTTCAGTTCTCGGGTTCATTTGGTTTTTGCATTTTTGTTCTGTTTTGCCCTTAGAGATTTCCTTTAGCTCCCATGAACCCAACAGTACATTGAAAAGTATCATTTATTCCAGAATCTAGAGGTTTTGTTTGTTTGTTTGTTGCAAGAGGACCTTCAGAGTGTCTAGTCCACCACATTGCTGAAAATGAAGTAAGTCAGGAGTACAGTTTTTACCCTGTAGATAATGAAAAGCCATTAAAGCCTGTTTTGAGGATTTGTGTGCTATACAGATGGCTGTGGAGACTATGTGGAAGATAGACAGGAGTGAGATTTAGGCAAAGAGATCATTGACAAAGGTGTTCTAACAGTGCAGGTAACAGATGACAAGAGCCCACACAGTAGGGGCAGAGATAACAGTTAAGATATGATTATCATAGAACTGTCACAATTTAGTGATTGAGTATTTCTGAATAATCAATCTTTTCCCAAGTTTATGGGTAGCAAAGGATTGGTAACTATTAGTATCAAAGTATTAAGTGCTCCTTTCTGGGTTTTTCTTTTCTAAATTAATTGAGTCAAATACCTCCAGGAAGCAAAACACCTTTTTAAATTTGTATTTATTCAAAACACTTGACCTTGTCATGAGCCACAACTCAGCTATCAAGATTTATAACTGCTGTAGCCCTTTGCTTATCTTGTCTCAAGGCCACACTGCATGCTGGTCCAAAAGAAACACCTGCTACAGAACTCTAAGGCACTTTCAGAGTGCCTTCGCAGTACAATAGTGCTATCATATTACACACGAGGTCATTCACTATCTACTTCATCCAGTCCTCTGAAGTGCCCATATACCCTGTTTACAGAAGGTAGTAACATGAAGAGGGAAAATCAAGCACCACTATTTCCATTTTGTTAAAACTGCTAACTTCAGGGAAACAAAACTGTAGCTTGAACATGTTAGACACGCTGGACTGTGATCAACAAGAATGGCAAAAATATTAACTACTAGATTTCTCTCTGAGTTTTATTAAGGGATCAGGCGTGTCTGACGATGACCTACATTCAAGGTTTGTTGTGCTTTTTTGAAGTAGTAATAAAATTCTCAGATCTCTGAAACGCACAGCAGACATAACCACCATCCAGAAAGCACAGTTAGAATCTTTAATTAGGTGTCTCAAGGAAAGATTAAAGAAACAGGAAAAACAATCGTCTAAGTTCGAATTCAGTTATTTTAGTGTACTGATATTCAATATTTCCAGAACAAATACAGAACTTTCAATGTATGTCTCATAGGCATCTCAAGTGTAACATAACCAAAATGTAACTCTTAATATATCCTCAAACCTGTTCTCTCCTGTGCTGCCCTTCTCAGTAAATGGCACCATCACATATTCACTTCCCAAAGGCAGAAAACTAGTAATCATCTTTGTTTCCATCCTTTTCCTCATGCTGACAACCAACCTTCAGGAGATCCTGAGGGCTGAACTCTAAAATACGTGCCAAACCTGCCCACTTTTCTCCATAGCCACTACCTCCACCCTCAGCCATGGTCACCTGGACAGTCTACAAAGCCTCATCACTGGTCTTTCTGCTTCTGCTTCCTCCCACAATGCATTTCCTCCAGTTTATATTTAGGTAACTATAAATCAGACGATACCATTCTTCTGCTTCAAATGTTCCCTTTGTACTCAGAATTCAATCCAAAGCTCCCCGTGACTTACGCAGTCCTGCGTGACGTGGCTCCTGCCCACCTTTCTCTGACTTCCTTTCATACCACCCTCCCCTCATTTGCTCCTCCTAGCCTCACTGGTCTCCTCACAATTCTAGGAGCAAGCTAACCAGTTTTTCCCGACACTGGGCCTTTGAAATTGCTATTCCCTCTGCTTGGAATGTTCCTTTCTAGGCTTTTTCATCCTCATCTTACATCCTATCATCTCTTCATAGAGGCTTTCTCCGATGACCCTAACTAAAGTTAAGACTCTCATTCACTTTACTGAAGCTGCCTGTTTACTTCCTTCACAGCGCATTTTACACTCTATAATTATCTTATTTGTTCATTGCCAATCACCTTCACCAGAAAAGAAGCTCTCTGAGGGCAGACGGGGCCTGCCCGGCTCACTGCCAAATTTCCATGCCTACCACAGTGCCTGACACACAGTGGAAACCCAGTAAGTACCCGCTGGATTTAAACCAAATTTCTTAAGCCTCCCTTCTAGAATTTTACTATTACTTAGCAATTAGTATCTACTTGTTAATAGTTATTTCAGTTTATGCTTATGAAAAGTTGGACAGTCTCTGAGTTTTGACTCTAATTTAGAGAATTAGTTTACTAAGTTGGTATGTGCTCTAGAGAGCACATACCATTACAAACAATAAAAATAACAGCAACACTCCTTATTAGTATCAAAATTAACAAAATATGTGGCTCTATTGAATAGAATTCTGTTTCAATAAAGAATCAACAATACTGAGTATTCCTCCCTCTATATCTGTTTCATTCCACATTTACCCTGAGCACATCCCCAAGCTTCTGCTTTTTTCTCTTCAATATCTTACCAATTCTGACTCATCCATTATTGAATTCAATAAAGATTAATTGAGAGCCTACTATGTGCTGGGCATTGTGCTAGAAACTGGGGTTACAAGGGTGAAAGGATGATGAGTGAAGTGCTAACAGACATAGTCTTCCTCCCCACAAGTCCCACACATACTGAGTCCCCAAGGCCCCTTCCCCAAGCACAGTCACCTAAATATGAAGCTGCCATTGCCCAGCAGGAAGTTTCATGGTGGGTCTGGAGATGAAAGACTTGAATCGAAAACAAACAAAAGCCAGATTAACTTGTAACAGAGGGAATCTGGGGAGAATATTGGTTTAGCTTGTTTTCCCCCCTCCTCCCAAGCATCTACCTGAGACTAAAGATCTTCTGAGAGGGGAGATAAACAGAGGAAGCAAGAGTTAGGTACTGGAGAGGGAGCTCTTGCATCCTGAGCCTGTCCAGGGCCGTCTTGGGAGTTGGGGAAACCAAGGAAGGGCCAGTCATCCATCTATCCAACAAGCACCTACCATTAGCTAGCTCTTTTTGGAACTGAGCATTCAGCAATGAACGAAACAGAAAAAAATTCTTTCCCTCATGCTGCTTTCACTCTGAGGGTGAAGAGGATTTCTGTTTGTTTCCCAGGTGGAGCCTGGAAAAGTAAGCAACATTTTGGAATGCCCACCCATCTTCACCTCACACCAGCAGAAGAGGATGGAAGTAGAAGAACAGAAATGCAAGTAGGGGGTCTGGGAAGAGGGCATCTGCGTCAGCCACTCAGAATCTCCCACTGCGTGAGAGGTTATATGCTCTGCCATCGGAAAATTTAAGATTATCTTGAATTACCAAAAAAAAAAGAAAAATACAGCTACTCCTTTTGGCACACTTGACGTCATGGCTTGAAAATATGCTGGCGACTCAAGCACGAGTTAAGATGCCACCTCTGCCTTTGAGGGCTCTTCCATCTCTCTGACAGCCCCTTGTCTTTCTTCACCGCTAAGATAGCCCCTCGGCGCTCTCTCTGCCCTCCAGACCCTCCTCCCTCTAAAACTCACTAACTTGAGTAACAACATCTAGGAAACGGGGCGGGGGGGGGGGGGTGGTGGCGGGTGGGAGGCATGGGGGAGGATCATCCATGCTGTGTCTCTGGGTTCCTGCCACACCACAGACAGATCCTGCTTTCAGACCAGATTTGAAATGATATGAAAGGAAAAGCTACATAAATAATATCTGGACCAACACCAATGCCCACATGCATTCCCTCTCTAAATCCATGAACATTATTTTAAATGGTATGTGTTTCCTCCTTTTAAATAGACTTTTTTAAAGCTAATATAACTATCAAGTGTCAATGAGGGATGAGGGAAATCCCACAAATTTTCAGAAGGTAACTGCTGGTAGCGAACCTCACTGGTGAACCTGGAGCACACACGTTATGCTGCTCTTCTTTTAAAAAACTGTGATGCAGGGAGATCAGCTCGGTGCTTTGTGACCACCTAGAGGGGTGGGGTAGGGAGGGTGGGAGGGAGACGCAAGAGGGAGGAGATATGGGGATACATGTATATGTATAGCTGACTCACTTTGTTATAAAGCATAAACTAACACACTATTGTAAAGCAATTATACTCCAATAAAGATGTTAAAAAAAAAACTGTGATGAATCTTCTCTGAAGACACTTTTAAAAGCATATGCAAAAAATACAGAAAGAGCAAGAGGATGACGATACTCAATTTAGGGGCATTTCAAATGATACTTTTTTAGCCAACAATTATTTAGTGGAGCACTTACTATGGACTAAGCACTGGATTAGAGGCAGAGCACACAATGATGAACAAGACACAGACCTTCTCTCAAAAAAAAAAAATCATAGTCTAGTTGGTTTGATGACAGAGGAAATAACAGGTAGTGACAATACAGCAGAATCAGCGCAGATCCGGAGCACACGCAGAGTGCCATGAGATCCCGGATGAGGAGCAATAACCCTGCCTCCAGCACGTCAGAAAAGGCTTCCTGGCAGAAGCCACATCTTAGCTGAACCCTAAGGATTCAAATGAATAGGAATGGAGAACAGAGGAATGAGCATATGCAAAGTGTGAGAGAACACGGCCTTTACGGCAAGTGGTTCAGCATCCATAGCTAACCACTGCGCGTGATGGAGGAGGAAGGAGGTGAAAGGTAGACTGGAGAGGAGAGCAGAGGCCAATGCCAGAAGGAGCTTATCTGCCAGGCTAAGGCGTTAGACTTCATCCTAAGGGGAGCTCCTCAGCACTCTGACCAGATCAGAGTTGCATTTTAGAAATGTTCTTAGTCTCTAGTTCTGTTTTGACCCCTGACTACTCTTCCTAACTTGCCCTCCTCCAATCCTTTCTTTACACCGCATCCGCAGTCATCTTCCTAAAGCAAGGATCTGGTTATATCATGTCCTTGCTTAGAACACTTCAAAGGCTCCCCATCGTTCTCCAGACACAAGTGAAACTCCTCAGCATGGCTTATAAGGAGACTGGGCACACATGCCTGTCTTAGTCTGTTAGGGCTGCTGTAACAAAGTATCACAGACTGGGGAGATTATAAACAACAGCAATTTCTTTCTCACGGTTCTGGAGGCTGAAGTCTGAGATCAAGGTGCCAGCATAGTCAGGTTCTGGTGAAGGTGCTCTTCCTGGGTAACAGGCTGCTGACTTCTCACTGTGTACTCAGCCGGTGGAAGGGGCTGGGGAGCTCTGTGAGGTCTTTTGTATTGTATAAGATCAACAATTCCATTCACCTCCATCCTCGTGACATAATTACCTCCCAAAGGCCAAAGTCGTTTTAGAGGAAACGACTAAAATAAAGTCGGGAGACCAGAAGGAAGAGCCCTCAGGCACATACCACTCAACATCAGCACAGATCCCAACAGGAAGAAACGTACCTTGAATCTTCCGCAGGAAGTGACACTACTTACTAGAGCCAGCAGGAGGAAGAAAGAATTTCTCCTTGCCTGGCAGCAGCTCAGCCAGTGAGAGACTGTCACAACTCAGCCAATGAAAAGCCACTACACTTTGAACTTCCAGTTTCCTCCAATGGACTTTTTGTTTGTAACAGTCCCTCCCAACTTCCCCTTCCCCTCTATAAAAGAGTTTCCTCTGCTTTGCTTTACTAGAGTTGCATATGGCTTGCCATAGTTGCATGTCCAAATTGCAATTCTTTGCTTTCTTGACTAACTTGCTTTGCCAATAAAATAACCGGCTGTTTTACTGCTTTAGGTTAACACTCCTAATACCATCAACTTGGACATTAGGTTTTCAACATATGACTGGGGATGGACACAAACATTCAGACCATAGCAAGACCACCTTGCCCAGGAAGCTCTGGATTTACATCTATTATTCTGGCACAATTATTAGTTGTGCCTCCTTTCACTCTCAAAAGTATCCTGGTTTGGACAAAAAAATTATATGGTCACCTTTACTGATAAGACTCTGCTTATCTCTCTGGTTTCATCTGGCACCTCTCCTATCATCCACTTAATCCTAAGGCCCTACTAAATTTATTTCAGTTCTTTAAACCTGCCCAGCTTCCTCTTACCCCATCCTACATAAAGGCAGGGATCTTGTCATCACTGGATATCCAGCAGTTAGCACAGTGCCTGGCACATAGTAGGTATTCAGTAAATAGCTGTAGGATGCATAATTTGCTCACTCTTGGAAACAGATATATAGCCATTTGTTTCACTCAAATAAAGTCAAATTGGGACTTATACACCTGAGATGTCACAGTCATTTGATGAAGAACTTGTCACCTTAGTTTACATTAAACTTGATTCTCCTAATTTGAAATGTCTAAGGGTTATACCATATTTTTTTATAATACACACACTCATTAGTAACATAGAAAAAGATTTAGGTGGGATGGCTTCTTGACCTAAAATGTATAATTAATTCAAAAGTCAGTGTCTCTTTTAATCATCAAAATGATGAAAAAAGTTGGCTACTGCATGGCAAATAAAAGGTGGCATCTTTAAATGTAGTTACCATCCTTCTAGTCTTTTAATTATTTAACTGACTTCTGCAAATGATTGTGGCTTTGCCCTATTTATTTCAAGAAAAACCCATTTAATCGTTTCATTTATGTCTGTTTTTCACACACAAATCATGTTTTCCATATTTTTGAAGTAAAAAAGTGGGAAGAATTAAATTTAAGAAAAGATTTTAATTGGATTTCTTCACCAACCATATAATACACAGTTACTATGTTGATAACCTCTCAAATTTCTGTAGTCAGTTCTCTAATTAAAAACATGCTTTGCAATGCTCTGATGACTGATAGAAAGATACTTTCAGGGAAATGTGAAAGCATATAGCAACTGCCCTCAAAATGGAAGCCATTAATGTAATGCACCCAACTCATGAGCAACTGCTTGAACAGCATCATACACACCTAGAAGTGGCAAAGAGCAGAGCTCAAAGTCAGAGCTAAGGTAATGGCAGAGTCACTGTGGTACCTGTGGGTGGTCTGCAGAACCCCTGGATCGAACGATCCTCTTACTAAATCAAATAGATACATAAGTAATACTAAATCAAATAGACACATAAGTAATATAGCACATCAGATAAGTATTACAGGGAAAATAAAGCAGGGAAGAGAGAGAGGGAGCGCCAGTGGAAGTGATGAAGTGCCAATTTTTAATACTGTGTTCAGGAAAGCCTCCCTAGGCTGTAACATTTCAGCAGGACCTGAAAAGAGTGACAGTGAGAGCCAGAGAGTGAGTGAGAGAACACCATGTGTGTGGGACTCAGAAGTGGCCTTCAGAAAAAAGGCACTTCCTTGGCATGCTGTAAAAGGAAGTTTAAAGGCTCCAGGAGATGGGACCATTGGAACGATCCTATTATTATGTACAACATGCTCAGATACCTTCTAATTGCCTTGGAATATACGCTCTTCACCAACGCGCTAAAAAATGTATTGTGATGGGGCACAAGCATTATTGAAGAGCCTGTAGTGCTTGTCATCTGTGGGCTAGAGATGACCATAGGGATGATGCAGTGGGATTGGGTTCTCTGATCTCAGTGGGAATAATGGCGTCCTGGAGTGGTAATAGCCAGATGCTACCGCTTAACTCGTAGAGACAAGCTAGGCACGACAACCATAGTAGACACAGGGATGCAATGACATCAGTTTTTTGTTTGTTTGATGTTTTTTACTTTCAGGGATGTATAGTAATGGTTAACGAATCACAAGATGGATACAGAATAGGTGGGCAGCCTACTAAGTGTTGCTTGATATACATAGGTGGAAAACCTAATTAGTGTCATCACGGGAGGAGTCACGGCCTCTTACTCAATTCCGAAACTGAAGCCAGTTCACAGAGCCAGAACCTCCTGATTGAGGGGAAGGTCAGATCCCTTTGAGAAAGAATCCTGAAATGCCCACCACAGGTATATATGGTAAATCTTCCCCTAAGCCTTCCCTAGAGGACCTGAAGCCATTTACAACAATGACTGTCCTTGGAAAGGGAAATACACAGAATTTTCTGGTCTTGTTAGATACTGGCTCTTAACTGACACTAATCTCTGGAGATCCAACAATGCCATTATCCTCTACTAAGTGGGGATTTATGGAAATCAGGTGGCACATGAAGTCTCTGCCTAGGCTCCAAGTCACAATGGGTCCAGTAAAACCACAGACCTACCTCTAGTTATTTCCATGGTCTCAGAATGTATAATGGGAATAGATAACACTTAGTAACTGGCAGAATCCCCACATTAGTTCCACAACCCATGGAGTTCAGGTTATTACGTTTAGAAGGACTAGGTAGAAACCCCTAGAATTAATTACACCTCCTCACTCCAAAAAATATTTTTGGGGAAACTGCAGACATTAGCGCTACCATCAAAGACTTGAAAGTTGTAGGGGTGGTGATTCTTGTTTTTCTGAAGAGCCAGATGGTTTGTGGAGAATGACCAGAGATTATTGCAAATATAATCAGGTGGTGATGCCAGTAACAGCTGCAATTCCAGCTGTGGTATCTTTACTAGAGCAAATCAACACAGCCCCTGGCATCTAATGTCCAGTTATTGGTCTAGATATGTTCCTTTAAAAATCTCTATCAATAAAGATAATTAGAATCAGGCTTCGTGTGGCAGGGACACAGTAAACCTTTACTGTCTTGCCTCACAGTGTCTTTTAACAGAGACCAGACAGACCTGGATTTTCTTGATATCCCATAGAACATCACACTGGTCCATTACATTGATGACACAATGCTAACTGGACTTATTAAGCAGGAAGTAACACCCTCTTGGTGCTACATGCATGCAGAAGGTGGGAGATAAACCCTAGGAAAGTTCTAGGGCTGCCACATCTGTGGAGTTTTTAGAGTATTCAATGGTCTGGAGTGTGTCAGGATACCCCCTTGGAAATGAGAGATAAGCTGTTTCCCCTCGAACTGTCCAACACAAAGAAAAAAAAACACAGTAACATGGGTGTCTTGGAATTTTGGAGGCAACGCATACCATATTTGGGTGTGAGGCTCTGACCATTTCCTGCCATTTTTTAGTGGGGATCAAAGCAAGAAAAGGTTCTGCAACAGGCCCAGGCCACTGTATAAGCTGCCCTGCCAGGTGGACCTTATAATCTAGAACCAGTGCTAGTGCCCAAGGCAGAGAAAGATGTTAAGCAGAGTCTCTCATGAGCCCCAACAGGAAAATCACAAAGCTGACCTCTAGGGCTTTGGAGTAAAGCCATGTCTTCTTTTGCCTACACCACAGGACACCAAATGACTATGTGCCCATCATGTAATGGGTGTTATCTGGTCCACAGAACACACAGCAGCATTCTATTGTAAAATCAAACGGAATAGATGAGACCAGACCAAGCCAGAAGGCCCATGTAAACTATTCAAGCAGATGTCTCAGATTCCATGGAACCTGCTCCCATTCTTTTACTGCTTCCCCTTCAACTTACACCTATAGCTCCATGGAGAACTGTCAGTTAAGAGAAAAAGTATAGGACTGGTTTACAGGTATATCTGCAAGGAATGCTGGCACTAGCCAGAAGTGGTTAACTGCTAAATCAGAGCCTCACTCAGAAGTGCCCTAAAAGACGGTAGGAAAATCTTCCTAGTAGACAGAATTGCAAACAGATGCACACTTCACATGGAAGGCAAGATGCAATTCATGGCTGATGGGTGCTATCAGGGACTTGGAAAGAATAAGATTGGAACACTGGTGACAAAGAGATATGTGGATGAACCTTCAGGATGTATGTGCACACTGTGTGAAGATGTTCATGTCCCATATAAAGGGTTGCCAGAAGACATTTCACTGCAGACGAGGTTCTCAAAATCAGATGGGCAAGATGCTCTGTTTAATGGATGTCAACCATCCTCTTTCCTTAGTCACTCTAGTGGTTATACAATGGGCTTTTGCAGTGTGGCAGGGGTGGAGACTATGCAGGGGCTACCACAACTTCTGAGGTGACCTGGCTACCACAACTTCCGAAATGCCCAACCTGCTAAGAGTAGAGGTTAATGCTACATCCCTAGCATGGCACCATTTCCCAGGGAAAACAGCAAATTAATTACCTGGTGTCAGGTTGATTATATTGGACCCCTCCATTATAAAGGGAGTAGTACTTTGTCTTCATAAGGAGACACACATATTCCGGGTGCAGATTTGTCTTCCCTGCCTGCAGCCCTTCTGCCAGCACCATTAGTGAACATACAGAATACCTTATCTACTTTCACATCATCTCACAAACAACCCTACACAAACTATTCCAGAGTATAAAAAAAGAGCAAACACTTTCCAAATCTTTTTATGAGTCTGGCAACATCTCAGTATCAAAACGTAACAAAGAAAATATGAGAAAAGACAGTCCTGGTTAATTTCACTTGTAGATACAGATGCAAAACTCCTAAATATAACATTAGCAAATCAAACCCAGCAATATATATAAAAGATAATATATCATCACCAAATTGAGTTTATTCCAGAAATTCAAGGTTGTTTTAATATTTGGAAATCAACTAACTTACAAAATTAACACCTTAAGGGAGAAAAACCTATAACCATCAATATAAATATTAAAAATGGATAAAATTCAACATATTGATGTATTCATGATAAAACCGTTAACAAGTTATAAATTGAGATCTGCAGAAAACATACAGTAAACCCGTCTTAATGGCAAATGTTGAAATCATTCTCTTTAAGATTCAGACCAAATCTAGGAAGGCCACAATCACACTTTCTGTTCAGCACTGCCTGAGTGGTTCTGCCTAGCATGGCAAGGTAAGAAAACAAAATACAAAGTATGGTTTTACAAATGTGAAACAAATCTGCCATCATTCACAGATGATATGATTTTCAACATTAGAAATCTAGACAAATCTACAAATAAATTAGGAAAATTGATAAGAGTTAGTTAAGCAAGGTTACTGGTTATAAAATCAATATACAAAAATTAGTTCCACTCATTTTCACAGTCAACAAACTGCTAGAAAATACAGTTTATAAAATTATATATTTTACAGTAGCAACAAAAAATATATAAAGTACCGAGGACTAAATTTAACAAAAGCTATATAAGAGTTGTATGGGAAAAAAACTATAAAATATAATACATTGCAGAAGACTTAAATAAACAGAATAATTTGATATCGTAAAGAGGTCACTTCTCCAAATTGACTTAAAGATTGGTAGTGCCAATAAAAACTCTAACAGGTTTTTTTTGAGGAACTTGACAAGTTTTTTGTGGGAAAGCAAAGGGTCAAAAAAGACAAAACACTAATAAGTGAAAAGTCATCAAGAATTATTACAAAGGTAGAGTAATTAAAACTATCTGTTGGTGCAGGGATAACCAAATAACTTATGGAACAGAATAGAGGGCCCAGAAGCAAATCCATGCACATGTGTAAACTTGCTTTAGGCTATAGATGGTATATTTCAGTTCATCAGGGGAAAGGGCAGACTTTTCAATAAATGATGCTGGGACATCTAGAAGTAAAAATGAACTCTGCTTCAATCATACACAAAACCCAACTCCAGCTGCGTTAAGAGTTGTGGAAAGCAAAACTATAAAAATTTTAGCCTACATATAAATATCTTATGATCTTGAGATAAGAATTTAAAAAAATCACAAGATACAAAAAAGTACAAACTATAAAGAATAAAATTCTACCTCATTAAAACTGAGAACTTCTGCTACCAGAAAATTACTAGAGCTCATCAATGAATTCAGTAAAGTTGCTGGATACAAAATTAACATACAGAAATCTGTTGCATTTCTATACACTAATGATATACACTAATTATACACTTTCTGAAATATCAGAAAGAGAAATTAAGGAAACAATTCCATTTACTATTGCATCAAAAAGAATAAAATACCTAGGAATAAACCTACTTAAGGAGGCAAAACACCTGTACTCCGAAAACTATAAGACACTGATGAAAGAAACTGAAGATGACACAAACAAATGGAAAGATATACTGTGTTCTTGGATTGGAAGAGTCAATATTGTTAAAATGACCATACTACCCAAGGCAATCTACAGATTCAATGCAATCCCTATCAAATTACTGATGGCATTTTTCACAGAACTAGAACAAAATATTTTAAAATTTGTTTGAAGACACAAAAGATGCTGAATAGCCAAAATAATCTTGAGAAAGAAGCTGGGCCTTGCTGTTTGAATAGGATTTTGTTAAACATTATTTGATGGAGAATTGTGGCAGACTGTATATTCCAAAGATGACCGTGCTAATACACATCCCATCCCATATGCTTTTCTTTCAATATGCCATTGACAGTTGTCCATGGAGGGGTAGGCATCTACGTACCCTCCCTTTGAACTTTGGCAAGTCTTTTCTATTGCCTTGATAGACTGAATGGGGAGGAAGTTCACAGAATGACTTTGAGATTACTCAGCTCCTGCCTGGTCCTTTCTTTCACAGGATGTTCAACCTTGGAACTCAGCCACCATGCTATGAGGAAGCCCAAACTAACCCACGTGGAGAGATTTACATAAAGAGGTGCATGTGGAGAGAAACTGAGGGCCCCAGCTGACACAGCAAAGCATCAACTACCAGACACATAAGTGAATGAGACTTCAGATGATTCCTGTCCCCAGCATTTGTGTTCTCGGGATGAAGCCCAGACATACTGTCACAGAACAGAGACGAGTCATCCCCACTGTGCCCTGTCCTAATTCTTGACCCAGAGAATCCATGAGTGGAATAAATGGTTATTTTGTGCCATAAAAGTTTTAGAGCAATGTGTTACACAGCTGAAGTAACTGGAACAAAGACATTCTAAAGAGAAAGTAATAGAATGTCATAAAGTATTGTGAATACTGGCAGTATTGGGTGATGAGGCCAAAAAAGGTGGGCTGGGACCAGACTATGAAAAGTCTTACATGACAGTATAAAAAAATAGACTTATGGGCAGTGGAGAATTGTTGAAAGTTTTTAAGCTGGAAAATGAAATGCTAAGATCTACATTTGCAAGATATCTCTGAGATCAGTGTGAAGGAAAGACCGGAAAAAAGAAAGACTCAAAAGTAGGAAAACCTCCTCTAATTAAGATGAGTCCTAAACAAGTAAAATGGTGGAATCATTCCTCAAGTGACATGTTTTGTGACCTTCTTCCTCTTAAGGGTTGCCTCTGATGCTCATTTATACTCAAATTCACTTGTATTAAAATGCTGGCAGAGAGAAACATGTAACACAAAAACCTGCACGAGGATAGTTACAGCAGCTTTATTTATAATTGCCAAAACTTGGACACAACCAAGATGCTCTTCAGTAGGTGAATAGATAAATACTCTAGTATATCTTATTCAGCACTAAAAAGAAATGAGCTATTAAGCCATGAAAAGACAAGGAGGTACCTTAAATGCACATTACTAAGTGAAAGAAGCCAATCTGAAAAGGTTACATACGGCATGATTCTAACTATATGACTTTCTGGAAAAGGCAAAACTATGAAGACAGTTAAAATATCAGTGGTTTCCAGGGGTTAGAGGGGAGGGAGGAATGAATAGGCAGAACACAGAGGATTTTTAGAGCAAAGAAATACTCTGTACAATACTATAATGGTAGATACATGTCTTATACATTTGTCAAAACCCATAAAATGTACTCCACTGAGAATGAACCAAAATGAAAAGTATGGTCTTTGGGTGATTAAAAAAAGTGTTAAAGTAGGTTCACTGATTGCAGCAAATGTACCACTCTGGTGCGGGATGCTGATAGTGGGGAAGCTGTGCTCGTTTGGGGACAAGGGTTATATGGGGAAATCTTAGTACCTTCCTTCAATTTTGCTGTGAACCTAAAACTGCTCTAAAAAATAAAGTCTGTTCAAAAATATTAGGGGGTGGAAATGTTAGGAGATATTAAAATACAAAAACATTTTCCTTACTGTTCTTCTTTCAAACTTCGGGATGTGGATCAGTTTACATAAAGTGTATTCTAAGAATACAAGGTAAGCTGTCTAAAAAATTGTAACCACTTATAACCAATTATTCATGTGAATAATGCCAACCTTGTACTACAGATATCACCATAACCCACAATTTCTTGTTTTTGGGTCTATTAAAATATCCTCATCATTCTCACAACTGGCTTTATAAGAAAGCCATGAACTATATACATATACATGAACTATATACATAGGAACTTGTAATATAAACCTATACTAATAAACTTCAGTTTTAATATTTTGGATATCAGGGTGCTATATAAGGGGAAAATTGAGGTGCATGGTCCAAAGATGAGGGAGAAGATGTACTCAGAACGTAAGGAGCCAACTCTGTGGAAAGGAAAAGGATGCCTGGATGGATATAAAAGCAAAGATATACAAGGGAATAAAAGCTACTGAGAACGTTTTGTTCTCATCTTGGCAGATCTTTCATCCTATTTTCTGAGAAAATCAAGAGGAAGAATGTATTGAAAACTGAGAGTTCATGGAGAATAGATGGGATGGAGTGGCTCGACAGTGGATCAATCAGATCCTGAGCAGCAGTAGAGCCCAGTTGGAATTTGATAGCGTAATTTATTGGAGGCCAGTTTTGGATAATTTTATACTGTGCCACTCTCTAATGTTAATTACTCAAGAGATGATTAACCAATTTGTGGTATACCATGCATCATGCTTTTTCATATTTTCATCTAATGCTTGCTTCTGAAAAATATCATAATTTAAACTCTTCATCAAAGAGAAGATGAATACAAACAAGAGAAGGAACTAAAATGAAATTTTCTGCTTTAAAAAAATTTATAAAAGATTTAAGGTTTGTAGTTAATAATTTTTGAAATAAAACAATGAAAGAGAAAAAAACATTGAAACAAATGGTAAAATAAGGTTACAGGATCCTGTGTGGGTTGAATTTATCCATGCTAACCCGGTCCCTCATGACCAAAGTTAAATTAAAGCCACTGTTGCTAAATTTAACAAAATAAAATCTGATGAAAAACAATTCCTGTCCAGTGTTTCTTATTCATGTTTCTGAGTAAAAATGTTATTCTTTACCTAATTTACCTGCATCCCAGAGGTTACAGACATCTGTTTGCCCTTCTGACAACCATGTAGTTGACGAGATAATGGAAGTAGGAATTGTCGGCAAAACTGGCTTTGGATCATCCTCATAAAATAACATCAGGTCCTTATGGAAAACAAGAGAACACACATGAAAGTAGAAAAAAAATTAACCCCACTGCTTCAATATGCTACAACGAATGGACAGTTTATAGAGGTACAATGTGCCTCTATGTGCTAACATCGTTGTAAATACATTTTGACTGAAAGAACTTGCACGTAAGTTACCTACACGTGGGTGTCCACTTAGTGTTGGGTGGTATTCTGCCCTTAAGAATCCCCACTCCCTTTGCAGCAACATGGATGGACCTAGAGAATATTATGCTTAGTGAAATCACTTATATATGGAGTCTAAAAAATAATGCAAATGAACATATATTCAAAACAGAAACAGACATATATATAGAAAACAAACTAGTGGTTACCAAGGGGGAGGGGCAAATTAGGGGTATGGGATTAAGAGATACAAACTACCATGTATAAAATAAACAACAAGGATATATTGTATAGGACAGGGAATTATAGTCATTATCTTGTAATAACTTTTAATGGAGTGTATCTGTAAAAATACTGAACCACTATGCTGAACACCTGAAATTAACATAATATTGTAAATCAACTATACTTCAATTGAAATAAATAAATAATAAAAAACTATACCTTCCAAGTATAAAAAAAGATTCTCACTCCTTGCTAAAGACACCTAGTGTAGACAAGCAATGATTTTGTTTGGGGCATTAACTTTCCCTACCACTCCTTGAGCATCCTTAGAACATACTATCTCAGAGGCCAATTATTCTGTTTTATTGGTAATAACAAAGCTACCTGTGTGTATCTTTTATCCATATTTAAAATTTTAAACTTTTTATCATGGAGTAAAAAGTAGACAATAATCCAATCATGTAGGTTAAACAACAATCAACTCACAGCCAGTCTTGTTATATTTACCACTCTTGTGTTTTATTTTAAAGCAAATCTTAGATATATCACTTATTTCAACATGTATCTCTAAATGATAAGAACTCTTTAACAATAATAATTATTTTACACCTGTAAACTTTACAATAATTCCTTAATGTCATCAATTATAAACTGTTCAGATTTTCAATTTAACCTAAGTATCATAAACAGGTTTTTCTACAGCTAGTCTGGAAACGGATCCAACAAAGTCTACACAGTGGGACTGGCTGACCTGTCTTTCTTCCCCCATGAATGGGTTGACCTTTCTTCCCCCACGAATGGGGGATAATTTTTTTGCCGTACTTTATTGAGGTATAATTAACATATAGTAAATGCAAAACCTTAAGTGCAAAGCTCAGTAACTTTTAGCATTATGTGTATATTTACATAACCACATTTCCTTGACTCCAGAAAGTTCCCTCAAGCGCCTTTCCAGTTGATACCACACCCCCGCCACCAGTAAACAGTATTCTACCTTCTATCACCATCAATAAGTTTGCCTGTTTTTGAACTTCATACAAATGT
Source organism: Phocoena sinus (assembly GCF_008692025.1). Lineage (NCBI taxonomy): Eukaryota > Metazoa > Chordata > Mammalia > Artiodactyla > Phocoenidae > Phocoena > Phocoena sinus. Next base: position 8,881,431 of record NC_045772.1, on the reverse strand, counting down.
AATCATACCCTATTTATTCTTTTGTATCTGATTCCCACTGCTTAACATAATATTTGTGAGATTCATCCATATTTTGTGTGTATTGGTAGTTTGTTTTTCTGTAAGAAGTATTCCATTGCATGAAAATATCTCAATTTGCTTATCCATTCTCCTGCATATGGACATTTGGGGTGTTTCCATATTTCAGCTATTATGAATAAAGCTACTATGAATATTCTTGCACAAATCTTTTTGTGGACAAATGCACTCATTAATCCTGGATATTTACACAGGAGTAGGATGACTAGGTCATAGGATAGGTTTATTTTTAACTTCATTAGAAACTGTCAAACCACTTTCCAAGTGATTTGCCACTTTTCATAATTCAGCTTTTATTCTGAAGTCATTGTAGATTCATATCCAGTTGTAAGAAATAATACAGAGAGATCCTGTGTATCCTTTATCCAGTTTCCCTTAAAGGCAACATCTTGCAAAATTATAGTACAATATCATATCTAGGATATTGACATTGATATGATCGAAATACAGAACATTTCTATCACCATAAGGCTCCTTCCTGACGCCTTTTTATTACCATGCTCTGCTCCCCACAACTACTAATTTATTCTTCATTTCTGTAATTTCGACATTTGAAGAATGTTACATAAATGGAATCATACAGGATGTAACCTTTTGGGATTGGCTTTTTTCACCTGGCATAATTCCCGGAGATTCATCCAAGTTGTTGCATGTATCAATAACTTGCTCCTTTTCTTTGTCAAGTAGTATCCATGGTATAGATGTATCACAGTTGGTTTAACCTGTTATAGGCCATCTAGATTGTTTCCAGAATTGTGCTATAATAAAGCTGCTGTGAACACAGTGTACAGTGTATGAAAATAAGTTTTCATATCTCTGAGATAAATGCCTAACAGTGAAAATGCTGGGTCTTATGGTAGCTACATATTTAGTTTTATAAGAAACTGTCAAACTGTTTTCCAGAGTAGCTGTACAATTTTACATTCCCACCAGTGATACATGAGTGATCCAGTATCTCTGCATGATCACCAGCATTTGGTGTTGTCACTGTTTTTTATTTTAGCTACTTTGATATTTCATATTTCAAAATTATATATTCCTAAAGGCTAATGATGTTGATCTTTCCATCTGTTTATCTGTTACCTGTATTTGCTGAAATGACTGTTTATATCATTTGCCCATTTTCTAATTGGATTGTTTGTTTTTTAACTGTTGGGTCTTGAGACTTCTTTATATACTCCAGGTATTAGTTCTTTGCTGGTTATGTGGTTTGCAAATGTTTTCTCCCAGTTTGTGGTTTGCCTTTACATCCTCTTAACAGAGTCTTTCACAGAGCAAAATTTTTCAAATTGTGATGAGGTCTGATATCATTTTTGTTTTCTTTTACGGATCGTGCTTTTGGCCAGCCCTAGACCCCAAGACTTTTCTCAAATATCTTTCTTAAAGTTTTATAGCTTCTCTTTTTACATTAAAATCTGTGATCCATTTGGAGTGAATTTCTGTATAAGGTTTAAGTTGAGGTTCATGGTTTTGCCTATGAATGTCCAGCTGCTCCAATATCATTTGATGAAAAAGTTATCCTTCTCCTTTGAATTTCTTTTGCACTTTGTCAAAAATCAGTTGGCTATATTTGTGTGGGTCTATTTCTTGGTTCTCAATTCTGTTCCACTGACCTAAGTGTCTCTCTATCAATACCACACTCCCTTGATTACAGCAGCTATGCAGTAGGCTTTAATATCAGGCAGAGTGATTACTCCCACTTTTTTTTTTTTTCCAAGATGGTTTAAGCTATTCTAGGGCCTGTGCCTTTACATACAGATTTTATTTATTTATTTATTTAAAAAAATCTTTTGGCCATGCTGTGCAGCATGTGGGATCTTAGTTCCCAACCAGGGATCAAACCCACGCCCCCTGCATTGGAAGCACAGAGTCTTAACCACTGGACCGCCAGAGAAGTCCCTCCATACAAATTTTAGAATAAGCTTATTATCTATGTCTACAAAAACTTTGCTGAAATTTTAATAGGAAGTGCATCAAACCTATAGAGTAATTAGGGGCAGTTTTATTATGATATCTTTACTTTGTGGAGTCTTCCAATCCATGAACATGGTAGGTGTTTAATTGGGTGGTTTTAATTTCTTTCATCAGTATTTTATAATTTTCAGTATACTGATCCTGTACAGGTTTTGTTATAATTATACCTAAGGACTTCATTCCAGGGAAGTGATTATAAATGGCATATGTCTTATTTCAGTTACTGTTAGTATATGTTCACTGTTAGTATATAAAAATGCAATTGATTTATGTATGTTGATCTTATATCCTACAACCTTGCTGAATTCACTTACTGGTTCTATGAGGTTTGTTGTATCATTTTCTTGAGATTTTCTATGCAAACAATCATGTCACCTGTAAATAAGGACAGTTTTATTTCTTCCTTTAAATTTTGCATGCTTTTCCTTTCTTTTTCTTGCCTTATTACAGTGGCTAGAACTCCCTATACTATGTTGAATAAGAGTCCTTGCCTTGTTCCTTATCTTAGAGGGAAAGTATTCACCCTTATTTATGATGTCAGTGTAACCGAAAGTGGGGTCCGGCTGCTGCTCAAAAGCCAATAAAGAGGCCATACTGGTGGAAAGGACAGTTTGCTTTATTTTGGATGCCAGCAACTGGGGAGGGGAGGGTGGACATCTGTCCAAAGGCCGACTCCCCCCCACTGACAATCAGTGAGCATGAGCTTTTATAGGCTTAGGGAGGGGGGTACATGCAGAAACAGCACAGTCAGCTCTGACGGTCATCTTGAAATTGGTCACTGGTGGTCTGACCAGCGTCATCTTGATTGTTTTAAGTACAGTTAATCTTCAGTTCCAGGATCAGTTTGTTCCCATTTCCTTGGGGCCAATTCTCGGAGTTGTACCAGCTTATGTCATGGCTACAGTCTGGTCATCATGTAGTTAACCTCTTCCACCTGGTGGGGGTTTCAGTACCTGTAAGACACTTCACAGGATACGGCTCAGAATATTATCTATAGCCCTTGAGAAGGAGCGAAAGGTCCTTGACTATGCTCGATGACTAAACTATTATTACTTGGTCTTCTTTGACTGTTTTCCTTTGTTTCTGCATTTTCTCACTTCTCTGATTAAACTTATTCTTTGGCTAAAGCTTTTCTACAGACAAAAGGCAGGCTGAGGACATGGGGGGCATAGACCATAGAGTCCTGTTCCATTATACTAGCTGTAGGTTTTGTATAGATGATCTTGATCAATTTAAGGAAATTCCCTTCTATTTATAATTTGCTAAGAGTTTTTATCTTAAATGGGTGTTGAATTATGTCAAATGCTTTTCTGCATCACTTGACATAATCCTATGATTTTTTCTTCTTTAATCTGTAGATATGATGAATTACATTGACTGATTTTCAAATGTTGAACCAGCCTTCTATACCTAGATCAAATCCCACTTGGTCATGGTATATAATTCTTTTTATACAATGTTGGATTCAACAGGATAAGTCTTTTTGAGGATTTCTGTATAATTTCATGAGAGATAATAGTCTGTATTTTCTTTTTTCATATATTTTTTAAATTTATTTATTTATTTATTTATGGCTGTGTTGGGTCTTCGTTTCTGTGCAAGGGCTTTCTCTAGTTGTGGCAAGTGGGGGCCACTCTTCATCACAGTCCGCAGGCCTCTCACTGTCGCGGCCTCTCTTGTTGCGGAGCACAGGCTCCAGACGTGCAGGCTCAGTAACTGTGGCTCACGGGCCTAGCTGCTCTGACGCATGTGGGATCTTCCCAGACCAGGGCTCGAAACCGTGTCCCCTGCATTGGCAGGCAGATTCTCAACCACTACGCCACCAGGGAAGCCCCTCATATTGTGTTTGTCTGGTGTTGGTATCAGGGTAATACTCGCCTCATAAAATGAATTGGGAAGGGTTCCCTCCTATTTTCTGGATGTAAAACTCATGCTAATCCTTCTTTAAAAGTTTGGTAGGGAATTCCCTGGCAGTCCAGTGGTTAGGACTCTGAGCTTCCACTGCAGGGGGCATGGGTTCAATCCCTGGTCAGGGAACTAAGATCCCACAAGTCTCACAGTGTGACCAAAAAAAAAAAAAAAAAAAGTTTGGTATAATTCTCCAGTAAAACCATCTGGGTCCAGAGATTTTTTTTTCAGGACACTTATAAATTCAATTTTTGTAACAGCTGCAGGTTGTGGTTCATCTTGTTTGAGTTTTAGTAGTTTGTACTTTCTTAGAAATTGTTCTATTTCTTCTAAGTTGTCAATTTTATGAGCATAAAATTGGTAGTAATACTTTATTGTCCTTTTATGGCTATAAGAACTGCAGTGATATCCCATTCCATCCTGATATTGGTGATTTGGATCTTTTCTCTTTATCTTTGTCAGTGTTACTACAGGTTCATCAATTACATATTTTTCAAAGAACTGGCTTTCTGTATCATTCATTTTCTCTGTTAACAGCTTTCCTGTTCTCAATTTCATTGATTTCTGCTCTTTACTATTTCCTTTCTTCTGTTTCCTATAGGTTTATTTTGCTTTTCTTAGATTTTTTGAAGAAGGAACTTAGATTATTGATTTTAGACTTTTTCTTTTTTTAAAATTATATTCCTCTTTTCTAATTTAAGCATTTAGGGCTATAAACTTCCTTCTCACCTCTACTTTAGCTGTGTCTCATATATTTTGATATGTTGAGTTGCCTTCTCATTTAGCTCTATGTATTTTAAAATTTCCTCTGAGCTTCCTCTTTGACCTATGGATAATTTAGAAGTTTTTCAATTACCAAAAAAATTTTAAGGTAAAATTCACCCAATTCAATTCTGATCTATTGGGTTCCGGCAATCTCTTCTTGCTACATCCCTGTCTTCTTTCTCTGATACTCAGAATCCCATGTGTCAAGGGCACCAAAGATGAAGCAAATAAAGAACCACATGATTATTATTTGATTCACGCCACATTATACGCACATAATCTCAGATAAAAAGTACCAACATCTCAGAATAAAAATACCAACTGAATGAAAGGTAAATTTCATTTTACATTTTTAGGGATTATTTTCTTTAGTTTACTTTTGTCTTATAATTGTGCAAAATATTTGCAGGGTTCCAATGACAAATCTAAAAACAAGGTATAATCAAAGAAATCTAGCTTCTATTTCCCCTCTCCACCTTATTCCTTCTGTCCCCTACCTTCCTTCTTTCTTTTCTTTCTTTTTCTCTATTTCTTTCTTTTTTAATGTTATGGTTTATCTTTACATGTTACTTCTTTAGTATAAACAAATGGAAAATCCAGGAATGGGGCCAAATATAAATGGGAATTTATTATGTGATTGAAGCCACATTTCAAATCAATGGGGAAAAGATAGATTATTCAACAAATGATGTTGAGACAACTGATTATCATTTGTAAAAATAAAATTTTAAAAGTGGATCTCTAGGGACTTCCCTGGTGGCATAGTGGATAAGGCTCCATGCTCCCAATGCAGGGAGACTGGGTTTGATCCCTGGTCAGGGAACTAGATCCCACAGGCATGCCACAACTAAGAGTTCACATGCCACAGCTAAGAAGCCCATGTGCCACAACTAAAACCTGGAACAACCAACTGAAAAAAAAATTTTTTAAGTGGATCTCTAACACTCTCCATCTATCAAAACAAATTCTTGATAGGTAGCATTTAAATACATTTTTTAAAATCAAAGCATAAAAAGACTGGGATAGTTTCTTACAAAAATAAACATACTATTACCACACAGCTCAGCAACTGCGCTCCTTGGTATATACCCAAAGGAGTTAAAAATTTATGTCCACACAAAAACCTACACATCATTGTTTATAGTAGCTTTATTCATAATTGCCAAAGGTTGGAAGCAAGCAAGGTGTCCTTCAGTAGGTGAATGGATTAATAAACTGTGGTATATCGAAACAATGGCATGTTATTCAGCACTAAAAAGAAATGAGCTATCAAGTCATGAAAAGACATGGAGGAATCTTAAATGCATATTACTAAGCAAAAGAAGTCAATCTGAAAAGACTTCACACTGTATAATTCCAAGTATATGACTTCCTGGAAAAGGTAAAATTATGGAGAGTGTAAAAGAATAATTGGTTGCCAGGGGTTAGTGGGGAGGAAAGAGTGAATAGGTGGTGCAATGAAACTATTCTCTATATAATAATGGCAGATACATAACATTATACATTTGTCAAAATCTTTAGACTATACAACACCAGGAGTGAACCCTAATGTAAACTATGGTCTTTGGGTGATATTGAAGTGTTAATTTAGGTTCACTGATGATAACAAATGTACCACTCTGATGAGGGATACTGATAGTGGGGTGTGGGGTGGGGATGGGGGTATATAGGGAAATCTTTGTACCTTCCTCTCAATTTTGCTGAACCTAAAACTGATCTAAATAATAGTCTGTTAAAATAAAAAGCCAAGGTGACATTTTATAAAGTCTTAGACTAGAGGAAGTCTTTTTAGAAATGACTTAATATCTAGAAGCTGTTAAAAAAAAAGGCACATTTGACTACATTAAAATTAGATTTCTATAAGGCTGTGATATTGTGATCATAGTAAGAAATATATATTTGGTCTTTGTCCGTGGTTCCTGGCACAGAACTCCTAAAATGCTTATAATATCCTAAATGGTAAGAGTACTAGAAGCATCTTTTGTTCTAACATTTGGTCTTTGACCCTGGTTCCTGACACAGAGCTCCTAAATCCCTTGGAATTTCCTGGGTGATAGGAATGTCTTTTGTTCTAATGAGGTGACTCTTGGTGGGCTCCTAGACAGCTTCAAGATGGGGACTGGTCACAAGAAAGATCAAGCCATGATTAGAAACGTGAAACTTTCAGCCCCTAACCCTCACCCTCCAAGAAGGGAGAGGGGTTGGAGATTGAGTTAATGATCAATCATGCCTACATTATGAAGTCTCCATAAAAAGTCCCCAGACTACAGGGTACAAAGAACTTCTGGGTTGGTGAACACATCTACATGCCAGGAGGTTGGTACACCCCAACTCCACAGGCACAGAAGTTCCTGAACTCAAAACCATTTTGGATGCATTTTTGGATCTCACCCTATGTATTTCTTCATCTGTCTGTTCATCTGTGTCCTTTATCATATCCTTTTTTATATAATAAACCAGTAAATGTAAATGTTTCCCTGAGCACTGTAAGCTGTTCTAGCAAATGATCGAACCTAAGGAAGGGGTCATTGGAACACTGATTTACAGTGGTCAGCCAGAAGTACAGGTGACAACCTGGGACTTGCAACTGGTATCTGAAACAGAGGTGGGGAGAGGGACGTCTTGTGGACTGAGCCCTTAACCTGTGGGATCTGACACTGTCTCCAGGTAGACAGTGTCAGAAATAAATTAAATTGTAGGACACCCAGCTGGTGTCAGAAAATTGCTTGAGATGTGGAAAACCCATGTCTCTGGTGTTAGAAATGAAATGTGGTAGCAGTATGACAGTAAAGAAGAAACAGGAGGAATAATGTGTTTTTCCTTTACAAAGGCAAAAAAAAAAAAAAGCCCATAAATAAAGTGAAAAATCAAACAGAAAAACTAAAAATGAATAAAGGACCAGATAATAGGCTAAATATTTAACAAATAGCTCTAGAAACTGATAAAGAAAAAGGTGAGAAACCAAAGAGGAAAATGAACAAAGGACACGAATAGAGATAATAAATAAAAAGAAACCCAAATGCCCAGTAAACACATGAAAAGTAGTTCAATCTTATATACAATTAAGATAGAACAAATTAAAACAAAATTTTTCTACCTCAGACTGACAAAGAGGTAAAAATATGATAATACTCAGTATTTGCAAAGGTGAGGGGATACACATTTGGCGAATATAAATTGGTACAACTTTTGGGAGGACAATTTGGCAGTACTTTTCAAAACTAAAAATAAACATGACCTTTCAGCAATTCCACTTCTGGGACAGCATCATAAAAACGTATGTATAAGGTTGTTATCGCAACATTGCTTTTAAGAGACAAAAACATAAAAAATCCCAAGATGATTACCAACAGGGATTGGTTAAATAAATTAAGATTCATTTATACATCAAGAATACAGCACAGGGCTTCCCTGGTGGCACAGTGGTTGAGAGTCCGCCTGCCGATGCAGGGGACACGGGTTCGTGCCCCGGTCTGGGAGGAGCCCACATGCCGCGGAGTGGCTGGGCCCGTGGGCCATGGCCGCTGAGCCTGCGCGTCCGGAGCCTGTGCTCCACAACGGGAGAGGCCACAACAGTGAGAGGCCCGCGTACCTCAAAAAAAAAAAAAAAGAATACAGCACAAGATAAATAAGTACTAGGGATGTAATGTATAACATGATAAATATAATTAACACTGCTGTATATTATATATGAAAGTTGTTAAGAAAGTAAATCCTAAGAATTCTCATCACAAGGAAAAACATTTTTTTCTTTTTCTTTTATTTTGTATCTATATGAAATGATGGATGTTTACTAAACTTAATTGTGGTAATCATTTCATGATGTAAAAAGAAAAGAAAAGAAAAAGAAAAATTCTTGGCAGCTATGCATTCTATTTGAAGTTGTGATAAGAACTAATTTTTATGTTTACTGTTGATAAAGAGATTTTTTTAAATGTCCATTTTTTGATGCTGCATTGGAAATCCCTTACAATTTTAAAGGAAAACCACATACCCTTGACATCTTGGCCTCTGTCTCTGCAAGTTCTCTACCTCCAGGCCTTAAAGCACCAAGGGTGGTACCCTCACTGTCCAACAGAGTTTTCTTCAATACTAGAAATGTTCTAGTCTGCACCACCCAACATGGTAGCCTCCAGCCATATGTGACTGTTGAGCATTTGAAATGTGGCTAGTGTGCCTAAGAAACTAAAGTTTTCATTTAATTTTATTAATTTAAATTTAAATAGTCACATGTGTCTAGTAGCTACCTTAGGAAAGTTGTAATATTTGTGAACAGAAGGTTAATTATTGAGACTTCTATTAAGTGTGTGAATTAGTCCCCTGTTCTTTCCCTCCTTGTGTTTAAATCTTTTTTGAAAAATTAATAATAATGGTGATAATGAAAAAAGAATACAGCAATCTATATGTACTAATATAGAAATATGTCCATAATATATAGTTTAGTGAAAAAAGCGTATTTTGGAACAATTTACATCGAATAATTGCATTTATTATAGAGAAAGATGAAGATATATTATTTAGTTAAAAATATGTATATCTTGAATGAATGAGCAGTATATCTTGAATGAATCCATTTAGGTAAAAAATGTATGGACACAGAAAATTTCCCCCCCAAAATTCATAAAAAACTTTGTAATGATTGCCTCTGAGGAAGGGAACTGAAAGAGTATAGAGAAGTAAGAAGAAACTTTGTTTTTCACTCTTTACCCTTTTATATTGTTTAAACTTTTTTCAACAAGTATTTTCTAACTTAAAAAGAATAAAAGCCCAAACATGAAAACAAAGGGCTTTTAAGCACAAAGCAATGATGCAGAAAAGCGGCAAAAGGATGGTGAATTAACATAATTAGAATAAGTATAATTTCCATTTCTCTAACAGCTTTGATGAGTTCAAATTTTGGCAAATATAATAAATGATATGCTAATAGATCCAAGGATAAAAACTGTTTACTCTTCACCTAACAAATAATAAACAGAGGCAGTAAGACGTAAACAGTTATCTTCTGTCACTAGCGATTTAGTAATGCACAACTACACTGAAGGCTTCGGTCAGATTTACTTTTGTGTGAACCAATTTATAGCATCCCTAACTGTTGCTATGGAAACAACTGAGACCAAAAAAATCATAACCTCATTGTTGAATCTCCTCAAGCAAGAAAAGAGGAAGGTCTTTTGAGCTGGTGAAAAGCTACAAGTAGTCTTATTAATTAGCAAATTTAATAATAAAAATTCTGGACAGTACACAGAGAGAAAACTCATCCAAGTGTCATAAATTTAAAGGCTTTCCTTAGTTTTGACGGTACCAGAGGCAAGTACTATTCTGCTTTTGAAAGCCCTATTCTGTTAAGAATTTTATTTACGGCTTTTAGATCATTTTCACATTTGTAGAAAGAAAATAGTTAAAGAAGTTTCCATTTAAAGTTTTTAAAAGATTTTTTTAAGCACTCCTCATTTTTCCTAAGCAATCAACGATACCATTTCTTTCTCATTCTGTATTAAAAACATGAAAATTTTAATGTAGTGCAGTACATTTGGCAACAATTAGATTTACTACTCAACTTGGTAGGTTTTGTCTTATGCTACAAAAGCGGATTACTGAAGAGGACACACTAGATTGCATCAAATGTTCATGACAGTAATAACAGTAATGCTTGTCAGTAGGATGATGGAATAGTGTCCTGATATAGTAATGCTTTGAAAAAGGAAAATCTAGCTTTAAACTTCTTTTGAGATAAGGGTACCATTTTCTGCTCACAGATATAAGACGTGAAATGATGTAAGCCAATTACGGTGGGTTCTTCTAAAGTAAGAAAAAACAATAATAATGAGAGTTTAAAGACTGATTAAAAAAAAAAAAACCACTAGGTGATATTTTATATCTTTGTTACCCTCTAAAGCATATAAGATTATTCAAGTCTATTCTCTTCTTTAAAAGCCATCAGGAGCAAATAAACTGATCACAGATTTTAAAATCATTTTGACTTAATGTCATACCTTTGAAAATAACCTATGTATTTTCAATCTGTGGACTATTATGCAATTAAGAAATAGTGAAATTTTAATTTTAATTTTATGTACTTTTCTGAGCTGCTAGGAAATCTTGTAAATCCAATACCTAGTTGGTTGGGGAAAAGGGCTGGGAACAGAAGGCCAAGAAATAATTTCAACCCTCCCTCATAGGAACTGTGGCAGAACACTAAACAAAGCATTCTGAGCAGAAGGCCAAACAAGCCTGTGTCACAGGAAAAGAGGGGAAGGGAGCTAATACTGAGTGTCTACTCATTCATTCATTTCACTTTTCATTAACAAGAATCTGACAACTGAAGATTCAATAATGAATAAGACTAGAAAGGTCTCTAAAGCACCTGAAAAGGATCTTTCCTTTTAGTAGGAGAAACACACTTAAAACAGAAGAATGAATCAATGAGATAATTTCATACAGTCTTGAGTGGAACAGGTTTCCAGTCAAGATGGTTCTATGTGTTCATATTTCAGGGTTCTGTGTTCTCCAAACACATAGTAATGAAAGAGAAAATACAAAGGTGAGAATTAAAGGTACAGTCATGCTAAAAGACAAGATGAACATCTTCATGGATGAGAGCACGAACACAAAACACATGATGGTAAAGAGGCTGAAGCTGTGGACCTTTGGGACTTTGGGTCCAGAAAAAAGCAGAGAAAACCGGAAGCTCAATTCCAGAGTGGTAAACACAGATTTACCACTGTGGTGTGTTAGTTTCTGTTAGTTTCTGACCATCCAAAATAGGAGTGCTGAATATGGGCTCACTGCTTGAAACTATGCCGGGCGTTGAGCTTCACTACTTACAAAGGAAGCTGAAATAACCTGGCATCAGTCACAGCCTGGGACTATGGCTTCTAAAAGTAGTATACAAGCAGATGAGACCTAAACTTCAGAAGCAACTGAGCCACAGCATCCTGTGGTCTGGGGACCGGATCTGCAATATCTATGACATGAGCAAAAGAAAGGAGCCCCAAGCTGCCCGGGTAGGTTCTGAATGTGCTACGTAGTCCCAGGTGTCAGGAGGAGGCAAATGAAAAACTGTTAGGCAGGAAAGGTTAAGGACACTCAGAGAAAAAGAAAGATAAAAAACTTGAGCCACTCAAGGAGAGCTTACAAACCAGTTTTCCAAAACACAGAAAGAAAACTGAACCCACTCCTGACAAAATGAAACTAAGAAATCTAAAAAGCATATAAAAGTAAGTATATTTAGTTCTCAAAAAGAAAATGGAAAGGATAGCATTAATTTAAAGAAATAAAAAAAAAACAAGAAGCCAAAACAGGCAGAGATGAAATGAGTACAAATGAATATCCTGTAAAAAAGCAACGCAATAGCTATCGAAATAAAACACTTAATGGACAGGGAAAATTCTAGAGTGGACAGAGGTGAAAGGAGAAGAAAATGAACTGGAAGATGGTTCTGATTAATTACCTAAAATGCAGCATGGAGACATAATGAAACAAAAAACTACTTTTTTTTTTTTAAGTTTTTTTTTTAACATCTTTATTGGAGTATAATTGCTTTACAATGGTGTGTTCGTTTCTGCTTTATAACAAAGTGAATCAGCTATACATATACATGTATCCCCATATCTCTTCCCTCTTGCGTCTCCCTCCCTCCCACCCTCCCTATCCCACCCCTCTAGGTGGTCACAAAGCACCGAGCTGATCTCCCTGTGCTCTGCAGCTGCTTCCCACTAGCTATCGGTTTTACGGTTTTACGTTTGGTAGTGTATATATGTACATGCCACTCTCTCACTTTGTCCCAGCTTACCCTTCCCCCTCCCCATATTCTCGAGTCCATTCTCTAGTAGGTCTGCATCTTTATTCCCGTCCTGCCCCTAGGTTCCTCATGACCATTTTTCTTTTTTATTTTTTTTACAAAAATCTACTTTTAAAAGCAGTTGTTGGGGACAGACGGTTACTGGACTTAACACAGTGACTATTTCATAATGTACGCAAATGTGAAATCACTATGTAGTATACCTGAAACTAACATAATATTGCACATTAACTGTATTTCAATAAAAATTTTAATAAAGCAGTTGAAAGACATAGAAAATGAGAGATTAAGTGGCCCAATATATACCTAAAAGAAATTAATCAGAAAAAAAAATGTCAAGGAAATAGAGAAAAAAATATTATTTGAGGAGCTATATATGCCAGAATTAAAGATGTGTGTTCTTATGTGAAAGTACAAATAGGAGTAAGTAGGTGCATGTCTGGGAAGGTCAGAGAACACCGAAGAACAGAGCAGGTTCCAGTTCTGATTCAGTGGCCCCCTCCCTCAGGATCAAGCTTGGAGATACTATAAAGGGATGACATCAAAATGAGAAGAATTTTTTGTTCTAATTCTGTGAAAAATGACGTTGGTAATTTGATAAGGATTGCATTGAATCTGTAGATTGCTTTGGGTAGTACAGTCATTTTCACAATATTGATTCTTCCAATCCAAGAACATGGTATATCTCTCCATCTGTTTGTGCCATCTTTTATTTCTTTCATCAGTATCTTACAGTTTTCTGAGTATAGGTCTTTTGCCTCCTTAGGTAGGTTTATTCCTAGGTATATGGGAGGAAGATCTAAATAGACATTTCTCCAAAGAAGACATACAGATGGTTAAAAAGCACATGAAAAGATGCTCAACATCACTAATTATTAAAGAAATGCAAATCAAAACTACAATGAGGTATCACCTCACACTGGTCAGAATGACAATCATCAAAAATCTACAAACAATAAATGCTGGAGAGGGGGTGGAGAATAGGGAACCCTCCTATGCTACAGTGTACTTCTACACTGGTACAGTCACCAGGGAGAACAGTATGGAGTTTCCTTAAAAAACTAAAACTAAAACCATATGACCCTGAAATCCCACTCCTGGGCATTTATCCAGAGAAAACCATAATTTGAAAAGATACATGTACCCCAATGTTCATTGCAGCACTATGTACAATAGCCAGGACATGGAAGCAACCTAAATGTCTATCAACAGAGGAATGGATAAAGAAGATGTCATACATATATACAGTACAATGGAATATTACTCAGCCATAAAAAAGAACAAAATAATGCCATTTGCAGCAACATGGATGGACCTAAAGATTGTCATACTGAGTGAAGTCCAACAGAGGAAGGCAAATATCATATGATATCGCTTATATGTGGAATCTAAACAAAAAGGCTACAAATGAACTTATCTACGAAACAGAAACAGAGTTACAGATGTAGAAAATAAACTTATGGTTAACTGGGGGGGAAGGGGGGAAGGGTAAATTGGAAGACTGGGATTGAAACACACACACACTACTATATATAAAATAGATAATGAATAAGGACCTACTGTAGAGCACAGGGAGCTCTACTCAATACTCTGTAATGGCCTATATGGGAAAAGAATCTAAAAAAGAGTTGGATACATGTACATGCATAACAGATTCACTTTGCTGTACACCTGAAACTAATACAACATTGTAAATCAACTATACCCCAATAAAAAAATTTTTTTTAAATGAGAAGAAAACTGTGAGGGGCCGCAGGGGAGATGGCGTGGCTATTCTGAACTGGTATGTTTGTGTGTGAGGGGTGTGAGGGTGTCTAGTTGGCTTTAGCCTGGGGCAGAAGGTGGCCTGTGCAATGGTTGAACAAAATAAGGAAGGAGTTGGTGGAATTACTGCCCACTCAATGCCTTGGAACCTGCCTGCGCACCTGCTGTGAGTCAGAGAGCTAAACACGGGAGGGAGTGCTTCCGGTGAGTGCAGAAGCCCTGAGGAAGTAAGAACACTCAGTGGGGACGTAGGCTTGAGAAGATGCTTCTTCACACTTCCTTTTCCAATCCCCCAGGGCAGATGGTTTACAATTTAAGGAGTGTCTCCCTCTAAAGCTGCTTCTTCTTGGGGTGCTAAGGATAAAGATCTAATTTGAGGCATTGATCCTCAGAGTGAGGAATGATTAACTCTGGTATTCTCGGAGGGAGCGGGGAGGGGAGAGAGGTGCTCTCCACTGTAGAGTCCACTTCCCCTACATTCCACTTAAGCTGATAGGGCTGGCACAGACTAAGGTCCGACCTCTAGCAATCCTAGACAGAGCAGCCATAACCCGGAGGGGTAACCAGTCATTTGGGGATCAAAACTATTAAAAAAAAAAACCGAATTACAGGTTTTTTCAGAAGCACAGATATTAGAAAAGATGGACCACGAATTTAAAATAAACTTAATACACATACTAAAATAAATAAGGAAGCTGATTCACTTTGTTATAAAGCAGAAACTAACACACCATTGTAAAGCAATTATACCCCAATAAAGATGTTTAAAAAAAAAAATAAATAAATAAATAAAATAAATAAGGAAAGGGATAAGCAATATGAAACAGGAAAAAACACAATAAAAAGAATGAAATAGAAATATTAAATATCAAATGTAAAAACAGAATGTTGAAATAGAGAACACAGATGGGATAAACAGTGGAATGAACATAGCTGGAAGACATAAACTGGAACATAAACTGGAAGATCAGACTGAGAAACTCCAGAGGAAGAAAAAAAAAACAATAAATAGGAACTATAAAGA
Source organism: Phocoena sinus (assembly GCF_008692025.1). NCBI lineage: Eukaryota > Metazoa > Chordata > Mammalia > Artiodactyla > Phocoenidae > Phocoena > Phocoena sinus. Next base: position 8,866,117 of record NC_045772.1, on the reverse strand, counting down.
AAACTTAAGAGATATGACGATAGAAAGAGAATTACTAATATCCAGATAAGAAGAGCCCAGATAAGAAAGAGAGAAAATGAAAATAAAGTAAGAAATGTTTGAACCAGAGATAACTGTCTCAGAATTAAATAAAGATGAAAGACCTCCCACTGGAAAGTCTCATTGGGTGACAAAGAAGAGAGAGAAGGAAAATCACACTTAAGCATATTAGAGTAAAATTTAAGTCTTTTCAACAATGGTGTTGAAACAATTGGATATCTGTAGGGAAAAGAAATTTTTTTTTAAAAACCTCAACCTATACTTCACACCTTATACAAAAATTAACTCAAAATAGATCACAGACCTAAATGGAAAGCATGAAACTATAAAGCTTTTAGGAGAAAATCTACACAACCTTGGGTTAGACAAAGAGTTCTTAGATATGACACCAAAAGCAAGATTCACAAAATTAAAAATTGATAAATTGGACTTCACCAAAATTTAAAACTGTTGCTCTGTTAAGATACTGTTAAAAAGAAAAGACAAGCCACAGACTGGAAGAAAATATATGCAGGTCACCTCTCTGACAAAGGACTTGAATCCAGAATAAATGAAGAATTCTCAAAACTCAATGGTAAAAAACAACCTAATTAGAAAATGGGCAAAAAATATGAATATATATATTTAACCAAAGAGAAGTTATGATGGCACAAATAAGCACATAAAAAGATGTTCAATATCATTAGCCATTTGGGAAACACCAATTAAAACCACAATGAGATCTCACCAGAAACCTAGTAGAATAATTAAAATTAAAATAGTGGTAATACCAAAAGTGGGTGAGGATGCAGAGAAACTGGATCTCTCATACACTGCTGGTGGATGTAAGACGGTACAGCCACACTGGAAAACCGTCTGACAGTTTCTTAAAAAACTTAGTATGCACTTACCATGCAATCCAGCAAGCGCACTCCTGGACATTTATCCCAGATATATGAAAACTTCACACACAAAAACCTGTACACAGATTTATTCATAAACAGCCCCAAACTGGAAACACTCAACTATCCTTCAGTGGGTGAATGGTTGAATAAACTCTGGTACATCTATACTATGGGATGCTACTTAACAATAAAAAGGCATGAATTATTGATTCATGCAACAACCTGAGTGGATCTCAAGAGTATTATGCTGAGTGAAAAAGAAAAATCTATCTCAAAAAGTTACGTATAGTCTGTGTCCATTTACACAACATTCTAGAAATAACAAAACAATAGAGATGGAGAAAAGATTAGTGGTTGCCCGTATACGGGGTTGGGAGGAGTGGGATGGGGTGAATAGCATGAGGAACTTCTTTTGTGGTGATAGAACAGTTCTGTATCTTGATTTTGGTGCTGGTTATAGGAATCTATACTTAGGATGAATTACATAGAACACATACACACACAATGTAGGTTAAAAAAATGAATACTGAATTGAAAATTTGAAAACTGAATAAGGTCTGTAGTCTAGTTAGCATAACATGCCAATGTCTATTTCCTGATTTTGATATTGTACTACTATAGCTATATAGAAGTCAACACAGGGGAAAGCTGGGTGAAGGGTACATGGGACTCTGTACTGTTTCTGCAACATCCTATAAGTCTATAATTATTTCGCAATAAAAACCTTTTTTAAATGCATAGAGTAAGATGGACTGTTCAAAAAATTAAATATTGCTTATCCACAGGGGGATAAATAAGACCCCTATATTACACTATATAGTAAAATTCTAGAGGGCATAAAATTTGAACATTGGAAGAAAAAATAAGACACCTTTATTATATTAGGATTAAAAAAAAGAATTTCTTAAATAAGATTTTAAAAAGCATGAACTATAAAGGAAAACTTTAATTTAACCTTATTCTTATTTAAAATTCTGTATAACAGAAGACATCAAAAACAAAGTCAAAAGACAAGCACAGTTTCTTTTAGAACACACAAAGCTGGAAAAAGCAAGAAAACAAATTCTCCCATAGGGCCTCCAGAAAGGAATACAGCCTTGCAGACACCTTGATTCCGGGACAGTGAGACCTGGGTCAGACTTCTAACACATAGAACTCTAAAATACTACATTTGTGTTGATTTAAGGCACTAAGTTTGTGGTAATTTGTTAGAGCAGCCATAGGAAACTACTATAATGACTTACCTCTGCTGATTTCCAAGCATTAATCTTGAGGGGTAGTATTTCCTGGGACGACACACTTCTGCTAGGCAACTGAATGTCTTGACACTGCTCTTGTTTCAGTCCTGCCTTGGAAGTGTTTTCTGTCAACAACATAAAGCTAAGATTTTACTTTGACAGAAAATAGTAATGTTTTCACATCAGCTCACAATTTTTAAGTTAATCACTTCTGAAGATCCATTTTGTCTACAAAATATACATCATGTGCCAATGGTTACCTATGAATATTAATCATTTAATATATCCCTTTATCATAATTGACAAGTTCAGACAGATTTTAAAAATACAAATTCAATTCTAGCCCTTTCTCCCATCAATGATTCAATTTTAAGTTTTATTATTTGAAACATTTTTTAAAATAAAGTATAATATAGTGTAGAAAATAGAGTTTGAAAATGAAAATTACTCAAATGAAATTTTAGCAAAGCAGGAATGACAATTATAATTATTCTAATAATATTTAAAAGAACTTTATTCCTGCAGTGTGAATTTCATGTGTTCTAGGCAAAATTAGTCAGAAATGTATAGATTATTTTATAAAAAGAAAATTGAAACAAAATTTAAACAAAAAAGAAATGCCAATGAAGATAAGCTGATATATCTGTTTATATACATTTGCTGAATTTAATGTTTTTGTAGTCTTAATATCACTTTCCTTCCTATGTTAATTACTATGTAAACAAAAGTATTAGCAGCAACTATATTTCAGCATATTATTGGGGACCACAAAAAGCATAAGAAATCTATCTTCAAACTGGTATATGCACACCTCTGGGGGTACTTGAAGACTTCCCAAGTCTAAGTACATAGATAGCTTTATGGGCATAGATAGCTTTAAAGGACTCAATTTCCAGATGCACAAGTTCTGTATATATTCTTACCAAAAACTGATCTGCCTGAGAATGCAACTGTGTAGAAGCATCTGGCTGGTTCTTTCCCCTTTCCCTTTCATCATCATTTTTCTCCCACTTTACAAAGAAAGACATTTTCTTTACCCATATTATTATGGTGCATCTTCCCTTAAGATACAAGCATAATTGTCTCTAAGGCACCAAACAATAGTAAAAACGACTGGTATAGGGAAGCTTCCTTTAATCAAGGCATGAAAAACCCAAAGTAGAGCTTCAAAGTTTGTCCTGTCTTATACATATTTCTTTTAATCGCAAAGCATGGCACAAGCAACAGTTCTTTTGGTCCACACCAGGATGTGTGGTACTCAGCTATTATCACAGTGTGGAGGAGCAGGACAGTTGATAAGTCTCATCTAATATCCTTGTGCTTTCCATCCCTCAGTACTGTTGAAGAATGCATCGTTGCTGAGGAAGAGTCCCATGACAGAAGAGCACAGAAAGCATCAGAGGCAGGGGCACCTTATTTCACCAACGCAACATACTTAGGGCAAGTCTTCATGCCTTAGCTATTTATCTTAAGAAAGCTAAGGAGTGTGAATACAACCAGAGTGATGTCTGGTTACATGTTTATTTAAATAATGTTAGATGTTTTCTGAAAGAAACTTTAAATCTGATTCTACTGGTTGTTTTCACAATGAGGGCCGACTTTGACAACTAGGTAAATATGGTAAATATTCTCCAATAATTGAATGAAACAAATCTGCAGTTTTGAAGACTTGATGAAAATTCACTTAAAGCATATGACACAATAAAATCACCTTCTCAAAAAATTTTGTATTGACGGGTACACTGCAATTAGTGTTTTTATTTTTCCCACACATTCTGAGTATATTGGGTTAAATTAAAACGTAACCAGAATAATTAATAGTCATTTGATAAATTTTAGCAAAAGGTTTTTGGTGTTATTTCCAGAAATTGAGAACGTGATTGCTCCCAATGACTGTTTAACAAATCTTTTTCTAAGTGGGGTGTTTCCAATCCTTTGCTTTCAACAACATTAAAGAAAGATCTAATCAAGTTAACAGTTGACAAGAGATGAAAAACATTTTTATAATACATCACTATATAATTTTTGGCATATTATTTGGAAAGAATTCATTAAATTGATTGACACTGCTATAATAAAACACCTTCTATTCCCTACCCAATTTTAGGTGAACAAATCTTCTCAGCATTTACATCTCTAAAAATGTAAAACAGAAACAGAATTTATGCTGAACCCTGTTTATTTCAAGGAATAAGTAATATTCATATATGGGTAAATGAACAGTTCCATGTAGCTCATAAAAAATATGTCTTTCCAATAAAATTTTATTCTTTATGTTTAATAAGTACGTAACCACATTTATGTGGTTGTTTCTTTTTTTAAATTTTATTTATTTATTTATTTTGGGCTGTATGGGGTCTTCGTTGCTGCACACGGGCTTTCTTTAGTTGCATCAAGCGGGGGCTACTCTTCGTTGCGGTGCACGGGCATCTCATTGCGGTGGCTTCTCTTGTTGCGGAGCACGGGCTCTAGGCGAGCAGGCTTCAATAGTTGTGGCATGTGGGCTCCGTAGTTGTGGCACGCGGGCTCTAGAGCGCGGGCTCAGTAGTTGTGGCGCACGGGCTTAGTTGCTCCGTGGCATGTGGGATCTTCCCGGACCAGGGCTCGAACCCATATCCCCTACATTGGCAGACAGATTCTTAATCACTGTGCCACAAGGGAAGCCCCCATTTATGTGGTTTAGATGGACCCTGTACTAAAAATAATTGTAACAGTAAGTCAATCTAGAAGAACTACTTTGCCACTTAAAGCCTCTGGTCACAGACAATTTAGAAAAATAATTTCAATTTATATACATATTTTATGTAGAGACAACTTTCAAGCATAAACATACTTTCTATCAGGATAAAATTCTGTGAGGGATGTGGAATAGATATGACTTCAAGGAGAAAAGGGAATGATGTACAATGGCCAATAATTAAAGAAGACCATGTATTGTTTCAAATGAATGACTACAGATATGAATCACAATAGTATTTATATTCCTTTAGATGCTCTTAAAAGACTCATGAAAGTTTTGCTTGTTTTCTTTTCTTTTGTCTTTAATGTCAATATTTTGAATTATATCCTTTGCATTTACTATACTTAAGACAAAATTTCACACGTCAGTTAAAAACATATTAGGAGGCATATAATTTTTCAAAATCATTTTAGGAATTATACAAGAAAAATAGCCTGGTCCTTGCCTTCAAAAAGTTTATAGCCTGACTAGTGAGATAAGTCTAACATACAGAGACTTATAGGAAAAAATTAGAAAGGAACAATTACAGGTCAAACTTTCTTAAAATAACTAACTTTAGGAATAGAAATTCTAAGGAGGAAAAAAAATCAATGTGTACCAGAGTAATCAGAAAAAGCCTCAAACAGGAAGTAAAATGTGAAGAAGGCTTTGAAGGATGGCTAGGATCCTGATAAATACAGAGGGAGAAATTATTCCAAGCAGAAGGAACTACATGGGCAAAAGGAGCAAGTATGATATAAGATAAAGATGCTGAAGAATAAGAACTTTGCATTTATGGCTCTAACTTTTCATTTTCTTGTAACTTCACATGAAAATGAATAATTAAAGTGAGCTTATTTTGGACTTGGAGTTTTATAAGTAATACCGGCAAACAGCAGTAGTTTGAGGCTTAGATCATCTATGTACTTTCAAGTGATTTAACGAGGAACTATCTTTATTATCACTCTTTGAGCATTCAGCAACAAATTATCCTTGAAATGATATGGACTTAAGTTTTAGACATCACAGAAGTAGATTAATAAAAATTTCAGGAAGTCAATTGTGAAGTGAAGTGTGAGGAAAACTGAAGAATAGTAAGGATTGTGAAAGAAAAAAATATCTTGCATATTTGGAGATGCATTTTAGCCTAGAATAGCTAAAATGTTTTAAGCCTATAATAAATTATCTTATGAAGCAAGAAGGAAGGCAGTTAGAATAGACTGAGTGTACAGAAATTCATTTAGAAATTTATTTTAGCATCAGCACAACACTGGAAGTGAGGTGTGCTTAATTAAATTAGGTGATTACACAACATTGCTTTCTGGGTTTTCACAAGCAAGTGGAGGGGGAGAACACACTTCACACATTTAGTTCCTTAGTGGAAATGAAGTACCCTGTATATCACAAGCTATTTATCAATCAAGACTGTGAAGTCACAGTCAAGGAGTACTAGTATGTGAATGAGAAACCTCAAAGGAAAAAGCGAAGATGCTGCAGGAAGCGATGCTACTGAGTCATTCGAAGATGAGTGCTTAGATACCACGGCTGTAGGTGCTTGGCAGAAGCTATCTGGAGAGATGCTATAGATCTCATTGAGCCTGTATCACTAGATAATACCACAAAGCAGAACTGGTGAACCCTTTGATATTTCTCAGATGAGATACCAAACTGACGTTCAAACTATCAGACATTAACAATGTGACAGCACATTTTGGAGTTGAAACCCTCCATAAATACCCAAACTGTTCTATGCATTATTTAGCATCTACTAGACGTTGTTGCTATGTATTGACAGTGTCCTTTTAGGTGTAATTGAAGTAAACTAAGTCATTTACCTAACAAAATTAACTTTTAAAAATGAACAAGTATATCTATCATAGAAAACATTCAGTGGCCTAATGAAAAACTGATAAGATTTCAAAGCCTCATAGTGATTACGTTTATATTTAACTTTTGCAGAATCATGAGTTTGGAACCTTAACAATTTCATTATCTTGGAGCAAACTTACAGAAAAGATGCAAGAATAGCACAAAGAATTCTCATCCAGATCCACCAATTGTTAACATTTTGTCCCATTTGCTTTATAATTCTCTCCTCATTTATGTACGTATCTTTGTCCTATATCATAAATCTTGAGGCAAAGCCATTGTTGTAGGTTGGATTCTCCAGGAAACAGACTCCGAGACCCAGATTTGTACGAGGGGGTTCACTAGGGAGTACTCTCAGAAACCACATCTGGGAGTAGGGAGGGAGGCAGGACTGGGCCAAGGGAGAAATTCAACTGGGATGCGTTTGCAGCAGAGGCCTCAGCCAATCCTACTAGGAGCTCTGGGGCTGGAATGGCTATTCACCGTTGTCCTGCCTTGAAGCAAAGGGGACGGCCCACTTCCATAAGTCATTGAAAGTAGGTTCTCTCAGGGATGGGGCATGATCTTAGGTAAAGAGGCTTTCTTTAGCTGTTGGGAATTTGAAGAGAAGAACTCAGCTGAGACCCCTCGGGCACCAAGTCTCCCAGCTGCCGAGGGAATAAGTGCCTTGATCTTGAAGTGGGAAACGCCACAGCATCCACTACATACGGCACCTCTATTATTCTGCTTTATTACTCTGCTCCTATTTACTCATGACAAATACTTCAGAGGCACAGGAGATAGGATGTGAGTATGATAAATCTTTTTTGAAAGGTGAATTTTTAAATTAGTGAGGAAAAGCATGTTTTTTTTAAAAAAATGAAAACAGAGAAAGGATAAAGAATAAGAAAGCAGAGATGTTTAAGTAGATTTTTTAAATTAAATTGGAAATAGGTAGCTAATAAATAATGAGAAAGGACAAACTTTTGTTTCAGGAGATCTTTTTGTTTGTTTGTTTTTGTTTTTGCAAAGTAGCACTTTGTTTTCTAACTGGATCTTTGCCGGAAAACACATTCCATGAGCTAAAAATCTCCCCATGGACACTGGCCTAATGACAAACTTCCTAATAACGGTAATTAAAAGTTCCTTTGAAAGTATAACCTCTTTCTTGAGTCATATTATTCTGGGAAAAATGAAGGGTGGATGAGCATGTGTAGAAATCAGGTCTTCAGTTGTGAAAATCTGAGTTGTACACGGAGAGAAAGCAGTAGGGGAAAGGCGCACTCCCCCAGGCCTGAGCTCAGACGGCGCCACTTTCCTCCTCTGGATCTGAGCCCCGGTTCTGCTGCCATTCCTCACCCCCTTGACGCCCTGAGGCTCTGGGCGGAGGGAGGGGCCGCAGCTGTGGAGGCCGGTGTGTGCACAGGGAGCACCCAAACGCCTGTGGCTGAGCAGCTGCAGCTGCGCCTGGGGCCACCCCGCCCTGCGCCTCACCCCAGAGCCAGGCTCTGCTTGCCGGACCCTCAAAGAAGCAACTATAGGGTCAGGAGGGACTCAGGCCACGATGCCCAGAAGCAAGAAAGCCTTAGTCTCGCAGGACCTCAGCACTCCAAACCCTCTATGGCTGCCGTTTTGTATGTTTCAGGAGATCTTAAAAAGGGAGTTGAGAGGCAATTTTATTTCAGCATTTTGCTAACAATAGCATACAAAATTTGAGACACTGCCAGTAGTTCTTACTCAATAATAATGGTAAACAGGAAAACCCACAACTGTATTATATACTCAGCTACAGGGACAAGAAGAAATGAACAGTCCCTACAAAAGCAAGTCTAAATATTCAGTAGCTGACTCCTGAGTTAAGGTAACAGAGTAAAGCTGCAATACAGAGTTTCCATCACAAAATATTGAATACTTAATGAGATGTTTTTCTTAAAAGTCAAAACTAATCCAGAGGCAGAGTCAAGATGGCAGTGTGGGAAGATGCAGAGTTAGCATCTCCCCACAACTAGGGCAACTGCCAGCTGCTGGTGGGGAACTCTGACGCCCAAGGAGATGGGAGGAACCCCAGAGTGAACCGGCAGGACATGGGGGGACTCAGGGGGGAGGAGAAGTGGAGGCCAGACAGGGTCGGCACCCCTGAGGCTGGGGAGATCAGGAGAGGCAGGCGGGAGGGCCCTCCAGGAGGAACGGGAGAGAAGTGGAGGGCGATTGCCCTGCCCACTCGAGTCCAGGAAGCCTGCTGGGCTCCCAGGTGAGGTCCCCTGCCCTCTGAGACCAGGGGTGAGGGGCACACCTCGGCCCCTTCTGTTCCTTGAGCCTAAGCCCCACCTCCCACACCCCTCAGGGCCTTTTCCAGCCCTGTGGGTCCTAAGCATAGGCCCCAGCCACCACGCAAATCTCGCCCTTGCTTAGGCCCCACCCTCCACAGTCAAGGCCTCCCCCCTTTTCTTTTCCCTCCTCCTCTTTTTTACTATTGTGGTACTGATGTACGTTCCAGTTGTTGATTCATCTATATTTTTATTTTTATATTCTTTCTAACATATCTGGTAGTTTCCTAGTCTAATTTTTTTACTTTGTTATTGTTCTTTTTTTTTTTTTTTTTTTTTGCCGCCCCACATGGCTTGCATCGGGATCTTGGTTCATGAGCTGGGGGTTGGGCCGAAGCTGTTGCAGTGGGAGCTCTGAATCTGAACCACTGGACTAACAGAGAACCTCAGACCCCAGGGAATATTCGTTGGAGTAAGATCTCACGAAGTTCCTCATCTCAGCACCAAGACCCAGCTCTACCCAACAGCGTACAAACTCCAGTGTTAGAAGCCTCAAGCCAAACAACCAGTAAGACAGGAACACAATCCCATTCATAAAAAAAAAAAAAAGAAAAAAAGAGAGACAGCAAAAAAATATGTCACAGATGAAGGAGCAAGGTAAAAACCTATAAGACCAAATAAATGAAGAGGAAATAGGCAATCTACCTGAAAAAGAATTCAGAGTAATGCTAGTAAAGATGATCCAGAATCTCGGAAATAGAATGGAGGCACGGATTGAGAAAATACAAGAAATGTTTAACAAAGATCTAGAAGAACTAAAGAACAAACAGAGATGAACAACACAATAACTGAAATGAAAAATACACTAGAAGGAATCAATAATAGAATAACGGAGGCAGAAGAACAAATAAGTGAGCTGGAAGATAAAATGGAGGAAATAACTGCCAAGGAGCAGAATAAAGAAAAAAGAATGAAGAGAATTGAAGACAATCTCAGAGACCTCTGGGACAACACTAAATGCATCAACATTCGAATTACAGGGGTCCCAGAAGAAGAGGAGGAAAAGAAAGGGTCTGAGAAAATATTTGAAGAGATCACAGTCAAAAACTTCCCTAACATGGGAAAGGAAATAGTCACCCAAGTCCAGGAAGCACAGAGAGTCCCATACAGGATAAACCCTAGAAAAAACACACCAAGACACATGTTAATCAAACTAACAGAAATTAAATTCAAAGAAAAAATATTAAAAGCCAGCAAGGGAAAAACCAAAAATAACATATAAAGTAGTTCCCATAAGGTTATCAGCTGATTTTTCAGTGGAAACTCTGCAGGCCAGAAGGGAGTGGCAGGATATACTTAAAGTGATGAAAGAGAAAAACTTACAACCAAGATTACTCTACCTAGCAAGGATCTCATTCAGATACGATGGAGAAGTCAAAAGCTTTTGAGACAAGCAGAAGCTAAGAGAATTCAGCACCACCAAACCAGCTTTACAACAAATGTTAAAGAAAATTCTCTAGGCAGGAAACACAAGAGAAAAAGACCCACAAAAACAAACCCAAAACAATTAAGAAAATGGTAATAGGAACATACATATGGATAATAAACTTGAATGTAAATGGATTAAATGCCTCTACCAAAAGACACAGACTGACTGAATGGATACAAAAACAAGACCCATATATATGCTGTCTATAAGACACCCACTTCAGACCTAGGGACACATACAGACTGAAAGTGAAGGGATGGAAAAAGATATTGCATGCAAATGGAAATCAAAAGAAAGCTGGAGTAGCAATACTCGTATCAGATAAAATAGACTTTAAAATAAAGAATGTTACAAAAGTTAAGGAGGGACACTACATAATGATCAAATGATCAATCCAAGAAGAAGATATAACAATTATAAATGTTTATGTACCAATATAGGAGCACCTCAATACATAAGGCAAATGCTAACAACCATGAAAGGAGAAATTGACAGTAATACAATAATAGTAGGGGACCTTAACACCCTACTTATACCAATGGACAGGTCATCCAAACAGAAAATAAATAAGGAAACACAAGCTTTAAATGACACAACAGACCAGATCGATTTAATTGATATTTACAGAACATTCCACCCAAAGCTGACAGAATACACTTTCTTCTCAAGTGCACACAGAACATTCCCCAGGATACATCACATCTTGGGTCACGAATCAAGCCTCAGAAAATTTAAGAAAATTGAAATCATATCAAGCATCTTTTCTGACCACAGCTATGAGACTGGAAATTGGTTACAGGAAAAAAACTGTAAAAAACACAAATACATGGAGGCTAAACAGTGTGCTACTAAATAACCAAGAGATCACTGAAGAAATCAAAGAAGAAATTTAAAAATACCTAGAAACACATGACAATGAAAACATGACGGCCCAAAACCTATGGGGTGCAGCAAAAGCAGTTCTAAGAGGGGAGTTTATAGCAATTCAATCTCACCTCAAGAAACAAGAAAAATCTCAAATAAACAATCTAACCCTACACTTAAAGCAACTAGAGAAAGAAGAACAAAGAAAACCCTAAGTCAGTAGAAGGAAAGAAATCATAAAGATCAGAGCAGAAATAAATGACATAGAAATGAAGAAAACAATAGCAAAGATCAATAAAACTAAAAGCTGGTTCTTTGAGAAGATAAACAAAATTGATAAACCATTTGTCAGACTCATCAAGAAAAAGACGGAGAGGACTCAAATCAATAAAATTAGAAATGAAAAAGGAGAAACCACAACTGACACTGCAGAAATACAAAGGATTATAACAGACTACTACAAACAACTATATGCCAATAAAACGGACAACCACGAAGAAATGGACAAATTATTGGAAAGGTACAATTTTCCAAGACTGAACCAGGGAGAATTAGAAAATATAAACAGACCTATCACAAGTAATGAAATTGAAACCGTAATTTAAAATCTTCCAACAAACTAAAGTCCCAGACCAGATGGCTTCACAGGCAAATTCTATCAAACATTTAGAGAAGAGCTAACACTGATCCTTCTCAAACTCTTCCATAAAATTGCAGAGGGAGAAACACTCCCAAATTCATTCTACGAAGCCACCATCACCCTGATACCAAAACCAGAAAAAGATATCACAAAAAAAGAAAACTATAGGCCAATATTACTGATGAACATAGATGCAAAAATCCTGAACAAAATACTAGCAAACAGAATCCAACAGCACATTAAAAGGATCATACACCATGATCAACTGGGATTTATCCCAGGAGTGCAAGGATTCTTCAATATATGCAAATTAATCAATGTGATATACCACATTAACATATTAAGGAATAAAAACCATACAATCATCTCAATAGATGCAGAAAAAGCTTTTGACAAAATTCAACACCCATTTATGATAAAAACTCTCCAGAAAATGGGCATAGAGGGAACCTACCTCAACATAATACAGGCCATATATGACAAACCCACAGCAAGCATCATACTCAATGGTGAAAAACTGAAAGCATTTCCACTAAGATCAGAAACAATACAAGGATGTCCACTCTTGCCACTCTTATTCAACACAGTTTGGAAGTCCTAGCCACAGCAATCAGAGAAGAAAAAGAAATAAAAGGAATACCAATTGGAAAAGAAGTAAAACTGTCACTGTTTGCCAATGACATGACACTATACATAGAAAATCCTAAAGATGCCACCAGAAAACTGCTAGAACTAATCAATGAATTTGGTAAGGTGGCAGGATACAAAATTAATACACAGAAATCTCTGGCATTCCTATACACCAACAACGAAAAATCAGAAAGAGAAATTAAGGAAACACTCCCATTTACCACTGCAACAAAAAGAGTAAAATACCTAGGAATAAACCTGCCTAAGGAGGCAAAAGACGTGTACTCAGAAAACTATAAAACACTGATGAAAGAAATCAAAAATGACATAAACAGATGGAGAAATATATCATGTTCTTGGGCTGGAAGAATCAATATTGTGAAAATGAATATACTACCCAAGGCAATTTACAGATTCAATGCAATCCCTATCAAGCTACCAACGGCATTCTTCACAGAATTAGAACAAAAAATTTTACAATTCATATGGAAACACAAAAGACTCTGAATAGCCAAAGCAATGCTGAGAAAGAAAAATGGAGTTGGGGGAATCAGCTGCATAGCACAGGGAGATCAGCTGGGTGCTTTGTGATGACCTAGAGGGGTGGGATAGGGAGGATGAGAGGGAGGCTCAAGAGGGAGGGGACATAGGGACATGTGTATGCATATGGCTGATGTGCTTTCTTGTGCAACAGAAACTAACACAGTATTGTGAAGCAATTATACTCCAATAAAGATCTATTAAAAAAATATATTAGAAACCATCAAAACTGCTTTTTTCAAGGGATTTTGCCCTCGTTTTTAAGAGCCTTCGTGCACAACTACCCTCAGTGGGATAGGGAGGGTGGGAGGGAGGAGATATTGGGATATATGTATACATATAACTGATTCACTTTGTTGTACAGCAGAAACTAACACAACATTGTAAAGTGATTATACTCCAAAAAAGATGAAAAAAGCTAATCCAAAAAATTTACAGTAGCAATCTGACATGGAAACAGATGTACCTAAAGGTAATTTTAAAAGAAAAAAATAAATAACTGGTGGCCAAGGAAAGAAACAAAATCTAGGACATCCCCTCTCTCCCAAAGGTGATACCGATGAGTTGACAAGATTCTGAGATTTCTCATCAATATTGTCATATCTGGAAAAAAAAAAGGGAACTGAATGGACAATGCTATTTTCCTTCCTTATGACTGAAAAGAGGTGCCTAGTCAGAGCTGCCTGAGCATCAGCAGATGTAAAGAAATGACCTGGCAACTAAACAAATACATTCCAGTAGAAAAAAAGAAAAGAGACGAGGAGGAAGAGAGCGAGAGATGGTATGCAAAAAAAAAGATTCCAAATGTAGAAGAAAATGTAGCACAAGGAACAGAAGGAAATTCCTCACAATATGGCATTAGATGGTTTTTGAAATTATTGTAAATTGTGTTTTCATATATTTCATTTTATAATTGTTTGTTGCTACTATATAACATCACAGCGTTAAGCATTAAAAAAATGTTTCCTGGCCTTACATATTTCCTCCTCTCTTTTAGGAAATGCTTTCCATATCTCCTTCCTATTTTTCAAATGGGCTGTTCTTCTTGTTTTTTTTTTTTTTTTTTTGCGGTACGCGGGCCTCTCACTGTTGTGGCCTCTCCTGTTGCGGAGCACAGGGTCCGGACGCACAGGCTCAGCGGCCATGGCTCACAGGCCCAGCCGCTCCGCGGCATGTGGGATCTTCCCAGACTGGGGCACGAACCCGCATCCCCTGCATCGGCAGGCGGACTCTCAACCACTGCACCACCAGGGAAGCCCTGTTCTTCTTGTTTTATAGGAATTCTTTATATATTCTGGAAACTAATCCTTGTCAGTTATACGTGTCACAAAATTTTCTCCTAGTTTATGACTATCTTTTTCACTTTTTTATATGGTGTTTTTTGATGAGGAGAAAATTCTTAAATTTAATATAGTTTTATTAGTTTTCTATTGCTGCCAAAAATTACCACAAACTTAGTGGCTCAAAACAACACCTATTTATTATGTCACAGTTCTGTAGGTCAGAAGCCCAAGCAGGCTTGACTGGGTTCTCTGCTTTGAGTCTCACAAGGCCAAAATCAATGTGTCAGCCAAGCTGGACTTTCATCTGGAGACTCAGGGGAAGAAAACACTTCCAGGAGCATTCAGGTGGTCGGCAGAATTCAGTTTCTCACGGTTGTAGGACTGAGGTTCCCATTTCCTTGCTGGGTGGCAACCAGGGATCACTCTCAGCTTCTGGAAACCATTTACCTTCCTCATCACTACATCTTCAAGCCAGTAAGGGTGCATCAAATCCTTCTCACTCTTGGAATCTCTCTGACTTCTTCTAACACCAGCTCGAGAAAACTCTGCCTTTAAAGGGTTCATGTGGTTACATTAAGTCCACCTGGATACTCCCTTTTTGACATATAATGTAACATAATCATGGGAGTGATAATTCATCATACTTCACAGGTTATGCTCACATTCAAAGGGGAAGGCATTAAGTAAAGGTGAGGGTCATTGGGGTTTATTCACAGAATTCTGCCTACCACAATAGTCAAAGTTATAAATACTTTTTAAAAAATATTTTGATCATTTTTGGTTATGTTTAAGAAATTCTTCCCTATCCCAATGTGAAAAAGATATTCTCCTATATTTTCTTCTAACATTTCGAAGTTTTATTTTTTCACTTTTAAGTTCTTAATTCCTCCAGGATTTGTTCTTGCGCATGATATGAGGTAGAGACCTAATTTCATTTTTTTCAATATGGATAAATAATTTCCTTGGTATTATTTATTAAGCAGTTCATCCTTTCCCCACCAATGTGAAACGCCACCTCTGTCATACACTAAGATAACATAGTTAACCTGGGTCTGTTTTCAGGGCTCTATAGTTTGTTCCATTGGCCATGCACCCATCCCTGCATCAATACCACACTACCATGATTACTGTTGCTTTATTCTTGTTATCTAGAAAGGCAAGCTCTCCACCTTATTCTTCTTCAGGAACATTTTGGATATGCTTGAGCTTCTGATCCTTTCAGATAAATTTTTGGAATCAGCTGATCAAATTCAATTTTTGAATCCTTTGGGACTTTGATTGTAAATGCACTGAATCAGTGATTCTCAACTGGGGGCAATTTTGGCCCCCAGGGGACATTTGACAATGTCTGCAGACACTTCTGGTTCTCACAAAAGGAAGGGATGTGTGCTAATAGCATCTAGTGGGTAGAGGCCAGAGATAATGCTGAACATCCTACACTGCACAGGACAGTCCCCACATCAAAGAATTATCTGACTTAAAATGTCAATAGTACCAAGCTTGAGAAACCCTCCACTAAATTTATGCAATTTGGAGACAACTGATACTTAATATTTTTGATTATTTCAATAAACAATTTATTTTGACCTTACAGCCAGCCATTTTGCTAAAACTCTCTTATTATTTCTAATATGTCTGTAGATCTTTTCAAGTTTTCTGTATGAAAATCTTTTCATCTGCAAATAAATTTATTTCTTCCATTTCAATACTTATGTTTTAAATTTCACTTACTGGTTTTATTGTCATGGCTAGAACCTCCAGTATAAAACTGAACAGAAGGAGAATGGGAACTTTTTCTTCTACCTGATTCTATATAAAATACCTCCACATTCAAACGTATGGAAATTTTTTATTTACGTTTTTAATACTCAAACTAAATTGCATTTTTGCTAGAAAAAGTGCTCTGCGTGATACAGATTCTTTGAAATGTTAAGACTTTCTTTATAACATATAATCAATTATAAAATCCATACTTTAAAAAATGTTTTATGTACTTGACCTATCAAAAATTGAGAGATTTTGAAATCATCTACTATAATGGTAGATGTTTCCATTTCTTCCTGTAGTTCTACCAATTTTTGCTTTATATACTTTGAAGTTATTTTATTGGTTATATTCACATTTAGAAATGTTATGTCTTCCTGGGGAATTAAACCTTTTATCATTCTCGTTAATAATGCTCTTGGCTTTAAATTCTACTTTGTCTGATATTAATGTAGCTATACTAGGTTCCTTAGTATAATGCCTGGTTTATCTTTTTCCACCCATTTGCTTTCAACCTTTATGTGAACTTATGCTTGCAGCATATATATATATCTGGATTTATTTTCCCCCCAATTTGATAATCTCTGCCTTTTAACAGATGAATTTAACCCATTGATATTTATTGTGATTATTAATATATTTGGACTAATTTCTACCATTTTACTTTTTTATTTCCATTTGCTCCACTTTATCTATGCTTCTTACCCTTTATAAAATTAAAAAATATTTTTCATTCCATTTTTTTCTTGCTACTTTGGATTTACACACTCTACTTCTCTTCTTTTAGCATTTACCCTTGAAAGTTTATCATGCACATTTATCTTTAAATGTTTAACATCAAATAATATTCTTACCCATTTCTCAAAATATACAAGGAACTTAGAATACTATAATTCTGTAGACCCACTCCCATGGTTATCCACTATTTTAGCTGTCTTTTTTTTAAACTCGAAAGTTAGACATTATTATTTTACACAGAAAGTGCTTATTTTATTTTATATACATGTTGACTATTTGTTAATCACACCCCCTTACATCTCCAACCATTCTTCTGGAATAATTTTCCTTCTCTTTGAAGTATATTCTTTAATTATAGGTCTCATGGTGGTAAACTCTCAGTTTTTGTACTTATCTGAGAATGACTATTTCACCCTCAGCCTTGAATGATAGTTTTGCTGAGCACACAAATATTGTCTGTTATTTCCTCTCTGCACTGTGAATATATTGTATCACTGTCCTTCGGCCTCCATTGTAATGGATGAGAAGAGTTTACTTTTACTGGCATGGTAACTGTCATTCCTCTGTAGATGTATCCTCTATGTCTAAACATTGCTTTCACATTTTCTATTTACATTGGATATATCCTCTAGTTCACTAAATTAGGTTTTTTATTTCGATGGTATTTCTCATTTCTGTAAGTACCCATTTTTCAAATTCATACATTCATTCCTAATAATCTTTTTTTTTTGAAGTAAAACAGTTTTAATTCTTAAGAGTTTAGTTCAGCCCAAGAACCCAGGTTGTGAGAGACATAACTGACATTTGAATAATTGGATTAATTTAGAAAAGTGCAAGTCTGGTTTTGACAGTTGTGCTTTTGTATATTTCTTTTTTAAAGATTTTATTTTTTAGAACAGTTTTAGGTTTAGAACAAAATTGAGAAGGAGGTACAGACATTTCCCATACACCTCCTGCTCCACACATGGATAGCCTCCCCCATTATCAACACTGTGATTACATCCTTTATTTATTTAAATATTTAAATACATAGTTCTTCTACATTATGTATTCAACCTTTCTAATATCTACAGTCTGTGGGGGACTAGATATGTTCTTTGCTAATTACTTTCTCCTGTGTTTGGTGAAACAGATTGTGAGCTCATTGCCTGACTTTAATTGGTGGGAATCCTATGGACCTAACTTGTGAATTGAACACATTTTCTTCTTGCAGAGAGAACTACCCAGAATCAATTCAGCCCCCTCTTGAGGGTCTGGGTTCAGCACAGTAATCCCATGCTTTCCTTCCCAATGCTAAAGGCAGGCCCAAAATTCATTTTCTTAACTACTAATAACTGCCCTTAAGCAACTCAACCTCTGCAGTCACCTGCAGTGTCCCACAGGCACCAGCTCCAAGTCACTTTCACCTGAGCTCACATGTCCTGTTCTTATTTCATTTACTTAATTTAATTAATTAATTAAAAATTTTAGAAGGAGAGATCCTTAGGGACTTCCCATACCTCTGGTGAGGCCAGAAATGTCTCAGTGTATCATTTCTAGTCTTTGATTGTTGTGCAATAAATGAGTTTCTTGGAGCTCCTAGTAAGTGTTATTGCCAGAAGTAGACCTGAAATATTTGTAGTGAAACTTAGCATCTAGTACAATTCCATTTTTATAAAAACAATTTCTTTCTAGTTATTCATCTTTATACCTATATGTATGAATGGATAGAAAGATGCCTAGAATTTATGTTCATCTGATATTAATTATGGCTATTTCTCAGTGATGGGATTGGAAGTGACTAATTCTTTACAATGGGCCTGTATTTTTTTTTTTTTTACAAGAGGGATTTTTCTGAAACAAAAACAAAAGAAGAAAAATAAGCAGACTAGAAGCAAATATTCTAAGATGTTAACAGCAGTTGGTTTAGGGTGGGTAGGGGTATAAGTTATTATTATTTTCTTTTTTATACATTTGTTTTTAAATTTTAAAAAACTCACTGCTTGAACATTCACCAACGTAAATATTTTAGTAGCAACCACCATTTGTACCATAAGCCCTGCCATTGAGACTGTATGTGATAAGACAACCAAGTATGACTCTACATCAAGTCTCTTAAGTACAAAGTTCACTGTGGGAAGTAATATCAACACTGGTGTTTTGCTTATAAAAGTATGACAACTGATTAGCAGCTGTGTGATACTTCTCCAGTAAGATGGTGATCTTGACACATGTTATTTTGGTAGGATGGTAAGAACTCAAGCCTGACTGGGTTCAAGAACGAACAGAAAAAGAGAAATTGAGCATAGCAGGGTTTTTTTGAGAGTTGAGATGAAAAGGGGCACAGAGAAATGGGGTAATAATTGGAGGGGAATATGGGGTCAAGAGAAGGTTTTGTTTTAAGATGGAGGATCATATGCATGTGCTTGATTAAAGGACATTATGGATTATATGATCTAGTTTTAGCTGAAATAATCTTCACCAATGGACAAGTGGTTTAGAGATTCACATAGTGAAATGATGCCGGATTGAAAATAATGCCAAAATGCAACAGCAATGAACAAGAAAATGGCAGAGTCTACACTTCTAGCCACAGTAGAAGCTGTTGATCAGCCACATCATGGGGTTCAAAATAAGGGAAAGCTAAGCGGATATGAAAAGAGGTCAGCCCTGTCCTCCAATCAGTAATATTAAAGAGACTAATTGAAATACAGGTTTCTACCTCACATCATTATTGAATCTCTCCCATGAGTTTACTGTGTATGTTGCTCTCTGTGAGGTATCCTTTCCAACTAATATGATATTAAAATCAATGAAAAAGTTTTAAAAAGAGTATGACAACTACTTTGAAGTTTAACTTTTGGTTCAACAGGAATCATATACCATTTTTAGGGAAATACTTCCATGATGTAGAATGTTATTACATTTACCATAGGCCAGAGTAATCCTTCTCTAATACAGGTAAAGTTCCACTGCAAAGAATAATGCCAGTAAAGAGCTCTTTATGGAAGATTGGATGATCCACAGAGGTCATGCTTTGCGGGTCTAGTTGTAAGCAATGTCTCTGGTGATAGTTTTTATAATTATTACCTCTAAGGAAAGGACCTAAGTCTGATGCTTACATCTCAGAGAAGCTGAGTTACCACTGTGCTTTATATAGCTTTCTGCCTTACCAATCAAGCTGCAATTATCCTTCAGCTCATCTCTTCCTTCGAACAACAAAATCATTTAAACAAAAACTACCCAAGCTATCTACCAGAATTAATTAACATGGGGGAAACACCCAGGAACAGGTAAAAAGAAGTAGAAGTAGTGATGTGTGTATAACACCTTCTCTAAAGTACCTTTTTTTCCCTCGCTAATTCACCACAAAGAAGTGAGGCACAGCTGTTTCAGCTCTGGATCCTAAAGCCAGGGTATCAGATTTCTAGCAATGCATTCAATTTTACATTTCATTATAACTAAATTATTTAGAGGAGTCTTTAAATTCCTTCTGATGGAAATTTACCTGTATGATACCATCACTTGCCTCCATTTTCTCTAACTCAAATGTTAGAGTCATTTTCAATTTCTCCCTTTCTTCTCCATCATCTACCTACCCATTTCCTTTCTAAATTCTGTCTTTAAACATTACCTGTCCCTCATTTCCATAACCCTAGATCAGGTCCTGGATGCCTGGATTGAAATAACTGTCTCTTATAAAGCTTCCCTCAAATTTGTATCTCCTTCATGTCTACACAAAGCGGTAAGAATTATCTCCCACCAACAGCTGTTTTCAGTAATAAGAAAGCTAAGTTCTGTGACTAAGCTAAACATCCCTTCTGTTCTCCAAGGCCTACAATGGATCCTAGTTGCAAGTCATATCAAATTGAAATTTCCAAATACTGTTCATTATGTCCTTTATAAACTGTCCTGAGTACTCTCAACTATCTGCCCACATTTTTCTACATATTAAAATTTATATTCTCTATGCCTTTTAATCTGACAACCATACGTTACCACGATTAATTCATTTCTTGTATTCTTTCCTACTATGGTAGGGACTATTTGTTGTCTCCTATATTTATTCTCTCCTTCTTCCTTAACAATAGATTTTCTTTCATCTGGGCACATGTTGGTTCGTATAAAGACTACATTTCTCAGCCTCTCTTAAAGCTAGGAGCATCCATGTAACTAAGTGCTAAACAGTAGCATGTAAGCCAAAATGTCACAGGCAACTTCCATTAATGTCCTTAAAGGGAAAGGACATTCATATTTTCAACCCCTCCTCCTTCCTACTGGCTAGAAGGCAGATGTGATGGCTGGAGTCAAGCAGCCACCTTCCACCTGAAGTGGAAGCTACATGCTGAGTTTGGTGGAGCAACAAGACAGAAAGAGCCCTAACATCATGGAGAGCCATATCAATCCTAGAATACCTAGTTCTGGATTATTTTAGAAGAGCGAAATTCCTATTATGTTTACACCACTACCAATTTTGTGGCCTAATACTGTCACTTGTGGGTGCACCTAACTTTAACTGATCTACCCACCTCCAAATTTTCATTTGCTACTTCTTCTAACCCATTAATAATGCCCACCTAGTAAATTTTCTTATTTTCCCCCCACCCAACCAAACTGTCAGTTTTCTTTCTTCTTTTAAAATACAGTTTCAGATTCAAATGCCTACATGGATATGGTTAGTACTGCCAAGCTTACTTACTCTAATTTCTCTTTTTTGAACACAAACACACACATCTATATGTCTACTATGTATGTGTATTATACACAGTAATGGATAAATGAAATTTTAAAATAATGTAACAGATTTTTAACAAACTTACTACAGTTTTATATCCAAACATTCACTACTCACTTTAAATCTTACTACAGATGCACTTCAGCGATGCTCTCACTCACCAAAACTCTTATTGAACACCGTTTTTGAAACAGACTGAAAGCCCATCACTAGATATTACCTCTATGAGAGCAGAAATACACCCAGTTTGCTTACCAGGCCTAGAACAGTGTCTGGCATATAGTAAGTAGGTACTCAGAACATGTTTGTGGTATGAAAAAAATTAATTGTAGCAAAACTTCTTCATTTGCAAGTAGATTGATTTTTTTTTTAATAGCCAAAAGATATTCAGAGCTCAGCCTAGTGAATAAGAAGCTGTTATCAAGTGGGGAAATACCATTTTGGGTTTTTTAAAAGCAGTGACTATAAAGCAATAAGCTAGATTTTCTTATACGGATCATAATAATGGCTCAGAGTTGAGCTAGTTCTGTAGCAATTTAGGGACTCATTTCCTAAGCTTACAGTGAAGTGAGCCAAGCTTGCTCCCATTTCAGAGCATCTGCACCTGCTGTTCCCTCTGCCGGAACACCCCAGATATACCTGGATTGTTCCCTCACTTCATACAAGTCTCTGTTTAAATATCTGCCTCCTCCAAAAGGCCTTCCCTCCCTACCTGACCTAAAATAAAGCATCCCTGTCACTCTCTGTCCTGTCACTGCTTTTCCTCTCTTTATAGGACTTGACACTATCTGACATAATATTTTATATCTATTTTGTTTATGTGTGTTTAATATCCATCTCTGTCACTAGAATATTTGCTCCATGATGAAAGGGACTTTGTTTTACTCACTGCTATAGCTCCAAATTTCTGCTAGATATCCAAATTTCAAATTATAAATTTAATAAATATGTTTATAATGAAAGAAAAGAAGAGGAAAAGAAATGGAGGAAGGAAGAACAAGAAAGGTAACAGAGAAGTAGCAAAAGAGGTGAAGAAACTCTAGATGAGTCATAATTGGTTATTTTACTCTGTTACTTTTTTCTAGTATCAGTTTGAATTTAAGGCTTCTATGAGAAAATTTCAGAATGTGTCTCTTTCGAGATTTATTTCAAAGTACTGGGTACCCTAAAGAACGAGGTTCCGTGACTTTCAGAAGCATTTGGTTGGTATCTACTATTGTAATTACAATGCCCACCTCTTTTACTATCTTTCAACTGCCCCAGTCCACACAAGTACAAATTGAGTGAACATTTGAGAACTCCTGACTTACAGTAGTACTTTAATGATTTTTAGCAGGATGGGTTTGTGTTGGTATTACTATTAACATTTTTAAATTTCAATATTTAACTGACACTTGGAATATCTCTCTTTCAAGATGTTGCTTAATAGAATTACATGATAAAGCTGGGAGGCAGGCCTTTGAAAATGCTTTTAACTCTACGTTACTCCTACTATGCCCCTCACTTACGGCACAAAGTGTAGTTCCTTTCAAGGGACAGCTACGTAAGTCACATTTCATTAATGTTTTTGCTTCCTCAAACTGTCCATGCTTTACACACAATTTAATAACAGGGTTTGTACTAGAGAAGTTAGAGCAAAATGACTTTCCTTTATGTTTTAGCAAATTCAGTAGAAAAGATAACTGCATTTTCCTGCTGATTTCTATTATAACATTATAAATAAGTGCCTTCTTTTTCAGGTTCAGTAGTCCAGATTTAAAGTTTTAGGCAAAGGAAAGGGTTATATAACATAGGGTATTGTCCTCGAAGAGTTTTAGAGCACTTTCAGAATTCTGAGGCACATTTTTTAAAACGTCAATTTCTTCATTTGGAGGATCAAAGAGTGCAAATGCACACACAACCAGACCCCTAGTCTCAGAAAACAGTTCTTCACTCTCCAGTTATGATTCACATCTTAAAACTGAATCACGATGCCAAATAGGGTAGTCACTAGTTTCATACCTTTAAAGCTCAAAAACATTTTATTTGAATCCCAGATAAACACATTCAGAAAATAGTCATAAAATTTTCTACTGAATAGTATCTTTCATCATTGTTCTCTACAGTATAATGTCTAATACAGTAATAGTAGTACTAATACAGTATTAATGCTTCAGTATTAAAACCTAATGTTTTATACGTTTTAGCTGTTCTTAAACGATACCTATTGCACTCTAGGCCAATGCCCATTATACGCACTTTTATTATGTAGCCTTGCCGCCTTAAGAAGCTTACACTTCTTCTCTGAAGCAGGGATTTCTGGTGCGGGAGCAGAAGCACATGCTGTTGGTGAGTTACCCATACCAGGTAATCTTTTAGGAAATGTCATAGAGTAGGAGGTACGCTGTCTAGTCCGACATGCTACTCTCCTCTCTCTATGTAGCAACTGTTCATTCGTCAGCAACGTTATAACTTGCTTAGACTTTTCCCGGATATAATAACCTGAAAAATACATTAATTGGGTTAGAAAAGAAAATATTAATTAAGGCTACAATTAAGTTTTATTCTAAAGAAAATTAGGAAAAACTGAAAATGTAAGCAAAGCAAAATATTCTCTAGCAAATGTAGAGGGAAATTTAAGTTTCATTAAATTGTCAATAACTGTACTCCTTTTCTCATGCTCTAAGAAGTAAATAATCATATGATGAAATCATATCACACTTTGACATTACATTTTTCACCTTAAATATGGTATTGGATTTTCCTTTTGAAAGCAATATATACTCTTCAATAAATCAAACAATACAGGCATACAGAGGAATGAATCAGATCTAGATGTACTGACCTAGATGTATGACCATGACATATAGCTAAAGATATAAAGTAATATGCATAGCATGATCCAAATTTGTAAAGCATAGGGGAAAATAAACCATTATATATGTAGATAGAAGAGAGAAGCAGATAGAGAAATACAAAGATGGATGGATGGATGGACGATGGATGGGCAGATGTACCCACAACATTGTGTATATACACAATCAACATTGTGTATAACTTAGGGATACAATTAGGGTAGGACAAGGGAGGGCAATTGGCTTGTCTCTGACATAACATCCTATCAAAATAACATGATGCCATTAATAGAGTGCCAGAGGACAGTCTAAGACCAGAATTCTAATAATGCTGCTGTCGTCCTTAACCATCGGAGTGACTCTGAGCCAGTTAGGTGGTCTGTCTAAGCCTGAGTTTCCTATCTGCAAACTGTATACCTGTTCAGGTTAATTCACAGATATAAAATTATACTCATTCAAATATATAGTATTACTAGTACTATTCTCAACCATCTCCCATGAGAAATGATAAAGGAAACACCTCTCCACATCTTGGGACCAACTCATATTAACATCTCATGTCTTCCAGAAGTAAACTGAAAGTCCCTAAAGATTCACTACTATGCTCATTTTGGGCTCCAAGTGTGATGAATTAAAGTGTTAATATTTCCAGCTATAATTTACCAGTAGTGGAAGTAGTGAGAAATGTCAAATTCAGGGTATATTTAGACGGCAGGGGCCACCAATGTTCTCTAAGTGCCAGTCATTTCATTAAGATTCATATGGACAATGTCAAAAACCTTTGCTCAAGTTGCCATGTTTTCCAAGATTATTTTATCTAATCTCACTTCTTAGCCATTTTTTCCTTCCAAACTTCTCTGATAACTGCTTTAAACCACATCATTCTCAGCACTCTTAATTTCCTATGATTGGCTTGCGGTCAATAACCAAAAAATCCCACGTGTTTTGGGTTATCACTCTGTTGCATGATAGAAGCCTGCTGTGACTGTTGTCTTTGGGGACAACACACCAGATACTACCTTCTCCTGGATAATTAACATAGCATGATTTGGTGGGGGGACTTGCCTTCCCATTCTTCGCTTCATGAACTCATCTCCTTCCACTTTCCCCCTCACTCCCTCTACTCCAGCCACCTTGGCCACCTTATTCTGCAGTCTCACCACACTCTTTACCTCCTTAGAGCTGTGTGCTGGCTGCTGCTTCTGCCAGGGACTCTTGGCATGACTAGACCCCTGATTCATTCAGGTCTCTACTCACATGTCATCTCCTCAGAGAAGCTTTCCTTCTGTCCATCCTCTCTAAAATAGCCTCACCCCCATCACTCTCTATTCCCTTATCCTGTTTTACTCTTCAACTTGGCATTGATCACTACCTCATACTGTTCTATATAGTTATCTGTTTACTTGTTTATTCTTTTCTCGCCTAGAATACAAGCTCCATGAAGGCAGAGACTCTTTAGTGTCTAGAAGAGTGATTGGCACATAGTAAATGCTCAATAAACATTTACTGAGTGAATGAATCAATAAAGGAGCAAATGACCAAAAAAGTCTCAGTTTTCTCCTTGACATAATACAAATGGAGCCAGATAGATGAAAAATACTAATTGACAATTTATAACTTAGCTGCCTGAGGAAGCTGCTTGGCCTGAAATAATTTCTTACAACACTCCTAATTAGAAAAGGTTACAACTAGAAATTATGGGACAGATGTGGAATATTCTACTTGGAGTCTGCATGGATTGGTGGAATTTGAGGACAACTGCAGTAGTTCAAGGGATGTGCAGGTATGTCAAGCAGAATGCCAGTCAATGATGGAGGGCTCCTCCCTGCAGCATCAGGACAGTGGGGCCACAGGAGTTTACAGAAAACAGAGAAGAAATCACCCAGAAGTGAACTTCCCATTCAAAGCTGCCCGCTGCCCTAGCTACCTCTCACCACCCTTGAGATGCTGGA
Source organism: Phocoena sinus (assembly GCF_008692025.1). Lineage (NCBI taxonomy): Eukaryota > Metazoa > Chordata > Mammalia > Artiodactyla > Phocoenidae > Phocoena > Phocoena sinus. The sequence continues at coordinate 8,839,674 of NC_045772.1, read as the reverse complement.
GAGCGGGAACCTGGATGTTTTAAAGCGTCAAAGTTGAAAGTGAAAAAAATCTAAGAGCCCAATAAACCTGCTTGAGATAAATAACAGAGATGAGATATGAAATAACAATAAGATGGCTACTTACTTCTTACCAATACGTTTCAAAAAAGAATGAATACATAGTAGTAAAATAGAATAGTACCGAAAATAGAATAAACTTAGGCAACTGCTTTGTGTTTGAAAAAAGGGGGGCTAGGGAAGGGAACTGGGAAGAGGGAGAGGGAGAAAAGGAGGCAAGGAGAGGGAGACAGACAAACAGAGGAGAGGGAGGGAGGGAGAAAACAGATTCTCTGAAATAAGAAATTAAACTATGTTAAGAGATCAATATCCAAAGACACTATGTAAAACACATCAAGATGTAAAGCTTGTTGGTTGAGGTAAAGGTTAAAATAAAAATAAAGCTATATACTGTTTAATTGTGAATGTTTTGGTTATAAGTGACAGAAACTCAATTTGAACAGGCCGTGGGAAAACCAGGGGCTGCAACTGGGCCTCAGATACAAATGAAGCCAAGACTGGAAAACTACCAGGACCCTCCGCCTCCCACCTCTGCTTCTCCCTGTGTAATGCCTTTATTTTCTCCTTTCGCAGGTCAACTTCTTCAATCTGAATGTAGATATTACCACAGACAGCTCCAGATTCTCATCTCACACGCTGCCACCTGAGAAGTCCCCCTCTTCATTTATTCAAATCTGAAACATCCAGGAGAATGACACTGAGTGGCCCAGCTTGAAAGTCATATACTCATCACCGTGGCCAGAGGGTGGAATGCTACTATTGGCAACCCCCATTAGAAAGACACAATGGAGTGAGGGAGGGTCAACAAGATAGAAAATGAATGAGGAAAAAGCCAATTTGAGCAATCCTCCCAAACTGAAAGGACAAGGACATACAAATCACTAGATCAACTATGCAACAGACCAGTTCCAGGGATGTTAACTTTTCCAGTCATTTAATCATTTCCTGAACACTTAAGTTTCAGGAAATGTTCTAAGTAGTGGGGGCACAGGTGAGGAAAAAAGAGACAAGGTCCCTAATGAAGATAATTTCAGATAAAAATTAATGCTCTAAAGGAAATAAAGCAGAGGGACATGCTAACATCAATTCAGGGTGCAGTCAAGGAAAGTCTTACTGAGGAAGTAACATATCAGCTGAGTCTTAAATAGCAAGAAAAAGCCAGCTGTGCAGACATAACAGGCAGAGAGCAACTGGCAGAGGGAACAGCCCAGATTCCACTGCTTCAGGAAAGCCTTCTACTGAGAGATAACAACCCCTCTTCCGCCTCGCCCTACATGTACATCAGGGCCTCGATGGTCAGGCTCTGCTTTCACACACTCTCATAGCACCTACACTTGTCTTTCAGAGTGCTTCCACAGTTTTTAACTGCCTATGTGATGTCTCTTTCTCCATTACAGTATAACATCCACGAATGCCAGAAGTGTACTTGTTCACTGAAGAGATACTTAAGAAACGTTTGTTAAATAATATGCTGAGGAAAAATCTCCTAAATGCAGGGGAGGAGTCTAGATAAATTCACAACCGAATGTCATGTAACAAGATTTGGAAATACGGTAAATTCAAAGATATTGGGCACTAAGATGCATCAGCAAGAAAGACACATACCAGACTTAAAACCAAAAAACACATATTGGGCTTCTTGTTATAAAACATCGTAATACTCCTCTCTCCGTTCCTGACCCACTGACCTGCCAAGATCTACTCTCCTTCCTATATTCCTTTCTCAGTGAGTTTTACTTCCATTCTAAGCCAGAAGTATGAACATTCACTTCCCCAGACTCAGTAATCCATGTCTGTTGATTGCACCTACTAACCATCTCCTAATTCCATGCTTTCCTCTCCATTTCTCTTAGTTCAGGCCTGTGATGTTCTAAATCATTTATTCATCTGCAGTCTCCTTTCCGATCTACCCTCCACAGCGCCTTCAGGGGTGGGGATGGGGTGGAGTGCGGAGGAAGAGGAGAAGTATCCCAAACAGTATAGCTGATCAAGTTATTTTCATAAAAAACCTTCAGTCAAGTTGGCACAGTAAGTTCATGCTTCAAAGTACACTTCTGCTCTACTCCAAATGCACAGCAATAATAGACAACACCAGTTCTGAAAAACAAGATAAAAACCTCCAAGAACCAGAAATATCAGAGAAATGAAAAAGCACTGAACAGGGCTCAAGCCATAGGGCTGCTGGGCTCTTGATCTGGAGGCCAGGAGTTCAGCCCCTCAGGTGTTAGGGAACCAGAGGTGGTCTCACTCTTTGATGTTAGGGGGTATCCATGCTTGTGAGAGAAGGCTGGAAAGAAAAGAAAAAGGAAAAGGAAAAAAAATAAACAGCCACTAATTGGTTCCTGGGCTGTAACATATTTGTAGCTGTGGGAATAGAAGGACACAATGCAGCCCTAAGGCCTGGAACTCAACTAAGCCACCCCCTGGCTCAGCAACTGAATCTGTGGCACCCTCATATCGTCACAGGGCATGACCCCTGAGCTACCTTTATAATGCTGTACTGGAGGTGGAAACTGAAAAATTAGCATAAATGGAAAAGTGAACATGGTTAGCTGGGGAAGAACCTCTCACCCAAAATAAGCCTGAAAACTAAAATTCCAAAATAGATTTTAAGAAATCTTAAGATGGCCAGGAAATGCAGCAATTAAAACATATATTCACTCCAAAAGAAATCAATGTTCTATAGGATTCTATAGGATATTCTATAAATCAATATTCTATATTATTGTAAATTTAAAAATCTAATAACAAAGATTTTAAATAAGTATTAAGACAGAACTTAAATAAATACTAAATAAAGATTAACACAGGAATCACATTCACAACAAGGAATATGAAATTATGAAACAAAACAAAAATAGGCAGAAATGAAACAAGAACAGATAGATATGAAAAGAGCCAACTTAAAATCCTAGAAATGAAAACTATAGTCACTGGGATTAAAAAGAAAAAACCCTCAATACCCAAGGCAAACTCCAAAATCTAACAGCTGAAGAGAGAATTGGTAATCAAAGAATAGTACTAAGGAACTCTTCCAAAATACAGCACAGAGAGGCAACAAGATTAAAAAGATTAACTAAAAGTCATAAGGGACAGACTGCAAGACTCCAATAGTCACTCAGAAGAAGTTTCAAAAGAAGAAGAATACAGTAATCACACACACACAAAAAAGCAATATTCAGAAAGAGCTGGGAATTTTACAGAAAAGCCATAGAATCCTCACATCAAAAATGATCTCCAAACACCAAGCAGGATAAATAAAAATAAAAATAAAACAATACCTAGAAACACTGTAGAAAACCAGAAGAACATGTAAGATAAAGAGAAACTCAAAGCTACCAATCCCTTCTTTGGGCCTACAAGAGCCCACTGGCCACTCAGTCAGCAAACATTTATTCGACACCTCCACAAACTAGGTGAAGAAACAGAGATACAACTGAAGTAATCTCAGCCCTCCAAACGCCCACAGTCCAGTGAAGGGACTGAGGTAAAATAAGTCATTACAGCAGAGCCATGCGTGCTACCACGACGTGTGGACAAAGCACTACGGATGGGTGAACTCCACAGGCAGTGGGAAAGCACTTCTGGTGCATTTTGCATGAAGCTTTACTTGAACGTGAATATACGCTGTAGGAAATAATAAAAGTAAAAATATGTCAATGGCTAATATTTTTACCTAACATTGACTTATGACTTACTATGTGCCTGACTTTCAGACATTATCTCTAATCCTCACAACCACCCTCAGAGTCTATGAAGTACATTTTACAGATGAGAAAAGAAAGTTTAGGGTGGGTAAGAAACTTTCCCAAAGTCATAAAGTTGATAAACTAGAAAATATAGATTGGCTCTATAAAAATAACAAAATATAGACTTTAATTTCTTTGACTGACTTTAGTATACAAATGCAAGCTATTTTATTTGATGAGAACCTGAGAAGAGGATGATTCTGCTGACACAGCACTGAAGTCCTAACCTGGTTACTGGCCCTTTTGTGTTTACTGTCTGCTGTCCATATGAGTACAATAAACAAAGAGCACTGTGGGAAGACTGGCTGGACGGGAACAGTTAACTTTATATAAATTCATGATTTGCTTCTTGCTACTATGATTATCAGTATGACTCTATTTGTTGAAAAGGAGCGAAAGATGATCCAAAATATTCAACTAGGTATAAAGGTTTTGTTTAAACTCACAGTAATATAACTTTTAACAATAACAGAACAGGCTTATCATGACCCAAAAGTCTATATGGTTGTTAAAGGAAATTCATTTGTTCATCAAGACTACAAAAATGTTTGTTATAGGAAATCACATTTGCTCACGGAAGCTATAAATGAACTCAGCAGCATTGTGTTAAGTAACCAGCCTCTCGATAGATCAGCACACCTACATTGCATTAATTAGTCAAGCCACCAACATCTAGCAGGTCAGTTCAATGGTTAGAGAATTCTGACTACTGCTGTCTGACAGCTGTAGAAAAAAATTAAGTCCGTGCCCTTTGAAGCTAGAGTTTTTTCCACAGTGTTCAGTCACTACATCACACTGCCTAGGAACTGTTGCTTCCCACTCTCCACATCCAGTCCCTTCTGTAAGAGAAGTAATACCTCCAAATTTTAGTTTTTTGACTTTTAGAGCCTTAACACAGCTAACCAAGATCTAAAATAATATTTTTACTTTGAAATGTTTTCTTTTTCTTGAACTTTCTCTTTCCAGGTATCTTGTCTCTATTCAATTTATTCCAGTCGCCTTGAAAAGAAAATCCCTATCATTCCTTTTTTCTCCTACTTGCCCAGGCTTCCTCTTTCTCTAAGCCTAAATACCTGAGTTTTTCTCTCCTTCTACGAGTACCTGAACTCAAAAAACAAACTCCCTCTCAAAAAAAGTTGATTTTAATCATTTATAAGCTAGTGTAAATATAAACAAATGTATTACATATTCCAGAAAATTTACCTTTCACATTTTAATTTCTTAACTATGGCTTAAAAGGCTTTGCTCTTACCCCAAGACATTACGACTTCAGTGAGCAAATGGGTAGGTGAATGGTAAGGGTTCGTCCTCGAGTTTTGGAAGACACACAGAGAAGCAGCCTATACAAAATCAGCCATCAACATAAATGTGAACTGTCTAATTTCCTAAATTAGATGACTGATAATGACAGCAGAAAACTAAAATGGCAGTAATGTCATCAAGGCATGCTACTTCTAGTAAAATAGCTTAACGTAACTTTTTAACAACACTGAAAATTTCTTTTTTAAAATGTACCTTTTAAAAATCTACCTTTAGTTTAAATATATGTGTATAAAATATATTTACTTTATATAAATGTAAAATGGCCCATTTAAGTGAAATTAACCACAATTTCATGACTTACCTAATTGAGAATAAAACAGTACATAAAGTTAAAAATATGCATTTCTGAGAATCTGAATTGGTTTTATAAAAAGAATACTATAATTTGTTTAAATAAATTGTTTAGTAGTATGAAACATTCAACCAGGTATTTTTCAGACAATTTTAATTAAGTTCATTCTGGTAGTTCAATGAAACTATTAGGATATTTTTAAGAACTCCTTAAAAATTAAGAGAGGCTGTGTAGCATAATAATAGAATAGAACTAAACAGTATTAGGATATATATGTTTTAATCATGTTCAGCCATTAATTAGCTGTGCAACCTTACCTAAAAAACTTAATCTGAGTGTTAACTCATCAACTCTGTAAGAAAGATAAGACATATCCTACGTTCCTCATAAGATGTTGTAAGGATCAAATGAGATACCATACATGGAAATGCTCTATTATTAAAATCTAAAAATGCTCAAACAACTAGATTACCATACAGGAAAGAAAGAACTTTACCTCACAATATACCTCCAGTATTTCAGGTGAAATATCTCGAAATATAAAGTAATGTGTCTAACTGTTAACCTTAAAAAGAACTACAATAAGTATAATACAGTGTCCCAAAAGTCTGAAAACATAGGGAAAATCATGTATTTATTGTAAATTTTTTGAGATTATTCATTGCTTTAAATTTACTTCACCTGAAAAGCTGTCTGGAAGTTGAAGAAAAACATATTGAAAACATTATTTGAAAATGTTAACTAATGTACTATTTGAAAATAAATTTCTCCTGTTTCCCAACTACTGACTTGTTTTCTGAATTTTTTCCCTTGTAGTATCACTATTATTAATTATTGATCATGTTCTATATGATAGGCACTGTTACAATGTTGGAGATGGAGCATGGACGAAGCAGACATAAAATGTTCCTGCACTCATGAAACTTACTTTCTGGTAGGAGGAGACAGACAATAAACAAATAATAAGATAAATCATACCCTACGTCAGATAAGAAATACTATGAAGAGAAAGGAAACAGAGAAGGTGGCTAGGGCATATCAGTACAAAGAACGGGTGGGGCTGCTTTTTTATAAATAAGGTACATCTAGAAGGCCGCACTAACAAGATGACTTTTTGAGCAGAGATCCGGAGGATGCAGAAAGCACTGCAGGTATCTGGGGACTCCAGGCAAAGGGAAGAGCAAGTGTAAAGACCAATGGAGAAAAAAAAGACTTTCTTCTATAATATTTTCTACTTTTATCTTTTCTGTATCTCTTCTTGATAACCTGTTTCTAGGGTAGGATCCAGCTGTTGATTACTTGGATCACTACAATTTCTCTTCGATTAATTTCCCATTACAGACTTCACTCTCTGCTTTTTTTCTTCTTGGACTGAACAAAATCATTCTTACTGATTAGTTTTTCAATGATCACATTCCTTTCTTCAAGTCTCTTATTATTTTTATGATTTCCATTAGTAAAAATTTATTGATTATCTATTATGTGCCAAGGCTTGATGGTAAAAAGATGATTAACATATGGTATACACCTTCAGAATTTAGCTAAGGAGAGACAATTGTTGACAATTCAGTTCTAACTTGCTTTTTTTTTTCCTCTCTCTCTTGATGCTAACAAATCATCAAGAGTATTTATAAAGTCCAACACAGCACAGTTGTACTTCTTTAATCCTAAGCTCAACCATTAGGGAATCTGAAAGACCTTTATGATAGTGTATTCAAACATACCCATATATACCATACCTGTACATATAAAAGGTATAAATGAATAAATAGGTTTTTCTGTATATTTATAATTGCATGCTTATCTATTTTATGCTCAAAATAGCTCATAAACTCTTTAAAGCAGAGGCTGACCCTTTCTTTCTACTTAAAAAGAAATTATCATAGTGCTCTGCTCAGTACAGTGATAAAGTAGCTGTTCTGTAAAGTACAAAAATGATTATATTTCATTCACTATTATCCAAAAAATTATGCCTTTTTACAACCTAACTCTTGGGCATGGAAAATTTTAATTAATATTTAATTTTCATAATAAATTTAACCCTAACGGAAGTTGATGTCTTTACAATTTCTGGATTAAGAAGCGTAGCATGCTCAAAACCCAAGAAGACATTCTCCAATTTCATCATTAAGCCTCAAACCTGACCTAAAAAAACACATAAAAAAAGAGAGGTTGGATACACACCATGGCCAAGTGGGATTTATGCTAAGAATGCAAGGTTGGTTCACCTATGAAGATCAATGTAATACACCAAGGAATAGAATAAATGGGGAAAAACACATAACATCAACAGATGCAGAAAAGGCATCTGACAAAAAGTCAGCACGCTATCGTGATAAGGACACTCAGCAAACTAGGAATAGGAGAGAACTCTGTCAACCTGATAAAAGGTATCTATGAAAAACCCATCCCTGACATCATACTTAATGGTGAGAGACTGAATGCTCTTAAGATCAGGAACAAGACAAGGATGTCTGTTCTAACCACTTCTATTCAACATTGTACAGGAGGTTTTAGCCAGGACAACTAAGCAAGAAAAAGAAATAATATTCATCCAGATTGGAAAGGAAGAAGTAAAAGTATCTCTATTTGCAGATGACATAATCTGGTATGTAGGAAATCCAAAGGAATCTAAACAAACAAACAAAAAAAACTATTACAGCTAATAATTATTACAGAAAATATTACAGCAAAGTAGTAGAATACAAGATCAATATATAAAACTCAGATGACCAGTTGAATTTCTATACATCAGCAATGAAAAATATGAAAATGAAATTAAGAAAACAATTTCATTTATAGTAGTACCAAAAAAAGAAAAAAAAACTTAGGAATAAATTTAACAAAAGAAGTATAAAACTTGTACAATGAATACTACAAAACACTTATGAAAGATGACTTAAATAAAAGGAAAGATTTCTTATGTTCACAGATTTGAGGAAATAATATTATTTAGATGGCAATATTCCTGAAATTGATCTACAGATTCAATGCAATCTCGAAAAATTCTAGCTGCCTTTTTTGCAGAAATTGATAAGCTGATGCTAAACTTGATATGGAAATGCAAGGCACCCAGAACAGCCAAAACAATATTGAAAAAGAACAAAGCTGAAGTTGCAAATAAAGTCACTTTCCTTTATTTCAAAACTTACTACAAAGCTACAATAATAAAAATAGTGTGGCACAGGCATAAGACTAGACATATACATCAATGGAATGAATTAAGAGTACAGAAATCAGCCCATATATCTATGGTTGATTTCTGTAAAGGTGCCAATATAATTCAATGGGGGAAAGAACAGATTTTTCAACAAACAGTAGTGGAACAACTGGATATCTGCATGCAAAAGAATGAGGTTGGACCTCTACCTTACACCATATGTAAAAATTAATTCAAAATGGACCCAAGATAAATGTAATAGCTAAAACTACAAAACTCTTAGAAGAAAACATAGGTGTAAATCCTTATGACTTTAGACTAGGCAATGAGTTCTTACATATGACACGTAAAGCACAAGCAAACAAAGGAAAAACAGATAAAATGGACTTCTTCAAAATTTAATCAAGAAAGTAAAAAGACAACCTATATAGAATGGGAGAAGATATCTGCAAATCACCTATCTGATAAGGGTCTTGTATCCAGAATATATAAAGAACTTCAAAATTAAAAAAAACAACAACACAAAACAGTTAAAAATGGACAAAGGATTTGAATAGACATTTCTCCAAAGATGACATATAAATGGCCAAACAAGTTCATGAAAAGATGTTCAACATAATTAGTCTGTAGGGAACCATAAATCAAAACCAGAATAAGATACTAATTCACATCTGGTAAAATGGCTATAATAAAAAAAAAAAAAAGATGGACAATAACAGGATTAGCAAGGATGTGAAGAAACAGCAATCCTCCTACACTGCTGGTGGGAACGTAAAATGGTACAGTTGCTAAGGAAAACAGTTTAGTGGTTCCTCAAAAAGCTAAACATTGACTTAACATATGACCCAGCAATTCCACTCCTAAGTATACCCCCAAAGGAACTGAAAGCAGGGACTCAAACTGATACTTGTACACTAACGTTCACTGCAGCATTATTCACAATAGCCAAAAGGTGAAACCAACCCAAGAACCCATCAACAGAATAGATAAACAAAATGTAGTAAGTACATACAAAGGAATGTTATTCAGCTATAAAAAGAATGAAGTTCTGATACATCCTCTAACATGGCTGAACCTAGAGGACTTTATGGTAAGTTAAATAAGTCAGTCACAAAATGACAAATACTACATGATGCCACTTATATCTGGTACCCAGAACAGGCAAATTTATAGAGACAGGAAGTAGATTAGATCAAGCCGCGTAGTTACTGCTTGATGGTTACAGAGCTCCTGTCTGGGGTGATGAAAAAGTTTTGGCAATAAACAGTGGTAATGGTTGTGCCACAGTGTGAATGTAATGAATGTGACTGAACTGTACACTTAAAATGGCAATTTTTATGTTATGTTTATTTTATCATAATTTTTAAAATAATACACCAAAACCCATAGGATTGTGCACTTTAAATGGGTGAACTGTATGATATATGAATTACATCTCAATAAAGCTTCTTTTTTTTTTTTAAGTGAAGGAAAAAAAAGAAGAAATGAGGGCTTCCCTGATGGCGCAGTGGTTGAGAGTCCGCCTGCCGATGAAGGGGACAGGGGTTCGTGGCCCGGTCCGGGAGGATCCCACATGCTGTGGAGCGGCTGGGCCCATGAGCCATGGCCGCTGAGCCTGCGCGTCCAGAGCCTGTGCTCTGCGACAGGAGAGGCCGCAACAGTGAGAGGCCCGCGTACCGCAAAAAAAAAAAAAAAAAAAAAAAAGGAGAAGAAGAAGAAGAAATGAGCTCTCGAGCTGTAAAAAGAATCTTATGGAAGAATCTTAAATGCATATTGCTAAGTGAAAGAAACCGTTCTGAAAAAGCTATGTACGGAATGATTCCAACTATATAACAGTCTGGAAAAGGCAAAACTATAAAAACAATAAAAAGATCAGTGGTTGCCAAGGGTTCAGGGCAGGGGAGAAAGGATGGATAGGTGGGGCACAGGGCACTTTCAAGGCAGTGAAACTGCTCTGCATGATACTGGAATGGTAGACACACACACTGCATTTTTCAAGACCCATAGAACTGCAGAACACAAAGCGTGAACCCTTTGTGTAAACTAAGGACTTTAGTTAATAATAATGTATCAATACTGGTTTAATTGTAACAAATGTACCACACTAATGCAAGATATTAATAGGAGAAACCATGTGTGGGTGGGGAAGGGTATGTAGGAACTCTGTACTTTCTGCATAATTTTTCTGTAAACCTAAAACTGCTCTAAAAAAGACTATTTTAAAAATGTATACTTAACACAGAGATTGCACTGAATTTTATCCTCTTCTCATAATTCATAAGACTATTCACTTTAACAAACTATAATTTTACATTAGATGGGGAGGAAGTGCTGATTCTTTTACCATTGCAGAATATCAGGCACTACTGAATCTTCTCAGTTCAGTATCCTGTACAGCCTTTCCCTACTTCTCCTCTTCCATCCCCAACAAAATTACTTAATGACCTAAATTTCCATATTCGTAAAACTACTTCCTTCGTAGTTTTTGAAGATTCCATAGTCTTTAGAAACACTTTCTTACATTTATGACTAAATTCCAGTCTAATTATAATTACAGTGACATTATTATATCAAATTATCATGCCTCCTATTTTATTCATTCTGTTCTTTCTTTTTCATATTGCCACCTTGGTTTTATTTGGTCTCATTATAAAATGTTTTTTAAAAATACAAGTTTATATAAAACAAAATAAAAATCATCTCTAATACTACCAGTACCACTTGCTAACCTCTTATCTTATATACATAAACATAATTTTTTAAACAAAATTGGACCATTTTGTATATTCACTCTCTTTCTTTCATTTATTCTCTCACTCAACCAATGTCGATGGCTCCTCTCCTGCCAAGACCCAGCAATGGGCAAGGTAGACAGAGTCCCTGCCCTCATGGAGCTGACGTCTTTTGGGGAAAAATAGGCAAACATATTTGCACTCCTCACAACCATCCTATGAGACAGATACTGTTGTTATCCCAATTTACAGAGAGCTAAACTGAGGCCTCAAGTAATCTAGTAAATTGCCTGAGGATACACAGCTAGGCAGTAGCAGAGTCAGGATTCAACCCCAGGTTGAATGACAACACTATTTGATGACAGACTCTGAAGCTTTTAACTTATAAAAGAGATACATATCTTAGTATGATATACTGATCTTTACAAAATGGTACTGGGGGTAAAGGTTGGATTAGCTCCCCAAAATAACATATTAACTCCAAGGACATAGTTCCTTGACTTCAATCATGAAGTTTGTTCACGGAAAATTATTCATTACTATTTTTGCTATACTTAAATTTAGTAGGACCTCAAGTCCAACTTTTTAACTTTTTTGGTGTATTTGTTTTATTCTTTTTCACTTTATTTTTAAATTCAATTTATTTAGACAAAAACAAATCAGTTCACCCATTTCTCCCCACCCAAACCTCCACCTCTGACAACCACTAATCTGTTCTCTCTATGAGCTTTTTTTTAACTCTACATATAAGAGAAATCATACAGTATTTGCCTTTCTCTGTCTGACTTATTTCACTTTGCATAATGCCCTCGAGGTCCGAAAGAATGAAATCTTGCCTTGTGCAGCAACATGGATGGACCTCGAGGGCATTATGCTAAGTGAAATAAGTCAGACAGAAAGACAAATACCATACGATCTCTCTTATATGGTCATCATCTATAAGACATCATTTTATCAGATACCTAAGTGTGTTAGTTTCACACATCCTTTTGAAAAACAAAATATTGTTCTCTAAGGCACTCAAGAGTCAACACAAAGGATTAAACTGAAAACCATAACTGTCCTAGAGGAAAGGCAGCTAGTATATTTAAGAACAACTTTCCCCCAGCTCCTGCTTTAAAATGATCCCCTCCCAAACTCTTAATCTTTACTGGCACAATGTATAAACTTCAACGGGTACCTTGATCTTTTCCAGCTTCATCTATGTGTTGAAAATCTTTTAGTGTTTGAAGGTTATGGAACCCCTCTCTGCAATGCTGAATAACTTTCTTTGATCCATTCTTGATGAGATAATCCATTAGGGTAAGGGATTTATACACATGGCGCCAGTTCTTCCCATGGTCATTGAGTCTCTGCCATAACATACTCATAATCTCTGAGAGAGAAACTGTGTTGAAAGTCAGGTCACTGATATCTAACATCAGAGAACTAGAAGGACCCCAAGGGTCATTAGAAGTTGCTTCCCTGACTTTTATTTCCGCATCTGAGTAATTTTTCACAAAGTTTTTTACTTGCCTCCTGAATGCCATAGGTAAGACAAATTTGAAGGTGAGATGGGGGTTGAGAGCCATGGACTAGGAGTTTATGTGATTGGTTTATAAAACCTTTGAGAGGTAGTTGGTCCCCAGGTCTGCCGCTCCCAAATACAAATGATTAATCTCCACCTTGACAAGGTATCAATTTCCTGCAAAGGAAGGCACAAACAATATGTAAGTTAAATCTTTTTTTAAATGTCTACAGAAGATCAATTCAGTCTGAAAAAGCTAGCTTTAGTTTCCAAATCAGTGCCTCACTTACATCAGCCAGAATTGAGGGTACCATATACACACGTTCCTAGGATTGATATGGGAAAATCTCTCACAAGGGATTGGCCTATGTTTTTTAAAGAAATATAGGTGGTCTTTCTAGACCTAAAAGTTTCCATTGAAAGTATCACTGAACCTCTTTGGCCAGAAATAAAATTATTATAAAGCATTACATGGACAGTGGACAAGTTACTATAAGAAAATGTAACTTGCACTGTGACATCTCTTGCTTAAGATTTGTTGTTATGTATAAAAATATTATGTCCTGAGAGTAATTAAGTGAAAACTGAGTCTTAGAATCATCAACTGACCCTATGGTTGTATCCTTTTTAGAACTTACAAGTCATTAGAATCAGATCGAAATATGGTCTGTTTTCTTGTTAATCTAAAAGAGGGGAGGGTCATCAACTATTAAGACAAGTAATTGTCCTTAGTGGACTCCACAGCTAACTCATGGCACCCTAAACCAATATTTTAGTCCTCGTAAGGCTGGTAACTTTAAGGAAAAGGTTAAATTACTTTCTTTACTCAGCTGTAGAAAAAGATGCCCTGATGAGCATCCAGACCCATCGAAGCCTCAACAATCTATAATCAGATTTTACTAGAGACACTGCACACATACAAAAGAAAAATGTTAAAATCCATAACAAATTTGTCTGTTATTTTTAGTTGTGTTTCTCTTCCTTGACCTTCTCAATTCCTAGCTCAGGCTTGATTAATTTCTGTGTATGTATTTAAGGAAGACATAAATTTTCAGAAGCATCCTAAATAAACTATCACTTCTTTTTTAAAAAATAAGAGAAGGGGATAAGTAATCTTTTTTGGTAAAGTCCAACACATCCTCAAATAAACAAGATAGAAAATCTATCTGTTTAAGATTTCTCCAAAAGAGACTATCATCAACCTTAGGAAGAAAAAGAGGACTTGTGTGTTTTTACAATTTTCTGATTTTCTCTCTTGTTTGCACTTCAAACACAGACATTTTTATCTGACTCAATCCTGCAGTGAAAACTCGATTTATAATGTGTTTCAATAAGCTATTAAAATTTTCGGTCACAAGGGTTTTCTTTTTCTATTGTCCTTTTCTCCCCCTCTACCAAGCTCACTCAATGCCGAGATACACAGTGACACTGGCTTAGAGCAACGAATATTGATCTGTTTCTTCACAAGTCTATTAAAAAAAAAACAAAAAACAAAACCCTGTTAGAATCATAACTTGCTGGAATTAAACAACAGTTTTTAAAACCCTCTTTTTCTTTTCTGGATAACTACCTATCCAGAAAATATATCCATACATATACCTATGTCTATTTTGGAGGGACAAAATAATTTTTAGGTTTTCCTCTATTCTCTAACCCTCATTTTAAAATTTTTAAAAATGTTTTCATAAACGAACTTTCTGCCCAGGAAAACTATCTACATAATAGCTTTCCATCCAATAGAGTAGTTTAAAATGGATGTGCTGGACATCATACCAAAATTAAACATATTCCTAACCATTAGAAAAACCACAAGGAAAAATGTCTGGATAAGTGAATTAATATCATTTACTAACGTACAGTACTTTGTGACATGAACACAGAATAGGTAAGACACCATTCTACTAATGAAATCTTTTCAAGCTAACAAGGAGTTCAATAAATTGGTGTTAGTTGTAAATTATATGTTGTTTTACTATGTGTTTTAGACACCTGACTATATGCAAATGCTCAGTCCTTCAAAATTTTGAGATTATATCAATAAATACAGTGATGTGACATCTCAGACAAAAGTAGTGCCCAAGAGGGTAAATTTTCACACCTGAATTTTGGTTGTCTGGCTACCCAAATCCCTGTAATATTTAGAAATGGAGAGAAGTAAGATATTTCATGTCATAAACCTGGGTTGCCCCCTCTGACAGGCCTTCACCCACCACACTTACTACTTAGGTCTACCCATCATGCTCTTTTCAGCACCCAGTTTACTTCCTTCATGACACTTATCAGGATGCATAGTTATGTGTTTGTTATTTTCTCTTGGCTTTCTTCACCACCAAACTGGAAATTCCTTGAGAGCAGGGACCATGACTGTCTTATTTACCAGTGTAATCCTACTGTGTAAACAGGTACCTAGCACATAGCAGGCACTCAAGAAACAGGTCATTAAGTGAATGACCAAGTGGTGGAATGATACTGCTTTGGGATAAACCTGAATTGATTCTACAGCTTTTAATTATAAACATGACACTTAAAATATATAATCTAGCTCTTATAATTGTCAAGTAAAACTCTAGAGTTTTGAGCAAACATTTTCAAATCAATCAACAAGTATTTCTTGAGTACCTACCATTTATATGGCTTTGCGGAGGATATAAGAAATATAAAACATGCTCCTTACATTCAAAAACATCATTTAGTTAAGGAGCTTTCTCGCTTAAATGATTCTAAAATAAACAAATGACGAGGTATAAAAAGATCTCTTAATTTTCTTATTACATTTACCCACTTCCACAATTCTTTGGCAAAGGCTGTTTTCTCCCCCAACTTTACCTGAATCGTAACAGGAGAGCATTTAAGTTGTCAAGTGACATTAAAATATGGGTCCACAATCTCTTATCTGAATCTTTTGAGGCCAAATGAGTCATGGAATTCAAACTCAATTTTGGGGGGGTAACTTTTGAAGGGTAATGCCATGCCTACAACCATATATTACATGATACCCACAGTGAGATGTGGGGTAAATTAAGCAAGGTCTGAACAATCAAACAGATTAACATGACTGCAAAAATAATTTGCAAATATTTGGAATAAGTAAAGACAAATGGCTGTTTCAGTTCAGGTCTTGTGGCCAGATAAGTTAGGGGAAAAAACTGGTTTTCAAAACTTTCTGGATGTCAGAATTGAGAATAAAAGATTGCGGAGCTAAACTGACGTTTTCCAAAGATTTAGGACAACAATGACAACAGCATCTAACAGGCTGAGTACCAAGACGCATCTCTGGAAAGACACATTTAGGGTAGTGCTATGAGGACAGCACAGCTCTTGTGTTTATACAGGTTCTGCCTGTAGGCATGAGATCAACTCAGGAGAAAATAAGCTCTGGCCAAGATCATTATAGAAGAAGGATTACAGAGAATACCTCAGCATTAGAAGGTGTTGCTGTTTTGATGGAAAGAACATTGCAAGAGTCAGATAAACTAACTTGAGTCCCTCCTGTGTGTTCATTAAATCACTCAACTATTAATTTTCCAGAATTTACCATGTGACAGACTTCACTTCCAAGAAATGGAGAAACAGGTGCACAAGACACAGTCCCCACCCTCTGGCGTAAATGGCTACTCTTTACTGAATGCTCACAACGTGTTCACACCTAGGCACTCAGTACCTCATCTCATTACTTTAATTAGGATTCCAGAGGCACGGATTTGAGGTCCTGTCCTGCTATTTCCTAATTAGGGCTTAAGGACTACTCTGAGCCTCAATTTCCCCATCTGCAGCATAAGCAGTAATCACCTAGGGAAGGCTGCTGAGGGGAAGACATGAGAGTCCTGTAAAGAACTTCTAACGTGAAGGGCAGAGGGAGAATCAACTGCCTGTAGCCAGGGTCGCTCCTCGGCATTCGCTTCATTCATTCCACAATCTTTTCAGAACGACCACTGTGCTCCAGGCAGGCCCTGTGGAGGGCACTGGGTCACACAGACGACTCAGCCCAGCGACTGCCCTCAGAGAATTTACTGCGAGTAAATTTACTGCGAGGCTGGGCCTTGGAGAAGCTTCTAGAAGAAGCGAGTGACGTGATGGCGTCACACAATAATGACCTACCCTCACGCAGACCTGCGGGCCTCGTCGCCCTCCCGCCTGCCTCCGGCCAGAGCAGGGAAGCAGCACGGGATGGGCAGCGGGATAGCACCCCTCCAGTGCCCTCCAGGCCCCGTCCCTCCCCACCCCCACACTAGCGGCTCCTACCTGAGGAGAACGTCCAGCCGCCGGGTTCCGGGCTTTTCCCTCCGCAACCCAAGCCCCGCCTCCTCCAACCGGGCCAGAGCGCCCACGCCCGTTCCCACTTCCGCTTCCTCACTTCCGACCCCTCGCTTCCGGCCTTTCCCAGAGCCAAAGTCTGCTGCTCCCAGGGCTTCGAAGGAGAGGGATCTCGAGGGTATCCCGCGGCTTGAAGGCAAATGTCTTCATTTCATGATCTGCTGGGCTGTGGCACTGCCCTAATCCTTCATTCAAATAACAAATTTTACAATTTGTATTACTAGTGTAATTTTAACTGACGGGAAACACCGTCCACAGCTGATTTTCATCTCAAAGGACAAAGAATGTCATCTCTAGCAGTAGATTACTAGAGATGAAAAGTGTGTGTGATGGGCAGTGACAGAGTGCCGCCGATGAGGGCCTTAGGTACCACTGATGGGTAGTCCTTGAAATATTCGACTGACCTTCACTGGGCACCTACTATGTGTCAGGCACCCCCGAAAGCAGCAAGGACTCAGGACAGAGTTCGATGCTGGGTGAGTTTCGAGGCTAGTGGAGGTGACAGGCATCATCCCAGAAGATTGCGACAAGATGTGTATAGCATAATGGGAGAAGAGAGAGCATCTAATTCTACCAAGGAGTATTTGAGGGCCGGTTTCAGAGAACAGTTTACATCTGAATTGAATCTTAAAGGATGACAGGAGTTCTCTAAATAGGCAAAGTAGAGGAAGCCATTAGAGGCAAAGGGCACATCATAAGTAACGGCTTGACAGCTGAGAGAGCCTATTATCTTGGTAAAACTACAAGCACTGTAGTTACCATGGCTGTCACAGACTATTAGTGAAAGAGCACAGGGAGATGAAGTGCCAGAGGAAATTCAGATCATGAAGAACCTTGTCTGTACAACCAGGTGATTTTATCCAGTAGGCATTGAAAATGTAATCAAACCCATGTTTTAAAGAACCGTGGTGGCTGAGTGGAATACTGACTGGAATGGAAGGAAAGAGATTTAGAGAATAGGAAAATGCTTAGTAAATGAAAGTTACCTTTGTTTTTGGTTCCTACTGCTTCAATCGTAATTATTATAATAACAGCCTGCATTATTGATACCGACATGTAGATAGGTAAGTGTAATACAAAATGATGGGAGATACGGGGCTTCCCTGGTGGTTCAGTGGTTGGGAGTCCGCCTGCCAATGCAGGGGACACGGGTTCGAACCCTGGTCTGGGTAGATCCCACATGCCGTGGAGCAACTAAGCCCATGAGCCACAACTACTGAGCCTGCGTGCTACAACTACTGAAACCTGCACACCTAGAGCCAGTGCCCAACAACAAGAGAAGCCACCGCAATGAGAAGCCTGTACACCACAACGAAGAGTAGCCCCCACTCGCCACAACTAGAGAAAGCCCGCGCACAGCAACGAAGACCCAGCACAGCCAAAAATAAATAAATAATATTTTTAAAAGATAGGAGATATGAAAGAAGTTGGTACATTATAACCAACTTAGCTGGCTGTAATACAGAGTGGTGGGGGTAGGAGCCAGAGGGAAATTGAAAAGATGGCCTGGAAATGGGTGGTTCAGGACCTTGAATGCCATGGTAAGGTGTTGGACTTACAAAGGAGTGAGGAATAAACCAAAAGTATTTTTTACCTAGAGTTATAGTTTATGAAGACTTTTTATATGCATATCTTATGTAAATTTCAAAGGAAGTCTGAAATGTAGGTGTTATTATCCCATTTTACAGATAATAGTGCTAAGTTTGAGGCACATGCCATCGTTCTACATTAGAGCCAGGCACTATTCTGAGCCATGAGAATATAAGGAAGTTATAAACTAATAGTCTAATAAACAGGAATACGTCAGTAAATGTGACAAATTACCATGATAAAGGCAAGTATAGATTGCTATGGGAGTCAAAAAGGAATTTGTCCAAACCACACAGTTAGGGAAGGCTTCCTGGAGGAAGTGAACCTGAGCTGAGTTTGCAGGAACAAATAGGTTATATGACTTCCCCAGTAATATTCAACTAGCAAGGATTTAACTGGAACTTGAACCCAGATCTCCTGCATGCAATCCTATGCTCTTTCCCCTACGCTGAGAACCAAGCAACCTTTGTCCTTGATGTTGAGGTTCATTGACCTTCTCAGTCACAAGTCTACCTGTTATATTTTGAGAAGGTCGGAGACCCCAATTTTTTCTTTTTAAACCCATTCATTTTCTCCTTTTAGAACAAATCTCCCGGTATGTTCAGAAAAATAGATTGGAAGCAGGAACAGAGGGATTGGAAATAGAATAGAAGTTTATAATAGTTCTGGCAATAAGTGATGAAAGCCGTAACCAAAGCAGAAGTCATGGGCCTGGTGCCATACTCCACTCTGCTCATTCTTCTCTGACACGCGGACTTTTGCATATGACGTTAAAGCGTAGTATTTACTGGACTTGGCTCCAGATACATGTGGGAGTGAGGGAGAAGAAGGAGTCTACAGTGACTCTCAAGTTTCTGTTTCGTGTGAATGGTTGTCGCTAGTTCACCTAGATATGTACACGGTCTGAGGAACAGATTTGGCAGGAAAGATGTTGAATTCTGTTTTGGACATTTTGAATGCGAGGTGTCTGGGGGCGACCATGGGAAGATGCCCAGGAGACAGCTGAGTAGAAATAACAGGAATAAAGGAGAAGGTTCTGGGCTGGGCTCACAGACTTGAGAGTAGCCAGCATATAGGAGTTGATTGAAGGGGCAGATGGAAAAAAGAGAACAGAGCAAACTCACAGACAGTGGTCCCCATGCAGGTGGAGAGGCCAGTAACAGTGACGGAGTGGATCAGGCAGGCTAATGGCTCACGTGCTACCAACCTATGGATTTAACTCCACTAAAGAAACATTGTGTAAAGACATTCTTCTTGTCTGCTTTCCTCCATTTGGGGGCACCATAATTTAGTTGCAATACTGTAGCATCCACCAAATACAGACATCATTTTACCACGATAACTTGGTGTGGGTTTGTTTTGTTTTGTTTTTTTCCTGAACTCAGAGTTCTATAAAAGTGAACAAAGCTTTCTTCACTTGGTTTCCAGGACATCGCTCCTTTTCATCTCCTTAGCAGTTTTCCTCTTATTTCTCTGACCTCTCGACTTTGGAGGAGTTGGCTCTCTGTCTGTATTCATTTCCAGGGTGTTTTTATCCAGTCTCATAGTTTTCAACACCCTTCCATCTCTCAACAACAGTCAAGGTTTCATCGCCAGCCCTAACCTCTCTCGACCTCCAGACTCATATGTCTAACTCCCTTGTCGGCCCCACTGGCATGTCTCATAGACATCTCAAATTTAATATGTCCGAAATCTAACTCCTGATCTGGAATTCCAGACCTGCTACCCCACAGTCTCTCCTGTGTCAGGAAATGACACATCCTTGCTGCTAGTTTCTCGGGCCACGAACCTTGGGGTCACCGCTGACGTATCTCTTTGTCTCTCACACTGCACATCGTGTCCGTGAGTGCACCTGTGCCACAGGGTGGCTACCAAGTCTGGGTTACGTGTGCTCCATAGATAATAAATGGTTTATCAATGCCACATTTCTAATACACATAAAATAATAATAATATCTATGGCTCCAGACTTTATGGTCACCCTGTATATTCAGAATTCAATCACTCTCCAAGATCTGTCCTAAGTCACCGTCATCTCTTGCCAGGATCGTTGCAGTAGCCTCCCACCTGCTCTCTCTGCTTTTTCTCTTGCTTTCTTACTGTACAATCTATTATCAACACAGTGATCAGCATGAGACTTGAAAAAATTAAAACACAAGTCAGATCATATCATTCTCTAGTTCAGAATCTTCCATTGGCTCCCATCTCACTCAAGAATAAAAATCCAAAGACCTTGCAACAGCCAGTGAGGCCCTACGTGTTTCGGCCCCTGCTCCCTCTCTGACGTCCATCTCGACTCCTCGCCACCTCACTCACTGCATCAAGCTTGCTTCCACCTTCAGGCTTTGCCCCTGCGAGTCTCAATACCTACAAAAGCTGTTTCCCCAAAGAACCATCAGGCCGGATCCCTCACTTTGTTCTGGACTTTGCTCAAATATCCTTTGATCTCCTAATGAAATCACAACCCCTGCTTCAGTCACACTGTCTATGACTCTTGCTCCATTTTATAATTCCCTGTGGCAGTACAGCCATCTGATGTATGTATTATTCCTTCCTCTACCAGAATGTGAGATCCAGGAGGTCAGGGACTATGTTTTGTTCACTGATGCATTCCCAGTACCTGGAACAGGCCTAACGAGGAGTAGGTGTTCAAACATTATCTATTGAATGACTAAAAAGAGAATGTCTGAATCCATACTATTAGATGAAAAGTACACATTTTACCACATTTTACTTAAACATAATTATAAATAAGAAGTTCTGATAGTAACAATGACCTGTCAAAAGGAATTGCTGGAAAATTTTAAACAAGTATGGTTTTAAATGAAAATTTCTCCATGGTGGGTAAGTCCAGATTTCATATATGTCTTAATCCTCCTGATTTTGCTTATATTTTTATGAGCGTCCTGTGATGGTGAGGACTGAGTTGCTGGCATCTTACATGAGGGTTTTTATTCTCAGTTTCTGCCTTTGCACCAGTTCAGTTACAGAACTGCTATGAAATTAACCACTAAGGGGGCCTTGCTTCCCACCCAATATGCTCTGTAACATGTCTGCAGATCATTACTACCAAAATAACTTCTCTGTGAGATCTTCCTGTTCTGCCCTCGGTGCCATACTTGGAGGGGAAAGGGTTGTATTCTGCTCCCTGGGGGCATTGCCCTGTGGGAAAGCAGCTTCCTCGCTGGGCCCGTGCTCAGAACACCATGGCACTTCCTGTACAGCCCTAGTCAACAGTCCCCTTCCTTCCCACTTCAAAGCCACTGGCTCGGGATAAGGACTGTGGCCAGAGGATTTCAGTGTTTGAAAACTAGCGATGGAGCTGTCGGGTGATCCCACCAAGAAGGCCCTTAGAATCTGGAGACTGAAGAACACTGAGGCCAACATGGAGATGCTGTTTTAAAATCGTTGTTATCTTGAAAAGTCTGTCTTTATAACATGTGGAAGTAGTGGGGACCCTATTCAGATGCAATTTGGATTTAAGAACATTTGACAAACTTGCATTAATAAAAAGAAAGTTCTTTATTACAGACATAAGAGGAGCAAATTCCTTCCTTTAAGTCATTTGACCAATCATTTACTGAGCACCCACTATGACCAAGTACTCTAGTGACTCCACACCAGATTCTTTTCTATTTCAATAAAAATGTTGAGTGATCATAACCAAAGAGAAATTCGCCCCCAAAAAAGGAAATCTTGAGCAAGGTTTAGGTATAAAGGGGCAAAGAGATAGAAAAGAATACCATTTCACAATGGAGAATAAGTTTAAATCGGAGACTCCCAAGTTGTCTTATCTGATACCCTCCTTCTTAGCCTTTAAGGGTTTCACACTGGGAACATCTTGTCAGCCAGTATTTCCCTCTTTATCTTGGGTCTGGTCACCCAACGCTGAACGGTGCCACTTAGCAAGTAGCAATGTCTCTAATTTTGTGCAAAATATGCAACATTGGCAATCTGTTTTCTAACAAAGGCAAAGACAGAGGAAGAGGCCTTCGCAAGTTACACTTGGTATGGGAGGAAGGAGCTTAAAGAAGAGAGCTGGCTATAAATTTGAAGGTAAGAGCTAAGGAAGTTGAAGGTGACAAAAACGTTAGGTCGTGAAAAATCTTCAAATCCCAGAAATATTTTAGTCCAACCTACTCAGGAGAAAATGAAATCCCCCAAATCTAAGTAACAAGCCCCAGCTCACACCTGACTATGGCAAAGCTGGGGTTAGAACTCATCCTGGTGTAAGTGTTTCTTCTGTCTTTTCTTAAGGGTAATATTATGGGCTGAGTTCACTAAGAAAGCATTTTCTTTTTTCTGAGATTTTAACATTGTGAGTGATCCAGGATGGTATTAACAACGTTCCACTAAGAAGTCCTAATGTTCCTCTGGATGCTTGGATAGACTCAGAAAATGCATTTTCCTTAAGACCAGCAGTATCTTGCTGACGGACCATCCCTAGGATTAGAAATTTTCTTATGTGAACATAATCATTCAGGGCGAACTTGTTAAAACTGAAACCAAGCACAAGGAAGCAAAAGTGTTTCAGTGAACCTCCTGCGTTTTAGTTCTACTCCAGCAGCAAGAAGACAAAACCACATAACCTAAGGCTCACACCCAACTCTCTGGAGCCCTGTATCTGCTAGTTCCTGTGTGGTTTGCACACAGACTGCAGGGCCGGCTGGGGGTAGTTTGAGGGAGGGAAGAAGAAGCCGGGGAGGAGGAGGCACTCAATGGATCTGCGAGCCTGTGCCCTGGGTTAGTGTGGTACTTGGAAGACAGCACAAGGTGGATCTGTACTCTGAAATGCAGACATTTTGATGTTGGCATTCATCTTCCTTGTTGCAAGAAAGGATTCAATAACTCGGTGTCAAAGGCATAGACTCAACCTCTTCTCTTCTGAAAGGTATGTTATTATACACCATCAGTCCACACGCTCTAGAGATCTTGGATAGTTTTATTATTTGCACAATGTTCTCTAGGAGTCAATCTAATTAAATGAATCCCATGGGCTCTGTAAATATTGGTTTTAATTTTCGGTTCATCACCAAAGGTCTCTACATCTTTTTCTGTAACAGTGTTTGTGGTGATAGGATTCGACTTCTAGCGAATGAACTAGGCTTCTCCTTACCCAGCCCGTTACACAAAAAGACTCCACTAATTGGCTTCTGAACCATCTCAGGAAAAGACTTTGGATCCTGGGATTACAGAGGTGAAATTCCACTTCACCAGTGTCAGCATTTATTCCAAATTGGGTTGGGGGGGGCGGGCAGCAGGTGAAAGGCGGAGCAGCAATGAATGAATACCAGTACTGCGTGGTCAGGATTTCTCTTGGGGCTTGCATTTCTACTTCTGTTAGTATTTATGGTGCCTTTACAAAGCACACCAGTTTGGGTTCCTTTATAAAAAGAAAACTACGTTGAAATAGGTTTTGAGAGAGTGTTGTCTGTCTTTGTCTCTTTATTAACAGTTAACACTGTGTCCCTAAGACGGTCTCCAGTTCAGGCACTGAACCTGAACACAGCTCTCTGACACTCTCTGCCCCACCCGCCCTCAAACCTGAGGATTGAATACACGCACCAAAGTTGGAGCCAACTTAAAACTATCATTTTTACATACCTGGAATTGTTAATAAAGTATATGTAACTTCATCTGTACATTACTGAAAATATACACCCCCAGAGGAATTAACAGGTGGGAAAATGTTTAGGATCTAAAACTCCAATAGGAAAGATTACATGTGTTCATGTCCTGTCATCTGAGGGTGGGAAACCTCAGGGTGAAAAACCTTTCATCCTCTACAACTACATTTATCATAGACTTACTTGTTCTTTAGTGGGTCCTCTTTCTTCTTTTTTTTTTCCTTCCTTTTGGTTTCAGAAAGAACATTCAGTATAAGTGTACCCTGCTTTAACAACCCAGTATTGTTTATAAAACTTCACATTTTAAAAATAATTTTAAAGTGATCCTCTTTACAAAAGGATCCATTATTAAATAAAGGGCACTGTGTAAATTGAGAACCATCTAAGTGTATTTAAATTTCAAGTTTTAAAAATTGATTTGCACCCTTTTGGAGAAATTTAGAGATTTTTCTGGTAAAGGGAGACAGCCCTATATCATTGAATAAAACTATCTTTTTAGATTGAACTTGGAGTGTCTCCCATGTAGTAAACTGTAATCTGATTCTCCCTACATTGTAATAGATTTCATCTTTTTAAAATGACTTTATGGAAGCAGAGGGGAAGGAGGTGATCGATTTGTTCAAAATGAAGAAGTATCTCCATTGCTAATATAATATCCTTTTGAATATCTTCTATATCTTGGGCCCTGATGAAAATCCCTTATCTTTTTTTAAAATTTCAATTGTTCTACGTCTATTTCATAGGGATATTGTAAGAATAAATGAGTTAACATAGATATGAAATGGCTTAGGAAAAAGGCGCTGTGAAAATACAGGGTAATATCAGTATCAGTTATCTCTTTGAACCTTGATCATTTTCTTCCCACTTCTTATATGAAATATATCTCACTTACTGCCTGAAGCCGTCTCTTTCAGAGCCCTTGCCTTCTGGAGGGGCTGAAAATGACCTAGTTCCCACATACTTATTGATTCTCAGAGAACAACACCTGTGGGTATTGGCGATTTGTAGGGCTCACGCCTGCACTCTAACAGAACTTGCTTCTTTTCCTGGCTCAAGAAAAGTCTACAATTGTTCAAAAATGTGTCATTAAGTGTGATTCCATCAGGATTTCTTAAACAAGCAAGAGTTGCTGCTGGATTAGGCTTCATTTTTGTGCCCTCATAAAACAAACTCAAAACTTGGTCAAGAATCTTTATGACCTAAGCTATTTGAATCAAAGGATGGGGTTGACTGACCCCCATTTGTCCATCTCAAGTACTTGCCCACCATATCTCGATTTGTAAAGGAACAGCACAGCCCTCTGTGTGTGTGTGTGTGTGTGTGTGTGCATGTCTTTTTTTTTTTTTTTGCCTCTTTACAATTCTTAGGAAAATATAGCCTCATTTAACAAATGAACATTTATTAACACTTATTGTGCATTTACTATGTGTCAGGCCTTGTGCTAGGCACTGAGTTCTCTTCAACAATGTTAATATTATTGGTTTCAATAAGCTTGAGCCAATAGGAATTCAGTAAATAATTTTTTTAAAAAAAACAGGTTTTTAAAAAAATATGCATTCACAGCAAACATTTTGGAGAATTAAAAGAAACTATTACTAAGTACGTGAAGATTAAAGTCTTACATGCCCTCCAAAGAAGATATAAGACATACATCTTACGAAGAAAGTAACATGTCCAAACATAAAGAAAAGATGAAATATTTGTACAGTGAATACCTCTATACTTACCTCCTAGTTTCAACGATTGCTAACTTTTCGGCATATTTGTTCTACCTATATGTATTTCTTTCTGAACTACTTGTAAGTTACAGACAAAATGATACTTCACCCCTAAATAATTCAGTAAGCATCTAAGAATAAGAACATTCTCCTATGTAACCACAATGCAATCATTATACCTAAGAAGATGAACAGTAATTCATTAATATCATCTAATATCTAGACCATATCTAACCTTAACCATTATCCCCCAAATATTGTCCATAAAACTAGGATCTAATTTTTAAAAAGAAAAATACATTTTTGCATTAGGGTTTTATGTCTTTTTATTCAACATTGGATATTTTTGAAAAGGTTAGGCATTATCTTGTAGAATGTCCTACATCCTGGATTTGTTGTTGTCTCATGGTGTCATTTAATTTGTTCTTCTATCCCCTGTATTTCCCTGTAAACTCCAAGTTAGAACTGAAGCACTGATTAGATTTCAAATGAACGTATTTTACAGGGTGCTCCATACTGCATCTCATCAGGAGACAGTGCCAGATTGTCCCTCTATTTGTGACACTCAGTTTGATTGTGGCTCAAGGTCGTCATCTCAATCCAGGGATCCCTTTGCAATTAACAAGTGATCTGACAGGATCACACTTAGGCATTGTGGTAATATCCTACTTCCTAACAAACCTCGCTCACTAGCTTTAGTGAGTCTTTAGAACCCTTGCCTAACTCAACGATTGCATTGGGGGTCATCTACATTTTAGTACGCTTTGAAGAAGCATTAGACATACACATTCATTATTACCCACAGCAACAGCAGATATTCATTGAGTGTTTAAGTTCAGGTGATAACAAGGATGATGATGATAGTAATAAGTAACATTTACTGAGTGCTGCTGTGGAGCCAGATGGTCTAGGTTTGAGGCCAATCCTTCCGTTACTAACTAGGCCAATAGGGACAAGTTACTTAGTCTTTCTGTGCCTTAGTTTCTTAAGCTATAAAATGAGAGTGATATTGGTACCTATCTCATCATATTGTGTTGAAGATTAAATAATTTATACACATATAGGTTTTTGTTTGTTTGTTTTATTTTATTGGAGTATAGTTGATTTACACTGTTGTGTTAGCTTCAGTTGTACAGCAAAGTGATTCAGTTATACATATACATATATTCATTTTTTTTCAAATTCTTTTCCCATATAGGTTATTACAGAATATTAAGTAGAGTTTCCTGTGCTGTACATTAGGTCCTTGTTGGTTATCTATTTTATATATAGTAGAGTGTGTACCTTAATCTCAAACTCCTAATTTATTCCTCCCCCCTGCCATGTTTCCCCTTGGGTAACCGTAAGTTTATTTTTGAAATTTGCGAGTCTGTTTCTGTTTTGTAAATAAGTTCCTTTGCATCATTTTTTAAAATTAGGTTCCACGTATGAGTGATATCATATGATATTTGTCTTTCTCTGTTATACATAAATTTTCTAAAACAGTGTCTGTTATTATTATTTGCCAAGCACTTTACAGGTATTAACTCATTTGCTTCTCCTAACGGCACAATGAAACAAGGGCTAATATCACCCTTCTTTTGTAAGTGAGGAAATTGAGGTACAGAGAGGTTCAGTAACTTGCACAAGGTCACTTAACTTGTATGTGGTAGAGCCTGGATTTGAACCCAGGCGGTCTGATTCCAGAGCATTCTCTTGAAGACTCCTGGCACATGGGATGGGAAGGAACACAATTGGAACTGAAAGAAAATCAGTTATAGCCTCCCACCCCCACCCCATCCTATCACCACCCAAGTTTTAAGTTATTTTAAGTTACTGAAAATCTGGAAGCGTTGCTACGAAAATGTATTTTAGGTTTGGTTCATCTGATATTAGCACTCTATTAAATAAACACAGGTGAGTATGCTTATTGCACTTCTATAGCTCAAGGCAATGTACAAGAACCTTTAAACATCAGAGATAATGCTAGGATTGAAAAATATAAAACTATAAAGGAAGAGGAAGGAAAAAAACCTGAAAGGAATAATACAAGAGGGAAGTTATGAGATCTCAGAGCCTTGGGGCAGAAGGTGATATTTTGATACAGTCAAGGGGGAAAAAAAAACCCTCTTATTTTTCACATTACTGTACTGTGTAAGATTTTACCACTAAAACACAAGGGTATAGCCATTGTCAGATTTATAAAAGACCACACTGGATTTCTTTATGGGACGATGGATGAGTCTTGTTAGTAGGTAACGTTCCTGGTTGGTTATCTCACTCACTCAGATATTCCATAAGTCAGTCTATGGCTTTGGAAACACGAAACTGTATACAGAAAAGGCCTCACAAACCAGGCATTGGTCCCTATCCCTTCATTAGCATTAAAAAATGGTTCCAGTGCTGTCTTATTCACTCTTTCTATTGCCGTTACAGAAAGCTCTCAAGTATAATTTTCTAAAGAGAACTAAAAATAAGTGAGAAAAAAAGTCCAACATTAATAACGTTTTTATGCATTTCCAACATAGTCATTGTTAAATTGGTTCTGCCTTTTTATGTTTTTTAATGAAAAGCAGGCTAATTGATCAACTGGTCATGAATAATAATTTTTCATTTGTTTTTCTCCACACCTCTCAGCCTTCCAGAACCACGAGCTTAATGTAGCAGCCTCCAAATGGTTTACGATTTGTGTCTATTGTCCAGTGCTTTATGGGAAAATACTGGAAACAAACTGCTGGAAACTCAGTAGGAACTCAGTAAATAATAAGTAGATACTTCTCTTGTTAAATATGATTTTAAAGAAAAGTCTTTAAATAAGTAGGAAATATTACTAAGGAAGTACACTAGTAGAAAAAAACCTGGTTGATTTATAATTTGAATTTTCATCATCATTTTATAAGTGATAGATTTTTAGCAGTTTACAGAGCAAAGTATGAGGTCAGATTAGCTCCCCTCCCCCAAACGGATTTGTATTCTAAAAATGTGAATTGTTGAATTAGTAAAGCCAGCAGGAAGATCCCAGCCATACATTAAATCATATTTTAATACATTATATCAACCTTTTAGGTTGATCATAAATGTGTTGATATCCATAGCACAGAGGTTCTTACTGGCGGTGGTGAAGCTAGAGGTGAACAGTAGTTTCAGAGACACATTTAGGAAGCTGATGAAAGCTACAGAAACTCTCCGCAGGGGTAAAAAATACATCTAGCATTCATCCACACACACATTTACACAGAATTTCCAGTGGACCATCTCCTTCCTCCCCCTCCAAGAGTCCATCCATATATTCTCAGAAGGAAAAACAGCCTTTATCTGAAGAGTTTTTTTTTTTTTTTACCCTCAGCCTTATAAAGGCTTTAAAAAGCATTTTCACACATTATCTCATTTGATCTGCCTGTGATCTTTGAGGCAGACAGACCACATATTTGGCCTCTCATGTTGCAGAGTGGGAAAAGCAAAGCTCGCGAGTTTAAGTGACTTGCTAAAGGTAATTTTGCTAACGTCTGCGAAGACTTAGTACCTAGGCTGTGAAATTGTAGCCCAGGGCTCCTTCTACTACTCTGGTCTGGGCACAGCATTCTGGAGACACAGGAACCCTTGATGGGGGTTCTGGAAATCTGAATTCTGGCTCTACTGGAAACTACCTGCGTGACCTTGAACATGACACTGTAGCCTCTCTGGGCCTCAGTTTCCTTCTCAGTCGAGTGAGAGGTTAGATCACATGTTCCCTGAAGCCCCTTCCATTCTCTGTTGCAAACTTCCTAATCCCCCCCAGCCCCCGCAGTCTGAGCAGAGGGAAATTACTTTTCTCTGTGATAGATGGCAAGACTTTTCACCCTGCCCTGTAGGTCATTAGAGCTGGCATCCAGTTTAGATGGGTTCCTTTTCAACGTCCAGATCCTGCTAGAAACTATCAACATGGACAGTGCTTTTGTGGGCTGCTGGTGTGTCGTTCTGCTGGTTGACTCATTTTCCTGCAGGGCTGGCTGTCTCACAGCAATTTTGCTCTAACTCTGTGCTCTGCATCCGACAGATGTACCATGATATTTTATGATTCTTCTTGGGTAGTTCAGAATATAATATGGAAATAAAGAATGCTGATGGACTTATTTGGGGCTGATAGACCTTATCCTTCTAAAAACGTTATTTCTCTTGAAGGACGCAAATCTTCCACCTGATTTTTCGTCATTAGCAGTTATTTCCTTTAATGTCCTTGAAATGTGCTTGGAAATCGGAGAGTCGTGAGAGAGCCAACAGCACCGAACACAGACGCCCTGAGACAAGAAAGGACATGACCAAGCCCTTTCCTTTGGGGGTATTTGTAGAATCTTTGGGTCAGTATAATTAGGACAATTTTGTATGTTAGCCTCTGTTTCAGTTTTATAAAAAGCGTCTGCAGTGCATGTTGCCAAGTATACAAAATCCATGATATAACCCCAGTTTAATTTTGGGTCTCTCCAGGAAGATAAAACAAGCAGAAAATTCTCATGCTCCGTATGTCAGTAAACCAAGGTTTTATAATATCAGTTGTCAAACGGTGGAAACTTAGAACTAAAGGTGTTCTACGCATCACAGGAGCCACCCTGCTGCTGGCCGTTTGAATCATCCGAGCCAAGTGCTATTAGCACAGACAGGTTAGCTACCTCAGTAACCAGGAAGGTGTCGGTCTCTATTTATGATTAACAGCCGATGATAGAAAATTGGGAGCCCTGTCTTTTTGCTCGCTGTATCCTCTAACTGAACGTTAGGCTGGCGAGTGGAGTTCTCTCACCTTCTTGAAGAGAAGTGTATAATTTGCTCTGTACCGTGTCAGGTCATTGGATTTTAGGAGGTAATACTGTCCAGTGATGAGAGTGACAGAGCATGAACTTAGCTCCTGTGTTCTGGGTTCTATTCTCAGCTTCGTGGATGACTCAGAGCGCCCCGTCCATGCCTCTGTCCTTGAGTGAAACGATACCGTTCTTTAACCCACTACACAGGAGACTTAAGAAGAGTCGTGCATTGCTACCCCCAAAGCATGTTTATTATATCTTTGACATAACATAAATGTGCAATCTCTCATTTTTAAAATGCATAACATGGTGCTTTCTCATTTAAACTCATTTGTGGAATTTCTTAGACCAATATTATTAAATAGACGACTCATTCATTTTACAAACCAGATACTGTGTGATGCTGTGGCTTGACACTAGGTACCCTGTAAATATCCAGATAAACAAAGAAAGAGGACGTGTGAAGTCAAATACTCTCCTAGCTGGAGAGTAATTCCCAAGACCTGACACAAGGAAGATGGGGCTCTTAAATAGTGGCATGGACACACAACTTTGATTTTAAAATGCAAGATGTAGTGGAAAGTAAGATTTACTAACAGCCAGCTTTGTCAGCTCATGTTACTCCGTAAAGTGAAGGGTCAATTAGGTGTTCTTATCATCAAGAGAGCATGCTGTCATGCTCTGTCATGTAGACACTATAAAAAAAATTACCTGTCTGGTGACTCTAATTCATCTTTTGGCTACCGTCAGCAGACATCCCCTCAGTCCCTAATTCACAGTACCCAGAGGTACTGAGAACATTTAGGGTAATAAAAACAAAAAGAAAACAGGGTCCTTTTCCCTAAGGAGCTAACAAGCTCTTAGGGAAACTAGGACAAACAAAAGCAAACGCTACCGCAGGGCAAACACCCAGGAGATAGGGTAAGTGGCCCAAGGCTGGGTTTTGTAGGGAAGGCTTCCTGAAGGAGGTGCGTCTGCAGGCAGATAGAGATGGCTTGGCAAAGGGGCATAAAGTTATCCACAAATTGGCATACTTCAAGGATATCATAGGAGGAATAGAGTCTTCTTTGCTGAAGATCTGTTTATTTTGCAAGTGACAAAGAGTAGAGAAGGCTCTTGTGAATTTTTTTCCTTGGGGATCCAGATATTAAATTTGTGCCACTGGAAACTGTACCTCAAGCTCTTTTCCCAGATAACCTGTTTTTCCTTCACTTCTTATCATGTCCCCCTAAGTCTTCTTTTCCAAGCATAAATATTCTTTGTTCTTTTAACTATTCCTCCTATGATGTGGTTTTACATGCTCTCATCATTTTAAGTGTTCACCTCCAATGGACTCCAACGTAAGGCCCCTCCTAAACCATGGTGCTCAGAATGGGACAGAGCTCTCCAGGAGTGGTCTGACAAATGCGGAATCCCATGGGGTAGTTGCCTCCCTTGATCTATACCCTATACTTCTATTAATATGGCCCGAGATTGCATTAGCCTTTTTGGCACTCATGTCAGTCACACTGCTGACTATGAACATGCTGAAATTGTGGTCAACTCATACCCATGAGTTCCCATGCACTACTATTTTTTGTTTGTTTGTTTGTTTGTTTGTTTTTTGCAGTACGCAGGCCTCTCACTGCTGTGGCCTCTCCCGTGGCGGAGCACAGGTTCCAGACGCGCAGGCTCAGCGACCATGGCTCACGGGCCCAGTTGCTCCGTAGCATGTGGGCTCCTCCCGGACCGGGGCGCGAACGCGTGTCCTCTGCATCGGCAGGCGGATTCTCAACCGCTGCGCCACCAGGGAAGCCCCCCATGCACTACTCTTAAGCCAGTTCATCCTTATTCTGTACTTACATTATTGATTTTCTTAAAAAAAAAAAAAAAGAAAGAAAGAAAGAAAAGAAAAGAAAACACAGAGTTTTAAATGTAGAGACATTTAGCTCTATTACACTTGATCAAATTGATAACAACCCATCAATACATCTCAGAGCTAGGATATTAGTTCTCCCTCCCCAAGGTGAATACTTATCTGCTGGCAGGAGGGCATAGATAGTCTCAACACTGGCCTGGAAGAGACCTCAAAAGTGTCAGGACTTTATTATCTACATCTTTAGACAAACTAGTGAGCCCCAATCTTTCTAACTGTAAACTAGGAACAAATGTGAATAGCCCTTTCCTTCCCAAGGGTATGAAACAGTGAGTCAGATGTCTGCAAAACTCCAAGTCAAAGTTACTCAGAGGCAGTATTATATGAGAGGAGGAAGTTTTTATATTAGGCTTTTGACAGCCTTCAGAAGATTTGATTACCCTGATCGCTATACATTACAGTAAATAGCATTCATTTTTGCAACTGTTTTATAGCTATAATTGAGTTATCTGATTTGGGGTTGCAGTAACTTCATGTGGTGTCAGTATAATTTCAGCACACAATTATTTGTAATTTGAGGAAGTTCTATGAATCTGTTTCTTTGCAAGGCCCTGTTTAAAATGATTCTCCTCTCTCCATCCCCTCCCCCAGGCCCAACCTCACCCCTAGTCTCTTCCTCCCTAAAACAAGGACTACAAAGACCTTGAATTTAGATTTCCATCCGAGTTTTGGAAACCTTTCAAAGTCTTGCCAAGCTAATTTAGCAGTCCACAGGTTTTTGCAGGTAGCTTGTATAATATTTATAATTTCAAGCTAATAGAAATGTCACATTTCAAAACACATCTCTGAGAACAGTTTTATTCATTATAGAGGAGTGCAGGGAACAGTCACAATTTTATAGTCTGTCCTCCGAATACAAATTTGAATCTTGCTTTTATGACCTTGTAATCATTAAGATTCAAATAGCCCCTCCCCCACCTCTCAGTAGTGATTTTGATCTAGGGCCTTGCTACTCAGTGTGAGGTCCGGGATCTCAGACCCTGCCTAAAACCTACTGAATCAGAATCTGAACTTTTAAAAAAGTCCTCTTGTGATTCTTCTGCACAATAAGATGTGAGGAGAACGGATCTAGGGTGAAGGGATTTCACCCCACGTTACCCACCATAACCCCATTTTACCCACTTTACCCCTTGTGTCGTAATACAAAACTTACAAAACTCCATTTGGTGTTTATTAATAGTTTAGATTTGTTAGTTAAATTTTTTAATCTGCACTTAAATATTCTAGATACATCCAGCTATTTCTCAAAGTATCTATAACTGGTTTCAAAACGCTCTTGCCTTTCTGGGTTCTTGCAAAGCAAGAATTCTCAACAGGGGATAATTTTGAAACCCCCTCTCCATCAGGGACATTGGGCAATGCCTGGAGACATATTTGGTTGTCACAATTTGGAGGCGGGGGAGAGGGGCTACCACTGTCATCTGGTGAGTGGAAGCCAGCAACGCTGCTAAGGACCTTATAATGCACAGGACGCCTCCCGCCCCGATACACAATAAAGACTGAACCAGCCCCACGTGTCAATGGCAACGAGGTTGAGGATGCCTGTTGTAGAGGTATGTGGTTTGTAGAGAGGGACTCAGATGTGCAACGGCTCACAGCAGAAGGCAGGAGAATGAAGCCATGGGGCAGGTCATCACGTGGCCAAGTGAGAGCAAACGGATTGGCAGTGGCCTGAGTCATGACGGTGGGGGCCTGGGGGGCAGTGAAGTAGAGAATCCAGCCACAGGTGAAAGGAGAGATCTCAGGGAGATTGTAACCAGTGCTCTGTGCACAGACTGCCAGCTTTAGGTAGCAGGGTTGGGGTTCAGAGATTGGACACCATGTCTGAGCTGGGGTGGGGGGGGGAGGGGCTGGAAAGAGACAAAGCTTCAGTCCTGGACTGGAGGTTAGGTGTGATCTCAAAATCACGTTAGACCTGGAAAGCAAGAAAGGATTTTGGGTGTTAGCATAGGAAGACACGGGTGGATTTCAGGTAGATCCAGTAAGAAGTGGACTTAGGGGCTTCCCTGGTGGCGCAGTGGTTGGGAGTCCGCCTGCCGATGCAGGGGACACGGGTTCGTGCCCTGGTCCAGGAAGATCCCAAATGCCGCGGAGCGACTGGGCCCGTGAGCCATGGCCGCTGAGCCTGTGCGTCCGGAGCCTGTGCTCCACAACCGGAGAGGCCACAGCAGTGAGAGGCCCACGTACTGCAAAAAAAAAAAAAAAAAGAAGTGGACTTAGGTGCAAGGCAGAATCCCACTTGCTAGAACTGGGATACTTCAGAGCCAGGCCAGCAGCAGGGGGTGACCTGATGACAGTTAGCTGAGCGTTCAGCTAGAGTGAGCTTCTTAAATCCCTCCCAACCAAGAAAGGCTTAGGGCTGAGTGTACCATATGGTTGACTTGCGGGAAGAGGTCAAGGGCTTCCAGCTATGGAGAAAGTTGGGCAAGAAGCAAGTCAGATCCTGATACTGGCTGCTGAAAAGTCACAGGATAAGAAGTGGAATAGAACTTGAGAGGTCCTCTGAGTCATTTACCTACTGCATGGCACCTAACTCATTTCAGAAAGATGACCTTCTCTTCAACTGTAAAATTTCCAAAGTAAGATTTCTTAAGGACCTGTGTTGATGCATTATAATCCATCTAAGTCAAAACTGCTTCCGTATTCGTAACCCTAAATCACCTTACCGGATGTAAGTCAACTTTCTTTCATCCTACTCTGCATATGATGTGCTTTCTAACATTCAGTAATGATAAATAACACCAACTACCTTCACAGCTGCCAAACTCAGCCTTCTCTTCTCTGGACTAAAGAACCTCAGTTCCATTAGCGTGTCACCCTAAGAGTCTCTGCCCAACCTCTTCATCCCTTTGTTTGTCTCTGGACCCTCTCCAAGTGTTGCCTGCTCACAATAGTCACCACCAAAAAGTATTTATTAAATATACACTGTGGGGCTTCCCTGGTGGTGCAGTGGTTGACAGTCCGCCTGCCGATGCAAGGGACACGGGTTCGTGCCCTGGTCCGGGAAGATCCCACATGCCGCGGAGCGGCTAGGCCCGTGAGCCATGGCTGCTGAGCCCGCGAGTCCGGAGCCTGTGCTCCGCAACGGGAGAGGCCACAACAGTGAGAGACCCGCATACCACACACACACACACAAAAATATGTATATACACTGTGTGTAGATTGCCCTTTTGACCATGGAAAACAAAGAAGAAAGAATATAAAAGGATATACATGGTTTTGTTGGTTTTTATTCGTCTCTTTTCTCTCGAAGGAGTTGTCAATCTTTGCCAAGTTCATAGTCTAGTTGGAACAATGGTCCTTAGGCTAAGTTCTGTTGTAAAATTTTAGTTGTCCTGTAGATGCTTTCACTGTGACCTTCACCTAAGGGCAACAGAGTGTACTGTCATATTCTGATTGAATTTAACTGTAAATAAAAGTGGGATAAATGCATTTGTTCAGTTCCAGAGAAGGCATCACACTGCCATGTGGATTTTCTTTCAAATGAGCTGCAAAACAAAGTTCTTTTCCACGTAAAGGGATTTATTCAACTGAATGCACTTCGCTTTGCTGCAACTGGATTAATTTCATTTCACATCATGTCTCTAAGTAGAAAAGTAAACTGATTTGCAGCAGGCTAAAAGGATATATTGATACATCCTACGTCAGTAAGATTTATTCCCGCTTGATTACAACAATCACAGTGTGCTGGTTGTTTTAGCTTCTATAAAGTAGTTGCAAAAGTGCACCATTTCAGTATGTGCATTAAAAAATTTATCAAAGTTACGATTAGATGGGAATGTTGTGGAATGAAAGAGAACAGATATGTAAAATGAGAAAATATTATAAAAAATATTAATTTCATTCTGTATCCATGTTCTAAAAGCCGTCATTGTAGATCTTTGAATTGTGTTTCACACGGTACTGCTCGAGATATACACAAGCCCATATGTGGGTGAACAGGTATTGACCATGCGCTTGCTGTGTGCTCATTGTTGCGCTAAGGACCACGGCCCACCCGGTATTGGACCACCACCCCCTCACTCCATCCTCTAAGTTCTGCTGCGCTCTTGTCTCCTCTGCTTCACTCTCCATTTCCAAAACCACAATCTCACCATTCTCCCGGGTCTCTCAATCTCTGTCTATCTTGGGACCCCTCCTTTCATTTCTCCCAGATTGCTCACTTTATGCTGGCTTGTGCTTCTAACACAATAAAGCTGCCAGTGGAAAACAATTTCTGATTTCCATAGTTAGTAGTTTCTATAACCAGTGGTTATTTTCAAAGGAAATAGCTTGTGGAGATGAGCCTGTGGTGTCACAGGGCTGTTATATGGATCAAATGTAATAATGTGTACTGAAAAAGCCATTCGTAAACTGTAACACACTCTCGCAAAGTAAATTATTACTGTATTGTATGATTTCAGGGTTTAAAAAGCAGCTGGATGATATATAAAAGTTCAGTAAGACTTGGTGACCCAGTTGGAAATGAAAATTAGAGAATTTGGGGCATTGACCCCTTCATCAATAAGCTAGAATTCTTCAACATTTTTTGCAGCCAAAACACACCCATTGCGTTGAGAACATACACTCTGGTCCAAGGACTGTGTCTGCTCACCATTCTGGAACTAGGCCTTCACTCTCACCTGAGTGTCCCCATTCCCCACAGTCACCTTCTGAAATCCCAGCCAACCTTCAAGGGCTAGCCCCAAACCCACTCTCTATCCCCAGCTCTTACACAGACAGAATTCATCTTTTTCTCCCCAGCACTCATATGAGCCTTAGAATTATTTATGTGGGTATCAATCTCCCTGCAACCCGCTGAAGGGCAGGGCCATCCTAACATCTGCCAGGCCCTCTTCCCCACCACAAATGGACATAAGAGGTCAAAGTAAATTGGCCAGAGGATAAAGGAGAGAATTCCACGGACCAAAAATGTCCTACAAAAAGGCTTTATTCCCGGAGGCTGGTCTCAGATATGATAATGTACTTACTTGCACAGCTAATTGTTGGACTCTATGAAATGGAACAAAGTCTATGAAGTAGACTCATAAAAACCCTGTGAGTGGTGGGTACACAGAGAGTTCTTATTCTTCTTCGTACTTTTCATTTGCAATTATTTCATATGTTTAAATGAACATAAAAGACCCCATCCTATATAAAAGTTAGTGAGTTGAGTAACTTTTATTCTAACCTGATTTTCAGTCTCAAAGTTTTCCCGTAGTTTAAATTAGAAAAGTCATCCTTCGTGCCACAGCTTAGCTGTATTTTATCTACTGAATATGGTACCCAATGAAATCAATAGTCCACAGACTGTGATCCACACAATTCCACCTTGCATTGCATCCATATTGAAAGGAACTCCTTGTGCAAAGGGTGGGGCTCTTGGAGAATAAAATGTACCACTGTTTAGCACATTTAAAAAAAATCCTTGAGCTGTTTTATTATTTTAATACTTTACCTTTGCCAGAGCAGAAAGTCTTTTTTAGGAATCATCTCTAAAATGATTAGCCATATAACTATTGCCAAGTACATAATAGGTGCTCAATAAATATTTTTTTTTTTTTTTTTTTTTTGCAGTACGCAGGCCTCTCACTGTCGCGGCCTCCCCCGCCGCGGAGCACAGGCTCCGGACGCGCAGGCTCAGCGGCCATGGCTCACGGGCCCAGCCGCTCCGCGGCATGCGGGATCCTCCCAGACCGGGGCACGAACCCGTGTCCCCTGCATTCGCAGGCGGACTCTCAACCCCTGCGCCACGAGGGAAGCCCTCAATAAATATTTTTAAAATAAATTAAAATCCTATGCCTTTCTAAAAGAAAGATAACTTCAGTCACTTAAAACAAACAGCAATGGGTATAGCTTCCATTTGATGCTCTTTTGTATTCTTTAGAAATCATAGAAAAATGGGAATTTGGGGAAAGTATCAGACCTGTTATGGAAACTGCATTGATGAGAGCAGATTGTAATTTTGTTTATAGTGATTTGATATACAATTATTTGAGGGATTTATTGTTATTGTGGATTAAAGCTGTGTTGTTACTATAATAAAAGATTGGCCCAGAGCCCTCATCCAATGCCAAACTCTCTAGCATCGCCTCTCCTCTTTCATCAGCTGCCCACCCCACCACTCTCAGACTCTGTGCAAGGCAGTCCTGGCACAGCCCCCTAACCTAAAACTCCAGCCAATTTCCCTAACTACACACTTTCTCCCCTTCACTTGCCAGACGCTTTTTTTTTTTAATTGTATTTTTATTTATTTGTTTGTTTATTTTTGGCTGCGTTGGGTCTTCGTTTCTATGCAAGGGCTTTCTCTAGTTGCGGTGAGTGGGGGCCACTCTTCTTCGCGGTGCGCGGGCCTCTCACTGTCGCGGCCTCTCTTGTTGCGGAGCACAGGCTCCAGATGCGCAGGCTCAGTAATTGTGGCTCACGGGCCTAGTTGCTCCGCGGCATGTGGGACCTTCCCAGACCAGGGCTCGAACCCGTGTCCCCTGCACTGGCAGGCAGATTCTCAACCACCGCGCCACCAGGGAAGCCCGCCAGACGCTTCTTGTTCTCAGATGTTGCACCTTGAAATTGAGGGCTTTCAACAAGTTAAAAAAGGAAATATAGAATTACCTAGCTTATCAGTATTTTAAGTATTCTTGAAGACTTAAATGAGAGTTCTTGTACAAAACCACTTGAACTCTTTCTTAAGATACGCTATTTTTTTTTCTCTCTTTGATTGAACTGTTAACCTTCTGGATAAATGACTAGTTATTACCTCAAGTATGTTTGGAACTATTCTTGCCCTAACCATTCTAAAATGTAATTAACATAAAGACGTTGTAGGAGCACATCACCTAGGGCTGGGATCTCATTAGACGGCACAAATCGAGCAGAACTGTGCACGCTCCATGCTCCAAAAAATATCTCTAAGAAAAATCCACAACATTGAGGGAAAGGTTAAAATTGCTGATTTCGTGAGCTTTCTCTTACCCATATAATTAATTTGTATAAGGATCCAAACATAGAGATGACTGTGGTTCTACTGTTTGAAAAATGAAAGCAACTCTGTTTTCTCAGAACTCTGCTTATGCAATGTGGCTGCTCTCACAGCGCTGGGTCAACCAAAACCAAAATAATACATTTTAGAGCTCTAGCTTTTCCCCCCGAAGAAATGCATGGCATTGGAAGGTATGATCCCATGCAGCAACAGATGCTATAAAGAATGACTGTCCTCACATATATACACTACCAAACGTAAGGTAGATAGCTAGTGGGAAGCAGCCGCATAGCACAGGGAGATCAGCTCGGTGCTTTGCGACCGCCTGGAGGGGTGGGATAGGGAGGGTGGGAGGGAGGGAGACGCAAGAGGGAAGAGATATGGGAACATATATATATGTATAACTGATTCACTTTGTTGTAAAGCAGAAACTAAGACACCACTGTAAAGCGATTGTACCCCAATAAAGATGTAAAAAAAAATTTAAAAAAAAGAATGATTGTCCTCTAGGAGGTAGTTAACAAATATGGGGAAACTGAGGCCCAAGGAGGTGCAATAACTCACAGGTAATTCACACTCCTTCTTGAACTTCCCCGTCTCTTCCGCCATAGAAGGAGCTCTTCACTTTCTGAATTGAAAACCATTTCGTACTGCCTGCTCAATTATTTCAGTAAACCCTCCTAAGTTTGGGACCAATCCCAACTGTTAAGAAACCTTATATGAATAATAATGATGCTCTTCAGTCCTGGGGCCCCAAAGGTGATCATTTCTAGCTCATCGCAGGACACTTTGGATGCCCATGTCGGGCCCTAAGTGATTGGTACCTTCAGATTCTACCAATTGCTGATTCTACCAATTGCTTCACTTGTGAGTGTATAATATGTTTTAACGCACAGAGATGTGTCATATAAACAGTAACGCCTATTTTTATAATAACATTTTTCCTTATTTGCAAAAATATTTCTGACCTGAATTTATTCTGGTCACGGCTGGGTGTGCAAGCAGCGTCTTGTTTGCCTCTACAGCATATCAGTAATGTATTAATTAGCTTCCCAGTGCTGTCCCAACGAGGAACAGAGAGGATTTATCTAAATCATGAAACATGAAATAAAGCTAACACTTTGTTAATTATATTTTAAGGGCAGTCTCAGCATTGGGTAGTGTAGTGAAATTTCGGCCTAATTTTTGAGAGAAGATAAAAGAAAACACTACTCAATTAACAAGGCATTTGTTTAGCAGCTACCGTGCACAACTTCTAAGAGGCAAAAGAGGCTGAGATGGGGGAAATTGGCCAATTTAGTTTTATAGTCATAGTTAAAAGGCAATAAAGAGCAAGATAATATTAAGAGTTTTGATTCAGTGTCAATTAGCTTAAGTATGTTAGATTGAACCATACGAAATTGACAATGTCTGACCATTTTTTACCAAAAGAAGTGGCAATTTCATATAATTCAATCTAAAATTAAGGCACTCCTATCATACTGTATCAGTGCCTAAAATATTATAGTGTTCATTTTCTGTTTTTTAAATGAAATGATTCAAGTTGAAGCTGTCATTATTAGAAAATCAGTAGAAGCTAAATATAGGTCAGGGATTTGACTCCTGTTTTTCATATTTATTTATTCTTGTAGACTCAAAAAATAGCATATATTTTGTAGTTTTTAAGGTTTTTTTTTGTTTCTTTGTGTGTTTGTTTTCTACTCTATTGGAGACTTCTGTTGATTTGATTTAGAGTCACGGACCCTGCTACCTCTTCTTCAAGTGTGATATTCCCCAACTCGGTTCTTCAGGCGAGTTCCTTTGTGATCTTCATGCAGAACTGTCCTGTCTCCCTTCTTTTCTGCAGAGATGTTTGATTGCTGAACACTCTGCCTTTTTTGATCTATTTCTCTATGGGAGATTAAATCTTAACATCCAATTTTGTTGGTCTGTCCCTGAATTACAGATTACTGAGCAGTCAGAACAGGTTACCACACAGGTATTCCACTAAATCCATTCCTCTAATCCCTTCAGCATTTAACAAATATTTACCAAGCGCCTATTTTGTGCAAGCTGTGGAACGGCCTCTGTCAAATACGAAGTCGTATGGCCGCAATGCATGCATTCACATACATACGAATTTAGGGCAAACTAAGTACCAGGAACTGTTCTTGCACCTGACACGTCGGTCTATTGAACCCGACCCGAGCAGGGTAGGTTCCATGGTTATATCCATTTTAAAGATGAGGAAACTGAGGCCAGAGAGGTTAAGTGAGCTTCTAGAACTCAAACACCTGAGCAAGGCACCAACCATTGTTCTGGTTATCGTGGAGGACCCGAGGTTAGAAAGCAAGTGCTTTTCCCAGACCATGAAGTTAAAGTGGGACAAATTAGCAGTGCCTCCTGATGCCCTAAAATGGTAAATATCAACCCAGACCGACCTGTGCACAATGACAGAAAAAACTCACACCTGTCACGCTGGGTTTCCTCCCAGCTCAGAACACGCTGACGTGCCCCCATGAGGCCCCAGTTCACACGGGGACACATGCCACACGTGCTGACCAGGGCATTCTTGCAGAGTCACATCTTACCCCAAATCTTATCACAACCCTGCCAAACGTCAGTCTCTGTCAAGAAAGTGTTCGCTTATCTTCCCGTTATGCCCAACGTATGAACACTGATAACACATCTAAATTCGGAGAAAATCAACAGAAGTCATCTCAGTCAACCTGAAAAGTCCGGTGACTCATTCACATCCTTTTCGCAGGGCTCCTGAGGGCCGCCCGGCTTCTCCTGAGCCGGCCTCCCGGCTCCTGCAGCCCGAGTACAGCTCAGGGCTTGATCGCTCTCCTCTGCAGATCACATGAGCGCTAACTCCCTCCTGCACAGACGGTAGGGTTGCTCAGCCAGCCGCCCCTGCTCTGTGCTGCCAGTAACCCCACCGCTTATGTCTCTGAGGCCAGTTCAACAAGGTCGCCTTGTAAAAAAATAAGACGGAGGAAGATGCTGGCTTTTCAGCCCCAAGAGTAAATTCCATCACTCTGAAAGTAAAACCATAATATGTAAATTTGATTCGACTTATGTCAGGTCTGATAAATACATGCACCACGTACGTATTGGTGCATGGATGCTTAAACCATGTACGCTGACTGCCGAAAACAAAACAACTTACTGTCTCGTTAGGAAGACAAGAGCTGGTAGGCCAACTCACCAGAATAAAGAAAAGAAAAATGGATACTCTTAACTTCTACACACACACACACACACACACCACACACCACACATTTGTGTAATGCAGCCCACAAGACGGTTGCCCAGGCAGTGAAGGAAAATTAATG
Source organism: Phocoena sinus (assembly GCF_008692025.1). Lineage (NCBI taxonomy): Eukaryota > Metazoa > Chordata > Mammalia > Artiodactyla > Phocoenidae > Phocoena > Phocoena sinus. The sequence goes on along the minus strand of NC_045772.1, from coordinate 8,796,662 downwards.
TTTTCCAGGACTTTCCTGTTTAAATTTAAACTGGTCCCAGTGAGGTTGGCTTTAGTGCTCCATCCTCAGATGGAAGGCTGGCACAGATCTCAGCCTTAGTCAGGCAGTAAGCTGAGTAGGTAAGAACGAAGGCTCAGGAGCCAGACACCCCAGGCTGGAATCTCAGCTCTACTGTCTTCCAGCTGTACAACCCAGGTAAGTTACTTATCCACCCTGTGCCTCCATTTCCTCACGTGTAAAATGGGAATAATATAACTAAAACTAACCCCCGTGGGTTTTTTATGAAGAGCAGATGAAATAACACGCGGTAAAGTGTTTAGAACAATGCCTGGTTCAGAGCAAGCCCCCAAGATACGGGAGTTATTTGGAGCAGGAACTTCAAATGGGCTCACACATCCCAACAGGAAACTCCTGAGTTCTCTTTTGTTTTTAACTTTAATCTTTTCTCTTTTCTTTTTGGCTGCACCACGTGGCGTGCAGGATCTTAGTTCCCTGACCGGGGATCGAACCTGGGCCCCCAGCAGTGGAAGCGTGGAGTCCTAACCACTGGACTGCCAGGGAAGTCCCATCACTTTAATCTTTGCAGCACTTAGTTTCTTATTTCTTCTTCTTTTATGTATGTGCAGAAGGAAGGTGTTTAGCCATCCTCGGAGTACAATCTTTCCTTTCATTAAAAACCATTATTAAGTGTCTTCAAGCTTCTTTTCTGCGGTAATGATCCAGATTACTTAATCGTTCTGTTTTACATGCTGTAATCATGTATTTGAACTTCTCAACCATCTCTAGATTTACTACACGCAGAAATATTGTCTAGGCAAATTTGGTTTTGGAATCCTTTATCATCTACCGTCCATTAGCTCAAATATTTAAAACTATTGTTCCTAAGATCAAAGTTAAGTTCTTTACCATATTTGCCAGTGGGTTTTATTCTGTCATATTGCCATAGTCAACTAATTCTCAAATGCATAATTCAGTACAAGCCAAACCAGACAAGACCAGAAGTCATTCATTCATTCACCAAATATTTGTTGAGGGCCTATGATGTGCCAGGCACTGTGCTAGCCTCTAAGATTACAAATGAGACATGCCCTGCTTGGAGGAGCTTATAGCTTGGGAGGGAAGACACGGAAGTAAACAAAGCATTGTCAAAGTCTTTCATTAGATGCTGTACTTGAAGTGAGAAGGTGGCAGGATAACCTTGGGGCAGAAGGGAGGGAGAATTCAGCCCTGCTTGGTGGGTCTAGGAAGGCTATACAGAGAAGGTGACTTTTGAACCATATTAAAAAATGGGAGGGAGGGACTTCCCTGGTGGTCCAGTGGTTAAGACTCCACACTCCTGATGCAGGTGGCCCGGGTTCGATCCCTGGTCAGGGAACTAGATCCCGCATGCCGCAACGAAGATCCTTCATGCCACAACTAAGACCTGGCGCAGCCAATAAAAAAAAAAAGAGGCAGGGGAGAAAAGGAGGAGAGTATTCAAGGAAGAAGAAACCATTAGCTTCCATGGTGCTGGTATGTCTGGGGCCAGGATCTAGGGAGGATGCAGAAACACAAAGCTGCCCAGGTTGGCTGGGACTGGGCCCACAGTGACCAGCCCAAGAAGCCTGAGCTCTGTCCTGCAGGTCCAGGGAGAGTGTGTTTTACACAAATCGCTCTGGAAGCAGTGAAGAGGGGAGACTGGAGGCATTTGAGTCTGGAGTCAGAGAGGAAAAGCAGGATGCTGGGGTCGTGGAGAGAGACTGTAAAGCCTCACTAAGGAGAGGGTGAAGGAAAGAAGGGAGTCATTTTAGGCATATTTAAAAGACAGGGTTTAAAGACCCAGTAGAGAGGGGTGCCAGAGTTGGGAAATAGGATGAAAAGAGAAGGAAGAGCCCAGAAGGAATTCGAGGTTTCCAGTGTGGACCCCTGTGAGAGCCTCCGTGCCATACTGCGTCATAATGGAGCAAATACAAGTTGGCACAGATCCTTCTCCTAGAAATGCTCCTCAAAGACATAAGTCTTGTTGAAGGTCAGTAGGGAATGTCAATGTTGTATGCAGAGGGCAGTACATATATTCCCTACTAGTTATTCTTTTCGAAAGACCCATTAATATATGTGACTTACATGAGCTAAGATAATATTCATGTAGGAGTTAATTAAAAATTAAGTTAATTTTTAATTTTCTGGAAATTAATTTTCCAGATACAGTAAGATGTTAGCATTATTTCAGTTATCTGTGCCTGATAACCACTAAGATACCTACTTATCTGTTTACTTATTTATTAAGGAAGACAAGCTCCATGAGGTCAAGGACTTGGCCTCTTTTGTTCACATCTGCATCCCCAGCCCCTAAAGCAGTGTTTGCCTCACGGTAGTTGTTCAATAAATATTTGTTGAGTAAATGAATGAATTTCTATACGGGTAAAAAGAAATCATCATATCCTTTACTAATGAGGAAAGAAAAGAAAAAAAAAACCTGGACTTAAAACAATTTTTCATGAGCAGATCCAATCTGCAAAAATGGAACTGACGTTTAAAAGCTATTTTTCTTCCTGAAGCTCTACTTCTGGGAAAATCACAGCTGCCAGCTTAGATGGTGGTTTTAACTGCCCAGTTACAAATTCTGCACAGTTGTACACATTGGCAGAGCTCAGCTTCCTTAAATGCTGTTGGATCAGTAAGGAAATGGTGATTTTCCTTATTGATTTCATGCCAGTTCCTCTTTTGTGAAAATTCCCGTGTGCTGTTCAATGGAACACATACAAGAAAACCCGAACGCTGGGGGCCAGAAATTAAGTCTCTCATGTTCCTCTCTGGTCTGATGATGTTAAACCATTTCTACTTTCAGGCTAGGGTGTTCAATTGTTTTCCCCTTTAAATTTAGCAGAGAGATTATTCCTCCTTGTGGATTGCACATATGCTCCTTTTGATCTGTGAAATAGCTCATTCCCGGATAAACTTTAAGCTCCCAAATGATGCATGTAAAATACTGTTTATGAATCGTGGGAGAAATGTTTCACATTCTCATCACTCCAACACGGTTGCTCCAAACCACTCTCTCCGAGGTTCCTTATTTTCCAAGAAGGAAAAAAACTTCAACGCACAGCACTAAGATAACAGTAATAGCAACCACACTTCCCATGGATGTTACTCAGTAGCCTCCTAGAGGCTACAATGTAGGAAACTCAGCAGCAGCAGCAAATATTTTCCATGAGCTGGATACTGTGCTGGGTCCATACACTACAAAGAGGAGAGAGGCAAGGTTCCTACCCCCTGGGGCTTACAAATTAGCTGGGGCAGTAAGACAGAAACCACAAAGTAAAATTAATAGTCACTAATGAACTACATGGTCAGTAAGTGCTATACAGGATTCAGAAAAGGGCAGTGGTAACCAGATGTTGTTCCTGGAGGAGATGGACTTAAATTTGACTTGGACCTTTAGTGGGGGACTGCAGTGAGAAAGGGCGAAGTGGTAGGAACATTCCTGGATGCCATTGCGAGGGGTCCCACAGGCTGAGGTGAAGGTTGTAGCAGCTAAGGTAGGGGTTAGATTGGGGGTGGCCTTGAATGCCACTCTAAGATTGTGGGGCTTGATTCTAGAAGTAAAGTGGAATCATTGAGAATTTTGGAGCAGAAAGGACGTGAGCTAAGTAATGCTTTACAGAAATTAAATCAAACAGAGATCCATGCTGTGAATTTAATTGGGGGTCTTTAGAATTGAGATAATGAGCCCAGGACCCAGGCTGCGGACAGTAGGATATCTCTATCATGCAGTACATTCCTCTGAATGCTTCTTAGGATTTCTACGAACTTGCACTCAATGTGCCTAACTGGCTCCATACAGTAAGACAGTGATTTTGTGATACTGTGTGCTGCTTGGAAGTAGCCTCATTCCTTTAAGGCCACACAGTGTGTACATGGAACAGGCCCAGGTGTGATCTCTCTGCAAACCTCAGAGAATCTAGGCAACTCACAGGATAAAAGCTGGGAGGAATCTCAGAGCCCGCGAAGTCCACCCCCTCAGTTTACTGATCCAGAGGCCGGCCCTTTCTCAGGTTCACACAGCTCGTCAACGTCAGGCTCAGGGCGCCACCAGATCTCCTTACCGCACCCCAGCAAAGCTTCCAAAGCCGGTCCAAATTCTGCTTTCAGGTGTGTGTGTATATACATTCTAGCAGAATCCAGAAAAATCCGGTCCTTAACTGAGATAGTTGAAGCTACTTTCCTTGACTCTTCCCAGAACCATTCCCCCAGATCCAGTCCCTGCCTGAGCCCCCTCTTCATTGCTGCCAACTCCCTGCCTCCGTGCTTTCCCACAGCATCTTCCGGCTTCCAGTTCTCTGCTCAGACCCTGTTGTTTCTTGTGTCTTGCCATGGATTGTGCTGTCTTCTCTGTCCAGAACCCTTTATGGTCCCAGCGTAAGCCTCACCACCTTCAGGAGACCCCTTGGCCTCAGCCCCTCCCCTAGATGGACTCAGGTCTCCCTCCTTGGAGTTCTGCGCTACCCTACATGAGCCTGTATCCCTGTGTCTCTTAGATGTCTTGTAATTGCCTGTTTATGTGCCTGCCCCCCACCCTTCAACTGTGAGCTCCCTGAGGGCAGGGACTGAGTATGCATCACCGAACACCCAGCATCTTGCCCAGAGCCTGGCACATACGAGGCCTTCAAATGTCTGATGAATGAATGAATGGCATTTGCCTTCTTGGTGCATTCATTCATTCATTTAATAAATATTTACTGAGCAATTACTTATGATCAGTATTGCGGTTCACCCTTACACGTCAAAATATACCAAGGCACTCAAGCTCCAAATTATGCACGAGTAAGTTATGCATGTGGTGTGTCCACATGCACACGCAGTGAGACTGCGTACATGTCTACAAACACCAGAGCTGGCAAACGCAGTAAACTGTGTGCCAGATGTCTCCGAAATTTGCAGAGAACCAAGAACCAAAAATGACAGTTAGCTCCATATAAGCTCTATAAAAGAAAAGAGAAAAAAACGCAAAAGAACAAAAGAAACTTGAGCAGAAGGAAGTGGCTATGGTTTTTTTTTCTGTGCACTCAAGCCCAGGGGTGGGGAAGACTTATAAAATCATTCTATGCTGGGCAGGTTCATGTAAGCCTGAGTTCCTCAAGGGTTGGCTTTAGGAGCTGTTAGGAAAATTCATTGCCATGCACGAGTCAGGGGAGCACTTTTTATTCCACTGGAAATTGTTAATGGGGACCGTGTTAGCAGCCCCTTCTTGCTCTGCCTGTAGAGAGACAGCGGGTTCACCTGAGCAATTCTGAAACCCTGATCACTGACAATTAGGGGAGCATTGTCTGGCTGACATAATCAAGTGAGTATAAATATATTTATCGTGACTGGAGTGGGGAAGGGAGAGCAGAAAGATTGAGGCAGAAGCTGCCACCCCTTGCCTGGCTCCAGCCTGCTTCTAATTCAGCATGTCTGTCACCCAGTGCTCAGTAGAAGCCATCACCGGCTTCTGAGGTGGAATGCACAGCTGAGAATGCACAGACTAGAATTGTTTTCCCCAGAAGGGGCCATGTCTCTCCTTATTTTTCCTCCTCGCTTCTTCCCTTTTTTCATGATCACTTCTGTGAACGCTGCAGAGAGACGGGAAACCAGATGCCCCGTTGATCACATTTTAATTCTGCCCCGGCGGCCGCACTGCCCCCAGTAGCTTATCTGCAGTTCAGAGTGATCTTGGGGAATGTGACAAGACTCCTACCCTCTCTGCCTGCCTGGGTGTGTATGTCTGTCTGGAATTGGGTTTATTTCATTGTCCACTCATGGAACTTTTGTGGGAATATCTGTTGATGTGTCTAAGAGCTGGGCTTGAAAGACCCTGATAAAAATAGTCCCCTGCAGTGGACTGGATATAAGAGGAATTTCTCACACTTCCACAGCTAAAAAGTGAGGCGAGCTGAAGTCATATCTGGTGGGGTTCATGCTGTCTGCCTGGAGAGAAGGGCCTGTTTGAGCATCTGCACAGATTTCAAAATGCAGGCTGCATCCATTCATCCCCAAACCAATGGCCGGCCGGGGTCTGATACAAATGGCCAAGTGGCACGGTTAGGGGGAGGTCAACGACAAAACAGACCTCTTGGCTGAATTTGAACTCCGGTCAGAGGCAGTCCACCAAACAAGAGATTTTTTTCCCCTTCCCCTTGACTGTTTGATAACAGCATTTGTAGAGCTGAGTTGCTTTCAGCTATTTCCTCCTCTCTCATCATGTGTGTGCTGCTCTGTCGTGGCATTTGAGGGCTGAAGACCCTTTCCAGTGGCTACAATGGATTACAAAACCCCTTTCCTGTGTCCTGTTCCCTTTAGTTTGTCTTCACAGCTGCAAATTGTTCTCAGCCTGTCTTCTTGGATTTGAGAAAAACTATTTTATTACTGATAGCACACATATAATACTCTGTGATATAAGGGAAGGTGTAGATACACAAAATAAATACGAAACCCGTGTAGGAGAAGTGTCATTTTATAGAGATCGCTCAGCCTCAAGACACCTGACCACCCTTATTCAGTCTATTCCTGCTAAATTTTTCCTTTTTCAGCTGCTCAGGAGTTGTCAAGGCTAAACTCTTTTCAGCCAGCTACCGGAAATATGTATTTCCTTTGCTTTTCAGATCTTAATGGATGAGTTACTTCTTTTTTCTGTCTTCTACCTCTTGCCAGATATATTGTATTTTTGTTTTGTTTTGTTCTGAGAATGTGAGCTCATTTATCTCCAAGGGAGAAAGAAAGTCATTGCATATTTACCCGTTAACAAATTATCACTTGCAGTGAAAATACAACAGAACTCTCTCACTCTCTGTGAATAAATGTGTTCCTCGCCTTGGCCATACCTTGGTTGGATGGACTGCTACTGCTCTCTTCAAGTTGGCTTAATTTTCTCTTGTTGGTTTTTGTTTCCTTGAAGCAGAGACTCTTGTTTCTTTCTTTGAACCTGCTTTTGAGGAATGTGCCTGTCTCCTTTCGGTCTTTGTTTTGTGAGCTGGTTCGATTAACCTCTTAGCATTTATTGAGGGATCTATTGTGTTGGGTGCTGTGGGTTCCTCTGAAATTCTCCCTGCTTGAACGTTGGATGGAGTCACTTATCTGAATGCTGACTCCCTGCTAATCCATTGGTTTTCCTCTGTGTAGATGGGGGCATGAAATAGCCATCTACCCAGAGATAGCACGATGTCGTAAACTGAACTAGAGTGCTGTAGTCAGCGAGACCCAGGTCATAAAACGGTGCAGTCTTGGGCATATGGCTTCTCTTTTCTGAGCCACACATTCCTTGTTAGAGATGCTGATGGGAACAACAGAACAGTCTATTCTTCTTTGCTGTTCTCCATAATGAGATAATCACCAAACAGACAGAGAAGAGTCTGGTTTAACCAAATAATGTTGGTGCAAATTACAAATGTCTGTAAGAAGGTATTTTTGGCCTGAGCATTTCGGGGGCATTTAGTGCGGTGTCTGATGCATGTCATTTAGTTACAGGGATAAAACCTCTTGAACACACACAAAGCTCTTGACCTGGTAGGACATTACATCTTACATCATTTTGATTCTTTTTATTCAGGCTACTTCTTTCTAGGAATTGGTAAAAAAAAGAAGTTAGTAGTATTGTACCAATGTCAGTTTCCTGGTTTTGATACTATGCTATGGCGATACCTTTATCACCACTGGGGGAAGCAGGATAAAGAGTATAAGGGAACTCTCTGTACTACTTTTGCAATTTCCTTTGGGTCTATAATTACTTCAAAATAAAAAGTTCAATGAGAGAGAAAGAAAGAGAGAAGGAGAATGGGGTGGCAATTAGGAGAAGTGAATGCTCATCTTGGTTTTGCTCCCCAGCTAGACAAATATTCATATTTTGTTTTCCTCTTCCTCCCCTTTTCACATAAAGCTTTCGTGAGCAGTCAGATATAAAAAGCTAGGGTTCATTTCTCCACAGAAGAGAAGAAAGAAGTAGAATGAGTCAGAATGAGTCAGGAGAACCCCTGCCAACACAGGGTCAGAAGGCCTACCACCTGCCCCTCCCCACACCCTTTACCTGCACAGACTTACCCTCTGTATCCGCACTCACCTTGTCCTCCTTCCTTCCCGTTCAAGGGGAGATACTTCATCTGCTGCTACAGATGAACTCCTTCACCTGCACAAGGCATCCATGCCTTCCTGCTGTTTCCAAAGGCTCATCCTTCTACATAATCTCCCCATGTGATTCCTTCTAATCCGGGGTTTTAACAACCATCTAGATGAGAATAGCTCCCAAACGTATATGTCCACTCAGACCTTTTTGCTGAGATCCACACCTACGTATTCAACCCCTGACTGGGAATCTCTACTTAGATATTTCGCATTCCAAACTCTTTCCCAGTGATCATTTCTTCCTATATTCCCTTATCTCCAAAGATGTCATTGCCATCTACTTCATTGTCCATGGCAGAAAAACGAGAGCCATTCTAGACCCATGCTTCCCAGTCTTGTAGCCTCTGGTCACATGTGCTATCATGTACTTCACATATGGCTGGTCCAAACTGAGATGTGCTGTAAGTGTAAACCACATACCAGACTTAGTTCAGAAAAAGAAGACAAAATATTTTAATATTTTATACTGATTTCACATTGAAGTGATGATATTTTGGACTTATTAAATAGAACAAATTATTTTGAAAAATTTCCTTCTACTTTTTAATGTGCTACTAGAATATTTTCAATTACATGTGTGGCTTGCATCTGTGACTTGCATTATATTTCTACTGGATGGTGCTGCTCTAGACTCTTCTCTGCCTTTTAGCCACTCCTAATTGGTCAAAAAGTCACAGTGATTCTCCCGAGTTAAGACAAGGTATACAATATCAGCGACGTGCACAGGCTGGATGTGAATCCTGGCTCCACTCGTTTTTGATACATGTGAACCTGGGCCATTATTTAATCTTTTTGAGCCTCAATTTCCTTATCTGTCAGATGGATATAATGCTAGTTCTTACCCCTCAGGTTCAGACAGCATTAAGTGAGAGGATACATGTAAAGCACTTACTATGGAGACAAAAGCATGTGCAAAGGCCCAATGCCAAGAGAAAGAGCACAGCCTCTCACTGTCCTATTTCAGACACCCATCATTTCAGGCCAAGGCTACTGTAATAGTTTCTTCATCTCCAGTTCATCCTGCCCTCCAATCCTTCATATTGCCACCAGATTAAACATTTTCCAATGCAAATATTATCAAAACATTTAGTGAGTCCCCATCACCCTTGGGATAAAGTCCAACGTCCTTGGTATGCTATGCAAGGCCCTCCATGACCTGCCCCCAATGGAAACACCAACCCCACCTCCTGCCAATTCCCGATGGCTATAATGAACACACTGGGCTCCCCAGTTCCTTCTTGCGCACACCTCTCTCTCTATCTGTGATGTACGTGCCCTCTACCTGTCCACAAGTCTCAGCTCAATTGATACCTCTTTGGGGAAGCTTCCCCTGGTCCTTGCTGTGCCTCTACCCATCCCAGGCTGATTAGAAGCCACTTCCTTGGGGTCCTCAACCACTTGAGGTTTGGCTCCATTGTCACACTGCTCTTGCTTCTTTGGTCGACGTGTCTGTCTGTCCTACAAGACTCTGAGCCATCTGAGGGCTAGGATAGGCTCCCCAGTCCACTCGGAATCTCCATGCTGAACAGGGTGCCCGGCACAAAGTGGGGCCTGGTAAATGTTTGTTGAGTGAATGCTTAAAGTATAGGAGGTACTCTTGAGGGAAATAAGGAGAGTGAGAGCTAGTGAGGTCAAGCAGCAGAAAATCTGAAGACTAGCCCGAGGAGAAATTGATGCTTCTTGGCTATGCAGACAGAATTAAGAGAGAGGAAAGAATCTGGGCAAGGAGTCAGTAACGGAGGATTTGAAATGAAAGACTATAAAAAAGAGAAGATCATGAAAAGAACAGAACCACATTTGGCACTGCTGGTGGTTTAGTAACTTCCTCTACAATGATTCCAGGAAGAAACAAGGCTCTAGGAAGGCACAAATCATATAAAGAAGGGATGAGGTATCAACAACCCATTCAAGGATTATCTGTTATCAGGACTAGATACATGGGTTATACAAGTAAACGTCAACCTGGTGACTACGTGATGAGACTACTAATAATTTACTGGGGCTGGTGCCCAGGAATTCTTTTACTGTGGTGCAAATGCCAAGCATGGAAAATTTTGACACACTATAGATACGAGAAAGCAGATAGTGAATTTGAGAATAACGATGTGAAATGCCAGAATAATCACAAGAGAAATATCTGAATGCGTAAGAAGGTTTAGAGGATTCCAGCTTTACCACAAATATGGATTACAAGAAAATTCACTTATAAAGAGAGAAATTCCACTATACGAAATCCACTTATCAAAACGTGTAGCATTCCGGAATGCATAATGCTAAACGCGTGTCTTTTGACACGCACACAATATTAAAACTAGCAAATAACACCAGAAAGGTAGAGAAAGTAGGAAGTATGACATTTTGTGGCTCACAGGGTATATGAGTGGGAAAATATATACTTCTACACACAAACCACAGCCTTCACAAGAACGCCTAAAGGCTTCATTCCGACACCTCAGGTCTCATCCCACAGGATAGCCCACTCCTCAGTTTTCATGTAAAAGGCCTCATGGGACAGGCATGGTGTGAGGAGAAGGGACAGCAGGGAGAATTGAGGTGAGAGGGTGAAAAGAAATGATCCTTTGCCATCATTCTTGACAATGAGCCAGTCCTCCTCTTTGAGAGTTCTGTGGAGAAGGTAAACATCTGGGATATACTTATGCTAGAAGGTACTTTTTGTTTATCTGAAATTCAAATTGAACTGGGCCTTCCGTGTTTTATCTCACACCCCTACTTAGTGAGGTATACGTTTCCTCATTCGTACTGCCTGTGAGCCACACACGTCTCAATAACCGAGGAATGTGTGGGAAGTCACAATAACTAACAATTCCTGAGTACACCTACTATGTGCCAGGCCCCATGCTAAGTGGTGTAGGGGGATATTTCACATGCTTTTCACAAGCACGCTAGGAGGCAGGCACTAGTATTCTTCCTGTTTTAAAGACGAGGAAACTGAGGCTCAGAGAGACTAAATAACTTGCTCAGGGTCACCCAGATAGCCACTGGCAGTCTGAACTCTGGCAGTCTGACTGCAAAGCCCATGTACTTGCCCACCTCACCGGACGTGGTGGCAGCGGCAAGCAAGGGGTAGATACACCGAGTCCCCAGAAAGTGTAAGAGACAGCGGGAGCATAGGGGATGACAGGGGCGGGCCCTGAGTGAGGCCTTGAAGCAGCAGTTGAAGTTAGACCAGGTGCCTTTATTTAAGCTAGGAAAGGGTGGCCCTAACTCTAGGCAGATGCAGCCCCACACCAGGACTGGCAGCTTGGTTAGAAGAGCACCAGACGGATTTCAGTCCCCACTGAAGCCTTAGCCAGGGGCCCTTGTACAGCGGACAACCTGCATAGCTGTACAGAGCAGCCTGAGTTAGATGACAGAAGGAGGGCCGGTGCAGAGGCAAGGATGCAGATAGGGTGCTTAGAGGATAATGAGGGGCCAGTCACTAAAGCACGTTTGCACGGGGTACGTGGTGCCGGATCCGAGGTTAGTTTAGAGAGACAGGCGGGGGAGAGATTGCTGAAGGCCTGAAATGACAACAAGAGTCTTGAGTGGATCTGGGAGGTGGCATGGCAACATGACATCGACGAATTCTGAATGGAAAAATGACCCTCAGAAAGTGTGTGTGTCAGAAATCTTCAACACGCGGGGGTCTTTGCTCCATCAAGCAGGCAGCACAGGGTAGAGGGAGGATGGGGGCACGATAGCTAATGTGACAGCAGCCTATTTAAAAGACAGGAGAAGGTGGGCTTCCCTGGTGGCGCAGTGGTTGAGAGTCCGCCTGCCGATGCAGGGGACGCGGGTTCGTGCCCTGGTCCGGGAAGATCCCACATGCCATGGAGCGGCTGGGCCCGTGAGCCATGGCCGCTGAGCCTGCGCATCCGGAGCCTGTGCTCCGCAACGGGAGAGGTCACAACAGTGAGAGGCCCGCATAACGAAAAAAAAAAAAGACAGGAGAAGGGACTTCCCTGACGGTCCAGTTCTTAAGACTCCATACTTCCACTGCAGAGAGTCCAGTTTCGATCCCTGGTCAGGGAAGGAAGATCCCCGCGGTGCAGCCAAAAAAATTAAAAAATTAAAAATAAAAGACATGAGAAAAGGAAACTCAGCAGACTGGAAAAGGGGACAAGGAGTGGGGAACAGAAAACACAAAAGAGGGAAAGTGAGTGAGAAGGTGAATTTCTTCCACTTTGCATTTCCCCAAGTGTGTCCCTCAAGGAAGAGTTGACCTGTTCTGATTTTTCTTTTCCTGAGGGTTGGAAAGAGCACAGCACAGTTTGCTTTCAGCAAGGCATCTGGTTGCATTTTTCATGATTCCCTAGAGAATAAAATGAAGAAAGAAGGACTTCCCTGGTGGTGCAGTGGTTAAGAATCCGCCTGCCAATGTGGGGGACACAGGTTCGAGCCCTGGTCCGGGAAGATCCCACATGCCGCAGAGCAACTAAGCCCGTGCGCCACAACTACTGAGCCTGTGCTCTAGAGCCCGCAAGCCACAACTACTGAGCCCATGTGCCACAACTACTGAAGCCCAGGCACCTAGAGTCCAGGCTCCGCAACAAGAGGAGCCACCTCAGTGAGAAGCCCATGCACCACAACGAAGACCCAACACAGCCAAAAATAAATAAATAATTTTTTTTTAAAAGAATGAAGAAAGGTCGAGTGATAACTACCAGAACTGGCGGGTTTGGAGTTGACACGCAAAAAATAGTTTAAGAGGTTAACGTCAACCTGGAGGGAGTTTTTAGGTAAGGAAACTGAGTTCACAGGTAAACCAATTTGTGTATCACCCACAACTGGTGAATGAAGGAGTCAGAGTTCAAATCCAACTCTGCTTGACTCCAAAGCCGCGTTCCATTTATATGGAATAAAGACCAAAAAGGCATTAAGTTTGCTTATGAAAAAAAGAGTTGGAAGAGAAAAGCAGAGGGAAGGAATACAATAATTTTTAGTCTGAATTTTGCCCTAAGAAGAAAAATAAATTGAGTATAAGAAGATGATGCTCACAAGTCCCAAATTCTTATGTCTAAGCTTTCAGACCGAAAATTATCGTGAGACATTTTGGTTCCATATAACCAATTCACCAAGCTCTTAGTCTATTCCTTCCAAGTCCACCCTCCCTAAGGCACCCCTCTCCCCCTGCCACGCCCATTCTCTATCATCGCAATACATTAGGGAAAGACCACACCAACTTTCTGGGTCACTTCTGACTTTGAGAATCCAAGATTTAGGGCCCTACTTGATCAAAACTGGCAATTAGAAAAGAAAGAGAACTGCTTTAAACAAGGCTAATACAGGTGTTCCTCAGTTCAAGCAAACTCCAATTAAGACCTACATTTCCCAAAAGTAAGAATGTAACAGTTATTCATTTGATGGAAGCAATTCACAATATCCTCCGTTCTATTGGCAGCTTTTTAGTACCTTTATGGGGTGACTTGTTCAATAAAAATGTAATTACCTCCAATTTCTCAGCGACAGACTTATCAAATGAAGGAAGGTACGCTGTCATACGGTTCACGTCCACTTTTGCAAGCTTTTGAGACCAGTGAGCTAAAAAAATCATCCGCATTCCAATAATAAATGGGGGCTGGGGAATATAAGTAAAAGTGACAAGAAGATGAAAGTAGCTGTGGTCATGCAATCATTCACTCTACCCTTTTGTGCTTTGGTAAAGTTAAGGGAGCACAGAGCACAGATGGTGAGGGAAAGGGATGGGGGGGCGGGTGCTGTGTTTGTGAATGATGTTATAACCCTGGTGACGACAGAGCAGGAAGATGGAGGTTTTCAAATATGTGATAAATGAGCCAAGCTTTCAGAGCCCAGATCAATAAAAACAAACACGAAGCGAACAGAAGGGCAGAAGGAAAAGAGAGGGCACCATAAAATCCCAGTGATATATTTTAGGGGAAATCAGGATGTGAATAGAAAATGAGAAGGGGAAAAAAGGGTGGAGGTGTGTAAAATGTCTGTCTGTCTTTCTGTCTCGTTCTTGGCTTCCACTCACATCTACCACCACTCCTCTTGCCCTTCTTGTAGGGCTCATTAAGTAATTTCTGATTTTAGCTGGGTATATTTTTTAAATTAATTTATTTTTTTAATTATTTATTTTTGGCTGCATTGGTTCTTCGTTGCTGTGCGTGGGTTTTCTCTAGTTGTGGCGCACGGGCTTCTCATTGCGGTGGCTTCTCTTCTTGTGGAGCATGGGCTCTAGGTGCGCGGGTTTCAGTAGTTGTGGCTCTCGGGCTCTAGAGCATTGGCAGGCGGATTCTTAACCACTGCACCACCAGGGAATCCCCGTAGCTGAGTATTTTTAATGCTTCATTCCTGGTTGGGTTTTGCCAGCAGGATTCCTGGTGTTTCTGTCGACAATTGTTACAGTTTTAGGAAACCATCAGGATAAAATGAGAAAGTGGCAAGTCTTGCAGCAGAGTGGGGCTAGAGGTAACATCTCCGGGTCATAGGCTCTTTCTGTTTCATTTTTGTTGTTGTTGTTTTAGATTGATGTTTTCATGGGGTTATTTGAATAAGAAAAGTGTAGAAGATATTTAAACAGGAACATTTTAGATACACTTTTCCTAACTATATAGATCCATGGTAAATTACTAATGTTTTGAAGAGAAAGAAAAAGAAGTTGAAAACAGCAGAACACATTGTGGGGAAAGTGGATGGTGGGAAAGGTTAGACAACGATGATATCTCAAGAGAGAAAGAGGCAAGGAGAGAGAGGGAGAGGAACAGAAAGGAAAGGAAAAGAGAACAGCTGCTTGTAAGTTTATTAATTGAGATTGTTTCCACATCTGCAGTTGCCTTAAAGCATGATTGCTTGGTGTGAGGTCCGTCAGATTTATTGGAGTCTTTGCCTCTTTGACCAAGGAGCAATGGGCTTGAATTCTGCAGGTATGTGAGAATTGCTCCTGTTGGCTGATGGACAGCAGCCCAGGAAGGTTCAGGCGGCCCTAAGCGAGTTAGCAATTATCCTGAACTAGTGCAGGACTTGCATTATTTTGCTAGGACCGAGAAGAGAGAGCACGTACCCTAAACTCTCACCTCATTTTCTCATTCATAAAATGTGAGCGATAATAATAATAATAATGCATGCTGCAAAGGGTGGCCGTTTGTGAAGCCCTTGGCACGTGATAGACCATGGCGATAAATGGAACTTAGTCTTTGCTGGTTCTTGTTCCTAGCCATCGGTGAGGCACGTTCCATGTGCTCTCCCTACATGACTGTCCTGGAGCTTCCTGTTTAAAGATAGCAACGCAGTGACCAAGCTCTGGGCCCACGGCAGGGTTTAGAAGCCAAATCAGTTTTGTGTTTCTCAACCTTCCATTTCCCCACTTCCCTCTGGTTAGTGCTATCTTTTCTCTTTAGTTACTGGCTTGTCTTGATTACAAGCGTTGTACCTTCTGGTGACATTGCAGCCAGGGCCCCATAGTAAGTAGGGAGAAGCTAACACTTGCCCAGGGTAAGTGGGGGAAAATGGGGCCTTTAAAAGCTGAAAAGGAGTATATGCTTGGATTTAGAGTTTTGAAATTTTTTGAAATTCTTTACGAGAAAGAATGGTAGATAGCTGAGAGGCAAAAATGCTCTGGAGAAAGACACACTAAACTGTTGATCCCCAATGAGGAGCCATGCCTTCTACATCCTCTTCCCAAAACACTGTGGGGTGAGGATTATTTTCTCCGGTCTTCATGAGAAAACCGTGGCACAGAGAATTTGTTTACCCAGCTACCAGGCCGGCAACAGACTTGAGATTTGAAACCAGGTCACTGTTACCGGCAGCCTCACCTTGCAGAGACCGGCACATCAGGAAAACAAGAATAGAATTTGCTTGAGTTTGAAAGAACTTCCACATTTTGCTTCAAGAAAGATTTTTCTTACAAAAAGTGTGAAGACGAATGAGGTTTTATATGATGTGCTTTGAACTTAAAAAGAAAGTTATGTTTTATAAACCAAACTGGTGTTGATGAAAGAAAAGTAAGGTGATCAATACTCAGAAGAAGGAAGAGCAAATGACCCTTTATCTGGGCATCACTCAATTTATGAGGCAGGGGAGGGGAGCGACTTGCACAGGGACCATCTCCTGATTTGTCTCCTCCCTCTTCTACTTCCTTCCCCTTGCCATCCCTCCCCCCTCCACACACACACACAACACAAAACCTTAAGTAGGAAAAGCGGAGCTAATTTTTAAAGAGGAAACAGCATCCTTGAGATCAAAGAAATCTCCATAATCCACAGTGACAGACGGGGACCAGCGGAAGAGCAATTTGATTAAATAAGGATATCGGGGACTTAGAGGGACTCTCCGGTTGTGTCACGTTTGTCTGTTAGTCTTTGAAATATATTTCTTTGGCTTCCAAACCTGGGAACCTAGTGCCTTCTAGCTGGGAAGATGTTCCCATTTGGAAAATAGGAAAAAAATCTCAGGGCAAAGCCAAGGGGTCCAGGCAGGGCTGGGTTCCCAGGTTGGACTGAACCTAAGAGGCTGGCAGAGGGTCTGCAGGAGGTGCTGGCAGAGAGAGGCATTAGAAGGTCAGGGTGGGTACCGCCAGCCTTGCAGTGCATGGTTACGGGCTGAGCCTGAGGCCATTGCAGAGAGCACGCCTCCCCTACCCATGTTTCCTATCCCACTGCCTGCTGCCCATTAGTTAACCTGTCATCAGAGACCGCTCTGTTGCCACTTTCTGCACTGAAGCAGCTAGAGGATGCATTTTTCGGTGCGGAACACACCTGCGCGGGAGATGGAGTGCTCCCTGAAGGCTTCCGTTCATCGGCCACTTCCTAGTGGCTTCAGGACTGGCGTCAGCAGATCAGCTGCCGAGGAATTATCGTCCTCAGACAAGCTTCAAAGGGCCCCTCTAGTTCCGTGTGTTCACCCCTGCTGGTCATGCCAGGGGATTTATGCTTTCCTGGGGCTTATGAGGGGGAAATAATGAGTCACCCGGGTACAAGAGGAAAATAAGAATGTCCCATGGGCACAAAATCATTTAAAATGGCGGCTTTTAGAGGGTACAGTACAAAGATCTCAGCCAACTAGCCAGAAATGGTTTGTGGAGTATATTTTGCTTGTCTTGGCTTACTCTGGTTGCAATAAAAATCAGAAATGTTTATACCCTACGGAGAGAGTACCTATGGAAACAGGCCAGGTCCTCCCGAGAAGGCCCCTGAGATTCTAAACCCAAAAAGAAATGGTCCTGCCTCTCTGACTTGGGAGATCCAGATAAGCATAGGAGTTGTTTGTTGTAAATCTTTTAAAGGAGAAGCCCATGGTGGCCACTCCCAAGTTCACGGCTATCTGCAAGCTTGGTTGTAGCCGCCATGATTCCAACTCCCACTTCACCCTCCACACCTGGCCTCAGATCCAAGTCTCCAGAGAAACCACAAGGAGGATCTTACTAGAATAGGACTGGAGGCTCTCTATTTTAAGGGCCCCAGAGGATGAGTTAGAAGTAATTCAAGAGCAGGCACAGCAAAGGAATCTGTAAGCCTTGTTAGACGTTCAGAGAAGGTTAACATTTCCAACATGGCCGGCTAATGAAAGAGGTAGCCTGTAAGTGAGGTTCTGCTGGTTTCGAATAGAGCCAAAATGTTGTCATTTGAGAGCGCGAAGGGAGGAGAGGCCAGCCCTTGGTCACTTGGCCATGCGCAGCCTTTATTCTTTTCTTTCTTGTTTTTTTTCTTCACTTTCTTTTCCAGAATAGATTGATTTAGGTCTCTAGAAAAATATTTCAGCAGAGGCTAACAGGTGAGTTACAGATAATTGTCCATCCTATGCTTACAGATTTTCAAGAAGAGCCATCTGTGACCTTTCTTGGTTTCCTGCTCTGTCCAATGCCCAGTAAGAGGTGATAAAGCAGAAAGGCCCTAACCACAGCTGTAAGGTTCAGATAAAAGAAAAACACACAGTAGGGATTCCAACACAAATCATAAACCTAGACTCAAAGTAGCAGAGAGGGACTGGTCACTTTGAGATGAAAGGGGACCAACTTTTCAGGGAGCTCAGAGAGAATTTAAGCATCAGAAAATGTGTAGGAGCAGATGTCTTCCAATTTTTATCCATCAAAGCAATTCTGTATTTTATGGGTTTGAGACTCTTTGAAACGTTAAAGTTTATATGCCTTAAAACGCACCAGAGAGAAAGAAGACAGTCGCCAAACTGGAGAGAGGTTGTGGGGACTCGAGATGCATAGAAAAGTTACGAGATGGAATCCACTGTTTGGGGCGCACCATTGCCCTCTATTGGATTAAATAAATCAGACCTTTAGCGTGGGTGCCTGCTTCATTATCTCTGGCTGAGTTTGCCCAGAAGTCAGGGCACCTTTGAATGGGAAATTAATCCATCCTTGTGAATGGGTCCTCCGGTCAGCTGCCCCTTCCCTGAGGAAATCAATTACAGTTGCAACTCTGACGGCAGGCCATTTATCATGTTTCCAGTCACTCAACAAGCATTTGCTAGGTGCCTAAGCGCTGGTGAGGTATCGTAGGGCATCTAAGAAGAAATAACAACCGTTACTACCATTTATTGGATGCCTACTGTGCGCCAGGGTCTTTCTACACATTTACACACAGGATCCCTGTGAAGTAAGGGTGGCTACTTCCGGGTTAGGGATGAAGAAACTTTGATACTTGGGAAGTAAATGCCACCTCTGAGGTTCAAATCCAGGTCCAGCTACTCCTAAGACCCCAAGAAGTTTACAGACTACCAGGGAAGGTAGATAGGATATTGATAAAAACGTCTATACCAGGAGTCCGTAAACTACGGCCAGTACATCAAATTTGACTCATCACATATTTTTGGCCACAAGCTACGGTGGTTATTACTCTTTTTGAATGGTGGGGGAAAATCAGAATAATAATATCTTGTGGCATGTAAAAATTATATGAAATTCAAGTTTCAGTGAGCATAAATAAAATTGTATCAGAACCCAGCTCTGCCTGTTCATTTACTGTTCTCTCAGGCTGGCTTCTGGAAAACGGCACGGATGCGTGGTCATGGCAGAGACCGTACAGCTCGCGGAGCCAAAAACCCTCTCTCTGGCCCTTTACAGAACTCCTACTCTATATTCTGAGGGGTGATGTTATGTATCAGTAGAAGAGGTTTTTAGAAAGCATTTGGGGGTTAAGAAAAGGGGGAACTAATATTTAACCCACGGTGAGAGGTGGTAGAAGGGATACACAGGTGCGCTCCGTTTTAAGACTCAGTGCACGAAAACCCAGCCTTTCAAACAGATCAATTAAAAGATAGCTATCTGCATAACAAAATTTCCTTTCCATTTGGTAAAGGGATTCACCACGGGGTTCCTTTGTAGAATGAGCCTCCATAATGCATGCTAATGATTCCATTTGCAAATACGCTCTTCATAATAACTCTCCAAGAACAGATCCGTTGTGTACAGTGAGGTCTAGCTATCTATCATCATTTTTTCCTGGCACTGTGGGGTTTCGCACTTGTGAAAAGTCACTGAGCTGACCTTGTCAATTCAGAGGAGGAGGCACTGCCTTCCCACGGTCTCCAGGAGGGGCTTTGCCGATGAAAGGGTGCAGATTCCAAGCATGCGCATTATGTGAACCTAGAGAGCTGGTATAATTTTACATTTTCAGCTAAGCTCCTCTTGGTCAGTGCAGCCAAAGTCCTAAAATGTAAACGCCTCACTATTCTATCAATCCATAAATCAATACAAATTATGTTGCTTGTGTTCTGATAAATAGGCTATAAGAAATACTTATCAAGAGCAGTTTCTCTTCTTTCTTCAAGACAGAATCTTAACCACCTGACAACAGAAACTGGGGCAAGTCATATAATATTCAAATTAGGGCTCTCCCCAGCAAAACAGGAAGTGCTGTCGCGATTCAGTTTAGGACCTGGCTCCTTCTTCCCCTGGGTCCTGAGCCGGAATCTTCGGAACAGCTCCGTGCTGTTATGCAATCGCTCTTTTCCAGAGACAAGTAAAACGGAAACCTTCACTATTCATAGCCAAATTAGGAGGAACTGAAATCTTTCAAGAAGTTGCTTGCCTGGTACCATTTTGATGTTAACTCTGCGTTTCTTCTGAACATATCCCCTGACTCTGGCTTTCAAATGGAGGCTCTTTTAAAGAGCTGTCTCCTAGCTTTTGTTTTCATCCTCCATGGTGACTTATATTTTAGAAGTACATAAGCATTCCTGGTATATAGCCTGACTATTTTTCAGGTTTTTTGGTGGTACAAGAAGCTTAAATGGAAAGGCCAGGGCAGAGAAAATCGTGCTGAGGATGTCCTGTGTGGTGTCGTCCAGCGGTGGTCTGTGTCTCGGGGCTGCTGATGGGTATTCCGTACAACTTGTAAAAGCAGGAGAGTGAGAGAGATGCAGAGGGCTGGTGAGAAGCAGAGCCAGGAGCCCTGCATGGCTCGGAGGCGGGATTCCTGAACAAATGGCACCATCACTGAGGCCGGGATGAGGGGGGAGGCTGCTGGCAGGGGCCTGGCACCTGGATGCTGTCACTTCTCATTCACGCTCTATGGCAGGTAGCATTGCAGCCATTTCTAAAGCTGATCACTGGAAGGGAAAACGCATTTCACCCATCTGTGAGGCTCTCTGAAGAGGTGTCTGTCTTCATCTTCCCCTGAGGTCAGCAGCATTGTAACTGCAAACAGCAGCAAGAAGACTCCACCACGTTCTTGAGCTCTTGGGACTGCTGACCTTTCTCTCTCTCTCCCCACTCTTTTCTCTCTTGGAATTGTTGCTACCATGTTTTATCTCCATCATTTATTTGTTTTCTTTTTCCAGTTGCAGTATGCAGTGGTGGTAGGTACCAAACAAAATGGATAAGTACTGAATAAACTATGTTAGTTCCGTTTTCATTTTTCCCCTGGTGGTAATTTTTAACTTTTCAAAATTAAAACTAATGGATATAAAGGAATAGGATATAACTTTCCACGCATTTTTATGATCAAACAGAAGACCAACCCCTGGGGCTGGCCCATTGACCATTCTCCGCTATTACGGAAGCAGAGAATGATAAATTCAAGGGAAGAACTTGCAGAGCCCGGTGATTCGAATGAAAACAGAGCATCCCCCACTCCCCCCTGAGCATCTCCCTCCCACCAAACGGCATCTGAACAGATTTCATTTCACAAACGGAAATGGGACGCAAACAGATTTTTTTCAAAGTGATTTCACGAAGAGTGGGCCTGTTTAACTGGGTTTTCTGAGCCAGGATTAATATTACAAGCTGGGGAGCTCGGTGACGTGCCTCTGTTGTTGGCTTTGCCACACCACCTGCTTCCTGGGGGAAGGCAGAGAAAAGTGCCACCATTCAGAAGCAAGTTTACTTCTGCCTCAGCCTTCTCACTGAATGACGTACAGCCAGCCTGGAGTTACATGTAATGTAGGAAAGCTCTCCCAAGCTCAAGGTCATATCTAGAGCATGCGTTGGATATTTTTTTCCATCTCTAATGTATGTGACTTTCTAATATGTTTAGCATTTGCCCTCCCCTTGTCTCCATCCTGCTTATTAAGGTAAATTTGCATAGAAATGGGATCTTGGTTTTTAGGACTATTCACCTGACACTTGATCTCTTGATGTGACCAGTGTCTGCTGCTGATACCATGTGGGTGACCCACAGAAGCCCATCTTCCTGCACACCAGAAGCAAGGCTTTAATTAGGGAAAGCTTTGCATGTTAAAGTAATGGGGTGAATCAAGTCAGCAAAGGCATTTAGCTTTCACTCAGGAGGACAGACTACTTCTTCCTGTTGAGTGGGTCATCCTAGGTCACAAAAATTTTAATTTGCCTTAGACGGACAGAGCTTGAAGAAAGTGCACAAAAAGTATATATATTTTGGGTTTGGAAATAAGTTTTGGCTGGTGATAAAGCTCAGACAGTGAGCTATGACATTTTCCTTTGGATCCTGAACTATTTTTTGCTTAATATCTATCTTTGGGATTGGTAATACTCACCTCTATAAGTTGCCTTTGGAAGACCAAGCAAATGTGGAAAATCAGAGGAAGGCGCCCCTTGCCATCACCAGGGTTGCAGTCCGCTTTAATCCCCTGATCTCCGGGTGCCGCCCCCTCCCACGGGCAGCCACCTTCCTTTTTTACCTAAATCTCGTCACTTGGGCAGAAATTCCCACTGAGAGGATAATTGTGGTCCCAGTTTCTTGGTCACTGAAAGTCAGTTAGGTTTGAGGGTTTCTAACCTACAGGGTTTCAGACTTTAGCAAATTTTGCGAAACATAAATGCCAAACAATAGCTCTCAAGACGGTGTCCTTGACAGTTAGCAGAGAACCAAAGAACTTGAGCGTCCTAGGGAATAAGCCTCAAATTTCTTTTTTAATTAATTAATTTATTTATTTTTGGCTGCGTTTGGTCTTCGTTTCTGTGCAAGGGCTTTCTCTAGTTGCGGTGAGCTGGGGCCACTCTTCATCACAGTGCGCGGGCCTCTCACTGTCACAGGCTCAGTAATTGTGGCTCACGGGCCTAGTTGCTCCGCGGCACGTGGGATCTTCACAGACCAGGGCTCGAACCCGTGTCCCCTGCATCGGCAGGCAGATTCTCAACCCCTGCGCCACCAGGGAAGCCCAAGCCTCAAATTGCAATGAGAAAAGTTTAGAGGAGGTGGGAGAAATCAGAAGAACATTTTTGTGGCTTTTGGCTGGGCTGCCTTTGCTGAGGCTAAATTCATTCCATAACGTTATTCTAAAACATAAATGCTCTGCTACTCAACGTTATCTTGTATAACATTTTGCATCTCTTCTTTAATTTCATCTGACATCCTTATTCGTTGAACATTATGATTCCCATTTTACGAACGAGGAAACTGAGGCTCCAAGAGGTTTAGTACTCACACAGATCACACAGCTGTTCACGGACACAACCAGGACTCTGCTCTCTTTCTATTACAGCCCCACTGCCTCCTAAAAAAACCAACCATATTTCATTTGTGGGCTGACTTATTCATCTTTACATAGGTCTCATGTGTTACTAGGAGGAGCCAATGTTTTAACTCAATTCAGAGGTATTAAAAGGCAAATTTCCAAAATGTCCTTGGCTCACACAATAATAATAAAATAAGGAATCTGACTCCTTTAGTCTCCCAGTTCTAAAACCAGAATGCTTTCCACTCTCAAACCATGTAGAAGGCCGCTAAGTTCCCCACTGACCAATGCTGTCTAATTCTCTTAAATGATTCAGATGTAAAAGAGAAAATGGCATCTGTCTAATTAACACCGCCTGGCTAAATATAGCTGTCGAGGGACAGCCTTGGGATAGTGTTTACAGAACAGTCTTTCCAGGCCCCCAGGCCTCAAGTTAGAGATGATAGCAAGTCTTCTGTCTTTATCAACCGGAAACAGAGATGCCCCAGAAACGCTTACAGGCCAGGCAGCAAATGGGGATGAAAGGAGAAGGGGAAAGGCGGTTGCTGGCCTTCATTTCCTGCTCCTGGCATCTGGGGATTCACAGAATGATGCCGGGAAGTGGATCCTAGCAGCTCGTGCAGCTCTTTCTGAAAACAAAAGCCCTCACTGTGTGCCTACGCCTTCCTCTCTGGCCTGGAGACCTTAGACCCTCTCCACCAACCGCTAAGACTGCCCTCCTCCTGGCAGAAAGGCACAATGACCACATTATTTCCCTTCCAGCTTCACGTTACAACATGGAAGCCATTGCCAAGTTTGATTTCATGGCCTCAGGAGAGGATGAACTGAGCTTTCACGCTGGAGATGTTCTGAAGGTAGGTGATGCGGGACCCGGGAGAGCCGGGGAGAGTTTAGGTTACTCCGGTTTAGCCACTGAGTTAATCTAACAATCCATCCTTTGTTTCTCAAGAAATACACACAGTTCCTTTCAAAATGTGAAGTTTGCCTCATTCAAAAGGGTTCCTTCTGAGCACCTGTGCACCAGCTACCAGGCCGGGTGATGGAAATCCGATTGGCATAAGCCACCATCCTTGTCCTGAGATGCTCGTGGTCTGGAGGGGGAAACAAATCCATCCAAAGGGCTGTCACAGATGGTCTTATCTGGGTGCCCAGGAGCACAGGTGAGGGGACAAGTGATCCCACCTTGAAAGATGGGGTTGTAGGAACGGGTGGCAACATCAGTTGTCAGGGAACACAATGAAGATGATTCGGGCTTTTGGCTAAAGCTCAGAGGTGGGCAAGCCCAGGCAGAATTAGGTCAGCATTGTGAGTTTCAGCACGGCTGGAACTTACAGGAGGAAAGTATGGATAGGGACACCTGGAAAGTCAGCTGGAGGAGATGCGGGTCAACAAAGGCCACGCACACCCACCACTCAGGTGTTCCTTACAACTTTTCTTCCACCCGCACTTGAGTTGTTGTGGCCACTTGCTGAACTGAAGAGGCCTTGGACTCCTCCCACATTTCATGCACCATGCTTACGGACTCTGCATCTTAGCCCCTGTTTCGTGCAAAATAGCATAGGAGTCCTTCAAGAGGCCACTGGGCAATCTCTGGCACCTATGTCCCCCTTCCTGGCCTCAGAGCACCTCGGATACCCCGATCCCCGGTCCTCAGCAACCCATATGGGCCTCCTGAGACTGCTCAGTGGCACTGAGACCACCATTGTCTCTCCACGAAGATAAATGCTTGCTATGGAAAGAACCCTATCATACGTGAGAGGGTGACTTGGAAAGTGTCTGTGGAGCACAAACCAGGTGGAATGGCGTGGTTTGGAATTTTAACCCCCCAGTGTTTATCCCTCTGACTGCTCGCATCTTGCAAGATCTGGTAATGTGGCTGCCAAGAGTATGCCTTCCATGTTGGAACTTCTCAAGGTCAAAATATTGCTTGGGCTGCTGACCCAGGAAAAAGTGACCTTCACTTCCTTGGGATCTTACCAAGGTCACAGAGGGGTCTGCGACAAGGTGAGCAGTCCCTCCCTTCCTTCTGGGGTATTGTGACCATGTGATTATCTACCATTCTCCAGTGTTTTCACCCAAAAGAGAACCTCCCTGGGGGGGTTGGGGGCAGGTCACGTCCCTCATCTCCCATTTCAAACAGAACCTACTATCTGGCTTAAATGTTCCCTATTCCCCAGAAAAGGAAAAAGGAAAAAACAAAAAAACAAAAAACTTTCCTCAAATCTGCTTCTCTGTTGAGCTCCTAATTTCTTTCTTCTCCTCACTGCCAGCACTGGGAAGAATTCTCTATGCTGGGTGCCTCCACTCCCTCACTTCCTGTTCACGCCACTGGAACCCTCTGGAATCTGTCTTTTACCCCCCAACACTCCCTTAAAGTCCACTGGTGATCTCCTCATTGTGGAATGTAAGGACCCTACTAAACCCCTGTAGGATTAGACACTGCTAACTGCCCCTCTCCTGTATCTGAATGAAGCTCTGTCCCACACCTAAACACTGTTCTCTGCTCTGAATATTTTTCTTTTATCATATCTCCCAAGCAATCCCTTCTTCACTGGAGAGGAATCTGGTGCAATAAAAAGGAGCATGGACTTTGGAGCCAGATAAATCTGAGTTTGAGTCCCAGCCCATTAGCTGTGTGGCCGTGGGTCAGTCACTTGCCGCCTCTGAGCTTCAGTGTCTTCATCTATAAGTGGAGGCCATGCCTATCTTGCAGGGTTATAGAAAGGATTAGGGGTAATGGTCCCAGCCCAAATTAGATGCTCAATAAATGATCACCGTATTGTCAATATCACCCAATTCCTGCTGCCTCTGACTGTTCAGACTATTGTTATGTTCCCTTGACTGACCTCATTGCCTCCCGTCTCTTCCTCCTTCATTCTACGTACCAGTCCCAGATGGATCTTTTCAGAAGATAAATCAGATCATATTATTTCCTTACTCAGAAGCGTTCAGTGGTTCCCCATGACCAGTTGATGGAAATCTAAGCCATCTGGCCCCAGACTACTGCCCAACCTCATCATGCTCGTGTGTAAGAACATGTACACATACATACACATATACATACATACATACACACATGCGACACACACACACATCTTTGTGTATGAAATGCCCCAGGTCACGTTGTAATATACAAACTCTCCTTTTTCATGCTCTCCCCATATTCTGAATGCCCTTCCACACACACATATTTGACCACCTCTACCAGGGAACCCTCACTAATCCTCCCTGCTCCTGACCACCCCGGTAGATTAAATACTCCCTCTTCAGCTCCTCCACAGCATTTCACACACTGTTCAAGGCACTCACACCCCCGCCTCACAGGACAGTTATTTACAAGCAGGCCGAGCTTCGGCTCTCTGCACCCTGAGTACCCACCTCTACTACGGCCCTTGCCCCGTGCCGTCCTGATTGTCCGCGCACGTGGTGGCTGTTCCACTCCCCAGAGCTCTGCGCAGGTTGGGGCCGGGCCTGCCTCGGTGTCCAGAACAACAGAAAGATGATGAACATTCGATGAATGAGCGAATGGGTGATCCCTCCGCTGGTGTGAGAGCAGAGCTTTGCCAGGTTCATCTTTGTATATTCCCAGCATCTAACACAAGTCACGGCCCCAGGTAGGGGCTCGGTACATATGTCTTGAATTGTTAACTGTGTTTCTGCACACTCATTTAGAATTCCATCAGAAAGCCAGACCCCTCCTTCTTTTCAAATTCTATCCATTGCAGCCACAGGTGTAAAGAGGAAAGGGGAGGGGGCTTGTCAGCTGTGCCTCACAGAAGGTCTGTATCATGGTGGTCAGTGGGCCTGCCTGTAGGTCTCCACGTACAACCCTCTCCTCCGGAGATGGCTAACAAGCCCCAGGATCCTGGAAATTGTTTTCTTTTCTTTTTTTTTTTTTTTTTTGGAAATTGTTTTCAAGGCTAGCTCTTAACTGCCCCGGCAATTCACTCATGGAATGTTCTTTCGTGTTTGGCCTTTAGCGCTAAAAGACTAAACAGACATTTTCATTAGAAGGTACACAAAATGTCTCGCTTACCATTAACCGCCCCCTGCAGACTTTGAGTTCCCCGGGGCGCAGGCCCCAGCTTGTTCATCTCTGTATTCCCGGCACCTAAGTACAAACAGCAGGTGCTCACTAGATGCTGATCCCAGAATGGTGAACAAGATGCTGGACACAGAACTCTGGCCAGATGACTCGATCCCGTTTCTCCTGTGCAAGACACATTCCAGAAGTCAGGCGTTGGATGTTTCGTGTTCATAGCAGCCCCTCTGGACCCTCAGCTGCACACAGCCCGCAACTTACTTTTCCCACTCGAATCTGCCGGTCATTATGAAAAAATGTCTCTCGACCCAGGCCATCTCTATCTGCTTCTGTAATACGTCTAACACGACCCCGTTTCTTCCTACTAAAACAGCAACCGAAAAGCCCCCAGAGTTAGACCTACGTAATTAACTTCTTCAGCACTTCGGATTTCTGCTATGCCTCTAAGAGCTATAATTTCATCCAGTTTTAAAATTCACCCAACCGTACATTTTGTCTTCTTCCCACGTCTAACTTATTCTCAGGCCATGTAACCCAGAAAATGATTCCGGTAGGCAACGTTGTAAGAATTAAGTCACAGCAAAGCTAAGGGTAAAACCTCATGCGTTTAGGCTGAACTTGCCCAGATCTGCAAGATGGGGAAAAGAGATAGGGGGACGGAGGAGATGGAGAGATGAGAGGAAGAGGAAGTATGGGCCCTGAGCCAACAACGGCAGGAGGAAAACACCTCCCCCCAAGACTCTTCTTTGCAGAAAATGAGATCTTTTTAAAACCTTGCCTTCTATACACCACAGAAAGCCGATAAATGCGCCTCTCTGGGAACATGATCTCAGGCCGACGGAGCACCGGGTGGTGGGGAAAATGGCTGGCACCGTGGGACAATCTTCGGTTGCTAGAGGGGGTAGATGGGTATGAGCCACGATTACTAAAATTACAGCCGGTTTGGGGTCAGAGAGCTCAGCGCGAAGTGTGGTTCTTACCGTGCAGCATCGATTTCCAAATGGCCTTTTACCTCATCCCTGCTCACCCTGATACTTGACTGCTGCTACCCAAGCCACACATCACCTTCCCATGTGACGGGAGAAAGGAATTCCAAAGCCTTTACGCTTGGCGCAGGGTGAAATGCCCCTGCGTTCCTTATGTGCAGCCAGGCCCTGCTGCTGAGCTCCCTGGTTCCTCCTTTGACCTAGATTTCCCACCTTCCCCACAGGCCCCTCGCCACACGCGTACCCACACGCCCTTAGTGATGCCGACAGTCACATTTGATGTCAGAAACTATAGAGTTTTCTTTTCTCAGCAATTCTAGAACTCAAACATGGGACACACTTTTATTTCTTCAGAACACATGATTACATTCAAAACATACACATATAACACTTTAAAGAACTTATAAACCCTTCCGTGTCCTTCAGAGCTGGAGTTCTCCCTCATAAGAATACCACGTTTTACAGAATTATATTTAAAAACACAGCCTGTAGTCTCTGAAGGACGTCCAGGTACCAGGGCGCGTTTGATCCTTGCATCAGCTCCGTGAGGCGCCGGCCAGTTTTTCTTGCCCCCGTTTGGCAGATGGTAGTTGACTCGCCTGAGGTCAGACAGCTAGTGACAGGACCAAGCTAGACCTCAGGCCTTCTCATCCCAGACTCAGGAGTGATATTAGAAATAGGTCAACCCTGCTTCTCAATTACTTAGCTCTCTTCAGCTCTCTTCCCATCTCTGGGAGGGAGAAACCAGAGGCTTCAAGTCCACCCACTTTTGGATGAATCGACTCCAAAATCTAGCTCCAGCCCCCACTTCTCCGCTGAGCCCCACACACATCTCCAACGCTCGCTAATCCTTCCTTCTCAGAGCGTCCCGGGGCAACTTGATTCCCGTACAGGCGACCTGAAGTCTGTGAGTTTTCCCTCAGACCTGCTCCTCCTCCTGTATTTTCTATTTTAGTAAAGGCATTGCCACCCACTCAGTCTCCCAAGCCAGAAATCCGGAGCCATCCCAGAATTCCCCTTCTCCCTAGGCTCTGCGAACAGTCAGGAAGTCCTGCCCGTTTGTGCTTCCTGATTCCTCTGAAATCTGTCCTCACCTGTTCTCAGGCCAGATCCCCTTCGTCTCTTGCCTGGATGGCTACACGCGTCTTCCTACACTTTCTCCCCTGACTTTACCTCCCAATCCATCTTCACGCTCTGATACAGCATGCCGTTCTTAACTCTGATTCTCACTGTGCTATTTCCCTGCTGAAAATCCTTTCATGGCTCCCCATACGTTTCAAGATAAAAATCCATGCTTTTCAACGTGGGCTACAAGGCCCTGTGCCCCTGGTTTCCCCTCTCTCTTCTCCTGGAGTCACAATCTAAACTGTCCCTGACCGAGGTGTTTTGTCCCCAGAATTCACCTTCCTTCCTCACTCCCCAGAAGTAGCTCTTTTGCCATCAGACTTCGCCTGGGTAGCTCCTTTCATTGCCTGGGCAACCCAGATGGCCTCTCCTCTGAGCAACCTTTCCTATCCATCTTCTGCTATCCTCTTTATTATTGTATGACATTTTCAGCTACAAGAAACAGAAACTAAAATTGGCTTAAACGACAACAGAAGATTTATAATTTCTCCTGCAAAGTCCAGAAGTAGGAGGGCTCCTGGGTGGCTAATTCAGCGGCTCCATGACATCGCCAAGTTTCTTCCCATCTTTTTGTTCTGCCATCTTCATTTTGAATTATTGTTGAGTCTGCGCTACATATTTTAGAAACGTTCTCAGTTGGGGGGGGGGGCAGATATTTGTCTTTTGATGGTAAAAGATTTTCTGAAATAACCAGAAGCCACATACAGCCACGTCTGGAGGGTCAGATGAGTAATCAGGGCAGGTGATGACACTTGGGGTCGTGGTCGAGGTAAGACCCTACAGTAATGAGACAGAACTTCTGGTTTTGCCTATGATCTGGGTCTAAAAGCAAGTTTAGAAAAGGCATTCCAGGTATCTTGAGTTATGTCCAAACTCTGTGAAAACATGGAGTGTGAACACCAAGAGTTACTGTTTTCAAAGCTAGCCCCCGCTTGATGTTTACGTTTTAATCTGCTGGTGTAAAAAAGGAAGAGCAAATTAAAATTGTAAAAGGTTCCTTGTTACCTGGCAGAGAAGGAGAAACTACCTGCCTAGATAAGGAGCTTAAAGTGCTAAGATCTGGGACACAAATCTCCCAAACAGAAGGAGAAAAGGAGTTCAGGGAAGCCCCTGAGTCCTGAGTCTGGGAGGTCAGGCCAGGTGCGGTCATATGAGTGGGTGGCCCACGTGGACAGAAATAGCTTGGGGTCAAGGGAAGCCAAACTCCAAAGATAAGCCAGCCGCTCCCCACTCGAGCGGCTGTGTGGCTTCTTCGGCTTATTTTCCTCTAAATCCCAGAGCGCTTTCTTTGCCCTGCAACCCCTTTCTCCTGCTTCTTGGAGTCCTCCCCACAGTGTCTTTGTCCTTCCTTCTCCTCCCTGTAGATCTTAAGTAACCAAGAGGAGTGGTACAAGGCGGAGCTTAGGAGCCAAGAAGGATACGTGCCCAAGAATTTTATAGACATCAAGTTTCCTGAGTAAGTATTTCCAGCCTGCTGAGATGGGCCTGCCCCACACACTCCCCTTTACTGCAGCAGCCACTAAAATTAGCCCGGCACAGCCCGGACGCTGTCAAAAATGGTTGCCTCTGGAGAGGGAACCACCCAGCTGAAGGCCGGGGGTGGGAGGGAGATTCGCATTGCACAGCATTCTCGTTTGAATTTTATACCATGGGCAAGAGTCACCTATTTTGGGCTTCCCTGGTGGCGCAGTGGTTGGGAGTCCGCCTGCCGATGCAGGGGACATGGGTTCGTGCCCTGGTCCGGGAAGATCCCACATGCCGCGGAGCGGCTGGGCCCATGAGCCATGGCCGCTGAGCCTGCGTGTCCGGAGCCTGTGCTCCACAACGGGAGAGGCCACAACAGTGAGAGACACGCATACCGCAAAAAAAAAAAAGAATCACCTATTTTAAGTTTATAAACTAACATCATGTATAATTGCAACCATGGGGTTTCCAAGAATTCCGGGGGTGCGCGGGGTGCACTCTCGGCCACTCCACCTCAACAGCTGCTCCTTCAGGCCTCTTCTCTTTTATCTCCCAATCCACCCTCCATCCCAACCAGGAGGACGAAGCTCTCGGCCTTCCTGAAACCATGTTCGCACCAGTGAGAGAGGTCAGGGAAATTCCCTCCATAAAGAGGAAACGAAAAATTGAGATTGGGTCACGTGCACCTCAAGAATTGACCACAGGGGTGAGATAGAAATCTAACGTTGTGTGAGGGTCAGGGTCTAGCCGAAGAGCAAAGTGACCACTGAACCAACAGAATGACCACTGACCTCAGCCAGGGGGCCCCTGAGGCTGCCCTGTCATCTTCTAGGTGAGCACGGCACACCTGCAGCCCCTCTTCCACCGCACTCTCGGCGGATGGCCTGGCTTCCAGGACAGCGGAGGCCCCCAGAAAAGCCCCTCGACCCCACCCGACCTGACTCGCTGCATCCACCCACATCCTGCAACTGCGCAGACACTGCCTTTCCTGCAGTTGTTTGGAAAGAACCATCTGCGCTTCGAGCAGAAGTTCTCCCCTCTCTCGCGCATCAACTTGCCTCCCTCTCTGCCGGATCATTCCTGGCAGCAAACAAAGATGTCGCAGTTTCTCCCATCTTACCAAAAACCTAAAAGCGAAACCAAACAGCAAAACCCTTGATCCCAAACCCCCTTCCAGCTACGACTCCACTTCTTCATAAGAATCGTTATATTTGCCGTCCTAAAGTCCTCTCCTGCCATTCTCCCCAGAACCCACACAACTTCAAGGTCACCGTGAACTGCTGGTCCCAGTGGCCGATCGTAGGCCATCACGTCAGCACGATTCGATGTGGGGAATCTCTCCCTCTTCCTTTGGCTTCCAGAACATCCTTCTTCCTGGTTCTCTTCCCGCCTCCCTGGCTGCTCCTTCCCCGACTCCTTCGCCAGTTTCTCCTCGCCTCGCCCGTCTCCTTTACAGTTAGAATGTCGCCCTCCCAGTGAGACCCCCCCCGATCACCATATTTTGAATGACTCCCCCACCCCATCTCTCCTCTGTTTTCATTTCCTCCACAGCACTTACATCAGCTGACACACTTAATATTCTTATTACTTTGTTGTTTATGGTGTGTCTCTCCCCACCGCACTAAAGAAGTTCCATGAGGGTCCTTGTCTGTGCTGCTCACCACTATATCCGCTATATCCCCAGAAGGAGGCTCAACACAGAGTAGATGTTTAATAAAAGCTGTTAGCTATGAATGAATAGCTTCTGGAACGATGTGTAATAGGAAAACCTGGCACTCGTTTCATATGCAGGATGTGGACATTTTTGCAAGTCTTGAGGGAAGTCACTTATCAAATTCCAGATGGAGGACAAGTGTGTATTTTCTAAAGAGTCCCCTCACTGTTTGCTGCCTCTTCCGAGATATCTCCTCTGAGGATGGCTGCTGTGGAGCGGGTCCCATTCTCTTCCCCTCCCCATTACATTTCCTGTGGTGGCCACTCATCAGCATGGTAGGTTTGCATGGCAAACACTCTGGCAGGATCTCCAGGCAGATCTCCAGACTCCCCTCAGAGCCCGACCAACCTTCCCCTGCAAGTCCCAGGTCTGGAGGAAGGACATTCTTCCGCCACCCATGTCTGTTCAGTTCCTACATTCCAAAGAGCACAGGGAACTGCTCACAAAGGAATCCAAAGCTGTGGCCCGTTGGACCTTCATCTTAAAGGGACACACATACTGGCTTTCCAGGGGTGGCAATTAGAGCAGGCACCTTGCAGCAGAAGGACACCACCCTACCTTTGGCTGCTGAGGGATTGCAAACACTTGTTCCGCTTCTCTATGGTTGAGAGAGGTTTCTGGCCTCCTGCCCCGTGGCTGTAGCCACTGTTTGACTTGCCCCTGTGCAAGTGTTTGGCCTTTTTCATATACGCTGTACCCCCTGCAGCAATGCTTCCAAAGGCTGCCAGCCTGAAAGAGCAGTTTCTCCTTGGTTTCTTCTTTTCCAGGGTAAAGATTATTTTCCAGCCTGGTTTTTGGGGGAGGGCCCAGGAGCTGGCTGTGTAGATGCCTCTCTCTGGCTGCTACCAGCCTTGCTTATTTCCAAGTGTGTGTGCGGGCCTCCCTGGGTGCCCTGCAGCCTCTGCCAGGCAGGGAGCACAGCTGCTCCCACCCCACGCCACCCAGGGGACCTGGGCTGTGACTCTCTTTCCTGGCCACCAAGGTCTCAGCCCGGAGCTGGCACCCAAGGCCCTGCCCATTGCCTCCAGTGCCCCAAGGGGTCCCTGTCCCTGCAGTTCTTTTCTAGAGACATCCCTCTCACAGCTGCCTGCAGGAAGCCACTCCCCGCAGTGAGTGACTCCCACGCTGTCCCGTTTGGTGCAGTGGCACATTTCCGTGATTCAGTATTTCCAAGCAGGAGAGAGACTTCTCCTGGGGGGACGAGACAGGAGGTGCCTCAAGGGGAACACTCACTTGCCTCGCCTGCAAACTGCTGGAGCGTTTGTTTAGTTTCAAAAGCACCTGGCCCCTCTTTGGTCTCTGTCTGCTCTCTGCTGAGCAGTCCACAGCCTCTCTCCCTTTGGGTCATCTCTCCCCTACTTCCTTCCCTCCCTACCCTCACCCCTACCATCACTCTGGCGTCTCACCAAGATCCTCTGCTTTTATCTCACCTGATAGATGGTTTCACGAAGGCCTCTCACGACACCAGGCAGAGAGCTTGCTGATGGGCAAGGAGGTTGGTTGCTTCATCATCCGGGCCAGCCAGAGCTCCCCAGGGGACTTCTCCATATCTGTCAGGTACCGGCTGTTCCTGACTCCTCCCTGACCTACTAAAGCATTAAAGCAGCAAGGTGACCCCTTGAACATGACCTATTCCTCAGGAGCATGGCGGCCAAGGGGCCCAGGCATCTTATCAACTGTGATGCTGTGCATTCTCTTTCCATAACACACATACACAGCTCCTTAGTTTGTGGCCCAAATTACATGTGCGTTCGTCTGCCTCCCCCTCCAGCCCAGGTGCTTCTGGAAAGAGAGGATTTTTATCAACTTCGTCTCTGTGGCTTTTACAGCACCCTGTACCCAGTAGGTGCTGGATGAGTATCTGTGGAAGGCGTGGGAATGGAGGAGGAAAAGAGAATTCCCAACTGTCCACATCCGCCTTGGGGTTGCGATCTTAACGTTTTGTTTTACTACTGGTGCTTGTTTGAAGAAGGGTAGAGAAAAATCAAAACCCAAGTCACCACTGTAGGACACATCCGTAGTTGGAAGTGGCTGCACAAAACAAAAGGCTACCTCCATGCCCCGTAATGCGTCAAAACTGACAGGAACAGAGCAGAGCCCAGGAGTCCTGGGGTGGGGGGACTGTGACAGAAAAGTCTCGTTAATGTTCAGCACCCCCGGGAGGAAGTGACTCATTTTAACACGACACAGCCCCACACGCAGAAGCCCCAAGTCTGAACTCACAGCATGTGGTCAGCGTGTTGGGGATCTCAAGTCACACATCAGACTTGATGACCACATGTGAAAGTGCAAGAATTATGGTGATAGCAGTACAGGGGTTGGCGCGACAACCTGTACAGGGAAACCTCGCTGTCGAGTTACCTGACCAGAAGTGCTGTCTGGATTCCGCGATACAGTCTGAAAGGCATGCAGCTTTAAGTTCATAAATCCAATCTCGGGTAATAAACGGAGGCCACTTTACGATTTAGAAAGAAAGTGTCCTGCAAGGAATAAGTAGGAAGGACTTAAAAATAATGGGTCAACCATTTGTATGCATTTGTGCCCCCAACGTGCTCAAGAATAGCTTGGTCTCCTAAGCATTGCCCTTGCAGGCTGACTTAAACTCTTCATTTCCCTTAACTAAAGCTTCCTTTTTCACATCTTGGGCGATGGTAAATTTTAGCTCAGGCCAATATTGATATATCACAAATTCTAAACTTGTTAGGTCTTAATTAATGAGATTTTGCTCTATTAATAAATCTTGCAGGTCAAGCCTATTTCTTAAGGGCCACAATTCGAGGCCAGACCAAGCAAATTGTCCGACTGAAAGGCATTTCTCCGCGCCTTTGGTCTGCGTGATGTTGCCGAGTCTGGCTTTTTCAGTGAGGAATTAGGGTTTCTAGTTCCTCGATTAAATTGAATTCTACAAAAAACCATCAGCCTTGACGTCTGCTACCGTCTTCCCCTGCCGCTGAGGCCGTGCATCTTCTCATGATGGTGATTATTACTGTAATCGGTATTGCCTCTTCTGCAGAAATGTAGTATAATGTATTCCAAAGCAGAATCATTTTTATTTATTTATATGTCTGCTTTCTGTCATGGGCACGGATAATTAAGAGCTAATTGTAGTTCTATCACTTAGCATTTTTTAGGGGGTCTGAAATACTAGACTTTAGAGTCTGGAGCCCTGAATTACACCCTTTCTCTGCCCCTCTCAGAACTCGAGACAGTGGTCCAGCCACTCTCTCTCCAGCACCCAGATGACCCACTACAGCCCTGACATCCATCTTCTCAGCACGTGGGGGTGAAAGGGTTAATGTTTCTCATTCTGAGTTCTTTGACTAAGAGGTGGTGGATGAATAATTGTTTCACAAGAATATTTCCTCCTCCTCACCCCGATGTGGGGAGTGATGGCTGTGCGTTGAGCCACGTGGTGTGGCCCTGAAGAAAGCATATGTGAGTGACCACAGCCGAAAGGGGAAGAGCAAGCAATGATTGCCAAAGTGTTGGCTATGACCCCCCCAAGGTGGCTAAGCAGAGGTCACTGCATGGGTTCACCTGGCTATGAGCAGAGACCCACACAAAAGATGAGAAGGAAGATCAGAATTCCTGTCTCCTGGCTTCCCTGGTGGCGCAGTGGTTAAGAATCTGCCTGCCAATGCAGGGGACACGGGTTCGAGCCCTGGTCCGGGAGGATCCCACATACCGCAGAGCAACAAAGCCCGTGAGCCACGACTACTGAGCCTGTGCTCTAGAGCCC
This sequence comes from Phocoena sinus, assembly GCF_008692025.1. NCBI lineage: Eukaryota > Metazoa > Chordata > Mammalia > Artiodactyla > Phocoenidae > Phocoena > Phocoena sinus. The sequence continues at coordinate 8,760,609 of NC_045772.1, read as the reverse complement.
GTGTGCCACAACTACTGAAGCCTGCACGCTTAGAACCCGTGCTCTGCAACAAGAGAAGCCATGGCAATGAATGAGAAGCCCACAGATCGCAACGAAGAGTAGCCCCCGCTCGCTGCAACTAGAGAAAGTCTGCACTCAGCAACAAAAACCCAATGCAGCCAAGAATAAATAAATAAATCAATTAAATAAGTAAATTAAAAAAAAAAGAATTCCTGTCCCCTCTGAACACAGACCACGAAGAGATCTGTGTTCCATCCCTAAGAACGAGGTATCTTTACTCTTCAACATGCTTTAAGTTTGTGACCTTTCTTCTGCCATCAGGCAACTGGTATCATTAACGCCAGTTTATTTTTAGACATAAATGTGTATCCATCTGACAAAAAAAAAAAAACCTGACATCCCAACAAGAATGACTTGGTGATGGAAAAAGGCTGGAGCTATTAGTAAAGGCCCAGTCCCCTCTTTCCAATGAATAAAATCCAATTTCTCCATCCCTGGTACAAGCATGCTCCATCACTTGTGAGTCCAGCTGGTGTCAAAGGTGCTGATCTAAAAGAAGTTAGCATGAAAAAAAATGATAATAAAAACCAAAAGAAGTTAGCACGTGTGCATGGTGTGACAGGCCCAGCTCATTAGACTGGAATCAGAGACCCCGGGTCCTTGTCTCAGCTCTGCCACTCACTCACAGTGACCTTGACAAGGCCCCTCCACCTCTTTGAGGCTCAGCACATTCTTTCCCAAAAGCTCAAAATACTTTGTAACCTTATTTATGCAAAACAAGACCAAGAGATACCCGTTATGTAGAGAACAAAGTGTGGCAGATTTCTCAGGGTAGTTTATGGGCTTAAAGGAGCTGGTTCAAACTATTTTCTGTTAACAGACAGGTAACGAGGGCTTGAAAAACTCCTCTCCTCTGAATCTTGGCAGAGTCCTTAGCCTGGTAAGTTCTTAGGTGTTGCCATGTTTCAAATAAACATTGTAGAAAAAAGTCCTTGACCTTGTAGTCTTTAAAGCACTGGGAACATTTTTTTCTTATAAAAAGTCAGTTCCAGTGTCAGAGGAAAGATTACCTTCTCCTCATGTTAAAAAAAAAAAAAAAAAAAAAATCCCCTCTAGCTCAGCCTGTGTCCAGAGCCGTCCCTCCCACAGATCTCCCCCTGGAGTTTGCCTGGGCCAGCCCACCTGCCCAGGAATGGGCCAACCACCCATACCTCTGCTCCCTGCCCAAACAGAACTCCAGCATCCCTGGATACAGTCAGCCCTGGAGGCAAGGACATGGTCACCATGTAATAGACAATTTGGATTTGCCTTGATCCCTAGGCATGAGGGTGATGTTCAGCACTTCAAAGTCATGAAAGACAACAAGGGTAATTACTTCCTGTGGACAGAGAAGTTTCCATCCCTCAACAAGCTGGTGGACTACTACAGGACGACTTCCATCTCCAAACAGAAGCAGATCTTTCTGAGGGATAGGACCCGGGAGGAACAGGTATGCTGCAGGTCCCCATTGGCCCCAGTCCAGAGATTCTGGGCAGCTCGGGTCCTACACGAACCACCAAGACCATGCATCTGATGGGCAAGTCCCTGCGTATTCTGAAAGGCAGAGATCTCAGTTTAAATCCTAGCTTAGCACTTCCTAGGTATGTGACTTTGGAAAGTTCTCTAATCCTCAGTTTCCTCGTCCATTAAAATTGAGATAATAGTGACAGCTACCTCATAGGATGGTGTGAAGGTTAGAGAAGATCATGTATACCCATTCCTTGCATCATTCCTCATCACGCCACAGGCACTCGGTACACATGGGCTCTTATTACGCTCTTATTTTGTTATTCACAGATGTTACTATGTCACAGTTTCCAGCCTAGCTCAGGAGCCGCCCAAGGATGAAGGTGCGGGGAGGATGGGGGGGCACTCTACATGGGGATATTAGAGCCTAGAGTCCATGACTAATGCAGCAGGTAGAGCTTTGTGGCCAGATTTGGAGATGGGGGAGGGTAGAAGCAGGGGGCATTGGAGGAGAAAACTGGAGGTGGCATTCTTGCTCTTGGAACAGTTTGGGATATGAAGTATTGTTTTAAAGAAGATGCATCCGACAGACCTGGCTTTCTTTAAAACCTGATTTCGTTGCAAGAGAAGAAAACTTTCTGAGTATCGGTTTTTCTCATCCATAGAATGGAGAGACTATAATGCCTCCCTCATTGGGCTGTTGTGAGGATAAATGAGACATCATTACAGGCCTTGCCATTACAGGGTCTGGTCCATAGTCGGCACTAAGGAAATGTTAACTAGCCTCCATAAGTAAATTCACACACACACAATCTATGCAATGTGTTTCAAAGGAAATAACATGGTTATAGGAGATGGGTATTACAGGAACAAGCATTGACTAGAAGAGTTGAAATCCCAGCGACAGGTTATTTGAAAAGACATTGAGACTTTCAAAGCAACATGTGCTTCAGGGAAGTAAAGAAAACCATCCCTTGCAAGTAATGGGTTGATTTTAAGCCTGAGAAGTTACAATCAAAGGAGGAAAGAGTGTTCCCAAATGCACAGAGAAATTTAGAAAGATAAGCAAAGGTTAAACCCCCACCTTGTAAGTTCTTTTAACCAGGAAATGGACAGAGGTATTCATTTATTAGGATGTGCACACACAGGTGAAAGAGGAAATATAAAAATGCATTAAACTGGATTTAATGAGTTCATTTTGCAAAGTGCTTAGCGCAGTGCCTGGCATATACTAAGCCGAGGGCCCTGTGTAATTGTTTGTTAGATAAAAATAACAAGGAATTGTCTCTGAGTCACGAGGTTGTGGTAGCATTCAGGAGAAAGATCTTGTTTCTTCCCAACGTGCCCAGCAGCAGGCCTGGTTTCCATGGTGCTGCAAGAGCGTTGCTGTTTGGGTCTCCATCACCAGGCTATAAGTGACAGTTCAAAATCATGCAAAGTCAATAGCAGAGCTTATCTGGAGGGTAGGATGTCCAGCAGTGGGGCAACATGTGATAAGGAGGGGTGGCACTGTGTCGGTAAAATGGAACATTTAAGCTTGATTACACAGAGAAAAACAAGCCCGCTAGGAAGGGGCTAGTTGGGTACCACGCAGAAAGTCTGTGAACCGGAGACCCAAACTCCCCAAACTGGGAGAATCTGAGAATGCAGCGGTCGCTTTGAAAACGTAATGGTCTGAACCATCGATTCTCCTTAAGCTGCCCTCACCCCATCAGCTGTTTCTTGGAGCTGTCATGAGCTAAGTCTGGGAACAGCTGCCAGAAGAGTGGGGTAGGACCAGGAGATGCGTGAGGAGGATGGATCCGCATCATCTCTGTTCTCTCCCAGGGTCAGCGGGGTAACAGCCTGGACCGGAGGTCCCAGGGAGGCCTACCCCTGAGTGGGACTGTGGGAGAAGAAATCCGGCCTTCGATGAACCGGAAGCTGTCGGATCACCCCCCGCCCCCTCCCTCGCAGTATCCCCCCGCACCACCGCCACCACAGCAGCGGTACCTGCAGCAGCAGCCGCCTCTTCATCAGGTACCTGGAAAGAATGACGTGGGGCACAGTGAGGTGGGGAGAAGGACCTGCTCTCCCCACCAGGCTTCAGTCACCTTGTCCCCACTGCCACTTAGTGTATGAAAACTCCCCACGGTGCTGGAAACAACCAAAGCAAATAAATGCTGGGGACCTGTTTTGGGTCCAGGACTGTCGGCTGGGGAGGAACGTCCCAGGCCAGGCCAGGCCCCACCAGCTCTCACTGGGCCCATATAGAAGATCCTGGGCCCCCAGATGGCAGAAATATGGAAACCGCTCTCGGGGGAAAAAGTCTCTGTGAATTAAATGGCTCCCTGGTTGAAAACACACACACACACTCTCTCTCTTACCCTGAGGACTCAGTGAACAATTGTTTCATTTTCCTATCAGCACAATTACAAATCTTTTCATGCCCTTTAACCCATCTGGCTGTCAAGATCTACAAGAAAAACGGATTAACACCAGAAATGGATCCTTGCTTATTTATTTATTTATCCCCCGCCTTGTTCCAGATAGGATTTTACGTGGCTTGCCCAGAGTGACAATACAGCCAGACAGCATCATCCCTGAATTCCGCAGCAGGGCACACAAAGTCCTTTGTGAGCTGCCCCTACCTGTCTCCCCAGCACCATCCCCTGCTCCCGCGCCATGTGAACATGCATTCTGGCAACACTGCACTACCTTTAGTTACCAGAATTTTTCACTGCGTTTTCTCTCATGCTTTTGAGGCTTTTTATATGCTGTCCCCTCTGCCTGAAATGCCCTTTCTTAGTCAGTTCTACTCCTCTTTAAGCTGGAGTTCAAGTATCATCTGCTCCCTGATCACCCAGGCCAACTTATACACTCTTCTCTATGCTCACCCATCACTTAAATGTGTATGGTTCCCCCTCTAAACCGATGTTCCATGAAGATAGGGGCCTCCTCTTTCCAGCTACATATCCTCATGCTTAAGACAGTACTAGACACATGGTAGGTGCCAGATAAATATTCCTTGGTTGAATGAATGAAATCTGGCATCATCTTTCTGCACTGGCTGTGTCCGTGTCATCAGAGCAAGGTGCTGGGGGAGCCTGTGAGGGATGCTTCCGGCGATGTGGTGATGGCTGTTCTGTCACATCTGTTTCTAGGAACGCCGTGGAAGCAGCCTGGACATAAACGATGGGCACTGTGGCATGGGCAACAGCAGCGAAATGAATGCCGCCCTCATGCAAAGGAGACACACAGACCCCGCGCAACTCCAAGCAGCCGGGGTATGTGAACTTCCCTCTCTGGGCTCAGTGGAGGAGGCCAAGGGGCCAAGTAGAGAAACGGTTGGTCCTCCACGAGAGACCGGGAGAGACCAGTCTCTCTCCACGAGAGACTGTGTGTCAAACTGCACACAGAGGTGGTGGGAACCCAGCGAGTGATGGTGGGGCAGGAGCTCCCCGTAGAGCTGATCCCAGCCTGCTGTTATCAGTTTGGCTGTCGGGCCTTGCCCGATCCTCATATTTCCTGACTGCAATTCTAGCAGAGGGAGATCCATTGCGCTGGCATCGAGGGCTGTTAGTCTGGGCACACTGCGTTCTGTTTGTCAGTCGAAGAAAATAAAAAGAACACCTATTCATGTAGAGAGAGTAGTTCTCAAGGATCCTCTTGGAGCCTTGGAGAATAACATCTCAGTTGCTCAGAGCTGTGCATCCGGGTCTGCTTTCAGTTGCAGTGGGGTTTGAAATGTCTCTGGAGAGCCATCCGTCAGCCTTCAGGGCAGGCAGCTCACAGAGAGCTTTGTCTTGGTACCAGGGCCCGCAGATCCTCTTCCGTGTGCCCGTGGCTCAGAAAGCAGCTCGGCCGGCCCCAGCTCAGCAGGACCTCTCTGTGTTTTCCCCCAGCAGCGAGTGCGGTGGGCCCGGGCGCTGTACGACTTTGAGGCTCTCGAAGATGATGAGCTGGGATTCCACTGCGGAGAGGTGATTGAGGTTCTGGACAGCTCCAACCCATCCTGGTGGACTGGCCGCCTGCACAACAAGCTGGGCCTCTTCCCTGCCAACTACGTGGCACCCATGATCCGGTGAGGCCCTTCTGGAGGGGTCGGAAGCTTTTGTCTGAAGCTGCCTGCAAGTGATGGAACAAGGAAGAAAATCTGGAACTACACATACATATATATGTGTGTGTATATATACATATGCACACACGTATATATGCCTATGTATCCACACATTTATAATAGTAATTTATTGGCAAGTTAGTTGGTTACTTAGTTGATATGAAAGGAGCTCAGGTGGACAATTCTATTCATACTTATCTTTCTGCTCCCCTCAGCGGGTGTGCAGAAGGCAGTGGGGGCGCTGGGAAGTGGGAGGCAGGGAAATGACACCGACATGCCTCCTGCCCTCAAGCCGGCACCGCTCCCTCCTCGTCTTGGGAATTCTGACTGAGAGGACCTAAGCGGGATCCACACCTGGTGTTGGACGCAGAAAAGCAGGGTGGGGTTGGACTTGGTGGGGCATGTCCTCCTTTACCTGCATGTCCGGCTCCCCGCCCCCTCCGAGGGTGTGCGGGGCTGCTGCCCCCCTCTCCCCGCGGGGTGGGCACTGCTGGGTGGAGGACGAAGGCGTCGCTCTGAGCTGGGAGCGGGAGGGGATGGGAGGGGAGGGCTGGAGCAGGGGGTGTCCCAGGGCCTGGGCAAGACTAGTCCCCTGGCGGATGTTCACCTGAGACCTTCCTCTCCCTCAAGCGAACGTTCCCCAACGAATTCTCTTCCCTGTGGCTGCGGTGGAGAAATGGAGGCCCTGTGAGAACCAAGCACTGGGAAACGGAGCGGTTTTTCACAAATCCCCCACTGGCTTACTTGAGTGTAACATCTGTTTCCCCAGCAACCAAGAAAGCAGCATCCTAGACTCTGTAAAGCGCCCGTAGAAGCCCCGGCTGAGAATGGCAGATTTCAGAGCCACTGTTTTATGGTTACAGGGGTGTCTCTTCAGGGCTCTATTTGTTTTCCCTCTTGGTTTCCTGTGTTTTGAAGATGCTTTGCCCAGCAACACAGAGAGAAGCCCACTCCTCAAGAGCACTGCTTAGCGACTAGTTGATTGACTGATTGGCCATGACCCTGGGTGGCAGCTGGCTTGGAGAGAGCTTCCCGTTCCCTCCGACTGTTGGGCCACCGCTGGCGCCTCCCCGCCCCACAAGCTGCACCTGGGAAGGAACCCCACGGCCACTGTCTCTCCTTCACCTCAAAATAGACTCGTGTCTCCCAGGGCTCAGTCTGGGTGCGTGAAGCGCAGATCAGCCTGGCTGGGGAGCAGGGACACTGGAGAAGGAAGCTCAGTGTCGTAGGGGAGCCAGAATAAACGTGTCCGCCCAGAGGGCGTCTAGGAGGGGTGGTGGGCGCGTATATACGGAGACCAGAAGGAAAGGGCTCAGGCGGAAGTGCTGGTGAAGGAGCTCCGGGGTGGGTGGGGACCTGTTGCTTCCTCTTCTTCCCAGCCTTTCCTGCTCTGAGGAGGGACCGGGCAGCCATCACCCAAGGTGACGTAGGAAGAAAGGGTTTCTGACTCAGAAGTAACTGTCAGTGTAACGTAGGCTATGGCCTGTTGACTCTGAAATCTGCCATTCTCTGATCCCCATGTCGCCTTTAGAGAAAAAGAGAAAAAGAAAAGACTCTGTGGTGGGTCTTGGGAGGGAAGAGAAAATAGCCTGAGAGGCAGGGGGAGTCCAGCGAGTGAGGAGGGGTCTCTGGAAGTGAAAACGCAGGAGGTAGAAGGGAACGGAGACATTTCAAAAGATCCAGGAGCAGCGTGAGAAGCCGAAGGGAGGAAGAGGGACAGGAGGTGAAGTGGAACAGGTGAGGAAGACACTGGAGTGACAAGTTGGGGGCAGATGAGGCACGGGCAGGAGGGACAGAGGCTGGTGGGCAGGACGAACCTGGACAGAGGAGACACTGCAGGAACCAAGGCAAAAGAACAAAGGCCAAGGAGCCCGGATAAGCTGTTTCGGTGCTGGGTGATGTGAACAGGTTACAGTAAATAAAAGCCAAAGCAATGTTTGATTTTACAGTATTTACAAACCATATGCTTTCAGCGGTCCACGAACTTGGTCCATTTGTCTGATTCTGTGGGAGGACCAGCCCCAGGGAAGACAGAGGGAAACGACTGGGCTCTGGCCTGGGTTTTGTGCCTTGAAACACTCCTCAAGAAAGCAGTAATAAAACAAGTGCCTTTGTTTTGCTGGGCTGGGTCTGGTGTCTGTGTCACACGCCTCTCTGGCGGAGGGTGGGGGTCGCTGGCCTGGAGAAGCTGACCACGCAGTGTGGGCAAAGCTCTCAGAGCCCCTGGATCTGGACTTTCTGTTCCACCAGAGCTTTTAATTGAGGTGCTCAAACAGCCTCGTCCCTGCTCATCTTGAGGCTCAATCCAGAAGGAATTGAGAGTCATCCTAACCACCCGCGGAGAACAAGGGCCCTCGGGGACCAGACTAAGAGGACAGGGACCGTGCTGTCCACACTGTCGGGGGAGGGGAGGCTGACCCTCCTTGGCCTCTGGTGCTGCCCAGGGGAAGTTGCCCTCCACCCAAGGGGATTTCAGCACCAGGGGCAGGTCCCCCCAGGGCCTCTCACCAACCACACAACCAGGAAACAACACATTGTCTCTGAATTCGGTTGAATGATTCACTCTGCATGACTTGGGGGCCACCTGGAACTTCCAGAGAAAATCTGGTTCCTGTTGGACCATTTCGGTCTCCCTAACCGCTTGCTGAGGCTTGCAGCGTTTCAAATATCTTGTACCTGCCACTGCCCACCCACTTTGAGATGGCCCTAGGGTGACCTGAGGCAGTGCTTTTCTCAAAATGAACCTGCCTATGAATTGCCTGGGGAGTGTGTTCAAATGCGGAGTCTGGCTCAGTCCTGCAAGTCTGTCAAGCTCTGAGGCGATGTTGCTGGGTCCACAGACCACACTTGAGCAGCAAGGGCAAAGAACTTGGCAGTGAGCTAACTGTCTACGAAAATCTAATTGAATCTCTCTTCTAGGGATATTTAGGCGTTTTTCTCTGTTGCTAACAAGTAAGTCACTTTGGCCGTGGGATAGACAGGCATGATTCAGAGCTGTCATAACATCATTTGCGTCTGGCAGCCCAGACTTCTTATTTTAGCATCTTCCTCTCCATCTCAAATCAAGAAACTTTAGGGCAAGAGGCATTTGGATGAAATACAGACAGGGATTTCCTAACAGTAATTATTGTAAACACGAGCAGAGGTTACAGAAGTGGTGAAAGCTTTCTCAGGAAATCCTTAAACTCCCATCAGCTGTGATCCTGCTTGGAGGCTATACGGGGGGATAGCCCTGTGACGTCATCAGATCTCGAGTAACTTAAAACAAAACAGGCCACGTGTGGTTCAGACTGGCGTGGTCAAAATATTTGCTGTTTGCTTTGTCTAAAGTTGGCCTGTCTATACCAAGGCAAGAACCTAAGAAAAACCGGTCATCTCAATTCTTCTCTTAAATACTCCTTAGACTCCTCTATTTCTTTCTGTAACCACAGCCATGCCACCATCATCTCTCCCTTAGGCAGCTGAATTCACCTCCACCCTTTTCTCCCTGCACGCCCTCTTGTCCCCAATTCATTCTCCACACATTCTCCAATGTGAATCTGAAGGCACCACTCCCCTGCCCACTGCACTTAGGTTTAAATCCAAAGTCCTAATGTGGCCCTGTGAGGTGTGGCCCCTCCCTCCCTCCCCAGCCTCCTCTGGTTCCTCTCTCCTCCTTGCTTTCATGCCCCTGACCCACTGGCCTTCTTTCAGTCTCCAGATGACAAAGGATTTGTCCCCATAACTTTCACACCTGCTGTTCCCTCTACCTGGAATGCACATCCCTGCTCTTCACCTGGCTCACTCCTATACATCTCCAGGTCTTGGTTTAAATATCACTTTCTCAGATTGTCCTTTCCTGATCTCTAATCTAAAACAATCCTTCCCAGGATTTCCCTGGTGGTCCAGTGGTTAGGACTCTGTGCTTTCACTGCCGAGGGCCTGGGTTCAATCCCTGGTCGGGGAACTAAGATCCCCCAAACCACGTGCTGCAGCCAAAAAATAATAATATTAATCCTTCCCGTTAGACTATCTCGTGGTTCCCAGTACTTTTCCTGAATAGCACATATACAGATGATGGTGCCAGACTGATTACTATGACTATTAGATGGTAATCCCCCTGGTGACAGCATTGTCTCTGTTTTGTAAACCATTGGACACCCAGCATCTAGCACGATTCATGGCACACCCAGGTTTGATAAATATTTGTTTAATGAATGAACAAGTGAGAACTGCCTCATCTTACTTATCATTCATTCTGTAACCCAAATGTCCCAGGCCTTACAGACCCATAGGTACAAACAAGGTGATATTAACATTGATGCCCAAGTTATAGCAGCTCTTAGCCATCTGCCCTCAAAATCTCCAGTTACTTCTGGAAGCCCAAGAGACAAAGGCTGGTGTCTCTCATGTGTTTAAGCACCAGTCTGCTTGTGTCTCCTTCTCTGGCCATGTTCGATTGCCCAGGACACCCTCTGCTGACAGCGTCTCCCCTGATGCTGCCGCGGCACTGCGCATTGCATCTGTCTGCTGGTGAAATGGGCCAATCCTTCAGGAAACCGAATCTGCTCCACAGTCCTTGTGGCAAGCGGTGTGGGGGGAGAAGAGCCTGTGCCCAACTCTGAGTAGCTCTTGTCCCTGGGCCCCAGAGAGGCACTGCTTGGGTCCAGGGTCCCTCACAGCTTGTTCCCTTCTCACCGGAGCCCTCTCTGCATCAGACGGGATAGGGATGCCACCTGCCCCGTCATCTCTCTTTTCTGTCTCTCTCCCTATTGCCCCTTTTTCTTTCAGCTGAAAAGAATGCCCCTGTACCTCTTCAATTGTGCAATAGGGTCCCAGGGGATGTGCACCCAAGTTGTACAGTCTGGGCTTGGTTATAATTCATTCATTAAATCAAAAAATACTTACAAAGCACGCCTAGGGGCCACACACAGTCAGCCATTGGGCCCTTTCCATCTGTCGATGCTGCCCTGTCTCTGCAGCTGTGCCACAGTCATTGTCTCATTTAAAACTTCCCTCTCTTCCCTCCCAGGTGATTGCCATGGTCTCAGAACTGGCCTCCCTGCCTCCTGGCTGGTCCCCTCGACCCAGACTGCCAAAGAGAGCTTATTAATATGCAAAGCTGATGACATCAGGCTTCTATTAAAGCCTTCAGGGCCTCCCCATGGCTTTCAGGCTAGAGTTTAACCTCCTTAGCTTCACACTAAAGACATTTTGTGATTTGACTGCTGCCTGTTTGTTCAGCCGAAATTTCCATCTCTCCCCAGAAGGAGTCACGTTGTCTCAGACCTCTGAGTCTTCCCACCCTGTTCCTTCTGCCTGGAGTGTCTTTCTCCCAGTTTTTGGTCTAGACCAGGGCTGTCCAATAGGACTTTCTGCAATGATGATGGAAAAGTCTCTGTTTGCTGTGTCCAATGTGGTGGCCTCTGGCCACACGTGCAGTGTGTCTAGTGCAAGTGAGTTACACAGCCAGAAGTGGCTCCCTTATTGGGCAGTATAGATCCAGACAACTGCTAATCCCTTTACAGTACTTAGCTCAGGGCTCCAGTTCTGTGCCGGGAAGCCACGCCAAATTCATGGCTGATGTAGATGCCCCTCCTCCATGTCCTGTAGCATCCTTGTTCTGTTTCTATGCCCATACTCAGAACTTCTCTATAGTCAGTGATGCATCAACCTGCCTGCCCCACTGGACTGAACATTTCTGAGGGCAAGGGCAAACAGTTCACCCAATGAATGGTTGATACATGAATGCATAAGTGCACTGGTAAAGGTTTAACTAGCTCAGAGGAAAAGCTCTGATTTGCTGTATTTGCCAATTCTGTGATGTAAGTATTCCTATTATGTGTCCAGAGAATAAGACAAGGCACAGAAAGAGAGAAAATATTTGCAAAAGTCATATCTGATAGATCTGTTATTTAAGACTGTTATCCAAAATAAACAAAGAATTCTTAAAATCCAACAGTAAGAAAATGAACAACCCAATTCAAAAATGGGCAAAAGACTTGAACAGACACCTCACTGAAGAAGATAATGAGATCACAAGCCAGTAAATGAACAGATGGTCAACATCATATATCATTAGGGAAATGCAAATTAAAACAATGAGATACCACTACACACCTCTTAGAACATCCAAGATCCTAAACACCGACAGCACCAAATACTGGCAAGGATGTGTGGAGCCACAGGGACTCTCACTCACTGCTGGTGGAAATGACATCAAATGGTGCAGCCACTTTGTAAGACAGCTTGGCAGTTCCTCACAAAACTAAACCTCGTCTTAACACATGATCCAGCAGTCATGCTCCTTGGCATTTACCCAAAGGGCTGAATACTTACGTCCACACAAAAACCTGCACGTGAATGTTTACGGCAACTTTACTCATCATTGCCAACACTTGAAAGCAACCAAGATGTGCTTCAGTAAGTGAATGGATAAATAAACTGCGGGACACCCAGACAATGAGATATTATTCAGCGCTAAAAATAAATGAGCTATCAAGCCATGAAAAGACATGAAGGAAACTTAAACGCGTATTACTAAATGAAAGAAACCAACCTGAAAAGGCTACACTGTATGATTCCAACTATATGACATTCCAGAAAAGGCAAAACTATAGAGACAGTGAAAAGATGAAAGGTTACCAAGGGTGACTGGGGAGAAGAATAGGTGAAACAGGGGATTTTTAGAGCTTCACAGTGAAACTAATCTCTGTGATTTTATAATGGTGGCTACATGTCATTATACGTTTGTCAAAACCCACAACAAGAGTGAACCCTGACATAAACTATGGACTTTGGGTGATAGTGATGTATCAATATAGGTTCATCAGCTGGGACAAATGGACCACTGTGGTGGGGGTCACTGAAAATGGGGGAGGCTATGCATGTGTTGGGGTGGGGAGGATAAGAAAAATCTCTATCTTCTGCTCTAAAATCTACTCTTTAAACTGCTCAGAAATCAAGTCTATTTTTAAAAAACCCCACCATGGCTGACTTCAAGCTACCAACATGACATCACTGAACTCAGAGAGGGGAAGAGATGTGCAGGACTGGCTCTCACAAATCCAATCCAGTGGTGGTAGGAGCCTGCTCCGGCACACCACTGCATGCATAAAGGAAAGAATGAATGAAGTGTGCTAGACGCTGGAAATATAAGAGATGCCTTCAGACTCTTTAAGAAGAAGCTTATTCAGACCTGCAAGAAGCTGGGCATGCAGCTGCAGGTCTGATTTCAGTTCTAAACCATCAGATAAAGGACTGAGGTGTCATGTCTTTGACTTATTCAGGAAGAGAGACTTTTGTTTCCTTTGGGTCCTTTACCTTCAATACCAAGCCTTGTCCAGGCAACTACTGAGCGCCCAGCTCGGATTAGAAGAAAGAGGGTGAGTCTGAGGCTAGGAAGCAAGGGTATCAGTTAGAAGGGTTCGCCTGCAAGAACATGGAATCCTGGGCTTCCCTGGTGGCACAGTGGTTGAGAGTCCGCCTGCCAATGCAGGGGACACGGGTTCATGCCCCGATCCGGGGGGATCCCACATGCCTCGGAGCGGCTGGGCCCATGAGCCGTGGCCGCTGAGCCTGTGCGTCCGGAGCCTGTGCTCCGCAACGGGAGAGGCCACAACAGTGACAGGCCCGCGTACCGCAAAAAAAAAAAAAAAGAACATGGAATCCTGACCGCAAGTATCCTAAACAACCAGGGATTTGTGATGTCCCACATAAGATGTCCAGAAGAAGGGCAGTTCCTGGCTTGCTGAATTCAGTGGTCAACGATGCCATCCTCTGAGCCTCAGTGGTGTCTCTCCTCAGCGGCCATCGCAGTTCCAGGCATAACACGCAGGCTGACAACGTCCAGTGAAGAAGAGGCACATTCCCTCCCAATTTTAGTTAGTGAGAAAAACCTCTCCCAGAAGCCCTTCAGCAGCCATTCCTTCAGATCCCAGCAGCAATGACTAGATCACATGCCATACTTAAACCAACTGCTTGCAAGGGATGAGACCACCATGACTGGCTTAGGCCAATTAGTGGGACCCTACAGGAGGCAGCACCTGGGAACCCAGGCAGGACTCTGCCCGCGTGGAAGAAGCAGGTAGGGGTAGGGTGGCAGTGGGCAGTGGCTGTCAAGACCCAATCTACAGGGAATATTAGAAGAAGATTCATCTATTTTATGACCAGACCATACCATAAGAATTCTTGAGATATTAAGGAACAAGAAGGCAGTGGAGGGAACACAGCTCCCCGGATTCCCTCTCAGGTTGAAATACCTACACGGACACAGCCCTCCTCTATGGATTCCCACGTGCAGATTAAGCCAACACGTCAATGGGGACAGGTTCCACGCTGTTCAAAGAAACCAGAACTGTGCATAGTAAGGCCCTGCGTCTGCTGTGGGGACAGAGGCCCCAGCCAGCCCAGGTCTGAGCCATACTCCCAGCAACTCTCTGGTCCCGGTGTGAGACTCCCCCTTGCAGGTGCTTCCAGGTATGGCTCTTGGCCACGGTCTGATGTGGGTGACCCCGTTTTGACAGGTCTGAATTCCCCAGGGTGAGCAGCGCATGGTGCCTCACTCCAGCTCTGACCTGGTTATGGGGAGTTGCTAGGTAACTGCTATGCGGCCTCTGCTTCCCACGGCAAGTCCAGATGAGCTGGGGAGTGCAAAGGAAAGGGAGCCCTGGCCGGGGCTCTGCAGCCTGGACTCTGCCCTCACTCTCTCTGGACCACTGGACCTTGGGGAAGTCTATTCACCCCTCTGGGCCTCAATTTCCTTGTCAGTCAAATGAAGGAGAGGCTGGGTCTCTTTTCTCTCTAAACCGCTGACACATGCAGGCAGCATAAACTAAACAAACACTGATCATCAGATTCCTCTCAGGTAGGAATGACTCAACACGAATGCAGAAAAGGAATGGGTTGAGTTATTTGCATTTAAAATAAAATAGAGAAACTAGCAAACCTGTGTCTCCATTAAGACACATAAAAGTTACAGAGAATCTGGAACTTCCTTGGCAGTCCAGTGGTTAAGACTCCATGCTTCCACTGCAGGGGCCTCAGGTTGGATCCCTGGTCAGGGAACTAGGATCCCACATGCTGCACGGTGAGGCCAAAAATAATAATAATCATAAATTTTAAAATAAATAAAAGCAGAAGTTACAGAGAGGGCTTCCCTGGTGGCGCAGTGGTTAAGAATCCACCTGCCAATGCAGGGAACACGGGTTCTAGCCCTGGTCCAGGAAGACCCCACATGCCACGAAACAGTTAAGCCCACGCACCACAACTACTGAGCCTGCGCCCTAGAGCCTGTGAGCCACAACTACTGAGCCCACGTGCCACAACTACTGAAGCCCGCGAGCCTAGAGCCCGTGCTCCACAACAAGAGAAGCCACAATGATAAGAACCCCGTGCACCGCAAAGAAGTATAGCCCCAGCTCACTGCTACTAGAGAAAGCCCGCACACAGCAACGAAGACCCAACACAGCCAAAAAATAAAAACAAATAAATTAATTAATTAAAAAAAAAAACTTACACGATGTTAAAAAAAAAAAAAAGAAGTTGCAGAGAATCTTCCTTCTGTTGGCAGAAATTTAGCTTCTGGAATCGATGTTCGTAAGTCCATGGGGCTCCCCGGGTCCTTTTCCAAACCCAGACTTCCTAAAGAAGTCCCCTTAGGGTCCGCAGCTTGCTAAAGCGTGCTGTCCTACCTGGGCTCTACTGGCCCTTCTTCTCCCGTTGCAGCCATGCCGCAGGCCCAGCCCTTCCCAGGTTGCTGGGGCCAGCCCTGACTCCTACAGTGTGGGCTCTGCACTAGCCTCTGGGGTCTGCTACTCGGTCCTGCCTTCATTCTGAGCCCCGGTCCCACCCGCTTCCCTGGTCCCTGCAACAAGCTCCCTGCCCAGGCCCACATGCTGGGACCTCTGCAGGACCCAGGTCCTCACCACCCCTGCCCCTTGTTCATGCCAAGCCCCCTCCCAGAATCCAGACTCCTTCTACTGAAGTTTCCTAACCCCACCGCCATCCTGCCTGTCTGCCCACCTGAATTTCCAAATACCGCAGGCTGCTTCACCCCTCAGCATTCCCGTGACCTTGTGCCGGGGCCCCTGGTGTGCCACCTGCATGTCACCGCCACCACCAACACGCAATGCCCGTTGTCGCAGGTGGCCCCTGGGACCCCATCCTACCCCAAGCAGCTGATGTGTTTTCCCCTTCCTCCTAGACCCTGCCTTCCTGGTCCAGTTCTAAGTCGGCCACGCCCGATCCTTCCCTACTGCCATACACACACGGCGTAAAGGATCGTGTCTGAATGTGCCCCAGGATGCTGGAGTCAGATCAGGGAGCACTCTCCACCCCTCGACAGAGTTTTCCCCCGGTTGGGGGCAGAAGGAGGCATTAGTACCTTGTGCACAGGGAATGAGAACCACTGGGGTGGTCAGGGCAGGTGGCCTTTCAGCTGCCAGCTCTGCTCTGGGACACTCTAGACCCTCCCAGCCGGGCAGAGAAAGCCCCATCCTTGAGTCATGTAACCCAGTCCCACCTTCTTTCTAACACTCCTGTAGGCAATGTGGAAAAGCCGAGAAATCACAAGCTTTGAGTCAGACAGACCTGGGCCCCAGTCCAGACTCTGCCCATGACGAGTCCCGAGCCTGGACAACTCCCTTGACCTCTCTGAGCTATTCTAGAGAACTGGAGAGAGTAGCACGGAGTTGTCATGAGAAGTAAGCAGAATGATAGGAACTGCTTGGTGAGGGCCCAGCAAACGGTGGGCAGCCCCCCACCCCTGCCATCTTGGCAGAGATGGGCTTCCTCACGCCTCCACCCCACCCCAGACATGTTGCTGCAAAGGCCTCCTCTGCTTTGAAACTTACCTGCCCTGTATTCAGCCCCCTGGGGTGAGTCTCTCCTCCGCCCCTATCAAGCTGATAACTTGCTGATGTAGTAAATCAACGTTGGGGGAGCTCTAATCCCTGGGCCTCACCCACCCCCTTCCAGGTGACGGCTGCCCTGCCATAGTGACCCACCAGGGACAAAGTATGGAGGGTGTTGGCCAAATGAAGGAGTGATTCTTGAAGGGAGAATGCCAGGCCAGGCAGAGGTGTCCCGCAGCCACCATGACTTCCTCTGGCTGGTCTGCCTGCCCCCAGGCTCTCCGCTACCCAGATTGGGCACTTTCTCTACTGGAAAACCTTTCTCCTGCTATGCCTGGCTTGGGGTTCAGGCAGCCTCCCAGAGATTCGGGGGGAGGTGGAGGAGGGATGTCTGGGCTCCTCTGCCCTGAACCTTGCCCGGCACTTCCTTCTTTGGGGACTGTGCTCCTGCAGGTCCCCACTTGAATTTCCCCTTCCTTTCGATTTACCTCTGTGCACATCCTAGTCAGCCTGCAAGGCCAGGGAAAATGCCACCTCCTTGACTGATTCCTTGATTCCACCCTCAGCCTGGAGTAACTCTCCCTCTGCAGAAAATTCTCCTGACACTTGCTCTCTGGCCTTGCCCTGGAGGGAGGTGTGCCCTCGAAACCTGTGTCCTGTGACTCTGGGGGTTCCAGTTCCCCAAAGACAGAGATGAGCAGATACTAAGCAAACAAATAATTCCAGCCCAGGTCCCTTGGTTGGGTCAGAGCTGTCATAAAATTTGTCTAAAAATATTTCAGACACAGCCCAGTTCCCAGCACTGCCAGCCACTGGGAAGAGGAGGTGCTTCCCAGCACCCTACCCACAGGGGTGAAGATCGCTCACGCTGCCCCGCATCTGCCCTGCGTCTACAGCCTACCAGGTGTGTTGCTCCAGGAACTCCCCACATCTGTGCTGCCGCCAAGAGGAAGTGAGAGGAGGCTCCGTCCCTCCCCGCGGCTTCCCTCCTAAAGCCTCCCAGCCTCAGAGCAGAGTTCTTCCTCTAACACCTAATGTCGTCCACCACGGGCTCTCTCTGCCTCTGGCCCATGCTGTGCCCTCTGCCAGGCACATGCATCTCGAGCACCATTTGCATCCCGCCATTTCCCAGCTCACGAGCCATCCGTGGCTCCCAACTGCCAACAGAGTTAAGTCCAAACTCACCTTGGAATTCAAAGATTCAAGAATTCAAAGATTCAGGACTTCCCTGGTGGCGTAGTGGTTAAAAATCCGCCTGCCAATGCAGGGGACACGGGTTCGAGCCCTGGTCCGGGAGGATCCCACATGGCACGGAGCAACTAAGCCCGTGCGCCACAACTACTGAGCCTGCACTCTAGAGCCCGTGCTCCGCAACAAGAGAAGCCACCGCAATGAGAAGCCCGTGCACCGCAAAGAAGAGTAGCCCCCGCTCACCACAACTAGAGAAAGCCCACTCGCAGCAACGAAGACCCAACGCAGCCAAATATAAATAAATAAAATAAATAAATTTTTTAAAAAAAGAATTCAAAGATTAAAAGATTCAAGAGGGCTTCCCTGGTGGCGCAGTGGTTGAGAGTCCGCCTGCCGACGCAGGGGACACGGGTTCGTGCCCCGGTCCGGGAGGATCCCACATGCCGCGGAGCGGCTGGGCCCGTGAGCCATGGCCGCTGAGCCTGCACGTCTGGAGCCTGTGCTCCGCAGCGGGAGAGGCCACAACAGTGAGAGGCCCGCGTACCGCAAAAAAAAAAAAAAACAAACAAAAAAAACACAAAAGATTCAAGAACTTTCATGAGGCCCATCCCTCTTCCCATCCTTGCCCCATCCCTGAAACACACACATATTCACATACGTGTATACATACACATTTACACATATGCACTTATACACACACATATATACATGCACATACACACAAATACACACTTACACATAAATGCACACATATATACGCACTTACATGACCCAAACTAATTTGTTGTTTAACCTGTATTTGCTTTGAGCATTACATTCATTCACTCATGCATTCACTCATTCATTCATCCATTCAACATTCCCTTGGTGCCAGGTCCATATTAAAGCTGGGATGCAAATGTGAAGAGCACAGTTTTCTTACTTCTCCTAGAAGTACTTACTATTCAGCCAGCTTTCTAATAGCTTTTATTTAATTCTGACTACTTTAAATTTAAATAGTAGCAACCATATAGGACAGTGCAGTTCTACTGTAAAACCTTCTGGCCTTTGGGTCCCACGAAATTGGTGGCAAGTAGACTTGGGTTTGAATCCTTAGCTGTGTGACCCTGATTGGGTTGCTAAACCTCTCTGAGCCTCAGCTTTTTTTTTTTTTTTTTTTTTTTGCGGCCTCTCACTGTTGTGGCCTCTCCCATTGCGGAGCACAGGCTCCGGAGGCACAGGCTCAGCGGCCATGGCTCATGGGCCCAGCCGCTCCGCGGCACGTGGGATCTTCCCGGACCGGGGCACGAACCCGTGTCCCCTGCATCGGCAGGCGGACTCTCAACCACTACGCCACCAGGGAAGCCCCTGAGCCTCAGCTTTATCAGTTACATCATGAACAGGTTGTAACACATAAATGCAAAGATGAAATGAGCAAATGTATGCCTGGAGCCTAGAAAATGCTTAGAAAATATGTTGAATCTGAGTTTTTGTCTCTAGAAATTAAATAATTATTTGGATCATGATCCCTATCCTACTATTAACCTTGTCAATATTTTTGAAGGCTTTTGAATATATTCAGTTGGCCTGAAATAATATAGAAATCCTGCCTCCTTCGATGTTTCAAGGACAGCAGGGGAGACAGGTTCTGGAAGTTTTCTGAGCTCCTTTTGAGCTGGGAGTGTGTCCGTGTTTTTACTTAAGTCCCCTGTAACATAATGCTCTATGTATGTTTGCTGATAGAATCATTGTACTCACTGATAACAATACTCAGAATTCAGTCCAATGAATATTTAATGCATGCACTCTGGCTAGACACTATGGGAAACACAAAGCAAACCACAACAGTTCCTAACCTTGGAAACTTAATCTAACAGCGGAGGCAACATGTTTGCTTGCGATCGTGTTGCCCTCTGACTCTGGGTGTGAAGCCCTTGGGATGGGGCCGTTCTGGTCAGGCTAAGTGCCTCTGCCCGGGCAGTGAGAGATGGGGGGGGGGGCGCAAAAGCCTGGTTTGGGGCGTAAGGTTGTCTTGAGCCACCCACTTCGTGGTCAGGAATCTCCTTCTGATATTAAACCAGCAGAAACAGCCAGAGCACAAGGCATTGCAGACCACAGGGCAGAACTCAAGCTAATCTGCCATGGCCACCTCTCCAGTGACCAGCTTTTGTTCTAGATCACTGCATCCCAGGTCACACAGTGGTCTGACTCTGACAAGGAACGCAGCAGCCAGGCCCCAGGGGAAGGGCCAGGGGAGGAGTCTGAAGGTGCGGAAAAGCACGATCCCCTGGGCCTCTTCCCAGGCAGGACTTCGGCTGAACTCTGCCCTCTGTTCCCTTCCTGATCCTGCCCCCAACCCCACCTGTCCTTCTGTTTGCACCTCCCAGGAGGATGTGGATGGCAAAATCCGGCTTCATCTTTAATTAATTAATTAATTTATTTATCTCTTTATTTTTGGCTGCGTGGGCTCTGTAGTCTGCAGCATGCGGGCTTAGTTGCCCCGCAGCACGTGGGATCTTAGTTCCCTGACCGGGGATCAAACCCGCCTCCCAGGCATTGGAAGGCAGATTCTTAACCACTGGACCATCAGGAAAGTCCCCTGGCTTCATGTTTAAAGTGTACCCTACCACACATATTCTCTCTCTCTCTTTCTCTCTCTCTCTCACTCTCTCTCTCTCTCTCTCTCTCAGCTGTGTAATTGAATGGCTGAAAGGACATTCAACTGAGTTGCCTTTTTTGTTCCAGGTTCTTATTCCTATGTTCTTACTTCATCTATGCTGAGGAAGAGAGAAAATCTTACCCATTTTTTTTTTTTACATCTTTATTGGAGTATAATTGCTTTACAATGGTGTGTTAATTTCTGCTTTATAACAAAGTAGATCAGCTATACATATACATATATCCCCATATCTCCTCCCTCTTACGTCTCCCTCCCACCCTCCCTATCCCTCCCCTCTAGATGGTCACAAAGCACCGAGCTGATCTCCCTTGTGCTATGTGGCTGCTTCCCATTAGCTATCTGTTTTACTTACCCATTTTTAAGAAGGAATTCCTGGTCAGTTTGAAATAAAACGATAGTGGAAAAGGGGGAAACTGGGGTGAAAGTCCAGTGTTTAGGGTATAATGCCTGGGAACCCCACACTGAATAATGCAGTCCTGACCTCCAGGAACCTACCACCTGCTGGGGGAGACAGGCCCTCAGCACAGAGCTTGAGTGCTAAACAGGGGCTGAGCGTGAAGTGAGGGGCCCTAACCCAGACCCAGAGGGCCAGGAGAGATGCTGTGGAGGAATTGACCAGGCTGAAGACAAAGGATTCAGAACGGTAGCACATGGACTGAACAGAAAAGAAAGCATTTCGGCAGCAGGAAGTCCCCACGCAAAGCCATGACATATTGAGGAAGGGGGAGAAGAAACCTAACAGGTTTGGATCGTAAATGGCCACAAGGTGCTTGACTTGTAGCGTAAGGATAAGGAAGAGCTTTGTGCAGGGAAATGACATAATATATTTGCATTTTAGAAAGGATTTGGGGGGAGAAGATAGATTTGGGAAGACCAGTTAGTGTTACCGAACCCAGGTCCGGCTGCTCCCCGCTCAAAAGACAATAAAGAGAACAGTTTGGTGGAAAGGAAAGTTTGCTTTATTTTGGATGCGGGCAACCGGGGATGGGTGGGGTGGGTGGGTGTGGACGTCTGTCCAAAGGCCGACGCCCCGCCCCCGACAATCAGGGGGCAAGAGCTTTTATAGACAGAGGGAGGGGCCTACATGCAGAAACAGCACAGTCAGCTCTGCAGTCATCTTGAAATCGGTCGTCGGTGGTCTGACCAGCCTCATCTCAATTGTTTTAGGTACAGTTAATCTTCAGTTCCAGGGTCGCTTTGGCCTCCATTTCTTTGAGGCCGATTCTCGGAATTGTGGCAGCTTATGCCGTGGCTACAGCCTGGTCGTCATGTAGTTCACTTCTTCCACCTGGTGGGAGTTTCAGTATCTATAAGACAGCTCGCAGGACATGGCTCAGAATATTGTCCACAGCCCTTGAGGAGGAACAAAACGTCCTTGACTATATGACTAAGCGATTATTTGGTCTCCTTTCACGGTTTTCCTTTGTTTCTGCATTTTCTCTCTTCTCTGATTAAACATATTCTTTGGCTAAAGGTTTTCCACAGACGAAAGGCAGGCTGAGGACATGGTGGTGGCAGGGGCAAGGACCATAGGGTCCTGCTCTGTTTCGTTAGGAGGCTCTCGTAACAATGCTCGGGATGGGGGGAGTGGCAACAGGGATGGAGTAAAAAGGGCTGATGGGAGACATCACAGAGGAGCCTCATCTGGCCTGGTGGCTGTGAGATGGGGGAAGAGTCCAAACGCATCCATGTGTCCCACTAGGGCCACCAGGCAGGTAGTGGTGTCATTCTGGAGGAGAGGGACCCAGAAGGACATGTAGTGGGAGCAGGTAGAGGAGGAGAGGGTGAGGGATTCCTTTGAGACACGCTGCCTCAGAGGTGCCTGTGGGGCGTCTGAGCAGAGATGGCCAGCAGGCAGCTTGATCAACTGGTATGGAGCAGAGGAGAAAGTCCTGGGGCTGAGAGAGGACTGGGAGAGTCCTTCGAGCCCTAGGGAGGTGGGAGCACCCACGGAGCGTGTGAGATCTAAACAACGAGGAGGCCAAGGACGAGCGCTGAGGGACACCAACGTTGAAGGGATGGACAAAAGAGGCGGAAGAGGCGTGGTGGGAGGTGCAGAGAGGTCAGGGAGTCAGGGTGTCGGGAAGCAAAGGCAGCTGTGAAGCGGCGGGGAGAGGAGCCTATAGGCTTCCAAAGTTGCAGATACAACCAAGTCCCCAGGTCTGGAGGTCGGGGAGGGCAGGTACTTGCCTAGTCCAAAATCAGCATGCAATAAATCACTCCTGAACGAACAGATGAAAGCCCGAGATATGTCGTGAATGGCGGGGGAGAAGCCTCGGTGTGTTCACTTCTCTGGGCTGCAGAGTGGGTCAGAGGTGAGGGCCGCTCAGCTAGTTCAGTACCAGGATCTACACCCCTCCTCCACGGCCGCAGCTATAATCACCTCCTCTTCCTCTCTCATCCTCTCCAGAAATAGGCAGCAAACCACGAATCTCATAGAGGCGTGAGAAAGCCCCCAAAGTTTTATAACAGGTCTTCATGACACAAATTGCCACAGAGGGAAAAAGAGTCAGCCCTGAGAAGCTTATCTTAGAATATATCATGACTCGAATTACACAGGAGGACCTAGGTAAATAGACGCAAACAGGGATGAACGCAGCTACAATGACGGTAAACGCCAAGGGGTCAGATCTCAGCTGCACACCCGGCCGGCAGTCAGCACTGGGTGAGGGGAAGGCAAGTGACAGTCAAGAGCCCAGGCAGAGGGGGAGGTGTCTTCTGGAGGAGAAGGAGGCCTGAGGGGAACTGGAGGAGGAGGCACAATTTCTCAGGAAGGCCCAGTCACCTTGGGCAAGGTGGCTTCCAAAGCTGGAAGAAATGCAACCGTGATAGGCCCCCCAGCTCAGGGAAACACCAGATCCAGGACTTGAGGGACCGGGAGAGGACCAGAGGCTTTCCTAGGGAGTCACCACCACATGGGATGCCCACAGACACAAGGTAAATTGGGCCTGTGTCTAAAAGAAATCAGTTTCTGGGCCGGTAAGGTGTTTAAAAAATCTCACTAATAATGCACAGGGGATCAGGCCTCAGGGATGTGTGTCCCAGCACCTCCACTGGCTGATAACCTTGAAGAGGCCGTCTCACCTCCCAGGGCCTCAACATGTCCATCTGCAGGACCTTACATAGTCCCTTTCACAACCTACTTCCAAAGATTGGGGGGACCAAATTAGATAAGTGTACGTGACAGTGCATCCATAGCCTATAACCTCTCTGTGAATGCCACTGTGTCACTCGTCACCCTGCCTTGTAAAGAAGGCTGTGGGTATCTGACTCCCAGCTAAACCAAGGGAGCCACCAGAGCAGCTAACAATCACGTCTGATTCCTCTTTTTTATTCTCAGTGGCAAGCATGTTATCTAGTACACGTCAACTGCTCAAAAAAGTTGGCTGAATAGATAAGTCATTGGTATGTAAAGGGAACTATCATGAAAAGACCACTGTGTGTTTCATAGCAGTTAGATCTAGGAAAGCTCTTCTCCACTGCGAACTGTGACTAAAATAGTCTACTCTGATTCTAACCTTCTGTCCTATTCTAACTTGTGTCACATAATATTTGTGTTCTTGAGAGCAAAATCCTTATCGCAGTCATTCACTTCAATGTAAGCTCCACATGGGCAAGAACTTGGTTTTGTTCAGAGCTGTACCTCAGCACCTAGAGCAGGGCCTTGTGCTTGTTACAACTCAATACGGATTTGGTAAATGAATGAGTGGCTTCTGACCCTCAGCACAATGCTAGGCGTTCAGCAAATGTTTGTTGAATGGATAAATTATTAAACAAGGGGGATTCTGTTTCTTTCTAATGTCCCTTTCTAGCATTATCAACCGAGGCAGTATAGCAAGGTGGGCAGGCAGGCAAGCCCTGGAGTCAGATGGTCTGAGTTTGAATCCTGGCTCTTCTACTTAGCAGCTGGGTGACCTAGAGTGAGCTACTGAACCTCTCTGTGTTTCAGTTTTCTCACCTGCAAAATGAGGATAATAATAATTTTTCTAATAGGATTATATGAATTTATTTGAAAGATACATATTTTGCACAGTGCCTGGCACATAGTAATTGCTATTTTTTTATGACCATATCAGTCTCTTAATAATCTTCAATGGCTCCCCTAGCTACGGAATAAGATTTAAAGTCAAGGTCCCTAGGGACTTCCCTGGTGGTCCAGTGGTTAAGACGCTGCGCTTCCACCGCAGGGCGCTTGGGTTCAGTTCCTGGTCAGCGAACTAAGATCCCACATACCGTGTGACGCAGCCAAAAAATAAAATCACGCTCCCCACAATTTGGACTCCAGGTCCCTCTCTTTCCAGTCCCATCTTCCCACACTTTAACACTAAGTACTCTTTACAGGCTACTACGCTGTACCAGGCACTCCACGAAGTGGTGTATATCCATTAATTTGTTTCCCTTTTTGCACGGCTCTATTAGGTAGGACTTATTATTGCCCATATGTCACTAATGATGTGGCCAAGGCTCAGAAAGGAGAAGTAACTTCCCCAGGGACACACAGCTTATACCAAGAAAGTGGGATTCCACTCCAGGACTCTCTGACATGAAAGTTCATGCTCTTATTCACTGGCTTCTGAAATCCTTGCTATGCCGATTGGTCTATGGACCATCATTTACGAACATTACCTGGGAGCTTCCTAGAAATGCAGACTCTTGGGCCTCACCTCAGACCAAGTGAATCACAATCTGCATTTAGCAAGGTCCCCCCAGGGGACTACCGGGCACGGTAAGGTTTTAGAAGTACTGTTGTCAACTACTTTCCATCAGTCAGACACAACTGCTAATTAAATCAAATATGTGACCTTATTTAATCCCTACAACAATCTGGGAGGTCACAGGGTGGCGGGGTGGTCAGCATTGTCATCCCATTTTGTAGATGAGGGTACTTAAGGCTCTGAGGGTTGAGTATCTTGAGCTGAACCCACGTGTGCCTTACGCCAGCATGATGTTCTGACCACACCCAACCCCAACTTCCTCTGCCTGGAATGTCTTCACTCCCTCTCTCCCCCTTGACTTCTTCTCCTCCTTTTAGGCTCCACTTAAGACCCCTTCCTGCGAGGTGAAGACCTTCTTATCTACATCCCACTAGTCAGATTAATTTCTTCTTCCCTCAAAGTGCCCACAGCTCCTTGCACCTACCCTTTTCTTGGCCCTAATTCATTCTTTTTTAAAGAAATCGTACTAAGTACATACTGTGTGCCAGGCACATAGTAGGCATTGAGTAAATGTTTATTCCCAATGCATTGCTGATTGAGTTTATTAAAAGCATTTTCATCACACCTGTGTTATTCTCCTGTGTGTTTGTTTTTCTATTCCTCCCACTGCTCTGAGCTCCTCTGTATACTCAGGGCTTAGAGTTTGGCATCCTATAGGGCACCAAGTCATCGGAAAACAAACTAAATGCTCTCCCATCTAAAGATGAAATTTGTCTATACTTAGAGTGTTACTAGGAGTGAGGCCTTCCAATTCCCAAGAATAGCAGAGGACACAAGTGAGATGATGGATGTAAGGCCAACTGGCCCGAGGCAGGGGAACACAATCAGATTCACAGGTTGCATCAGACCGAAATTCTCCGGACCACCCAGTTCCAGAAACTGCCCTGGAGACATTCCGGACCACCCAGTTCCAGGAACTGACCTGGGGACTTTGAACCCGGCTCAGCCTGCCCACCTTTCGAGGGGCGGGACTAACGGTCCCCCAGGATACCCGAAAAGACCACCAAATAAGGAATACCCTGCGCCCTCCCAGATTCACCACACCCCTTTCCCTTCTTCCCCTATAAGATCTTGCCCAACCCTCGCCCGGGTGCGACTTCTCTGGCCCCTTTCTCTCGGACCAGTGAACCTCGCCCGGGAGCGCTCCCTAATAGAGCTCACTTGAAGCTTTCCTCTGTTTCGCCGTGCCGTTTGTTAAGATCCGACCTTACAATGGACACCTCTCTGCTCACCATCCCTGACCTGACACAGGATGCCAGAATTGACTACTGTCACAAAATTTGCAGATATTTGAAAATCTAACCCTCATTTTTCCAGGTCATCAAAGGAAGACCCAGAAATATTAGGTGATCTTTTCTAAGTTCCCAGGGTTAAAACCATGTCCCCAGTAACCTTCTGTCATTTCACAAGAGAAGTAGAAAGGGCAAAGGTGGCCGTGGTGCAGGGCAAAGATCTCCCAGACACAGAGAACCTAATAGTTCCCTGTGTTGCGTCTCCTTTACAGGCAGACCTGGGCAAACCGCATGTTTCTAGGGGGTTGAATTAGTTTCTAAAGCTCCTTCCAGCTCTAAGATGCTGTGCTATAAAATGAGAAATGTGAACCTTTGGTTGCTATGATCTGAAAATATTTTGAATGTGGAGAATCAAATAGTACAGCAGTGCATGAACAAAATAATATGTTAATGACTAAGAAGATTGTACTTGATCCAATGGGAAACAGCAGAGCTGCTGCTGGTGGGGTGTGTGTGTGTCTTCCTCCCTTGAGCTCAAACATATATTTTAAATCACTGATATAGTAATCAGGCCTCTGGCAGCCTATCTTGCCCACACACACACACCACTTCAAATTAAAATGGGGGGAAAAATTCCACTGCTGCTGCTTACATCCTTGCTGTATCTGGGTGGCTTTTTTTTTTTTTTTTTTTAAGAAATTTTTGTCCTGGTGAAAGTGTTGCATTGACAGCCCCTGGAGGGGCCTCTGATCTCAGACTGGGACACGTGGATGTGGGCCAGGAGCTGGGGGTTTTATTAGCATTTCGCTTTTGCACACCAACCGCCCCTGCTAGGCCGTCACAATCTGGCCTAGCAGAGGGCCCCCGGACCCCCGACCGAGGAGCGGTCAGATCGGCCACCCCAGAAGCACTCTGGCCAGACCATGTGCTCGGGGCCCTAACAGCGGGGAAAATGGACGCGCTGGGACGTGTCTGGCCGCCCGGCAACAGGAAGGGTTAGGTCCCCAACCTTTCCCCCACCGAAGGGTCGGGGCCAGGAGACGAAAGCGGGCCAGAGGCCGCACGTGGGTCTAACTACCGCCCGGCTCCAAGCTCCGGCCCACTCCGGGGCTCCCGCCCCGGGCTGGGCCACGCAGGCCTAGGCGTCGTCGCGTCCCCAGCCGAGCCCCCGAGGCCGTCTGCGCCGCTAGCGCCCCGCAGAGGCGGAGGCGCAGCTGCCCCTCCCCGCCCGACGGCCGCGCCCGCGCCGATTGGCCGCCCTCTCGTCCAGGTGGGGCGCCCCGCCCCTCGGCGGCTCCAGGTGCGGCGGTTGGACCCGGGCCGGGGCCGGGGCGCCATGGCCGAGTCCCAGCTCGGCTGCCTGGACGAGGCGCACGTGAACGAGAGGGTGACCGCGGCGCAGGCAGCCTTCTACTACTGCGAGCGGCGGCGGGCCGCGCTCGAGGCGCTGCTGGGCGGCGGCGAGCAGGCCTACCGCGAGCGGGTCAAGGAGGAGCAGCTGCGGGACTTCCTCTCCAGCCAGGAGCGTCAGGCCCTCGGCGCCGCCTGGAGCCCCTACGAAGTCGTCGCCGCCGCCGCCGCCCGGGGCAAGAGCGAGGCCGAGACCCCGACGCAGGCCGCGGCCGA
This sequence comes from Phocoena sinus, assembly GCF_008692025.1. Lineage (NCBI taxonomy): Eukaryota > Metazoa > Chordata > Mammalia > Artiodactyla > Phocoenidae > Phocoena > Phocoena sinus. The sequence goes on along the minus strand of NC_045772.1, from coordinate 8,732,749 downwards.
GTCCGGCGAGTCCCTGGCCTACTGGCCCGACCGCTCCGACACCGAGGTGCCCCCGCTGGAGCTGGGCTGGACCGAAGCAGCCTTCTACCGCGGCGTGAGCCGCGTCACCCTCTTCACTCACCCTCCTAAGGAGGAGAAGGCGCCCCACCTGAAGCAAGTGGTCCGGCAGATGATCCAACAGGCCCAGAAGGTAGGCCACGCCCCCCCGCCCCCCACGCCTCCCCACGCCTCCCCACGCCTGGCCCCTTGGACCAGGCGCCACCTCCGAGGCAAGGCCTGGGCCTGGCCGCCCTTTCCACCCTCTGGAAAATGGGCCCAGAACCCTCCCTTCCGACGTGGGGCTGGTGAGTCCTCTGGAGAGCGTGGATGTGAACGTGTTTGGCAAATTACAAGGTGTTGGGACAGTTGCTTGTCGTCACCATTACAGTGTCCAGAGGCGCTGGCTTTCCTCTGCTCTGTGCTTCTGTTTCCCTGTCTGGTTTCTCTCCCTAGGGAAGAGTGTGGGCTGTGGAGTCCTTTGGTAAAATGGGCCACTCAAAGGTCTTGATAATAACCTATGTGCTGCTCAGGGATTTACAAAACATATCCCTGGCCATTTTCTGATTTGATCCTCAGGCAACCCCAGGAAGTGTGGTGTGGCCTCCCACCCCAAGCCACACTGCTCTTAGAAGGTCCCCCAGAGTCAAGGCTGGCCTGGCCCCTGACATTCACTCCGGCTCTGGGCCCAGTGCTAGAGCTCACGCAGTCTAGGATGAATTAAGGGATGTATTTTGAGCACCTACTATGTACCTGACTCTGTGCTGGATGCTTTGACAAGGCAGATCCCTGGACTTAGCAGGTCAAGAAGACGCTCCCACTTACGGCGTCTACTCTACCTGGGGATTGAAAGGAGGTGTTGTTTCCAGAGTGGCTGGTATTCTAATACTGGTGGGGCCAGTAGTTCGTAGGGCATGGGGGAGATTTACTCTGTGCCCTTGGGTAGGGATACCTGGGTAGGGCTTCCAGATAAAACATAAGATGTCCTGTTAAGTTTGAATTCCAGATAAACAACAAGAAAAAATTTAGTATTATTCAGTATGACCCAAATATTGCATTGGGACATACTGATGCTAAAAAGTCATTCACTGTTTCTGTGAAATTCAAAGTTAATGGGGACATTCTGTATTTTTATTTGCTAAGTTTGGTTCCCCTACATTGAGATTTGTTAAGAAACATCAGCAGCCTTCGGTGCCCAGTTCAAAATATACAGCAGGAGTGGCTTGGGTTCACCATTCTGATTCAACTCAGTAACTGTGGTTGGAGCCCTTTTATCCCTGAACGAGCCTAGAAAGACCGGTGGTGGGCCTCCTCTTCCTGGAAGGCGCAATGCAGGTAGTTGGCTAGATTGGCTGCCAGAAGGAAGGGTTAACTTTTCCCTGTCCATGTTTCCACCCTCCCTCTCTGAAGAATTCCAGCTTGTCTACCTGAGCGTTCTTTGTATATTGCATTCTGCAAAAGAGAAAGACAAGTTTGGACAGAGGAGGAGAAAGGACTGGGTGACTGTACTGTGCAGCAGGGTGCAGCCGGGGTCAGGGGTCAGGGCTCACGCTGTAATACTAGCAAGCCTTGATTTATGCATCCTTAATACGTGCCAGCCACTGTGCTCATGATTTACCTGCATTTTTTCTTTTGCTTTTCACAACTACGGAGTAAGATGGGTATTTTCCTTATGTTTGGATTCAGAACAGTTAAGTCACTTGCTGAGCCGGGGTTCAAACACCAAAGTCCTTAACTGCTGTGCTGTCGGTTGATGGTGCAACAGACTGAACCAAGGAGCTGGAATGGAACTAGCCTGGTCACAACCTGGACTGCAGGTTGTGAACCCCTGTCACAAGAAGGCGGAGACAGGGCCCTGCCCACTAGAACTTCTAGTCCCATATGGGATGTCAGGAATCTCCTATGTAGTGGAGTGTTCTTAACTCTTTAAATATTTAACAACAGAAACTTTAACAACTGTGAACCGATCCAGTGCATACGTATTAAACCAGTAATTATTTCCTGAGTGCCTACCGTGTGCCGGGCGCTAGCCATAGGAGGATATAAGGTGGCCTTTGCCCTCCAAGAGTTAATTCAAGTGCTGGGGGATGTGCTGGAAGGAAAGCAGTTTTTGAGGCTGGATATGCCTAATCTGGGAGGGCTTCCCAAGGAACGTAAATTGCAGAGTTGAAAGGAGAGAGAGAAGGAAACTGGAATGGGCAGTTTCTCCTGAAGAGACTCAGGAGAGAGAGATTTTCGATGTACTTTGCTTAAAGTACAGGAGGAAAAGTGCCTTCAGGGACCCAGAAGTGAGTCCGTGGCCTCTCCCACGCTGGCAGGGACCAGGGGAGGTTGCTGCCGCTTGGGCTGCTTTGACCACTGTAACTGCACGGCAGGGGCAGGGGGGACTGGACTTAAATCAAGACCCTGTGTAGACAAGGAAATGGCTGGTTCTCATTTACAAGGGCAGAGTGAGAGGACCAAATAACTGCGATTTGGAAGAAGAGTGCATTTGGTCATTGGACAAATATTTCGAGGTTTACTGTGTGCTAAGCCCTTCAGTAGAAAACAGACATATAAAACACACCTCTGCTCGTAAATGGCCTAATAGTCTAATAAACCATCATTTTAATACAGAATGATGGGTGCTTAACAGAGGGCGTGGCAGGAGGGGCACTGACCCAGCCCCTGAACCGGGTTAGGGAAGGACCTTTGATGCTGAGGGCCTGTCTACAAGCGTGTCTGAATGCAGCAAGAAGGGTGGAATTGCACCAAGCATCCACCCATCTTTGCGCCCCAGCTCCCTTCTGACCAGCGGCATCCATTTTTGAGTCTACTGAGTAGGTTTAGAGAGTATTGCCTGTGCTCCAGGAGCAGAGGAAAACCTACTGGCCACCCACCTTGAAGACTGACCCTTGGCCCCTGCATTCCTGAGCCCCACACTCAAGGATACCAACTACCCAGCTCCTCACTGCTTACCACAGTGCCTCCCCCAGCATTTCCTTTGGGCCTCAAAAACCGTGTCAGGCAGAGGGGAGGCCCCTGAGGTCCAGAAGGGTCTAATGATTTGTCTTCAGACCAAGGACAAGGAGAGGACACAGCTTCCCCAGGTCCCTGGTCAGAAGTACCAATGACCCCGTGTAGATATAAACACAACCCAGGAGAGGGTGGCTGCTGGGCTAGGAAGCTTTGATTAACTGGGAGCTGCTGCTCTTTATTCCTGTGGGTCCAACACACTGTCTCCCTCGCCTAACCCTTCTTCCCTCTCTGAGTGACCATTCCTCATGGGCGGTTATTTCCAAGGCGCGGGGTGGTTCCAGAGTCCTTGTCCCCTTGAGGCTGGCGGATAATGACGCAGCTGCAGTTCCAGGGACTGAGCACTTCACAGTCCTTCCAGGATCTTGCCTCGGCCTGTCCCAGCATCCCTGCCAAGCCCTTGGCTCTGTGGCTATTGGATTCTGAGTCTCTGTCTTTTATGCTCAGTCACTGATCCTGGGAGCTGGGGTTTCTGGGCAATGGAGACCCAGCTTCACGTCAAGGACAGAGAATAGGCTCTGAAGTTGAAAGGTCTTGATTTCTGTCCTGACCTGGCTACTTACAAACTGTGTTCCTTTGGGGTAAATCACTTCCCTCCCTGGGACTCCTGACTTGCAAAATTGGAGGGCATTACCTAGATTTCTGGATGGTTTTGAAAAATCAGGAAGAAACTGTATGAAAGCAGAGGATACCAAGAAAGTATCGTACAGACATCAGTTGTCCTGGAAAGGTGCTGCCGTCACTCTCCCCTCTCAGAGCCGGGAGGGACGTGTGGCTGAGCTTCCTCCCAGGACTCGATGCGGGGCTGCCTGCCAGGAGGTCAGAGTTAGGACGGTCAGGGGTTGCTTCTCCTCTTCAGGTTGGAGGCCCTGTGCAGGTGCGCTTCCTGTTTCTTCCTCTGGGTGAGAGGAGCAGCTCCAGCTGCCCTCCCCTCCACCCCGACCCCCTCGCACTTCTCAACTGCCTTGATCTGATGTGGCCGTTTGTCAGGGCGGCTCTCATCTGCCAGGGTGGCTCTCGTCTGCAGGGCTGTGGTAACTGAGTACTCAGCCAAGGGTCTTCTCTAGGATCTGCCACAGGCCGAGATGAGACAGGAAGGCAGGGAGGCTCCCCGTCCCTGAATCAGGGGTCCCTGAGGGCGTTCCCCTGCAGAGTCATTCAGAAGGGCCAGCTCCAAGAGCCCGAGGGCAGTCTGGAAGGACTCCTCAAGGACGATAGCTTGCACAAGTAGGCGCTGGGGCATGGGGACACGGGGGTGGGGTGGGTTGAGGTGGGGGACAGGCTGTGTTTCTGTCTTTGGAGAAGAGGGAGGCTGAGGCTTGGTTCCTCTGAAATCTGACACTTTAGGTCCCTGAAACTCTGAGGATGGGTGTTTCCCGGGGAGTTCAAAAGTAGAAGATGGGGCCTCAGTAAAGGGGTACATTCTTCATGACTTCTTGGTCTCATGGTAGCTTAGCCAGGTTTGCTGGGCAGTGGTCTCAGGAGGCCAGGTCACTGCAGGGGAAGGAGTACACAGTTGGCAGCTGGGAGCTTGGGTGTCTTCATTCTTGCTCTGTCTTTCCTCCTCTACCAGGTGACCTTGGGCAAATCATTTGACCTTGCTAGGCCTCCATCTCTGCATCTGTAAAATGGGGATCATTCTTGTCTTCTTGCTTACTTTCACAAGATTGCTCTGAGACTCCAGTGCAAGACTATATGAGACAGCATTTTGAAAAAGATGACTAATAGATGCAGATAAAAGGGATTTATATTACGAGGGGCTAACATTGTCGAAAGATAGGTGCTCTGCATGTTATTTCCTTTAATTAATTCAATCCTTAGCACCTTGCAAGGGAAATGAGGTTTTCCCAGAGGCTCAGGGAAAGCACAAGGCCGTAGATCTCCTCATAAGAGGCAAGCTGGGACTCCACCCAGGTCTGAATTCAAGGCTTGTGTCCTTCTGCTACACATGCAGTTACTTTTGGGGATTGCCCCTGTGGCCACCACTTCCATCTGAAATTCCAGAAGCAAAGTATATTTGTTGCCAGCCAGGTTCTGGGAAGCTCACCAACTAGTTCTGGAAACAAACAAGTACAGGACTACTTTGGTGGGAGAGGGAGAGGAGAGGATTCTTTCTGCCTGGTGGCACTGGTGTCACGAGGAAGCTGGATATAGGTAGCTTCCAGGGACGTGTTTGGTTTGGCCATGCCACATGGCTTGTGGGATCTTAGTTCCCCGACCAGTGTCCTCTTGCTGGCCACTTTCTGGCCCTCTGGGACGTGGGCCCTCACTGACAAACTGAGACCTTAATGGGAGACCTGCCGGCAACCCCACGCCGCCCCATCTGTCCAGGTGCACCCCCAGGATGCTGCCTCACTGCTTCACCTTGGCTAGTGGTCAGGTCTGCCTCCTTTTCCTCACAATGTACAGGGCAGAGTCTGTTCTGGGGCAGGCCTCCAATCTTCTGGGAGAGAGGAGCAGGGCAGAGGACAACAAGCAGGGCTGGGTCCTGGCTGACCGCCTGCCTCTGCTCCTGACACTGTCTTGACCACACCCCCTCCCAGGCTGAGTCACTCTAGTGATCCCTGCCCCTCCCCCTCCCTCCCACCACACCTCCTACCCCAGGGGCCATGCATGACTGGTCGGCCTTAGCTGGGGCCGCTGCCTTCCCCCGTTTTCTTTTCCTTCTCTGAATTTGTGGAGTCTTTAGACTTGCTAATGATCCCAGAATCTTAGGCCAGGAAAAGAGCCTATGGCTTTTCTAATTAGTGGTCTCTCTGGCCTGAGTTTCTAGTAATCTGTTAGCTCATCCCGGCCCAGCTTGTACGGTGGTCACCCTGTTGGGCCTCTTACAGCACTGGTGGGGCATGTGGGAGGCTCCAGATAAATGCTCTTTCTGTTGTGTTTTCTAGCAGTGAGTCCGCAGGAGGCGGGGTCAGGGACAGGGACCAGGGCTTCTTTCCTTTTCGTGGGTCCTTGAGGACCAACTGTGAGTGTTCTTAACTCCCCCTCCCAGAAGGGTTCCCAGACTGCTTGGAGATTCCCCACTTCTGCTCATTTACTCACCATGTTTCACATGTGCCACATTCCAGAAATATACAGGTGAATAAAATGTGGACGCTGAAAAAGAAAAGAAACTGCAGAACAGGTTGGAGGGAGCGGGTCAATAGCTATTAATTGTTGAGTGCTTAAATACCAGACCGGGCTAGCCCTTTTAAAATATACTATTTCATTTAACTTTCACAACAATCCAGCAACTTTCCATTTTACAGATGGTAAGGTCACAGGGCTGGTAAATAGTGGAGCTGGATGGGAACTTGAGATTGAGTCTGAATCCCACTGAGCTCCAGGGGCACAGAGGCCTCCTGGGAATTGACGGCTGAGGCAGCCGGTATGGAAGGGAGGGTGGGCAGAGGGCCGGCCGGGGTGTGCAAGGCCGGAGGCCTCGGAGTGCACAGAGTCACGCTATTCCCAGCGCCCAGCCCCTCCTGACCACCTTCCCCCGCTCCCCGCACCCTCCACTTGCCTCTCTGGAGAAGCCCTCCCAGGCAGCATCACCTGGCTATGGCCAGTAAGTTATCCTCGCCGCGGCTCAGAACCTCCCGGGCAAGCGGCCAACTCCAGTTGTCTTGCGCTGATTGATCCATCAAGAAATACCTCGAAGGTACTTCTCGAGTCCTGCCTTACTCTGCCCACGTAGTGTGTGGTGCTCCGAGCTCCAGGCCAGTAACCCAAAGCAGCAGCTTATCCTAAGAATCGTGTGTGTTTCCTCATTGGGTTTTTTTTTCTTAGCAGCTGATTTATCTTCTTAATTATGTTAGCTTTAAGCTAATGTTAAAATGAGCTTGCATTAGATAATTTTCACTAATTAACACCAACTTAGTGCAGGGGAAGTCATCCCAGAAGCATGCCGTGGGGCAGGGAAAAGCTGGCCTAGGATCTTAAAAAGAATTGCTCTTCTTACTGCCTGGCAGATCACATATGGTTCTTCACGGCTGAATTAGTTGACCTTGCTCACATGGGTACAGTCTGTTCTCTGGAGAGCCGGCCCAAGTGTCCTTTGTATCACCCCTTCATCCACCTAGTTTGGGGAATGGGTGTCAAGAGTGCCTCATAAGGATGAGGGGTGGACAGGGAGTGAGCCCCGGTGGTGCACAGCAGAGTCGGGAACAGAGCTGGCACAGAGGCCAAGGGGTCTGGGAGGGGAAGTGGCCTGGCTGGCAGAGTTGGGCTCCAGTGGCTGCCAGTGCAGGAGGGAGCCTGGTGTTTAATGATGTCTAATTAGTGAGCCTGAAACAGTGTAACATGGCCTCAGACAGCTGGGAAGCCTCAGCTGACAAAGCGCAGATGCCCGGCTGGTGGGCTGGGGGCAGCCCGGCCTCGAGGCAGAGAACAAGACCCCAGTGGTCTTGGCTTCTGTCCTCTCGGTGGGCCAGGGCTCTGGTCTAGACTGCTTCCTCAGCCCCACAAGAGAAGCCCCCTACTGCGGAGGTACTCTTTAGACATTCACTGCGTGTCAGGCCCTGTGCAGGGTGGCATGACAGGTCTCTGCGTGCCCCCCCTCCACCATGTGCTCAGAGAGACACAGGCCCGAGCAGGTGTGCCTTCTGGGAAGGGGGCTGGGGACCCAGGACGAGAATGAACCTGGGACAGCCTGGGGGAGGGTGAAGCAAGGATCTCAACAGGGAAGGGATGTTCCCATCACCACAGGGAGAAGGTGGTGACAGTGTGAGTTAAGCCACCAGGGTGGGAGTTGCTGGGTGTGCTTGGAGAACGCAGAGGAGTTTATCATCAAGGGAGGGAGTGGGTTGGAAGCACACGGAGGGTCTTTGGCCAGGCTGAACCCAGGCCGAGGGTTTGGGCAGGGAAACGGTACGATTAGGGTTGGGCTACTGGCTCCACCTGCCAAGAGCAGGGGACCGACCCCTAGTCTCCCATCACGCTGACGCTGAGCCCCACCCCCACCCTCCCACCGTGTGCCAGGCACTGTGGAGAGGAAGCACAGCGCCAGATGCTCTCCAGGCGTCACTGCGTCTCTGCATCCTCGCAAGAACCATGAGTCAGCCTCACTTTACAGGCAGAGTTCCCAGGGGTCAAGTAACACCCGTGGTCTCACCGCCCCTGTGGGACCCCCGACTCCAAAGTCTGTGCTTCACCCACTGCAGGATGCTCCTGGACTTTGGGGATTCAGCTAAATGACTCTGGTGTCCCAGAGGTAGGAGGCTGCAAGGCGGGTGGGGCAGGGCCAGGCAGCGTCCGTGGGTGTTCCCCGGGCGGTCATGCAGGCCTCCTCTCCTGGGCTTTCCTCTCCTCTCTCACCCCAGGAAGCACAGACAGGAAGCTTAAGGTAAAGCTTTCTTGTCCAGTTGTTCACATCCCACCGGGGCAGAAATTGGATGGGGCCTGTTGCAGCCTTGATGACAAAAGAAAGCCTTTGCGGTGTGCCGGGTGAGTTGTCTCCATCCTCCAGCAGCACCTCTCCGTGCTCAGTGGCAGCCGTGCCAACTGGGTCCCGAGCCCACCTGGAGGTGCTCTCCACTCAGGCTGCAGTTTTCTTTCCTTTCTTTCTTTCTTTTTGCTTTTGGCCGCACCTCATGGCCCCAACCAGGGGTTGAACCCAGGCCCTCGGCAGTGAAAGCTCAGAGTCCTAACCACTGGACCACCAGGGAATTCCCAGGGCCGCAGTTTTCTTAGCGGTGCGTTCCGTGCTCGGTGTGCGGGCACTGATGCCCAGCATCACTCGAGGGACAGTGCATTGTACAGACTTACTTACTCTTCCCTTGACTGAGCTGCCCTTCCCCTCAGTTCACGTTTTGACCTTCCTGGAAGTGTAGTGTTGCCTGGGCGTTAATCACCATGTGCTGGACCTGCTGGACATGGTATCAGGCAAAGGAAAACATCTCTACCTTGACGTCTGGGGCTGGTGGGCAGCTCTGTGCTGCTGTCTCCCTGGGAGCTGCCTCCGAAGTGAGGCCCCTTTGTTCTGGGTTCCATCAGAGGAGAGAAGGGGGTGCCGACGTGGACCCACAGCTCACAGCAGGCCAGGCACTGTGTTCCTTGTGCCGCTGCATTATCTCCTTTAAAACTCAGAACAGCCCTGAAGGGACCACCTCCCCGTTTTAAAATGAGGAAATGGAGACTTAGCTTAAATTACTCACTCAAGGCCCCACAACAGTGAGACTTTCTGCTTCCAGAGAGTAGATTCTCTTCCCAACGCTGGCCGTCAAAGTGTGATCCTTCCACCACCTGCATTCAGATCACCTGAGGGGGAGGGTGTCGTTAAAATGCGTTTCCAGGGGCCTCTGAGTCAGACTCTCTGAGGATGGGGCCCTAGTGTCCGCACATTCAGCGGGCACGCCCCGCCCCGCCCCCCACCGGCTGATCCTCTACAGGCTCGAGTTTGACAGCCACTGCCCTGGAGACCTAGATCGCTCGCTGGGGAAATCAGAGAAGGCGATCCACAGCTGGGGATGTGTGAGCCGGGTGCTGGCTGGCCTGCCCAGAACTGGCTCCCCTGGGCTGCCAGACAGATGGACCTTCTGGGAGGCAGCAGCTGACCAGTTTGCCCAGGTGCTGCCCTTCCTACCCCCAAGGCACCTTAGGGCTGGAGGTGTGGGCATTTGGCCCCATTCACCTGGTTTGGTGATAGCCCCTCAAAACCGCACAGCTTTTTCATGGGATTTCGTGGGCATGATCTCATCTGAAACCCCCAACGGCCCTAGGAGGCAGGCAGGGCAGGCATGGGAGGTAAAAGTCAGGCCCCAGGCTTACATGGGTAATCAGTGGGCAAGTGGGGACTGGAGTTGCCCATGTGGGCTCCCCTCCCTCCCCAGGAAAAAGTGACCATCTCCAGCACATACCTGCAAGGAGCGTGCCTGGCCTGGGGCCTCTTGCCTTTTCCCCACAGTGGCGCTGAGCGAGACGGGGGTCTTTGTCAGCAGCAGCCACGCCCGCCCCGGTGCCTAAGCTCCACGTCAGCAGAGCTGGGGAAACCAGTGACCGAGAGGGTGGTATCGTCCGGCTCTATGGATGTATCCTGGTTTTGTGTGACCAGAAGTGACCTCAGGTCCTAGCCAGAGTAGATATCCCCAGAGCCTCCCACGACCACATCATCTGGGGGTGACAGCTCTGGACTAGGGTCAGAAGCCTGGGCTTTATTTAATCCCGCCTCTGCCAAGACCCAGCTGGGTAACTTAACCTTGGCGCTGGGCTCTAGCTGATACATTTCCTCCCAGCTCTGAGGTTCTGCCCATCTGGAATGTCCTTCAGTGCAGGTGCCGAGTGCAGAGATGCAGCCTGTGCCTGCACTGCAGCCTGGCCCAGGGGCTTTGTAGGGCTGACTTGCAGCCCGTGCTCCACTTGTTGGCTTGCATTCCATCACAGGGAGGACGGGTACCCTTTCATAATCTGCACAGAGGCGCTGGCTGTATGTGCTGCTGGCAGCTCTGCTTCCTGGTCTGATGTTCTTGGCATGGACTTTGACCCCTTGGTAAAGTACTATCCTCAGTAATGGGCTGGCTGCCCCTTCAAGACCTTGGGTGGGTGGAACAGAGGAAGACCAGACCAGGGACTGGCGCTCAGGCCGCAGTCCCAAAAGGCGTCCACTTTCCCTTCTCTGTGCCCTTGAGGAAGAGCTTCAACTCTGCCTTCCAGCAGGATGGTCTAACCGGGAGTCTTGCGCAGCATTCTTTTTTTTTTTTGTCCCTCCACCAAAATGTCTAGTCACTAATGAAATAAAAGAGTTAACAACAAAGCTAGGTCCACAGCCCGCAAATAAAACAGTAGACGTGAAACACCCTCCATGTAGACATTCATTCTCCAAACATGGAGAACTGACTTCGTGTTGAGATGTCCCCTGAGGGTGGAGATTCTGAGAGAAGTCAGATGGTCCCTGCCATCCGGGAGCCCACAGCCCAGTAAGGGACAGAGCCATTCAGCAGATGTTACAATAAAATGTCAAGGACCTCTGTTATGTACCCGGAACACAACGTGGGCAGGAAGCAGGGAGTGGTGAACAATATTGGGTGGGGAGAAGTTCAGGAAATTCTTACCTGTGTCTTGAAAGATGCGTAGATGTTTCACAGGAGTACAGGAGGGGTAGGAACAGAAGAACTGGAAACTGCCTGGTGTGTGCAGTTGTTCTCAAAAGGGGGTGGGGAGTTGATGCAGTTTTGCCCCCAGGAGATATTTATCGATGTCTACAAACATTTTTCGTTGTCCCCAGTGGGGGTGGCGCTACTGGCATGCTGCTAAGCACCCTGCGATGTACAGGACAGCCCCCCGCAGCAAGGAGTACTGTCCCTGGATCCCTGGAAGTCCCACAGTGGAGAAACCCTGAGTTAGGGTAACTGCAGGTCATCCTGCACGGCTGAAAACAAGGGGCAGACGTGAGATGGTCCGAGATGAAGCTGGAGAGGAGGAAAGGGGCCATCATAAGGCCCTTCAATGCCAAGTTAAGGAGTTTGGCTGTGGGACCCACCACTTCATCAGTCTGTTGTTTTGGCAGGGTCACTGCTACGGAGAAGGAATTGGAGCACAGAGATGGAGGAGAGACTAGTTAGGAAACTATTCCAGAAGTTCAGTGAGAAATGAGGGGGTCCCGAGCGGGGGCTACTCTTTGTAGCGGTGCGTGGGCTTCTCATGTCCTGGCTTCTCTTGTAGCGGAGCACGGGCTCTAGCCGCGCGTGCTTCAGTAGTTGCGGCACGTGAGCTCAGTAGTTGTGGCTCGCGGGCTCTAGATCTCAGGCTCAGTAGTTGTGGTGCATGGGCTTAGTTGCTCCGCTGCATGTGGGATCTTCCCGGACCAGGGCACGAACCCGTGTCCCTTGCATTGGCAGGTGGATTCTTAACCACTGCGCCACCAGGAAAGCCCCTCCTCGGCTGTCTTGAGTGGAGTTCCTGCGGAGTGCATGGGGAAGGTGGAGTCCTTTTCGTTAATTTCGTTAATCTAATGGTAGTTAAGGAGTCCAGGAAGAGAATCTGAAAAGATGGCAGCTTAATTAAAGGTAAGTGACAGATGGAGGGGAATTCAGAGGTTCCCTAACACACCCTGTTGCCCCACCCCACCACTGAGGCTGAACATCAAAGGAGGAGATGGTAAGCTAACCAAACACCTGATGAGAAGTGTTACAACATCAGAACTGCTTTGCCAGAGCCTGCGACAGCTTCTAAAAACTCCTGCCACCTCAAATTAACCTCTCTCCCCAGGTGCCGCACGTCAGTGGGTAACCAGGTAAAGGAGCCTGCCGGGAGGCCAGGGGATGACTTTTCCCTCCTGACGAAATCCGGCTCCCCAGGTTCTGTGCCTTTGATGTCTCTCTTATAAAACCTGATTTTCCATTTATACTGGGAGCCTTGAAGTTAGATTTGGCCCGTAGGATCACGTGGCACATTAAACACCAGAGCGGAGGGAGTGGGGAGCTGGTTTTCCTGGGCCTGATGCCGTGGATCCTAATGTCAAGCAGGGCCTCAGAGACCAAAGCGGAGGGTAATTATCACCACTCCTCCACAACGAGATTGCAGGAGTCAGCGAGCAATTGATTTTTTCCTACTACAGATATTTCACTGCTTAATTGGTAGTGACACAGATGGCTGGCTCTGACCAGGGCGCCGCAGACCAAGCCTCCCGAAAGCAGGGCCCCTGGGGACATCTCTCCCTCTAGTCTGTGATGCTCTCACAGCACATCCTCTGTCGGGTGGGGGTGAGGGCGAGCAGGCTCCCTGCGCTTTCAATTGCAAAACAAAAGCAAGAGTGAATCCAGAAGCGCTTTCCTGAGCCAGTGAAGCCCTCCCCAGCGACATACTGAAAGTCAGCTTTGAGCTGGACACTGTGGAGAGTCTGGAAATGAGCAAACAGTAGACTCTGGCCTCAGGCAGCAGTTGGGAGCTATCAGGAGGCCTCTGAGATGGTGCGAGCTGTGTTCTGCTGGAATGAAGCCTAAAGTGGATTGTTAAAACCCTCCGTGATCCAGCCCCACCCCGTTGTCCTTACGCTACATCTACCCTGAACTGTTCCAGGCCAATTGTTTTTTGTTTGTCTGTTTTGGACCTCAAGTGCAGAGCTGATTGTGAGCCTCAGTTCATGGTCCGCTGCCATCGTCAATCCAGGGAAGGCCCCTCTTATTTTACTCTGTCCTTCCCTCCCGTCCCTTTCTCCTTCCATAGGCAGCCACCCTCCTATATTCAGTGTATGTCCTTGGACATGTCCGTATCCTTGAAAAACGTGCAGGGTTATTTTATGTAGTGTGTTTTTATTTACATAAATGGTATTAGGCTATAGATCTCTATCTCTAACATTCATCTTAAAAAGAACTACCCAGGTTCTGCACATGGAACTCGTTCATTGTTTCTGTCTGCTGCAGAGCACTCTGTCCTGAGCATCCCTCACATTCTCCACATCCATTCTTCTAGAGATGGACATCCAAGTTGCTGCCAACTCCTTGCTATCCCGAAGAAAGCTACAGTGAATGTCTTTGTTCCTGCCCCCTTATAGACCTGTGCAAAGATCCAAGAGGTTCCCTGGGTGTGTGGCCAAGAGTAGCGTTGCTGGCTTCCAGGCATGCACAACCTTAAGTCCACGGAGCTCTGCCCCTTGCCCTAAGAAATAGCTGTACCAGTGCTCCCTCCCACCCTCAGTGAATGAGAGTTCCCCTTTCCTCACACGCCAACATTTAGGACTATCCAACTTTCTAGTTTTTAGTTCATGTTATAGTTGTAAAGTGGTGTCTCTCTTATCTCTTTGCTTTTTTAAAATTTATTTTAAATTTTTTATACAATTTTTAAAGGTTACACTTCATGTGCAGTTATTACTGTCTCTTTGCTTTAATTTGAGTCTTTCTGCTTACTAATGAGGTCTGCTTCTCTTTACATACTTATTAGCCACTCAGGTATCTCCTCTAGGAATTGCCTATTCATATCCTTTGCCCATTATTCTAATTAGTTTTCTGTCTTTTTCTTGCTGATGTGCAGGCATCTCTTGTGTATTATTAGTTCCTTTTGGTTGTAGACATTGCAGATATCTTCTCCCTGTCAGTTATCTTTGTCTGTTGACATCTTTCTTTGAACAGAAAATCCCTAATTTGCCAAATGCCTCATTTAAAATTTTATTTGTCTTAACGATTCATGCTTTTGGAATCTTAAGAAATCCTATCTTACCTATGCCATGAAGATATTTTCCTATATTTCATGAATTCCTTTATTAGTTGTATCTTCTGCATTTAGGTGTACAGCCTACCTGAAATTCACCTATATGGTGTGAGGTAGGGATCCATTTAATTTTTCTCCATTTAGTATGCCAGTTGTCCCAATAGCATCTACTAAACAGCATTGTTTCTCCACTGAGTTGTGATTCTGCCTTAAAGTTAAGACTTTAACTTAAACTTTAAAGTTTTAGGTATGTGTGTAGGTACCTATATATTTCTGGTCTCTCTATTCTGTCCCATGGTCTATTTGTCAGTTCCTTCCTATCTCAGTATCGCAATTCTTATTAATTTGGCTCTGCAGTATGTCTTACTGTCTAGTAGGACAAGTGTCCCCTTTTAGCTTTTCTTTTTCAAAATTGACTTAGCTATTTGAATCTTCATTCTTCCTCACATCTTAGAAATATTTGAACTCCTCAAAAAATTTTACTGACCATTCATTGGAATTGCATGGGATTTTATTAATACGAGGAGAACTGGATTTTTAAAACATTAAATCATGTTATCCATGAACACAATTTATCTTTTCATTTATTCAAATATTTGTAACTGTCCTTTAATAGAGTTTTCTAAATTTCTCCATAAAGGTATTAATTCCTAAATACTATGTGCTTAAGTTGCAATTTTGAACGGACCTTATTTTCTTTTCTTTTTTAAATTGGTTATTGCTGTAGTAGAAGAATGCTATTGGTTTTTGTAAGTTTTTCTTGTATCTGGCAATCTTGCCAAATTCTCCTATTACTTCTGATAGTTTTTCTCTGCATTCTTCTGTTTTTTGTTTTTTTTTAAAATATCATCCTTAAATACTGGTAGTTTTGTCTCTTCTAATCCTTCTGTCTCATTTCTTTTTCTTGTCATGTTGCATTGGTCAGGACCGCCAATACTTTGTTGAACAGCAGTGGTGATAAGTGAATATTCTTGACTTGCTTAAGACTTAAAGGGAATGCAACTTTAAGTATGTTTCATGAGGGTTTTTAGTAGATAGCCTTTATGACATTAAGGAAGGTCCCATCTATTCCTAGTTTTTTGAGAGTTTTAATCACAAATAGTGTTATCAAATACTTTTTTAAAACTTATCAAGATAATATATGATTTTCCCTCTTTGGCACTATAAATGTTATAAATTGATATGTTTCTGATGTTGAATAATCCTTTCATTTTTAGGATAACCTTACTTGATTATGCTGTATTATATTTAATTTACTTTTTAAAAAACTGAACTATAGTTGATATGTTTAATTCACTTTTTTTTTTTTTTTTTTTGCGGTACGTGGGCCTCTCACTGTTGTGGCCTCTCCCGTTGCGGAGCACAGGCTCCGGACACGCAGGCTCAGTGGCCATGGCTCAGGGGCCTAGCCGCTCCGCGGCATGTGAGATCCTCCCGGACCAGGGCACGAACCCGTGTCCCCTGCATCGGCAGGCGGACTCTCAACCACTGCACCACTAGCGAAGCCCTGTTTAATTCACTTTTAATGACTTATCCATGTCAATTTCCTTTTCAAAGTCATCAATGTGTAAATATTCCTAGTCTTTTTACCATTTCTTAAATAGTAAGAATATCTTAAAAAGTAAATATATCTGTAGTTATTTCTCTTTCTTCATTCAGTATTTTATTTGCATCTCCTCTGTTTTTGTCAGTCATGCCTGTCCTCAGTTTCTTTGCTTGTGCTGTTTTCTTTGCCTGAAATGTTCACCTCCTAGGCCCCTGGTAGCCCATGTGGCACCTGTGCGCAGATTAGGAAAAGGCATCTCTTCCTCAGGCAGGCACAGCTCCCACTCACCCCCATCAGCCCAGTGCCTGTGTGCAGTGCACAACCTGCATACCCATGCATGGCAGCCCTGCCCACTACCCTGCTTGGTTTTACTCCCTGCTCGATTTTATTCCCTGCTCATTTCTCATGGCACCCAAGGCTGCCCATTCTTCAGGTTTCAGCTTCCTCAGTGAAACCTTTCCTGTTCTCCCCTGGCTGAAAGTAATCTTTCAATCTTCCCCCTCCCTAAGTCCCTCCTTCTCTTCCTACCACCCCTCCTTAGAACTCACATCACACATCATTTGTGCATCTCTTAAGGCATTTATCTCGTTTTACCTTATATCTTATTATTTTGTGCGAATGTCTTATGATTCCAACTGGATTAACCCCTTGAAGTTAGGGACTATAGTTTGTCCTTAGATCCTCCCTCTGCCTGTGGGGCTTTGTAAATGTTACTTGTATGAATGATTGGGTATTAAATGTAGGAGGTAAGAAGGGCCTTATGTGATACTGTGTAAATGGTGTTGGGGGGTGGTCTTTAGAGGCAGAGGTAATGGCAGAGCACACGTGAAGGTGACGGTGATTGTGATGATGATGATGGTGATGGAGGATACACTTATTGAGCTTAACATGTGCCGGCACTGTGCTAAACGCTTTCACAGTTTGCTTCTCTAAGCCTTCTCAACAACCCTTTGAGACAGGTGCTACTATGAGCTCGATTTTGCTGCCAAGGAAGCTGGGGCACTGATGAGTCAGCAGTGGAGTTCGTGAACCAGGCCTGGTCTGCCTGGCTTCAGCGTTCGGGCTTTCAGTTACAACGACAAGCAGACTCCTTCGACCATACAATGGTTACCATTTATTGAAGACTTACCTACATGTCAGGCATTGTTGATGCTTACAGATGTTATTTCTAATCCTGATGCCAAATGTATCAAGTACAGAGTATCCCCACTTTGCAGATGAGGAAACAGAGGCTCATCAAAGTTAAGGGATTTGCCTAAGGTTACATAAATAGAAAGTGGTTATAATCAGATCTCTCTCACCCCAAAGCACATACTTTCCTCTGCATCATGGGCACAGTGCTTGGGGCCAACAAGAACACCCTGCCTCTGGAGCTGAAGGCTTGTATAGGAAAGTGGAGGAGGCTGAGGTCAGAAAGGCAAATCTGCCTCAGGCTG
This sequence comes from Phocoena sinus, assembly GCF_008692025.1. Lineage (NCBI taxonomy): Eukaryota > Metazoa > Chordata > Mammalia > Artiodactyla > Phocoenidae > Phocoena > Phocoena sinus. Next base: position 8,715,592 of record NC_045772.1, on the reverse strand, counting down.
CGGAAGGCCTCGCCTTCCAGGATGGATAATCAAGGCTGGCTTTTGGAAATCAAGGGTCCTAGGCAGGGACCTTGATTTGAGGATGAAGTGGGATGGTCTGGACACCTGGAGGCCAAGGGAGCCCGAGCTAACTGGAGCTCTGCCCGAATCTGTGCTCAGGGAAGCACAGGGCTTTGCACAGCTGCAGGGAGATCAAAGCACCCAGGTCTGCAAAGAAAGTGGTATCTGAGCAGATCTGCAGCTTGTGGAAATGGTCCATTTCATGCCTCTCAGTGACTGCAGCTCCTTGAACCTGCTTATTTCCCGAAGGCACCAGAACCAACTTTCCTCAGCCTCCTAGATCTCCACTGACGTGGCTTCTGAAGAGCTGCTGGAAAATCCCCAGGGTGGGTGGTGGGAATTTGCCAAGGATGAAGTACAAGCAGCATGGCCTGCACCGTCTGCACCATCTTAATTTCCCAGAGCAGGGAGCCCATCTCCCGCTCACATGTGCTCAGAGGTGGGTGGGGATGTGCAAAACCCAGGAGTGGTGCAGATGGCATTTTTGACTCTTGGCCAGCACTTACCCCAGCCCAGCTGGTCCTCTGCGGGCCGCAGTGTGACTCTGTATGTGTGTAGTCACCACGTGCCTCACTAGTGCCCTTCCCTGTCCAGGTCATTGCTGTGGTCATGGACCTCTTCACTGATGGTGAGATCTTCCAAGACATTGTGGATGCTGCCTCCAAGCGCCGCGTGCCAGTGTACATCATCCTGGACGAGGCGGGCGTGAAGTATTTCCTGGAGATGTGTCAGGGCCTGGAGCTCGCTGACTTCCGTATTCGGGTAAGTTGTATCACTGGGACTGGGGGTGGGAGGGGGGAAGGAAGTGGGATGGAGACTGCCTCTGCCCCTCCCTCTGCCTGCTCCCCAGTTCAGGGGCCCAGGTGAACAGCACTCTCAACCCCTTTCCTTCTGTCTAAAACCTTGCCTCATGAACTGATAACCCTAACTGCACGACTGGCTTACATTTTATCCCAAGGCTGCTGAGGCTAAGGAGGCAGCTCCAGCCTAGTCCCGGGCGCTCAGCCCGCAGAGTCACTGTCAGGGTTGAAGGCAGGGCTGTGTTTCTCTTCTGAAGAGCTTTGAGAGCAGACTGGGGCCACCCTGGGCCCGTCTGAGCCCAAGGCCAGATTTGCTGACTTCCTCAGGCCATAGGAAGCAGAGTCAGGGTCCCGTGGACAAGAGGATTCATCCTCCACCCACGCAGAGACTCAACTTAGAGCCTCGAGGGCCCCAACCTGAGTGACAGTGCCTTTCTCCTCTTCTCAACAGAACATCCGTGTCCGCTCTGTGACAGGTGTTGGCTTTTACATGCCCATGGGGAAGATCAAGGGGACCCTGTCATCCAAGTTCCTAATGGTAGATGGTGATAAAGTAGCCACTGGATCCTACAGGTGAGTTGGGCCAGGTCAGAGAAGGACCTGGGAGGCCTTTGTTCGTGGTCAGAAGTGTTCATGTTCAGAAAGATGCTGGACTGGAGCCTCCACAATCATGAGTTTAAGAGCTCTTGTCTATTCTGACAGCAAAGAATAGCCTCCTGGCCAGTCCCTTCCCTCAAACTTTCTGGCTAATGGATTATTCAAGAAAGAGGGTCAACTTTTGTTGAGCATTAAGCACTGCCTGCCTTGCATGGTCCACAACAACTGGTTGCCTTTTGAGGCTGGAAGAGACCCGGGCACATGAAACAATTAATAAATGGCGTCAGTCCTCTTATCTGGTTGAAGTATGGGGTTTTGCAGATGCTAGGTGCTCTAAAAATTCAGAGGAGAACTATTAAGGAATGGAATACTATTAACAGTAGTGGCAGCTATAGGTACTACTCATTAAATGTATGTTTGTGCCAGGTACTGAGCGAAACCTTTTATATTCGTTATTGGACTTTGAGCCTCACAGCAACTCTGTGGCTACACCTTACAAGCCCCATTTGACAAGGCACGCAGGGCAGAAAGCAGGTTTGAATCCAGACCTGACTTCTCTTGCCCTTGCCCTGCACCCACTGCCTGCTTTCTGCATTTGAGGCCAAGACCTGGACCAAGGGAGGATTTGGGTCTGTGGAGGAAGAGCACCCCAGCACGAAGGCAGCAAGGCGTCCAGCCTCAGTGGTGGAGCAGGTCGGGCTGGGCAGCGGGGTTTGAGATGGGCTCACCGAGGGGCGGCTGGCAGGGCGAGGCTGCAGGTCCGGGCACATGTATGTTGCTTTTCTGTCCCCATGTTCCCAGATTCACCTGGAGTTCCTCCCATGTGGACAGGAACCTTCTCCTCCTCCTGACAGGGCAGAACGTGGAGCCCTTCGACGTGGAGTTCCGGGAGCTGTACGCCATCTCCGAGGAGGTGGACTTGTACCAGCAGCTGGGCCTGGCAGGAGGTGCTGGCAGGCTGGGCCTCAACTACTCCTCCACTGTGGCTCGCAAGCTTATCAACCCCAAGTACACCCTGGTGACGGGCAGCCACCACCCACCCGGGGAGATGATGCGCTGGGCTGCCCGGCAGCAGCAGGAGGCCAGCCGCAATGCAGAGGGGCAGGAGGAGGGCAGCAAGGGCGACGAGTCAGCACGGCGCCTGGAGAGTTTCCTGCATGACCTGGTCACGCTGGAGCAGGTGCTGCCCCCCGTGGAGCCCATTCTCTCGGGAGAGCTGAGTCGGAATGGCAGGGTGTTCTCCCACCTGCGTGTGGACCTGAAGCCCAGACCCCGGGAGGCCCTTGCCCAAAATGGCAGAGGAGAAGCTGCCAATGGGGAGGCCACCGCGGCCAAGGAGGGCAGGCGCTTCAGCAGCAGGTTCTTCAGCCGGTGGTCCAAGAGGCCCGCAGCGCCCAAGAGCACGGCCAGCGCCCCCTCCCCCGAGGCCCTGGCCGAAGCGGAGTTTATGGCGGGGAAGAGGCCCAACCAGGGCTCCAGTGGCGACGACGTCTCAGGTGAGCCCCTCCCACTGGGCCCAGGGCTCCTCAGGCCTCTGGCCCTGGTCCAGGAGCACTGTTGATTCTGCAAGAAGGCCGCCTCCCGGCAGGGAGAGCACATCAGCTCTGGGCCCTGTGGTCCTCAATTCCCATCCTGCTCTGGCCTTTGCCTGCGTGTGGCCTGGGGCCAGCCACTGCAGGCCGGAGTTTCAGTTTCCTCTTCTCTAAAAGGGGAAAGGGATGGATGCCTGCCTCGCCCAGCTGTTCTGAGGATATGAAGTGCTCAGAACAGTGCTGGGCACGGAGTAGTCTGAGACTAGGGCTCTGACTCTAGGGCTTGTTCCAGCAAACCTTGTTCCTTGCTGGATCCGTTGCCGTCAGGATCTGACCTGGTCAAACATACCGCACCAATGCCCTGACCCACTTTTCCTTGTTTCTGTTGTAAGTAGTTTGACACGGCTCCTCCCTGTGTTTATTTGATCAGTGGTATTTGCCAGGCTGTTTACTTCTGGGAGAGATTGTTCCTGGTGGTGGCATCTTTCTGGCTGTCTCTCTGCCTTTCTCTCTTTCTCTGGAACAGTCTCCAGAGTGGCCTTTTCTGGCTGGTGGTGACAGCCAGGGCCACTGCTGGCACCTTTTCTCATGTCGGCATTGCTGAGTCAAAGGGGTTTCCATGTTGGGGTTTCTCCCTCCATGGCTGTGGGGCTTTGCAGCGGTGAGGCTGGGCTCCCTGGCTGGCCAGGTAGGTAATGGCAGGGACTTACCTTGGGCAGCCTGAGTGCTCCCAGAATTCCTGTGTCCCTCAAGGCCCCAGCTTTGACCTGACATTGGCTGGAGTGCAAGTCTTCCCAAACACTGATGCCCCAGCCCTGCTAGAGAGCCTGACGCACTCAGTCTGTGCCTTAAAGTTAGGGCAGGCCTGGAGTCTCCGAGAGTTTGGGCACAGCAGCAGTGCCAGGGCTACAGCTGCATTTGGCCAGGAAGCATTTACTGAGCGCCTCCACGTGCTGGGTCCTTCACTAGGTGCTCTCTCTCTCTCACTTGGCCCTCACAGGAACCACGGAGGTGGCAGATGGAAGCTCAGGGAGGTGAATTAAGTGGTCCCAGGGCACAGTAAGTGATAGTGGGGCCGGGACGCAAACCGAGGCCAGGGCCCGTGTCCTGTCAGGGAGGGGTAGCTGGGCCCGGCCCATCCCCCTGGGCTCCCCGGCTCCCCCAGCACCGGATGCTTCTGCTGCCCTGCACCTCTTGTTTGGAAGAAGGGTTGCCATGGTGAACACCTGGCAGGGAAGAGAGGGGGAGGGGCGAGCCCAACCACAAAAGGGGCTCTTTCCCACATCCTGACTGGAGGTGAAATAGAAGCTTTCTCTTCCTTCAGCCCCTCACCCTGAGGTGCTGTTTCCATAGAAACAAAAGGCCATTGTCTTATCCCTTCCTGCCTCCTTTGGTGAGTCTCAGCATCAGATTCCCCTGCTTGGATGACTTGAACAGGTCACTGACACTTCCGCTGCTCCCTGAGTGTTTGCGTGGGGTGCCAGGAGCCAGCCAAACAGCCAGGGACAGTGCCCTGTACCAGCTCGTCTCCTGAGTGCCTGGCACCCAGAGAGAGAGAGTCAGAGACACAGAGAGAGAAGGGCAAGTGCAAGAGTGCAGCGGCACGCACGAGGGATGGCCCTCAAGGTCACCCTATTCCTGCTCCATCATAAGGAAACACACAGCGTGGCCTCGTCCAGCACAGCCTCTGTGTACCTGGATGGGCATCCAGCCCTGAGGGCCTGGAATTCAAGTCCCTTAAGAGACCTTTCCTCTCCCTTCTGCTTTCTTCCCTCGAAGGCAGGGCAAGAAGCAGAGACCCCCCCTCCCCAACGCCCCTTTTTGTGGCCTCCAGCCTCCCGCACATTTGACTGGCTTAGTGCGTCCTCTCGGGCAGCAGCTTATCAGCAGGACTCTGTGTGCCAGAGGCTCATGTTCCTGGCAGCATGGGGGTCCCCAAGGTTGGAACTAGCAATCCTAGTACACTGGGAACTGTCATCTGGGAGGAGATCACTTTAGCTATTCCCTTAGGGCCCCATCCAGGGAAAGGATCCCTGTCCTACAGTGAATCCTACAGGGATCGTTCAGAGCATCATCAGAACAGCCATCGGATGGATCTCAGCGCCCAGTACCTTGCTCCCCACACCTTGGACACGTCCTTTCACCTCCCCGGGGCTGTTTCCTGGTTGAGAAGAGGAGGGGTTGATCCAGGACGGGTTCAAGAGGCCCCTTTGAGCTCTGATTCTGACTGTCCTTTCTGTCCCTGCTGCCCTCTTGTCAAGGGAGAACGCAGGCCGATGACAGGGTGGGTAAAAGAGAGAAAAATAGTAAAGCTAAGAGCTGACAGCCTGCACAATTACTTGATAAGAAGTATATAGTTGTCAAACAGCATGCAAATTTTTGCAAACCCAAGTGTGGCCCTTGGGAGAACCTTCAGAAATCCCTTCCTTTGGGTCTGGCAGTCCAGCCGTGGGCGGCCAGGTGGTTTGAAGGCTCACAGCCCCCCCTACTGGTGGAAGCCAAGCACCCTCTCCTTCTGGTTTTTCTCTCAGCGAAGTCCTTGCTCCTGCAATTGGCCCCTTTCCTGAGCCGGCCACCTGTGCCCATCCAGGAGCTCGGGACTCTGGGGCAGAGATCCAGCCTCAGGGGCCAGCAGTCACTGGAGAGCTTTGTCAAAAGAGTGACAAGTCTGTCCCACTCGGCTGGGCTCAGGAATCTGCATTTTAAATGAGCACCCCGAGCGTTTTCCCACATGGGGGTCCTCAGAGCAGCAGATTAGGTGACAGGGCTCTGCCCTCGGGGGCTGCCAGTTTGGGGGAGGGGGTTCCAGGTGATGTCCTGAAACCCCTCCTGGTTCCCCTGGGGAAATCCCTGGGACAAGGCCAACACTCTCGTGCACGGTAAGAGGAGGAAGAAAGGCACAGACTTTGGCTGAGCACCTGGCGTGTGCTGGGTAGACACGGTGCTAAATGCTCTCACCCAGAACCCACAGCCACCCTGCCTGATGACGTTGTTTCAAGACGAGACCCCAGAGGTGCAGAGAGGCGAGGCCCTGTGCCCACGGTCACGAGTGAGAAAAGGGCGACGGGCTCTCCTGCCTCCCAGGGCCTGCCAGAGCGTTATGGCCATCTCTGGAAGGTTAGGGTTGACACCAGCTACCTACGTCTTTAAAGGCTGTTTGGAAGGGCCAGAGGCCTGAGTATCTGACTGGCCTCCTGCCCCCGGTACGGAGGAAGAGGAGAGTGCCTCTGGGTCACCACCTTCCGAGGGCCCCTGAGCCCACGCTTCTGTCCCCAGAGTTCTCTGAGGTGACTGCAGCCACAGTTGCCTTGCCAGAACTCTCCCAGGTTCCCCTGAGTGGTGCGTGGATGGGCCACCCTGGCTGGCAGTGTGGTCTGGCTCCTAGCGATGTGCTCGCTGGCTCCTGGATTTGGGAACTTCAGATTTGCCTGTGTCATCCCTGGGGTGGAGGTCTCAGATCTCTCTCCTGGAAGGCTGGGCCCCTGCCTGGGATGGGAGGCTGGGGAGGTGCTGCTGGGGTTCAGAGCTCCATAAGGGACCCGTGGGCCTTCAGCTCCAGGGTGAGCCTACTCAGCAGCTGTCTTGCCAAGATGGAGTTCCAGAACTCAGTGTCGCTCCTGAGGTCAGACCCCAGCTGATGTTCTCAGGCCGTGCTCTGATTCCATGAACCTGAGCACTGTTACCAGCCAAGGTCTCGGTCACATGGCACAGAAGAGGGGAGCTGAGTGGGCATCCTTCGAGGAGCTGATCCCACTGGGCTCCAGAGAAGAGGCAGGCGTCCTTAGTCTCGTTGGCAGATGTCAAAATCCCCTGCCCTGCTGGTCTCTCGGGCCTGGCTGGGGCTTCCGTCACCATCTAGGTGAGTGAGGGCACGTACGTTACCCAGTCACCACCCACTGAGGCCACTGCAGTTGCTCTTGTTATTAGATTGGTATGAACCCTTACGTAGCTTGCTGCTGCCTGATCGTTCATTGTTTTCAGCACATGTCTATCTGCGGTGTCTGCTCTGTGCCGGGCACTGTCCTAAATTCCTGGTGTAGCAGTGGACAGAGTGATCTTGCCCCTGCTCTTATGTACTGGCAGGGGGACAGGGACGGCAAGGACCTTCTCCTGAAGAGTGATCAGGGAAGGCCTCTCTGACAAAGGGGCATTTGAGCAGAGACTTGAATGATGGGAAGCAGAGAACCATGTGGACATCCAGGGGAAGAATCTTCCAGAAAAGGGGAGTGTGAGGTCCTGAAGCCTATAGGGAGGTAGAGCTCACTGTCCTTGTGAGCCGTCTACACCACTGTCCCCTCTCCTGCCTGCTGAGCCGGACCGGCCAGGTCCTGACCATCGGACCGGGGCCCGATGCTCCAGGCCTTCCTTGAGGCCGCCTCTCCTCCACTTCCCGCCCCCATGTCCAGTCTCACTTCTTCCTTTGAAGTTTGACTTTCTCTCATGAGCCTCCTTTGGGCCGCCCGTGCCACATACACTTTGTAAAAAGTAGAAATGTGGGGCTGTTGATAGATTCTCCTCCACTCATCTGAGCAGGTGTGATTGGCCACAGCGTGTGCTGCAGGCGGTAGCGGGCTCCGGTCTGTGCGCCGCGGGAGGGGTGGGCTCGAGGGCTTGGTCCTCAGCCCGGCCTCCCGTCAGAGGCGTGGAGGTGAATTCTGAGCGAGAGGCCCGTGTCCAGGCTCGCATCCAGCCTCGGAGAGTGGGTGGGAGTGTGGGGAGCTGGCCGCAAACCTGCTCTGCCCCGGCTGCCCCCAGCCCACGCGGCCACTCCTCCCTGGCCTCTGGAGCCCAGAGGACTTTTCTCACCTGCCTCCAAAATTCTGCTGCCTCTGGGGAGAAACTCGGCATCTGCTCAGTAGGCCAAGCAAGTACAGCAAGCCGCTGAGGACAGGAAGTGGGGACGGACGTGTCCTGCGGCAGCCAGGGGACTGCGGCATGGGAAGGGCAGCGGAGGCAGCCTCAGCACCCGAGGAGGCTGGAGGCTGACCCGGCTCCAGGCCCTTGGAGCCACAGGGAGGGGGGCATCACCGTCTGGCTCCCTTCCCACCTCATCGACGCTCTAGCTGCTCTCAGAACGGCCTCCAGGGAGGCTCAGCTGGACCCGCAGCAAGTCCCGAGGCCTGGGTCCCACTGGCCGGGCAGGGAAGGGCCCTACTGAGGCCTGTTCAGCACCTCTCTTGCTAATGGCCCGGGAGAGGAGGCCAACACCACCTCCGTGAAATTCACAGCTGAGGTGATACGGGAAGGTGGTGTGAGTGCCGGGAGATGACCCTGGCCCTGGCGGTGTGGAGAGGAACCGGCAGGAAAGAGGTCAGCGGCCGCCCAGGAGGCGGCGGCCAGCGCCCCAGGAGGACTCCCCGCAGCAGACACGAGGCGCTGGCCTGAGGGCAGGAACACAGCCGGCCTCTGCTTGGGGTGTAAAGGCAGTGGACACGGATGGAAGGGGCCTGGGAAGAGGAGAACTGTGCCTCTCCACCTCTTTCTTCTCGGTGAAGGGTGTGCCCCGCGCCCCTAAGCCTGGGGTCCGCGCCACCATGCCTGGCTCCCTCCAGGTCAGCCTAGTGGCCCCTCCTGAGGCACCGCTTTGCCCCTTCCACGTCGGCGGCCTGAGTGGTGGGAAGAGCTGAGATGGGGCTCGGCAGAGCAGGCAGTGGCGCAGGCGCTGCCCGGCTCTGGGGGCTACTGTCCCCGCTGTCCCCCACTGTCAGGTCAGGCCGAGGATGCCCCCTTGCGGCAGGGCCACGCTGAGGGTCACTGACAGTGACTGCGGTCGCGCTTGTGAGCTGTGACGCAGCATAGGGTATTAGTAACTGGTGAATCGCCCCGCTGAGGTCAGAAGATGGCAGATCCCTGATGCCCCAACCAGTGGTGGTCTTGCTGAGGCTGTCAGGACAGGGAGAATCTTTCCTTTTGCTCTTCTGAGGACCTACTGACCTGGTTTCTGCAGCTTGGGAGGGAGACAGTGACCCAACCACCCAAATTTGCAGTGTGGGTGGTGCATAGTAGAGGGGCTGGAGGCCAGCCCAGGGAGCACTTTACCTACATCCTCCCCCGCCTGTGTCCCTTGTCTCTGCAGGTAAAACAAGTTCCAGTCCTGCCAAGGCCAGCAATTGTGTGATTTTGTGAGCTGCGGGCCAGCTGTTGGCAGGACCTGTGGATGCCCCCATCCTGTCCTGTGGAGACACAGGTCAAACCCTGCACCTATTTGCACATCGGACGCCTAGTGGCCTCCTGCCCCAGCAGCCTCCATCCTGGCCTCAGGGACCCTGTATCCCAGATGTGAGGGTCTGCAGCATCTTAAGACAATCACACGCCTCCACAAGACTGTCGTGGCCGGGCAGGGGGTCACCCTTTGTTTACATGAAGTGGAAGCTTGACTAGCGTCTGCTCTCCTTTATGCCCAGCCCCCTCCCTCCACTGGGCCAGCCTTGCCCTGCAGGCCCCCAGATGGGGTGAGTCCATGTCTTTCTACCTTAATGTGATGGGGTCTCCGGGGCAGCCCCAGCCCCCTGGCTTCTCCTTTCCTGGGCTTCCTGGTGCTGCTGGTCCCCCAAGAGGTTTGGGGGAACAGAAGGGACGAGGACAGGGCTCTGAGCCCGGGATCCAGTCTCGCTTGAGCTTCTGAACTCAAGGTGGAAGATGCAGCGAGGACGGCTGGGGGCTGGCTGCTGTGGCCTTCCTGGCCTGTCCCTCAGGCTCCTGCAGTAGACTCTGAATGCAGTAAGGGCAGAATTTGACCCTGCCATTTTGAGAGCCCTTGTGCTGAGGTCTCCTTTCCCTCCCCCAGCAGCATCCTGGCAGGCTCTGCCCTGGGTGGTCCGGGCCTCCTTGGCTATCGCCTGCTGCAAGCCCATCTGGCAGTTCTGCTCACGCCTTTACCTGAGGCGACTCCCTCCCGTTTTTTGCCTTGAGTTGCAGCCCAAAGTAGGGAGAGAGAGACCCTGGCTGATGTTCTGGTGGTGCTGGAGGCTGGGCCCTGTCAGCAGGAGCGTTTGCCCTCCTCCCACCCCAGAGATGGCCCTCAGGCCCTTCACCAGACAGGACTTATGTGCCTTCTCTAGTTATATGTCAGCCAAAGACCAGCCTTGGCCTTCTGCCAAAGTCAGACTGTCTTGAGGAGCCTCAGCCTCCCTGGCTTCTTAGGGACCTGGCCTAATTGCCATGACGCCAGGCCAGGAAGACCAGCTGAAAATCGCACACCACCCCCTCTTCACGCATGTGACTGAGAGGACCTGCGGAGAGAGTTCTTGAGTGGACGGCCGGGAAACTGCCGAACCGCAGGCTCTGTGGCCGGCCGGAGGCCGGAGGCCTGGAGAGCCGGGGTGGCTGGCCTTGCTTCCGGCCGGGGGCTGGACGCCTGGAGAGCCGGGGGCTGCAGGACCTGAGAAAGCACCACGCTCAGCCTCCTGCTTCTGAGCCACACTCTCTCGTCCTCACATCTTTCCTTCTGTAAAACCCTGCGGCACCAGCAGCACCTTGGGGCGGGGCCCCGGCGCCTGCGAGCGCCTGACGGGAGAGGGAGCAAGGGGACCGGCGAGCACCCTGAGAGGAGCCTGGCCTCCCCGCTGGGTGGTGGGAGGGGCAGGGGAAGGAAGGGTGAACCTGGTTCTTGGGGGGTGAGGGACCCTGACCCACCTCCATGAGCGTCTGTGAGGATTAAACCCTTGCTGGGAAGTGCTTCCTTATGTACCAAGGCCTGGCGATATGGCCCTGCTTGTTCTGGAGAGGAAGGGAGAGGGAGGTGGAAAACGAGGGGCAGGGGTTACACCTCAGCTCAAAGTGTTTGGGTGGAGAGAGCACTCTTGGTGAGCAGAGTGGACACCTCTGGGGCAAGTGGGGAGGCCAGAGGAGGGGACCCGCTCCTAAGCGATTGTGCCTCGCCTGCGAGAGAAGCAGGCCCACGGAATCCCTTTCCCATCTCCTGACCCAAAGCAAGCCCGGTTCCTCCCCTGCCTTCACATGCAGGAGGCTCTGGACTGGAAGTTCCAAGTCGCTGCAACCTTGAGCCTGGCTGGCTGTCCTGCCCCGGCTTCTCCCTGCACCAGCGTGGGGTCATTCTCACTCTCTTCAGAGAAACCAAGCAGGATGCGAGACCATGCGTTAAAAAGGAAGCAACGCAGTGTCACGGGAAGAGTGCTGGCCTGTGAGGTGGGGCACCTCTCCCCTTCCTTACAGAGGTTTCAGCGAGGTGGTCTCTGACCCCCTCCAGCTCTAAGATGCTCGAGAAGAGACGAGAGTCCAAAGGTGGCTGAGGATCCTGAAGACCTCAAATGCAGCTTGTCTGCCTAAACTCCAGCCCCTCCGTTCTGCCTCTCGGCTCCTCACTTTTTAGTGCGTCTGCCCTCTGTTCCAGCACTTGGCATATGCTTTGTGAAATAGTCTCTCTGTCATCAAATCTCAAGGGGACATCTGGCCTTCCCAGTTGGATGGCAAGTTCAAGGATGGATCATGCCCTTGGTCCCTCTGCAGCAGCTTCCACAAGGCTGGTAACATCAGAAGGGCTCCAGGAGGAACAGGGATGAAACAGTACTCTGGGTGCGGGGCCTGGCTTCGCTGGCCCCATCTCACCCCACCACCAAGCTGCCCACTTTCTGAGTGCGGCCTCTGTAGGTTGAGTGCCAACAAATGGCACAGCTCCTTGAGAGGCCAACCTCAGATGAGCAGAGGCACTTGAGGGCTGAGACCCCAGGGCTGCTGCCACCCTAGACCTCGCCCCGTAGGAGCAGGAAGCCCAGGACCCCTGCACGGAGCTGGGAGGCTTTCCCATGACATTGGCAAAACTTCCCAGTCTCATTGTCAGCTGTCCTTGGGGTATGGTTAGCCCTAGCCCTGATCCTTCAGGGGTGCTTCAGAGACCGCCTCTGCCAACAGCAGTATCCCGTGCCTGTTTGGACCCTAATAGAAAAGCTGGACCACAAAGGCAGCCTTGAGATATGGAGGAAACGGGCCCGGCGGGAGGAGAGGGGTTATGGGGGAGACTTTTTTTTTTTTTGCTATGACGCTTTCCTCTTTTTAATTTATTGAACACCTACTATATGCTAGTCACCGTGCTAGATGCCTCCCTCAGTCACCTGCAGGTTTCAAACTAAGAAAAGCTCAGGAAGAGGCCCTTTACAAAGTTAACAAAAAGTTCTCCTGTGTATTTGGAGATTGAGCCTCACGAAGTTGTGTGATGAGCAGCTTGGGTCTTACCATCCCCGTTTTTCAGATGAGGAGGTGCATTGTTCTCCCCAAATCCCACAGCACATAAAGTGCAGATCTAGCCGGCCCCCCCAACTCAGGGTTTCCTGCCTTCAACGCCAGTGACACTTCAGATACAAAATTCTCTGTGGGAGGAGAGGCTGTCCTACACGTGGTAGAATGTTTAGCAGCACCTCCGGCCTCTTCCTACCAACTACCAGTAGCACCCCTTCAGACGAGACCGCCAAAAATGTCTCCAGACATCTCCAAGTGTCCCTGGGGGTTAGAATCGCCCCAGTTGAGAAAGAGCTCTTTGCATTGAGCCCTGAAGGGCCACGGGCTCCTGCCTGAGCTGCTTTCCGTGCTTACATCCTGCAAAACAGTTCTCTTTGACTGATCTCTTTGGCCCAGAGAGGCTGGCTGACTTGCCAAAGATTTTGCTTTCTGTGACTGAGACAATAGCATCTTCCGTCCTTGTTCTGGTTACCTTGCTTAGCTCTTGCCCGCCTTGGACTCTGCGGAACAGGTATGTCTATATGCACACATCTGTCTTACTCCACCCAGAGCCCTGCCACGTTTCCTCCCAATCTGTTCCCCTTCCTTCAGTCCCAGTTAAAGTCCTACACAGAGAGTACCCTTGGACATTCCCGTGTGTGCCCAGCAGTGTCCCCACCTCAAAAGGCAGCCAGGGCCGACAGTAGAGAGACTTCCACGCTCCTCAACGCAGGCCAGGTGGGGATTGCTACTTGGGGTACCACAACCACGTTCCGTTCTGGCAAAGCCCCCTTAGCAGCTGTTGAGCCCTGCCATGCACCGTGCATATAGGTTATCACCTGGCTGTGCACCACCGTCATTCCTCCCTGCCTGGAGGACCCAGCGGCTGTCACTGTGATTGTCTGCACCGCTGTTCCAGTGGCAGGAGGTCTGGTACAGGACAGGCATCCCGGGCTCAGCGAGCTGAGCCAGACCAAGCTTGAGAGGATGCGCACCTTAGGAAAGGTTGAGAGGTGGCAGGCGCAGATGTGAGAGTGTTCTCAGGGCGAGTCATCGTTGGATCAGCCAGAAGGCTTTGAAAAGTTAGGCAGGCCTGAACTTCTCACCCCTCCTCTGCGAAGCCTCTGCCTTCCCAGCTCCGAACCGAGGAAGGCCCTGCTTCTGACAGCTTCTGCTGCTGCCTGGCACGACAGATGCCCATTCTGTGCCTGGAGACCAGGACACTGTCTTTCCGCCTCACTATCGTATCCACAGTATCTGCTTAATAACGACTCGTTAAATGATTGAACACTTGACAACCATGTGATACAGAGAATAAGTCAGGCTACTCAATGTGGACGGTGTCAGAGGCTCTGCAATTGATCATGGCCCTTTCACTTTTGTTCCTGACCCCTGAAATTGTACATGGAAGCCAAACAGGATTTAATTTCTTAAGGACTTTGAAGTCCTTCCCTATCAAATCCTTTCCTCCAGGAAGGCTTCTCCTTTCAGTGCATGTCCTCAGCAGACAGTCTTCATCTCCCAGTCACCCGGGTCTCCAGGCCTCTCTGGCTGCTCACGGATGACCCTGTCTGCATGCTTCTTTCAAAGGCTAGCACGAAAGCAGGGGAGGAGGAGATGGGCCTTGAGGTGAGGAAATCTGTCCAAAGTCGCTCAGCAAGTCATGAGAAGGGCTAGAACCTGGTTATCCGGACCCTCTAGGAGGGCACTGTCACTGCATCACGTGGCCTCTCCAAGTGACAGCCAGCTGGAGACAAGTTTTCATCAGAAAAGTGGCTAGAAGTTAGGCACTGTCTGCAGCCACTAGAAAGCAGCTCTAGGAACAGATGTCCATGTCATAGGGACCAGCGAGGACCTGCCACAGAAGGCAGCAAGTGTGTGGGGAGCCTGGAGGACGAAGGGAGGAAAGGGCAAGACAGGCGGTATGCCTGCAGAGGCTACGGTCCTCTGGGCACGAGCAAGGGAAAAGCACATCCCATCCCGTGCTGAGCCAAGAGCCGTGCCTGGTGACCCTTATTTCCTGAGTGCCGCTTGGACATCCTGGCTGGTCTCCTCCTGGAAGGCCTTGGAAGTTGGGCGATTGAACAAGGAGAGGCCCTTCACTGCAGTACTTGGAAGGCTTTATACATCTGTTCACTCAGCAGATATTTACTGTGCACTAGGCCTGGGGATGAACGGTGAGGCAGGCCGTCGCAGATTTAGGACAGCGGCGGCGGGGGGCGGGGGGGGGTGTCAACCTGCTTGCTGTGATCTTAGCTGAGGCTTGCGGCAGCAAGAGGACAGTGCAGAACGGGCAGGCTCGGGCTGGATTCCCCACTCCGCCACATATTAGCTCAGTGACCCTGTAAGCTGCTCCACATCCATCCAAGTAAAATGGGGATAATCCTGGTACCACCCTCAAGAGGCCCTGGGGAGTAAAGCACTCAGCACAGCGGCTGACGTAGAGGAGGAGCTCTGTAAAGGCTGATGCCTCCGTTGTGTTATATGGGGGGTTATCACTTCCCTCTCGGGACATTCTCTCCTGGATTCTCTACCCTGCTCCCTCCCGGTAAAATGGCCACTTTCATGTCCAGTACTTGGCACACCGGCCTAAATGCTCATCCACCTGGAAGAAGTTAGGAGGCCCAGGTTTTGAAAGAAAGATGGAGAAAATTTCCAGAGATGCCACTCGTGAGCCCTCAGCTCAGCAGGGCCTGAGTTACGCCCGTGCCCGCTGACCCCCGCGGCCCCCCCCCAGCTCTGTAGGTTTGTTATCAGGGGGCCTGGAAGAGGGCCACCGCCTTATGTGGTTGTGCAAAAGTCCCAAATTTTTCTTGACTGATAGTTTTGGGTAAAAATAAACAATTTCTGTTTGTTTGGAGACTCCTTCATATATAAAATACGAATTAAACCCAAACCAAACAAGTAGCACATCAGAAAAGCCTGCCGACCCGCGCCAAGCCACCGGGCTAACGAGCCAGTCCTGAACCCCCGTGCGGCTCCAGACCCTCCTCAGCTTTCTTCCAGCCCTTTCCGCGCACTCGCCGGCGGCGACGACAGCCGGCGTCTCCCCGGATGGACCGGGAGGAGCCCCAGGACCGGCGCGGGTCGGGGCGCAGAACCCGAGGCTGCGGGTCCCCGCGGAGCGCGGAGCTGAGAGCACGCGGGGCGATGCTGACACCTGGCGGCCGCTCGCAGCGCCTTGCTTTCCTCCTCAGGGTAGAGAAAGAAGGCAGGGGCCAGGGCTCGGCAAACTTTCTGTAAATGACCACGTAGTAAATGTTCTAGGCTTTGGGGACATGCGGGGTCTGTCACGACCGCTGCTGCAGCGCTAAAGCCCACCAGTACGATGCGAGTGAGTGGGTGTGGCTGTTCCAGTAAAATTTGGGGGACGCTGAAATTTGAATTTCGTCTCATTTTCGTGTGTCACAAAATATTATTCATCTTTTAATTTTACCACCCATTCAAAAAATCATTCTTGGTCAAGAGCTGTGCAAAAACAGGCAGTGGCTGGATTTGGCCTGCAAGGCCGCTGGCCCCCGGCCCCTGTCCACTTTCCTCCAGGCTCCCAGCACTAACCCCCAACTGTCACACCTGGGACCCTTCTCTACTTTGCCACTGTCCTGCCAAGAGGACTCCCCCAGTACCCCACCCCCAACCAGACTGCTGCCGCTGAGCCCTCTTCCTAACAAATTCTGGAGTTGTTAGCTTTCACCCATGCCTATGAACAATCCCCATGGCCGGGCCGGGGCTGGGTCTGACTCTACACAGGGTACTGAGAGAATTTAGGGGGAAGGAGATGTGGGTCTGGCTTCTCTGCTCCAGAAGCCCCTGAGAGGAAAAGGGGCTTGAACTGAGCTTTGAAGGGAGTGTAGACCTCGGAACAGGGGACAGAGAAAGGGGCATCCGAGGGCCGGCAAACTCGCTGAGGAAGCAATGGGCAAGGGCCCGCTGAGAAGCCACCAGGAAGTCCTCCTGAGGGGACCCCCGGGAGGAAACCATCCTTCACTCACAACTACTCCAACCAACAGGTGTAATTTTTCTCAGCCCTACCAATTAAAAAATGCGAGGTCGGACAGTTACTTAACCTCCCTCTGCCTTAGTGTCCTCATCTGTATCTACACATAAGATTGTTATGAGGATTGAGTAAGTCAATACCTATATAATTACAGCAGTGCCTGGCACTAGGGCCAGCTTCATGGGCATGAAACTTGCGGGCTCCCATTGGCCCTGCACCCAGGAGGCCAAGGGTCCCACGTTTGATTTAATGCTCTGCTGTTGCTGTCTTGAAATTCTTAACAATTTTGGAACAAGGAACCCCATGCTTTCATTTTGCACTGCCAGTCCTGCCTGGCATAGCATGTGCTTACAAACTTGAGGTTTTATTGTTATCTTAGAGTCTAGAATAACAAATCGGCTTCAGTACGCTTACTTTAGAAATGAGGAAACTGAAGCTCAGACAGCTTACGTGACTTGCACACGAGCGAGCGATCGCACAGCAAGCGGCCTGCAGAATGACGCTGGGGACGGAGAAGTGAAAATAGCAATCTCAGAGGTGAAGGCAGGACAACGACCCGGCTCTCCACCCCCACTCCCCACCCCCCAGCCCCCACCCCGACAGCCCCGGAAGGCAACATAAGGAGAGGAGAGAGAGAGACTCCTTAGAAGGAGCTTAGAGAGAGAGGGGGGATAGGAAAAAGAGCATGAACAGTTGTAGAGGTAGGAGGGGAGCTGGCTATTTTGAGGAACCAAGGGAAGATTTTCAGAGTAAAACATAGTGGTGAAGCCATGGAAACAAGGACTAAGAAAGTCTCTTGGATGTTGGCCACAAAGAGGTCATAGATGAGCTTAGAGAAATGAGTTTCAGTAGAGAGTTAGGGCTGGAAGCCAGGATACGGAACAGCAGTGGTGGATATGGCCACAGGGCATTATTTAAGCCACTGAGAAAAGGAAAAAGAGGGGAAAAGGGCAGGCAGGCAGGAAGGAAGGCTATTTTGAAGGGGGTGGGAGAGGAGCCAGATCCCAACTGGATGCAGAGGAAGGACCATCAGAGGCAGTAATTTAGCCAGAAGAGGTGCGCCTCTTTCCCTGAGTCTGTAGGGAAAAGAGCATGGGGTTGAGCTCATAAAGGCTATGAGGGCGACTGTTCATTTGGGGGCTGGTTGTCTCTCCAGCGGCACTGTGGCGGTTCCGACGTAGACGCCTCTGGGAAACATAGCAGCATGGAAAAGAGCTGACTCATTGGAGGCAGAGGGCCTGGGTTCAGCTTTGAAGTTATTAACTGTGGCGACCTGGGGCAAGTTAGTCAGCCCTTCAGAGCCTCAGTTTCCCTACCTGGAAAATGGGGATAACCATGGTTGTTGCGAAGGTTAACTGCCATGATCCATGTAAAGCCCTCAGTACAGTGTCTAACACACATCGGTGTTCACGAAAGGGTAGCTCTTATTAACAGCACATCCGGTTCTCCTGTGAACCTCCTGGGGGTCGAGCGTTGGCCAGCACACAGGAGGGGTCCAGTGTTTGCTGCTTCCCTAGGAGCTTTTCAGGAAGTGTGGTTGTAAGAAATGAGAGGTGATTTAGAGGCAGCACAGCTTCTGTCACAAGGGCTTTGTTGCACAATAAATGCTACCAAACGTAATAAATTCTTATGAGCGAGTCCTCTGTAATCAGCACCCTCTAGAAAGTTCCCCTCCCCCAGTGCTATTGGCCTTGGCTGTGGCCACACCCACTTCCCAAGTGAGCCAGATCAGCTGTCAGCTGTCCTCTTGTCTTCTGGATTTAGTTCTTTGACAGGGAATCTTCCCATGATTATAAGTTTGAGAACCGGAGACTGCATTATAAACACTTCCAAATGTCTCACAGAAATGAGAGGCCAGCGCAAAGGGTAAAGGGAGTTCTCCTGTGCCACAGAAATCAGAGCTGGAGCCGATCCAGCTGGCTATGTCACCCCAAGCTTGTGGGTCATTGCAGAATTGTTTGCAGAAATTCCCCTTGTATTGGATTTTGTCCAGGCCAATGCAATGTGTTCAGGGATCACAGAACAATCTCTCAAGGGAAGAAAGGAAGGCCTGTTGCTTGGAATGGCTTAGAGCACTTTTGGTAGCCATCCAAGGCAGCCATCACTCATTAAATCTGCCTTCTCCTCCAGCAAAAAGCCAACTGTATAGAACACCACATATAGAGCTCTAAGAATAGTATAGCACTCCAAGAACATACTGCACTTGGCCTGCGTACGAGGGTGCAGGGCTTGGCGAGTCTTTTTACTCTCAAAGCTGGGTGTGTTGTAACAAACAAACACACAAAATATTTACCACAAGTAGAATGCAGAGAAGAAACGAGAAAGAGAGCAAAGGAGAGCACCGTAGCATGTCATTCTTTGACCTGGGCTGCCTTTTCAGGGCAGGAATTGACTCCACAGCCACCAAAGCAGCCTGTAAGCCCCCGGGCAGTGAGTACTGCAGACCCCTTTCCTCCCCACCATTCACTGACTCCACACTAGGCTGAGTAAGCCCTAAAGTCCTGTAACAGGTGATAATCTGTCATTTGCTGCGACAGGAAGTTGAAACCATCATCCTCCACAATAAACATTGTTGATTTATTGGCTTTCTTCCAGCAAGTATAGAAAGTGAGAACAGGTTCCATCCAAAGTTGCAGCTCTGAGCAATGAGAGCTATCAAAGTACAGACAAGACCCTAAACCACACCCCACTGTTTGTTGGAAGATATCCATGTGCGGGTCTATTCATAAGAGTCTGGGGGCTTCCCTGGTGGCACAGTGGTTGAGAGTCCGCCTGCCGATGTAGAGGACACGGGTTCATGCCCCAGTCCGGGAAGATCCCACATGCCCCAGAGCGGCTGGGCCCGTGAGCCATGGCCGCTGAGCCTGCGTGTCCAGAGTCTGTGCTCCGCAATGGGAGAGGCCACAACAGTGAGAGGCCCGCGTAACGCAAAAAAAAAAAAAAAAAAACAAGAGTCTGGGAAGATACTCTCCTTAATGGCGGTTGGCTCTAGTAGTGGGATTTGAGGGAGACTTTATTTTCTACTTTAAAACTTTCTGTATTGTCTGAAATCTTTACTCAATGTTACTTTTATGATCAGAAAAACAGCAATCTTATAGGAAGCACCGGCTTTGGCCACTCCTGGATATTCCTGTCCTACTCCCTGCCCCCAGAGAGCAAGCATTGCAGGTCACCGCACATTCCCAGTCTCTTGCCTAGGTAATCACAATTCATCCTTTAGTTCTTGTAGATGTCACACCTTCAGGGTAGCCAGGTGATTTTGTCTCTCCAAGATTTGTCTCTCCAAGATTGAGTCCCATGTCCCTCCAAGCCATCTGCACTGTGTTTACCTGTTGGTCACCCCCACTAAATCGAGGTTCCTAAAGGCAGATGTGTTTTATTCATCTGTGCAGCCTCTGTACCTTAGGAAAGTGCCAACTAGCTCCATAAATATTTACTGAATAATTATTTATTGGGGGAACCTTATATAATCAGAGCAATTCAAGACATACAAAGATGAAAAAGAAATCATTTGTTTTCAAGGAACTTTAAACTGAGTTGGGGAGACAGGTATGTCCAACAATTAAACTATAAAAACTAGTTTAAGGGTTAAAAATAGAGTTACAAACAACCAACTATGAAAATAAGGAAGTTTTTGGACACTGACCATTTCTCATTCTTTTTGTTTTCTGGTTCAGAATCCCCATATTGGAATGCTAGTATGGGGTATGTAGTTATAAGGATTCAGGTTCTTAGGACCTTTCTTAGAATTTGACTCATGAATTTTCTTCTGTCCTTCTGCTGGCAGTTGCCCTAGGAATACCTGCCATTTAATCTTAATTGATGTTTGTGAAACACTTATCTTCCTCTGCTGAAAGGCTATAAGTGTTGAGCACTATTACTGTGTTACAGTGGTTGTTTTATTATTAAAGCAGTGCCAATGCGGTTACACAACAGCTTGGATCAGGAGAGGAAACAAGGGCAGTGATCCCACTGAAGCTACAGGGGGTGGGGATTTGGGATGGTAAAATGTTAATTACCCGAGACGGAATGCAGGCTATCGTCCAGCACTGTGCTCCTGGAGATCATTTCAGTCCCAGAGCCTGTGGCAGTGGGTCCTAAGCATTCTGCCCTCCCCTGGCTGGAATGTTGGATTCACTTTGCTGAAAGAGGCCACAAAGAATCCAATGGCCACAAGCCAGGAGCACTTGTCTTGCACAGCATCAGGGGCTACTCTGGAAGCTATCCAGGAGCTGAAGAGCTGTTCCGTTTGCATACAGTAAATTATTTATTTCTAAACCGATTTATTCTTTTTCTCTCTTTAGATTCTCTTCTTGTTTCTGCCTCTTGAGGACTCTCTCAAAAGAGAGTGAGTTGGAGATGGATGGGTGTGGGTCAGGAAAGTAGGCTTGAAACAGAAGGCTGGTAGAAGTGTCCATTTATTTATAAAGCCGAGAAAATAAACATAAAGGTAGATAGGCTTCTGGTCAGGAATTGCCAAGACTGTTTAATTCAGGGTGGGGAGGAATGGGTGCTGGAGAAGAGGATGCAGTGGAGGCAATGACAGCCTATTCCATAGCTTTAGTCCCCAGCAATGTCACCTCCAGAAACTGAGGAACTTCGGTTCTGATTGAAAGCTTTTGAAGATGTTGGGTTAGCTGATTGGGTACGATTCTAGGCTAAGGGAAAGGCACTAAAGTACAGTGAAAAGAGCGAAGGCTCTGGAGTCAGACAGACCCGGGACCAAATGCTTGTCTACCAACTACATTCTATCTAGGTGACCTTGGGCAAATTTCCTAACCTCTCTGGAGCCTCAGTTTCCTAACTGTAAAATTTAGAGAACGTAAAACTCACAGGTTCAACCGATAGTCCTTGTAAAGAACTCTGCATGGTTGGCACAAAGCGGACATGCAATAAATGGTAATCGTTACTATCGTCAACCACAGGCCAAATGACGGGAGTCATTCAAACTCCCTAGCAAACAATCAACCACAGCACAGCGAATCCAGATCTGACCGACGCGCCTATTTGCCCAATAAGGTACCAGGAAAGAACTCAGTGGAGACAAACCAATGGCATTAGCCCTTGTTGTTGGACGGACTTGCTTGCTGTTCCACCAATAGTTTGAAGAGTTGCCTAGGGAGTGACATGCTGACAGTCCAATGATTCACAACGAGCCCACACTCAGCACTTCGGCGGGGATAAATCAAGGAGCCGGGACGTATAGATTCCGTTATTAGGCAGTACTGGATGGAGAGAGGAGCTTAGGGGAAACAGCGCGAGGGCGAGGCACTAATGAGCTAATAAAAGGAAAAAGACGATGGTTGCGCCAAGTGAGCTCGGCCGCCATCATGCTCTAGTTTCCCCTTCGCCTCTCCGAGTCCGCGACCGAGGAAAAGGTCTCTGGGATGCTGAGGGGGTGTGTCCCCGAATGATTGGCGCAGACAGCTCAGCCAATCGTAGCTCGTCAAACGGAACGCATTTGACCAATGAGGGGCGACGGCAGCTGCGAGAAATTGGAGGGGCGGAACGGCAGCTTGACGGGCACAAAAGCCAGCCAGTGAGGGCCGGCAGCATCCTCCCTGCGGCCAATGAAGTGGGGCTCTGGGCGGGCCTCCGAGTGTTTGTGTTGTGGTTTTGGGGGAGGGAGGCGGAGGGGAAAGTTTGTTTATTTTGTTTTTAGTTTCTGGGGTCCCCGTGTTTCTCGGAGGTGAAGCGGGAGGGAGTGACCCCCCCCGAGCCCCTCAGTCCCTCTACTACGTCGCCTCCATAGCCTGCAGAGAAGCGGGGACCGCGCGCATCGCGGCGCATCGCCTCACAGCGGAACGCCGCGCACTTGGAGCCGGCACGGCTCAGTGGTAAGTGAGGACCGACGGCCACCGCCGCCCTTCCCCTCCCCCGCTCACCGCCCAGTCAGAGCTGGCCGGCCGGGTGGGCGAGGACGCCCGCGGGAGCGCGCGGCGCGGGGTCGGCCTGTCAAGCTGAGGCGCACCGTGTGCGTGTCCTCGCGAGTGAGCGCGCGCGGCGGGGAGAGGGCCGGAGGGGCGTGAGCGCGCGCGGGGTCGGCGAGGGTGGCGGCGTTGGCGCGCGCCCCGCGGGGCGGGCGTCTGGTGGGTTTGACCCCGGGACTGGGAGGGACGCGGGCGACATCCGCTCGCGGGGAAGGGGCGCCCCGAATGGCCGGGCCGGGACCGGCAGACGAGCGCGACTCCGGGCGTCACGCGCCGGCAGGTGTGAGCTGGGGGAGGGCTTCCGGGTGGGCTGGTCGAGTCGAGTTCGCTTCCCGTCGCTGGGGGACCTCGGGGCAGAGAGGGGTCCCCGCGGAGAGCCGAGGCCCGCGGAGGCGCGTCGGGGCCCCTGCCTGGCGGTGGCAGAGGGAGGCGGCAGGCCTCGGAGCCTCCCGGTCCCCACCTGTGTGCAGGACCTGCGTGACGGAGTGAATGCGTTCCCCTGCTCCCGCCCCCACCCCTCCCCCCAGAGCCCTGCGTATGTGGCCACCTTCGAGAGGCGATTCAATCTCCTCGGGGAAAGGAGGGCGAGGGGAATATCAGCGGACGACCAGCCCGAAGTGTTTCCTGCATTCCCTAGTCCTGCGCCCTTTGGTTTCAAACTAGTGGGTTTCCACAGTGGGCTTAAATCCACTGTAGTGGCTGAAGACACCCAGTAAAGGTAGCCTCTTGTCAGGCTTCTTAAGGACCAGCACATGCTCAGTTCTTTGGGCACCGAGAACTAGTCTGGGTCTTTTCAGGCTCCTTGCTTTCTCATGTATCTTTTGGCTGTTTTATTACTTTTTAGCGTCTGTGCTGGAGGTTGAAGCGAGGGATAAGGTGAATTTCAAGTTGGCCATTTGCTTACAATATAAGCAAAATTATAGAACAAAATTGGCCAGAGATGTTTCCCCATGGTCAGTGAATAAAACGTCATTAATTACTGCCCTCCCCCCCCGCCAGCAGTTAAGCAAACAGAAATGGGATGTATAGAAATCTTACATCTTAGCATTTTGTGCAGGTTTAACAATAGAGGCTATTTCCTTCGTAGTTGTGGGGAATTTCAGTAGGAAGATAGTTTCCTATTGATTTGGAGAAGCATCTTGGCTTTGAAACTATGTTTATTCTTTTGGTAGTGTTTTGTAAATGCCTTTTAAAAAGCAGAACTTTTAGAACATTGACAACTCTACACGTGTGCAGTGTCCCACTAGGTAGGTAGTAGGAGAGATGTGAACGTAGTAGGTCCATACACTAAGGCAAGTATCCAGATCGCAAATCAGACTGGCTTGTTCCTCTTGGGATGCCGTGATGATAATAATGATGCCTTTATAGTTTCTTAGTTGTTGACTGTTTTTCAGTGCTTGTCCCAGACATCATTATTTGAGCAAAATAGTTCCTGATAGGACTTAAGGAGAAGAAATTGCCAAGCTGCTTTTCTAAGGTAGCACATAAATGTCATGCCCTTGGGGAAAAAAGATTATTTTTTTCTCATTCAAATGGAAGCACTTAAAAATGTTTTAAATCAGAACAATACCATTTCTTCAAATGGTAGTAATAATGTTAAGCTAACTTTTTTTTTGCGGTTCGCGGGCCTCTCCCATTGCGGAGCACAGGCTCCAGATGCGCAGGCTCAGTAGCCATGGCTCATGGGCCCAGCTGCTCTGCGGCATGTGGGATCCTCCTGGACCGGGGCACGAACCCGTGCCCCCTTCATCGGCAGGCGGACTCTCAACCATTGCGCCACCAGGGAAGCCCTAAGCTAACATTTTTTGCGTGTTTTGCATATGCCAACCTGTTTATATTTTTACCTAATTCTTACCTTAAGCCTGCGGGGTAGGTATCATTACTGTTTTATGGATGAGAAAAAGAGCCTCCAGAAGCCACAGGGCTGGGAAGTTCAAGGGCATCGGTTTAGTCTTAAGTCTGTTTGGTTTCAAAGCGTGTGCTTGTCCCATTTTGCCCCCTAACTTATCCAGAGGAAGAAATGCAGAGTACACTGAAAAGTAGAGAGGGATGGAAAAGGGAAATGCGACTGATGATTAGGTTCCCCATACCTAACTTAAGAAACTCATTCTTAGTTTTTAGAAATTAGGAACATTTTTACTAGTGTTACATCTAAGCTTTGCTTTAATTTCCTCCTTATTTACTTTTTATAAAGATAAATTAAAATGTGTTTAATTCAGAGGTCAAGGCTTTCAGAGCCCTTCGTGCAGATCACTCCAGTACCTTTGCTGTTGTGATTAATCCTGTGTGCTCTTCCAGGGCCCAGGCGTTATTCACTTTTGTATCCAGCAGGGTGCTTACTGTATAGTAGGAGCACAGTAAATATCAGTTGACTAAGGAACTGAGTTAAAAAGTCATGATTTCGGGTTCATTTTAGCAGTTTTAGTTTAATGGGACGGTAAGAAAGTGAACAGCTCATGTGCAAAAGGCATGTTTTAGAAGAATACTTAAATGGAGCAATTCACAGAGTCTGGGAAGTTTGGCTCTGCTAGTTTGCTAATCTCCCACTTCTCATCTGTTTGAGCTCCTGTGCCATTCTGTTCTTCCTTTCACCTCCAGAATTCTAACAGAGGAGGCTATACTGACTGCTTCCCTTCACTACTTAGTCATCCTTGAACCTTTGCAGCCTGGCTTTTAACCTCACCACCACTCACTGAGGCGTTTTCCAAGGTTGCCATTTAATTTAATGGTTAAATTTCCCAGAGCATCCTTTCGGGCTTTATCCTGTTCTGTGCTGTCTCCCTGTAGCTCAGTCCTTTTGACTATCCCAGCCTTTAAAAACATTTTTATTTTACTTTTAAAATAACATATAATAACAATGACTTTTAGCGTGTGTACGTTTCTGTGAATGTTAGTACATGTACAGATACATGTGACCATCACCATAATCAGGATACAGAACAGTTCCATCACTCCAAAAAGACTCACTCATGCTCTATCCCTTTTGAGAGCCCTTTTTCCTGACTTCCATCCCAGAGAGAAATTAACTCTAAGGATCAAACTCAGGCTCTTTTTGTTGTCTTTTTTTATTTTTTTCTCTTTTTCTACTCCTTGAAAACGTTATTTACTTTTGGGATTTAAACTATATCACTTCTGTCTATTAACCTGAGGATCCATGCCTCATCTCTCTTCCATTCTCTAAACAACATCCATATTTACCTGCTGGAATTCTTCCCTAGTCCTTCATACCCGGTATGTTTAGAGTTGTGCCTGACTTTGCCTCCCAGCTAATGGCTCCCAAACCAGCTCTTCCATCAGATTTTTCTATATTTTTTGGTGGTGCCATCCTTCTCCCAACCTTGTAACCCTGGAACACTTGAAGGGGCTTATATTAAACTCTTACCCCAGACCAGGTATCCTGCTACTCAGCTACAAATGCTGGGTCCTGCCTGTTTGCTGCCAAGCCGGCTTCTGTTCAGTAGGCTGAGCAGAGCATAGGTGGTTGGAACACTTAGAACCCATCAGGATTTCCCTGGTCAAAACCCCTCACGGCTTCCCATTGCACTCAGACCCGTTTAGGATTTTATTTTTCATCCTTTGAGGCTTTGCAAGATCTGGCCTCTGCCTGCCTCTCCAGCCTTCTCTCACCTTTATATGGCCCACCTGCCTTCCTGACATTCTAACTACACAGCCTTTCTTTCAATTCTTTGAATTACCCAAGCCTTTTCCAGCCGTAAGGTTTTTGTACATACCACTCTCCTGGCTTGGGCTGTTCTTCCCCCCTAGTCTTTACCCACCTGACTTCAGGGTTCAGATGAAATTGTCACTTCTTCAGAGAGTCTTTCCTTTATGACCTCACCCCATTACTCCCATCCACCCTTAATTAGGTCTCTCAGAGCTCCTGTTCTTTCTTCATAGCTCTCGCTACAGTTTGTGATTCAGGACCACGTCTGTTTTGCTTCCCATGCCTCCAGAGCCGAGCCAAGTATCAGGCATACAGCAAACTCTCAGTAAATATTTGCTGGCAGTGTTGTAAGTCTGGGCTTTTGCTTTCATAATTTATCGCTATCTTGTAGTTTCTGGTAGCCTTGCTTTCTACTTCCTACCTTCTCTGGACTTGATCCCACTGGTGGAGGTCTTGCCACATAGAGATAGATCTGAAATCACTAAAGTGAACACCGATTTTGTTCTCTTGAATTGCACCTCCGCCTGGGAGCCTTTACCACTGAGCCAGTTGAGGTCTAACCTAAACCTAAACCAGGGCTGGGCTTGCTAGTCCGCTGAGCAGTGCACCTTGGTTATCCAGGCTCATGTCAGTGCTTGCAGCTGTTACTCTTCCCTCACCTCACCCTGCTCTTGATTTCTTCCTCCTCTCTACACCCAGCATGGGACTTCTAAAGACCTTGTATACTTTCCAGCTGAGCCTGCTTACCCTTTGACATTTGCTGGCCTTTTGACATTGACAACTGCCTCTAGTGTCTTGAAGCTAGGGATTGCCCCCACGCTAGTCTTCCTGAAACAGTGCTTTGTTTATGTTTCCTGTCCCCTCCCCAAATCTACCACAAGCACCTAAGTTTGAAAACATTGAATAGTGTTTCATTGCCTCAAGGAATTAAACTCCTTAGTTTGTTGTTTAACACTCTCTGGACTAGCACTGTGCAGGAGAAATAGAATGCAAGCCACAAATGTGAGCCACGCATGTAATTTTAAATTTTCTAGTAGCCACATTAGAAAGGTAGAAGAAAAAGGTGAAATTGATTTTCATAACGCTTTATTTACTTCAGTATATCCAGAATATTATGTAAACATAATCAGTAAAAAAAAAAAAATATATATATATATATATAGAGAGAGAGAGAGAGAGAGAGAGAGGTGCTTTACATCCTGTTTTTCATGTGAAACTCTGAAATCTGGAGGATACTTTTCATTTAATACATCTCAATTCAGACTAAGCACATTTCCAGTGCTCAGTAGCTGCATGTGGCTAGTGGCTACCATGCTGGACAGCACAACTCTAAACCATGTCCTCAACACAGATGGAGGGCTATACCTGGGTAATTGCCACCACTGGCTTTTTGGTAACTCTGTTCCCCTTCCCTACAACCAGCTCCTTATCCAAATATGCTAACCTTCCTTGCTGAGAAACCCGGAGGATCCTAAGACCATCCCTAAACTTCAGTTCTCACCATCTCCTCTGAGCCATTTTAATGTTAATTTTTTCGTGTCGTTGTTTTTTCATATAGCAATTATTTATCAGTTTGTATTATAATCAGAGGTAGTGTTAAAATATTTAATAACTGATAAAGCATAGGTATAGGTGCCTGATGAATTAGAACCAATGGCAACTGTGTTCTCATCTGTGCGTACCTGCTGAATTACAGCTCTTATTGCCCTGGGCTGTGTTATTCTTGGCTTCCTCCATAAGACTGAGTTCCTTGAAGGCAGGCTTTTGTCCTGCTCATTTTTGCATCCCTAAGATGGCTCCTTACCTGGCCTGTAGTAAGCAGTCTGTAAATATGTTAAATCAATGAACAAATGCTACCTTGTATTTTGTTTTATTCTTTCTATGTGCTACGTTTTATCTTTCCAATTAGAAACCAAAATATAAGTTCTTTGAGGACAGAGATTATGAATTATGAAGGACTAGATGGCGGTTTCTTGATTGTCTTCATAGGATAATTTCTTCTGAATGAAGATTTGCTTTAAAAAAATAACTATGTTTAGATCTTGTTATGGGTTTTCAGGCTGGGTAAAAAAATGAGGTTTTGACTTTAATGATACTTACTTTCTTTGGTGGTTTGTAAGCTGGCTTGGAAAGCAGCTTCAAAAGAAGAGCTCCTTGGAATTAATGCATGCTCTTCCAGTTAGGGGCATGTTTAGTTACTGGAAAGGCACTGAACTAGAAGTTGAAACCTGGTTGGTTTGTATCATAGACATATGCTTGAGTACCTACTGTGTTCCAAGTACGGGAATGATTGAGAATTCAAAAACTAATAGTATGAAAAAAATGCAGCTTTAACACAGAGATGAAATGATTCATTCTTCCTAGGAAGATTGAATTCCTCTCTGCTCCCTTATACTTTCCTCATTTCTATCATGGACTACACTATATAGTGTTTCTAGATCTGTCCTCTCCCATCAGATTGTGAGTTTCTTAAGAGCAAGACTGTTGCGTTCGTCTCTGTAGGAATGCACACACTGTACTGTGCCTGCTGTATTGTAGGCACTCAAAAGTTTGTTGAATAAATATCCTCAAATAATCTGTTTTGCAGAACCTTAGCTTTTTCTTTTGTAGTAGAGAATTCTCTGCCTCAGAGAATTGTTGAAACTGCGCAGGAATAATCGTTTAAAACTACATATCTGTTTCTGTGTATGTTATACCTCAAATATACAACATTTAACTGAAAAACAGGTGTAACTGGTCACATTTCTCCCTACTTAAACTGTTAATGAGTCCCCAAACCCTGCATCTGCCCTCTGGAATATAAACTTCATGAGAATAAGCACCTGTTCTGTCTTGCTCGCCGAATGCCCAGGGAAGACCCTGCCAC
Source organism: Phocoena sinus (assembly GCF_008692025.1). Lineage (NCBI taxonomy): Eukaryota > Metazoa > Chordata > Mammalia > Artiodactyla > Phocoenidae > Phocoena > Phocoena sinus. Next base: position 8,686,972 of record NC_045772.1, on the reverse strand, counting down.
ATTTCCTGTCCTCCGCTTGGTTGCCTGTACTCTTGCCACACCGACCTTCTGGTTCCTGAAAATGCATATTCCTCCCCACTCAAGGTCTCTTCCTTGCACTTGCTATTCCATGGTCTGGAGGCCCCCCACCCCAACCCTAGTTGATGCCTCTTCATCCTCAGAGCCCAGTTTATATGTCACTTCTGTAGTGACTTTCTAAGCATCCCCACCCCAGATTAGGAGCTGTGCTGCTTTTAAAAATTCAGAGCACTTAATATAGTTGTAATTAAGTAATCATTTAATTTGTATATTGTTTTCCCTGCTAGAAAATAGCTATGTGAATAAAAATACTTTTTTAAAAAAATAAATTTATTTTATTATTTTTGGCTGCGTTGGGTCTTCGTTGCTGCACGCGGGCTTTCTCTAGTTGTGGCGAGCAGGGGCTTCTCTTGTTGCGGAGCACGGGCTCCAGGCACACGGGCCTCAGCAGTTGTGGCTTGCGGGCTCTAGAGCGCAGCCTCGGCAGTTGTGGCGCACGGGCTTAGCTGCTTCGCGGCATGCGGGATCTTCCCGGACCAGGGCTCGAACCCGTGTCCCCTGCATTGGCAGGCAGACTCTCAACCACTGCGCCACCAGGGAAGCCCCATACCTTGTCTGTTTTGTTCACATTTTTATCACCAGTATTTAGCACTGTAAATTGCACATAGTAGGTCCTGAGTGAATATTTTTCAAATAAATTAAGAAAGAGAACTAAAAATAGAATTAAAAAAAATCCATTTTAGGGCTTCCCTGGTGGCGCAGTGGTTGAGGGTCTGCCTGCCAATGCAGGGGACATGGGTTCGTGCCCCGGTCCGGGAAGATCCCACATGCCGCGGGGCGGCTGGGCCCGTGAGCCATGGCCGCCGAGCCTGCGCGTCCGGAGACTGTGCTCCGCAACGGGAGAGGCCACAAGAGTGAGAGGCCCGCATACCGCAAAACAACAACAACAACAAAAATCATTCTAATGATTTAAATAAATTAAATATATGGGGGCAGGGAGGGGCTTTCCATTTTAGATTGTCTCTGGGTTCTATTTTTTTCTTAGTTTCTACTTGTAATAGGTAAACATTTTAATATTACAGAAAGAATATTGTAATGAAAAATTTTTAATTTGTCTGAAATTTATCTGGTCATTGTAGAGTTTTTTTCTGTTGTTGTTTTGGCCATGTTGTGTGGCTTGTGGGATCTCAGTTCCTGGACTAGGGATTGAACCTGGGCCACGGCAGTGAAAGCCCGGAATCCTAACCACTAGGCCACCAGGGAACTCCCCACTGTAGAGTTTAATGAGTATCTTTTTAATCCTTATTAGTAAAAATAATCAGAATGGTTATTCCTTTAAACAATTTTTTTATGTGGTCGGGACTCACATGACTGCAGTTTCACTGAACGTTTGAGTGCACACCATGTGCTGAATGCTAGGTTAGCAGCTAGGACTACAAGGATGGGATGAGAAGAGATCTTTGCTCCCGAGGAGTGCACAGCGAAGTGGGCAAGGCAGACACATACACAAATGAGTGCCATTTAGTGCAATAAGTGCTATAGTAGGCATATAGGGGAGGGGGCAGGGGTGAAAAGGAAAGTTGTCCACACAACTGGAGGTCCAGAAAGCTGTTCCAGGGAAGGTGACACTTCCAGTAAGTCATAGAGGAAGGGCATTTCAGGCAGAGCGAACAGCCTGCACAGAGGCCCGAAGGAGCTCATTTAGTATGTGGAGAGGATGGCACAGTGGTGTGCTTTTATAAAGCTGGCGTTGGGGTACAGGGCCAACAGCTGACTTACAGGCTAACCGTGTCATGTCAGACTCAGACTCTTAGATTACATTTCAGAACTGGAAATAATCTTGGAAATAATGTTGTGATTCCGTACATTTGAATTCATAAAGGCATTATAAAGTACCATTCACAGAAGCTAATCATAAACCAGAATGATGCTTGTTGCTTCTAATTAACGTAGTTGCTTGAGTATAGTACCTGTAGCCATGCAAACGATTCCAGGTGGAGTTAGAAAGCAGTAACTCATTTAAGCTTACCCAGGAGTGGAGAGTAAAGGAAATGACCTCCAGATTGCCTGAGGCGAGTGCTGATGGGCCAGATGCTGAACCAGTGAAAGGGATGAAATCAGAAAGGATTACCCAGAAGGACCTCCAGGTACCTGCACTGGGAAAGACGACTTCTACAGCTTGAAGTTTTAATTTTACTTATCTGTAAGTCTTTAAGTGGTTCACCGAACCAGCATTAGTTTAATTTGATTCTCAACTAAAAGTGAAGAAAGGAAGGTTCATTGAATGGAAATTTAGTCCATTTTCATTCATTTTATACCTCTTTAGTTTAACAGCTCTTTGCTTTCGTGTCCCCTTCTATTCCTCTTTCTCAGCCCTGTTATTCTTAAGTAGTGCCTCCTTTTCCCTAATTCACCTCAACTCTTGCTATCTTTCATTCTATTATTGTTTTTAAGTACAATTGTGAGATGTCTGTACTTTGTTGGCTAACCAGTGTTTCCTCAGATTTTCATATTCAGAACTTGATAGTTTTCAGAATGAGGTGATTAAGCTCTGGTAGTGCTGATCACATTCAGAAGATGATAATTGACCTGTTACAATGTCGATTGCTACAGATTTCTGTGTGTTTGTTTATTGACCTACATTACAAGGGGCTAAGGAGATAATGGATGGTAGGGAAAGTGATAGCAGTGAGTGTAGTTTAAGATGTTTGGAAAAGAAAGGAAGGAGAAAATGGGAAGCAGGGTGAGGTTGAGAAGGCACAACATCTTAAGGCAAGATAGAAAATCTGTTTAAAAGGTGTAGGAATGAGACAGGAGGGAAGAGGGCAGGGCAGAACCTTTAAAAGAAGGACTTAGCTATTGAGGATGTAACATAAACTGGTTAGAACTGATTAGGCCCAGGATGGCAGCAAGATTCAACTTCCAGTAGCCCTTGAGCCTCGTTATACGCTCATTGTAAAACATGCTAAATGACACACCCGTGGGCACCATGACAGTTCTGAGGCTGACCGTAAAAGGGCAAAAAGTAGGTGGTGGCCCAGTTCCTGGAAGTTGCCGCCCCTTCCCCCCAAAATAGTTGGACTAATCCTCCCACTCATTAGCTTATGAACCCAGTCCATAAACACTAAGCACCCCATATTTGGGGGCTGCTCTCGCCTTTTGAGACGGCCCACACTCTGTCTGTGGAGTGTGTTTTTCCCTCAGTAAACCCGCTTTCACTTTCCTGTGGCTCACTCTTGAATTCTTTCCTGTGCTAAGCCAAGGACCCTCACTTGGTGGCCTATCCCTGGAACCCGCCCGAGACCTGGGACGTGACCATCCTCTCATGCCCCATTTTCCTGCAACCTCTTTACAAAGGATATTAATAAATCTATTACTTCCCTGTCACTTTGCCTCTCGCTGAATTCCTTCTGCGCCAAGTCATAAAGAACCTGAGCTTCATTAAGTTCTGAGATGAGTTGTGTGGTTTCAGTTGGAAGATTGTGGGTTCAAGGTGCAATTTCAGGAAGGACCAAGGAGAGTGGAGTGATAATTGATGGAATTTCCTCAACTAGAGAAGAGGGAGAAGTCAGGATTCTCTCTTGGATACCGTGAGCCTAAAACAGTTTATACTACTTTTGTTTTTTTCTGTGGCACTCAGCAGAATGATTTGCATATAGTAGGTGTAAGCAGTCTAAGAGAGAAATCCACAGGATTGGAAGGAGATGTTATTTTTGCTTTTGTTTTGTTTTTGTTTTTTTGGCCACGCTCTGTGGCATGTGGGATCTTAGTTCCCTGACCAGGCATCGAACCTGTGTCCCCTGCATTGAGAGCGTGGAGTCTTAACCACTGGACCGCCAGGGAAGTCCCTGGAAGGACATATTGACTGTAACTTTAAACTTGTTCCAGTTGCCAGATCATACGATCTGTGATTTATGACAAATTAACATGTTTGTTAATCCTGTATCTTGGGACCAGTACAGTTACATTGTATTCTTTCCCTAGAAGGGTTAATTACATGTATACATTTAAAATGTACCACAGTTTTTATAATGCTTTCTTGGCATGTGTTTATTTTAAAACGTAGTAAAAACCTCCAAAAGTGGAAGAGGTCCAGGCTTCCTAACTTAGGCCCAGGTCATTATGTTGCAGGAAAATGGGACACATGAGGATGGTCATGTTCCAGGTCTCAGGCAAGTTCCTGGGCCCGGCTGCCAAGTGAGGGTCCTTGGCTTTACACAGGAAAGAATTCAAGAGTGAGCCATAGTAAAGTGAAAGCGGGTTTATTTAGAGAGATACACACTCCATAGACAGAGTGTGGTCTGTCTCAGAAGACAAGAGCTGCCCAGTACAGGGTGGTTAGTTTTTAATGGGCTGGGTAATTGCATAGACTAATAAGTGGGAGGATTATTCCAACTATTTTGGGAAAGGGCCAGGGATTTCCAGGAATTGGGCACCACCCACCTTTTGGCCTTTTATGGCCTCGGAACTGTCATGGTGCCTGTGGGTGTGTCATTTAGCATATGCTAATGCATTACAGTGAGCACCATCTTGGGCCTAGTAGGTTCTAACCAGTTTTTGTTGTGTCCTCAATGGCTGTGTCATTCTTTTAATGGTTGTGCCCTACCCCTTTATCTCCTGTCTCAAGTATATCAAGGGAAATGTCTTGAGCATCTTCTGGGTTCTGATGTGGAGGAAGGAGTGAAAGATGAAGCCAAGGTCCTCTGAGGAGCTAGATGTTTTTCCTTCTGTAAAAATCTTGCTAATGGTGTATCATGCTCAGTAATATCCCTTTCATGAGGAGGTATTTTACCCAGATGTATATCTCTTTGGGACTTTTAAGTGTAGAACTCTCTACTTAAGATGTAGCATGGGCAACAGATGTTAAAATAAACCTTCAACAGCTACTCTTTTGTCAACCTTATTTTCTCTATAAAAGTTTTATATTTTATACCAAAATGTTTAAAATTTATGATGTTTTTATTTTGCAGTTTGGCTCTATCCCTTTAAACAAAAGGGCACACTGATTATTGATTCCCACTTAAATCATGCAGGAGAAGGTCTCTTTATTCCCCCATATTCCCAATATATGGCCAAAACCCGGACCCAAAGGGGAAAACATTAGTTTTAAAACACCAGAGAATTAGTGAAAAGGCTCTTTGTGGAAATAACAAAAACAAAACAGGAGAATGAAAATGCAAAAGACATCACATTTCAAGCCAGTAAGGGCTGGTTTGAAAACTTTAAACAGGGGACCCTGTGCCCCACACACAGCTTGTGAGGCGGCCTCAGCACATTGTGACATCACCCTACGCTTCGCGAACCTGCCAGAGCCAGGGCTCCACACTGATGCAGCGTGTTTGCTTTTGAAGCAGATGCCCTCTAAACTTTTATTTACTGCACTTAAACGTGTATTTAATGTCATTTTCTCTTGTTTTCCTTTCACCTCCTATTTTTCAGACCTTGGGTTTAGCATTCAGGGTGCCTTTCAAAAAGGTAACTCTGGAGGACAGAGATGGGCCTCTGCTGCACCTCCCTAAATGATTTGTTCACTCAGTTGGGTCCCATCATTGGTAACCATCCTCCCAATACCTGAATCTTGAAATCCGGAAACACTGAATCTTGAAACATTGCCACATCTTTCAGCTCTTTTCTCTATGGCTTTGGACTTCAAGCCTCTCATTTTCATTTTCATGCCACCATCCTGCTTCTAAGTCATCCTCAGCCTATGTCTGGATTATTAAAATAGCTTTCTGTCAGTGATCCTATTCCTAGTTTCTCTCCAGAAAACATTTCCAACATACACTATTTTCTTTTCCCTTCTTGATCAACCTTTCTTATTCTGTGAAATCCAAACCTCTCTGTCTGAGCCAGATCCTTTAATGCTTCCATCTATCAACTATCATTCCCTAGTTTTGAATCTTTGCCTTCTCCCCTACAATCTTTTCTCTGTATTTTATATGATTTTCTCCCTTTTTGTCCCCATACTTTATAAGGGCTTTACGTAAAATATTCTGCCTTGTTTCTGGATTCCAAACCATTTTCCTTCTCACTCTTAAAAAGCATTCTCTAAACTGTCTTCCTAGAAGTCCTTCATTATTTTTTTTAATAGGTTTATTTATTTATTTTTGGCTGCATTGGGTTTTCATTGCTGCACGCGGGCGTTCTCTAGTTGTAGCTAGCGGGGGCTACTCTTCGTTGTGCTGCACAGGGTTCTCATTGCAGTGGCTTCTCTTGTTGCGAAGCATGGGCTGTAGGCGTACGGGCTTCAGTAGTTGTGGCTCACGGGCTTACTGTGTCATGTGGAATCTTCCCGGACCAGGGATCGAACCCATGTCCCCTGCATTGGCAGGCGGATTCATAACCACTGCGCCAGCAGGGAAGCCCCTGGAAGTCCTTCATTATTAAAGACCTCTTCATTTAGATACAGTGTTTTATTTATTTATTTATTTATTATTTATTTAGCTGTGTTGAGTCTTCTTTGCTGCATGCAGGCTTTCTCTAGTTGCGGCGAGTGGGGGCTACTCTGGTGCGCGGGCTCTCATTGTGGCGGCTTCTCTTGCTGCGTAGCATGGGCTCTAGGTGCGCGGGCTTTAGTAGTTGCAGCATGTGGGCTCAGTAGTTGCAGCACGTGGGCCCTAGAGCACATGGGCTTCATTAGTTGTGGCGCACGGGCTTAGTTGCTCTGTGGCATATGGGATCTTCCCAGACCAGGGATTGAACCCACATCCCCTGCATTGGCAGGCGGATTCTTAACCACTGCGCCATCAGGGAAGTCCGATACAATGTATTTTTATTGATATGATTGTGACTCTAATCAATCACATAAATAAAATTTCATTCATTACTTCTAGTGGCATTTTTGTAGGTCATTTTGGTTTTTTATATACACAATTATATCATTTACAAAGAAAGACAATTTTACTATCTAATCTTTGAGTTTTAGTTCTTGCCTTATTGTACTGGCAAGACCTCAAGTACCATAATAGAAATGATATAACCAAATAACAAATGTTGGCGAGGATGTGGAGAAAAGGGAACACACTTGTACACTGTTGGTGGGAGTGTAAATAGGTGCACCCACTGTATGAAACAGTATGGAGTCTTCTCAAAAATCTAAAAATGGTACTACCATATGACCCAGCAATTTCACACCTGGGTATGTATCTGAAAAAAAAAAAGAAAACACTAATTTGAAAAGATACGTGAGACTTCCTTGGTGGCCCAGTGGTTAAGAATCTGCCTTCCAATGCAGGGGACGAGGGTTCGATCCCTGGTCGGGGAACTAAGATTCCACATGCTGTGGGGCAGCTAAGCCTGCATGCTCTAGAAACCGTGCTCCACAGCTAGAGAGCCCACATGCTGCAACTACTGAGCCCACATGCTCTGGAATCCGCATGCCACAACCAGAGAGCCTGCACACTGCAGTGAAGATCCCGTGTGCCGCAACTAAGACATATACGATGGACTACTACTCGGGGATAAAAAATAATGAAATTTTGTCATTTGCAACAAATGGATTGGGGTCCAAAATGATTTCAAAGTAATGAGGCAAATTTCCTTGTGCCATTTGTAAACCGTTTTGCAAAATAGGAGTTGCAAAATTTTTTCAGTTTATATTTACAGCTGGCACTTAACTGCTTACTAAAGCTTTCTCACATTGTTTTTATGTGATTCTCTCTCTCCAACTTGATTATAAACTCATTGATATCTGGATACTTTTGTACATTTCCTCAGTATACTGCAGTCTTAACTGCGGAAGCTTCTTAAATCATGATAGTCAACTAATTTTTGTGTAGGGACACTAAGATCACCCTGTCAAAATATACTGCATGATATAAAAGGATATAAGGTTGGATTTTGATACCTGTACAGCATTATTAATGCATCATGATTTAAAGTTATTTGTGTAAGATGTTGAATTCCGGTAGCATGAGCACGCACGTATCTGTATCTGTCTTACACTGTAGGAATTATGTGAATGATCTAGTTCACAAAGATGCCTTGAATCTGGATCCGTTATGTAATTAACCAGGAATATTCTTAGAACCTAGTAGATTGGTATATACACTACATTATATGCAACCTTAATCACTGAGTATAATTCTTTGGGGTGGAGGTAAAATTCTTTTCTCACAGTCTTTGTTTTCTAGTACCTGAAGGTCCCATTAGTCCCAGCCCCACCCCTCCATTAGGAAACAAGGACTTTTAAAACATATTCTTAATGGATTAAAATCTTAGATTTTTAGCTTTCAACTTTGATTTTCTTTAACTTTGTATTTTTAGTTAACTGAATTTATAGCTTTACATTTCTTTTATAGTAAATCTTATAATAGTGAGTTTGGAAACTCTTTTACTTACAGGATGTCTTCTTGGCTTGCTCTTTATCCTTGATGTTCTGGTATCTTTTTGTTGTCTTTTTTTTTTTTCTCTCTCTCTTCTTTCCTTCCATTTCTGTTTTGTTTAAGTAAAAGGGAGATTACGTTGGGAAATTTTTCTTTTAAATTCTTATATGTAACATGGACTTCTAAGATCCAAACTTACTCTGATGTTTTTAATTTTTATTTTTAATTAGAATTCCATATATCAGTGATGTTCTCATATGTACTATTTCTGATGGCAACATTGTTATTTTTCTTGGATAGTACGAACCACAATTTAATAAATAATACTTGTAAAGATAGCATTATCCTTCATTTCCAGGATGTAGCAATGACCATTTTTTTTACTAATACTGCTTTAAGGAGTGTTTTGAGTTATTTTTCAGTCTTTAGTTTCTTTGAGTAGTATAACTTTGTGAGTGCTTCCTTTGCACAGATATAATTTGGGGTTCTTCTCTACCCCACACATTTATTAAAAGGGCTTTTATCAATCAGTGTGATACACCAGATTAACAAATTGAAGGATAAAAACCATATGAACATCTCAATAGATGCAGAAAAAGCTTTTGACAAAATTCAATACCCGTTTATGATAAAAACCCTCCAGAAAGTAGGCATAGAGGGAACCTACCTCAACATAATAAAGGACAAACCCACAGCCAACATCGTTCTCAGTGGTGAAAAACTGAAACCATTTCCACTAAGATCAGGAACAAGACAAGGTTGCCCACTCTCACCACTGTTATTCAACACAGTTTGGGAAGTTTTAGCTACAGCAATCAGAGAAGGAAAAGAAAGAAAAGGAATCCAAATCAGAAAAGAAGAAGTAAAGTTGTCACTGTTTGCAGATGACATGATACTATACGTAGAGAATCCTAAAGATGCTACCAGAAAGCTACTAGAGCTAATCAATGAATTTGGTAAAGTAGGACGATACAAAATTAATGCACAGAAATCTCTTGCCTTCCTATATACTAATGATGAAAAATCTGAAAGAGAAATTAAGGAAACACTCCCATTTACCATTGCAACAAAAAGGATAAAATACCTAGGAATAAACCTATCTAAGGAGACAAAAGATTATATGCAGAAAACTATAAGACACTGATGAAAGAAATTAAAGATGATACAAACAGATGGAGAGATATACCATGTTCTTGGGTTGGAAGAATTAACATTGTGAAAATGACTATACTACCCAAAGCAATCTACAGATTCAATGCAATTCCTATCAAGCTACCAATGGCATTTTTCACAGAACTAGAACAAAAAGTTTCACAATTTGTATGGAAACACAAAAGACCCCAAATAGCCAAAGCAATCTTGAGAAAGAAAAACGGAGCTGGAGGAATCAGGCTCCCTGACTTCAGACTATACTACGAAGCTACAGTAATCAAAACAGTATGGTACTGGCACAAAAACAGAAATATAGATCAATGGAACAGGATAGAAAGCCCAGAGATAAACCCATGCACATATGGTCACCTTATTTTTGATAAAGGAGGCAAGAATATACAATGGAGAAAAGACAGCCTCTTCAATAAGTGGTGCTGGGAAAACTGGACAGCTACATGTAAAAGAATGAAATTAGAACAATTCCTAACCCCAAACATAAAAATAAACTCAAAATGTATTAAAGACCTAAATGTAAGGCCAGACACTATAAAATTCTTAGATACATACATCACAGCAAGATCCTTTTTGACCCACCTCCTAGAGAAATGGAAATAAAAACAAAAATAAACAAAGGGGACCTAATGAAACTTAAAAGCTTTTGCCCAGCAAAGGAAACCATAAACAAGACAAAAAGACAACCCTCAGAATGGGAGAAAATATTTGCAAATGAAGCAACTGACAAAGGATTAATCTCCAAAATTTACAAGCAGCTCATGCAGCTCAATATCAAAAAAACAAGCAACCCAGTCCAAAAATGGGCAGAAGACCTAAATAGACATTTCTCCAAAGAAGATATACAGATAGCCAACAAACACATGAAAGAATGCTCAACATCACTAATCATTAGAGAAATGCAAATCAAAACTACAGTGAGGTATCACCTCACATGGTCAGAATGGCCATCATCAAAAGTCTACAAACGATAAATGGTGGAAAGGGTGTGGAGAAAAGGGAACCCTCTTTCACTGTTGGTGGGGATGTAAATTGATACAGCCACTATGGAGAACAGTATGGAGGTTCCTTAAAAAACTAAAAATAGAATTACCATATGATCCAGCAATCCCACTACTGGGCATATACCCAGAGAAAACCATAATTCAAAAAGACACATGCGGGCTTCCCTGGTGGTACAGTGGTTAAGAATCTGCCTGCCAATGCAGGGGCACAGGTTTGATCCCTGGTCCAGGAAGATCCCACATGCCATGGGTTAGCTAAGCCCGTGTGCCACAACTACTGAGCCTGAGCTCTAGAGCCTTCAAGCCACAACTACTGAGCCCATGTGCCACAACTACTGAAGCCTGCGTGCCTAGAGCCCATGCTCCACAACAAGAGAAGTCACAACAGTGAGAAGCCCTCGCACTGCAACGAGGAGTAGCCCCTGCTCACAGCAGCTAGAGGAAGCCCGCACACAGCAACAAAGACCCAATATAGCCAAAAATTAATTAATTAATTAAAAAAAAGACACATGGGCTTCCCTGGTGGCACAATGGTTGAGAGTCCGCCTGCCAATGCAGGGGACACGGGTTCGTGCCCCGGTCCGGGAAGATCCCACATGCCGCGGAGTGGCTAGGCCCGTGAGCCATGGCCGCTGAGTCTGCGCGTGCTCCGCAACGGGAGGAGGCCACAACAGTGAGAGGCCTGTGTACCGCAAAAAAAAAAAAAAGACACATGCACCCGAATGTTCATTGCAGCACTATTTACAATAGCCAGGTCATGAAAGCAACCTAAGTGTCCATCGACAGATGAATGGATAAAGAAGATGTGGCACATATATACAATGGCATATTATTCAGCTATGAAAAGAAACAAAACTGAGTTATTTGTGGTGAGGTGGATGGACCTAGAGTCTGTCATACAGAGTGAAGTAAGTCAGAAAGAGAAAAACAAATACTGTATGCTAACACACATATATGGAATCTAAAAAAAAAAAAAAGGTTATGAAGAACTTAGGGCAGGACAGGAATAAAGACGCAGATGTAGAGAATGGACTTGAGGACACAGGGAGGGGGGGAGGGTAAGTTGGGACGAAGTGAGAGAGTGGCATGGAGTTACATACACTATCACATATAAAATAGATAGCTAGTGGGAAGCAGCCACATAACGCAGGGAGCTCAGCTCCGTGCTTTGTGACCATCTAGAGGGGTGGGATAGGGAGGGTGGGAGGGAGACGCAAGAGGGAGGAGATATGGGGATATATGTATATGTATAGATGATTCACTTTGTTATACAGCAGAAACTAACACACCATTGTAAAGCAACTATACTCCAATAAAGATGTTAAGAAAAAGGGTGTGGGGGGGGGTTTACTGCTTTCATGTCCACCAGTTGTGAAATGAGGTTCCTGTTTGGCTGCATTGTTCCTAGCATTTGCTAGTTCTGTATGTGAGAGAGAGTCGGGGAGGGAGGGAGGATTGGCGTATAGTTAAAAAAAAAAAAAAATTAACAAATTTTATTTCACCTAGATACCAGGGTTTAAAATATAGTACTGTACTTATGTTTATTAAAATGTTCATTCTACCCCTATTTTTCATGTGAAATCTTCTAAGTTACTCATCATTGTAATTAATGATTCTTAGTAGTCTTATGTCTTAGTTCTTGCTTTACTCTGGCTTTATAGTTTTCTTTCTGTAATAGAGACCTTTGAGTTTTGCAGGCTTTGTTATTATTTGTCATTTAATCGTATATTATAATAGAATTGACACGTAACTGGGCTAAAATATATAATTTTCCTTACTTGTACATGTTCTGTTCCTTGACTTTTATTTTGTATTCTATTCCTTGGTAACTACTTGGATTCTGTGACTTCTTTTTGATTTTTATTCTTTTAATTATTTAAATCGGTGTTTGTTAACTTTTAAAATCTATGTTCCTCTATGATACATTAATTAATTAATTAATTAATTTATGGCTGTGTTGGGTCTTCGTTTCTGTGCGAGGGCTTTCTCTAGTTGCGGCGAGCGGGGGCCACTCTTCATCGCGGTGCGCGGGCCTCTCGCTGTCGCGGCCCTCTGTTGTTGAGGAGCACAGGCTCCAGACGCGCAGGCTCAGTAGCTGTGGCGCACGGGCTTAGGTGCTCCGTGGCATGTGGGATCTTCCCAGACCAGGGCTCGAACCCGTGTCCCCTGCATTGGCAGGCAGATTCTCAACCACTCGCCACCAGGGAAGCCCCTCTTTGATACATTTTAAAAAAATTTTATGCTCTTTGTTTTTGGGGTTTTTTTAAACATAAAAAGAAAAATCAAAACATATTGACAGAGGTCTGCTTTTTTTTTTGTTGTTGTTTTTGTTTTTTTTTAAGAGGTCTGCTTTTTTAACTTTACTATCTTTACCCCATTCTGATACCACACTCCTGTCAAAGGGTGATTTTAATGTTGCCTTCAGAGAGAAGTTGACTTAATGTTGAAGTGGTATAAAATATTCTAACTAATAATGCAGTTACAGCATTATAGACATTCAGAGTAGAATATTTTAATAGTGATAAGTTTTAATTAAAAATTAATTAGTTCAAATTGATTTATAGGAATAGTTTTAGAAAGAGATATATATTTTGATAGAGATGGACAGGACTATTTTAATAAAATCCCATGTTTAGGTTCATAGTCCCTTACTGGAAACTCTAAGGGCCAGCTGTATCTTAGAATTCAGAATTTTTTTTTTTTTTTTGGAAAGCTTATAAGATATATTTACTGTATACATGTAACGCCCCTGCAGAGTCAGGGGTAGCACTTCATAGTCAAATACATTAATATTTCAGTGGCCAAAGCTATGACTATTCTTACTTTAGTGGGTAGACTATAAATAGTCTCATGTCAGTTCAGGTCAGATTTTGCTGCCAGTTAAATTCAGATCAAGTTTTGCTACCAATGAATTATAGAAAATTTTTGATTCTCAGAAGTTTTTGTGGATTTTGGAATTGTGGCTAAGGGATTATGGACCTGTATTCACTTTCTTAGCTCTAATATTTGGTTACTTTTGTTACCTTCAGAAAATGAAACCTGCTTTCCTTTTTTTCTTCTACAGGATATGAGATTAAATCTGTTCTCTCCAGGCCAGTTAATAGAAATTAGGACACCTCTTCACAAAGCTTGATACCTTAGGCAGCTGTCACTGTCACATGACACTTCCTCCACTTCACTGGCTTTATGTTGAGAATCTCATCGTTCTTGTCTCCATTCTCCTTTCGGAGTGCTTTGTGGTAATAAATAGTAAGGAAAAGAGATTTAAAATGTGCAGTACTTCATGTAATACATATCCTGTTTAACGCACAGTAAGGTTTCAGAAGGAACAGCATGTTCTCTGAGGACCAACCTTTCCTACTATCAGCTAATGTGGTAGCTTAAAAAATAAATCTTTCTGAAAGGAATACATGCTTATAGTAAAACAAAAATCCAAATGGTACAGAAGGATAAATTAAAAGTAGACGCTTTCCCCTGCCCTACAGCACCCTTCACCCAATCAGCTTTTAACCATTTGTTTTGTACCTCTTCTAGGGGTTTGGATCCTTTTTAAATTTTTTTTTTTTTTTTTTTTTTAGTTCAAACTTTCCAGGGGACGGTTTGGGAAATTCTGATTAGGTATTATAACCCAACTTGGACTGATTTTATGTTCATTGTATGCTAAACTGTGGAGTGACCTTTTCGGTTCTAGTTGGCCTGTGTAAATTTTATTTCTAGAGCTATTTGTTCAAACTGCATAGTTTTGAAATGTTAGACATGTTTTTTTTTTTTTAGACATGTTTTAAATATTAATTGTTCCAAATTGCAAATGTCTGAGTATTATCCACACATAGGAGTAAAAATTCAATGACTTATTGATTTGCTTAGCAAAATATAATTTTTTTTTAAAGTCAAAAAGCATGCATATATTTGACAGTGTGCACTTTCAAGGAACACTTACGTTTAAGAAGTAGGGTGTTGGCTCCTTGGCCAAGTCAGTAGTTCTCAAGGTAAGCATATGGACAGTGAGATGCAGGTGGTCCTAGCAATTATTACCAAGAACATTACTGAAATTGTTTATGTTCTTAAATCCATGATAAATGTAAGAGCACAATACATCTAGACATGAATATCCTTCTGGGGAAAGTGTCAAGTTTTGTTTTATATGGAATCCAGATTGTTTTACTGTTTAGTTCAACAAACATTTATTGAGTACTAACCATGTCAAAAATTGGCCTTATAGTAACGAGATAAAAACTGCTGGGACATTCCAGGGGACTGTCCAGAGATTGTTAGAAAAAAAAATTGAGAACTACTTTTCCCAAGTCGTGATGAGGCTGTTAGATGTATACCCTTGTAAATGAGGACGTACCTAATAAGTACTGGCTGAAATTCAACTTAAGGTCATTCAGTTTGAAGTTGCTTGGTGCAGATCCCTAAGTGGTACTTCCCTCATCCTACCCATCCCACCCCTGCCCCCTCACATTCACATACACACAGAGTCTGGTTTTTTTCCAGTTTTTGTGCTTGGCACCATATATATGGGACAGGAGAAAAAAAAATAGTCATTGGTGTTCTAGGTTGCTTGTTTGCCAGTTTAGAGCCTCAGACTCCTTGTTTTTGCCAAGTACATATAGACTGCTTTTTTTGTTAAGGTCAAGGACTCTCTTCGTTTTTGTCCTCTTTTGGTGGAGCTTTGCTAGGATTCAACACTCTGCATTGAACAGGAGCTACTGTGATGTGACTGTGAATTGTGGGAGCCAGACTAGAGATTTCTAAGTACTTTTTGGCAAAGCTTTGGCTCATGGAGTGTAAGTTGCCTCTTTCCTTTTAGTGTGATTTTGGAGGGAATGGGAACTGGGGTCTGTGACATTTACAAGAGCCTCTAGTTGTTAATTGAAGGAAAAAATGCTGGTTGATGAAGGGAAATGACTATAAAATGTAGCAGAAATAAAACTATTAAGTAGGACTAACATAAAATAATAAGCAAAAGTTTGCTATAAAGTCAGGCAAAGAAAATAGTCTCAAGTTGTAAAAAGCCAATTAGCAGATTAAAGAATAAAAAAAGTCAAATTTAAAAATAGAGCTGATTATTTTAAGCAGTTAAGTAGAGCTTAGAAGAGTAATAGAATTGCCCTCTCTGATAGGAAATAAGTCAAGCTAATAATTTAAGAGTAAATAAAGGATATAAATACGGAGAAACTTTAGAGTATATGAAACCAGTACATTTAAACATGGTAACGTATTTGTTATTATGAATTTCAAAAAAGGTATAAAGATATATTAGGAGTATGCTTTGTAGCTAATGCAGATTCTAAATTTTGTGTGCATAATTAAGCTATTTGGATTTTCTATTTTTGTCTTGTTTTGGTAATTTATGTATTTCAAGGAATTGCCTGTTTCATCAGAATTGTTTAGGTATTGCCATAAAGCTGTTCATAACATTCTTTTATTATTATTTTAATGCCTGTAGGATTTGTAGTAATGTCCCTTCCTTTCTTTCTGATATTAGTAATTTGTGTTTTCTTTCCTTTATTCTTTAGCTACAAGTTTAACAATTTTATTGATCTTTCCAAAGAAGTAGCTTTGAATATCATAGATTTTCTCTGTTGTTTTCCTGGGGTTTTTGTTGTTATTACTGTTGTGGTGGTTGATTTCCAGTCTTTATTATTTCATATTACCTGCTTTAGATTTAATTTGCTCTTCTAGCTTCTTAGGGATGGAAACCGGTCATTGATTTCAAACCTTTCTTGTTTTCTAGTAGAAGCATTTAACACTATAAATTTCCCTCCTAGCACTACTTAGCTATATCCCATAACTATATCTCATACATTTTTATATATCATTTTCAAAATATTTTGTAATTTGCTTTGTGATACTTATTTGACCTATGTGTTACATATAAATTTGTTTCTTACTTTCAACATATTTCTGGATTTTTCTGATTTCTGATTAAAAATTATATCGTGGTCACAGAGCACATATTATATGATTTCAGTCCTTTGAGATTTGTTGAGACTTGTGATAGTCTTCTTTAGTGAATGTTCTATGTGTATCTGAAAAAAATACATGTTCTACTGTCCTTGGGTGTAGTATGCTATTAATGTCAGTTAAGTCAAGTTGGTTGATAGTGTTGTTCAATCTTAAATATCCTTACTGATTTTCTTTCTACTTATTATATTGATTTCTGAGAGGAGTGTTGAAATATTCACCTGTAAGTATGGATTTGTCTATTTCCCCTTTCAGTTCTGTTCATTTTTACTTCATGTATTTTGAACGTCTATAATTAGGTATATACACGTTTAGGATTGTTATGTCTTCTTGGTGAATTGGGCCCTTTATAATTTAAAATGTCTCTTTTATCTCTGGTAATATTTCTTGTCTTGAAGTCTACATTGTGTAATATTAATATCTTCACTCCAGCTTTCTTATGACTAGTGTTTGCATGGTATATCTTTTTCCATCTTTTAATTTTTAACCTATCTTTGTCCTTTTTTAAAAATGAGTTTCTTTTAGACAGCAGATAGGTCTTGTGTTTTGTTTTGTTTTGTTTTTAAATCCAGTCTTACCATCTTTGCTTTTTAATTGAAGTGTTTAGCTCGTTTACACTTATGTCATTTTCAAAATGGTTGGATTAAGTCTGTCATTTGCCTCTTTTCCTGGTTATTACTTTTTTACTATTTTATTTCTTCTGTTGGATTATTAGCTTTAAATCTTTATTTTTATTGTTGCTCTAGAGTTTAAAATATGTATCGTTAACTAATACTATCTGCCTTAAAATAACGTGGCACTTCATTGATTGTGTAAAAACTTTATAAAGTACACTTTTATTTTCCTCTTATATCTTTAAGCTATTGTTATCATACCTTTTACTCCTCCATATGTTATTAACCCCACAATTCATTGTTACCATTTTTGCTTTTAGTGAAATTTTAAAAATCTGAAAAAAGAAAAGTCTTTTACATTTACATTTATATTTATATTTGCCAATTCCAATGCCCTTCATTCTTTTGTTTAAATCTGAGGTCTCATTTGTATTAATTTTCTTTAGCCTGAAAGGCTTCAGCATTTCTTGAAGAAAGGATCTGATGACAATGAATTCTGTCCTCTTTTGTTTGTTGAAAAATCTCTATTTCTCCTTCATTTTTGAAGGCTATTTTTGCTGACTGTCTAATTTTAGATGGCCAGTTTCTATCTTTCTGTACTTGAAGATGCTGTTGTGTTGTCATCTTGTATTATTTCTCATAGGAAGTCAGATGTCATTCTTAGCTTTGTTCACCTGTGTGTAATTTGCCTTTTTTCTCTGACTGCTTTATAAGATTTTCTCTCACTGGTTTTCAGCAATTTGATTATGACACTGTGTCCTGGGATCCTTTTCTTGGGATTCTTAGATCTCTGGGCTTAGAAATTTCAACAAATTAGGGAAAGTTTTAGCCATTATTTCTTATTTTTTCTTCCTCGCCCCACATACTTTTTCGGTCTGAAATTGCACATAAGTTAGACTACATATTGTCCTACAGGTCACTGGGGCGTGTCTGTTGTGCTCTTCACCTTAGCCAATGAATTTTTCTTTTCGTCTCTAGAAGTTATGTTTGATTTTTTTCATCTTTTATTTCTTATTTTGTTGATGCTTTTCTTTAAGTTCTTGAACACATTTATAGTAACTGTTTTAAAATCCTTACCTGCTAGTTCTATCATTTTGGTCATTTCTGAGTCTGTTTCTGTTAACTGATACTTTTTCTCCTAGTTATGGGTCACATTTTCCTGCCTCTTTGCATGTATAGTAATTTTTTTTTTTTTGGATGCTGTATTTTGTGAATGTTACATCACTTGGTATCTTGATTTTGTTGTCTTTCTTAAAAGAGGGTTAAGTTTTATTTTGGCAAGCAGTTAAATCACTTGTGGGTCAGATGATTCTTTCTGGGTTAGTTTTTAATCTCTTAGGGTGGATCTCGCACAGCGGTCCCCAGCCTTTTTCGGCACCGGGGACTGGTTTCGTGGAAGACGATTTTTCCATGGATGGGGGTGGGGAGGAGGGATGGTTTAGGCGTGATGCAAGTGATGGGGAGCGATGGGGAGCAGCAGATGAAGCTTCCCTCGCTCTCTCACCCGCCGCTCACCTCCTGCTGTGTGGCCTGTTTACTAACATGCCATGGACCTGTACCGGTCTGTGGCCTGGGGGTTGGGGACCCCTGATCTAGAGTTGCCTTTATTCTAGGCTTCCGAGTTTAGCCCTCTACTAAGGGTCTCTGCTGCATGCTTGGAGTATTCATTGAAGTTTCTCCACTCTGGCTGATTGAAACCCATATGTCTCCCATCTGGGTATCAATTCTGGGTATTGTTCAGTTTTAAGCTCCCTAATTGTTGGGTTTTCTCTAATAGTTTGTCTTTGCCTGGCCTTATAGAATTTCACATTCAGCGGAAGACTCAAGGAGACCCAGTCATTTAGCCCACTGTGCTCTGCTTGCATTCTTTCTCCCATTGCCACAGTCTGGAGAGTGCCTCCAAGCAGAAAGCTAGAGCCTTCATAGGACTCACTTCTTTGGTTCCCTTCCATCAGATATCACAGTGCTAACTGTTGTTCAATGACAGAAACAATTGTTTCATATATTTTGCCCAATTTTCTAGTTGTTTTTAATAGGAGGGCAGGTATGGTACTAATTGCTTAATTATGGCCTGAAGCAGAAGTTGAGAGATACCGTTTTTTATCTTCAATTTATAGATAAGGAACTCAGGGCCCAGACATATTTAAGGAATTCTTCCTGCTGCGCTCCTTTAACCAGATGGACAGTCTTTATGTTTGCCTCTCTAAAGCCATATAACTCACCAGCAGCCACGTTGAGCCCTGTCTGCTCTAGACCTGGGGTTTGGCCAACTTTTTCTGTAAAGGTCAAATAGTCAATATTTTAGGCTTTCTGGGTCACATAAGATCTATGTCACATATTCTTCTTTGTTTTCTTTTACAACCTTTTAAAAATGTAGAAGGTTAAAAAAAGAGCTAATGGGTCATGCAAAACCAGGCCATGACAGGATTTGACCCGTGGTTCAGTTTACTGTCCCCACTCTAGACAGTCCCTTAATACCTTGGACTTTCCTAGTTCCCCTTACCTATGAAATCTCATATATTCTCTATCCCATTCCCTAGGGAATAACAACAAGATTTATTCAGCTTTTGGTTTGGGGCAAGCATATTCATCATTATTTCAATTTTCAAATGAAGAAACTATGGCATAGAGAGGGTAAGTTCTGGGCACACAGATAAGTAGCAGAATAGAGACTTACTTAGACTTAAATCTGTCTGATTTTAAACACTTCCCTCCCAACTCCCATCTATAACATTTGAAGCTATGTGCTGTACTGCCTCTAGGACTGACAAAATAGCTAATTTAGCTTTGAAAAAATGTATGCTATTAGTCGTTAATAATGGCATAAGGTTTTTCTCATTTATGAGAATTACAGAATCATGGCCCTTCATGGTTGGAAGAAACATTAACGATATCAAGACCAGACTCTTGCCGAACTTAGAATCCCTTCAACAGCATCCTTGTCAGTCATGCTACTTTCATTTAAATGCCTTATTGCCTCTGTGAGCAGCCATGAGTTTTTGTCTTACCGTCTGGAATAACCCAGAACAAGCCTGTTCTCCACATGAAAGTTTCTTCATATGCCCTTCCTTTCAGTATTAACCAGATTTTTTTCAGTCTATCCATGGTCTTACAAATACGATGTTCACACAATAGAAAGGAATGGGCTACTGATATGCACAGCAACATGGCAGAATCTCAAAAACATGCAGAGATGAGAGAAGCAAATAAGGTCCATACAATATGATTCCATTTATATGAAGCTCTAAAAAAGACAAATCTTTAGTGACAGAAGGGAAATCATTGGCTCCTTTGGGCTAGATGTGGGGTGAGGGGGATTGACTGGGATGAAGCACAAGGAAATTTGGGGGATGATGGAAGAGTTCTGTATCTGTATCTTGATGGTGGTGGTGGCACATGGGTGTATAAACTCGTCAGATTTCATCAAAATGTATACTTAAGAGGGTACATTTCAGTGTGGACATATCTCAATAAAGTTGATTAAAAAAAACAGAGTTCTCAGAAGTGAGCATGGTGCTCTAGCTGTTGTTTCACCAGTACCGAATGTGATAGAACTATTACTTCTCTCCATCTGGATACTTTGCATCCTGTTAATAATTTACCCATTCTAAGGAACTCCTTCATATTGTTGGCGTACATTAAGATCATACTTCACTAAAACCTTTCATATGTGTTATTATCAACTCAGATATAACTCTTCGTGCCTACTTTTATAATTGATTCTTAAAATGCTTTCTCTGTACACTCTCAGAGCACTCTGTTCATAAACAGCACTGTGATCATAGCATTTACCTCATTCTGTTGTGCTTTTTCTATTTCAGTGTCTGCCTCTCTGACTAGACAGTGAGCTCCCCCTGCAGAGCCATAGTCCCTTTTGTATCTCTGGGTCCTAGTATAATAACTGGGTGTAACAGGCACTCAGTAAATGTTGTTTGTTTGAATACTAATGAATGAAGGAAAACACTCACTCTTCAGAACCCATCTCTCAGATATATCTCCTCCAACAAGTATTTTCTGATTTTCTACTCCTCAAAGCTAGGTTAGATGTTTCTCCTGGCTGCATCACTAACCCTGTGCTTATCCATCACAATATATATTATTGTGTTTTTCATATTTCAAGGATATTCGCTGTACTATTATTTATAGTAGTAGAAAATGGGAAATAACTTACCTGTCCAACAACAGGGAAATGGTTAATTATGATTCATTATCAGTGGAATCTATACTGTCATTAAAATAATATTTTTAAAGACTTCTTAAAAACAAGGGAAAATGTTTCTGATCAAATGGTAAGAGAAGAGAAGATGCAAAAGGCTATATAGATTTTTAGGTTTAAGAAATGTAAAATTATGTGTGTACACACATGGAAAAAAAGACTAGTAGGTTATAGGTGGTAGGAGTGTTTATCATTTCATAAGGGAATTATCAGATATTTTATTTTTTCTTCATCTTTTTTTTTTAACTTTTCAGAAAATATGTTACTATAACCAGGATAAAAAGCTATTAAGAATATAATTTAGAGGAGAGGGAGACATGACAGCTAAGTGTAATGAGGGACAGAAAAAGGACATTAGTGCAGAAACTGGGGAAATCAGATTAAAGTCTGTAGTTACTGTATTGTAGCAGTGTGAATTTCCTAGTTGTGTATCATGGTTATATAAAGTGTTAACATTAGGGAAAGCTGTGTGAAAGTGATATGAGAACTCTACACTATCTTTGCAACTCTTCTGCAAGTCTAAAATTATATCAAAAAGTAAAAAAATACAATCGCGTGTTAATAGGATTATAAACTCCTTGAGGACAGAGAATGGGTCTTGTTCACCATGCCATACCTTGGGCTGTATCAGGCATAAGTAGAAGCTTATTAAATATTGGGTTGGCCAAGAAGTTTGTTCAGTTTTTTCCATAAGATGGCTCTAGTAGTGCTTAGTTGTCTTTTAACTTCATTCAAAACATTTTGTTAGATTGTATTGTGACAGCTGTCATATCAGGGTACATTAAAAAAAATCAAAATTGGTGAATTTTTGTGGAGCCATTTTAATATTGACGATGGAAGAAAAAAGCAACATTTTCGGCATATTATGTTTTATTATTTCAAGAAAGGTAAAAATGTGACTGAAACACAAAAAAAGGATTTGTGCAGTGTATGGAGAAGGTGCTGTGACTGATCGAATGTGTCAAACGTGGTTTGCGAAGTTTCTTGCTGGAGGTTTCTCACTGGACGATGCTCCACGGTCGGGTAGACCAGTTGAAGTTGATAGCAATCAGATTGAGACATTAATTGAGGATAGTCAACATTATACCATGGGGGGAGATAGCTGACATACTCAAAATATCCAAATCAAGCGTTAAAAATCATTTTGCACCAGCTTGGTTATGTTAATCGCTTGGATGTTTGGGTTCCACATAAGTTGAGCGAAAAAAACCTTGACCGTATTTCCACATGCAATTCTCTACTTAAACGTAACAGAAACGTTCTGTTTTTGAAGCAAACTGTGATGGGCGATGAAAAGTGGATACTGTACAATAATGTGGAACGGAAGAGATCGTGGGGCAAGCAAAATGAACCACCACCAAGCACACCAAAGGCCGGTCTTCATCCAAAGAAGGTGATGATGTGTATGTGGTGGGACTGGAAGGAAGTCCTCTATAATGAGCTCCTTCTGGAAAGCTAAACGATTAATTCCAACAAGTATTGCTCCCAATTAGACCAACTGAAAGCAGCACTCGATGAAAAGCGTCCGGAATTAGTCAACAGAAAACGCGTAATCTTCCATCAGGATAACACAAATCTCATATTTCTTTGATGACCAGGCAAAAACTGTTACAGCTTGGCTGGGAAGTTCTGATTCATCCACTGTATTCACCAGACTTTGTGCCTTCAGATTTCCATTTATTTCAGTCTTTACAAAATTCTCTTAATGGAAAAAATTTCAATTCCCTGGAAGACTGTAAAAGGCACCTGGAACAGTTCTTTGCTCAAAAAGATAAAAAGTTTTGGGAAGATGGAATTAATGTAGTTTCTTGAAAAATGGCAGAAGGTAGTGGAACAAAACGGTGAATATGTTGTTCAGTAAAGTTCTTGGGAAAATGAAAAATGTGTCTTTTATTTTTACTTAAAAACTGAAGGAACTTTTTGGCCAACCCACTATTTACTAAATGAACGGATTGAGGTGACATTGTATATTTTATCAGTTTCTGCTGCTCCGGTTATTTTGACTCAAGTTTCAACCTCTTACGGTGACATTGCATTTCTAAGTTGTCATCACCCATTCATGCAATAAATTTTTCTTGAGTATTTATGACGGATAGTATTATATATAATATACTAAGCCACACAAGCACTCCGAGATAGTCCCCTGGCACTTGTGAGGTAATGAGGAGGTCAGATCTATACAGATATTTATAACAAAGGGTGGCTGTGATAAGCACTATGTGAGGAGTGCCAAACAAAATATCACGAAGGTGGAGAGAGCCTAGGGAGCCTATCCATTTGGGAGATTACTTACTGAAGAAATGCGTATTCGAGGAAGTGAAATTTTGAGTTTGCGGTGGTGACGTTCTACCACCACATATCAAGAAGAGAGGTGATATATACAATGGAATATTACTCAGCCATAAAAAGAAACGAAATTGAGCTATCTGTAATGAGGTGGTTAGACCTAGAGTCTGTCATACAGAGTGAAGTAAGTCAGAAAGAGAAAGACAAATACCGTATGCTAACACATATATATGGAATTTAAGAAAAAAAAATGTCATGAAGAACCTAGGGGTAAGACAGGAATAAAGACACAGACCTACTGGAGAACGGACTTGAGGATATGGGGAGGGGGAAGGGTGAGCTGTGACAGGGCGAGAGAGAGGCATGGACATATATACACTAACAAACATAAGGTAGATAGCTAGTGGGAAGCAGCTGCATGGCACAGGGATATCGGCTGGTGCTTTGTGACCGCCTGGAGGGGTGGGATAGGGAGGGTGGGAGGGACGGAGACGCAAGAGGGAAGAGATATGGGAACATATGTATATGTATAACTGATTCACTTTGTTATAAAGCAGAAACTAACACACCATTGTAAAGCAATTATACCCCAATAAAGATGTTAAAAAAAAAAAAAAAAGAGAGGTGAATACCTTTATCTTCAGAATGTGGTCTTTGATTGAGATATTTGGGAAGAGGAAGGAAGCTCTTTCCTTGACTTGAGTCATACTGGGAGAACCAGCCCTTCCCTTTCTACTTGTTCCTGAAGGCCAAGGGTCAGGAGAGGAAAGGAGTGGAAAGGAGAGGTGGAAGAAACCAAGAGGAGTGGAGTAGCTTTCTCCCCAGGACTCCCATTACATCCTTGATGTATATTTAGAAGCATGAAGAGTTGTGGACTCCTGGTTTTTATATATGAATCTATATTGTGTAGTTCTAGTGGTTATTATAACAAAGATTGGTGGGATATTTTGTAGCATTCCTATAGATTTATATGTGTGAAACACCATATATGGTGTACTCATTCACCATTCCCCAAGTATTCACTGGGTGGTTTACACAGGAAGGTGATCCCATTCAGTTCCCACTGCAGGCTCCCTGTGGGAGAGGAGTCTAGGATTATCATCATTGTCAGTCTCCAGGTGATTGGATTGCATTTCAGAGAAGTTAAATAACTAAGTGAATAGTTCGGTACCACACAGCTACTGTGTGGCAATTTCTAGAACCCATGTCTTCCTCCTCCAAATTAAATGCTCTTCCCAGTCTACCTACTAGTTACTCAGACATTTTGCTGAACATACATAGTTTTTGAGAGTTAAGTGAAATACTAAACAGTTTCAGTTGCTGATCTTATTGAACCCAGTCAAGAGGTTAGGTCAAGGAAATAAATTCCTTTCCAACAGGAGGCTAAGCCACTCCTTTTATACCACTTATATGCTAGAGACTTTCTATTCCAGTCTGTTAAGAAAGTAAGTCTCCTAACCTTTATCCTGCATACCTTTTTTTAGAATAACCATTAGATATTTTCAGTTTTGAAAATACTGTGATTCAGTATCTGGCATTTGCCGGGCTGCAAGAGGTCTTCATTGCTTTTACTTTGTATGATGGGAATTGAACATAAATAGCTAAAAAAAAGGAATATTTTTATTACACAAATAATAAATATTTATTGTAGACAAATTCAGAAAATACACATTGCCTGTTATCACTGTAATCCCACTACCCTGAGATAACCACTGTTTACATTTTGGTGATGAGTTTCATATATACTTTTTTCACAAAGTGAGTAATACAATATGTGTTGCATTGGGATCTGCTCTGTCCATTCAATATGTATTGTGAACATCTTTCCATGTCAATAAATAGACTTCATTTTTAATGGCTATATTCTATTATATGGATATGTAATAATTTCCCATACTGATTCTAGCTTATTCCCAATTTATAATTATTATCGACACCATTGTAATGTGTTTGTACATCTGGCTTTGCATAGTTAATTAGCTACATTTCTGTAAGGAGAATTGCTGGGTCACAAGGTATATGTGGCTTTTTTTAATGCTTTAAAAAGACACTTTGTCAGGCTAAAGGTAAAGTTTAGATATACAGTCGACCTTTGAATGGCATGGTCCACTTATACATGGATATTTTTCAGTAGTAAATACTGCAGTACTACCTGATCTGCAGGTGGATGAATCCGTGGACATGGAGGGTCCACTATAAATTATTTGCAGATTAACCCCCTGCATTGTTCAAGGGTCAGGTGTAGTAAGTGGAAACTTCTCTCATGAAGTGTCCATACTACTTTACTACTTGAAGACTTTTCATTAAAGGACTTTTCCAGTCTCTTAATGAAGTTATTTATGATTAATCACTGATTAACTGCTATTGGAAATCAGTGTGTTCCTTTTAAATGAAAACTTTTATCAAAGGAAGATCTCTCTTTTAAGCCTCTCCCTCAGCCTAGAAGCTCTGGTATGTTTCTAGGGAGTTTTTGCAAAGCTCCCCAGGTGGTTCTGACTGCTTTGGACCAGTGCTTTGGGTCTTTTGCAACAGAGTGAACTTGATAACCTTCATTGGGGTAAGCAAGCCACATTAGTCTGCCACCAGAACAAAGTTCCTTTGAAGTTTCCTGTTTTAATTGAGAAATGTGTATAGAATTTATATTCTATTCCATAAAATATTATTTTGTTTTAAAAAGAATTTTATGGTTTTATTATTTATATTTAATCCCAAATCTAAATGAATTTTATTTTCTTATATATGAAGGAAGGGGTTTACATGATTTTTTTTCCCAAATGGATAACCAGTTGTCTCCATGGCATTTATTAAATGATTTATCCTTTCTCCACTGATCTGGAATGCCATCTTTATCATACACCACATTCCAATATACATGTACATAGGTCTGTTTCTTTGTTCTATTTGGGAATATATTCCTCTGTGAGGACCATGCTGTTTTAGTAACTATGGCTTCGAAGCATTTTTGTTAGCCAGTTATTTAATCCTGTAATAATAAACAATGACATTGAAGATCACATCTGTACCCCAGCTACCAGCCTCATCTCTTGCCACTTACCTGTAATATACTCCTTCCATCTCTGGCTGTATACTTCCCCAAGTGTTCCTTACTTTATCAGATGGCCATGCCTTTGTGCAAGTCATTCCCTTTGCCTGCCCTCTTCTCCTAACGTGGTTAATTTGTCCTTCAAGATCCATCGTAGGTTCATCTCCTGTAATTCATTGCACTCAGTTTAAAATAATAAAACAGAAGAATCCTTCAAAGTGTCCTGGCTATTCAGTGCTCCTTTAAGTGCCTGCATGCTTTTTCTTACATACTGCTTCCTCACACTGCATTACCTGGCAATTTCCTGCTTAAACTTTCAGGCTCTGCTCAGGTGTCACCTCTGGAGGAGCCTTTTTGCTCTATCATCAGAGTTCCCTGCTTTCTTCCATCTTGCCTTGTGCATGCCTCTATTTTAAGATTTTTCATAGTGCTCTGTACGATAGTATATATCTGGAAGTAGTGCTGTTTAGTAGCTTGGTTTTATTTTTTTATTTATTTTTAAAATTTATTTGTTCATTTATTGGCTACATTGGGTCTTCATTGCTGCACGTGGGCTTTCTCTAGTTGTGGCAAGCAGGGGCTACTCTTGGTTGCGGTGCCGGGGCTTCTCTTTGCAGTGGCTTCTCGCGGAGCACAGGCTCTAGGCACGCAGGCATCTGTAGTTGTGGCATGCGGGATTAGTAGTTGTGGTTCACAGGCTCTAGAGCGCAGGCTCAGTAGTTGTGGTGCATGGGCTTAGTTGCTCCGCGGCATGTGAGATCTTCCCGGACCAGGGCGCAAACCCGTGTCCCCAGCATTGGCAGGCGGATTCTTAACTACTGTGCCACCAGGGAAGTCCCAGTAGCTTGGTTTTAGAATTAAATAGCCTAAGTTCTAAACCTTACTTTACCACTTT
Organism: Phocoena sinus; assembly: GCF_008692025.1. Taxonomy (NCBI): domain Eukaryota; kingdom Metazoa; phylum Chordata; class Mammalia; order Artiodactyla; family Phocoenidae; genus Phocoena; species Phocoena sinus. Next base: position 8,659,438 of record NC_045772.1, on the reverse strand, counting down.
CCAGTTTTGAAACCTGCTATCAGTTATTTAACCTTCATAAGCCTCGGTTTCCTTAGGTGTAATTTGGGGATAATAATAGTCCCTTCCTTATAGGGTTGTTTTAGGACTAGATGAGAGAATACTTCTGAAATGCTTACCCAGTATTCAGAACATAGGTGGCCCTGAATAAATACTACTTATTATTATATCTGTCTCCACTACACTTTGTTTAAGACTGTCTCTTATTTACCTCTGAAACCCAATATTTAGCCCAGAACCTGGCAGGGAGTAGACTGATGAATAAATTACCAGCTCAAAACTCTCCCCTCCTGTTTCACTCTTCTCAGTGGCACTGTCGTTGCCTTTAGAGTCATCTTTAACTTTCGTTCTCATTTAAAACAAGAAATTCGTTGTGTATTTATCATGATCCAGGCACTGTGTAAGGCCCTGGGTGAAAAAGAGAAAAAGATACCGTCTCTATCCATCGGAGCTTACAGTATAATAGGGGAAGTAGTTTAAAAATAAAACAGAAATACTAGAGTCTGTAGGCTCATTTTACCATTTGCTCTACCTTTGTTTATGGTTGTAAATTTTCAAAATAAGTTTTAAAGTAAATACATGAATATGTGTAATTATTAAATGTTATGTGCTATGAAGAATAAAGTGGTCTGGGGAGTTTATATTTAAGCTGAGACTGGAGATTGAGAAGGAGCCAGCTAGAGGAGAGGGTGTTTGACCAGGGAGTAGCATGTACCGTGTTATAGGAGAGCAAGTCTTAGCATAGTCAAGAAATTGAAAGGTCAGTGCGTATTAGAGCAGGGACGAATGGAGAGAGCTGATGATAGTGAGCAGATAAGCAGAGTCCATATCACTTGGGATTTTGAAGACCAAGAGGAGGAGTTCAGATTTTATTCCTGTTACAGTGTGATGCTGTTGAAGACTTGTAAGTATGGAATAAGCTGACCTAATTTACTGTTTTTTTAAATGTGTCTGTCAAAAAGATTGGAGGAAAACATAACCATACAAAATCTATGGGATGCAGCAAAAGCAGTTCTTAGAGGGAAGTTCATAGCGATACAGGCCTTTTTCAAAAATAAGAAAAATCTCAAATAAACAACCTAACCTACCACCTAAAAGAACTGGAAAAAGAAAAACAAAAAGATTGGAAGGAGACAAGGATGGGAGCAGAGATGCCAGTTGAAGCTATTGCAGTAGGCAAGAGATGATAATAGCAAGAGAGAAGGAGAAAAAGGAACATATTTGAGAAATAGTTTGGAATAGACTCAGTGGGACTTGTTGGTGGATTAGAAGTGGGAGAGGAGGGAGAGATAGGAATAAAGATTTATGGCTTGAGAGCTGTATATTGTGTTATTTATTGAAATTTAATAAAACAAATGTTTTAGGAGGAAAGTAAACAGTCAAAATTGATTATATTAAGTTTGAGATGCTTTAAGGAGTCCAAGTGGAAGTGTCAAGTAAGTAATTGAATATGGGAGAACTAAAGTTCCAAAGGAAGTTCCATGCTGCAGATATAAATTTGAAAGGTTTTACTTTAAGGATAATAATTAAAGCCGTGGGAATGGATGCTGCCATTTAAGGAGAGAATAAAGGAAAGGGGGCTTGGTATTAAATTCTGAATTACTTAACATTTAGAGAATAGGTCAGAGAAGGATGAAGATGAGAAGTAAGAGTCGTAAAATACAAAGAAGGAAAACCAGGGACGTGAGATGCCACAGAAGCCCTGTATCCCTAGCCAATGCCTAGAACAGTGCCTGACCAGGGCTAGTGTTCGGTAATCATTGGTTGAATGAAATCAAGAGATTATTTCGAGAAGGAGGGAAAGATTAACAGAATTTAGTGCTGCTGAGAGACCTAGTAGGATGAGGGCATAAACTATTCGTTGGATTGGTGGGATTGATATTGCTTGTGTTGGAGGCAGAAGTCATATTGGAATGGATTGAACAGAACATGAATTGGAGGTGAGAAAGTGCAGATAGTATTTATTTACTTAACCACTTTAACAAAATTTGGCTGTGAAAAGAGTAGAGAAATGGAGTTGTACCTGAAGGGGAGTATGGGATCAAAGAAGAATTTTTGTTTGTTTCTTAAGAGGGGACATACTAGAGCTTAAATCTATTATATAGATGGGAATGATCCAGGAAAGAGTGAGTGACAGTTGGAGGGAAAAGAGGAGATAATTATGAGATTGGAGTTTATGAGTAGGGAAGAAGGGAGGTGATCAGGAGTGTAAGCAGAGGGATTGTTCTTCAATAGGAGGAGGAGGGTCATGTCTGTTGAAACGGAGGAAAGAAGGGAAAACGCACACAGATTCACATAGGTTTATACAAGTGGTCATGAGAAGATGACAAATTTCTAGTTTTAGGCTTGTTTAGGTTCTCAATGGAGAATCAAGGACATTAGCTGAAAGAGATGGGAAGGCTGTAAAGGAGGGAAAAATGGGTAAGAAAGAGCTATGTTGGAGAGGGGAGGAATTAGAAATCGAGTTTACTAGTGAAATCTAGTAGGATTGCCAGCTAAGATTGAGTGCCCATTTAGTGACTTTGAATTTATAGTGAAAGTAGTCTTCCTAGTTAAATGTTTTTTCATCAATATTCTTGGTATGGAGAAGGCAGTTTCTTGAGTTCTGGAATTATGGAGTTTGAAAAAAAGAGACCTTGGAAGAGGATTGAGGGTTCTTGCAAGGGAGTGATTATAATTTTTAACTATGAAATCTAAGCTAGATAAAGAGAAAAAGTTGGGAGAGGGAAGATGGGGTCAAAGGAATTGAAGGTCTTATGGCAATTGAAGAGTCATTTTCATGGGGCACTTGAGCAAGTGAACTAGAAGGATCAAATAGTGGATTGAGTTTGGTGTGACAGTGGGAGGATGTGGCTGAGGCAGAGGGAGGGAGAAGGTCCTTGGAGCTGAGCAGTTTACAGAACTGGGAGGCAAGGTGTTTGCCTGAGTTACCCATTTGGATGCTGAGGTTATGTTGAATGTGATGACTAAGTGTGCTGGAGAGTTTAACACTGAGACAGATGTGCTAAAATATCAGAGAGTGATAAGTGTTCTGCAAATAATTAAAATTGGACTCTGGGATAGACAGCTTCTTCAGACTGGGTGGCCAGGGAAGGCCTCTCTGAGCAGGTGACATCTATGGTCAAATCTGACTGATCGGCTGATGAGTGGAGAGAATACTTCTGGCAGAGGAGGGAACAACTAGTACAAAGGCTCTCTAAACTGGATACAGACCCCTCACTTCTGAGGAACAGAAGGGAAGCCAGTAAAGCTGGAGCTTATTCCACCAAAAAAGGGTGAAATGAGATGAAATGAGGTTGGAATGTGGTAGGAGGGTGAAGGGTTTTGAAACTCAAACAGCCTGGAGCTTATGTGTGGTAATGTGGTAGCCAGCCTCCAAGATGGCCCTGAGGATCCTCTTGAGTTCATGCTTTTGTGTAACCCTCTCTCACACTGAATAGGGCTAGCCTGTGTAACCAATGAGATATTGAAGCAGTGATGGTATGTGATTTCCAGTGCTAGGTTGTAAGAGACATTGCAGTTTCTGCTTTGCTCTCTTAGACCACTCATCTGAGGGAAGGCAGCCTGCCATATTGGAAGGACATGTAAATAGCCTGTAGGAAGGTTCACATGGAGAGGAACTGAGGCCTCAAGCTAACAGACACCATGTGAGGGAGCCATTGTGTAAGGGGCTCCTCCAGCCCCAGATAGACCTTCAGGTGACTGCAGCCTCTCATGTGTATTTCATTTGTGAATATTCTGGTGTATATGTCTAAAAGCTAAGGACTCATTAAAAAAAAAAAAACCAAGCATAAGCATAATGCAGTTATCACATCTAAAAAATTAATAATTCCTTAATATCACATCAAAAAATCAGTATTCAGTTTTCCCCTGATTTTGTAAATTTGATTTGTTTGCATCAGGATCCAAACAAGGACCAAAGTACCAAAGTACCATTTGGTTAATGTTTCCTAAGTCTTTTCTTATCTGTAGGGTTCCCTCTCTTCTTCCCCACAATTTTTCTAAAAATTAACTCAATCATGTGTCCAGTAGTTTCTCACCTTCTGGATTTTGCTAATTGCATCCCCATGGTGTGTTTAACATGTTCCTCTAGTATTTCATGTAAACTGGTAGTTATATCTAGAGGCTTGTTCTAGTTCAGGTTCTTTTTGTTTGGCAAGAATACTTTATAGGAGGTGGTGTTTACTTCCATTAGGAGGCATAATAAGCAGTTGTTGTCTCATCTTACTGTGATGTTAACAGGTATTAAAGATCGGTGCCTTGCTATGTTATTCTGTGTTGCAAAATGGTGATATTCTAACTCTGTCATTTATCTTCATTAATTAGCTGGAGGAACTTTCCCATACCACCTCTGTGGTTAATCTGAGGTACACTTCATTCAGGAAAGGCAGGAAAAATGCTTGATTTCTTTCCCTTTACTTACCAGTTTTCAGAATAACAAGTTGGTTCCCTAGCATCATCCAAAGGAGACCAATGAGTTTGTTTAAAAATAGTATCATGAACTCATGGATTTTTAACATATTTGATATATGTGAAACCATTGCAGTGATTATTTTTATTGATGCTTCAGGTTGTCCCATTTTTAACTGGTGGGAGGAGGCTCTTCAAGTTGACTTCTGGAGGCTTTTTATAGATAACATCCTTGCTTTTTGATATGTAAGATGTCTGGGGCTTATCTTGTACGTTTTCTGTCCCAGTTCTGAATCAGATGTTTCTTTGAGGAGCTCTGGTTCCTTTCAGTGGTAAAGGCTGTATGTGAATTTTGGGTGCTTGATCATGTATATCACACTTTTTAATAGATGCTAATCAGAATGTATAAGGAGTTCAAAAAAGGTCTTCTTTCACTTTGAGTTCAAATGGATAGAAATGCTATTTTTCTTAATCTAAGAAATATGGAATGTTTTTGTTTGTTTGCAGGAAAATAGGAAAATGAAGGCTTTAGATAGAAAAAAATAAAGTTTTAACTTCTCTTTTAAATTGTGTGTCCTTCTTCTGCCATACTTTATTCATTATGTCCAGTGAAGAGAAATGCTAACAAGCTTTTCATATTTCTGGCTACATAAAATGAGGTAGTGTTTAAAGATTATCATTATAGCTTTTGGTTTATGTATTTCTTAAGTCTCTTTTTATCTCTAGATTCCCCCTTCCACAGACACATTTCTCCCACAGACACATGTCTTCTTGGCATTTTTAGGAGGGTATAGTATTTTATTTTGAAATTTTTTGCTTTATCATAATACTCTTGGCTTATGCTACACCACTAGTGAAAAAAGCAGTTTTTGTGACAGGCATAAGGAAGCCTTGTTTCTGGATATTTTGATCATTAAAACTCATTATATATAGAGAGGGAAATGAATTTTACAATTTGAATGATTATATATTTAAATTATAAATCAAGTTAGAGGAGAATGAAATACTGCCCGCCTTATGAGAAGACTCTGGAATACAGATTTTTTCCCCATATTTAACAATTTGATCCTTCCCTTTTCCCCAGTATTCAGGATCTAGTTCATCAGTTTTATATATGATGCATTAAACTTTGCATTCACTCATTCAACAAATACTCATTGAGTACCTACTCTACACCAGACATGGTACTAGGAACTGGGAATGAAGAAATAAGCAAAGCAGGGAATTCCCTGGCAGTCCAGTGGTTAGGACTTGGTGCTTTCACTGCGGTGGCCTGAGTTCAGTCCCTGGTTGGGGAACTAAGATCCCACAAGCTCCGTGGCACAGCCAAAAATAAAGAAGAAAGAAGTAAGCATAGCATTTGCTGACCATCACAGAACTTTTTATCTTGTGGGAGAAAGACGGTCAAGCAGTCACATTACTACATATGTAGTAGTATGTAGTAATACCAAACCCTGATAATTGCCTTTTAGGAAAATATAGGGAGCTGTAAGAGTGATACACAGGGGGCTGGCTCTGTCTCGGTCTGGGAGGTTAGGGAAGGCCTCTCTGAGAAAGTAACATTTAAGCAAAGACTGGCTGGAAAAGTAGGAGTTGGCCAGATGGTCATTTGGAGCAAGAGCCTTCATGTAAAGGGATGCACATGTGGAGGTACTAAGGGAAGAAGGAGCTTGAACCCTTGGAGGAACTGAGGAAGGCTTGTTTGCTGGAGACAGAGAGGAAGGCAGGGTGGTAGGAGAGAAGCTGGAGATGTAGGCAGGCCTGGGTCTTGCAGGGTATTGTCGGCCTCATTCTCCCCTAGAGATCCAGAAGTCCAGCCACTTAACCATCGGTGACCCAGACTCTAAGGCCCAGGCAGGCCTCCACATAACACTTCCTGGGACCCATTGGTCCTTCTCCTGGGAGAGTATGGGGAACCTCTGAGTTCAGCTTCTCTCCCCCTACTTCTTGAGGGTCCTTTCTTTTTTCTTTCTTTTATTTTAATTGAAGTATAGTTGATTTACAATGTGTGCTAGTTTCTGGTGTACGGCAAAGTGATTCAGTTATATATATATATATATATATATATATATATATATATATATATAATATCTATCTATCTATATTGTCTTTCAGATTCTTTTCCATTATGGTTTATTACAAGAGACTAAGATATTGAATATAGTCCCTGTGCAATACAGTAGGACCTCATTGTTTATTTTATATATAGTAGTTTGTATCTGCTAATCCCAAACTCCTAATTTATCCCTCCCTCCTCCGTTTCCCCTTTAATAACCACAAGTTTGTTTTCTATGTCTGTGAGTCTATTTCTGTTTTGTAAATAAGTTTATTTGTATAATTTTTTAGATTCCACATGTGATATATGATATTTGTCTTTCTCTGACTTACTTCACGACGTATGACAATCTCTAGGTCCATCCATGCTGCTGCAAATGACATTATTTCATTCTTTCTTATGGCTGAGTAATATTCCAGTGTATATGCGTACCACATCTTCTTTATCCATTCATCTGTTGATGGACACTTAGGTTGCTTCCATGTCTTGGGTTTTGTAAATAACGCTGCTATGAACATTGGAATGCATGTATCTTTTCGAGGGTCCTTTCTTAATAAGGGAATAGTTTAAAAATTATTCCTGCCTACTTTGTACCTAAGAGTGAAAGAGATTTTATTATAAACAGAATTATTTTGGACTGATCTTCAGAAACCTTTCCTCCAACAATTGTACCTTTAAAATTTTTTCATGTCTCATCTGATCCTCACAGGAAGTGTATAAGGTAGATATTTATTATTTTCCTCATAATATATAAAAGGTACTGAAGCTCTGAAAAATTAGACAGTGCCCAAGGTCAACTTAACAAGTAGTACAAGGACTTCCCTGGTGGTCCAGTGGCTAAGACTCTGCACTTCCAGTGCAGGGGGCCTGGGTTCGATCCCTGGTCAGGGAACTAGATCCCACATGTTGTAACTAAGAGTTCACAAGCTGCAACTAAAAGATCTCACATGCCACGGCTAAAGATCCCACATGCCACAATGAAGATCCCGCATGTGGCAACGAAGATCCCGTGTGCCGCAACTAAGACCCGGGGCAGCCAAATAAATAAATAAATATTTTTTAAAAAAACAAGTAGTAGTATAACAAACAGTAACTGGATACTATGTCTTCTAACTACAAAACAAGTGGTCTTTGTGCTCTGTTCCTCCATTCGCTTTGAATGTGAGGGCTTCTAGCATATTTTGATGTTAATATTTGCATTTTATGTTTTTTGAAATTGAAGAATAAATCATAAAACCTTAGAGAGGAAGGAAGGGAAATAAGGTAGAGGGGACGGGGATAGGAGCAAGACTGCTTTGAGTATAGTGTATTTGTAGATTTGACTCCGTGCAATTACTTAAATATTATAAGGCAAAGTTAATTTTCTTTAAAAAAGCAATCCTTGAAAATTGAAAATAACAAGAAACAAAGGACCTAAAATTTAAAACTCAGTAATTTGAACATTATATCCTTAATGGTATATACCCTAAGGACAAAAAAAGAACTGCAAAAAACAACAGCAAAACAACAAAACCCTTCAAGTGTACCCATATATAATTGGCGATGGTATCAGTATTGTCATTCAGAGATTGTTGTGTGTGTATTGTCAGATAAAGTAAATGAGTACTTATGTGATATTTTATCATTTCCAGTGTTGTTGAGACTCCGATTCTCAACATAGGTGAAAGGAGATGCAGATATAAAATAAAAGAAGTTAATTAAAGCCATGTTAGGGCTTCCCTGGTGGCGCAGTGGTCGAGAGTCCGCCTGCCGATGCAGGGGACACGGGTTCGTGCCCTGGTCCGGGAAGATCCCACATGCCGCCGAGCTGCTGGGCCCGTGAGCCATGGCCGCTGAGCCTGCGCGTCCGGAGCCTGTTGCTCCACAACGGGAGAGGCCACAACAATGAGAGGCCCGCGTACCGCAAAAACAAAAACAAACAAACAAAAAACCATGTTAACTTGGTTTTTTAAAAAATAGACTTATTTTTCTAGAGCAGTTTTAGGTTCACAGTAAAATCGAGCACAAAGTACAGAGTTTCCATATACCTCCTTCCCCACACCCAACCCCTAGTTTCCCCTGCTATCAACATCCTGCACCAGAGTGGTACACTTGTTACCTTTGAAGAACCTGCAATGACACATCATTGTCACCCAAAATCTACAGTTTACATTAGGGTTCATTCTTGGTGCTGTATATTCTTTGGGTTTTAACAAATGCTTAATGACATGTGTCCACTATTACAGTATCATACAGAGTAGTTATCACTGCTCTAAAAATCCTCTGTGCTCCCCCTATTCATCCCTCCCTCCAACCAAGGACCCCTGGCAACCTCTGATCTTATTTCTACCTCCATAGTTTTCCTTTTCCAGAATGTCATGTAGTTGGAATCATACGGTATATAGCCTGTTCAGATTGGCTTCTTTCACTTAGTAATATGTATTTAAGTTTCCTCCATGTCTTTTCATGGCTTGATAGCTCATCTCTTTTTAGTGCTGAATAATCCATTTTCAGTTTATTTATCAATTCACTTACTGAGGCACATCTTGCTTGCTTCCAAGTGTTGGCAATTATGAATAAAGCTGCTGTAAACGTCAGTGTGCAGGTGTTTGTGTGGAAATAAGTTTTCAGTTCCTTTGGGTAAATGTCAAGGAGTGTGATTGCTGGATCATAAGACTGTAGTTTTGTAAGAAACCGCCAAGCCATCTTCCAGAGTGGCTGTACTATGTACTGCATTCCCACCAGCCATGGTGAGCATTCCTGTTGCTCCATATCCTTGTCAGCATTTGGTGTTGTCACTGTTTTAATTTTTGGCCATTCTAATCAATGTGCAGTGGTATCTCGTTGTTTAATTCATGATTCCCTAATGACATATAATGTTGAGCATCTTTTCATATGCTTATTTGCCATCTGTGGGTCTTCTTTGGTGATGTGTCTTGTTCAGGTCTTTTGACCATTTTTTAATTGGGTTGTTCATTTTCTTATTGTTTTAAGCATTCTTTGTATATTGTAGGTGACAGTCCTTTATCAGATATGTCTTTTGCAAATACGTCTTTCACATTCAGTGGCTTGTCTTCTCATTCTCTTGATTAACTTGATTTTGAATTGGAAGTTTTTGGAAGAACTCTTGATATATTTTTTTTTTTGATATATTTTATCTTAAAAAAAAAAACACAAAACTAAAAAACTACCTGTGACCTTATTCCACTGAAAAGCCCTGGAAGCAATGATCAACCCAGTAGCCTGTAACCCTAGTGCCCAAATTACAGTCTCAAAATACCAGTTCTCACAAAAGGAAGCAGGATTCCTTGGATAGCTTATCCAGTTCTGCAGTAGGAATTATACAAGATAAAGCTAAACCTAGAATTTCTTGTTACACCATATTACAAGGAGGTCATCAAAGACTACAAGGTCATATCAAAAGGGCCCAAGAACATACATGAAGAGACTCCCTTTGGCCAGTGATGAGACAATTTGAATACCAATAAAAACATTAACTGATACATTTATGAGTTCATGATGATACTTTATAAAAGCTTATTGGTTACCATTTGTTAATGCTGCATTAAGCATATATTTTTCTTTTCCTATACGAATTGATCTGGCTTCTGGATCTGAGTACCAGTTTATAAGAATTACAGAGGACAGAGCAACATGTTAAATACCAACATGGGGGTCTAATAAGAAAAATCCAGACTATAGGAAACCCTACAGGACAAATAGCCTGGTTTCTTCCACAAATAAGTTGCAAAGGAAAAACACATCAAAGCAAACAAACTAACAAAACCTTGTATATTTATGAGACAACTGGAAATTTGAATAGCCACTGGTTACTTGCTGGTATTGGAATTATTAATATTTTTAAGTGTAATAGTGGCAGTGTGAATTTTTAAAGAGGTTTTTTTTTTTAGGTATTAGGGATGAATACTGATGTGTTTATCCATGAAATAGGTTTGGTTTGAAACTAATGCAGAGGCAGGGAGACAGATGTGGGTTGGATACAGATGAAACAGTGTTGGCCAGGAGTTAACAATTATTTAGGCTGATGATGAGCACATGAAGGTTCATTATATTATTCTGCCTACTTTTGTGCTTAAATTTTTCCATAATAAGTTTTTTGGAAATCTCCCCTAAGGATTCATAACCATGAACTGGCCCATGTGTGGATGTGGGATTTGAATTCATACTGTCTGTGTAGCATGAGAAACTCAGGCTAATTTACTTTAAATTGTTCTTGGGTTAGTAGTTCCTCCAGGAACCTGACAGAGCAACACAAATATTCTCAGGAGAAAAAATACCCTACTTAGGACTCAAACAAGTCCCACAAATAAAATTCCACAGAATAGAAGCCCACGATGAAAAAATCACAAAGCACTTAGGAAACAAGCCACAATGAGTGAGTCAGCAGAAATAAAATCACCTGATTTGAAAAGACTATATATTGTCATGATTGGAAACTGAACATAAAGTAAAAATATTTGATATCTTTAAAGCAATAAAAACAGAGGTTAAAAGCATAACTAGGTAACTGAGACCATCCGAAATAACTAGGTTGAAAGTCCCATATGTTGTGGCCGGGTTTTTCAATTGCTGTGTGTTGTTGTAGAGCTATCTGACTAGCTGTTTTAAAAGATATTAATAACCAGATATGTTTTAAAAAGAACCATTTCAGAACTGAAGAACACGATTATTGAATTTAGTAGTTAATCGACAAGTTAAATAGCAGATTAGACACATGAAGAGAGAACTAATGAACTAGAAGATAGAGCTAAAGAAATTGCCCACAGAAAACCCAGAGAGACAAAGAGAAAATATAAAAGAAAGATTAAGGCATGTGAAAGATAGAATGAGGTCTAACATAACATCTAATCAGAATTCTGGAAGGAGATAATAGAAAAATTGGGAGAGAGGGAGTATTTGAGGAGATAATGACTGAGATTTTCCAAAATTGATGAAAGACTTGAATCCTCTGAATTAGGAAGTTCAAGCAGGATAAAGAAAGAGAAATATCCCCTAAATACATTGGCAAATATAAGATCGTAATAGTGGCCAGAGAGAGAAAGCAGACTGTTCTCAGACTACAGATTGATAGCTGACTTCTCCTTAGCTGGAGTGGAAGCCACGAGACAGAATGCTGTTGTCGAAGTGCTGAGAGAAAAATAATTATCTTTCAAAAATGATGACAAAATCTTTATTTTGAAATAAAGACCATTTTATGATGAATGGAGGAAATAGAAGAGTGTTTTTGAGCTTTCAGTTATAAAACAGTAGTTAAGAGCTTAAGCTCTGGAGTCAGCTTGAGTTCTACTGCCCTTGACTATGTTGTTTAAGCTCTCTGCTTCAGTTTCCTTCTCTATGAAATGGGATGACAGTAATACACTTTGTGGGGTGCTTTAAATATGCAAATGAGTTATTAAATCTAAAGCGTTGTGACTGGCCCATAGTATGCGTTCAATAAATGTTAGGGGTTATATTACCATATTTTATTGAATTTAAGATGCCATCAATTATAAGACATGCCATTATTTTATGCTCCACTAAGAAAAAAGAATGCTGTCAATTAACTGTAAGATATAAGACGGCATTAATTGTAAAACCTGTCTGGATTTCAGAGATGTTAACATATAAAGAAAAAAATACCCATCTCAGAATTGATGGAAGGAATATAGCTTTCCACTTTCCACTCCCACAATAACTAGCTGGTTATTCCAAAATCATTTATTGAATAATTCATCTTTTCTTCACTGATTTAAAGAGTCCTTTTTATCATAATTTCCCTTATATGGTGCATTTCTTTTCTCCTTGATTGACTAGAGCTTCAACTATGGAATCAACAAGATTAGTATGTTGGATGAGGGCTAGTGGGAAGGGAGATTGAATGTAAGCAACATAGAGGGTTGTGATATCAGGAATGAATAATGCTTGGGAGAGAGGTTTGGAGAAGAGTTCTTTTTGGATAGGTTGGGTTGGAGATTGGAGGGACATTGTGATAGAAATTCTTATCAGGTTCCCAAATTCTCTCCTCATCTTGGCCAATTCCTTCTTCTCTGCTTCTTTCCAGACCACTAATTCTCAAACTTACGCCTACATCAGAATCATCTGCAGGGCTCCTTAACGCAGACTGCCGGCGCTGCCCCCAGAGTTTCTGATTCAGTAGGTCTTAGTGAAGCCTGAGAATTTACATTTCTATCCAGTTCCCAGGTGATGCTGATGCTTCTGGTCTGGGGACCACACTTTGAGAACCACTGCTCGAGACCAAGTCCTCTTCTTTTCCATCTAGATTATTCTAACGGCCTCTAGTTTGGGCTTCTTTCCCCAGTTTTCCTGTCCTTTAACGACTCCTGACACAACTTAGGATTATTGTAGTGAGAGTAGAAGTAGAAAGAAAGGAATAAACCTGAATGACATTTCAGAAGAAAGATTAATGGCCTTTGGAGACTGCATCGATGTGAGAGAGAAAGGAGCAGGAAGCAAAAGAGACATTTTCTGAACATTGCCACCAGATTTACTTTTTTCGAAAACACTTCTTTCATCTTGCTATTTCCCTGTTCAAGAATCTGCAGTGTGATACATCTAAAATGAGATTTATTTGAATAAAATACAACTGACAGTTGACACCCAACCAGTGTGGTTTCTCTTCTTGTGTCTAAGTCAGATCTCATTATGACAAATGATTTTGCAAGTAGAACTCTGCATTACCAAATACTTTCAGGCCCGTGCCAGTGACCTACTTTAAGCAATATCCAATTTAACAATTCCAGTTCGGCAAACTAATTTGGATAGCATTTTAGGACTTGTAGAATTCAATCTGAAATACATCTGTATAAAGACTGTTGATTTCTAAGGGTTAGTTTATACCCTATTTAGAAATCCTGTTTATTGTATGTATATCATTATTTTTTATCTCATTATACACTATGCTTTCTTGTATTTACCTTTTTCTTTTGCTTGCTGTTTGGCCATAAAAAAGGGGGAGGCATTGTGCCAAAAATTTATATTTGCAATTATAAATGCAAATGAGGCAAGAGTGCATGTTTGTACAGGTGGGATGAAATGAACAAATGACAGTGAAAGCCTGTTTATCAAGATCATTATTTGTTGCTCCTGGATTGGAAAATAAGTATAGAGATGGCGCTTTGGGTTTTTAAGATATTTAGTATGTGACATATTTTTATTTTTTAATTTTTAAAAGCTGATTTCTCTTGTTAATTTTATGTTATTTGGTCCCATGTGTGGGTGAGATTTTATTTTATTTTTTTTAATATTTATTTATTTGGCTGCGCTGGGTCTTAGTTGTGGCACTTGGGATCTTCGTTGTTGCATGCGGGATTTTTAGTTGCGGCATGTGGGATCTCTCAGTTGCAGCATGCGGAATCTTTTCTTAGTTGCGGCATGTGAGATCTAGTTCCCTGACCAGGGATCGAACCTGGGCCCACTGCATTGGGAGCACAGAGTCTTAACCACTGGACCACCAGAGAAGTCCCTGGGTGAGATTTTGAAGATGTGGGAAATATAGCTAGCTGTAAAAGAATGCCAAATATTTGTATTTTTAAAAACAACTTTATTATGATATAATTTACATACCATAAACTCACCCATTTTAAGTATGAAATTAAAACATTTTCAGTAAACTTACACAGTTGTGTAGTCATCGTCACAACTCAATTTTAGAACGTTTCCATCAGCGCAGAGACCCTTTATGCCCATTTGCTGTCAATCCTTGTTCCAACTCCCATCCCTAGGCAACCACTAATTTACTTTGTCTCTGTAGGTTTGCCTTTTGTGAACATTTCATTTAAATGGAATCATAAAATATGTAGCCTTCATGGGTGGCTTCTTTTACCAAACATGTTTTTGAGGTTCACCCATGCCGTGTAGTATGTATCAGTAGTTCGTTCCTTTTTATTGCTGAGTAGTTTTCCACTGGGTGGATGTTCCACAGTTTGTTTATTCATTCACCAGTTGGTGGACATTTGGGTGATTTCCACTTTTTGGCCTATTATGAATAATGCTGCCGTGAACGTTCATATATACACAAATGTTTGTTTTGACAGTACATAAATCTTTAATAACCAAATGAGAAAATCAGAACATTTCATTGCAAAATATTTTAACCTGAAAATAAAAAATCTTATCTAAGACCATGTAAGATTGCATTTTTACATTATATTAATTCCCTATTATCCCTTAAATCCCTTTCCAGACTTGCATATCCTGTTGTTTTATTAAGGTGATAAAACTTTATATTGTAGAGCTTCACACTTAAAAAGTATTTTCATAGTCATTATCATTTGAACCTCACAGTAGCCTCACAACAGGTGCATAGGACGAGTATTATTACTTGTCTCTCATTTGTTGCTGCCAGAGGGAGTCTCCATCCATATTCTGAGGTATTTGCTGTAGAAATCTCATCAAGATGATGCTTCCAGTTTGTAGTGTACACACGCAATAGGGCAGCACCAAAGGGCTACTCTTTTCTTTTCTTTTTTTTTTTGGCCACGTGGCATGCAGGATCTTAGTTCCCCAACCAGGGATCAAACCCGTGCCCCCTGCATTGGAAGCGTGGAGTCTTAACCACTGGACCGCCAGGGAAGTCCCCACAAAAGGACTACTCTTATATGTGATATAGATACATGTTTGCAGTCTTTGTAGCTTATTCATTCCATAGATATTCATTGAGCATCTACTACATATCAGGCACTGTTCTAAATGTTGGGGATTGAGATGTGAAAGATTTAGTTCCTGCTGTCAAGGAAGTAACTATCCATAAGAGCTGTATAAAGGAAAATAAGCTATAATACTGAGCCATGGGAGCCCAGCGGAAGAGTATCTAATCTGGAGGGGCTTTGGGGGATAGGGAGGAGGTTATCAGAGTGTATTGATGATAATAATAGCTAATACCTAGTTAATAATAATACTTGATAATAGTAGCTAGATAATAATAATAGCTAATACCTAGCGTTTACTCTCTCCCAGGCATGTTCCAAACACTTTGCATATATTTACTCATTTAATCATTACAGGAACCTGGTGAGGCAGGTAGTATTTTTACCCCTTTTTACAGATGAGGAAGCTACAAAACTAAGGTTGGTAACTTGACCAAGGTCACATGCCCAGTAAATGGCAAATCTGGAATTTGAACCAGGCAGTGAGGATCTAGAATCTGTGTCTCCTGAAAAGGTGTCTCACTGGAGGTGACACCCAGGCTGTGTCTTGAATGACAGCTTGTACTTAGCCTTGCAGAACGATGATTGGGTTTTGTCTACATGGTTTTCTAGACAAAGAAATACCACGAGTAAAGGTAAAGAAAGCACAGGGTTGAGAACGAGTGTGGCAGGCTCCTTGTACTACTTGTGAAGAAAGGTGGGTGGCAAGAGATAAGACTAGGAGGACAGGACTGGACAATGAAGGGCCATGATGCCAGCTAAGGAATTGGGGTTCTGTCATCTAATTTTTAAAGTTATACCAAAGATAACCACTTTTTCCTTTGTATTAATTTTATTTTTGTTTTGCTTTCATTCTTTTTTATTGTGAAATATATCACACAACCAGAAAGTGCATAAAATACAAATGTAAAACTTAGTTATTTTAAAATAACCACCTCTGAGGTCAAAGAGTAGGACATTGCAGGGAGGGACCCAGCAGCTCTTTTTAGTGACTTTTCTAGTGATCCCTCCCCCCACTCCCACCTACAGGTAACCACTCTTCTGATTTCTTTCTTTCCTTCCTATGTACCTCTAAACATTATAGTTGCGGCTGATTTTGGACAGGGTCACACGCTATATATTCTTTTGTTTGTGGTCATTATGTTTGTGAGATCCATCCATGTTGCTGTGTATGGCTGTTGTTTCTTGACTTTCATTTCTGTATGGTATTCCATTTTATGAATACACCAGAATATATTTATCCATTCTACTCTGTAGAATATTCGGGTTGTTCCCACTTGGGGGCTATTATAATAGTGCTGCTCTGAATATTTTTGTATATCTTTTGGTGCACATGTGCATGAATTCTTTGGGGTATATACCTGGGAGAGCAATTGCTGGATCATGGAGTATGTCTGTCTTTAACTTTAGAAGAATAATGCCAAACTGTACTCCAAAGTGGATATAACAGTTTACATTCACACAAGTAGTACATGATTGTTCAGGTTGTTCCATATCCTTGGCCACACTTGTTATTATCAGACTTTAAAATTTTTAGTTATTCTGGTATATAATGTTATGTCATTATGATTTTCTTTTTTATTTTCCGTTGTGATTTTCTTTTGTATTTTTCTTACTATTGAGGCTAGACACCTTTTCATATGTTTATTGGCCATTTAGATAATGTAGTTTGTTTGTTTATTTGGTGATGTGCCTCATCTTGCCTCTTGCCCATTTTCCTATTGTTATCTGCCTTTTTTTTTTCATTTTAGAACTCTTTATTATTTTGAATATGAGCCCTTTATTGGTTTTATATAACCTGCTTTTTTGTTTTCCTGAGGATGTCTTTTGGTGAACAAAAGCTGAATTTTGGTATCATTATATTTGTCTGTTTTTTGATAATAGATACTTTTTGTTTCCTGTTTAAGAGATCCTTCCCTATGCCTAGGTAATGGAAACTTTATCCTACATTGTTTTCTAAAAGCTTTATTATTTAACTTCCCCTTTGGGGTAGATAGTTCAACTGGAATTGATTTTTGTGTATGGTAATTCTTAATTAACTTATTAGTGCTTCTCTGCCTTTAAGATATTTTTTAATATTTTGTCCAGATTTTCTGGGCTGTTTTTAGCAAGATAGGATGGTTCGTCTGAATTACCTAGTTGACCATTCCCAGAACCAGAAATCTCTTTTAAAGTTTTAGTTTCACTTTGACTTCAAAATGATCCATTCTCTTCTGGTCAAAGAGGCCTTAATAAATATGTTTACTAAAAAAATAAAAAAGACTGAAAACTATATAGATTCATGATTGTTTTTATTTTTTATATTTTTTATTTAAAAGACCAAAAAAGAAGCTTCTGTTTCATCTGTGCTTCTCTCAGCTATAAAATAACTGTTAGACAACTTAAAGCTTGCTACATAAAATGAACAACTGTACTTATTGCAGGGTAATTTTAGAATGTTATTTTTTAATTTAGAATTTTACCATAGTTATACACTATCGAACACTGATGATAAAACAGTTTAACGATGGTAATGACCACCCCCCTTTCTCCGTCTATCCATATATTTAAACCTCTTTTCTCGGCCAGAGATGGACTGTATGCAGATCGCATCCAGAATGCTTTTAGTTTGTGCCACAAAGTATGAAGAAAATGTTTTCAGTTTATGGCAACTAGATCCATGACATATGATGCTCCGGGAACTGTTTTTACAGTCGCAAGATGCGCAGGAACCGAATAGCAAACTCCCATGATTATTGGCAAGGAAAAACTGGCTACGTGGCTGATGTTAAATGTGCTTTTTAAGACAGCCAGATCAAGAAATGTCTGAAGAATTTGAGACTGTAGCAGGGAGATGATTTAGTAGTTAGTAAACACAGCCTTGGGAAGGCCCGGCAAGGCAGTTTCTTGTGAGCCATTTACAGCTTCTAGGAGAGCACAGTGTAGGCGCCAGAGAGGAAATCCTGACGTGGCCTCCAGGGAATGTTGCCGAGGGCAGCAGAGCCTCTTCCACAGGCACAGACGCACCATGGAGTGAGGTGGAGGCTTCTTGTCCCCACCTTGCCCTGCCATTTCTGTCTCTGAGGCTCACGATGGAGGTGAGCCTGGTTGTAGCCAAGATTTTAGGGGTAAGCATTGCGTACTTGGAAGTTATGGCTCTCGAGCCACACATTTCCTTCCTGCCCAGCCCTTGCTTATACCATTTTCTTTCTCTTTTAAAATTAATGATCCCCCAAATTGTGATCCATGGATCCCTCCTCACCCCCCATCTAGACCCTTTCAGTAGGTACATGAAATCACAATTATTTAATAACATTAAGATGATATATGCCTTTTAAACTCATTCCTGAGTGTACAGTGGCGTTTTCCAGAGGCTGCATGGCATGTGGTACTGCAAAAGGTTGAATGCAAAAGCAGATGTTAGGATACAGCTGTTGTCTGATATTGCAAAATATTTTAAAGTCACTTGCAAAAATGTTTAAAAATGGCACTTTTCTTAAATTTTGTATCCTTTAAAATATGATTTTTAATTTTAAAATGTTAACATAATCATTTGTATGTTTAAATATTTATGAATAAATATTTTAAATTTTTCATAGTTTTAATTTTTAATGTGGTAAATATTGATAATTACAACCCAGCAAAACAAAAGCTTTTGGGGGTCCTTAATAATTTTTAAGAATGTAAAGAGACCCTGAGCTGAAAACGTTTGAGAATCACTGCTTTAGATCCTGTCAATTCCAGCACGAATCTTCGTTTCTCTCTGAAGGCTGCACAGATTGTCTAGCCCACCATTTTCTCTGCATCCTCAAAACTTCTGTGCCACATAGCTTAGTGCTTAGTTTTTGTGGAATTGATTGGAGTGCTAGTTTTCTTATCAACACTTATCAACAGTGTTAAGACCTCTGAGGACAGGGAGCATAGCTTAAATGAGAGTTTTTTGAGATGTCCACGATGTATATTGCTGAGCACAGCATAAATAGTTGATGGTTATTCATATTATTATTATCTTCAATATCAATATTAAAATTTCACTTACTGGTTTAATGGAGAACCAATATGCATTTGAAATTTTATGAAGAACCTTCATAGAAATAGCTATTTGATTTTTTAAAAACCTACATAAAATATACAATATGGAAAAAGAATAAAGGCTTTTTGATCATAGATCGTCAATGAATTGGGTACAGAAGCTGAGCATGTTAATCTGTTTGATTCTTACGTGGCCAATGCTTTCAGTAAAACCTGGCCAGAGGCCCTTGCTCTGAAAACGCTGAGCATAGTGCTGGGCATTTCGTAAGCATCAGGAAAGCTGGTTGAGTTGAATCTGCTGTTCCAATAGCTGCCTTTGCTGTTCTTGTAGCTGGCAGTCATTATTCCCTACCATCCCGCCCCCAACTCCAAGTGATTTGCAGTGTGTGTAGGTCTTCAGAGGGTAGCTTTACTTTCTGTTAAAGAATTGACAAGTTGCCCTGGACTAAGTGAGAGGGCATTAGTTCCATTTGACCAAACTGGATTAGTGGTTGAAGGTGAAGCACGTGCCTTTTTCATCATCCCTGCTTCAGACTGAGTTTGTTTTTTATTAGGCAACCCTCCCTGACTTACAAGATGTAATAAATTTAACATCTTTATGCCAGGGTCCTGCTCTCAGTCCCAGAGTTTCTTCACAGCTTCTCCCTGGAAGTCTGTGGGTCCATGCAAGTAGCACACTGCCCCGAGAGCCTAGCATAACTTCACCATGGTGTTTCTAGAACAGAGCATGATAACTGGCAGGTGGTTCATTCACTGAATGAATGAATGCATGGATGGAATCTGTAATGTGGCCTTGGATGTATTGTTTTCTTGTTGTTGTTTGTTTGCTTTTAAATATTTATTTATTTGGTTGCATGAGGTCTTAGTTGTGGCAGGTGGACTCTTTAGTTGCGGCTCCAGGGCTCCTTAGTTGCGGCTCACCAGCTCCTTAGTTTTGGCATGCAAACTCTTAGTTGCAGCATGCATTTGGGATCTAGTTCCCTGACCAGGGATCAAACCCGGCCCCCCTGCACTGGGAGTGCAGACTCTTACCCACTGCGCCACCAGGGAAGTCCCCCTGGATATATTGTTACAAGTGATAAGCAGCATCCTTATTTGAGTAAACTAAGAATATTGTATTGAGTTGATTTTCTTTTTCCCCAAAAATGTATGTTTTTATTTCATAAGAGCTTATTGGAATACCCTTTGCACTAGCACTGTTTCAAATGATGGTGATACTGTGATAAAAAGACTTAGCAGTTTCTGCCTTCAGGAAGCTTATGACCTTGTAGTATACACGACATAAACAAGCCTAGTGGAAAAATATACAAGTACGGTTGCTAACCCAGAGGAAGGACCCATCCAGAGAGGAATCAAGACAAACTTCATAGGAAAGGTTTCCCTTTTCTGGCATGTTGAAGGTTGCGAAGAAATTTGCCCTATGAGTGGGAAGAAGTCCAAGGGGAAACAGCATGTACAAAGTCACAGGCACACGAAGCCATGTGGTGCTTAAGGGAAATTGAAAGCAATGTGGTTTTGTGAAATGAAGCTGAGAGGAGAATGGATCCTGGGCCTTATACCACGCAGTGGGAATTAGATTTCATCTTGAAGATGGATGAGAGACATTGCAAAGGCACTGTGGTTTTGCACTTTACAACGGTAATTCTAATGGCCGTGGGGGTGGGGTGGGTCTTGAGGGTAAAAAAATCAATTAAAAAACAAATGGAATAAATCTGGTGAGAAACTATGCTGGAACTAAGGCAGTGACAGTAGGAATAGGGAAGAAAGTACCTGTTGAAATATTTGGGGATTAGAATTGACAGAGTTTAGTGAGAGCAAGATGCTGATGATGGTCCCAGATTTTTATTTGAGTGGGACGCTAGGATTCTGTAAAGAGGCGGATTACTTTGTGTCATTACGTTGTGTTTTTATTTGAGTGGGATGCTAGGATTCTGTAGAGAGGCGAATTATTTTGTGTCATTATGTTGCGTTTTAGGGACCTGTGGAACATGGGGTACAGAAGTCCACTGACATTAGGAAGCTCTATAGATGGCTTTGAAGATTGTAAGAAAGAGGAGCCCTAGAGAGAGATTTGGGAGTCATCAAGATATAGCTAGTAGTTAAATCTGTGGGAGAGAATAAGGACATGAGTTTATAACAGCGGTCCTCAGTCTTTTTGGCACCAGGGACCGGTTTCGTGCAAGACAATTTTTCCACGGACTGGTGTAGGGGGATGGTTCAGGTGGCGATGCGAGCGATGGGGAGTGGCGGGGAGCGGCAGATGAAGCTTCGCTCCCTCGCCCGCCGCTCACCTCCTGCTGTGCGGCCCGGTTCCTAACGCCGAGGACCAGCAGCTGTCCATGGCCCGGGGGTTGGGGACCCCTGGTTTATAATAAAAAGAGAAAGGGAGGATGAATTCCCGAGGAACATACCAATAATGAAAGAACAAGTAGAGAAAGACTGTCCAGCAAAAGAGACTGGAAGGAAATGGTCTAAGTCAAGATAGCAGAACTGATGCATTTGGCCCCTTCTGTGGGATAAAGGGACTAAATATGGTCCATATCAGTTTGAGCATCAGAACTAGGCTCGATCCTTGAAGACAGGAATTGAGTTGGATTCCTTTACCACAACCCCTGTCCAACCCTCCATGTACAGAAGCAGCAGCTTATCCCCCAGCAACACTCTGCCCATGGTGAGAACCTGAAAATCAACAGTATTGGCAGGGGCCTTGGGCTGGCTGCAAACCTAGGGAGACAGGGGGACCCAGACACAGCCAAGGGACCAGGAACTAAAGCAAGGTGCCCCTGGCCTAGTGACGGGATCTGCAGTATCCTTAACATCAAGATGGGAAAGGAGCGCCCAAATGACAAGGGTTTCAGGTCATTCTAATTTTTAAATGCCAAAGAGAGGTTAAAGCAAAAAATTCAATGATATCCACTGTATTTGACAACAGAGATTGATAGAGAAAGAAACCAAATTTTGATGCTTAGCAAGTGTATGAGAGATAAGGACACTGACACCACAAATAAAAACTTCTTTTTTTAAAAATTAATTAATTAGGGCTTCCCTGGTGGCGCAGTGGTTGAGAGTCCACCTGCCGATGCAGGGGACGTGGGTTCGTGCCCCGGTCTGGGAAGATCCCACATGCCGCGGAGCGGCTGGGCCCGTGAGCCATGGCTGCTGGGCCTGTGCGTCCAGAGCGTGTGCTCCACAACGGGAGAGGCCACAGCAGTGAGAGGCCCGCATACTGCAAAAAATATATTTATTTATTTATTTATTTATTTTTGGCTACGTTGGGTCTTCGTTGCTGCATGCAGGCTTTCTCTAGTTGCGGCGAGTGGGGCCTATTCTTTGTTGCGATGCACGGGCTTCTCATTGCAGTGGCTTCTCTTGTTGTGGAGCACAGACTCTAGGCACGTGGGCTTCAGTAGTTGTGGCTCACAGGCTTCAGTAGTTGTGACTCGTGGGCTCTAGAGCACAGGCTCAGTAGTTGTGGCGCACGGGCTTTGTTGCTCCACGGCATGTGGGATCTTCCCGGACCAGAGCTTGAACCTATGTCCCCTACATTGGCAGGCAGATTCTCAACCACTGAGCCACCAGGGAAGTCCCAAAAGCTTCTTTTTTAAGAGCTTGAGTAAGAGAGGAAAGAGGGGATGGAGGGTGCAAAAGCTGGAGGAAATTTTAGGATTAAAGGGGATGTTTTTAGGGGTGGGCAGACTTGAACATTTTTACAGAATTTCCAAAGTGTTGAACTGAAGTAGAGGTGATCGGAAACTGGAAAGCATTTCCAGATCTTGGAACAATAACAAACCTCAGGTATTGGTGGCTAAATAAACCCATCGACCTGTAGCAGAACAGCCTCCACCTGCGCTCCTTAGAGTTTTGACTCTGTCATTTGTGTTAATTAAATAGGTTCCTTTTTGCCCACTTGGGCTGGGTGCCCCGCTTATAGAGCTGGAAGTGTGGTACCCTCCCATCTGCCCAGAATCTCCTGGTCTATGCTTGCCTCCTGGGAAGACCTTCCTGGGCTTCTTTGCTGGTGTTTTGCTCCTCACTTAAGGCATCTCTTCCGGACATCTTGCTTGAAGTTAGGCCAGTCGCCAACAAGGTAGACAGTCAGGGTTTTCAGTGTTATTTGTGATTCACTTAAAAGTTTACAGGTATATTCTTAATAATCTGCATCTCAAGAATCATGACAGTTATCAAACAGATAACAATGGTGAGTCCTGGGAAGACCAGGGAAGGGAGAGAGAGGACCATGGTCAAGGGCTTTATGCATATTGCTTGAGTTTTTTTGAAATGAGAATTGAAACTAAATTTAAAAGAATCATGCTAAACAACCAAGTTTGAAAATTAAAACTTTATCATATCAGAGGTGTTATTAGTAAATATAGTTTATTGACTTTGTATTTCTTTCAACCCTGTGAAAGATTTCAGTTCTAATTACATCTGTGAGTTTAGTTCCATACTTAACTGTGGAGGAGCTCTTGAAGCCTACTTGAAGTTTTGCAGGGCCTGGGAATTGATTTAGTCCAAGATCCACTGAACCTTCCCACCCCTCTGTGTGAATTTCAAGACCAATCTGGTTATTCTGCAAGAGAATAGAGAAAACTGGAGCAGTTCAAATAGTTTGCTGCCGTGGCTACACATGATCAGATGGAAGGATTGCGTAGTTCTGAACATTTCAAAATGATGTTTGGAAGGAATTTGCCATTACTCATACCTTAGAAGGAAATTAGTGCTGTAGATAACTTCAACTAGATAATTTTAAATGTTGATTTTAGAATTAAATTTTGTTTATCTTGAATATGAGTGCATCTGATATAGAGGTTTACAGCCCTGCGGAGAAAGTAATGAAGCTGTTCTGTAAAAACTGGTTTCCAGAGTACCTGGAAAACTGCCCAGTTCCCCCCGCCTGCCTCTCCTCTGTTTTAACTCCTTTTCCATCACTGACCACTGGCAAGCGTCCGGGACCAACTGCCAAGCAGGCAAAGGACAGAGCTGGCCAGTGTCCTAAGCTTGTCTGTTAGCAAGATATGTAATAATGGGCTACTTTATGAAGTTGGTATAGAATTTAGACTACTGATAAGTCTGGAGAAGAATGTTTAGCCAGGGCAGAAACTAACCACAATAGAGAACTGAAAATTAGTCGGTCTTATCCTGATAGTCTGCAGTTGAGAAAAAATTTAAAAATCCTGTCTTTCTCTGAGGTGCTGAGCGTCACACGTAACCACAAGGTTTACATCCTCTGTGAGGGCCAGGCCCATCTTGGAAGTTGCAACTAGCTTCTTCATCTTTCCCCAGCGCAGTGTGGAAGCGTCCACACTGCAGTACTGAGTTATTGGAATCACGTCAGGATTCAGTTCAGCTTATGTTTATTGAACTCCTACCCGATACCAAATTCAAAGTTAATGTAAGACATAGATAGTCCTTGTTGTTAGAGTTCTGTTGTGTGAAGAAAACAGACCCATGGATATTACCAGCATTATATGGTATTTCTCAGAGGAGGAACACTTTGTGCAACCAGGAAGGGTACAGGAAGCTTTCAGGAGCTAACACCTGAGGCAGATCTTAAAGGAGGAGTAGAAGGGGGACCTCCCTGGCGGTCCAGTGGTAAAGAATCCACCTTCCAATGCAGGGGACGTGGGTTGGATCCCTGGTCGGGGAACTAAGATCCCACATGCCACAGGGCAACTAAGCCCACATGCCGCAACTACTGAGCTCACATGCCTCAACTAGAGAGCCCGTGCGCCACACCTAGAGAGAAGCCCTCACACCTCAATGAAGATCCCATATGCTGCAACTAAGACCCGATGCGGCCAAAAATAGATAAATAAATAGCACCCCTTATTAAAAAAAAAAGAGGAGTGGAAGGGAATTAGGCACAGGGCCCTCAGAGACATTAGTGAGCAAGGAAACCCTGTGCAGTCCATGTGACTAGAATGTGAAGTGACGATGGGGCTAGAGAGATCTTGAATTTAACCCTAAGGGTAGTGGGTAGGTATTGACTGAATTTTGGCAGTGGTATGCTCAAAGGTCAAATTGGCTTTTTAGAAAGGAAGATTGCTGGGATAACAATGTGTATAAAAGAAGGGTAAAGATAATAATTAAAATGTCACTAATATCACAACACCATTCCATCTGAGATTTATTTATTCAAACACTTAAAAAAATAAGCTAAGGTAGAGATGATGAGAGATAAGAGAGCAGCAAGATACTTTAGAGATTCAGTAAAACACTACCTCAAATGTAGGACTAAAGCTATAATTTATAATCCGTAGCCATGGGAAATGGAATGTGCTTTCTTGGACAGAAACATTAAGTTGATTGTGAAATCAGCTAGGGGGCCAGCTTCCAAATAGTGACCATCCTTCTGATGACAGTGTGGCATGTTGAGCAGAATATCCTTCTAGCATTTGTTCTTGCCATTATAAAATGAAGGGACTGGCCTGGGATCTCTAAATGTCTAATAGATGGCTGTCATTTCATGTATATTTGTATATATATGAGTATATATTTCACATATATATAAAGAGAGAAATATTCCATCATGAAATAACATTTTCACTGCACTTATTAGCAACTTGCTATCGTCTGATTTGATTTTGAAGAGGCCATTCCAGCAATTAATTAGAAACAGATTGGAGCGGAGCAAGAGTAGGCCCAGGAACACCAGCTAAGAGGCCTCCACAAGTAAGAAATGATGACAACAAAGAAAATGAAGAGTTATGGGGCTTCCCTGGTGGCGCAGTGGTTGAGAGTCCGCCTGCCGATGCAGGGGACACAGGTTCGTGCCCCGGTCCGGGAAGATCCCACATGCCGCGGAGCGGCTGGGCCCGTGGGCCATGGCCGCTGAGCCTGCGCGTCCAGAGCCTGTGCTCCACAATGGGAGAGGCCACAGCAGTGAGAGGCCCGTGTACCGCAAAAAAAAAAAAAAATTATGGGTGGATCTGAGATACATATTGTGAAAGCAGGAATGACAGGACTTGCTGATGGACTGTGAGAGGACTGGGGTGGGGTGAGAAATCCAGGATGACTCTGAGGTTCTGACCCAAGCACCTGGGTGGAGGATGATACCCCCTCCTTATTTTTTTTTTGCGGTGCTGCATGGCATGCCAGATCTTAGTTCCCTGACCAGGGATCGAAATCGTGCCCCCTGCAGTGGAAGCACGGAGTCTTAACCACTGGACCGCCAGGGAAGTCCCAGTTATACCCTTGACTGAGACAGTGGAGACAGGAGAATGGGGTCCGGGGGTGGCACAGGGGCGGAGGGGATGAAGAGTGCAGTTTGGGATGTATTGAATCTACAGTGATTATGAGACATCCTCATGTCAAATGGAGAAGTTGAAAAGGCAATTTGGTATTTTTTGGTAGAAAAAATGAGTTAAATAAATAATAAAGGTTTAACATAGGTTGTCATGTTTCTTCAGAAAGTATTTCAGTTCACATTCTTAAAAACCATTCACCTTTATAGAGCATGTGGCTGGTGCCCTGCCCTGTATTAAGTGTTTTACACATATTTCATTTAAACTTCCAAAGAACCCTATGAGGAAGATGCTGTTATTGTTCCCAATGTTGAATGAGGAAGCTGAGGCTTGAGCTGTTAGGCCACTGGCCTAAGCGTCAGTAGCTGGTAGGTGGAGAAGCCTGGATTTGTACCATGGCATCTTGCTGTGAGCATGAGGCTCATTGTTATTTTCTTCTCTTTTCAGGGTTTTGATTTTTGCACTGAATGTAGTCTAGACACATCTTCACGGGCTTGTGTTGCCCCAGGACACTGTCAAAGGTAAGTTTTTTTTTTTTTTTTTTTTTTTTTTGCGGTACGCGGGCCTCTCACTGTTGTGGCCTCTCCCGTTGCGGAGCACAGGCTCCGGATGCGCAGGCTCAGCAGCCATAGCTCACGGGCCCAGCCGCTCCACGGCATGTGGGATCTTCCCACACCGGGGCGCGAACCCTCATCCCCTGCATCGGCAGGCGGACTCTCAACCACTGCGCCACCAGGGAAGCCCAAAGGTAAGTTTTAAAAATCTATTTCCACCGTGTATTGGCAGTGAAATGAGAGTCTTCATCTTAAAAAGAAGAAAAGTACGTTTTGACATTAATGCTTCTTTCCAGAGTTCTTACAGAAGGGTATTTAAAGTGGCCATAACACCAGCCCTTTTGCATTTCCACTTCACTAGGTCCCTTTAAAAACACCTGTATTTCGTTTGATACTGACATTTGGTGCCTCATCCTTTTATGAAGCTAGAATTTGTTCTTAGATTTAGCAGTTTCACAGTTTTCCGTGAGTGTAGCCTCGCTTCTCTGCCTCCGGTCCCTCTCCGCTCCGGTCTGTAGTCCACGCACTGCCAGAGTCAGCGTCTAACGACAGATTTGCTCACGTCGCACCTTTGCTTAAACAGCTCTCGTGGCTCCCGGTCAATGCAGATGTCATCCTACAAACCTCTCCGAAACCTAATCCCAAACAACGTTTCTGGCTTCTTTTTTAATAAACCCCTATCTGTGAACCTTACCAGACCATGTTCTGTTCCCCAGACATGAAGTTATTTTTCACAACTTTGTGCCTTAATGGCTGCTCTTCTCTTTGCTTAGATTTTGGAAGGGGGAGAGGAATGCAACTATTTACTCTTCCTTCTTGTACTCTCCTGGCAGAATTTCTTTTTCATCTGTGTTCTAAGAGCACCCGTTGTTGTTACAGCAATGAAGCATTCATTATTTTAAGTTATTTGTATCTGTCTCCTTTACTAGTCTGTAAACTCTTTGAGAATTCTTGGAAAGGAACTGTTTTTATAGTGCCTACTGGCTGCTTCTGGACACCTTGCTGAGTGCTATACGTATATTATTCTTTTTAATTAATTAATTTATTTATATATATATATATTTATTTTTGGCTGCGTTGAATCTTCACTGCTGCACGCGGGCTTTCTCTAGTTGTGGTGAGCGGGGGCTACTCTTCGTTGTGGTGCTCGGGCTTCTCGTTGCGGTGGCTTCTCTTGTTGAGGAGCACGGGCTCTAGGCGCGCAGATTTCAGTAGTTGTGGCACGTGGGCTCAGTAGTTGTGGCTTGCAGGCTGTGGAGCACAGGCTCAGTAGTTGTGGCACATGGGCTTAGTTGCTCCGTGACATGTGGGATCTTCCCGGACCAGGGCTTGAACCTGTGTCCCTTGCATTGGCAGGTGGATTCTTAACCACTGCGCCAACAGGGAAGTCCTATTATTTAACTTCATTCTTGTAACACCTCCTCTGACCAGTTTTATAGATGAAAATAATGAAGGTTAGAAAGTTAAGTAACTTGCTCAAGATTATACAGCTGAAAAATGACAAAGAATAATGGTTCTGCTCCTTCAAAGCCAAAGCTCATTCTACTACACCACACTAGCCCAGCACCATCTGGCATGTGGTGGGGACCCAGTAAATATTTATTGAATAAATACCTATTGCAGTTTAAACAAAAAAGGCTTTAGTTGATTAATTCAGTCATTCTTACATAGAAATTTATTGGATACTTATTAAATGCTGGGTACACAGTTTTACGTAATCTGTTAATACAGAGATTAATGAGAAATAGTGTCTGATATCAAAGGGTTGATAATCTAATAGGAGAGGCATTAATGTAAGTAAATAAATCCAATACAGTGTTACAGATCTTGTAATAAAATTCAAACAAGATCCACTGGGAACACTGAGGAAGGAATCACCAGTTCTGCCTAGAGATGGGACAAGAATTACTTTATAAAAGCTGAGTCTCGAATGAGAAGTAGGGAGAGGAAAGGCCAAGGGAGTAGTATGAATAAAAACATGGAAACCTGAAACAGTCTGGCATATTCGGGAAGCGGTAAGTAGTTCACTATGGCTGGAACAAAGTGAACAAAGAGACCTTGGCCAATGATGCTGGAGAGACAGGTGAGGGCTGGATCCTGGAGGACTTTGAAAATATGAACGTATTTGCCAACTTCTTTAGAGAAGATCGAGCACAGAGGCTGCATGACATTACTCGTATCTGCTCATTAACGTCTGCTGAGGCCTGTCCTGTGTGTGCTGAAGCACTGTGCCAGGCCAAGATCATCGGTCACCTACTTTATTCACCTTCCTTTTTGTCAAAAGGGCGGTAAGACTGATTTAGACCCTTAGACACAACTATAAGCCACGACTTCAAACAAGAATGTCTTAGAGGCTTTCTCAAGAAACACATTGAAAAACATTAAGGATAGTTCAAAATCAACCAGAAAAAAAAAAGAGAGAGCAAATTAAGGACATCAGTATGACATTTAGTGAGAAACCTCTCAATTTCCATTTCCCCTTTGAATTGCCTGTATAAGCCTAGAACAAACAATTTAAACATAGAACTTAACTGGTTTTATAGCACATGTGCTGTTTGAAATTCAGCTGCCTTGCAGCTTATATGCAGCAAATAATGGCTGCACTCGCTAAATATCTAAAAGGCCTGTATGAAGAAAGTCTCTTTTCCCTAAAGTCTAATCATTGCCTCAGCCATGTCTGCTTAGGAAAAGCTGTGCCTTCATAATTCAAGGTCAGGCAGCAGCCTTCTGTACTCTGAAGCCACCCAAGCCTGATAAGGCCCTATTGCCTTTGCTGAGGCCAGCACAGCTGGCATTCGCTTGCTAGGCTAGAGTGGCTGATGTATGCTGAGGCCACTTGCACAGCTGACATTTAGATGAGCTTTCAGTGCCACCACCACCACTGCTGCCGCCACGACCAGTTGTGGCTTGTTGCTTTGCTGAGGCCGGCGAAGCCCCCAAGCCTTTGCTCAGGCTTCTCTGCCTGGTGCGTGCAGCCTTGTCTCTATAGAAACAGCCACATACCTGAAGACAGAGTTGCCATAACTACAGTTACACTAAGGTCAAAATACAGTGTGGCCTATGCTTTATAAAATTGTCTTTTTTTAAAAAAATTTATTTTATTTTTGTCTGCGTTGGGTCTTCATTGCTGTGCACAGGCTTTTGTCTAGTTGAGGTGAGCGGGGGCTACGCCTTGTTGCGGTGCGCGGCCTTCTCATCGCGGTGGCTTCTCTTGTTGCGTAGCACGGGCTCTAGGCACGTGGGCTTCAGTAGTTGTGGCTTGCGGGCTCTAGAGCGCAGGCTCAGTGGTTGTGGTGTACGGGCTTAGTTGCTCCACGGCATGTGGGATCCTGCCGGACGAGGGCTCGAACCCGTGTCCCCTGCATTGGCAGGTGGATTCTTAACTACTGTGCCACCAGGGAAGCCCCCCTATGCTTTATAAACTTCTAATTTGGCCTCAGTAGTTAAAAGCTAGTATATAACTGTAAAAACTCATGTGGACTAATGTAAACCTCTATAAGGTCAAAGCACTTTGCCCCCTCACAAAAGACCAAGGCCCAAAGTCCTGGGCCCAACAGAAGCCTCAGAAATTTCACGTGTATTTTTCTCCCCAAATTTTGCTTCATGTCTATTAATCAAGACTCTAGTCTCATGTGCCAGATTTAGGTCTTTGAGAGATCTAATAAATAGCACCTTTTCCCTAGGCTGAGTTCTATACCATTGAGAGATAGAAGAGTAGGGCATTTGGGAGACCAAAATATCATCTTTATTACTAATAAAGCTGTTTTGGAGAATGCAGCTTACATCTACGGGCAAGAGTCTTAACAGTGAAGCTCAGAATTCAGCAGACTTACCTGTCACAGGTTTACGTGAGGGACCTGTATTGATGGGTATGAGAGTGGAGCACAATGCGTGCTCCTGAGGGACAGCTAGCTTCCGAAGGTAAGAGACAGAAGGGGCTGAGCTCACATACCTTGTTTCTCCTTCTGAACTCACCATTCAGATAAGATCCTGCACCTCCACTGGGGTGGAATGTGTGGGTGGAGTGGAGCCAGGAGTGAAACCTCAGGAGAGGGGAAGAAGCGTTCTTCTTTCCAGCGCATTCAAATGAAAACGGCACAGAAATAATGGGGGTGTCTTTCCTGGTCAGCTATGCCTGTAATGTATCATCTATGAAATACAATCTCTATTTCAGTAAAGCAGAATGAGAACTTAAAAGACATTTGTGAAGCAATTTGTATACCAGATCTTCCTAGTTAATGTTATCGAGTTTTTCCAGTGCTGTCAATTTAGTTTTTATAGAAAGAGTAATTCTGCTTTTGCACAACTGTCATAAACAGGTGAGGGACAAAACCAACTAGAGAAAGCCTGTTTCACTTTCTGTGAGCATCAGCTGTGTATTTTACAGAGGGAATGGACAGTGTCGGTTCACGTGGAGTGAGTGAATTGGTGTTGGTTAAGGGGCTTCCACGGTACCAATTTTACATTTCATTACATAAATACACATTGCTTCCTAAAAAAACTTACTAGGTGAGCACAGTAGGTATTTTTTTTTTTTTTTTGCGGTATGCGGGCCTCTCACTGTTGTGGCCTCTCCCGTTGCGGGGCACAGGCTCCGGACGCGCAGGCCCAGCGGCCATGGCTCACGGGCCCAGCCGCTCCGCGGCATGCGGGATCTTCCCGGTCCGGGGCACGAACCCGCGTCCCCTGCATCGGCAGGCGGACTCTCAACCACTGCGCCACCAGGGAAGCCCCACAGTAGGTATTTTGATACCCTTTCCCACCCAACAGGTAAGGGAACAGATTTCCAGAAATATTCAATACCTTTTTGGCCTTAGGTCTTGGTTATTGAGAAGCCTGCACCAGAACGAGATTGCGAGGTCCCCAAACCTGCTGTATTCATAAAGATTTTCTGCACACCAAAAGGATTCACTGTCAAACGTCTTTTTAGCTTTCATATTTTGTAGCTATGAGCCCTTTGAAATATTTGAAAGGCTTTGAAATATTCATACCTGTATTATAATGGAGATTTGCTTTGTATCAGTTTGAGTACTTATTCCTTAATAATTACGTACTTAGTGAATTAATTTGAATGTTGCATAAACTTTTAGTAGTTTCTTTTTGGTACTTTTTTTTTTTTTTTTTTTTTTTGCGGTACGCGGGCCTCTCACTGTTGTGGCCTCTCCCATTGCGGAGCACAGGCTCCGGACGCGCAGGCTCAGCGGCCATGGCTCATGGGCCCAGCCGCTCCGTGGCATGTGGGATCCCCCTGGACTGGGGCACGAACCCGTGTCCCCTGCATCGGCAGGCGGACTCTCAACCACTGCGCCACTAGGGAAGCCCCTGGTACATTTTAATTCATAAACTTTTAACACTTTTATTGGACTCATCTTCTTCTTAGAGGAAAAATTACTACTTTTTATTCTCTTGCCCTATGAATAGTCTGTTCTCATAAAAAAATAAATTAACTGACATTTTCTTAAAATAAAAAGGTGGGATCAACCATTAGAGTACACCTTAATTTCAGTTATAAAATACCATAAATGTTGAACATAAATTATAAACCCAAGAAACCCAGATACTTTCAATAGCCTAGCCTAATAGCCAGACAGTATGACCTGCTACAGCATAACTGGTCCCCTAGTCTACTTAGGTCGGCCTCTTTTCTGACAGGTCAGTGTTTGTACTGTATGAATTGCTGAAGATTTTCACTATTACCTCTGCCAAAAGTCAAAAAGAGGAAAGACATCTAGAACTGTTTAATATTCCAGTGTCTTAAGCCTGTCCTAATTATTCTCCCCTAAGGTGGGGAAAACTCTCTCCCTCCTTTCTTATCTAGGATGCATGTGTATACACACACACAAACACACGTGCACGTGTGCACACACATTACTTAAGGTCCTTGCTTCACAGTATCTATGGTCTCAGTGACAGAATTTCAGTATAGTCTGAGAAAACAAATTTTCACACTGAATTCCTTATGTGTTTTTTTTCTCTTCTTACCTCTTTTAGGCAGTATTTGTGTGTTTCTGCAGAGTTTTGCACAGAGTCTGTTCCCATGCAGACCAATGAGGGAGAAGTATCGGAAGAAAGCAGTTCCAAGGTCAGTGAATTACTAAAGGTACAAATAATTTGAGCAGAAATTAAACAACAGGAGCAGTGATTGAATAGAGTGGGTGTTATGTTTTAGGTGAATTTAGAAATTTGATTGATTTAAATTAGAACCTAACCTAAGATTGAGAGGAGTTTTTTTCTTCTCACTATCCGTTTTTGTTACACTCGGTGACAAATTTAAAACAAATTTTTCTGAACTCATAGAAAAATTTATGATTCATTTGTAGACTACTTTAAGGTTTTATTATGCAAGTTGTATGTAATTTTAAAAATTAAAACAAATCAGAAGTGTATAAGGTAAAAGGTAAAACTCTGTCCCTTATTCCTGCTACACAGAGGTATCACTGATAATTTTTTAGACACTTTTTTTTTTTTGTGGTACGCGGGCCTCTCACCGTTGTGGCCTCTCCCGTTGCGGAGCACAGGCTCCAGATGCGCAGGCTCAGCGGCCATGGCTCACGGGCGCAGCCGCTCCGCGGCATGTGGGATCCTCCCGGACCGGGGCACGAACCCGTGTCCCCTGCATCGGCAGGCGGACTCTCAACCACTGCGCCACCAGGGAAGCCCTTTAGATACTTTTAATTATAAATTTTTAAATGGTAATTGGTTTGGTTTTTCAAGCTAAAGCTTAAATGAGTGCTATCATTGTCACCTGTGTATAAGTAGTTATGTATGTGTTTATCTATATCTGTATATATCTGGCTTCATGTCCAGAGTCTGCTTGGCTGTTTCTCTTCCTGGTTATACGGAACCCTCGGTATCACTTTCACATCCCTCTTTCTCCTGTCAAAATTGTCTCTAGTCCCTCCCTGGGAGCTCTGAGGGTATCTCACACTGTGTCCTGGACAGTGCCCAGCATCTTATCTGCTCTGAACCCTCCTGAGGGCTGTCCCTTTTCTGCTGCCACTGCTACTGGTACTCTCTGTGGGAAAGCTTATTCTTTCACCAGAGCAAAAGTGGAGAGGGGTTAGATGTCACCGGGAACCTCCAAAGCATCATGCTAATTGGAAGAAGCCAGGCACAAAAGGTCACATATTGTATGATTCCATTTATATGAAATATGTAGAATAGATAAATCTGTAAACAGAACACAGACTGGTGGTTGCCAGGGATTGGCTGAGGGGAAGGCGAATGAGGAGTGACTGCTTAATGGGTATGGGGTTTCTGTTTGGGGTGATGAAAATGTTTTGGAACTCAGTAGAGGTGGTGGTTGTACGACATTGTAAATATACCAGATGCCCCTGGATTGTTCATTTTCTGTTATGTGGATTTCACATCAATAAATTATTAAAAAAGACAGAAAAAAAAATGTCTGTGGGTTCCCATCAGATCAGTCCTCGCTGCCTATCGGCCTCATACAACAAACACTTCACCAAGTTTTAGAGAGGCCGCCCCCTTCTCTGCTCTGTTGGGCTTTGTGGGCTGGGCTTCAGAGAAGCATGGTTTGTGCCCTGAGTCTCAGGGTCCCTTGTGAAAGATGCTTCAGCTTCTTTCTGAATCCCCCCTCACTGCAGTCCATGTGTTATTAGGTAGAAGGACAGATGTCATCCTGTCTTCTTGTTTGTTTTTTCCCCCCTCACCAGATCTCTTCCTTCTTTCTGTAGCCAAAGGAGAAGCCTATAGGCTTTGATCAGACTCATCTAGATCCTGAATCTGATTTAGGGAGAGTCAGAATATGTGACATCTGGACACACTCTAGGAATCTCCCCCAAACACACACCCAGGTCACCCAAAATACACAAACCCCAGGATTTCTATAGTACCCACAGGCCCTTCCCCAAGACACTAATTAATTAATTTATAATGAACTACAATGTTAAGGAAGACTGGATTCTTGGATCTTCTGGTTAGTACATTCTCTCCCTAGAAAGCTAGGTTGTAGCTGGAAGGTTGCTTGACAAGCATGTAACTAGACCAATGTAGAATATTTAATTGTACCAGAGATTCAGTTTCTACCTTCTTTCTGGGAGCACGGGAGGAAGGATTGCATTTCTTGATTTTCAATTATTGAATATTTTATCAGTTCAGAATCAGACTAAAGAATAAAAGAATATTCCTTTTATACTTATAATAAGTAGATGCTTTGTTCTTTTTTTTTTTTTTTTTTTTTTGCGGTATGCGGGCCTCCCACTGTTGTGGCCTCCCCCGTTGCGGAGCACAGGCTCCAGACGCGCAGGCTCAGCAGCCATGGCTCACGGGCCCAGCCACTCCGCGTCATGTGGGATCCTCCCAGACCGGGGCACGAACCCGTGTCCCCTGCATCGGCAGGCGGACTCTCAACCACTGCACCACCAGGGGAGCCCTGATGCTTTGTTCTTTTTTTTTTTGGCTGCATTGGGTCTTCGTTGCTGGGTGCGGGCTTTCTCTAGTTGCAGCGAGTGGGGACTATTCTTCGTTGCGGTGCACGGGCTTCTCATTGCAGTGGCTTCTCTTGTTGCGGAGCACGGGTTCTAGGCGCAGGATTCAGTAGTTGTGGCTCTCAGGCTCAGTCGTTGTGGCTCGTGGGATCTAGAGCCACAGGCTCAGTAGTTGTGGTGAATGGGCTTAGTTGTTCTGCAGCATGTGGGATCTCCCTAGACCAGGGCTCGAACCCGTGTCCCCTGCATTGGTAGGCGGATTCTTAACCACTGCGCCACCAGGGAAGCCCGATGCTTTGTTCTTAAAAATTAGATTATAACTTTGTTTTCATCAGTCTTAGTTTGTTATGTTTTTATGACGTTTTTCTTTCTTCTGCTTCTCTTTGTTTAAAATCTTATTATATTCCGAATGATTTGATGTTAATGCAGGAATTTATCATAGTACTATGGTAACATAATTTGTGGTTTTCTGTTAACAGAAAGAAGTTAGGAAAGGTAACTGGTTTTGAGAAAAAGTGGGGCTTTTCTCTAATACGATACTGAAGTGTATCCATTTTTAAAAAAATAAATAATTCTTGAACATGTGCTATTAGGGGATACACAACAATAAATAGAAAAGACGGACTTCTTACTCTCGAGGTGGTTATGTTTCAGTGGGAGAAACAAATGTAAATAAAGACAGTAATTGTGGATTATGGTCAATACCATGAAGAAAATAAAATAATGTAATATAGGGTGACTGGGAGGACAAGCTTAGGTTAGTCAAGGAAGGCCACTCTGGAAAGGTGGCATTTCAAGCTGAGAGGTAAAGGCCGAGGGAGCCAGTTGTGTAAAGAGCTAGAAGAACAGTATTCCAGACAGAAGAAACAGCTTCAAAAGATATTGGCCTCTTCCAAGAACTATCAAAAGTCCCGTGAGGCCCAGCGGTGATAGGAAGTTATACAGGGAGGCCAAGACCTTGCAAGAACTTGAAGGCCCTGATGTAGAATGTGGATTTATCCTCTGTCGACTGGGAAGCCATTAAAGTCTGTTAAGTTAGGGAGTAGCGTGATATGATTGCATTTTTAAAAGATCACTCTGGTTGCTGTGTGGAGAATGGGTTGGAGAGAGGCAAGAGTGAGAGCAGGGAGACCAATGAGAAAGAAGACAGTCGTAGTCAGTCAGGTGAGAGAGAAGATGGATTAGCATTCTGCACTGACGTGGAGGAAGACAGACTTGAGGTGTATTTTGGCGGTAAAGCTGACATGGCTTGAGGATGAACTGGAATACTTTTTTTTTTTTTTTTTTTTGCGGTACGCCGGCCTCTCACCGCTGTGGCCTCTCCCGCTGCGGAGCACAGGCTCCGGACGCGCAGGCCCAGCGGTCATGGCTCACGGGCCCAGCCGCTCCGCGGCATGTGGGATCTTCCCGGACCGGGGCACGAACGCGGGTCCCCTGCATCGGCAGGCAGACTCTCAACCACTGTGCCACCAGGGAAGCCCGAACTGGAATACTTTTGCTTCATAAAATCAAGAGGCAAATTTCAAGAAAAAGGTAGAATCAGTACTGTCAGATGCTAAGAAGCCAAGGAGATTGGTAACTGAGAAAATGCATCTGGATTTGTTTTTTGAAGAGTTAATTAAAGAGAAGGGATGCAAGAAAATTTTCTGGAGGGATGGATGCGTTCTATGTCCGATAGAGGTGTAAGTTATACAGGTATATCCATTTGTCAAAATTATAATTCTATAATTTACATTTACAATAAAAATTACAACTTTCCAGGTACAATTTCCCTGTGAAAACTGTAAAATAATATAATTAAATAGGGATGGAGAATGGATGTAAGTATGGCTGAAACAAGAATGACAGAATGTTGACGACTGTTGAAGCTTGGTGGTGGGTACGTAGGGGTTCGTTTGTATTTACCTTGTATGTACTTGAAATTTTCCATAATAAGAAAGTTTTTTCTTTGGCCCCTCTGCACGGCACATAGGATCTTAGTTCCCCAACCAGAGATCAAACCCGCGCCCCCTGCAGTGGGAGCACAAAGTCTTAACCACTGGACCACCAGGGAAGTCCCCATAATAAGAAAGTTTTTGAAAGGAATTTATTAATGGTCTGCAAGAGTAAGAGGATGAGAAACTAATTTGATGGGTTAAAAAGAAATTAAATGATAAAAAAAAGTAAGAGTTGTGGCTGTAGTCTACTATCCAGTTGTAGGAAATTTAGAAGTAAGTGAAGTGAGAAGGAGGCATTACTAGTTCAAGTGAAAGATTTTTTTTTAATGGAGGAGGCCCATGCATGTTTGAGAAAAGAGGAAAGAAATGAGTGGAGGAAGGCAGAGTGTGTTTCTGGAAGAGGTTCACCATGCTTGTGAGCTTGAAGGAAGCCCCGGGGATCGGTGAGGCCGGCCTTTGCTGCTGTGGTGGTGCCTGGGCTCAGGCCTGAACCCTGCCCTTCTGACTCCTGTCTGGTGGTGGAGAGATATTTAGAGGAGGAAAGAAAGAAAGCGGGGTTCAGCTTTTCTTCATGTTGCCTCTGGAACAGAAGTCATTGTTATTTGGAGAGTTTAGAGTGCACGGTTAAGGACTTGAAATGACGAGTTTAGGTTTTCTTTTAAGGGGAAGTTTTGGAATTGCGTTTGTAGAGAAGGTGCTAAGAAATCTAATAAGTGAATGATAAGTGAATGAAAGGGTCAATGCAGTTTTTAAAAATACCCATGTAAGTGTTGTACAAACAGAAATGAGGGATGCTTATGGTCAGACAGGACTGACAAAGGAAGTCTTGGAGAATTTTGATGCTCCTTTTGAAGAAATATTCTCTGAAACTTTGCAACATCTTCCATAGTTTTTTTTTTTTTTTTTTGGAAAGAGATGTTTGTTTAAGTTCAGAGATGGACTGGGGATTATATATTCTTCAAGAGTTGGGATATGTACACTTCAGTCTCTTGAGTTTAGAGACTGTGTCTGTGCTAGAAAGATAAAAAGCAGAGGATGGTTTCTGACAGTTGGCTGTAGGTTGGCCATAGATGAATCTGTAGTTACGTACAAGCGTTCTTTCCATTTTTCCTTGCTTATTTTTTTTTTTACCTCCCTTTCCCCCCTCCTCTTTTCTTCTCATTAATTCTGCAAATACTTACTGAGCATCTATTACATGCCAGGAACCGTGCTGGGTGCTGCCACACAGAGCTGCCTCAGTGACCTGTGATTTTTCTTTCTTTTGATTATTGGAGCCGCAAGAATTTTAAATGGAAGCAAGAAAAAAGAATGTTAAATTTCACGTTAGTTTAGAACTAGCTTTTTTCCCTGAATGGTCACTAAATATAATTTTGTGTGACCTAATCACTTTCTCAAACAGAGTTCTGCTATTTTAATGAAAGCTTCTATTGTAAATGCTGAAGGACAGCAAGTTGACAGAGTTATTATTAATGTAAAACTTCAGAAGCCCCTGAATATATCCTTTGGAGGCACAGTGACTATTCCTTATATTTTTCCCCAAGGACTACTTCAGGGCTTATTTAATTTCCCTGCTGGGTCTGTGAGAGAGAAACTTGAATAGAATTAACACAGTTACCCATGAATCTGTCTTATTGTTCCACATTTTCAGAAGTTAAGTATGAAAATTATGTTCTGTAAAAAAGTCTTTGATGCCATATCAGAAATCCAAAGGTGGGAGCATGAACTCGCTGGCACAGTTCTCTTAGAGAGAGACTCATGTAACTTAATTTATTTAGCATTTTTGTGCTTATGCTGTCACATCAATCTAAAAACAGGTACTATTTTATCTGACATTGTGGCTTTGACTTTCTGAATGCAGTGATCAGTTTCTTAGTGCCTGGGCTAGCTATTCCATAGTGGGACTCTGTGTTACCAGGGCGTTTCCATTCTAGTGTGGATTTACTGACATATTTTGTATTGTAGCTATTTATTTATATTTTCCCTTCTGTTTTATTTTTTGTAATTAAGATATTGTTTAAAAAAGATATACCTTTGTAATCATTCAGTTAATTATTTAATTCTGTTAACCTAAACCTGTTCTTAAAAATAAAAGTTATATACATTAAAACATACACACACACACACACACACACCCCACCACCACCACCACCACAACTTATTATTAACTCTCATGACTCTGTAGTTGGCTGGGCTCAGTAGGGCCCAAAGTGGTGTCAGCAAGGGCTGCCATCATCTGGAGGCCCAACTGGCCAGAAATGTCCAAAGTGGGTCACTCACATAGCTGGCAGTCAACGTTGGCTGTCAGCTGGGAGCTTAGCTTAAGGCTGTTGACCCGAGCGTCAAGGGTCTCCTACATATGACCTCTTTACCTGGCTTGGGTTTCTCGCAGCATGGAGACTGGACTCCCAAGAAGGAACATTCCCAGCATGCAAAAGCTGAGTTATATTAAGGTCCAGCCTCAAAAGTCACACAGCTTTACTCCCTCTGCCTTCTGTTGAATTAAAGCAAGTCATAGGGCCACTCTAGATTCAAAGGAAGGAAAAACAGATCCCACTTCTCATTGACAGGACTGGCAGAAAATTTAGGGTCATCTTTAATCCACAACACAGTGATATGAGTGTTGGGTGCTAGGTTGAAGAGGAGGTAATGGCAGAGACCAGGTAATTTTAGGCTAAGGAGTTTTAATAATAGTCGACAGATTTTTTTTTAGATTTTATTTTATTGAAGTATAGTTGATTTACAATGTTGTGTTAACTTCTGCTGTACAGCAAAATGGTTCAGATACACACACACACACACACACACACACACACACATTCTTTTTCATATTCTTTTCCATTATGGTTTATCACAGAATACTGAGTATAGTTTGTGTGCTATACAGTAGGACCTTGTTGTTTATCCATTTTCTATATAATAGTCTACATCTGCTAATCCCAAACTCCCAATCCATCCCTCCCCACCCTTCTCTAATAGGCAGCAGATTTTTAAAGAATGGAAGAGATATGTGCATTTTACTTTATGGTTTGCTTTCTTTTTTTTTTTTTAAGTGCATCTTTTAAAATTAATTAATTAATTAATATTTTGGCTGCATTGGGTCTTCGTTGCTGTATGTGAGTTTTCTCTGGTTGCAGCAGGTGGGGGCTACTCTTCGTGGTGGTGCGTGGGCTTTTCATTGCGGTGGCTTCTCTTGTTGCGGAGCGCAGGCTCAGTAGTTGTGTCACACGGGCTTAGTTGCTCCAAGGCATGTGGGATCTTCCCGGACCAGGGCTCAAACCCATGTCCCCTGCATTGGCAGGCGGATTCTTAACTACTGCGCCACCAGGGAAGTCCCTATGGTTTGCTTTCTTATGATAGCTGGTGTTGATGTAGAGGATAGACTAGAATATCTGCATCTTGACCCTCAAATTCTCTAAAAGAAAGAGAATCTGATTAGCCCAACCCAGCCTATGGACTGATTTCCATTGGGTCTTGAGTTCTTTGAGTAGGATAGCAGGGACCAGAGATGAGGAAGTAGATCCCATAAATGACATATAAGGGACTTCCCTGACGGTCCAGTGGTTAAGACTGCACGCTTCCAATGCAGGGGGTGCGGGTTCAATCCCTGGTCGAGGAACTAAGATCCCACATGCTGCGTGATGTGGCCAAAAAAAAAAAAAAGACATATGAATTGGGAGGCAAAACCCAGCATTCCTGGGTAAGTCTCTAATAAACATTGATATAATCTTCCATTATACATATTTCTCAATGAGGATGGATTAGAATTCTTAATTTCAATTCCACAGCTATTTCTCAGTTTAAATTTAGTATAATTTAGGTTGATAGTCTAAATGAGTTCGTGTTGGCTTACTAATTATAGAGATTATGCAGCTGTAGGCTTGGATCTTTTTTTTTTTAATAAGCAAAATCTAAGCAACTATAGTAAAGTTTATAATAAAACTGAGCAGTTGGGTGTTTGTAATCTTATTCTCTGTACTTTTTTCGTATATTTAAATATTTATAATAAAACAATAAAAATGAATAAACTCTAGGATTTAAAAGTTATAGCTATAGATTTAAATGCCCATGTATCTCTATTAATTACTACAAATAAAAAATATTTATTGAATCAGGAAGCCAACATTTTAGCTGTAACATTCCCTTTATTGTTACTAAAGGTAACAAGTCAACTTAGTCTTTGTCTACAAAGAATAGAGTGATCTATTGACTGCTTTACACTAAAGAGAATTAAATGAGATGATTTAGACAGTCTTTTGCTTCTTTAAGTTCAGGATATTTCTACCTTAGACTGAATCTGACTTACCAAATTTATAACAGGATTTTATAGATTCTGGTATTTTAAGAGCAGACTGGGAAAGAAACCATGCAAGATAGGTATTTTTCCCATTTGTTTACATAGCTGGCAAACAACATAATTTGGATTAGATTCCAGGTGTGTCTGACTCCAGAGACCACACTAAGTTCAATACTCCATCCTGAAGAAGTCATATGGCAGAGTAATCAACTCTGTTTACTTATATCAGAGAAGCTTCCTAGAAAGTTCACCTGGGTGTAGAAGAATGCATATGAGGGAAGAGAGTGCTTTGTGCATTTTCAGAGTCATACACTTCTCTTGAGGAGAGGTGTTGGAGCATTGGGATGTGTGTGTGAGACTGTGAGAGATGAAGTTAGACAGAATCCCATGCAGGCAACAGGGTACAGCTAGAAGGGGAGAAACCTGGTCTGATACGTGTTTTAGAAGCATCACTGTAGCAGCAGTGTGGAGAAATGGTTACAGACAGGGTTTAAAATGGATACAGGGAGACCAGGTAAGAGTCAGATTGAGGAAGGCTTGGAATCAGGCAATAACAGTGGGTCTAAAGAGGAGAGGACTAACAGGAGAAATGTTCAGAAAGAATGGGATGGCGGCACTTAGAGGCAAATCTGGAGTTTTCAGCTTGAATGATACATGCAATAATATAAGAGATAGAGCAAGGTTTGTTGTAGCTGTTGTTAACTATTATTGTTGTTGTGGTTAACTGGGTTATGTATGGAGGGTTTGGATTTTGAAATATTGAGGTGCCTTTAGGCACCCCAGGAGAAGATATTTAGTAGGCATCTTGGAACTCAGAAGAGAATGGGAGAGAGGATATCAAGGTATATACTTCGGAGTTCTCAGCATATAAGAATAGATGGGACCTGGGAAATGAGAAAAGGTCCGAGTATAAGAACTGTAGAAACTACTTCAGGTTTGTGTCACTTGCGTACAGGCACACCTCATTTTATTGCATTTTGCTTTATTTTGCTTCACAGATAATGCGTTTCTTACAAATTGAAGGTTTGTGGCAACCGTGCGTCAAGCAAGTCTATCGGC
This sequence comes from Phocoena sinus, assembly GCF_008692025.1. Taxonomy (NCBI): domain Eukaryota; kingdom Metazoa; phylum Chordata; class Mammalia; order Artiodactyla; family Phocoenidae; genus Phocoena; species Phocoena sinus. The sequence continues at coordinate 8,616,760 of NC_045772.1, read as the reverse complement.
ACCATTTTTTCAAAAACAGCATTTTCTCACTTCGGGTCTCTGTGTCACATTTTGGTTATTCTCATGATATTTCAAACTTTTTTCTCATTATTATATTCATTATGGTGATCTGTACTCACTGATCTCCGTGTTACTGTTGCAAAAAGATTACAATTTGCTGAAGGCTCAGATGATGGTTAGCATTTTTTTAGCGATAAAGTATTTTTTAATTAAGGTACATTGTTTCTTTTAGGCATAATGCTACTGTGCACTTAATAGACTACAGTACAGTGTAAACATAACTTGTACGTGCTCTGGGATACAAAAAAATCATATAACTCGCTTTATTGCAATAGCTGCGTTATTGTGGTTGTCTGGAAACAAACCCACAATCTCTGAGGTATGCCTATATACATAAGAATTACCTTGGGTATTTTTCTTTTCTTTCTTAACAGTTTTCTTAAGATATGCTTAACATACCATAAAATTTACTCATTTACAGTATACAATTCAAAATATCGGCTATATTTTATAATAACTGTAAATGGAAAGTAAACTTTAAGAATTATATTAAAATTAAAAAAATAAAGTATACAGTTCACTATTAGAACTAATAAATTAATTCAGCAAAGTTGCAGGATATAAGATTGATATACAGAAATCTGTTGCTTTTCTATACACTAATAATGAACTATCAGAAAGAGAAAGTAAAAAAAAAAATTTTTAAATCACATCAAAAAAGCATAAAATACCTAGGAATAAACTTAACCAAGGAGGTGAAAGACCTATAATCTAAAAACTCACTGATGAAGGAAATCGAAGATGATACAAAGAAATGGAAAGATATTCCATGCTCTTGGATTGGATCCTAAATCATATGGAACCACAAACTGCCAAAGCAGTCTTGAGAAAAAAAGAACAAAACTGGAGGTATCACCCTCCCAGACTTCAAACTATACTACAAAGCTACAGTAAGCAAAGCAGCATGGTACTGGCACAGAATTAGATGCACAGATCAATGGAACAGAATAGCCCAGAAACAAATCCATGTACCTATGTTCAATTAATCTATGACAAAATAGGCAAGAATATACAATGGAGAAAAGACAGTCTTTTCAATAAGTGGTGGTGGGAAAACTGGATAGCCACACGTAAAACAAAGAGATTAGAACATTTCCTCACACCATATATAAAAACAAACTCAAAATGGATTTAATACGTAAATGTAATACCTGAAACCACATAATTCCTAGAAGAAAACATAGGTAAAACACTCTTTGACATAAATTATAGCAATATTTTTTTTGGATTTGTCTCCTAAGGCAAAAGAAATAAAAGCAAAAATAAACAAATGAGACCTAATTAAACTTAAAAGCTTTTGAACAGCAAAGGAAACCACTGACAAAATGAAAAGACAACCCACGGGAGAAAATATTTGCAAATGATGTGACTGATAAGGGGTTAATATTCCAAAATATATAAACAGGTCATACAACTCAATATCAGAAGAAAACGAATGACTCAAAAAAAGAGCAGAAGACCTGAATAGACATTTTTTCAAAGAAGACATACAGATGGCTAACAGGCACATGAAATAATAACATTGCTAATTATTAGAGAAATGCAAATCAGAACAACAATGAGATATCACCTCACACCTGTCAGAATGGATGTCATCAAAAAGTGTACAATAACAAACGTTGGAGAGGGTATGAAGAAAAGGGTATTCTTGTACACTGTTGGTGGAAATGTAAATTGGTACAGCTATTATGCAAACAGTTTGGAGGTTCCTCAAAAAACTAAAAATAGGGCTTCCCTGGTGGTGCAGTGGTTAAGAATCCGCCTGCCAATGCAGGGGACACAGGTTCAATCCCTGGCCCAAGAAGATCCCACGTCTCGGAGCAACTAAGCCGTGCACCACAACTACTGAGCCTGCGCTTTAGAGCCCGTGCTCTGCAACAAGTGAAGCCACGACAATGAGAAGCCTGCACACCGCAATGAAGAGTAGCCCTGCTTGCCTCAACTAGAGAAAGCCCATGTGCAGCAATGAAGACCCAACACAGCCAAAAATAAAAATAAATAAATTAATTAATTAATTTTTTTAAATGCCTAAAAATAGAATTACCATATGATCCAGCAATTCCACTTCTGGGCATATATCCAGAAAAAAATGAAAACACTAATTCGAAAAGATACATGCACCCCAATGTTCATAGCAGCACTATTTACGACCCAAGATATGGAAGCAACCTGTGTCCATCAACAGATGAATGGTTATGTATATATGCATAATGAAATATTACTCAGCTGTAAAAAGAATGACCCTGCCATTTGAAACAATATGAGAGGGACTTCCCTGGTGGCGCCATGGTTAAGAATCCACCTGCCAATGCAGGGGACACTGGTTCGAGCCCTGGTCCAGGAAGATCCCACATGCCGCGGAGCAACTAAGACCACCTGCCACAACTACTGTAGCCCGCGCACCTAGAACCTGTGCTCTGCAATAAGAGAAGTCACTGCAATGAGAAACCCGCGCACCATAATGAAAAGTAGCCCCCGCTCGCTGCAACTAGAGAAACCCTGCATGCACCAACGAAGACCCAACACAGCCAAAAATAAATAAATAAACAAATTTATATTAAAAAAATGAGAGAATGTTATGCTTAGTAAATTAAGTCAGACAAAGACAAATACTGTTTGATATCACTTATATGTGGAATCTAAAAAATAATGCAACCTAATTTAAGAAAATTTTCATTTTGCCAGAAGGAAACCCTGTAGCCATTATCAGTCACTCCCCATTCCTGTTCCTCTTGGCCTCAGGCAACCACTAGTCTACTTTATGTCTCTATACAATTGCCTATTCTGGCCATTTTATATAAATAGAATCATACAATATGTGTCCTTTGTGTGTGAGACTTCTTTCACTTAGTATGTTTTTAAAGTCCAACTATGTTGTAGCATGTATCAGTACTTCACTCCTTTTTATGGCTGAATAATATTTTGTTGTATACATATATAAGATATAATATTTTATATACAATATATACAATTTATTATATATAATATTTTATTATATATACTACATTTTGTTTATCCATTCATCAAGTGATGGAAACTTGGGTTGTTTCCACTTTTTGGCTGTTACAAATAATGCTGCTGTGAACATTTTTGTGTAAGTTTGTATAGACATATGCTTTTCATTAACCAGGAGTGGAATTGCTGGGTCATATGGTAACTCTGTTTTACTTTTTGAGGAACTGCCAGACTGTTTTCCAAAGCCGCCTCATTTTAAATTCCCACCAGAAATGTGTGAGGATTCAATTTGTCCACATCCTCACCAACACTTGTTATTGTATTTTTTTATTCTAGCCATTCTAGTGAATATGAAATGCTATCTCATTGTGGTTTTGATTTGCACATTGTGTGCTTTTTAAAATGAAAGTGCCCAAGGTCCACCCTGGACTTATTGAAACAGAATCTCAAGAGTTGGGACCCTGGAATTTATGTTTTACAAGCACCCCAGGTGATTCCTATGCTGGTTATAGGCAGACCAAAGCTGAACTAAGGGGCACTCAGAGGCGGAAGAACCAGTGAATTGTTAAAGTTCTCTCTGAGAGGTAAGGCACACATGAACTTCAAAATAGGGTTATTATATCTGAGGAGGAAGGAAAGGGATTGGGTTTGGAAAAGGCTGTGCTGGGGGGCCTCAACCCTTCACCATACCTTCACTGTATTTTATTTCTTTTAAAAAAAGAGAGAAACCTGAAGCAAATATAACGAAGCAAATATGTTAAATCTAAGTAATGGTTACAAGGGTGTGTTTGTTATTTTATTCTCTGTGCTTTCCCGCCCCCCACCTTGTAGCTTCAACACAGCTTATTCTTATTTCTGCCATATAGAATAAGGAAGGATAAAAAGTATTCTACAGACACTCTATCAAATATATGATGACAGTTCTCATAAATTTCTCAAAAATCTTGACTAGGTGGCCCAGGACTGGTATGGCCACAGGGACCCAGACGTCGTCTGTTTTGTTCTTTCATCTTCAATATGTTGCTTCCGCCTTATGTTTTGCTCTAGCCCCAACCATCATGTCTGGGTTCCATCCAGCAAAGAGTAGAAAACTTGCCTTGAAACACTTTGTGGAAGTTGCACATTCCACTGTGCTTATATTTCTTCGACCAGAATTTAATCACATGGTCACAATAAGCTTCAAAGGACTTTAGAATATGTGTCAGCTAAAATTTGTAGATTCCCTTGCTAAGCGAGAAGTGCTTCTTTGTGTGAGTCAACTACATTATCCAATACACGGCTATTATACTGGTCTTGCCCATCCTACAGTTTTACAACTGATTGTTTTGAATCTAAAGTATAAGACTTCGCAGTTTAAGGAGATTTTTAAAAAGAGTAATTAATTCAATGAGGGAAAGGAAGATTTTTCAATAAATGGTGCTAGAGCCAATATGTGACCATATGGAAATATGTGAACCATGATCCCTATATCATATACCATACATAAGATCTAATTTGAGATGGATCATAGACCTAAATGTGAGGGCTAAAACTGTAAAGCTTTGTTGGAAGATAACACAAGAAGTGTCTCTGTGACCTTAGGTAGCTTGCAGAAAGCACTAACCGTAAAAGAGAAGCAGCTCGGTTGAAGTTCATTTTAAAAAAAGGGTTAAACTTTTGTTGATCAGCTGAAACCATTAAGAACGTGGAAAAGCTATAGACTGGGAGAAAACACTTGCAATACGTTTATCTAATAGAGGTCTCATGTGTAGAATATATAAAGAATTTCTAAAAATTAATCAGAAAAGGACAAACAACTCAACTGAAAATGTGGACAAAAGGCTTAAATAGGCATTTCACAAAATAAGATACTCAAATAGGCATGAAAATAGGATATTTAGCATTCTTATGCATAAGGGAAATGAAAATTAAAACTGTAATGTGATATCATTACATACTCACTATAGTTCAGAAAGACTGACAGTGCTGTTTTGTTGTTTTTTTGGCCACGCTGCAGGGCTTGCAGTCCTGACGAGGGACTGAACCCGGGCCACGGTAGTGAAAGCCTGGAATCCTAACCACTAGGACACCAGGGAGCTCCCACTAAGTGTTGATAAGTATATATAGAGCAGCTGGAATTCTCATACATGTTTGGAAGGAGTGTAAAATGGTACAATTACTTCAGAAACTATTTCTCAAGTCTGTAGTAAAGTTAAGTATACACCTACCTTATGACCCTGACATTCCATTCTAGACATATACCCAATAGAAATGACTGCATATATTCACAAAAAGACTTACGTGAGAATGTTCATGGTAGCTTTATTTATAACAGCCCCAAATTAGAAATAGCCCAACTGTGTATCAACAGGTGAATGAATAAGCATATTTGTTCAATGAAGTACTGCTAAGTTTAAAAACTGAACTTTTGATGCACATAAAACATGGGTGAATATCAAAAACATTATATTGAGTGAAAAAAGACAGACATGAATGTGTACATTCTAATTATATAAAGTTTATGAACACGTAAATCTCATCTATGGTGATAGAATAGTTACTTGGGGTATAGGGGGTAGAATTCAAGGGAAGGGGCATATAGGAATTTTCTGGGGAGGTGGAAATGTTCTGTCTTGAACTGTATAGTTACATGGGTGCAACCATATCTAAAGTTTATTGAGCTCTACACTTAAGGATTGTATATTTTTCTGTAAGTGAATGATTTTCAGTAAAAACAAAAAACAGTCTTAGGAGCTTCCACCCTTCTCCGTAGTCTGCTAAGATCATTTTGAATATTGATTCTGTCATGCAAAATAGTAGCTGTCCTTCTCAGCTTTATATTTCAGGAAATATATATGTTTTCTTTTTAAACCATCTGGGGTACCTGGAATGGAGGGGGTGGTTGGAAAGGTGTAACATGTATAAAACGGATGGGATTTAGCAATTAATTTGATATGGAAGAAAAGGAGATGGGGAAATCAAGGGTAACATCAAGGTGTCAAGCTAAATGACTGGGAGGATGGGGATGCCATTGTCAAATAGGAAACATAAGGAAGAAAACAAGTTTGGGAGGGAACAGGATTAATTCTGTATCAAACATACAGAGTTTGAGACGGTGGCAAGCTATCCACAGATACCTGTCTGTCAGCCAGGTGAAAATACGGGGCTAGGGGCTGGAAATACAGGACTGGGAATCACTCACATTTAATAGTTGAAACTGTGAGATTAGATGGTATTGCTATGGCAGAATGTGAAGAAAGGTCCAAGGACAGAACCTGGGGACATAAATGTTTAGGAGTAGAAGAAAGAGAAGCACAGATTAGCAAATTAGAGAGTCAGCAAATATTTATCGAACATCTTGCGCCCAGTTTATGATGAATAAGACATTCAAAGTCTCTGCCTCAAGGTGTTTGCATTCTTGGTGGGGGGAAGACAGGCAACAAAACACATAAATAAGTGATCCCTTCAGATAGTGATGTGTGCTATGCTAGAGAGTGACTGAATGTGGAAGCTCTTTCAGTTGGGGTGGTCAGGATTCATTCATCGCTTCAAAGAGATGGCACTTGAGCTGATACCTAAATGATGTTGAGGGAAGCTTTCATGTAACAATGTGAGAGAAAAGCTTTCTAAGCCAAAGGAATAAATTCAGAGGCCAAATGGGCAAGATGGAGTATCAGGAACAGGATTTACCTTCCCATTGGAAATAACAATTTTTAAAATATATGAAATGGGGGCTTCCCTGGTGGCACAGTGGTTAAGAATCTGCCTGCCAATGCAGGGAACACGGTTTCGAGCCCTGGTCCAGGAAGATCCCCCATGCCGTGGAGCAACTAAGCCCATGCGCCACAACTACTGAAGCCCGCGTGCCTAGAGCCCGCACACCGCAACGAAGATAGCCCCAGCTCATCACAACTAGAGAAAGCCCACACACAGCGATGAAGACCCAACGCAGCCAAAAATAAATAAATTTATTTTAAAAATATATACATAATACACAAAATGTATTTGAAACAGTGGTTTTTCAACGCACTGGACATCAGGTAATGAAGGACAGTGATCACTGAGAAATGGAAAACAAGGTGAGTCCTCTGACTATCCCAGCATACTGGCTTGAGAGAGAGCTTCCAGGCCGCAGTGCAGGGAAGGGGAGCCCAGGCAAAGCCCAGTGGACCCTCTCAGTTGAGGCAACATTGCTGAGAGTCTGGGGAGACTGAGGCAGCCAAAGTTTGTAGGACAGAGTACTGGAAAGGAGAGAGCTGCTAAGAGAACTCTGGAGATTTGAGGAGAGCTCACCTGTGTATTCAGCAAAGTACTTTTTGGCACATACATGTGACTACTCAAGGCTGAGGCAGGAGGGGCACCCCTCCAGGAGGATTGGAAGGAACAGTGTCTAGCACTCAAACAGTGTCAGTAATCGTGCCTGTTTCTGCAGACTAGAAAAGCTCGTAATTCATGGAGCATTATTAGTCTATTCAGCAGTAGTACTGGTAGAGTTCTCATCGTAGTAGTGGGGAATAGTTAATTAGCCCTAACTAATTATTAAGTCTGTCTTAACAAATTCTAAAAACAAGACCTGAAAGGAACAAACTGTTTCAAAGTAATTTAACTGCATGTCAGAGCAACGCTCAAAAATATTTATAGGAATACAGAAATATTCAGGATCCAGCAAAAATTCTCAATGTCTGTTATTCAAAGCAAAGATTTTCAGGCATGTAAAAACCAGGAAAATACAAACATAGTGAAGGGAAAAACAAATCAATTGAAACCAACTCGTAGTTGACACAGATGTTAGAATTAGCAAACAAGAACATTAAAACATTTATTATAATTGTATTTCAGATGTTCAAAAAGTCAAGCAGAGACATGGAAAATATATTTTTTAAAAGCCCCAAGTCAAATTTCTAGAGTTGAAAACTATAATGTTTGAGATGAAAAATATACTGGATGGAATTGTGGCAGATTAGATATTGTAGAATAAAACATTAGTGAATATAAAGAATCACCAACAGAAACTATCCAACATGAAACACAAAGAGTAAAAATCGAAAAATTGAAAAGAGTATCAGTGTGTTGTGGACAACTTCAGTCAACCTAATATCCCTGTAATTGGAGTCTCTGAAGAAGGGGCAGTGCGGCAGAAAAATAGCTAAGAAATAATGGGCTCAAAATTTCCAAATTCGATAAAAGCTGTAAACCCACGGATTCACAGATCCAAAAAGCTCAAATGCACCTGAAGCATGAGAAAAATGAAGAAAACCACATCAAGGCACATCCTAATCAAATTACTCAAAACCAGTGATAGACAAAATCTTAAAACCGGAGGAAAAAGGGCACACTATTAACAGAGGAACAAAGGATTTCTCATTGGAAACTAATGCAAACAAGAAGACAGTGGAGGAACATCTTTAAAGCACTGAAAGAAAAATCTGCTAACCTTGAATTCTATAACCAGTGAAAATATCTTTCAAAACTGAAGGCTAAATAAAGTCTGTTTAAGACATACAAAAGCTGAAATAATTTATCACCAGCATACCCTGACTATAAGTAATGTTAAAGGGAGAAGGAAAATGATGCCAGATGGAAATATGAATCTACACAAAGGAATGAAGAACTCAGAAAATGGAAACTTAAATATGTGACTTTCTTCCGTTATTTAAATCTCCTTAAAAGAGAATTGATTGTTTGAACAACAATAATACAAATGCATTGTGGGTTTATAGCATTTGTATCTGTGAACTGTACGATAACAGTGGCATGAAGACCTGGAGGGGAACATGGTAGAATACTATTGTAAGATTCTTATATGTGAACTAGTATAATTTCACTTGAAGAGAAGAGAATACACTTGACCCTTGAACAATGCAGGGATTAGAGGCGCTGACCCTCTGGGCAGTCAAAAATCCAAGTATAACTTATAGTCAGCCATCCCTATATTCGGTTCTCCATATCTGGGGTTCCTCTGCATCCTTGGATTCAACCAACTGGAGATGGTATGGTACTGCAATATTTACTATTGCACAGTTGAAACCCGTGTTGATCAAGGGTCAGCTATACTTCGCAACTCAGTCTGTGAGGCCAGCATTACTCAGATAACAAAACTACACGAAGACATTGCAAGAAAAGAAAACCACAGATCACTATCTCTCATGAACATAAATGCGAACATTCTAAACCTAATTTTAGCATATTGAATCCAATAATATGTACAAGGGTAATATGTGAACATGTAGGGTTTATCCCAGCAATGTAGGGCTGGCTTAACGTTCAAAAATCAATGTGATTCACCACAATAACAAAGTAAAAAAGAAAAACTATGATCAACTCAACAGATGCAGAAAAAGCATTTGACAGACGTCACATCCATTCCTGATAAAAACTTTCAACAAAATAATAGAAAGGAGCTACTCAACTTGATAAAGGACTTTTATGAAAATTCTACAGTTAACATTAAGCTCAATGGAGAATGACTGAATGCTTTACTCATATGATGAAGAACAAAAAAATGGATGTTTGCTGTCTACACTTCTATTTAACATTGTAGTGGAGGTTCTAGCCAGGGCAAAAAGGCGAAGAAGAGAGAGAGGAGAGAGGAGAGGAGGGGAGGGAACCAAAAGAGTACGTACTGTGTGATTCCATGCATATGAACTCTAGAAAATGCAAACTAACCTATGCCGACAGAAAGGACATTAGTGGTTGCCTGGGGAGGGAGAGCAGGAGGGAAGGAAGCCCCCAGTAGAGCAGTTTTGATAGAGGGAAAACATAGAGGCAAAAGGGTTTTAAAAGTAGTCTGGGGCTTCCCTGGTGGTGCAGTGGTTGAGAGTCCGCCTGCCTATGTAGGGGACGTGGGTTCATGCCCCGGTCCGGGAAGATCCCATATGCCACGGAGCGGCTGGGCCCGTGAGCCATGGCCGCTGAGCCTGCGCGTCCAGAGCCTGTGCTCCGCAACGGGAGAGGCCACAACAGTGAGAGGCCTGCGTACCGCAAAAAAAAAAAAAAAAAGGTAGTCTGAACACAGTAGATTAAACCCAGTTATTAATCTCTGCTCCCTTCTAAACCTCCACTAAAATTACTTTTACAAAATGATTTCAGCAAGCATAAATCCACCAGAAAAAAAGTGAGTGGAAGAGGAGATGAAGTAGATAAGAGACGCCAACGAAATTTTGGAAGCTAGAAAGCTTTTGGAGTGACCCTGAAAATGGCAGGTTTGGTTGAAGAATTTACAAGGAGCAGGGTCCCAGGTATCCTGCCCCTCACATCCACAGATGGATGTATAGCTATCCCTCTCCCACCCTGGCAAAGCAGGGGGCGGGGGAGGGGGAGAGAACCTAACTAAAAACAGAAGGATTAAATCAAAGTCACATACTAGGTGAGAATGTGCTAGCTCTCTTCCCCCATTTAGTCCCAGAACACTGGAAGCCAGGCTTATACCTGTTAGGCTGAAGATTGAAGGGGTACCTCTCTGGGCAATTGAACAGCCCGGGTTGGGGGGAGGAATATACAGATGTAGGCATCTGAGTATTCTCCCAATGAAATGGCCAGGTCCCCTCCTTATATCCAGGAAGCCAACCATGGGATAAGCAGTGTCCCCCCACCCCGCTTCTCCACATACAAAAAGCACTTTTGAGCTCTTTAGGACTTAACCCTTAAAAATCAGTGGATAGCTGAAGATGACCAGACATTTGATAAAAACCTGTGAATGGAAGATAGTGACCAAACCAAAGATCAAAGAGGAACTTGGAGGAAACAGCTTATACAGGGAGTGAAAGAAAATAAAGCAAACAAAATAAAAACACTCCATAATATCCTCAGAAATAAGGATCATATAATCAGGGAATAAGAACAGGACTATTAAAAAGGACTATTCAGAGCACAAGGAAGAGCTCTTAAAATTAAACTGCAAGGGCAGGAAAAAAATTTTAATTGAAAGTATTGAAAGGTTAAGAGAATCTCCAGAAAGTAAAATAAAAAGTCAAAGTGATAAAAGTACAGAGATAAAGAAGAAAATTAAGGAATGAGTCCTGTAGACTCAGTACTGGGTAACAGGAATTCCTGAAGAGAGAAAAGAAATTGGAGGGGATAAAATTTCAAATATTTAAATAAGTAGAGAAAATATCCCAAACCTGAAGAACTAGAACTTTTGGATTGCAAGTATTTACCCAGTACCAGCTCAATACATGAAAGAAGGAACATACTTAGTGGTTTGCATTTTTAGAAACCTGAGGAAAAGGAAAGGATCCTAAAAGTTTCCAGAGAAGAAACAGGTCATATCCAAAACATTAGGATTTATACTACTATCGAATTTCTATCTAGCAACTCTGGGTGCTAGAAGACAGTGGAGCATGGCCTTCAAATTTTTGGAGGGAAAAACATTTACTAACTTGAAATTCTATATTTGATTATGTATGTGGGTAAAAATATTCTATATGTTAAATATATAAATAAAGTAAGGACTTTCAGTCATTCAAGATCTCAAAAAATTCACTTCCTGTATACCTTTTATTAGGAAATCATTGAAGTCTGTGTTCTACCTAAATCAGGAATAAACCATAAAAGAGGGAGAAAATGGAAACAGATGCTCCAGTGAAGGGGAGAGAGCAAGGAATCCCAGAGATGCAGGGAAAGAGTCATCCCTGGCAAAGTGTCAGCTATTTAGCAGTCTAGAGAGCAAACAGTCTCAGCTGGAACAGGAGAAAACCCCTGAGCAATGTCTCCAAGACCGGAGTGAAATTGATAGATTACCTGAAGTGCTTGCACTTATTTAAGAGGAGACTCGGGCTTCCCTGGTGGCGCAGTGGTTGAGAGTCCGCCTGCCGATGCAGGGGACACGGGTTCGTGCCCCGGTCCGGGAAGATCCCACATGTCTGCGGAGCAGCTGGGCCCGTGAGCCATGGCCGCTGAGCCTGCGCTCCTCAACGGGAGAGGCCACAACAGTGAGAGGCCTGCATACCACAAAAAAAAAAAAAAAAAGAGGAGACTCAAAGCTCTGTTGGAGGGTTTGAGGGCGAATTAGTGAAAAATACATAATAAATACCAAGCCAAAAAAATTGAAAGAAAGTATAAGATGAAGTAGTAATTGTTAGTTCCAGGGAAAAGAAAAAATTGTACAAGAAAGGAAATTATTCCATATGATCCAGCTGTATATGTTTTTTACTGAGTAATAGCACTGCTAGCACTGAATATTGATTTGAACAAAAATTGTGATTTATATTGGGAGGATATTGGGATATATTGGGAGAAGGGAGGTACATATGTGTTGGTGGGGGGAGCAGCAGAAGAGCGTGCTCAGTGATGAGAACACGGAAGTAATGGGGGTGTAGTTTAGTCTTTAAAGAATTTGGATAGTAAAGGGAAGGGATAAAACAGGAGGATAGTTGGAGAGGATCACAAGGCCAAAAATAATTTTTCAGAATGGAAGAGATTATAAAATATTTGTAGCTTGAGGAGTTGAATTTACTGGAAAGGGAGAAAGAAGGGTTCCTTAGATAGTGAGATCCCAGAGAAGGCAGTGTGGTGTAGGTCATGAGTTTGGAAACGAGTGGTGAGGTTAGCCTTGCAGAGCAGTCGGTGGGGGGCAAATGGGCAATGACACAGAGGTTTGTGATATAGTCATGAGAGAAAAAAACGAGGGGCTTTTGGGACTTTGTGTGGGATAGCATTGTCATCTCCAGAAAGGAAAGACAGGGAGGATGCTTAGTGGATGGGTTTAGAGTCTTTGAGGAGATAGAAAAGGTACAGGATAAATGAGTGAGGAGTGTGGTGTAGTAGGTCAGTCGTTCAGCCCAGTTCTTAGCACCTAGAAGGCATTTGGCAGTTGTGTTGAAAGAATGAACGACCGACCAGAAGGGCTGTGTTAGAGGCTGTGTTTGGCGGGGTGGGGGGAAGCAGGTGAACAAAGGATCACAGCTCCTGGCTAAGCCTTACAGAGCTACTGGGAAGGAGCACCTGGAAGGGAGGAGGAAGAAGTGCCAGGGGATATCAGAAAATGCTTCCTGAAAAAAGTAACTTTCAACCAGTCTTTGAAGGTGAAATGGAAGTTCACCAGAAAGACAGGATGAAAATGGGCCTTCCAGGCAGAGGCGCTGAGTGTCAGCACTGAGTGGAAGTTAACTGGTATAATTTGTAAAGGAACCAGTTTTGTAACTTTCCCCAGCTCTGCACTCCAGGAGCTGAAGAGAAAAAGAGAAGGGTTTGGCAAGACAGGAATGTCCTAAGGACAAGTTGGTGGTGAGCAAATCTAGGACATTATGGAGGAAAGTCACTGAAATGCCTGCGGGTGAGCCTCTGAATGGACTCTGAGGAAAGAGAAGAACCACAGAACTAGACCTGACAATGAGGACTCCTTACAGATTTGAATGGAGGCAGGGAGTGGAAGGGGCACTTATGGTCAGAGGCGGATTTCAGAATTCATGGACCTCGGTGTGGAGCGGTCCAGATGGATGGCAAGGCCCAGCATCGGGTCCTGCCCGTCTCCTCCCTGAAGCAGGAAGGAGATGGATCTTCTGTCTAGAATGGGTCTAGAGTATCTGATGCCTTTAAACTGAGACAAGTGCCCTTCCTTCCTTGTTTCATTGCATTTTCACACTGTATTGTAATTGACTAGTTTTTGTTTGTCTTTCCCACCAATCTGTAAGTTTTTTGGGGGGCAAAGACCGTCTTCTTCCCCATTACCTCAGCACAGCACCTAGCGTGTAATATGTACCCAATAAATAATTTGTTGAACGAATGAATGGTAGTGGGAGAAAGGTGAGGATATGGTGTAAGTTTTATGAATAAAAATACTGAAGCTCCTGAAAATGAGGTCAAGGGGGAGGAGTGGTGGGGATCATCAAATTAAGTCAAGTCCAAAGTGTTCAAGACATTTGTAGAAAAGAGAAATTAAGATGCGAAGGGACTGGAAGTGGACTAGAGAAAAACAGGAAGTGGCAATAAGGAGCAGTGATCTTTCTGGACCATTTTTATTGCCTTCTGAGATGATGAAGAGTGAGAAAAGGTGAAGGAGGTAGTATCTTCTGGGGAAAAGCATTTTAATTAATACTTAAAAGAATGAGCAGAAATATGAAGTATATGTAAGGCAGAAGACCAGGGCTTCTAGGCAAGAAGGGACATTATATGTAAAGGCACAGAGGGGTGAGGAGTTGGTGTGTGCTCCACCAGGGGTTCAGAATGGGTGAGTGAGGCAGGGGTGATAAAAAAGATCACTTAGGCAAATGAACTGAAATTTTATCCCTCAAGACAGGTGATAGAGTGCCATTGAAGAATTTCAAGGAGAGTGATGTGATCATGTTCGCATTTTACAAAGTCCATTTGATGGAAGTGGTTTGGAGGATGGATTGAAATGAGATGACACCCAGAAGCACAAAGACTAGTGAGAAGGTTTTTGTAGTGGTGAGATTTAGAGAAGCTGGCTTTAACTATGGCAGTTAAAGAGGATAAAGAAGGAGTAATGGGTATGAGAGCTGTTTGAGAGGTAGAAGCCACTGTACTTGGTGATTAATAGCATGTGGGGTTAAGGAAGGAAGGTGGAAAACCTATAACCTTGACTGTAGGTTTCCTGTTTAAGGATCTTGGAGAAGATGGTACCATTTACAGAGATAGGAGACATAAAAAGGAGTAGAAATTTAAGGCCAAAGATAATGTTTCATTTTGGACCTTTTGGGCCATCCAAGTGGAGACCCAAATATGCAAAATATGAGGGCTGCAGTTAAAGATTCGAAAGCCAGTATAGGGGAGGTTGTTGAAGCTGTGGGGTTTTTTTGTTTGTTTGTTTGTTTTTAATTTTTGGCTGCATTGGGTCTGTGTTGCTGCACACGGGCTTTCTCTAGTTGCGGCGAGCGGGGGCTACTCTTCGTTGTGGTGCACGGGCTTTTCATTGCGCTGGCTTCTCTTGTTGCGGAGCATGGGCTCTAGGCACGCGGGCTTCAGTAGTTACGGTGCATGGGCTCAGTAGTTGTGGCGCACGGGCTTAGTTGTTCCACGGCACGTGGGATCTTCCTGGACCAGGGCTCGAACCCATGTCCCCTGCATTGGCAGGTGTATTCTTAACCACTGAGCCACCAGGGAAGTCCCAAGCTGTAGGCTTTTTGATTATTATTTCTCTTCATTATTGTACTAATTAGAAATGGTTATAGATAAGACTTTTTAAAAATAAATTTATTTTCAGCTGCAATGGGTCTTCGTTGCCGCGCACGAGCTTTCTCTAGTTGCGGCACACAGGCTTCTCATTGCGGTGGCTTCTCTTGTTGTGGAGCACGGGCTCTAGGTGCGTGGGCTTCAGTAGTTGTGGCACGCGGGCTCAGCAGCTGTGGCTCGTGGGCTCTAGAGCACAGGCTCAGTAGTTGTGGCGCACGGGCTTAGTTGCTCCGTGGCATGTGGGATCTTCCCAGACCAGGGCTCGAACCCGTGTCCCCTGCATTGGCAGGCGGATTCTTAACCACTGCACCACCAGGGAAGTCCCTAGATAAGCCTTTAAAAAAAAAAAAAAACAACTAGTAAGCAGAGGCTAAGTCCACAAAGTAGAGCTTTTTAACTGGGGAGGATTTTTAAAGGTCAAAAATCAAGAAATTTTCATAATATATGTAAGTGGGAGAATAGCCATTCTTGTCTTTGAGAAAATGATTCCAAGGAACTTTAATAACTTTAAACAATGTGTCATCTTTTTCTTTCCTAATTGAGGCATAACGTTTATTTGTAGAGTTAAGTTCATAAAATGTACAGTTCAGTGATTTTTTTTTTCCGCCTATGTGTACTTTCTTGTAACCACAACCCAGATCAAGATCATCTCCAGCTCCTCATAAAGTTCCCTTTGCAACATTATAACCATGTTTTTTCTTCTAGAGGTTTAGATCACTGTGTAAATTTAGGATGGAAGAATCCTCCCTCTCCTTGGCAAAATCTGGTAGGCTGCAGAATCAGGAAGTCCGTAGAGAAGAATAAAAGTCGAAACCTGGTTTGAATTTCACAGTATGCAGTATGTGTCTTTTATTATTCTTGCTTACACTTCCTCCAGTTTCTCCTTTTAATGGAAATAAAGTAAACCTCTTGATTTTTCTGTTCTTTTTGAAACGTAGCCTCTTGATACTATTCCATCTTCTCCAGTATTTCTGAGAAATGAAGACTGCAGAGGGTTGCAGAGCTGGAAAGACTTTTGTTTTATTTGGGTTTCATTATGGTGTGTATCTATGTGACTGTTGTCTGTCTTCCAGATTACTAGGTTCTATAAGAAATGGATGGTATTTTTCTAAGTAGGGAATAATCCTTGAATACATCTGTTGATATCTATCTCCTTGAATACTTCTGTTTGACATTTTAAAATTATGCCTTTTAGGGAAGTTTTTATAGGACTGATAGTCCCAGTTTGTGGAGGTAGCTCTATCTCTGTACTTATCTTCCTTTATTGATCAGTAAACCATCTGGAATAGTAAAATGCTTTCTTTTTTCTTTGAAAATTTGTATTGAGAAATAAACCATACATATAAAAGAGAAAAGAAATACATACAGTTAAAAGAATAATTATAAAATAAATGCCCATATATCTACTACATAGGCCAAGAAATAGAATTTAACCATACCCCAGAAACCACCATGTGTCCCTTCCTGATCGAATCCCTCTTGCCTGACTCCCTAAGGTACTAATTAGCCTAAATTTTGTAATAGTTATCCCCTTTTCTTTATAGTTTTATAAACCATAAATATACATATATGTCTATATATACATATATATGGCTTAAAAATGTATATATTGGAATTTTATATTAATGGATTTAAACTGTATATGTATTCTTTTGTGACTTGCTGCTTTCACCTAGTGTTGTGTTTTTGTAACTCATCCAGGTTGAGATGTGTTTCTGTAGTTCATTCATTTTCATGCAGTATAATATTCTATTGTCTTAAAACACTGTAGCCTATTTATCTACTTTATTGTTGATGAATGTTTGGGGTTTTTTTCCTGTTAAAAATAATGCTCCAAAAAATATTTTTGTATATGTGCAGAAGTTTCTCTGGGGTATGTACCTAGAAGTACAACCACTGGTTTGTACAGTAAGTACATAGTCAAGTGTACTAAATAAGGGCAAACTTTTTAAAAGTAGTGGTACCAATTTTCCCTCCCACTGGGAATGGATGAGAGTTGCTGTTGCTCTGCACCCTTGTCAACACTTGGTATTGCCCAACTTTTAAATTTTAGCCAGGCTGGTGGTTGTGAAATGGTATCTTTTTGTTTTTAATTTGCATTTTGCTGATTGACAGGAGATTGAACATCTTTTTATAAACTTAGGGCCATTTATGCGTCCCCTTCAATGAAATTCCTACTCAGTAATTTTGTAAATTTTTCTGGTAGGTTGTCTTCTTCTTACTGATTCATAGCAATTCTTTATTATATTCTGGATGCTAATCTTTTGTCACAATTATGAATTGCAAATCAGCATGCTTCCTTTTTTATTCTGCAAATCTGGTCACCCAAGCAGAGATTCCATAAGCAAACCTGGAGAGTGAAAACCACTGGCTGAGGCTTCTGTCCTAGGCAGTATAGTGAAATGCCATGTGGTTCTGTAAGCACAGGCCCTGGCACTTTGGAGTGATTGCATCTTAGTTACTGACTACTGCTGACTTGTGGTACTTGCCTTTGCAGGTGGAACAGGAGGATTTTGTAATGGAAGGGCATGGCAAGACTCCACCTCCTGGTGAAGAAAGCAAACAGTGAGTTACAGTTTATTTAAAAAGGGTCTTGTTACAGATCTTCAGAAACACTTCGGTTAAACATGCTGAGAGCATGTTTGCAAGGGATGTATATGTTGGGCACATTGTGGAACTCACGAATTGCTTTGGTGGCTGTTAATGCATTGCTTCTATTTATAGACAGACTAACTGGAGGGACAAGAAAGTTGGCTTGGTAGTTTTTCACACTTGACTAATCAAAATTTATGTCACGCTTTAGCAAAGGCTTTAAGGCTTAAGATGTTCCAAACTGAACTAACTCAGTCTGGTTGATTTCCAAAGACAGCGTAAAATGGTATATCCTTTTCTTAGCAATGTCTTTATGAAGCGAACTTAATTAATAGACTGCTTTCCTGCATTCCAGGTGTGAATTTATTTGAATAATACTTGCTGAAATTCTATTCCATTAGTTACTTATACTTCTGATCTTTGTTTAAATAGCAAATTGTTTCCCCAAAGGAACAGGAATTATAAATAATATAACTTAGCCAACATTCTAAATAATTGAGGATGTCTCCTCTAACTTCTTTTTTTTATTTTTATAAATTTATTTATTTTTATTTTATTTTTGGCTGTGTTGGGTCTTCGTTGTGGCGTGGGCTTTTCTCTGGTTGCAGCGAGCAGGGGCTACAGTTTCTTTCTTTTTTTTTTTTAATTTATTTATTTATGGCTGTGTTGTGTCTTTGCTGCTGTGCACGGGCTTTCTCTAGTTGCGGTGAGCGGGACTACTCTTCATTGCAGTGCGCAGGCTTCTCATTGTTGTGGCTTCTCTTATTGTGGAACACGGGCTCTAGGCGTGCAGGCTTCAGTGGTTGTGGCACGTGGGCTCAGTAGTTGTGGCTCCTGGGCTCTAGAGCGCAGGCTCAGTAGTTGTGGTGCACAGGCTTATTTGCTCCGTGGCATGTGGGATCTTCCCAGACCAGGGCTTGAACCCGTGTCCCCTGCATTGGCAGGTGGGTTTTTAGCCACTGCGCCACCAGGGAAGCCTGGGGGCTACTCTTCGTTGCGGTGCGTGGGCTTCTCTCGTTGTGGAGCACAGGCTCTAGGTGCGCGGGCTTCAGTAGTTGCGGCACGTGGGCTCAGTAGTTGTGGCTCATGGACTCTAGAGCACAGGCTCAGTAGTTGTGGCGCATGGGCTTAGTTGCTCTGCGGCATGTGGGATCTTCCCGGGCCAGGGATCGAACCTGTGTCCCCTGCATGGGCAAGCGGATTCTTAACCACTGCGCCACCAGGGAAGCCTCTCCTCTAACTTCTTAAGGAGTGATAAGTTTTAAATCTGAAATTGAGAGTCCTCTAGGTAGCTTTTGTGTGGCAGTGAGTAGATTTTTTCCTCCCTCTGTCACAGAACTTGAAAAATTATGTTGCAGAGCAGAGTGGTGTTTCATATGCCCTTTTAAAGGAAAAACAATTAAGACTGGCTTAAAGTACTGACATAACTGCTATTTTTTATTCAGACAGTAGTCTTCTAAGTTGAATGGGACAGTGATTCATGGAATTTACCGAAAATCTGTAGAGAGAAACTCTTTTCTCTCATCTTTTTTTCTCCCTAGAAAATAACTTAGTTTTGGTCTGTCTTATGAAAATTATGTCTCTGAAACCCTTAGGAATGAATTATGCAGAATATGCTATGCAGCCCTGAGGCCAGGTTCATTAAAATAGAATGTTTGTCTTGTATTTGTTGTGAATGGAAACCAGGATATTTTCACAGCTGGTTTAATTTGCTAACCAGGCAGTTTTAAAAATAGCTTACAATATAAATCCTAACTTTGCTGTATTCTGTCAAATGCACTTATATTCTGCATGGGCGGATGGAATCAATTCATCTTTAGCAAGATAGAAAGCCAAACAACTAGTCCCAGTAGAGGGAACTAGGGACACTTCAGTTGCCCTGCCCCCTCATCCACTCCTGCCTCCCAGACTCAGGTCAAAGGTATTATAATATAAAAATCATAGCTCAAATTTGACGAGGGTTTTCTGTGCACTGAGAACTTTGCTTAAGGTGCTGTGTGTGTTATTTCCAACCCTTACAGTGTCTCCACTTCAGATATTGGGGTCGGTAACTTGCCCATGGTAATGCAGCTTGAAACGGAAGTTAGGATTTGAACTGGATCTTTCTGACTTTAAAGTGTTTTATAATATCTCTTGAATGCAAATTCTTTGCGAACCTTGGGATCTATGTTCCTGAAAAGTATTGTGGCTAGCAAAATTGCAGCTGTCAAGATCAAAGTCTCAGGGATAAGAGTGAGTTGGGGGAAACAGTGAAAATGGCATAAAGCCTATTTTTAAAACACAGATGAAGGTTCTATTCTCTGAAGGGTATCCATTTCCCAAACAAACCAGTCTTTATCTTTAAAAACCTGCTCCAGTAACCCCTATCCTGAATCAGCTTCTTTAGGTATTCAGGAAACATTGCTGGGATAGATTCTCCCACAAGTTTTATGTTATACAAACTGTACTTCTTTTAGAGAACTTAAAACAGCCCCAGCAGACTTGAAACGTCATGGGTTGTATCCTTACCATTCCCCTTGATTGTTTTGTTTTCACAAATCTCTGACTTTTCACAGATGAATCTTGTTTTATTTTGTTTTGGTTTTTTGTGGGAAGGGGTTGTTTGTTTTTTTCTGGGCTTGGTCTGCTATCATATATTGAAATGATAAAGCAGAAGTGAATCTTCTCTCTGGGGCTTCCTCCAATAGACCAGTCCTCCTCTTCTGTGGGAGTGGGGGAAGCAAAGGTGCTGTGTTCTTCTGTTTGAGGCAACAGAAATAAAAAGAGTGAACAAAATTTTTATTTTTTGTATCTCAGAACTGCAGTTAGCAAAGGATGATTGAATCCTGGATAGTAGGATCTAGGAACTGAATACTACATTCTAGATCCTGTGAGTGACACATTGCTGAATAACTTATGAAATTCCCATCCATTCTTTTTTTTTTAATTATAAAAGTAATACATGGTTGTCATAAAATATTCAAACAGTAAGTGTGGATTTAGAAATAAAAATGAGACTCTTCTTTTACCCTCCTTCCCGTCCTCATCTTCTTAAACATTTTCTGTATATTTAGAAAAAACAACTAAATAGATTTTTTTCCTAATATAATTCTTCTGAGACTTGCTTGTTTCATCTGACATCTTTTGCAGTCTATTTCATTCTTTTAAACATCTGCAAAACATTCTGTTGAACTGATGTACTGTAGTCATTCTTCTCTAATAAATATTTTGGTGGCCTTTGCTTCTTTGATTATTACAAATAATACTTTATTGAACATCCTTATTCTTATATCTTTATACACAGGTGTATTTCTGTAGAATAGATGTCTAGACATGGAGCTGTTTGGCTCATGGTCATGTTTATTTTTTTACAAGGAGGTAGCTGCTATCAAATTACCTTTCAAAAGAGCTATACCAATGTTCATTTCCATCAGCAGTGAATGAGAGTGCCCATTCCTCCACACCTTTGATGACAATAAAATTATTTATCTTTGAATTTTTGCCCCTCTAATATTTTATTGTTTTAATTTACACTTTTATGCTTACTAATAAGATGGAATGTCTTTTGTTCGTTTATTGGCCGTTGATTTTTATTTCGTGTACCACCCTGTTTACCTACAATTCCCATTTTTCTTTTGGATTGTTTGTTTTGATAGTTTTGTAGGAGCCCTTTACAAAGTGTAGATATTAACCTTTGTCTTTTGAGATGTTCTGAATATTTTCTCCCAGCCTTATCTTTTAACATTGGGGTATCTGTCATACTAATAAACCATTTACATTTTTATGTAGTAAAATCAGCCTTTATGGCTTCTATGTTTTGTGCTTTACTAAAGAAGTCTTTCCTACCCTAACATGATGAAATGTCCTGAGTTTTTCTGCTGTATTTTTCGCTTTTATACCTTTAGTTGAACTGGTACTCATTTTTGTGTATGGTATGAGGCAGAGATCTAGCTTAATTTTCTTCTGAATTGGTTTCCAAAATGGCTCTCATTCATTGGTATTAGCTTGTACGAAGAGCCTTTTTCACTTAGGGAGGCAGGTGGAGCAAAGGGATTATATAACTCGCCCAAGGTCACAGAGCAAATTCTAGTAAGGATTAGGTCTAAAATTATTTCTACTAGCTGATCTGTGCCACTTTCCTTGTTTCTTCATTTAACATTTTTACCATAGGTTCTGGAAGTCTTGAAAAAATTATTTTATTTCTGTGATGTTTATTTCAATGGAATAAGTTCTATTAATAGGTAGATTAAGGTAGCTATGCATGTTGAAAGCTTCTTGAAAACATAATTGCATTTTGATATTGAAAAATATTTGTGCTAAATTGTTAATATTTAGATCAGTTGTGCTGATTTCTGGTGTACATGTAAATAAGATTTAGTAGAATGTATAGCTTTAAACATTTGTCTATATATATTATCTCAATATTATTGCTTTTTATGAGGCTTATTTACTATTAGTGTATCTAATATAATCATTTTTCTGAGGATATTCACTTTATGAGCTATTGAAGCAAATCAGACAAACCAAGGTTATTGCCATGTGATTACTACACTAAACTCACACAGTATTAATCACATGATGTGTTTGACACAGGGGTATATATAAAACTATTACAGCTTTTTAAAACACAACACGAGCAGATACTTGCTCATAGATTGTGTTTGATCATGCTTATTGAAAGCTCATTCCAGATAAAATGTTTCTACCCAGGCAGGATTTTGATTTGGTTTTATTTATGATACAAATGGTGGTCTAGTTATTTGTGGGCATATCATTTATTGTAATTTTTTTTTTGAGATAAACCCACGCACATATGGTCACCTATCTTGTAAATTATTTTGAAATTAGATATCAGTTTTGGTATATTAACAAGATGAGTTTGGCCTCTTTTTCATTTCCTCCTTTAAAAAAATTTTAATGTAGCTTATAAACAAATCTAAGCTTTAAATCTCCATGCTGAAATTCACTCATATTCTCAAAAGATATTTGTCTTTAACCTACTAAAATAATTCAGTTTTTCTAGTAAATTTTTATCGATTGAATTTTCTTAATTCTTTTGGTTCATTTTATGAAAGGTCATCATTAAAAACGACTCTCTCAAAGCAGGATCTCAAAGACATATTTGCACACATATTTATTGCAGCATTATTCATAATGGCCAAGAAGTGTAAGCAACCCAAATGTCCATTAACAGGTGAACAGATAAAGAAAATGTGGTATATACATACAGTGGAATATTATGAAGCCTTGAAAAAGAAGGAAGTCTTGTCACATGCTACAACATGCATGATCCTCAAGGGCATTATGCTAAGCAAAATAAGCCAGTCACAAAGGACAAATACTGTATGATTCCACCCATATGAGCTATCTAATGTAGTCAAAATCATAGAAAGTAGAAAGGTGGTTGCCAAGGGCTAGGGGGAGAGAGGAGAGAGAATTAGTATTTAATAGGTATAGAGTTAAAGATGAGAAAATTCTAGTGATCCGTTTCTAAACAAAGTGACTATACTTAATACCACTGAAGTGTACACTTAAAAATAGTTAAGATATAAAATTTAATGTTTTTTACCATAATAAAATAAAATAGCAACCAAATTGAAATGTACCTTAAATGTAAAATATAGCCTGGATTTCAAAGACTTAGGACCAAAAAATAATGTAAAATTAATAACTTTTATATTGTTTATTTATTGCACTTAAAAAGCAGTTAGGCCATTTGTTGGCATTAGGAGAGCATTCCTTTAAATAAGAGAAAGGACTCTGAACACTAAAATCTCATCCATTTTATGAAAACTTGAGACCAAACTCTTCATCATCTGTAAACTGCTTATTCACGAACAGGAGCAAGAATTTGAGTTAAATAAATTAAACCAAACTGTCCAGCTACAAGAAAATGAAAGGAAAGCTGGGGGGCGGGGAAGAAAATGAAAGGAAAGCTGAGGGCAGGGGAGCCCTCCCCCCAGAGTCCTTGCTTTCACACTACAATGTTTCAGGTACAAGAATAGGACAGTTGGGACTTCCCTGGGGGTCCAGTGGTAAGACTCCCCCTTCCAGTGCAGGGAGTGAGGGTTCCATCCCTGGTCCTGGAGCTAAGATTCCACATGCCTTCTGCCCAAAAAACCAAAACATAAAACAGAAGCAATATTGTAACAAATTCAATAAAGACTGAAAATGGTCCACATCAAAAAAAAAAAAAAAAAATCTAACAATTCCCCAGTGCAGCACAAAACCACTTCCCGTAAGGCAGTCATTTAATTATCAACTGTCCAAAGGCTAAGAAAATTTCGTGGAAAAGGGGCATACCCTCTGGCTCTGTGCGTGGCCTGTAGCTGAGGAGCCAAGTTCTTAAGAACCGAGGATTGACTGCAATACTCTTGGGGAGAACGCCTTCATAGAATCTCAGGCATCCGTTCTCAGCTTCCCCATCTATAAAACGCGGCCCTGGCGAGGCAAGACCTGATAGGCTTCCAGATCGAAGCCTTCATGCACCTCATTGTACTCCAGCACACGCCGCTTGATCTTGGACGAGTCAGCCCAGATGACGAAGTCCTACATGCTGCACGTGACAAGGAAGGTGGGGTCGGTGACCACGTTGGGGCCCTTGTGCACGTGGCCCTGCTCCATGAATGCCACGGCGGCCTGGAGGTGCTGCGCCAGGCGCAGCTCAAGCACTACAGTGAGCAGGCTGTGGCGGCAGAAGGACGAGGCCTTGAGGAAATCGCAGAGCTCCGGTGATCCACATGTGGGCACTAGGCCGAGAGCATACTTCTCCAGCAGCGCTTCGGCAGATCGCGCGCAGGCGCAGCTCGCACGCCCAGCAAGGCTCAGCTGGTTGTAGCGTGTGTCGTCCTCGTACCGCTGCAAACGATGACGCCGCGACACGCGCGGCTCCTGCAGGTTGAGGTCAGTGACCTCCCAGTTCAGGAACACCATCTGCTTCAGCAGCTTCTCACGGAATTTAAGCTTCCACACCATGGTGGCAGCTCAGATGCTCTATATTGTTTTATGTTGAAATGATAATGTGTTATATAGATTGTTGTGTTAAATAAAGCATATTAAAATTTTAAAAACCAAAAAAATCTCATTTAATAATGTATTTTATAGACAGTATCCCCCTTTTAGGGATTGTTGATATAATTAATTGTATCATTTTCTATATTTCTACTCTCTTGGGGTGCTTTTTTAACTTCCCTTTCTAAGGGAGAGTCTATTCTTGCATCGGAGACCTGTAAGGAAATCGAAGTGTTGAAGACAGTTTTATATTGATTCAGAGAGAAGAATGTAATTTAGGGCGTCAGCACCACCCTTTATACCCCAGTGTGGTGTGATATGATTTTGTGCTTGAGGTGCTATTTTTTAAATGTCTTAACTCCAATGTCTTTATTAAATTCTCTTCTTACTAATTACATTCTTCCCAACTTAAATGTCTAGTTATAAAATGCCCTTTTAATTTTTCTGAAATACTAATTATACAGACCTTTTGTAAGTTCTGATAGTTAGTCCTTACCTTTGTTTCTGCTCCTACTCTAACTCCTTAACCTACAGTTCTCTCTTCCTCACATTCATCTTATACTGTGGTACAACTTTTAAAAGTTTATTCTTTCTAAATCTCTACAGTTGATAGCCCTTGTTTTATATTTGACTACCAAATTTAACACTAAGCTCTTTTTCTTTTTTTCTTTTTTTGCGGTACACGGGCCTCTCACTGTTGTGGCCGCTCCCATTGCGGAGCACAGGCTCCAGACGCGCAGGCTCAGGGGCCATGGCTCATGGGCCTAGCCGCTCCATGGCATGTGGGATCTTCCTGGACCGGGGCACGAACCCGTGTCCCCTGCATCGGCAGGCGGACTTTCAACCACTGCGCCACCAGGGAAGCCCAACACTAAACTCTTTGGAAACCATTCTTCTGGTGCTTATTTAAAGGCTTTTGGAAGCTCTGTAGCATTTCCTAAATACAGAGAAAATGAAAGTATTTCCAAATCACTCATTTTATAGATAATTATCTGCAAAACACAAACCTTGGTATTTGGCCATAGGAAAGGGTTTTTTGGTTTGTTTGTTTTTAACATTTTATTTTCTGTTTTCTACCATCAGTTTTTCACCAACTTTTTTTTTCCTTTGGGCCATTAAAATATGTACATGTTGAAATAAACTTATTAAGAAGTACCAAATTGCATGCTTTATAAACTCAATCATTACTACACAGCAGTAAGCTGGACACCAGGAAAATAGTTGGATTTCTTTTTTTAATATTTATTTATTTGACTGCGCCAGGTCTTAGTTGCAACACGTGGGATCTTCGTTGTGGCATGCAGGATCTTTTTTAGTTGCCGCGTGTGGGATCTTTAGTTGTGACATATGGGATCTAGTTCCCTGACCAGGGATGGAACCCGGGCCCCCTGCATTGGGAATGCGAGTCTTAACCACTGGACCACCAGGGAAGTCTCTGGATTTCTCTATAATCTTTTCAGATTGTTTTTGGGAGAAAAGAAGTGAGAGTTATTTTCAAGTTTATTAGTATTTTGAAAATGCCACAAAGAGGTTCAATAGATAGTTATGCTCATGGAATTTTTGCTGCTGGGAATTTTAGTATAACCATAAACATTTTATACTAAGTCTTTGGGAAACTTTCAGTTGCTAATAAATTTTCTAATATACATAGAAGTCACTTAAAAAATTAATTCTTTGAAAATGTCTTTAAATTCTAAACTCTATTTTATGAGGTCTTTCCTGTGTTTTGTAATTGAAAATGACTACAGACTGTGGATTGCTGCTACACTTACAGGTTAAAGTGGTGACTTTAAACAACAGTGAATAGGGTAGCTCATGTGGCTCTCAGAAAACTACAGTTAATTTAATAAAAGTCTTATTTATTTAGCTTATATTTTACTTATGAACAAATAATATGCTTTCATGGAAGAATATTACTTGAAAGGCGCAAAATGTAGTCAAATTAATTTGCCCAGTTCCTTGAAATTGCTGTTTTAAGGCTGCTTTTTTGGAGACATTACTGTTATCGTATAGTTGTAAAATGTTTTGAAATACATAGCATTATGTAAATATAGATAATGAAATGCACGTTCAGTTGCAAGAATTTCCAGTGGTGTCATGAGGAGAAGGTAGTGTTTATTTCCCCCAAATTTTATGTTCACTGGAGGGTATGGACACAAGTCCTGCCCTAAGCACTGCGCCTTTCCTTACCCACTGGGAGTCTGTGTACTGAGGTTTTGGCAGAAGTACGGGGTGGAGGGGGAGGGAGATTGTAGTAAAGAGGAGGTACAGCATGATGGCAGGCAGTGAAAGGTCAGGCTAAGGCTTTTTGCTCTGTCTTCAGCTCTACAAGAACAGAGACTTTTGCCAGCGTGGTCACTGCCATTGGCACCAGAAAACGTCAATAAATATATACTGAATAAATGAAGATGTCAGTAAGTTCCCACAGACTGTTAAGAATCCCTGTTCTGCACACTCACTTTGAAAGTCTGAAGTGGGGTGACTAAAAATCCTAACTTAAGAATATTTTATTTATTATTAGCAGAAGAAAAGTGAATTGGTAACCTGTCATGTTTGACTTTATATTCAGTACTTTCTTAAATATATTCCAACAGATCCAGCTTTAACAGATTCTCCTCTTTAAGTGTCCCTACCTGTAAGCCAGTTGATTATTATTTCGCAAAAAAAAAAAAAAAAAGAAAGATTTTCTATGCAAGTCTGAACTCTTTCTTTGCTTCCAAGGGCCTCCATAAGATGCCTTTAGCCTACTTATGCATATTTTCTCTACTGTTTGAAGGATCTTCCTGCTCCTGCCCAGTGTCTCTCAGTAAGGTCTTCCATGCGTATCTCGTTTCCTTCCCCCTCTCATGCCTTTGTTCAGGGAAAGAGACCCTTCTTTCTGACCAGGAGCAAACCTAGGTTTTGTGGGAATGCTCTTTAGGAAAAAGAAAATCAGATAACCAACAAGGACCTACTGTATAGCACAGGGAACTCTACTCAATATTCTGTGATAACCTATATGAGAAAAGAGTCTAAAAAAGGATGAATATACATATATGTATAACTGAATCACTTTGCTAACACAACATTGTAAATCAACTCTACTCCAATAAAATTTTAAAAAAAGAAAATTTCAAATACATAATTGGTACGAAAGTGAATATTTATTTACAATGAGGAAAGAAATCACAAAAATGGCAACTTAAAAAACGTTGACAAATAATATTTTATATTAATTTGTATTAATATTTGCCTAACACATTGCTGTAAAGTTTTTTTCCCAACATTTTGTGGCTGCTTACTCTTTGATTGACCCTTCATACTACGACAATTCTGTGATATTTTCTAAAAAGAGATAGAGATAATTCAGTGTTTTCTATAGCATGGTTGACCAAAATATGTTGTTTGTTGTTGATAGATTAGAGAAGTTCCTTTCATCTTCACAACCTGTTATTGGCTATATCATATAAATTTGTAAGATTGTTATCAATTTTGGGAAAACCTCTAGCAAGTATCTTTTATAAATAGGCTATAAGATTGCAAGGCTTCATTTTTTTCTCGTATATTGACTACCCTGAAATACTCTTTGAATTGACACGTTTATATCATGGTATGATCTGGCCCTGCACATTTCTGTCAGTATGCACAATGAGTTGGCCCAGCAACATCTTTGTTCACAGGATGGTTAATAGTAACTCAGCCATACATGGAAATGACTGAGAACCACATAAATATATTCCATTAAAACCAAAGGGAGTTCCCTGGCGGCACAGTGGTTAAGAATCCACCTGCCAATGCAGGGGACACAGATTCGAGCCCTGGTCCAGGAAGATCCCACATGCTGCAGAGCATCTAAGCCCGTGTGCCACAACTACTGAGCCTGAGCTCTAGAGCCCACAAGCCACAACTACTGAGCCCGCAAGCCACAACTACTGACCCCGCATGCCACAACTACTGAAGCCCTTATGCCTAGAGCCTGTGCTCTGCAACAAGAGAAGCCACCGCAGTGAGAAACCCATGCACCACAGCGAAGACCCAGTGCAGCCAAAAATAAATTAATTAATTAAAAAAAAACCCCAAACCAATAAAATATCATCAACACAGCTTTCCCTTTAGGAATCCCCCAAAGGCCTACAGCCACTCTGACTCTATTGACAGGGGGGATCATGGTCGGGGGGGGGAGTTGAGATAGAAAGAGGCTGTGGTTTTGACAATCTGTGTTAAGATTGTGAGGAGAAATACATTGTCTTCGCACATTTTTAAAAATAATTGGTCATTTGGAACAAAGTTGGAGAACTCACACTCCTAATTTCAAAATATATTACAAAGCTACAGTAATCAAAAGCAGTGTGGTACTGGCATTAAGACAGGCAAACAGACAAATGGCAAGAATAGAAAGCCCAGGAATAAACCCTCATATAAGGTCAGATTATCTTTGACAAAGGTGCTAAGACCATTCAGTGGGGAACAGAGAGTCTTTTCAACATATGGCACTGGGAATTTTCAATACCCATTTGCAAAAGAATGAAGTTGGACCCTTATCTTATACTATATACAAATATTAACTCAACATGGATCAAAGACCTAAGCCTAAGACCCACAACTATAAAACTCCTAAAAGAAAACATAGGAAAAAAGCTTCATGATACTAGACTTGGCAATGTTTTTTGGATATGACACCAAAAGCATAGGCATAAAAGCAAAAATAGACAAATGGAACTACATCAAAGTTAAAAATTTTTATGCATCAAAGAACACAGTCATAGAGTAAAAAGGCATTCTATAGATTGTGAGGAAATATTTGCAAATCATATTATCTAATAAGAGATTAATATCCAGAATATATAAAGAGCAACTCAACAACAGCAAAAATCAAATAACCTGATTAAAAAATGTCCAAAGGCCTTGAATAGACATTTCTCCAAAGATGATAAAATAAATGGCCTTTACACATATGAAAAGATGCTCAGCATCACTAATCATCAAGGAAATGCAAATCAAAACCACAATGAGATATCATTTCACACCCATCAGGATAACTACTATCAAAAAAATATATAAAGCAAGAAACAAAATAAATATTGGCAAGGATATGGAGAAATTGGAACCTTTGTGCACTATTGGTGGGATTGTAAAATGGCGTAACTTCTATGGAAAACAGTTTAGAGTTTCCTCAAAAACTCAAAAATAGAACTACCAAATGATCCAGGAATCCCCTTTCTGGTTATGTATCCAAAAGAATTGAAAGCAAGGTCTTGAAGAAATATTTGCACACTCATAATCATAGCAGCATTATTCATAATAGCCAAGGGGTAGAATCAACTCAGGTGTCCCATTGGTGGATGAATGGATAAACAAAATGTGGTATATACAGGAAGTGGAATATTATTCACTCATAAAATGATGGAAATCCTATTAAATGCTACCATGGATGGAACCTTGAAAATACTATAAGTGAAATAAGCCAGTCACAAGAAGACAAATACTGTATGATCCTACTTTTATGAGGTATCTAAAGTAGTCAGATTTATGTAAATAGAAAGTAAAATGGTGGTTACCAGGAGCTGGGGGGAGGGGGAGAAGGGGAGTTGTTTAATGGATATACAATTTCAGACTTGCAAGATGAAAAAGTTCTGGAGATCTGTTTTGCAACAGTGTGAATATATTTAACACTGCTGAACTGTACACTTAAAAATGGTTAAGATGGTAAATTTTACATATTTTACTACGATAAAAAAAAAGAGATCATCTGGGCATAGTTTCAGGACCCCTCCTAGGGCTTTGGGAGAGCCCCATGAAAGTGAGGGGTCCTGCAGCTAAAGCTTCATTAGCTTCATATTGAAGCATCCGGGGTTTTTTGTGTTCTTTTGGTTTTGTTTTTTGTTTTACTTTTATTTGCATTTATTTTCTTGCGGCATTTATTCTGGTCCGTAAGTTTTTGTTTCTTCTGGAATATCTTTTTTTTCTGTGCAACCTCTTCTTCTGGTTTAGGAACAATCTGTTCTTTTTCAGTAAGGATATCTCAGTGTGGTAGGGAGAGGTCATGTGTGGGTTGATCTGACCATGAGCTCTGTTAAGTCCTGCACCACATCCTGGGGAGTTCATTCACCTGGATGTGCTCAATGACCAGAGAATCTACCCCTAAACCCTTAAGTTCAGCATTACTCTATGGATTAGTGAGCATGTGCAGTAAAAATTCAGCACTCTTTTTGGGCCATGGAGCCCCACTGTTTGGCCCGGGCACACCTACCAGCTACACCATTGTAGCAACAGGATGGCACACATTGCTGAAACATCTATTTTGACCATTCTGATTCTGTCCTTCCTTTGAAACTCAACTCAAGTGAGCTATAGTGTCTCAATTTTCTAACTCCTGTCTCTCTGAGGGTTGGAACCATATAGTTAACAATTTATCTTATACTTTCTTGTTGACTGTCCAGTGTCTTATCTCCTAATTATAGGATGTTAAGTGTTGTTTCTTTCGCCTCTTATAAATACCCAGTTTAATAGTATTCATCTATTCATTCTTTTGCTTATTCATTTGGTCATTCATTCAGCAAACATTAATTGAATTCCTCCTACGTACTAGAGATAGAAATAATAACCACATACCCTGCCCTTAAGAAGCTCATAGTTTAGAGGGGGAAGCACCAAGCAAATGGGTAACAATAACAGTAGGGTTTGAAGGTGCTTCCGTAGAGGCATATACAGGGTGCCAGGAAGCACAGAGGAGGACACTGAACTCCAACAGGAGTGTCAAGCAAGGCATCCTCCAGACGCAAATTTGATTTTTGAGGTTTGATTCTAAAGAATCTGAGAATTTTCTTTTAATGTTCCTTAAAAGGTCTGCTAGCATTCTAATTTATAAATGTGTAATAGGAGTGTAAATGCTAACCTTTTCCGAAGATTCTGGATTCTAGTTGTGTTAGAGATTCCACTGTAGTTTTGACTACTATTTCTATCTATATACCTTCTGACTTTGTTGGGGATAAAAATTCTGACAAAACTTAGTTCTTACATTTATTTCTCATCAGCCTTCTTCATCGCTGTCGTTTGGTAGTACTGAAGTTGATAAGACTTAGAAAAGCTTTTGCCTTTCCTGTGTTTTCTACACGACAAACTCCTACTGATTCTTTAAGACTCGGTTTAAAACCTTACCTCCCCTGTGAAACCTTTCCTGACTCTCAGCAGTTAGTTCTTTGTATTCTTATAGTGTAACTATCTATATATCTCAATTTATACTTTAATTATGGCAGCTACCATGCTATATTTTAATTATGGATTTACATGTCTCTGTCCTTCAAGGTGTTAAAATCCTCTTTGTACCCTCCTGGGCTTGGTTCTAGCACAGTATCTAATACATAGTAGATGCTTAAAAGATGGTTCTTGACTGAATGAACGGTGAGTTCAGAGTTTGGAGTCTTATTTTTGAAAGGGTGGATTGGCCTTACTGTATACTTCATGGTCACAGATTGCATTCCTTTTTTTTTTTTTTTTTTTTTAATATTTACTTATTTGGCTGTACCGGGTCTTAATTGCAGCACGCGGGATCTTTTAGTTGTGGCATGCAGCATTTTTTAAAAAAATAAATTTATTTATTTTATTTTTGGCTGTGTTGGGTCTTTGTTGCTGCGCGCAGGCCATCTCTAGTTGCAGTGAGCAGGGGCTACTCTTCGTTGTGGTGCGCAGGCTTCTCATTGCGGTGGCTTCTCTTGTTGCAGAGTACGGGCTCTAGGAGCACAGGCTTCAGTAGTTGTGGTTCATGGGCTCTAGAGCGCGGGCTCTTTAGTTGCCCCACGGCATGTGGGATCTTCCTGGACCAGGGCTCGAACCTGTGTCCCCTGCATTGGCAGGTGGATTCTTAACCACTGTGCCACCAGGGAAGCCCCCATGCAGGATCTTTAGTTGCAGCATGTGGGATCTAGTTCCCTGACCAGGGATCGAACCCAGGCCCCCTGCATTGGAAACATGGAGTCTTAGCCACTGGACCACCAGGGAAGTCCCACAGATTGCATTCTTAACAACAACCAGTTATCTAACTTACGATAGAAGCCCCTCTACCACCTCCATCTGACTCCCTCACCTAGAAGTCCACAGTTGCCTTCCAACTTGTCTCTGCTTCTCCACTTGGTCCTCTATAGTGTATTCTCCATATAGAAGCCAGGATGAGCTTTTGAACACATAACTCTGATTCTGTCTCTCCTAAAGTGGTAGTAAGACCTCCATGGGTCCTTGGAATATTTACTTTGGGAGGTTTTGGAGACTTTATCCCACATTATAGGAAACATATTAAAAGGTACCCTCATCCCATATTTTTTTTAAAAAAATATTTGTTTGTTTAGTTGGCTGTGTTGGGTCTTAGTTGTGGCACATGGGCTTAGTTGCCCCACCATCTTAGTTCCCCAACCAGGGATCGAACCCGTGTCCCCTGCATTGGAAGGCAGATTCTTAACTACTGAACCACCAGTGAAGCCCCTCATCCCATATTAAATACGTGATTTTATTTATTTTTGCTATCGTATGTTAAAAGAATTTTAATAATTTTGCTTCTGAAATTCTTTGGCTACAAATAACTGACTTAATTTGTAATCACCTAAGATTTCTTAATAATTAACATATTTAGTATTTTTTACAAAGTGAGAATTATTTTCAAATGTAATGAAACCTTACAAATGCTAAACTTAGTGAATGAAATTGTTGGGTGTTATATTCCAAGGACACTGAAGCATTTATTAATTTTTATGGTTATAATTTTCTTTTTGTATTTTGGACTTGTAAATATATTTTTTCAGGTCCCGAACATTTGCTTAGACCCTTAAAAAGCTTGTAGATCTGAGATATTAAGTGGAGACTGCGTAACGGATAAAATGGCACTGTTCACTCTCCTGCTTTAAAATTCTTTTGTGACTTTCCACCGTTCTTAACAATAACATCCTTTCTGTGGCCTGCAAGACCCACTATGATCTAGCCCCTCCCACCTCCTCGGCTTCGTCTCCCACCTCTCTCCCTTGGTCACCTGGCCTAGCCTCCTGATCATCCCTCTTGTTCTTTCAACACTCAAGCAATTGCTTTTCAGCTCAGCTTAAATGCCCCTCCTGAGAAAAGCCTTCCCTAACCACCTGATCTAAAGTGAGCCTCTCTCAGTTTTTCCATATCCCATCAACTCTTTACTTCCTTCTCAGTGAATTTCCTTCTCCCATGAGGATATTGGCTCCATGTGGGTGAGAACCTACCCTGTTTGGTACTACTGTATCCGCAGCACCTAGCACAGACACAGAGAAAGCAGTTAATACATACTTGTTGAACAAATGAAGAGTTATGTTAATAGATTTTATAATTTAACAATCCTCGAATTGTTGGTATAAACCCTACATGGTCATAATGAATTATTATTCTCTTAAAACCGGTAAATTCTACTTGCTAATATTTTACTTAGGATTTTTGTGTTCGTCTTCACAAATCAAGATTGGTCTATAGGGCTTCCCTGGTGGCGCAGTGGTTGAGAGTCCGCCTGCCGATGCAGGGGACACGGGTTCGTGCCCCGGTCCGGGAAGATCCCACATGCCGCGGAGCGGCTAGGCCCGTGAGCCATGGCCGCTGAGCCTGCGCGTCCGGAGCCTGTGCTCCGCAACGGGAGAGGCCACAACATTGAGAGGCCCGCGTAACGCAAAAAAAAAAAAAAAAAAAAAAGATTGGTCTGTAGTTTTATTTTTCATACCGCATCTGAGTCCAGATGGATATCAGGAATATGTTAGCCTCATAGAAGAAATTTGGAAGCTTTCTCTTCTGTCTCCATAAGTTCGGGAACAGTAGAGATAACATGAAATTATCTGTTTGATAGAAGAAAACTACTTATGCCTGACGTAGTTTCAGTGGCTAGTTCTTTGAATAATTATCTAACACATTTCTGCAATGGTTTTTTTTTTTTTTTTTTTTTTTTGCGGTACGTGGGCCTCTCACTACTGTGGCCTCTCCCGTTGCGGAGCACAGGCTCTGGATGCGCGGGCCCAGCCGCTCCGCGGCATGTGGGATCTTCCCGGACCGGGGCACAAACCCGTGTCCCCTGCATTGGCAGGCGGACCCTCAACCACTGCGCCACCAGGGAAGCCCCTCTCTTGTTTTTAATTGATCAGACTTTCCAAAGGATTATCCACTTTTATTTATTTATTTTATATTAATTTTTAAAACTTAATTTAAAAATGTTATTATTTTCATTGAAGTATAGTTGATTTACAGTATTGTGTTAGTTTCAGGAGTACAGCACAGTGATTCAGTTACAGATATGTGTGTCTGTGTATATATATATATATATATATATATATATATATATATATATGCCTTTTCAGATTCTTTTCCCTTATAGGTTATTACTAAATACTGAGTATAGTTCCCTGTGCTATACAGTAGGTCTTTGTTGGTTATCTATTTTATATATAATAGTGTGTATAAATTAATCCCAACCTCCTAATTTATCACCCCCCCAACCCCCTTTTACCCCTTGGTAACTATAAGTTTGTTTTCTATGTCTGTGAGTCTCTTTCTGTTTTGTAAATAAGCTCATTTGTATCATTTTTTTAGATTCCATATATAAGCGATATCATATGATATTTGTCTTTACCTGGCTTACTTCATTTAGTATGATAATCTCTAGGTCTTTCCATGTTGCCACAAACGGCATTATTTCACTCTTTTTTATGGCTGAGTAGTATTCTATTATATATATATGTATAGCACATCTTCTTTATCCATTCATCTGTCAATAGACATTTAGGTTGATTGGCTATTGTAAATAGTGCTGGAGTGAACATTGGGGTGCCTGTATCTTTTCGAATTACGGTTTTCTCCAGGTATATACCCAGTTATTTATTTTTTGAAACAAAATTTTTAAAAAATTTTAAGTATAGTTGATTTACAGCGTTAATTTCTGCTGTACTGCAAAGTGTTATACATATATATAAATTTTTAAATTTATTTTTATTTATTTATTTTTGGCTGCGTTGCGTCTTCGTTGCTGCACACAGTCTTTCTCTAGTTGCGGCGAGCGGGGGCTGCTCTTTGTTGCAGTGCACAGGCTTCTCATTGCAGTGGCTTCTCTTGTTGCGGAGCACAGGCTCTAGGTGCGCGGGCTTCAGTAGTTGTGGCACATGGGCTCAGTAGTTGTGTCTCATGGGCTCTAGAGTGCAAGCTCAGTAGTTGTGGCACACGCGCTTAGTTGCTTCATGGCATCAGGGCTTGAACCCGTGTCCCCTGCATTGGCAGGCAGATTCATAACCACTGTGCCACCAGAGAAGCCCCATATATATAAATTTTAAAATATTCTTTTCTATTATGGTTTATCTCGGATATTGAATATGGTTCCCTGTTGTTTATCCATTCTATATGTAATAGTTTGCATCTGCTAAACCTGAACTCCCAGTCCATCCCTTTCCTACACCCCTCTCCCTTGGCAGCCACAAGTCTGTTCTCTATGTCTGTGAGTCTGTTTTTGTTTT
Organism: Phocoena sinus; assembly: GCF_008692025.1. NCBI lineage: Eukaryota > Metazoa > Chordata > Mammalia > Artiodactyla > Phocoenidae > Phocoena > Phocoena sinus. The sequence goes on along the minus strand of NC_045772.1, from coordinate 8,580,584 downwards.
GTAGATAGGTTCATTTTAAAACAAGCAAAAGTTTTTTGAATCAATAAAGATTCAGTCTACTCTTTATGATTTTATCATTGTTAATTTATTTTTTGAGTTCATTACTCATTTTGTAGATTTTTTAGTTAAATATGTTCAGTTCATTATTTTTCAATCATGTTTCCTCATAGAAATATTTTAGTAGTGGTTATATAGTCAGCAAAGGTGCCAACTTTGAAAGATAACACTCATTTGAACGTATAAGTTCAGGTTTATTTGTTTTAAAAGTAAACTCATTTTTTATTACTTCGCATCCTCACTTTGTAATATAATTTATTTTTAGGGCAGTTTTTTTAAAAAAAATATTTATTTATTTGGCTGCGCCGGGTCTTAGCTGTGGCACACGGGATCTTCATTGCAGCACGCAGGATCTTTAGTTGTGGCATGCATGTGGGATCTAGTGCCCTGACCAGGGATCGAACCCGGACCCCCTGCATAGGGAGCACAGAGCCTTAGCCACTGGACCACCAGGGAAGCCCTGTAATATAATTTAAAAATGCTGTCTAATTGTTAATATGAAAACAGTACAATAAATATAACTATATCACAAAGTCCAAAATGCCTGGAAATACAGGGGAAATAGTGCATTTATTACACTTCTTTCTTTTAGATGAACAATTGGACTAATTGTTTTAGGTTTAGAGGTATCTCACCAAGAAAAAGGTTCCTGGAGGTTGAAGAAAATAATTGATCATATCATTTGAAAATAGAGCTAATATTTTGCTTTAAAATGTGTTTGTTTCTCTACGTTTTGTGCAGCTTGCTATAACACAAGGAAACACATAGTTACGTTTATATGATAATATTCTGCATTGAGGAGTGGAGACTTGGCAAAATTCAGTCTTATAAAGAAATTCTGTCCATCACAAATTAAAACAAGGCAGCTGTACAATTTCCATGCATTTTAACATGTTGAGCATGCTCCACATAAGTAAGCTTTCCGTAGCTCATCTGGAAGGTATTGGAAGGATAAAAATAGACTAAATGTTCAAAATTTCCATCCTAGGAGTTTCCTGCTTTTGCTTACAATCTCAATTGTCAGTTCAGGTCCTGGCTCCTACTCCACTGGGGTCTGTGCAAAGACAGTGGAAGCGTTTACGCCATAAATATTCAAGCTGCCAGATCATCTAGGCATTGGCCTCTGCCTGCCCTGAAACAGCTCCTTTCTGGTTCTTCTATCACAGTGGAAAAAGCGAAGGAGGGAGACTGTATAAAGACCCAGAAGCCAGGATGACAAACGTGTGGGATTTAGAAAGGGTTCGTAGGTTCCTTTTCAAGGAACGCTGGGCTTACAGAATCCATCATTTCTGTGCTGGCTGGCATGTCAGATTACGCTTGGTCAGCCCAGTTCATTTGGGAGAATCACACTGTGGAATCTGAGCTTTTCTGGTTCATAGAGATGGATGGAGTCTGATAGTCACAGGGCACTTTTGCCCACTTTCTATGATTTTAGTTACTTTATTTCCTCAAGCAGTCCTTAAAACAAATAGGTGGAGATGATTTTCTGGAAACTATGTGACTTTTTTTCCTTGTATTTGGATAGCACATTTCCTCTGTTCAGCCCAGCACTTCTGAATGGAGGTCTAAGTCATTAATTCATTCATTTATTTACCTACTGTGTGGGGCTAGGTAGGTGTCAGGCCTCACACAGCAGTGAAGGAAGATGTGGTATGTGTCCTTATACATACTGGGGACGACCAATTATAAGCAACTTCTTTGACAGATAATAAATTGCAGTTATGCCTGGTGCTATGAAGAAGTAGTAAGGGAAGTTATGGGAGTGTTGAACAGGAAGGCCTGGTCTAGACGGGGAGGGTCAAGGAAAACTTTCCTGGGGTAATGACTTTTGAGATGGCAAGGATAAGATGAAACAGAACTGCTAAAAACAAAGAAGCCGAGTACAGTTTTAGGGCTGAAAGGAATCAAAGATACCATCTACTGATGGCCAATCCTTACATTCCACAAATGAGGCCTGGAAGGTAAAGGGAATTGCCTAACTAAGGTTACACAGCCTGTTAGCCCCAGAGCTAGAGACGCAAACCCAGCATGGTTTTCTTAGGTGGGTTGAAAGCAAGATGCACTGAGTCAGAAGAAGGCTCTTAGGAATGGGGGAAAACAGGTAGGTTTTAAATTTTAGCGCTGACTCTAGGTCAGCTGCCGAGCTACTTCCTCAGGTGGGGAGGGGATTAAAGGTGACTCAGATCTGCCAGCTTGCTGTGCTGTAGCATAGTTTTTATTTGGAGTGCGGGGAGGAGGTACCAAACATACATACACCTGAAACAATAAATGTGGAGTTCAGCTGGGAAACCAGTCACTGTTCTGCAGCTCTCTAGCTGTGTGATTGGGATAAGTCACTTAACCTCTCTGAGTTGGCATTCACAGATTATACTTTGGTATGTTTCCTTTCAGTCTTTTCCTGTGCATTTTAGGAGCTTGTTAGAGATCAGTTGTGTCCTATGTTTTCACCTCAGTCTTTAAAGACGAAAGTCTCTTGTTTGGGTAAGGTGTTGTTTAAGCCCCTTTTTAAAGAGTAGTTTGCCAGCCTGTGCTTGCCCAAACATCCAGAGAATAACTGTAGCAAGTGAGCCAAGCTCCAGGACCTGTAAGAATCGTTAGCAACTGAGAACATTTCTATAAACCAATAAAGGTTTTTATATTTTGTTCATCTGTTACCCTTATGCTGTTGCCACTTTCACATTCAGTGTGTGTAGGTGGAGAGTATGAGATAACAGCGTTTCACAAATGAAAGTGAGTGGAAAAGGGCCGCTTTCCCTTTAAGGTAGTTTCAGCCCCAGTTCCCTCCCCTTTCCTGATTGACAAACCTACCCAAAGTCACATGATCCGCCTCTATTTGAAGGTCACAAAAAGCTGTTTCCTTTAGAGACAGAGGGGGAGAGAGAGAGCAAGAGGGAGAGTGAGTGTGAGAGTTAGTTCAAGCCAAAATGGCCGACAGAGTCTCTGCTGGTTTCTGAATATTTAAAATACAAAAAAACAGATAGACAAAAAGAAATCATTTTTTGGACCTTTTTTCATTTCCATTTCTACCTTGTATGCCTCAATTTGCTGGATTTAAGCACTGCTGCACTTTATGAGGTTGGTAAATATTTTCAATTTTTTAAAACCAATTGATTTATATGGATCTTGTCTAACCGTTTTCACTAGTGGTGTTGCAAATCGACATTTGTCTAGCGTGGAGGCTGGCTTCAGACATTTCGTGAATCTGTGTAAATCAGACCCGTGATGTACTTTTGGTTCGGCATTTTAGAAATGGAAAAGCCTTGGTAAAATATTTGATTTTGAAGTAATTTAATTGCACTTTTAATTTATATGCAGATATTCATCATCGTTTCTGTCTTGCAAATAAATGAAGCTGCGAGTATTCGGAAATTTGATATTTAGAAAGAGGTTTTTTAAAAAACACAGACCTCTCCCTGCCCCCTTAAATCTGCTGCAAAAATTTGCATAAATATAAATGGGTTTGCATTCTTTCGGCTGCTAAGGCCGACAAAGGATCTGGGAGGGCAAGCACTACCACGGGAAAACCTTTTTCTTTTTCTCTCTTTTTTTTTTAAAGCTAGGCCATCCTTCCTAGAGAGATGTAAAACCTAAAATAAGACCTGATCCATTTTAAACATCAGGCTGGGGGCGAGTGAACACCAGGAGGTTTGGGGTTTGTAGATTCCCCTGCTTGAAAACCTCCCAAGCAATGTGTGGATCACCCCTCTCCTCTGCGCGCGCTCATTTGCACTGGGTCTCTGTGTGTGTTCTCAAATATGCAGCCAGATGCGCTTTTATTTTGATTGTGGTTCGAACCAAATGGTGGGACTATCTTGTAAACATGGTGTTTTAAAGGGTATAAACAGCTATTCCTCCCGATTAGGAATTATTTCTTTATCAGTTTCTCCCTGTGGATTGGCTTTATTCGTTTCTCATAGATTACAATTTCTGTTTAATCTTACACAGATGAACTGGGCTTTTCAGCACAAATTCAGCATCTGTGTGTGTAGTTGCCTGTTTTAGCCACGTATCCATTGTAAAGTGGTCATATTGGGTCATCTAACTAAGTAGCTGTATGTGTTACCCCTGAAACTGTGTGTGCAGTGCACTGAAGTTAAATTCCATTACTCCTAATGCAGGATTCTAGAAAGCCTGGGAACAGGGAGGGAAGGCGGCTGAAAACTTGCTTTCTCAGAGCCACCTCCCCCTATCATTGTGAGAGTGTGATGTAATGCTTCTCGGTCTGGTGGGCTGAAAGGATCGTAGTTTTGATGCGGCGGGTAAATTGCACACCCCCCCGGGGAAATTACACCCCTCCCCCCGCCCCCCGCCTCCCAGCACATCCCTGGCTCTGAGAGGCCTTGTTTTCTTTTTTTTTTTCTTCCTAATTTGTATCCTCCTGATTTATGCCTTAGCATATTGGCATGAGAAACAGACTATTTTTCTAAATCTGTTACAAAGTATAGTTTAGAAAGGGCATTTAAAATATGCAAATAGGTTGAATTGTCATATCCCCATCATTAAATATGTAGACTTGGATTGAAGCTAATTAAGCATAAATGGAATAATTTTGATCAGAAGTGAGCAGTGGCTTTTTTTGGCTGTTGTTGTTTCCTTTTTAATTAATCTAATTATAAGATGTTTGCTGGACCTGAAAGTGTTAAAAAAATGCAAAAAAAATGCTGGACCATTTTGAAAATTTGACAGTCTGGAAGAGGGTGTGTAGTGCTTTCAAAAGCTTTATTCACTGTTAAAATGGATTGGCCTCTTGTGCTGAAAATGGCCTGTTTCTTTGGGCCAATTGTGTGTAGATGAAGGGACTTTCATGCTAATTTAACAAAAAGACTTTCCATTTGAATTCATAAAGATAATTAAAGTCCTCTGTCTGTAAAGAGCAAGTATTTTATTATTTTTCTAAAATTAATGTTATTATATTAGTGGAAATGAGTAGAGAAGTGACGGTTTAAATTCAGTGTAAATTTTTTTGGTGGTGTAAGTTCAGCTTTTGTGTAAGAGGGATTGGAAACATTACAGTCAGGAGGTAATCTGGAACAAATTTGTCTCTTAAAAATTTTTTTTACAGCTTGAATTTAAAGGAAAAGACAGAAATTACCATAGTGATAGGGAGTGTTGCTTTGTGGTAGACCTAAGGAAAATTAGAGCTCTGATTTTTGTTGTTGTTTTTTCTGAAAATGAAAGCACTTATTTGGGGCTTTACTTGTTAGATGATTCATTTTACGCCCATTTCCTAAGTTGGCCTTACAGAAGAAGAATGAGAAGAACCTAAGCTTTCCATGTTTTGCCATTAGATTGTTTTTGTGGACTGTAAACATGTGAATAGCAGTTTAATTCAGTTTGCAGAGCAGAGGGACCAGAAGCAGGGTGCCTGCTCTCTTAGGCAAGAAGAAGAATGATATAATGAACATTAACAGAATGCCATCTGATTCTTTGAAATGTTTTGGTAAATATTCTTCTCTCCTAGACAGGTTGAGAAGTGTGATAAATAAGACCTGGTTTCACGTATGTTAGGCATTATGGCTCTGATGAGTTTCAGAAGCTCAGCTGCCATTTTGGATCTAAGTTCCTTCAGGGCCAGTCCTTATGGCACACCAAACTATGGGAATTCAGGAGCAAATAAAAATGAGTAATAAATCAAGTGTGCAGATGGATGGTATTTGTGCCTTTTGTTGAAGTTTTCTTTCTGTTGGTAGCATGAAATGAATCTAAAAACTTTAGAGATGTAGCTGATGGTATGACCAGCAAAACCCCAGGGATATTAGAACTTGCATGTTGTGGTTTTTAAAAATGAGACTGTATGCAGGGGAAGTTTCTTACTGGAGAAGAATAATACAATCCTCACTGAAGTCTCCCCACCCCCAATGCTGGGTCTACTTGTGATATTAATGTCATTATTCACAAGGCTACTCTGTCTCAGGAAGAATTGTCACAGATTCATTATTAAGATTTTACTGAAGCATCACAAAAATTGATAGCGCCTATTTATCAGAAGTGGTATCTTATTTTTAAACTGTTTTTCAGTCCTTCCATCTGTGTGCCAGAAAGGAAGCATTGGCATCTTTGGTATATGGCGCAAACTCAGCCCTGTTGTTCAGCTTTGAATGGCCATTTGTTATTCTCTGTCGCCACCGGGACAGTCCTTTAAAAATCAACTTCTAAAAATTGAAGCAGAGACTTCTAAGGCTTTTCCAGCTCTTAAACCTACAAAGAGACACAGAAAGAGTGATAGGTGATGATGAGACCTTCAGGTTCTGCAGAGCAGGCCCCAGCAGATAACAGTAGTAAGGGGTGGGCCTCACCCTACCCAGCTGCCCCAGAACTGAAAAGTTTTGGAGAAATTTAATTTTTACAACTCAGTATAATCATTGACCATCTGCAGTTTAAATTGGACAAGGCCCTGAGGCAACACAGGTGAATGTACTTTGTTCCTCCCCTCAAGGAGTACCCATCTAACGAGGGAGATACCCAGGTAAAGAACCAGTGGCTTTACCTTGGTGCTGTGTGTGCAACAGTTAGAACAAGTACCTGGTACATAAATAGCCTGAGTATCTGCATTAGGAGAACCCTTATTTAAAGAAGCCAAATAATTACTCCTTATTAATTTTTAATTATCATTTGGATATTAGATTTTCTTTAAGTGGAACTTGGAATTTAAAGGTGGGGTTTCTGATCATTGGCTGGGGAGTGGGGCAGCCTATGCTAATTGTTTCCTAGTACAGTATTGTTCAAGGGTTTACACTAATCCGACTTCCCTCACCTTCTTGTGATTAAGACTTGTGGTGGAGTGGGTGGGGTGAATTGAAGCCACTTGGCCTGAAAAGGGATTTAACCCGCGATGGTGACATTTTAACATGCTTTCCTTTCTTTCTTCAAATATTCAGCAATCATTTATTATGCCTGGTGCCGGTGTAGGTGCAAGGGGAGCTAAGAATTAGTTTGGTCAGCCCGTCGCCCTGAGCAGCCACCAGTTCCTGTGGAAATATTTGCCACCTGATGACTGTCTAAGCTACTGCTTTGGGTTATGACTAGGATGACGCTATAGTTCTTTCCCCTGATGGTCTCCTTACTGATAGTCAGGGAATGGATGGTAAGTTTTTGCTTCTGGTACTTCTAGAGACTTCGATTTAAGGTTTGACGAGATAGTCACTTTATCCTTTTTTTTTTTTCTAGGCCTGCAAAATTATCCTTTAAATTATCTCTGAGAACCTTGCAACTTAAGTTGCCTCCCTAGTTACTCTATCGTATCCCTTAGTTTTACTTTTTTTTATGCGCCTTAATTGTGTCAGTATCTGCAATCACATTATTTGTGTGTGGTACATCACTCCCCACAAACCAAAGCAGACTGTAGTGTTTTGCTTATTGCTCAATCCTCAGCATCTAGAATAGGGCTTAGCACAAGTAAGTGCTCAATAAAAATGTGTTTGAATTAGACCTGAGTATAAGATCACCAGGACCAGCTATGTGACCATAAGCCCCTGTTTCTTTCTTTTTTTTTTTTTTTCTCAGTACGAGGGCCTCTCACTGCTGTGGGCCTCTCCCGTTGCGGACGCACAGGCTCAGCGGCCCTGGCTCATGGGCCCAGCCGCTCCGCGGCATGTGGGATCCTCCCGGACCGGGGCACGAACCCGTGTCCCCTGCATCGGCAGGCGGACCCCCAACCACCGCGCCACCAGGGAAGCCCAAGCCCCTGTTTCTTAATCAGTAAAATGGGAATAATACGTTGTTGGGAAGCAGAAGGGAAATGCTGTATGAAGGGGCCAGCACCTAGTCTCGTTGCTCAGTGTTTCCTTCCCCTTTGCTCTCTCTCTGTTAAGTAAACCAGAAAGGCTTTTATGGCCCCACAGATGCCTGATCCTCTCATGGCTCCCAGGATCATGACCACGCGGGCACTGATTGCCCAGAGCTTCAGTCTGGATGAGGGCAGGGGCAGCGCTGAGCCTTTTCTTTTATTCAAGTCCCTACATTCCTATGGTCTGAGGTCATCTCTCCCCGCTCTCCGGTTCCCTTCAGGCTCTGCCTCTGTGGTGTATCCACATTTGCTTGGCTGCTTTTCATACATTCTGTGTTTTGCATCTAAAGGTTCTCAACAGTTTCAAATGAATTGGTCTTAAAGTTTACAAGGCAAAGGAGAATATAAAATACAGTGTTTTTTCCTTCATTTTCATTGTTCTGAGCCTGCACATGTAGACTCTATTTAACCAAACTGGTAATAGACAATTTTATCTGACTCAAAAGACAGATAAAATTAAAATTTAGGTCAATTGCCCACTTTATACAATGCTGTTGAATTAATATAGATGACAAATAGCTTTCATTCATTGACCTTGGACTGGAATTGGTTCAAAGAAAAACAAAATTTTTATCTGTTCATTCATTACAAATAATTATTTGAATACCTATTACCTGTCAGACATTGGGATAAGAGCTAGCATAGGAGTAGTAGGAAGATTTTTTGCCAGGTACCATTGCTGAAGTTAGAAAGAATATAAATGCAAGGAGCTGGCCAGTCCTCAGGGTGTTGGGTGATTACAAAAGAGGGACACCCAACCCACATAGAGGGACCAGTTTATGCAAGGGCCCCGAGGCAAGAGAGGACTTAAGCATATTTGGAGAACTGTATGTAGAGTACTTGGACATGGTTGGAGTGTGATGTGTGTAAAAGAAAAGATAATCTGGGAAATGAGAAGTGAAACTGAAAAGGTAAACACTGGTGAGTTGCGGAAGAGTCTATATAAGTCATGTTTGGAAGTCTTTTTTTTTTTTTTTTTTTTTTTTTTTTTTTTTTTTTTTGCGGTATGCGGGCCTCTCACTGTTGTGGCCTCTCCTGCTGCGGAGCACAGGCTCCGGACACGCAGGCTCAGCGGCCATGGCTCTCGGGCCCAGCCGCTCCGCGGCATGTGGGATCTTCCCGGACCGGGGCATGAACCCGTGTCCCCTGCATTGGCAGGCGGACTCTCAACCACTGTGCCACCAGGGAAGCCCTGTTTGGAAGTCTTTATCCCGAGAACAATTAAAGGGTTTTCAGCAGGAATTTCACCTGATCAGATTGAACTTTTGAAAGATATGCTCTAGTTGGACTGTAGAAAATGGCTGGAGGATTGAGTATAAGACCAGATGGTATTGCAGTAATCTCAGGTGATGGTGGCCTGGGCTGACAGCAGAGCTGGGAAGAAGTGGATAAAACCAGAGACATTTAGGAAGAAGATTTCACAGAACCTGATCATTGAGGGTTAGGGTTGGGGAAATAAAAGATGACACCTCTGTCTCTGGCCTGGCCTGCTGATGGATGGTTGGTACCATTCATGGAGTTAGGGTCTATTTAGACGAGAGACACATGTGGGATTGAGAAAATGAGTTCAGTTTTGGAGTAATTTAATCTTGGGGCATCTAAATGAAGGTCTGGAGTAATTAGATATCTGGCTGGAGGTAGATTTGAGAGTCATCAGTGGTCCCAACTTTACCAAGATTTTCCTTTTTAAGTTGATTTCTTTGGTAAGATGTCCAGAAATGGCAGTGTGCAGTGCAAGTGTTAAAAGAACACTATTTTATAGAGAGGGTAAGACCACAGATGTGCTCCCATTACTACAGTGGTCACCATTAGAAATACAAAAGGAGTTTGAGGGAGGAGAAGGGCTAATTTTGGCTGGGTTGATCAGAGAAGTCTTTATATGAGGACCTTTTATTTGAGCTGAGCCTTAAATATTGGGCAGAATTGTGAAGAGCAGACATGAGGGCAGAGCATTGTGGCTGGAGGGTTAGTTGTGTTCAGAGGGGATTGAAGGGAGTTTGAATGTCTATGGGAGAGCTGGGACGCCTGCTGAGTAGTTTGGATTGCCAAGGCAGATAGTGGGGGGTCTGTTGAAAGTCTGAAGGCAATGTGATCAATGTGGTATTTTGAGAATATTAGTATGGCAGTGAGGCAGAGGAGGGACTGGGAGTGGTGGGATTGGGAGAGGGCAGGACTGAGGGGAGAATTGAGATAGGCAGGCCAAGTAGGAGGCCTGTTATGAAAGGGCCTGCCCTAAGACTGTGGCAGTGGGGCTAGAAGAGGGACCAGGGACTCCAGGTTTTCAAGGTGAATGACGGGAGTCTTCAGCAGTAATGAAGATGGGGAATTCCAGGTCAGGCATACTGAGTTTAAGGAGCTGGTGGGATTTCCAGATGGAACTGGTTAGCAGGCAGCTGGCAATGTGGAGCTGACGCTTGAGAAAGAGGTCAGAAGTGGAGATAAAGAATTGGAAGTGATCCACATAGAAGTGATAGTTGAAGCTGAGAGGAGATGAGGTCACCATGGGTGCAGAGAATGGAAAAGAGAACTGAGAATGGGGCCTTGGGGACCGGAAGAGAAAGAGGACCTGGGAAAGGATTAAAGAAAGGTGCTTGTGCAGGACAGTCGTGAGTCACTGAAGATGAGGGAAGGACTTCTCAATCTCAGATGCGGTCAGCAGGTTTTGATGCCCCACAGGAAGAACAGTATTTGGTTATGGCAACGTCCCCTAACCTGGTGTTGGAAGGTGTTCCGGTGGGAAGGGTTTGGGAATCATTAGGTTATGCCAGCACCATTCAGTAGAAATAGAATGTGAGCCATGTGTTATTTTACATTTTCCAGGAGTCACATTAAAAAAAATAAAAGGAGGGAATTCCCTGGCGGTCCACTGGTTAGGACTCTGCTTTCATTGCTAAGGGCCTGGGTTCCATGGGGAACTAAGATCCCACAACCCACGCAGCGCAGCCAAAAAGAAAAAAAAAAAGAAGAAAACAGGTGAAATTAATTTTAATAATATATATTTTATTTAACCCAATATGTACAAAAAGTTAAATCAACATGCAACAGATTTTAAAATATTAATGAGATATCCGACATTCTTTTTTTTTCATACTAAGTTTTCAAAATCTGGTGTGTGTTTTATAACACATTTCAGTTTGAATGTGAAATTTTATTGGAAATGCTTGATCTGTATTTAGATTTGATAAATTTTACAGTTGAAAAAGTACATTCACATACCCAAGTTTTTTCAAACATACTAGAGTTTTCTAGTAATAGAAGTAAGTAATCAATTTAAAAAAAATTTTTTTTTTTTTTGGCTGCACCATGTGGCTTGCAGAATTTCAGTTCCCCAACCAGGGATTGAACCCGGGCCATGGCAGTGAAAGCCCAGAATCCTAACCACCAGGCCACCAGAGAACTCGCTTAAAATTTAAATTAATTAAAACTAAGATACATTTTAAAATTCAGTTTCTCAGTCACAGTAGCCTCATTAAAAGTTCACACTAGCCATGTGTGGCTACGAAATTGGACAAGGGAGGGTTTATGCAGAGTAAGATAGGCTGCTTGCAGCTAACGTGCACTTTGGAAATAGCCAGAGTCACAAAGCATTCTTCCCGTCACAAAGCATTTCACAGGATTGGTGTTAGAACACATGTGGGCTCATGCTAATGAAATTTTTAGAATTGAAGGGGTCAGATCCTAATTTTGCTTGTGAGGAGATGAACTTTTTATGCATAGATTCTAAAATTTAAAACAGGAATTTAAAAAATTGTTTTGGCTAAGGTCAGCTGGATGGTAGATTGGTAGAAGTTTTTAAGCGTAACCAATTTGTGTCCAGTTTCAGTAATGCTAGGTACAGAGGTTTAGTTGGAGGGTGGGAGCACTCCCTCCCCCTTTTTGAACTCTGTGGAGTCAGTGCGATGCCAGGCTTCAGGTGGGGAGGTGACATTAGGATTCCAGTGTTTTCAGAAGCTTTCAGTCAGCAGTCCCAGCCTTCTCGCAGGAGGGGGAAAGGGTGCCAGAGGGCTAATTATTTTGTGCTTGAATCTTGTTTCTTTTTGGCAGCCTGCAGGCTGTTTGGCCATAGACTATTATACTCATTTTGTATTTCTTGACATCCTGGGCCAATATAATATTTACTAAATATGGGTGGTTTATAAAAAAACAGCTTCAAAGATTTTTATTTAATGATCTCATTGATTTATATTGCTTTGTAATTGCTAACTAGACCTTCTAAATAATAACCTGTAAAGATAGAAATGATCTTGAGTTGTGCTTGGAACCAAACCTTGTTCACACTGGAAAGTTAAGCGTTGCTTTTGAGTTGGTGCACAATTCCATTTCCGTGGACACAGAGGACCTTATTTTTCTATGAAGTATAAGAGTTTAGAGTGTCAGTTATTCTGTGAAGTCTTGTTTTTGTTTTTTAAATCAATATGGAAATAAATTCCTTACATTTTTGTTTTCCTTTAGAAATGCATTTTGGTTATCCGTGCCTTTGTAAAAAACCCAGACTGTGTAGTGGTGGGTTTACATAATGCCCTTCAATGGCTTAAAAAGAGACCTAGCACAAGGTTCCTTGCCCCACTCAGGAGCCCAGAGCAGTGAGTCTTGTACCTCTCGGTGCCATTCTTTTTTTCTTTTTAACCCCTTGCTTGCATAAAATAATTGCTGCTCTTTTTATGCCAAGAAGTTCCTGTTTATAAGCTGATGTTAGACAGCTAATTGGGTATCTTAGAACAGTGGCTTTTGAACTTTTTGATTGGATCTACACTAAGAAATACAATTTGATTGAGGCCCTGTACATACATGAAGTATACACGGAAGCAAAAGTATTTATATTTACTTTCTGATACTACGTCATATATTCTATCCTGATATAGGCTACTCAAGTCCATTTTGTAAAACAAAACCAAAACCAAAAAAGCTGATCCCAACCACTAAAATGATTTAATGATCCACTCTGGGTTGTTTCACTGAGGTTTAAAGAATTTTTAAGGAGCCACTTGTGGGTTGCCATATTCCTGGACACGATCCCCAGTTTTTCTGGTTTTGAGAATCAAATTTATCAGTCCGCTCAGTTGCCACACCAACCAGATTCATAAGCGATTTTTTAAAATGTTAATTTGCAGGACTTCCCTGTTGGTCCAGTGGTTAAGACTCTGCACTTCCAATGCAGGGGGCGTGGGTTCCATCCTGGTCAGGGAACTAAGATACCACATGCTGCCTGGAGCAGCCAGAAGATTTGGATAAAAGAAAAAAAAGAAGGAGGAGTTAATTTGCTACTTCAGCATGTAGGCGATGGATATTTTTGATGACCAGAATGTTGCCCTCCCTATCCAGAACTTTCCATTTGGATCAAAAGGAGTTGGCCATCCGTATTGAGGAATGGTGATGTACATGCATGTTTTCCCCCTAGATTTTAGAGAAACTGAAGTAGAAAAACCCTATTACCAGATTATGTAACTTTCTCTCGGAGAAGCCCCACAGAAAACACTGCCATACTTTCTTTTTTGGAGGGATTGAGGATGGGGTGATTCCCTGCCCCTTTTCCAGGTTTCAGGAAGACACACTTCCACTAATTAACACATTCTGTTTTTAGACACACTTCAGTAGATTTGATTAGTTCAGCATTTCCTACTGTTTGACAGGGTACTAACAGGTTTGTCTGGAAAACAAAAAAAAAAGTTCCTTTCCTGAATTAAACTGATCTTTGCTTACTACAAGGGCTTAAGAGTCTTTAAGATGCTAATATGCGTTAGGAATCTTAAGTGTTGTGTATGTATAAAATTTTGAAGTCCCAGGTTTTTATTTTTGTTTTTTAGGCACAATTTGGGGAAATGCATGGTGTGCTTTCCATTTTAATTATTCCTTTCTAAAACTGCATTCTAGACAAGTAAGCTGGATTTGGCTATTTCCCAAGTCTCTTTCAGACACTTTAACATGGTGGTTCCCAGACAGACGTAGGTTTCAGGGAACTGTAACACTGCAAAAGCAATATTAGGATCCATCATAAGTTACCAGTTTTTTTTTTTTTTTTTTTTTTTTTTGCGGTACGCGGGCCTCTCACTGCTGTGGCCTCTCCCGTTGCGGAGCAGCTCCGGACGCGCAGGCTCAGCAGCCGTGGCCCACGGGCCCAGCCTCTCCATGGCATGTGGGATCTTCCCGGACCAGGGCGCGAACCCGCGTCCCCTGCATCGGCAGGCGGACTCTCAACCACTGCGCCACCAGGGAAGCCCGAATTACCAGTTTTAAATATGCCAAGTAAAGGCATTTTAAAAAACCCACTATTTATTACCACCATTTCAAAGAAAAGGCATTTTGACAAAAGAGTAGAATGGACAGTCTCAGAATAAGAAACATCCTACTCAGTTGATTATAGCTTCATGAAAACTATTACATACGGAATATAGATCAGCACAGGTACTAAAGTTTTCAGTGTTTGGGAACCACCCTAATTATAGCCCATCTCTTAGCATGTATTACAGTTAACTATGTGCTTGCTGGTTTTATTAGCCTCACTCATAGGAATAAACCTTACTTCAAGTTCTGGAACTACCTTCCTTCATTCTTATTTATTGACAGTGATGATGGTCACTGTGTGACAGTGACTCACACTTAAAAAAAAATTACTTTGCTCCCTATGAAAATACTGTAAGCAGGTAACCATTCTACTTTAACGTAAGAAAAAAAGAAAGAACAAGCCAACTCCATTAGGTGCTGAGCAATTGTAGAATCTAGAATAATAGTCAAAACCTATTCCAAAGTTTATCTGTTTTAATGAGGTATACAGTTGACCCTTGAACAATGCCAGAGTTAGGGGCGCCAACCCCTCTGCGCAGTTGAAAATCTGAGTGTAACTTTACAGTCAGCCCTTCGTATCCACAGTTCTGCACCTGCGGATTCAACCGTTAAGTATTTACTCTTGAAAAAAATCCACGTATAAGTGGACATGCACAGTTCAAACACTGTCTGTTCAAGAGCCAACTGTATAGTCGTGGTGATTTTGTAAAAGTGGCAAGTAGGTCACAGGACTAAATAATATTATGTACATTTTTGCCAGCCTGTTGGCTCTTAGTGAGTTGTAAATAATGGCCATGGCAGGGTTTTTGTCATGTACATTTTTATTTTTATGTCCACCATCCCACTCTCACATTTTAAATGACAAAGACCGTAAATCTGGCAACTGCACATCAAATATCCCCTCTGCTTCAGCGAGAGAAAGTGCTCTTTAGATGCAGTTTACTCCTTTAATCAAGGGGCCCATGGCCAGCAGCTCACTGGCCTGCCCTGCTGTGATAATGCTGTCAGCTGGCTGTGGGAGTGGCCACCCCAGCCAGTGCTTTGACTCTTCATCCTCAGAATCCTGGGGCCAAGAGAAGAGGAGGGGAGAGGTTGGGGTTAGCAGTGTAGGTAGGGTCTTTGGAAGCAGTAAGAGGCTGAGTAGACTTGAGTGAGCAGGATATACTCTATGTCCTGTGTACTTGGAAAAATTTGTTTATTACCTAAGTATTTATGCCTCAGGCACTCTACAGTGTTGGGAATAGTACAAGATAAAAAGACCTGGCTTTTATCTTTGGAACTCAACCAGTAACGTGAGGCTGCCTGTAATAAAGACAGAGATATGATGCCAAGGGATCCTGGAGGTTGGAGGCAGAGCCCTAGGGAATTGGGGAAGTCTCCACCATCGAGGAAACATTTGAACTTTTTTTTTTTTCTTTTTTGGCTGCCTTGGGTCTTCGTTGCTGCACGTGGGCTTTCTCTAGTTGCGGCGAGCGGGGCTGCTCTTCGTTGTGGGGCACGGGCTTCTCATTGTGGTGGCTTCTCTTCTTGTGGAGCACGCATGGGCTTAGTTACTCCGCGGCATGTGGGATCTTCCCAGACCGGGGCTCGAACCCGTGTCCCCTGCATTAGCAGGCTGATTGTTAACCACTGCGCCACCAGGGAAGTCCCTGAACTGAGTCTTAAAGGGAAATTAGGAGTTGCTTGGTGAAGGGGATGGTGAGTAGATTGGGGTGATATAACGTAGTGGTTAAGAACTGAGGTTCTGAAGTCAGGACACTTGTGTGGTTAGGTCAGCCCAGTGTTGGGCAAGTAATATCTGTGTGCCTCAGCTTTCTCACTGGTAAAGTGGGGAATAATAATAGTAATAGTACCCAGAGTCAGTGTTAGCTACTGTTTTCATAAAAGTTATGCTAGCATTTCAGGCAGAGGAAGTGACACAAACAAGGGAGGATTTAGTGGGTGGGGGCATATGGGAAATGGTGAGGTGTTAGTGGGACACAAGTGCAGGCTGCCTGGAGGAGAGTGGAAGGGTTGGCTGGGTTTTGTGTTCTAAGGAATTTGAATTTTATTCTGTAGAAAGCAGTTTTAAAAACTCAACTTGCTTCAGTTGATTACCATATTGAGAATCTGATACTGGAAGAGAGATGAGGGGCAATCGAAGCAAGAGGAGTGATTGGAGAATGTAAATTAAGTCAGTGACAGTAAAGATGGAAAGACTAGAGGCCCTTGGCTGGGTGAATGGATGATGCCAGGAGTTGGGATGGGCATTTGGTGGGTGGAGCAGGGGTTTTGAGTTTGTAAAAGAGTGAGGATGGGGGCCAACAGGCTGTGTGTTTGCTTTGGGTACGTTTTAGATGTTTGCTGGACATTTACTATAACTTGGCAGGTGGAAATGAGGGCCTGGAGCTCAAGAGAGAAGTTGGGAGCCATCCATTTAGATCTAGAGATGGTCATCTAGGCCATGGTTGTGACAGCGCTCCCTTAACAGATGGTCAGAGGAGTGGGATGAAAACAGGAAAAAGGGTGGTGCAAGAGAAACCCAGGCAGGAAGGAGTTTAGGGAAGTAAAGGATAGTTATCAGGGCTGGTGCCCCAGGGGGTCAGCTGAGATAAGCCCTGGATGTGGGCAGTTAGGTTTGGCCTTTAGGAGCTCAGTGCAATGCGTTCAGGTCTCCACTGAGGTCCAACACATCATTGTTCATCCTGCTTGCCACTGTCTGTCACATTGGGAAGTCTCCCTGTGGGTTTTTGTGTTTCTCTCTGTCACTACGGTGAGCAGCTCTAGGACAGGAACTAGTCGTGCTCACCTCTGTAACTCCAGCACCTGACCTCACACACACACACACACACACACACACACACACACACACACAGTGAGTGCTCAGTGAGCATTTGTTGAATGAATAAATGAATCAAGGATGACTTGAATTAACTCAACAAATATTTATTGAGTGCCTTGTGTGTTTCAGGAGCTATGCTAGTCTCTAGGGATAAAGCAGTAAGAAAATAGATAAGATCCCTACGCTCGTGGGGCTTATATTCTAAAGCATGAATCAGAAGGCTAAGGGGAAGGAACAAGGCGAGACTTAACTGTCGACTGTACGAGGATGAGCTCTGTAGGCTCACCATCCACGAACTGAGCCTGGCACCCAGGAGGCATTTGATACAGCTGGGTGGCTTGAACAGGGGAGAGAGATGGTTTGAAGAGCACTGAGGTGTGGGAAGAGATTTGCTGCCTAGATGACAGGTTAGCCTTGGAGAGGGAAGAGTAAATTTGGAAATGGAGAGAAGGATATTTGAGGGAGTTCCCTCTGGGAGACATTCCCCTCTCGATTGGAGGCATTCCTCGCTGTAAAACAGGAGATGAAGTCTGAGTGGAAAAGGACCACAGGGAGAACCATCTACCAGCTCTACAGGCTTAGCTGAGAGAGGAGATCCTTTATTTGTAATTGCAGTGATCTGAGGCTCTGCAGGCTCTTTCCAGCAAAGCAAGGTGAAGAATGTGGTGAGTTGGGGTTCATCTGAGGCTGAGTGAGGATTGGCCTGGGTAGGTAGTGTGGGATAGCCAGGGGTTGAAGTCTTCAGGGAATGCTGGTGAATGTTCATGGGAGTCCAGGCTGGGTTGGGAATAAGATAAGTCCAGGGTCAGGCAAATGACCTGAAAGAATAAGGAAAGAAAGGGTTTGGGTTGGAGGAGGTGAGAACTTACACATTAGAAGGGGAAGACAGTGTTACTTCCTGTGTGCTTCCTATAATGCTGTCCTAAGTGCTGTATATACGTTAACATTTATTCTTCATGACGACCCCGTGAACTAACTATGGAGAGGTTAAGTATCTTGCCCAAGGCTGCTGAAGTGTGTGCTTGAGCACAAAGCCCTACTGCCTTGGGAAGAAACCAGACGCAAGAGCTTCTCCCAGGCCAAGTAGCTTCACAGTAGCTTCCTGAAGTATCTGCGCCATCCTTCCCTTCTAGCAGAAGTATTTGGGGTGGCGTGGAAGGGGCCTGTGGACTGTCCCCCCCCCTTAAAAATATTTTA
This sequence comes from Phocoena sinus, assembly GCF_008692025.1. Lineage (NCBI taxonomy): Eukaryota > Metazoa > Chordata > Mammalia > Artiodactyla > Phocoenidae > Phocoena > Phocoena sinus. Next base: position 8,562,441 of record NC_045772.1, on the reverse strand, counting down.
GGCGACAGTGTATTTTATATAGAACTCTCAGTTTTTCCTACCTGCCTTGCTCATGCCCAGACATCCTTGAATAGGAAACAAAGAATATTTCACAATTAGAGAAGATTTTAAATGCAGGTCAGTCTCTGAGTTCTCTGAGCTCTAGTACCTTTCCTCTTCACCTGTCCTCCCCCCACTAAACTGAGAAGAGCCAGAGCATCTGGCACTTCCATCAGTTTGAAGGGAGGAGAGACTGAATAGAAGCTTGATTGATGTGTGGTGTCTCAAAGGAGGGGAATCTGGCTGTGTTGCCTGTTGCAGAAATGTTGGTAAGCGTCTGCTGTGGTTTGGGGGCTTTGACAAACAAGAAAGTGTTCTCTTCCTGGGGCGAGTCCCCATGTGTTTTTGGTGACATGGGCTCTTCTGGATAACGAGTGGACTTCAGTTGGGTAAGGAATTTTACTCCTGGCCCTCCACCTGTGTCTGAGGCCTGTGACAGATCACTCAGAGACTAGGCCCTTTGTAAACCGTGGGGGGAGACATTTTGACCTTTGCTTGGAAGCCGTTTGGAAGCACAGAGGCTTTGCAAATGAAACATGTACACAACTTCATCCTGTTGTATGAAGAAAGAATTATTTGCAGAGACAAAGTGTATATTGATGGTACCTCAACATTTTGTTTGCATTCTTTTAACATCTGGCTTTGCTCTTGAAGCAGTATGAAGGAAGGCCACTACATCCTCCTCCATCCCTTCAAGGTAAACAAATTTTCACAATTAAAAAAAAAAAAACACACCAAAACCACATACTTTTTACATTCCAAAAAAGCTTAGATATTTCAAATATTGAATTTACAGAGCAAATAGATCACCTAGCATTATTTGCTGGCAATTTTTACGTTCACTCCTCATCCTAGTGTTTTCTATTCAGGCCGTGTCTTACCTTCTGGGACTTTTGCACTTGTGCTTGGTTCACTGCCGGGGGCTAGCATTTTTGTCTTTTTTTCCCAACACTGCTAGTGTGGCCCATAGTGCATCACATTATTAACACCTTTGGTTTTTAAAATTGGTTACCTCTAATTGATTTTTTTTTTTTTTTTTTTTTTTTTTGGCTGCATTGGGTCTTTGTTGCTGTGCATGGGCTTTCTCTAGTTGCGGTGAGTTGGGGCTGCTCTTTGTTGCGGCGCGGTGCCTTCTCTTGTTGTGGAGCACGGGCTCTAGGAACGCAGGCTTCAGTAGTTGTGGCACGTGGGCTCAGTAGTTGTGGCTCACGGGCTCTAGAGTACAGGCTCAGTAGTGGCACAGGGCTTAGTTGCTCCGCGGCATGTGGGATCTTCCCGGACCAGGGCTTGAGCCCATGTCCCCTGCGTTGACAGGCAGATTCATAACCACTGCGCCACCAGGGAAGCCCTAATTGATTTTTAATAATGTGATCTTCTTTTGTCAGATATTAAATCCTAATATTTAGTCACTGGTACTTGATAGAGCTGGTTAGGCAGAACAAACAGATAACCCATCACTGAGAGAGTGGTCCCAATGCCCTCAGGCCAGGATTAGTTGGGGTCTCTAAGACTAGTTGGCACCTTTATTTAGAAGTCAAAGTAGAAAATATAGGCTATTTATTCCTCATTTCTTCCCCCTCTGACTACTGATATTATTCTCCTGGTTAAGGGATAAGTTCATTGCTTGATTTTAGGTCATGGAACTCTTGCTGGTGTTTTTTCATTTCTCTTGTTTTGGTCAAGGGCAGTGATAGGCAGACATAGTTTAAGCTAGCAGTTATGACCCATGTTCTTCTATAGGTTCTCTCTGAGGTTCTGTGTGACCAAATTGAAGAAGACTGCTTAGAATCATACTGAGTTTTTCCATGAGGCTCTGTTGGGGAAAGGACATGAACTCACATTCATTAAGTGCCTATTATATAGCAGGTATTTCCCATGACCTCATTTAGTTCTCACTGCAGACTGAAGTGGAAATGGTTTGATCTTCATGAAAAGGATGGCATGCCTGAAACTTAGTAACTGATCTGAAACCACTAAACAAGGAAGTGGAGGAACTAGGGCTCTAACTCCAGAATGTGTTCTCTTCCCAAGCCTTCTCAGTTGCGGCACAGAATAATTTGTTCATTGATGATAAATCCCTGTTTTATAAAGCAGACTGTCTTAAATAAAATATGCACTCAAATGATGGGAACTGATGGCTTTATGGGGATCCTCACACTGCATTCATGATAAATAATAACGAGGGCAATGAGGCCGGTACTGATGGCATGCAGAGCGGGAGGTTTTTGGGGACAGTCCTGGATGGCCATTGAAAGGCATTTTTCTTCTTGAGCAACATGATATGTTAACCAAGAAAGAGAAATTACTGAGTGATTAAAAACTTTATCTCAGATAATTAATTGAAAAGCCAAATTGATTAATAAAGAGACATTTTTAAAAGGATCTTAACTGTATCGAGTTTAAGTAGTAATTCTTAAAGTGTAATCAAACAGAGAACTTATCAAAACTATAATGAAGAAAATAGAGATCATTTGTAATTAGACAGTAATTAAAGGCAAGTACATGCCCAGTGATTTTTGAGTGCTTGAAAACAATTACTTTTCTTAAGTAGGTTAAACATCTGGGTTATAAGCTTGTTTACACTATTAATTTACTTAACAAACCTGTTCTTCAGAGATGATACAAAAGTGAACTTTAGCTTGGCTGTCTGAATTATCACAAGTTCCAACTTAATGGATACTCTTTTTAAAAAATATTTTTTTACACTAAATTTTTTAAAACTGTCCCTTACTGAACAATTCAGTCCTAATGCTTCTTAGGTAGACAGAGAGGGTAGGTGACCTGGTCGGGGTGTTAGAGCCCAAGTAGGATGAGGCAACCTTCACATACAGGGAAGGTCTGGTGTGGTGTATTGGACCCAAAGAGAGGTGAGTAGGGCATTCATGTGAGCCTGGGGTGGCAACAGCACTGAGAGATTGGTTAAATACAGGAGGAGGATTGATCTAATACATATGTACATTAAGAATAATGGGAGCCAGCACCTCTCACTGTTGGAGAAGGGAGTTACAATTATCGAAAGGGAGAAAACTGGAATGAACCTTGTGATGTGAGATTGGAGTCAGAACTATTAGTGTGAACTCATGAATTTTAATAAGTATTGATAAATATAGAAATGATACAGATGTAAAATGCATGCATGTGTATTTATATACATATGTATATACATCTCTTCGCTCTGTCCGTAAAGAGGGTGAGAGTGCCTGAGAGCAGCAATACCTCAGTAGCAGTGAGCACATCACGTGCCCAGATCTGGGCTTCTAAATACCATTTTCCACTAAAAGGAACCCCAACTTCTTGGACAAATGGCTGATTACGGGCTTAGAGCAGAAAAATTTTAAATGAACCTGGAATATCTTGTGCTAGAAAGCAAAGAAGTCTTCAAGAATGATGGAGATATTTCAAAAGGACACACGCCAGCTTGAAGGCACTCCCACTGGCCAAATTTGGGATAATTTGATCATCAAAATTTCAGAAGTGATAGTCATTGGTTAAAACCTATTGAATAAAAGAGAAATGTGAAGGTTCTCACAATTTCACCTACTTTGAAATAAAACCTTTGTATGGACTCATGAATAAATCCAAAATGTCTTATTTAAATTTTAAAGTACCTCCCCTCAAAATACTTATTGAATACAGAGTGGGGAAAAGACTTACTTTAGAGTCAAGAAGCACGGTAGATACCACCTTAACCAAGTGACCTGAATGAATATTACCAGTAATGGGACAAACTGAAATTGATAGGATGCAATATTGCATTGGTGATATTTGTGCCAAGGCGCATGACCCAAATCTAATCATGAGGAAACAAACATCAGACAAACCCAATTTGAGGAACATCCTACAGATTAAATGACCTGTGATCATCTTTAAAAGTTCAAGGTCGGGCTTCCCTGGTGGCGCAGTGGTTGAGAGTCCGCCTGCCAGTGCAGGGGACACGGGTTCATGCCCCGGTCCGGGAAGATCCCACATGCCGCGGAGCGGCTGGGCCCGTGAGCCATGGCCGCTGAGCCTGCGCGTCCAGAGCCTGTGCTCCGCAACGGGAGAGGCCGCAACAGTGAGAGGCCTGCGTACCACAAAAAAAAAAAAAAAAAAAAAAGTTCAAGGTCATGAAAGTCAAAACAAGACTGAGGAACTATTTCAAACTGAAGGAGACTAAAGAGTCATGTCAACTAAATGCCACATATGATGCTGACCTGGGTCCTTTTATTTTAAAAGACCATGGCTGGGACAAGAGCAAAACTTGAATGGGCCTGAGGATTAAATGGTAGTAATGTATCAGTGTTAATTCCCTGATTTTGATAGCTGCATTTTAGTTAGTAGGAGATTTTATTTTATTGTTTAAGAAAAACATGCATTAAAGTGTTTGGAGTGATGAAGTATGAGACTGACAACTTACTCTCAATGGTTCTGGGAGAATGAGCTCTTTGTACCATACCTGCAACTTTTCTATAAGTTCGAGATTGTTTAAACATTTTAAAAGAACTTAAAAAATAATATTCTTACCTAAATTTAAATCAGGAGAAGTACACAAATTAAAAGTCCCCCATTTCTCATTTTTAAACACCACTCCCCCCCAATCCAACTCTGTAGAGATACCGCTGTTAACAACTGATGCATATTCTTCTAGGCATTTTATTTATGTAGTAATGAATGTATATATAAGTAGATTATATTGAGTATTTATGGTATGCTGGCCATGTTGCATTCCTAGGAGTTATAATGGTCAGCAATCAAAAGGCATAGTCCTTGCCCACCTCTAGTAGCTGCGTTTTGAAAACTTTGCCTGATGGATTTTGAAAGTCAGAGAATTCCTATTTGTTCCAGTTTAAAGTCATTTAATTTGACTTTTATTATATTCCTGTATACCCTGCTTCAAGCAATGCTTTAAAAACCAGAATAGGCTTTTAAAACCTCTAAATGACTCCCCCCTCCACCCCTTTTTTTCTTTTGGCCTCTGGCAGACCTGTTTTACAAATGACCAACTTTCTATTATGAGTTTTAACAAGAATGTTTTCACTTGTTACCTCTCACATTTGAAAGAATCAAATAACTTACTTTTAGGGTATTATAATTGCAAATAGATTGTGATTTTCCCGTACTCAGTGAAGGAATGGAAATAAACCATTGCTACTCATGAGTACGTATAAACTCGTATAGGATGGGAGATACGACTGAAAATTGTGAAACAGAAGGGAGTCTGTCTTTCAAAAGGAGACGAACCCATTTCTTAAAGATCAATCTGATTTATGTAATGCCTCAGTAGCAAATGACTTATTTCTCAGTTTGGATTTATATAGCCCGCAGTGTCAGATAATCACCCTCATAGCTTTGTAAAGACCGGAATGTTTCCTCCATATCACTGGCCCATACAGATCTCAAGTTCTTGCAGATGTATTAAAGGGGCCCATATGTAGAATGCCGGCTGGAATAGGAAGAGGAGTGGACTGAGTGGAGGGGATAACTGGGGCGGTGCGGTGGGGGAGGACATTGCTTCCATCCTGTCTTTCCTCACACTCTTATTGTCTTCTCTTGCTAGCCTCTTCTTGTCCAGGCTTTCACTAACGTTTTGATCTAAAACACTTTTGAATTTAGTGAGGAGGACCTTGGGGCCTATTGCCTTAGACTGTGAGGAGGCCAGGGTCTATGTTGAATGGGCTTCAGCTCTGCGGGTTGGCATTAGCTTACCAGCAGGTTCCCCAAAATGCTGGCCACTGATTATCACTCTTGTTGAGTGTTTTAGAGAGAACTAATCAATTAGTGTTCACAGTGTTGTTTAGCAAAGTTCACGGATAGTTCAAAACCAAACACATTTTTGGTCCTAAGCTATTGGTGCTTCCCAGCCCAGTGTCAGGACACTAGTGCATCACAGAGACCTCACATGTCACAACAATGCCAGGTTTTCCCCACTGCCCAGGGTCTCACTCGCCCCCTTACTGGATTCCCATCAGTCTCGCTTCTGGCTGTTTGCCCCACCTTCCTCTTTACATTATTCCATGTCCCACCACTTGCCCTTCCATAGCAGAAGTCAGCTTCATGGGAATACTCTTTTTTTTTTTTTTTTTTTTTGAGAATACTCTTTGCTTCTACTTTAACCTCTTCCAGGTATGTCATAAGAATGTAAAAACTTACAAATGTGGAGTAAAATAGACAGAATTGGGAAAGTAGCCCAATAAACTCTTATTTTCCCTCAATAGTTTTTTATTGAAGTACAGTTGATTCACAGTGTTGTGTTAATTTTTGCTGTTCAGCAAAGTGACTTAGTTGTAAATATATATATATATACACATATTCTCTTTTTAATGTTCTTTCCATTATGGTTTATCATAAGATATTGAATATAGTTCCCTGTGCTATACAGTAGGACCTTGTTGTTTATCCATCCTGTATATAAAAGCTTACATCTACTAACCCCAACCTCCCACTCCATCCCTACCACAACCCCCTTCCCCTTGGCAACCAGCAATCTGTACTCTATGTCCTTGATTCTGGTTCTGTTTCATAGGTAGGTTCATTTGTGTCATATTTTAGATTGTACATATAAGTGATATCATTTGATATTTGTCTTTCTCTTTCTGACTTCACTTCGTATGATAATCTCTAATTGCATCCATGCTGCTGCAAATGGCATTATTTCATTCTTTATTATGGCTGAGTAGTATTCCATTGTATATATGTACCACATCATCTTTATCCATTCATCTGTCGATGAACATTTAGGTTATTTTCATGTCTTGGCTGTTGTGAATAGTGCTTCTGTGAACATAGGAGTGCACGTATCTTTTTGAATTATAGTTTTGCCCAGATATATGCCCGGAAGTGGGATTGCTGGATCATGTGGTAATTCTATTTTTATTTTTCTGAGGAACCTCCAGACTGTTTTCCACAGTCCAGTAAACTCTTTAATGATTACTTTGATAAATGCCACTTATGGAAAAGCTTTACAATTATAATAAATTCTATATTTAAGATGAAATTTTGAGACCTGAAAATCCTCTTTCTTTCTTTATATAGCTTTGGGTTCAGTCATCAGAACATTCTCATGTGGTGAGGCCTTCTACTTTTGCGATTTTATGTTTTGTTTTCATTTCCTGCCACATAGCAGGTGCAGCTGAGAAGTACCTTCAGAAATCACGGGAAATTCTGGCCTCATCGTTCTGCAGGGTGCAGTGATCTATCTAGAATCCAGAAGGGCTGTTAGTTGCGGGGTGGAAGGCTAGTGGCCAGCCTCAATTTGGACCTCTATCTTGTCTCTTATTGCCCTTTATGAAGTGTCTGTCTCACTTTTCCTTTCCTTCCTCACTCTTCCTTGTCCTCTTTCAGTCCAAACAGCATTACCTTCTCCAGCCCTCTACTTCTCACCCCTACCAGCCACTTAGTAAATGAAAGGGAATCAAAAAATAAAAAGGAAAGAAAGGGGAAAAAAGAAAAGAAGAATCATTATAATGCAAAGTTTTTTGTTTTTTGCGGTATGCGGGCCTCTCACTGCTGTGGACTCTCCCATTGCGGAGCACAGGCTCCAGACGCCCAGGCTCAGCGGCCATGGCTCACGGGCCCAGCCGCTCCGCGGCATGTGGGATCCTCCTGGACCAGGGCAAGAACCCGTGTCCCCTGCATCGGCAGGCGGACTCTCAACCACTGCACCACCAGGGAAGCCCTATAATGCAAAGTTTTGAGCGACATACATAACTCTGTGTCTTTATGTATTGCCACATCTCTTTACATTTTTAGAGGATATGAATATTTTGTCTTTTGTATTTCAGTAAGCCATCTGTACTGTGTTTAGACTCTGGGTTCTTTATTGTTTCGTTATAAGAGAAGGAGGTATGGGGCAGGATCTTTTCATGTACTTGCAAATTTCAGTCAGTCCTGTATTTTATTCATGGACCACTAAGGTAAACTGGGCATGCAGGTTCAATTCTTCTCCTCTTTGTTCGGTTGCGGTGGCCAGTGTCCGGGGCCAGTCATTCCAGATTCACCTACTGCCACCTTGGATTCCCAGCCACTGGCAGAGCCCAGACAGTGTATCTTTTCTTGACTGTTGACCTGCCCCTCTGCTTCCTCTGCCCCACTGTGTTCAGAAAATACTACCAAGTTACTACTAGCTAGAGTAAGTTTTAAGTGTTGCAAAGCCGTTTGTGGAACTTGGGTTTTAATGCCTGCACCATTATTTGTAAGCATGATGTATCTCTGAGTGATTACATGTGTAACCGACCCAGGGGCTGCTTGGCCTCACTGATGCTCTTCTGTGAGAATAATTGACTCTGGTAACTGCAGAGCTGCCTGCGGCTATCAAGGAGCTCTGCTACACTTATACCACCTGCTATTGTTCTCTTAGCAGCCGCCACTGCTGCTGCTTATTTTGTTTTTAATAAGTTGCCAATTACTGGGTTTTTGTAGGGATACCAACAGTTTGCTGAAATGGGCATAGGACAAATATAATTGCTTTCTAATCTTTATTTTCATTTATCCAGTGAAATTATTGATATTAAGAAGCTCTTGGCAGTTATTTTGAAAGTACTGATGCATTTTTATCTTACTAAACAGCACTGCTCAGGTTTTCCAGTTTGAAGGCGGTGTAGGAGCATGTAGCAGAGGGCACTCTTCCCAGCATACATTAATTGTGACGATGATGTTAATTTCAGGTGTATTCCACAGATGTGATCTAGGAGGCTGATCAGCTGTTCCTGACCACTGAACCACACGGGAGCGTGCTGAGCCCGTTTTCTCAATTGTTTGGCTTGTTCTCTTAGGGGAAATTGTCAGCGCCTTTTGTCTGTTTTGTTCAATGATGCATCCCAAGTGCTTGATAGAATAATAAATAATATTTGTAGCATTGTAGTAATTAAATAGATGCCATTCACAGATTAATATTAGGTGAGATCATGTTTTTATGCACCAATACTGCAAAAGATTCTTTGGTATTGACTAAAGGTCAAAAAGTTACTGATACTTTAATATGAAGAAAGAATTTACACATAATGTATTAATGTAATCACCAAAATCATGAGATTAGTCGTGTTGGTTTGCCCACAGAAGCAGTAATGATCATCAACCTAGAAGCTTTAGGATCTGAGTGAGGTTCATTACTGAATCTTTAAAGTGAGTCATTAATTTGAAAATTGACATTTAAGCATTGATGGAAAAAAAGTAATTGAATAATTATTTGAAAGTTACCGTTGTTAACCAACAGAGAAATACTAGCTTTTGTGACATTCTCAGTTTACAAATTATCTAATTTTTTGAAATATAATTATTTAAAAGAGTTGGAAATGATTATCTATAGAGCATGTTCTTCTAAATTAATCAGAAAAGTAGTTTTGAATCCATAAATATACTGTCAGTGCTATTCTGATTTAGAGAACACATCAAGTGAATTTGGGCAGCCTAAAGGGCTTTTGATTATTAGGAAACAGTAATTCCTTTTAGGTTCTCAGGTTAAAAGTGGATTTTATTCTTCTCATCTATCACAATACAAGGGGTCAATACAATAGTATTTAAGAGATTATGCAGCAGAACCAAATACTGGTTTCTGTTTCCAAAGTGCCTCCTTGCGTCCTTACCTCTTTAAGCCAGTTTCCTCAACTGTAGAATGAGGTTAACGGAATTTACCTCAGATGTGTGAGGATGACATATTTAGGGCAGTGTCTGACACATAATGATCACTGAAATATCAGATATTAATATGGTTATTAAAATGTCTGAGATGCTCATTCAAGAGGTTACTGGGCATTAGGAACTGTTTCTAAAGATCAGCAGAGTTTCATCTCTTTTATTTAAATCAGGGGTCCCCAACCCCTGGGCCACAGACCAGTACCAGTCCGCCGCCGCCTGTTAGGAACCGGGCCTCACAGCAGGAGGTGAGCGGCGGACGAGCCAGCGAAGCTTCATCTGCCGCTCCCCATCACCCTCATTACCACCTGAGCCATCCCCCCATCCCCCGACCATGGAAAAATTGTCTTCCACGAAACCAGTCCCTGGTGCCGAAAAGGTTAGGGGCCACTGATTTAAATGATTCCCTGTTTAAGAATATAATTCTTAAAAGTATTACTACAGTAGCAACAGAAAAAATAAGGAATTTGGAGCTAAACCTAGTAAGATCTCCATGGAAGAAAATGTAAACTTGTATTAGGAGACATGAAGGTGTAAATAAGCACAGAGCTCTGTCATGATCATGGGTGAGAGGGCTCAGTCATTTAAAGATGTCATTTCTCTGCAAACTGGCATTTAAGTCCACAGCAATTCCAATAAAAAACCCAGTAATTTTCCTGAAACTTTATAAGCCTATTTACATTTATTTATTTATTTATTTATTTGGTTGGTTGGTTGGTTGCTCCGGGTCTTAGTTGCGGCCTGCCAGCTCCTTAGTTGCAGCATGCGAACTCTTAGTTGCAGTATTCATGTGGTGTATAGTTCCCTGACCAGGGATCGAACCTGGCCCCCCTGCGTTGGGAGTGCAGAGTCTTAACCACTGCGCCACCAGAGAAGTCTCTGATTTTTAAATTTATACGGAAGAAAGAACAGGAATAACAAGTAGGAGGACTTACCCTACTAGATATCATGACTTACGGTAAAGCTGTAGTAATGAATACAACCTTGTATAGATGCAGCGGTAGAGATGGATCAGTGGATCAGAGTGGAAAGCCTAGACCCAGACCACCAAGCGTGTATGGAATCTATGATAGAAATGGCTTCACCAGTCTATCAGTGGGAGAGGTGACAATTGACATGGCAGATTAGTAGGGGAAAGGATGGACTTTTCAACGAATGGGGCTGGCTTGCTCTATATGATTGTAATAGTCTCCTGGGGCTGCCATAACAAACTATCACAAACTGCGTGATTTATAACATCAAAAAATTACACTGTTACAGCTCTTGGGGGCTGAAAGTCAAAAATCAAGGTGTTAGCAGGGCCAGGCTCCCTCTAAAAGGCACTAGGGAAGAATCTTTCCTTATCTCTTCCAAGCTTCTGGTGTTTGCCGGCAGTCCTTGGCGTTTCTTGGCTTGTGGCTGCATCACTCCAATTTCTGCCTCCATTTCACAAGACCATCGTCACCCTGTGTGTAAGGATCTATTCAGACACTGGGTACAAAAATAAATGCCATATGGGTTCAGATAAATGTAAAAAGATTTAATAATTCTAGAAACAAATACAGGAGAATATCTATGACCTTGGGACAGGGATGCTTTAATCACATCATAAAAGCACAAATCATGAATGAAAAAAGTTGATACATTCATGTTCATCATAATTAAGAACTTAATATTCATCAAATGACATTATAGTGAAAGTAAAAGAGAAACTAGGAGAAAATATTTTCAGCACATATGATCAACAAAGGATTTGAATCCAGAATACATAAAGAACTCCTATAAACCAATAAGAATAAGACCTAGTAGAAGAAAACAAATGAAATAAGAATTTCACAGTAGAGAAAAATCCAAATGTCCAATAAATACAGGGAAAAAAATGCAGCTTAATTAGTAGTCAAGGAAATGCAAGTTAAAGCACAGTGAGATAAGATTTTGTACTCATCAAATGAATAAAAATTAAAAGATTTGAAAATACCAAGAATTGGTGAGGATATGGGACAAGGAGAATTTTTATACTCTTCTGGTGGGAGTGTAAATTTTTGTAACCACTTCGGAAACAGTGTAGCAATATCCAGTAAAGTTGGAGAACGTGGACACCCTGTGACCCAGCAGTTTGAGTTGTGGGCACGAACCTACCCCCACTGAAGAACTCTTGTGTATATGTTTGTATAGGGAGACATGTTCCAGGATGTTTACGGCAACATTGCATATACTAGTAAAAACTGGAAACCTAAATGTTGGTCAGAAGGAAAATGGATAATGTGTTAAAGAAAAAAAAAAACATTGTGGTATATTAACAGTGGAACTCTGTACAACATTTACATCAATGAACTATAACACAACATAACAAATGAATTTCAGGAACATAGTATTGAGTGAGAAAAGCAAGTCACAAAAAGAGTAAAATAGTATGATTCCATTTATAAAATTCAGAATGTATACAGTCAAATATATTGTTTAGGTTATTGTTTAAGCATTATGTGGTAAAGCGAGGGGGTGATAAGCATCAACTGAGGGGCAGTTACCTGTCAGGGTGGGAAAAGGTGGGATCACAGAGGGTACCAGGGGCTCTAAGTACTGGCAGTGTTCTAGTCTTTGAGTACTGCGTACACGGATATTCTTTTGTATGTATTAAATATTTAATAATAAAAAATTTTTAAACTTTGAAAAAGTTACCCTCATAAGTTTTATTGTTTTTAAGAGCAGAAAAATAACAGAAATGTCAGGTCTCCATCCAAAAATTCAAGCACTGAATACCATGTGTTTTGAATTCTTTGTCGCTGAGAGATGCTTGAAACAGGGAGAAGGAAAAGGCGGGCCCAGTGATCCTTGTCTGTCTCACGTCTCTGGCATTGAGGAGGCTTCTGCCACTGCAGACGTGACATTTGTGTCTTAAGACTCTGCTGAAGGGGCTTTTAACGGCCTGTGAAAGCATATTCACATTCTTAGCGAAGCAACAATATGCCCATCTCCTATTCATTTTTTTCTTGGCATCTGAGTAACTGAGCCAGATGGAAAATGTTTCCCACATTAGGTTCTATTTCGACATGTCAGCCATTTAATTTTATTGTCCCTTATCTCCTGTTGATAAGACTTCAAAATGTGAGTGGTTGACTAAGAGAGTCCAATTTATTCTAGTCAAGGTTGATAGCAGCCTGTTCTTGGGGCAGACTTCCTTTAGAACGTTTACTTTCCCACTAAGTTCTCCAGTACAGAAGCTTTTAATGATAGCTTACACCTGCCCCTTTCCGTTCAAATCATGTACTGAATAGAGAGTAAGAACACAATAAATAAAACTAGCTTTCATTTCTTCCAGCCCATCTGGACATGTAGTCATCTGGCTAGCAAGAAAGAGCTCAAACCTTTATCTCACCAAAATAACATGGAAAATTCAATATTAAGCAAAAGAAAAAGTTTAAATTAAGAACATGGGCTTGGCATCAGACAAGCCTAGGTTCAAGCCTCAGATCTGCCTCTTAGTGTAAACCCTTTGTAATTTACTTAAAGTCTCTGAACCTCAGGTTTCTCACTTATAAAATGCGGATGTTGGTAGTTCCAATCTCATAGTTTCAAGGATTAAAGAACTAATAGATATAAAACATGTGATTGTTACTCTTGGACCAGCCCTAATTTTCATACAAAAAGCAGGCACAGGTTGGGCCCTTTGGTCAGGTATTTCTCCTGCCTCCCCATCTGCCCCTCAGGTTTCACAGGGCACGTCATCTCTACTTGCCATTATCTATCTAGTTGTGTGAGCATGGGCAAATCTCATAAAATCTCTGAAATGTTTTCTTCAACTATAAAACAGAGATGGCAATATCTGTGTCACAGTTTTGCTACACAGATCAAATAGTCAAGTGAGATGAGGCAGTGGGCATGAAAATGCTCTGTTCTCTGTAGCAGTGTGGGAACCTGTCCATTCCACCCCACCCGCTGCCAAGCAAGCCTGTTAATGTTTGTCGAGTGACAGAGTTTTATCTTCATAAAATAGCTTTGAAGGTACATGGCTCAGACAGTCTTTGCTTAAAATTGATAAGAGAGTTTGTGAATCTATTTCTGCTTGCAGATTCATTGAGAACTATTTGATACTTTGGTCAAAATTATTTGCTGTAACTTTTTTTATGCATTGCTTTCAGTGGTGAAAACAAGTAGGTGAGTGTAGAGTTTTATCACTTCCTAAACATTTCCTCTTTACTGCAGTGGAGACAGTGTTAGAATCTTAAATAAAGGTGAGGATAGAAACTATTAACAGACTCTTGGTAACATTCTTTGATACTCATCTTCCCTAGAACTTAAAGTCCGTTAAATTGTAAAGAAGATAAAGTGGTTTTATAAGCTGTGGTTTGCTAAGACTTATATCATCTTTAGATTTGTCTTTTGCTGTCCTCTCTTCCTACTCTCTGGAGAAACTCATTCCTCCTGGGACTTGGGCTACTGTCTCTGTGCCCTGTAAAATTCCTGATTCTTGTTACCAGCTCCACTGTTCCTCTAAGTTTCCAAGCCCCGCTCACCATTTTTATCTGGATGCCCGTGGGCATACAAGTGTTGCCATATCCCAGACTGAACTCATTATCTCTTGCCTCCTTCCCCCAGCCCCACATCTATAGTCTACCGCCTGCGTGCTCACTCTTGATTTATAGCCTGTTCTTTACCAGTTAACCCTAGTCCAGGAACCTGGATAATTCTTTGTTTTGGGGGCCTGTCCTGTGCATTGTAGAGTGTTTAGCAGCATTTGTGGCCTTAACCCACTAAATGCCAGTAGGACGCTGGCCCCCTCAGTGGTGACAATCAAATATGTCTCCACACACTGCCATATGTCCCCTGGGGGGCAAAATCACCCCTGTTGAAAATGACTGTCTTAACACTTTTTCTCTTTTTCTCTTACCTCTCACATTTAGTCAGTTACCAAGCCCTTTTTTTTTTTTTTTTTTTTTTTTTTGGCGGTACACGGGCCTCTCACTGCTGTGGCCTCTCCCGTTGCGGAGCACAGGCTCAGCGGCCATGGCTCACGGGCCCAGCCGCTCCGCGGCACGTGGGATCTTCCCAGACAGGGGCACGAACCCGTGTCCCCTGCATCGGCAGGCGGACTCTCAACCACTGCGCCAGCAGGGAAGCCCTACCAAGCCCTTTTGATTCTGCTTCCTGAATATCTTTCTGAGATTTCATCTTTCCTTTTTATTCTCTTTGCTCATGCCTTAGTGCAGGCTCTTTTCTCCTGCCTGAACTATTTTAGTAGTACTAAGAACACCACCTGTATTGAGTACCTCACACGCTTTACATGTATTTACATATAATCCTCACCACAAACTTATTGTCGGTCTCTCAGTTGCGAGCAACCTAAATCTAGCTCAAACATTTAAACCAAAAGAGGAACTTAAGGACCTGTGGTACTAGGAAGCCCAGGACTGTACCCCACTCTGGACCTCTAGGCTGTGCTTGCCTGTGCTTGGCTTCAGTCTGACAGTCTTTCCCTGCAGGGCAGCCAGAGGCCCTGGCAACTGTTAGCCCCGCACTGTCCTTACAGACCTCCATCCCAGAGAGAACATCAGGAGGGTGTCACCAGAACTCTGGCAGCAGTCCGCAGAGGCCAGTTCCTCACCTACCACAGAAATGTGTAGAGAGATAGTCTCCATTTGACATATAAGGAAACTGAGGCTCTGGGAGGGGAGCCCTGTACCTAAGGTTACCTTGTGGGTGGAGCTGGGTGCGGTCTGACCCCAAAGCCTAACTCTTTCTCCTGCTGTGTGCTGTATCCTAATGCATCTGTCCTTCGGTCTATCTCTTCTCCTGCTGCATAGGCTTCTTTCTCTTCAAAGGTTAGCTTTCTAAAATGAAAATTTGGTTGTTTAACATTTAGGTTACATCGCTTAGTAGATTTCTTCAATGCTCCCTCACCAAGATAAAGTCCAAATCTAGCCTGAAAGACAAAGCCCTTTGTACTGGCCCCTGCTTACCTTAGAACTGGCTCCTGTTATTTCCCTAGCTGTATATTTAAGGCTCCAGCCACCCACTGCTTTAAAGCTGCATGCTTTTGTGGTTTCTGCAGTCTCGTGGAGTGGCCAAGGTCACTGGGAAACAGACAGACCTGTGTTTGAATATTGGTACCTACCTGTTCTGTGACCTTGGGCCCTGCCTGGACCGCCCTGCCCACCATGTCCCCCTAGCTGAGGTCTGTCTTTAGGACGGTGAATGTGGCCCTTGCTGGAGAGGCCTTGTTGGCCCCTCAGTGCCTCTACCCTCTTCACCTTCCATTCTCAGCCTCTGCACATACTGCTGTTAACACTTTCATTAGTATCCTTATTGCCAGCACCCATTATTTTTTAAAGGCATACCTTAGGGAACAGATTAGCTTGGCGTTTTTATGGCCTTTGGGTATGGACACAGGCCAAGGTTGTGGTCTCTGTGTACTGGGTTTCTGCATGCTTCCAGCATGCGTCAGCTTGCCTTGTAGCTGTGGCTTTGCTCTGGCCTGTGTGCCTTGCCTTACACCAGCCGGGTATTTCTGATTTCTTTTTCAAATTGTCTTAAGTAGTGCTGTCCGGTAGAATTTTCTGTGGTGATAGAAATGTTCTGTATCTGTGCTATCCAGTCAGGTAGCCAGGAGCCACGTGTGGCTCTTGAACATTTGAGATGTGTGACTGAGGAAGTAATTTTATTTAATTTTGGTCAATTTACGTGTGGCTAGTAGCCACCATATTGTACATCTCTGGTCTTGACTGTTAACTACTTAACCCTTCCTATTAAATGAGGCTTTACGTCTTCTCATAATTTGGAACTTCTGATGTCCTTCTGCTCTTTTGTGGAAAATTGTTTTTTACTTCAGTGCCTGATGCATCTAGAGTAGTAAACTTGTATTAAAATTGAGTAAAATACTTAATGTCACTGAACTGTATACGTCAAAATGGTGAATTTTATATCATGTGTATTTTACCACAACAAAAAAAAAAAAAATGAAAGATTGCCTGCATGGTGAATGGTTGTAAAATCTACAGTGAAGAGCCATCAGGGAGGTTTTTGCTGAGGAGAGAGTACCCTCAGTATGACAGGCATGAGCAGTGGCCCAGGGGAGAGGGGTGACAAGTGGCTTCCTGACCTGGACCTGGAGAGGCTGGTGAGCAAGTAGGCGCCCGGCCTTGAAGAGCCCCAGACGGCAGGCTAAGGAGATGAGGCTTGGTCCTGAAAGCTGAGGGATTGTAAGCAAGCAAATGACATGTTTGGATTTTATTTTTATAAAGATCACTCTGGGGCTGCTCTGTGGAAAATGTATCGGAGAGTGGCAAAACTGGACCATGGGAGACACAATCAGGCTGATAACAACCACAGTGATAATAATAGCAGCTACCATTCAGTGTTGCAGCGATGCAGGAGGAGGTGATGCTGAGAGCCTGAGAGTGCTTGACGGGGTTGGGAAAGATGCCGTCTCTTATTTGAAAAATAAGATGTCCTTATTTGAAGAGGTCTTTATCTACTTTGCATTGTGTAGGAATAGCTAATCCAAAGCCAAGTTATCTTGTTCTTTAATCACTCTTTAAATATGGAAAAAAGAACTCTCAATTAATATGACAAATGATAAAAATATATAAGGTCTTTTCCTTAAAAAATAATGTACATAGGTATTGGTGGGGGAGAGGGATGGCGGTGGCTATAAAAGGGTAGCCCAAGGGATTCTTGTAACGGAACTGTTCTGTACCTTACTATGGTGTATGGTGGTGGTTGTTCGAATTCACCCATGACAGACTGCCTAGAACTGAATACACACATGCGCACACAGGCACAGATGAGTACATTATAAAGCTAGTGAAATCTTAATAAGGTTGGTGGATTATATCAATGTCAATTTCCTAGTTGTGATATTGTGCCGTAGTTACGTAAGAGTTACCATTGGAGGAGGCTGAGTGAAGAGGATACAGGGTCTCTCTGTGTTATTTCTTACAACTGCATGTGAATCCACAATTACCTCAAAATAAAAAGTTGAAAAGAAAAACAACAAAAAAATTGAATAAAGCAGATCTCCTTGGAGCTCCTGATTTTCAGTATTTTCCTTTTATTTGGATGTTTCTTCAGTAATAATTTTCTATAGAAGTGACTTGATTACATTTGACACATTGCTAAAGAATGTTTAGCTGTTTTGTCAGTTCTGAGATATACATTTTTTCCTTACCTTTTAACATCTTTGAAATAAGGATGCATCTTACAATTCATGGAGACTTGGCATTGAGTCAGCTTAACTGGCAGCCGTTTTTCTTAATGGTACCTAAAATGTGGGTGTGTCCTACAATCACTGGTGTCCTACATTTGATACGTTTGATTCCTGAGTCATTTGACCCTCTTGGAAAAGAATAGAGGCTGGTAAAAGTTTTGTTTGACACACTTGTGTGTATGTGTGTGTGATTTTTCAGTTATTAAGCTTGTGTTTCTCAGCTCCAAGCCCACCCTTCTGTACTCTGTTTCGTGATGTGAAAGCTGGGATTCTACCAACCACATGTGTGCTTGCCGCCTAGCTCTTTGTCAGGCTGTAGCAACAGGGCGTGTGAGAGGCTGACTGCAGGGCCTCTTTCTTCTTCCTGTCTGCTTCCTCTTCCCATGAGGGTCACTTGAGCAATACTTCTTTGCCCCAGCGGCAGCAGCAGGGGCTTCCTGTAGCAGCAGCTGAATGCACTTTCCAGTGTTTCCAACACTTGCAGGACCAGCTACCCTGCACCACCACCCCCGCCCCCCGAGGCCTTGGCACCCACCCAAGCCCCCTTCTTCCCCAGCCCTAGGGCTGCTGTTACCTCTGCGGTACCTTAGCACTCGCTCTGTCTCTCTCTCTGTTTGATTTTTCAGTGACTAGTTAATAACTCTGTACCTAGTTAGCGATACTTTTCATTGAAACCTCTCTGTTAGGGGCTTCCCTGGTGGCAGAGTGGTTAAGAATCTGCCTGCCAATGCAGGGGACACGGGTTCAGGCCCTGGTCCCGGAAGATCCCACATGCCGCGGAGCAACTAAGCCCATGCGCCACAACTACTGAGACTGCGCTATAGAGCCCGTGAGCCACAACTGCTGAGCCCACGTGCCATAACTACTGAAACCCATGTGTCTAGAGCCCGTGCTCCACAACAAGAGAAGCCACCGCAATGAGAAGCCTGTGCACCGCAATGAAGAGTAGCCCCCACTCGACACAACTAGAGAAAGCCCGCCTAGCAACGAAGACCCAATGCAGCCAAAAATAAATAAATCTATATATCTAGCTATTGACTTATTTAAAAAGAAACAAAAACAAAAAAACCTCTCTGTTAAAACAACACGTGCAGTCTCTCTCCCGCGGGGATCGTGCCTAATCCTGGGAAGACCAGCAGAACCAGCAGGACGTGCGTGGCCTGCATCCCAGCTCCTCTCACACTTGCTCTCCCCTCTGCAGCCAGGGCCCTTTTTGAAATAGAAATCTGATATCAGCAGTGGATTCCCATGCTCTGAGGAAAAAAGAAAATTGGTCGACAGCCCCTGCAGGCCCCGTGAACAGCCCAGTCTCACCTCACACTTCACTTCCCCTGCCTTTGTGACCCAGCCACACTGGTCTTATTTCAGTTCCTCAACAGCCCGGTTTCGTCCTGCTGCACAGCCTTGGCCGGGGCTTCCCCCTCTGCCTGGACATTGCCCACAGGACCCCCGCCCCTCCCAGTTTGCCCTTTCTTCCATTAAGTCTCAGTGTAATTGTAACCTCCTTGGGAGCATCCTTTTCCCCGCCCCACCCCCAGATCTGTGCTCCCCACCACGTGCACTTATGGTACCTGTACCCTTTTCAGCACTTACCACAGCCTCAGTGGACGTTTATATATGTTTCTCTCTTCCCCAGCTGCACCGTTAGTTTCATGAGGGCAGGACTAAGTCAGCGTTTGGTTTTCTCTTGTTTCTTTTCTTGACTGTGGTGTTCCCAGTAAGAAATGCCTGACGCATCTATGTACTCAAATAATTGTTGAATGAACAGGGATATTGTAAAATAAATATTTATTAAATGTAGGAAGGGACCATTTGGTGATATCCTGATGGTGAATTAATTTTTATTATAAGCTAAAAATTTTGAGAAAGTCTCTCTTGCTGTGAGTTAAAATACGTCAATAAAAATACTGACAAGTAGGGCTTCCTTGGAGGCACAGTGGTTAAGAATCCACCTGCCAATGCAGGGGACATGGGTTTTGAGCCCTGGTCCCGGGAAGATCCCACATGCCGTGGAGGGACTAAGCCTGTACGCCACAACTACTGAGCCCGTGAGCCACACTGCTGAGCCCATGTGCCATAAACTACTGAAACCCATGTGTCTAGAGCCCGTGCTCCGCGACAAGAGAAGCCACCACAATGAGAAGCCTGCGCACTGCAATGAAGAGTAGCCCCTGCTCGCCGCAACTAGAGAAAGCCTGCGCAGCAATGAAGACCCAACACAGCCAAAAATTAAAAAAAAAAAAAATTAGGGCTGTTTTTTTCCCAAAAAAAATACAAGTAGCCAAACTACAAGAAAAAAATTCACTTACTAAACTGGAAGTCATAGTATGTTGTTAGATTGCTGCCTTCTGAGATATTCAGATGGAAAAACAATATGAAGACCTGTGTACCCTCATTAAAGTCTAATTCTGTATTACCACCTCTTCCTCAAAAGACAGAAGTAGAAGTTATCCTACTTCCTTTCTTTGAGTTGCCATTAGTCTCAAATTGGAGATTTTGCTACAACTTGAACCCACAATATCTGCATTTCTATAACTGTTTCTCTTAATTGAGTACTGTGCCCTGTGTATGACTTTGCTTCCTTTCCTCTGTCTTCTCAAGGTCTTGGTCACACGGGCAAAAGCCTTGTCCTCGAGCTGGGTATACCCTACATATATCCCTTCTGCAGCCTATTACCATACTCTGAAAATTCCGTCTGACCTTGGAAGCATTTCCTTCATTGCTTCTTGTCTTCCATCACTGTGTTATTGGCATCAACCTTTTGGTAGCTAACAATTAAAAAGTAGAGACTGTTTTTTGATACTTGTCCCACGTAATAGTTCCCAAATTATTCTATTGAAACTGGATTTTACTAGTTCTGTAAAATCACCATAAAATGTTAGGACTGAAAGTAACCCGACATCATCTAGCCAAATTCCTTCTCTCACGTGTGTGACCCAGAGCTGGTGAGTGTTGGATGCAGAGCCAGGGCTCCAGATGCACTGCCTCATGTGTTCAGTGACAGTGTGGGCTGCACACCTACTGTGTGTAAGGCAGTGTCAGGAACGAAATGCACAGTGTGTGCTATGTGATTTCTTTCTAAGCCAGTCCTCTAGGATTTATGCATCCAGATTAGCATTGTTTTCATAAAGCAGGCTGTTCAGATATTGAAAAAAGTGCCCTAGCACTGGTATAGTCTGAAAGGGGAGTTACTAAACTATTTGACCCAAGGAAATGTTACTGGACTAAACACAGAGATGTCTTCAAGATAACTGCTTTGAAGAGGGAAAAACTTATTTGTCACAGTAAATCCTGGTATGATTGTTAAATTCTCAGGCTTATTTCTTTTTTTTTTGCGGTACACGGGCCTCTCACTGTTGTGGCCTCTCCCGTTGCGGAGCACAGGCTCTGGACGCACAGGCTCAGCGGCCATGGCTCACGGGCCCAGCCGCTCTGTGGCATGTGGAATCTTCCCAGACCGGAGCACGAACCCGTGTCCCCTGCATCGGCAGGTGGACTCTCAACCACTGTGCCACCAGGGAAGCCCATCTCAGGCTTATTTCTTTATAATAGTTTATAGAGTTAGGGCTACTGTTTTCAGGGTGCTTATAATATTCTTAGAGACAGTGACCTAATTTAATAATACTAGAAATAATTGTAAAATCCTATTACATGGCAACGTATTGATGACTAGGTGATAGTGAAGAATTCTGAGCAGGGCAGGGAAGTGCTGTCCAAGAAGGCTTCTGTAGGAGAGAGACTCAAGCCAGCCCAGAGACGGTTGGACAGACATCCTCTTTATTTCTTAGTATTCGCAAGTATTTACTGAGTGCCTTTCTTGGACTAAACATGGGTGGCACAGGGTGACCAGGGGAAAAGGCAGAAGGTGGCAGTGGGTTCTAGTAACAGGAAGGTGAAGGTTTGTTTGGGGAGGCAAGGAAGAGGAGATGGAGATGTAAATTGAGGCCACAGGCAGGGCAGGGCTTTACAAGCCAGGCTCAGAAGTGGAGGCTTGATCCTGATGGGTAGAGTGAGTTCAGTCAGTGTCCAAACCAGGACACTTTTGAGGAGCAACAGGCTTAAACCAGACGTCCTAGGCATTCTGGGAAGCAGGCTCATGGGGCAGATGACATCATATATACCCACAAAAGAGTGAAGTTGTTGTCAGAGGCAGTTATCTGATTAAAAGTCAAATGAACCTTTATTGTTATAGTTACCCCATTGTGTAGAAATTGTCATTTACCAGTTCCTGTTCCTGGGAGAGCAGGCTGAGCCATCGAAGTCAGGACCTGTGTCTGGTTCCCAGGGCTAGGATAATACTGGGCACTTAGAAGGTGGACAGTCAATATTTGCTTAAAAAAAAATGAATAAGTGCTTGGGGCCTACAGGAAATCCTTGCATTTGGATCTAACAGGAAGACGTGGAGGGGCTGGGACTTGGGTGGGGAAACTTCAGCTAGATGGAAACAATATACTGTTGGCCCTCCATGTCCGCGGGTTCCCTATCCCAGGTTGGCTGAATTCACGGATGCGGAACCCGCGGATACGGAGGGCCGACTGTACTCCGTCGTTTGTATAAGGGACTGGAACATCCGAAGATTTGGTGTCCATGGGGGCTCCTGGAACCAGTCCTCTGTGGATACCAAGGGACAGCTGTTTGAAGGAGCAAGAGTCATTTCTGGAGGTGGAAATCACCTTAAGCAAAGGTCCAGGCTTGGGAATGCGGGCTGGAGGAGGCCCAGCAGGAGGCTGGAGGTTCTTTGATTGCAGTGGGAGGACAGAGAGTCCTGGACATGATAGCAGGTGCTGTTAGGTGTTCGCTGTGGACCCCTCCCCCCAACCCCATGCCAGCACCTACTCTTCTAACTGCCTTTTACCCTGCAGACTTCAGCTAAATACTTTGGTGTCAACAGTGGCCACACGGATCTTAACTGTGCCTTTCACTTACAAGTTGGTTCCCTTCCTGTGCTTTTAGACTGGTTCTTCCCTCTCTCTAGAACATCCTTCCCCACGTGGCTTTTTTTCAAATATCACCTTCTCAGAAGCTTTCCCTTAACCTTATCCGGAAGAACCCATTCTCTGACCTCTCCGCATTCTGTCCTATTACCCTGCCTGCTTTATTTCTTCATCGGTCGCTACTAAAATCATATTATTCATTAGTTAGTTGGCTTACTGCCGGTTTTCTCTTACTGGAGTGTGAACACCATTTCCATCTTTTTCTCCTGTATCCTGAGTACCCAGAACAAGGTGTGGCCTATAGGAGGCACTAAATGATTGCATGGAGAAAAATGGTTTATTACACAGGGAAGCCCTTCCTTTTGAAAAAATCATTAGGAAACATAGGAACTTTATTAGCAACAGTTTATGCTACAGCTCACAGCTGATCTTGCTGAGAACTGCTGTTATAGTAGGTGAGGGGTAGAAGTTGGAGCATTTTAGCATTTCCTAGCCTGGATGCTCTGGCCTCCTGAATCCTAAATCTATAGTACTGGTTACTTGTGGGTTATGGAAAGTGTAGTGGGGAATCCTTGTTGAAGGATCCCCAGATTCTTGATAACCATGAACCAGGCCACAATGTTCCTGGAGCTGAAGCCGGAATCCCGAGTATGACCAGGATGTAAGGCAGGGCGGTGTATATGTACTCAGGTGCTCTTTCCTCTCCATTGGAGAGAGGGGTGGAGGTTGAGCCCCCTTCCCTCCCCAGCCCCACCTTCTGGGGAGCCTTTGTCACTCTGTCAACATTAGAGTGACTTAGAAGAGGGAGGGAGGAACTGTTTGAATTTTCCCTGCTGGAGGCAGAAAATAGTTTTGTTAGCCTTGCGTGCTCACTGTTGTTCAAGTGTTTGCTTAAGTCATTTTATCTTCTTGGAAATTTTTCTCCCTTTTGGTTAGCACTTCTGTGGTTTAGTTCTGGTGCATAGTGTTTTGATTTCCCTTCTTGTTTCATCCTTTTTTTTTTTTTTTTTTTTAAAGTAGCAAAAGATGTACATACAAGAGTGGAAAGCTTAACTGTGGAAACCCCAAGTTGGCCAGAAAATTGGCAGGAATTGTGAACGCACTCACTTTCCTTTCCCTTTTAAAGCCTTTGTTTTAGGAAAAAGGAAATTGGTGTATTTGGAGAGCGGTTGTTAGCTTTTCAAGACTGGGCTTGTTGGTCTAATTTGCTAAGGGCCCAGAGCGTGTCAAATAAAGTGAGTGAAAAACATAAAGCTAAAGGAGGCATGTAACGGAAAGCAAATAACTATACATTTTAAACCCAAAGCCCCACCTAATATGCTTTTAGCGAGAGGGCTTGGCTGTTTCTGGCTGTTTCTTGGCTGTTTCTGGGAAGCTTCAGGTTTCCTGATGATGGTGGAATCCCTGTAAGGCATCCCATCTCCTGCCCTTCCCAGCTCACCCCACCGTCACGGCCAGTTTTGTTGATGCCTGTAGCATTCTATCTTGTGTGTAGACGCTCAGGCCCCGCCAGCATGTCGAAGACTCCGGTTCTTCCACTACTCCCTGTGACACAACATAGCATATAGTTTCTCTTTGTCAGGGCGGTGGTTTCCTTCTTTCGGGTGTATGAACTGTCTGACAGTAGTACTTACCTATACTCCTAAGACAGATCCTGGGTGTCTGCTGGTGTTTCAGGAGCTGTGTTCCTACACCGGCTGAGTGCTCAGGAAACTTGTAAACGCAGATTTGTTTCGTTGCTGGTTTTCTCTTAGGTAAAGATAATTGGCTCCCTTCTTGCCCCCGTTATTGACTCCTGTCTACCTCCTGGCTCCCATTGGACATTCTGCCCCAATCTGTCCTTATTCCAGGTTTCCTGTGTTTTAGAGTTAGGTGGTTGCTTGGTGAGCCTGGAATCCATATAAGGGGTGATTTAATTGAAGGATTTTGATGGCTAATGTCCTGGAGTTAAGGTGTCCTGGCCCATCCATCTCTTTTTCCATTTTAGGGTGTAGCCAGGAGGCAGGATGATGGCTCATACCTAATAATGTGGGCACTTTCAACCCCAGGAGAATTGGAGACAGCAACAAATTCTTGCTCTTTGGAGTCTCCCCTGACCTTCTCTCTCTTCACACCATCTCATAGCCCCTCGTGGAGGTAAAAGTTGCGAGTCCCTGAAACCTCTTAATTGTCCATTTGCAGCTTATCGCTTGAGGAAGTTTTCATTCTATCATGGCTTATCTGGATAGCCTGTATCTTCATATTTGGTGGACTGCACAGTTCCCTCTGTGTACCACTATCCAAAATGCTGAGGTGTCAGGAATAAAAGGGGTTTAAAAGGGGATGGGGAGATGACCAAGGGGAAATTTCTTGGCTATTTGAAGGCCTTGATTGGAAACAAAGAAAGGAGTTGGATTTGCATTCCAGGCGTGCAGGGGGGGCGGGGGTGGGGGGGTGGGCATGGGCCAGACAGGCGGAGAGGGAGGGGGCTTGTCTGGGGGATGGAGGGCTCTCACGGGGAATCAGGTTCCCGTGCTGAAGCCAAACAGTGACGCTTCTTGTGAAGTCAGGATAGCATCACTGCCTTGACCGCCCATGTGACTTCCAGATCCATTTTATATTGCTTACTCAAATAAAATAGATTTTTAAAAAATTTAAACTTCTTGTTTTGAAATAACTGTAGATTCACATGCAGTTGTAAGAAATAATATGGTGGTTAAAAAAAAAAAGGGTTTTAAGAAATAATCTTGTGTACCCTCTACCATTTCCCCCCAGTGGTAACATCTTACTCTCTCTTTTTTCAAATTAACTATATATCCCCCAGGCTGTGTGCATTTGATCTCTGTGACTCATTTATTTTGTAACTGGAAGTTTGTACTTCTTAATCCCTTACCTATTTCACTCATCCTCCCACCCCCACTTCTCTGGCCATCACCTGTTTGTCCTCTGTGTCTGTGAGTCTGTTCTGTTTTGTCCTGTTTGTTCTTTTGTTCTGTTTTTTAGGTTCCACATATAAGTGAAGTCATACGGTATTTGACTTTCTCTGTTTGATTTATTTCACTTAGCATGATACCCTCTAGGTCCATCCAGGTTGTTGCATATGGCAAGATTTCATTCTTTTTTATGGCTGAGTAATATTCCATTGTGTATATATATCATGTCTTCTTTGTTTCTTTTTTCTTTCTTTTTTTTTTTGTTTGCGGTACACGGGCCTCCCACTGTTGTGGCCTCTCCCATTGCGGAGCACAGGCTCAGCGGCCATGGCTCACAGGCCCGGCCGCTCCGCGGCATGTGGGATCTTCCTGGACCGGGGCACGAACCCATGTCCCCTGCATTGGCAGGCGGACTCTCAACCACTGCGCCATCAGGGAAGCCCCTATCATGTTTTCTTTATCCACTCATCTATCAATGGACACTTAGGTGGCTTCTGTATCTTGGCTATTGTAAACAATGCTGCAGTGAACATAGGGGTGCATATACTTTTTCCAATTAGTATTTTTGTTTTCTTCAGAAAAATACCCAGAAGTTGAATTGCTGGATTGTATGGTAACTGTATTTTTAATTTTTTTGAGGAACCTCCATACTGCTTTCCATAGTGGCTGCATTGGTTTACATTCCCACCAACAGTGTACCAGGGTTCCCTTTTCTCCACATCCTCACCACCACTCATTTGTTGTCTTTTTTTTTTTTTTTGCGGTACGCGGGCCTCTCACTATTGTGGCCTCTCCCGTTGCAGAGCACAGGCTCCGAACGCGCAGGCTCAGCGGCCATGGCTCACGGGCCCAGCCGCTCTGTGGCATGTGGGATCTTCCCACACCGGGGCACGAACCCGTGTCCCCTGCATCGGCAGGCGGACCCTCAACCACTGCGCCACCAAGGAAGCCCTGCTCATTTTTTAAATCAAGTTTTTGTTTTTTTTTGTTTTGGATGTTGAGTTGTATGAGTTCATTTTGGATATTAACCCCTTATCAGATGTATCATTTGCAAATATAGTCTTTAAAATTGAATTTATCTGGTCAAAAAAGTTATACAATTGTCTTACAACCACCCAGCTTTTCCTTTTCTGATGCTGTAGTGTTACTAGTTTTTTTTAATGTTTCTTTCCAGGGAGTATCTGTTCATATATAAAGAACTACATGTAAGCCCTCTTTTTCTTACATGGTAATTAAAGTACACTTGTTTGCGGCTTGCTTTTTGAATTTAACAATATATCTTGAAGATCTATTTTCATTAGTACATAAAGAGCTTCCTTTTATAATTATATAGTATTCCTTGTGTGGATAAGCTATAATTCATATAACCAGCTTCCTAATTGATGGACTGACTGTTTCCGATATTTTGCCATTACAAACATGTTGCAGCAAATATCCTTTACATGCATAATCTCCCACATGTGCAGTTATTTTCCTGTGATATGCTCCTAAAAGTGAAATAGCTGAGTCAAAGACTATGTACACTTTAATTTTGATAGAAAACTTTCAAATTGTCCTCTAGAGAGATTTTACTAGTTTATATTCTCACCAGCAACATATGTGAATCCCTTTTTCCCTGGCACCTTTGACAGCACTGTGTTTTTACAAATTTTGTCTTTGACAGTTTGGTAAGTGAAAAGTGGTATCCCAGTACAGTTTTAATATGGTGTTCTCTTATGCGGAATGCAGTAGACCATCTTTTCATGTTTTAGATGTGATCTGTGAACTATGTGTTCATTTCCTTCACCTACTTTTCTATTGGATTGTTGGCCTTTTCCTTATTGATTTGTAGGAGCTCTTTATGTATTACGGAACCTAGCTCTTTGTGATATAAATTGCTAATATATTTTTCCCAGCAAATACTGATCTTGCTCCTGGTGGGTTTTATCATAATAATTGTTTTAAAGTTTTTAAATATCTGTATTTTATATAGATACAACAATCATTTGTTTATGAGATCTGAGTTTGTATCACAGTTAGAAAGTCTTTGTTCACTCTGTAATTATGAAAAGAAAAATTAGCCAGCTTCTTCAGTGCTTTATTGATTTCCTTCCTTCCTTCTTCCATTTATATTTAAACCTTTCCTTCATCTGGAGTTTATTTTCATGTAAGGTGTTGAGATATGGGTCTTAATTCTCTAGAGTCATGGTGGTTCTTGAGTATGTCTCAGAAATGGTGTGTATCTCATACCCCCTGTGTATCAACCATAGCCCCTCATCTGGTGCTTTATGCATAATAGATGCTTGATATGGAGGAGAAGGGGGAAGACACCGCTGCCAGAAGCAGCAGCAGCAGCCGATAGGCTGGGTATTGTAAGGTGCTTTCATTCATCATATCTAATCAGCACAACCAGTCTTCAAGATAACTAGTATAACCCCCATTTTATAGATGCAGAAACTGACTTAGAAGCCAGGTAATTTGTCCAAGTTCCTACCATTAGTGTTTGAGAGATACATGTAATTTGATCTTGAAACTGTCATACTTCAAAGAGTATGTGTTTTCTCTTCACCTGGTGACCTTGGTAGAGGGCTCTGCTTGTAATTGACCATGCTTGGATATGGGGTTGTGGGAGGTGGAATCAAAAGAACTTTGAAGATGTGGGAAACTGAGGGTCCTGAAACACACAAAAAAATACAGAAATACTGCATACATTCTTTGAGACTCTCTAGACTCAATTGATACATAGAAAGCGTAATTCTTAACTGCAGGGAAAAAAAGATCTTGATCCCTTGCTTAAGAGAAATTTAAGTGTTCTCTCAGAAAAACATGATATTTGCACTTAGCTATTACTGAGAGTATTAAAAACATAGATTTGAAATTCCTTAGATTTGGGTGATGCTATTAAAGATTACAATAGTAAATTACTCTCTAAAAATTTTCCTCAGGTTACCTAAGTAGAAATTAGGTACAAAACTGCCTTGAATATCATCTTAAATGGAATTAGGCATCCTGTATCTGATCTTGAAGCATCAAGCACAGGTACATGTTGGCTTAGTTGTTCCCAAAAGGCTGTATGTAAATCGTATTTTAAATTTTGAGTCATTTTCCCACTGTTGTATAATTTTAATTGAAAAAATGGGTCATGTAAGTTCACGAGTTATTTTTACTCTGTAGTTGGTTACTTATTAAACATGCTTATCTTTCAGAAATGTACATATCCCTCAAGGTAACTCAGTTATTATCATTCAACTTGCTAGGTTTAAATGATAACTGGCACACAAGAACATGACTTTCCGTTTTTACTATTCTGAAAATAGAGCACAAATTAAGAGCATTGAGAAGTAGGGTACGACTGTCACCTGTGGAATCCTGAATTCAGAGTTGATTTCCTTCTCTGCTAATTTTTCGATACCAAGATAAGTGTCACAAATAGCACCCTTTCTCAGAGGATTTCCAGAATTAGAATAACAGGCATAGACTTAATAAAGTGATAGTGATGCATTATAATCAGGAAGCTTACACACTGCCTGTCTCACTCATTGTTTGCAGTATACTGTGTGATATCTGAGGAAAGGCCAAATCTCTTCCATTTTAATTTCTGAATAAAATGTTTGGCTTTCTCTTAAGGCACAGATCTAGAACGATGTACAAAAATCACTTTCCCTGGAGGCCTGCAATATGATAAGACCCCTCCCACCTTGTTCAGAGGAGAGCCAAATGGATTATTGTTTGAATTTCCTTTTTTTCTCCCCCCCTTAGATCTGAGTAATGCTTTTAAAGATTTTCATGCATGCTGTTTAGCCCTGTTTCTTACGTGTGCAAGTGGCTTTCACACATAGCCCCGAGAAAGTGGCTTGGTCAGTGAGAGAGGAGGGTCCAGAGCCTGAGGATAATGGCTCCCAGTTAAGGGCACACACTTCCCAACTCCCTTCTCCTGTGTAGGTGGGCAACAGACCTTCCACCATCTCTCCAAACTTTCCAGACCGTTCCATTGGGAGTGCACACACAAGGGTCCGAACCTCAGACCAAGGCTTCTGACTCATCTTCTTCAGAGATGAGGCCCTGCTGGGGATAGACATGTGGAAGCACTTCAGGCATTTTGATATCCTGCCCACTGAGTCCTCCTGGATACACGTGGACACTGCATACTCTCATGTCACATTTTAATTGCTTTAAAATTGCCTTTTAATGGAGTTTCCACTTACTGTGATTTTGGTTGAATTGCTAACAACCTTACTGATTTCAAAGATCAGTTATTATACTTTATTCTCTTAATATATAGTGATTGTGTTTGACCACGCGTGGAAGCAGGCAAAGGAGGGTGGGAAAGCAGTATAACAACAAAAGCACGTAAATGTTTGTGAAAGCAGCCCCACTACCTACTGTTAATAAGTTGTCAGCTCTTCCCCTAAATAACATGTGCCTCCCACTGTGGGTTCTGATCGATAAGCTTATTTTCTTTTCTGCTGAGGAACTGTGTTTCATCACTATTTTATAGTGATTTCTGGAACCCTGGCTTGGACTCCTATACCTTGTTTCTTTTCGCTTTCTTTGCTGTTGAATACTAAGGGTAGAGTGTTTCTCTGGCTTTTGTGTGTTTGTCTGGCCCTTAAGGTTTAAACATAGTTTTTAGTGGTTCCAGGATATAAATATTAGAGTATGTGGTATAGCCCTCATCCTGATGCTGCTCCTTAGCCTGTTCGGTTACTTGTAAAACTACTCCTAATTTCAGGCTGTCTTTAGGAACCTAGCATGTTAATTGTAGCGTGTGGGAAAGTACATTCAGGAGTAAAATGTGAGATGGTGTTAACAAAGATTTATTCACCAAATCTTAGCTCTTTAAAACCTAAGGGGTCCTCTGAGCTTGAAGAACACCTTAGTTTGAGGCAAGCAAAACCAAAAGAATGGTTGAAAAATTAGCAGATTTGATTCAGAGTTATAATATGAACACACTATATAGGTGTTACCAACTGAATGGAAACATCAGGAGAAAATCCCAGTGAACATGCTGGTAGTTTATAGCAGTCCAGAGAGTTAAAGCAATGAAATAAAAAGGTCTAAAAGTTCAGACATTTGCCTTATTAAGCTTTCTTTTACAGGAGGCTTCATTGCACTTAAAAATGAAACTTTACACTCATAGGAACATTATCCGTGCAGAAGCTCCGATTTAAAGATTTGCCATCTTAGGGAACAGTGTGCACAACCTGGGTGAAATTTTTTTTTTTATTTAGTTAATTAATTAATTTATTTTTTGGCTGCATTGGGTCTTCATTGCTGCGTGCCGGCTTTCTCTAGTTGTGGCGAGCAGGGGCTACTCTTCGTTGCGGTGCGCGTGCTTCTCATTGCGGTGGCTTCTCTTGTTGCGGAGCACGGGCTCTAGGCACATGGGTTTCAGTAGTTGTGGCTCGCAGGCTCTAGAGCACAGGCTCAGTAGTTGTGGCGCATGGTTTAGTTGCTCCGTGGCATGTGGGATCTTCCCGGACCAGGGCTCGAACCCTTGTCCCCTGCATTGGCAGGTGGATTCTTAACCACTGCTCCACCAGGGAAGTCCCAACCTGGGTGAAATTTCAACTGATAAATCTCACTGGTACCAGTGCACAGTCAGGGCTCTGCCAGGAAAACAGGCCATTCCAGGTATTCCATGTAGGAAAGAGTTTTTTCCTCTTTCTTTTTTTTCAGCCCCTTATTGAGGTATAATTGACATATACTAAACTGCCTGTATTTGAAGTGTTCAGAATACACTGAATTTTGAACTGTGTATACACATGATAAGGAATGCACCCTTTATCCCCCAAAGTCTCTTTTTGCCCATTTGTCAGTCCTCCTTTTCACCCCTTCCTGCCCCTTACCAGCCCCCAGGTAACCACTGGTCTGCTTTGTGCCCTTGTAGATTAGTTTGCATTTTCTCGAATTTAATACAAATGGAACATACAGTACTTCTCATCTGGCTTCTTTCATTCAACATAATTATTTTGAGTTTTATCCGTGTTATGTGTATCAGTAGCTCATTCCCCTTATTGCTGAGAACCGTTTCATTGTATGCAATCCCACCATTTGTTGATCCATTCACCTGTTGATGCACCGTTGAGTAGTTTACAGTTTTCAGCTCTTACAAATAAAGCTGCTGTGACTAATTCATTTAGAAGTCTTTGTATCGGATGTATGCTTTCTTTTCCCTAGGGTAAATACCTAGGCAAGGAAAGGCTGGGTCATGCGGTAGGTGTCTAACTTTTTAAGAAAATGCCAAACTGGTTACCATGTAACATTCCCACCATGAGAGAGTTCCAGTTGCCAAGACTTGGTATGGTCCATTTTTAAAATTTTGGACATACTAATAAGTATGCGTGTGGTATCACCTCACTGTGGTTTTAATTTGTTTTTTCTTAATGACTGATGATGTTGAACATCTGTTTATGTGCTTATTTGCCACATCTGTGCGTCTTCTTTGGTGAAGTGTCTGTTCAAATCTTCTGCCCGTTTGAAAAATTGGGTTTTCATATTAATGAGTTTGGAGGGTTCTTTATATATCTGGATGCACATTCTTTATCATATAAGTGATTTGCAAATATTTTCTCCCGGTCTGCTGCTCTTTTTGTTCTCTTAACAGCATCTTTTGGCGAGCAGAAGTCCTTAATTTTGATGAATCAACTTTATCAACTTTTTTTCTTTTGTGGATTGTGCTTTTAGTGTTGTAGCTAAGACATAATTTGCCTAACCCAAGATCACAATGATTTTCTTTTCTGTGTTTTCTTTTAGTTTTATATTCAGGTCTTCGATCCATTTTGAGTTAATTTTTGTATGTGGTGTAAGGTATGGGTTGAGGTTCTTTTTTAAACATATGGCTATTCAGTTGCTACCCCACCATTTGTTGAAAACAGACTATCCTTTCTCTGCTGAATTGCCTTTGCACCTTTTTCGAAAATCAGTTGTCCATTTCTGTGTCAGTCTATTTCTGGAATCTGTTCTCTCTCATTGAACTTTTTGTCTATGCCGCTGCCAATACTGCGCTGTCTTGATTATCGTACCTTTATAATAAGTCTGGGTGTCAGGTTGTGTGAGTCCTCCAAATGTTCTTTTTAAACCTTGTTGGCTATTCTGGGTCCTGATGAATTTTAAAAAGAGCTTGTCAGTTTCTACTAAACAAAAAAAAGTCATGCTGGGATTTTGATAGGGATTGTGTCAAATCTGTACGTTAATTTTGGGAGAATCCACATCTAAACAATGCTGTCTTCCAATCCATGAACACAGTATACCTCTCCACTTATTTAGGTTTTAAAATTTTTCTCTCATCAGTATTTTATAGTTTTCAGTGTACAGGGATTGGACATTTTTTTAATCAGATTTGTCCTTAAGTATTTTGTAAGTTTTCATGCTACTATAATAGGATTTTTTACAATTTCAATTTCTGATTGTTTGTTGCTAGTATATAGAAATAGAGTTGATTTTGTATATTGATCTTATATCCTGCAACCTTGCTAAAGTCATTTATTAATTCTGGTAGCTTTTTCTTTTGTAGAACCCATTGTATTTTCCTAGAAGAAAAGGTTTTTTATAGGGAATTAAAGGCTCACAAAACCATTAGGAAGTCTGGCTGGGGTGGGGGAATGCAGGGAGACCACTGTTATTGTTGATGAAAGTAGAGTGCTGGGTTCCCAGGGAAGCAGTGATCTCAGCGGCTGCCTGCAGCTCCAGTATGGCTCCAGTTCATCTGGAAGCTGTTGTAAAAGTGGAAAGTCCTGTCTGCCGCTGCCTACGTGTCTGCTTGCAACTATTTTTAGAGAATACTGACTTCTGCCTTCCAGACCAAGAGAGAGCCTCTCATTGGCTGTGTCCAACCTAGACCAGACAGAGAAAGGGATTCTGGGAAATGTTGTTCCAGCCCTTTCCCTGCAGTGCAGGGAAGACTGTAGGAGGCCGCAGTGGTAGGCTGACAGACAGTCTGGCACAGAGGACTTTGGGAGAGACACATGTGAGATCGTGCACACAGTCTTGGAGAAGTAACTTAGCAGTACTGTGAAAAATAGGGGTGTGAGGTAGCTGTAACTCAGAAAGATGTGATTGCTAAGAAGGCAAACTGGCTCTTTGACTGTATTGGCAGTGAAATATTATCTGGGACAGGTAAGAAGTGGCAGGTCTACTCTATTTGGTCTTGCTTTAACCGATAGTTGGATGCGTGTAGACAAACTGGACATGTTTAGGGGATAATGACCCCAGTGGTGAGGGGGCAGAAAGCCAGGTCACATGTGAAATGTTTGAAGAAACTGAGAAAGCGTCAGGGATGCATGATAGATGACTACAAATACGGATTTAGAAGACTTAACTTGTGCGGTCTGAAAAGGAAGGCCTAGGACCAGTGGGTGGGAGCTATAAGGAGGTAATTTCCAAAGCAATATAGAGAACTTCCTACACAGCTGCACTAAGATTGAATAGAAGGTTTTGTTATAGATTGCTGGGCTGCATGGCAACAGTATATAAAGTATAAGAAGAATCATTTCAAATTAGGTGTTCCTCAGGTACCATTCTAACCCTGAAGGGTTTCGCAGGGAAAAACCTCCCGCATCGTTGGTTATAACTTTTGCCACATGGAATTTTTGAAAGTGAAAACAAGGTCTTTTAAATGTATTATCTTCCTTTGATTTGAGTAATTCCAAATAAACCTATTCCTTGCATGTGCCTCATCTATGGAAAGTGGGGGAATTTGTGAGATGCTTAGAATCAGAGGTTATATATGCAAAAGTATTATTGCCATAGTTAATTGATTCTGAAACGCAAACTCTTTTTACGTTTGACATACCTGAAATCTGCACGTACCCTGCAGTTGATGGTCCCCTTCAACTATTGATGCCTTACATTTGCTGTCATCATGGATTTTTTGCCTGCACACATTTGGTCCTAGCTATTCCTGATGTCATCGTTTCAATTGAATTTTATGCATATTTGATATTACACAAGTTGTTTAATTGACTTTTAATGTATCTTTATGAAGATTACACTGTAATTTGGCACTGAAACACAGATGGGAATAGCGAGGCATAAGCTTGATGTTAATGAAGTTAATATTTATCCTTGGAGAAGTAACTACAATTCCATAATTTCCTAGAAAGAACAACCAAGTAAGTGCATTGTACCTGTGCTATTCAAAGTAAGGTCCAGGAACCAGCAGCTTGTTAGAAATGGAGAATTGTAGGTCCCAACCCACACCTACTAAATAAGAATCTGCATTTTAACAAGATTCCCATTAAAGTTTGAGAAGCATTGTTTTGCGCAGCCTCTTGTAGAAAGGTAAGTCATATGTAGAAGGAGAGGTGTTAATTTTGTTAGACGCACAAAAGAATAGCCTATTGCATATTACACAGTGCAACTGAAGGCAGGAGAAATTTCTGCATCCCTCTAAATTAATGAAAAATATATTTACCTTAATTTTTCTAGGTTTTCTTCCCATGAGCCACTCAGTGTTAGAATGATTTTGATGCCTCTGTCCTGTTTGGCCTTGTCTACTAATTTAATACCGTGTGCAAATTACATTAGCATCCCATTAAATTCCCTCAGTCAGATCCAGCAAATGAAAATATGTTCAGAACAAATCCAACACAGATCTTTGGAGTATCCTGCTATGTGATTCCTCTGCTGAAATGGATTTATTCCAACATGCTCTCTTTCTGTGTGCATTTTTAATTAAAAACACTCTAAATGGATACTTCTGGCACTTTGCTTAACTCTTTTCATTGCACTCCTTTTGTTAGTTTTCCTCACTCCAGATATGTGTGGTATCATTAATCCTTAATTGGTTATGAATGTTAATGCTTTTGTGTCTAGTTATTTTCCTACTGTTTTATAAATTGCCGAGATTACCGTTTGTCTTTTAAGGAAATAAACGTCTATACAAGTCACATATATTACGTGTGCTTTGGAAAGCTTATATATATATCTGTGCTGGACAGAGTTCTTAGTGTCAGACAATAGAATTAATTCACTCTCACTGGTGCCAGGGGTTTATTAAATGGTGATGCTGTCTCACAGATCCTTGGGAATCACACCACGGAACTGGCGGCCCCACGGGAGCTTTTTCCTCTTCCTGTACATTCAGGAAACCGCTGTTAGAGGTTTTGGCTCCAGGACCACATCATGTCTGTTCCCTGAGAAGAGGGGTGCCCTGTGCCCTGTCGGTTCCCTAGTAAGGTCATGCACGAGCGCAACTTACTGGCAGGACATAAGTCACATTTCAATCTCTAGTTGTAAGGGAGTCTGGGAAATAGGCCAGAAGGGGCTTGGAGTTGACGTTGGCTGAATTGATGCACTTATCCACCGCAAAGTCAAATAATAGCTTTTATTACTAGCACAGCACTAAACTTCTCAGTAGAAGGATGATGTTACGAATTGCATGGTAGAGGAACATTTTAAATATCCAGCGGTATCATATTTATCACATATCAACGTACCGAAGACGCAAGGAACCTTGACTGATGAAGCTGTAACAATTTGAATACATTAGAGTGAAGTGTAGATTCTAGAATATTTAAGGGAATGCATTTCTGTGAATGTCACGGCTAAAATGTTTTCTAAAATTCTTTTTGACTCTTATGTGACTTTCATAAAGAGCTGTTAAAAGAGTTGTTTAAAGTAGAAGTCCTTAAAAAATTTTAAACAGATAACTAAAAGATGAGTCAATGTTTGAGGCTCTTTTTTTAAAATTAATATCTTTATTGAGATAATTGTAGATTCACATGCAGTTGTAAGAAATAACACGTCGAGATTCCAGGTACCTTTTACCCAGATTCTGCCGATGGTTTCTTCTTGCAGAACTGTGGGACAGTATTACAGCCAAGATACTGACAGATATAACTCACCGATCTTATTTAGATTTCCCCCGTTTTCCTTGTGCTTATTTGTGTATGTGTGTGTTTAGTTCTATAGTCTTGTCACATGTAGGTTCGTGTATCCACCACCACTAACAAGATACAGAAGATGCATCACCATAAGGACCACTAGTGTCACCCTTTTTTATAATCACCCTGCCTCACCCCACCTCAACTCCTCAATCCCTAACAACTACTTCATTCATTGACAACATTCATGACAACAACATTCATTTCAGAATGTTCTGTAAATAGAATCATACAGGACGTAACCTTTGGGATTGGCTTTTGGGACTCCCTTACAACCATTGGCTCACATACCATAATTCCCTGGAGATTCATCCAAGTTGTTGATGTATTGATAGCTTGTTCTTTTACAGTATTGGTTTGCTTCTGGCATGTTTCATATGTTGTATCCGTTCGGGTCTGTCTGCCTCAATTGTGTAGAGTTGGTTAGGAACTGGGACCAAAGGTGCCGCCACACTTACTGACCAGAGAGCATCAGGTGTTGTGGCCAGTTATCCCCACCTTCAAGAAAAGAAAGATGCTCTTTATTATCTGGACACACTTTCCTGTTAAGATGAACCCTGTCTGTTTAGCTGAATTGAGGTTCTTAGTATCTTTACACTCCAGTCAGCATATTGGTGATTACTGCTTTCAAGTATGAAATTGTCAGTCCTGCCTCTGCTTGATGTTTGAGGCATGATGGGTTTGGGTTTGAGCAATTCAGGAATCATTGGTCATGATTCTAGTTTGTGAGAAGAAGTTGATCTCTTACCTAGATTATTACAAGCTATGAATTCACATATCCAAGGTTCTGGTACTTTGAAAACACCAATGGCACTGTAGGCTGTCTTCAGAGTACCCCAGAGTGCTGGTAAAGATGGAGCGCAGAGCGAGAGCAAGAGCAGAGGTTCCTCCCTTGAAGATGTTGTCTGAGCTGTGAGACGAGATGCAGCTGTTGAAAAATTTAAACTGAGGGGCTTCCCTGGTGGTCCAGTGGTTAAGATTCCATGCTGCCAATGCAAGGGGCCCGGGTTTGATCCCTGGTGGGGGAACTAAGATCCCACATGCCTCAACTAAGCCCACGTGCTGCAACTAGAGAAGCCTGCACCCCGCGAGAAGACCCAGCTCAGCCAAAATAAATAAATAAATAATTTAAAAAACTATCACACACACAAAAATTTAAACTGAGAGCTCCAGGAGGACAACAGCACTGCATCTAGTTTGCTGCTGGATCTTGGCCTCTAGCACAGTGCTTGGCGTGAAGTGGGCACTGAGATAAAGAAGGAAGGACGGACGTAGAACAGAAGCTTTTAAGAAATGGAATGCCTAGTTCTTTTGATGTGAGCAAGGACTATTACAAGATAAGTACAGAAAACTCTGAAGGGTGTGTGTGTGGTTTTGCTGTGGGGGGTTGGGGAAGGGAGGGAGAAGAATATTCCTCCCCTCAAAAAATAAAGCCCCAAATACACACCATGCACTCTCCCATCTCAGGACCCTTGTGTTTACTGTTCTCTCAGCCTGGTTGGTCACTCTTCTCCCAGATAATTTTCTGCATTTCGGTCTCTCACTGCCTGAGAGAGGCCTTCTGGGAGCATCTTGTGTAAAGTAGCTCACCATCTTCCCTGTCCCTTCCCTCTTGGTCACTCTCTAGCCCCTTTCCCAGCATTATTCTCTTCATGGCATTTGTAATGATTTCCTGGTGTTGTGTATGTGTGTGTCTGTCTCCGTCTAGACTGTCAGCCCCTGAGGCCACTGTTACATGCCCAGTGCCTAGATCAAGGCCTGGCACATAATAGTAACTCAGCGTATGTTTGTTAAGTGATTTAATTAGGTGCTTTGAGGCTTTTCTCTTGAACACGTGTCCCACGGAAGGGATAGAAAAGTGTCGCTTGCTCCGTAATCATGCATTTTGGTAACATTTAGTAGAGGGCCTAGTGTGTCCTGGTATTTGTGCTCAGCGCATATGATAAGAGAAAGGGCAACTCCCCTGCGTCCAGAGACTTCATTGGTAGCAAACGTAGACCTGTTTGGCTTGCTGTTCTACAGTGTGATGGGTGCTCTGAGGGAGGCATGCCAGCCCCTGGGAGGACAGAAGCAGGAGCTCTGGAAGTGTTGACCCGGAGGGGAGAAATGGGCCTTTTCATTGAAGGTGAGAATTAGAGGTATCGGAAGTGTTGGTTATGTGTGTGCACCCCAGTCCCAGGTTGCCTCCTTACTCAGTTATCAGGAGATGTGTCCCGGTTAGTTTGAAAAGTGCAGTCACTCTCACGAGAGCCCTGCTCCCTCTCTGACCTCATCTGCCGCTGTCTCCCTCACTCCCTCTGCTCCAGCCTTCTTGCCAAACACCCCCGTGTCATTCCTTCACACTTACTGTTCCCTCTGCCTGGAGTGCTCTCTCCCAGGTAGCCGCATCTCCCTCGCCTCGTGGGTCTCCATTCCTAGGCCACCTTATCAGAGAGGCCTTTTCTAACCCTTCTTCAGCTCACCCTGCCCCGTCCTCCTCGAGGCACTTGTTGCCACCTGAAATGTATATTTGATACGTGTACTTCGTTGTATCTTGGTTGATGCCTATCTACCCCACTGGAACGTAAGCCCGCCCGAGAGCTGGGGTTTGGTTTTGTTCCTGCTGTACCTCCAGTGCTTAGGAAAGTACCTGGCTCATAGATGTTTGTTAAAGAAATGGGTCAGTTCCTGGGCATCCTGGTAGAAGGGAAGTGAGACACAGAGGAGCCCCCAAACCAGCTCTTCCTCCCAGAGCCCTGGTCAAAGCAGCCATGCTATAGAAAAGTCATTTTACATGCTCTGGTGCTGCCAGTGACTGATAGCATCTGCCTTGGAACCCCTCGAGGACCAGACAAGAGGCACGGCAGAGGTGGTGAGGTGTACAGAGGAGGGCGAGTTTCTTATGAATTGGAGTTGTCAGGGAAGGCTTTATTGAAGCAGACGGACATTGAGCTAAGGCTTGACAACGGGGTAAGATGTCATTGGGCAACAAAAAGGAGGAAGGTTTTTGTGTCAGGTCTGCACAGTGGATGAGGGAAGTGTAGAATTTGGAACTGTACTGTGAATGGCCCTGGATGTCAGCTCGAGGGAATTGTCATCTGGATATTACAGCTCTGGACACCCCCAGCATGGCCTCAGAACCTTGGAGGCTTTGGATGTGAGAAGCAGCAGGTTTTTAGGAATGTCAGCATCGTTATTCTTCAGTGTTCTGAACTTGCATGCAAAACAGGAGTCTTGCTCTGCCTCAGCTCAGGTGAATATTGGATAATCTCCCCTTTTATTCAGATACTGCCTTTCTCAAAAAAAACCTCACTTGTGGGCTTCCCCGGTGGCTCAGTGGTTGAGAGTCCGCCTGCCGATGCAGGGGACACGGGTTCATGCCCCGGTCCGGGAAGATCCCATATGCCGCGGAGCGGCTGGGCCCGTGAGCCATGGCTGCTGAGCCTGTGTGTCCGGAGCCTGTGCTCCGCAACGGGAGAGGCCACAACGGTGAGAGGCCCGCATACCGCAAAAAAAAAAAAAACCACACACACAAAAAAACTCACTTGTACATACTTCTTGCAACTAATGGTTATTTGTAAAAAAAAAAAAAAGAAGAAGAAAGAAGGAAACTGTTGATTTTCTTCCCTTTGGACATTTTTAAGAGTAGTTTTGGCTTTTTATCATTGTAGATTTATTCTCGATTACAGTATTTACGCTTGTATCTGGCTGTGTATTTAGAGATGGGGGAAAGTATCAATGATTTCTCCTGCTTCTAGATCTAGAAGCATTTGAAGGTTAACTGAGACCCACCTAGTCCCTGCCATTTGTATTTGATTGTTGTATGGGAGGTTTGATTTTTGAAGTATAAATAGATATGTTTTAAAGTGTAGGCTTAGCACAGGAATTTAGAGTAGTTGTTCTCAACTCCAACTACATGTTAGAACCACTTGGGGGTGGGGGCTTTGGGGAAAAAACCCCATTGATTCCTATGTAATCGATCTGGAGTACTGCCTGGGCAGTGGTTTTACTGATGTTTGTTTTTTGGTGTTTTGTTTTGGGAAACAACCTTGAACTTACTCAAAAGTTACAACTATGATTTTGGGGGAAAAAACACAACACTTTTTTCCCTTAATAATTAAAAAAAAATTGCTGACCCAATGTCCCATCACGTGCATCCTTTCCCCAATAATTAGAATACTAGTGTATTTCTAAAAAACACGAACAGTCTCCTATGTATGCACAATAAAACCATCAAAAAAAATTAACACTGATACATTACTACCATTTAATCTTTAGCTCCTTTTCAAGGTTTAACACTGGCCCCAGTAATGGCCTTTATAGTAAAAGGATCACACTTTGCAATTGGTGGTTGTATCTCTTCAGTCTCCTTCCATTTGGAACACTTCCCCAATCTTCCCTTAGTGTTCATTACCTTGAAACTTCTGAAGATTGCAAACCAGTAGTTTTGTAAAATGTCTCTCAATCTGGGGCTGTTTGATGTTTCCCCATGGTGATATTCAGGTTATACGTATCATAGGAGTGATGCTGTGTTCTCAGAGCATCCAATCAGGTGACTCATAATTTCAGTTTGTCCCATTATTGATGATATTCACATAGATGATTGATTCAGGTAGTGTCTGCCAGGCTTCTCCTCTGTATGATTACTATTTTCTCTTTTATAATCAGTAAGTATTTTTATGGTGTGATGCTTTAAAACTCTGTTACATTCCTTGTCATTTTCAATGTATTCATTTACTTATTTCTATCTGTATAGACTGATGTTTTCCTGTTTTATGCAATGACCTGTAATCTGTTACTATCATTACTTATTTTAATTGTCATATTGTCCCAGATTTAGCTTGTAGGAGCCCCTTCAAGCCTTTGTGACCATTTGACGTGTCCCATCATTTGTAGATTTCCTTGCTTCTTGGCAAATAGGCATTCCAGGCTCATTTTGTAAGTTCCATGTTCAAGCCCCCACATTAGCTCTTTTTCCAAAGAATTCTGGTTCTCTTAGTAAAGAATGGTATTTAGAAGACATAATCTGGGTTCGAGGTGTGTTCATACCTACAGTATTTGGACGTTGCTTGTTCCCAAGCCCTCTCAGTGATAGAGCTAGACAATAAGCGTGTGTGTTTGCATACATGAAGGAAATATACACATATAGGCACACAAAGTTGCATCTACTTTTTTTGTTATGTCAGTCTCTATGTGTTAAAAATCATGAGTTCATGCCAATAACTAATTCTGATCCAACGTTACAGGGTTCATTTGAGATTTCTCCTTTTCCATTTGGTAACTCCTTTTTTCAGTAGTGAGAAACCTGATTGTCATCATCGTTAATATATTGACTTATTGGTCAATCCCCCATATGTAATGGACCTCCCATCACCACCACCACAGATGCCTTCCCTGCATGGATGCCCTCTTCACCCCTGTTAGGCTCTGATGCAGCATAGAGATGTTTTAAGGCTCCCCAAATGGTACTAATGTGCAGCCAAGATAGAGCACAACCGAATTAGAAGAAAAGTGAACCCCACACTTTCTGATTCATTATTAAGCAAATGGTAGGCTTTTAAGTCAGGCTTGGTTTGGGAAAATAATTTCTTCCTAAGGAAGTGAAATTTAAAGAGAAGACTCAAGTCTACCAACACACAGAGTAAAAGATCAGGGTGAAAGCACAGCCTGTCTCCTGGAAAGCTTTGAAAAATATTTGTTTTGGAAATAAATCTGCTTGTCGTGAACATAAATTTCAGTCCCTTTCCCTGAATTACCTGTTTATAGGAAAAAATATTTGAAAAGGTTAGTTGTTTTTTAAAAAGGTGTCTCATTAAAGACTTAACTACTTTATCTTCTGTTTCCAATGTTTGTTTATCACTTGACATTTTGAAATAGTAATGTATAAAAGGGATCACACAATTCTAAAAAAAAGACTGCTTTTTATTTTTCTACATTGCATTTAAAAAATAAACTTTTAGTTTTGCAACTTAATGCTTTTTAGAGCATTGAATATTTAAACAGGAGATATTCAGGCTGTGGTTGCTCTTTTTCTGTAGTCAGTTTTAGTTTA
Organism: Phocoena sinus; assembly: GCF_008692025.1. NCBI lineage: Eukaryota > Metazoa > Chordata > Mammalia > Artiodactyla > Phocoenidae > Phocoena > Phocoena sinus. Next base: position 8,519,869 of record NC_045772.1, on the reverse strand, counting down.
AAATATGGAAATCAAGTTACAGTAACTGGGTCATGAGGAACCCCATCTTCTTCCATTTGCAGCCAGAGGAAGCGAGAGGCCGTAGGAGCCAAATATAACAGGATCTGTGGCCAGCCTACCTTAGATGGTCAACATCTATCTTGCCAATTTTCATAAGTCCATTTTCTTAAAGCAGTCCACGGCTGCAAGTGGATTTTCACCAAGAACTTCACACTTAGGCTGATGGCACACAATCTGACTCCAAAGAAATCCAGCCTTAAACCTAAGGAAATTACAATAAAATCTCTTCCTTGATTTTATTTTTGAAGTGTTCATGGAAGTGGCCTTGGAGTATGAATCGTGGACTTTAGGCTTTTGTATATTAATGCCCAGAGATACAGAAGGAGAAAGGGCAGTATTTGTGAATGTAGAAAGAGCCACTGAAAACTTGATATATAGGTAAAGCACTTATTTTTTGTTTGTTTATTAGTTCTTGTTTTCTATAAATAAAGCATTATTTACCTATTCATGAGAGTGTGCCTCAGTGTGGGTCCTCAGTTCCTTTTAGCTAGGTTGAGTGAGTTTCACTCCCCAAACTTGAGTCCTTCAAGGACCATCTTTGTGATCTTTGTCACGTCTGCAAACATTCAACATTTTTCTTTAATTTCTCTGACATTTAATTTAGCCTTTATCTAGGTGATATCTGTGCAACCGTGGACTCGGTGTGTCGGATCACCTAAAATCACAAGTACTGCAGGCAGCATCTGCTCAGAGGTTGGAACTGGGAGCTGGATCCCTAACTCTCCTTCCAGCTCTGAAATTCAATAAGCATGGCGTCTGGAGTTTCCTGCCTTGTGGCTACACCACACCAGTGGTTGTTTATGCATTTTTCCCAGTCAATACATAGAAGTTGACAGCTTTCTATATATATTAGAATATTAGACTATATGTAAGAATATAATATATAATAGAATAAATATTACATTTTACAGTTATTTTTCAAATGTGAGTTATAAGTTACATTATCTTAGTTTCTTAGGATTCAGCATGTTTCTTCAACTAGATTCTTTTTTATGTTTTATTTTGAGGAGAGCAAAACCTGATGATCTTAATTGTCAAATCACCCAATAGGGAATACATGGGTTTGTAAGACCTTCAATACTGCCTTAAAAACACAAGTAGAAAACATGTAAAACATACAGTGTTAATAATGCAGAAGAAAAATACGGAATTTAGAACATAGGGTTTTATGTTCACCGCTCTGAAGATGTCATGGGAAAACACCTAAGTTGTGATAAATACCTGTGTACCAAAACTGAAGTCATGTTCTGCATTATTTGTGAGGAATATTGTCAGAAGCCAACTGGATGTTGTCATATATTCGAATCAGGTTCTTTGCTGAGTGGAAATACATTAATCTCGTGTGTGTGTGTGTGTGTGTGTGTGTGTGTGTGTGTGTGTGTGTGTCTGTGTGTGTGTTTAGGAAGATATTATAAAGGCTCTCTTTAATGGGTTTCTTTAAAACCAAACTTAATGTCATGTTTTGCAAAAGGGGTTACAAACCAAAATAAAGGGGATAACTAAATGTGGTGAGTTTTATGTATCCTCCTAGCTTAAGTAGAATAGTGTGCTCAGTCAGAGATGAAATGTTTGTTGCCTTGCCTACCATCTATAAGCATTTAATTTGCTACACAAATAGACTGTGGATAGAGATGTTTAACCTTGTGTGACATTACTTTAACAGAGAGAAGGAGCAAGAAAGGGAAGAACAGTTAATGGAAGACAAGAAAAGGAAGAAAGAGGATAAAAAGAAAAAAGAAGCCACTCAGAAGGTGGGTTTTACCAATTAAAGTCTGTCTTTACGTAGCCAAGCATCTAGAATAAGTAACTGCCTTGGTTTGGATACCTGACAATCTTAATAATGCTACTTGAGGCATTAATTTACTTAAGAGTTTTAAGGTTTGAAAGTGGGAGAAAGTTAAAGACCTGCATTTGTTACCATAAAGTAGATGTTAAATTAATGCTATAGCTGATTTTATTGAAAACAACAGTAAACAATACTGAGAAAAGCAAGAGAGTTACCGACACTGAAATGCTTGTACTGTTTCCTTATTTGTGTCATGATTAATCTCCATTTTCTTAAGCTTGTAGAATAACTTTTCAAAGCTTGCCATTTGCCCTGATCTTGTCCTTCTGGTCCACCTACAACATTGTCATTTATATGAGTCTACCTTTTGATAATTCTGTAAAGAAATCTCCCTCAGAGAGGATCTGGTGGGCTTGCTTCATGCTCTGGGGGAGATAGTATTGCACAGCTTTGAGGCATTTGCTTGGGGAAAAAGAGATGCTAAAAGAAAAAAAGACAGAGCTTCCCTGGTGGCGCCGTGGTTGAGAATCAGCCTGCCAATGTAGGGGACACGGGTTCAAGCCCTGGTCCAGGAAGATCCCACATGCTGCAGAGTGACTAAGCCCGTGCGCCACAACTACTGAGCCTGCGCTCTAGAGCCTGCAAGGCACGACTACTGAGCCCGCGTGCCTAGAACCCGTGCTCCGCAACAAGAGAAGCCACCGCAATGAGAAGCCCGCTCACCACAATGAAGAGTAGCCCCCGCCCTCTGCAACTAGAGAAAGCCCACGTGCAGCAACAAAGAACCAACACAGCCAAAAACAAATAAATTTATAAAAAAGAAAAAAAGACATAGGACCGACAGCTGTCAACTGTCAAGTCTTAGTTGAAGTGTTTGCCTGACAGTGTTGTGGGCAACAGAGAGTGGGTAGACCTCCCTGCCCTGCCCCCTCTGCTGAAGAGCGTGCCCCTCTGCCCTGGCCACTGTCTGAGCTAACTTCCCCCACCTCACTGCAGACTCTGGCTCGGCACGGTTGCATTTCTGCCTTTGCAAAGTGCCCAGCAGAATCACTTTGCCTCTAGTTCTTGTTACCACCACCTGAAGCACTTGGGAAGCAGGGCCTCAGTGTGAGACAGGTTTGAGGGTCCCTGCTGTGGAGCCAGGTTACTGAAGCTAAGTTTATGGAGGGGAAACAGTTACCAGCTTCAGAGGGAACCCTAGATTTAGAAACAGACTCTAGAAATTCGAACTCAAGGGACACTGCAAGTTACCCCAGCACTGTTGGATAGAGTGGTTCCCATTATTCTGTTCTCTGAATTATTGAAATCATTTGGGAGTGCGGGCACAAAAAAAAACAGTGGAAATATTTTCTGAATTGGATTGCATATGACGCTGCCACATTAAACATGTGAAATGTAATTTATCTTTTCTTCAAGACTTAATTAAAAGGAATATTTATTATTGTTTGGTGCTGTAATAGACTACTGTGCTCCTTAAGGTTTTGTCTGCTTTTAATTGTGTTTCTGGTTCTATTAATAGTGGTGTGCTCACCATCACATCTTCATGCTGTCAGGGTACCTGCTTCTAATCTGAGCTTGTTAGAACTACCTAAAATGACAGTGAAGAGCCTGAATAAAAATGTCAGATGACGACCCAGAGGCTTTTTTTTTTTTTTTTTGTGGTACGCGGGCCTCTCACTGTTGTGGCCTCTCCTGTTGCAGAGCACAGGCTCCAGAGGTGCAGGCTCAGCAGCCATGGCTCACGGGCCCAGCTGCTCCACGGCATGTGGGATCTTCCCGGACTGGGGCACGAACCCATGTCCCCTGCATTGGCAGGCAGACTCTCAACCACTGCGCCACCAGGGAAGCCTCCAGAGGCTTTTTTTTTATACTTGGTGGATACTGCCACATTCCACGTCATCAAGGTTGTGATGTGAGGTCCACCAGCTCTAGGGTATCAGGGGCATTGTACCCACATGCACTGACCTTCCTACAGGAGTGATGGGACAGTGAACCTCAGTGAAGGCTTCTTTCCTCCCTCCCTCCCTTCCTTCTTTCCTTCCATTTATGGCTGCCTTGGGTCTTCGTTGCTGCGCGTGAGCTTTCTCTGGTTGCAGCAAGTGGAGGCTGCTCTTTGTTGCGGTGCGTGGGCTTCTCATTGCGGTGGCTTCTCTTGTTGTGGAGCACAGGCTCTAGGCGTGCGGGCTTCAATAGTTGTGGCACGTGGGCTCAGTAGTTGTGGCTCATGGGCTCTAGAGCCCAGGCTCAGTAGTGGTGGTGCACGGGCTTGCTCTGTGGCATGTGGGATCTTCCCGGACCGGGGCTCGAACCTGTGTCCCCTGCATTGGCAGGCAGATTCTCAACCACTGCGCCACCAGGGAAGCCCCAAGGCTTTCTTCCTTTAGGGCATTCACATTTCATCTACTAAATGGGTACAAAAATTGGATTTTGCAGTCTGTGGGAATACGTGGTTATAAGCTGGCCCCTGGGGAACCTGAACAAAGGCTGCTTACAAGAATAGGCCTAATAGAGTGATTGTTTTAGGCAATGTACAGTTCATCCTCATTCTTCACATAGACAACAATGTTTTTTAACCTGAAACGTCAATACTAGAAGTGATTAATAAAATGTGCATCTGTAAACCTACGTTGTGGATCCTACTAAGAAAAATGATTTAAAATAAAAGATGGTGTGGATTTATTTGAGAGTGAATTGGGATTATTTATGCAGAGAATTTCATATATACAGCTGGACAGTCTCCCCCGTGTATTTGCATCTGCATTAAGAACTGGTTTAAAAGTTACAACAGGGGCTTCCCTGGTGGCGCGGTGGTTGAGAGTCCGCCTGCCGATGCAGGGGACACGGGTTCGTGCCCCGGTCTGGGAGGATCCCACGTGCCGCGGAGCGGCTGGGCCCGTGAGCCATGGCCGCTGAGCCTGCGCGTCCGGAGCCTGTCCTCCGCAGCGGGAGAGGCCACAACAGTGAGAGGCCCGCGTAACGCATAAAAAAAAAAAAAAAAAAAAAAAAGTTACAACAAAGAGGAAAATCACCATAAATGAAATTTCAAATGGTTAATTATGAACAATAAAAATTCACTCATTTTTGTTCAGAAATGTTCTAGATTGGCTGACACAGGATCTAGGCTTAACACATGGCCTTTGATATTGTTTTATCATACTGAACCATTGTGTAATTTCAGAATTAGATTCTGATTTAGCACTTTTAAGGAGCGAGCACAAAGCTCACCATGGGACTGTCTTAGTGGTTTCTGACCTCACTGTAGAGACAGCATCTCAACTAGGAGGCATAAAATGTGCTATAATGCAAAAGTGGTAGAGAATGTGCCAGAGGTTCTATAATGGGGTCATTCATTCAGTCAGTCAGCAAACGTGCTATAATGCAAAGAATGGTAGAGAATGTGCCTGAGGTTCTATAATGGGGTCATTCATTCAGTCAGTCAGCAAACATTTGTGGTGCCTCTTCCTAGTGCTTCCACATCTTTCTCTCAGCCTACCCCATTGCTTTACAATCATCTCTTTCTGTCTACCCCATTAGACTGGCTCTTAAGTTTCTCAAGACTTTATTCATATTTGTATTTCCAGTAACTAGGACAGTGCGCAGTGCAAAAGTGTCAAAAAATGTTTGTTTGGGCTTCCCTCGTGGTGCACTGGTTGAGAGTCTGCCTGCCGATGCAGGGGACATGGGTTCGTGCCCCAGTCCGGGAAGATCCCACATGCCGTGGAGCGGCCGGGCCCATGAGCCATGCCCACTGAGCCTGCGCGTCCGGAGCCTGTGCTCCACAACGGGAGAGGCCACAACAGTGAGAGGCCCATGTACCGCAAAAAAAAAAAAAAAAAAAAGTATAATAAGTGAATGGGGATGGCGGAGTCAAGATGGCATACTAGGAGGATGTGGAATTCACATCTCCTCACAACTAGGGCACCTACCAGGCACCAGTGGGGGACCACGGACACCTAAGGGGACGGGAGGAACCCCCAGCAACGGGCTTGCGGGATCTTAGTTCCCAGAGCTCTGAGTCCAAACCACTGGACTAACAGAGAACCTCAGACCCCAGGGAATATCAGTCGGAGTGAGGCCTCCCAGAGGTCCTCATCTCAGCACCAGGACGCAGCACTATCCCACTGCCTGCAAACTCCAGTGCTGGACCTCTCAGGCCAAACAACCAGTAAGACAGGAATACAGCACCACCCATCAAAAAAAAAAAAAAAAAAAAAAAAAAAATGAAATGACAAAAAAATGTTACAGACAAAGGAGAAAGGTAAAAACCTACAAGACCAAATGTAGACGAAATAGGCAACCTACCTGAAAAAGAATTCAGAGTAATGATAGTAAAGATGATCCAAAATCTCAGAAACAGAATGGAGAAAATACAAGAAACATTTAATAAGGATCACAGAGAACTAAAGAGCAAACAAACAGTGATGACCAACACAGTTACTGAAATTAAAAATACTCTAGAAGGAATCAATAACAGGATAACTGAGGCAGAAGAACGGATAAGTGAGCTGGAAGGTAAAACGGTGGAAATAACTGCCAGGGAGCAGAATAAAGAAAATAGAATGAAAAGATTTGAGGACAGTCTCAGACCCTCTGGGACAACATTAAATGCACCAACATTCGAATTACAGGGGTCCCAGAAGAAGAAGAGAAAAAGAAAGGTACTGAGAAAATATCTGAAGAGATTATAGTGGAAAACTTCCCTAACATGGGAAAGGAAATAGTCAATCAAGTCCAGGAAGCACAGAGAGTACCATACAGGGTAAACCCAAAGAGAAACACGCCGAGACACATATTAATCAAACTAAATAAAAGAAAAAATATTAAAAGCAGCAAAGAAAAAGCAACAAATAACATATAAGGGAATCCCCATAAGGTTAACAGCTGATTTTTCAGCAGAAACCCTGTAAGCCAGAGGGAGTGGCAGGACATATTTAAAGTGAGGGAAGGGAAGAACCTACAACTAAGGTTACTCTACCCAGCAAGGATCTCATTCAGATTCGATGGAGAAATTAAAACCTTTACAGATAAGCAAAAGTTAAGAGAATTCAGCACCACCAAACCAACTTTACAACAAATGCTAAAGGAACTTCTCTAGGGAGGAGAAGGAAAAGACCTACAATAACAAACCCAAAACAATTAAGAAAATGGTAATAGGAACATAGATATTGATAATTACCTTAAATGTAAATGGATTAGATGCTCCAACCAAAAGACATAGACTGGCTAAATGGATACAGAAACAAGACCCGTATATATTGCTATCTACGAGAGACCCACTTCAGACCTAGGGACACATACAGACTGAAAGTGAGGGGATGGAAAAAGATATTACATGCAAATGGAAATCAAAAGAAAGCTGGAGTAGCAATTCTCATATCAGACAAAATAGACTTTAAAATAAAGACTATTACAAGAAACAAAGAAGGACACTACGTAATGAGCAAGGGATCAATCCAAAAAGAAGATATAACAATTGTAAATATTTATGTTCCCAACATAGGAGCACCTCAATATATAAGGCAGATGCTAACAGCCATAAAAGGGGAAATTGACAGTAGCACAGTCATGGTAGGGGACTTCAAACACCCCACTTTCACCAATGGACAGATCATCCAAAATGAAAACAAATAAGGAAACACAAGCTTTAAATGATACATTAAAAAAGATGGACTTAATTGGTATTTATAGGACATTTCATCCAAAAACAACAGAATACACTTTCTTCTCAAGTGCTCATGGAACATTCTCCAGGATAGATCATATCTTGGGTCACAAATCAAGCCTTGGTAAATTTAAGAAAATTGAAATCATATCAAGTATCTTTTCTGACCACAACGCTATGAGACTAGATATCAATTACAGGGAAAAAATCTGTAAAAAATACAAACACATAAAGGCTAAACAGTACTCTGCTAAATAACCAAGAGATCACTGAAGAAATCAAAGAGGAAATCAAAAAATACCTAGAAACACATGACAATGAAAACATGACAACCAAAACCTATGGGATGCAGCAAAAGCAGTTCTAAAAGGGAAGTTTATAGCAATACAATCCTACTTCAAGAAACAAACATCTCAAATAAACAACCTAACCTTACACCTAAAGCAACTAGAGAAAGAAGAACAAACTCCAAAGTTAGCAGAAGGAAAGAAATCATAAAGATCAGACTAGAAATAAGTGAAAAACAAATGAAGGAAACAATAGCAAAGATCAATAAAACTAAAAGCCGGTTCTTTGAGAAGATAAACAAAATTGATAAACCATTAGCCAGACTCATCAAGACAAAAAGGGCAAAGACTCAAATCAACAGAATTAGAAATGAAAGCGGAAGAGTAACAGCTGACACTGCAGAAATGCAAAGGGTCCTGAGAGATTACTACAAGCAACTATATCCCAATAAAATGGACAACCTGGAAGAAATGGATAAATCTTAGAAAAGCACAACCTTCTGAGACTGAACCAGGCAGAAACAGAAAATATAAACAGACCATTCACAAGCACTGAAATTGAAACTGTGATTAAAAATCTTCCAACAAACAAAAGCCAAGGAGCAAATAACTTCACAGGCAAGTTCTATCAAACATTTAGAGAAAAGCTAACACCTATCCTTCTCAAACTCTTCCAAAATATAGCAGAGGGAGGAACACTCCCAAACTTATTCTACGAGACCACCATCACCCTGGTACCAAAACCAGACAAAGATGTCACAAAAAAAGAGAACTACAGACCAATATCTCTGATGAACATAGGTACAAAAATCCTCAACAAAATACTAGCAGAGAGAATCCAACAACACGTTAAAAGGATCATACACCATGATCAAGTGGGATTTATCCCAGGGATGCAAGGATTCTTCAGTATACGCAAATCAGTCAATGTGATACACCATATTAACAACTTGAAGGATAAAAACCATATGATCATCTCAACAGATGCAGAAAAAGCTTTTGACAAAATTCAACATCCATTTATGATTAAAAAAACTCTCCAGAAAGTAGGCATAGAGGGAACCTACGTCAACAGGATAAAGGCCACATATGACAAAGCCACAGGCAACATCGTTCTCAGTGGTAAAAAACTGAAACCATTTCCTCTAAGATCAGGAACAGGACAAGGTGGCCCACTCTCACCACTGTTATTCAACATAGTTTTGGAAGTTTTAGCCACAGCAGTCAGAGAAGAAAAAAAAATAAAAGGAATCCAAATCGGAAAAGAAGAAGTAAAACTGTCACTGTTTGCAGATGACATGGTACTCTACACAGAGAATCCTAAAGATGCTACCAGAAAACTACTAGAGCTAATCAATGAATTTGGTAGAGTAGCAGGATACAAAATTAATGCACAGAAATCTCCTGCATTCCTATACACTAATGATGAAAAATCTGAAAGAGAAATTAAGGAAACACTCCCATTTACCATTGCAACAAAAAGAATAAAATACCTAGGAATAAACCTATCTAAGGAGACAAAAGATTGTATGCAGAAAACTATAAGACACTGATGAAAGAAATTAAAGATGATACAGACAGATGGAGAGATATACTATGTTCTTGGATTGGAAGAATCAACATTGTGAAAATGACTATACTACCCAGCGCAATCTGCAGATTCAGTGCAATCCCTATCAAACTACCAAGAACTTTTTCACAGAGCTAGAACAAAAAATTGCACAATTTGTATGGAAACACAAAAGACCGCGAATAGCCAAAACAATCTTGAGAAAGAAAAACGGAGCTGGAGGAATCAAGCTCCCTGACTTCAGACTATACTGCACAGCTACAGTAATCAAGAAAGTATGGTACTGGCACAGAAACAGAAATACAGATCAATGGAACAGGACAGAAAGCCCAGAGATAAACCCACACGCCTATGGTCACCTTATCTTTGATAAAGGAGGCAAGAATATACAATGTAGAAAAGACAGCCTCTTCAATAAGTGGTGTTGGGAAAACTGGACAGCTACATGTAAAAGAATGAAATTAGAACACTCCCTAACACCATACACAAAAATAAACTCAAAATGGATTAAAGACCTAAATATAAGGCCAAACAGTATAAAACTCTTAGAGGAAAACATAGGCAGAACACTCTGTGACATATATCACAGCAAGATCCTTTTTGGCGCACCTCCTAGAGAAATGAAAATAAAAACAAAAATAAACGAATGGGACCTAATGAAATTTAAAAGCTTTTGCCCAGCAAAGGAAACCATAAGCAAGACGAAAAGACAGCCCTCAGAATGGGAGAAAATATTTGCAAATGAAGCAACCAACAAAGGATTAATTTCCAAAATATACAAGTAGCTCATGCAGCTATTAAAAAAACAAACAACCCAAAGCACAAATGGGCAGAAGACCTAAATAGACATTTCTCCAAAGAAGATATACAGATTGCCAACAAACACATGAAAAGATGCTCAACATCACTAATCATTAGAGAAACGCAAATCAAAACTGCAATGAGCTATCACCTCACACCGGTCAGAATGGCTATCATCAAAAAATCTACAAAGAATAAATGCTGTAGAGGTTGTGAAGAAAAAGGAACCCTCTTGCACTGTTGGTGGGAATGTAAGTTGGTTCAGCCACTATGGAGAACAGTATGGAGGTTCCTTAAAAAATAAAAATAGAACTACCATATGACCAAGCAATCCCACTACTGGGCATATACCCTGAGAAAACCATAATTCAAAAAGAATCATGTACCATAGTGTTCATTGAAGCACTGTTTACAGTAACCAGGACATGGAAGCAACCTAAGTGTCCATCGACAGATGAATGGATAAAGAAGACGTGGCACATATATACAATGGAATATTACTCAGCTATAAAAAGAAACAAAATTGAGTTATTTGTAGTGAGGTGGCTGGACCTAAAGTCTGTCATACAGAGTGCAGTAAGTCAGAAGGAGAAAAACAAATACCATATTCTAACACATATTATATGGAATCTTAAAAAAAAAAAAAGGTTCTGAGGAACCTAGGGACAGGACAGGAATAAAGACACAGACGTAGAGAATGGACTTGAGGACACAGGGAGGGGGAAGGTAAACTGGGACGAAATGAGAGAGTAGCACTGACATATATACAGTACCAAATGTAAAATAGATAGCCAGTGAGAAGCAGCTGCATGGCACAGGGAGATCAGCTCCGTACTTTGCGACCACCTAGAGGGGTGGGATAAGGAGGGTGGGAGGGAGATGCAAGAGGGAGGGGATATGGGGATATACGTATGCATATAGCTGATTCACTTTTTTATACAGCAGAAACTAGCACAACACTGTAAAGCATTTATACTCTGATAAAGATGTTTAAAAAAAAAGAAAAAAAGAAGTGAATGGTCGGGACTTCCCTAGTGGTACAGTGGTTAAGAATCCGCCTGCCAGTGCAGGGGACATGGGTTCGATCCCTGGTCTGGGAAGATCCGACATGCTGTGGAGCAAGTAAGCCTGTGCGCCACAACTATTGAGCCTGCACTCTAGATCCTGTGTGCTGCAACTACTAAAGCCTGTGTGCCTAGAGCCCATGCTCCACAATAAGAGAAGCCACTGCAGTGAGAAGCCCGTGCACCGCAACGAAGACTAGCCCCCACTCGCAGCAACGAAGACCCAACACAGCCATAACTACATACATACATACATACATACATAAATGTATTTAAAAAAATAAGTGAATGGTCAAGAATGGATGCTGGCAACATAATTTTCCTGAAGAACTGACTTTTATTTAGCTAAATTAAGTTTTTTCTACATAGAAATTAAGCACGAGCCTCTTTTCCTTTATGCTCAGTGGTTATGGCAGTTTGCTCTTTCTAGAACCATCCCTGAGTAAACTGTTAGATTTCACTCATGAGAGAGGTGTCAGAGAAGGATTTCACTCAAATTCGTTAGTCTGCTGCTGCTAAAGAATCATTGTTTAGCGTTGGCAGAACATATGTTTTGATCATCCAGCTTTTCACCGTCTGGGGGCAGCTCTTTTTAACAGAACCCACATTATAAGACACATTTGACATTAGTTGGGTTTGTTGCTTACAGCTAGGGAAGGCATTGACTTCCTGTATAACTGATCTTCCAAATGGCATTGTGAGAAGTATTTACAGTGGTATAAATCTTCAGTTGCCTTAAGGAATTGGTATGTGGATACAAGTCAGTTCATTCTTCGATATGTGGGCTTATAGAAAAATTATACAGTAGAATTGAGCTCTGTAACAGTTAGTACTGGGAAACACATTCATTTTAAGAGGCTGCCTACCACAGAATCAATACAGCAGAATTAGCTTGTCTTTTCATGCAAGAATGTAAGAAACACTCCAGGAGGTCATCCAAGTGGATTGTTTTAACTCAGTGGTGTGCTGGAATCCGTTTTGAAGGGGCTGGTTAGCCACAGGGCAGACCTTCCAAAGATGACCATGTTTTCATGAACACCCAAAGCAGTAACTTAGTATGATTGCCAGCCACAAATAATTAAACCTCTTCTATATGAATATTTTTGTTACAGAAGTTGGAGAACTAATATAAAAATATTTTTTGGAAGATTAACAATTGGGAAAAGGGGGTCAAAATAACCCATGATCTCAATAATGTGATTTAACCCCTATTGGAATTCTGGTGCATTTTCTTTGGAATATTTTTCTTATTCATGAACTTTTGTGGTTTTGCTTAAATATTATAGGGCATGTATAATTAGATGCTCTCCTTTATTTTCCCCTCTTAATAGCAGAAGCAGTTTTCCGTGTGGCTCCTAGTCATCATTTCCAAACTCTCCAAAAACCCGTTATTATATTCAGCATATCCAACCTTTTAAGTTAGTCACTTCCAGAAATGTATTAGTTACTATATAAAGAAATACTTTCAACAAAGCAATCTGTATTTGTTCAAAATTTATATATTTCAATCTTATTGAATGTTTCTGTTTCACATTATTTTCTATGAACTTTGATGATAATAGCAGTTATTAAGCATTGGTGTAGGATATCTGATTTAATCCTTACAGCATCCTTTTCTGCACAGGAGATACTGTTATTATCTTCATTCAAAAGGTAAATTAAAAACTGAGATCACGTAGCCAGGAAGTGGCATAGCTTGGTTTTGAATCCAGCTTTCCTACCGTGATCTCTGATGCCTCTGAGTATGGCCCCTTAAACTTTGCTTTCTAGATTTGAAGTCAAGTGTTTGAGTCCATACTCACAGGTAAATCTTTTTGTCTCTGTAGTTAATTTTGTTTCTGGGCCTCATCCATTTGCTTTTCTCTAGTCATTGCAGTCCGAATGGGAAATAGCATTCCCAGTGCAAGGACCTCATTTAACGAGAGCGGAATGCTTTTTTGTCTTAAGTTTTAGAATCTTTCATAATGATGGTCGTGTAAGTTATAGCTGGATGTATGGCCATTGTCTTCAGAAGGATTTCTGAACTGTTTCTGAATTTTAGGTATGCCTATGTATCTGACACCTTGAATTACTAATATCAGAATTAAAGTAGTCTTACAGTACAATACAGAATTAGAAGGCAAGTCCCATTTACTCACGTCTCTTTATTTTGCAGGTCACGGAACAAAAAACCAAAGGTAAGATTTTTTTTTTTTTCCTTTTTAGATTTATGCTCTTTTGTGTTTAGATTTTACACTTTGCTGACTCAGCCTCCAATCCACTTGATTCGTGACAGTGGGTGTAGAGTAATTAAATTTGGCTGTTTGCAGTCACTGAAGAGCAGTAATGACAAATTAAAAGTACTTAGTGTTTCTAGTTGGCCTTACATTTTTCGGGAGGGAAGAGAGATTAGACAGTGTAATACCTTGTTTTGAAAGTAGAGAGGTCCTGATCTTGAGCTGAACCTTTTCAAAATTTTTCTTAGAACAATAGCAAGAGCAACACACTGCTCCCTGCTTTACAGATGGGTTGTTGGTTGTTAACCGCCTTGATCCATGATAGGCATTGAGCCTGAAAATGAGTGTTACATTAGGATGCTCACACTGTCTTCTGAACTAGAGCCTGGAATATGCTTTTTAAAAAGATAATGCACTTTAACTCTTACAAAATTGTGATGTGTTGTAAACAGAAGCAGATGTCCCTGAGGTCCTTCCCGACCTCTAACGGTCTGCGTGTATTCAGTTCTTTCTCTTTTGTTCATTTTGATTATGCAGTCTTGCGTAATCAGTGGTCCTACTTTTGGTCAGTTCTCCTTAAGAATGGGAGACTTAATTCCCTGAGACCAGTGTTGTAACTCCTAACCTCACCCACTTAAATATGTTGTTCTCTGCTAGCATATGCACTAGAATCGTTTGCATAGACTTGTCAAAACACACAAGCCCAGTCTCCTCCCAAACCTTCATGGTCCCAGGCCACAGCCCTAGCAGATCGATGTAGGGAAGTTCTGCAGGGTGACCGCAGTATATGTCCCAAGTTGAGGACCACTGCCCTGGATGAAGGGAATCAGATGTGATTATAACATGGGGGAAGAAAAGGGTCATGGAGAGGCCAAGGCTTGATGGGAGGTTCTCTAATGACTGATTTCTAAATTGTTTTGTTTCGTTTTATTGGACCACCAGGCCAAAGTATGTCACACAGTGGTGGAAGACTAATAAAGATGGTACTAGTTTCTTAGGAAACTTAGTTCTGGAAAACTAAAAAATTCTCAGATGAGTAGACATTACTGTCATATATTTCTAATCAAAAAGCATTTCAAAGAGAATATAGTCTGGAACTTTGTAGTGATTTATAAAATAAACTGAGAGAAACTACTATTAGCTGTAATTATTTTAATTAGTTAGAGAGAACAGTGTTCTCCCCTTGTACTTCCAGCCAGTTTCTAACCCAGAGGTAGGCATTATTTTGGAAGTATCTCTATAAATTACTTGTTTGAAATATAAATTATACTTTACCATAGAAATAGAGTTATTGATAGTAGAACAGTGTCCATATTTTCTAAACCAGTATACTGTCTAGGAAAGGATTTTGGCATATAAGTATATTTATAGGACTTTTTGATGATTTATGAGGACAACAGATGAGAAAATTGGCATTTTCCTAAGAAATCCAGACTCTGTGGTTGCTGGAACACAGTGGTTGGGTTCCTGGGCCTGGCCACAGTTCTTAATACTTGTGACTCCAAGGACCAGTTGAGCTGTCGAAATAAGCTGCTCTGTACGTTAAGTGGTATTTCTATTGGAAAACTGAAAATCTGTTAAGAGTTTTCTTTCTTTTTTTTTATTTGTACCAGGTCTCTTCTCAGACTCACATTCCTCTTTTCTCTGCCAAAGCCTTAAAAATTAAACTTTTTTTTTTTTTACTTACTACCAAAGTTTCCCTCCATTTAGGGTTTTTCTCATACCTACCATAAAATGGAATACAGTTTCACAGTTTCCATACCCCCCTATTGCCACCACCCTCCCACTCAAAAATTAAAATAATCCTGAAGTGAGCTGAGAGCCTGTTTTGGGTCTCATAAGGGATTTAATTGTTAGAACTGGGGAATAAAAATTATCCCTGAGGTATGTTAGACCGTAAGTAGAAGGAGGCCCTGATTTTTCTACCTTTTTTATCCCGTTTTACAGCCACATCTTCATCTTTGTTTGCAAGAGCCTGCCTAAATCCCATTTTTCTTCCCTCAGCTGATGTTTCTGGGTCCTATTCCCCTTCCCAAAGATGGTGCCTGCCTCAGGCAGCCTCCCCTTAACTCTGAATCCACCTCTCTTTCCCCAGCAGACCCTATATAAAAAAAAAAGACTGTGTTGGTGCCAAGTCTCTGGTTGTACAGAGGACTGAAGTAAGGTTTGTCCGTATTTCAGAGAAAAAGTAAATTCAGCATATTTTCTTTATTTTCCATCATTTAAAAAAAGTGAGAATTTTGGAGAAAACAGGACAGGGCTTTCAAGTGGAGGTTAGGTGAAGACATGGGCCAGAGCTGGGCCTGCTATTCAAGTAGCAGATAACTAAAAGACACTTAAGGTAGAAGCTGATCTCCTCCTTTGTTGGATATTGGTCTTGGAATTGGAAAAGTTTGTGGGATTGATGTAATAGACCAGATTTAACAGGGGTGAAGGGTATGATTAGGATTGAAGAAATAGACTACGTAATGGAAGAGTTTGGACATAGCCATTTAGCATTGTTAAAAAGATGTTAGATCTTAGGGTGACGGTTGGCTTAATGGAAGTTATCAGTATGAAATAACCGATTTGTAGAAACTAACATGACCTTAAGCTACATTACTGGAAATACAGTATCTAGGCAGGGATTCACAGTTCCTATAATGGGCACCACTCTGTGCAGAGGAACAGAGATGAACCTCTATGGACCATGAAGAGTTTGGGCCAGAATGGTCAAGGAATTTGAACCTGTGTCCCCTCTGGGAGGGTTAAATACTGGAAGGGGGTGGGGAGTGTTTAACTCCCAAGGAATGCTTCCCACATGGGGAAGCTCTGGTAACTATCTCCAGAGATTTGAAGGGCTCTGGTGCCTGACACTTAGCAGTTCCTTGGTAAATGTCTGTTGGTGAGTCAAAGCAACAGGGAAAAGCTTCCAGCTCAATATAAATTAAAATTTTTAGATACTGCTGTCCAAAGCAGTAATTCATAACCTTTACCCAGTTTGGACACAGCAGAGAAACAGCACTTTCCCATCAACATACCTGAGGAGGTGGACCACTGTTGTACAGTGGCCACAACGCTGGCTTTTGAGTCCATTCCAGAAGTCATATTACAGTGGGTGCGTGGTGCTGCGTGCACTGAGTAACCTTGGGTCTACTCTGATTGATTAACATTTGAGGTAGGCTTTCTCCCCCCGAGGTCCAACTAGTGCCCATTAGAATGACAGCGAAATCACTAGTGATTTAACGAGGAGAGAAGCTTCCAGGGAGACAATCTGGACAAAGGCCAGTGTGCATTGAGTACGGGGAGTAAGTGGAAGGTAAAGAAATGGAGACAGTGCTTAGAGGTTACCGAACAGTGTTGAGTGTGTGTCAGCTACTCTGTGTGTCATCAATCTTTGAGATTTTTTTGTATTGCATTGTAACTCATTATTACTCACCAAGAAAATTTTCAGTCTAAAATAATGTCTTCTCTAGAGCTTGTTTGTATTTTAACTACTACTTTTAAAACATTTCTAGAAGGGTTTTTTGTTTGTTTGTGTTTATTTGTTTTTGATGTTTGGTATCATCAAGGTATTTAAAGAATAAAAATTAATTAAAAAACCGAAACAAAAAGGTGTTTAAAGAAAATAGTTTGTATTGGTCCTACCCGTATCGGAATTTTCTTAAAGAATACTTTTATCTGAAAAAGAATCTTATTGAAGTTTTTCAGAAATAGAGGCAATTAGAAGTTCAGACTGTAAGATGAGAATGGTATTAAATAATGGCAGCAGGGAAGGGGAAGAGATTCAATCATTAGAGTAAGTAAATGGCTTTTGGTGGTAAATGAATGGAAATTAGAAAATAGGATACCCAGCATTTTTCACGTCTTTATTTCCCTGATGCAGAGATCATGTTTAAGCCACAGACTTTCTCTCTGGAAAATAAGAAACTGTGCCCTTATTTTGAGCAGCTCATCTTTAGAAATATTTGCACCACAAGCTATTAAAATCACTAAGGTTCAGAAGAGAAGAGAGAGGGCCCAAAAAGTAATTCAGACTTAATCATAATTTCCCTCTCCTCTGTTACTGCCTGACTTTCTGGAGCATGACGTGGCACACGCACTGATTCTGATGTCTCTAGTTGGACTTTCGGAAGCAGGTCGGATTGGGCATCCTGCCCAACAGCTGCATTGCCCTCCCGTTAGTGCCTAGAGTTGTGACTGGCTTTTAAATGTTCAAAATTCTTGAATTTACAGAAAGATGTAATTTAAAAAAACAACAACAATAAGAATTCATTCAAGTCCTGAAACAGTTTGCTCTTAACATGTATCACAGGCAGGCTTTTTCTGACTGTGTCCTAGAGTTTTGAATGGCTAATCTCCCAGAATAGAGCACCATGTTGCAAGGAGAGTGGTCAAGCGGCGGTCCTGTTTAACAATGACTTCATCGTTTATGATCCATTCTACCTCTGACGTGATGGTGGGAAAATGCCTTGAGGAGCTTTTGCAGGGAATCTTGCACAATACACAGTACCCACCAGATTTCTTTGGTTATGCTATGAATGTTGTAAAGTTAGTCGAACTGATGTTCAGATCTCAGCTCTGTAGACTCTCCTTACCATGTCTTACTCTATTTTAGAGAAATGAGGGAAGGCATGTAACAAACCTGGTTACCTTAAAGTGGAGATTCTAGCCCTCTTATAGAAGGGTAGCCTTGCAGAAGCATAACTCCTTCTGTCCTAAAAACTAGTTGGGAAGAATCCCGCCAGCCTTTGTCAGCTTCTTGTTTATTCTCATAATAAGAGGAAAGGGGATTGGGAATGCCATGTGCTACGGAATCCTCCAGGCACAGATAGAAAATGAATCATTAAATAATTCCTCTTTATTCATTCATTATCAGTTATCCACTGGCTGTTATAAGTCATGCAAATGGTACTATATTAATAATATTAGATAATGACCAATTTATTTTCTTAAGAAATATGTTTATTTACTTTTCATTCATTCATTCATTCATGTACCCTCTGACCTCCCTTCCTTACTAGGAGGCCCAGAACTGCCTCATGATTGACTAAGGTTAGACCCAAGCGTTGCTTCGCAGTGAATTCAGGCTCCTACTCTTTTTCTCCTGTCACTCACAGTACTCACCAGTGTCCAGTGGGTATAGATTGGGCCCCCTGATTTCTGATGATGTACCTCTCTCCTCGTAAAGGACCCAGTTCAACGAGCAACATGCTGGCCCAGCTTCATTTCAGCAGCTAGAGCAATACTGCCACCAGGGCTGGCCCTAACATGACTCTGGGTGTCAAGGATTTGGGCCTCAGGATCATCTGAATTACCAGTCTCAATGATTGTTTCTGTATTGCTGCCAGCCTGCATTTGCCAGGTGGATATTCTTGGAAAGGGTGGCAATCTTTTGGTAAGATGAAGCAAGGGAGGTGCAGATCCAGAGGAACATTTTCTGTAGGGTTGAGGGGAAGCCAAGGGGTCCTGCAGAGCTTCACGGTCGTCTCAATGTCCCAGTACTTCCTGTTTGCCATTGTAAAAGTGAGGGAAAACCTTAAGTATTTAAAGTAAATAGGAAAACTATCTACATTTTGAAATTTTTATTTTAAATGAACAGTTGAAAAAACACACACAAGGTCCACTTAATTTTTTTTTTGGACAAAAGCAAAAAGATAACGTTTCTAATGTTTACACAGAGTGCCAAGAGTCTTTGAGTTCAGGTGGCTGTAGAAACCAAAACCAAGTTGATTTTGTGATTCTCTAGGCCTGGGGTTCCCTGTAGGGGTCTACTCTGTGCCAGGCCCTGAGAAAAAAAGATGAAAGATTCCTGCCATTGAGGAACTTCTGGCATGGTGGGGAGAAGGGTCTGTAAATGGAGAATGTCAGTATAACCAGTTCATTCAGTGGTACAGAGATGGACAGCATGTTCCAGGAGCCCAAATGAAGGGTGCGTAGCCTACCTAGTCCAGGGATTTGGGGGAAATTTTCTCAGAGGCCAGTCTTTCAGAATGTGGATGAAGGGAAAGGGCCCTTGGGCTGAGAGCCTTGAACCTTTACCATGGGTTTTGTGTGGGGTTTGTATGCATCCTTAGACCTTCTAGGCAGCGCACTGTTGATTTAGGGGAGTGAATGGTGCTTGCTTCCCTCTCCTCCTTAGTTAATGGAATGTAATTCCATGATACTGCAGTCTTTGAATCCTTGTCACCATCACTCGCTGCCCTTACCGTACCTTCAGTAAACTGAAGATGCTGGGGAATCTGAAGACCATGTCCCTCAGAGTTGGGTGAAAGAAGAGTTGTCTTGTTAGAATTGGTCTCATGGAAGCTTTCTTAAAAATAATCTTCATGGCTTCCCTGGTGGCGCAGTGATTGAGTCCGCCTGCCGATGCAGGGGACACGGGTTCGTGCCCCGGTCTGGGAGGATCCCACATGCCGCGGAGCGGCTGGGCCCGTTAGCCATGGCCGCTGAGCCTGCGCGTCCAGAGCTTGTGCTGCACAACGGGAGAGGCCACAACAGTGAGAGGCCCGCGTATCGCAAAAAAATAATAATAATAATCTTCAGAAAAATGAATTCGATCTCAAAGGCTGTTTCCCAATCTCTCTCTTTCAGTGCCCGAAGTGACGAAACCAAGTTTAAGCCAACCAACGGCCGCCAGCCCAATTGGCAGCTCTCCATCGCCACCAGTCAATGGTGGCAACAATGCCAAAAGGGTGGCAGTGCCGAACGGACAACCGCCAAGCGCCGCCCGCTACATGCCTCGGGAGGTGCCGCCGCGATTCCGTTGCCAGCAGGACCACAAAGTGTTACTAAAACGTGGGCAGCCTCCTCCACCGTCCTGCATGCTCCTCGGGGGCGGGGCGGGGCCTCCTCCCTCCACAGCGCCCGGAGCAAACCCCAACGCACAAGTGACAGGAGCGCTGCTGCAGAGCGAGGGTGGGACCGCACCAGGTGAGGAGCCTAATGCAGGTGAACGGGGAGGCACAGCGGCTGCAGGGAGTGAGCATGTCGCTTGTGTTGCCCATGTAAAGTCCACGTTAACTATATAGACGCTTGGGGTTACTCAAAAGATGGGGGAGGAGCCCAGTGTGAGATGTGTACCAGCATTTCTCTCCTGAAACTGGGTTTTGGTGTCCAGTGAGTGTGTGTGGTCTTGGCCTGAGCGTCTAATGTCGCTGTTGTTTTTCCTCTCTATTTGGGGCCTTTTTTCCTCCTCAGACAAGAGCATTACAGTTCGAGCCTCCATAGTCCCAGCTTCCCCCACAGGTGTGTGCTCAGGGGGTGACGGAAGTGAAGCTAGTGCAGAGGCTGGTTCTGAATCTTAGACTCCCGTGTTTACGTTCCTGGAATGCCGGGAGAATAGAGAGAATGGTCTCTTAGATGATAATGTAGAATCTTGGGAGGATCCCACCTTATACCATTCTTCTATTAGATTTTTAAAATCAGTATTTCTTTAGAGAGCCCTGGATTTTGAGCTTCGTTAAAAGCTGTATGTAGATATAAGGGATCTTTAGCTGAAGGATCCTACTGGAAGTTTTGAGAGTTTTTAATAGATGAATGCTAAACAGCTAACAGTAAAGAACTTCCAGGTGCCATCCCCCCCTTTTTTTTTTAAAGCTTGTTAACAGATTTCCATGTATTCTTAAAATATTTTTTGAGACTAAATTAAAATTCAGAGCTTGAAGACCATCAGGCAAGGACAATGGGCTGGTGGTGGTTAATGACAGGACGCTTTATTCTAGTTCTGATTTGAACATAGAATTGCCTAGGTAATTCTGTTACCATCTTGTGTGCCAAGCGAAGATGGAAAGAAAGCTCGTGGTAACACAGGCTTCATACAGAGATAAGCCCTGTATATGAGGCTTCTTGTGGTGGCTGTCAGGCCAGGCCCAAATCAGGCAGGGAAAGGCCTCCTGGCCCTTCCTTCCTGTCCCCTTGTAACCAGCTGCAAAGGGAAGTGTGAGGGAGCGGTTGTGCCGGGCACTTCAGCAGCTGAGTCTAGCCAGGCGTGGACATCGACATGGGTCCAGTGTGAGTCAGTCTCCTGTTTACATTCTTAAAACCAAGGAGGCCCCTAATCTCAAGAGTTTGAGATTCTCTGCTTCCTTATTTTTTTTTTTTTTTTTTTTTTTTTTTTTATGCGTTACGCGGGCCTCTCACCGTTGTGGCCTCTCCCGCTGCGGAGCACAGGCTCCGGACGCGCAGGCTCAGCGGCCATGGCCCACGGGCCCAGCCGCTCCGCGGCATGTGGGATCCTCCCGGACCGGGGCACGAACCCGCGTCCCCTGCATCGGCAGGCGGACTCTCAACCACTGCGCCACCAGGGAAGCCCTGCTTCCTTATTTTTATATGGCTCTATGTAATAGTTTTTTTTTTCAATGTCATATTGATTGAAAGTTCTTTGGTGAAAGGAATAAGTTTAGAAATTATTGGGCTAAAAACAGGTCATTTTTCCCCCCACCAAATATAGTAAATTCCATCAAATATGTGCTGAGCCAGACTATTTTATCAAGTTCCTTGGGCATACAAACTGATTCATGCTTGTCTGCCCCTAGCATCTAGCTGGGTGGGCATTCCTCATTCAGTAGATGCTTACTGAGTAGCAGTTCCCTGGTCGCCATGTGGAATTCAAACTTTAGCAAGATAGGTCTCTGACTAAAAGGCACTAACGTGGGGAAAGGAAGATGTGAACACAGTACACTGAGCAAAATGGCTCCAGACAGGGAAAGGTTGTTTTCAGGTGGTAAGCTCAAAGAAGTTTCATAGAAGAAATGGCACTTGAACTCGGCCCAGAAAGACAGGTAAATTTCAGTTTGTGAATTCAGAAGGAAAAAACAGGCGGTGCCTATGTGGAATGGTGCCAGGGTGAGAAGGTGCCATTTGTGGAATGTGGGCATCATCAGAGAGGGTAGTGGAAGATGAGACTAGAAGAGTCAGTTGGTCCCAGGTTGTGGAGCATCTTGATCAAACTTCAGTCCAAAGAGTTTAGCTTTATTCTTGTACACTAAGAAACTATCCACTGCCTTCCATACAGCAGTGATATAATCAAAAGTGTGCTTTAGAAAACTCAACTGCAGCCAGGAATGTTCAGCATGGATTGGAGATATAAAGCAAGTACAGGGTGTTATTGCCTTGTCTCAAGATACAGGAAGGCCCTTCTCTGTCACTAGGAATGGCAAGAGGGTATCTTTGAGAGATGCTGAGGGGGCGAGATTTAGCAAATACACCAACCAGGCAGAACAGAAGAGATGACTAAGACGGGTGTGATACAGTTTACCAAGGCAGGCAGCTGGGTAGAGAGCTAGTTTGTGGGGAAGCGTGGTGAACTCTCCTCTGGGGCACTTCGGGCTTGGGGTGTTACCAGAGCGTGCCTGTGTAGCTGTGACTGATGAGACACTCTCTTTCTCAGAGTCAGCCCTTGGAGGTGCTGCTGCTTCGCATTATGCGAACCCCACTTGGGGCCCGGGAGCCTCCTCCAGCATCGGCGCCTCCCCCACCCCTATTCACATCTGGGACAAGGTGATTGTAGACGGGTCTGACATGGAAGAGTGGCCTTGCATTGCCAGCAAAGACACTGAGTCTTCTTCCGAAAACACCACCGATAACAACAGTGCCTCGAACCCTGGCTCTGAGAAGAGCACTCTGCCAGGAAGCACCACTAGTAGCAAAGGAAAAGGGAGCCAGTGCCAGTCCGCAAGTTCTGGGAACGAATGTAATCTTGGGGTCTGGAAATCTGACCCTAAGGCTAAATCTGTTCAATCTTCCAGCTCTACTACAGAAAGCAACAATGGACTAGGAAATTGGAGGAATGCGAGCGGTCAGGATAGAATTGGACCTGGCTCTGGCTTCAGCAACTTTAACCCAAATAGCAACCCATCTGCCTGGCCAGCGCTGGTCCAAGAAGGAAATTCTAGGAAAGGGGCATTGGAAACGGATACTAGTAATTCCAGTGCACAGGTTAGCACAGTAGGTCAGGCATCCAGGGAACAGCAGTCAAAGATGGAAAATGCGGGTGTTAATTTTGTTGTCTCTGGCAGAGAACAGGCTCAGATTCATAACACTGATGGACCAAAAAATGGAAACACTAACTCCTTGAACTTAAGTTCACCAAACCCCATGGAGAATAAGGGAATGCCCTTCGGAATGGGCTTGGGGAACGCCTCCAGGAGCACTGATGCCCCTTCACAAAGCACTGGAGATCGAAAGACTGGGAGTGTTGGATCTTGGAGTGCAGCTAGGGGGCCTTCTGGAACTGACACAGCCTCTGGACAGAGCAATTCTGGAAACAATGGGAACAATGGAAAGGATAGAGAGGACTCCTGGAAAGGAGCTCCTGTTCAGAAATCAACCGGGTCAAAAAATGACTCTTGGGACAACAATAACAGGTCTACGGGTGGGTCCTGGAACTTTGGCCCTCAGGACTCTAATGACAACAAATGGGGTGAAGGGAACAAAATGACATCTGGGGTCTCTCAGGGAGAATGGAAACAGCCGACTGGGTCTGATGAGTTGAAAATTGGAGAATGGAGTGGTCCAAACCAACCAAATTCTAGCACTGGAGCATGGGACAATCAAAAGGGCCACCCCCTCCCTGAAAACCAAGGCAATGCCCAGGCTCCCTGTTGGGGAAGATCTTCCAGCTCCACGGGAAGTGAAGTTGGAGGTCAAAGCACTGGAAGCAACCACAAAGCAGGAAGTAGTGACAGTCATAATTCTGGCCGTCGGTCGTACAGGCCCACACATCCTGATTGTCAGGCTGTCTTGCAGACTCTTTTGAGCCGAACTGATTTGGACCCCAGGGTGCTCTCAAACACTGGCTGGGGCCAAACTCAAATTAAGCAGGACACAGTGTGGGATATTGAAGAGGTGCCAAGGCCCGAGGGGAAATCTGACAAAGGAACTGAGGGGTGGGAGAGCGCTGCCACACAGACCAAGAACTCAGGGGGCTGGGGAGATGCACCCAGCCAAAGCAATCAAATGAAGTCTGGATGGGGGGAGCTCTCAGCCTCTACAGAGTGGAAAGACCCCAAGAACACAGGAGGCTGGAATGACTATAAGAACAACAACTCTTCCAGTTGGGGAGGAGGACGACCAGATGAAAAGACATCTTCCTCTTGGAATGAGAATTCCAACAAGGAGCAGGGGTGGGGAGGTGGACGCCAGCCCAATCAAGGATGGACTTCTGGAAAGAATGGTTGGGGAGAGGAGGTCGATCAGGCGAAAAATAGCAATTGGGAAAGTTCTGCCAGTAAACCTGTGTCTGGGTGGGGTGAAGGAGGGCAGAATGAAATCGGAACTTGGGGGAACGGTGGGAATGCAAGCCTAGCTTCAAAAGGCGGGTGGGAAGATTGCAAAAGATCTACAGCCTGGACAGAGACAGGCAGACAACCCAGTTCCTGGAACAAACAGCACCAACAGCAGCAGCAGGCACAGCAGCCACCGCCACCACAACCAGAGACTTCTGGTTCATGGGGAGGCCCAGCCCCACCACCTCCAGGCAATGGACGACCTTCCAGTTCCAACTGGAGCAGCGGGCCGCAGCCAGTGAACCCGAAGGATGAGGAACCCAGTGGTTGGGAAGAGCCATCCCCACAGTCGATTAGTCGGAAGATGGACATTGATGATGGCACTTCAGCGTGGGGAGACCCTAACAGTTACAACTACAAGAATGTGAATCTGTGGGATAAGAATTCCCAAGGGGGCCCAGCACCTCGAGAACCAAACCTGCCTACCCCGATGACTGCTAAATCAGCATCAGGTAGGCAATGGCTTTTTCTCACAGGTTTTGGTGAAGAAAAGAAATCCTAAACCAAGGCATTTTTATTAAGATGCATTTATTTAACTAAGCTTTGTTTTGGGAACCTTTCCTACGTTAACTCTAGGCTGTTGTTAACAGAGACTCTCTTTTTATAAAATGATAGTGATAACAGATGCTGGTAGTACATTTTAATGTTCTTTCTTGGCAAAAGGAAAAAGTAGACATTCCTGGGTTAGTCTCTCCAGTTTTTTTTTTCGTTTTGGTAATTGTATTGGTCTGCAGAATCCAAAAGATTTATATCTTGCTAAACAAACTGTGCTCTAGATTTAAAAATAAAAAATTAAAATAGGAGCAGAAATAGACCTGACTTCCATTCTGGTTCTGCCTGTGGACACATCCTCTGTGTTTCTCTTGCCCCGGCGACGGGAAGTAGTCTGTGTTGTTCTTGCAGAGGCCGTCAGAAAATGCTGTAGCAAAGCTGGGATCTGGAAGGTTTCCATCACTTTCCAGATGATTTTTAACAGTTAACCTCTGGAAGTGGAGTACTTTGTTGTGTGGAGATCCTTATCTCATGATAATCAGTTGTCCAGAATTAAACTTTCTTCCCTCCTTATTTGAGTAGGAAACATCATACCTGGTAAATTAAAAATAGTGCTGGTGAAAATTTTTAAAAAGGCGGGGCGGGGGGTGGGGGGAGCGTGGGATTTTGAACTCTTTTAAAAAAAAAAAGTAGTGCTGGTAATCATTCTTAGTTTGGCATTGTCAACTTAAATGTCCTCATATAGTTCAACAAATTAAGAGGATGCACCATTCAAGTGTTCGTTTTTTTTAGTTAAAATTAGTCATAATATTTAATTTTCCACTTTCCAGAGTAAGCTTAGTATTCATTGTAATCCAGTTGTGGACACTTAGAAAATGATTACTTTTAATTAGTTCTTTTCTTGAAATATTGAAAAGAATGAGGAAGGAAATGAGGATTGCTCATTAATTCCCTACCTAGAACATGTAAACATTTTTATGCATATAGTAAAAACCTTCAAACTGTACAGAAAAGCAAAAGGTAGTAAGTAAAAGAATCTTAGCCCCTAGGGTCTCTCCCTGCAGGTCTTAGAATTTTGTGTGCCATTCAAAAATTTCGTTCATACCTATAGCAAAATATATCTATCCTTTAAAATTTTTACACGGAAGGGATTGTACTATATACACTGTTCTTCACCTTGCTTTTTTCATTATTCTTAAAAACTTTCCACGTTAGCATGTACATTTCTGTCTTTTAATTGCTTCATGTATAGTATTCATTTGATGGGCAACTCACGATTGGTCTCACTGGTCCCTTTTTGGTAGATATTTAGGTTGCTTCCAAATGTTATCTGACAGTGATGCAGTGGGCATTGTTGCACGTGTAATTTCATCTACCTTTACAAGTATATCTGTGGTATAATTTCCTGGCAGTGTAATTACTGGGCAAAAAGTTAAAGTGACAATGCCAAGTGCCCTCCATGAAGGTGGTACCTATTTATATTTCCACCAACAGAATTCAGGAGTGCCTGTTCCTCCTACCTTCACCCCCAGTGGATACTATGGTGTTCATTGAACAAATCATTCTTAGAGATACGTGTCCTTTCTTTACAGTCTGGAGCAAAAGCACACCGCCTGCTCCAGATAATGGTACTTCAGCTTGGGGTGAGCCAAATGAAAGCAGTCCTGGGTGGGGTGAAATGGATGACACAGGAGCATCGACCACAGGCTGGGGGACCACACCCTCCAGTGCTCCAAATGCCATGAAACCTAGTAAGTATACGGCATTATTTTTGAGGGAGTCTCTATTATAACTTTGGGGGTCACACATTTTGGTGAGGGCTGTTGTTAAGCTGTTGTTCCAGTGAGATTCAGGACCTTGAACCTTTAATAAATGGTTAGCAGCAAATGCTGGGGACTTGGCATATGTAAAAATGCTTACAGTGAACTAAAAGTCATGTTAGTTTTATTGATTTCGTTTTAACTTAGGTGTAGTGTCTGGCCAGAATTGAAATTTTCATGTGGTACTCTTTTTTTGCTCAGTAACTTAAATATTGCTCATTAACTTAAATATTGCTCATTAGATCTATTTCGCATCTCTACTCTCACGTTGGTATAATTTTTTTTTAAACTCCTGGCTTTTAACGTGGAACAAGGTCTCTGCTGCCCAGTGACTTCATCCTTCCGTTCCTTCCTTTCCCCTTTGTCTCTCTTCTCATACATCCACCCACGTAAGCACATTTAAGATTTCTTGAACCCAACAAAGATTTCTTCATTTGAATTTTTAAACAAAGCACGTCACACTTATTCATGATCATTGAAAATCTAAGCTATACTAGATCCAGCTGGCAATGTGTAGTCACAGTAATTTGCAAACTTTGTAAATGAATGCTGCGGAACGTCCCACTGGATGGTGCTCAATTGAAAAATTCAGTTTCAAGTATCTGTTTTCACTTGTTTATAGTTTTCTTAAAAAGTATTCCAACATCACTTTTCTACCATATTGCAGACTTAAGGAATTGTCTTTTATTTTTTTTTTTTTTTTTTTTTTTTTTTTTGGGGTACGCGGGCCCCCCACTGTTGCGGCCTCTCCCGTTGCGGAGCACAGGCTCCGGACGCGCAGGCTCGGCAGCCATGGCTCACGGGCCCAGCCGCTCCGCGGCACGTGGGACCCTCCCGGACCGGGGCACGAACCCGTGTCCCCTGCATCGGCAGGCAGACTCTCAACCACTGCGCCACCAGGGAAGCCCAAGGAATTGTCTTTTGATTAAAAAATGTGGTCAGACTGAATACTCAAAATTTGAACAAGAATAAAAAAATTCTGCTGTCAAGTTTATTTTCTGATATGTATGATTCTTACCATGCCACGGGAAGGAATATCATCTTAGCTATCTGTATTCTAGAAACTCACTCTTGTTCCTATGTAACTTGACTGCATTTTAAAAATTACGAATCTCCTTCATTTCATAGAAATAGCTTTATAAAGAATTTGATTTCGTCTTGATTTTCATTGCAAAATTGGTTGTATCGTCATGGGAAATACCATCCTGTAGACTTGGAATAGATCCAAAATGCTGTTGGAAGGCATTAAGCAGACCCTTGGTGCAAGGAGGTACTTTAGCAGTGCTTTCAGGATTTTTATGTGTCTTTCCCAACTTCAGGATCATCTTTTGTCCATCACAAAAGACTCACTTTTCTCCAGATTTTAAAACGTCTTCTACTCTTCAGGATCATGTATATCTGCAGTTAAAGCTGTAGTTACATTTACTCCTTCTCTGGGTAATTTCAGTGTGTAATAGAGGAAGGGGCTAGATCATCACAGCCTACCAAATTGATGCTGATAGTTAACCTGTGATCTTGTCTAGACTGCAGATACCTTATATCTGGTGTGGGCTCTGTGACTAAAAATCGGAGCTTTCTAATCTTTCTACAAGAAGTCATTTGTTAAAAGTTCAGCTCCTTTCTCTAGAAGAAGGGTTACGTGGATGTCGTCCTTCTTTGAAGGGATCAGTACGTCACTTATGTTGGGTCTTTAATTCCTGTTGCTTGTCAGAGGATGTATAAAGCCTGTGTTTACAATAATAGTGGATAACCTCCTATGCAGAAGAAATGGTCCTGGGTATCAATGGCATTTCCAGCAGCGGAGGGAACAGCCCCCAAGCCCTGCCTCTTGCTGCCCAGTCACAGAGCCCCTGCAAGGGGGGCTCAGTGAACCCCATGGAGGTTCCATCAGGTTCCCCATGGCGTTGCTGGGAGATGATGCCACAGTCTGAGGAAATCAACTGCCTTGCACCCTGTGTACTTGATGGGTGCCTGCGTGGCATCATAGGCCTGGTCCTAGGGCATGGCAGCAGTCATTCAAGGAAAGGCCTGGAAGAGACACCTTTCTGGCTCTAGACTCTTCACATGAAGCTATCTAAATCAAATAACTACCCCTTCATAAAGGTCCTGTCATTTGGTAAATTGAAGGTGTGGGTGGAGCTTCTAGGCAGGGTAGTGTACTTCCCTTCTTCCATCATTGTATAGAGTATCATTACCACAAAGTGTATCCATCAGTTCCATACAGTATTTTCAGAAGGAGATTAAGGATTATCCCAATCTCCAAATTAAAGATCTTTGTTTAAAGGGGGATGTTGGTGAAATTTGACCCTGGATACTGATGACGTCCTATTTCGTCGAATATTAGAGCCCTGATTTCCCTCTGTCTTTGTTCTGTTTTCCTCGTTCCCTGTCTACCACATTTCCTCTGTCTGTCTTTTAAAAGCCATTGCTTATACATTGTCTTTGCCTAGGATTTTTTTAGTCCCTAATCCATTTCAAGTATGTAAGTATATCCAATAACTTTCAAATTTTCATGGCTATATGTGAATTTCTCTTCTTTCACCATAATTTTGATATTCAAAATCTAATACAGTTTTCTTTTTTCATCCATTTTGCGTGTTCTTTTCTTCACCCCAAGCAAGGTAGACCATTGTTCTTTACCATACCTCATATTTGTAAAGTCCATTATAAAGTTCACCACATACTTTTAGGAGGGTAAAACTAAAGAATGCAGTAAAACATCCTCATTAAGAGGAACAGATTTCTCTAAATTGAGATGTGAAATTTCTTATAAGTAACGACAGGTTCTTTTCAGTTGGGGGATTTCTGTCAACTTTGTTTAAAGGGGGAAAAAAATCATTGAACCAGAGGCCAGGAAATCTTGATTTGTGGTTTATTAACTTACTCTGTATCGTTGACCCTTTTTGGATTTCCATTTCTGCTCTGAAAAGTTCGAATGATATTTGCCTTGCCGTACAGGTAGACTAGACACAATTACAAATACACTAAACTGCTGCATTTACGGGGAGGGGTTGTTGAGGTTATCGTTATATACAGCTTATCGTTATATATACCTATATATCGTTATATACAGCTTACTGTTATATACACCTATATATCGTTATATACAGCTTACTGTTATATACACCTATATATCGTTATATACAGCTTATCGTTATATATACCTGTATATCGTTATATACAGCTTATCGTTATATATACCTATATATTGTTATACATAGCGTACAGTTGGTTCATTCTTCTCTTAAAGATTCCAAATCTATGCAAGACGGCTGGGGGGAGAGTGACGGGCCCGTGACAGGAACCCGCCATCCCAGCTGGGAAGAGGAGGAGGATGGAGGAGTCTGGAACACCGCCGGCTCTCAGGGAAGTGCTTCCTCCCACAGTTCGGCAAGCTGGGGCCAAGGAGGAAAGAAACAGATGAAGGTAGCCCCCTTTAGAGATGCCTGGGCTCGCTTATTCTTTCTTAGAGGGCAGAACTGAGAATGTTTTCATGGACGAAGCCAGGCAGCTGGGGTCCCTGAGGTCCTCAGTGAGAGGGGAGGTATTTTCTTCAGAGCAAGTAACTACTTCCTCTTTACCCCTCATCTTCCTTCCCCATGACCTTGAAATCTCCAATGACAAAACTCTTGCTGTGGGTAAGATGGAATTTTCAAAGAAACGAAATTTTCCTCACTTTGGCTTCCATGTTAGAATAATTCTTTGGAAGCTGTCAAGGCACACTTTATATATGTTTTACGCTTTCGCGTTCTAAAGCCAAGTCAGTCCTTAGAGTAAATCCCCAGGAATGTGTAAAAGAGAAACCACAGTAATATGGTTTCTCCAACAGCAATCATCGCAACTCATTTTTATCTCGTTCGGGAAACTCCAAGGCCCAGGACCCTTTTCTCAACAAAATGAGGTGCCAGTGCATAACCCTGCGTTAGCAACTAGATGATTTATCTACATCCTGTACCAGTTGTGTTCTACACTTCTTACTTTCTGTATCTTAGAACAACTTAGTTTCTCCTTTGATTTGCATAATTTGATGAGGACTTTGGTTTTCAATCTAGAACCTGAACGACTCTCAGTAGAAGCCCTCTTTTTTCATTCCAGCCTCTCATTCCACAGATACATTGAGGGACATAGGAAGTGGGCAGCCATGTATTTAATTTGAGGATGGGAGCCTTGCTGCCCTAAGAAACGCTTCACAACTAAAAATCCTGGTTTTCAAATACCGGGTGCCATGTTAGAAGGTCTTCAGTGGCCAGGGGCTCTACCTTCATCCCCTTTGCCTATGGGATTTTGTTCTGAATACGATTACTCTCTTTTAGGCCTGAGAATACAGGTTGTTTCTGTTAGAGACGTTTGGTTTAAACAGTCATTCACAGTTTTCCCTCTTAAAGGACTTTTATTACTCCAGTCACAAAAGAAATTATTCAGTAAACTTGCCAGCATTTTTAGTACATTCCTGTCGTCTAGTCTGCTGTGGCTTTCTTTTTGTTATTTACAAATTAACAATAAGACCAAATTACAAGATCGTTCAGGAGACTGTTGAGGAAGCAACTGAGTGAAAGGTACTAGCCCACTCAGGGAACCACCAAAATTTAATGAAGTTAATTGGGAATTAAATGTTTCTGCTCCATGACTGATGATTCTGACCTTTCATACTGAGGGCCTCTTTGTGTGTGTGATCAAATACAGCTGACATAAAATTTACCATCTTAACCAATCTTAAGTGTATGGATCAGTCGCATTAAGTACATTCACATTGTTGTGCTGTCATCACTAACATCTGTCCACAAAGTAACTACCACTTCTCTCCTCCTTCCAGTGAGGGTTTTTTTGACCTTCAAACTAAGTACCTTAACACTTGCAAGAATAATAAAATTGATCTGACCAATACCATCAGAACACAAATAGAATTTTTACCCGGAGAATGCACACGTGCACAAAGCCCCATCACCTCCTGCCCCCACAAGGTCCCTGCCACAGTTCCACTCACCTTCTACGTAGAAGTAAAAGTGGAACTGATGACTGGTGCCTTGTTCAGTGGAGAAACTAGTTTGTCCCATTAAGAAACAAGCAGAAACCTACATCCGCCACCTTTGCACTTAAAACTAACTGCCCTCATAGAAACAGCTATGTGGTAAGCTTGATGATGGTGTCTTCTGCTAGGCTTCTTTCCCATTGGGGAGCCACATCTTTACACTATGAAACCAAGCAGATGAAAGTGCTACGCGGATGAGTTCCTCATTGTATCCACACAGAGAATAATGACTAGTTTAAATGGGCTCCTTTCCAAATAACATGCGCTAGCATCAAACTCCTTTTCTTCACTCCTAATACAAACCGGCTTGGGTTACAAGGAGAGAGTAAGAGAGAAAATACTAGCATGCAAACATTATGTTTTAGAAAATCTGCTATTGACCTTCTATTTATAGGGTAAAAACATTAGCTGACCATATATTTTTCCAGTTACTTCTAATTCAGTGCAACGAATAAAGTAAGAATGAAAACATAGGTGTAATAATTAAAGCATAGTACTTTTTTAGGCTAACAGATAACATATCAAAATAACTATAGTTAAAGAGGAATAGTTAGGGTTCAAAAAGGTGTAAACTCTTGGTTTTGCATTTTCAGTCAGTACTTATGCAACTCAGGAAGTTGAAATAAAATAAAATTACTTGATTCTGAGGTTACATATTTCATTTCTCTAGTGCTCACTAAAAGGAGGAAACAATGATTCATGGATGAATCCCCTTGCCAAACAGTTTTCAAATATGGGACTGCTGGTAAGTTTTACTTTTTCATATGTGTAATGTATCCCAACTTTTACATTTAGTACAAATTTTAAGACCACTGCCACATATAGTACCAAAGTACAGATTTAGAAACTGGTTAAGCAGTGTTCCTGATTTGGATTAGGCAGTATTTGTTCTCTATTCTTTTTTTCTTAACGAAATACTCCAGTATTTAAAGGGTACAGCTTTTATATTTTTAGTCCTTGTATCCTTTTCCTTAGGCAGTTAGGGAAGAAAAAGCCAAGTACTTAAAATTTATATAATTTTTGCTGACTACTGTAGCAGTTTTAATATTATAATTTTTAAAAAGACAGCAACTGCAGAATAACTAGGGAAACTATTTGTGATTAATTATATAGGCAGTTCTTGTAGAATTTCTAATTTTTTGATCTCTTGGGAACATTATGGGGACTCCCTGTCCCTGGTTGCCAAAAGACAAATGACTTGGCTGCACATTTCAAGATCTGATGACTTGACAAGTCACAAGAAGAAGTTGTCATCATTTGGCTGCCGCTCTTGGAATTTGATCCTGAGCTGACTGGAACTTGAGCACAGGGGTTTAACTCTCCAAGCAGCTGTTTAGCTGTTCTTCTGCCCATAGATTTACTGAAGCTAATTTGATGTGAAAATCGAATTTAGGAATATAGACACCAACAGCAATCAAAATTAGTCAGATTTTTGTTTTTAATATTTATTTCTTTATTTGGCTGCACCAGGTCTTAGTTGCGGCTTGCGGAATTTTTAGTTGCGGCATGCGGGCTCTAGTTCCCTGACCAGGGATTGAACCCGGGTCCCCTGCATTGGGGGTGCAGAGTCTTAACCACTGGACCACCTGGGAAGTCCCAAAATTAGTCATATTAAAAATGTTACTAAAAAAAAAAAAAAAAAAAAAAAATGTTACTGGGGGCTTCCCTGGTGGCGCAGTGGTTGAGAGTCCGCCTGCCGATGCAGGGGACACGGGTTCGTGCCCCGGTCCGGGAGGATCCCGCATGCCACGGAGTGGCTGGGCCCGTGAGCCATGGCCGCTGAGCCTCCATGTCCGGAGGCCCAAGTACTGCAAAAAAAAAAAAAAATAGGAAAAAAAAAAGTTACTGGGACTTCCCTGGGGGGGAGGGGAAGTGGTTAAGATCCACTGCCAACGCAGGGCACACAGGTTCGAGTCCTGGTCTGGGTGCCGCAGAGCAACTAAGCCCATGCGCCACAACTACTGAGCCTGTCTGTGCTCCAGTGCCCATGAGCCACAACTACTGAAGCCCATGTGCCTAGAGCCAGTGCTCCGCAACGAAGAGTAGCCCCCACTCGCCACAACTAGAGAAAGCCCGCGTGCAGCAACAAAGATGCAGTGCAGCCAAAAATAAATAAATATAAAATATATATATATATATATATATATATATATATATATATAAATAAATGTTACTGTCTTGGGACTTCCCGGGCGGTCCAGTGATTAGGACTTCGCATTTCCACTGCAGGGGACACAGGTTCAATCCCTGGTCAGGGAACTAAGATCCCTCATGCCACGCAGCCAAAAAAAAAAGTTATTGTCTTCATTCCAGTTTAAGGTTCATTTCCAAGGACCTTGTATAGTCCTAGTAGTAAAGTAAGGTGTGGCTCACACATGAATAATGCCATTTCTCCTCTGATTCAGACGTTTAATTCAAGCCTTTAATCTTCCTTCACTGTTCTTTATTTTCAGAGTCAAACTGAAGATAATCCAAGTAGCAAAATGGATTTGTCTGTAGGTGTGTATCCCTCCACTAATACGAATGGAATATGTTGTTCATGACACCCTGTTGGGACCCCCTGCTCACTTTGAGTTGGGATGGGTGCAGTTCCTAGACACATATTCCACACTCGCTCTGGGGAAGGCGCCGTGTTTGACGTAAATGAGTAGTGTGTGCCACCTATAAAAGCTTGAGACTTGGAGGCCACTGGGCAGCTGGGGAGACCGTGTGTACCACATAAAGGAGTCAGCCTTTGCTCGGCCGTTGGCACTTGTTGTCGTGGACGAGTGTAGGCTCAGCTTTGCCAGATCCTCCAGTGTTTTCAAGAGAGGCCAGAAATTCAGATATGCATTGACATCCTGATTTTTTTTTTAACGTCTTTATTGGAGTATAGTTGCTTTACAATGGTGTGTTAGTTTCTGCTGTTATAACAGAGTGAATCTGCTATACATATACATATAGCCCCATATCTCCACCCTCTTGCGTCTCCCTCCCACCCTCCCTATCCCACCCCTCTAGGTGGTCACAAAGCACTGAGCTGATCTCCCTGCGCTATGCGGCCGCTTCCCACTAGCTGTCTCTTTTATGTTTGGTAGTGTGTATATGTCCATGCCAGTCTCTCACTTCGTCCCAGCTGACCCTTCCCCCTCCCCCCGTCCTCAAGTCTATTCTCTACATCTGCATCTTTATTCCTGTCCTGGACATCCTGATTTTTAAATAGTGGAAGCTAGTCCAGATTTTTAAAAATGCTGTGTGTGGCCAAATAAGATACCAGAGTCAGCTCTCAGGTGGCCAGGTCTGTCTGCACTGGGATGTTCCATTATTGACCAACCCCCTCCTCTGCAAGTAGAGCAGATG
Source organism: Phocoena sinus (assembly GCF_008692025.1). Taxonomy (NCBI): domain Eukaryota; kingdom Metazoa; phylum Chordata; class Mammalia; order Artiodactyla; family Phocoenidae; genus Phocoena; species Phocoena sinus. Next base: position 8,484,476 of record NC_045772.1, on the reverse strand, counting down.
CAGCATCAGCCCTTCATCTGTGGGACCTTCACAGTGATGCTGTCGCTCACCTGAAGGAACTTAAGAAGAATCAAACCGGGAAGAAAAGGAAACAATCCTAGGAGATAAGGGAAATAACCTCTGATCTGTGATACTCTTAAATACGAGAACAGCTAAAAAATGAGCTTCATGTCACTGTACCATAACAAATTTATAGATATGTGAAAGAAAGTGGGAATAGCCATTGCACCTGGGAAATTACATTGTACCAGTAACATGGCACACCGTCTCCTGCGTTCAGCATGAAGTTCTAAGTTTTAGGGCAACAACCATGCCTCTTTGCTCTTTTTATTCCTCATAATCGTGTTTCACAACCCCAGCTGTTTGTCTAGCAGATGCTAAAATATTAACAAGAGACACATCCTCTCACTGAGGACATTTGAATATATGAGCAAGATATGTTCATCAAACATATCAATACCCGGTCTAAGAATTAGATTAGTTAGAGATTTTTTTACTAGGTTAGCCCTCAGGCTCTCTTTCAGTCTTCCATAGAAAACCGGCTACAGCTAATATATGTTGTGGGGTTTGGGGGGGATTGTTTGGTTTTGGTTTGTTTTTAAGGCATCCATGTGTGTTCCAGGAAGGACCGCCAGCAGCCTGAACCAGTAAAAAGCTCTTCTGGTCTTACACCTGCACCTCGGGGAGCGTAGTGGGACAGGTCACTCTTGGTCATGAGGGAGACATTGATTGTTAACATCCTCACTCCTTCTGTGTTACTTTTCAGGGAGCCTTCCAGATAAAAAATTTGATGTGGACAAGCGAGCAATGAATCTCGGGGATTTTAATGATATCATGAGGAAGGATCGATCTGGGTTCCGTCCACCTAATTCCAAAGACATGGGAACCACAGATAGTGGGCCTTATTTTGAGAAGGTGAGTTGAATCCTTGGTTTAAGATAATAATTCGTGAGAACCACTTTGGTTCCCACTTGTCTTTTGATAATTAATTCCAGAAGGAAGCACAGAATTACTGAACTGAATGAGCGAGCAAAGCACAAACGTCACCTGCTTTTGAATGGTGACATGAAAATAGCTGTTGTTGTTAGGTGATTAGGCAGCAGCTAGAACCATCTGTCTTTAGAATGTGAGTATTGTGAACAAGGTCTAAGTTTTGGGGAATTTATGAAGTTTGGAGGGGGGAAGTGGTCTGTTTATAGTGGGAAATGCACACTCAAAACACGTAGAAGAAATCCTAGAGGCAAATTTATTCTGAATTCTTTTTTCTGCTGTTGTGCAACTTTTGGATCTTGTGCAAACAGTCTGTGTCTCCTAAGGCCTTGCCTTCTAGCTTTGTCGAGATGATCCAAAACTTCCTGCTTTGCTATTTCTAAGAGAGCTCTTTTGTCTTCTTTCTCCATTTCCATAATGATCTGTTTTTAGTTATGATGGTATACTTTTCAAATTCTCAACTACCTGCTTTAAACAAGTCATTTATACCTATCTGTTGGGATTTTTAACCTTTCTAATGGAGGAGGTCATTCCTTGATTCAGAATACCAATTTGCAGTGTTTCTGGTCTTCAGAAGGCAGTTAAAACCAGAGTGTTTAGATCTGGCACATTTTTGACACCACAGTGCTGATCCAGACAGCAACATATCCACAAGAGGATTACTGTGGCTTCTGTTTCGGCAGCCACGTAGTTAGAGCAATCAATACTAGATGCATGAAAATGAAGTGTCTGGCAATTTTTATCTTAGTGCGATGGACAGAATGTGTTAACTAACTTAGAGGATAAGAATCTATAGGAAAGAGGATGACAGATGGTGTCTGTTGGGCAAAGTATCATGACTTATTATCAGATCCAAATTCTATCCTCGTTTACTGCTAATACACTCTAACCTTGTTTATTCCTGGTGTTTCTCTTTTCCCTTCTTGCATTCTGTTGCTTCACTAACCAACACTCATTGTGATTGGCTAACTACTACTACTTTTCAGCTGACTTTGCCTTTCTCCAATCAAGATGGGTGCCTTGGGGATGAGGCTCCCTGCTCTCCCTTCTCCCCTTCTCCCAGCTACAAGCTGTCTCCCTCTGGTTCCACACTACCCAACGTCAGCCTTGGAGCAATCGGCACAGGGCTCAACCCCCAAAACTTCGCTGCTAGACAAGTAAGGAGGCCTCTCAAATTTATAACTGCTTGGCTGTGGCCTCGCCTTGGCCCTGGTCTGCAGTTTATTGCATCATTTGTCTGTCTTGGGAAATTTGTTGATTACTGAATGCACAGAATGATATTAAGTATAGGCTTTAGCTCTTTCAGCCCATAGAACCCATCTCTCTTCATGTTTCTCAACATGGATTTTATTTTAAATATGTTTCTTTTGTCTTCCCATTTTTGGTCATAAGTTTACGTTTAATAGTTAACTAATGACTGGCTTAGGAAAATGTTAAAGAAGCTTACAGGTACCTTCTATCATCTAATTTAGCATCATATTTGCCATTTTTGAACGTTTGATTGAATGGCAAGACTACTTTTGAGGTCTTTTCAATCTAATAAAATTGCTAATTAGAAAGCAGCAGCAAAACTAGTAAGATTAAATATTGGAGGGTTACATCATCTTAAAAATCCAGTGTCTTTAAGTATCATATTACCCAGAGAAAGGTAACTTACATGTTAGATAATGAAGCTTTAAGAAGACCGATGTTGCCCAGCGTTTGATTCAGCCTGGAGCAGCGCCTTTCCTGGGGTTGGATCTGTCGGTCCTCCAAGGAAGGGCTGTGCAGCAGAAACAGGACTGGCGGGGCTGGCCTGATCATGCCGCCTCTCCTTTACAGGCCCAGGCGGACAGAGCAGGCCTCTGTCTGTCACCTTGCAGTAGCTCTGTTGTAGTTTTTGTGGAGAAAACCAGGAATCTGGGGACAATTCCTTTGTGACAGTGGCTCCAGTGATACTTTCCTGGCCTTAGTTCCATGACTACTTGCTTGTCCTTCTGCTTTCATCTCTGAATGTCACAGAAGGACATTTAATTATTAGTTGCGTCCATTCTGTTTGCACGTGATGACTTTTCACGTAGAAATGAAAGGATGTTATAAAACACCTCTTATGCTATAGTCCTCAAGTCGCATATAGATCGTTCATATGCTTTCTAATTGTTGCCTTAGCACATTTAAAAAATGGGCTATATTATATCCATGTGTTCAGATTGCTTAACTCTGGATTGAGAGTTATAGGTAGTTTTTTGTTTTCTTCCTTGATGTTTCGCTCTTTTTCCTAATGTTTCCACAGAGGACATGGCTGTGTATTACTTATATAAACAGAAGAAACAATTATATCCATTTTGGTGGGGAGGAGGGCTCTTTTGGGTTGAGATATATCAAATATAAGATAGTCTTAATACTCTTGGTTAATGGTGATCATAAGTATTCTCCCAGGATCACCTGATTATCAGATACTTAGAGTACATAAACTTGAGTATAAGTGACCAGCCAAACTAGCTGTGCGCTGGACTCTAAAAAAAGGTCATTTCTCTTCATTTTTTTGATCTGTGGATTGCTACAAAGTCCATTGTGAACCAAGTTGATTATACATGTTCTATCCAAATATGGTTATGGTTTTTTCACACTATTTTCATGCAGAGTTAATATACTTCATAGTTTCAAAATAAAATTTGAGGGTTTTTCCCAAATTACAGAAGATTTCAATTAGCTTGATAACCTTGTTTTTAATCTATATACCTTTCTAAGTTAAACATTGTAGTTGAGGCAAATATCACCAATAATGATTAGGCTCAGGTCATCATTAAAGCCTCACATACAACAGTGAAGCTTTAGAAATAGCCATATAAGCCACCGTTTATATATATATATATATATATATATATATGGTTTTGATGCTGGTTTTCCTAATCTCTAAATATAGTTTTTTAAAAAAAAGACTGGATTGGGCTTCCCTGGTGGCGCAGTGGTTGGGAGTCCGCCTGCTGATGCAGGGGACACGGGTTCATGCCGCGGTCTGGGAAGATCCCACATGCCGCGGAGCGGCTGGGCCCGTGAGCCATGGCCGCTGAGCCTGCGCGTCCGGAGCCTGTGCTCCGCAATGGGAGAGGCCACAACGGTGAGAGGCCTGCGTACTGCCAAAAAAAAAAAAAAAAAAAAGACTGGATTTGTATGATTACCATTAAATACATTACTGTGCAAAATAGCTACTTCTGAGCCAAGAAGATGACCAACTTGTGATACCAAGGTTCCATATTAAAAAATAGAGAAGATGGGAATTCCCTGGTTGGCCTAGTGTTTAGAATTCCGAGCTTTCACTGCCATGGCCCAGGTTCCATCCCTGATCGGGGAACTGAGATCTCACCAGGCACATGCCACAGCCAAAAAATAAAAAAGCAAGATTTAACAGTAAATAATGAATAAAAATCTAAAAAGGGTCTTATTTTTTTTAAAAAGGTATTTTTTGATAAACTTATGTTGACTTATCTTTGTTATTATTTGTATCAGATATATCCAAGTGTTTGGTATGGCTTTGGAGACACTTGATAATGAAAACCTAAAACATTTGGTGGGAGTGGGATGGACTCTTTCTCCTAGGAATAGGAAAGTAGGGCTTGATTTTACAAAAACCAAAAAAGGTAAATTCTTTGTAATACCTCTTACCAGAAAGAGAGGTTGAAATTTAAAACGACCCATACAGAGCAGTTTGGAGCCCTACAAAACATAGGTTCTGGCAGGGACTTTAGCTGTCAGAAACCCCACCATCCAAGGGCCATCCATGAATAATTAACATCTAATAACAAGGTCATTACTTTGATAGTAAAGTGTGAGAATGATCTCAGTGGAATAGTCTTAGCAAAATAAATGTTTCCTATTTTCCTGGGAAGAATAAGTAGCTAAGCTCCAGACTACCAGGATCTCAGAAAAGTTAGAACTGAGCCATTTCACCTCAGAATGACAAGTTTGATTAGTAAGACAGGAGAGGCAGAGATATTAGAGTTTCTAGAACTAAAGGTCTTTTCATGTTTAAACAGTCCTTTGGGAGATTTAAAATTCATGGTGGATCTTTGATTTTCTTTTATGAGATATACGCAGATTTTAATTGCCATTTCTATTTCTACTTTATATTCATAATCATTTTTATTTTCAATATTTTTAAGTTCATTAATTCCCCTGAAGCAGTCCCTTAATCTATTTTGAATCATTAAGCCATCAAAATATCTTTGGTGCTCTAGAACTTAAGGACAAAATTCTTCTTTAAAATTGCCTTAATCCCCATGATTCCAGGGATAAGATGATGGTGGTGACCTCAGCTCAGAGCGCACAGACTTGGTATAAGCAGTGGTGTAGCTGTCTTCACTGACGGTGTTCAGTGGGACGTTTGTTTTCAAGTGTATGAAATTGGTGGGTCATGGATGTTTACAAATGATGTGCTCATCCTACAGACCAGGGCTTGATTGAGTTTCTGGGAATACAAAGAGGGAAATATTAAGCTGGTGGTGGAAAGACAGGATGGAAAAAAACTGTAATATGATTTGATGATGGATCCTATCAAAGAGTTTTCAAGTGTTTTGAGAATGTAGAGGTGGGCTCAGTGAATCTGAATGTGCAATGAGGAAGGTTTGGGAGAAGACTTCGTTGATGAGTTTGACCTCTGAGCTGGGCCTTGAAGAGGCCAAGTGAAGATGGTATAGACAACTACATCGGGCAGCGTCAAGTATCGAATACGATTTCTTTGCTTCTCTGCTAGAAACAAGTCAGAAAGGAAAGGCCATCATATACAGCCCAGCTTTTTATAGCTCTTTGATTGGAGCAGTCTAGAACTGCTTCAATGAGTTGATCCTCCAGAAATCAGGGAGCTAAGCTTGTTTTTTGACTAGACTGATAGTCATACATTTGAATGAGAAGTTACAGGTGAGTAATGTTTTGTTTTGGTAGCCCTGGAATGATTTTTCACTTTTTCCCTTTCTTCCTTTTTTATCTCACTCTGTGGTTGATTCACATTTCCTTGTCTAGTAAAGAAGGGACCAAGCAGACTCAGGACAGGGAAGGGTGTTCGGATCTGGAGTAGGGTCCTCAGGGAGCTAGGCTCACAGTTGGGTGGCACTGATTTTATGATTGAATCAACCAATTCAGAGAAGTCATATCATAGTATTGTTTTACAACTGATATTATTATATAAAATGCAAGCCTGCATTTTTACTCAGTTGCTTTTTAAGGTGCGTCTCAGGTTATATAGTTGGAGAATAAATTCGGTAAACCCAATCTTAAAAAAGAAAGTAGTTAAGTAAATGTTATACTGCCTGTACCTTTCAACAACAACAACAACAAAGTAGTGTTTTTTTGTAACATTTGACTGAGTTTAATGCTTTTGGTTTATAGAATGCATCAGACTGCAGGGGTGGTGATGATATGCCCATGATTGGATTTGAATACTTTTCTGAGCATTCTGAGATCAGGAACTTTTTTCAGTTGTAAAATTCTGTGATTCCATGGAACACGGGATATGATTCTTCTGAGGGAGAGAAAACCTGAACTGTTTCTTATTTGTGTTTTCTTACGTGAACAAAAAGCCTCACCGTCGCTGTTCCGTTGACAGGGTGGCAATCATGGTTTGTTTGGAAATAGCACAGCACAATCGAGAGGCGTGCACACCCCCGTGCAGCCGCTGAATTCTTCTCCTAATCTCCGGGCGCAAGTGCCTCCCCAGTTCATTTCCCCCCAGGTAAGCAGTTCATGGATCCACAATTCATAAGGAAAAGTCCAAGTGGTTACTAGTTGTCAACTGACTGGTTTTGTGGGCATAAAAGGAATAACAGTTACCCATCTAAAATGGGAAAAATCCGGATGCCAGGGATCAAGATCTTTAGAACAAGATGGCAAATCTCGTTTGTTTTTTTTATTGTATCGTGCATACAAAGTAGATGTTTTTACATGAAAGGCATTATGATTATATTCCTTTTAGATCTCCTGTATATTTTCCCAATGCTATATTGATTTTTAAACTGTGTATAATTAAAACTACTGTGTTAATTCCGATGTGTCAACATTCAGAAGTTGGTTGCCCTCAAGGCTTCACAGGGTAATTGCCAGGTTCTGGGTTATTCTGAAAAGTTTTGAGGAGATACACACTAAAACACTGACTGGGTGTTCTAGGGGGGGTTCAAGAACTAATGAAGCGGCAGAGACTTATTCACAGAGCAACTTTGTGTAGGACACGGTCTTTTGGGAACCATGGGAACCCTTTAGGACCCTCTATTAGCAGGAGATTGGACGGGTTGTTTGGGGGTATAGGTGAGAGATTTGTGCCAGTCTACCACATACTGCCTCTCATACACCTTTGTGGGAAACAGGTCTGAGGAGCAAAGTAAAAGCTGATAAGCCCAAGTAAAGATTCAGTGTGTGAATCAAGATCAAGAGCTTTGAGTCTGTCCCGTCGTATAAGAGGGGGTGGGGTACTTATTAGATCCAGCCAACAGGTTGTGAAGGGTCAGGTTTTGTTGTTTGTTTTTTGATACATCTTGTAAGACAGAAGCTTAAAATGTTTATTTGAAACCATAATCTATAGATTTCAAATCCTGCTTTGGACATTGAGTCTGTCCATCTTGGTAGAGGAAGGAATGTTGATCATGCCCCCGCCCCCATCTTCACGGTCCTGTCTGGAGTCCTCTTGGGTCTCTCTTCTTCTCCTTCCCTTTCTCTGAGTGTCACTCATCCTTCAAGTCCCAGGTAGACAGAGCTGTTCCTGACTTCCCCAGCCCTTTACAGTGGCAGTGTCTTGCCTTTTGGAGCACTTGCCAACATGCCTTGCCATCAGGCCAACAGCCATCCATGGTTATCGAACGTCTGCAGTGTTCCAGGTTGTGTGTTGGCCGTGCATGGTTGAAGAAAGCACTGCCTCTCCCATCGCTGCCTCCTGGAGTTGTGGCGTTGATGGCAGAGTAGTTGGTAGATAACGTGCTGCATGGAAAAGCTTAACAGAGTTTGGGGAGCAGGGTGGGACCTCACACTAGCAGTGACATTTAAGCTGGGTCTTGAAGAACGAGTCAGAGTTCGCTGGGCACAGCCAGATGAAAGGTGCCTTCCAGGAGGCAGAAGCAGCTTGTGCAGGGGTCAGTAATATCTGGAAGGACACGGCACGTTTGGGGAAATGCGGTTAGTGTGAGTAGTTAGTTTGAGCTTGTGGAAGTGTAGGTATGCTGTCTAGAATGGAATAGGAAGAAGCTAGTCAGGAAGTTTGGGACCAAATTTGGAACGGTTTTGTTTGCCTTGCTAAGTAGTTTGGACTTTGTCCTTTGGTCACCACGGTTTGTAACATTATCTTGGCCACTGCTTAAAAACACAGTTTCTGGGTCTTCCTCAATCTACTGAGACACAGAGTCTTGGGTGTTGGGGCCTCACCACCCCCAGGGGATTTTTACATGCTCCCTAGAGTCTGGCTGCTCCTACTAAAGATAATATAGTGTTAGGCAAGATTTCTCAACTGAGTGGCAGTATAGGAAAATTTAAGTTTTGGAAAAATAACACCATGATATAGACGACATGTTTGAATGACAGAATCACTAGAGCAAAGGAGATCAGCTATGAAGCTAGTGCAGGAGTCCAGATAAGATAGTAGCAGTCAGGGGGACTTCCCTGGTGGCTCAGTGGTTAAGACTCCATACTTCCAATGCAGGGGGCTCAGGTTCGATCCCTGGTCAGGGGACTAGATCCCACATGCATACTGCAACTAAGAGTTCGCATGCCACAACTAAGGAGCCCACAAGCCACAACTAAGACCTGTCACAAATAGACGAATGAATGAATGAAACACAGCATTAAATTAAAAAAAGATAGTGGCAGTGGGAATTAAGACCTCCTTGTGAAGGTCACTGGTGATGTTTGTGTTGTGGAATACAGTGATCTGTTCCCCAGTTTTTACTCATGTATCAGCATTTGACACAGTGGATCACTCCCTCCTTTTTGAAATAATTCATTTGGCTTTCAGACACCTTCTATATTGGTTCTCCACCTGCCTTTCCTTGTCTTTCTGCTTTACAAGTTCTTCCTCACTTCCCCAGTGTTTAAACATCAGAGTACCCCAGCCTCAATAACTGAACCTCTTCTTACCACTTACATCCACTTTTAGGTGATCTCACCCAGTGGAATGACTTTAAAATACTGACAGTTCCAAAACTGTGACTTCACCCCAGATCTCTCTTCTGAACCCCAAAGACTTCTGGCCATCTTTAGTAGGATGCCTTATAGGCATCTGAAGTGAACACGCCCAAAACAGAACTTCCTGCTTCATCCCACTCTCCCCTCAAAACATCCTCTTCCTCCAAGCACCTGGCAGTCTCATCCTGCAGGTGCTCAGGCCAGAGCTGGTTGTGAGTTCTCACAACGCACAACCAATCCAGCAACAAATCCTCCCTTCAGAACTTCATCCAGCGTCCAACCATTTCCTACTGTGACCGTGGTCTCCTGACTGGTCCGCCCGCTTCATCCCATACTTGCTCCCTCGAGTCTTGTTTTCTGCCCCGAGTTCACACCGATCCTCTAAAAGCACACTGTCCAGTGTAGCCATTAGCTGCATGAGCACTTGAAATGTGACTTGTGGAATGGAAGAACTGAAGTCTGGTTTCAATGAATTTAAATAGCCACACCAGATTAGCACCTACCGTATGGACAGTGCAGATGTGGGACATTTCTGTCATCACAGAAAGTTAAGGTAAATCATGTTACTGCTTTACCGGGACCCCTCTTCTGGCTCCCTCTCTCACTGAGAATACAAAGCCAGCTCTTCACTGTGGTCTTTGGGGCTCTTGGTGACCTCCCTGCCCCCCCACACTTGCCGCTCTCCTGTTCGTCCAGACCTCTCCAGCCAGCTGGCCCCAGTGCACGGAACATACTCCCAGAATGCTCTTCTCCCAGATTGGCACATGGCTCCATCTTTATTTCCTTCAGAGCTCTGCTTCAGTCCCACCTTATCAGGGAGGCTGTCCCAGGCTGTGTATAGTACACCACCACCACCGTTACTCACCCCCACCCCACCCCCAGGAGGGTAATAAGCTTCACAGCGGCAGGATCTGTGGCTGTTCTGTTGGTTGCTGCATCCTGAACATCGACAACTGTGCAGGGCATGTATTTTAAGTTCAGTAAGTATATGTCAAGTCACAGGAGGATGCATTTCAGAATGATCTAGAAAGTGGAATTGTTAGGAAAGCACAGTGAACTTAGTCTGAGAGACTTAGGGGCTCCAAATCTCTTTATGACCAAAGTATCTGCTCTACTTGGAAGAGAAAAGTACTTGCGTTCTCCTACATTTTTCAAATGTGTTTATTTAGCAAAACATGGTTAACATAAAAATTCTTTCTTTTAAAAAAAATTATTTATTTATTTTTATTTGGCTTTGCCAGGTCTTTAGTTGCGGCATGCGGGATCTTTGTTGCATATGTGAGCTTTTAGTTGCGGCATGCATGCAGGATCTATCTCCCCCACCAGGGATTGAACCCAGACCCCCTGCATTGGGAGCACGGAGTCTTAATCGCTGGACCACCAGGGAAGTCCCAGAAAAAAATTCTTCACAAAACTACCCTCCCACCCCACTGGACGCAATGACAAGAATTATTTTTATGTAATCCCCTATCCAGACTTTGTTCGTATACAGGCATGCTTTTCACATAACTGCATTCATGGTCACAGCAGCCTGCTATTTTCATTAACATTGGGTCATGACATTTTCTGGTTACTAATATAGTCTCCAAGTTGATCATTCTTAATGAACAAAGCAAAATGTTCCATCAGGTAGACTTGATTTGGTTTCCCTTTCCCAATTATTGGATATTGTTTCTAATTTTTCACTGTCATAAGTAACGCTGTAGAGAAATCCTTTATACATAGATCTTTGCCCACATTATTTCTAAATTTAGTTGCCCAGAATGAAATTTCTGGGTCAAAGCACATGAACATTTAAAATTCTTTTTTTTTCTTTTTTAAATCCATTCCCCAGACCTTCTTTTATTTTATTTTTATAAATTTATTTATTTATTTATTGGCCGCATTGGGTTTTTGTTGCTGCGCGTGGACTTGGACTTTCTCTAGTTGCGGTGAGCGGGGGCTACTCTTTGTTGCCGTGCATGGGCTTCTCATTGCGGTGGCTTCTCTTGTTGCGGAGCACGGACTCTAGGCGTGCAGGCTTCAGTAGTTGTGGCACACAGGATCAGTAGTTGTGGCACACAGGATCATTAGTTGTGGCTCGCGGGCTCTAGAGCACAGGCTCAGTAGTTGTGGTGCACAGGCTTAGTTGCTCCGCGGCATGTGGGATCTTCCTGGACCAGGGCTTGAATCTGTGTCCCCTGCATTGGCAGGTGGATTCTTAACCACTGCACCACCAGGGAAATCCCTGAACATTTAAAATTCTTAACGAGTGACTTCCCTGGTGGCACAGTGGTTGAGAATCAGCCTGCCAATGCAGGGGACACGAGTTCGAGTACTGGTCCGGGAAGATCCCACATGCAGCGGGGCAACTAAACCCGTGTGCCACCACTACTGAGCCCATGTGCCTAGAGCTCGTGCTCCGCCACAAGAGAAGCCACTGCAATGAGAAGCTCATGAACCTCAATGAAGAGTAGCCCCCACTCGCTGCAACTAGAAAAAGCCCGTGCACAGCAACAAAGACCCAACGCAGCCCAAAATAAATAAATTTATAAAATTCTTGATGAATATTACCACATTTTACATCCATTTTAACCGCTTTTTAGGGACAGTCAATAATTAATGTAAACATAGGAAGAAGATATTGAAACTCATCTTTAAGATTGTTACAAATGTTCCATACCATGGGTTTTTTCTACCTTGCCTTTTTCTTCCTGTTACTCAAATGTTCAGAAAGTAACATATTCTAGAGGTGTTTGTCTTGCTTTTATTTTTATTTATTTTTTAATAAAGAGACTTTTTTTTTTTAACTTTTATTTATTTTTGGCTGCATTGGGTCTTCATTGCTGCGCGCAGGCCTTCTCTAGTTGTGGCGAGCAGGGGCTACTCTTCGTTGCGGTGCACGGGCTTCTCATTGCATTGGCTTCTCCTGTTGTGGAACACGGGCTCTAGACGCACAGGCTTCAGGAGTTGTGGTGCACAGGCTTAGTTGCTGCGCAGCATGTGGATCTTCCCGGACCAGGGACCAAACCCATGTCCCCTGCATTGGCAGGAGGATTCTTATCCACTGTGCCACCAGGGAAGTCCGTCTTGCTTTTAAATTGCTGTCATTTTGCACTTGTAACGCTTCATTAAATGCCATATTCACTCCCAACTAGAGCTTCACTTTCTCCAACCCAGCTGGAGATTGAAAGGACTTTAAGCCAGAATAATTAATTCCCTGCCATGGGAATGTGCAAGCCTGCACTTTAATTACTCTGCAACCCAGGTATGAATAGTCATTTGCCAGGAGCCCAGTGAAGCATCTGTCTGGTCCTTTGTATTCACTGGAGGAGGACAGTACATGTGAATCTGAAGAAGGGAGAAGTTGAGAGTTTCCCTGGTGGCGCAGTGGTTGGGAGTCTGCCTGCCGATGCAGGGGACATGGGTTCGAGCCCTGGTCTGGGAGGCTCACACGTGCTGCGGAGCGACTGGGCCCGTGAGCCACAACTACTGAGCCTGTGCGTCTGGAGCCTGTGCTCCGCAACGAGAGAGGCCAAGATAGTGAGAAGCCCGCACGCCGCGATGAAGAGTGGCCCCCGCTTGCCGCAACTGGAGAAAGCCCTCGCACAGAAACGAAGACCCAACACAGCCCAAAAAATAAATACATAAGCCAATAAAAAAAAATTTTTTTTGAAATAAATTTTAAAAAAAAGAAGAGAGAAGTTGAGCAGTGCTAGATAGGAAGTCCTCAAAGTACAACCTTCATAGTCTTTATAACTGTCAATTTATAGAACATATGAGATGCTGACATTTAAATTAAAGAATAAAAATACCTTGTGTTAGCATTTCTTTAAGGTCTTTCTGTATCTGTCTATCTGTAAATAATATGTTTCATGTTCCCTTTTTTGAACTTTATGTAATGAAATCATACAGTATGTAGCCTTCTCTGACTTTTTTACTTGATAATGCTTGTAAGATTTTCCCATGTTGATTTAGGCAGTTGTGGTTCATATTGTATTCTACTATAATGAATATACCATCCTTCATTTACCTTGTCTACCCTACTATCGATAGACATTTGGGTTGTTTCCAGATTTTTGCTATTATGAGCAGTGCTGCTGTGAATATTCCTCTATTTGTCTCCTAGGATGAATTTCTCTAGGGTACTGCTGGGTCATGGGCATGTTTTACTTTGAATGGTAGTTTCTTTAGCTAGTTTTGAGTAGTAGGAATAGTAAGGAAGGTGGTGAGATCATGGGCTCGTGGCAAGGGGTAACATACATTCTCAAGACTGAAGAGAAATGGTAATCAGGAGACGAGCTGATTTGTCCAGTAGGTCTTTTGAAACTGAAAGAGGGGGCTTCCCTGGTGGCACAGTGGTTAAGAATCCACCTGCCAACGCAGGGGACACAGGTTCAAGCCCTGGCCGGGGAAGATCCCACATGCCGCGGAGCAATTAAGCCTGTGCGCCACAACTACTGAGCCTGAGCTCTAGAGCCCACAAGCCACAACTACTGAACCCACGTGCCACAACTACTGAAGCCTCCTGCGCCCCTAGAGCCCGTGCTCTGCAACAAGAGAAGCCACGACAATGAGAAGCCCGTGCACCGCAACGAAGAGTAGCCCCCGCCCGCCACAGCTAGAGAAAGCCCACGCACAGCAACAAAGACCCAACACAGCCAAAAATAAATAAATAAATAAATTTATTTTTAAAAACTGAAAGAGGGCTTCCCTGGTGGCACAGTGGTTAAGAATCCGCCTGCCAATGCAGGGGACTCGGGTTCGAGCCCTGGTCCGGGAACATCCCACATGCCGCAGAGCAACTAAGCCCATGCGCCACAACTACTGAGCCTGCGCTCTAGAGCCCACGAGCCACAACTACTGAAGCCTGTGAGCCACAACTCCTGAAGCCCGCACGCCTAGAGCCCGTGCTCCGCAACAAGAGAAGCCACTGCAATGAGAAGCCGTGCACAGCAACGAAGACCCAATGCAGCCAAAAATAAATAAATAAATAAATAAAATTTTAAACAATAATAAAACTGAAAGAAGGGAGGAGAAATGACAAGTTCAGACAATGGCTCTTTATTTTGGAGGCCAGTAGATTGGGAAAGAAAATAAGCAAAAGAGGTTTCCCATGAATCATAGATGAAAGCTTTGGAAAGGAAGTCAGAAACACGCTGATCAGTACAGACAGCCTGGAGCGGCACTGTCCAGTAGAAATGTAACACAAGCCACATAATGGAATTTAAAGTTTTTAGTAGCCCCATTTAAAAGATAAAAAGAAACTGGTAAAGTTAATTTAATGATATATATTCTTTAAACCAATATATCTAAATTATTATCATTTCAACCTTTACTCAGTGTTTTTAAATTATATTAAAATTTTTACTTTCCTTTTTTTAATACCAAGTCTTTGAAATCTGGTGTGTATTTTACACTTAAAACACATCTCGGGACTTCCCTGGCAGTCCAGTGGTTGGGACTCCACGCTTCCAATGCAGGAGGGCATGGGTTCGATCCCTGGTTGGGAAACTTAAGATCCTGCATGCCACGTGCTGCGGCCAAAAAAAACCCACATCTCCACTTAGGTTAGGCATGTTTCAGCTGCTCAGTAGCCATATGAGGCTAGTAGTTAACATACCAGATGGCACAGGCCTGCAAACAGAGTTATTGTATTCTTTTCTAGCAACTGCCACAGCAAATGACCACAAACTGGGTAGCTTAAAACAACAGGCATTTATTCTCTTACAAGTTCTGGAGGCTAGACGTCTGATAGCAAGGTGTCATCAGGGTTGGTTCCTACTGCAGGCTCCAGAGGAGAGTCTGCTCCGTGCCTCTCTCCTAGTTTCTGGTGGCTGCTGGCAGGGCTTGGTGTTCCTTGACATGTAAATGCGTCACTCCCATCACCACCTCCATATTCACGGGGCATTCTTCCCTGTGTGTCTCTGGACTTTCTCTTCTTCTAAGGACACCAGTCATTGGATTAGGGCCCACTGTAATCCATTATGTCCTCATCTGAAACTTGATTATGTCTACAAAGATCCTACTTTTGAATAAGGTCACATTTCTCAGATCACAGTTGGGCATGAATTTGGGGGGTGGGGGACACAGTTTAACCTAGTATAGTTGCTAAACCAAATGAATTTAAGATTCACACTGTGAAGGTAAGAAATACGATTTCATGAGTCACTGAGGTATGGTCTAAGACTCTGGTTTAGAATACGGTGTGATAGCGTAGGATATATCTCCACTCGTAGCCTCCTTCCCTGTCCCCGACCGCTCCCACCCCCCACCAAACAAAAAAAAGAAAAAAACCTTTTAATACAGTGAGGTTAGAACCATTATATCAGAGACAATAAGTTAAGCCACACTGGTGACCATTTGGGTGAACTCAAAGGACAGGTGAAGAAGAATTATTATTTGAGATGAGTTGTGGAAGGTGCGTCCCTCATGCTGGCCATAAAACTCGTGCAGCGGTGAAGTGCACAGTAATGGTGTGCCTGCTTTGAGCTCCTATCTGCTAGGGGTCTGTTCAAATAGAAAATCAAATAAGGTGGGATTTTGTTTTGTTTCGTTTTTTTAAGTCAGTTTATCTTTTTTTTTAAATTGAAGTATAGTTGATTTACAATGTTGTGTTAGTTTCGGGTGTACAGCAAAGTGGTTCGGTTATATATATCTATATATCTGTTCTTTTTCAGATTCTTTTCCATTATAGGTTATTACAAGATATTGAATATAGTTCCCCGTGCTATAAAGTAGGTCCTTGTTGTTTATCTGTTTTTTATATAGTAGCGTCAAACAAGTTTTTTAATTGGTTGGCAACACTCAGCATCTCGTAGAGAGTAGAGAGGAAGCAGCTGGGAAAACTATTACTTTAAATCAAAATACTTTCCAAAATGAGAGAATTGGTAGTTTAAATGCAAGTGCCTGAGATCTTGGAAGAGAATGAGTTGGTGAGCCAAGTATAGGAAACTTGAATTTAGATGTTTTTAGACCAGAAAGTGTCAAAAGATAGGCAGATATTCTTGAGAATGTAGCAGAGACGGTGACTCAAAAGTATTAGGAAGCTGAAGAATTTAACTTTGACTGTGATGCTAAAGAAAGGTAACATGGGAAGACCCCATGGCCTTCTGATGAAAGCATTCTGATGACTCACGTTTTATAGGGTCATTTTTAAAAGATGGAAAGTAAGGGTATGCAAGCAAGGGTGAATGTGTGAGAGTCATGCTGGGAGATTAAAACACAAAATAAGTGGAGGCTTGTAAAAAGTGTCTTAGAGCTTGGTTTGGTGCAATGTGGTGACTGGGAAAGGAATCATAGCTTTGGACTCTTCATATAATGCTGACTGATTAAGTGGAAAGAAAATTTTTACTGCTTTTGTCTTCTCTGTTAAGAATAAGGGTGTTCAACCGAAAGGGTTTAAGATGCAGTAAATCCTACAGCAGAGAAAGAATTTGTGAAAAGAATTGCAGAGCCCTGACTGTGATCTTCGAAGAATGCTTGGGGTCTTCAAGGAGGAGGGTTTAATAATGACAACCCCTCTTTCCTGCCCAAATCCTGAATTTTTAAGACAAAAAGAGGAAGGCTTCCAGGGGCCTAAACGTCCCCTTTACTACCGAGAAAGCTGATACTGGAGAATGTGAGCTTCCTAATACTGAATTCCAAACTTACTCCCTAGTAACTGGAATAGGGCAGTCCTCCCTGTGGGCTTGCTGCCACGATGTAAGGGAAAGAGGCCCAGAGTGTTATGATAAAGGTGGATGCCCCTCTGTGTGGAGCCTCAGGTGAGCAGTGGGAAAGAAGCACCCCTCCCCTACAATGAAGTAAGGAGAATGGGGGATTTTTTTTTTTTTTTTCTAATTTTGAAAGAACAAGGAAAGTCGCTTAAAGACTGATGAACTTGGTGCCAATTCCAAGTAAGATTCTAGACAAGATTATCAAAAACATGGTTTCTGAGCACCTGTACTGGGAATCGAGAATCGTAGTTTGCTAACATATTTGAACTTAACTCGTTTTCTTCACTGATTGGTAAAAGAATTTTGGATTATAGGAACGATAAAGTTGTTGTATCTCTATTTTGACAAGTCATTAGACAAGCTGTCTAAAACAGTTGTGTTGATTAGAAATGATTGGCTGTTCCTGGACTTAGACCAGTTTCAGGTTGGAAGGACGTTTTTAGTGGCACGTGACTAAATTTATCTTCAGCTCTGTCAAGTTCAACATTCCTGTCAGTCACCAGATGGGGAAACTCAAACTGGGAATAAGTGAAATAATAGGTAGAAAATAACTTGGTGGGGTGACTATTAGTAAGTTAAAATATGAGAGGTTCATTCATCTAATAGGTGTTTATCGACCATCTGCTATGTGCCATGCATATAAAGATAAATGTAAAGTCCTAAGGATCAAAACATAAATTAATAAAATTTTTAAACCCAGCTGCTTAAAAATTACATGGGGGGCTTCCCTGGTGGCGCAGTGGTTGAGAATCTGCCTGCCGATGCAGGGCACACGGGTTCGAGCCCTGGTCTGGGAGGATCCCACATGCCGCGGATCAACTAGGCCCGTGAGCCACAACTACTGAGCCTGCGCGTCTGGAGCCTGTGCTCCGCAACAAGAGAGGCCGGGACAGTGAGAGGCCCGCGCACCGCGATGAAGAGTGGCCCCCGCTTGCCGCAACTAGAGAAAGCCCTCGCACAGAAACGAAGACCCAACACAGCCAAGATAAATAAATTAAAAAACTCCCATCCCCAACAACAAAAAAAAAAAAAAAAAAAAAAAAAAATTAAAAAAAAAAAAATTATGGTCATCCTTTTTAAAAAAAAAAAAAAAAAATTACATGGGGAAGTAAAACGCCCCATGTAATTTTAATCTGATGCCCCATCTACAATTTTAATATTGTAGATTTTAATTGACAGTAGGCTTAATGTGTGAGTTAGGAGCTATGATATGATCATCAGAGAAGTTGAGATTGTAGGAACTGTTAAAAGCATGGCTTTTAGAAGAATAGTTAGTGATGGCCAGGTCTACCCAGTATTAGACAACGTTAGGAAATGGCTTTTCTGTCCTGGGCTCTGCGTTGAGAAATTGAATGAGATACAGGTGAGAGAACTGATCATATGTAGCCTGGAGATGAGATGCAGGGGAGCTGTAATCATTGTCTGGACATCTGAAGAACCATCCTGTGAAGTAACATGAACATGTACGGAGTGCATTTCTAAGCATTTGACATGGACTAACTCGTAAAATCCTCAAACACCCGTTTTGGAGATAAGGAAAGTGAGGCTTAGAAAGGTTAAGTAAGTCACTTGCTCTGAGTCCTATACCTTAGAAAAGGCAGGTCCACACGGTCTGCCTCTAGAACTAGGCTTCTGACCACAGTGCTATTTACCACTCATGGAAGAGGGAGCAAGTTTGTTCTCCATGGCACTCACTGATTCAGTGGGTTCCATGGATGTTTTTATAGCACATTTCCAGTAATAACTTCTCAGACAAAAGTTATATTATCATTAATTTTTTTCTTGATATTTTCTAGATTGTAAAATTCATAATTTTTAGTGTAGAAAAATTTGGAAGTCTAAAAAGAATTAAAAAGCTCCTGTAATTTCACCACTCAAAGACAACCATTGTTAACACTTTGGTGTATTTCTCCCAATCGTTCAATATTTTTCATAAATATTTTTCAAGGAAAAAATTGGCAGTGCTTGCTTCAGCTCTAATAAAATTCATTTCACGGAAAAATAAAAATTTTATTTTGATAAATTCTGAAAGTTCCTTCTTTTGGCTAGGTTTCTGCCTCAATGCTCAAGCAGTTTCCCAACAGTGGCCTGAATCCAGGTCTTTTCAACGTGGGGCCCCAGTTATCTCCTCAACAAATTGCCATGCTGAGCCAGCTTCCACAAATTCCCCAGTTTCAGTTGGTAAGTAGCAGATTTTCCTCCTATAGCTAAAAAGGTTACTTGCTTTTTTTTCTTTTTCTTTTTTTTTTTCCCTTTAGCTTTTATTTGCTTCATTTCATGCAAACTGTTGAGTGTGTGCTTAAGGGTTGATATATCAGCTCAACTGCAGGTAAATGTGACCCGTAGACCGGGAACTCGGTGGTGCTTCCTTCACGGGCACTTGATTCATTCACCGTTTTCCCAGTAAGTCTGTCTCAGGAAACTTGCGTCCTTTCTCTCTCCCCTGCTTTGTAGGCGTGTCAGCTGCTCCTGCAGCAGCAGCAACAGCAGCAGTTGTTACAGAACCAGAGGAAGCTTTCTCAAGCCGTGCGCCAGCAGCAGGAGCAGCAGGTACGTGGCACTGGAAGGGTCCCCCTGGTGCTCCACGGGAGGAATGCGTCTCTGCTTAACCTCTTCGATGGCAAACATGACTCAAATGCCGCCTTTCCCCGTGAGGTTCAGGGTGTTGGCTTCTCACGTGTCCGTTTTCCCTTGCGCCTGCTCGCCTCCAGCTGGCTCGAATGGTGAGCGCCCTGCAGCAGCAGCAGCAGCAGCAGAGGCAGCCCAGCATGAAACATTCGCCGTCTCATCCCGTTGGGCCCAAGCCGCACCTGGACAACATGGTCCCCAACGCTCTAAATGTGGGGCTCCCAGACCTTCAAACCAAAGGGCCAATACCTGGATATGGTTCTGGTAAGCTGTGAAGTAATGAAAACTGCCTGTTGAAAAATACCTGCCAGTCATGTTCTCAGCCTGGGGGTTGGACCTACATTACGCTGTTTTCACAACAGTTGTGCAGGGTAGGTGAATATTTGTATCCCTCTCTTTCAGGTGAGATATCTGAGTTATTGATATCCTAGAGTCTCAGTGGTTTCCTGAAGCTCACCACACAGTAAATAACAGAGACAGGCCTCCACCTTCTCTGGGTCCAAAGCAGTCTTTTATTACTTGTGAGTGGCAATCGGCTCTCCTACCACCAGGACTTTTTTCAAGCCAGTTAAATGTTTGTACCTGCTGTGACTGCTACACAACGTCTGAGGTTATAATCTAATAAATTATGTACAAGTTGAGGCGTTTAGCTCTCCAGCTAAAATTACCTTCTCTTGAAAAAATGGGGAACTGATATTAAAATTATAAGGCAAACTGATAAAATTCTTCTGATATTAGTATCTCATCTGATTTAAATAGAATTAGCACAAGTAAAGTTATACCTTTGACATTCATCAAGAATTTGTTGGCAGGCAAATCGTAGCTCTTTCAGAACTGGGGAACATGTTGTAAGCAGAGTCCAATCAGTGAGGCAGCAGTGATTTAAAAATAAAATTAAAAAGGTACCACACCGCACAGCATTTTTCTTCTCAGACTGACAACATTTAGATTTTCTTTCAGTAAAGACCGTACTGTTCTCTGCAAACTCAAAAACAAGAGTTTGGGGAGACTTGAAATCCATACTCCCAGGTGACAAAGTGACCCTGGACAAATGGCCCTACTCTCTGTGCTCTGTGAGGTGCCCACTGCCCCCTGGGGAGGCCACATCCAGAGAAGAGCAGAGAGTTCAAGGACTCCTTGATCCTGGATAGTTGTAAGGGAATTAATTTACAGATCCTCAAGTTCTACCAACTGTACTTAAAAATGATTGCCTGAGAACTGACTTTTAAATTCAAAATAAACTTCCTTCCATGTGACATAAAAGAAGGGCAGATTCTCCACCATCCCATATCCTATTAGAGCATGCTTCTCTGAGGTTGCAGGCAAGGAGGAAGCCTCCCTTGATGACTAATGATGGTGCCATTACCCCTGGGTTTCCAGTCTTCACCTTCTGAATCGTGTCTTCTGTTACAGATGAAGCTTGACATAAGAGCCTGGGTGTGTTGGTGTGTGTTCAGTTGTTCTGAATTTAGACACTGTACATGATAGTGAAGTGGGGCAACTGTGCTTCTTTTATATCCACTTTAGTCAAAGTGTGCATAGTTCTTGAAAAGGAATCCAGTCGTATAAAGCAAAGAGAGCATCTGGAGGCCACAAGTGGCTTTTCCACTTGTTTTAAGAACACAGGCCTTTTCAGGCCTTCTCAGTACTCGTCCTGAGGGTATGTCTTAGTTGAAAAGAAAAGCACCTTTAAACAGCTTGAGCAGTATAGTTTAGTGAGACTGACTCTTTGAAACAGACGTTTTCACAGCGAACCAGGTAAAGCCTGTGGATAAACTTTTATGTGATTTCCTTTAGACTGGGTATGCACTGGTCAATTAGTTGTTAAAAATCTAAAATCATGATGTATTTATTTCAATGACAGTCTTTATAACATCTTTACTATCTGTTGCCCCCTATTAAAAAGTAAAATTATGTGTTGGCTACAAATCTGTTAATTTTTAGCAGTGTATACCTCTCTTATTTATTAAATATATAGAAAATTTTTATCATGCTGTCTTATTAGATTAATCATGTTGTTTGTGATTATTATACTTAACTATTCCTAATGACTGAAGGATCAGAGTTCAGTATATATACATATGTACATTTACTGAAGAAATTTCATGGGTTGTTTTTTTTAAAATCATATTCCTGTTTCATAAGTAACTTAAAAAGTTAGTTCTGCATTATAATCCAAATTAAGTAAGGAGGAAGAGCATATTGACTTATTTATATCTGCGCACTTATTAAACAATGGATAAATTAATTTTATTAGGTCTTTATATTAATTGTGATCTGACCACTTATAATCTGCCTTACAAGATGCATTTTGCAGTTTATTTCACAGTTACAATTCTCCTTAATTCATATTACCCACATTTCTTGGAATTGAAGAATTGGGACTGAAAGCAAGTCTGATTTGGCTGGCTATTTTGAATAAATTGAATCTATAGCTGTAAGATTTTGATGAAAATATAGTTAAAGCATTTACACAGGTTAAAATTTTTTCAAAAAAGATTATATGGCAAAGCTGTAATAAAATGAATGAATATACATGAGTATAAATGGTGCTGAGTATAGCAAACTAAAAAAAAAAATACCTGTAGGTTAAAGACTAGCAAGAATAATTAAGTTTCTTAATAAATATTGATAAAGCCTCTACTGGTATATTTTCTCAGAATTAAAACGTTGAATGACTTTCATGACTGCTTAACGGGTTACCCTTAGCTATTTTTGTTTCTGTTTCTTTTTAATTTTTTTTTTTTTTGTCTGCTTTGGGTGTTCATTGTGGAGCACGGGCTTCCCTCTAGTTGCAGCGTGGAGGCTTCTCTCTAGTTGTGGCATGAGGGTTTTTTCTTCTCTAGTTGTGGCGCGTGGGCTCCAGGGCTCGTGAGCTCTGTAGTTTGCAGCACGCAGGCTCTCTAGTTGAGGTGCGCGAGCTCAGTAGTTGTGGCACGCAGGCTTAGTTGCCCCGCGGCATGTGGGATCTTAGTTCCCTAACCAGGGATCAAATCCGCATCCCCTGCATTGGAAGGCGGATTCTTTACCACTGGACCACCAGGGAAATCCCCCTAGCTGATTGTTTTTGTAAAGTAGATGGTTTCTAATTTTCTGCTTTTAGCAAAATGGAAAATATACCTAATTGAATTGTCATGTGATAATGACCTGTCTAAAAATTAGTATTTATACTAAATATATACTAAATACTAAAAGTAGTTTTAGTATTTGTTTTATTGAGCGGGTTGGGGGGAGGAAATATACCTAAAAAGGAATGTAAAATAACTGATGTAATTACAAGACTCCTCCTTTTCCCATCACCTTATTTGTGTAAGATATCTTAGTGCTTTATCAAGACTACAAAAATTTTTTAAATAGGAACAGTATGAACTAAATCTCATTCTAGTATTAAGTCATAGTCACTCACAAATATCTGAACTAAAGGAGAAGCAAAGTCACTCATCAGGAAGGGCATGTCAAATAAAATTTTATGTTTAAAATTTATCAAAATATGTAATATTTCTGTGTATGGTATATCCAGTGAAAAGTAGAGTTATGAATAGTAGAGATTATTAAAATAGCAGAAGAATATATCTTTCCTGGTATTATGATGTGTCAATATCACATGAGCATGTGGACATGGATTAGAACAGTTGTATTAAAGGGGCAACTGTGGATGATTTCTTTCTTTTATAATTTATTCTTTATTATAATTATTTTTTTTAACTTCTTTATTGGAGTATAATTGCTTTACAGTGGTGTGTTAGTTTCTGCTTTATAACAAAGTGAATCAGCTATACATACACACATATCCCCATATCTCCTCCCTATCCCACCCCGCTTGAGGGTCACAAATCACTGAGCTGATCTCCCTGTGCTATGCGGCCGCTTCCCACTAGCTAGCTATTTTACATTTGGTAGTGTATATGTGTCCATGCCACTCTCTCACTTTGTCCCAGCTTACCCTTCCCCCTCCCCGTGTCCTCAAGTCCATTCTCTACGTCTGCGTCTTTATTCCTATCCTGCCCCTAGGTTCATCAGAAACTTTTTTTTTTTTTTTTAGATTCCATATATATGTGTTAGCATACGGTATTTGTTTTTCTCTTTCTGACTTACTTCACTCTGTATGACGGACTCTAGGTCCCTCCACCTCACTACAAATAACTCAGTTTCGTTTCTTTTTATGGGTGAGTAATATTCCATTTTATATATGTGCCACATCTTCTTTATCCATTTATAATTATTATAAAACCCCAAGAACTTGTTTTTTAATCTGCAACCAAAGTAATAGTGGAAAATACAGAACTACGGCAGAGAGAGTGAAGCAGTGATCAATTAAGGACAAGTTAATTTGAGAGAGTTTCCTTAAGGAGGTAAGCCCTGAGACAAGTGGTAGTGATGAATAGACAACGAGTTAGAGTGTGTGGCAAAGAAAGTGATTCTGGCAAGGACAGATAAGGTAGCCAAGAGCTGGTATTTGTAAGAATGATAAGGGAGGTAAAAGGAATGTACTGGTGAAATGAGGCCCTGGAAAGGCAAGGGGCATGTCTTATCTCTGATTGTACCTTAGCTCCTAACACAGAGCCTGGCACAAATTAGGCTCTCCATAAATATTCATTGGACTGAACTAAATGACTTGTTTGATTAGAATTTCTGTCGGGGAACTGGAGAATTACTGGAGGCTACTTGATGGACTGAGGAAGTTTGGTTTGATGAAATAGCAAGGACAGTCAAGTCAGTGTTTTCCTGGGTTTGGAGGTGTGATAGCTCATGAGCAGCCCCAGAGGTCACGAGTGGAGTGCCCTCTGCCTTCTGTTAATGCAGCCTCTAGAGCACAGAATTCCTTTCATCCAGATCTGTTGAGCACATTCTATTCTAACGTCAGGCCAGTCACTATGTGACATCGAAGAAAGATACAGTTGCCTACAATCTTGCACTGATTTTCCTCTCATAGTTTTGGGTTTGTAGATTGGACCTTTCAAGGCACTTACCTCCTGTGTTTTTTGGGGGGGTTTGTTTTTTGTTTTTTTGCCCTCTTCAGTTTTTTTTCCTTACTACACTTTATTGCTTAGTTACTGTGCTGCCATATCGTGTTGGCATTTAATCCACAAGTTTCTAATGAGAAAGATGCCCACTTTACCTAAGGTTCAGGGGGAACTGCTCAAACTCTTTTCTCTCCTAAGATTTATAACTCTTACTAATTTTTTACATTTTATGTGTCACAGAAGAACTCTAAGCAGCTGAAATTAAATAACTTTAATTCATTGTGAGTTTTAAATTTTAGAGCAACTTTAAAGAAAATTAATATATAAAGGAATGGTTTCTTATCTTACTAATCCTTACATTCTTATTTTTAATCTTCACCAGAATCCCAGGTTATTTTCAAAAGCTCTTTCTCAATGATTAGAACCGAGCTTTCAGATGGCCTGGAATCCAGGCACTTTGGGCTGGTTTTCTAAGTCAAAGGTAGAAGTGTAATTTACCCAAGGAGTAAACCCGCATAGGCCACTAAAGCTGTATCAGAGAAGGCCCTTGTTCGTTTCAACCTCCCTGTCCTCCAGTCTCATTTCATTTTAGCCACATAGGACAAAAGGGAAAATATCTTAAACTCTTCTTTTTTACAAAGAAGGGTTCGGGGACTTCCCTGGTGGCGCAGTGATTAAGAATCTGCCTGCCAATGCAGGGGACACAGGTTCAAGCCCTGGTCCGGGAAGATCCCACATGCCGCGGAGCAACTAAGCCCATGCGCCACAACTACTGAGCCTGCGCTCTGGAGCCCGCGAGCCCCAACTACTGAAGCCCGCGCGCCTAGAGCCCGTGCTCCGCAACAAGAGAAGCCACCGCAATGAGAAGCCCGCGCACCGCAGCAAAGAGTAGCCATTGCCCACCGCAACTAGAGAAGGCCTGCGTGCAGCAATAAAGACCCAACGCAGCCAAAAATAAATTAATTAATTTTAAAAAAATAATAATAAAATGAAAAGAAGGGTTCAATCTGAAATATTTCCAGCTCATTCCAAGGACTTCTGCTCCCCACCCACACCCTCCAAGCAACCACTTGGACTAGTAAAGTCAGTTACAAACTGTGTGAAAGGGCAGTGTTCCGTATATTAATAGCAACATTTTAAACAGGTCAAGAAAGGTGTTAGAACTGATTTGATTTATTGTGCATTTATAAAACTATCCCTGACAAGAGAAGCACAGGGGAGCAAAATGTGACCTGGGCCCCCAGTGGGATTTGGATAGATGGAACTTGAGGGCCAATAAGACACCAGATGGTAGGAGAGTAAAGTGGGTACAGCGTGGAGTCTGGCCTGGCTGGAGCTGCACGTCCACTAGGGGAAGAACAGACCCCGCAGGCCACCTGAGCTGAGGCGTGGTGGGAACCCTGCTGACCTCCTTGGGTGTCCATGCTTGCCTGTTGTTGCCACCCTGTCTGTGGCTCATTCTCCTTTTTCTGTTTTTTATTCATTATTCTTCCCTTCCCCCTGTTTCAGTGGTTGATTTTAGTCCTCTGCTTTTTTTGAGCATCAGTTTGAAAAGTATTAAATACATTCTGACCCAAAATGGATGGTGGGCCCTGTGAGGCTACATCATCAAGCCTGTCCTGTCTGGCTTTCACCTGTCCAGCCCTGTGCAGTGGGAAAATGTTACCTGCCAAAACCCTTGCTAAAAGCCTGACACCTGGCAGCACACGGCGAAGTAAACTGAATCTCTCGCCAATTGCCTAGTCAAGCTACGGGGTCTTTGTCATTATATAAAAACTTTTTTCAAATTGATCTCCCAGATTCTATCTACCCCATTCTCACACTGTCAGGTCTCTTTGTAAAATACACGTCTAGTTATCTCTCCTCACTTGCTGAAGAATTTCATCTCCTGTCGTAGAGGGGAAAAAAAGGTCTAGACTCCTCAGCCTGATACATGAAGACCCTACACGCCACGCCACTTCATTGCTCCCCATCTCACTGCATCCGTAGGCAGCCAAGCATTGGAGTCACATTGGGCTTGTCATCATTCCCTAAACACGCCTGATAGTCACCAGTCAGAGCTTTGTACTTGGTTTCCTTGACTTACTTGCCTACCTCGCCTAGGTCCAGGATCAGTGTCCCTCTGCAAAGCCTTTCCTCCGCCAGAGACCCTGCCACAACTTAATAGCTGCTGTTACACCAGGTTGGGGGTTTGTTTTGTTTTGGTTTTAAATTTATTCATTTATTTATTTTTTTTTTTTTTGGCTGCGTTGGGTCTTTGTTGCAGTGCGCGGGCTTCTCGTTGCGGTGGCTTCTCTTATTGTGGAGCGTGGGCTCTAGGCGCACAGGCTTCAGTAGTTCTGGCGCACGGGCTTAGTTGCTCCGCGGCATGTGGGATCTTCCCAGGCCAGGGCTCGAACCTGTGTCTCTTGCATTGGCAGACAGATTCTTGTTTTTTTTTTGTTTTTGCGGTACGAGGGCCTCTCACTGCTGTGGCCTCTCCCATGTCCGGAGAGCACAGGCTCCGGACGCGCAGGCTCAGCGGCCATGGCTCACGGGACCAGCCGCTCTGCGGCATGCAGGCTCAGTAGTTGTGGCACACGGGCTTAGTTGCTCCACGGCATGTGGGATCTTCCTGGACCAGAGCTCGAACCTGTGTCCCCTGCATTGACAGACGGATTGTTAACCACGGCGCCGCAAGGGAAGCGCCCACCATGTTGGTTTGATGTGTAGACGTCTCCATCTCAGTTGGAGAATTGCTGGCCCCACGTTCTGTTTGACGCAGATGGATAAGTGAATGCACACATGCACTGAGATGGTCTTAATGAGATGGCAGTCATACATGTTTTCATACCTGAACAGAGTCGTCACTTTTTTAGCAAGCAGGAGCCAGGATCAGCATTTTGAATCAAAATATCTGTTTCTGAGTGAAGAAAACTTCATGTGAATTGGTCTTTAAGTGACAAATGAAGCTATTCATGGGTTCTGCCTCAGAACTCTTGGTTACTGATACTAGAAACTTATAAAAAGACGTAAAATGTGGTTCTCCATTTTAGGCTTCAGCTCTGGCGGCATGGACTACGGCATGGTTGGTGGGAAGGAGGCTGGAACAGAGTCTCGCTTTAAACAGTGGACCTCCATGATGGAGGGACTGCCCTCTGTAGCCACACAGGAAGCCAATATGCACAAAAATGGTAAGAGCAAACAAAGCTTCATGACTTGGAGCTGTTCTGACTCTCAGCAAGCCTTGATGAAGTGGCCTATAAACTTACTTTGAAGCACAGATCTTTTTTAGCTTTTTCCTAATGAGTCTCTTGATTTTTCCCCCCAGTCCTGTGATCACCTAGGAGAGGAAGATTGGGGTTGTGTGTATTTCAAATTATAAGAAACTTGAAAGTGCTAGTTCCACTAAAGGGCAGCAAAATGTCCCACCTGCAATTGGATTGAGGGCAGTAGCAGTGAACTTGAGCTCCCCTTGTTAAAACCCTAATAAATTGGCTGAGAGAACAGAATCAGTTTTTGGAGCTACGAGAGAGAGATCACAACAAATATATATCATGATGATTGTTTGAGCTCTTTGATCTCTAAAAGATGACTAATAGATCAATACATGAGGTTTGAACTTTACACAAAGCTTTCTTGTTCTTTATGAATGACAGTGTCTGCAAGACAGCAGTTGAGGGCATTGTAGGCTTTGGTTTTGAATGTGGGTCAGCTCTTCCATCTCTGTAATTCTCTGTAAGAGCATCTCCATTTCCCTTTGAAATGGATAAAAGGTCTTAGGACCTTCCTTCAGCCTTGGTTTCAATGTTTGTTTCATTTGACAGTAATTTACTTGGACTCAGCTGTATCCATGAGAACCAAGTGTAAATAGGTTTTGGACTGGCTCCTGCAGGGGCTTCCTGGCAGCCTCAGCCCCATCAGTCTGGAGCCTTTCAGGGTTCCTTTATAAACCCCTCTTTCATGTGCCCATCCGGTAGGCTGGTGAAGTAGCCATGTGAAGTTCTCTGCCTGCTATCCCTAAGCATTGTCATTTGATTTCATGCTACAAAATCAAGAATGATGTATTGAAATTATCAAATCTGTTTCTGGACTGAATAATCTAAGCTCAGCATCTATAGCTTTGGACACTTAGGCTGCTGCTTCCTTAGGCTGCTGATTCATTAAGTCCCCTTGTCCCCAGAGACATGATAGGTATATGAGTATAAATGCACAGTGGCATATGAGAAGCTATCTTACAGGTAAAATACTCGCTTGCCTTTTTAGAGCTTACAGGTAATGTTTTCCCATTTCCTTAGCAATCCCCAAGGTAATTGAGCTTTTCATTTCCTACTACTTCAGTACTGTGTGCCCTTGAGTCAGATTCCTGTCAGTGGCTCCAGAAAAGCGAATGACTTCTCTTAGCTGAGCATGGAGACAGTTTTGATAATACTTGTGCTAGGCCAAACCAAACAGATTATTTTAATCGATATTTACACAAATATTTTATTTTCATTTTTTTAATTTTTGACCATGTCGTGTGGAATGCAAGATCTTAGTTCCCTGACTAGGGATTGAACCCGTGCCCCCTGCAGTGGGAGCATTAAGTCTTAACCACTGGACCACCAGGGAAGTCCCTACACAAATATTTTAATACATTACCCTGGAAGTAATTTTATCTGTTCATAAACAGCATCCTAAGAGTAGATCAGGTAACACAATACAGCATGTAAAATTCATTTGAAAGATAAGTAGAATGGTATCTCACAGAGGTCAAAATTTTCATTTAAAGTAAAGTTCATTTTTTGTTAGTTTAAGGGAATTATTAAGCTTTTAATTTTTTTCCTGCCTCCCAGCATATAAAATTCATGAAGGGGGCACCAACAAAACTGAAATGCTCTCGGGACAGCAGTTTTACAAAGGATTTGCTGTTCTTCATGTGTGGAGCCGTGGATCTCAGAGCTGCAGAGTTCACTGCTGGCCCTGTGCTGGCAGAGACCCTCGGCGGGAATGCTGTCTCATTGCTTTGGAATTTAAAGCAGTTGCAGATGCCTTTCTCTCCAGCGAACTCCCTCTGTTTTCTCTGCTTCTTCCAGCTAAACTAGGCCTGATCAGCACTTAAAGACTTGGGTGGGTTGGTGTCAGTAGAAATGTAATTAAAAACCCTTCTATGTGCCGCAAATTGTTGAGTGTTTTTCCTATTCCTCATTCCTAGGTCATTAGTGTAAAAACTGGGGGGATGATGGTATGATTCGTAGTTGATGAAAGTTTTGTTAACTTCATAAGACCATGGAATTTTAAAATTGAAAGGGACATTCAGGAATGAGAACAGTGCTGTGTGCATAAGTGCAGACTGAGAGGCTAGAAAGGTGAGATGAGTTGTCACTGGTCATCCTGCTTCCTAATTATGCAGTGGCTTTCAAGTGTGACCTCCAATTCCAGGACTCTTTTTACTGCATACTGTGTTTGAGTTCCTCTAAATGAAAGCGCAACAAGTTCTGTTCATAGGAGTCCTTTCTGGTGTGAATTAGTTACCTCTCTCTTTTCTCAGGCGCTATAGTGGCCCCTGGTAAGACCCGAGGAGGGTCACCATACAACCAGTTTGATATCATCCCGGGTGACACACTGGGTGGCCATACGGGTCCTGCTGGTGATAGCTGGTTACCTGCCAAATCTCCACCAACAAATAAAATCGGAAGTAAATCCAGCAATGCCAGTTGGCCTCCAGGTATTGTACAGGAAATGTTTTTTTCTGGGATATCATTTTTTTTATAATTGTTAATTTCAGGTTCTGAACAGATTGCTTCTGACACTCACAGGCATTCACTTTGATTTTTTTCATTCAGTAATTATTGTCTGATAAAAGCAGGGAAGAATTTGCTGTGGGAAGATAGCAAATTTTCATTAGAGGGGGTCTCTGCTCTGTAGAGTTCAGTCAGGAACATAGGTGTGAGCACTGATCACCTACAAGGCAAGTTACTGTGTGGTAAATACTGCACAGGCACAGATAGGCCAGAGGAAGTCCGTGGAGTGCAGCCTGGGAGTAAAATAAGGTGACCTTGGAGCCGAGACTTGGCATTCATCCATGCAAAGGATGCCTTGAAACGTGGGTTCTTCTGAAATGTCCAGTGAATTGATTAGTTTATTCACTGAGCAAGTATTTACTCAGGTTCTAGGTATGCAGTAGTGAGTGCAGTGAGACTGTTTGCTATTTGTTTTCTCTTTTTATTCTGATACAAGTAATCTATTTTCATTGTAGAAAAAACTTTTAATTTATTAAAGCAAAATTAAAAACAAGAAGTTTGGTATATGTCCTTCTAAACCTCTTTCTATACGGGTATATCTGAGCTATGAATATGCATAGTTTCTAGTATAATGCATATTCGTATGTACTACATACTGTTCTTCCTCATCATGATTGGGAAAGTAAAAGTTTAATATAGCTTTAAATATGATTTAAATTAACCGATAAAAAATTGTAAACACTTAAATATTTTCTAGGCTTTCTCATGATAAGCCAAATTATTCCTGTGGTTGTCCCTGGACATTCCCCTCAGTAGTGGTCAGATGTGTTTTCTTTTGTGCATCTGAGCCAATTTCCAGTGAGATAAGTGGGAGAAATATCTCCTCTCCAACTCAGATTTTCTCCCAGTTTTTGTCCTAGATGCCTCACAGTTGTCATGAGACCATACTACTGTATCCTGCCTCCCTGCCCTCAGGCCTGAATTTCCCTGGGAGCAAGGCCTGGGGCCAGACCTTGAAGGTCTGTGACATCAAGTTCCCAAGCAGAGAAAGAAGGTCGACATGTCGTGATAGCACAGGAGTGCTGCTGGCAAAGTATATGTCAGGCCAACTTTTTTTTTTTTTTTTTTTATGATGAAAATCTGAGCTAAAATAGATTCAGAATTTAGACTTTTCACAGATCTATTTCTTGTATCAAAAAATAACTTTACCACGTTTTGAACAACTTCCTACCTCTATCCAATATTTGTTCTCCTTACCTCAGAATTCCAACCAGGAGTGCCATGGAAAGGTATCCAAAACATTGACCCTGAGTCTGACCCCTATGTCACCCCAGGAAGTGTGCTGGGGGGTACAGCCACATCTCCCATTGTAGATACTGACCACCAACTTCTGCGGGATAACACCACAGGTAAATAAGTGAAACACCCCTCGTGTTTATTCAGCACCCAGTATTTTCATGTTTGGCAGGCTGTGGCTTCATTTGTACTTGCTGGTATCTCACCAGAAAGCATAGGATTATGTAGCTTTTCACATTTCGTTTTTAGATATAGTTTGTCCTCCCTCTTATTTAAGGTTAAATAAAATACTTCAAGATTTCACTAGTTATGCTGACATTTATCTGCACTGTTTTCATTTCGTTCTTCATTCGTCATCCAAAGGGTCTAATTCTTCCCTCAACACCTCGCTGCCTTCACCTGGTGCCTGGCCCTACAGTGCCTCTGACAACTCCTTCAGCAACGTTCATAGCACTTCAGGTACGCGTGTGACCCATTTCTGCCCCTTCGCTAGCGCTTTCCTGTCCGGCGGCCTTCTACAAAGGAAATTGGCGTTTATTTCTTAAGGAATAAATACCTCTATAGCGGTTGACTAGCTTAGGTCAGCCTGGATGGAGACACACCTCTTGTATTGGCCACGTCCTTGGGGAACTTGCAGTCAGTCTCAACAGAGGCAGGGTGAGACAAATACAGCTTTAGGACCAAGACAGATGGTGACATAATTACAGGGAGCTATGGGTGTTGAGAGGGCAGAGGTTATATCCTGATGACACAAGTGCTTTTCTTTTAACCAGTCTGCCAAGAAAATCAGGGGCCGTGGGAAGAACCAGTTAAGTCCAGGTTGTTATTCCTAAGGCAGCCAATTAGAGCTTGCTTTTCTCCAAAAATTCTTCCACTTACAGACAAAAGCTAAGGGCAGATGGCCAAGGGGAAAAAAAGAGGACCTTGGTTAATTCTACCAACAACATTTGTTGAGTTCCGTGTGTGTGTGTGTGTGTGTGTGTGTGTGTGTAAGACAATAGGGAATGGAAAACTTAATGGTTATAACAGAGCCTTTGAAGTCACTTACTTAGCACAACGCCTTATAGATTGGTAGACCAATCATTAGTAATTGGTGGCACCTTGGTCTTGCAAAAGTTGGACCTTAAAGCCATTAAAGTCATTAAGGCTTCTGACGTTTATCCAGGCGAATGCAAATAAAACAAATCCTTAGCTACCTACTAAGGCTCTGCGGGTTAATGTACTTACGGATTGTCTTCTTTTTCTTTCCACCTCTGTCATATCAGCAGTGCAACAGTAACCTCTCAGGACCAGGCAACATGCTAAGCCTTCAGCGTGAATTCTTATCTTACCTTCGCCAAAGTCGGTGGGGGAGGTCCCGCTATTACCCCCACTTTGTAGATAAAGAAACTGAGATTCAGACAGCTGATAGAATTTGCCTCAGGTCCGAGTGAGCGTGTAAAGGAGCCAACTCCATATTCCGTGTTTCTAAACACCACCCTACATTATGCTTTTATAAGACTTCTACCTTTTTTTTTAAAACTTTTTTTTGTGTGTGTGTGTGGCTACACTGCATGGCATGTGGGATCTTAGTTCCCCGACCAGGGATTGACCCATGCCCCCTGCAGTGGAAGTGCACAGTCTTAGGGAACCACTGGACTGCCAGGGAAGTCCCCTAGGGCTTCTACCTTTACGTAAAAACTCATTTTCACCTCTTTTATTTCTGTAACTGCCCATGCCTCTGTTTTAACTATTTTATCTTTCGTTTACAAGCGGTCACCTGAGAGATGACTCAAGCATCACCCTTGTTTAAAACTAAATGTATACATTTCCAACCCTCACCCTCACAAATTTTCTTTTATTTATTTATTTATTTATTTATTTATTTTTGGCTGTGTTGGGTCTTAGTTGCTGCATGCGGGCTTTCTAGTTGCAGTGAGCGGGGGTTTCTCATTGTCATGGCTTCTCTTGTTGTGGGGCACGGGCTCTAGGTGTGCAGGCTCAGTAGTTGTGGCACACGGGCTCAGCTGCTCCGTGGCGTGTGGGATCTTCCCGGGGCAGGGCTCGAACCCGTGTCCCCTGCATTGGCAGGCAGATTCTTAACCACTGCGCCACCAGGGAAGCCCTGTCTTTCTTTCTTAACTAACTCTCTTTCTTAGTGGTGCTGCTGCACATCACTTAGTCGCAGCATCTCAGTCTTCCCTCTCGCCTCTTCCTCACTCTTTCCTGTCTCCCTCACTTGCTGGATCCAGCCGGTGATGACGTCTCCCAAGTGGTTTCTTCTCTCTCAGATCCATTTCTTCTCTTCCATTCTCTTTGCTGTCATCCACGTTTTGGCCCTAGTTTAAACACTGCCTGCTAAATCTACTGCTAAAACTCCTGATAGCATCTGAACCTGCCCCCAGCAGACCTTTGTGGCCTCCTTTCCCTCTCTGCTACTGTGAAGTGTTGTTCGGCCAAAACTGGGGAGAAACATATTTGGTACAAAGAGAGTTTAAGTTGAAGCTCGGTTTCTATTTTCCTGTCTTGCTGAGCCGTCCATTTATATCAGTCCTTCAAGACTTGTCTTGGCAGAGTCGTTGCTGACAGCCCAGCATTGTCATTCTCCTCCATGTATTGAACATATATGATGTTGCCTGGGTTACCAGTTCTGTTGTTCATCTTTTCTGTTTTCCCGTCTGAACTTGAAGTTCTTGGGAACAACTGTTTATATTATCCATAGCACTGATTTAGCACCTGAAAAGCAGAGTAAGCCCTTGGTGAATATTTGTTGATTATATTTTTAAAATCTGTTTGAATGTTATCTAGTATTCTGGATCAAGAAAAGTTTAATTTTTAATGTACATTCCATTCAGTCAGTAAGTATTTATAGAATAAATACTTTAGCTCTGCCTGGGTTCACATTCTACTATATCTAAGTATAAGTAAGACTAGTGACTTTAAGAATACTTTCCTTGAATTTATCTTCCTTTTCAGGTTGTGTTTAGCTAAGAAAGCAGTAAAGAATTAGTTATCTTATTAACTCTTTAGCTCATGTGTTAATTTGTCAATTCAGAGTAAGAGTCATTGAAATTTTATATTTGATAAGCTCAGAGAACAAAATTATTTTGCGCCTCTTAAATTGTGCCCTTAATATTTTTAGAATTTAAGCACGTATGTATTCGTGTGTGCGTGTGTATGTGTATTTGTTAACAAAAGTGACCTGTCTAACCTAATTTCCTCCTTAATTTTCTCTTCTTATAGCAAAGTTCCCTGATTACAAATCGACATGGTCCCCAGATCCCATAGGACACAACCCCACTCATCTCTCCAACAAGATGTGGAAAAACCATATTTCCTCAAGGAACACTACACCGCTGCCCCGCCCGCCTCCCGGTCTGACCAACCCCAAACCGTCATCTCCCTGGAGCAGCACAGCACCCCGCTCAGTCAGGGGGTGGGGGACGCAGGACTCACGGCTTGCCTCTGGTGAGAAGGATCTGCCTAAAGGAGCATCATTGTTCCAACCTGAGGGGCTTACGTTCACACAAATGTTGAAGACACGATGAACTCAGAGGAAATCACGGTTGTCGGGTAGAGGAAAAAGTATCTCTTGAGTGGAGAATTGAAGTCAGCATAAGGCAGAGGGACCCAAGAACTCCCGAGGTACTGACGGAGTGAAGATGAGAACCCTGGGAGGACAACGTTGTCTTGCGAATAAGACGCAAGAGCGCATAGGATCA
The DNA here is from genome assembly GCF_008692025.1 of Phocoena sinus. Taxonomy (NCBI): domain Eukaryota; kingdom Metazoa; phylum Chordata; class Mammalia; order Artiodactyla; family Phocoenidae; genus Phocoena; species Phocoena sinus. The sequence continues at coordinate 8,449,359 of NC_045772.1, read as the reverse complement.
AGGTCTAGGAGAAGAGAACTGGCTGTTCAGTGACAGGATGAAGGAGGTCAGAGTGAGGCAGAAGGAGAAGATGATTTATAAGAGGAGAGAGGAACCATGTGGGCTGTTTGAAAATGTGTCTCACGCGTGGCTATCTTAATTTTTTGATCGTTCTTCCTGATCTTTTTTTCTGGTTGCTTCCAGCCTCCACCTGGAGTGATGGTGGTTCAGTTCGTCCGAGTTACTGGCTGGTTCTTCACAATCTCACTCCACAGGTAACCACGCTTTCTTGGGATTTTCTGGATGGGACTTGATTGTATTAAGAGAGGGAAAGTCCGAGGTGTGTGGGACTAGCAGAGAGGAGAGCTCGTTTATTTCCTGGTCACGACAGAGAGGTCCCGCCTGCAGGGGTGAGTCTCCCCAGCTAAGGCCCGAAGCCTACTTCTGAAGCTGGGGGGGTGCTGGACACTCAGCTTCACGCCTGCCTTCGTGGTGATGTTAACACGTGTAGTTTATAAATAGGGAGCATGGGGTGGTGTTATCTGGTGAATTCTGTTTAGCAGAGATAACTTGCTGTGTGGATCTGCCTGTCAGAATCTGGAACCAAGCAAAAAAGTTACCTGTTTTTGTGTTACTCATCCAACGAGACTTGTGGCTCACTGGTAACCATTTTTATGCTTCATTCATACACAATTAACCATCCATCTCTGCAGTAGAAGGAATGTGTGGATTTCGTGGCTTAAATGCCGTACGTGTGAATTTAACTTTCATTTCCTGTCTGTTCTCTTCTTCTCTGTAGATGGCATTACTGATTTGCTCTCATCAGAACGTGCTCTCTGGGTGGTTGTTACAGTGGTGGGGTTTCATTTACACCAAACCTCCCTCCCTTCTGCTTGAGTTGCCTGATAACTGGCATATTTGCAGCAGCATACATGGAGCAGTCAAATGAGGTTAAATGGACCCATGGAAACTGAGCCCAGGGCCTTCATGTGGACTTGACAGCGCAACCTTTACCAACACCTTGTTAAAAAGGAATCAATTATACCTCCCTCCCTTTGACACAGAGACTAAATTGTCTGGCATTTAATTCATAAGTGGAGTCATGCACACCTTACTAAGCCAGCACTTTCCAGAGTGTTCCCATGGGATAGTAACAGGTCTCTGGCCTAATATGTTTGTAATACATACTTGATTAAACAAAATGAAGCAGGTGCCTTCATTATGAGGCTTCTTAGACCCTTTACTGTGCTTTAACATGTATTATGATCCTCTGTGGGGAAATACAGATTCTCCTAAATTTATTTACCCAGTGAACCTATTTGTGGGGAGTAAATCTGGGGCTCGTATTTCAAGGTTCATGTTGAGATGGACAGCTTTCTAAATACAGTTAACATGAGGAACTATCTGGAACGGCTCTTAATCTCCATATCTAATCAACTCAGCTGAAAGCCCTGGGTTACTTATTTAGCGAAGAGCTGACTGACGTATGGACATTTTATATAACCATCCTCAAAACATGCGCATTATTTCTAAGTTGTCACAGTGCTGTGGGTGTAATATGGTTAGGATGAGAGAAGCAGTGTTAAAAGGAGCCTGTATTATCATATGAAAAATAGTAAAGGTACAAACTACTATGGATAAGATAAATAAGCTACAAGGCTATATTGTACAACACAGGGAATATAGCCAATGTTTTATAATTATAAGTGGAGTATAATCTATAAAAATGTTATACACTTGAAACTAATGTAACTTTGTAAATCAACTATACCTCAATTAAATTTTTTCAATTTAAAAATAAATAAAATGAAAAAATAGTGATTACATTTGTATATGTATATAAATGAATATAGGCGGGCTTCCCTGGTGGTGCAGTGGTTAAGAATCCGCCTGCCAATGCAGGGAACATGGGTTCGATCCCTGGTCCGGGAAGGTCCCACATGCCACGGAGCAACTAAGCCCATGCGCCACAACTACGGTGCCTGTGCTCTAGAGCCCACGAGCCACAACTACTGAGCCCGCGTGCCACACATACGGAAGCCCGCACACCTAGAACCCGTGCTCCGCAACAAGAGAAGCCACCACAATGAGAAGCCCACGCACCACAACGAAGAGTAGCCCCCGCTCGCCTCAACTAGAGAAAGCCCACGTGCAGCAACGAAGACCCAACACAGCCATAAATAAATAAATTAATTTTTTTAAAAAAATGAATATAGGGATTGGCTGTGTTTGTGTTAGAAAGAATTGATTCATTTTAAAAATCAAAACCACCTAATAGCAGACATCTCACTAATCTCAGTCGTAGCTTAAAAGGAGGTTATAAGGCCACATTTTTTGGGGACCTGGATAAATTTACTTGTCATCACCTACAATTTATTTATAGGGCATCTATCCCAGGAAAGTCACTTGTGGTATATACTGACATGCTTACATAGTCAATTTTCATTTATAAAACAATGCTAAGAGCTTTTGTCCCATCATTTTCTGTAAAGAATTACGGTGAAACTGCCGGGTTTCATCCTGTAGGGTTTCCATGGTAAAACCACAGAATGTTTCCACTGCTGCCACCAGTAGCACAACTTTTTAAGGCTATTCCAGTAGTGATCTGTTTCCCTTCCCAAAAAATGAACTGAAATGTTGCACTGAGCAGCTTCAATAAACCTAGTAAAGATCTTGATACAACTAAATCAGAGTGAGTAAAGAGATTTGTTCTCTAAGTCGTAGGTGAGGAAGGGCAATTGTCCCTAATCACTGAACACCCTAATGCTGAGAGTCTGACTAGGGTGAGCAGCTATAAAAAAACCATTGGTCACGTTGGCTGAGGGCAGCAGAAGGCACAAAGAAGTAGGTAGACGTAGAGTCTCTCCTTGAGATGACGAGAGTAGGAGTAAGGAGACATCAGAATCGTCTGAGCTGGGTCAACCGTCAGCATTCTGAATCGTCAGGTGGTCAGCAGTGCCTTTCTTGTTTGTGTCTTTTCTCTGTAGCTTTTTGTGAGATTGGAAGAATGTTACATTAGTAATCATGCTCAGAACTTTGCATGTTCTCTTACATTCTTATTTGGTTACCATCTTATTTCTGCTTTTTAAGGCTCTACCAATCACTGTAGGTTTACTTGTTTACCTCTTAAGGAAAATAGACCACAGGTTGAATCATATGCTTTTGTTTTGAGCTGTACTTATACAAATTTTTTATCTGCAAAATGGCCACATTAGATCTGAGCCCAGTGCTTTGAATATCTTAAGATTTGTCTTGAAGACCTCTGTATTCAGTGCAGTCTTTCCCTGCCTTGAGTTCTTCATTTGTCTCTCCTAGACTTATTTAGTACTAATGCTGTTAGTTACGAACTGGAAGTCCTTCTCATTCTCAAATATAAGAAAGGTCACTTGACTTCCTTTCCCACCCCATCACCAGTTTTTATCTCATGACTGTCATTACTCTTTAGATTGATGGGTCAACCTTGAGAACCATCTGCATGCAGCATGGCCCACTGCTGACATTCCATCTGAACCTAACCCAGGGCACCGCCCTGATCCGATACAGCACCAAACAGGAGGCGGCCAAGGCCCAAACTGCACTGCACATGTGAGTACCCAGCCTACGCTCACTGAGACAAACATGCATGAAGAGGCACATGTGAGTATTTGGGCACCTGCTTAATTAAACAGAGATGCACGAGAACACGCACACAAACGGCATCCTGACATGAGCAACTGCTCGAGTACCGAGGTGGCTGATCTCTTCTACTTACGTAAGCATGGATTGTCCTGTTTGTATCCGATAAGCAGAATTCCAAAAGTAACAGATTTGTGAAGCAGTGAGTAAATTTTTAGTACCGTGAAACAAACCCAGTATTGATGAAATGTGAGACGCTGTAAGTGCTGTCCCTTTTCATAATAGGGTCTATAGCTGCTTTCTTTGGCCTCTCTGTGGGTGATGATGAATATTGTGGTCTTAGTGGTAGCAGGGGTTCTGCCTGAAGTAAGTGGGGCTGGATCAGACCTTGGCCATCCTCTTCCTCGCCACTGTCAAGGTGGTGAACAGAAGGAGCTGACTCCCCGTGGCTGCAGATGCCATGACAGAAAGGGACACACGGAACAAGCAAGTGATGGGGAGGTCAGGCAGTGAGCCCGGCCCTGAGACGAAGCAGCACTTTAGGTGCCTGGAGCTGGGTCACCTTGATGCTTGGGGCTGTGATCTTTTACCCCCAAGGGGAAAAAAAAAAAAAAAAGAGATGACATTTTACTTGACATACAAATTCCATGTCCCAAGGGATATTGATGTATAATATTCTCCAGTAGTCTTTGGATATCTGGAGATTGAGTGATACGTTGTTCTCAATCAGTACTTCTCAGTCACCTCTTGGTTAAAATGCAGGTTCCGATCCTGTGATTCTGAAAAGCGTCCAGGGGAGGTGGAAGCTGCTAGTCAAAGGACCACACTTTTGAGTAGTGAGGACTCAAAATACTCAGTCCCTATGCATGCTTTTAGGAGTTTCCTCAAATGCATAGCTCTTTCCCTCCCCTTTTTTCCAGGTGTGTGTTGGGAAACACTACCATCCTGGCTGAGTTTGCCACTGATGATGAAGTTAGCCGCTTTCTGGCACAAGCTCAGCCCCCTACCCCTGCGGCAACCCCGAGTGCACCCGCAGCGGGTTGGCAGTCCCTGGAGACCGGCCAGACCCAGTCAGATCCCGTCGGACCTGCTCTGAATCTTTTCGGTGGGTCCACAGGGCTCGGGCAATGGAGCAGCAGTGCTGGTGGCAGCAGCGGGGCCGATCTTGCTGGCGCTTCATTGTGGGGACCCCCAAACTATTCTTCTAGCTTGTGGGGAGTCCCGACCGTGGAAGATCCCCATAGGATGGGCAGCCCTGCTCCTTTACTACCTGGTGACCTTCTGGGAGGAGGGTCGGATTCAATCTGAACTTAGAACTTTCAACTCTGACCTCGTGACCTTTTTTGGAACAGCAGCAGCACTAACTTGACCTTTTCGTTTTTTTTTTCAACTTGCAATAAATACATTTTTAAAAGGAAAAAAGAAAACGGAGAGAGAAAAAAAGGTGGGTCATTGACAGACTGTCTGAGCACATAGTTGCCTCCCTTATAACTTCAGTTTTTTCGTTTGGAATATGAATCCAAAAAGAGAACATATCACTCTTGAAATACTTGAATCATGAACGCCAACCTAGAAAGACAATGTGAAGCAAGTACACATACCATTTAAATTTAAACACAAAAAAATTAAAAAAATTAGTTTCTAGTTTTTCACTTTTTTCATGTTATATGGAAGTTGTTGCTAAGAAACATATATACTGAAAAAAAAATAGCTTTTTAACTTTGTTTGCACTGGGTGTGTTTCCGTCCTTAGGTCTACCATGTTTGGGAGGGAGGGGAATTCAAAAGAATTGTTGGGGTGGGGGGAGGGAAGACTTGACGGAGCCTCACTTTAAAAACAAAAACACAAAAAACCTAAAAAAAAAAAAAAAAAAAAAGAAAGAAAAAAAAGAAAAAAATTGTGATTGGCTGGTTGATAAATACCAGTGTGTTCTGGCACATGTAACTGCCCAGGCATGCTCGTTCTGGTATGTGTGTGCACGTGTGTTCATGTGCGTTCGCGTGCATCCTTCTCTCTGTCTCCGTGTGTGTGTGCGCGTGCGTGCGCACGCACCTGTGTCCTCCTCTCCCCATCCTGATTTCTCAGAAAGCTGCATTGCTGACAGTCCGCAGGCTGGCTGGCCGGCCATCTGCTTTTTATTTTTATTTTTATTTTTTTTAGCTATGAGAACAGAGGAGCACGAGCACCTCGGGGAGCCACTGCTACTGAAGCCACCCCGTTGGGCTGTGTTGAGATGAACAGAGTGCTTTTTAATGAGGAAAGCAGGGAGCTCCTTTACATTTGCAAAGTAGCCCGAGCGTGAGTTTTCTGTCTCTTTTCTTTTGACCTAGCAGTAGAGTGGAACACTGCCAAGTCCCCAAAACTAGGAAAGCAGGAGGTACCTCTTGGAGCAACTGTGTGTTTATTTATTTCTGTTTTTTGAAGTAAGTGGCTACCAGTAGGCACATCTGAATATCTGTTAAATTTCATGCTGGCCTTTTCATTAGTCTGAATGGGAACAGACAGTAAGGTAGCTTTTAATGATGTGATGTCTCAAAAGCAGAAAAACTGTGTTCCCCCTTTCTTGTGTAATCAGGTATGAGAAATTGGTCAGAAAGTCAGGTAATGCTGAATTTAAAATTTCTATTGTTTCTCTTTAACATTTTACGAAAACAGAAAAAAAAATAAGTTGTGAGCAGCCTCCTGCAAGCATCCGCAGCTCCTCCCTCTCTGCCCCCTTCTTGCTGAGCGTTACCTGTGCCAGGCCGTGGCGTGTTACAGCACCAGGCCATCACTGACAGAAACGTTTACTTAACGAATGTTCTTAAACCAGTGTGTACTTCAAGCGTTTCCTTTTGTTTCTCTGTGTTGTGTATTTCCTGTGTATGTGGTTTTGCTTAGGCAGGTATAACTTAGCAAAGACTTAAGTATTGCACCTTTTTTTTGGTTTTGACCTCTTTTTTTTTTCCTTGTAATGTTGCTTTTTTTATTTCGGTATTTAAAGACTTTTTTTTTTTAAGCATCAATGTAGTAGTACTCTGGGCCGAATAGGGGGCAACTTTTAATCCACAGTTATCACCAACATGTATGTACTTATGTTGGAATCAAAATGTATCAAACTGCTTTTTGTGAAGAGTTACAGCAGACCTGAAGGGTACCCCTTTATACAAAACAGATGGCTGGCGGGGCGGGGGTGGGGGGTGGGGGGGGACGTGTGCCGGTAACGTGGTAGCACTTGTGTGGACATCCCAGTCTGCATTATACTGTTTTAACATAAAGTGCCGACATTCTGTACCAGCAAATACCTGCCCATTCCAACCCTTGGTGGGAGCAGACCTCTACTGTCCTCCGTAACTTGCTGCTAGTGAGGACAAGGGAGTTTTTCTTTCTTTAGCATCTTCAGTGAAGGATACAACAATGCCTAATAATGTATTTGACTTTTAGCTTGTGTCTGTGGGTGGGTGGGTGGCTGTGTATAGGAAAAGGCAAAAACCAATTATTTGCATTTAAGTGGTTTTGTGAGACAAAGAATGGGAATTCTGTAGTCCTCTCAGTTTACTCTATTGATTATAAACCTAGCCTCAAAAGAGATTGACGTGCGTAATTCAAGTGACTGCTTGCTCATGCAAGTCTTTATGAACCCTTTGTGGGTAGGTGGTCAAACTTCAGTTTCTAGCGTTGGTTTGGTCCCATCGGATGCCTTTAGAAAACTAACTGTGCCCTCCGGTTTTCATCACCACCATGCCCCTTCCACTTCTGCCCATGCACAGAATGTCTCCTTCGAGCCCCACCGACTGCTCTCTGCCTGGGGGCGCAAAACCCTGGCATGTGTGGTGGCCTCCAGGTGAAGAGCAGCTGTGTTCACACATCTACAGAAGGCTGAATCTGAGTGTCCCTGGGCCGGGAGCATGTCCTGAGGCTCACGCGAGCCAGTGGTGACTGTCCACTGCCGCTTTTGGTTCCCTGGCGTGTCCTCCCCACCCTCCTCTTTTCCTGCCTGTTGATTCCTTGACCTGCACTATGGGTTAGTTGAGTTCCTTAACGATACTACGGTGAAAGCCGGGTGCTAGAGCCCCTCTTGTTTACAAGACATAATGAGGGATTTGAAATATGTAAAAATAAACATGAGAAGCTAAAATGTTCTTCCATCATAAGCTTAAAGGGAAAAAAACTGAAAACTTAAAAAAAGACCAAAAAGTGCATATATATATACATATAAATATATATTTTAGATGAAGACTAACTCTGGGAGCATTTAACAGTGTTTTTTGTTTTTGTTTTTAACATTTATTTTCCTGCTTTAAAATTTGCAAGCATTCTCAGGAATTCTAGGGTAGGAAGCCAGATTTTGGAAGATGGTTTATTTAACCATATCTTATCCTAGATAGACGGCTGTTTCTTTCCTGTTAATAAACTTTTACAAGTTCCTGAAACTTCAGAAAGTTTAAACAATTTTTACTTAAAATGTAAAAAGAAAAGTCTCCAAACATTATTGTCATACTGGGGATCACACATTTTAAAACACGTAGAAAGAAATATTTTTTAAAAATTATCAATTTAGCAGCAACAGGTAAATTCACGAGCTTAAAAGATATGGGAGAAGGATTAAGCTTTATAAGAGCTCTAGCATGGATTCATTGGAAATTGTGCATAATTTAGTGGGAGAGTGTTTGGTGTGTATAAATGGGAATGCCATCACTTTATTCCTTTCCGTTTAAGACTGAACATTTAAATCTCCCCTTGGAACTTTTGGTTTTCTTTAAAGGAAGCTTTCACCCTGTCTCCCCAACCACAGCAACAAAAGAAAGGATCAAAGAAAGAAACAACAGCTTAAAAAAAAAAGTAACTCTAATCTGTAAAGTAGTACGGTTGGATTGCTGAGAATCTATGTAAAGAGTTAGGAAATATAGGTTAATAATTTCTGGAACAAATTTTAAATGTAGGCATTACTAGAGGAAAAGTATCTATGGACTGTTCTATTAATGAAGAATGTCCGTCTTACCTCCGTTTGTTAAGGGAGGAGGAGAAAGTAGAAGAATCTAATAAGGAACAAGTGGTTTTACTTTTTTAGCTCCCAGCTACCGTTGTGCTCATTTTAATTGCTGTTTTGAAGATCTGCTGCTTAATTATCCCCATCCCCCAGCAGGAGATGTGGAGTATTTCCTTTCAGTTTTTGGTGATGTCGAATTCTCTTTTTGTATTCCCTCCTGGGCCAGGGGTTAGAATTCCCAAGCATGACCACAGCTTCTTTTAAACACCTAAGCTTCCCAGTGGGAAAGAAACTCCTGCTCGACAGGTAAAGGGAGTGGGTGGGGTTGCTGCCTGCAGTTTCTCTGAAACCGCTTTAGTGCCTTCGTACATACACCCACACATCCTAAGCAGGAGGAACTCGTGCGTATGTGCATGTGGTCCCGTCGCCCCAGACAGTAAGACGCTCACCCGCTACAGAAATTGGAGTGGTTCTGGACAGGCCCCAAAGACAGTGGGCTAAATTTAAAGTCATTAAAGAAACAGAAATCAAGGAAGTATGCTTTTATGTCTTGATAATGTGGGATACCAAGATCCTTCCTCGTGCTGTCACCCTTCGTTACTGTGTATCAGCTTCTCCGGTGACAACTGCAGTGACTTGGAAAGGCTCTTTGTGTCGGGCCTTTAGAAAGGGGTTCCTGTTTTTCTGCTCTTCTCCTTTGTCTCCTCCCTTTCCCATCAACTCCCTTTTTCTTGACCAGTTGCTGGAAGCTTTGCTTTTTTGGTTGTCAGTGACCTAAGAACAGGATATAGTGAGTATGTAATGGAAGAGGAAAACTTTTCTTTCCATGGTATTCCTTGGCAAGAGCCATGTCTGCTGAGAGGTTAGATGGCCTCAGTACACTTAGAAGATGTGGCGGGAAGCATCTTCTCTTCCACTGCATTCTGGCATGGGTACAGGGGATTGCTGGTGACCTCTCATTACGTGGATTTACTTCATGAACATTTTGATCATGTAAACTTGAGCTTTCCAATTTTTACCAGTTTACTGTTTTTTTTAAACACTTGATTACTAGTGGCCAGAGATATCCCACTCTCAAACATCATGAACTTGGTTTCTGTCTACCACATGAGTAGCCAAAAGGAAAGAAGCACTAGAAGGGGAAGGGAAGTCTTCCATCAGACCGGAGACCTCTCCTGGCAATTAAGATCCAGTGCCATGACCTAATTTTAGGTGTTTTAAAAAAAAAGTACAGATCTCCTAGACACTGTGATGAAATGGATGGTCCATGTGGCATCTCTGATCCCCCAAGTCCCCAGCCCTTGATATTTTTCATTTACAACATTCACGGAAGTTAACTTAGCAGTGCCACAAGTTAAGGTTCCAAAGCACATCCTTTCATCAGTGTCCCCCAGTAAATCAACATTACGCCTTGATTGCCATTCAGTCCGTTTTATTTACAGCAACTTGATTTTCTATTACTGTGGCTCCTGTTCTAAGAACTTTCCCACCTCTTCTGACGTGAATGTAGCAGAAGTTAGCAGCTGGTTCTTCCAAGTTCCTGTGGGTTGCATGTCGTGTGTAAGATATGCAGAAAGAAAGAAAAGAAAAAAAAATTACTGTCGAAGAACTTGGAAGACCTGTTATTAATATAGCTAGCAGCAACTAAAATTTCACAGGCTATTAACTAGTTGCAAGTATTCACTCTCACTTTCACCACTTTTTGCGGGGGAGGGGGGCAGTTTTTGTAAGATTAACAGCCAGATTCCATATCGACCTCAGATGCTGCGTACTTTTTAGTTTTATTTTTTCTATTCTGCCATCTTGACTGTTAAACAGAATGAAGATGTCTGTGAGCTGAGCAGAATGCTTAGGCCAAGCCTGTTCTCTGCTGTGTAAACAGGATGTTTGCAGCAGACTTGGCTGTAGTAGCCATCTCTAAGATTAGGGAACAATTGAGTCTTTATGTTGAAAAGGTCCCCTTCTTCCCCCATCCTCAGAGTTCAAATTCAGCATACAACACTCTAGGTTATTGTTTTGAGTTTGGGTTTTTTTCTTTTACTTATCTATAAGGTCTTTAGGAGTAGAGATACATTTTTAGCTGGTTAAAAAAAAGAAATCAAACCTGTTCTTCTCCAGTGTTTCGCCAAGTTTTGTCACACTTCACGTCTATGCATTAACTACACTTCTTAGTGTTACTATAAAGAGAAATCTTACTGTTTTCCCTCCCGTGAGTGTACAACTAAGGCTGCGTGCGACAGTGCAGAGGAAAATAGTCTGGCCCGCGTGTATAACCTCAGCAGTTAATCAGAAAACGGAGTGCCCTTCCCCTCAGCCGCAGAACTGCACCACAGCCTCTCTGCTTTCTTATCCACAAGTACAGGGTGTCCAAGCAGTCTGGAAACAGGCAGGTGTATAAAATGTTGTCAAGGACATCGTCAGTCTATTACAAAACATAGAATATTATCTCCATTTCCAGATTTAGTGCACAGCCTGTGATAAGGCCTGTAGGTTTATGGCCAGTGCCAAAGGTGTGTGTATTTTCAGAGATGGTCCCCATTTGTCAATGATGGCGTTGTTTTCTTGACCTGAAATTTGACGAAGGAGGTACTGGCATCACAGTCTTCATTTGAGATAATTATCAACTTCAAGAATCTATGAACATAGTAGTAACATAATTAAAATTGAGCAATGAATGACCCTGCCTGCTTCAGCAGGGGAAAGAGGCCACAGACATGCACAGGATGGTGAAGGGAACACCGGTCAGGAAACAGGGCTACACCCCACCGGCTGGGCATCCACGCCATCCTCATGTTTACGGTCACTCGGACTCGATCTGGACTAATTACCAAGTCTTCAAACATTTGAGTGGGTTTTTTTGTTTGTTTATTTTTTGAGTGGTTTTTCAACTGTCAGTCTGTTACAATAACCTCCAACCATCACCAAAATAAAATAGCAAAAGTGATAGAAACTGCCAGTGTTTGCCTCACAGAATTTAAATAATTTCCTCTTCAGTTAGCCGCACACCTGGATTTGTTTTTAACGATAACTGTGCACACCAGGAAGAATGGTCCTGCCCTGAGCAAAAGGTCTCTGCAAAATTCAGCTGTTGGTTCTTCATTGTGACAAACACTTGTTTTGTTCATGGGAGGAGAAAGGTCAGAAAGAGGCAAGAAGTGTTCTGTTTTAAATTGAAAAGAAATAGTGTTTCCCTAAAGCACTTTGTGCCTCAGTTTAACTTTCAAAATATAAATCACTGTTTTGAAAGTAAATTCCCAATTGGAATTGATCCATTTTGAGCCAATATTAATTAGCTGGGGTTGTTTTTCTCAAAAAGTGAAAGTCCTCTTTGCTGCTGCTGGTGAGCAGCAGAAGAGAAACTGGAGTAGCTTCCGATGTTGTGGGGCGAAGTGCTTTCCTTCCTTTCTGGTCCCCCACTTCCCTGGACCTCTTACTGCATCTGGCGGTCCTTCTCCTTGGGGTCCTGAAAGGCGTGCACAGTCCTCGGAGGGCTGGGTTGTGAGAGGTGAGGGGATGCCAGGAGCCACTTCGCTGCAGGACCAACCTGACAGCAGAGCTTTATGGAGAGGAAGAGAGTATATCCTGCGTGTGTTCGCCAAAAATGAAAAAGGGGACTGTTTATACAAAACAGAGCGAAAACCTTTGGAACCCTTAAGTTACATGCCTTTTAAAGGTAGTAGAGTTTTTCACCAAGTGATACATTCAGCATGACACTTCTTGCCAGACGTTTCAGGATAAGTTAAAATATATGTGTTTAAAACACCACCCCACCCCACCCCTTTTTAATTTTGTCCAAGGAATGAATTACTTAAGTGTAGTATTTCTGAATGTGCCTTTGTGAGTTCAGAGACCGTCTGTTTTAGGAAGAACCTACCCATTGGGATAAAACAGAAAGGCGGTCAGCTTGGTCTTTAGGGAAGTCGGCATTTCTCCGGACCGACCCCGGGGCGTTATAATTGCACAGTGTAGAGTCGTGGGGGAGAGGTTCCGGAGCTTGGGAGAGGGGATGACGAGGTGATGATGCACAGATGGCAGAGACCAGGTTAGTCCAAGAGCGCAGGTTGAACTTAATCTCTCTGCATTGCCTAGTTGTCTCCGTGTTTATGTGTGTGCGTGTGTGGCCGTGGCTGTGGCTGTTCTAGTCTTTGTTTTCCCGCAAGCGCTGGAGAATTGAAATATGGTGACGCTTGTGACACACTTGTGCACATCGAGAAGGCTTTTCTCCCTCCTGCCTCACGCAGGGCAGGCAGCGCGTTGCCACCCTTTGAGTCTGTGTCCTGAGAAGGCAATGCTTTTCCCAAATGGAAGGCACATAACGTTGCTGTTTGTGCAAACAGGGTATCACACACGAGGAAAAGGCTTTTGAGAGGATAAGATGGACGTGTTTGTGAAAGAAAAGAGAAAAATCTGCAATCATATTTTATTTCTTCAGAACTATTATAGTTAAACATAGAAATCTGCAGTGTCTCTTCCTTTGTTTCACGTTTGTTTTAAACAATTCCACCTCTTCTCCCCACTCCCTCTCTTTTCTAAAGAGAAATCAAGTGAATGCTAAGGGCCATTTCCATAATTCCTCAGAACTCCCCAAAGAGGAAAACAATCCCTCCGCAAGATTCCTTCAGCTTCATTCAGGAAGACACAGGGAGGAGAGATGCTGCAGCTTCCGGGGCTTCACTCTCATTCCTCTCTAATGGCCTTGAAATGTATTATTATGCAAATGTGAATTTTGATACTGAATTTAAGAAGAGGTTGTTGGATTTTTCTTTTTTCAAAAAAAAAAAAGGTCCCATATGTGGTCATCATTGCTTCTTTACTTGGTAACGTGTGAATTGTAACTATGCATTCTGCAAAGGGGGGGGTGGGAGGAGAGGGCAGAAAGGGGAAGGAAGTAGCTTTGTATCCTTGTTCTACAGTTTCTGTGTCCATGGTATCCCCTCGAGCTGGCAGGGAAGGGGAGTGAGAGTAAGAAGCGGTAAGGTCGGCCCAGTAAGGTAGAAAGAGACGTGTGAGTCCGGCCTGGCACTTCCTGGGGGGCCTGCAGTCCCTACCAACCAGTGTGGTACGGGATCTCCATCCTAGCCGTGCAGTGTCAGCCTGGTGCAACAGGAGGGCCCGGAAGGCCCCCGTGTTTTCCGGAAAAAAGTGCTCACCCTGTCCTGAACTCAGAACCCTTTCCAGCTCAGGAAACCTTGCCTCACTCGTGCTGACCTTAATCTTTATGTCATTTCAAAAAAAAACTCCTCCTCCTCGCTCCGTTTTAATTTTTCTTTCTCAGTCATTTTTAAGTGACTTTAATTGTAAGGAAACTTTCTTGCTCTACGGGGAAGAGGGCTGTTGCTTGACAGGCAAACAGGGCAGCTCTCCCCTATCCACTACCCCTCCGCCATATGTGACCTCTCTGCTTCCCTTGCAGTTACTAAGCTGTGTGTAGCTAGTGAGCAGCGAGGTGTTTGACACGGGAAAGCCCACAGCCTCCTATTTGTCCTGACAGCGTCCCTCTGTTGATCCTTCCTGCAGTCAGTCATGGCCCTTGCATTGCTCTGGTCTAGGCATTACTGGCAACACACAGTATCGGAAGCAAGAGACCGCCGTGCCTGGAGCCAGTGTTTCCCTGCAGCAGTTTTGCTGTTGATGTTCACAGTACTGTAACTAGTAACAGACTTGATCACAGTCTCCTCGTGCCCCTGCAAGCCTGCACAGGCACGATCTCATCAGGGTTCCAATCTGTTAGATTGCCTTTAGACAAAAAAGAAAACAAAAAAATAAAATTCTGACGTTTCAGCTGTCTAACACAAAACAATACCTCGAGGTACATTTCCCCTGCAGTGTAGACCCTTAACTCCCCTCCTTTTCTGACATCGGTGGGTTATCCTTGGAAAAATATGAACGTGTAGATAGCAGGATAACTTTTACAATTTTTCTTTGCTGTGAAAGCAACCCTAAAATATGATGTTTTCCACTTCTTTTTTAAAAGCCATCAGAAGTTTCAGATCTTATTCTTTCATGTTTAAGAAGAGAAAGCAGAACAGGTTAGGGGAGTGGACTTGCATTTGTGGGGTGATGTTCTCTCCATTGCCTCCCATACACAGTGACGACAGACCAGTGTTTAAACCCTGCTCTGAATAGATGCCATCTATTCTAGCTCTAGTTCCAGGGTAGGGAGTGTCTGGATTTCTCTCTCCCAGAAGATCCATCCCCTCCAGGGACTCCAGAATGTTTTCTCCTGAGACCTTGAGTTCTCAACCTTTCTTGGTTCAAACACACACACACACACACACACACACACACACTTTGAGTAACTGAGTAGCATTCTGTAGATCATAAAGAGAATCAGCCCCTGGCATTTCAATTTTGTGCTGTAGAATTCATAGCCGTGTCGCTTTGCGATGCTCTGGAAATGAATTGATTTCTTACTTAGGAGACTCAGCTGAGACATGCAGGCAACCTCCATGAAAGGCCCACGCACCCTCAGGTGTCCCTCCCTCCACAAGGCTTGAAGCTGACTTTAGGTAGAGGTAAATAAGTTTAACGAGTGCTGCTTGTAGGGATCTGTCAGCTACTGCTCTCCTAGATTTGGCCGCTCATGAGGCAGGACCAGAATAGATCGTTTTTTTTTTTTTTTTTTTTTCCCACCCTCCCGCCCCTGAATAGATCGTTTTGAATAGCTTCTTCGCAAACCCCCTAGCTCCCCCCATCTTAAAGATAAACCCTGTATCTGTCAGGAAGCCCTTTTTAGGTTGGGCTCGCTGATCTTTGTCTACTGACGACTTCCTTTGAGGGAAGAAGCTTGATGATAAATGCACGCATATCCACCACCCACCTTCTGATCTGGGCGCTGTCGACCTGCGAATTTTATTTCTGTTGTTTGTGTGGAAGCCCCTTTTCTATCAGTCTCCTTCCTCTGGTCCCTCCTGAGTTTTTCCTGCCCTTCTGTCCCTCTGCGACGCTCCCAAAGGGCTCTGCTGATCTCTGCACTTCTGTCCTGGGACACTCCCCCCCACCACCCTTTGCACACACCAGTGACCAAAGTGTGTCCAGTGATCTCACAGAAGACCTAAAAAATGGTGCATGCACCATGAATGTGCTCACAGAGACACGTACACAAGATTCTGCACCCTTGGCCTTAACCTCAGTGTGACTTAAGGTGCAGGAACACTTTTAACAGGTTTTAAAAAAACAAAAAAACCCTTCCCAGAGGAAAAAAAATAAGCAGATGCAACGGCTCAACCATGCCCACTCCTAACGCTCCACTATTTGCTTATGACTTACTCTGTGCCCACCCCACCCCTCCCTGTTTCGAGTAACCAAAAACAGATAACAGAAGCAACCCGAGGAGAGGTTTCTGGACTATTTTCTCTTTCTCCATTTAGATGGAGATATATATGCTGCTTTGGGTTCCATAATCCTAGGGGGCTATGTTTACATAGTAAAATACATCCTACCAAATCAGGAAACTGAATATGGGAATCTCTGCAATGAGAGTTAGGTCACTGATGGTGAACAAGAGAAGTGAGGGCCCTGGGGGATGGCGCAGAGGAGAGACGGAGCAGTGCCACCTGACGGCCTGGGACGTATGGCTCCTCCCTTCGCTTCTCTCCTTGCCCCCTTTCACAGAAGGTGCAGAGAAGGGCATCAGAAAGAGGCTGGATCTTTCAAAGGCAGCTTTCCAACTTTGCACACAAACAGGTAACAGGAAGGTACAGCAAAAATCCTCTCATCTGAAACACTGTCCGCAGAAACAAAACCTGTAAACATGACTGAATAGCTGCACAATTTTGATGCTCTCTGCAAGTTACCTAGAAGTGTTTTGTTTTTCTTATACTTGAAATAGCTTTTACAATGTTATTTTGGTGGCTTTCTTTTCTCTCTACTGGTGGGCCATAGAGAAAGTGGATGACGGGATTTAAGGAAGTTTGAGGGGAGAAAAGGGAGGCTGTGGCATTGTCTTTTTTTTTTTTTTTTCTCTTAAACAGAGGTTTAATCAAACTCCCATATGTTGAAATTGCTCCTCATATGACTGGTTTTACATGGACACAGAAACTAGGCACTTTAGAGGTGCACTTGCATGGCAGGCTGGGCCCCCCTTTTCTATATTTTATTTTACTTTTTTAGTATAGTGGTACTTAAAATCACTGGTTCACTTAAAAAACAAACAATAAAATGTTAAACTCTACTAATGTACAAATAAGCTGAAAAGTTGCATTTTATGTGTATTTTTTGCCATAGCAGGTACTGTATTTCTCATGCTGGATTTCAAAAAAAAAGTCAAAAACAAAAAAAACTAAAGGGTGGTCTTTTATTGGATTGTGACAGGTTGAGTAATAAGGAATTAAGTCGTCGTCATTTCATTAAAACTGAGAGATGATGTAATGCATATATGAGTTTTCTGAAGGGTTTTTTTGGGCTTTTAAGCAGCTTATTTTTGTTTTTGTTTAGTTTTTTATTTTATTTTATTTTGGAAAGATATGATTGTATTATGTGCAACTCAGTTGCTTACATTATAACTACAAAATATTTTTGGGTTCCTGGAAAAAAAAAAAGAAAAAAGACTAATAAATGTGTTTGGCTGCTAAGCATTTATTGTGGTTTCCTGTTTTATTTAGCCAGTTTAATTTGCTCGTCTGTTGAATGTTTGTATTTCTACTACTGTACTCCCTCGCCCTGCCCCACACATAAATGCTGTCTGACATTCAGCATCTGGACTGGGCCTCCACTTTGTCTATCTTGTCTTGTTAGGTTTGTGTTGCCGGAGTTGTCAGGTTGACCAGCCGCTGGTGGGTGTGTGCTCCTTGCTGCCTGCCACGCTGCCGGGTTCAGAGTCTCTGAAAGAAGTTCAGGTTCTCCTGCTACCTTTCGTTGTCATCCCGTATGAGCCTCATGTGCATCTGGAGCGAAGACACTACAGAGTGGAGGAGGGCAGAGGGACGATGCCTGCCGGGGCTCTGCTGCAGCCCGGGAAGGTGACAGCGTGCCAGCTGTGTCCACGAAGCCACCTGCCGGCGCCCCTGCCTTGCTTCCGGTGCTCACCACTGTGGAGGAGCGGGAGAGCCTTACCCTGAAAGCCAGCTTGTTCCCATCTGAACACTTTCTTACTTATTGTTAGCTGCTAGAGACTCGTTACACATGTGACCATGCAACAGCGCTAGAAGGGCAAAGGGCCGCAATGGAAGGAAACTAAGACTTAGTAATTCCCAGGTAGTGTCGTGTCTGACTTCATTCTCAGAATGCTGTGTGAAATAGATAGTGGCAAACCCATTTCATGAGGAACTGCCGTTCAGCATAGTTTAATCAGCTACTAGTAGATAACACTGACTGATTGCTTCCTATAATATTTACATTAGGGCACTGCTCTAAGCATACCATGTAAACATTCATCACTTACTAGAAACTTGTTTCAGTCACCATGCTAGGAACCCAGATTGGATTCCAAAGTTATCACGCCAAAACGCCTGGGCTGAAAGACACCTGGAATTCTAAGAAAATGGTCTTAAGCAAGTCTGCTGTACAAAGTGGTAGGCTATGTACCATCCAATTCTTATCATAAAGTAAGTAACACCAGGAAATGTGAGGTCAGGAGAGGTGAACTAGATGTCAAAAACACCTTGCAGGCCTACCTATATCAAGTAAGTGCTGTATTTGTGGAATTGAGATCATAGCAAAACCTATGAAGACCTTTATCACCAAAGACTTTATTTTAAATTTTGGATATTTTAAAAATGCATAAATGTCTAAGGGGGGGGGTGTGTTTTAGAACTGAAGATGGTTGTCAAGACTTTAGCCTCTGACTCAGCCCTCTTCACCGCTGTGGGCTCTGCTGTCACCTTAGGTCACTTCAGCATCCACTTGGAAAATCCATCCTAACTGCCAGCTTTCTGCACTCCTTCCCCCAGTCACCCTGGCCACACGTTCCCATACTCACACCAAATTGCTCCCCTCCAGAATCACTAATTTCAGCATCCTTGACCTTGACTTCCTGTCCTCCCGAACTGGTTCCCCCTCCTCTTTGGCTTCATTTTGACCTCATCAGCCACCCCAGGACGCTGGCCTATTTACTTTCTTCGACTCCATCAGCCCTCTCCTTTTCCTCATTTCCTTCCTAATCCAGTTTAGATTTTATAGCCTATAGTTTCAATAATATGGTTGCTAAAATCCCCACTTTGGAAAAACCTATTTTCTATTTTCCACCAGCAACCAAAAGCAGCACGACTTGGGGAAAAAAGTCACTGCGGGGCAAATAAGGACGCCTGTAAATCTACTGTAGCCAACCAGCAATGAGACCTTGACACTGCCAGCAAGCATCCTGTGTCCGCTGATATGTGGAGAAAATTAGAGGTATCAGAAGAATTTCCCCCCAAATTGCTGCTTCCAAACTGTAATCAAGTGAGGTGCTCCCCCTTCAAGTGCTGGTTCCTCCAGTGCTTGAGACCCTTTCCCTTCCTGCCCACTTGGCTACTTTTAACTTCCCATTCTTTTTCTTTTTTTTTTTTTCGTGGTACACGGGCCTCTCACTGTTGTGGCCTCTCCCATCGCGGAGCACAGGCTCCGGACGCGCAGGCCCAGCGGCCATGGCTCACGGGCCCAGCCTCTCCGTGACATGTGGGATCTTCCCGGACCGGGGCACGAACCCGTGTCCCCTGCATCGGCAGGCGGACTCTCAACCACTGTGCCACCAGAGAAGCCCTTAACTCCCTATTCTTCGTTCTCTCTTCACGTGATAAACTGTCACCCCCATCCCCACCCTAAGCTACTCTATGCTCTTGTCCTGCTATGTTTTGTTCGCAGAACTTAACCACTTTTTTAAATTACCTTGTTTAGTCATTATTATCCATCTCCCTCACTGGAATGTAAGCACCAGAAAGGGCAGAATTCTTTTCCGTGTTCTCCAGCTCGAGCACCTACAACCCCTATGGCTTTAATTACCATCTATGTGCTACGACTGCTAAATTTGTATTTCCAACCCTTACCACTGGGCTCTCGACTTGTAGAAGTAATTGCTCAACATTTTGAAACACCTGGATACCCTTACCACTGGGCTCTCGACTTGTAGATGTAATTGTCTGCTCAACATTTTGAAACACCTGGATATCCTTACCACTGGGCTCTCGACTTGTAGAAGTAATTGTCTGCTCAACATTTTGAAACACCTGGATACCCTTACCACTGGGCTCTCGACTTGCAGATGTAATTGTCTGCTCAACATTTTGAAACACCTGGATACCCTTACCACTGGGCTCTCGACTTGTAGATGTAATTGTCTGCTCAACATTTTGAAACACCTGGATATCTTAATGGCTCTGCAAACTCAATAAACCCAAAAGAGAAGTCCATCCTGCCTGCTTGTCCCTCCTCCCACCCCATGGTAAATGGCATTGCTAGCCTTTTAGCAATAAAACCTAGAGACCTAGGAGGATCAGTTGAGTCTGCCCCCTTCCTTACTCCCCATAACTAACCCATCACCAAGCTGGATTGACTGCACCTCTTAATCTCTTCCTTTTCTTCATTTCCTCTGCCACTTAACTTCCTTTGTCCAGGCTAGATCATCTACACCCCTAGGTCTCACCTAGTCCACTGCATTAGCCCAACTGGTTTCTCATTTGGCATTCACTCCAGTTCCCCACCCCCAATCCCTTCTACACACAAGAGCTGAGATATTTTTCAAAACATAAATCTGATGAAGTCATCCTCCAGCCTACAACTTTTCGTGGTTTTCTATTGCTTAGAATAAAACCCTAAATATCCTTATTTCCTACCAGGTTCCCGTGGTCTGCCTTCCACCTGCTCCTCCAAATTTACCTCCCTCTCTTTTCACCTTTGCCCTCTCCACTCAAGCCTCATCAGCTGACCACTATATCCCAGTGCCTAGTACAATGCTTGGCACACACTAGGCACCACTGTGAAATGAACGATCCTCATGAGTAACAGAATTTAAGAAACTAGGTATTTTAAAAGCCTGAAATAAAAACAAAAGGATAGATGTAAAATTCCCGATTTAGGGACTTCCCTGGTGGTCCAGTGGGTAACACACCACGCTCCCAATTCAGGGGGCCCAGGTTCGATCCCTGGTCGGGGACCTAGATCCCACATGCATGCCGCAACTAAGAGTTCTCATGACACAACTAAGAGTCCACATGCTGCAACTAAGAAGTCTGCATGCCGCAACTAAAACACCCCATGTGCCACAAGTAAGACCCAGCACAGCCTAAATAAATATTTAAAAAATAAATAACCTTGCCCTATATTAGGTTCATTAGGTTTATAAATAAATAAATAAAATTCCCGATTTAGAGATGTTGCTTTAGATAACACTGACAACCAGCTGCAAGTGTCTAGGTGGCCTTTGAAGATTAAGAACCAAAATTTTGGGGACCTCCTTGGTGGCGCAG
This sequence comes from Phocoena sinus, assembly GCF_008692025.1. Lineage (NCBI taxonomy): Eukaryota > Metazoa > Chordata > Mammalia > Artiodactyla > Phocoenidae > Phocoena > Phocoena sinus. Next base: position 8,428,413 of record NC_045772.1, on the reverse strand, counting down.
TGGTTAAGAATCCACCTGCCAATGCAGGGGACACGGGTTCAAGCCCTGGTCTGGGAAGATCCCACATGCTGCAGAGCAACTAAGCCCGTGCGCCACAACTACTGAGCCTGCGCTTTAGAGCCCGCGAGCCACAACTACTGAAGCCTGTGTGCCTAGAGCCCATGCTCCGCAACAAGAAAAGACCCCACTTGCCGCAACTAGAGAAAGCCCGTGCACAGCAACAAAGACCCAACACAGCCAAATAAATAAATTTACATTTAAAAAAAAAATTTGGAGAAACCTGTGGACTCAGAAGATAAGACTTGCAGACATACGGTTTCCAAGGGGAGTAAAGGTGGGTTAAATCTTGAGGAAATTCCCACCACTTCCTTTTCCAGGAGTGTGAGAAGGAAGGATCGTCAAAGAAAGAGCAGTCAGAAAGGGAGGAGAATCAGTATACTTTAGTTTTCAAAGCAGGAGGGAGGGGTTGTCAAAAATGCTAAATATTTCAATCAGCCAAAAGGGGTGACTTAATACAGGAAAAAGGAAAACTACTTGACTCAAAAATCAAAATGATTTAAAGATGTACATTGGGAAGCTTGCTCCCGGTTACCTGGCCTATCCCGTTCCCTGCGTGTCCACCCCACCCACCTCCACATAGCCTTTATTAGTGATCCTTTATGCAAATAGGCAAACAGATTATGGCAAAGGGACTTCTGAATTATTAGAGGAAGTTCCTGGTGATCAATGAGTGCGGTTTAGAGGAGACGAGAGGGCAGAAGCTGCATCACAGTGCTAAGGAATAAAGAAGGGAGGGGAACAAACGTGTTGAATACAGGAGCCCCAGACACTGAGCTAGGATGTCACCATCTATGTCACCTGCCTTTGCTCCTCACTCTACACCTGCGGGTCATGAGCCGTATTTCACAGGTAAGAAGACCCAAGTGCCAAAAGATTATAGGTCATCGCCCAAGTCACACAGCTAGTGACATCAATGCCAGTTGGTGAAGAGGCGGCCAGAAAGAGCTTTTGTGTTAAGGGGGTAACAGCAAGTGAAGGTGTTTCTATAGTGGAAGAGATATGTGCGTTTAAAAAAAAAAAAGAAGGGAGGCAGAACTGGACAGATTCGATAAAATAATTGAAAGAGAAAGATCCTTTCCTGAATGGAGAGATTGGAGACAGAAACTCCTATTGGAGGAGGAAAAGTAACAGCAAAGTACAGCAGAGCCGGGAGAGAGGCTGGAAAACTGAGGAGACAGTAGTTTGCAGTAGTCACCGTGGAAAGCAAGGAGAATAAACTCAGCACAGCACAGCAATGACAGCCCTGGAAGTTGCAGGGAGTAGTCATCTTCTTTCCAGAATTGTCTGCCCTCATCCCCAAAAGCAACCCTCTGCAGCTCCAGAGGGAGGTAGAAGATGTGGGTGCTAAGCCCAGGTAGCTGATGGGCTTCTCTGATGGCCACAGTATTCTGGGATTGGTGCTGCGGTCCATTATGACAATTCTGAAGCCCAGGTGGAGACATGAAGGATCTATGGCATGAGGACACTGAAGGATGTGAGAGGCTGGGGGAAGAGGAATGGCAATGTCAGGATCTAACTTGTATCTTGGCGACTGTGGGCCTTGTTTCCCTTTGTGTGCTAGGCTCCTTTGGGCAGCATTCACTCACCAAGCGAATATTTACTGAGCACCTACACTACGTTAGGTCCTGTGCGGGATCCACCTGCCAGGGATACGGGGGACCAAGGCAGGCATGATCTCCACCTGCACCGAGTTTGCCATTGATGGGAAAGGCCAACAACACTGAACTCTGGTGAGAGTTATGAGAGACCTATATGAAATCCCAGAGGTGGGGAGGGAGAACACTTACAGGGGTGGTCCATGAGTTTTTGAGTAAATCGTGAAAATTTTAAAGCAGGAATGGAAAGGCGACAGGAAAATAGTTATTGTCAAAGACAAGATCTTGGAAGTCTTGAGTTCTAATCAGCAGCTTTTAATATTCCTGAAGTATTATGGTTACTGGGAAAGGGGCCATTCACCTCAGCAAACAAGCTGAGAATTCAAAATGGACCTCCCTTCATAGTGAGACACTCAGAAACAGGTAATTTCAAAGCAGTATAGGACCTGCTACTGTAGCACAGTACCTTTGAATCTGGTAAGAACCATGAGCCTGGAGCCTATCCCCCTGCACTTAACTCCTAGCTCTTGCCCTTCTACATGAGCAATCTCAAGACACTCAACCTACCCATGCCTTCGCTTTGTCATCTGCAAAATGGGGATCATAATAATGGCGAGCATTTACTGAGCACTTACTCTGCACTGGAGAGTAGTATATTATTTCATTTAATAGTACCTTAACAACTCAGGATCCTCACATGGATGTAATGAGGATCCCATGTGTAAGGCACTCAGGACAGTGCCTGATGCCTAGTGAAACTTACATAAACGTCAGTGGTTTTATTATTAGTGGCCAACCAGAGGGAAGAGTGGGACCATCTGGGCCTTACGTAAGACGCAGTGACAGAGAGAAGTGTTCCAGGACGGGGGAATGCCTTCACCAAGCCAGTGGTGTGACCCGGCACGGTGTATGCTGGGAACTACACAGCGTGATGGCTCAGAGTCAGAATCTGAAGTCGGGCGGCTCCATTTATTAGCTGGGCGACCGTGAGCAAGTCATCGGCGTCTATGAGTCTCAGTTCCAGCGCTTGCTGAAATCCATTCTTACTGCACTTTCGCGCAAGGGGCCTACTTGGCCCTCAATAAATGCCGGTTTCCCTTGGGCATCTTCCTTTCTCCTCAGAAGCGCGCTGGGGTCAGGCAGGCGGTAGAAGCGTGGGAGGGATTAGGCGACAATATAATAGCAAACACAGAGGGCTTTCTAAGTGAAGCAGACATCGATCTGATGATACCCAATCCTCACAGGAATCTTAAAGGCGGGTCTTAATGTACCTTTTTTCAGATGGGGAGACTGAGACGCAGAGCTGCTGAGTAACTTATGAAGCGCTAATCACGTTTCTAGTAAACCAAGAGAAACTCCTTAACCGTCAACAACCAACCGCCGAAACTGAACAACCTTGAGGACTCGGGTCTCCCGGAACCCCGGGGGCGGGACCAAGCGGAGGGTGTTCCGCTCCCGGACTTCCGCTTCCGTCCTCGGGTCCCCGTCTGGCCTCGGCGGGGTCGTGTGTTCGGGATGGCGGCGGGGGGAGACGGTGGCGGGCGGGAGGCGGCCTGCGGGCACGACAGCTACCGCTCGCCGCTTGCCTCCCGTTATGCCAGCCCGGAGATGTGCTTCGTGTTTAGCGACAGGTACAAATTCCGGACCTGGCGGCAGCTCTGGCTGTGGCTGGCGGAAGCCGAGCAGGTAAAGTGCTCCGGAGCTGTAGGCGGGCCCGGCCCCGCACGTGCCGGGTTGGGTGCCGAGCGCCGGCTGAGCCTCCGGAGGCAGCCTCCCCGTTATTCCAGAGGAGCAGAGGCCCCAGGAAGCCCAGGGCAGGAGACCCGGAAGCCGCCACCTGTTGCCTCACGTGTTTTAATCATCGAGGGTTCGAGGCGCACAGGGGGCGGCAAGAAGTGCAGTTACCCGTTTCAGGGAGTATCTTGGCGGTTTCTGCAAGAGTACATAGCCGAGCGCTCGTTCCGTGCCGTTGTGCTCGTTTCTGTACACGTCTTTCCCCCGTTAACCCGTAAAGACTTTGCAAGCTAGGTGGTGGTTTTCCCACATGGTAGGGAAGAAGACCAAGCCTCGATGATGCCCAGCGCGTTATTTGCTCCTAACCATTGATAGCGGAACCCGGGTGTGAACCCGTGTCCCGTGCAGAGCCTGACTGAGCGCTCAGCCACTTCGCCCTCCACGGTGCCTCAGTGTTGTCTGAGACCGGACCGTCACTACAAAATCCATGTTTCCTGGGCCACCGTTTCTGCTTCTCTCTGCTGCCGTCTGCCTCTGGGGAGGGAGAATCAGGGTTATTAAATGAGATGTATGGGTTCTCTTATAAGAGCTGCATGTAGACCTATTTAGCCCAACGATTTCAGAAATAGCTACAGACGGGCCTTTGCAGAGGAGCTGAAGGAAACTGAAGGTGATCCACAGAGCTGTAAAGTTTCAGAGGAAAATGCCACAACAAGCAAGATGGCAGTACCCAAATGACATTTAGTAAACCTGGAAACAATCTTGAGTACGTGCCTAGGACCGAGGTACACGGTCCCCAAACAGGAAACTTTCTTCTTAGATTTTACCCCCTTCCTATCACTATGCTCAAGAAAATAAAGTAGTACAACACTAGCAGACAGAATGCTCTGTAATGGCCTGTATGGAAAAGAATCTAAAAGAGAGAGATATATGTATATGTATAACTGATTCACTTTGGTGTACACCTGAAACTAGCACAACATCGTAAATCAACTATATTCCAATTAATAAAAAAAAGTAGTAGACAGTTCTACAGTGCCTGCTATGTGTGTGCCTGGCAGTTTGAAGATTAAAAATTAATAGTTTACTAATCCTCAAAACAATTCTTTACAATAAGTAACTTATTCCTGTTTTACAGAGGATAGAATGGAGGCACAGAGAGATTTCATAAACTGGGCTCAGATAACAATAATAGATAGTAGACAAGAGCATTAAGTGTGTTGTGGTTTGTTATGTACTAGCATGTACTCTATTTTCTGTTTTACTTAGTACTCCATGTAGATAAGGGTGGTGGCACTCTTAAGATTTTGCCACTCAACATAGCTAGTAAAAGCTTCAAGCTGGGATTGAAATGTAGAGTCCGAATATGTGTCCTTTCCTCTGCCCAGTCTATATATACATTGCCTGAAATGCATACAATTTTGATATCTTCTGAGTTTGGATTATCTATTAGCTACGTTGTCAAAATTAACAGCATAAATTACATCATAATTCAGTAGTTAAAAAAAAAAAACTTGAGCGATGAGAGATTAGGAGAAGTGCTGAAAATTAGGAGTAGGGAATAAATTTTGAGAAGACACATTGCTTGGGGATAGGAAGCATTTTGGCCACGCTGCCCCCTGCTGCTTTGCTTTGGGAGGAGCCCTGAGATGTCATGTCTGATGACTAAAAATCCAAGGCAGCTTGGCCAGATGTGGCTAGTGTGACTGAGGAATTGAATTTTTACTTTCCTTTTTTTTTTCCGGCTGGGCTGAGCGGCATGTGGGATCTTAGTTCCCCCACCAGGGATCGAACCTGCGCCCCCTACAGTAGGAGCTCCGACTCTTAACCACTGGACTGCCAGGGAAGTCCTGAGTTTTTACTTTTAAATTTTTACTAGTTTAAATGTAAATAGCTACATCTGACTAGTAGCTATCATCTTGGCCAAGGTAGGTCTTAAGATGTGAGCCCCTTCCCAGGGCCAGGCCTTGGGGCTTTCAAGTGAGGTTTGGATAAATTTCACCAATGTACATATTCAATACTTGGCTCCAGGGTTCTGAGCTGCCTGTGGGCTGCCAGCTATTTTTTGTCAGCCTGATTTTTTCAGTGATAGATGAATGTAAGATGTTGATGTGTTTATTTTCTCATTTGTATCTCCCGGAATTGCTTGCTTTTTTTTTTTTTTTAATTTATTTATTTTTATTTTTGGCTGCGTTGGGTCTTTGTTGCTGCGCGCAGGCTTTCTCTAGTTGCGGCGAGCAAGGGCTACTTTTTGTTGTGCACGGGCTCTAGGCACGTGAGCTTCAGTAGTTGTGGCACTCAGGCTCAGTAGTTGTGGTACACGGGCTTAGTTGTTCCGCAGCATGTGGGATCTTCCTGGACCAGGGCTCGAACCTGTGTTCACTGCATTGGCAGGCAGATTCTAAACTGCTGCGCCACCAGGGAAGCCCCGGAATTGCTTTCAGTGGCACTGAATTTTCTGCACATAATTTGTTGGCAAAGACACTAATAGCATTCCTAATTTTGGTTTCTCTGGCTAAATCCATCTAGATCAAATGTAAAGCTGTGGCCTGGATGCTACACTTTGGGCACTTATGTGCCAAGCACTAAAGAGTAAGCAATAAATACCACAAAACTCTTCTCTCAGAGAGTGTATATACGTTCTAGAGGGGAGAGACAGGCTAATAGATTTGTAAAAATGTCATGTGGTGATAAGTGCTCTAAATAAAACCAGGCTAGGACTTCCCTGGTGGTGCAGTAGTTAAGAATCCACCTGCCAATGCAGGGGACATGGGTTCAAGCCCTGGTCCGGGAAGATCCCACACGCCGCGGAGCAACTAAGCCTGTGTGCCACAACTACTGAGCCCATGTGCCACAACTACTGAAGCCCACGCGCCTAGAGCCTGTGCTCCACAACAAAGAGTAGCCCCCACTCGCCACAACTAGAGAAAGCCCACATGTAGCAGCGAAGACCCAACACAGCCAAAAATAAATTAATTAAATAAATTAAAAAGCAACAGGCTAAAGGGATAGATAGAGAGTGCACAAAAGAAGGGTATTTCACATGGAAGTCGGGAAAGACCCCTCTGAGGAGATGGCGTTTGAGCCCAGAGACCAGACCTGTGAGGGAGTGAGCAGAGACGTAGGGACAGAGGGAACAAAAATCAGGATTGCATTGTTTTATATATTGGAGTTCCCTTAGAATATAATTTACCATGATTCATTTAGAAAGTTGTCTCCTTCTCCCCATGTCCTTTTAGTTTAGTTGCCCCAATTTTAGTTTAAGAATTGGAAGGTAGGGCATAAATGCTTAACATGAACCAATTTTTTTTTCAGTGTCACTTCAATTCAAATAATTGTGCTACAAGAAGTTATTTTATTTTATTTTGCCTGTTCTGCAGACATTGGGTTTGCCTATCACAGATGAACAAATCCAGGAGATGAAATCAAACCTGGACAACATTGACTTCAAGATGGCAGCTGAGGAGGAGAAGCAGTTACGACATGATGTGATGGCTCATGTGCACACGTTTGCCCACTGCTGCCCCAGAGCTGCTGGCATTATTCATCTTGGTGCCACCTCCTGCTATGTTGGAGACAATACAGTAGGAGCCCGTGATGTTGTTTTGTTTCCGCTTAGACTCAGTGTTTATAATGCATTTATAAATTTTCTTTGATTTTGTCCATTTTAGGAAGCGACTCCATAGATCTTAGGATCTCAGTGCTCAGGAATTTTCTGCTTTTGGTATCCTTCCAATCTAAACTATAAGCCCCTAATGACCTCCATAAAATGAGACGTATAGACACTGCCTATGCATTGGTATGCTGGACGTAAGCCGAGATCTTAGCATTTTAGTGGCCAAAGTAGTTTTCCAAAGGGATTTCCTTTCCAAAGTCCTTTTTACTCTTTGCCAAGACTTCTGAAAAAAAGAAATAATTACATTATAATTCTTAAGTCCTTTAATTAGCAAAAGTGTCTCATAGTCAAACACGAGAAAGTAACAGCAAACATTTTCCTAAGTTTACTAGGTGCCCAGCACTATTCTGAGCACTTTCTATGTATTACTTCATTTTTTCTTCACAAAAGGCATAAGAGATAGATTCTGTTATCTCCATTTTTAAATAGCTTTATTGAGGTATAATTTAATACCATAAGTTTACCCATTTTAAAGGTACAGTTCAGTGAGCTTTAGTAAATTTATGCAATCATTCAGCCTCACCACACTCCAGTTTTCGAGCATATCCCTCACGCCAAGAAGTTCTATTTTGCTTGTTTTACAGTCAATCTTCACTCCTGCTTCCAGTTTCAAACAACCACTGACCTGCTTTCTGTGTCTATAGTTGTGCCTTTTCTCGAAATTTCATATAAATGGATTCAGAATATGTAGTCTTTGGCTTTGGCTTTATTTTCCCCATTGCCACAGATGAGGAAGTGTAGAAGTTGAAGAACTTGCTCTAGGTTTTGCAGCTGGAAAGGATTCAGGCCTGGGTAGAGTGGCTCCAAAGCTCTGCCCTTATTGCAGGGCACCCGTGGGACTAGAAGTTAGAATCCAGATACACTTGCAGTTCAGAAAGAAGCCGTAATTTCTAAGTTGCCCCAAGTAACATTTTTTGTCTAATGTGGTACGTAATTAAAGGCATCGATGTGTAATTGGTGAATCAGATAATGGGAGAACAACAGTTCTCTAACTTGGAGTATCCTTTTAAAATGACCCAGCATGTAGTTGGGCTCAACAATTACTGTCTCATAAACATGTGTTGGAGTTGCCTGCAACACTTACATCTCCTAAACCCCCAGGAACAGCTTTAAATTTCCTAAACCTAGATCTTGTAGTTCATGACTTTTTTTTGTTAGCAATGATTGACCTGAAAAAAAGGGAGTGGAAACTAATGAGATGTGCCTTATGGATTTTTTTTTTTTTTTAACCCCTATGTATTCTTCTCAGAAACGCAAACACTAATCTTCGGGAAGGTATAAACCCTGTTGACCTGGACATCTTTGCCGTATTCACGATGGGGCATACCCCTTATCATTTTCCCGTTCCATTAGATACCACATAAATAGGGCTTTGTAAGTATAAAGCCTTTGTGCTTATAGATTCCAGTCGTACTGCTCTCTAAGTTGGTGTGCTTTTAAAACAGTAATCAGAGGAGAATTTCTGTCAGCATCTTCTGGCTTGCACAGTGTGTTGCTGAAAGTGAGATAGGCAACTAGGTTAGAAACCCAGTGGTGATGGCCAGAAAGTGTCATGTCATAATGTTGTTTGGGCAAAGCCGATTAATGTAAGATCACTGCATTTCCCTTGCAGGACTTGATTATTCTTAGAAATGCATTTGACCTGCTTTTGCCAAAGGTAAGAAGTTGACAGAAGTTTCTTACCAGTCCTAAGATTCCCTGTGACAGGAGATGGGCACCACGATGTAAAGCAGCACAATGTAAATCTAAATAAGTTATTGTTTACTCAGATGAGTGATCCTCGATCTAACCTGTATAACTAATTATGTCTTCTTGAGCTAAATCACTATATAAGTTAATGCTTTTTAAAGCATAGCCTTTTAAGTGAACAAAGTGTAACCAGCAGCACGTGGCTGGAATATGTGGGTCAGATTTATGATTTTGTCCTGTTTTTCTTCATGAACGTGCCAGTGGTGGTAAAACTGTGCAGAAATAATTCGTGACATTTTAGGTAGTCAACTCAGTTTCTGAATGTTGGTTAGTATGAACTCTTCAAGGCACTTTAAGATACAAAGATGAAAATGAAAAAATATGGCTTCTGCCTTCTGTGAGCTGGAGGTGTAATTGTATATGAAATTGTCTCCAAGTTTAGTTCCTGTTTATGCAAGTGCTCAGCCTGAATTCACTCCTTCTCGCACATGGTCTTCCTTGCAGCTTGCCAGGGTGATCTCTCGGCTTGCCGACTTTGCCAAGGAACGAGCTGATCTTCCCACCTTAGGTTTCACACATTTCCAGTAAGTGAGAGGGTTACCTCTTGGGAATTGGGCTTGTTTATGTGCATCCAGCTTCCATGTATTCCTTCAGTTCTCCCTTCTGCATGGTAACCTGGAGGTGAGAAATCTCAAAACATAAGCACTTGGGGTGCCTGTGAGGAATGAACCTTATACCTACCTTAAAAGCTATACTGCTTAGAGAGTAAATCTAGTGGTTCGTTTCACTGGAAAATATGTATACAGAAAGTATTCTTTTTTTTTTTTTTCCTTAATTTAATAATCTAACACTTCTGGTATCTCCTTTGCCTACAGGGAGATCTTTTAGGGGCAAGGAGGAGGTTGGAGAGCAGATCCTGTTTGGGTCACAGGGCCTGATCCCTCCTTTCCCACTCCAGGAATCCAATGCTGGTTAGTAGAGTCAGCCCAGATGGTTTTGCAGGTTAGGACAGTAGACAGCTAGTTGGGGTAACTATGAAGGACCAGAGTTTTAGATGGGTACCTTCCTGCGGCATGAGCAGGAGGGAAGGAGGGGCTCTCCCAGTTTAGGCCCCAGGAAGGGGGAGCCTCTGATTGCTCCCTTCTTGGATCTGTTTCCACTCTGCCTCTCAAGCAAGTATTCTTGATTCAGTGATTCCATTCTTTTTTTTTTTTTTTTTTGCGGTACGCGGGCCTGTCACCGTTGTGGCCTCTCCCGTTACAGAGCACAGGCTCCGGACGCGCAGGCTCAGCGGCCATGGCTCACGGGCCCAGCTGCTTCGCGGCATGTGGGATCTTCCCGGACCGGGGCACGAACCTGTGTCCCCTGCATCGGCAGGCGGACTCTCAACCACTGCGCCACCAGGGAAGCCCTGCCTTATGTTTTAATGGGGTGTTGCTATGGCAACAAGGGTATCATCCCCTGTAACTTAGGAAAGCCTATTGAGTTTAATCTTCCTTAAAATTAGAGCCTTCATTATTAGTAGCAGAAACCAGAAGGATTTGTTCCTGTGAAGGAGTCAGTGCTCAGTGTGTATGGCTGGGCCATGACAAATATTGCATTCTGTGCTGGCTCCATACACACCTAGCGTCACCTGCGCTGCAGCTCCTCTTCTCCTGCATCTTTTGGAGAGTGCTCAGGGAATGCAGGCATTCCAGTATTCCTCTGGGGATGGATTCATGAGAGATACCTGCTGCCACAGTTAGCAGCCGTTAAAAACTCAGAAAATGGTATTGCTGCGTAGATATGACCTCAGAATGTGTGAGTCCCTGCAATTGAAAAGAAACAGCTTTATTGAGATATAACTGACATACCATAAAATTCATCCATTTGAAGTATACAGTTCAATGGTTTTTTGTATATTTACAGAGTTCATGCAGTCATTACCAGTATATAATTTCAGAATATTTCCATCACCGCCCCCCAGAAGACCTGTACCCATTAGCATTCCCTCCCATTCCCCCATTCCCCCCATTCGCTAGCTCCTGGCAACCACAAATGTGTTTTCTGTCTATGGATTTGTCTCTTTTAGACACTTAGTTTAAGTCGAATCATATAATATTCATCTTCTTGTGACTGGCTTCTTTTCACTTACCATAGTGTTTTCAGTGTTTATCCATGTAGCATGTGTCAGTACTTAATTTATTTTTACATTATCTATTCACCAGTTGCTGGACATTTGGCTTGTTTCCACTCTGTTGCTATTATTATGTATAATGCTCCTATGAATAGGTCCATGCAACTGTATTTTTTTCTTTGCTTGTACCAATAATCTAGTAGCAGAAGTTAACAAGGAAAACTACCATAAGATTGATTTGGGAATATGCGTCCTAACTTTTGATGTGTATACTATAGACATTCCTAGTGGGGTGCCTTGGTGTCGCCAGCTGTCAGTCTCATTAGCCTAATAGAAGAGAAATCCCATACGGAGTAGGCTAGGTCATCTAACAGAACTCTGACTTTATTGCAGTTTACGCATAATTGTTTTATGTTATAAACAGACATGCAATAGATTGATTTAGACCTCAGACTGACGACAAAGCCATTAGCTATTATGTTAGAGTCCTCTGGTTGTGTGTGTTTTGGGATTATTCTCCACAGTTTGACTGGGCTCTTCATTGGATCTTTTTTGTTGTTGTTGTTTTATTTTTTTTTTATTTTTGGCTGTGTTGGGTCTTTGTTGCTGCATGCGGGCTTTCTCTAGTTGCAGCGAGCAGGGGCTCCTCTTCGTTGCGATGCGTGGGCTTCTCATTGCGGTGGCTTCTCTCTCTGTGGAGCACAGGCTGTAGGCCTGCGGGCTTCAGTAGTTGCGGTGCATGGGCTCAGTAGTTGTGGCTTGTGAGCTCCAGAGCGCAGTCTCAGTAGTTGTGGCACACAGGCTTAGTTGCTCCGTGGCATGTGGGATCCTCCCAGACCAGGGCTCAAACCCACGTCCCCTGCATTGGCAGGCGGAGTCTTAACCACTGCGCCACCGGGGAAGTCCTTCTTCGTCAGATCTGGACTCTTTACATAGCGCTTTCTTTACTGTCAGTCTAGAGTCACAATCTCCAGTATCGTCATCCTTGTTTTATTTTATTTTATTTTTTATTTATTTATTTTTTTTTTGCGGTACGCGGGCCTCTCACTGTTGTGGCCTCTCCCACTGCGGAACACAGGCTCCGGACGCGCAGGCTCAGCGGCCATGGCTCACGGACCTAGCCACTCCGTGGCATGTGAGATCTTCCCATGTCCCCTGCATCAGCAGGTGGACTCTCAACCACTGTGCCAGCAGGGAAGCCCCTTGTTTTATTTTTTGATAGCATTTTAAAAATGAACAGTTATCGGGCTTCCCTGGTGGCGCAGTGGTTGAGAGTCCGCCTGCCGATGCAGGGGACATGGGTTCGTGCCCTGGTCCGGGAAGATCCCACATGCCGCGGAGCGGCTGGGCCTGTGAGCCATGGCCGCTGAGCCTGCGCGTCCGGAGCCTGTGCCCAGCAACGGGAGAGGCCACAACAGTGAGAGGCCCGCATACCGCAAAAAAAAAAAAAAAAAAAATGAACAGTTATCTTGTTTGTTTACTTGTTTACATGATAATATGAGCTCCACTTGTCTGTTTTGTTCTTTGTTGTATTTCCAATACCAAGAACACATTAGATGCTTGGCAAATGTTTGGTACGTGTGTATTTCTTGCCAAGGCCTGGGGACAAACAAAACAGACATTGTCTCTGCCCTTATAGTGCCTCTTGATGGTGAAGAAAGAACTATGCTAGTAGCCCTTTAGTTCTATAACCTTTGAATATTTATAAATGACATTGAATTTGCTTAACTTATTTGCTTAAACTTTTTAGCTCTTGTTTTGTCTTCACTGGTTTCTCTGTCTCTTACTTTAATTCTTGCCCTTCCCAGAGGTAGCAGTGATTATTAGAAGAAGCAATGAAGGTTTTATGAAATAAGTCACTGGTTTGAGACCTCTCTGCGTTCTCTTTGGGTTGTTTTCAGGCCTGCTCAGCTGACCACAGTTGGGAAACGTTGCTGTCTTTGGATTCAAGATCTTTGCATGGATCTCCAGAACTTGAAGCGTGTCCGAGATGACCTGCGCTTCCGAGGAGTGAAGGGCACCACTGGCACCCAGGCCAGCTTCCTGCAGCTCTTCGAGGGAGATGACCAAAAGGTATTCTGAAAGTGACCTGGGTGATACAAACTCAACTGTAGGAGCACCAGAGACAAAGCTGACCTCCAGGATGGTAGGAGCGATTGAACCTGGAATGGGTGGAGTCTGGACTGGAAGCAGGTAGTGAAGGCCAAAACCTGGGCAGGATGACTTGTCAAGATATTCTCCTACTAGACACACCTGAATTTCTATAGGGATGTCTTTTCTTTCCAAGGTAGAGCAGCTTGACAAGATGGTGACAGAAAAGGCAGGATTTAAGAGGTAGGTAAGTGGGAAAAGTGTTGGCCTCCTTGTTAAGTAATGAAAGATACTATTCCTCTAGATTTGACCTTAAATTTTTTTGTTGTTTTTTTAAATTCTTTCTCTGTCCTTCCGCCCATTTCCTTCCATCTCTAACCTGGGTTTTATTCTTATAGTCTGGATTCTATTATATTTCTTATAATTTATAAGAAAAAAGGAAGCTGTTTAGTTCTGAGTTCAGTAGAGTAGCCTTACCCGTATTGTTGCTGTTTTGTGTTTTACTGAGGACCTCCGATGGGTTGGTCTCAGTCTGGCTATTTGCAGTGAGGGCTACAGGCTCCCCCATGGCTCCTTGCTTCAGGCACTTCACTGGACTGCAGCAGGACAGAGGCTCGCTGGACCGTGTTTCCTCCTGGGGTCAGGGCGGCTGTCTGGGTATCAGTAAAAAGGGTGGAAGAGCAGTTTGTTCCTGGAGCCACATATCAGCGAGGTCCTGGGCTCAGTGTGACTTAGCGCTCCAGTGGCACCAAGCTTTCGCTCAGTCTGTTTTTGCTCATTTGTTTGACACAGTCACATTTTGGAATATTTTCACGTGAGACTCTTTTCTATTCATTACTAGGGCTTTCATCATCACAGGGCAGACCTATACACGAAAAATAGATATTGAGGTGCTGTCCGTGCTGGCCGGCTTGGGGGCATCGGTGCACAAGGTGAGTGGTGGTAATAATGGGAGTGTTGGACGCCGCAGATAGACCCGCCCAGCCTCACTTCAACTTCATTGTGGCTTTTGAGAGATGTCAGATATCACTCATAGCAATTTGGGGCTGGTCAGTGAAGCCTCTTAAGTGAAGGTGTGTTAAAAGGAAGGACTAGTTTCCATGTTCTCATTAAGTTCATCTTACCATTGTCCGTCCGTGATAATCCTACACAGTGTTTCACCAGAACACTCCGTGCTCCCCGAATGCCAGCTCTTCAGGAGCTGAGAGGAGTCTCCCTCGGGGAGGACATGCTGCGCTTCAGCTCGGCGGGCTCCCAAAGAGCTCACCTCCTCCATCAGTCCAGTCCCTGCCCCAGACCCCACATACTAAGAGTGTGGGTGATGCCTGTGCTCCTGCTTTTCCCCAGATTTGTACTGACATACGACTCCTGGCAAGCCTCAAGGAGCTGGAGGAACCCTTTGAAAAACAGCAGATTGGTGAGTGTTGTGTGGAGACCTGGGAACACCGCGAGATGCCAGGAGGTCCGCGGGCGCGTGTAAGCAGTTCCACCAGGAGCGTGCTCGGCCGTCCACTGTCCCCTGAGGTCTTCCTGCCTTTGCTTCTTCTCCTTTACATGGACAGGCTCAAGTGCAATGCCATACAAGCGGAACCCTATGCGCTCGGAGCGGTGCTGCAGCCTGGCCCGTCACCTCATGACCCTTGTCATGGACCCGCTGCAGACAGCATCTGTGCAGTGGTTTGAACGCACACTGGATGATAGTGCCAACCGGTCAGTGGAACGGGGGTGTCACATACAGCAAGTTGTGGGAGGACCAAGAGGGGCCTGGAAGCATCAGGACTTCATGAGCATCTCTGTATTCCCTCCTTGTCCCTGAGGAGCCTGGAGTCTAATAGGGAGGCAAGAACATAGAAGGAAGAGTGTGATATGTGTTCGAATCAAAATATATACAGAGTAATCCTTGTGGGGGCAAAGCGGAGGGAGGGGTGGTGGAGGAGTTGAGGGAAGCTTCACAGAGGTGATGCTTTAGACTTAAGAAATCTAGGCATTTTTTAACATTTGAGACAAGATTGGGAGCACGTATAAAGGCACAGAGCAGTAGAAAGAACAGTTGGGGGAGTTACTACTAGTCCGGTAGCCCTGGAGAATGAAGTCTGTAGCAGGAGATGAGGTCGGACGTGCTCTTGGGTAGCAGCCAGTTTATGAAGGGCCTTCTAGGCCCTGAAAAGGAGTTCAGATGTTGCTCTTTCTTTTTCTTTTTAAGTCTTTATTGAACTTGTTACAGTATTGCTTCTGTTTTTCTTTTATGTTTTTTGTGGGTTTATTTTTGGCTGTGAGGCATGTGGGATCCCAGCCCCCCGACCGAGGATGGAACCCGCACCCCCCGCATTGAAGGCGAAGTCCTAACCGCTGGACCTCTAGGGGAGTCCCAAAGATAACTGTTCTGAAGGCAGGGGGATGTCAGGTGTGGTGTCTTGACACAGCAACATCTTAATTAGTTATGAGATGGGTCAGGAGTAATTTGTAGTTACTAATAAGGTACCAGCATGCACGTGATTTTCTGCTTTGTGTATATATATACTTATTAATATTCAAAAGCAGATTCATTACCCTAGTTTGCTTGTATTCTGCTGGAATTTCTTGAGAGGAATTGATCAGAGTTAAAGCTAGGTCTCTGGGGTGTGTGCATATTCCAGGGTTTATGGGAATAAAACATGTGAACTCATTCGGAAGTCAGCCATTGACTGTTTTTTAGCAGGCTGTGACCTAATCAGATGTGCACGCTAAAGTACCCTGCACCAATTTGGAGAATCAGTTGTAAGGGGACAGAGAGCTGATCAGAACAAGTTAGGAGGCTACTTTAAAAATCCAAGTCCAGGGGCTTCCCTGGTGGTGCAGTGGTTAAGAATCCGCCTGCCAATGCAGGGGACACGGGTTTGAGCCCTGGTCCGGAAAAATCCCACATGCTGTAGAGCAACTAAGCCCATGAGCCACAACTACGGAGGCTGTGCTCTAGAGCCTGCGAGCCACAACTGCTGAAACCCACACGCCTAGAGCCCGTGCTCCACAGCAAGAGAAACCAATGCAATGAGAAGCCCACACACCGCAACGAAGAGTAGCCCCTGCTTGCTGCAACTAGAGAAAGCCCACGCACAGCAACAAAGACCCAACTCAGCCGAAATTAAATAAATAAATAAATAAATTTATTTAAAAAAAAAACGAATCCAGGTTCTTCCCTGGTAGGTCCAGTGGTTAAAGCTTCACCTTCCAATGCAGGGTGTGCGGGTTTGATCCCTGGTCTGGGAGCTAAGACCCCACATGCCTCACGGCCAAAACACCAAAACAAAACAGAAGCAATATTGTAACAACGACTCTAAAGTCTTCAGTAAAGACTTTAAAAACGGTCCACATGAAATAAAAATCTTTAAAAAAAAAAATCCGAGTACACACTGGCACAGTGGCCATGTAACTGGAGAGGATGTGGATATGAAATCGATGTCGGGTGGGCTGGCCTTGGCGGTTGACTGGAGTGAGAGTTAAGATGGTGACGGGGTGCTGGTGCCATTTCCCTTGTCAGGAGCTACAGGGAGAGGAGGCGTGGGGTGAGGTGGTGAGCAGCAGGCAGTGGAAAAGTGGCTGAATGCAGTTCTGGGTCTGGGGAACCTACAGATCAGCCAGGTGGAGCTCTCCAAATGGGTATGTGGTCTGGTGCTTGGGCAAGTGGTCTTAGTCAAGAGATGGTAGATTTTTTTTTTTTTTTTTTTTTGCTGTACGCGAGCCTCTCACTGTTGTGGCCTCTCCCGTTGCGGAGCACAGGCTCCGGACGCACAAGCTCAGCGGCCATGGCTCACAGGCCCAGCCGCTCCGCGGCATGTGGGATCCTCCCGGACCGGGGCACGAACCCGTGTCCGCTGCATCGGCAGGCAGACTCTCAACAACTGCGCCACCAGGGAAGCCCCAAGAGGTGGTAGATTTGAGGGTCATTAGGATATTGGGGTAGTTGAAATTGTCCAAGTAGCACATCTGGCGTGAGAAATCAGTAGCAATCAGGGCAGCTTCTCGGGGCATACCCTCCATTTCATGGAAATCGTTATTTGCTTGAAGCGATAACTGAATTGGCTGTTTGTTTTCTAGACGAATGTGTTTGGCCGAGGCATTTCTCACTGCAGATACGATACTGAATACGCTGCAGAACATTTCTGAAGGCTTGGTGGTGTACCCCAGAGTAAGAGGCCTCCGTGAAAAAGCACAGTATGAGGGAGGGGTTGGAATGTGGCGGGGTGGGTGGCCTTCTGCTCTGGAGTGAGCGTGTTGGAGGAGCTGGATTCTGGTCCAGTAGGAGCTCTTCCCCAGCAGAGCTCACTCTTCAGGTTGTGGCATAAGCTCTAGGGAACTAGGTCTGTGGGTTTCACAGACATGTTTATAGAAGAGGGAAGAAGAAGTGCTTCGAATTGGCTGAAAATTGTCCACCAGCGAGTCATCAGCTCTGCTGTGACGGGCAGAGTAGACTGCTCCGTTGGTCTGTTTGTGAGTACCTGAGGCAGGTGGGTTTGTTCCCATGCTGTACTTGGCTCCTAAAGTCAGGCACTGAAATTGAGCAGACTTGAGGTTTTAGGAATCATTCTGATGAAGCAACTTTGAAAAGTTTACTCAAGTCAATATTCCTTTTTAAAATCAAAATAATACTCTGGATTATGAGAAAACTGAAAAATAACAGTGTAGCATAAGACAATCCATAGATATGGTAGTTCGTGTCCCTGCTGTGTATCGTTTTGGTCATAGCTGATGTCCTACTGTGTGTATGACCTTGTAACCTGAGGCATCCTTCTTGGTGCTTCACTCGTACAGGTAATTGAGCGGCGCATTCGGCAAGAGCTGCCTTTCATGGCCACAGAGAACATCATTATGGCCATGGTGAAAGCTGGAGGTAACCGCCAGGTTTGTAACCCCTCATGCTCCTGGGTAAACAAAGTACACCTTAAGTCCTGCTTTCTCCTTCCCAAAGAAGGATGGACGAAGCTGTCTCTGTTACTACCTTCAGTCATGGTATTGGTGCAGAACAGTGACCATATGCTGCCCTAGAACAGGCTTATCTTTGGAGGGTGATGGCGGTGAACTCGGTTTATTAAAAAGTGAATTGCTTAATCACTTGTAGAAAAGATCCACTTTCAGTGAAGAAATTAGGTCTGAATTTCCATAGGAAATGCTGGGAATTGGGCAGGATACAAGGGCAGATGGTTCATGAAACTTTGGAGGAGGCCTTTGCTCCAGCTGCTATAGACAGCATGGACCCTCAAATGCCTGTCACTAGCAAGCCAACCATACTCCTTGTCTTCCCAGGATTGCCATGAGAGAATCAGAGTGCTCTCCCATCAGGCAGCTGCTGTGGTCAAGCAGGAAGGGGGTGACAATGACCTCATAGAGCGTATCCAGGCTGATGCCTACTTCAGTCCCATTCACTCCCAGTTGGACCACTTACTGGATCCTTCTTCTTTCACCGGTCGTGCATCCCAGCAGGTAAACATCAGAACACTTCTGTGGTGCTGCAGTCTTCCCCAGGTGCCCTCTTTGTACACTGCTGGGTGTACAAAGAGCCTGCAATATTATCTATTAATATAATGTTTCTGCTTCATGGGAGGTATGCTGAGAATGGGGCTAGTTAGAAAGAATTCAGAGTAGGTTGCTGGCTAAAATTGAAAGATTTGGTTGTTTTGAGCTGCCTTAAGTGTTTCTCCCAGTGGATTTCTCTGAATTCTCTTTTGGTCTGGAGCTGTGGTGTAATGGACAAAGACTGGGTTTTTACTGTCAGGTAGATTTGGGTTCAGTCTTGACTGCCTACTTTTACTGGCTGGTAGGATAGAGATACATATCTCAGAGCGTGGACTGAAAGGCCTAGCTTGGTGCATAGTAACTATTCAGTAAATGTCTGTCACTTTTCCTCTTTGGCCTTTTGGAGACTATGGGTTAATTCAAAAACGTTTATCGAGTACAGACTAGGTGCTCAGATTGTGTTTGGCTGCTGTGTTTAATTCTGGTGCTTTAAAGATGAATAGATAATCCTTATCTTCAGGGAGCTCAAAACTTAATGGTGAAGGCTTAGAATACCAAGCTACACGTGCAGGAATTGAGGGAAGCACATCTTTTTGGGGATCACAAAGGAGACAGCCCTAGATTAGAAGAAGTTAGGAAAGACTTCTTGGAAGACATGACATCTGAGCTGAATCTTAAGGACAGGTAGGAGTTACTTGTAGGGAACACCAGGGTGAGAGGAGATGGCAAATGCGTGGACGTCCAGCATAAGAGAGAGTTGCCAGATTATCAGGTGCCCTGGAAGCAGTTAGGATTTGAAGTAGAAGACAGACGGGAGCTTATCATTTATATTCAAGTCACTCTGGTGTATTGGATTTGAAGGACTTAAACTGGAGGTCAGGAGACCAATAAGGCGGCTGCTACAGTGGGTAAGCAGTCGGTGACGAGGGCTTTGAGCCAAGGCCAGGGTACGTGCACACGGGGCACAGGTTCGAGGGCTGTTTAAGATGTTAGTCACTTGGAAGCTAGTTGAATGGGGAGGAGGGTAGAAGCAGTGCTGATTTTAGCTTGGGTAAACGGGTGGAGAATGGTGAGACCAACTGAAAGGACACAGCCAGGCTGGTTTGTGGGGAGGGGCAGCCTGGTGGGCCTGATGGGGTGAGCTGCCTGTGTCTAGGGAGAGATTTCTGACAGGGAGTTGAGAAAAATAGAAGCTCAGTGGTGGCATAAAAGTTTATCAAATAAGGTCTCAGTGTTATGAATTGACATTGAAAAAAGGATTCTCAAAACTTAACGTGTTCTTTTGTCTTGCATTTGCTTTCTTCTTTGGCAGGTACGGAGATTCTTAGAAGAGGAGGTGCATCCCCTGTTAAGACCATATGAAAGTGTAATGAAGGTGAAGGCAGAATTATGTCTGTAGAGTTGGAAGAGAATTAAACAAAAAACCGTTGTTGGCTCTGTTAACATTTTTTGCCGAGTCATAAAAACTGTTACTCTAGTGCCTTATTTTATCTCAAGAATTGTTACCATAGGGACTTCCCTGGTGGTCCAGTGGTAGAGAATCCTCCTTACACTTCAGGGGACGCGGGTTCATTCCCTGGTCAGGGAACTAAGATCCCACATGCTGCGGGGGCACCTAAGCCCTCGAGCTCATGCGCCTCAACTAGAGCACAAGTGCCACAAACTACAGAGCCCACGCACCCTGGAGCCTGTGCGTCACAGCTAGAGAAGAGAAAACCCACACGCCACAACTAGAGGGAAGCCCATGCGCCGCAATGAAAAATCCTACATGCCTCAATGAGGATCCCGTGTGCCGCAACTTAAAATAATAAATAAATATTAAAAAAAAAAAAGAAGAGTTGTTATCGTAAATTAATACAGCACTTTTCTTTCCATGGTGCTTTCACATTTCTCAAGTTTGCAATGCAGAAATAAATTGCATTGTGGTTGGACTCTTTTTCACGGCAACACAAATTTTCGTAATAAATGTAGCTTATAGTTTGCACTCTGCTCTTTCAAGGCATATTTTCCAGCTAGTCTAGTCCTTTTTACACGTTCCCTTGATTGCAATTGCAAGATGGTGAACAAATTCCTGGTCCTCTCTTCTGAAAGTGAATTTGATCTAGGCCTAGCAAAATAATCTGGATTCAGTGATTCATTATAGCTGGATACCTGCATTTCAGTTGTATCTGATGAGAATAAGTAATGAAATTTAGAGCTATGGTAAATTTTCAGAGAAAGCTGATGTGATCATCAGGCTTAGCTGAAGTTGTGCCCAGCTTCACTTGATCTTTGGTTAAGGCTTATATATCAAGGACATGCTAACTGGCCATACTGATCTCATCAAGGCGTTTGACAGTCTCTGGTCCTGATAGCTGGTTGAACCAGCTGCAGCCAAAGGTGAGAGAGTGATCATCCACCTGGAAGGAGAGCAGTAGTGTTATGACATAGGCTTCTATCCTTAGCCCTGCCTATTGTGCATGTTTATTCAGCATAGATGAAAAGGAAGAAAGCTTATTTCTCAGATTTGCAGATGACACAGAACTAGGACAATTAACCAATACGTTTACTTGGTAAGATAGCTTAAGATCTCACTTAACCAAAATAGATTGAAACGATGTGGCCAAAATGAAGATAAAATTAAGGTAAATGTAAATAACTTCAATTCAGTATGAGCCAGAAGTAGTTGCCAGTGAGGGAAGACAGTTTTAGGTTGTGTTAATGGTAGTGTAGCGTCCGGAAAAGGCACGCTGTTCCAGACCCGTGGCCTTATGTTCTATTTTGGACACCCAGTCTGAGGAACAGAGATAAACTGGAGAGCCAACCTCCAAGGAAGCCCTTGTCACATGAGGAGCGGTGGAGTGTTAGGGCACCTGTCTTGTAAGAAAACTTGCCATTTCTTCAAATACCGTTGTGAGGAGGAAGAGTGACGCAGCTGAGACAGTCCATACACATGGTTGAGAGTGAAGCAGAGGCATCAGAGCTGCTCTGAGTTGGTGCTTCTCCTCCCCCCCCCCCCGCACCTCCACCCTTGGGTCACCTAGTGGTCAGGAGTGGGAGTGTCGTGAGGGAGAAGAGGCAGAATCGGCCCCAGTTGTATCAAGTCAAAGGCAGCCTGAGTGAAGAACTCAACCTGTGGGGAAGAATAGGAGGTGATCCTTAAAGACAAATTTTTAAAAAAAAAAATTTTTTTTTTTTATTTTTTTTGCAGTACACGGGCCTCTCACTGCTGGGGCCTCTCCCGTTGCGGAGCACAGGCTCCGCACGCGCAGGCCCAGCGGCCACGGCTCACGGGCCCAGCCGCCCCGCGGCATGCAGGACCCTCCCGGACCGCGGCAAGAACCCGCGTCCTCCGCATCGGCAGGCGGACCCCCAACCACTGCGCCACCAGAGAAGCCCCAAAGCCAAATTCTAAGTGCAGTTCAGGGTGGCAAGCAGGTATGGACCGCCCGGAGCCATGTGATATTTCAATTCTTCCAGGAACAGTTCGATTACTCTTAGTCCTCTCTTGTGAGCATCTGGAAGGGATGTTTGAAACTACTAGGTCTCGCACAAGGAGTTAATCACTGGGCGCTGTTCAGACACCCCGTCTACTTCCTTCTCTAGTACAGGCCTCTGGAGAGGAAGCAGCTACTATCAGTGCATCGTAATCTGAGAGCTTCTATAACATACCAGACACACTGGGGATACCAGATACCGTGGATTTTAGTTAATAAATTTCCTCATAGAAAATAGATGACAGTCTTGTTCTGACAGTTCTGATCTCTAGTGATTGGTGGTTTGGCTGGTTTTTCTTCCTAGGCTATTTGAGTGGGTGGGTTTGTGTGTCTTCTTTCCTCTTCCATTCTCTTGGTTTTATAATTATATACTTGTGATATACTCTTTTTTTGTAACATCTTTATTGGAGTATAATTGCTTTACAATGTTGTGTTAGTTTCTGCTGTATAACAAAGTGAATAAGCTATATGCATACGTATATCCCCATATCCCCTCCCTCTTGCGTCTGTCACCCCTCTAGGTGGTCACAAAGCATCAAGCTGATCTCCCTGTGCTATGCAGCTGCTTCCCACCAGCTACCTATTTTACATTTGGTAGTGTATATATGTCAATGTTACTCTCTCACTTCGTCCCAGCTTGCCCTTCCCGCTCCCCGTTTCCTCAAGTCCATTCTCTACATCTGCATCTTTATTCTTGTCCTGCCCCTAGGTTCATCAGAACCTTTTTTTTTTTTTTTTTTTGCCGTACGCGGGCCTCTCACTGTTGTGGCCTCTCCCGTTGCGGAGCACAGGCTCTGGACGCGCAGGCTCAGCGGCCATGGCTCACGGGCCCAGCCACTCCACGGCATGTGGGATCTTCCCGGACCGGGGCACGAATCCGTGTCCCCCGCATCGTCAGGCAGACTCTCAACCACTGCGCCACCAGGGAATCCCAGAGCCATTTTTCTTTTAAGATTCCATACATATGTGTTAGCATATGGTATTTGTTTTTCTCTTTCTGACTCACTTCACTCTGTAGGACAGACTCTAGGTCCATCCACCTCACTACAGATAACTCAATTTAGTTTTTTTATGGCTGAGTAGTATTCCATTGTATATATGTGCCACATCTTCTTTATCCATTCATCTGTCTATGGATACTTAGGTTGCTTTCATATCCTGGCTACTGTAAATAGTGCTGCAATGAACATTGTGGTACATGTCTCTTTTTGAATTATGGTTTTCTCAGGGTATATGCCCAGTAGTGGGATTGCTGGGTTGTATGGTAGTTCCATTTTTAGTTTCTTAAGGAACCTCCATACTGTTCTCCTTAGTGGCTGTGTTGTGATATACTCTTAAGTACAATTTTGTTATTTTAACATTTTAATTAAAGGCATTTGGGTGGGCTTCAGGTTCCTGAGAAGAGACAACACTCATGGCATCTCAAAGATTAGACTGAATTCAGTTAACCAATGATGCAAGCCCCAGGATCTGAACCATCCAGAAATCAGGGTCTTGGCAGACTGTGGGACCACTGTCTTCTGTTCAGCTGCAGTCAGACACCTGGGCACTTACTGCCCTCTTTCCCTGGCTGATGGTAGATTTCATACAATAACCAAGAGAGCCAGATATCCTTCAGTGGAAGCACAGAGGATAGGTGTCTCCAGAACAGTATGTAAATCCAGGGTCTGACATGAAGAAAGTATTCAGAAAATGTCATTTTCCTTTCTGAGCTCAGGAGTGTTCGCCAACCTTCCTCTCTTCTTGCTGGTTAGTTGGGGAGCAGACAGACTTGAGGACATTGCTGTTGGTTTGGTCTGCCTACCATAGGTGAGTGCATCCTGAACTTGAACCAACCAGAGAATTGGGAATGAGTCAACATAAAAAATGAATAGTAAGGGCTTCCCTGGTGGCGCAGTGGTTGAGAGTCCGCCTGCCAATGCAGGGGACATGGGGTCGTGCCCCGGTCTGGGAAGATACCACATGCTGCGGAGCGGCTGGGCCCATAAGCCATGGCCGCTGAGCCTGCGCGTGCGGAGCCTGTGCTCCGCAACGGGGGAGGCCACAACAGTGAGAGGCCCACGTACCAAAAAAAAGAAAAAAGAATAGTAAAAAGTTAAAAAAAAAAAAAGGCTGGAAAGCTATATAGTGAAATAGTGTGGTCTCTTGGATAATGAGTTTAAGGTGATTTTTTTCTTCTAGTTTTATTGAGGAATAATTGACATACAGCACTGTGTAAATTTAAGGTGTACAGCATAATGATTTGACTTACATATATCATGAAATGATTACCACAGTAAGCTTAGTAAAGATATACAAAATTAAAGAAGTTTAATTTTTTAATTAAAAATTTTTTCTTTGTGATGTGAACTCTTAGGATTTACTCTCCTAACAATTTTCATATATAACATACAGCAGCATTCATTATGTTTATCACGTTGTACATTCCATCCCTAGTACTTCTTTATTCTGTAAGTGGAAGTTTGTACCTTTTGACTGCCTTCATCCAGTTCCCCTTGCCCCTACTCCCCACTTCTGGTAACCACAAATCTGATCTCTTTTTCTATGAGTTTGTTTGTTTTTGAAGTATGATTGACCTACAACACTATGTTAGTTCCTGTTATACAACATAGTGATCTGGTACTTTTATGCATTTCAAAGTGATCACCATAAGTCTATTTATGATATATCACCATAAAACAATATTACATATTTATTAAATATATTCCCCACACTGTACAGTTCATACCTGTGACTCACTTATTTTGCAACTGTGTACCACGTAACTTTCCTCACTTATTTCTTCCCTCTCCCCACCCCCTCCCCTCTGGCAAGCACCTGTTTGTTCTCTGTGATTCTGTTTCTATTGTTATGTTTTGTTCTTTTGTTTTTAGATTCCAAATATAAGTGAAACCATACAGTATTTGTCTGTTGACTTATTTAACTTAGCGTAATGTCCTCTAGGTCCATCCATGTTGTTGGAGATGGCAAGATTTCATTCTGAGTAATATTCCATCATTTATACACCACATCATCTTTTTTTTTTTTTTAAATAGGGGTATAATTGTTTTATAATGTTGTGTTAGTTTCTACTGTACAGTGAAATGGAGTTCCCTGTGCTATACAGCAGGTTCTCATTAGTTATCTGTTTTATACATATTAGTGTATGTATGTCAATCCCAGTCTCCCAATTCATCCCACCCCCTCCTTTCCCCCCTTGTATACCACATCATCTTTATCCATTCATCTATTGATGGGACAAGATATTGCTTCCATATCTTGGCTATTGTAAACACTGCTGCAATGAACATAGGGGTGCATATATCTTTTCTAATTAGGAGTGGAATTGCTGGATCATATGGTAGTTCTATTTTTAATTTTTGAGGAAACTCCATACTGTTTTCTATAATGGCTGCACCAATTAACATTCCCACTAACAGTGCACAAGGGTTACCTTTTCTCCACATCCTTGCCAATGCTCATTATTAATTCTTTTGCATGTAGCTATCCACGTTTCCTGACACCATTTATTGAAGAGGCTGTCTTTTCCCATTGTATATTCTTGCCTCCTTTGTCATAGATTAATTGTCCATATAAGTGTGGGTTCATTTCTGGGCTCTCTATTCTGTTCCATTGACCTATGGTTCTGTTTTTGTGTCAGTAGTATACTGTTTTGATGACTGTAGCTTTGTAGTATAGTTTGAAATCAGGGAGTACACCTCCAGCTTAGTTCTTTCTCAAGATTGTTTTGGTTATTTGGGACCTTTTGTGTTTCCATACAAATTTTATAATTATTTGTTATAGTTCTGTGAAAAATGTCATTGATATTTTGATAGGGATTGCATTGAATGTGTTAATTCCCTTGGGTAGTTTGGTCATTTTAACAATATTAATTCTTCTAATCCATGAACACAGTTTATTGTTCCATCTGTTTGTGTCGTCTTCAGTTTCTTTCATCAGAGTCATAGTTTTGTGAGTACAGGTTTTTACCTCCTTAATTAGATTTATTCCTAGGTGTTTTATATTTTCTTTTTGCTTCTGGGCATTTTTTAAAGTTCTAAATGCAATTTTTATTTAAATTTTAGAAAAGTTTTAGATTTACAGGAAAATTGCATATATAGTACAGAGAGTTTCCATATACACCATACTTGGTTGCCCTTATTATTAATATCTGATGTACCATTTCACAGTTAATGAACCAATTTGATACATTGTTAAATTGAGTCCTTAGTTTTTAGCTAATGACCTTTTTCTGTTCCAGGATTCCACCTGGAACAGACGTTTTATTTATTTATTAATAAATTTATTTCTTTTATTTATTTATTTTTGGCTGTGTTGGGTCTTTGCTGCTGCACGTGGGCTTTCTCTAGTTGTAGCGAGCGGGGGTACTCTTGGTTGCAGTGTGCAGGCTTCTTGTGGTGGTGGCTTCTCTTGTTGCAGAGCATGGGCTCTAGGCATGCGGGCTTCAATGGTTATGGCGCGTGGGCTCAGTAGTTGTAGCTCATGGGCTCTTGAGTGCAGGCTCAGTAGTTGTGGCACATGGGCTTAGTTGCTCTGCGGCATGTGGGATCTTCCCGGACCAGGGCTCGAACACGTGTCCCCTGTGTTGGCAGGCAGGTTCTTAACCACTGTGCCACCAGGGAAGCCCAGACGTTATATTTAGTCATGATAACATTTTAAAAATACTGGAATTCATAATTCCCTGGCGGTCCAGTGGTGAGGACTTTGTGCTTTCACTGCCAAGGGTCCAGGTTCAATCCCTGGTTGGGGAACTAAAATCCCACAAGCCGTGCAATGTGGACACACACACGCAAAAATAAAAAGATGAAAAATACTGGAATTCACATATATTACTTATAAGGTATGTTCTTTATTAGAGATGTGGTCTGATGGACACAAATGTTAGCTCATGAATTCTGAACGTAACTAAATTCTGAACGTAACTAATTCTGAACATAACTAAAAGTAAAAGTAGAATTTGGCTTTTCAATTCTGGATCTTGTGTGACCTTACCTTTACCTCATTAAGTGCTGTGTACTGTACAGACAGATTCTTAAAGGCCAAATTTCTGCCGGGGGAAATAGTTTAAGAGGTGAGTATGGGTGTTAATTTGTTTTCATGAAAAGTCCGAACTCAGGAAGAAACTGATTTGGGCTTCTGACTCAGAATTCAACTTGAGTACTTCAGAGGATGAGGTGATCTGTAAGTGACCACTTGGACAAAAGGTCAAATGAAAAAGAAATGAGTTTTTTGGTGGCACAAAACAGGAGGCCCTGGGCTTCCCTGGTGGCATAGTGGTTGAGAGTCCGCCTGCCGATGCGGCGGACACGGGTTCATGCCCCGGGCTGGGAAGATCCCACATGCCGCCGAGCAGCTGGGCCCGTGAGCCATGGCCGCTGAGCCTGCGCGTCCGGAGTCTGTGCTCTGCAACGGGAGAGTCCACAACAGTGAGAGGCCCGCGTACCGCAAAAACAAAACAAAACAAAACAGGAGGCCCTCTTCTCATATAACAAGATCCTCTGGCCTTAGAAAAGCCATGTTAGATCTGCCCTTTCAGATTCTGATGCTTTATTTTGTACTGATATTTCATACTTGTGGTGGTATTGGGCCTTCCTTATCTACAGTGGGCCAGAAACTGTAGCTAGGTAACATCCCAGCCCAAGCTGGAGTGGAAGGAGGGGCTCCAACGGATACTTGGGAGCTACTGCAGACCACCCCCTTGTCCTCAATCCCCACAGGAGTTTCCTAGGAAATAACAAGCTCCTATCAAATAGTGATGTCAAGTGGCCACAGATGAGGTTGAGAGGGAGACTGGAGCCATGAATGCTTCGGGTCAAGTTTCCATCCACAAATGATGGAGCCTTCCACTGATATGGCTCTAGGGCACTGAGAAGTTTAAAACTATGGGACAGTGTTACACCTCTGCCATGGCTTTATAAAGTTGTAACTAAGATAGTGCTAGTTGTGAGAGTACAGGCCAAGGACAGTTGACCCTTGAACAACGTGGGGGTTAGAGGCACTGACTTCTGTGTGTTTGAAAATCCACATATAACTTTAGAGTTGACCCTCTGTATCTGCAGTTCTTCAACCACTATTAGTTCCCATTATTGATATTTTGGCCAAGTTCTCTGCAAAATTCTAATGATAAAATTTGCCCTGCTTTTGCCACAGGAGTGTTTGTGAATAACATGAAAGTGGTTTGTAAAGTGAGCATAATACAATGAGGTCATGATTGAGAATGCCTTAGTGTGTTTTGTAGGCTTCACCTGTGGTTCCCATTAATTCACTGCATCATCCCCACCTTGGAAACACCCTTAGGAACCTGAGCTCAGGTTAATAAGCAGCTCTAAAACGAAATTGTGGTATATCTCTTCAGAGTTGGGTGAAGTTTCTAGAAAAATATTCCTGTAATCCTGTTATAGCTTTTGGTGACCTTTCTAAAACATGGCAAGTGCTTTTTTTTTTTTTTTTTTTTTAAAAAAACTAGAGCCTGATGTCCACTGGGACCTGGATATCAAATGGAGACGGGCGCTGCTGCCGTCATGGACAGTTCATTCGTACTGCACTTCAACATTTTCTCAGACAGCATCCAGTTCTCACAACCACCACAAGTTCACATTCTCATTTTATGGGTGAGCCAAATGTTAGCGTGGTTGATAGACTCAAATGCAGGCCTCTGACTACACCCTCTCATTGCATTATGCCTGAAGATTGAATTTCTTGGGTAGGACCTCAACCAATTTGTTACTAGTTGCGGCTCCTTCCAAGGCTTGTGAATTGTGTAAGAGTGGATCAGGCTGGTCTAGGACTGGTTTGTACACCCGTAAAGAAGGCACTTAAATGTTTAGAAAATGAATATCAGGTAAGCCGCTCCTTCCCAGAGTCCTGCCGCGTCTATCCCCCATCCTGACCACTGGTCCACCCCATATTCCCCTAACTCCTAGGGCTGCAGCGCAGACGGGAGGCCAGGTGGGCATCGCTAGGCCAAAATTGGGCTTCGAAGGTCGCCTCTCCACCTCCACCCCCAGTACCCCCCACCCCCACGCCGGAGGACGCGGCCTAGTCTCCGAAAGGAGGCTGGTGTGCGGGGTCCAGAAGTGTGCAGACCCCACCGCAGCTCCCAGCCAACCGACCCGAAAGACTACAGCCCCCAGCATGCCCCGCGGCCGCCCGCTCGGCCCGGCGCGCGTGCGCGGTGGCGCTGCCGAGCGCCGACAGGGGCCGAGCCTGGAGCCTGACAAGCGTTGGCACAGTGGTGGCGGAGGCCCGCGGCTGCGGGGCAGCTGGACGTACTCCGCGGGGCGGGTGAGTACGGAGCGAGAGGTTGGCCGAGACTCGCTGGGTCTGCGGGGCCCGGCGCCCACCCATGCCCCTCCGGTGGGGACACTAGGGGCTGTGGACCGACCGACTGACCCACGGACTGACGGGCCGAGGGGCAAGGCGGCGCCGTCGCCGGCCGGCCCTCGCTCGTGCGGCGCGCGGGGCTGGGGTCCCGGCTAGGCCCGGGCTCTCGAGGTCGGGCGCGAGGCCTGAGGGGCGCGGGCGGTGATCGGGGCGGGGGTTGGCCTCCCGGGGAGGGACCCCCCAGCCGGCCCAGCGGGAATGGGGGGCTCCCGGCGCCTGAGCTGTAGTGCCTTGGGGGCTCGAGCCCGATAACGGCCCCCTCCTGCGGCTGGGAGCAATTTACAGAAGCCGCACCTCAGGCCGGCGACCTTTTTTGTATTTTGGGTTTTTTTGATAAAACGGCTGCTTCGAATACGTTTGCAGCAGCAGAGTCCTCTTCAGGTGTGACTTGTAACTTTACCTTAAAGATTCAAGTCTGGGGTCAGAACACAGGCTCAGATTCTGGCCAGACTGAACACACTGTAATATGGGGTTTTAACGCTGGAGAAATTGAGGCATGTACTATCCAGGACTCAGCCAGTGTGGTTAGGATTGGCATTTTGAAAATTATTCTCATACATGGTTTAATGATAGATCCAAGATGCTTTTTATATGGGGCGGAGGGGAGAGGTGATGTAAAGTCTCTTTTCGGTGACGAATGACTGTATCGTATTTTCCAGTCTTGTGCTGCATGTGCGATTTGTGGGGGGTTGGTGGCCCTTTTTTGCTTGCTCTTTGGTGGGATATTTAGAGGTGTCTGGAATATTCTTTACCTTTCTTTCTTTTTCTTTCTTGGTAAATTCAAGTTCCTAATCAGACTCTGTTTCATAAAAAGTGAATTTTCAACTTCGACATATATTTCCTCCTCATCTCTTTTCCGTATCTTCCAGTTCTCTCTGAACTCTAAACGATGGAGTTATATCTTCTTTGTTTTACATATTTATTTCTGTTCTCCATAATTAGCTGGTAATTGATTCTAAAAGTCAACATCTTTCCTGTCTTTTAATAATCCCAGGTGCCTGTAGCCTTTTCATCACTAATTGTTACATTAGCCTGGGCTTTAGCTCTCTTCTATCCCTTTTTAAGCATGGGTGCGTGTAATCTGGGAGAGAGGGCCGGGGTGAGGTGTTTCTCTTGACCAGATATAGGTAACAGGTGAACACGACCCATGGCATCAACTTTAGAAGGCTGTGAACAAAAATTGTTAAATATTAATCTTGTGAATTTGGGAACTTGTCAGGTTGACAGAAGAGTCGGTGAGGTACCTCACAGAAATGAACCTGACGTCAGGGTAAAATATTGAGAAAGGACCTCAGGAATCATCTCTTTTATCATACCGCCATCTTTCAGTTTCCAGAGTGGATGCTGGGGACACCTTGTTGGCTTAGAAACTTAAACAAGGTTCTGTGTGTTTGTGTTTTTGGTTTCTCTCTTCCTAGTTCTCAATGAACGCTTTGGCAGGAGCTCAAAATCTGGTACATTTGATAATTTAACATCAGTTTCATCTGCTTATTCTCCAGATTGTCTCTCTTCCTCAGCTGGTGACATCAGTAATTTTCCACAGCAGCCATTCATGAGCTCATGCAGACTGTCACAAGGAAGGGGAATAGCACAGAGGGTGGCACATACAGGAGAAATAAGGATCTTGTTTCTTTGCCGTCACATATTACACAAGGAGTGAGACAGGAAATCTGGACTGAAGCACAAACTATGCGGGAGGGGTTAGCACACCAGAGTCCAGACTTCCACATACGGTAATAATCATTGGTACCACTTACTGAATCTCTTCTCTTTGCCAAGTGCTGTAATCGTCACAGTGAAGTGCAGGTTTATCATTGTCATTTTATATGTGTGTAAGTTGAAGTACAGAGGTTAAGTGATTTGTCCACAGACATAGTGACAGGGCCAGAATGCAAATTCAGGTCTCTGATTGTGACATCCCCGCTCTTCCTACTGCACCGTACTGCCCTACCAACATGAATGTTCAAGTCTCTCTTGTTCTCAAAGAAAAAACAAAAAACCCCACCTTTCCTGTGGCCACCTTTCTTCTTCAAACTACTGTCACTTCCCATCTGTTTCCTTTCTAGATTTGTCCTTAAAAAGCAAACTCTATGCCCTTCTCTTCCGTTTACTCCTTATTTCATTGCAGTCTGGCCCCCACCCCTCGACTCTATTGAAATTTTTCTCATGAACTCCACTCAGCCATTGATTGAATACCTACCTTAGGTACCATCTTCTAGACTTACAAAGAGGCTGAGATATAGTTCTTGCCCTGAGGGAGTTTAGGAGCTAATGAGGGAGAAAAAGAATTTCATACATGTCACTGTATGTTAACTCCTGACCGAGCAGTCTTTGCTCTTGGGAGTGGGGGAGGAAGACTTCACTGAGAAGGTGATAGTGGACTGCCAACAGAGAGAAACCCTAAGTTGTTCCAGACAGTGGTGTCAGGACTGCATGCTTAGGTGTGGACTTTTAGAAGTTGTTAGAAGTTGTATCTCGCCAGTGAGAGATGGTACGGTTGAAATAGACAGTGTAGGCTTTAGAGTCTGCCAGACCTGGGACCTGAGCCTTAATTTCTTCTTCATAATACCTGCCTACAGTGTCAGCTCTGTGAAAGTAGGGCCTTTGTCTTTTTCACCACCCCACTCCTCTCTCCTAGAACACTGGTCAGTAGATGTTTGTGGAGTGAATACCTCACAGGATGTTGTTCAGCTCGCGGGAGGTGCTAGACTCCCAGCAGCACCATGTGACTGAAGTAACGACGCTGACGTTCAGTGTGGTTTATGAACTGATTTTGAAGACACCATTGTTTGAAATAGTATACGTATATAATCACCTCCGCTTTTTGAACATTTAGGCTTGTTAATTTATGCTCACAATTCATAAACGAGGAGAGAGACGTTCACCTCTTTTCTGTAGGCACAGTTAACTGCTGTGTTTTCACTTCCAATATTATGCCTCTTTTTCAGTTATAAACACATCTCTGCTTTTTTTAAGTGTTTGTGATGTAGGTTTTGTATGTATTTTTTTTCTCTGCTAATGTTCTGGATTGTTTGGGGAAGTTAATTTCTTTGGAATCATTAAATACCTTTATCAGTAAGAGTAACGTGAGAAATGAGATTGAAAGCACCAGTCCAGTAATCAGAAGGCTTATTCTTGGGAAGGGCCTGATTTCCAATTAGGACTAATAGATTTTTTTTTTTTCCTTAACAAAACCATACAACTATTCCTGGTCTTCCTAGATACCTAGTTAGCCTTCTAGCTAACATTCTAAATACATGAAACAACAGATCATTTCCCTCTTCTTGTGTTTGAGTTTCATTTGTAAATATCATTAATTTGTGTGACTTGAGGTTATAGGATTAAAGTCCAAGTACCACTTTTTTGTTTTGTTTTTGCTTTTGAAGTCAGTGGGATATAGTAATTAGCAGCTACAGTAAAGTTCAAATTCTGGCTCTACCACTTCAAACTCTGAAAACTTAACACAGTAATATTGCTTCCCAATGCCTCATTTTGCTTATCTGTAAAATTGGGATAATTACTACTACTGTCACCACTCAATAATAGCTCTTATTTATTGGGTGTTTACTATAGACTCGGCACAGTTCTAAGAATTTTACTTCTATTAGCTCAATCTTCACAACTACCCTTTATAGTAGTATTATGCCCACTTAGGGTGAGGAACAGTGACAAGATGGTCACCTGAGGGTTGTAATAAAGGTGTTTAATAATGTGATGGGTAGTTGTACTAAATGACCTGTAAAGTTCTCCTCAATTATGATTCTCTGATTGAAATCTCAGTCTCCAGACTCTGAGCCCTAGAGATTGTTCTAGAACAGGCTGTTCCTGCCTTTCCCTGTATGGCCAGCCTGGTTTCCTGTTGTCTCTGTCCCACACCCCTGCTTCACCCAGCCCCTTACATTCTTTTTTTTTTTAACAGTTTTTTTTTAATTATTTATTTTTGGTCATGCTGGGTCTTCATTGCTGCACACGGGCTTTCTCTAGTTGTAGAGAGTGGGGGCTACTCTTCATTGCAGTGTGCGGGCTTCTCATTGCGGTGGCTTCTCTTGTTGCGGAGCACGGGCTCTAGGTGCACGGGCTTCAGTAGTTGTGGCACACGGGCTCTAGAGCACAGGCTCAGTAGTTGCAGTGCATGGGCTTAGTTGCTCCGCGGCATGTGGGATCTTCCCGGACCAGGGATTGAACCTGTGTCCCCTGCATTGGCAGGCGGATTCTTACCCACTGCACCACCAGGGAAGTCCTGCCCCTTACGTTCTTCACATCACCTTCTCATTGAGCCTTCCCTGAACACCTAATTTAAAATTGCAACTTCCTGGGACTTCCCTGGCCGTCCAGTGGTTAAGACTCTGCATTTCCGGGGCTTCCCTGGTGGCGCAGTGGTTGGGAGTCCGCCTGCCGATGCAGGGGACGCGGGTTCGTGCCCCGGTCTGGGAAGATCCCACATGCCGCGGAGCGGCTGGGACCGTGAGCCATGGCCGCTGAGCCTGCGCGACCGGAAAAAAAAAAAAAAAAAAAAAAAAGACTCTGCATTTCCAATGCAGGGAGCATGGGTTCGATCCCTGGTCAGGGAACTAAGATCCCTCATGCTGCGCAGCCAAAAAAAAAAAAAAAGTTATTGTCTAACCCTAAGGTTTATAACAGCAGGAGGACAACCTCCTCTGACATCTTTCCTGAAATTTCTGGTGATAATGATGCTGGTCTGAGTGTAATGCAGTTTGCCTGTTACCATGTTGTTCCCAAGTTTTTGATTCAGTTTGAGGTTGGGATAGTGGAAATAGCAGACTTAGCTTCTGGTCTGGCTGTGTCACCTACTCTCTTTACGGCTTTAAATGAGTCTTTTGACGTCTTTAGCCTCAGTTTCTTTCTTTTGAAAAAAGTAAGAGGGGGATGAACTCAAAAGATCCTTCTAACTCCATCATTCGTGACTGATATAAGAGCCTTTGCCCTGCGCCCAGCACTGAAGAAGCTAATGATCTCTAAACATAGGTGCAGGTCTGTTAGAGAAATTCATTTGCTCTTGTACTATGGGAATTCTCTCCTAATTTATATTTAATTTGGAATTTTCACAAAAATTTATGTTTCTTAATACAGTTGCTTGTATCATGTTTTAACTCTGCCTGGCTCCCACTGGGCTCCATTCCCAAGTCAAGGTACATTGTTCTTACACATGCACAAGTGGCTTCTGTGTCTTCCCAGAGCACTGTGCTGGAGAATTGACAACTCAGTTGTACTAGTCAGTGTGGTAGAGAGGGACCACTTAGGAGTCACTTCTGACTCACTGACTGATACGGACAAGCTGCTTAACTTCTCTGAGCCCTGGTTTTCTCAAGTGTAAAATGGGGAGTGCTTAGTAAGTATGGTAAATGCTCAGTAAACACTTTTCCTTCTTTCATTGTATCTCCCTTCTAATACCTCCATCTAACCACTGCCACAAAGTACATAGGATTGGATTACCATACTCTAGGGTTATTAGGTAGGTGTTTTCATATCTGCAAATGAAAAATTCCCAGTAATTATATAGATGGTATGGCCAAATGAGTGACTTAAAGGTAGTTTTTGACCTCTATGGTTTAATTATATGAGGAATAGGGACTTTGTTAACTATATTTATGATCTGTTCCTTTTAAGTGCCCGAAGCTCCTATGTTAATATAAAGCTTTAAATATAAATATTTCACTGCCCTTTTTTGCCAGTCAGCCCTCAAGGAGCTTTATTTTCCTCAAAAACTCTTGTCTGCATTTTTCAGAGCTACCTGAATGTCGAATTGAGGTTAGGTACCCATTGTTTGTTTCACTTTTACTTCTAAGGAGGGTGTTGCTCCCCAGCCCTGGTGGTGGGAATGACAGAAGGTCCATGCAGTACATTGCTTCTGCTTTCCTTATCACAGTCCAGGTGCTTCCAGGCTGTAAATCTTAGGGGAGTGATCCTGGGAGGTACTCAGGGAAGTGATCAGATTACCTTGGGTGATTATTTTACAGGAAGACCTAGAGTGGATGGGCCTGGTGCAGAAGCCTGCACAGGAGAGCCTCATTTACCTGGTGCTGCGGTGCAGGAGAGGGAGAGCCATATCTGGGCTTGTGGAGTTCTGGCGGGGAGAGTCCTGTTTCCCTCATCTGTGCTTCCAGTCTGTGCTCTACCTTGCACAGTCATGCCTAAATCTTGCCTGAAGGAACACTATCTCTGGTCACAAAGAAAATATTGACTCAGGGACGGGGAAACACCCCCAGCTGTAAGCCTGTGGGAGCGGGAGTGGAGGGAGTGGAGCGCCAAGTGGAGTTGATTCCTGGGTCGTTTTGCTCTTTAGCTGATGCCTGTTTGGAAGGAGGCAGTTTGAGAAATTTGGATGCCTTTTTCACTGGGGAGATTAAGAATAAAGTGAATAATAAACATGTTTTCAACAAGAATGATTGGGGTGACTGGAGGGGGGAGCCAGTTCTAGAAGATTAGTGCCACTAGCTGCTTTATCGTGGTGTTTGGTGGGGCTAAAGTTTTGAGACTTTCTTTCCATACTGTGGTAATTGCTTCATATAGCAGCATGCTCTAAGAGAAAGTGGTGGGTTCTAAGGTCTGAAAGAAGGGTGCTGCGGCTGGAGCATCGAGCGAGT
Source organism: Phocoena sinus (assembly GCF_008692025.1). Lineage (NCBI taxonomy): Eukaryota > Metazoa > Chordata > Mammalia > Artiodactyla > Phocoenidae > Phocoena > Phocoena sinus. Next base: position 8,392,498 of record NC_045772.1, on the reverse strand, counting down.
GTCCACGGCTGAGAGATGAGGCTGGAACGGTCAGCAGGGACTACTAGCTCATGCAATCTTAAAAGTCAAGTTAACAAATTTGGACTTTTTTCCAAAAGTCGGAGGGAAGAAAAGGGGCTTTAAAGAGGAGAAGGAAATAATCATTTGCATTTAAAAAGGATTTCTGTGCTGGGTAGAGAGTAGAATCTGCAGAATCAGAAATTCTGAGGGGTGGACCCCAGCTGTCTGGGTTTTAAGAGCTGTCTGTTTTTGTGTATTTCTAATTTATTTACTTATTTTTGGCTGCGTTGGGTCTTTGTTGCTGTGCGCGGGCTTTCTCTAGTTGCGGTGAGAGGGGGCTACTCTTCGTTGCCGTGCACGGGCTTCTCATTACAGTGGCTTCTCTTGTTGCGGAGCATGGGCTCTAGGCACGGGGGCTCAGTAGTTGTGGCTCGTGGGCTCTAGAGCGCAGGCTCAGTAGTTGTGGCGCACGGGCTTAGTTGCTCCGCGGCCTGTGGGATCTTCCCAGACCAGGGCTCGAACCCAGTCCCTTGCATTGGCAGGCAGATTCTTAACCACTGCGCCACCCTGTCTGGGTTTTAAAGAAGCCCTCCAGGTGATTCTGATACACTCTGCAGTTTGAGGACCACTGATGGAGTTCATTTAAGAGAGAGGGAACAATATTGTAAAGTCAGGGAACTAAACTCCATGGTATTGCTGAAGTGTAGCTTGTATTTTTTAAAAGTAGTTATTTTATATGCCTAAATAAATAAGATAAGCTAATAAAACGTACATTACATAATCAGTCTAAATCACTTACCTTGGAATGTCAATAAAATGGACATAAGCCCTATATCCCACATTATGTGAGAAGGCCAACACCCTCCCCCAGGTTTTTCAAATTTAACTTCTTTAATTCTCATAACAACGTGTAAGGTAGGAATTATTATCCCTATTTTCAGACCTTTCTTTGATTTTCCCCTCAAACCACAGTCAAGGCTATTATGAGTCCAGCAGACTTTCTTGAAGGTATGGATGCCAAAGGGGTATTACCTTGCAACAGCACACTAACTTAAATTGGGGTTTGGATTGTTCTTTGCTTAAGAGGCATTTGGTCCACCCCTAAGGCCTCCCCACTCCCAGGCACGCAGCATGTCACTGTCTCATGGGTGGCTCTGTCCTGAAGGATGCAGCTCCTTACCCATCTCTGGACTGCTGTTCCCTTCCCCTCTGTAGTCCTGGCCACCCCTACCTCCAAATTTCCATTAATTTCCTTTGCTAGACAATCGATAGATCTCTCCTTTTCTAATCCATGGCTTCAAGGTTTACCTTCCACCTTTAAGGAGCTTATCAGAATATTTTCCCAAAGATAAACCTCCTCTCTGGGAAGCATTCTGGAGCCAACTTTATTTTTTTTTAATAAATTTATTTATTTATTGGGTCTTCGTTGCTGCACGCGGGCTTTCTTGAGTTGCGGCGAGCGGAGGCTACTCTTCGTTGTGGTGTGCGGGCTTCTCATTGCAGTGGCTTCTCTTGTTGCCTAGAGCACGGGCTCTAGGCACACGGGCTTCAGTAGTTGTGGCACGCGGGCTTAGTTGCTCCGCGGCGTGTGGGCTCTTCCTGGACGCAGGCAGATTCCTTTCCTCCCTCCCTCCCTCCCTCCCTCCCTCCCTCCCTCCCTCCCAACCTCCCTCATTGGGTCTTTGGTGCTGTGCGTGGGCTTTCTCTAGTTGCCGCAAGCGGGGGCTACTCTTTGTTGAGGTGCGTGGGCTTCTCAATGTGGTGGCTTCTCTTGTAGCGGAGCACGGGCTCTAGGTGCTCGGGCTCAGTAGTTGTGCCTCTCTGGCTCTAGAGCACAGGCTCAGTAGTTGTGGCACATTGGCTTAGCTGATCTGCGGCATGTGGGATCTTCCTGGACCAGGGATTGAACCCGTGTCCCCTGCATTGGCAAGTGGATTCTCAAGCACTTCGCCACCAGGGAAGTCCTTGCAAGCGGATTCTTAATCACTGTGCCATCAGGGAAGTCCCAAGAGCCAACTATTAAAATAGTAATTTTCCACTGTCCTATTATTATAATATTATAAAATCTTAGGTTCATTTTAGGGATCACTAGGTTAATTACCTTGCTTCAAGTGACGTATTAAACTCAAATAGCAATAATTTGTTACTAATCTATTCTTTGATTTCTGTTTACAAAGCTGACACTATAAAGTAGAAAAGGCACATTTTTTAAAAATCCAAATCCTCTCCCAAACTAGACAAATATACACTTCATTTAAAAAAATCTTCAAAGAGCAAGTTCCTCACAGCACTGTTTTTATTGCAAAAATTGCTGTTAGGTGCTTAAATGTTGTATCTACAGATGACTACATTAGTAAATTATAGGACATATGGTTATAAATACTGCATAATTACTGGGGAAATGCTGATAATTTGATGTGCAGTAGAGAAAAATATTTTAAAATCTGAAATATAAGAACTGTGTATGTGTGTAGAGAAAAACCAAAAGAGAGCATAGGAAAGAAGAAAGTGTGATTTATTGAGATGGCAGACTTGTGGCAGAATTTTAAAAAATTTTGATTTCTGTTAATGTCATCGTGTTAGTATAATTACAAAACTCAGAGGAGAGTCCCGCACTTCCTTCCCATGATAAACCCAGTGACTGTATATGCTGCAGAGATTTTCTTCTGACCTATAGCTTACATATATCCTGCTACCACTTAAGTCTGTCATCTGTGTTCTCAGTAGAAAAGAGCGGACCTGTGTAAAGTGCCCAGAAGTGCTCGGAAGAAGCTCCCCTGAGCCTCGGGCTCTGACAGCCAGTGTCCTACCTGACCCCAGCTCGGGTGTGACTGGGGACCAAGTAAGCGCCCAATCTGTGGAGAAAACTCGGGACAGGGAGGCATATCTGTACAAGTAGATTCGGAAATAGCATTTTTTCCCCCTTAGAGTCTGTCTTGCAAATTGATGTACTTTTCTGGTCTCCTGGTTTATAAGCATCTTTTTCCTTTAAACTGCTTTTAGTGACTTTTGCTTTGGGCAGAGTATTTCATTTCAGTGTACTGGAAAGAAACTGCAACTCCATGTGAAGTCATACACCTGGGGATCTTGTTTAGCCTTAAACAAAACAAAACAAAAAATTGGTGTGGAAACCTGGTTTCAGCAGCTTAGGGAGTTCCTGACTTCACAGTTGCTGTTAAGATGTCAGATTCATGCTGAGCAGTGTTAGAAAAGTGTTAGTTACAAATGAGAGAGAACGTGATCCTTTTCACAGTTATATATATAAGCTATCTCTAATAGTTTGCACCTTTTTTTTCACTTTTGCTTTCTTTGGTTTCGTATAAATCCCTGTGGAGATGGATATTTGAGGTGATAAGTAGTAGCCCTGTGAGAGGAAGAGGAAGGCAGGATACAGAGAAACTGCATAGTTGTTTTAAGTTCAGGCTTCATTTGTGGACCTCAGAAAACTCAAGGACACATTCTTTTTTTTTTTTTTTTTTTTTTTTTTTTTTTTTTTGCGGTACGCAGGCCTCTCACTGCCGCGGCCTCTCCCGTCACGAAGCACAGGCTCCGGATGTGCAGGCCCAGCAGCCATGGCTCACGGGCCCAGCAGCTCCGTGGCATGTGGGGTCTTCCCAGACCGGGGCACGAACCCGTGTCCTCTGCATCGGCAGGTGGACTCTCAACCACTGCGCCACCAGGGAAGCCCCAAGGACACATTCTTATTCCCTCAGTGTTCTGTACTTAAACTGTAATTTTTAAAATTGAGATATAGTTCATGTACCATAAAAATCACCCTTTTAAAGTATACAATTCAGAGGTTTTCAGTATATTCACTGTTGTGCAACCATCACCACTAATTCCAGAATATTTTCATCACTCCCAAAAGAAACCACATACCCACTAGTAGTAATTCCCTATTTCCCCCTCCCTCCAGCCCCTGGCAACCACTAATCTACCTTCCTTCTCTATGGATTTGCCTATTCTGAGCATTTTATATAAATAGAATTATACATTGTGTGGTCTTTTGTGACTGGCTTCCTTCACTGAGCATAATGTTTTCAAGGTTCATCCATGTTGGTACATGTGTCAGTACTTCATTCCTTTTTATGGATGAATAATATTCCATTGTATGGATATACACATTTTGTTTATCCATTCATCACTTGATGGACATTTGGATTGTTTCCACTTTTGGTTTTTTTGTTTTGTTTCCACTTTTGGACTATTATAAATAATGCTGTTGTGAACATTCATGTACAGTTTTTGATGTGATATAATTATCTTTAAACACAATACCTCTGTACTTTTTCAAAAAAGAGAACATTTAAAATCAAAACTAGTGAGCCCCATACTCCTACCACAAAATCAGCCATATTCCTTTTTATATTACCTTCAACATGTATATATTATATATTTTTTAAATGGCTGAAATCACATACTATCTTCATGCTGATGACTACTTTTCTTCTCTTCCCTCTTCAACTCACTTCAACTGGACTTCCACCCTCACCATTAAAAATTAAAGCTCTCTCATAAATCGTAGCAATGTTTTCTTTCTTTCTTTCTTTTTTTTTTTTTTTGCGGTACGCGGGCCTCTCACTGTTGTGGCCTCTCCCGTTGCGGAGCACAGGCTCCGGAGGCACAGGCTCAGCGGCCATGGCTCACGGGCCCAGCCGCTCCGCGGCATGTGGGATCTTCCCAGACCGGGGCACGAACCCATGTCCCCTGCATCGGCAGGCGGACTCTCAACTACTGTGCCACCAGGGAAGCCCCGTAGCAATATTTTCTTAGGTCAGTCTCCCAAGGCAATAGAAATTTAAAAATGGGACCTAATCAAACTTACAAGCTTTCGCACAGCAAAGGAAGCCATAAACAAAACGAAAAGACAACCTATGGAATGGGAGAAAATATTTGCAAATGATGTGACCGACAAAGGCTTAATTTCAATAATACACAAACAGCTCACACAACTCGATAACAAAAAAACAACCCAATCAAAAAATGTACAGAAGACCTAAATAGACATTTCTCCAAGGAAGACATGTAGATGGCCAATAGGCACATGAAAAGATGCTCAACATCACTAATTATCAGAGAAGTGCAAATCAAAACTACAATGAGGGGACTTCCCTGGTGGCACAGTGGTTAGGAATCCACCTGCCAATGCAGGGGACACGGGTTCAAGCCCTGGTCTGGGAAGATCCCACATGCTGCAGAGCAACTAAGCCCGTGTGCCACAACTACTGAGCCTGCGCTCTAGAGCCTGTGACCCACAACTACTGAGCCCGTGTGCCACGACTACTGAAGCCCACGTGCCACAACTGCTGAAGCCCGTGTGCCTAGAGCCCGTGCTCCGCAACAAGAGAAGCCACCACAGTGAGAAGCCTGGACACCACAATGAAGAGTAGCCCCTGCTCACCACGACTAGAGAAAGCCTGCGTGCAGCAACGAAGACCCAACACAGCCAAAAAAAAAAGGAAAAAAAAACTACAATGAGGTATCACCTCACACCAGTCAGAATGGCCATCATTAAAAAGGCTACAAATAGTAAATGCTGGAGAAGGTGTGGAGAAAATGGAGCCCTCCTACACTGTTGGTGGGAATGTAAATTGGTGCAGCCACTCTGGAAAACAGTATGGAGATTCTTTAAAAAACTAAAAGAGTTACCATATGATCTGGCATCCCACTCCTGGGCATACATCTGGGGAAAACTCTAATTTGAAAAGATACATGCACCCCAGTGTTCACAGCAGCACTATTTACAAAAGCCAAGACATGGAAGCAACTAAATGCTCATTGAAAAATGAATGGATAAAGAAGATGTGGTATATATATATAATGAGATACCACTCGGCCATGAAAAAGAATGAAATAATGCCATTTGCAGCAAGATGAACGGACCTAGAGATTATCATACTAAGTGAAGTAAGTAAAACAGAAAAAGACAAATATATGGTATCACTTATATGTGGAATCTAAAATATTATACCAATGAACTTATTTATAAAACAAACAGACTCACAGATATAGAAAACAAATTTATGGTTACCAAAGGGGAAGCGGGGGAGCGGGATAAATTAGGAGTTTGGGATTAGCAGATACAAACTACTATATATAAAATAGATAAACAACAAGGTCCTTCTGTATAGCACAGGGAACTATATTCCATATCTTATAATAACGTATAATGGAAACAAATATGAAAAGGAAGATGTATATATATATGTATAACTGAATCACTTTACTGTACACCAGAAACTAACACAACATTGAAAATCAACTATACTTCTATTTTAATTAATTAATTAAAACCAAAAGTTCAAGAAAAATAACACAATTAAAGCTCTTGTCAGTGTCACCACCAACCTCCAGCTTGCCAAACCAATGACCAGTTCTCTGTCCTCCATAGCACCTGTCTGACCTTTAAGTAGCACCTGACACTGATGATCACCTCCTCCTCGTAGAAACACTTTCTTTTGGTTTCCACAGTGCCACACACTGCTAGTGTTCCTTCTACTTCATTGGTCACTCCTCAAACTATTTTTTGTATATTTTTCTGCCTAACCTCTAAATGTTGGAATGTTCCAGGATCTGGTCCTCGGCCCCCTATTCTGCATTCTCTCCTTAGCCACGACATCTAGTCCTGGTGTTTCTCAAATTCATGTCTCCCGTTCTGACTACTGCGAACTCTGTACTCATATATACAATTGCTCAGTTGACCTCTCCACTTAGAGGTCTAATAGACATCCCCACTGAACATGGCCAAAGCAGATTGCTTGCTAACCATGAAACCTGCTCTCCCCCAGTCTCCCTTCATCTTGGTTAATGGGATCTGCACAGTTGCTCAGATCAAAAGCCTAGGAGACATCATTGATTCTTCCCATTATCTACCTCTATATCTCCAAATTATATCCAGAATCTAGTTACTTGTCATCAACTCAACTGATTTGGTCCAAGATACCATCTGTCACCTGGACAGCTGTAATAGTTTCCACTCTAAACCCCTCTGTAGTTCATTCTTCACAAAGTAGCCAATGCGATTTCTTTAAAAACCTAAGTCAGACCGTGTCATGCCCATGCTCAAAGCTCTTCAATGGCTTCCCATTAAAATGAAGTCCAGAGTCTTTGCTATGAGCAGTAGGCCCTACATAATCCAGGTCGTCCTGCCTTTCCAGTGATATCTGCTACTTTCCCCCTCATTGCTCCATCTCAGACACACTTGTCTTTTATTTCTCCAGTATAATAAATCTTTTGTTCCTTAAGGTCCTTGCACAAGCCGTTTCCTCTGTTTGAGCTTCTAAGTCTTTGTGGAGCTGACTCCTTATCGTTCTGGTGTCAGCTGAAATGTCATCTCCTCAGAGAGGCCTTTCCTGACCACCTATCAAAAATAGTCCTGCCCCTACCTGCCTCTGAAATTATTCTTTCATTTATTTGTTTATTGTCTGTTTTCTGTCACTAATATTAATAGCTGGCTTTATTAAGCACATACTATGTGCTATGTATTGTGATAAATATTTACATTTTCTCATTTGTCATCATTTTACAGATGAGGAAACTGCAGGTTCATAAAAGCGAGAACTTTGTCTTGTTTTACTGCTATATCCCTTGCATGTGGAACAGTGTCTGGGGCATAGTAGTTGCTCAAAAAATATTTGTTGGTTGGATAGATGAACAAAAGACTCCTAGATTTATATCTCTAGTTTTTACATCTCCTTGAAGATGTAAACTTGTGTATCCAGTCACCTGCTTAACAGCTCCACTTGGATTTCTAAGAAACATTTAAATTATCCTACAACTCTTCATTCCCTCTTCCCCCAAACCTGTTTCTTTCCCACTCACCAGCATATTAGTAAATGTCATCATCGTAAACCCAGGAATTCAGACCAGAAACCTAGGCCTCACTTTGGGATGCTCCCTTTCTTCACTCCCCACATCCAACCCAGAAGCAAGGCCTATTGGTTCTGCCTCTGGTTATATCTTGAATCCATTTACTTCTCCCCACATCCACTGTCACCACTTTAGTCTCACTCCCCGTCATCTTTCCTGGAGCTTGTACTTCCAAACTGGTCTCACTGCATCCACTCTTGTCTCTCCACAAGCCATTTGCCAAACGGCAGCCAAAGTGATTTTTTTAAAAACGTGTTAGTTCACGCCACCGCCATGTTTAGGATCCTTTTGTAGCTTCCCATTGTCCTTAAAATCTAAATCCTTCACTGTGACCTACAGTCCCTTGACAATCTGGGTGCTTCTACCTCTCCGGTTTCCTCTTACCGTTGTCCCCCTTGTCCATTGTGTTTCAGTTACTGGGCTTTCTCTTCTTCCAAGGCCTTTCCCCACCTGAGAGCCTGTGGACTTGCCTTTCTTTCTGCCCATGACTCTACCCCATCTTTGCAAGGCTGGCTTCTTGTCCTTGCGGTTTCGATTCAAGTAGTGCTAGTGCGTCAGTGATTCCTTCCCTGGATTCTTTTTGTTTTGGTTTGGTTTTTGGTATTTGGGGGCGGGGGGTGCAGTAGAAAAAAATAGTAGCTTTATTGCTTTCCCAGGCAAACCTTCCCTGGATTCTGTATCACATCACCCTTTTGTTTTATTCAGATCACTTGCCATACTCTGAAATTCTTATTTATTTATCCATCTATTTGTTTTCTGTTTGATTTTCCCCCTCTAGATTGTAAATCATTGTTGCCCTAGCACATGATATGTTTTGGGGAAATATTTGGGGAGTAAATGACAGATATACACATTTCTGAGTGCACATGCTACATACATTTTCCCTTAATATTATATCATAAATAGTATCCATATTTCTTTAGTCCCTATAATTGGACTTCTTTTTTTAAAATAAATTTATTTATTTTACTTATTTATTTTTGGCTGCATTGGGTCTTTGTTGCTGCACGCTGGCTTTCTCTAGTTGTGGCGAGCGGGGACTCCTCTTCGTTGCAGTGCGCGCGCTTCTCATTGCAGTGGCTTCTCTTGTGGAGCACAGGCTCTAGGTGCGTGGGCTTCAGCAATTGTGGCTCACGGGCTCTAGAGCGCAGGCTCAGTAGTTGTGGTGCACAGGCTTAGTTGCTCCGCGGCATGTGGGATCTTCCCGGACCAGGGCTTGAACCCGTGTCCCCTGCATTGGCAGGCGGATTCTTAACCACTGCACCACCAGGGAAGCCCGTACCACAGTTCTTTATCCATTTACCAGTTAAAGGACATTTGAGTTGTTTTCAGTTTTCAGATTTTGGCAGTCACAGATAAAGTTGCCACAAACGTTTACATACAGGTTTTTGTGTAAACAAAAGTTTCATTTTCCTTAGATAAATATACCTAGGAGTGGATTTGTTGGGTTGTATGGTAAGTACATGTCTAACTTTATAAGAAACTGCCAAACCCTCTTCCAAATTTGTGGTACCATTTTGCATTTCTATCAGCAGTGTATGAGAGTTCTAGTTGCTCTGAATCCTCGTCAGCACTTAATATTTTCAGGTGGTTTGTTTTTTAATTTAAGTCATTTAATATGTGTATGGTAATATCTCATTGTGGTTTTAATTTGCATTCCTTAATAACTAATGACATTAAGTATCTTTCTGTATGCTTGTCATCTGTATATCTTCTTTGTTAATGTTTCTGTTCAAATCTTTTGCCCATTTTATTTTTTTTAATATTAATTTTTGGATGTGTTGGGTCTTAGTTGCGGCATGTGGGCTCTTCGTTGTGACGCACAGGCTTCTATCAAGTTGCGGTGCACGGGCTTCTCTCTGTGGCACGCAGGCTCCAGAGCACATGGGCTCTGTAGTTGTGGCCCCTGCGGTATGTGGGATCTTTGTTCCCCTACCAGGGATCGAACCCATGTCCCGTGCATTGGAAGGTGGATTCTTAACCACTGGACCACCAGGGAAGTTCCGCCCATTTTATTTTTTTAATTGGATTGTTTGTTTCCAGCTCACTGAGTTTAGAGAATTCCTTATATTCTGGATACGTGTTCTTTATTAAATGTGTGATTTGAACATATTTTCTACCACCAGTGGCTTCTGATAAAGTCTAATTTAATCAAGTTTTTTTCTTTTATAGATCATACTTTTAGTGCAATATCTAAGAAATCTTTGCCTAACCAAGGTCACAAACATTTTTTCCTATGTTTTCTTCTAGAAGTTTTGTAGTGATTCTTCTAGGACCATTTGTTGAAAAGACTATCCTTTCTCCATTGAATTGCATTTATATGTTTGTTGAAAATTAATTATTTACTTTCCTAGGGCTGCCATAATAAATTATCACAAAGTGGGTGACTTAGAACAACAGTAATATTGTCTCACAGTTTTGGAGGCCAGAAATCTGAAATCAAGGTGTCGGCAAGGCCATGCTCACTCTGAAACCGGTAGGGGAGGATCCTTCCTTGCTTCTTCCAGCTTCTAGTAGCCCCAGGCGTTCCTTGGCTTATTACACTATAATTCCAGTCTGTGCTTCACATGGTGTTCTCCCTGTCTCTTCATATTTTCTCTCTCTATATATCTGTGTCCAAATTTCCCCTTTTTATAAGGACACGAGTCATAATGGATTAGGGCTTACCTTAATGAGGTCGTCTTAAGTTGGTTAAATCAGCAAAGACCCATTCTCCAAATAAGGTCACATTCTGAGGTACTGAGGGTTGGGACTTCAACATATCTTTTCTGGGGGACACAATTCATAACGTTAATTGACCATATGTATGGGTCTACTTCTGGCTTACCTATTCTGTTCCATTGATCTATATGTCTTTCCTTTTGCCAGTGTCACCTGTACTACATGTAGCTTTATAGTAAGTATTGAAATCAGGTAGTGTGAATTCTCCAACTTTCTGCTTTCAAAATTATTTTGAGTATTTTGATTCCTTTGCCTATCCATTTAAACTTTAGAATCAGCTTGTCAGTCTCTGCAAGATATCCTACTGGGATTTTGTTTTGTTTTGTTTTGAGTATAGCTGCTTTACACTGCTGTGTCCATTCCTGCTGTACAGCATAGTGAATCAGCCATACGTGTACATATATCCCCTCTTTTTTGGATTTCTTTCCCATTTAGGTCACCACAGAGCACTAAGTAGAGTTCCCTGTGCTATACAGTAGGTTCTCATTAGTTATCTATTTTATATATAGTAGTGCATATATGTCAGCCCCAATCTCCCAATTCATCCCATGCTCCCCTTTCCCCTTTGGTATCAATACATTTGTTGTCTATGTCTGTGTCTCTATTTCTGCTTTGCAAATAAGATCATCTATACCATTTTTCTAGATTCCACATATATGCGTTAATATTATCATATTTGTTTTTCTCTTTCTGACTTAACTTCTCCCTGTATGACTCCTACTGGGATTTTGATTGGAATTATGTTGAATCCTTTCCTTGTTCCCAATCTTAGGGGGAAAGCATTCGGTCATTTATCATTAAGTATGATGTTAACTGTAGGATTTTTGTAGATGCCTTTTATTAGGTTAAGGAAGCTTCCTCTATTTCTAGATCTCTGAGAGTTTTTATCATGAATGGATGTTGACTTTTGCCAAATGCTTCTTTTGCATCTATTGAGATAATCATATAGTTTTTCTTCTTCAGTCTGTTGATATACTGAATTACATTGATTGACTTTTTAAATATTGAACAAGTCTTGCATTCCCAAGATAAATCCCACTTGGTCATGATGTTATTGTTTTTATGTATTGTAGAACTTATTGGCAAAAGTTGTTCATAATATTCTCTTATTATCCATTTAATGCCTCCAGGATCTGTAGTAATGTATCCTCTTCCATTCCTGATAATATTGGTAATCTGTGTCTTCTCGTTTTTCCTGTTCAGTCTGATCAGAGGTTTGATTTTATTGATCTCTAAAGGAACAGATTTTGGTTTCATTGATTTTTCTCTCTTTTTTTTTGTTTTCCATTTTATTGATTTCTGTTATCTTTATTGTTTATTGCTTTTTTTTCTTCTGCATACTTTGGACTAAATTTACCAATAAATTCAACAACTTGGATAGTGGACAGATTCCTTGAAAGTACACAAACTATCAAAGCTCACTCAGGAGGCTTCCCTGGTGGCGCAGTGGTTCAGAATCTGCCTGCCAATGCAGGGGACATGGGTTCGAGCCCCAGTCCGGGAAGATCCCATATGCTGCGGAGCTACTAAGCCCGTGCGCCACAACTACTGAGTCTACGCTCTAGAGCCCGCGAGCCACAACTACTGAAGCCCGTGCACCTAGAGCCCGTGCTCTGCAACAAGAGAAGCTACCACAGTGAGAAGCCTGCCCACCTCAACGAAGAGTAGCCCCCGCTCCTTGCAACTAGAGAAAGCCTGCGTGCAGCAACAAAGACCCAATGCAGCCAAAAATAAATAAATTTATTTTAAAGAAAAAGCTCACTCAGGAGGAATAAAGATAATCTGAATAGCCTTATCTCTATGAAAGAAATTGTAGTTGAAAATCTTTCCATGAAGGAAACTCCAGGCACAGGAGACTTCATTGGTGATTTCCTTTCAACATTTAAGGAAGAAATAATACCAGTTTCTACACAAACTTCCTGAAAATGGAAGAGGGGGGACTACTTCCCAAATCATTCTATAAAGCAGATATCATCCTGATACCAAACCTGAAAAAGGTGTTATTAGGAAAGAAAACTACAACCAAACATCCTTCATGAACATAGATGCAAAAATTCTTTACAGAGTTTGGGCAAATTGCATTCCACAATTTCTGAAAAGGAAAATACATGACAATGACTCGGTAGGGTGAGCTTCAGGTAGTATTCCTTGTGTTGCTTGCAGGTGCTCTCTTCCCTACCTTGGGTAGCTTCCTCACACACATGCTCTGACCAGTATTCACATGAAGGTTTGGGGGTGCTCTCTGCAGATTTCTGGAGCTCTCTGTGCAAGTCTCTGCTCTGCAACTTCAGGCTGCTTCGGCCACCTCTAGCTCCTAACTCAGCTCCTCTGCCCTCCTGGGTGCCCAGTCCTGGCTGCAGACTCTCTCCAGGCGGTAGCAGGCTGTCACAGGGCTCAGCTCAATTGTTTTCTCTGTCTCAGGCTTCACTGTCCTGTGCTGCCTGTCATCCAATGTTTGAAAATCATCGTTTCATGTATCTTTCTGGCTTTTTAGTTGTTCAGGTTGGGAAAGTAAATCCAGTCCTTGTAACTCCATCTTGGCCAAAAGCGGAAGTCCATAACTGGAATGTGAAATGACTGAATCACATTTTATTGTGTCAGTATACCCAGATTTGATTAATTCCCCTAATGTTTGACATGTAAATTGTCCTCATGTTTTTGTTGTGTAGGTGATGCTGAAGTAGACCTTTTCATGTACATACCTTTCTGCGTCTATTGAATTATTTCCTTAAGATAAGTTTCCAGGAGAATAGTTACTGGATCAAAAGGCATTTTAAAAACTTACATGCTTCAAGATGACAGTCTTTTAATCTGCCTCCAGTATATTTCTTGTTTTTCAAAAGTTTCTGCCTCTCAGTACCCCTGTGACAACAGTAGGGCCGCCAGTGACGTGGCTGCTTTAACCAGCTCCCAGATGGCTGCTTTCAGGAAGGTTTCCATAGTGACCGGATGCTGGAAAAACCTGCCTGCCCAGATTGGCAATATCACTTCTGGCTCCTGTTGGGAACTTGGGGACTAGCGGGTAGTTGGTAAGAGAAATGGCATATACGTATTATTGCAGAGACTCATTAAAATATATCCAGATCTGACCGTTTCTCACTGTCCCCATGGTAGCAAAGCCAACATTATTCCTACTGCGTCACCCCCTCCTGCCCTGCAGCCTTCTCTGTACAGCAGCCAGAGAGAGCTTTGAAATCCTAAATCAGATTCAGGTTTGCCTCTGCTCAGAGCCCTCCTGTAAGGAGAATAAGTTCCAGTTCTGTACTGCACTGCAAGGCCTTCCTGAGCCGGCTGCGCCCCGCGCTGTGCTTCCTCCTCCTCCCCAGCCCCTCTCCCCCGCAGCAGCTGCACCTGCCACATCTGTTCCTGCCTTGTCTTCACCCTGCTGCTCCTGCTACCTGGATCTTCCTTCCCTCAGGAGCCGTAGGACTTGGTCTCCCACTTCCTTTTGTTTGGGTCTTTGCTTGGATGTCACCTTATCCTCAGAGCTTTTCCTGACCACGTTAGCGACATGGCTCCTCTCTTCTGACTCTCCTGTACCTTTATCCTGCTTTATTTTCCTCAGACTACTGTGGTTAGCACCATCTAACACAGCTGTGTTTATGTTTGTTGTCTGATTCTCTGCTGTGATGTAATGGCTGGGACTTTGGTTTTTCACTGTTGCGTCTCAACCCTTAGAACTATGTGTGGTTCATGGCGGTGCTCAGTAACTGTTGAGTGAATGAATGAGGTGGGCAAGCCAAGGCTGGGAAAGGGAGCTGCGGACTGAGAACTGTCTTCCCAGCCCCCTCAGTCCTCCACAGCCAGAGACAGCTCCTTTCTTCCACTTATAGACAACGCCTGCTTCCTCCACACTTTCTCTGCCCTTCTGGAAGAAACAGCTAAATCACTACCTCTGAGGCGTCAGTGATGAGGAGTCTTTCTGACGATCCCAGCTGGCATGTGTTATATTGAACCATACGAAGTTGTCGTTTTTACAGGTTGTAATGGCTGGATATCAGCAGTATCACATGGCCTTGAGTAACCTCAGTGTAGAGGGCCCAGATATTCACAGTAACTTTCTGGAAATTATGAGGACTCCTGCTAATTGCCTGATGCTTCCTGAGCACTTGCTGTGTGTCAGTGTGCTGGGGCTCTTTGCGTTCTCACTTCATCCTCGTAACCACTGTGAGACGTAGGTACCGTTGCTCCAGTCTGTGGAGAAGAAAACTGAGACTCAAAGAGGTGACGTGAACGTGCCCAAGGTTATAAGAAGCGGGGAGCCGCAGAGCCGGGATTTGAGTCCACATCTGTCCGACTGGAGAGGTCTTCACTTTAACCGCAGCGCCGTCCGGCCTCTGCACAAAGGTGGCAGAGGATGAGCTCGGAAGCCTTGCCCTCCTAACGCTGGTGCCACAGCAGCGTGCCTGCCCAGGGCTCCAGGCTGGCGGTGGCCTGGCTGAGCACGGGGTTATTTCCTGGCACTGTCAAGCTGGTGGCTGAGTGACATCATCTCCCCAGGTGGGGGTGGGGGGAGCATGGTGGGGCAGGGGGCACAGTTATCAGGGTCCGTTTGGGAGACTGTACGTGCATCTCTTCTAGGCTTGTTTTCTCATGTGTGAGGACCAGAGATAGTCTGCTTCAGAATATGCTGTGAGGACTGAATGATGACATGATTTTAAGAACTTCTAGCTCAGTCGCTTTAATGTTAAAATACTTGCTCCATCCAGCACAGAATTTTGATTCAAATCAGGCCCCGCATACCTGTTATACTGAAGGAAGACGTTACGTTTTCCTCACGCAGAACAGACAGACAAGTCTAGGATGGCTGGCCCATTAGGGAAGCGGGTTCTGCCATCTGTTTCTCAGCAAGCCTTATCTAGAAGCAAGAGGGCTCCCTCCCAGCTGGGCATCAAAGCCTCCACGATGGGCATTTAGCCCAAATGTGGCCCGGTCAGGGTGTGTCTGGGGGCAGGAGTAGAGGTTGGTGACCCAGCTGAGCTGCCCTTGGGACAAGCTGTTTGGCCCCAGATTTGCAAGTGTGTCTTTAAAGAGAACTGGGATTTTTTTCACGTGCCCATTTTTCAACATTCGCTGGAGGAAAGGGTCCATAGGGTAATGTTTTCTCACAGTGCCCTCGAAGTGGTTCTTTGATTTTCCTTTTTTGTTTCTTTCTCACTCACCTGACCCTTCTCATTTACCCCGAATTCCCAACAGCAGACAGCACGCAGGAGACGAGGCCAACAGCTGTCACCTCTGAGGTCCCGTCACTTGAAAAATGGCAAAAGGAGGTCTAGGCCTAGGTGAATATACCAAAACCTAGAAGGCAACTTGCCCTAAAATATTTCACCCACATCTCCATTGTTACCTTCCATTTATGTTACCTTCCTTTCATTTCACGGTTAGAAGTAAAAGGCTTCATATTCAGAAAAAGGCTGAGAAAGCCACCCCTCAAACTGCATTTCTGTTGAAGCTCGAGTGGGTGATAATAGGCTCTTGCCTGTTCTAATAGGAGCAGGCTAGAAATAGGAACTCAGAGGGAGCCCAAGTGCTGACGCATCAGTTGATGGCTTATTTAATTTTTTTAAATTGAGATATAATTCACATGCTACAAAGTTCGCTATTTTTAAAGTGTATAATTCAGTGGTTTGAGTATTTCATACTGTTGTGTAACTATCACCACTCTCCAATTCCAGAACACGTTTCATCTCTGCAAATAGAAACCCTGTACCCATTAGCAGTCACTGTGCCTTCCCTTCTCCTCCAGCCCTTGGCAGTCACTAATCTACTTTCTGTGTCTAGGGGTTTGCCTCTTCTGGACATTTCATTTAAATAGAGTCATACAATATTCATCCTCTTGTGACTGGCATCTTTAACTGAGCATAATATTCTTAAGGTTCACCTGTGTTATTAGTACTTCATTCCATTTTAAAGCTGAATAATATTCCATTGTATGGATGTTCTATGCATTTCCTATATCCCTTCATCAGTTCTTGGACATATGGGTTGTTTCTGCTTTTTTGGTTATGATGAGTAATTCTGCTGTGAACATCCAAGTACAAGTTTCTGTGTGGACTCTTGCTTTCATTTCTTGTGGGTAAATAACTAGGAGCAGAATTCCTGGGTCATGTGGTAACTCTGTGTTTCACCTTTTGAGGAGCTGTCAGTACTTTCCACAGCAGCCCACCATTTTACATTCCCACTAGTAGAGTATGAGGCTTCCAATTTCACCACATCCTCACCAACACTAACTGTTGTCTTTTTTTTTCTGATGTTGAAGATAAGTTTTAATGGCAGGTGCCTGCTGCTGTAGGACAAACAGGAGCTATGTGCCTAAGTGTATTCATCCCATATGGCCAAACACTGCTTTTAAGACTTTTGTCTCCAGGGACTTCCCTGGTGGCACAGTTGTTAAGACGCTGCCTACCAATGCAGGGGACACGGGTTCGAGCCCTGGTCCAGGAAGATTCCACATGTCATGGAGCAACTAAGCCTGTGCGCCACAACTACTGAGCCTGCGCTCTAGAGCCCGCGAGCCACAACTACTGAGCCCATGTGCCATGAAGCCCGCGTGCCTAGAGCCCGTGCTCTGCAACAAAAGAAGCCACTGCAACGAGAAGCCTGTGCATTGCAACAAAGAAAGAGTAGCCCCCGCTCACCACAACTAGAGAAAAGCCCACGGGCAGCAACGAAGACACAATGCAGCCAAAAATAAATAAAATATTAAAAAAAAAAAAGACTTTTGTCTCCAGTATGCCATCCTCGTGGGTGTGAAGTGGAATCTCATTGTGGTTTTGCTGTGTGTTTCCCTGATGACTAATGATGTCGGGCATCTTTTTACCTGCTCATTGGCCATTTACGTCTCTTCTTTGGAGAAATGTCTATTTAAATCTTATGCCCATTTTTATTTATTTATTGTTAATATTTATTTATTTATTTTGGCTGCTCTGGATCTTAGTTGTGGCACGTGAGATCTTTTAGCTGTGGCATGAGGACTTCTTAGTTGTGGCATGTGGGGTCTAGTTCCCTGACCAGGGATCGAACCCGGGCCCCCTGCATTGGGAGTGTGGGGTCTTAACCACTGGACCACCAGGGAAGTCCCCTTATGCCCATTTTTAAATTGGGCTGTTTGCCTTTTTAATTGTTGAGTCATTTTTTAAGAGGACAAAAAAGTAGGGAGGCAGGGGTTAAACAGTGACGTGAGAAACTTAGATGGCAATTTCCTAGTTTCCCAGCTGTGAGGTGCTGGAAGGTGTGGTCGAGCAGACTGGTGGATGAAGTGGAAACGTCAGTGTCGGGTGAGTGGAGGTACGGACTCAGAAGTGTTGTAGCTAAGGGATTCCTCAAAAATTCTGGCTCAGGAACCTATTCATGGAAGTTTTGGTGGTGGCTGGTTTTTGTTTTCTTTTTTATGAAACATTTGCCTGAGTACAGAGCATCAGGAAGTCTGTCTGTGTGATCCTCTCCTTCTCTAGTAGTATGGGAACTGAGCAGACCCTCCTCTTGGCTCACAGAGCTGTTGGAGAACAATAGTTTTGTAGCTTCTTCAAGGTGTATGCTCTTGGATGAAATGTTCAGAATAGGAGGCTTTTTCTTTCAAGTGTGACTTTTCCTTCCCTGTCAAACAGTGGCCAGGATTTACCTCCCCACCACCTCTGGGCCAGCAAATCAGAGTCGGGTAGAAAGGACTCCCAGGAGAGGGGCTGCGTTAAATGACTTTCCTCTTTGCACTCCTACCAGGGCAGATGTTTCTGGAACAGATGAAGCTTGAGGAGCCTTCCAGCTGTAAGATACTAGGATAGGAAACTCCCGAGTCTGGATCTACAGAAGACTTGCCTGTCCTCTCCACACGATGTCAGGTGGGAGGCAGGGGCCTGGCTTGGACATGGGGCGACAGGCTCTCCAGGGGGAAGGGGGTCTTATCCAGGAGGAAACCCCAGTGGGAGGGAAGCAGGCTTGTTTTCCACGGACCTTCGAGGGTCACGTGGACCGCCCAGGTAATGGAGGAAGGAGGAAGTCTTCTGATGGGCATCTGGGAGAGCTACTGCAACTCTCTTCTCAGTTTTCCTGTATCCCTGTCCTCTCCTTCCAGCCTGAAAATCCTCACTCACAGGTGGAGGGAGAGGCAAGGAGATGAAGTCAGGTTATGTCTTGTAACACACTGCTGGCTTCCTTTTCCTTCCTCCAGAAAGTTGCACTTTGCTAGGTTTCTCCCCTCCCCCATCCATCCCACTCTAGATGGTCCAGTCCTTTAATGCTGGCACTCTGGGGGGTGGGACGGTGGGGAGAGAAAGGGAGAGGGGGTGTCTCAACTTGAATTTTCCCCCTGAATGCTCTGCATTTTCTTCATTTCCTATTCCTGGTCCTCTTTGGTTTTAGGAAGCCACATACCTTCTGCCAGTGGCCCCTTCTCAGCCCTGACTCCTAGCATGTGGCCTCAGGAGATCCTGGCCAAGTACACACAGGTACAGCAGTCAGCCAGTGGGCGCCAGTGGCTCTGCTCCCACGCTGGGGCACCCAAGGGGACCCACCGCCCGCTGCAGGCATCCTGGGAGGGGGGCCACTCCCCCGTATTCACACAGGGTCAGAAGCCCCCATCAGAGACAGTATCTTAGCTCCACGTTCCCTGTGAATCGGACATTAGGTTGGGGAACAAGAATGGCACTCTGCTCTCCGTATTATGGGGACACAGAAATACATAAAACGTGTTTCTTGCCTTGATTTTATCTTTGACCTCTGAGGAAAACAAGGAAAACTCTGGAAGAATTCAAGAGGGTCGTGGCCCCCAGAGCTGAGTGATGACCACAGAAGCTTCAGGGAATGGTGGCCTTTGGTCTGAGTCAGGGAGGCTAGGAGGCATGGCAGCAGCGCACGCAGCCCCAGGCTGACTCTTCCTACTCCTGTGTCTAGAAGGAAGAGGCAATGGTGCAACCAGAGTTCTGCTATGATGAGTTCGGCTTCCGCGTGGACAAGGAAGGTGAGATAGCCCCTCGGGTGTAATCTCTCCACTGTCCTTGGGGAGGGCAAGCTCCAGTGACTGATTACACTGCTGTGGCCTCGGGCTCTAGATGTTCCAGAATCAGGGACAGAACCACATCCGACAGTGATGCTGTTATAAGTATCTGGAATCCTTTGGGGTTTTTTTTTTTGCCACGTTGCACAGCTTGCGGGATCTTAGTTCTCCAACCAGGAATTGAACCCACACCCTTGGCAGTGAAAGCACTGACTCCTAACCACTGGACCACTAGGGAATTCCCTGGGTTTTTTTTTTTTTTAAGATTAACTTTATTGATCTTCATATGATAATAAAAGCAATAATGTGTTCATTGTAGAGAATTTTAAAAGTACATCAAGATATAAAGATTAAAACAAATTAACCCATTATCCTACAACCTGAAGATAACTGCTGACATTTCTATGTATTTTTTTCCTGGCTTTGTGTGTATCCGTATGTAACTTTTCATAACTAAGATATCATATATATGTTTTTATATTGCTCTTATATCTCAACATTATTCCATGAGCATTTTTTCTGTCAGTTAAGACCTCTTTAAAGCATGTTTTTCAGTGGCTGTGTACTATCCTTATAATTATAATGGATGTCATTTTTTTTGTTTTTTAAAAAATTTATTTTTGGCTGCATTGGGTCTTCGTTGCTGTACGAGGGCTTCTCATTGCGGTGGCTTCTCTTGTTGCAGAGCACGGGCTCTAGGCGCGCGGGCTTCAATAGTTGTGGCGCACGGGTTTAGTTACTCCCGCGGCATGTGGGATCTTCCTAGACCAGGGTTCGAACCCATGTCCCCTGCATTGGCAGGCGGATTCTTAATCACTGCGCCACCAGGGAAGTCACTGTCTTCATATTTTTATAACCATTCTTCTGTAAGTGGGCCCCTAGGCCATTTCCATTATTTTCTACTGTAAATACACCTGGTGTTGCCGAGTGGACTGCTGGAAAGCTGTCTGCCAGAACCCAGGGTAGCCTGTCACCAAGCAGACGTTAACTGACTGACTGAGACCATTCACCTTCAGGTCACTCGTACTCCCAGTTCTGATGAGCCTTCCTTGTTCCCTAGTTTGCAGGCAGACATTCAGAAGATAAAAGCTGGGCCTGAGAGGAGCACAGGGACCTTTCTAGTATGATGGAAGTATTCTGTGTCTTGATGGGGACAGCGTTTAGACTGTCAGTGCTTAGACATTTGTTTATTGATACTCAACAAAGTGTACACTTAAAGTTTGTGCACTTTATGTGAATTCACTGAAGGTGAAGTTTCAGAAAGTGGAGGCCAAGGGCATGGCTTTAGGATGAGTAAGGATGAGGCTCTGTGGGGTGGCCCCGCCCCACTGTGCATCCCCAGTGCCTCAAACAGGTGGTCTTGGCTTCATGAGTTCCCAGGCAGTAAACAAACAAACAAATGTATGCTGGGGGCAAGAAGAGGCTGGGAGAGGAGGGGAGGTGGGAGACGTTTGAACAGAGACTGAGAGGAAGTGAGGCAGTGAGTGTGGCCAGGAAGGGGAATAACAGGTGCAGAGGCCCTGAGGCGAGTGGATTTGTGGGAAAGAGCTGGGGTGGAGGGAGCAGGGCGCGAGGAGGCGGGGTCAGGCTCTGAGCTGTGACTGGGCTGTGAACAGCCTCTAGGGAGGCAGGGCAGGACTAGGCGGCCGCTGAGGAGGCTGTTGCTCTAACCCAGACGAGAGATGGTGGCTTGGACTAGGGCCGTAGTCGGAGGGGCGAGAGAGCCGAGGTTCTGCCTGTGCTCTGAAGCGGAGGAGCCTGAGCACCTGGTGGGGGGGGGCGGGGGGAGCCTCGCGGATCTGGTTTGGGGGTGAAAGCGAAGAGTTTGCGCTGGCTGTTTGGGGTGCCACGGGAGGTGGTTGGAAAGGTGACCCTGACTTTCGGCGGTGAGATCCGGGCGGCGGACCCAGAGCCCAGTCCTCTGCTCTCGGGGCACAGGCGGCGGGGGTCGCTCTCCCTCCTCCCTCACAGGCGCAGACGGCGCCCCCCGCCCAGGCCAGCTGCTGGAGGACCCCCCCCAGAGGCTGCGCTGGCAGGCCCACCTGGAGTTCACCCACAACCACGACGTGGGAGACCTCACCTGGGACAAGATTGCCATCTCCCTGCCCCGCTCGGAGAAGCTCCGCTCCCTGGTGCTGGCCGGGGTGCCGCACAGCATGAGGCCGCAGGTGAGGCGGGGCCCGCGGGGGCCGCGGGCTTCAGGGGCCCCCTGGGGACTGAGCGCCGTGCTCCCCCCATCAGCTGTGGATGCGGCTCTCCGGGGCCCTGCAGAAGAAGAGGAACTCCGAGCTGTCCTACCGAGAGATTGTGAAGGACAGCGCTAACGATGAGACCGTTGCTGCCAAGCAGGTGGGACCCTGTTTGGGGGGGGCGGGGGGTCAGGGGGAGGCCCTTCAGGGGGGCCCGGGAGAGCTTGGCAGCGGTGAGGCAGCCCTGGGCAGTCCTTGCACCTACAGAAGTGTGCCTGGAGCCAGCCAGTTTCCTCCTGGTCCCTCTGTGGGGGGTGTGGGGGGAGGGACTGTCAAAAAGGCCACCGGACTGGTGCACGTTAGGATCCCCTGGAGATTTTTTTTTAATGTTTTATTTATTTATTCATTTATTTATTTTGGCTGTGTCGGGGCTTTGCTACAGCACATGGGATCTTTCGTTGTGGCACGCGGGCTTTTCTCTAGTTGGGGCGTGCGGGCTGAGTTGCCCCGCGGCATGTAGGATCTTAGTTCCCCGAACAGGGATTGAACCTGCGTCCCCTGAATTAGAAGGTGGATTCTTAACCACTGGACCACCAGGGAAGTCCCTCCCCTGGAGATTTTAAATACAGGTTTCCAGGCTTCATTCCAGAGATTCTCATTCCACAGCTGTGGCTTGAGGCCCAGGAATCTGTAATTTTATGTTTAGAGGCTCCCCCGTGGATCACGTGGCACCAGCTGCACACCAGCTGGGCCCTTATCCTGAAGGGAGGAGGGTGACTTTGACCCGGAGCCTGAGGAATCCCCATTCCTGGGAGAGAAGCCAACCTGAGGTTTGCCCCACACAGGGGCCCCCGGCCTACTTCCGGGGGGTCTCGGTGTCAGGGGTGCAGAGGCTGTGCGCCTGCTCTGCGCCTCACAGGCTCTTGTGGGCGGGCTGCCAGCAGATTGAGAAGGACTTGCTCCGCACCATGCCCAGCAACGCCTGCTTCGCCCACGTGAGCAGCGTGGGTGTACCCCGCCTGCGCAGGGTGCTCCGAGCGCTGGCCTGGCTCTACCCGGAGATCGGCTACTGCCAGGGCACGGGCATGGTGAGCACAGCCCGGGACGGGGGCAGTAGGCCTGGAGGAGGGGGTGGAGGGGGCGGTTCCCAAGCAGGGAGGGGTTCCAAGCCTGAGGCCAGCATGCGGTCTGTGGTGTGACCCCACCCCCACCCCCCAGAGGCCGCCTTGTTCTAACTGGTCACCCCCGAGGGGGTGCCTCTTCTAATTTGCATGGACACCTGGGCAGAGGCCCCTTACCCCCCTGCCCCCGGCCAGGTGGCTGCCTGCCTCCTGCTGTTCCTGGAGGAGGAGGATGCCTTCTGGATGATGTGCGCCATCATCGAGGACCTGCTCCCCGCCTCCTACTTCAGCACCACCCTGCTGGGCGTCCAGACCGACCAGCGGCTCCTGCGCCACCTCATCGTCCAGTACCTGCCTCGGCTGGACAGGCTGCTCCAGGAGCATGACATCGGTAAGGGCCCGAGCCCACCGCTGCTCTGGGTCAAGGGTTCCCGAGCTCTGGCTCAGGTGCTGCAGGTCTGAGGCCTCAGGACCCAGCTGAAGACGGGGCAGTGCTGGCAGCTCAGGAGGAGGAAAGGAGGTCTTCTGACGACGGCCACTCGTGCTGCTGCCTTCCTTGCTCTCTTGTTCTCCGACGGTCCCTGACGCCCCGCCTCCTCTCTGCCGTGGAGCAAGCATGGCCTCTTGCTGCTTTGGGAGATTCGCTCCACCTCCACCATGGCTTGCGTGCCTGGGGGATGCCCCTCTCTGGCTGTTCCGCACCGGCCGTCCCTGGTGCCAGCTTCAGGGCCTCTGGTTTGTGTCCACAGAGCTGTCCCTCATCACACTGCACTGGTTCCTCACGGCCTTCGCCAGCGTGGTGCACATCAGGCTGCTGCTGCGCCTCTGGGACCTGTTTTTCTACGAGGGCTCCCTGGTGCTGTTCCAGGCCACGCTGGGCATGCTGCGCCTCAAGGTGAAGGCCGGAGCCCCGGGTGCCAGAGGCAGCTGTCCTGGCAGCCGCCTCGGGGTCTGCCCGCCCTCCACCTCTGCTCCAGTCCAGGCCTCAGTGTCCTGTGGCCTGAGCCCTGGCCCCTCTGGAGATGCCCCTGGGAGGAGGGAGGTCTCTCTCCTGGGGCAGGGCCTTCGTGTGCTCAGCTGGACCATCCAGGGAAGTCACACATGCCACCCAGGCAGTGACAGCGCCCCCCTCACATGGCCCAGGAGGAGGAGCTGATCCAGTCGGAGAACTCGGCCTCCATCTTCAACACGCTGTCGGACATACCGTCACAGATGGAGGACGCGGACCTGCTGCTGGGGGAGGCCATGCGGCTGGCGGGCTCCCTCACTGACGTGGCCGTGGAGAGCCAGCGCCGGAAGCACCTGGCCTACCTCCTAGCCGACCAGGGCCAGCTCCTGGGCGCCAGCCCTGCCGCCAGCCTCTCTCAGGTGGGCCCATGAGAGAGGAGGCCCCAGCTCACCACCGTCCCCTCCAGCTCAGCACCCAGGGCCCGGCCTGGCCAGACCACAGCTGTGCAGGGACCCGCCACCTTGTCCTTGGCGCGTCTCTGCCGGGACCCACCTGGACAGACCCAGTTTTGAACTGACGATACGTTTCTGAGCCTCAGAGCCGGCCTCAGAGGCCATGTCAGAGGAGGCGGCACGAGTGAGATGCCGGCGGGGCCTCTGCACGGAAGGGCTCTGCTCACTGTCCCCAGTGTTGGGGCGCCATCCACTTGGCTGGGCGCCGGGTGCCTGGGGCTGCTGCCGACCTGATTTCCCCGCCTGCAGGTTGTCCGCCGCAGGACCCAGCGGAAGAAGTCTGGCATCGCGTCGCTGCTCTTCGGTGAGAACTCTGCACAGGTGGCCAAGCGCTGGGCTGGGCTCCGAGAGCGGGGCGTCTGGCCTCACACCCCGTGCGGACTCTGCGCTTCCTTGGAGTCGGGACAGGGCCGGGCTGGGCCACGGCCACCATTGCTCTCTGGGCCTCACAGGGGAGGACGACCTGGAGGCGCTCAAGGCCAAGAACATCAAGCAGACAGAGCTGGTGGCCGACCTCCGGGAAGCCATCCTGCGCGTGGCACGCCACTTCCAGTGCACAGACCCCAAGAACTGCAGTGTGGTGAGTCTCAGGTCCCGGGCTGTGCACACAGCTCAAGTAGCGGCCCTAGCCCTGTTCCGAGCGCTCCCTCGCGGTGGGCTTTTCTGCCCCACCCCCCCAGCAGGAGCTGAGCCCGGACTACAGCATGGAGAGCCACCAGAGGGACCACGAGAACTATGTGGCATGCTTGCGCAGCCACCCGCGCCGGGCCAAGGCCCTACTGGACTTCGAGCGCCACGATGATGACGAGCTGGGCTTCCGCAAGAACGACATCATTACGGTGAGCGGGGAGCGGACGCCTTCGTCCCCGCCAGCCCCGAGGCCACAGGCGGGTTGGCTGAGCCCTCACGTGGCCAGAGCTCCCAGCCAAGGATGAAGTCAGGCAACTGGAGCTGTGTTTCCCGCCCTTTTCCTCCGCAGATCATCTCCCAGAAGGACGAGCACTGCTGGGTGGGGGAGCTGAATGGCCTGAGAGGTGAGGCCTCCATCTGGTCCTGTGTTGCGCTGGGCAAGGGGAAGGCGGGCCTGGCTGGGAAGCTGCAGCGGGCACTGGGTTTGCTCAGACAGCGGCATCCGTTGCTCCCGTGTGTCCTCAGCCCCGTTGTGGGGAGCATCACGGCACCAGGCCGCCCGCTCCTCACGGGCCCTGCTTCTCCCACAGGCTGGTTTCCAGCAAAGTTCGTGGAAGTCCTGGATGAGCGGAGCAAGGAGGTGAGGAGGGTACGCACGAGGCAGGCCCGTCCCCGGAGCCGCTGCTGCCTCTGCCCCGTGAGGCCTGCACCCTCCTTGCAGGGCCTGCGTCCCGATTGCGTGTGGCTTGTGGCAGTGGCTGTGAGGACAGGGAGGGGCTGGCTGGGGCGTCTCAGACCCCGTCCTCCACCCTCAGTACTCCATCGCGGGGGACGACTCTGTGACAGAGGGGGTCACGGACCTCGTGCGAGGGACCCTCTGCCCGGCCCTGAAGGCCCTGTTTGAACACGGACTGAAGAAGCCTTCCCTGCTTGGGGGCGCCTGCCACCCCTGGCTGTTCATCGAGGAGGTGAGAGTCCTTTTCCCTGAGCCCCTGTGCCCTGCGGAGCTGGTGGCAGGAGCTGGTGGGGTGGTGACCTGAACTCAGTTGGACTCTGTGGCTTTGACCTGGTATCTACCCCATTACCCGACGCTCACCCTGCCCCCCAGGCGGCGGGCCGGGAGGTTGAGAGAGACTTCGACTCGGTGTATTCGCGCCTAGTGCTGTGTAAGACGTACAGGTAACCCTGCCCTGGCCTCGGTGTCCTCCTGGCAGGGTCATCCTCCTGGTAGGGTCACCTGGCAGCCTGGGGCTGGGGGTGGAGGACGGAGAGGGAGCGGTCCGAGCCCACCAGGGCAGCACTGGCAGCTTTGGTCCCCCCTTTCAGGTTGGATGAAGATGGCAAAGTCCTGACCCCAGAGGAGCTGCTCTACCGGGTAAGCAGGGCCGTGGGCGGGACAGGCCTTCAGGGTTGGGAGCTGGGGACACCTGAGTGACAGCTGTGCCCTCCAGGCCGTGCAGTCCGTTAATGTGACCCATGACGCTGCACACGCACAAATGGACGTCAAGCTCCGCTCCCTCATCTGCGTGGGGCTCAAGTGAGTGTCTGCACCGCTGCTGAGTGGGGACCGCGGGGGGGCCTGAGCTGGGTAGACGGAGGTGGAAGACGGCCAGGGTGGTTCCCGAAGCCCTTCTTCCAGCGTGAGACCAGCCAGTGCTTGGGGCGGGGGGCTGGCGCTCGGGTTTTGGGGAGCACAGATTTCAGCAAGGTGAGCAGTGAAGGCTCACCAGGGATGCGGCTGCAAACTAGGGAGGGGCGCCTGCCGGAGGGGTTGCAGGCTTGTGCGAGGCTCGGACCTTGGCCAGGCTGAGCGCGGTGTTTCTGCACTTGCCACACAGCAGAGGGGCGGCCTCCAGGCTGCTCTGACCTGGAGAGGCGAGGCAGGGGTCCCCGAGACCTGCTCGGAACATGCCGTGGGCCCACCGGCCAGCGAGCGGGCGTGTCTCTCCCCGGCTGACCGGCGGGACTGAGGCCCCAGGGCCCGGGGTGGCGGTGGCCGAGTCTCAGACACAGGACCGAGGGGAGTGGGGGCCACAGGGACCTTGGGCCCCTGGGCACATCTCCCCATGTGGAGAAGCCAGAGTAGCTGAGAGGGAAGGAGGCGGGGTCACCTGCATAGGCCACCAAGCGGAGGGAGGTTGGGGGTGCGGATGGAGGGGGCCCTGGAGCAGGGGTGGCCCAGTGCGGTGGGTGCGGGAGGGCAGGACCCTCTGCCTGGAGCCGCCCCCGACCCCGCCCCGCCTGTGGCCAGTGAGCAGGTCCTGCACCTGTGGCTGGAGGTGCTCTGCTCCAGCCTGCCCACCGTGGAGAAGTGGTACCAGCCCTGGTCCTTCCTGCGCAGCCCTGGCTGGGTCCAGATCAAGTGCGAGCTGCGGTGAGGAGGCCCCGCCCCGGGGGTGGGCCGAGGGGCGGGCCGAGCCCCCTGCCGCCGCTGACGGCCTCCCTCTCCCTCCGCCTCCAGGGTCCTTTGCTGCTTTGCCTTTAGCCTCTCCCAAGACTGGGAACTTCCTGCCAAGAGAGAGGTGGGTGGTCGGGTCCTGCCTTCCCCAGGGGGGATGGCGGGTGGGGCAGTGTGGGTGTTCGTGCTGGCGGGTCCCCCCCAGATGTGTGGGTGCTGAGGCAGGCCTCGTGGGGGCCCTGAGTGCCGGTGTCGCCTGTGAGGACCACTCTGGCCCCTTGGGCCCTGTGGTGTGCCCTGCAGCCGTGACAGGAGGGCTGTTCCTGTGCAGGAGGAGAAGCAGCCCCTGAAGGAGGGCGTCCAGGACATGCTGGTGAAGCACCACCTTTTCAGCTGGGACATAGACGGGTGATGCTCTTCCTCCAGGGACCCTGTCACATCCAGGCCTCCCCAGACCCCTTGGCTACCAAGCCCCTTCCTCAAGCAAGAAGAGAACAGCCCGGCGCTGGCCAGCCTCGGGGCCACCCCAAGCTGCAAGGTCGAGGGGAGGACACTCTCGGGAGCTCTGGCTGGGCACCGTGGTAGGGAGTCCGGGGACACCGCCCTGGGTGCTAGAGTGCTGGTGGAGGGCAGCAGGTGGCAGGAGCAGAAGGTGGGGGCCCGGCTCAGCCTGTTACCCTCAGCACCTCGGGGAGGGCTCTGCCCTGCCAGGGTCTTTACCAGAGGCCCCAGGCTTGCTGTGCTGAACAAAAACCTTGGGAGGTGGAGCGCCACCTCTCCTCTGTCAGGTTTTGCTCAGGAGGAGGGTGGGGAGGCTGAAGGCTCCCCAGCCTCTTTGATTTACAAATAAACTGTCTTTGAGACGCACCTCTCCCACCTTCTGTCTAGCCAGCTGCGCGTGGTCCCGAATGCACAGCCAGGGATGGGAGGCGGTCTCACGGGGAGGTGCAGTCAGGATCACAGCGCGGCACCCCCCTCTTCCCTTCCATGGATTGACCCCCCCTCCATTCCATGGAGATGGACTAACAGGCAGGGTTTTCGTTTTTATTTTAAAAAGTTCACACAGCTTTCCCACCTCTGTCCCAGAACTGGTTCTGGTGACTCCATCCCTGATCCCCTGTGAATGACAACGGCCAGAAGGGAGGCCAGGCCCCAGGGCAGGAGGAGGCCATAGCTTGAGGGCCACCTCTGGCTCCACTGCTGTCCCAGGGCCATGGTGGCTGCAGTGAGGCAGCGGGAGGGAATGTGGGCAGGGGGCCAGGAAGCACCTCTGCCCTCGTGGCACTGATAAGGAGCAGGAAGCAGGACAGGTGCGGCACAGGCTGTGACGAGGTGTCTATACGTGTCAGATACAAGTGATGGGTGGGGCCAGGGTAAGCTGTGTTCGGCCCTGGGAGCGGTGGCTTCGGGCCCTTCCGTGTGCAGAGTAGAACCAGGGGTGGGGGGCTGCATTCACCTCCCACCCGCCCCCCAAGATATATGTGTATATATGTATGGCGATATATAATATAGAGGTATATACACCTGTACAGAAAACGTTTGCCACCAACCACTAAATGGTTACACTACACCAAGACACTAAAATGGCAGGGAGCCCCCCTCCCGGGAAGCCTGGGTCGGTGGTGTTGGCATCAAGAGGGTGGTGAGGTAGAGGCCCAGCCAGTTCCTTCCCTTGCAGGGAAGGGGAAGAGAAGGAAGGACATGCACCCCTTGCCCTGCCTCAGCCTCGCCTCCTGAGCAAACTGCAGCAGACAGGTGCACCCCGACCTCACAAAAGGAGGTCAAATAGAAGCCCCTGGCCCATCCAGTCCTCCGAAACCCCAGGGTGGGACCCAGAGCTGCTTCTTGGAAGCTCTTCTCCTTGGTGAGCCAGAGCCAGGTGTGGGAACACCCTCCTCCGGCCTCCCACGGAGGGGAAAGCAGGGCCTGTGATTGTCAGGACTCATGACCACGTGGAGAGGCTGCATCAGGCAGGAGAGTGCTGAGCTCCCTTGAGTTCCCGAGGTCTCCGACTTTCCAGCCCTCCCAGCCCCCGGCTCTGCAGCCCCAGAGCTACAAGCAGGAATCCCAGTGTAGCTGCAAGTCGTGGCCGTCGAGGAAGTCCGTGGAGAATAGGCTGGGGGCTGTGGTGCTCGGGGCCAGGCTGAGCACCGGCCCACCCGACGACAGCTCCAGCCAGTCCATGCCGTCCAGGTGGCCATCGGCCAGGTCCAGGCCCACACCACTGGGCTCAGGCGCAAAGTGCAATTCTGAAGTGTCCATGGGGGAGGGGGGGTGGTCCAGGATGGCAGAGCTGCTCAGCATCTGGCTGTGAAGGTCGTCGATGAGGGAGAGGGGCTCTGGCCCCTCGTGCCCGCCGGTCAGCAGGGGCAGCCCTGTGCTGCTCTCCAGGAAGTCCTCCAGGCGCCCAGGGAGGGCCGGCGAGCCGGATGGAGGGGGGACAGCCTGAGGGAGCTCGGCGGATGGTGACGGCTGTGCGGCCAGGGGTGACCCACAGGCTGCTGTCAGGGGAGACTTCTCTTTCCCTGGCTCCTTGAAATCTGCTGAGATCTCTGCCAATCAAGAAAGTGAGTGGGTGTCTGAAACCAGCCTGACGATGACCTGCAGTTGGGACCCCACCTTACACCACATACAAAAAATAACTCAAAACGGGTCAAAGATCTAAATTTAGGAGCCAAAACTACAAAACTCTTAGAAGGGAACATCTTCATGACACTGGATTTAATGATTTCTTAGTTATAACACCAAAGGCACAGGCAATGGAAGAAAAAATAAACTAGACTACGTAACAATTTAAAACTTCTGCACATCAAAGGTCACTATCAAGACTGAAAAGACTGCACAGCAACTATACTTCAAAAAAATTAAAACAAGTAAGATAACCCCTGGAATGGGAGAAGAAATCTGCAAACTATCTGATAAATGATATCTAGAATAAAGAACTCCTAGAACTCAACAAAATCCAACTGAAAAATGGACAAACTCTCCAACAGACGATATTCAAGTGGCCTATAAGCTCGTGAAAAGATGCTCGACGTTATTACTCATTAGGGAAATGCAAGTCAAAACCACAGTGAGATATGTGACTTCACAACTATGAGGCTGGCTATTTTCAAAAAACTTTCTTGAAAATAAGTGTTGGTGAGGATGTGGAGCAACTGGAACGCTTGTGTGTTGCTGGTATGAATGAAGATGGCACAGCTGTGTGGAAAACAGTTCTGTGGCTCGTCAAGAATTAAAATACAGAATATGACCATATGACCTAGCAATTCCACTTCTGGGTATGTACCCCAAAGAACTGAAAACAGATTCAAACAGATACCAGTGTTCATACAGCATTACTCACAATAGCCAAAAGGTAGCAACAACCCAAATGTCCAGTGGATGAAGGGCTGAACACAATGTGGTACATACACACGATGGAACACTCTTCAGCCACAGAAAGGAAGGAAATTCTGATACAAGCTACAACACGGAAGAACCCTGAGGACGTTACGCTAAGTGAAGCCAGCCAGAAACAAAAGCACAAATAGTGTATGATTCCACTTAGAGAAGGCATCTAGAATAATCAATTCACGGACAGGAAGAAGAGAGGTTACGGGGGGTGGGGGGGCGGGATGGAGGAATGGGGAATTAGTGTTATAAACGCCTGACCAGCTGTCTCCCACAGTCCCAGCCTCTTCAACCTGCTTCAAGCAGGCTCTGGCCATGGCCCCCCTGCAGCACCCTGGCTGAGGTCACCAGCTGCCACCACAACACAGCCCGGGACCGGATCTCGGTCCTCCTCTTCCCTGACCGCCCATCAGCAGCCCACGGTCTCAGGACGTCACCCTCTTAAGGGCGCACTCCCACCCTCCACCCGCTGCTCAGCTTCACTGGCTTGCGCCCCTGCCTCCACCTCGCCCTCTCTGCTCACCCTGCCTCACTGCTCCAAACGCCACCCCCACCCCGACCAGACGCCAACTCCCTAACTCCTGACTCAGCCCAGACCTTGCCTGGGCTGGCCATGTGGCCCTCCACTCAGCTGTCTAGGGGCTGAGGCTGTGACCGACGCGGCCCCCACTCGCCCCGGCCCACACCCCCAGCGCTCATGCTGCTGCACCCAGTAACTCCCCACACCCTCAGCCTCATCCTTGGCTGCCCTGGGGTCCCCTCGCCACACACCTAAGCCGTGAGGAAACCATACTGGCGCTGTCTCCAAGATACACCCAGGTTCCAGCCCTTCTGCGCTTCGCCGCTGCCTCCCGACCCACACACCCAGCTCGCGCCTGGACCATCGCGCCTGCCTCCCTGCTCCTGCCCTTCCAGCGGGGCAACCCTTCCCTCAAAGCTGTGCCATGGCTTCCAGCGTCACCCAGAGCCCATGGGCTTCCGCCCAGCGCCCGCCCCCGGGTGCCCATCAGCCCTGCAGGCTGAGGAGCTCCCTATGGATGCCTGTGGCTAAACTGCACCTGCCCGGCGAGGCTGACCCTGACACCCCTCGCACCTGCGACCCTTCCCGTCCCGGCTTTTCCTAATACCTGACATATACGATAATTTACTTATTTCATTCACCGCTCATCTCCCCAAGCTGGGCTATAAGCCCCGCCGAGGCAAACGTCTCTCTTGCTCACTGCTACGCCCTGGGCTGCGGGCACGGTGCCGGCCACGCAGCAGGTCAGGGTGAGGCAAACGTGTGTCGAGGACAGCACCCCAGGGAGTCCCTGCCCAGGCCTTGGAGAAGGGACACGTCTCACACGTTACCGCATCCAAAGCACCAGGCCTGCTGGGCATCGTGTTCAAGAATGAGACCAAACCCAATAACCAACCAGCCTAGGAATGGAGACAACCTGTGAAGAAAAGAGGAGGTCGGGGAGCAGAGCGGTGGGTCTGGACTTTACCTCCACTCTGAATCAGAATGTCAAACAGGTCATCCATCTGCTGGCTTGAGGAACCATTTTCCTGTGGCACAAAAATAAGAAAATGAAATGGAAGTCTAGAACAAGAGGCCCCCCAGCCTGGCTCAGGGCACAGACCCTACCTTGTGGCCCTGAGCCAGCAGCCAGGCCCACAGAGCCGGGCAGCCTGTGCTCAGGCTCCCGGAGCCCACACTCACTCCTGCCCGACGGCTTCTCTCCAAGGTCTCTCTGACCTGCGAGGCTGGCTCCTACCTGCCCCACCCTCCAGCCAGGCCCGGGGGACTGTGGGAGCCCAGCCCAGCCCAGCCCAGCCCAGCCGCTGAGGTGGCCGCCCACCCAGCCAGGCCCCGGTCCACCCTCTTTACCTGCTGTCTGGGCTGCTGGCTCACAGCTTCCTCATAGCCAGGCGGCTCCTTCTTCGGCAGAGAAGTGGGGGGCCCAAAAAGGGGCTGTGGCGGGTGCTCCAGGTCCCTCTGGGCTGGGGGGCCAGGGGCTGGAGAGCCAGGCTGGGACAAGAGCTAGACAGGAGAAAGGGAGGGAACCAGTGGCTGGGGCGAGGGCAATAGCCCAGGGCCTACACGCTCCAGGCAGGCAAGGCGGGCAGCTCTGCCACCTGCACTGGCTCTCGGAGAGCTTTCGTGGAAGCCCCCGGGGAAGAAGGGATGTGGGATGGAGAAGGCCCTGACCTCTGACCCTACAGAGGGCGACTGGCTCCCTAGGGCTTGGTACAAGCCACACGGGGCAGAGGCAGGGGGGCGGGGGTCTCTGGGCTAATTTCCCCTCTCCTCCCTGGAGTTTCTGCCTGAGGATGCTCAGGGGCCTGTGTCCCTTCCTGAGTACCCGAGTCCTGTCACTGCCGCCCCGAGCCCCAGCTCGGAAGGGCTGAGAGGCCACACAGAGCCTAGAGCAGCCTCACCTGTGGGCCAGGCTGAGTGAAGGGTCTGGGCTGCGAGGGTGGCAGCAGCAGGGAGCCAGCTGCCAATGTCACCTTGGTGGGGGACAGCTGGCCTCTCTGAGGGAAAGGAGAGGAGTGGAGCTCGCATCAGGTCCAGCCTGGCGGCCCTCAGTCTATCCCAGGAGGGGCTTCCCCGACCCTCCCCTGGGCCTGTCCCACCCCACGGAGCAGGGGCAGGAGTGGCCTGGCCCGGATGGGGCTGCTCAGGAGCCGTCGGCTGGGCACAGAAGGGTTCTGACGCCAACCGCCAGAGTAGTGGGCAGGCCCTCGTGGCCCCACCCTCAAGGCTGGGGGCCTCACACAGGTGCCTCAACCTTTTCAAGTCTGAGCACCTTCCTGGGTGACACTGGGATGGCGATCCCTAGTTTCGGAGGGTTGAAGGGAAGATTAAAGGAAGCGAGCATAACCCGCCGACCACGGGGGAACTGGTGAAAAGGGCACTGTCACGAAGAGCGCCTTCACGCCCTCCTGGGGCTCCTGCCCCTCCCACACCCAGGTACCTGCTGGGGGCTCCCGCTGGCCAGGCCAGGGCTGTCTGCATTCTTATTGGTCACGGTGAGGACGAGGTGGGTCCCTGTGGAGTCAGTGAGGAGCGTGGGAGGTGTGACCCCCTTGATGAGGCTGGGGCCCTGTGGGCCCAGAAGCAGCTGCGGGGCCGGGGCTGGTTCAGGCTCGGGCAACACGGCTTCCTGCTTCACCACCACGGCCGGGGGCCCCAGGGTACAAGCGTCTACGTGGTGGGCAGCGGGGCCCACGAGGCTGGGGCCGAAGGGGCGATCAGGGCCCGGGGGCTGCCTGCTCAGCTGGCAGCTGGCAAGGCTGCTTTCCTGCTTCACTGCGGCACCAAGCGTGACCAGGGCCGGGGCTGGTTCAGGCTCGGGCAACACGGCTTCCTGCTTCACCACCACGGCCGGGGGCCCCAGGGTACAAGTGTCTACATGGGGGGCAGCGGGGCCCGCGAGGCTGGGGCCGAAGGGGCAATCGGGGCCCGGGGGCTGCCTGCTCAGCTGGCAGCTGGCAAGGCTGCTTTCCTGCTTCACTGCAGCACCAAGTGTGACCAGGGCCGGGGCAGGGGCAGGGGCTGGCGTGGGCTGCTGGGCCCGCTTCTCCTGCTCCAGCTGCAGCCTGAGCCACTCCACCAGCTGCTGCTTCTGCCGGAGCATGCGGGTCAGCTCCTCGATCTGCTTGTCCTTTTCCTGCAGCATCTGGTCCTTGTCACGCCCCTCCAGCTCTGCCCGCATCCCAGGGCTGAGACAGCAGGACCCAGCGCGGGGGCCCTCCTCCTTCACAAGGATCTGCAGCGGCGAGGCCTGCAGGGTGAGCTGGGTCACTGGCGACGTCACCATCTCGCCAAAGGTGTCCCCAGGCGTGGAGTTCTCGTCGCCTGTGCTGAGCAGTGAACGCTCTGAGGGGGTGGGAGACACAGGGGGCGTGGAGCCTGTGCTGCCAAACTTCACCACTCCATTGCTGGTCACCGTGGCCACCACCACCTCAGCCGGGGCCAGGCCCGCTGCCACCAGGGTGGGCCCCGTGCTTAGCCGAGCGGCAGGGAAGGCTACCACCACCTCGCCAGCCTTGGGCAGGATGGAGGCAGCGGCGGGGCCCTTGGGTGCTCCAGCGGCGGGACTGATTTGCTCCTGGTAGGCGCGCAGGCGCTCAATTAGGTCTGTCTTGGTGCCTGAGACGGGCAGTGACCGCAACTTCAGCTCCTGCTTCAGCTCTGCCACCTGCAAGGGGGTGGAGAGTCCGGGCAGTCCTCCTCTGTCTGGACCCCACTGGCCACTTCAGATGTATCAACCACCTGACCCTCCCACAGCCCTGGGGGGCGAGACGTGCATCTGCCAGGCTGGCCCCCTCCTCCTCGCCGTCCTCACACCGGGGGCATGGTGCCTTGTGCTCGATAAATACTTAATTGACTGGATTTTACAGATGAGAAAACGGAGCTCATGAAAGTGAAATAACTTCTTCAGGATCACACAGCTGGTGATGGGCAGAGCTAGGGGTTAGAGCCGGGTCTGAGGGACTCTGAGGCCCGTGTCCAGCTCCCCCCAAAAGGGCTGCACCTTGCTAGGATCCCTGTCATGACTGAGGAGGGAGCAGACTGGTTCAGAGGACAAACTCTCCAGGGAGAATGTGATCCACTCCCCTTTCTGATCAGGGCAGAGAAAACAGGCCAGGCCTGGGGCGTCTCCCGCCCTCCAAAGCCCAGGGCACGAGTGCAGCCTGTGGCCCAAGTGTGGGCTGCTCTCTCCCAGGCCAACAGAGCACTTGTAGAGCAGATTCAGCAGGACAGTAGCGGGCCGCATGGAAAGGGTGGGTGCTGTAGTGGAGCTCTGAGTCTGAACCCTGGCTGTACTGCCGGCCGGACCCATGACCTCAGGCAAACCTCTCTATCCCTCGACGCCTCTGCTTGCTCATCCTTAAGCCGGGGTAACACTCCCTGTTTCTCACACTGCACTGTAGAGGCTGAGGAAAACGAGAGGTGCACAAGTGCTCCGTAAGCCCTGCGGCCCTTGACAGATACTGGCTGGCATCGTCAATGACGATGACCATGATGACAAGGCTAATGCCACGGATGACCAGGGCCTCAGAGCAGGTTCCAGGTGCCTCTGCTGGAGCTCTGCTCTGCCTCCTGCAGCCGTGGTCCTGGGCCAGCCGCCTCCCCTGCCTGAGACCGAGCACCTGACCGCCCCCACGCGAGGCCAGGCTGGCGACGGCACAAGGCCTCCAGGGGGAAGCGTGCAACCACTTACCTTCATGTCGTCCAGGTTGGCAGGCAGGGCCCCAGGCTTGCCAGTCAACGAGGTGCTGTTCTGACGTACCAGCCCACTGGGCCCAGGGGCGCCCGAGCCGGAGCTGCTGCTGGTAGCGGAAAGGCTGCGCGTCAGGGGGGCCCCACCGCTTCCCAGAGCCTCCCCTGCTGGCCTGAGAGGAAGAAAGGACAGGAATGAGCCCCTGCCAGGTCTCGCCCTAGGCCTCTGCGGGCCGGATGGAGAGGAGCAAGGGGCAAGGGCCCCGCCCACAGAGGACTCCCGCAGGACCAGGACCAAAGGGTCCTTTCATGTCAGGGCTGCCCGCATCTGGCCGTCCGGTGCCTGTGGGCGGGCGGGCACGTGGCGGGGGCAGGCCGGGCCTACTTGGGTGGGGGGTTGGGGGGGGGCCGCGTGGGGGGGGCAGGCCGGGCCTACTTGGGCGGGGGGTGGCTGGGGTGGGGGGGCCGCGTGGTGGGGGGCAGGCCGGGCCTACTTGGGCGGGGGGTGGGGGGGGCGCGTGGGGGGGGCAGGCCGGGCCTACTTGGGCGGGGCGGGCAGGATGGTCTGGTAGTTGTAGTGCTGCTGCTGCTGCTGATTGAGGATCTGGAGCTGCAGGAAGAGCTGCTGCTGCTGCAGGATCCTGGCGTAGGAGGAGTCCATGGGGGGCGCCCCCTTGTCCTGCTTCTGGTCCGGGGGGATGTACTGGTGATACTTGAGCTTCTTCACCTTCGGCTTCAGCTCCTTGGCCTTCTTGCTGCGCTGCGACTTCTCACTGGCAGACTTGGGTTGGCTTTGCTGCGGGCACAGGAGACAGAGGGCGCTGTCAGGGGCAGCCGAGTGGCTTCCGGAAAGGCCCCGCTGCCCACCCTGCCCTGTCCACGCTCCCTGCCGGATGGCACCCCTCCCAAAGCAGAGGCCTCCTCAGTGCCCGGGAGTGTCCAGGGAGGGGGCGAGGGCTGATGGGGGGCGGGGCTTGTGACTGGATCTGCTCTTAAAAGAGCTTCTAGCCCCAGTGCACAGGCCAGGCAGCCTCCCTGTGACCCTGAGCACAGAGTGAACAGGACGATGAGGTGAAAAGACCTGTTCTACGGAGCTCGCGCAGCCCACACTGGGCGCTTTACAAAAGCCGCGTCACACAGACCTGCAAAAACCCTGCCTCCCCAGGAACCGGCCCATCGACTCGAAAGGGAAGAAACAGGCTCAGGGAAGCCACGCGCTCAAGGCCGCACAGTGACTGGGACCTCGCTGCGCGAAGGAGCTGGGATCCGAACCCTGGACCTCAGAAGCTCACGTCCATTCACTGACGGGGCGGCCGGCACACAGGGAGGCCGTCTCCCGGGTGAGGAGGGTAGAGCGGGTGTGGGCAAGAGTGAGCAGGGTGCTGAGTGCTGGGGAAGGAGCAAGGAGGGCCTCGCGGCTTCTGAGCAGAGAACGGCAGGCGGAAGGGTGGAGACTCGATGCAGGGCTCAGCTGGGGTCTGACCAGGGCGCCGTGGGCACTGACGGGATGTGGAAGGAGGTGACTGACTAGAGGAAGAAGGTACAACAGCGCGTGTGGCAGCCGAGTGGCTACAAGGTCACAGTTTTGAGCTTCGGCAACAGCGTGTGACAACAGTGGCCCCTTCGCAGAAGTCGGGAAGAGGTGCCGGTTGGCCAGGGTAGGGAGAGTGGGGGAGAAGGCGCGGGGCTGCTGGGACCGGAGAGCACCCGAGAGGAGGGAGAGGGGTCCACTGAGAGGCCCCGGCAAGGCTGAGGGTGCGAGAAAGAGGCCGAGGGCAGCCCGGGAGCACCCCACTGAAAGGGAAGAAGACGGAGAGCCCAGGGAAAGCCACCAGAGAGAGGAGTGCGACCTGAGGCAGGTCTGAGGCAGCTGGGGGCTCAGCTTGGAGGAGAGCCCATGGCAGGGCTGGGGAGCGGGGACAGAGGCCGAGGCACTACCGGGAAAGAGGAAGTTAGATAAACACACATACACCGTTCTCGCAAACGGGGAGTGGGCAAAGGAAGGCACCAGTCATGTGACGAGGAGCAGGTCTGAGGGAGGAATTTGGGGAGAAAACCTCAGACATCTGCAGCCAATCAGGAATAGACCACAGAGGCAAGGGAGGTGCCGGCTGCTGGGGCAGCGGCTGGGAGCCAGCAGAGCGCCAGGGCACCACTGACCGGGAGGAGCAGGCCTGGGGCAGGGGCGCCACACGGGAGGGCCGCGGAGACCCCGCCAACCACCTGGGAGCGCCCGGAGGCACAGGGAGGCTTCGCTAAGGCTGTGAGCCGCAGCAGAGGAACGTGGGCGGCCAGAGGCTCCAGGCCAGGGCCAGGGCCTGTGTGGCGGGACTGGAGAATCAGTCAAGATGGGAAGCAAGCCGAGCGGGAAGGAAGGGCACCTGCCCAGCAGGCGTGGAGCACAGGCTGGATGGAGGGTGGCAGTCAGGGCCAAGGTCCCAGAGGCCGAGGGAGAAAGCTCGGCTGGGTGGGGAGGACCAGACACCGGCTCCTCACGCTGCTGAACTTAACCTCAGCGTCCAGCACCGTGTTCCCACACAAAGGTCCCCATGGGCGTCTCGTGGGGTTGACGGTAAATGCCGTCCCTTCAGGTATCTTAGGTCAGGCCTTGGAGGAAGAGAGTGACAACAAACACCCGGCACGGCTGGCTGGGTGACCTCAGGCCCATCACCTCACTTCTCGGTTCTGTCATAGCCTCACGAGGCTCCGAGTGGACAGAGGGGACGTGTGGGCGTGTCTTCCTGGGGCGGGCAGGAGTGAGAGCCTGGCCCGCTGTGTTCAGTGAGCAGTGGCTGCGGCTGTGACAGCCAGCGTGTGTGGAGAGAACAGATCTCCCAGAGCACTGTGGTGACCTCGGCTGGTCCCGGACCAGGAGGAGAAGAGAGCCAGCCCCACTCCCCACACTGGGACGGAGTCACAGCAGGACTCAGAGGGGAACGGAGAGGAGAGGGCGGTCAGCTAGAGGTCTGCACCTTAATGAGTGTGGGGAGGGGCTTGGCGGTGGCGACCGTGGTTCCGTTGGCGAGGCTGGGCGGCGGAGGAGGCTGCTCCGCCAGGAAGACTGTTTCTCCAGACTCTGGGCCCACGGGGAGTTGAGACACGACCTGGGAGAGAAGAGGGGAAGTGAGGACACGCCCACCCCTTCTCGTGGCCCTGGAAGCTGCGCCATCTCCAGGCTTCAGCCGGTGGTGCATCCCTGCCCTGCCCTGCCCTGCCTGGAGGTGGGTGGCTGTCACCCCCTCGGACGCCATCACCGTTAAGGGGCAAATGACGGGCAAAGACGAGAGGGATGAAAAGAGCAGCCTCCAGGGTGGCAAGGAGAGGGAACTAGAAAAGGGGAAGACAGAGGGTGGTGAAATGTTACGGAACTGAACACACTCAGGAGAAGTGGCTATTCTGAATGAGCAGACATGGGGCAGCAGGGAGGCCTCTGAATCTAACTGCAAGGCTGCCCAGCCAGCATCCTCCACGAGGGCCCACCGCCGCACCTTCTGGCTTCCCCGTCCCACCTGGCCCAAGCGAGGGACCTCATTCTGGGCCGCTCCAGTAGGTCTGGGGCCCCTGAGCAGGGGAAGCACCTGTAGTGGACAAGCTCACCTGAGTGGGGGACACAGAGGTGGCACTGGGCAGTGGCTCGCTGACTCGGGCTTCCAGGGGTGACGGCACCGAGCCCTGGGACTCATGGCTGGCAGGCTGCTCAGGAGATAAGGCATCGCTGCTGTCCTCATCAAAGGAAGAGCTGTCTGCTACTTTCGGGTAGTTCACCTGGCCCACTGAAAGCCAAGGCCAGGGTGAGACTCCTCCAGCAAAGGGGAAG
This sequence comes from Phocoena sinus, assembly GCF_008692025.1. Taxonomy (NCBI): domain Eukaryota; kingdom Metazoa; phylum Chordata; class Mammalia; order Artiodactyla; family Phocoenidae; genus Phocoena; species Phocoena sinus. The sequence continues at coordinate 8,352,695 of NC_045772.1, read as the reverse complement.
AGGCTGTCCCAGCGAGGCGCCTGCCCTGCGGCCCCGCGGCCCCAGCAAGCAGTAGGAGAAGGAGGCCAGCAGCCGACCTGCCTCCTGTGTCCAAAAGAGCTCAAGGAAAGCTTGTCATCACGACCCGAAACAAAGGCCAGGAAGAGTCAGTCCCACCAGGTCATCAGAGCACTCCCCTTGGTGGGGAAAGGCCTGATGGTTAACCCCTTGCTTTTAACTCCGCCCTGCGTTCAGTCTTCCAAGTCAGGGTCTGCCCTCCCGCCCCCCAGCCTGCCACCTCCTGTTTCCCTGCTGTTGAAGGCACTTTATTCCCATCCTGTGGCTGCACAAAACTCTCCTCTTCTCCCAGAGGCTCACGGACCCTGCGATCAGGGACGGAAGGAGTTTGGGTAACAGCTATGCAGGTGCAGCTCCTCCCCTGGGCTGCCCGACTCCCCGAAGACCAGGAGGAACAGACAGAAGAGCCTCGTGGAGAAGGGCCGCCTGCTTGCACAGGTGAAGCAGAACAGTGGAAGGACAGCGACCTCCCTTCAGCAGCCAGTGACTCCCAGAGACCCATGTCCTGGGGGCAGGCCTCCGCTCCGGGGCAGGGACCAGGCTGGGTGGGAGAGGCGGGAGAAGCAGGGACCCGGCATGGGAATCCCAGATGCAGAGAGAAGGAAAGAAGGGGATGGGGCAGGCAGGGTACTTCAAAAAACTCCTGTCACAACCCTGCCACCAGCACGGTCAGGGGAGAAGTTCTGCACCGGCACCGTCCACACAGGGGGAATGAGGCAGCGGCGCAGAAGTGAGCCGGCAGCCATGCCGGGGACGCAGCTGCGGCGGGAAGACCACAGATGAGGAACGCTCTCCCGGCAGACCCTCCCCCGCTCCAGGGCCGTGCCCCGAGGCCCTGTGCCCCTAGGGCCCAGCAGGGTGCCCCTGAGCTTGTCCCCCACCCCGCACCCGCCCTCCCAGGGGCCCGCAAGGAGCGCGGAGAGGATGCAGCTCGCTGACAGTGGGCCCTTCTTGCCGGTCACGCTAGGTCTAGGTGCTCTCCCACAGTCTCCTGCTCCCAGAGAGGGGACCTGCCATGGCACAGCAGCCACAGGACAATGGGACTCAGGACGGAGGAGCTGCGGGTCCACCCCCACCTCAGCCCAGCCTGAGGAAGCTGCTGGCCACACTGCAGCGGCCCCAGGGCCGTCAGGCCAGGTCACTGAGGGGCCCACCCCTCTCTCCTGCAGCCAGGGCAGCCCGGATGGGGCCCTGCCCGGCCGGAGTTCACGGGCCAGGCGCCCTGGAGCCCAGCCGCTGCTCTGCTGGCGGGAAACGTGGATGCTGAGGGGAGGCCGGCCATGACGCCGACGACCAGCTGGCGGCACGTGTGTGAGCAGATGGCCTCAGGTGTGTTGTGCAGTCCGGGAGACGGAGGCCGTCTGCGAAGCCCCTCCCATTCCGGTGCATACCCCGCTCTGCCTCCCCCTCCATCCCCCACCTCCTCAGCCTCTCCCCTGACTCCTTCCTCTCAGCCCTAAACCTCCTCCTTGACCACTATGCCCCTCTCTCCTCTCCACTCTCTTCCTGAACAGACTGACCATGTGGGCTGTCACCACTGCCTTGCCTCCTGCTCACTCCTTGGCCTGCACGCTCACTGCCGGCGAATGCTCCTCTCTCCCCAGTCACCAGTGATGACCTCGTTCCAAACTAAGCTACTTCCCGGGCCTCAAACAAGCCGTATTCCGCCAGGGCTCCAGGCCACACTGCCCCCGCTGTCCCCTCTGTCCGGAACGTCCCTCTGCACCCTCTCTACTTGGCAAACTGACTCGATCTCCAGGTGGGCCCGAAACGTGTCGTCAGCCCCACCGCCATCTGCATCCCTGAGAGAAGCCCATCTCAGATGGGCTCTCGCTGCCCCTGCCACACACCGCTGTCCTACACTGTCCACGACAGAGCCGCCAGCTGGTCTGTAACGAACGTCACTGCAAACAGCAGCAGCCCTTCCCCGAGTCTCCCTGGGCGCCCAGGACTGTGCCGGGCCCTTCACCGCCATCGTCACCTGAGAGCCTGCAAACTGTCCCGAACGGCAGGTGGCTTGGCTACGATGTTACAGGGCCCTGGTCTTTCTAACTACGTGGTGCCACCGTGCCTGGGAGCTAGACTCAGAAATCACTTGTGCACACGGCAGCCTTCTCCCGTCAGACTGAGTTCTCTGAGGGCAGCCGCAGCATATTCTGTTCGTCTCTGTAACGGTAGGACTCACACAGGCCTGGTGCATGGCTGACTCTCAGCAAACATTTACCAGACTTGGGCTGGCTGGAGAGTCCAGAACTGACCTTGGCCCAAACGCTGTCGTGGAATCTGGTGAAGGTCCGGGCAGGAAAACACTAACACAAGGTGAAGTGAATGCCAGGGCAAAGCAGGGAGTTAAAGGGGAAGAGGGCGGTCAGGGCACCTCCACTGCGGGTGCAGATGAGGTCCCAGAAACCGGTCTCCTCTGAGCCAGGGCTCGGGCCCAACGCGGCCTGCTTCGGGCCTACTCCTGTGCCCTCCCCTGCCCTGCCCAAAGACCTAGCTCACTCCTACGTGAGAGCACCTGAGCCTCCTGAAGGTACGGCCGCTCCTCGGGGGCAGGTCTCAGGCCTGCGGCAGCCAAAGAAACATGTCTGTACCAACAGTTACCAAAGTCTGAGGGAATCATGTCTGCACACCTGCCCGTGGCACACGAGGCCCTGCACGTCCTGGACTCTGTGGCCTCCCCCTCACGTCTCAACACCCGTTTCCAGCTCCACGTGCAGGCTGCTCCTTCTGCCCGCTGCATACGCTTTCATTCCTACTCACCCTGCACCCCCATCTGGGCCTCAGCTCTTCTGATGCCGACGCCCGCTGTCGGGGCCGGCCTCCATCACCCCCATCTGGGCCTCAGCTCCTCTGACGCCGATGCCCCCTGTCGGGGCCGGAGGGGGTGGCCCTCCATCACCCCCACCTGGGCCTCAGCTCTTCTGACACCGACGCCCGCTGTTGGGGCCGGTGGCGGGGGGGGGGGGGGGGCGGCATCCATCTCACTCTCACCTGTTTCCTTGCCTGTATCTGCTCCTGGGCTTAAGCTCCGTAAGGACGAGGGGCTTGGTCTGCCTTGTGGGGCTGTGGCCCTAGCACCTAGCACACTGCTTGGATCGACCTTTACTGACTGAACTATCTGAGGAGAGTGCCAGGCTCCAAGAAGAGATTTCACTAATGAAAAGAAACCGCAGGCACAGTTTCAAGGTCCCAGCATCTCCACGTGCTCACACACACCACCCCGGACATCTACCTACCTTCTCTGGGAAAGAGGGACAAGCCCCTGCACTCACAGAGATGGGAAGTGGACAGAGCCCTCTTATTTTGGCAGTTATTTTGGCACGGCGCTGATCTGTGAGGCCACTGGCGCTGTCCCAGGCTCACAGGACCCGTTTATCAGGCTCTCATACTCTGTACCTCGGCTCCCCCAAGGCTAAGCAGGAAGTCAGGGAGCAAGCTGTCCAGAGCCCATGCCCTCTGCGCCCCGCCTTCAAGTCCACACGTGGTGGCTGGGCCTCCTCACCAATGATGGCTTCCTTCAGGCTAGACTCCACAGGCAGGATGTTCTTCTCCACCAGCTCCATGGGGCCAGGCCTCTGTGCAATCTTCTCGTTGAGGTCATCGGCCAGCCTGGCTCTTTTCAGCTTCAGCTGCTTGGCCTGCAGGGAAGGCTCAGCCGAGGTCTCTGCCCGTGGGAGAGAATGGAGTGCAGGAGGATATAGGAATGAGCTGGTTCTGCCCTGGGAACTGCAGAGCAGCTCCCCTTCCCTCTGGGGAAGGAGCAGAGACCATGAGAATGTAAATCAAGTGCCAGGCGGAGTACAGTGGCCCGGCCTGAAGTTTCACAAGGACAGAAGAAGGGGCCCCCACTGTGGACAGTGTGTGGTCACGCACAACAGTGGTCACTAGGCACAGGCTGGCCCAGACGACTCTCTGAGCTGGAGCTAGAGCTGAAAGAGCACCAGGCAATGGGTGGTGTCTCCTCTCCCTCAAGCTCGCTGCGTTATGGGGACAATCCACCTCCCTGCTCTGGGCCTCAGTGTCTTCCTCTGCAAAGTGTGGGGTTCAGTCTAGGAAAGTCTTCTTCCAACCCCAAAGTGGTTTCAAAACCAAACAAAAAGTGAATAGACTCAAGCCAAAACCTTTCCTTCCCTAGAATGAGGAAAGAAGTGTGTGTGGGCAGGTGGAGTACGTCTGGGATGATCTTGCTTGTACCTCATAGGTGCTCCTGTAAATACTGAGTGAGCAAATGAATGGATGGATGGATAGATGAAGGAATGTATGAAAATAGAAAGTAAACACATTTAAGAACAGGGTTGGAGGAAAGAATTTCATACCGAGGTTTTATGAGATCCAGGGCCACGACATGGCCATAGAAAAAGGGAAGCCACCCCAAGAGAATGTGACTGTGCTCCTTTGGGAATTCCCAAAAGCCAAGGGTGGCTGCCCACAGCACTGCTGTTTTAACTGCGTTAAGGCTCTGGCTTACACTGTCAACAGAAACGGGAGTGATGAAAAAGAGGGACAACGAAACGTGGGTGGTGCAGGGGTGAAAACAGTGAGAATGAGGGTTTAGATGAAGAAGCATTTCCAATCTAACACACCTTCCAATATGTGCATCCTGACCAGCTCCGATCTCTCTGGCCGGGAACGAATCTTCCGCTTCAGGTAGTCCTCTGTCTATAGAAAAAACACACCAAGCAGCTCTCAGATCCAGGTCACAAGCTTATGGCATGAACAGGACCAAAAAGCAGCCGTGCCTTTAGTGGGTCACCTCTGCAGCCACCACAACCTCAGCCTGGAGACTGCAGGGTCCTGAGGCCTGGAAGGACGTGTCCACTTTCAGCGCACCTGCCAAGGGCATCATCCATCTGTCAAGACCATTTGTCGCTCTGAGGCTGGACTACTAATATATTTTTTAATCTATTACTTTTTAAAAAAAAAAATCAATTTATTTATTTTATTTTTGTCTGCATGGGGTCTTTGTTGCTGTACGCCGGCTTTCTCTAGTTGCGGTGAGCAGGGGCTACTCTTCTTTGCGGTGCGCAGGCTTTTCATTGCAGTGGCTTCTCTTGTTGCAGAGCACGGGCTCTAGGTGCACGGGCTTCAGTAGTTGTGGCACGTGGGCTCAGTAGTTGGGGCTTGCAGGCTCTAAAGCACAGGCTCAGTAGTTGTGGTGCACGGGCTTAGTAGCTCCACAGCATGTGGGATCTTCCCGGACCAGGGCTCAAACCCGTGTCCCCTGCACTGGCAGGTGGATTCTTAACCACTGCGCCACCAGGGAAGTCCTAATCTATTACTATCATATGTTATGTTCATCAAAGAAAATTCAGAAAATTAGAAAGTAAAACAACAATAAAAATTTTTAATCATCCACCGTTAGTATTTGGGGATATTTGTTTCTAATCATTCTTCCATGCAAAGGTAAGTTTAATTTTGCAAAGCTATAATCATACTGAATATAATTTTATACCTTATTTCAAAAAACTTGGCATTGCCTGATACCATGAGCATTTTCCATTCACTCTGAATGGCTGCCAAGTAGAGTACTAATTTTGATACATGGTGTCATAGCTCTAGTTCCTTAAAGTCTCACGTCCTCATTTCTGCACTTCTGAGACGCCAAGCAAATTAAACCATTCCCTCAACAGTCCCAGAGCCAGCCCACTGCCCGGCGCTCACGTTATAATGTATATATGACCCCGGATTTGTCTGACTCTAGAGCCTGTGCTCTTAACCTTTGCACCAGAATTTTACAAACTATAGGTCAAGACCATTAGTGGGTCAGGACCAGCACAGGATAGGGTAGGATAGGACAAGACAGGACAGGACAAGACAGAGCAGAGTAGGGTAGAGTAGAATTGAATAGAAAATAAAGTATCAGAGCATACTGCATGCTTGCTAGCAAGGTAAAGACTTGCTCCTTGGACTGGCCTTGGTGCTCTGACTGGTCAGCTCTGTGCCAGCCCCAGGGTGGTGCTGAGCTCTCCAGGAGACGGCTTACAGTGGCCGCGGGTTCAGGGCCTATCACCCATCTGCAGTGGGCAGAAGTACTGCCATGACTGCCGGAGAAGACGGCAGAACAGGTGTCGTACACTGCAGGTCTTCACAGACAGCAGAGGGAGGCATACGGTACTGATGAAGAAAACACCTGGAGTCCACACCCCAAGGTTTAAATCCCAGTAAGCTTGCCACTTACTAGCTAGACAAGTTAGTTAACCTCTCTTAACTGCATCTATTAAGATAAAGATAATAACACCTAATTCATAAGAGCTGATGTGAACATAAACAAGAAAAGGGTATAATTTCACATATAAAAGTACTCAATAAACTAGGAGCTGTACTAATTAGTTCATATTTACTCCTTGCCTTGGAGAAGCAGGCCAGGAAATGGTGCCAAGTCTTAAGACTGGGTTGAGGGCACAGGCAATGACATTCCTTTTCTCTCTGCTGTATTCTCTCATCCTCCCGGGCACTGAAACAGTACAGCTGGTCACTCCTTTGGTTCCCAGGACCTGTGGCCTCATTCTTCCCACTCACTCTAAGAATTAATCGTAATTTTCCTTAGAAATTTGTTAAAAATAAAATAAAGACAGAAGATAGTAAGATAAGTCTTGGAGGTAAATATTTCAGTCTCTGAAAGAGCTGTGGGTCTTAGGGAGCCCCGGCCTATGATCCTCCATCTGGGGAGGCTCTCTTCCCTTGTCTTTTACATAAAAGAGAAAAGTGAAGGGGCTGAGAGGGGGAAGCATGTTCTGGCAAATTCCCCATCTCCGCCCACACTGGGCAGCAGAATATCCCCTGAGGCCCCCGAGGGAACTGAAACCGAGGGGGACAGGGCAACAAGCCAGGTGCTGCAGTGTGAACCTGAGCTCAGAGGGACCCAGCTTCTGCTTCCACGGCCTCAAGTGGACCCTGGCTGCTCAGGGGCACACGGAGACCAGTAAGGTTTCCATGCCCATTCTGGAGAGGTGTGGGCAGTGTGGCCAGACAGGAGGGACCACCACTCAGCAAGCTTTTCCGTGGCTGGTGGTCATGTCCTAACAGCTATAAAAGGCTAAGTGGAATTAAAGATGGGAAAATACTAGTGGTCTCCAGACCAAAAGAAGGGAGGTGACCATTACATACCCTTGAACATACTAAAGGAAGAAACTCATTGTGATCATGGCCCATATCATCACACAGGGAGACGCTCGGGTGGGGATGAAGCAGAAAAGCCAGAGCTTTCTATTTAGAACCATAAGGCCAGGGCTGACCCTGGAGGCAATGCTAGACTGGAAGGAAGATGACAGCAGCACAACAGGCTCTGAAAATGCTCTTAGGAATCCTTGGGAAGCAAGGTGCCTTACCCTGGCCCGCTCCAAGCTCCTTCTCTGCTCATGAAATGCAGCTGGACTTTTCAAAGCTGTTGGGAGAAGAATGATATAAGAATTACTTTATAGTGAAGCATCATGTCTACTGCTACAATTTACAGTGGAGAAGGTATCTTAAATTCAAGTTAATTTTAGCAGTACTATTAATATCAGCTGAAGTGAAGAAGAAAACGGCACCTGAGTAAGCACGTATCTTTATGGTTCAGCTACCCCATCAAAACAATTCTGGTTACTTTGTTCCTAATGGGAACAGTCACTGCCTAAGCTTGGGCTCTGTAAGGTGCACCCAGGGAACATAACTTTAATGTAATCCTTATGGAGCAGTCAACTCTCCAAGAATGCCCACTGGGCCTCCCTTTACCCTCGGGGAGACCGGGACACAGAGCAGAGCTGCAAGTTGGGTCCACCCACTTTCCTTCTCCAACCTCATCAGGAATCGCAAAGTGACCGAACTGTTTGAATGAGGCAGTTAAACCAAAAAGACATTGCATCTACTTGGGTGCCATTTCCTTCTTCGGTTCAGCTGGTATTAATAGTGCTGCTAAAATTAACTTGAATTTCATCTTGAAGGACTAAAAGAACTTCACCATGATTGTATGGTTAACCTTGGTGCACACAACCAGCAGCTGACCAGAGGCTCACTGTATCCCCCGTCACGGACCCGGCTCTTTTCTGGGGCTACCACCACATGGCCACAGCTCACAACTCAGCAAAGCACACCGAGGGTGGGGAGACCAAAGCAGGACCCTCTACAAATGCAGCGCTGTGAAGAGAGTCTGTGTCAAAAACTCAGCAGATAACGAGTTGGGACACCCTGAGGATGAGAGGGGAAAAGGCCTGACTCACTTCAAGTTGGGAACAACAGCAGTAAGAGGAAAATTCATAAGACCGTGGTTAGTTTCACTTCTGCTGCCCTAGAATTTCAGAGCAGCTGTGAAACTGTGTGTGCAGATAACTTTTGCTGGGCTGCTGGCTGTGGTAGGAGTGCAGGGGTAAGGAGACGCTAAAAGTAGCCAGAGCACAGATATGACCCTATCCTGCCTGGGCCTTTGCGCTTCCTCCCCCCATCCCACCCCCAGGGGCTGGGCCTCAGGAGCAGCAGTCCCCGAAGAAAGCTCCAAATGTCACTGCAGTACTTCTTTTTTTCTCTAAGTTTTTTTTTTTTTCCTAATATTAAAGTAAAAAAGAAACCCATTTTAAAAGATCAGTTGGAAGTACCCTATCTTCTAACGGCAGGGGGAGCGCTAGATTTAACAAATAATCTCTAAGGAAAACCAGCACAGGCTCCCTCTCCAAGCTACCAGAGCATTCCAAAGCATGACCCAGGCCATCCCAGCTCTAATCTGAAGGTCTTGGCATCTCAGTGGGTAAGCAGACAGCCCCTGCACCTGCTTCTACTGAGTAAGGCTGGTTCAACTCCAAAATCAGCCTCCAAAAGTCCTGATATGCAGAGTGTGATGGACCAGCAGGGAATGAACACACAACCTTGCTCTAGGAGCGCTTATCACATGGACGAGACGAGAAGCACTAAGAATCAAAGCAAAACTCAGTGTCCGCACCGCCCCCAGCTGCCTTGCTGCCTTAGTTTCCTCCACAGCTCATCACCGCCTGACGCCCTGGATGGTCATACCGCATCTCTCCGTATTCACTGCCAGCCTCCTACCACTACAATAAGCTCCTCTGTGCACGGCAGGGGGTTTGTCTACTTCTTTCTGACAGTACCCCCGCCACGGAGAGCACATAAGTCATTCAATGAATTAATGAATATTCTATAAGGAACGGATACAAAGTGTACACTGGTGACAGGAAAACTAGAGGATTCTGTGAGCTCTAAACTTTCATTTGTACAGCCAGAATTAGGCTCTCATCTTGGTTCAAAACTTCACAGAAGTCCCAGATATAAAAGCAAGACATGTGCATGCCTGTCCTGGGTTCTACCAGTTACCGCTGGTGTGACACGGGGAATGACTGCTTTCCAGGTCTCATTTTCTTCTTCTGTAGAGTCGAGTCCGCCCACCTCCTAGAACTCCTGTGACAACCGAAGGAGAGTGAAAGGGCTCTGCAGCCATGGCGCCTTCACCAACACATTTAGGGTGCTGCTGTCATCACGTGCAGTGATTTGGTTGAAACAGGGGTTAGATTCCCACACGGGCCAGCTAGTTCCTACACCACGGTCACAGATAATCTGGCTAAACACCAGTCAGCGTGCAACGACCTACACTGGCTATCCTAAGGGGTAAGGCAGATCCAGCTTCTGGGAAAACAACTCACAAAGCACAGAATTTCTTGATGGAAGGGGAGTGCAACATTTTCATGTACAACGAGGATGTTGCACCATGAGTGGGGATAAGTGACAGGTGAACTGGCTGTACTGTACGTGACTTCCTGCTTTCCACTGGGTTAAGGAAATTTTTGCATAATAGCGAGGATGCCTACCTTCTGTGGTGGGCATGGTTCTAAATACTTTAAAATGTTACCTAATTGAATACTCCTATTGACTCCACGTGATGTGTAATATTCCACTGTACAGATGAGGACAGGCTCAGAAAGGGCAGGAAAGGCAGCAAGTGGCAGAATAGGATCATAACCTAATTCTCTCTCACCCTTAAGTCAGAGTTCTTTCCCTCCTCTGGGTTGGCTCCTTAACTTCTTCAAAAAGTGGAGAAGAATGACCCCATTGGATGGGAGGCAAGGAGGCCTCAATGACCTGCAATGCTTAGATGTAGGGCTGAGGGCAGGCCATGTGGAAAGGCCAGCTCGACCACAGTACTGAGCACAAACATGTGTAAGGAAGACTCAGAAGAGGGGTGCAAAGTGACTGCAGGTACACAAAGCCACGGTTTCAAACCTGGGGCTCACCATGGAGCTTAAGGTGCAGCCTTCAGCACTGATACTAGGAGACGAGCCTGGAGGTGGATGAGAAGACCAGAGCAGTTCACTAGCTGCTCAGAGCTTGGGCAAAAGAACCAGAAATGAAGCCCAAGAAAAGAATTCAAAACAATAATTACTGATTCCAAAAGACTGTTTCATTTTATAACAACAACATTATAATCTCATTGAATCCTCTTAACAACCATGAGGTAGGCACCACTATTCCAATTCTATATGTGAGGAAACTAACACTGCAGTAACCTGTGAGGTCACTCACCGAGTGGCAGACCCCAACCCAGGTCCAGCTCTGTCTCTCTTTCTCCCTTTGTGACAAGTGTGTAGGCTTCTATCAGCCCTTGAAGAGCCCACTCACTTTGTGCTGCTCTCTCCCCACGTCTAATTCTGCTCTGTGACAGCAAGTTCAGCGATTTCAAGAGCCACTTCCAACATGTGAAAGGAAGAGGGAGAAATGACCAGTCTGGTACGGGCTTCTGTCAGGACTCCTGGAAGGCGCTTCCCAGGCCCATCTGGGGAAGCCTGGAGCTGGGGCAGCCAGTGCTTTTGGTAGGTAGGGGTTTGGGGTGGAAAGGGCACTCCTATACATGTCTGGCCAGCTCTGTTAAAAGCTGCAGCCGTGGAGGGTAACCTAGTGAAGAGATTAGGGGTGATAAAGGTAAGCCCTGGGCTTTCTTGATGTAGAAGCAGGTGGCAATGTATAGTCAAAATCACAAGCTTCCACGCTAAGGGAATGAGACACAAGGAAGTACAGCAACGCAGAAAATAATTTAAAAGTTTAGGCCTCTACTAGCTGTGGAAAATCCCCAAAGGCTCGAAGCTAACCATAAACATGTGTCTGAGTAGGAGGGCGGCATTCACCTTGGACGCTCACGCCCTCTCTCGCTGCCTTAATGCTTTGCCAGAGGAGCCAGGGCACTGCTCACTCGGAAATTTTATTTTCCCAGAAACTCCTAGAAGGCAGTCTCTGAAAGAGAAGCCCTGCCAAACCAATGCAAACCCAAGAACTGTGCATGTTGTTTATGAGAATATACATTTTTGGTGTCAGAGGGCACCAAAACTTGATCCTCTACTCCCACCCTCCGGGAGCTGGTTTCCTGGAACACTTGCGCAGCTTTGCGTGAACACAGGGGGGTGTGCAAACAGGTGCTCAAAGGAAAAATAACCAAGCCCCCCCCCCCCCCACGGAAATCAAATGAACACAAGTGGCTAAGCGGTGTGGTGCTCTTAGTCACAGTTTCGGTGCTAGATGTGGGCCCCGCCCCTGGCTGCCTCTAACCCCCGATTTAATACTCTGTTCCCTCTCTCCAGCGCCCATCTTCTTTCTCCCCTTACACATTTGCTGCCTTAATTAAGTGAGGTCATTTGTGAACTAAAAAGAGAAAAACTGTTTCAATTTCCTTTTTCAAAACACACTGCCATCCACTTCCAGGGGGAGTTCGGTGCTGTGCTGGGTGTGATCTGATCAGATGGAGCGCTGTGATCTGATCTAGCACCGAAGCGCGAACATAAGGAGCCTTAAAGACCAACCTAGCGGGGCTTCCCTGGTGGCACAGTGGTTAAGAATCCGCCTGCCAATGCAGGGGACACGGGTTTGAATCCTGGTCCGGGAAGATCCCACATGCCGCGGAGTGGCTGGGCCCGTGAGCCACAGTTACTGAGCCTGCATTCTAGAGCCCGTGCTCCACAACAAGAGAAGCCCGCGCACCACAATGAAGAGCAGTCCCCGCTCGTCACAACTAGAGAAAGCCTGCGCGCAGCAACAAAGACCCAAGGCAGCCAATAAATAAATAAAAAGAGAGTAACTTAAAAAAAAAAAAACCAACCTAGCACATGTATGTAGCGCTTTCCCATCACCAGCCCCAAATTTAGTTCAACATGTAGGCAAGTGAAAGCCTCCTAGGAGCCACAAAGCAGTTCTGGAAATGCATCTCAGCAAGAAGGATAGCAACAAACCACAGATATTCATTTTCTCATCATTATCATTAAGGAATATTTATTAGGTGCCTGGGTCTGAATGTCACTTTATTAGGTGCTGACATAGTAAAAATGATCGTTCCCATACTATGCTAGAATTAAGCTCACGGCCAATTCTGTATTCAGAGGAACTCAAAGGCTATAAACACAGGACAGCTAACAGAGATCAACAGACTGCCATGGGCTAAGGAGCCCTTCGTCCAGGCAAGCCTGCTGGATTTCTCTGTTCACTGTAGAAGCAGCAGGCATACGCACAGTGCATCTGTGGGGGCTGTGTCTGTGTGTGGTAACAAACATACTTAACAACTCAGGTGGGAAATCAGAACTATGTCCATTCATCCATCTATCTAATAAATAATTCTTAAGCAACTGCTGTGCTAGTTACTGAGGACAAGCATGTACAGGATGGAGTCCCAGCCCTCAAAGGCAGCTCAGGGTCCGGTCAGGGAAAAAGACAAATAATTACAACACAAGATGGAAGCATAGTTGTAGGGGTAATTTAAAGTGCTACGTAAGACAGAAGAGGCAAAATTCTGCCTGAGGAAAGAGTGTGTGAACTGTCTGGGTAGATTTTACAGAGAAAACCCAAATGAATGGAATAGAAACACCACAGGCAGACAAGTTCTAGGGACTACAAGTGGTCTGATGTGGTGGGACCAGGGTGTTCACGTGGGGATCATGAAGCTTGGGGGGGCGGGGGCAGGGCCTGCATCTGGGGAGCCGGGGAAAACATGTTCTCTGTTCTTCCCACTAAGTACAAATAAACACTCTGGACCTTACATAAATAGGTTCTGAAAGGTGGAGGGAAGGTGGCAGACTGACTAGGGACCTTGGAACCCAAAGAATGACACAGTGGCGAGTCCCCCGAGTTTCCTTTTTGCCTTACATCCCAGACTTGGAGCTGAAGAAGCTGGCAACCTGGAAATGACAATGGAAGCGGACAAAAAAGCCCCAACAAAACCTACTCTTGCTAGCCATAGGACCAGGAAAAGGGCAGCCTAGCAAGAGAAAAAACTTAAGACAGTAATCATTCTACTCCAGACAGACAGCACGGTGAAAGCCCCACCCTCAACAGGAAAGGCCAAGTGGGAGGCTAGACTTTCACCCTTACAAGGCTGTAATGAAGCACCCCAACACCCCTGCCAGGTGGTGTCAAAGAAGGCCAAGTAGGAGGCTGCCCCCAGCCCAAGGAATAAGTGGAGACCAAGTGGGGAGCCTGGACTTACACCCCTCTAGCAGTAAGGAGATTCCCCCCCTCCCCCCGCTGAGGTGGTGTCACGGGGAGGACTGGTGAGGTGTCAGGACTTTCACCATTACAAGGTCACCTCCACCCACAAAAAAGTTTAACATCATGTCATCCAAGCCCTGGAAGGAGAGGAAAAAGATGGGTTGGAAAAGTACTTAAAACTTCCCAAATTTGGCAAGAGACATAAGTCTTCAGAGACTGAAGAAGCTGAACAAACCCCAAACAAGTTAAACCCAAAGCAGTTCACCCCAGGATACATCAGAATTAAACTTTTGAAAACTAAAAACACAGAAAAACACTTGAAAGCAGCCAGAGGAGAAACAATTTGAACGACAGCAGATTTCTCATCAGAAACCATGGAGGCCAGAGTTACCACACTAACCAGGCGAGTGACAGGATCAGAACCACATGGAGGGGTGGGGAGTTATTTCTAACTTGATGTTTTATGTTAAAAAATGGAATGAAGACGTGGCACATATACACAATGGAATATTACTCAGCCATAGAAATAAACGAAACTGAGCTATTTGTAGTGAGGTGGATGGACCTAGAGTCCGTCATACAGAGTGAAGTAAGTCAGAAAGAGAAAAAAATACCATATGCTAACACATATGTATGGAATCTAAAAAAAAAAAATGGTTCTGAAGAACCTAGGGGCGGGACAGGAATAGAGACGCAGGCCTACTAGAGAATGGACTTGAGGACATGGGGGGGGGGAAGCATAAGCTAGGACGAAGTGAGAGAGTGGCATGGACATATATACACTACCGAATGTAAAACAGCTAGTGGGAAGCAGCTGCATAGCACAGGGAGATCAGCTCGGTGCTTTGTGACCACCTAGAGGGGTGGGATAGGGAGGGTGGGAGGGAGGGAGACATAAGAGGGAAGAGATATAGGGATATATGTATATGTATAACTGATTCACTTTGTTATAAAACAGAAACTAACACACCATTGTAAAACAATTATACTCCAATAAAGATGTTAAAAAAAAATTAAATGAGCAGAAACATACCTGGTAATTGGTATATATTCATTTCACCACTCATGTCTGCACTCACATGCTCCCCCCTCTTCCCTGCACCCCCTTTTAACTTTGAATTTTTTTTTGAAACCTACAAAAACACTGAAAGAGCAAGTAATAAATGACCCTATAACTCTGACCTAGATTCACCAGTTATCTTTTAGCCATATTTGTTTTCCCTCTCTCCTGTGAGCACATGCACATACACACAATTTTGTTTATTTAATCACTTGGAAGTGAGTTGCAGACACAGTTGTCCCTTGGTATCTGCAGGTGACTGGCTCCTGGATGCCCCACGGACACCAAAATCCATGTACCAAAATCTTGTATAAGGATGTTCAAGTTCCTTATACAAAATGGCGTAGCATTTGCATATAACCTATGCACATTCTCCCATATACTTTAAATCGTCTCTAGATTATTTATAATCCCTAATACAATGTGATTGCTATGTAAATAATTTCCAGTGCGTGGCAAATGCAAGTTTTGCTTTTGGGAACTTTCTGGAATTTTTTTTTCCAAATATTTTCCATCTGCGGTTGGTTGAACCCACATATTTAGAACCTGTGGATACGAAACCTGCAGATACAGAGGGATGACTATCAATCACATTTCATCCCTAAATTCTTCAATATGCATTTCCTAAGAAGAAAGACATTCTCTTATCTAACTAAAATATCTTTATCACACCTCAGAAAATTAATATTAATCCAATAATATAATCGAATTTACAGTCCATGTTGGAATTTCCTCAATTGCCCGTCAAATGTCTTATAGCGGTTTGGATTTTCCCCCTTAATCCAAGATGTAATCAAGAATCATGCACTACATTTCATAGTTGTCTCCTCGGTCACATTTTGAAACAGTACTCCTGCCTTTTGCACTTTTCCTGACACTGACTTAAGTATACAAACCGGCTTGTCTTGTGGAAAGAATGTCCTATATTCTGAATTTGGCTGTTTCCTTGTGATTAGATTTAGGTTAAACATTTTTGGCAGGAAGACTACATAGCTGATACGTACTTCTTAACATCAGGAGGCACACACCGTACCATGCTGCCCAACCACTGACAGTGCTGAAAGCATGAAAGGTGACACCAGATCTCTCCATCCTAAAGGTAGCATTTCCCCTTTTGTAATTAATACATAATCTGTGGGGTAACATTTTGAGGCCTTGTGAAAATCCTGTTCCCTAAGCACTGCTTACCTAATGGTTTTAGCATGATACCTGCCTGAAATCAAGTATTACATTGGGAATTGCAAAAGAGTAAGAATTGCATTTTTACAAGATCACTCTAGTAGAGATCAAGAGGCCATTCTGAAGAATAAAATGCAGTGACCAGGTAAATGGTTGTGCCATTAACACTCCCAGAGAGGGGATACAGAAGGAGCAGGCCTGGGACAGGGTGGGACAGATGGTGTTTAGTTTGGGACATGCTGAATATGAGCTAATTGTGTGACATCCTATCAAGAGATGTGCAAGTGGTATGTGTGTGTACTTGCATGTGTGTATATATGTACATATGCTTATATGTGTATGTGTGTGCATACGGCATCATCTAGGGATAATGTAATATATGTTATGTTGAGACAGAAGAAAATACTTCCCAGGATGAATCTTAAGAGACTCTCAGAATTTAAGCATAGGTGACGGACAGAGCCCAGCAAAAGAACCTGAGAAGGCTCACGGGGGTGGGAGAAGGCTATAAACATAGAGATAAAGAAAAAGGGTGTAGGTAGAAAGAGAGAGATGTTAATAGTGGGCAGGTCAGATAAAATATGGCTTGCAAAGTTTCCAGAGGATTACTCATACTTAGGACACAGCCAGAGGTCTCGGAGCTATGCCGGTGAGTTGGTGGAGATGGGGACCAATCACAAGAGGCAGAGGAGTAAGAGTGAGGGTGGGGTCCAGAGGTGTGTGTCCCCTAAGGGGTTAAGACCGCTAACTGTTGGTTACTCACTCCCAACAAGTATTAATTGAGAGCCAACATGTCCGTTGGTGCTGGGATATCCTTGTTCTTCCCTAGTGAAGAATGATGCATCAGACAAATAAACACCTAACACAGTAGGAGGTGGTACATGCTCTGAAGCAATATAAAGCAGGGTATGGGCGATAGAGGGTGATAGGGCAGGATTTTATATGCAGTGGTCAGGGAAAGACTTTCTAATGTGATGTTTGAGCCAAGATCTGGAGGAAAGGAATGAGCCCTGCAGGCAAGGAGAAGAGCAAGTCCAAAGGCCCTGGGTGGGAACCTGCCTGAGAGACAGAGGGACCTCAAGCAGGCCAGGCTTGCAGAGCAGAGTGAGCAGAGAGAAGAGTGGGAAGAGATGCTGTAAGAGGGGGAGCCGCAGAGGGCCCTGCAGGACTTTGGACTTTACCTGTTCTCAAGTAGAAATAGAAGGAATGAAACAGGGAGAAGAAATAAAGCAGGATTGTGCCTGTCAACCGTGCTGTTGACAAAAAGGCTCCTGAGGGTAACGTAAATAAAAGATCTGCTGCAAATGGTTTCCTTGTTTTTCCCCTGCTGTTTGCACAGCATGCTGGGAATTACCTAACTTGAGCTTCTTAGTACCTGCTATTTCCTACACTTTATAAAGGAGAACTGACTTGCCTGGGATCACATCCTAATTAACGGCAGAACAAAGGCCTCTGGTTCTTCTGATTCTAAAATTCAGATCTTCTAATTTATGTATACTTCAGCATAAGCCAGGTAGGAGGAGGAGTGGGTGTGGGTCAGAGAAAAGATACTTCTCTGATCAAGCATCTTTAAAAAAAAAAAAATTGTTACAAAAAAATAACAAACAGTGATTTTAATCTGATCTTTTACATTTTGCTTTCTTCTCATTGCTATTCCTCTGGAAAGAAATGCTGCCTTGTCATTTGCTCCAATATTGGCAATGGGACAGAAGGGAGGACTTCAGATATAACCTCAGTAAATGTCAAGGGGCACACATTTTCTCATCCCTTTTCCCATCAATCCTCTCTCAAAGGGGTCAACATAGCAGAAGAGGGAGTCACCGTATAATCAAACTCCTTCCAAAGTTAACTGAGTCTTTTGCCACATCCCGTGGCCCTAGCACAGAAGTTTGTCACACAGCTCCAGGCAGTTCATTAACTCCACCAAACTGACCACAGACATGGTACAAGGCCATATGAGAGGCAGGCAAGGCAGGCTTTTCCCAGCATTGGAGGCAAGGGGTCATAAGCTGTCTGTACTCAATCATTTTATATGCAGCAGCCTCAACTGTCTTAGAAATTCATAAACTCTTGAATCACGTGGATAGGACTATCCTGTACTTCAGAACTCCTGGCGAGAAGACAGTAACAATATTCTACGCCGTGACTAAAAATGAAAAGGGGAATGGTGCCAGCAGCCCTTGGTCCAGTGTTTCTCCGAGTGTGGTTCCAGAACCACACTTGCATTAGAAAGTCTCTGGAGGGCAAGAATCTCTACGTAATGCAGAGATTCCAGAGCTTCAAGAATTTCAATCTTTAGTCAGCTCTTCAAGGAGGCTGGTGCCAATAAAATTTGAAAACTATTGTTTCCCTAGTCCAAAAGTCAGGGGAAAGGTGACACTGCAGATGAGAATGTAAGAATTTTTATTCACTCATTCTCCACCACCAGGGGCTAAGTGACTAAAAAGTACACCTAGTAAGGACTTGATAATTTTTCGGAACAGCTAACTCAAAATTGCAACTCTGATGGCTGTGTAGGTGTCCACAAATTGGCAGAGTTTAATCTCCTGAGCTCCTTTCAGGACCACTGCTTCGAGGTGCAAAGTATGTATTTCTGAGAGTCAGAGGATCAGGGCTTTTTGCCATCTTCCTCACACCCTGGCAAGGGCCTCATTCAGCTGGGATGGATTCCACACCCTGCTGTTTGTATTCGGGCCTGGCAACACACTCACTGGAAGGCAGCTACAGAAATGTAGTCCTTGGTCTTAGCACACAGCAGGTTAGGAGCACAGAGGCTGGCTGTGTCACTGATGTGTAAGGGTTTACAACAGCATTAGGGGAATGATTTTTCTTGGGATTCCACATCCAGGCAGAGGAGGGGCCCTTAACCTGGGGCACACTATACCAGCTTTAGAGTATCTATGAATCCCTGGAAACTGTGTGCTGAATTTTGGGTACTTGCTTGGGCAACTGTCTAGTGAGAGGATGTGTAAGATTTTCCAAGGAGCATCAATGGCACACACACACACAAAATCAAGAACCTCTGATTTAACTAAGCGTTATTAGGACAGAAGTGAAAAGATGCCCATGGCCTTCAAGCCAGCAGACAAGAGCAGCAACTTGGAAGCAATTTTAATAGAGGGTTTAAAAATGATGGAGCTACTCTCACATACAACCCCTCCCCACTAACTTCCACCTTTCCCCACCAACTGTAGTTCCCGATCTAACACTGTTTTCAATTTTAATATTTACAAAGTTGAAATTTTGAAAGTACATCAAGCTATCATCATGAATTCCTCTGTCAATAAGAATCATTAGACTGTGACTTTCAGGAATTAGCACGGGGTTCAGAGCCAGAAGACCTGGAGTGGATCTACCTCTGTCTTTTAGTGGTGCTGTAACCTTGGGCAAGTCACATGACCCCTCTGAGCCTCAGTATTCTCATCGGCAAAATAGCAATTATATAATTTGCCGTGATGACTCCTAGCATCAAAGTGAAAGTGCTCTGCCATCTGCTAGAAGCTCTGGTTAATAAGCGTTTGGCACTGTTACTGTTTTAACTTTTTCTTCTGTGCCATCCTCCTTCTGAAGAGAACAGCGTGGGTGTGGAGTCAAATGCTGAGAGCTAACTGGGGTTGACTTCCATTTTTTGTCTTTCTGTTTTTATCCGTCATACCAAAATACCTGCAAAAATAACCTGCAATTGTTGACCATTAACCAAAGAGTTATGTCAACAGTCCAGGGACTGGCCATGACAATGAAAACCAGAACTAAGTTCACGTGAATCAAAGAAAGAGCTTGGGTGATGGGGTATGGGGAAGGGATCATGCACTCTGGGGCAAGCACGGGTCCAAACTGACAGGCAGAAGACGTGCTTCATCCATATCCTGTTTTGGCACTTGGGCTATCACCCCCACCCAAACCATCAGGGAAGCCAACTACCAGGAATGAATGTTAAAAATGGAGACTCAAGGATGCTAATCTTTTCCTTTGCAGAAGTGCAAGCTGCTCCAGAATCTTCAACCTTGACCCACGGATGGTGAAAGAGACTCAAGACTGGGACAAAAAAGTCATAGCACAATCCTGCATGGCATGAATATCAACAGGTACAGTGAATTCCAAAAGGCTAAAATATCAGGGGTCAAATATTTTGAATTTGGCCTTTCAAGTTTCTCTTTGACATGTATGCCAGCCATGTTTGTATCTGCCTTTCACACCATAGCCCAGCCTAATACTCCAGATCAGTCAATTATCATTCCAATATACACTCCTTGCTGAAGCATACACATATACCCCTTTTTGAAGCCCCATAATCAATACACCTAAGTCATCTGTTTAGATACAAGCTCCAAATCACCTTTGCCCTTCTGCAAACAACATCCCACTAGGCTGAAGGATTTTAAATCACTGCCATCATCAGATATCTATCAGGGCTCCCCTTGAGTACATAATTCTTTAGGATTTTTATCGTTTAAGTAAAATTAGTGCATAGTTTCAACAAGTGACTTTATTAACTCCTTTACTTCACTTATTATCTTGCAAAGATGTTAGCCTTGGATATCTCAGACATGTTGAGAACTAATTATTAAATGAAAGTGAATACCTATTACACTTTTTAGATATTAAATTGTATCAAGAACCTGTATCAAGAAGATTACTTTTGATGGTCTGTTCAAGAGAGCTCCCTGTTGGATTCTTCTTTGGATTCAGCAATGAATACGCTCAGAACATACAACTCATTCTAGGGTCTATCTTAGGATTAGTTAGCAACTGGACAAGGAAGAGGTTCTATGCTAGTCACTGACCACTGACATAGGAATATACACTTCTGATGACCTACATCAGCAGGAAGAGAGACGAGGATGCTGACATATATCAGAAAGGCAACATAAAATACCAAGGAGTGACGTGCCCAGCTGGTCTTCTCCTGAGACGAAAGAGAAGATTCCTGAGGCCATATGCCTAACCAGTTTTCTCTCAGCTTCGAATCTAGGGATCGGGTTAGCTCTAATCCTGGAACACATGTTTTACCACGGTGTTTTTTTTTTTTTTAAAGATTTTTATTTATTTATTTTGGTTGCACCAGATCTTAGTTATGGCACACGGGATCTTTTAGTTGCGGCATGCAGACTTCTTAGTTGCAGCATGCGAACTCTTGGTTGCAGCATGCATGCAGGATCTAGTTCCTCAACCAGGGATTGAACCCGGGCCTCCTGCACTGGGAGCATGGAGTCTTACCCACTGGATCACCAGGGAAGTCCCTACCATGGTGTTTATCAAATGCCATTTAAACTTGGGATTCAACTACAGTTAAATGGTAACATTCCTGTGCTGAGGATACACCATCTCAGATAGGCGGAGTTCTCTTTCTCTGCTTCTTTAAAAAAAAAAAAGTTATGCTGTACATCTGAAACTAATATAATGTATGTCAATTACATCTCAATTAAAAAGAAAAGGGAAAAAAACGACCTCTTTCATCCAGAGAAATCTATGTATCTGAAAAAGCCAAGTGGACCACACTAACAGCTGTGAGACTGAGCATCTGAGAGAAGCACGAGCCTGAGGGCCCCGGGTGGACTGGAGAGGTGGGAAAACGGCAGGCTTTGGGGAGGCCTTTTCTTTTTTTCTCTTTTATAAATTTATTTATTTTTTTGCTTTATTTGTGGCTATGTTGGGTCTTCGCTGCTGCACGCGGGCTTTCTCTAGTTGCGGCAAGCAGGCGCTACTCTTCATGGCAGTGTGCAGGCTTCTCATTGGGGTGGGTTCTTTTGTTGCGGAGCACGGGCTCTAGGCACGGGCTTCAGTAGTTGTGGCTCGTGGGCTCTAGAGCACAGGCTCAGTAGTTGTGGTGCACAGGCTTAGTTGCTCCGCGGCATGTGGGATCTTCCCAAACCAGGGCTCGAACCCGTGTCCCCTGCATTGGCAGGCGGATTCTTACCCACTGCGCCACCAGCGAAGTCCCGAGGGAGGCCTCTTCTGAGCTGCTGCCAGAAAGGGGAGCTGGTCAGATCCTGTCCAAACTTCTTTGGCTCACAGGAACAGCTGTTCAGAGACTACCACACAGAGCTTCTAGCAACTCCCAAGTGGACTGGAGCACGTGGGAAACGGCCAAGGCCCAGGTGAGGATCTGCTCTCACCCTAGCCCCACCCAAACTCATAATCTACACAGAATCCTTTGAGACAGAATGTCTCGGACCGTGGATGGACCTAGAGATACTCATACAGAGTGAAGTAAGTCAGAAAGAGAAAAACAAATATCGTATATTAACGCATCTATGTGGAATCTAGAAAAATGGTACAGATGAACTGGTTTGCAAGGCAGAAATAGAGACACAAATGTACAGAACAAATGTATGGACACCAAGGGGGGAAAGCGGGGCTGGGGGGGGGGATGGGGGGATGAATTGGGAGATTGAGATTCACATATATACACTAATATGTATAAAATAGAGAACTAGTAAGAATCTGCTGTATAAAAAAATAAATTAAAATTTAAAAAAAGAACGTCTCAGACATTGTAACACTTCACTTAAAAGCAAAACAAATGACATTTCCTTGAAGCCTACAATTTTGTCATCTTCAATCTTTGTAAGATTTACAAAAAGGGGGATGGGTGGCAATTCAGCCTCAAACTAGACCCTCTTCTGCTCTGGAATCACCAGTGTCCCTGCGGGTAAACATTTCTGTCTCTTGGCAAGCTGCCCCCCAAAAAAAAAAAAAAAAAAATTATTTCCAACCCAGCCACTCACTTGTTTTGTTTTAAGAGAGGTTAAAAACAAAAATACATTACCATGGAGAGGGCAAGCTAATAAAATAGTAGTCCTGTTAATATACAACCAAAAGGGGAACAATTTTAACAGAGTACCATGTTGACTAGTGGTTCTTTGAGTCAGTAATTTTCAGCAACTGTTTTTTAATCCAAGGGTAGGGAGGAAAGTGAAATTAAGAAGGATTTTATTTACTGAAAGAGAGTTCCTGATCTTTAAAAAAAAAAAAAAGTTATGAAGAACCTAGGGGCAGGACAGGAATAATGACGCAGATGTAGAGAATGAACTTGAGGGGACATGGGGAGGGGGAAGGGTAAGCTGGGACAAAGTGAGAGAGTGGCATGGACTAATATATACTACCAAACGTAAAACTGATAGCTAGTGGGAAGCAGCCGCGTAGCACAGGGAGATCGGCTCGGTGCTTTGTGACCACCTAGAGGGGTGGGAGAGGGAGGGTGGGAGGGAGACGCAAGAGGGAGGAGATATGGGGATATATGTATAGCTGATTCACTTTGTTATAAAGCAGAAACTAACACACCACTGTAAAGCAATTATACTCCAATAAAGATGCTTAAAAAAAAAAAAAAAAGTTCCTGTTCCCAAACAGTGGTTTTCACAGAACTTAATGAGATATATATATATATATATATATATATATATATAAAGCTGCTTTCAGATTCACAAGATAGTAGATCCAAGCTAATGTTCTCACTCTTAACTGCAAATAATACTACCTGTATTTCAGAAGCATGAACAATACATCATCTCATTCATCTCCAAATTAACTGTGGGGTAGATAAGAATTTTATTTTTTTAAAATTTATTCTATTGAAGCATAGTTGGTTTACAATGTTGTGTTATTTTCTGGGGTACAGCAAAGTGATTCAGTTATACATACATAGAATAGTTTGCACCTGCTAACTCCCAATCCATCCCTCCCCCACCTCCCTCCCCCTTACAACCACGGTCTATTCTCTCTGTGAGTCTTCTTCTGTTTCACAGATAAGTTCATTTGTGTCATATTTTAGATTCCACATATAAGCAATATCATATGATATTTGCCTTTCTCCTTCTGACTTACTTCACTTAGTATGATAATCTCTAGGCCCATCCATGTTGCTGCAAATGGCATTATTTCATTCTTTTTTTATGGCTGAGTGGTATTCCATTGTCTGTATGTATATGTGTGTGTACACACACATACACCCCACACATCCATTTAGGTTGTTTCCATGTTAGATAAGAATTTTATAAAA
Organism: Phocoena sinus; assembly: GCF_008692025.1. NCBI lineage: Eukaryota > Metazoa > Chordata > Mammalia > Artiodactyla > Phocoenidae > Phocoena > Phocoena sinus. The sequence continues at coordinate 8,328,951 of NC_045772.1, read as the reverse complement.
GTAGAATTTGAGTTCAGAAAAGTTAAGTGAGTTACCTAAAATCACCTTGTTCCTAAGTGGCCGAATAAAGCCTAAAACCCTATTGTCTAATATAACAGCCACCACCCACGTATGACTACTTAAATTTAAATTAATTAAAATTAAATTAAATTAAAAATTCAGCTCTTCACTCACGCCAGCCACATTTAAGCACTCAATAGCACATGTGGCTAGTGGCTAGTGTTATAGAATATTTCTAACATCACTGAAAGTGCTATTGGACAGGGCTGGTATAAAGGCTTGTTCTTTTGAATTCATGGTAACTTGGGGGAAAAGATGCCACGGCACCTCAGTATTTAATAAAGATGGACTGAGAGTGACAAAGTTAAATCATAGCCTCTTTCTCATTACAAGAAATTCTGAGGTCTGAGGAGGTTGGTTTACCTTCTCAGGGGTTAAGAACACCAAAAGTCACTTTTAAAAGAGCTTCACCAAAATAGATTTTTATCCATATGTACTCAGGAAAGAGAATCTTGAAACTCAGTTTGTACACTTGATCAAGAATAATACAAGAAATAATTCCCAAGTTACAAATAGCAAAAATATTATTATTAAGAATTTTAGCTACAGAGGAAAAGAGATCGTAATAATTAATCCTGACACTTCCAGCCATTAAATAACCTTCTGTCAGAGTTTAGAAGAAATTTCTTGTTGGTGCAGAGACTGCTACAGTCAGATGAGCAGGAGATTTTGGGCTAACGTGGGGGCCAGTAAAATGACAGCTTAGATTAGCTACCAGTGCTGCAACTGGGCCGCACTGTCTCTGTGTAGCATTTGGCTAATGCCGACGGCTGAAGCATGACAAAGGGATCAAACCGTAGAATTGAAGGGCTGGGGAATCAAGATGTGGTGAAGTTTATTAAAAATAGAGCTGCGGGAACTCCATTACACGAGGCCATTTTTTTCCAGTTTCAGGGTGAGAACACAGGGCCTACTAGAAGATATATAAATCAGTCAAAACTAGCTGGCCAACTGGCTCACTTTCTCACCCAGCAACATGTCTGAGGGCCTCTCAGGGGCTAGGCAGTTTGACAGGGCCCTGGATTGACAGTGGCTGCCCTCTCTGAGTTGTGCTGTCCTCACACCCTTCGGATTTTCCCAACCACTGAGAAGTAAGTGTCACCAATGGCAGAGGCTGAGTGCACAGAAACACCATTTAAAATGAAAAAAACAAGCTCACCCAAGAAACGGAGGAAGATCCTTAATCTACTGGACAAACATGATTTCCTCATGTTTGCCAAGGTACCAAGGTTTTCCTACTACATGCACATGGGGCAATAATGGCCTGGTAAGGGGTAACTGGAGCATTAGAAATACGCTACTCTCTGCTTTTTCTCAAGGATTCACAATGGAATAACAAAAGGTGGAGAGGGAACAGACAAATGAGATTCTTCTCTCATATCTAGAAAGATTATAGGAGACTTTTTTCTCATTTGTTTGGGTCAGGAGAATTTCCAGCTTTTCCTTTAAAAGGTTATTCCTCTGCAGCAGCTCTCATTGCCAGAATGTTTTTCTTAATTTTCACCTTAACCTTATGGCTTGTACACTTTAAATGTCAAAGAGAAAGGCTGTGGGGAAAGCTCTGTTTGAGAACAAAGTGTACCACACATGACCCACCTCTTCTTTGAATCTTCATCCTAGATACAGCAGCATTCCTTAATCTTTGTACTTAAACACCAGCTTCCTATCTGTGCCATCTCTCCTCTCCCTCAAGATATGCAGAGCTTCAGACATCATTAAAGAAAGCTAAGGGCCTGGAATATGTAATCCTTTGCTATCTGGCACTCTGCATTTGGTAGGGTTTAAGTAGTGTTAAATTCGAGACAAATGTTTACATGATGAGAAAGAAGGATTCTGGGAAATGATTCTATTTAAAAACACATCAGAAACCAACTTTTATACCCCATAGTTTAGATGCCATGAACAGAGCATATCAAGTAGCAGAAAGAGGTGTATGCGAATTGAGGGGTTCTTTAATCCCCTGAATTCTATGGGAAGGCCGTAGCCCAACTTTGAACAATATGCAAAAACATGAATGACTCTGACAGCAAGGCAGCTACTGAAAACATCATGTCCTACAGATATGATGTCAGAACTGGAAGCCAGCCACACATGGGAGCTGCATGTGAGGGTTCTCTGAAACGAGGTGGGTGGGTTCTTCCTAGAGCTACAGAAAGACTGGGATGAGAAGAATTTGATAAAAGATATTATCAGAAATGATGAGGCAGAATATAGCCATGACTACACTGCTCCTTTCCTCTGGTTTGAAGGTCCTAATTACTTCCTAAGTTGTACAACAAACTTAAACATAAAGGCACTTTCCAGAAACTCCTCAGGCCAGCAAGATGGAAATGAAAATGGGCACTTCAAACCAGAGGTTATCTTTTCAGGTCTCCAAATCTCCAATAATCAACAAATGGCTGATCAATTATGATTTGCCCCCAGCACTACTCATATTGTTTTTGAAAGACATGAGTGAAGGGTGAGATGTGGAATTGCTGGGGATGTCAGGGAGGCAGAGAATGTTGGAGACTATAATGGGAGTTAGGGTAGTGGTGAGGGGCTGTGGTGAGGAAGTGGTGTTACTCAGAGGGTGAGGGGCTGGGGAAAAAAAGAGCCTCATCTTTGGGAACTCAGGGCCCTATCTGCACATGAGCAGGCATGCTGATGAGCAGGGAACTTCACACCTGAAACTCTTCCCAGGCCTCAACACTCTCTCTCATAATCTAAGAGTTTGCTTCTTACTTTCTTCACTAGAAAAGCTGGAAACCAAACTGTGCCCATAGTTGAAGGTGGCTTGTTGTATGAGGGAAGATGCAATATTCTCATAGAAGCAGGGCATTTCTATTCCTATAAGAAGGGCAATTATTCTCACTTCACAGATACAGAGAACCACCCAAAGCACACAATTAGATATTCAGAATATTTTGGAACCTGGGCTCCTGACAGAACAGGAGTGTTGTTTCTAATTCCATGCCCAGAATTCCAACAAGTTTGCAATAGAGTGGTATCTGTGTCTGTCTTTCATCCTCTCCCTCTCTCTCTTTCACACACACACACACACACACGCGCGTGCGCACACACACACGGATGCGCGCACACACACACTCCACTTTACAACTGGCTGTCTTCATTCATTCGTTCATTCAATGCCAGGTACTGGGGACAGAAATATAAATAAGATACTTTCTCAAGGAGCTCACAGTCTAATTGGAGAGACAAACATATAAGCAGATAACTGCAATACTCAAGCATCATTTGTCTTAACAACACAGAATACTGTAAGAAATGCTAAGAAGGAGACTGTATACAATAAATCTTATTAAACGGTTATCTCCAGTAGCCCCTAGTATCAAATGGAAGGCAGCAAGAAGAATGCAAGGCACTCATCCTCCGCGTGGCTTTTGGATCCTGAACATACTACAGATCCTGAGAAGTAGCACTATGCTCTCAGAACCAGTACTGTAATTAGAGTCAGCACCCCCAGGTCAATGCTGAATTGCTCTTTATCTTGTGGATGGGCAAATCTTACTACCCAGATAAACTGTTAAATGTCTTGAGGGCAAGTCCTGTGCCTTACATTTCTTTAATCTCTAGAGCACCTAGGACTACCCCAGGCAAAAAGTAGACACTAAACGCACGATGTCTTGGTGAAAGGCACGTGATGCTGGGTAACTTGTTCCTCTACAAGGTTTGTATATAGACTGGCGGATCTGGAGCGTTTTGTAAAGCACAACACCGCCCTACCTGATCACATTAACTGATCCACACTTTAAAGATGGGGAGTCCTTCACTGGAAGGCCAGAGAAGAAGATGACATGTGGGTAAATTGTTTGGTAGTTAATAGCAATTTTAAAGAAGATATAAATTTGAGACTTAAGTTTCCTGGCTGACACTTAGGACAGAAAGAGACCTCAGACTCCTTATACTTGCTAGGAAGTTCCAGCTCTTAGACATGGACCTGGTTTTACCACGATGTAAATCAAATCCCATCTTCACTTGCTTAAAAGCCTTCAATGGCTTTCCATTGCAGTTAAAGCAGAACCTACCTCCTTCTCGTGGTTGACAAGGCTCTCATTCTGGCTCCGCACACCTTGCCAATCTTAACGGGCCTCCTCACTTACCAGGCCCAGCCACAATGGCTTCCTTGATGTTTGCAAACATGCCAGGCTCTTAACTGCACTAGGCCCTTACACTTGCTCTTCCTTCTTCCTGGGCCCTCTTCCTGCTTCTGAATGACTGTCTCCATCATATCCTTCAGATCTCAGCTCAAATATTTCCTCCTCAAGAAGGTCTTTCTTGACCAACTTTTCCAAAGTGATTCCATCCCATTCCTATTATTTACTAATATACCAACCAGTTAATTTACTTCATAGCATTTACCATGTTTTGAAATAATTGTGTTTGTCTCCCTGTTTATTATATTATCAGTCTTCTAAGTACAAAACTCCTGAGAGCAGGGGTTGAACTTATCTTCCTGTATCAACAGGCACACACTAGGTACTCAAATATTTTGAATGAATGAGTGAATGAGAATTAGGAAAGTACAGTAGCAGTAGGTTAGCAGGCCTTGAGTTAAGGTGAAAAACATCAGTTCTCCCACTATGAAGCTAGAAGTTGTTGTATGATATATAAATTTTTACTTCATTAGGGTGTGTCCAAGTAGCAGTTAACACATAAAGATAAAAGAAATGAGAGGGAGAGCATAACTCTCTGCTGATGACTTAAAAAGAAATGTCAAAAAAAGCAAAATTTTGCTGGCTTCAGCTTCCACTCATTTTATAAGGCTATTGGTAGTAAAAGCAAATTTTCTTACTTCTAACAGATTCCAAGGTTGGCTTTATTTCTCCCAAGTGATGCAGTTCTGCACCAAGCCCAGCCCTGCGATACCCCCATCAATGACTCCATTCAGGCACACTCATCCCCACGCCAGCCTTAGGGTATATCTGAGGCTCTCACTCTAAATAAAACTGGGGTTGACTCAGAATACTAGATGGAAAAGGGCTGTCTCTTCCCAAGCACCCGAACACTAAAGCAAAACACATGTGAGAAGTGTTCTTCCTCACAGTACCCCAGCTCAAGATCTGTTCCTCCTATAAAGGGAAGTATAATAGGGCGTAGAAACCCTTTAAAACGTGCAGTTCAGAAGCTAAGGATGATTCAATGGTACCGTTAAACCTAACGTTTTTTGTTTCACTGAACTTGATCAATTAGGACTGTTCTCTTAACTATCACTGATTGAGAGGCCCTGAACTTAGAAAAGTATGACAAAGAAAGCAGTGAAAAATGAACCCCATAGGCCTTGTTTTCTGTTAGATGCTCCCCGTGGCATACTGCGTACACACACCGCATCCTAAAAGCAACTCTATAAAGTGCTGAGAGGGGGAGAGAGAGTGGTACTTACGCGGCATGATCCCTTGGCTCACCAGTTCCTCCCGCGTCCGGCGCTGCTGGAGCTTCAACTGCAGCACTGCATGGCAGCAAAGAGAGAGGGGAGATCAAGGCTCAGTTGGGCATTCCACCACAAAAGACACATTTTCAAATGCAAAGAAAGCCTCGAAACAGAAGGGTGTAGCGTGAAAGAAGGATCCCCTTTAATTGTGACTGTAATTGCAGAAGTGGCCTGATACAGCACGGTTTCCGTATTCTGCTGTGGGCGGCGAGAGGAAGTTGCAAAGGGTCTTGCTGGGTGATAACAATCCACAAAGTACCAAAGTCTTGCCTCTTGTTCAAAACCTTCTACAACACTGTGTCCTCCTCCAAGACGAAAAAAACACAAATTCTTAACTCACAGAAAACATAATGAGGACCACCACACAGCAGAAAAAGCTTTCTAGATGTTCTACACCTTCTTTCTGGTAGCAAATGTTTACCACCATAAGTATAGCAAGTGATAGATCAGGAAGTATTGGTTATTTGTAAAATCTTTTCTTTTGTATCTAAAAATTATACCTATTTTCAGCAAGCAATGGATTTCCATGGACCAGAAAATATTTTGCCATTAAGATAACTCTTCTCTGCCTCTTCCTCTTCACTTAGAGCCTTGTTCTGTTGACATGAAACAACAAAGCTAGGTGATTCAAAGCACATCCGGACTAAGGGAGGGTGATGGGTGTTTCTACTATTTCTACTCTGGCAACACGACTTGATATAACAAGTTAATAGGAATTTTTTTTTTAAGTAAAAAGCCAATTATCTCTATCTCAAATGCCAGTGAAACCTAAAGGGTATTACCACTGCACACCATACAGAATGACAAAGGCATAGCCTCCATTCAGAGACTAAGTGAGAAAATGTCCAGAAAAGGAGGGTTAAGAGGATCTCATGGGTCAAGGGAAGTTCCCTTATATGATGTCTTCAATTATAAGGTCCCTGCAAGTCACATCTGAGGGGGAGCTGTATCTGTTAGGAACCATATTACCCTAATGTCTGCCTTTTCCATCCATAAAGCAGTTTTTAAGAAGATCTCCAAAAACTGCAGAACCGTAACTAGTCTCTCCTGACTATATCTCAAATTCAGCAGGTCCAAAACCTATCTGTCCCCCCCAAAACCTAATCTACTTCCCATCCTTTTTCCCTTTAATGGTATCACTACCCTCTTCCCCAGCACTAATACTAAAACTTTTGAGCCAACTTCAACTCTGCCACCTCCTTACGCTCCTATTGCATCAAGTTTACGTTTCCTCGTGTTGCAGTGACAGCACTGTGTCTCGCCCACTCTCAGTCACCCCGATCAAGACTGTCCAATCACTCTTCTTCCAGGTACCATGAACTTTCCCAACTCCTTATTCACTTCACCTGGAAATGTCCAACTCTTCACCTGACCTTCCCAACTCACTCCTCTCCAGCACTGAGAATTACTCCAGGCCTCCTGTGAGCTACCTTTTATCTGTAATAAAAAGTAGAGTGATATTTTGCCCTGTGTAATACTTACCCTCTGAATAAATCTTCTCTCTCCTACCAGTTTATAAACTCCTGGGGGGGGGGCAGGGAATATATCTTACTAATCTATGAACCACCCCCCAAGAGGACTTAATACACAGTAAGCATTTAACAATTGTTTCTTAAACTGAACTGGATCTCTAAATGATGACACATACAGCCTGAGAAATCTAATCAGGAGGGTATTATTATTATTTGCAAATTAACATTGTTAAAAATAAAGACAGCCTTGCAGAATAAAATATAAAAGCAGCAACGGCCACACTAATAGCTAACATTTATAGAACATGTGCTCTGTGCCAGATACTGTCCTACATCCTTTCATGTTTTAACTCACTTAATCTTCATAACTTCCCTATGGAGAGAATAGGTATTATTATTTTATAGGTAAGGAAAATGAGGCCCAGAGAGATTAAGTAGGTTAACTAAGGTGATCTACTAATAAGAGGTACAACAGGTTTTGAACCCAAGCATTCTGATTCCAGAACCTGGGCTCCTTACTTCTCTGCTTCTCCAGGGTCTTTTGGAAGCCTGTGCTGCTAATAAGATAAACAGGCACAGAGTATGATCACCTGGGTTCATTCTGTGGTAAGGCAAAGGGGATGAGGGAAATGGATGGTTCAGGCCAGGGTCAAAGAAGTTTGGGTGATCAGTTTCAGTAAAATAAATTTAATCTAAGAACTTGATTTCAGAATAAATTACAGATCAACAGCAGTAGTAATAATAAAATAAAATTATAATAGGAGTCATTGAGTGTTGCTATGTGTCAGCCCTATGTTAAGTGACTGACATGCTTTTCACTTGTTTAATTTTAAAAAAAAGCCCTCTTTTTTACATCAGGACTTGGGAGCTGCTCTGTGGTGCTTGGAACAATGGCTTTCTGTGTAATGGAACTGTTATGTGGAGAGAATAAGATGCAAAGGAAAGTTCCAAAACATATGGGAGAATGTTTGCTGGAAAATGACTTGGTTAAAACCTGACAATCCTACCAGCATCCTGCAGGTTGAAGGATGAAGCTATGAATGTCACCGATTGACGAACAGCTTCATTTTAAATGAGGGGTTGCTCTCTGCCTATTGAAAAAGGCCAGTTTGCTATGAAGTTCCTAAGGTGTAAACTTTTCTGGCTAGCGCCACGAGATTTACTTGTCTGTTTTATGAAAAACTGGTGATCAGGAAAAGCTCTTCATTTTATGGACACGGAAAGAAAACAAAACTCAAGACAGATTATTTTGTTTTAATTTGTAAATAGATTTCTGAACCAACATCGAATCTAGATTAATGCATCCATAAGATCCAAACCATTTCTATTCAATCATGTCACTGCCCTAGAGTCATAACCTGTTATTGATACTTTCTAGCTCTGAAGCTGTTTTTAATGGAAAATTCTTTTTCAGTTATCCAGCCTTGTAATTAAATAATTTTGAAGGGGGGGAAGCCCTGTGCGAATAGTACAATTATTATCTCCATTTTACAGATGAGAAAACTAAGGATCAAACCTTTAAACTTTTGCCTTAGGTCAGATGGCTCAAAAGTGCTGGAACTAGGATTCGTACCAGGTCGCTGTGACACTACAGTGAAGGTACTTAATAGTGTGCCACATGTCTCCTTGGAAGAAAGAAAGAGGAGGGCCAGGCAGGATAAAGTAAGAGGGGAAAAAAGGGCATATATTTGTCATCTTTTAGAGTGTTTCTAAGGCCCCGTGTAAGATGAGCTATTAGAAAAGGATTAAATATAACAAACTGATTTGATTTCAGAGAACAGGGAAACCTAATGCAATTCAGTAAGTCTGAACACTTAAAAAAAACAATAACTAATGAAAACTCTACTATCCAAGAATAATTTGAAGTATCAATCATCAGCCTTCCTAAAAACCCATATACAGACAGGGCCATAAGGGATCCATTATGCAAACTTACTGACTGAAAAACTTCTTGCTTCATGAAAGCAAAAATTTAACTCTATGATTCGAGCTTTTTATGGAGCTTTTTTTTTTAAACAGCTCTAGGTCAAAGAGGAAGGTTCATCTAATAAACCTTTTTCATCTCTAAAACTAAATGAAATTAAAGTTCAGTTATCTGAAAATTCCATCTTGTGTCTCTCAGCAGTTAACTCCAAACCCTATGCTTGTCTGAAATCTGACCAAGTTTCCCACTTACATAATAGAATTAACCCTTTATCAGTATACTCTGGGTATTGCTATAATTTGATTGTAGGTATGTATTATTTTATACATTGCATAACCCCTGCTAACCCTAACAATGTTTATAAAGAGGAAAATAAAAGCCCTAAGCAGTAAATTCAGAATTATGGTGTAATGTATCTGTCTGGCTCTGTATATATACAACAATCCTTCTTCTAAGACTTTCAGCTACAAAGAAATGCATATTTATATGAATTTCCCCCTTCCTTAGTCTATCTTAATTCCTCTTAATTCTAAGCACTCTAAATAAAATGGCTTTATGTTTCCAGGCCTTGAGGATTATTCATTTTAGAACAAATCATTTAATAAGTGACTTTCAGTAAATACCATATTATGTATTATGTATATTATGTATTATGTATAATGTTATTGTACATCACCATTTAGATTTCCTCTCCATTCCCCAAGTCAATAAAAACTAAACAAAAATACCTATTTGTGCACAAGCATGCATCTTTATACCTTCACTGTTATTGAATTCCACAAATTTAATATATCATCTGTTTCTAAATGGGTCTGTGCAAGCAGCCTATATATAGATGAACAGATGTCTTTAAAGCTGATGCATGGTGAATCAACTGAGCTGCCTGCCAGAAAAGGACTGGAATAAAAAGAAACAAACCGTAAAGTAGGGGAACCTAGGTTCTCCATTCCCCATGAAAATAATCAAGTTTTCCATTTGTTTCAAACACAGGTGATCAACTGCTATTTGAATAACTGGCTACTTGGGAAATCAAAGCAAGGGAAGGAACTTCACATATTTCTGCCCTGTACGACCATGGAGGTATACTGATGGTATTCAAGGGATAATGCCCAAGAAATGAACACATCAAACAATTGGGTCAACTGAGTCTGGAAAGAAAAAGCAAAAATAAGTGCTGTGTTCTCAAGTCCAGCTCTATGGCTTCCACTGGTCAGTAGTTCTGGATTTTACTGAAAAGGGAGATGTGCAGCTCAGTAGGTTGCTCCTACCTTATTCATATTTACCCATTATTGATTTCACCATGGCTTCTAGAATAGGGAGGCAAAGTATAAGTTATGAGGGAAGTAGAAAAGAAGAGGAAAGGGTTAGTATGAGAATGACTGGGAAAGAACAAAAACACTCCCTCTGCATCGTCCTTTGCTCAGGATGAAGACCTCTTCAACAAAGATTCTGACTGCAGGAACATTCCATTAACTCAGCTCTATTCGAAACGCTGATGAATCTTTTTCTCAGTTCTTTAAATTTGGATATGAAACCTAATCAAATGACAAACTAATCAAATGACAAAATTTGATCACAGCTCTTCAGACTATTTATGTTACAAAAAGTCTCCAAAATAAACTTGTTGACAAATAAGGGAAATGCTCCTTGACCAGAAATTATATGCTAGTCCAAAAAGTGCTGTATCAGAAACTCAGTGAGGTTTACATGCTTGCGGAGAGCAAAAGGCAAACAAGCCTTCTCAAAAATCTTTTCTCTCCCCACCCCCACCCCCGCTAAGATATTTGACCCTAAGTTATGGAGGTTTTCATACTTCAGAGGAGGAAATTACTACCCAGAAATGATCAATTGAAAGACTGGCCTGGTTGGAGTTAAGTTTGAAAACATGAGTTTTCATGAGAATTAAAAGTGACCCTCATACTAAGATACTAAAATAAAAAGGACGAATATACTAGAAAATAAATTAGATGTCATTTCTGGCATTCCTAAGGTACAACTAATACTAGAAGATTTCGGGACTTCCCTGGTGGTCCAGTGGGTAAGACTCCGCACTCCCATTGCAGCGGGCCCGGGTTCGATCCCTGGTCGGGGAACTAGATCCCACAGGCATGTGGCAACTAAGAGTCCACATGCCGCAACTAAGTCCACAAGCAGCAACGAAGACCCCGCATGATGCAACTAAGACCCGGCGCAGACAAAATAAATAAATATTAAAAAAAAAAAATAGAAGATTTCTCCATTTTGTTTTAATTCAATTTCATGATACTTACTTAAATGATCTAGAATAAGGAATCTTTTGATTTATCTCCTCATGAATTACAATCTACCTCTTTTTTTTTTTTTTTACGGTACACGGGTCTCTCACTGTTGTGGCCTCTCCCGTTGTGGAGCACAGGCTCTGGACGTGCAGGCTCAGCGGCCATGGCTCACGGGCCCAGCTGCTCTGCGGCATGTGGGATCTTCCCGGACTGGGCCACGAACCCGTGTCCCCTGCATTGGCAGGCGGACTCTCAACCACTGTGCCACCAGGGAAGCCCTACCTCACTCTTGATAATGAAGAAATATGCAGAAAATCAACAAGAATATAGAAAACTTGAATACACTCCACCCAACAACTGCAGAATACATATTCTTCTCAAGCACACATGGAACAGTCTCTAGGACAGGTCATATACTAGGCCATAAAATGAGTCTTAGTGAGTTTAAATGGATTTAAATCATACAAAGTACATTCTTTGACTACAATGAAATTAAATTAGAAACCAACAACAGAAGAAAATTTGGGAAATTCATAATTATGTAGAAATTTAACAACACACTCTTAAGTAGCCAATGTGTCAAAGGAAAAATAATAGGGAAATCAGAAAGTATTTTGAACTGAACAATATATCAAAATTTATGGGATATATCTAAAGCAGTGCTTAGAGGGAAATTCATAGACTTAAATGCCTATATCAGAAAAGAAGAAAGATCTCAAATACATACTATAAAGCCTTCACCTTAAGAAGCTAGAAAAAGAAGTGCAAACTAAACCCAAGGTAAGTAGAAGAAAGAAAGTTAAAGCAGAAAGGAATTATACAGAAAACAGAGAAAACCAATGGAACCAAAAGTTTTTGTTTAGAAATATCAACAAAACTGACAAATCTTTAGTCAGAATGACCAAGAAAAGAGACATAAAACAGATGCAAAACTCAGCAATGTAAAAGGAGATATTACCACCAACTATAGTAAGTAAGAAAGTTAAAAGGGAACACTATGAAGAACCATATGCCAACAAACTAGATAACTTAGATGAAGTGGACAAATTCCTAGAAAGGCACAAATTACTAAAACTGACTCAAGAAAAAACAGAATATCCAGAGAGACCTATAAAAAGTAGAGAGATTTTCCTTTTTTTGAGGAGAAAAGAAAAACCAAGGCTCAGATGGCTTCACTGGTAAATTTTACCAAACATTTAAGAGAAGAATTAATAATAATCCTTCACAAACTCTTCCAGAAAACAGAGAAGGGAACACTTCCCAACTCACTTTATGAGGCTAGCATTACTCTGATACCAAAGCCAGAGAAAGACATCACAACAAAACTACAGACCAATGTCCCTTATGAACACAGACACAAAAATTCTCAACAAAATACTAGAAAACAGAAGCCAGGACTGAAACCAAATCTTCTGTATTCTTATGCTTGTATTCTTTCCCCCATTCTAGTGATTCTCAACCTTTACTTCCCAAATAAAATCATCTGAGAATGTCTTCAATTGGTCTGGAGTGGGGCCTGGACATCAGGGTTTTTCAAAAGCTTGCCAGATGATTCTAATGTAGTGTCAGGTTAACAACTGCTGCCCCATTTAATGCTACTTTGGCATAACTTAAATTCACTTTACACTGGAAAATTAAACATGTTCCATCCATGTTCATGATGCCAATTATAAATCATGCTGAGTAACTAGTACTGCACAGATTTAATTCACCTTTCTTTTGATGCTCCCAATTAACTGCTTTTAAAGCACATCATCCTTTGGTGTGTACTGAACAATGGTTGAATTTTTTTAAGTTAAAAATTTTGTTTTAAATTTGTTTAAAAGTTTGTAACAGGAGAGGACTTTCATTTTCTAACACACTTCTTCCAGAAAAATTATTTGTCGTCTACTACTGGTCAAGGGGAAAAAAATGGCTAAAGTACAACTTAATAAACAGATAAAATCTGGCATCTCTAGGCTCACTTCCATGACTTTTCTATCTAACTCTAATGCACTTGATATGAGGCACCATCTTCTAAGTTCTCTTTTAAACACAGCCTAGCACACTTATTTCATAAATATTAATTGTTATAACTAATTTCAGATAGTATATTCTTACTCCAAATTCTGTTCTTTCTATAAATCCCCAAAGCTTGATCTCATAATAATTGGTACATTTTTCCTCCTCATTAACCTTCAGGTACCAATCCCAGAAGAAATAAGCAGATACAATTCAACTGAGCAATAGACAACACCACCTCTAGCTTCAAACTGGAGAATGTGTTTTACTGGGAAGAGAAGGAACAGTGTGGGTTTTAGCCTTATGTGAAGCTTAGCATGCTCATAATTAGAATATTCATCTTTGCAGCAGTGAATTACACCTATGTTATTGGTGTATTTTTACACTTCAGTTTACCCTATAAACTGCAAAATCACCCAAATTGTGAAACCACATCACCTATCACTTAGAACCAGAGACTATTCTCTGAACACCCACCCATTTCATTATTAGAGTATATGAATAAAAGTAGGTGAAGGGTGTTTATGTCAATTATATCTCAATTTTCAAATTAATTAATTATTTTTAAAAAGTAGGTGAAGGTACCCCCAGAGGAAGGTATTTCTCATTTCTGCTGCCTGGGCTACTTTATAGCATCACCACCAAAATAGGGATTGGGAGTCAGGATGAGCAAAGAGTTCTCCTCCATGCATCCTCTCATTCACTCATATAACAAATACGTTAGGGTTCATACTAGTAGGCTGGATACACCTATGGTCTCTGCTCACATAAAGCTTTCAGTCCAGTGGGGAAACTGACATCAAATCACATATAAATAAGTACAAGTTGTGATCAATGTTTTACAAGAAAGAATAAAGGATATGAGAGAGGTCAGACCCTGGAATTCACAGTTACTCCTCCTTTAATATTCTGTGATAACTAACTTTCCACATTTCCTCTTCACTATTTTTTAGATGATTTTTTAATTCTCTTCACTATGACAGAGTCAATTATTTAAGATACTAACAATCCTTGAGAAACAGAGACGTCAGGGTAAGCTGTATTAAAATAAGTAAGTTAAGACACAGTTACATTTAGTCACTTTACACATATTTGCTTAGTTGCTCGAGGGTTCACATACTAGTTGGTCAGCACACCTATGCACCTCATATTCATGCCTTATTCAGTTACTCCTCAGTTCCTGTCAAAACTTTCCTTGGCATTCACTCAAGAAATATAAGGGTCTACTACACGTGCCAGCCACTGAGCTTGCTGTGGGGATATAGTAGTGACCAGACAGAGTCGCTGCCTTCAGTGGTTGTTTGAGGGAAACAACCATCAAATAAGGACTTATAAGAGTGAAGAGTATTTTCAAAGAAAACATTACTCAGACACCACATCCCAACCAAGTGGTTTGACGGTTCCCATGATTCAATTCATGCATTCAAACATCTTTTGTACTCTCAAAGCCAGGGCCGGGCGCTAGAAATAGATATGTGAATAAGACATGGTTCTCATGCTCAAGGAATTCTTAAGTCTAATGCAAAAAAAGGGACTCAAAACGGATAATTACAATGTTATAAGAAAGATATTGATGTCTGTAATATAGATTTTTTACTTAAAAAGTCACAGAAAAATGCAACTTTAGCTAGCACACACTACTAAGGGTCCCTGCCAAACTCAAGTCATTTGGTCTTATGTGTGCTACACAGATATGCATAAATAATAAAAAGATGTGTTGGTTTCTTAAAAATAGAAATTCAAATAGTTACGTACTTTTTAGGTGCTATGGGAATACAAAGGTGATACTACCCAACGCTGGAAGTCACAGAGAAACAGAAACAAGATCCTTTCTATGTGGGGTAGGATGAGTGAACATAAAAATTGGCCCTTAAAAATATTTTATCCCCATGATTAGCTTGAACTAATGTTTCGAGTAATTTTCTGATTTCATTCCCGAAAAGAATACTCCTCTGGGCCCCTGTTTACTGTAATCTCTCATAAGCCCTTCCTGAGAGAGACTAGAAAGATGTCAAAGAAGGGGGAGAGATGCCTCTGTGCTCCCTTACTCCCCTCCACTGCTCTTCCTGCTTCCTGGTTCTCATTCCTACCCTGTCCTACAGCATCCCTGGAATTCTTTTTTCTTTTGTTCCTTATATATAATTTCTCAAGCTCTCTAAGTTCTAAATTTCTCTAGTCCTTTTCATGATTAATTTTCTTCCGTCAACTTGGGAAACCAGCCGGAATGCGTTAGCACAGCGTACACAGCACTAAAAATGTATTTCTGGCCTATGCTTTTAATATAAACAATAGCATTTTAAAGGCCCAATGTATTCTATAATTAGTCCTACTCTTAACCAGAAAGCATTTACTATCAACTTAACTATGACTCCGGGGAGAGGGGCAAGCATTGCATATTGAGTTGGTTATATGAATATTTTGTAAGTTCCAAGTGAATGCAATACACTTAGAGAACTGACCTTTAAGGGCAGACCAAAAACATGAGAGAAAGAATGGGAAGACACGGGTTCCAGGCCTGGCTCTGCTGCTACCTAATCAAGTCACTTAACGTCTTTTAGCCTTGACTTTCTCACTATAATACAATTTGGAAAAATAACCCCTACCCTTTGAAGCTCAAAAAAACCTAATGTATGTGAAAAGTGCTTTGTAAAACTGTAACACAGACTATAAATGTTTCACTAGAGGTCTTTACATGAGATAGTTTTTCTCTAGGACAGGAGCAAGAACTGCTAGTACTGTAACCTGGTACCATACCTCCAATGAGATGCTTTATTCTGCAGAGTGAAAGGGCCTTATATAAAAAAACCTCCTTATTTAAAATCATGTCCCAAGTTGTGGGGCAGGGGGAAGAGGGAGAGGGGAGGGGAGAGGTAGAGAGGAGAACTGCTTCCTTTTAGAAGGCAGTTCTGAAACATGCAGTCAGTGAAGAAGCACGCTCTGTTCCCAGACTCTAGACAACCTGGTATGTATAAAGAGCAAGACGCAGAGAAAGGCAGAAGAATCAGCACACATTCATTAACAAAATTAAATATACAGGGAGTGTTCAAAGCATGCTCCTGAAGTTCTGAGCTGTCAATACCAAAACAGTGGTTAAAAGACCCAGAAAGGGGACTTCCCTGGTGGTCCAGTGGTTAAGACTCTGCGCTCCCAATGCAGGGGGCCTGGGTTAGACTCCTGGTCAGGGAACTAGATCCCACGTGCCACAACGAAGATCCAGTGCGTGGCAATGAAGACCCCAAGTGCCGCAATGAAGACCCCGAGTGCCGCAACTAAGACCAGGCGCAACCAAATAAATCAATACTTAAAAAAAAAAAAAAAGGACCCAGAAGGGTCCATTTATCTGTTGCCAGAGAATAAAGGATCTGCTAAAAGTCAGATCCAGAGTTAAGACAAAAAGGAGGAAGTAGAGGTGAGAGAAGGAAAGTTGATTCAGAGAGGGATCCTACTGATCCACCATCTAAAAGGCATATGGCTAAATGCACTGTGGTATCCTAGATCGGATCTTGGAACGGAAAAAGGACATCAGTGGGAAAACAAATGAAATCTAAATAAAGTTTGGAGTTCACTTAGTAGTGTGACCAATGTTAATCTTTTAGTTTTGACAAATGTACCAAAGGTATGTAAGATGCTTACATTAGGGGCAATCGGTGAATGGTGTATGAGAACTCTCTGAACTATCTGTGCAACTTTTTTGTAAGTCTAAAATTATTGCAAAACAAAAAGTTTATTTAAAAAACCCATGGATTTGACTATTTCAGAAAGATATACAAATCAATCACTAAAACATATCAAGGATCAGGTTTTTCTTTTTAATAAATTTATTTATTTTTGGCTGCATTGGGTCTTCGTTGCTGCGCGCAGGCTTCCTCTAGTTGCAGCGAGTGGGAGTTACTGTTCATTGCGGTGCGCAGGCTTCTCATTGTGGTGCCTTCTCTTGTTGCAGGGCACGGGCTCTAGGCGTGCCGGCCTCAGTAGTTGTGGTGTGCAGGCTCAGTAGTTGTGGCTCGCGGGCTTTAGAGTGCAGGCTCAGTAGTCGTGGCGCATGGACTTAGTTGCTCTGAGGCATGTGGGATCCTCCCAGACCAGGGATCAAACCTGTGTCCCCTGCATTGGCAGGCAGATTCTTAACCACTGTGCTACCAGGGAAGTCCCAAAGGTCAAGTTTTTCAAACTGAAGTGCTACCATGTATTGGACAGAAAGAAATTACTAATTCCTATAAATGATTAACTATGAAGAACAAATAATAATGGTCTACTAATAAATTTAAATTATAAAATGATTTGTGGCATAAACAAATAAACAATAATGTAATGTTTCAAAGACTTGAAGACAGGAATCCCTAATTCTTTTTAAAATCACACATACCAAAATCATCTGTGAGATTTCAAATTTGATTATTTTATCAATATGCTCATTCAACCCTTTCACAATCCCATAAATTTCTCTTTCATCTCTGTATATAGTGTGTAAACATGAGTTAAATTATCTCTCAAATGATCTGCTTTAGAAATCAGAAATAATACTAAAAATGATAAATAGCTTCTATTTAATCTGAATACTGGCAGGGATACAGGCAGAGATGAGATATTTTCCTGGGTTGGTAAACCTGGTAATCTACAAATGATAAGCTTATGAAAATCCAACCTGAACTACTAAAATACACAAAATAAAGGGGCTCTGTATTGTGTAATAATACTTATAAAACAGTGAAAACATGCATGTATCATCTTGTTTAATTCTTAAAACAAAGCTATATGGAAGTTATTATTATTTTTTTTTTTTTTTTCTTTTTCAGTACATGGGCCTCTCACTGTTGCGGCCTCTGCCGTTGTGGAGCACAGGCTCCGGACGCGCAGGCTCAGCGGCCATGGCTCACGGGCCCAGCCACTCCGTGGCATGTGGGATCTTCCCGGACCAGGGCACGAACCCACGTCCCCTGCATTGGCAGGCGGGCTCTCAACCACTGCGCCACCAGGGAAGCCCGGAAGTTATTATTTTTTTTTTTTATTTTTGGCTGCATTGGGGTCTTTGTTGCTGCGCAGAGGCTTCCTCTAGTTGCGGCAAGTGGGAGATACTCTTCATTGCAGTGGCTTCTCTTGTTGTGGAGCACAGGCTCTAGGCATGCGGACTTCAGTAGTTGTGGCTCACGGGCTCTAGAGCGCAGGCTCAGTAGTTGTGGCACACGGGCTTAGTTGCTCCGCGGCATGTGGGCTCTTCCTGGACCAGGGCTCGAACCCGTGTCCCCTGCAATGGCAAGCGGATTCTTAACCACTGTGCCACCAGGGAAGTCCCGAAGTTGTTATTATTATACTATTTGTAGATGAGGAAATTGAGCGTTAGAGAAATTAAGCAATTTGCCCAAGGTCATAGGGTAAGTAAAGGGTAGAACAGAAATTGGAACCCAGCTCCATTTCAATCGACAACCTGAGCCCTTAACCACTATCATATGTTGTGCTTCTTTTCTTTCATAAAACACACCAGTTCTGCATGTTTAAAAATGACACTATATTATCTGCATGATGTGGCTGGAAAAAATCATCTATACGTTTACCAACCAGGGGAAAGTCCAGGTGATTTCAGTGAATAGTTTATGGCATTTCAGAACTCTAGAATTGAAAATCTCCCCTCTATTCAAATTCCAAAAGACATAGAGACTATAGATAACAGTGGTCACATGTAAAGGTCATTCAAAGGGGCTCCTCCCAGAGACAGGAGGCAGTCTGGAAGGATACCAGAGAACTCCACAGGCCCGCTTCCCATTTGGCTCTCGAATAGGCAGAGAGTACCTGCTTCCTGGTACAACTTCCTTTCTGCAATTTGCCAGGGGTTCTTCCCTGGTACTAGGGAGATTCTGGATTGATTCATTCATTAATTAATCAAGCTAATGGTTATCATGTACCTATTATAAGCTAGGCATTGTGCTAGGTGATATAGCAGTAAAATGGACAGATTGACGTCTCTGCCCTCACAGAGTATATGTCCTAGTGCGAAAAACAATACATAAGTTACATATAACTTCCGGTGGTACATTATGTGAAGAAAAACACAGTGGCATAAGAAAAGAGAGAGTGACGGTGGGTGGTCAATTTTAGACCAAGTTCACAGGGAAGGTCCTTCTGAGGAGATAGAGACTCTTACGCAGAAACCTAAACAGCATGATAAACCATGAAAAGATTTGGAGAAAGAGTGCTCCAGGCAGCAGAAATAGCAAGTGCAAAGGCACCGAAGTAAGAAAAGGCTTGTCTTGAGAAGGAAACTAAGATATAAGAAATGAAGAATCGAACATGCCGATTTCCTATACTATGCAGTCACTGGGTTGGTTGCACTACTACAGTGACTCATTTATCAATGATATCAACAGTTATTTAAGGTATGTATTGCCTCTCTTTTATAGATGAAGAAAAAGAGGTTCAAAGAGGTTAAGTAACTGTTTGCACAGCTAGTAAGAGGTAGAGCCAGAGTTCAAACACAGGTTGGCCTGATACCAAAATCTGTGCTTTTTCTATTACATCACATTTAATGCCAGAGTCATAGCAAAAATATTAATAATTATACATAAATAAGTAAATAAATCAAACCCCCAAATCCTCAAAAAGCTGAGGCTCACCATTTCATTTTGGGTAGCTGCTCATCAGCCCCCCCCTTGAAGTAATCTTCTCTGACTGCAGCAGACATATCTCAAACTGCCAGCCACTTCAATGTCATCAGTCTCTTTCCTGAGGATCTATAAGGCAATGCTCAAAACAACCCTAACACAGAAGATCTGAGGATAACATGTACTTGCACCATACGTCTGAATGGGTGGAGATAAATTGGGAATGTGCTTCCTTTGGACTGGCAGGGCCATCTGAACAAACCCAACATTAAAGGCACCAGGAACAGCATTTTCCCTGCCACATTAGTTCTGCACGTTCACCCAGAAAACATGGGCAGCTTCGAATCTCATTTGCTCTTCCCTGCTGCATAACTGGTGCTGACATTTTGCACCCAACTTTGTTGAGGGCAGGTGACAGGTGAATAGACTCAAAGCTTGGAACAGGGTAGTTAAGCGAGAAGTGACAAAAAATTTTTTCCCTTAAAACTATATTAGAGTATTTATTCCTTCTATATCTTTATAATATGGACTTGAAAACATATAGCATGGTAGGATAATCATGACTGAAATAATAAGGGAGGCCTATATTCTCATATAAATTCTGTAAATACTCGGAAAGTTAGTTTTTTTCTATTAAAGTACTTCCAACTTAGCTTCTTGACATTTTTGAAATTAACTTTCAGTGTTTGTATAATTAATGACAGTTCACATAACTGACATTTTGATGAAAAAAATGGTAAATTCTGGTTAAAATAATTTTTAAATGAAAAAAATTTTAGGGGAAGAATTAGGGAGCAGAAAGGTTATTAGGAATTAGAAATTTGGTAAAACGGGTTAAAACACACACACACACACACACACAATATCTGAAAATTCTAATGTTTATGTGTAAACTTCTCCATGATATTTAAAGAAAAATGGTAATAATTTCTCAACCCTTAAATCCTAGGTAATATAAAATTTTATCTATTTTTCACAAAAAAAATAAAAGAATATTTAAAAATAAATTCTGGTAGAGGCTACAGCAAATTTTTTCCTTTCTGTAGAAGAATGAGATCCATAAAATTAAAGTTCATGTAATATATGAGGTGTGAAAGCTACAAGCCTATTCAGCTAAAACTGCTGGATGGGTTAAAATTCTCAAGACCAAATCCATAAAGGAAAAGCCAGTCTATTATAATACTGTAGCCCATTTAACTACTGTAGGATTTTCCCACGCCCCATCCCCCCAGGTTTAATAAAGGCATTTCAAAAGTAAACGTGTAAGTAAGTATAAGGGCGGGGATGTTGTCAGGAGAGCTGCAACTCTGTATTTCCTGAAGTTTGTGTGGTCAAATTTGCAAGTCGAACATTTCAATATTGCAGGTTCAACACAAAATTTTACAAAACAAACCTGCATTAAGTTAAAGCAGAACTGAAATCAAGGCCTTTTCTGGCCACTTCAGGAATGATTTGTGTGTTTTCCCATCATAGAAGCCTCCTTTTTATTTAGATGTTTGGCTCCTTCAACACACACCATGGCTCAGAGTGGACAGTCCAGCTCCAAAGCTAAAATGGAAGTAGAATGCAAAGTGATCAACCAATTACCCAGTTATCACATACCACATCTTTCTAGCATAATTCTGAGTGATGCAGAGGGTGCCACACCTTTCAGCAGAATGCTTATTTTTAAAATATCCCAGATACTAGCATATAGCTTCCTTCCTCCTGCATTTTCAAATCATCCCAGTAATAACACTCTTCCCTAAGAAGTCTCCTGGTAGTTGTTTCAGAAAAGTGCATTAGACTTGTCTGACGCACTGTGTGATACACAAGCAAGACCCCTCTTTCTCTGGCTCTTCTGATTCTCTGGAGCATGAAAACAGCCAGAACTACAGCAACAGCTGGGGATCATTAAACTGACAGAAATAGCATAGGAGACTCCATTGGTGTGTGAGTGGGGGGAGGAGAGGCTCAGTATCAGATTTAAAAAAATCAAAAGGGCAACAGGAAAGCAGGGGACGGGGTGGGCAAGGTGAAGCCCAAGCAGTGCATCTCACCCGAATTTACACAGCTAAAGGGACGCACTGAAGCAAATAAAGGGACAGGTGGCTGCAGCCTAACTTGCAGCCAACACCTATTCTCAGACGGAAGGTTAGTCAAACCTAAAAATGTGGGTCAATGACAACAGGCGGCAGGGAGAGGCGGGAGGGGAGTTGTGGCGTCTCAAACGCTAACCTTGGGTCATCCCCAGTCTGGAGGAATCACTTAGAGGATGTGAGTAAGTTCTGGGGCTGTGCGGACAATAAAAATCAACTCCAAGATGGGGTAGGGGCAAGGGGAATGAGAATAGGTGGCAACCCCTAAGTGGACTCAGAGACCAAACCGATCCCAAGGCATCCCTTCAACTGGGGAGGACCAAACACTAGATGAAATGCAGGCTCGCGGGCTGTTCATGCCAGAGCAGAGCCACGTCTCCAATGCTAGCTTTGTAACCTGGCAGGCCTCCGAAGGTCGGTACAGGAATGTGCCATCTGCCTGGCCCAGTGCCCGAGTGTGTTCAGCACATATCTGAACGCCCTAGACAAGCTTTAGTCAGATGGCCCCATGGGAGTGGGCTTGCATATCCTGATCTATGCCTTCAAGTCTGGTTAGTCCCAGGATCCCGGGGTACCTTCTCCACCCACACACTCTCTAGGCTGTCATTTAATATCATCAAGGCCTCTCCCACCAAGGCATTTTCTTTATAACTAATCTTACAGGACTGCAGTTTCAGACAGTTCCCCCACCTGCAAGCCTGAACAGGAAATGATTCAACTGCAGATATTATGACTGCAACTCTCTTTGGCAAGAGTGTTTAGTAACTGTGAGATTGCACGAACTTCAGCTGAACATTTTATTTGATACAGCTAATGATTTACTAGAGAAGGCTCCAGACTGATGGCTGTTCTCAGCAAAAAACAACCACTATACTACCCTCCTTCTAGAATGGATTGCTTCTTTTCTAACCCACAAACCCTGCAAGAAAATCTAATGCATATTTCCAAAACCTGGTTTTCTATAATGAGTTAAAAAAAACCTCACAACAGTTGGCTCATTCTGAATATTTGAAGTTAGTATTAAGCAGGGTAGAAGATATACAAAAATAAATCCACTAGAGAGGAGACTAACAAAGAATTTAAACTATACGTATATGTAGTTTATACACACACAACACATACAGTTTATTTTAAGGCTGCATAACATCAAAGGCCAGGATATATTTTAACCAAACTATTGTGACTATAATCACTTCTCAGTGTGTGCAGCCTAGGTGGGAGTAATTGTATCAATATATCTCTCGGCAACCTTTAACAGAGTAAATTCTTTACCTAAAAGGTGAAAAATAAATGTCATAAATCAATCACTTGCTATGTACATGTCTTGGTAAAAGGTAGGAATTGAGAAGGAAAATACCCCAATATATTTATATAATACTTTACACAGCTACTTTCACACGTATGATCTTATGAGTTAGGACGGCAGACATTATACCCACTGTACAACAAAAGAAACTGGTATGCCAAGGTTAGAGCCACTTAGCCAAGCTCCCCACTGGCAAGATCAAACCAAGAACTTCAGGTTCTTGACTATCAGCTCAGTACCGAGCCCTAGCTGCCTACCACAAAAAGGCTTCTGCCCTCAAGGAAGTAATCTCTGACACCTAATGCCTTGGCCAGTGTTTCTCAGATGTACTAAGTTTCTTCCCAGTAAGAATCTCACCAATCTCCTGGTCCAAAATCATATCCTGAATCGAATTCAAGACAAGTATGTGAAAAGGTTATTTATTAATATCACTGACAATTAAAAGATGTGAGTTCATTCTGAAGGCTATAATTATTAATATGAGATTGAATAAAACTGAATTAAGACAGAATGCTCAAAATATATCTGTCACTTTGGGACAAACACTGCATTTTGCTTATGGGCATGATACCGCCCTCTAGTGCACGGTAACCTCAACAGACTCAGCTAATGCATATTGACCACCTACTATGTATAAATGTACTTTGCTAGCATTTTGCAGGGAAAAAAAGAGAAAAGGTTAAGCCTATCACACACATACAACCATAAAAACTATAAAAGCCCCCCTCAAGGAATTTATAAATATAATGGAGAAGATAAGGAACGTAAAACAAAGTCACTGTAATCAAAGACAGTATTATAACTGCTTTAAGAGCTTGCAGATAATAAATTATTCGAGTACAGAAAGGATTAGATAAGCTTCATTGGAGCAGCACCATATATGCCACCTTTGAAGGACTCCAAAAACTAAAGATGAATGGCATGAGCCAAGACCTGGCCCAGGAAATACTATAAGGATAAGAACGTAACCAATACACTCCAGTTTAGCTGGAGCATTAAAAGGAGTGGTGGAAGATAGCTGGAAAGGCTGGCTAAGGTCAGAATGTGAAGGGTCTAGAACTGTGCTATCCAGTATGGTAGCCACTTGCCACATATGCTATTTAAATTTAATTAAAATTAAATAAAATATAAAATTCATTTTCTCAGTCACTCTAGCTACATTTCAAGTCTCCACAGCTATGTGTGTCTAGTGGCTACCATAGTGGGCAAGACAGCTGTAGTACTGGGTAATACTGCACCAGATGGTTGTATTAAACCACAAAACATCAATTTCAAGGCTGATCAATCTTTCAAGCTCACTCCTCCCAAAAAATGGACATCTGATCCTTGCCAAAGTCTATTAATAAAGAAAACCACAGGTCCTAATCCCATAACAGGTAAATTAAAAAGTCTGGTCTCTATCCTTCTAGGCATTTCCAACTGTCAACTAAAACAATAAGTATTACACATGGCCTCCTATAAACAATTATCTCTAAAAACATGTGCCAGCTTTTAGAATCTTTTTTTTTTTAATTAGGAAAAAGGAAAGACAGAATTAAAACCATGAAAGAAGAGGAAATATTATTAGGGATTTATCTATAATAATAAAACACAAGGGGCTTCCCTGGTGGCGCAGTGGTTTAGAATCCGCCTGCCGATGCAGGGGACACAGGTTCGTGCCCCGGTCCGGGAAGATCCCACATGCCGCGGAGCGGCTGGGCCCATGAGCCATGGCCGCTGAGCCTGCGCGTCCAGAGCCTGTGCTCTGCAACGGGAGAGGCCACAGCAGTGAGAGGCCCGTGTACCGAAAACAAACAAACAAACCAACAACAACAATAATAAAACACAAGACTAGGAAGTTATTTCCACTGATCTTCTTTGCGTATTTAAAGGAAGAACTATCCTTCAGACACTTGCTTCACCTCAAAAGGAGTAACATCAGGCATCTTTTACATCTAATGCACAATCTATTTTGTGCAGTTTACAAAATAATTATTTTTAAAAAACAATGTGTATATATATTTGTAGAAAATATAACATGAGTCCTCTCAAGATCCAGAAGACATACAGAATTCTAAGTACAAGGTTCTAAGCACAGTATAAAACCAGAAAAACATACAGTCGATTGTTTAGGACAGTTGTCTAAAATTACCATTGTGACCCTACTTATGACAAGAAGTCTGTATTTCTATTTCCTATACACTCCTGCACTTAAAACAAAGATATTCTTAATGATCAGACTGGGAATCTAGAACACTATAGTCCTCTGGAATACAGAAAGTCAACAGTAGCAGCCCAAAGCCTTAAGTCCGGAGTCACATTGTCTCTCTGCCTCTCAAACAAGCTTCCCTCTAATGTTGCCATGGTGCTTCTCTGACATTAGTCCAGAGCACTTCTAGATATTCAAAGAAAAATCAACTGCCTCTCAACCAGTTTTTTAAAGTAATCTCTTTGCCAACTGGGCACTGATAAACGTTCATCCCCTCTTCAATGAACTCATTCATTGCTGATTCCACATGCTCAAGTCATCCTGTCAAATGTCAGTAAAGTTCCAAAGAGATCTCAAAAATTCAAAAGAAATATCCAAGTTTTTAGAAAAGCAGCATTTATGTAACCGATAATAGAGATTGTATTTAAATTCTGATAATGGATAATAGAGGATTTCCAAGCTAGGAGGGGGAAAATGTTGATAATTCTTTTCCATTCACATTTGATAGAATTTGGATAAAGTCACTACCCTTTTTTCATAACCCATAGCCCTTCTGAAAGAATTTTTTTTCAGCAGTTTCAGCAGTTTTTTCAGAACTTTCAGAGATGTTCACAAGGGAAAGCTCCTTTATGGATGTTCACCTAATAAACAGTTTCCTGCTATCTTCCATACACTTGGATGCAATTCTAATGTAATTCTGCAATTACTAAAAAGATCGGTAAGGCCAGTCCGAATTGTTCACCCTAACCAAAACTAACATGAAATACAAATAAAAAGCCTGCCAAGTGTTATTTTATTTTAAATTATGGTATCTTAATGTTACGAGATCTTAGAGGTTATCTATCTGCTTTCAGTACTTAACAAAAGAAACTGAAGTCATCATCAATAGCTGCCTATTGATTTGTACAGTACCCATGGCCAGAGTATGTTTTATTGGTAAAACAGTGTTTCAACCCACATACAGGCGGAAAATCCCATCTTACCAAAGAAAAGATTTTTCTCCATTCTTCCATAATCTAGTTTTGATATATGAGCTCTGCATGGGTGGAAGAAAAGGAATAAGAAAGTGAAACATACTAAACACTGTCCCATCAGGTCATGAAATACAGGACCCTACAGGTCCTTGCTCAGTTACCTATCTGCTAAGTGCTCAATAAGCTTTAATAAAAACCATCCAAAGAAGAAATCATCCAAAGTCAAAGGTTGGATGGCTACAGAGAAACAGTGAAGGGATAAAAGACAGCAGTAGATAGAGGAAGAAACAAAAGCATGCAAATCCCACAGGGATAAATATGCCAACCTTCCCGTAAGCTGTGATAAGGGGCCAGGCACACTGCTGAGCAGCTGTCCTTTCCCGGCTTCAGGACAATCCATGAGAGTGGCAGAATCCTGCAGGTGGGCTGATAAATCCTGGTCTTCTCCTCCAGCCTGGGGGAGATGTGGGACTCCAAAGGCCAGTGCTGCAACAAACTCATCCTCCTCCCCTCACTCTTTAAAGAGCCCGTTTATTATTTGCTGAAGATTTGATTAGCACTGCTCTTTAAGTTAAAGTGGGCACTTCATTTCTGTAGCCCTAAGGGTTGCAAGAACAGCTAGATCCCAAGTTTACTTAGGGAGTGTGGCATTAAAAGCAGAAGGTCAGAATCAGTAAGTCTCCTGGAAAACATTTCTTCCTGTCAGCACTGGGCCTCGAAGCGGACACCTCCCTCCTCTACCCAAATGCCAAAAAGCAGGATTGGGAGGATTTCAATGCGCAGAGCTGGAAGAGAAGAGGGTTCCCTTAGAGAAAATGCTCATAGCAACCCACCAACCTCATTCACCCAAAATAGTAAACAGTTGGTTTCTCTGCTCAGAACCAAAAGGCTTCTGCCAGACAGGCAGCATCACATGACCAGGTTCCCTCTTCTCTCTACCTCCCTCCTTTCTTGTGCAAAGTCTGCACCGAAGTGGAACAAGGAGCTATAACACTACACTATTTTATTTCACTTGACATTTGTTTTTAAAATATTTATAGATGAAAGATATCAAATTGGGAGGAGGGGAAGATACTAAGAGAAAAACTCAGGAAGAATTTACTTTGAAACAAGCCATATCACAGCACTAAGAAGGGTAGCACAAACATAGTGGTTAATTAGCAAATGTGCCCAATGAATGAACAAATGAGTGAAGAGACAGATATTCCTTAGCAAAATATTTTGCTGATAAAATCTCTAAAAGAAGGTATAGCTCAGTACATACTTGACTTGCTCATTTAGAAAGAAAATAAAGGCTCTTAAGAAGCTGGCTAGTGTCAGAGACAACGTATTGTGACAACAGTGGCAGCCCACCAAGAATCTGAGATTCATACTCTTACGTTGTCGGCCTCGACTTACCTTACGCTTTGATATTACTCCTCACATGTCAGAGTCACATCATGCGAATTGCTGAGTAGGCAATCAGGGCAACTATCCTAACAGACTGAATTGAAAAGCCTACCCAGCTAATTATGCAAATAGCTGCCACCAGACACTCACTGGCATTTTCACTTAAAGCAGGTGGTGGTGAAAGGCTGGCAGCACAGCTGGTGCCAGATGCGCCACCATATTCTTCTCCCCACAAGGTTCCTAAGCACTTGAAAGCTGAGCAAGGGATACAGGGTAGAGGCAGAGAAGCAAAAACCTCCACGCTGAGCAATTTGTTCCAGTAGGAAAAGAGGTGAAGTATAAGAATCAACCGCTTCACCATCACCTGCATGGCCCCTACTCAAGGTGCCAATCCGGGGGCTCTGAGTAGAGTCACTTATCCTCATCCACCCCCTTGCATTGTAAGATGCTCAATAAATATTTATAAAATGGAAATGAAAGAAAAAGGGAAAGGAAAAAGAAAAAGAACATATCAGAGATCCTTAATTTAAGCAACATCTTTTCCCAACAAGACTATGTGAAGAGAATTATTTGGCTAATATCAGAATACAAATACTACTGATAATTTGCAGGTGAGGATGCGGAGAAACTGGGACTTTCGGACATTACTGGGGAGAATGCAAAATGATAATGCTATTTTGGAAAACAGTCTGAAATTTCTTATAAAGGTAAACTTACACTTATCATACAACCCAGTAATCCCATTCCTGAGTATTTAAACAAAGAGAAATGAAAACATATGACCAAATAAAAAGCTGTATGTGAATATTCACAGCAGCTTTAATTGCCAAAAACTAGAAGAAAAACAAATGTCCTTCAACTCGTGGTACATCCATACAATGAAATATTACTCAGCAATTTAAAAAAACTCCGAACTACAACAATATGTATGAACCTGAAAAGCACTATGCTAAGTAAAAGAAGACAAATACAAAAGGTTGCACCCTACATGATTACACATTTATATGAAATTCAAGAAAAAGCAAAACTATAAGGGCAGAAATAAGATCCGTGGTTGCCAGAAGATGGGAATAGGGAGGAAGACTGCCTACCAAGAGGTACAATGGAACTTTTTGATAGAAATTGTCTTTATCTCTTGGTTGTGGTGATGGTTTACCTTTTACCAAAACTTATTGAACTGTACCCCTGAAAAGGGTGACCATTACTGTATATAAATTTATCTCAATTTTTTAAAAAAGCAGATTATAAAATATTATGCATAGAGGCAGAATGGAATAGTAGTTAAGAATATAAGCTCTAGAGCTAGTCTGCCTGGGTTTAAATCTTGGTTGTCTTTACCAAATACTCGCTGTATGACCTTGAGATACTCAACATCTCTATGCCTTCATTTCCTCATCAGTAAAAGTGGGGATAACAAAGCTTTGGGGAGCTTTTGGGATTTCTGATTCGGGTCGTCAGATGTTGCAGAGGTGCAGAAAGACTTATCTAAAAATTCTGTGGAGAGTCATCCTGTGTAGCTGGTAGGAATATAAAATGGCAGAACCGCTTTGGAAAACAGCCTGGCAGTTCCTCAAATGCTTACACAAAGACTTACCATATGACCCAGCAATTCCATTCCTAAGTATTCATCCTGTAGGGTTGCTGTAATAAATGAGGTAATACATGCAAAGCACTGAGGACAGTGCCTATTCTATAAGATTCAGTAAATGCAAGCTGCTGTCATCACACGATTATGTAACACGTAGATAAACGTGTGCACAGAGGAGAGTGGAAGGATGGTGGTAGGAATAGTATGCTTTTATTTTCTTTCTCCCTTCTGTTTATCTGTATCTTCTAAATTTTCTACATTAAACAACTACTGCCTTTATAATAAGCAAAAAAAATTCTTGTTTCAAAAAACAATGAAAGAAAGGACACTGGGCTGGAATTCAGGAGCCCTGTTTTTCAGCTGCGCTGCTAATTACTTAGTTGTAGGACTGCAGGGCATCACCCTCATCTCTAAACAGAAGGGGCCAGAGCTGACAGGCTCCATCTCTAAAATGGAATGGTTCTCTAAGATGTATGGCAGGACTGGGCAAGCTATACCCTTTGTTTTATTTTTCGTTCCATATTTCTGTCTGCCTACCATGTGCCAGGCACCGTGACACAGACAGATAAAACACTCAAGTCACTCCCTTCATGGAGCTTACAATACAGGCTGTTCAAAGAAATGGACAGACGTGTACCCAATTATACAATCGTCGGCATGACAAGTGCTCTGATGGGAACACAAAGAGGGGACATAACAAGGTTCGAAGGAGTCAGAGAAGACACCTGAGCCAAGTCCTGAACACTTTTTTAAAAAAGTCAACCAAAAAGATGGGGAAAGGAATTCCAGCCAAAGGGAGAGAAATGTTAAAAAGCAAAAGGTGTGAAAATAACAATTTCTTGGGCAACGGAGGAGAGAGAGGAAGAAAGAAAGGGCGCTTTGACAGCAGTGTGAAATGAAGAGAACCAAGACCAGCCGTGGGAGACTAGTTAGGAAAAGGGAAATGAGAGGTCAGGCTGTTTGCTGATAATCTCCAGAAATCATATAGAACTGTAAATGTTTTATTCTTTCTCAAACATCTATATATGAATAAACCTGATAAATATTAGTCTGAGATGTACTTTACTATATTTACAAATATAGCATATACTTACAAAAATTTTACAAACAAAAATGTCAGTTCACTTCCATTTTCCATGGTTAATTGTACACACTTGTTCATTCAGTAAACATTTATTGAGTGTGCATTATGCACATGCTAGGTGCTGGGTAAGAAGGGAGACACAGACAGTAAACAAATGAACCACCAAAGCAAGCAAGAGAACCAGATTGCTTTTTCTTCTGAGATCTACTACCCCTCTGAAGCAGGATAGAGGCAATGTGATAGCCGCTGAGAGCTCTGCACTTGGAACCAGGAAGATCTTTGTTCAAATTCTTGCTCTTACTACCCACCACCAGTCTGGCTTTGGGTAAGTCACTTAACCTCTCTGAGCTTTCATCCCACCTGAAAATGGTGGTAACATCACCAAATTCATATGGTTGTAGGGTGAATTTAATGAGACAATCAATAATCAATATGTCATATGTACAGAAAATGTTCAGCAAATGGTTCTTTTTAATATTGTTTAATTATAGTCTTCCACTTTTAGGGCAGCCCATGCTCTCCCATTAAACGGACAAAATTACTCAGAGTAGAAAACAGGGGGAGAAAGGTATAAAAAAGATCTGTTTAACATTACTAAATTCACATTTAGTGAATTCACTAAATGTTTTCTTGTAAAGATGTCATGCTTGGAACTCACATTCCTTTAGGATTTCTCAAACTGTTAACATTTGCCTATGTTACAAGACCTAGTAAATTAAATAAAAACCATCACCCAAAAAAGGGAGCCAGTCACAATCTCTCCTGGGATTCCTTCGTTCGGACTCTGACTAACACTGAGTCATGCAAAGACCAGAAACAACGAAGAGCACTGATAAGCAGTCTGCACACAATTGGGGAGCAGAGTTGCCAGACTGCAGACTGACCGTTTACTGCAAGCAGAACTTTCTGAAACAGAAAAACAAGATGGAAGAAGAGTTTTCTAACTGGCTGTGCCTTTGAGTAATCAAGTCTTCAGGAGAACAAGGCACACCAATTAATATGTTTCTCAAGGAAAAAAAAAAAAAGGCTGCTGCCTCCCTATAATCACATACTCAAAAATGTTTTAGCCACCTTTTTAAAATGTTTATTTTTGGGGACTTCCCTCGTGGTCCAGTGGTTGAGAATCCATCTTGCAGTGCAGGGGATGCCGGTTCGATCCCTGGACAGGCAACTAGGATCCCACATGCCGCAGGGCAACAAAGCCCATATGCTGTAACTACTGAGCCCACACGCCACAACTAGAGGGTCCTCACACAGCAACTAATGAGCCTGTCTGTGCACCACAACTAAAGAGAAGCCCGTGTACTGCAAAGAAGAGCCCACGTGCCGCAACGAAAGATCCCCAGTGCTGCAACTAAGACCTGATGCAGCCAAAAAAAAAATTTATATATATTTAAATAGAAATAAAAATAAATAAAATGTTTATTTTTTACAAACGACATTGTACAACACAAAAAGAAACTGTCTTCCCTGGGACCCCAGACCTTAAAGACCAAAATGATTTTATTTAAACTTTCCTCCCTAAATTTCCTTTTGCAATGAAACCAGGCAGTGATACTTCAGACCAAACAGAATGATTTCAAGTACAGTCTACACATTTTTAAAAAATATTTTATTTATTTTTTGGCTGCGTTGGGTCTTCGTTGCTGTGCGCGGGCCTTCTCTAGTTGCGGTCAGCGGGGGTTACTCTTTGTTGTAGTGTGCAGGCTTCTTATTGCGGTGGCTTCTCTTGTTACAGAGCACGGGCTCGAGGTGCATGGGCTTCAGTAATTGCAGCACACAGGCTCAGTAGTTGTGGCTCACAGGCTCCAGCACGCAGGCTCAGTAGTTGTGGCACACGGGCTTAGTTGCTCGGTGGCATGTGGGATCTTCCCAGACCAGGGCTCGAACCTGTGTCCCCTGCATTGGCAGGCGGATTCTTAACCACTGCACCACCAGGGAAGTCGCCTACACTTTTTTTTTTTAACTGAAGTAAAAGTCTATCCCTATAAACAGACAGAGTACCACACTTTTACATATCTTTCTCTTATTAGTGGTTTATAACCTCCTTTATACAGACAGTCCTCTGTAGACAACTGTCATGCTTCCAGGGAACCCCAGGATCTTTTTGCCCACCTAATACCATAGAGGACACCTTTTTTGCTGCTACTCTCCTCCAGTCCCCTTCTTGTCATTAGTGTAGAGGGAAGCCAGCAGCTAGAGAAGCTTCTGAACAACCGAGCATCCCTGCTATGCTCCATTCTGCCTCAAGGTCTCTGGGCTGTGCTGTGTATTAGCAAGACAAGCCTAAAAAAGCCACAAAGCCAGGTTCTTCCCTTTAGGTACTGGAGCGCTGATCTAATGAGGCTAGAAATCCGTGCGCTCGTGCTTCCCCATAACTGCCTGTGCTAGCCCTATAACATACCACCATTTGCACTTCTTCAGTGGTCCAGATGTCACCAGCCAAACAAGCCGCCCACATTATAAACTGGCAACAAAATTATTAGTGCACAGTTCTAAGAAAAAAATAACAGATGATGTCAAACTACATTTCTGCTGGCTTTTTTTTTTTTTTTTTAATTTACTGATTTATTTGGCTGCACCAGGTCTTAGTTGTGGCACATGGGATCTTTAGTTGCAGCATGTGGGATCTTAGTTGCAGCATGCGGGCGCTTAGTTGTGGCATGTGGGATCTAGTTCCCTGACCAGGGATTGAACCTGGCCCCCTGCATTGGGAGTGTGGAGTCTTAGCCACCGGACCACCAGGGAAGTCCCTCTGTTGGCTCTTTCTCATTACTTCATTGTCTTCAATTCTATCTTTCAAAATCAAAAGCGGCTGGAACTCCTCCAGCAGAAAGCCATCTCCCCTCACTTTTCTCCACTGAAGCAAGAATACTGCATGTTAATTCTTCTGCAAATCCAGACATCTTCCCTAGAAGTCAGGATGCTCAGCAGCCACTCACTCACCAGGGTTACATGTTTTGTTTCACAGGCATCAATTCTGTAGTTCACATAGATACACACAAGTTCCAATCCAAGGACAGTACACACAGGGGAGCCATTTAACTCATGGTGTCTGTAATTTGGGAGTCTGAAAGCAGTTTTAGTCCTTTAAGATAGTGAGTTTATTTTATTTTATTTTTAGGCCACGCCGTGTGGCATGAGGGATCTTAGTTCCCCGACCAGGGATCGAACCCGTGCCCCGTGCAATGGAAGCGTGGAGTCTTAACCATTGGACCGCTAGGGAAGTCCCTAAGATAGCGAGTTTACTGAGCTCCCTATACTCAGAGAGTCAATTCCAATTTGGAATGCTTCATAATTTTAAAGAGAGTAGAGTCCTTCATCAACCATCTTAACCTGAAACTCTGATACTATTCAACAACAACAAAATTTTATCAAGACTGTACTGCAAAGAAGGTATCAACATTTCCCAGGATGCTTTAAAAAAATAAACTATCTAAGGCTGCACAGGCCCACTGAAAAGATTCAGTTAAATTTAGATGAAAATAATTTCATAACTTTAAATGTAAATGGTTGAGAAAGTTCAAAGCTGGATTGGGCCTTCTTTGTACAACTTTGTTATTTTAAGAAAACAAATACTATCTTGTTTTATAATTGAAAATTATATAAAATATATTTTATATAAATTATATATTTTCAATTATTATAATTGAAAATAAATTTTAAAAATTCAAAATTGACTACTACTTGTTTTGTAGTTAAAAAAAATTAACCTAGACTTCTCAAATTTCTTAGGTCTCAAATTCTCAGGTAATTTCAAGATAAATGCTGCATCTGGTCAGAATTCAGGCTACGGTTCTGAACATATCAACACATCAGCCTTTTTGTTAGGAAACAGTTAATTTGTTGTTGTTA
Source organism: Phocoena sinus (assembly GCF_008692025.1). Lineage (NCBI taxonomy): Eukaryota > Metazoa > Chordata > Mammalia > Artiodactyla > Phocoenidae > Phocoena > Phocoena sinus. The sequence continues at coordinate 8,294,747 of NC_045772.1, read as the reverse complement.
AAAGAATGTTTTTGTTAAAGAGTGTTCTTAAATACTTTTAGGAGTGCTTCTCTTTTTTGGTTTGTGTACACAGGGACATACACTGTAACATTACTTATACTTTAAATTACTAATTTAGAAATAAAGTTTTTTTAATTATACTTAAGAAAAGGAAACAGTAAGTTTTCTGATTAGTAAAACTACGTGAATGTTAAAGAATAATTAAAATCACCTCTAAACCTTATATTTTTATGAAAAGCAACAGAGAACCAAAAATTATTTTCTGAATCCAGATCGTATATTTAAACTTCATCCCCACAAATCCAAGCAATCAAAATGACAAGCAGAAGCACAGCACTTAACTGAGAGCCTAGAAAAGGATTTCATCAAACAGAATCCTCAATCTAGAATCTCAAGTTAAGATGTGTGACAAGGGACACTCCACTCTTTAAAATTATGAAACATTCCAAGTCGGAACCGACTCTGAGTATACTATCTTTTAGGAAACTCAGATCTGCCACCTGTTCACATCCATCATCTTAGAACTCTGGCTCAAAACTTACCTATTCCAAGAAACCTTCCCTAATTAACCTCTAAAAACTCTGGTCACTCCACCTGCTGTACCTTCAGTATAAAATTTCCTCTTATTTTGTAGTATAATGACCAAGTCTATCTTCAACTGAATGTTAAACTCTTTGAAGAAAAGGATAAGCATCTTGTTTCTTACTTTATTTTGCCATAAAATAAAATAAAACAGGGCTCTATCCAATGGATACTCAATAAACATTACCAAATACCCAGAGCATCTAGCCCACTATCTTTCAACCGTATGCTCACTAATTACTGAATCCTTAGTAATGTTATTTATCATCATTGCCAGATCCCAGACAAAGGGAAGGAGAAAAGGTCAAATTCAAATTAGCCCCTGGTACTGATAAGGTCTAGACTGTGGTGGTCTATATTTATGTTAAAACACAGGTTAAAAAATTATTCATGAGGGGCTTCCCTGGTGGCGCAGTAGTTGAGAGTCTGCCTGCCGATGTAGGGGACACGGGTTCGCGCCCCAGTCCGGGAAGATCCCACATGCCGCGGAGCGGCTAGGCTCATGAGCCATGGCCGCTGAGCCTGCGCGTCCGGAGCCTGTGCTCCGCAACGGGAGAGGCTACAACAGTGACAGGTCTGCATACCGCAAAAAAAAAAAAAAAAAAAAAAAAAAATTATTCATGAGTCTTCAAGCTCTTTTATACTGTATCTAATCAAAAGACTGCATGGTTTTAATAGTCAGGTGCTTTGGATTTGAAGGTACAACCCTTAGCTCCAGCACTTACCAGATAGGTTCCAGTTTCTCTCAAAGCAAAAGTTTACTTAACTTGAAGGACTGGGGTTGGTGTTAAATGAAATAACTGTTTAAAGTGCCTACTACAAGGGAGGAAGTCAATATATGTTAGCTATCATTACTGTCAAAGTGATTAATTATAAGCTAAGAAAAACTATTCATAATATAAATTTTACTACATTATATTATGGTATCAATTTCCTGATAAAATATGGTATATAAAATATAATGCCTTCTTGAATGGGATCTGTTTACCACTGTACTAAACTTCCCTAGAAAAATGATCTCTGTTGCAAGGTAATTTGCCAGGGATCTGGGGAAGAAGGTTTTGCATACATGCAAAGACATATTTCCTAGAAAAAGTCAGTGTTATGCAACATTTTCACATTAACAGATCTTAGAATTCAAACGCCCAACTTTTTACTGTTACCGAACTATCGTCGTCATCCCCTGATCCCTTACAATCCATGTCTCACTGGCATTTCAAAATGTGGCTGCAGTGTCCAAACAGGTTGGGCTTTCATATGGCTTATTCAGCAAACCTGTTAAGAATCCTAATTAAAGTCCTGACTGGAGAGAGATTAAAGTAACAACAAACTATCACGTCATAGCCATTAGACGAGTCAAAAATTTTAAGAGTTTATAACACCTATATCTAGCAGAGAGGTGGGGAAAATGGTACATTCATACATGGCTAGTGGAATGTGAAGCATTACAGTCTGTTAAAAAGCAATTTGGCTACTGCATTTATGGAACTTAAAAATCCATATCTCCTTAACTCATCAGTCGCACTCCTAAGAAGAGACACCACAGAAATAAAAACATACATAAAAAGGATGTTTATTGCAGCATGTTTCATAATGGCAAAAAGAGAAAGAAACAAAATGAATATAATATCTTCCGATACAGGAAATGTCTGAATACATTACAGCACATACAGGCCATGAAACAGTATGTAGCCATTCAAAAGAATTAATCTGATCTATGCCAGACGATGTGCTAGGATTCCATTAAGTATTGTTGAGTGAGAAAAGCAAAAGGTAAAAAAAAATGCCTATGACACAATCCCACTTAAAAATAAGTCAATAGAAAAAAAGAGAAAAAAACTGTGTGTGTTTGTGTGCATATGGATCTGTATAGGATTGTGTGAGTGCAGAGAAAAATATAGAAGGATGTACATCAGGCTGTTTACATGGTTTGGGGGTAAAGACACACCAATGTGGGGGGAATGAGGAAAAAGAAGAGGAGAGAAAGCTTAGCAAAAAAGCCTGCACTTAAAAAAATAAGGATGTAGGGCTTCCCTGGTGGCGCAGTGGTTGCGAGTCTGCCTGCCGATGCAGGGGTCACGGGTTTGTGCCCCGGTCCGGGAGGATCCCACATGCCGTGGAGCGGCTGGGCCAGTGAGCCATGGCCGCTGACCCTGCGCGTCCGGAGCCTGTGCTCCGCAACGGGAGAGGCCGCAACAGTGAGAGGCCCGCGTACCAACAAAAAAAAAAAAAAAAGGATGCAAAATTTCAGATTTATGTTATCTATGTAAAATCATGTACATATGTAGATTTATGTATGAAGACTTAAGTAAATTTTTAAAATAATAATAATCTCCCAAATGGGGATTGATGAGTCACGACTTTATTTTTAAAAATTTATATTGTTGGGCTTCCCTGGTGGCACGGTGGTTGAGAGTCCGCCTGCCGATGCAAGGGACATGGGTTCGTGCCCTAGTCTGGGAATATCCCACATGCCGCGGAGCGGCTGGGCTCGTGAGCCATGGCCGCTGAGCCGGCACGTCCGGAGCCTGTGCTCTGCAACGGGAGAGGCCACAACAGTGAGAGGCCCGTGTACCGCAAAAAAAAAAAAAAAAAAAAAAACACAAAACTTATACTGTTACAGTATTTTAAATTGAGTTATAGCTGATATACAATATTATATGTTACCGGTATATAATACAGTGATTCACAATTTTTAAGGGTTATACTCCATTTATAGTTATTATAAAATACTAAATATTAAAAAATATTTCCTGTGTCATACAATACATACTTTTTTAAAAAAATATCCTTATTGGAGTATAATTGCTTTACAACGCTGTGTTAGTTTCTGCTTTATAACAAAGTGAATCAGCTATACACATATATATATATCCCCATATCTCCTCCCTCTTGCATCTCCCTCCCACCCTCCCTATCCCACCCCTCTAGGTGGTCACAAAACATTGAGCCGATCTCCCTGTGCTATGCGGCTGCTTCCCACTAGCTAGCTATTTCACATTTGGTAGTATATATAAGTCCATGCCACTCTCTCACTTTGTCCCAGCTTACCCTTCCCCCTCCCCGTGTCCTCAAGTCCATTCTCTACGTCTGTGTCTTTAATCCTGTCCTGTCCCTAGGTTCTTCAGAACCTTTTTTTTTTTTTTTTAGATTCCATATATATGTGTTAGCATACGGCATTTGTTTTTCTCTTTCTGACTTACCTCACTCTCTATGACAGACTCTAGGTCCACCCACCTCACTACAAATCAATACATCCTTGAGTCTATCTTACACTTCCCACTCTCTCACCCCTATACTGCCCCTCCCCGCCTCCCTCTCCCCACTGGTAACCACTAGTTTGTTTCTATAACTGAGTCTGCTTCTTTTTTGTTATATTCACTAGTTTGTTATATTTTTTAGATTCCACATATAAGTAATATCATACAGTATTTATCTGTCTCTGACTTATTTCACTAAGAATAATACCCTCCAAGCCCATCCATGTCCTTGCAAATGGCAAAATTTCATTCTTTTTTATGGCTGTGTAGTATTCCACTATACTACACACACACACACACACACACACACACACACACACACACACAATCTTCTTTATCCATTCTTCTGCTGCTATTTAGGTTGCTTCCATATCTTGGCTATTGAAAATAATGCTGCTATGAACGCTGGGGTGCGTGTATCTTTTCCAACTTGTGGGTTTTTTTCTTTTTTCTTCAGGTATATACCAAGGAGTGGAATTGCTGGGTCAGATGGTAGTTCTGTTTTTAGTTTTTTGAGACACCTCCATACTGTTTTCCACAGTGGCTTTACCAACTTACATTCCCACCACCAGTGTGCGAGGATTCCCTTTTCTCCACATCCTCGCCAACGTGTTTTTTTTTTAAAGGTAAATTCTTTTTACTGTTCATTGTTCCTGATTTATGATTTAATTTTACTTAATCCATTGCTCAACACCCAAACACATACTCATTATACTTCACTGATTCATTTTGTATCAAATTTTGGACTGAAGGAAGTTTCATATAAAAAACAGAATTTAAGATTCTTAGATTTCTAGTGCAGGGGATATAAATTTTCCAGGTGCTGCAGGGAAGCCCCAGGGTAAGACCTGTCCAAAATATGACTTCCAACAGCCTGCTATGATGGATGGAATTCTGCATCTCAGTCTTGCTTTTAGGTTAAAACATAGAAATTACCTACAAAGTGTAAACCTAATAAGGTTAGGAATCGATGGGCACCCTTTCAGAATCATACCTCCTAAACCAGTATGACCTGGAACCTGTTGGATAGTAATTATTGATGTGAATTTGGGCAAAGCCAAAAAATTAGATTTTAAATCTAGAATCCTACAATTAAGAAAAACCATGAAAGTCATCTAGTCCAGCTTCTTTCCAAATGTAGGTATTTTGTCCTCTATAGCATACCTAAATGGGACCAACAAAGCCTCCAGACTCTTCAACACCTCCAGTGGCAGAAAGCCTGCCACTTCAAGAAGTATTCCCATTCCATTATGCTCATCTGTAATCATCTGGTATTTTTTCTCTCTGTTGAGCCAAAATACAGTTCTCTTTAGGTTCCATTCACTGAGTTCTTTATATATTTTGGATACTAACAGCTTATCAGACATGTCATTTGCAAATATCTTCTCCCATTCAGTAGGTTGCTTTTTTGTTTTGTTGATGATTTCTTTCCCTGTGCTAAAGCTTCTAAGTCAATAAGTGGTGTTGGGAAAACTGGACAGCCACTTAAAAAAGAATGAAACAAGAACATTTTCTCATACCACATACAAAATTAAACTCAAAATGTATCAAAGACCCAAATATAAGACCTGAAACCACAAAACTCATAGAAGACAACATAGGCAGCACACTCCTCGACACTGGTCTTACCAATTTTTTTTTTGGTTCTTTTTTTTTTTTAATTTTATTTTATTTTTTATACAGCAGGTTCTTATTAGTCATCAAGTTTGTACATATTAGTATATATATGTCAATCCCAATCTCCCAGTTCATCCCACCATCACCACCACCCCAACCACTTACCCACCCCCATGGTGTCCATACGTTTGTTCTCTACATCTGTGTCTCTATTTCTGCCCTGCAAACCAGTTCATCTGTACCATTTTTCTAGTTCCACATATGTGTTATATACGATATTTGTTTTTCTCTTTCTGACTTACTTCCCTCTGTATGACAGTCTCTAGGTCCATCCACATCTCTACAAATGACCCAATTTTGTTCCTTTTTATGGCTGAGTAATAATATGTACCACATCATTTTTTTTCTTTTAATAAATTTATTTATTTTTATTTTTGGCTGCATTGGGTCTTCGTTGCTGGGCGCAGGCTTTCTCTAGTTGCAGCGTGAGGGCTTCTCACTGCAGTGGCTTCTCTGGTTGAGCATGGGCTCTAAGTGCACGGTCTTCAGTAGTTGTGGCACGCGGGCTCTAGAGTGCAGGCTCAGTAGTTGTAGCACACGGGAATAGATGCTCCGCGGCATGTGGGATCTTCCCAGACCAGGGGTTGAACCCATGTCCCATGCATTGACAGGCAGGTTCTTAACCACTGCGCCACCAGGGAAGCCCATGTACCACATCTTTATCCATTCATCTGTCGATGGGCATTTAGGTTGCTTCCATGACCTGGCTATTGTAAATAGTGCTGCAGTGAACACTGGGGTGCATGTGTCTTTTTGAATTATGGTTTCCTCTGGGTATATGCCCAGTAGTGGGATTGCTGGATCATATGATAATTCCATTTTTAGTTTTTTAAGCAACCATACTGTTCTCCACAGTGGCTTTATCAATTTACATTCCCACCGAAAGTGCAAGAGGGTTCCCTTTTCTCCACACCCTCTCCAGCATTTGTTGTTGTAGATTTTCTGATGACGCCCATTCTAACTGATGTGAGGTGATACCTCATTGTAGTTTGGATTTGCATTTCTCTAATAATCAGTGATGCTGAGCAGCTTTTCATTTGCTTCTGGGCCATCTGTATGTCTTCTTTGGAGAAATGTCTATTTAGGTCTTCTGCCCATTTTTGGATTGGGTTGTTTGTTTTTTTAAATATTGAGCTGCATGAGCTGTTTATATATTTTAGAGATTAATCCTTTGTCCACTGATTCGTTTGCAAATATTTTCTCCCATTCTGAGGGTTGTCTTTTCGTCTTGTTTGTAGTTTCCTTTGCTTTGCAAAAGCTTTTCATTAGGTCCCATTTGTTTATTTTTGTTTCTATTTCCAGTACTCTAGGAGGTGGGTCAAAAAGGATCTTGCTGTGAATTATGTCATAGAGTGTTCTACCTATGTCTTCCTCTAAGAGTTTTATAGTGTCTGGCCTTACATTTAGGTCTTTAATCCATTTTAACTTTATTTTTGTGTATGGTGTTAGGGAGTGTTCTAATTTCATTCTTTTACATGTAGCTGTCCAGTTTTCTCAGCATCACTTATTGAAGAGGGTGTCTTTTCTCCATTGTATATTCTTCCCTCCTTTGTCAAAGATAAGGTGACCACAGGTGCGTGGGCTTTCTATCCTGTTCCACTGATCTATATTTCTGTTTTTGTGCCAGTACCATACTGTCTTGATTACTGTAGCTTTGTAGTATAGTCTGAAGTCAGGAAGCCTGAGTCCTCTAGCTCCACTTTGTTCCCTCAAGATTGCTTTGACTATTCGGGGTCTTTTGTGTCTCCATACAAATTTTAAGATTTTTTTTTGTTCTACTTCTGTAAATAATGCCATTGGTAATTTGATAAGGATTGCACTGAATCTGTAGATTGCTTTGGGTAGTATAGTCATTTTCACAATATTGATTCTTCCAATCCAAGCACATGGTATATCTCTCCATCTGTTGGTATCATCTTTAATTTCTTTCATCAGTGTCTTATAGTTTTCTGCATTCAGGTCTTTTGTCTCCCTAAGTAGGTTTATTCCTAGGTATTTTATTCTTTTTGCTGCAATGGTAAATAGGAGTGTTTCCTTAATTTCTCTTTCAGATTTTTCATCATTAGTGTATAGGAATGCAAGAGATTTCTGTGCATTAATTTTGCATCCTGCAACTTTACCAAATTCATTGATTAGCTCTAGTAGTTTTCTGGTGGCATCTTTAGGATTCTCTACGTATATACGTATAGTGTCAGGTCATCTGCAAAAAGTGACAGTTTTACTTCTTTTCCAATTTGTATTCCTTTTATTTCTTTTTCTTCTCTGATTGCTGTGGCTAGGACTTCCAAAACTATGCTGAATAACAGTGGTGAGAGTGGACATCCTTGTCTTGTTCCTGATCTTAGAGGAAATGCTGTCAGTTTTTCACCATTGAGAATGTTTCCTGTGGGTTTGTGGTATATGGCCTCTATTATGTTGAGGTAGGTTCCCTCTATGCCCACTTTCTGGAGCATTTTTATCATAGATAGGTGAATTTTGTCAAAAGCTTTTTCTCCACCTGTTGAGATGATCATATGGTTTTTATTATTCAATTTGTTAATACGATGTATCACACTGACTGATTTGCGTGTATTGAAGAATCCTTGCATCCCTGGGATAAATCCCACTTGATCATGGTGTATGATCCTTTCAATGTGTTGTTGGATTCTGTGTGCTAGTATTTTGTTGAGGATTTCTGCATCTATATTCATCAGTGATACTGGTCTGTAATTTTCTTTTTTTGTAGTATCTTTGTCTGGTTTTGATATCAAGGTGATGGTGGCCTCATAGAATGAGTTTGGGAGTGTTCCTTCCTCTGTAATTTTTCGGAAGAGTTTGAGAAGGATGGGTGTTAGCTCTTCTCTAAATGGTTGATAGAATTCACCTGGGAAGCCATCTGGTCCTGGACTTTTATTTGTTGGAAGATTTTTAATCACAGTTTCAATTTATTACTTGTGATTGATCTGTTCATATTTTCTGTTTCTTCCTGGTTCAGTCTTGGAAGGTTATACCTTTCTAAGAATTTGTCCACTTCTTCCAGGTTGTCCATATTATTGGCATAGTGGTGCTTGTGGTAGTCTCTTAGGATGCTTTGTATTTCTGTGGTGTCTGTTGTAACTTCTCCTTTTTCGTTTCTAATTTGTTGATTTGAGTCCTCTCCCTCTTTTTCTTGATGAGTCTGGCTAATGGTTTATCAATTTTGTTTATCTTCTCAAAGAACCAGCTCTTAGTTTTATTGATCTTTGCTATTGTTTTGTTTCTATTTCATTTATTTCTGCTCTGATCTTTATGATTTCTTTCCTTCTGCTAACTTTGGGTTTTGTTTGTTCTTCTTTCTCTAGTTCCTTTAGGTGTAAGGTTAGATTGTTTATTTGAGATTTTTCTTGTTTCTTGAGGTAGGCTTGCATTGCTATAAACTTCCCTCTTAGAACTGCTTTTGCTGCATCCCACAGGTTTTGGATAGTCGTGTTTTCATTGTTATTTGTCTCTAGGTATTTTTTGATTTCCTCTTTGATTTCTAAAGTGATCTCTTGGTTATTTAGTAACATATTGTTTAGCCTCCATGTGTTTGTGTTTTTTATGTTTTTTCCCCTGTAACTGATTTCTAATCTCATAGCGTTGTGGTCAGAAAAGATGCTTGATATGATTTCAATTTTCTTAAATTTACTGAGGCTTGATTTGTGACCCAAGATGTGATCTATCCTGGAGAATGTTCTGTGTGCACTTGAGAAGAAAGTGTGATCTGCTGTTTTTGCATGGAATGTCCTATGAATATCAATTAAATCTATCTGGTCTATTGTGTCATTTAAAGCTTCTGTTTCCTTATTAATTTTCTGTTTGGATGATCTGTCCATTGGTGTAAGTGAGGTGTTAAAGTCCCCCACTATTATTGTGTTACTGTTGATTTCCTCTTTTATAGCTCTGAGCAGTTGCCTTATGTATTGAGCTGCTCCTATGTTGGTGCATAAACATTTATAATTATTATATCTTCTTCTTGGATTGATCCCTTTATCATTATGTAGTGTCCTTCCTTTTCCCTTGTAACACTCTTTATTTTAAAGTCTATTTTATCTGATATGAGTATTGCTACTCCAGCTTTCTTTTGATTTGCATTTACATGGAATATCTTTTTCCATCCTCTTACTTTCAGTCTGTATGTGTCCCTAGGTCTGAAGTGGGTCTCTTGTAGACAGCATATATATGGGTCTTGTTTTTGTATCCATTCAGTGAGCCTGTGTCTTTTGGTTGGAGCATTTAATCCATTCACATTTAAGGTAATTATCGATATGTATGTTCCTATGACCATTTTCTTAATGGGTTTGTTTTTCTAGGTCCTTTTCTTCTCTTGTGTTTCCCACTTAGAGAAATTGCTTTAGTATTTGTTGTAGAGCTGGTTTGGTGGTGCTGAATTCTCTTAGCTTTTGCCTGTCTGTAAAGCTTATGATTTCTCCATTGAATCTGAATGAGATCCTTGCTGGGTAGAGTAATCTTGGTTGTAGGTTCTTCCCTTTCATCACTTTAAATGTATCATGCCACTCCCTTCTGGCTTGTAGAGTTTCTGCTGAGAAATCAGCTGTTAACCTTATGGGAGTTCCCTTGTATGTTATTTATCATTTTTCCCTTGTTGCTTTCAATAATTTTTCTTTAATTTTTGTCAATTTGATTACTATGTGTCTTGGTGTTTTCTGCCTGGGACTCTCTGTGCTTCCTGGACTTGGGTGGCTGTTTCCTTTCCCATGTTAGGAAGTTTTCTACTATAATCTCTTCAAATATTTTCTCGGGTCCTTTCTCTCTCTCTTCTCCTTCTGGGGCCCCTATAACGTGAATGTTGTCATGTTTAATGTTGTCCCAGAGGTCTCTTAGGCTGTCTTCACTTCTTTTCATTCTTTTTTCTTTATTCTGTTCCACAGCAGTGAATTCCATCATTCTGTCTTTCAGGTCACTTATCTGTTCTTCTGCCTCAGTTATTCTCCTACTGATTCCTTCTAGTGTATTTTTCATTTCAGTTATTGTATTGTTCACTTCTGTTTGTTTGTTCTTCAATTCTTCTAGGTCTTTGTTAATAAGCATCTCTTGCATCTTCTCGATCTTTGCCTCCATTCTTTTTCTGAGGTCCTGGATCATCTTCACTATCATTATTCTGAATTCTTTTTCTGGAAGGTTTCCTATCTCCACTTCATTTAATTGTTTTTCTGGGGTTTCATCTTGTTCCTTCATCTGGTACATAGCTCTCTGCCTTTTCATCTTGTTTATCTTTCTGTGAATGTGGTTTTTGTTCCACAGGCTGCAGGGTTGTTGTTCTTCTTGCTTCTGCTCGCCAACGTGTTATTTGTGTTCTTTTTGATGACAGCCATTCTGCCAGATGTGAGGTGATATCTCGTGGTTTTGATTTGCATTCCCTGATGATTAGTGATGTTGAGCATCTTTTCATGTGCTTGTTGGCCATCTGCATGTCCTCTTTGGAAAAATGTCTATTCAGGTCTTCTGCCCACTTTTAAATTGTTTTTTGGGGTTTTTTTTTTTTGAGATTGAGTTGTATGAGCTGTTTATATATTTTGGAATATTAACCTCTTATCGGTCATATAATTTGCAAATATTTTCTCCCATTCAGTAGGCTGTCTTTTCGTTTTGCTGATGGTTTCCTTTGCTGTGCAAAAGCTTTTAAATTTAATTAAGTCCTATCTTTATTTTTGCTTTTATTTTCTTTGTTTTAGGAGACAGATCCAAAAAAATACTGCTATGATTTATGTCAGAGTGGTCTATGTTTTCTTCCAGGAGTTTTATGGTTTCCAGTCTTACATTTATGTCTTTAATCTGAGTTTATTTTTGTATATGGTGTTAAAGAATGTTCTAATTTCATTCTTTTACATGTAGCTGTCCAGTTTTCCCAGCACCACTTATTGAACAGACTGTCTTTTCTCCATTGTATATTCTTTTCTCCTTTGCCATAGATTAATTGACCAGAAGTGCATGGGTTTATTTCTGGGCTTTCTATTCTGTTCCATTGACCTATGTGTTTGTTTCTGTGCACTGCAGCTTTGTACTTAGGGAATATGGCTTTTGAAGTCAGGGAATATGACTGTGATTCCTCCAGCTCTGTTCTTTCTCAAGATTGTTTTGGCTATTCGGGGTCTTTTGTGTTTCCATACAAATTTTAAAATTATTTGTTCTAGTTCAGTGAAAAATGCCATTGGCATTTTGATAGGGGTTGCACTGAATCTGTAGACTGCCTTGGGTAGTATGATCATTTTAACACTATTAATTCTTCCAATCCAAGAACACGGTGTATCTTTCTATCTGTTTGTGTTGTCTTCAATTTCTTTCATCAGTGACTTACAGTTTTCTGAGCAGGTCTTTTACCTCCTTAGGTAGGTTTATTCCTAAGTATTTCATTCTTTATGATGTGATGGTAAAAAGGATTGTTTCCTTACTTTTTCTTTCTGACAGTTTGTTGTTAGTGTATAGAAATACAAGATTTCTGTATATTAATTTTGTATGCTGCAACTTTACCAAACTCATTGATGGGCTCCAGTAATTCTCTGGTGGCATCTTTAGGATTTTCTATATATAGCATCATGTCATCTGCAAACAGTGACAGTTTTACTTCTTCCTTTCCAGTTTGGATTCTTTTTATTTCTTTTTCTTGTCTGATTACTGTGGCTGAGACTGCCAATACTGTGTTGAATAAAAGTGCGAAGAGTGGGCATCCTTGTCTTATTCCTGATCTTATGACTTTAAAAGATTTCTTCAGTTATCTCATTCTGATTGCTGCATTTGTCAGTTGATGTTTTTCTATACCACATTTCTAAAACTAATGACGCTCCCCATTTATCACCACGTTCACAGCTTAAGCAAAGTTAAGATACACCGAAGGTAAACACTATTTGCAAACAGCTAACCCAATGCATTAGCTAGCAGCAAGCACAAATGATATGGAATGAAAATGGACTCTATAAAATGTAACCATGATCACAATGGGATGACTATAGCTGACACTGCTGTATGACATACAGGAGAAATGTTAAGAGAGTAAAATCCTTAGTTCTCATCACAAGGGGAAATTTTGTTTTCTTTTTTCTTTTCATCTTACTTTTCTTTTTATTGTATCTATATAAGATGGATGTTTGCTGAACCTATTTTTGGTAATCATTTCAGAATATATGTAAACCAAACCATCATGCTGTTTGCCTTAAACTTACAGTGATGTATGTCAACTGTTTCTCAATGAAACTGGAAAAAAATTTATAACCACAAAATGTTCTTGAACACACTATTATTTTAATTCTTCAATGGCCAAATACAATAAATACTGATCATGCTTATTATGGATGGTGAGTTCTGACTAGGATAGATGATGGTTTCCATTAGCAGCTGTTGAAAGCCACTGTGCACCCAAAGAGAAGCGTACTCTAATCTTAGAAACCAAATTCTTACCTTACAAAAAAGTGGCCCCAAATCCCAGTTCCTGTGGAAAGAACCTATTACTAACATTCCTCCACCTTGAAGAAACTTCCAATTGAGATACATTTTTGTATCTAAAGGTAGGGCCAGAGTTTCCTGAATGAACAGAAGGAATTCCATCCACAGAAAGTGGTAGCGTGCATAAATAAATTTTATTGGAGATAGACAAACCCATTTTTTTACACTCCATCAGCAACTGTGCTTTAAAGTTTTTGTTATTTACTTAATCAAATGGGAGACCACGCTGTCAAGGAGAAACACTTATTTTTCCCTAGAAGTCATTACGCTAATCTTAATGACAGCACATATGTCAGGTACTGTTCTTGGTGCTTTACACATACCAGCTCCTTTAATCTTCACAAAAACCCAGGGTTCTCAACTTGGGGTGATTTTGCCCAGAAGGAGACATATGGCAATGTCTGAAAACATTTTTGCTTGTTACAACTGGAGGGAACTACTGGCATCTAGTAGGCAGCAGCCAGGGATGCTGCTAAACACCCTACAATGCACAGGACAGCCCGCACAACACAGAATTATCCAGCCCCAAATGTCAATAGTGCGGAGGATGAGAAACCCTGCAATGACCCCATGAGGTAGGTACTACTGTTGTTCCCATTTTTCAGATGAAGAAACTGAGGCACCAAAAAGATAAGTAACTTGCCTAAGGTCACACATCTAGCAGATGGTAAAGTCAGGATCTGAACCTAACAGTCTAGCTACAGAGTCCTTTCTCTTAACCTCTCATAAGAAAGAAAGATGCTAGTTGGGAAGCTTACCTACAACTTTCTCCCCATCTTCCTAGATTCCAGGCTTATTTGGGAGAATGTATCATTTATTTGTTCATTCACTTGAAATTCCATCTATCCACCTGCGCATCTATCCAATCAACAAGTATTGAGTGTATGTGCCAGATGCTGCTCAAGGCAATTCTAGGTGAACAAGATCTCTGTCCTTGTGGCACATGCGTTCCTCACTCATATTTCCTCCCTGTCCTTACTAGTCCTTGAACATGCTAAGCATGATCATACTTGTGCCTGGAAAGTTTTTCCCCAGAAAAACCCTCACTTCATTCAGGTCTCTACTTAAGTGTCACTTCCTCAAAAAGGCCTTCCCTGACCACCATTTCTTTTCTTTTTCTTTTTTTTTGGCCGTGCCCCACGGCTTGTGGGATCTTAGTTCATCAATCAGGGATCAAACCTGTGCCGTCAGCAGTGAAAGCGCAGAGTCCTAACCACTGGACTGCTAAGGAATTCCCATGACCACCATTTCTAAATTAGCTACAGACTCTTACCATCTATCCCCTTTCTCTGCTTTCTTTTTCTAAACAGCACTTATCATTCCTAATATTATGTTAATATTTGCTCATTGTCACTACCTCCCTCTCACCAACAGAACGTAAACTCCATGAGACATCTATCTCCAGAATTGAGAAGTCTACCTGGCACACAGAAAGCATTGAATAAGTATTTGTTGAATGGCTGGATTAGCAAATGCCTTTTCAATTGAACCATTTCCTCATGACTACCATCCCTCACCTGGACTTCTGCAACTGCTTCTTATTTGGTCTCCCTGCCATCTTTCTTAAGCCCCTTCAATTCATCTTCTACATGAAACCAGAATAATCTTTCTAAAATGCAAATCTAATGTCATGCCTCTACTCAAAGCCCTTCAATGACTTCCCATTGCGCTGAGGATAAAGCCCAAACTCCTAACATATCTTTTAAGGCCCCCTTGAATTTCTGAGTTATTCTTACCATTCATCATTTCACATTTTATAGCTGGTCACAGCAACAGCAGTAATAGCTAACATGTACTGAGCACATGCTGTGTGCCAGGCACTAATCTAAGGGCATTATATGTCAGAAATCACTTAGTCCTAATCTATGGGGTAGAAATTACTGTTATGTCGATTTTCAGATGGGGAAACTGAGACACAGCTAAATAACTGTCCAAGGGCAACTAGTAAGTGGTAGGGCCAGGATGTAAACCCGGGCAGTCAGGTTCCAGAGCCCGCTCTCAAATCCATTATACTACACTGTCTCTATATACCAGCTGTAAGAGAAGTCCATTAGTTCCTTGAAGGTGCTGTTTTACTTCTCACCTTCAGATGTTCACATTGTCCTCTCTGCTGGAACATCCCTCAGATCATAGCTTAAATAACCCTCCCTCTGTGATACCTTCCTACGATGTACCCCAGAATTGTTTGGATCCCCCTGCTCTGCTCTCCCATGGCATTCTGAATTTCCCATTATAACTCCCATTCTATTTTATTGTAATTACTTGTCTGCCTTCACCAATAAATTTCAGGCTGCACGAGGATAAGAGCCATGTCTAGCTTGCTCACCTCTGCACCCCTAGCACCTGGCACAGGCCCTGGGATGTATGAGGGGCTGAGTGAATAATTTCACATGGCACCAGCACTACAAGCCTTTCCTAAACCCTTCCCAAAAGTGATTCACTGCTTCTCTAAGAGCCCTGCTCATAGGGCACATATTTTATGCTTCATATTTTGTTAAATAGTATCTACTAAAAAGGATGTAGGGACTTCCCTGGTGGTCCAGTGGTAAAGAATCCGCCTTCCAACAGAGGGGACGTGGGTTTGAACTAAACTCCCACATGCCGCAGAGCAACTAAGCCTGCGTGGCATAACTACTGAGCTCGTGTGCCTCACTAGAGCCCGTGTGCCACAAGCTAGAGAGCCCACGTGCTCTGGAACCTGAGCACCACAACTACAGAGCCCACATGCCCTGGAACCCGTGCACCACAACTACAGAGCCCATGTGCCCTGGAGCCTGCGCACCACAACTAGAGAAGAGAAAACCCACACGTCACAACTAGAGAGAAGCCCATGTGCCACAACGAAGAGCCTATGCACCGCAACGAAGACCCAACACAGCCAAAAATAAATAATAATAAATAAATCTTTTTTTAAAAAAGGATGTGTACACATATCCTTTCCCTGTATGCTCGTGAAAAGCCAGGTATAACATCTTATACATTTATGTGAGCTCTGAAGCGACTCTCACAAACTTAGCACTTAAAAAGTAATTATTGTGTACAAAGGATCTCTCTGTATTATTTCTGTATTATTTCTTACAACTGCCTGTAAATCTACAGTTATCTCAACCAAAATCTCAATTTAAAAAATAATTATTGAGGGTGGGAGGGAGGTCCAAGAGGGAGGGGATATGTGTATGCATACAGCTGATTTACTTCATTGTATAGCAGAAACTAACACACCATTGTGGAGCAATTATACTCCAAAAAATAATAATAATAATAGTAATTACTGAAAGAAATGGATAAATAATTACTCAAGAGCTTAAAAATGACTCCCCACTATCTGATTAAGGCCAAACTCTCCAATTTAACATTCAAGGTCTTCGATTATCCAGCTCCTTATTATCTATTCAACCCAATGTTCTCTTCCAACTATACCATACCTCCTATTCCAATCAAGGTGAAACCTTATTCTTCTGACACACCAGCCTAGTCTAGTTTCCAGACCTTGCCTTAGGATACTCCTCCTACCTGAACGCCATCTGATTCAACCATTCCCTCCTCCGACTCCTGTTACCTATGCTAACAGCACTTTTCCTCTTAGGTCCAGCTCTAATCTTACCTCCATTGTGAAGTTTTCCTGACCTCATTTCTTTCTTTTTTCTTAGGATTTTATAATCCTCACTTACTACTGTTATCTCCAACAAGAATGCAAATTTCTTGAGTCTCAGAATCATTCCTTCTACTTCTCAGGAATCCCCCACAGTACCTACCAGAGTGCTAAGTATATATATAATTAGTAATAAATAAATACTTGCTGATTAAAAGAGAAGTCTCGTTAGTCATGCATATTATCAACCCTCAATCATCCAGGCTAACAGAAGAGCCAGTGTATAGAAAGACAACCTGCTGGATGAGTCCAACTATCTTTTAGAGTGGGCAGGAATGCCTATATTTGTACTAAGTACTATGCAGTTGTTTCCAATTTTCCAGGAAGTCACAAAGCTGCCACAAATGGTCTAACTGCACAATTCTTCCCTTGTCAAGGCCCAGAGCCTGCACAGCTTATCATTCCATACTGGCAAACAACTGTATAACTTTTCTTCATCGGTGACACAAAGATAAAAATAAGCAGAGGTAGTCATATTCTAAACATTCGCTGGACCTCACCTTCTCCTAATAGGGAGATCATTGTTTGGGCACAAAAGATCATCTATTCTAACTCTCACTGGGCAAATATCTTGTTTGTATCAACAAAGTGCTTTTGTAAATAGATAGAGTGACAATATCAATAAGAATCTGAACAAGAGGCTTGCCAAAGAAAATCCCTGTGATGATCTACTCTTAGGATAATCCAGAATTGATAAAAAGCCAAATTCTTCCCACAGTCCATAGAGATTTGCCCCAGCCTACGGCTATTTTCCCTAAGTGAGAGTTTGTAAACTCCTCAAACTATGGTTAGCTTCTCTTTCTCATCCAACTGGTCAAAGTTTTCTTACAACAACATACCACACATCTGAGAAGCTAAGTTTCTCAGTCTGAATTTTTGTTTGTACCTGGTAAAGCTACAGCTTTCTCCCAGAGGGATTTCAAAATGCCTAAGCTTCTCTCCAGAAAACTCTCCAAATACTTTCAGTAACCTAACGGCAATAGCTTTGCTACTAAAAAATTTCCCAACATCTTTCTGTTTTGGCAGGCCCTGCTGAAATCCCCCTCCCCATAAGGGGGAATCTGAGTAAAAACACTACCAGCTTCAAGTTCCCTTAGGCAAATTTCCAGCCCCAGTGCAAGGCCATGAGGTTAAACATTTCTCAATGACGCAGGCTCCCTCAGAGGGAGGAACAAGAAAGAAAAAAAAAAAAGGAAAGAAAAATCAAAACTTATGCTTCCCAGTGCAATAAATCAAGAGACAACCGCCAAGTCTAAAAAATAAAGTATGAGTGAAGTTAAACTATACACTGCTTGTTTTGCCAAGGCCCCTGGTAGAAGCACAGAACCAGGATGAGAGCTGTGGGATAGCAGAAAAGCAGAACCAGCAGTCCAGCCAAATAGACAGATAATTCTCTAGGTTCTTTAGAGAATCTCTAGAATACTGATAATGTGTACATTTCCAGCCACTGTATACTTTATGATAACTAGAGCAACTAAAGCAAAACGATTGAATTGGTGGTTGTGGGGTAAGGAAATGGAATCACACATGAAGCAAATCATTATTTAGGATTAAAATGTGTATTAGGTGGAAGGCTAAAAAAACATAGGAAAGTATGTTTAATCAACTTCTTGGGGAAAAAGTATAAGGCTGATCATAGAGAAAGCAAACTCATCTGAGGGGCTGGGAGGGCTCTTGGACCTCTGGCCGCCTGCAGATAGATAAAAGAATGAAATAAAATCAGAATTGTTGGGACTTCCCTGGTGGTCCAGTGGCTGGGCCTCCGAGCTCCCAATGCAGGGGGCCCGGGTTTGACCCCTGGTCAGGGAACTAGATCCTGCATGCCGCAACTAAGACCCAGCCCAGCCAAATTAATTAATTAATTAATTTTAAAAATCAGAATTGTCCCCTCAGAACTCATTTACAGATTACAGAACTTTAGAGTTAGAAAGGGCCTAATGCTTACAAGAAAATGCTAATAATGAAAATATTGTTACATCTGTACAGCACTTCCCCTTTCAAAGTACTTTCATTCATTTAGTCCTTAAATAAATTAAATTATTATGTACCTGCTGTGTGACAGGAACTGTGGATATAGAAATAAGACACCATGCCTGCATTCAAGGAGCTTGCTGCTGAGCTCTGCTAAGAACAATAATGCAATAAAACTAACCCTCTGGAGGTCTGTCCCAAGTACAGGGAGAGCACAGGAGAAGGAGCACCTAAGCCCATCTGGAATCAAAGACAGCATGCAACTTGGAAGAGGGAGCCCTGGAGCTGGGACTTGAGCAGAAGTTAGTCGGCTGGCAAACAGAGAGAGGAACGGTCAAGGCAGAGGGAAGATTATATGCAAAGGAATAGAAAGTTAAAAGAGCACAGAATGTTCTGGAAACTAAAAGCAGTGTAGCACTGCTGGAGACTGTGAAGTTAGAAGTGATAGGAGGATAATTAGTCAGAGGCCAAATAGACAATATAATAAAGTATAATAGTTTAAATTTTACCCCATAAGAAATCAAAGCATTCTGAGAAGAATAAAATGATTAGAATTGATTGTAAGAAAAAGTATCTTGGTAGCTGTAGGAAGGGCAGACTAGAGAAGAACCAGGTTATAGGCAGAGAGACTAGTAAGAAGGCTCTGAAACCACAGTGAGAAACGATGACAGTCTGATCTAGGACAGTGAGACAAAATATGAGAAGTCAAAGTAAAGGCAGAATCTACAGAACTCAGAGACCAAATAGATGTGAGGAATATAGGCAAAGAGGAATTGAGAATGACTCCTAATTTTCTGGGTAGGAAACTGGTCTCGAGTTAGGGAACGCAGGGGTAGTCGTGGGGACTGGTAACAGCAACTTTAAATCTGTAAACTCCTGAAGTGTACGTAGTCGTCTAGATGTCCAGGTGGAAAGAAGTAGTAGATTAAATGAAGCTACTAGAGCTCAGGAAATATGGTGGGGCTAGAGATATAGATGCAGACATCCTGAATAAGTGGTAGCTGAAGCCACGAGTTGGGATGAGATTGCTAGGGAGAATGTGCAGACTGAGAAGAAAAATGGGTCACGGACTAACCCTGGGAAAAACTGACATTTAAGGGACAGGAAGAAGAGAAGACTGCAAAAGAGATTCAACAGTGGACAGAGAGGTAGAAGGCAAGTTGAAGAGAGAATGCTGTCTATAGTTTAGCTGCCCAGATCTGAATACCTTTCCTATTTGGGGGAAATTCCAAGATAGGGGGAAGGCAGGCCTCTCTTCCTACTACAGAGTCCCTCTCTCTGCATCTTGGCATCCAGTTCACAAATACAACCCAAGTCCAGCCAATCAGATCCTCTCATCCAGAACTTTGAAAGTTGGGGAATGACACAAATGTGGAAAATATAATCAGAAATTATCCCTGGCACTATGGCAAGTATCTACCGGTGGCACTGCCAATAGCTGCAGGCATTCACTGGAGACCAGGCCAGCAGCAGTGGCAGAGAAAGCCCAGTAAGCAGTGCCAGTGACAGAGTCCTCAGCAGACTAGTCCTGTGGCATGGTCTTCGCTATGTCTTGCCTCGCTCAGTTTCTGCTCACTTTCCGACCTTTGTTAGATAGCCTTCTTATTAAGGCTGTGCACTATCCAATACTCTTCCAAAAAACTGATTTTATGCTTAGATTAACCAAGATCACACAAAGAACCCTGAGTAGTATAGAATAAGGAGAGAGCACTGAATAGGGTCAAATGGTAAAGAAAAGTCAAGTAAGAGGAGGCCTAAAATGGGCCCACTGCATAGGGTGACTAGTAGTCAGCAGTGTTCTTGGTGACACTGTTCACATGTGTTACCTCATTCTACCCTCACAACACCTTCTGAGGAAAATAAAGCAGGTACTACATCTTTATTTTATGGTGAAGAAATTGAGACTAAAAAAGATTAAGATCGTACAGTTCTTTTGACTATCCACAGTTGCTCTCAAAAAAGTTACTTGATAGATGCTCATTAAAGGAGATGTTAAATGTCTACACTAATTCTTACACTGAATGTCAACTAACACAGATGATGATCACATATGGTCCCCAATCCTGGATTTCCAGCTTCTTCAATTCTGGCAATATAAAGAGGATCCCAACAAAAGCACTAGGATTCTCATAGACAACCACCCAGAAACATACCTCAAGGAACATGAGGCTCCTTGCCATCACCCTTCCATGGCTCATTCAGGGTACCTTGGCCACTACTTAAAGAATATATCATCAGCTACAAGGACTCCTCAAGTGGAAGGGATCTTCTATCCCTGACCATGAGAACCACTGTGGGAATGAGAGGTTGAGAGCTTTCAGAAGAAGATGGTTATTTCTCAACTTCATTCCTTTGGGATATGTCACAGCCAGGGAGGGAGAAATTGGAAATAGCAGCTTTCACAAGCTGCCAAATCCATGTCCTAGTCCCAGGGGATAATTAGCCAATGAGGTTCTGTAGAGCTGATGTAATGTTGGCAGAGGCTAATGCTTTATGTTTGAACATGTAGCCTCTTGATATTTAGCTACAGGGCTAAAAGGGATGACATCCTGCAAAGCCAAGAACCCACAACACCACCACTTAGCAATTTGCACCTTTAAAGTAATTTGTAAATTAACTGATCCGTCTTTATTATGAATAGTGTATAAGAGCATTTGTTAAACTATACATTTTCTAAATCTTATTTTATGTAACTTTTACTAGGAAAAGAAATTTCCAAAACCTCCAAAGAACAAAGATAATTTAGAAAGCCTAAAGTAACAAAAGAAAGAAATTAGAAGGAAGGAAAGTTTTCCTAGGAATAAAGTCTGTTTGTGGTACTTTAGTCCCACTACCAGCACGCCAAGTTTAAGGCTGTCTAATGTTCTTATGAAAACAATTTTTGAAACTGAGTAGACTGAGACAGGCGCTTTCAGAGCGCCACATATCTCACAAGAGTACTCTGAAATGCAGGAGGTAAGAAATCAATGGGCAAGAAGCAGAAGTATCCAGACATTAAACTCTTGGTTTGAGCTTGAGCTTTTAAATTGCAAAATGAATGCTTGCCACTTTAATAAAAATTAAGGGGCTTCCCTGGTGGCACAGTGGTTGAGAGTCCGCCTGCCATTGCAGGGGACATGGGTTCGTGCCCCGGTCCGGGAGGATCCCACATGCTGTGGAGCGGCCGGGCCCATGAGCCATGGCCGCTGAGCCTGCGCGTCTGGAGGCTGTGCTCTGCAACGGGAGAGGCACAACAGTGAGAGGCCCACGTACCACAAAAAAAAAAAAAAAATTAAGTCCTTTGACTTAAATATGCCATGATGATCTCCCAAAGCCTCAGACAAAATTAAGTATATTAAAAAGGAAAAAATTTAAATTCTCTAATCAACTGGCCAATACATAATGCTCCCAAATATGTACTAGCTCCTTACTTGAAGCAAGAGATAACTTTTGGTTCAACCTGGGGCAGAAGTGTATCTAGTGATAGAGATACAAATACTCTGTAGTTTATATATCTTGACTATTTCACAAAAATTGAGAATGACTTTTCTCAAAATGAATGATGGAGAGGGAAAGGCAGTACAAAAAACCATGACCCTCTACATCTTATAAAGGAACTAGAGACTCATCCTTAGCAGGATACTCTGTACTTGCTCTTCGAGAAATAGTTGGGTTGGGGAACCTAATACCAAATGTTCCAAGAGTGGCTTTCTTCCCATCTCTCCAATATTTCACGTTCACTTCATTCACTCATTAACATTTATTCAGCACCAACTAGGTATCAAGCTAGAGATGCTAGATATAAAGTGGCAAAACAAAATTAATAGGTAAGATAAAATTAAAATGGACAATAATAGGTAAGGCCTTCATAGAGTTTATAAACTAGTGAGGGAAACACACATTAAACAATCAAAAGTACCACAAATAAACATATAATCTCTAAGTATAAATGCATGAAGAAAGAGAGAATGAGAAAGAATGAAAATAACCAGAGGGGAGGGACACGCTAGGGGGGCATTCTCTGAGACCCTAAGGAAGGATAGAACCTAGAAAACAAAAGGAAGACGATCAGGAGGTACAGCTGGAGGAGGAGGCAGGAATGGAGAAAATGAACCATGAACGCTGAGAAACTCACCTACTATTTCATGAGTACAAATACTGACTTCGGAACTAGATATCTAAGCTCTTATCCTAAACTATCTAAACTAGCATATGATCCCTATGCAGGGGACCACGTTCTTCTAG
The DNA here is from genome assembly GCF_008692025.1 of Phocoena sinus. NCBI lineage: Eukaryota > Metazoa > Chordata > Mammalia > Artiodactyla > Phocoenidae > Phocoena > Phocoena sinus. The sequence goes on along the minus strand of NC_045772.1, from coordinate 8,271,923 downwards.
ATTCTCAAACACTTTTCATGTAACACCTATGAAATTCTAAGCGTACATCAAAAAAATAGTTTTCCTTCAAATTTATCAAGACTTTTCTAAAAACATTCATACTAACCACCTTAGTTGGGATTAAATATAAATTTAGTAACACTGAGTCAGTTGACCAAAAGCCAAGCTGCAAGGGGATCTTTAGCATAAAACTAATGGGAGATTATTTGCAAACATCTGGACTGACTTAGCAGATATAAAACTCAGCTGTTAGGATGTTCTGAAAGCTCTATACTACAGAGCTCAGAAGAAAAGGGGGAAGGAGGCAAGGGGACCTTTTTTTCTTACCAGAGTCAGCAAGGACCTTCACACAGAAAATGTTCCTACTCTAAAGATATACAGATTTAAATTTACTTCCTACCCACAGAAACTATTTGCAACATCGGAAAAAATTTCTAATGCACGTTTATGGCAACACACTCAGGAGGTTTTGCTTAGTTTCAAACATATGAAGCTGGTTTGGGCCATGGGTGTTGAGTCAGAAATCTTGCTACACTGCAATTCAAAATAGCGTCCTTTCTAATCCTCGTGAACAGGTACAAGAATCACTGTTAAAAAGAGGGAAGCTTCTAGGCAAAGGTTAGGGCTTGTATGAAGGCTTTCTAAGTACGGTTAAATGTAGGGGAAAGGGTCATCCCTATGTAGAGAGGAGATCTAGGACAAGAAAATTTAATACAGATATTCAAAAAGAAAAAAGTTAGAAATGTGTTTAACAATTATGTCATAGTGTTCTGGGGGTGCGGGGGATAAGGCAGGGAGGGAACAGGGTAAAAAAGAAGGTAGGCTATGTAATGAAAGAACAGGACAAGGAACCTAGACAAGCTGGGTACCTGACAAGAGCTACTATATATTTATTGGGGGATAAAAGTTCACGTGGAAAGCATATAATGTAGTGGTAAAGAGCATGGATTCTGAAGCCAGACCATCTGGGTGCAATCTTAGTTCTACCACTTACTAGGTGTGTGGACACGTTCCTTTATCTACTTTGCCCCTCAATTTCACCACCTGTAAAATGGGATAATGAGAGCATCCATTTCACATAGTTATTGCAAAGATTAAAAGAGCTAATATATGTAAGGAGCTTGGAACACTGGCACATGGTAAATCCCATTTAAAATGTGTTAGCTACTTTTATTTTAAATATATTTCTATATTTTTCCTGGAATTCTTATAAAATCTACTTAGAATTCCATACTCTATAAATGTGTCTCTTAAGTTTTGTGGTTTGTTGCATTGTCCTGTTTGGTCTCTACTAGTTTTTTTTTTTTTCTTTCTTCTATTAAGCCACATATTAAAGAGATATGCAAAAATGTAAAACAATGCCATTCTCTTACTAATTTTTTTTTTTTTTTTTTTTTTGCGGTACGCGGGCCTCTCACTGCTGTGGCCTCTCCCGTTGCGGAGCACAGGCTCCGGACGCACAGGCTCAGCGGCCATGGCTCACGGGCCCAGCCGCTCCGCGGCATGTGGGATCTTCCCGGACCGGGGCATGAACCCACATCCCCTGCATCGGCAGGCGGACTCTCAACCACTGCGCCACCAGGGAAGCCCCTCTTACTAATTTTTTATTCTAGAAAATATAGCTATTTTTCTTAAAACATGTTATCTATGTTAACATATTAAAGGGATTTTTATTTAAGTATAATTGATTTACAATATTGTGTTAGTTTCAGATCTGCAGCAAAGTGATTCAGTTATATACATACATATATATAGTTTCAGATTATTTTCCATTATAGCTATTACAAGATATTGAATATAGTTTCCTATCTCTACTAAATTTTAATTATTTGTTTTTCAAATATAAGGCTGTCTTGCCTATGCTTAAGGGAAATAATAAAATTTTTCTTCACCTGTGGAGAATTTTAAATGGGAAGCACTCTACCCATGGGTTTAGGCATGGTTAGGCCCAAGAAATGAGTGAGGGCAAGGGAAGGAAACCTCAGGGAGAAAGCTCAGGAACCACCTACAGAGCTGGTTTTGCTAACTTAGAGATTATCTTCCACAACTGTTCTCAAACCTTGGAGGTTTTTGTGTAATATGGCACACTTCCTGACAAGAGATCAGGGAGACAGAGGTGATGTGGGTGGGAAAGAAGTTCACACACTTGGGGTTTTGTTGTGTTTGGTTTTTCTAAGCATTATCTAGCAGTGCTACCTCCTTTTGGCTTACTTCCTTCGAGGGTAATTTTAACTCCAATCTCCTGGTGCCCAAATTAGCTCAGGGTACTCCAGAGTGTATGAAGGTGAAAGGCAATCAACCTGAGTTGTTATACCCAATGGAACATTTTTCTGTTGTTCATAAAAGGAAAAAAGCAACAAAAGCCCATAAAATGTTCCACAAACTTTAAACTTAAAAAAATTTTTTAGAATAATCACACCCACTCATAGGTTTTGAAAAGCACAGCAACAGAATCACAATAGTTCAAAAGCATAAGAGCACAGTCTGACTGAAAATGATCAATCTAATTTCACTTTGTAAACTGACTAGATGGAAAAGGGAGATAGAAATTAGCAATAGAAGTCAGAGTCCACGAAGTTAATTTTTTAAACAGTTGTTAGCCTTGTATTTATAAAGACGAGAGAGTTTTAATGTAAAGGTGACTTTAAGCTTAAAACAATCAGAGATAATTTTACAAGTTTTTGAAATCAATTTTATTGAAGTTTAATCTAGATATGACAGACTTACCCATTTTAAGCATACAAGTTCAATGCCTTTTGACAAATGTATACACCTGTGTAACCAATATGACAATCAAGATACACGACATTTTCACCCCCTCAAGTGCTCTTATGCCCCTTTGTAGTTAACTTCTCTTTCCGCTTCTGGCCCCAAGCAACAACTGATAGGCTACCTGTCACTCTTAGAGAAAGCTGCATTGTTTTCCTCAGACTTTTTTTTTAATTGAGGTATCATTCACATTCTATTCAATTCACCCATTCAAAGTCTATAATTCAGTAGTTTTTAGAATATTCCCAAAGTTGTACAACCATCACCACTATCTAGTTCCAGAATATTTTCATTACCCAAGAAATCCGCATCTATTAACAGTCATTCCCCATCACTGTCCTACCCCCCCCCACCAAGCCCTGGCAGCCACTAATCTTTCTGTCTCTATGGATTTGCCTATTCTGGACATTTCATATAAATGGAATTATACAACATGTGGCCTTTTGTGTCTATCTTCTGTCACTTGGCGTGTTTTCAAGGTTCATCCATTTTTTAGAATAGTTTAGTACTTTGTTCCTTTTTATTGGTGAATAATATTCCATTATAAGGATATACTACATTTTGTTTATCCATTCATTAAGTGATGGGCATTTGGGGTGTTTCCACTTTTGGCTAATGCTGCTATGAACATTTGTGTACAAGTTTTTGTGTGGAGCGATGTTTGCAGCTTTCTCGCGTATACACCTAGGAGTAGAATTTCTGGGTCATATGGTAAATCTGTTTAACTTTTTGAAAAGATGCCAAACTGTCTGTGTTTTCTTAAACTTTTTATTTTGAGATGATTATAGATTCCCACCCAGTTGTAAGAAATAATTCAGAGATCTGGTTTACCCTCCACCCAGTTCCCCACTCAATGATAACAGCTTGCAAAACTATAGTGGAACATCGCAACCATGATACTGACACTGATACAGTCAAGATACAGAATATTCCATCACTACAAAGATCCCTCATGTTGACCTTTGATAGCCACAATTACTTTTCTCCCAGCATCACCCCATCTCAGCCCCCAAGAGGCATCAATCTGTTCTCAATAACTATCATTTTGTCATTTCAAGAATGTTTTACACATTATTCCTCCGTGCTACAATGCTGGGTACTCAGTAATTTCAAACTGATTCATTGCTATACCTAATGGAAAAAATCATTTTAAGTACTCTACCTATTTTCCCTAAGGGAAAATGCTTGGGGAGCCCACTGTTCAATAGTTCTAATGTCATGACTTGATTTTATATGTCTCTTCAATATGTTTTTAAGGGATTTGGAGTACAGCTTTAAACATCTTCGAATGCTAGTTGGGAAAACCCATATCTTTGAAAGTTAAATTACTTTGTGCCTTAAAAACATGAATTTCACAAATAATTTTTGTTGGAATGATGTGTGTGAAATAGTTATAAATGCTTGTTATTTTTCCCAGTTTTAGGACTTTTTAATATTTGTAATTTGGTAATACTCTTTTAGAAACACTATGTGTGTGTGTGTGTGTGTGTAATTATATTCCTAGTCATACTTCTTAATAAAAAATAGTTTGAAACATTAAAAAAAAAGAATGTTATACAAATGGAATCATATATGTAACCTTTTTGGATTAGCTTTTTCACTCGGCATGATTCTTTGGAGAGCTGTCCCGGGTGTGTTTTATGTATCAACAGTTTGCTCCTTTTTTAAAAAAAAAAATACACCAACAGATCGTCTTTACTCCTTTCACCTGTTCACCTCCAAAACAAAGTCAATAAAAATATCTGTTGGAACAACACGCTTCAACTTTAATATGCACCTGAGGACCTTGTTAAAATAAAGATTCTGATTGCACGTCTGAAGTGGAGCCTGAGACTGTGCATTCCTAACAGGCTCCCAGGTGATACAGATGATGCTGGTCCTTGGAACACACTTGGAGTAGCAAGGTGTTAGAAGGGTTAGCAAGGTTATAGCATCTGTTTGGATAGCCTACTTAATGTTAACACCATAAATTTTCAATACTCTACACAGCCAAATATTTTAGAAATTAGTCTTACGGCACTGATTTGAGGAATGCAATTCTTCAGTATAAGTGCTTCAGTTCCTATCTACAAGGCAAAGATGAGGCAATATGAATTTTGGCTTTCTGATAAAGAGTAGATGGACTGTTAAGAGGATTTTCACACCTACTCTACAAAGAACAAAATATACTACAGAAAGGTACTTTTAAACAACTGAAACATTTTATACTAACACCACTATTTTATGCCTAAGAGAACTCAGATTTTTCTTACCCATCAAAAACAAACAAAAAAACTTAGTGTGTTTTTAGTTCATAAAAACTTTGCTGAAAGGTTCAGCAAATTGAGAGTAAGTTACCGTGCACGGGAAGGATCTGCAGCTCTGCCAAGAACATGACCTAATACAAACACTGCGAAGATAAATTTCAATAAATCTTACAAAATAGAAACAAAGGCAAAAAATATAAAAGACGTTTAGACAAACTAGACTGGTCAGATGGAACAGCCAAATGGGATGGAGTGCCTCCTTATCATTCACTGTTTGGTCAGTGGAGTGCTTTGACGGCAGAGGTCCCCAAATCAACAGCTCTAGCTCCTGATCCAAGACACTACACTTCCAGCCATTTTCTGCCTCTTTCAACTACCTACGTGTACACACACACACATACACACACCTATTTAATATGAGCTTTATATCAATACAACAGAAATATATGCTTAAGATGGAAAATTAGAAAGATACAGGAAAACTCAAAGGAAGAAAAAAAATCCACTATGAAATCCCACTACTCAGAGACAGCTATTAATATTCTGATGTATATCCTTATAGCTATTTTTTTAGGATTATATGGATAAATGGTAAACATTTTCCCACATCTTTAAATAACCTTATGACTACATTAGTACCAATTATATGAATATATCATAAGTTATTTAACCAATGCTCTATTGCTAAAATATTGGTTGTTTCTGTTTGTTTCTGTTTTTTCTATCATAAAGAATACTGCTGGGGATGTATATGTATATGTATACATATAGCTGATTCACTTTGTTATACAGCAGAAACTAACACAAAATTGAAAAGCAATTATACTCCAATAAAGATGTTAAAAAAATACTGCTATGAGCATCCTTATATATATATACATACACACACACACACACACACACACACACACACACACACATATACCTTTTTAAATATCTTTAGGACAAATTTCCATAAGTACTTCAAGATTAAAGAAGAAGAAAAAAAAGAAAAAAAAAGATTAAAGAAGAAAGATATTTTTAAAAAATTTATGAGTTGCCAAATATCAAGAGAGTTGTGGCAAGTTGTCAGAATATCCAGGAAGAAATAAAAACTATCTGCACCTAATAGTATTCAAAGCCCAACAACAAAAACCAAAAACAACCACAAGATCATCAAAAACCATACAGCATTTATTATGTACCAGGAACTGTTATAAGCATTTTACATACATTAAGTTATTTAATACTTACAACTTCTTGGGGTTGGTATTGATATTATTACCTTTTTTTTTTTAAACAGACGAACCAACAGGCACAGAGAGGTTAAGTAATTTGCCTAAGGTCACAGAGCTGGTAGTAGTGGCAGAGTTAAGAAACCTGGGTTCCAAATTCTATGCTCTTGAACACTATACCCCTATTCTTCTCAACCTTTTTGACATCAGGACTCCTTTGCCCTCTTATAGTTACTGATAATTTCAAAGAGCTTTTGTTTATATGAGTTATATCTATTACTACTTATCATATAAGAAATTAAAACTGAAAGCATTTAAAATATTTATTTCTTTAAAAAACAGCAATAAACCCACTACATGTTAACATATATCTTTTTATGAAAAAATATAATTATTTTCCAAAACAACAAAAAAAGTGCCATTTTACCATTTTTGCAAATCTCTGTAACATACAACTTACTAAGACAGCTGAATTTTCATACATGATACTGCATTCAATCTGTTGAGATATCATACCAGCATGTAGCTCTGGAAAACTACACAGTACACCCATGAGTGGACAATAGTAAAAAAAGGCAAATAACACCTCAGTAGAAATATATAAAGAGCTTCCATCTCACATCCACTGGAAAGGTCTCAGGGATGCCCAGAGGTCCCCAGACCACACCTTGAAAACCACTGCACTAGTTACTGCAGTGCATGCTACACAGAATAGTTGAAAGGCATGTCCTCAGGAACATACCTGCCTAAAACATATTCCAAAAACATATCCCAAATTTTTTTGTAAATCATTTACTCAACAATTATTATTAAGTGCATACTATGCATCAGGTACCCTTACAGGCACTGGAAACACAGCAGAAAAACAAAAGAGAAAAATCCCCTACTTTGGGGTATTTATTTTCTTGTAGGGAAAGACAGCAGTAGCCAATAAACAAATAAATCACATATAGTCAGTCCTGCATATCCACAGGCTCTGCATCCACGGATTCAACCAAATACAGATTGAAAATATTTGGGGAAAAAAATTTCCAGAAAGTTCCAAAAAGCAAAACTTTAATTTGCTGCGCAGGCAACTATTTACACAACATTTACATTGTATTAGGTATTATAAGTAATCTAGAGATGATTCAAAATATACGGGAGGATGTGCATAGGTTATATGCAAATACTACACCATTTTATAAAAGGGACTTGAGTGTCCATGAATTGTGGTATTGGGGGTGGGGAGTGGGCTGGAACCAAGTTGTCCCTTGGTTTCCCCACAGAAACCAAGGGACAACTGTATTCTGTCAGATGGTAAGTGGTATGAAGAAAAATAAAAGCAGAATTTTAAAAAGCAGGATGGTCAGAGAAGGCCTAACTGAGAAAGTGAAATTGGAACAAAGATCTGAAGGAGGTGAGGGAGCAGGCCATGAGGCTACCCAGCAAGGAGTGCTCAAGCAGAAAGAATACCAAGTAGGAAAGCCCTGAAACAGGAGCACAGCCTAAGGTGTGCAGGGTCAGCTGAGAGGCCAGCACGGCTGGGGCAGAATAAGCAAGGGAAGACGGGGAGTGTAGTCTGAGAGTTACAGGGCTGGGGCCTTGTAAGGACTTGGGCTTTTTCTGTGAATAAGAACCAGTGGCAGGTTCTCAGTGAGGAGGGATACGATCTGACTTTTCATTCTAAATGGAACATATAAGTAAGTAGTGTTTCAAGTAAAAAACCTAAATTTAAACATATATTCCATCTCTTACTGTGTGTCTTGAAGCCTCTCTAAGCCTCAGTTTCCTACCCTACAAAATGTGAAGGTACAGATACCTTAAAATTGTTGGGAAGATCAAATAAGATAATATACATAAAAACACTTTAGAAGTATGATACACTATAAAAATTTCACTACTGAGTTTATTTTCACTATGTAATTGCCACAGATTCCTCTTTTCTAGGCCCTCTGTACTCTCACTAGACTGCTGCCACCACCCCATTTATGTGGCTGCCGTGAGATTAAGGATGCCCTAGACCCCTAACAACATGAGCTCAGCCTGATACTGCCCTTTAGCTTGTTGAGAGCAAGGCAGAGAACGTTGTTTTCTGTTGTTGATGGCAGAGCGGGAGGTTTTTAATTTTTTTCCCCCTTGTTATTATAAAGAAAATCCTTTCAAAAATAAGGCATGTGGTAATCATAAAAGTGAAGTTCCAAAAAAAACAAGACTGTATGAGACTCATCTTTATTTAATTTGGCACTGTTTTAATAAAGCTAAAACTGTGGTTCATGGTCTTGACAGCTTGCCTCATCCAAAAGGAAACAAAAGGGAAGAAAAAAAGATAGAGACAGACAGACGAATTCAAATTCCTTTGATCTAGGTCCTAACTCTAAGGGGACCCCAGATAAATTAATAAGTCAGAGAAAGGGCAGTAAGACACAATCCAGAATACTGATGACAACATCTGTTTATCTGCCTACCTGTCTTCTGAGATCATCATCAAGGTATGAGATCAGCACTCAGGCCAGAGAAGGCAGGGCAAGATGGAGGTCCACCAGGGAACCAGGGAACCACAAGGCCTGTAGCATCTGACTCCACTTCCCAGGGGCAGGAGGTAGACACCCAGGCACTGGTTTTTATCTCTACCTCTTAAGATGTGAGTCACTCTGGGTAGTGGGAGAAACCTGCAAGGGAAAACCCAAAGAAACCAAGATCTCTGGGGGAAATTATAAACAATCTCATACATCAAAGGTCTCTGATGGTTTCCTTGTAAGTATGTTATAGCAGAAAGAGCATTGTCATGGGAGTAAGGAAATGAATTCTCCTTCCATCTCTTCCACCAATTAATCATGTGACTTCAGGAAATTAACTAACCTCAAAGAGCCAAATTCCTCATCTTAAATAAAGGAGAGGACAAGAAAATACCTAAGGTTTCCTTCAAGCTCTAAAATTTCTTGAACATAAACAAGAACATATTTTTAAAAGCCCATATTAATATTTAGAGTATTAGTAGATCCAAAAGGTAGTTATTGCTGAAGGTTCTGGAGTTTTTCACTAGCGCTATAGACCCCTGAGTGATGTGAACCCAAACAGGGGGCCCTTCCTTAAAGAATTAATGTATCACCTAAAAGGGCAAAAGTTGTCTGCCCACCATCTTCCTTTAACTTTATTTTTATGAATTACTCCTCCACTCTCTCTAACCCATACTATTATAAAATATACAGGTCAGAGGCAAACTGTAATGATTAGGGAACCAGAAGTTAAATAAATATGCAAGAATTAAGTATACAGACATCAAGGAATGAAAGAGTAAATGGACCGAGGAAACACTTTTATATGGTAGTATGTATGGGGTACACACATAAAAAATTTTAAAGGTATATACAGTTAAAAGCAAAACTAACAAAGCAGTTTTCTAAGGGACAAATCGAAGAGGGTAATTAGAGGACTTTAGTGTACACTGTGCTGCATTTCTCGGGTTGGATAATGTGTCCATGGGCTTGTGTGTTCTATATACTGTTGTAATATGTACTCTACACGTTCTTTCACAATTATTGGGTATCCCATAATCATAATAAATTTAAAAGAGAACTCCATTCTTTTGTGGAACAAAAAGTCTCTTCTGTCCCAATCCCCCAGCTCTCCATCCCTTCTCCCTAAGGCAGTCACTGTTGCCAGTTTCTTACAGTCCTTCCAAAGATATCCTACACAAGACAAGAGTGGGGAGGGGGGATGTAGGGTGCGGATGGAGTCTGTGTGTGTGCATGGGTGGGTGGGAGTGCAGAGATATGCGCACAAGAGAGACGGAAAAAACAAACCGACTCCCTAACCGTGCCTCATCCAGATCAGGTGTGTATCCTGTGACCAAACATACCTAGGAAACTGCTTCAATCCTTTTCTCTACAAAGGAACTATGATCCACTGTTGTACAGTTATAAACTAGTAAGAAGACTGCACTGGCTGGATGCAGGGACAGGGCCTGCCTGGTCAAAGCCTTACATATTAGCTGTCAAGGGCTGAGCCCTGGCATTCCTTGGTTCTAAAACATACCAGAGTCAGTGCTGTGCCCCAATATTCCCTTGGTCTTAGCTTCAGAAATCCCAAATGTCCATCTCAGATAATTAGTTTTCTAATCACAATGATCTAGATAGGTTTCCATAGGGGTGATAGGTGCTTTAATCCTCTGTGACTTGATCAGAACACTTGGATTTAGCAGTACACATCGCAGGAAGAGAGTGCACACTGCACATCCTGAGATGCGAAAGAACTTCAGTTTTGAAAGCTGTGCTTTCAACAGCACACGCTTAGGGCAAGGCCTGGCTAAGATACAGGATGATAGTTAGAGGATTCATGTCTTAATACAACAACAGATCTTAAAATACTTTCATAAAATCTTGATTTAGGACACTTATGCCAATTTATTAGGGTAAGTATGCCAAACCAGATTTCTTCATTCATTAAAAAAATAAAATACATGGGGCTTCCCTGGTGGCGCAGTGGTTAAGAATCTGCCTGCCAATGCAGGGACACGGGTTCGAGCCCTGGTCCGGGAAGATCCCACATGCCACGGAGCAACTAAGCCCGTGTGTCACAACTACTGAGCCTGCGCTCTAGAGCCCGCGAGCCACAACTACTGAGCCCACGTGCCACAACTACTGAACCCGCATGCCACAACTACTGAAGCCCACGCGCCTAGAGCTCGTGCTCTGCAACAAGAGAGGCCACCGCAATGAGAAGCCCGCGCACCGCCACGAAGAGTAGCCCCCACTCGCTGCAACTAAAGGAAGCCCGCATACAGCAACGAAGACCCAACGCAGACGTACATACATATATACATACATAAAAAGAAAATACATACTGAGTGTCTACCACGTGCCAATGTCAGGAGTCAATATATGGATGGATATATAGCCTTTGAGAAGCTAATAATCTAATTAGGAAGACATGAAAAATGATAATTAATCTACATTGTAAAGGTGGTGCTGCAGGAACAGAGAGAAGGAAGGGCTGACTCTGTTGAGAGAGGTTTCCCAGAAAGGCACCATCTGTACTGGATCTCAAAGGGTCAGAAAGAGACCACCAGCAGTGGGGAGGATGAAAGTCTCCTCATGCAAGTATGCCTCACCAAAAATCTCCAAGCTTCAAATACTAAATGAAAACACAATGTATCCTGGAACTTTGCCGTAACATTCAGTATCTTAAAGTTTAATTTAGGGTGAAAACCTTATATCTTGAATCTTGTCAAAGGAGTTTCATTACTTTAAACATTTCATTAAATAGTAGTTTCACCTATAAAGCACATATTCATGGAAATCCAAATACTTTATTGCTGGAAAACCTACAGCTCACATAGTCTAAATGTCTTGACTTTATAGAAAGAATGATAGGCTTCTTTTTTTTAATTAAAGCTTCATAAGAGATGCTTTTTCATTTCCTATCATAGATACATCTATTATTTACTATTACAATCCAGTATAATGGTTACAGCTTCAGAAGAAAACAGTAACAATTTTACAAAGCAACACAGTACTAAGGTTTTTGAACATTTAGGAACCACAAGTACTACAGCAATCAGTTTGCTATTACTCCTTTCTATACCCAGTTTCCCTTTTATGAACATATGCAAAAGAAAAAGGTCCACATACATGCTATTCTCTGCAGACCTTTCATTCTACCTGTATCCAATACCCCTGTCAATTTCATCCATACTTGTCTTACATACTATTATCCTTTAAAAGTTTTATGAAGTAGCTGGTCCAACAGATGGGTGGCTAGCCCTACCCAACATATGTCACAGGAAAAACAGCTCTTAGGCAAGACAAGAAAATATTAAGTAAGTCCCTTTCCCTTATCCAGCTAGGAACAGTGAGATCCCAGCTCAGAAAAAAGCAATCTTTTAACCTTTATTAAGAAAAGTTACTGGACTGAGATCATCTGTAAGTAACAAGATGATCAAAGAAGGGAGAGAGAGTCCAAATGCTAACTTCTACTTCCTAAAATAAAATATGTACTTGCCCACATACAGCAGAGAACTAGGATACAGAACAGGGAAAAAAAAAAAAAAATCTGAGTCATTTTAACTGGGAACTATTTCATCAAAGACAGATGGGAAACATTCAGATAAGCATACTATCTTGTTTAGAACACAAAGCTCAAAAGATCTGTGGGAAGAAAAGGAAAGGAACCTGGAATGCAGAGCATACATCAACAGAAAGACTCAACTAATAAACGACTCATCGTGATCTTATTTGTAAAACCAGAAAAAACAGAACAGTAGCAATATCTTTCCTTTTTGTCCATACCCTGTCCATAAAGTGTAATGTGATAGCATCTGATTGTGTCTTCAGATGGATATCTGTGTCTTTCAACATACTATCTAAGCGCTCCCCGAGGAGAACAGTGAGACCAGTTCTGCCTGAGACAGCATCTGCCAGCACCAAGGAGTCTAATTTTCCTTTGAGTGAAGGCCAGTGGATGGGAAGAGGTCCCCAAATGCCACTTGTATGAATCTTTCAAGATATTCTCTGAAACAGGAAAACACTACAGAATACATTTTAGTAGAAGTCTAAAAATAACAAAAGAACATTCCCTATTTTTAGATATCTAACTTACAAGTTTAAGAACACTAAAAGAAATCATTAAAAACAAACTGGGATTTTTAAAATGCTTTAAAAGATACTTTTAAATTGGGAAAACTGTTAAGAGATAGAATTTCAAAAATCCTGCATTCCTTCTGTTGACTGGCTGCCTCCTTGCTCAAACTTCCTCATCTCCAAAACTTAAGAGTCCCAATCCTACATGTTATCAAGAGGATTTCCAAAGAACCAGAAGATGATACAAATAAAAGATTTACCACAAAAGAGAAAAACAGCTAAGGAAAAATTTTAAGACACGCTTTCACAAAGAGCCATTTAAAGAAGAGTGTAGATTAGTGATTAAAGACAGTACTGTATAAAACAGCAAAAGCAATCTAATTATCCCTCATTAAAAGCAGCACCACAGACAATAACAAAATACTTGATTAAAGAAGACAAGTCGTTTTTTCTCACATGTCTCCTCACTGAACAATCTTAAGATCGGTAAGCATCTAATTCAAAGCTATGTCTGAAGATCTAGAATTTGCAATCAGGAAAAAATTATTAATATTTTTTACAATAAAATCCTGAAAATGCAGTACATTTACTGGACAATTTATATTTACCCTCCCTCTATCTTCCTCCCCATCTCCATCCAACCCTAGTACAAATATGCCCAATGTTTTTTAAGAAAGCTATGGCAAATAGGATTTGCAGGCAATACGGGAATTACCGGACTGTACAGCCATCATTAACATCTCAGGTTCCAGTAGCGTCATGACAGGTTCTTCTCAAAAACAAGAGCCCACAAATATAATAAAAAAACCTCAAAGTCGCAGAAGAAAGATGTTGTCTTCGGAGGCTACTGAAGCTTTCATAAATTCAGTCTCATGCCTTATGCTCAGATCAGACTGTGAGAACTCACTCCCCTTCTGAGTGCAGTTACCAATTTATCCACCCTTCACACAAGTCAAGATGGCACAGAGTTGATTTACTGCCGACAGGAAACCAAAAAGCACTCAAGTTAAGACATATGAAGTGTGGTTAGAACAGTGAGTGAGCTCCTCCCCTTGCTATTCGTCTCTGGGGGGAGGGGAGAGACAGACAGAAAGACCTTCAGAAAAGAGATCAACTGCTTTTTTCCCCCTCTCTTTTAAGAAGAGAAGACGAGTGTTTTGTTCAAAACCTTACTATAAGGGACTCTGCTGCTAATGCAGTTCAGAGCAACAGATTAAACATAATCCAAACAGCTCAATCCTGTGAAAGACACAGCCCAATTACTGACCCATTAATGGGAGGTGGGATGGGATCAGGCATATATAAACACATACACACAAATAAATATGTACGGTGAGTTAGTTTTCTGAAAAAGCGTTCTAACGGCTTTTTCATCTGTGGTACTTATAGATAACAGGCTAAGGAAGTTGAATATTTAACTACAGAAGCACAGATATTTTCTCCACTCCCTCTCCAATTAAAATATCTGTTTTAAAAAGTCATCTTGGACTTTCCTGGTGGCGCAGTGGTTGAGAGTCCGCCTGCCGATGCAGGGGACACGGGTTCGTGCCCCGGTCTGGGAAGATCCCACATGCAGCGGAGCGGCTGGGCCCGTGAGCCATGGCCGCTGAGCCTGCGCGTCCAGAGCCTGTGCTCCACAAGGGGAGAGGCCACAGCAGTGAGAGCCCCGCGTACCGCAAAAAAAAAAAAAAAAAAGTCATCTGAATACATTCCGGAGCTATAATCTGTCTTTCAGATCTGCCAAACCCCTAAAAGAGCTCCTTACTTGTGCCTGTGTAAGAAACGGGATCTGTGAATAGACAGCTTACTGATGTTATTGACTTTTCTAAAATGCTTTATGATCTTGCTGGACGTTTGGAACACATAAGAAGACAGTTATAGAAATAAGAATTTCCCTTTCCTCATAAAGAAACTTCAATCCTTTTTCCACTAGCACAGAGCAGGATCTTCTGAATAAAAACGAACAAGAGGCATTTTAATCTTTCATCACAAAAACAAAAAGAAACTAAAATCTTTTCAAATTACAGCAATTTCCATTTATCCAAAATTAAAAACTCATTTCTTCCCTTCACAGTACTTTTTACTGATATTCATAATAAGGATATTAAGATGCCTTTCAGCATATCTGATTGACTTTCTTTTTTGGGGGGGGGCTACGTTGGGTCTTCGTTGCTGTGCGCGGGCTTTCTCTAGTTGCAGTGAGTGGGGGCTACTCTTCGTTGCAGTACGCGGGTTTCTCATTGCAGTGGTTTCTCTTGTTGTGGAGCACGGGCTCTAGGCGTGCCGGCTCAGTAGTTGTGGCACACGGGCTCAGCTGCTCCGTGGCATGTGGGATCTTCCCGGACCAGGGCTCGAACCCATGTCCCCTGCATTGGCAGGCGGATTCTTAACCACTGCGCCAACAGGGAAGTCCCTAATTGACTTTTAAATAGCTGAAAACTAGAAATCCATTTTTGGTATGTTTAGCTAGAATGCCTCGGTTTTTTCTGGGTGACAGCCTGTATCTTGAAAGCCTACTGGGCAAACTCAGCCCAGCAAATGCCTTAATGCTCACGTAGTCACACAAATGATAAATGAAAGTGCTTAGAGGTCTTAAAAGAGAAAGTAGTCTCAGAATGATTGACAGCAATATTCTGTTATTAGAAAAAAGAAAGCAATTCAGATTTGCGGTGGGGGAGATTCTGTGGAGAAGAAAAAACGTCCTTTCTTTCTCACTCCAAGAACATCATGTTTAAAAGAAAAGCCAGAAAAGCTCTATATAGAACTGTGGGAATGACTCAACAGGCAACGGAGTGGCAGCCGGTGTGGGCTAAATGCTGCTCTGAGAAGAGAGAAGCGTTCTCACTGGCCCCTTCTCACAACCAAGCTCACAAACCATCTTATGAAAAACGGGTCAATTCCAACTCTCAGACTACATGATAGTCTGGTCAGAGGTTACCAACTAAAGGAAAAGAATCCCTAAAAGCTTGAGTCATTCCTTTGTCCATATGTGGGCTGGACAATTTGCTGTGTGAGGGTTTTTCAAGTGAAACAAGTTCTCACAGTTCTGTACTTAGAGGAAAATAAATACAAATTATAAGATTCCTGCAAAGAAGATGGTAGGAAGGGCAGAGGGCTGTTCCCCTTCTGCCAAAACTTTTCTGTTTGCTGTAGAAGAGTGCTCGGAATGTCAACTGTCAATATTCCAGCCCGACAGAGATACAGTACTGACAGTCACGTCACGTGGTGGTAGTAACATTAACACATCACATTTCAACTGATTTGTTTACTTTTTCACAGCAACTCCACACCCATTATTTCATCTGCACTTTGGGATAAAAGGAGCTAAATAAAAAGAAAACAATTTTTAAACAGAAATCCAAAAAATTAATCTTAAAAAAGAAAAAAAATAAGCAACATAATCTGCCTACTGCTAGGATTTTGCATTCACCCTGAAGAGTATCAGCACAGCATCAGACTCAATGTGAAAACTGGTTTTAAAACAGGTTTCACAATTCTAAAAGTCTGAACTCCTATGGCAGCTTCAAATCCACTAATTTTTGTGCAAATTAGCAAAATTTCATAGAAAGAGAACTAAAGTAAACTTTGAAAAGGTCTCTGCACACGTGAACATGATTTTCAAGTTGATGGAACCAGGGAAATGAAGGGTAATGATCTTAATTCCCAATAAAATAAAAGCTCTTTTGCTTTTAATCATAACTCTCTAGCTAATTAACAAAAATTTAATATGATCTACAGTCTATTAATCCACTCTAAAGGGACTTAATAACTGCAGTATAGCAATACAGTTTATTCATATAAAGCTTTCCCACCCACCACTGGCTCCCCAAAGGCCTTTAATGTTCATAATCAAGAGGAACTAGACAAGTACTTGTGGAAGAACCTTAAAAATGATCTTTTAGTGAGAAAGGAAATGAACTGAATGGTCAAAAATGAAGAAACAACTACACACATTTGGGGAAAGATTATTCCTCACTAATCATCAAAGAAATACGAACTGAAATGAAAACATTTCAACGATCACATCATCAAAGTCCTTTACAAATAAGACTATCAATGTTAGTAAGTGAAACTGGCACTCCAACAGGGTTGACATAATTGTAAATTGGTGGGCCACTCTGGAATGGAATGGGACAATGTATTTCTCAAGAACCTCAATTGTTAACAAGGCCTACAAAGGCTTGTGTGATCTGGCCCTTAACTATCTACTTATTTCACATCACTTTCTCTCTCTCTCTCCACTGACAGAATGATATTCTTTTAGCTCTTCTGTGCCAAGTTTTCCCCAGTGAACCCTTGCCTGTCCCAGACCCCTTTCCCCACCTCCTCCTCTCCCCAGTCTGAACACAGGCTATGCCCTCTTTGCTTTGTTGAGCCAAGCGCTTACTACTTGTGCTTTGGCTATCAGCCTAAACATCTCTCCCTCCTTGACCAACCTCCCCGCCTCCCCACACACCTAAATTAGAACCATCACAGTGAGATTTGCTAATCTGTTTAACACCTTGTGCTTTTCTTTCCCCCTAAGCACTTACCAAAATTTGTAACTATGAATTGGCTTGTGTAACTCTTTGTTTAATCTTTCTGTCTTTCACTAACTGTAAACTCCATGACAATGAGAACCTTATCTGTCTTGTTCCTGACTGTCTCTCCAATACTTGGCATACAGATGGTGCTCAACAGTCACTGAATAAATGTTTTCAATGCTAAAACGGTCAAATTCTTTAAGCCAATATTTTCACTTCTGAGGACCTCAATAACCTAAAATGCAGAAGAAAAGTCTTTTAAAATGTTCATCCAAATATTAGTGTGAGTGTGAAAAACAGAAAATGATTCAAATGTCCAATCAGTGGGGAAATGAAATAAGTGATGGCACAGAATGGAAGTTCTACACATATTAAAAGGCTACTTATAAGAAGCATTTCAACGACTAAAAAATCTTAAGCTCCAGTGCTAAGTGAAAAAAAGCAGGACACATAATTGAGTCTATAGTATTAGCTCAGTTATTTTTAAAACATACACTTGGAAGAAAACTAGCGGGAAATAAACCATGTGCTAGTAAGAATTTTCTCTGGGAGAGGGAAGTTATTTGTGTGTATGTTGTTTGTTTTTTGTTTGTTTGTTTGTTTAAGAGGGAGATTCTATCTGGTATCTGTTCTCCAGGAGCCTAGCACAACATCTGATGAATACTCAAGAATGGGAAATTGATTCTCTCTCAGTACTGAGATGAAATAGGTTATGAAATTCTCTACATCACATTTTAACCAGAATTGCTCAATGAACTAGCATGCTTAAGATTTGGGCATTTTCACATTGGCTAATCTAAAAAACCCTTGACAACCAGGCTTCCTGAGGAACGTAAGTAACAAATCTTTCCTTTCCCCAAGAAAATAATGTAATTTGGATCAGAAACTGCCCACTCAAAATTTTTACTTCTCCCAGCAGTTAATTAGTACCTCCTGTGCAACACTAAAGCATGAAAGGATACAGTGTACTCTTACAGGAAAAAAAATACATTATCTGCCCTTTCTTCCACAGGCTACACATATGGAAAACAAATGAGTACTTCCCAAATTTTACACAAAGGAGAAAAACCTATGAAAGGGGAATGAGTTATGTCGAAGTGAACATTCTGTCCTGTTCATTTCTCTTTACATAATTCTTCCCATCCCACCCAGCAAAGCAGATAACAGACACATACAAATTGCATCTGTTATTTCTTCAGAAAAATATTTGGGACCAGCAACAACAGTTAGAAAGCGAAAAAAGTTTAAAAGATACCATAACAGCATTAAAACTTATGAAACCTCTGAAAATGAATCTAACAAAAGATATGTAAAACCACCACATAGAAAATTATAAAACCTCACTGGGAGATTTAGAAAATCTAAAAAAATGGAGAGGAAATTCCCTGGTGGTCCAGTGGTTAAGACTCTGTGTTTCCAGCACAGGGGGCAGGGGTTCAACCCCTGGTCAGAGAACTAAGATCCCACAAGCTGTGGGGTATGGCCAAATAATAATAAGTTCTTAAATAAATGGAGAAAAATACCACATTTGTAGCACAATATTCTAAAGATGCTCATTCTCTCCAAATTGGTTTATAGATTTATTCCAATCAAAATCCCACAGTGATTTTAAAATTAATATGGAAATGCAAAGGGCCAAGAATAAGCCAAGAAAAAGACTCTTGGAAAAAGATGGGAAGACTGACTTCTCCCATAGAACAGGACTAACTACTGTTACCATAATCAAGACTGAGGTATTGGTACAAGCACAGACACACAGACCAGTGGAAACAAACAGGAGCTCAGAAACACACTCACACATAGGGCAAGTCCCTGATACATGAAAGGAGCTCTGCTGATCAGTGGGGAAGAAGATTATTTTCAATAAATAAGAATCCGGGACTTGCCTGGTGGCACAGTAGTTAAGAATCTCCCTGCCAATGCAAGGGACACGGGTTCGAGCCCTGGTCCGGGAAGATCCCACATGCCGCGGAGCAACTAAGCCCGTGCGCCACGACTGAGCCTGTGCTCTAGAGCCCACGAGCCATAACTACTGAGCCCGCGTGCCACAACTACTGAAGCCCGCGTGCCTAGAGCCTGTGCTCCACAACGAGAAGCCACCGCAGTGAGAAGCCCGCACACCACCACAAAGAGTAGCTCCGGCTCGCAGCAACTGGAGAAAGCCCACATGAAGCAATGAAGACCCAACACAGACACAAATAAATAAATAAATAAATTTTAAAAAATAAGTAAATAAGACTCCATTTGGAAAAAAACATCCGGTTGGGCCTTACCTTACCCCCATACAAAAAATTAAGATACAAAACTAACTAATTAGAAATCCTTAATTAAAAGATACCATAAAGAGAATGAGAAAGATAAATCACAGAGTGTGAGAAGGTACCTGTAACACATTTAAGCAACAACAAACTAGTATTCAGAATATGTCAAAGAACTCCTATTAGCTCTTTAGTAGAAAAAATAGGCAAAAAATGTCACTAGGCATTTCACAAAAGAAATCCAAATGGCTAGTACGTATAAGAAGAGATGTTTAACCTCATTAGAAAACAGTAAAATGAAAATCAAGAACATCATAAGATACCTTCACATAACCAACAGAGTAGTAAATATTAAAAATCCAACAATTCCAAGTGTTGGTAAGGATATGGAGCAGTGGGAACTTCCATAAACTGCTGGAGGGTATATAAACTGGTACAACCACTTTGGAAAAGAATTTAATCTTACCTAGTAATTTTGTGTTACTATATATATGTATAGGAATTTCCATTCCTATGTATATATGCATGTACCCATGCACCAGGATACATAAAGAACATTCACAGCAACATTGTAATAGCCTAACCCTGGAAACTACCCAAATGTTCACCAGAAGAATGGATTTTTTAAAATTATGATTTTCCATGGGATCATTCACTATACAGTAATGAAAATGAATAAACTAAAGCCGTATGCATAAATGAATAGCACATGTACTGAACAAAAGAAGAATATAGAATCATTCCGTTCATATAAACTTCAACTAAACTACATTGTTTAGGAATATATTTGTAGTAGGTAAAACAAATGATTTTCAAGAAGTCAGAATAGTGGTTACTCCTATGAAGAAGAGACGGTGCTGTAATCAAAGAGCATGTGGGAGGCTTCCTTGGGGTTTATAATGAGCTATTGTTGAGCTGAGTAGTGGTTACACAGCTCTTTGCTTTACGGCTATTCTGTAAACTATCATGATTTATGCACTTTTCTGTATGTATGTTATTATCCTCCCCCACCCCCCCAAAAAAGAAAAAAAGACATGAATGGTAAAATATGTATCACCAATCTAATACTATGGGGGGGGCAATTAGTGTAAGAAGCTTTTTCAGCTATGTAGATCTAATTTCAAATGTTCTGTCCCATTCTTCTCTAAGTATATTCATATCTGTTGGATCATCAATAATTTGTGATTCAGAAGTAAATGTTCCTACAGGTGTAGATAAAAGTAATTTCTTGTGGGTGATATTTCAAGTTTTTATTTACTCAATCCTTGGTGGGTTGGAGAAAAGTACTTTCTCAATAATGAGAATGCAAAATACAAAAATTCAAGTCCTACAAAGTTCTCATTGGCTTTAAGAAACAAACATGGATTTGTTAACTAGAACACAAGAAGTGCAGGAGAGCTATCTAGGGGGTGCTAGGGGGACCAAGCAGGAAAAAGGAAAGGTAAATCTCACCAGTTTTAAAAATTTTGCCTCCTATCAACCTCTATCTACGACCCCCCAAATTATCCCCCATAAACAGATGACTAGTCCCAAATTTAGTCTGTAGTACCTAAAGTGGGAAAGAAAAACAAAGAAATTTGGTATTGATTAGCTCTTATAAAAGAGCTAATTAATGGTTTGTTCATCAAAGGAACAGGAGAGAAGGCAAAAACTACTAGCTATGGTCCAACTTATTCTTCTGTATACCTTTCAACGTCTTCCTCAGTGCCTCATTTACTGTAGGCACTTTATAAATATCTGCTGAATAATAATTTCCATACTGGTCACAGCAATGAACAGTAGCAGGGCTGTAGGAAGGTACAAATGACTGACCTGAAATAAACGTTTAAAAGTCAAGGATAGGGCTTCCCTGGTGGTGCAGCGGTTGAGAGTCCACCTGTCGATGCAGGGCACGCGGGTTCGTGCCCCGGTCCGGGAGGATCCCACATGCCGCGGAGCGGCTGGGCCCGTGAGCCATGGCCGCTGGGCCTGCGCGTCCGGAGCCTGTGCTCCGCAACGGGAGAGGCCGCAACAGTGAGAGGCCCGGGTACCGCAAAAAAAAAAAAAAAAAAAAAAAAAAAAGTCAAGGATAAAATAAAAGGCCAAGAATACAATGCCCAAAATGCCAGCTTTCTCTTAGAAACATTTATGAACTTGTCATTCATTAAATTATCTAACTTTTGTCTATAATGCCTTCTGAGTAATGCATTCCATGTAATTACTATACACTGTGTCTTAAATCCATAATTCTCAAATGTCAAGAGGCACACCTCTTAGGATATAAGCAAGTCCTCAACTTATAAATGGATTATATTCCAAAAGTTCATTTGTAATTTGATCATTTGGAATATGGAATGTACCTTCCCACATGAAATATGAATTATGGCAAAATTTTCAGGCTTGCCCACAAAAGCCTGTAAGGTAACTGAAATGTAATATATTTGCAATGAGAAAAAGGAGTAAATGGTATTTCAGCTCCCATCCTAGAGGCTCCTGACAATACACCTTATGCAGTCTCAGCCAGTTCTGAAACTCATTCATACTTGAAAGACTTATCAGTTAGTATAAAGAAGGGGTGGATATGTAAGGAAAAGACAGCCAAGGAGCACTGCGCCATTAAAGGAAGAAGCAAAGTAAAACTTGAATTCTCCGTTATGACACATTCATTCAATGTGTGCCAGCTGGCCAAAGGGGATGGGGTTAGATCATCAGAGAGATTTTTCTGGACTTCTCCAAGCCCAGCCTGGAGAGGATCCAAAGGTACATCAATTTTATCTTTTAGACCTAAGCGCTCAGCCTAGAAGAAGACAGACGAGTAATATTTAAAAATACACCTTGAAACGTCTCTGCCAACTTTTTCCAATTAGGCCAATAAAGGTTGGGTTAAGGTACCTCCTCTCAGTAGGGTTCCAACTTGCTCTGTTTAGGAAATAGAGGTATCAGGACCTTGACTGCCTATTGCTCCATAAGGACCCTTGCTCAATCAATGAATTTCCATATAAGATATGCCTCTAAATGAAAGAGATCTGAGAAAAAGTAAAACTTCACTCCACCTTTTCAACACACAGTACACCATCCATGAAAAAGCACCTCGAACCCCAGGATTTATTTTGCTCTAGAACACCACACTTTCCAATTCCATAATCCTCTTGAGGATTTTCCATTTCTGCTCTTACCTTTACCTCCCTACTAATAACCATGCAAAGCAGACCCAGTGTAAAATATAACAATGATTTTCTTACCAGTACATCCAGCCTTTTTCTCCTTTTCATAGGAAGAAGCACCATTAAGGTGCACAAACAGAAGACCCAGTTATGGCCAGGAAAGCAATGCAACTAGATACTAACAACATGCCCCTGTCCAGACATTCACCTGCTGGCTGCTGGATGGAACAAAAAAGAAAACACTAAGACGTTTCACCAGGGAAACAGCTACTCTGCAACTTCCTAGTTTTCTTAACTTGATCAATAATTCCTATTTTCTCCCTAAAACAACAGAATCTGATTTTGACAGTTATTTTAATGATTTCTGCTAAGCAATTAGTATTTTTGGCCATTGACATACATTCTACCATATAAAGTATTTTTCTGTAGTCATCAAACTTCTTATAGATTATTTCTTTATTAAGCCCCTCCCCTCCCCTTCAGCATTATTCTAATACCAGTATTTCACCACTGTTTCCTTTCTAATGTTGAATAAAATTTCAATTCGGGGGGTTATTTTCGCCTGCCAAAATGGTAATTATGCTGTACAGACTGTTATGTTTGTCTGTCAGTTTCAAGTATCCACATTCTCTTATAAGCAAGGTCACTATTAATCAATTTAGGGCTCCTGGCAGTTAGGAAACCATTCTAGCAACTGAAGAGGTTGGCTCTGACATAGCTTAAACTAACAGAGATAGATGATCTAGATCAGAAGTTTTCAACTTGTGCTCTTTCAAGAGCTGCCTGAGGGGCAGGATGCCAGGTAAGTGGGGTTCTGCCTCCTCCATACAGATTCCAGTCAACTGGAGCAGCCGTTTTACACACTAGACTTATACATAAAATTTCAAATTTATAGAGATCTTCAATTTTAAAAAAGTAGTTAAAACTTCTGGTCTAGGACTTCCCTGGCGGCACAGTGGTTAAGAATCCACCTGCCAATGCATGGGACACGGGTTCAATCCCTGGTCCGGGAAGATCCCACATGCCACGGAGCAACTAAGCCCGTGTGCCACAACTACTGAGCCTGTGCCCCACAACTACTGAAGCCCACACGCCCTAGAGCCCACGAGCCGCAACTACTGAAGCCCGTGCGCCTAGAGCCCATGCTCTGCAGCAAGAGAAGCCACCTCAGTGAGAAGCCTGTGCACCGCAATGAAGAGTAGCCCCCACTCACTGCAACTAGAGAAAGCCCGCGTGCAGCAACGAAGACCCAACGCAGCCATAAATAAATAAATAAATTTTAAAAATAAATGAATAAAAATTTTAAAATTTTTAAAAATACAGACTCTCAGTCCTCATCCAGATCTAGAGAATCAGAATCTGCATTTAACAAGCACCCTTGCTGATTGATTAGCACATTAGTTTCTGGCTAGGCACTAAGGATACCACAATAAATAAGACAGACATAATCCCTGCTTTCACAAAGCTTCTCATCTAGTCAAATATGATAACAAATAAGTAGATAATTATGCACAGGGTGCTTAGGAAGAACACAAAGGGCAAACCCCTAACCTAAGCTGGGAGTCTAAGGAAGAAGTCCTGAAGGAAGCAGCACCTTACCCTGGTTCTTTTTTTTTTTTTTAAATATTTATTTACGTTTTTGGCTGTGCTGGGGTCTTAGCTGAGGCACGTGAGATCTTCATTGCAGCACACGGGATATTTAGTTGCGGCACGCAGGATCTTTAGTTGCAGCATGAGAACTCTTAGTTGTGGCATGCAAACTCTTAGTTGAGGCATGTGGGATCTGGCTCCCTCACCAGGGATCAAACCCAGGTCGCATGCACTGGGAGTGTGGAGCCTTAGCCACTGGACCAGCAGGGAAGCCCTTACCCTGGTTCTTGACTAGAAAGAAACATTAGCCAGAAGAAGAGGATGAAGGCCATTCCAGGAAGAAAAAAACAGGACATGAAGTGGAACTGAGATGTGGAAATGTCTCTTGTGGGAAATCCCAAATATTTTATTGTGAGCGGGAAGAGATGAGAGGCAGGGCAGAAACTGGCTATGAAGGTTTGCCAAGATGAGGAGCATAAAGGGAGGAAATGGGGAACCGCTAACTGATTTCAAGCAGGAGAGCAGTAGCCTCATTTATGGTTTAGAAAGATCATCCCATTGGCAATAGGGACAAGATGAGAAACAAGGAGAGAGCAGTTAGAAGGCCATTCTTGCAGTAATCCAAGTATGACATTATTAAGAGTCTGATCCAGGCTTCCCTGGTGGCGCAGTGGTTGAGAGTCCACCTGCCGATGCAGGGGACGCAGGTTTGTGCCCCGGTCCGGGAAGATCCCACATGCCGCGGAGCGGCTGGGCCCATGAGCCATGGCTGCTGAACCTGCGCGTCTGGAGCCTGTGCTCCACAACGGGAGAGGCCACAACAGTGAGAGGCCCGCATAACGCAAAAAAAAAAAAAAAAAGAGTCTGAACTAAGTGGCAGCTGTAAAGATGGCAAGAAAAGAATGAATTCAGTAGATATGATCACTGTGGAATTTACAAAAATTGGTGACTGGTGGCTGGGAGGAAAGATAAAGGAGATAGAAAGGAAATGGAGTAAAAAATTACTTCTAAAAATAGCATGTTATAATCTTTCTGGAGGACAATTTGGAAATAATGACTTCAAAAAATTAAAAACTTCATACCCAAACACGTTACTTTTGTGACCAGAAGGACACGATGTTCTTTATGTCCTTATCTTTTTATCCATTTCTGGGAGTTTGTCCTACAGTTACTTGCAAGATTTATATACCAAGATGCTTACTACAGTATTATTTATAACATAAAAAAATAAAAACAAGGTAAAGGTCTCACAGGAGACTGGCTAAATGTTGTATACACACAATACAAATATCAAGCAGAGAAAAAAATGTTTTCTAATATAGCTGAATGATATAGTAAAATCTCATAAAATAATATTACATGAAAATAATTTATACAGAGTATATATGTGTAAAAGTAAACAAATGAATGAACAAATAAAAACTGATAGAAAATATATTAACTGCTGCCATTAGCTATCACTGAACTGTATAATCATGAGGGAATATTCATTTTCTTTTTTCCTATACTTTATCTGATAATAAAACAAATAAAACCCTTAAAGATTTCATTCAGAAAGAAAACAAAACAAAGCAACCCCTTGGTCTGAACATCTGGGTACAAGGTGGTACCAATTTCTACAATGATGAATTCAGTAGGAACAGCGGTAAGATGATGAGTTTAGCTCTGAGCGTACTGAGTCTGTGGCACATCCAGTGAAGGTGTTCAACAGACAGCCAAGCATATGAGTCTGGAGCTCAGGGCAGAGACTTAGCCTGGAAAGATAACATGGAATCAATAGCATATAATAGAGGTTAAAGCCAGAGTTCTGGGGGAAACCATTCAAGGTAAAGATATAGAGTAAGAAGTTAAGGAAGCTCTAGAGCTGAACACTGGAGAGTAATAAAATTTAAGAGGTGAGTAGAGAAAGATAGTAAAAGATCTGAGCAGAGAAGGAAGTGGCTAGAAAGACTGAGTTTTAAAAGCCAGTAAAGAGT
This sequence comes from Phocoena sinus, assembly GCF_008692025.1. Lineage (NCBI taxonomy): Eukaryota > Metazoa > Chordata > Mammalia > Artiodactyla > Phocoenidae > Phocoena > Phocoena sinus. Next base: position 8,245,644 of record NC_045772.1, on the reverse strand, counting down.
AGTGTCACAGATGTCAGTGGAGGAAAAGTTTCAGTCAGAGGGCATGGCCAACCATGTCAAATGCTACAAAGAGGTCAAATAGAATACAGAGTACCTATTTGGTCTACAACAAAAAGAGCACTAATGACTTTGGCAATGGCAGTTTCTGAAGAAAGGTAGGGACAGAGGCCAGAATGCAGTGAAGTCTCTGGAATGTGGGAAAGTAGAGAAACAGTAACTGTAAACTACTCTTTCAGGAGCCTGACTTTAAAGGGAAGGTTAGAGAATTGTTGTTGTTCAAAATGGGGGGGAAAATCAGCTGATTTATATGGCAAAGAGCTGAGACAAAAAAGGCTGAAGATACACCAACACTTCTGCCTCAACAGTAACAGCTGCCTTCTACTCCATTGAGACCATCACAGCTGTCAGCACCAATTTTCTCTACTTCCTGCCCAAGATATGACAGTTTTGCTGTTTGCTGTCTGTCATCACCTTCACTGCCATTCCTCCCATCCCAGAGGAATGCTGGTCCCCACTCACACTCAAGGCAGAGCCAATGCCTTTGGATCCCATCCTCTTGCATCTCCCAGGAACAATGCTCCATCAGTTATCCTTTCCCCTTTTCTGTCTCCAGCTTGTCCCTCTGGACTCTTTCCCCTTAACGTATAAATAAGCTGAACTTTCTGCCATCTTGGGTGAATAAGTAGAAATTATAAATGGGAAAAGAACACAAGAAAACTGCTTGAGTGTCCACTATTTCCCAAAATAAAAAATGCCTAAGTTTCCATTACATTTCCCACTACGCATGTAGAACAGAGTTCTTGCCACAAACAAGTAAACCATTCATCTATTTATTCAACAAATATTTATTGGGTGCCCACTATGAGCCAGGAGTTGAATATATACTGAATAAAATAAAGTTTCTGGACTCATGAAATGTACTATCAGAGAGGGGAAATACAGACAACAAACATATATACACACATGTACAAACACATACACACACACACACAGGTCATAATAAGTGCTTAGAAGAAAAACAAAGCAGGATAGAGAGGAATGGGAGGTGCTATTTTAATAAGATAGGCAGGAAAGGCCTCCCAGAGAAAATAACATTTGTGCAGGAACTTCAGTAACAGCACAAGTATCAAGGCCCTGGGGCAGTAGCATACTTGATATGTTCAAGAAATAACAAGAAAGTAAGTGTGGCTGGAACAGAGTGAGCTGGGGAACAGAGGTAAGAAATCAGGTGATATTGTTCATGGGTTAGCTGTGAGGTAATAGATTTAAGCTACAAAAAAAAAAAATCAGGTGAGAGGTGATACCAAGACCACATCGTAAAAACTATGATTTCATCATAAGCCTCATGAGAAGATACTGAAGAGTTCTGAGAGAGGAGTGTGACAATGTCTGATTTCAGTTTTCAAAGGCCCACTGGGTGGAGAATTCCAATTACAACACAGGGTGATGAAGTACGAAGACAAAGGGCAACTGGGCAAACACAAAGAGGGGCACGTAACACTGAACATGAGTGAGGACAGGCTCCTCAAAGGGAGTGATGTCTGAACAGAATACTGAAGGACAAGTAAGAGTTAGCAAGAAGGTGGCAGGGTGGGGTTTGGGGAGGGGGGTTCCCAAATGGAGGGTAGAGATGTAGAAAAGCCAGAGGAGTTTTGAAAGGTTTGGTATTTCTAAACCCCAGTATCAAAGAGTCAAAAAATATTTTATAAAAATATACCACTTATAATGTCTACCCCCAATGAAAAGGTTTGGTATTTCTAAACCCCAGTATCAAAGAGTCAAAAAATATTTTATAAAAATATACCACTTATAATGTCTACCCCCAATGAAAAGGTTTGGTATTTCTAAACCCCAGTATCAAAGAGTCAAAAAATATTTTATAAAAATATACCACTTATAATGTCTACCCCCAAAAAAGATACCAGGGAATATACCTAATAAAATATTTGTATAACCTTTATGGAAAAAATTATAAAATCTGTGGGTAGATACTAAAGACAGCCTATTTAATTGGAGAGATAAAACTAACTAATGGACAGGAAGACCCAATATTTAAAATGTATATTCTCCCCCTTAACCTATAAATGATATATTTCAAATCAAAATCCCAGCAAGAACTTCACAGCAGCATGATTCATAAGAGCCTCAAACTAAAATAAACCAAATTTCCATCAAAAGTAAAAATGGACAAATTACATTCATAAAATGGATTGGTTATATAGCAATGAAAATGAACTATTGCCACACACAATTCAACCCAAATGAATTTCAAAAACATAAAAGAAGCCACCAACAGAACACCACACAGCATGATTCCATTTATATCAAGTTTAGAAACAAGCAAAACTAAACTATTGTGTTAAAAGTCAGGATGGTAGTTTCATCTGATCAGGAAGAGGGAGTACTGATTGGAAAGAGGCACAAGGGGTGGTTCTGGGGTGCTGGAAATATTTTATTTCTTTATTAAATAGTAATTATGCACAGGTGTACTCACTTTGTTTGTAATAACAACCAGGATGCTTACAATTTGTGTTACTCTGTATCAACGTTATACTTCAATAAAATGGAAATATACTGATGTCTGCAATTTACTTTGAAATGTATCCAAAAAATAAGGTGGATTGATGGACAGTGGGATGGATAGATCTACTATAAAGAAAATATTATAAAATGTTAATGGTAGAATCTGAGTGGTGGATATAAAGGTGTGCAGTGTAAAACTCTCTATTTCATCATATGTTGGAATTTTTTCATAATAAAATGTTGGATGAGAAAACCCCAGTGGGTTTTCTTGTAGAACTTCACAAGCTGATTCTAAAATTATGGAAAAATAAAAGGCCAAGATTAGCCAAAACAATTTTGAAGAAGAAAAAGGCAAGGAGAGACCTGTCCTAACAGATGGCAACAGTAACTAAAATGATGTAAAGACACGGAGATAGAGAGATCAGTGAAAACAGAGAGCCCAAAAACTAACTCCTGTACACAGAGAAACAGAATAAAGCTGGCATTAGAGATCACTAAGGAAGGGAATTCTATGGTGGTCCAGCAGTTAGGACTCCAGACTTCCACTGAGGGGGCATGGGTTTGATCCCTGGTCAGGAAACTAAGACTCTACATGCCACGTGGCACAGCCAAAAAGAAATATCACTAGGGAAAAGAAGAACTATTCAATAAATGGTGATTCACAGATTAGATTATAAGAAATTACAGAATACCTTTAATAACTCACAGGGAAAATAAATATTGAACAATAAACACAAGTTTCTGAAGAACACATACAGTATAGTTCTCCCTCTCCAATTAATATATGTATTACATAAATGTGTATATGGGTTTACAAAATGAGAAAGAGTACATGGGGAGAAGCAAAGAAGTAGGAAAAAAAACCCAGAAACCAATTACGATAACCCAGGCAAGAAATGTTGGGCTTACAATGACCACCTAAACTTATCATTTCTCTATTTTATAAGAAATATTAAGATTATAAGAAACTTTCAAGAGACATAAAATAAAGTAAGGATCTATGACATTAGAAACATGAAGACCTTGGTTCAAATCAGGCAATTCAATAATTCCATATCTACTCACCATTCTTCCGCTCACTAAGTGGAGGCAAATTGGGATTCCTGCCAGGATGGAGGCCTAGGGTCAGCTCGGGCTGCAAGGAGAGCTCCTGCAGTTCATTGGCAACAGCTTCGCTTTGGGGGCTGGGTGCCGCGGACAGGGACACCAGCACTGGTTCATCATCATTTTCGCCAGCCCCTCCTCCGTCCAGCCCATTCACAGCAATGACGGAAGGGGGCAGGCACACTACACTGGAGAAATCCACCTTGGCTTTCGTGATGGCAACCTGGAAATGGAAGGAGAAATTAAAAGTTTAGTTATGGAAAAAAGACTATTCCACTGAATACATGCTGAATACTAATTATTATAAATTATAGTACTGGTGAGCTACCACTATTCTTAAAAGCTTTTTGTAAAGTAAACTAGCATCATTATTAAATTTTTACTATGCTCACAGAGTGCATGAGATTTCAAGTCCGATAAGTGTCCTCAACTATATCACTCAGGAGGATAATGTACGACTGAAATAAAACCAACACACATACACACACGTGTCTAGTGGGATAAAAGGAAATAGTGGTCAAGGAGAAATAGCTATGAGATAAATGTTACCTTCCAACTACTAAGGAAAAATATCTTGTGAAATAATGAGTACAAGGTATTAAAGTATCATGTTGTACCAACATAATCCAGGGGAGAAAATTTCTTTAAGAAAACAATCCCCAGGGCTTCCCTGGTGGCGCAGTGGTTGAGAGTCCGCCTGCCGATGCAGGGAACACGAGTTCGTGCCCCGGTCCGGGAAGATCCCACATGCCGTGGAGCGGCTGGGCCCGTGAGCCATGGCCGCTGAGCCTGTGCGTCCGGAGTCTGTGCTCCGCAACGGGAGAGGCCACAACAATGAGAGGCCCGCGTACCGCAAAAAAAAGAAAAAAAAAAAAAAGAAAAAGAACACAAATAATTTGAAAGTCTTTTTAACAACAAGGGAATTAATGGTTAAGGGAATTAAGACTATATTCATCCACCAAATGCTGTGGAATTATTAAGAATAATTTTTACAAATTAAAATGTGGAAACTGTTTATCTAAAATTAAGTTTACAAAAAGATAAAAACACATATTCATATAAAAATATTATACACAGAAAAACAGACCATAAGGGAATTTACCAAAACACAAAATGGGTTTTGTTTGTTTGGACTATGAAAAGTTTTACTTTCTTTAGTTTCCAAATTTTCTCTAAAACACACATATTGCTTTTATAATGAAAAAGCTATAATTCTTAATCTAAAAGGGGGACCTAGGAGTTCCCTGCAGACTTTAGTGAGGATTTTAATCTGCTTCAGATTAAGAAACCAACAAAATATTGGAAAGCCATGAAATGAAGAAAGGCACTGAAAACTAAAAGGACCATCACATTCTACCTTCACGTAAGGCTATAATGTGCCCAAACCTGACTGTAGTTCTGGTTGCTCTTCATAAAATGTAAAATGGAATGGAAAAGATCAGATAAGACCAATTAAGAAGGGGGGGTGACATTAGGAAGAATAAAGACATTAAGAAGGATTCTCTACTCCAAAAATGCTGAAAGAAAGTGAGGCAAGTTCAAATATATATATATATATATATATATATTAGGAACTCAATAATCTAAGAGGTAGTACGGGCAAACATTGGGAAAAGAATTTTTTGAGGGTTTGAACAATTTTAGGAATTAAAAAATAACAAATGTTTACCAAGAAAATCCAGAATCTGAACTTCAAAAAATTTTTTCCCATCTTGCCTATGACTTACCATCATTTAAGCCATGTCTCTATGTGTACTGGGAAAAAACAACTGTTATACATGATTAATCCATCTGGCTTTTTCTTTGCCACTGACCCTGAAAGAGAATATTTGCTTTCCTTAACAGCAGCCTTTTCAGGCTAAAAAATTCAATTTTATGATATTTAACAATCCTTTGAGACCCAAACTCCTTAGGAAAGAGTCCTCAATACCCTCCCCACCCTGAAACATATGAGCGTGCTCACACATACATGCGCACATGGATGGCGGCACTGAGGTGTGAATTAAAAAAAAAAACAAAACCACTCTTAATTGAGTCCTAAAGGAAAGCAGGAGGAGGACAGTATCAAAACTTCCGCCTTGGGCTTCCCTGGTGGCGCCTTGGTTAAGACTCTGCCTTCCAACGCAGGGGACACGGGTTCGAGCCCTGATCCCGGAAGATCCCACATGCCACGGAGCAACGAAGCCCGTGCACCACGACTACTGAGCCTGCGCTCTAGGGCCTGCGAGCCACAACTACGGAGCCCACACGCCTAAAGCCCGTGCTCCGCAACAAGAGAAGCCACCGCATTGAGAAGCCCACGCACTGCAACGAAGAGTAGCCCCCGCTCACCACAACTAGAGAAATCCCATGCACGGCAACGAAGACCCAATGCAGCCAAAAATAAGTAAAATAAAAATAAATAAATTCATTAAAAAAAACAAAAACTTCTGTCTTAAGACCTAGAAAAAGTAGCTTCACATACAGTAACAGGTTTTCAATAAACAGCTGTTAATATACAATGGAATATTATTCAGCTACAAAACGGAAGGAAATACTGTCATTTGCAAAAACATGGACAGACCTTGAGGGCATTATGCTACGTGAAATAAATAAGACAGAAAAAGACAAATACTGTATGATCTCACTTATGTGGAATCTAAAAAACAAACAGAAAAATAAAAACAAACTCATGGGGGCTTCCCTGGTAGCGCAGTGGTTAAGAATCCGCCTGCCAATGCAGGGGACACGGGTTCGAGCCCTGGTCCGGGAAAATCCCACATGCCGTGGAGCAACTAAGCCCATGTGCCGTAACTACTGAGCCTGCGCTCTAGAGCCCACAAGCCAAAACTACTGAGCTCGCGTGCCTAGAGCCCGTACTCCGCAACAAGAGAAGCCACCGCAATGAGAAGCCCATGCACCGCAATGAAGCCCCCGCTCGCCACAACTAGGGAGAAACCTGCGCTCAGCAACAAAGACCCAACACAGCCAAAAATAATAAATAAATAAATTTTAAAAACCTCATAAAAAAAGAGATCAGACTTGTAGTTACCAGTCGCTGGGGTGGGAGGTGGAGGAATTGGATGATGGTTGCCAAAAGATACAAACTTCCAATTATAAGATAAGTAGAGTTAACACTGCTACATGGTATATCTGAAAGCTGTTAAGAGAGTAAATCCTAAGAGTTCTCATCACAAGGGAAAAACAATGTTTTTGTATTTATATGAGATGATGACTGTTACCAACACTTATTGTGGTAAACATTTCACAACATAGGTAAGTCAAGTCACTACTTACACCTTAAACTTATACAGTGCTATATATCAATTACATCTCAATAAAACTGGGGAAAAAGTTGTTAAATCATTATAGATTATATGAGTCCATACCTCTCATTAGAAAATGGAGAAATTTAACTGAGATGGTAGCAACTGTGTGTGTATACAGTAGACAGACCCTGCAATTGGTATTTGCACATTAACAGCCACTTGGGTAAATGCCTGTCTGAAAAAGACAGAAGCAAATGAAAGATATTTAAAGACAGTCTGGGGACCAAGACAGGCAAGTCTTGAGGAAAATCTGAACAATACAAGAAGACTGTATGAAAAAATACAAAAAGATTAAATATAACATTTGGAAGTCAGGATAGGAACCAGCAAACATCATTCCACTTAAGTACTCCAATTTGCTCGGGTAGAATCATAGTTTCATGTAAAAAGTTCTTAACCAAACAGCAAAATCCCATTATTTCAGACTTCACTGATATCTGTGATACCATAATGAAGTATGAGATTAAGAAATATTTTATGCTACTTGAGGGAGGGGTAGGATAAAAGAGTGCCACCTATTTTATAGTGTTTACCAGATTAAGAGAAAAACTAAAATACTGCCTCATAATGCATAATTCTTTACACGATTACAAAAGAGACTAGCACATAACACAGTCAACGTTAATATGTAAATGTATATTTCTCATTTCAAATGAGCTATTTTTCCATTAAAAATGGCCTGGCAGGGCTTCCCTGGTGGTGCAGTGGTTGAGAATCTGCCTGCCAATGCAGGGGACACGGGTTCGAGCCCTGGTCTGGGAAGATCCTACATGCCACGGAGCAACTAGGCCTGTGAGCCACAACTACTGAGCCTGCGCGTCTAGAGCTTGTGCTCCGCAACAAGAGAGGCCGCGACGGTGAGAGGCCCGCGTACCGCGATGAAGAGTGGCCCCCGCCCGCCGCAACTAAAGAAAGCCCACGCACAGAAACGAAGACCCAACACAGCCATAAATAAATAAAAAATTTTTTAAAAATGGCCTGGCAGTAGTGTTCACTGGACATAGAGTTTTAGCTTTGCAAGATGAAAAAGTTCTAGAGATCTGTTGCACAACAATGTGAATATACTTAACACTAGTGAGCTATACACTTAAAAATGATTAAGATGGTAACTTTAGTATATGTTTTTTACCACAATAATTTTTTAATGGCTTGGCAAGATCTCTGCTTAAGAAATAATTTACTAAACTAACTCATTCATTGAGCTTGAAAGAATAAACTGTCTATTCTTTAAAGTGTCCCTTAATTTACTTATCAGTAATTCAGAACAACCTTCCTCCTATTACTTTAAATTAGAAAATTATTATTATTGCTGAGATTTGGAGATCTGACATTCACATGTGTTACTGCTCCTAAAAGACAATAAAGATCCATCCATCACATGATGTCATGATTTCTCTAATGAAGTTTGAAGTTAAACTGCATGCGTCTGTAATTCTGGTATGTACTTAATGCACATAACCAGTACTTCTTAAAAAAATGATTTTTTTAAAAGAAAACGTGCACTATGAGCCCTAAAAGAAAGTCAACCCAAGTCAAGTGCTAGGCATAAAGAAAAAATGAAGAAGTTTAAAAAGTGATCTTTTTCAGAACTCATACATTTTTAATAGATTAAAGAGAGGAATATTAAATTCTGTAGTGACCTGGACCATGACTGTGCCTGCCACTGCCTGGAATGAAAGAAAAAGCAATCTGAAAAACTGTTTTACTGAGTGTTCCATTCAGAACTTATTTTAATAGCTTAGTAACTGATTAAGTTCCATATTTATAGGATCATTAAGGGCTTGAAGAGGTCATTTAAAAATTTTACATACCTATATAGTTTACCAAACATTTTTACTGGGCAAATTATATGCTACAGTAGTATTTAATTTAAAGATTTCAAAAGTTTCAGGATATAGCCTTTCAAAATGCTAACATTAAATGGTATTACAATAAAATTCTTCCATAAAAAATTGTAAGGGGCAGGAGGAACAGATGAAACAAGAGAGACAGAACACTGGTAACTGTTGAAGCTGAATACTGGGTATATGGAGATTCATTATACTATTATTCTCTCTATATTGGTGCATGTTTGCTAACAGTCTTATAATGTTTTTTTTTCTTATAATGTTTTAAAAAAATTTTTTTTTAAATAAGATTCTTCCATAGGACAAAGTGAAGACTTGGTGAGACATAAAGCAAGGTTTCCTTAATCTTGACCTTAGAAAATAAGCCAAACAGAAGTCAAGTATAAGCACTAACAAAAGAAAAGAGAGAATATTTAGCATGAAATATATACATTGGGAAGATTTATTTCTCTAGCAAACATACGACTTTCTACTCATTTTTAAATAGCCCACAGGAGAAAGTCCTAGTAAACTCTGACCATCTAGAGACAAGATCCAAAAATGTTGAGGAATTGCCATCATGGATTAAGTCTCCTCTACCAGTTCCTAAATATGCCTAAAGTTTTATTTACTGTAAAACTTGCATGAAAAAGAAAAGCTAAAAGAGTAATAGTCATCTCAGATTATACATATATTATTTAGAAAAATTAAAGAGTTATATCTCAAAATACTTTCTGACATGTCTCAAAGGAAAGATAATTAAAATAACCAAAAGAAAAAATCTGCATCATGTTTTAGTGTTGTAAATTTATAATTCTACTGAGTCCAAAATCAAACTTTCTTTTTCATCATAGGATCACCAACTCCAATCTTTTGGCTGCTGATTCACATACGATCAGTAGCAGCCAGAACAAAAACAACATGGGGGCAGGGTCATCTCCCACAACCCATCTGTTTCCCTCTCTTGCTGGCTTGATTCCCCCTCATCTTTTCTCCACCCCACCCCCTTTTTGGGTTGCATGCCTTCTGCTGGTGCCGAGCGGCACATGTAACTAGACGCAATAGCACAAAATGTGTTAGAGACATGGAAGAGCTCAGGCAGACAGCTGATAACTCTAGAAAAGTATATACTAACATGATTTTTTATTATGACCCATGACAAAGAGTTTCATACAACCAAATGATATTACTCTTCTGAAAAAAATTTCTCTGTATAAAAAGTTTTTTAATCAATTAATGAATCTTTTTTTAACTGTACAGATTTTTACTCTTATTTTCCTTGATTTATCTTCAACAGATAAACCAAAATCTTTAAAACTCTTACTGTCTAAGCAGATATATCTATATATAATTTGACACAAAGGAATTTGAGAACAAGTATTTTCTGAGAGCTAACTATGTACTAGGTACTGCCCTAGATCCTACAGTGAAAGGTGAGGAAAACATCTAGCCTTGGCTAGCTAGCTGCCCTTATCTCTGTTACCACCATCCCCATTATCTTCAGATGTCTTAAAAACTACTCAGGCTACTACAGATGGCAAAGAAAAGGCCTTTCTGCTCCCTCTTCATCTTAGAAGTCATCCAAAAGCAAGGAATACAAGAAATAGGAAAATATAAAATCTAACTCAAAACAACAGAAAGCACATGAAGAGTGGTATGGCAGATTAAAGATGACTGCAAATTCCCTGACACTTCTCCCATTGGCAGGTGAGGTCTATTTCCCCTCCTCTTGAATCTGAGCTGGGCTGTGACTGCCTTAACAATGCAGTACAGTGAAAATGATGCTATGCCAGTTCCAGGTCTAGAGTTTAAGGAGACTGGCAGCTTTTATCTTGATCTTTGGGAGCGCTGTACTCCCCGAAGTCCAACTGCTCTGACGGAGAGACCATAAGAAGAGGTCTCAAGACTACACTGAAAAGAAAAGGGATCTAGCTAAGACTAGCCTTCCAGACATCCCCACGAAGGTGTCAGGCCTGTATACTCCTGGACACCCCCCAGGCACGCCCAATCACTTGCTGAATGCCACCATGTGGACCCAAGTTAATAAACACCATGTGGAGCAGAAGAACCGCCAAGCTAAGCCCCACCCAAATCCCTGGCCCACAACACTGTGAGATACAATGAATGACCTCAGATTTCTTAACATCAACATTAGAAACTGACATAATAGAGTATGCTTTCAAATTCTCAGGAAAAAACTTATTTTCAAATTGGAATTGCTTATATAGACTATCAATCAAGTAGGAAGGCATTCCACGTAACAAAAATCTTACCTCCCAAGTAATTTTTTTCAGAAAGTTCCATGGAGCTACAGCTTTTGCTCACTTCAGGGTTTCAGCGCCTCCTGATTGTTCTACAGGGAATCAGTCATCCAAGTTTTTCCTCTTATCCCAACAAAACAGATAAAAGGTAACAATATAGTACTGCCTCTTCAATACCAACAGTACAAGGCCCTTCAGAGTACCTGATTCATTTCTCACACTCCCCTTTAAGCACCCACTGCTCCCACCATATGTTGCTTTCTACTTGTGACAGCCTAGAACTGCCTCTTCTTCCCCAACCTACCCCCTTCTCCCTATTATCCAACCCCTTCCAAAAGGCTATGCTTCCATAAGATCCCAGGCTTGCTTCTCACTGCTTACTTTTACTACTATTAAAATGGATTGATCCTCCACCACGCAGTTAAGTTCACTGAGGAAAGGAATTCCATTCTACTGTCCTTTTGACTCAAGTACCTAGATATCATACTTGACGCAGAACAAGAACAAACATTTGTTCATTTACTGACTATATTAATCTCATGGCAACCACATGACGTACACAATCAAAGCCAGCACTGATACAGAAAAAAAGAGAGGGAAAAAGGTTCTGTCACAGGTAGGTATTTATGTTTAAATAGAAATACACAGAAGATCAGAAAAGGCTTCCTAAGAGAGGTAATATTAATGTTTGGGAAGAGTCATAAAAAATAGATAGTATTACAAAACAGAAACAGGCTCACAGACACAGAGAACAGACTTGTGGTTGCCAAGGGGAAGGGGGTGTGGGGGAGGGAAGGGTGGGGAGCTTGCGATTAGCAGATGCAAACTATTAGATACAGGATGGATAAACAAGGTCCTACTATAGAGCACAGGGAACTATAGTCGATAACCTGTGATAACCATAATGGAAAAGAATACAAAAAAGGATATACATAACTGAGTCACTCTGCTGTACAGCAGAAATTAACACAACATTGTAAATCAACTATATATGTCAATAAAATTTTTTTAAATAGGTAGTATTGACAAGATTCACTTACTTCTCATTCATTCTTTCGATAAATATCTACTGAGTAACTACTACATGCCAGGTACTGTTCTGGGTGCTACGGGATACTACAGTGAATAAAACAAAGTTCCTGCCCTCAGGGAGCTTATATTCTTCCAGGAGACACAACAGCATGAACAAAAACATGGATGTGAGAAAAGTGTGGAGTATGTTCTAAAAGGGCAATCAAGTACAAGACTGTACTTGTACAATATACGAGATATGACTGGAACAGCAAGCTGAGTTTCACTCTAAGAAGTAGGGAACATAACACAACATTGTAAATCAACTATAGTCCAACATAAAATAAAAATTAAAAAAAAAAAGTAGGGAATAACATGGTCAAACCATGTTTTAGAGAATTAATCAGGCAGTGCAATAAATACGGGATTGGAAAAAAGGAATATGAGGTTGGGAAAAAAGTTACGAAGCTACTTTCACTAGGCAAAGTATAATTTACTGAGATCCTGAATTTGGGTAGGAAATGTAGAAAGATGGAAACTGTCACACACAACATGGAGTCATACCTGACAAAGAGCAGAAACTCTACTCTTTGCTGAGTTCATGCTGAATGAATGAGACAGAATTTATAAGTGATAGGACATGTTTGTATTTGGTTGTGGGGCTGAGGAAAGGGAGGTGTCAAGATGACTCCATGGTTTTAAGCCAGAGTGACCGATAGAACGGTGATTCTACTAAAAGAAGCAGGCAAGAAAGGAGGAGGACATTTATCTGAGAGGATGACCAATCTGATTCTGGGTACTGGGTGCAGGAGCCAAAGCCAAATAATAGAAACATCATTTGAGTTTCCATCATATACATGAGAAGGAAAATATGGACATGAAAGTAGAAGGATAGAAACAAAAAGGAATACAAGAATAGGAAGAAAACAGAAAACAAAAAGCGTAGTGATAGTATTAATAAGAGGAAAAGGCAGAGGTATAGATATAAGAGAATGAGAAATTGCTATCATACCTGACTCTGTTGATAACTCAGGAATTCCTAGTCTCAGATTGCCTACTTTGGTTTTAGAGCATCCCTCTGACTCCTAAAATTATCATATACAGCTGAGTATCTAATTACATATCGGTACTTTCTACTCACACTATTTTAGAAGAAGCTCAATAAAGCTGTAACTTTATAATGCTGAGGGGCAACCAGCTGTCCCTAAACTTAAAGGCACAAGTAAGCTTAAGGGCTTATATAAAAGGACATGAACTTACCAGCTGGAAGCAGGAGAAATAAATAAAAACATTTAAAATAAAGAAAAGTAAGATATGTATTTTATCTGCAGGCTCAACTCCTTTTCTTTGTATTACCTCTCCACACCACTCTCTACAAGCCCCTGCCAGATACCCATAGCTTAGAACATAACTTAATGGTGTTGGGTACACATGGGAACACCTTTAACTGAGTGACACAAACTGCTTTTCAGTCTTAATGTCACCTAAGAAGACCTTCTGGGGTGGATCTGGCTTCCATTAATTCACTCAACAAATATATATTGAGCAGGCACTGTTCCAGGAACTGGAAATGCAAGACACAGAAAATATTCCTGCTTTCATGGAGCTTACGTTATAGTAAGAGAGACACAAAAATAAAAGTAAATAAATACACAATAAAATAATTTCAGGTAACTGTTAAGTATTATGGGGGGGTGGAGGAAGGTTAATTTAAATGTTCAAAAAAGGTCTCATTGGGCTTCCCTGGTGGCACAGTGGTTGAGAGTCCGCCTGCCAATGCAGGGGACACGGGTTCGTGCCCCAGTCCGGGAGGATCCCGCATGCCGCAGAGCGGCTGGGCCCATGAGCCATGGCCGCTGAGCCTGCACGTCCGGAGCCTGTGCTCCGCAACGAGAAAGGCCACAACAGTGAGAGGCCCGCGTACCGCAAAAAAAAAGGTCTCATTGAGGAGGTGATTTCTGAGTTGAGACTTTTATAACAGCCAACACTTAATGAGCACTTACTCTGTGTGAGGCACTGTATGTGTGTGTATTCAACCTTCACAACACTAACAGGTATTTACTTATCCAATTTTTTACACGTGAGGAAACGAAGGCACTGAGAGGTTAAATAACTGGAACGCAGAGAATCAGCTTTCAGAGCCCATGTCTCTGACCACTACACAATCTGATGTTACCAGAATTTGACAAGAAGCAGCCAGCCATGCAGAGGAAACAGCATGTACAAGTTCAAAGACCATGAGGTGGGAATGAGCTTGACATCTTCAAGGAACTGAAAGACCAGCCTGGGCAGAGAGCAGAACAGGCGGGGAGAAATACATTTTAGGAAAAACTAGATGCCCCTGGGAGGTTTTAAGCAATGGAGTGATATGATCTGACACATGTTGTTAAAGATCACTTTGGCAGCTGTGTAGAGAATAGACTGTAGGGGAAACTGTTCACCTTAGCCTGCTGCCTGACTTTTGAGTTTGGTATAATTTACCATTCTGCCTGGCCCCCTAGTAACAATTACAATAATGTTGTTTTGGGGAAAAGTTATGTGACCTATATCAGTATCTTAAATCACTGAGTTTGGTGATATGACCCTGGGCAAGTCACTCTGAATAAAAATTGTTACTCTCTGTCATGTTACCTTAAAGGGTTTTATGAGAAGGTATCCTGAAAAGTACAGAGTTTAACTACAAGGTGGCATTTTGTTGCAAACATTTAAGAGAAATTTGACAATTTGCCTAAATCCCTATCTCCAATTCCCTGCTCCCCAAGAAAAGGCTGCTTAAGATTTAAAGCACTATTTTGGCAACATGTCTTCATTACATTCCTTAAACTATATTCATGCCCACAAACACTACAGATATGCTTTCCTTATGATTCCTGATCCCTTTTCTGTGGTGTTCAAATATGTTCCAATTTTTAACTGCGGAATTCTGTCTTTTAGAAATTCTTCTCTTGGGACTTCCCTGGTGACACAGTGGTTAAGAATCCGCCTGTCAATGCAGGGGACATGGGTTCAATCCCTGACCCGGGAAGATCCCACATGCCATGGAGCAACTAAGCCCGTGAGCCACAACTACTGAGCACCCACATCACAACTACTGAAGCCTGTGCGCCCTAGAACCCTTGCTCCACAAGAGAAGCCACCGCAATAAGACTGCACACTGCAATGACGAGTAGCCCCCGCCTGCCGCAACTAGAGAAAGCCCGCGTAGCAACGAAGACCCAACGCAGCCAAAAAATAGATTAATTTTAAAAAAAGAAAGAAATTTCTTCTCTAAGAGAAAGAATGACGGATGTTCAGCAGTCCACACACTATGTATAAAAGACCTGAATAGGGCTTCCCTGGTGGCGCAGTGGTTGAGAGTCCGCCTGCCGATGCAGGGGACACGGGTTCGTGCCCCGGTCTGGGAGGATCCCACATGCCACGGAGCGGCTGGGCCCGTGAGCCATGGCCGCTGAGCCTGCGCGTCCGGAGCCTGTCCTCCGCAACGGGAGAGGCCACAACAGTGAGAGGCCCGCGTAACGCATAAAAAAAAAAAAAAAAAAAAAGACCTGAATAAATTTAAATATGATCTGAACATATTTGTGTATTCACCTACAAAAATTACATAATCCATCATAAGACAATTTTCAAGTTAGGAATTTTTCTGTCGTTTCCACTCTGACACTAAAACCTTACACTCCAATAAACCAGGACAACCTGAAATGTTGCCAGGCCACAGTATAGAAAATGTGCCCTAGTGATGCTGTTCAGGTATGAATAATATGAAAAAGACTAGTTATTTTTGAACATACTACCTTTGGAATGAAAAACTTGTTGAGACAAAACTCACCTAAGATGAAGACAGGCAGCAGTTGGGGGAAACGGAAGACGTTTACAGTATTGTGCTTTGTTTCCACACTACAATGGAGTGTTTGAAGAGAAGCACTATTTTCCAGTGCCAGAGCCTCACATCCTTAGGTTTCCCAATGAGCTCTCTCCCCATATCTTAAGAATATGTTCCCTCTTTATAAAAGGAGTCATGAATATTTTCCTAAATTCTTGATCAAATATTTCAAAACACTGAGAATGAAATATTTCGTCATAAAAAGAAGGGAAAAAATCCAGAAACTGTCACAATTTTGTAGGAATACAGTAAACACAAATATTGCGTTGGCCCAAAAGTTCATTTGGGTTTTTCTGCTACAGAAAAAGTATATTGAAGACTAGAGTCTTCAATATGGGTCAAGGAGAAGAGGCTAGGCTACGGCTCCTAGTCACCTACTGGTGCTACAGTGAGGAACCCTCAGGACTATGTACAATCTATGACAGCACTGCAGCATTTGAGATGAAACACCACCAGCATTCTCATCAATTATCCTTCTTATTACACTTTAACTATAAAAGCTAAGTTACTGATTAAATGAATCTATTCTGCCAAGATTAGTTACCATACAAAAGTACTTGCTCTTTACATTACCTTCACAGTAAACAGTGCAGAGTTTGTGTTTAAAAATGCATTTTCAGTTGCTCATGGTCATTAAAGGCTTCAATCAAGGCAGAACCTCCGGGGGCTTCCCTGGTGGCGCAGTGGTTGAGAGTCCGCCTGCCGATGCAGGGGACACAGGCTCGTGCCCTGGTCTGGGAACATCCCACATGCCACGGAGCGGCTGGGCCCGTGACCCATGGCCGCTGGGCCTGTGGGTCCGGAGCCTGTGCTCCACAACAGGAGAGGCCACAGCGGTGAGAGGACTGCGTACCGCAAAAAAAAAAATAATAATAATAAATAAAAACAGCTCCTAAGTCATGTTCCATTATTCTTCCCTTCTGACAGCCTCTTGCTTCAAATAGTATTACTCTTAGCCAAGTAATATTTCTAAAAAGAGATGCTGAGAAGTTCTGATGGAATAAAATATAACAGACATCAGTAAATATGATTTTAACTTCAGTACAATTATATTTAAAGCTTTGAAATAAAGAGGGAAGAGAGAGTACAGACAAAGAAATCCACTTCCCAAACAAATATAAAATACAGCAAAAGTGTTCTCCAAAGCACTGCAGGAATCTCCACTTTACAGCTACATCTAAGAACAGTGACTGTAGAATTTATAAAATGCTAAGACACACAGTAGTAGTCAGCAGTTAGCGCAGCGCATTTTGTAGGCATCTGTGCAGGCAATAAACATGATGTGTATAGCAAAAAAAAAAAAGAAAGAAAGAAAAGGTAAGTGCACACCAGCATGGAAATATTCTAATGTCCTGGTGGCATATCTTAAAATGGAAAGGTTCTAAATCAATGAAGGAGAAAGGAAGCACACTCGTGATCTATATCTAAAAGAAATGAAAGCATCCAAATGTAGTAACTGGGAAGTTTTAGATGATATGAAAGAGAGAATACAACAGAAAGAGAATTAGGAGTGTTTTTAAATACCACAGACGACCAATAAGCAGAAAGCGAAAGAACCTCACCTGGATCACTATGGGAAGCACTGGAGGTTTTGCCCAATATCCACTTTCTCTTTCTTCCTTGGTAATAGAACACCTGAACTTTAGCTAAGTGCTTGCCGGAATGCAGACTGCATTTCCCAGCCTCTCCTGTAGCCAGATGTGGCCATGAGTTCGAGCCAATGGGACATGAATACAACCATACCTCGAAGCTATTGCAGGTTGGGTTCCAGACCACTGCAATAAAGTGAATATCACAATAAAGCGAGTCACACAAATTTTTTGGTTTCCCAGTGGATACAAGTTACGTCTCCACTATACTATAATCTATTAAGCGTGCAATAGTATTACGTCTTAAAGAAACAATATATATGCCTTACTTTAGTTTATTGCTAAAAAATGCTTACCATCATCTGAGTCTTCAGCGAGTCACAGTGGTAACATCGAGGATCATCAATCACAAATCATCATAATAAATATAATAATGAAAAGTTTGAAATACTGCGATAATTACCAAAACGTGATACAGAGACACTTTGGGAAAATGGCACCAATAGACTTGCTCAATGCAGGGTTGCCACAAACCTTCAATTTCTGAGAAATGCAACATCTGTGAAGCACCATAAAGCAAAGCGTAATAAAACGAGGTATGCCTGTAAAAGTATTAAGTGTGATTTCCAGGAAATGTCCTTAAAGGAACTGAGTACACTATTCTTTGGACCCTCCTCCTTCCTGCTGCCTGGAATATGGATGAGGTGCTGGAATGCAAGTAGCCGTCTCAGACTATGAGGAAGAAGCCACATGCTGAGAATGGCAAGGCAACAAAAATAGAAGCCGGTTCCTTGACACTGTGGAGCACCACACTAGCCCTGGGTTACCTATCTCTGGACTTCTTTTACGTAAGAAGAAAGTAAACTTATATCATGTTTAAAACCACTATTATTTTACTTTTTTGGAATCACAAATGATTGAACATAATCCTAATACAGAATTTGGTGCCAGGAACAGAATGCTTCATGAGAAAGATTATAACATTTCTGGTGAGCCTTCAGATACTGAAGACGGCAAAACATCTCATTAAAGCACTGCCTGGGGACTTCCCTGGTGGCACAGTGGATAAGACTCCGCACTCCCAATGCAGGGGGCCTGGGTTCGATCCCTGGTCAGGGGACTAGATCCCACATGCATGCCAAAACTAAGAGATCACATGCCGCAACTAAGGAGCCCATGTGCTGCAACTAAGGAGCTGGCGAGCTGCAACTAAGGAGCCCGTGAGCCACAACTAACGAGCTCGCGAGCCACAACTAAGGAGCCAAGAGCCACAACTAAGGAGCCCACGAGCCACAACTAAGGAGCCCACGAGCCACAACTAAGGAGCCCGCCTGCTACAACTAAGACCCAGTGCAACCAAATAAATAAATAAATAAATATTTTTTTTTAAAAGCACTGCCTGATTATATTGGAATGCTATAGCTTTAAGGGAAATAGTGGGAAAGATTCAGAATGTTGTGTTGGCTGCTTCTTGCAACTTTCGACAAAATTATATCAGAGAGGTAAAACTCAGACTAGAGCTAGTCAGTCAATAAGAAAAGATAAAAAGGAACATATCCTTGCTAAGGAAGGTGTACTCCTTCCTGTGGCCTGCAATCTAAGTTCACTAGAAGCCTCTTACTTTGGAGCCTTATAGGGTAGAAAGAGCAAACCACTCTGTATTCCAAAATGGTGCAGTTAAAGGTAGTGGCTGCCAGGGACTTCCCTGGTGGTCCAGCAGTTAAGACTCCGTGCTCCCAATGCAGGTGGCCCCAGGTTCTATCCCTGGTCAGGGAGCTAGATCCCACATGCCACAGCTAAAGATCCCACACACCGCAGCGAAGATCCCGCACGCCGCAACTAAGACCCAGTGCAGCTAGCTAGCTAGCTAGCTAGCTAGCTAAATAAATAAATAAATATTTAAAGTAGTGGCTGCCAAACAGCCATAGGACTGGAGCTCTGCCCATATAAAGGCTATGAACCCAATTGCCAAAACAAAGCGGACAGGGGTTGGGGGGAGCAGTGGGGAGGGGTGCTTAGGGTTGCCTTCTCACACAAGCCAACTGTTTCAGATAGCCTCACTGTGACTGCCATTAAATTAAGATGGGGTGGAGATAGACAAGGCACAGATCCAAGTAAGAAAAGACCAGAGTCATCAGGCTTAAAAATAATGCTTAATCCAGAAATGTATTCCTCTGTCAGGACAGAAAGTCTTCAAATTTCCTACACAGTAGCATTTAATAATTGCTATGGACCAGAGACTTTTATATGTTTACCAAGTCTCCCCTTTTCTGAAACCATGTCTAAGGAAACCACGTCTAAAAAACTAGAGGGAGCATGAGAATCATGTCTCACCAAATAAAGAATATCAATAAAAAGATAGAAATTTTCCAGGTGGTAATTTTTTATTGCTATCATCCTATTTCTATTACACCTATTGTATACTAATTGTCTCGGGGGCAGTTACCTTGTCCTTTAATTTATAAGCCCTGAACCATTCCTACCAGAGAAGATTGCACACTACTCAGACATCCTGGGCTTTGTGTTGAATGCAGTAACTAAATGAAACATTGGGGTAGTCTCTCTAGGGATGAGGTGAATGTGTTGTATATGTGAAAAGAAGGGTAAGCATATATATTAGAATAACCAAAGGAGCAGACTACAGTTAAAAAGCCAAAATCCTAATTATAACCCCCAATCCATTCTTCTTTTCTTTCTCAGTAATAAAAGACTCAGGCAAATGGCAACCCAGATTAATGACTACAATTCCCAGCCTCCCTTGAAACTAGGTGTAATGACAGGATAACATTCTGGCCAATGGGCTATAAGCAAAAGTATCATATAGAACTTCTAGGAAGTACAAAGGGAATAAGCATGTCTTCAGCTCCTCCTCCTTCCTGATGGCTGGAATACAGATTGTATGGCTGGAGCTTGAACAGTCATTTCAAATTATAAAGTAGAGGGCTTCCCTGGTGGCGCAGTGGTTGAGAGTCCGCCTGCCAATGCAGGGGACACGGGTTCGTGCCCCGGTCCAGGAAGATCCCACGTGCCGCGGAGCGGCTGGGCCCGTGAGCCATGGCCGCTGAGCCTGCGCGTCTGGAGCCTGTGCTCCGCAAGGGGAGAGGCCACAACAGTGAGAGGCCCGCATACCGCAAAAAAAAAAAAAAAAAAAAAAAAAAAAAGTATCTAAAGTAGAAAATACATGCTGAGGGTAGCAAAAGAAACTATCCCTGAGGAAGCCCAGAGTTATACCTATTACAAAGATCTTAAATCAGCTGTTTCAAATATGTTCAAAGAGCTAAAGGAAACCATACCTACAAACTAAAGGAAAGTGTGAGAATAATGTCTCACCAAATCGAAAATATCAGTAAAAAGCTAGAAATTATAAAAAAGAACCAAACAGAAATTCTGAAAAGGCAGAATAACTGAAATGAAATATTCACCAGAGGGTTTCAAGCAGATTTGACCAGGCAGAAGAAAAAAAAAAATCAGTGAACTTGAAGTTACCCAATCTGAGGAAATGAAAGAAAAAACAATAAAGAAAAATGATAATGTCCCTTGAGACCTATGAAACACCATCAAGTTTACCAACATATGCATAATGGGAGGCCCAGAAGAGGGGAAAAAGGGCAGAAAGAATATTTGAAGAAATAATGGCTGAAAATTTCTTAAATATGATGAAAATCATTAATCTACACATTCAACAAGGTCAATGAACTCCAAGGAGGGTAAGCTAAAAGAGATTCACATCTAGACACATCATATTCAAAATACAGAAAGAAAAGAAAATCCTGAAAGCAGAAAGAAAAAGTGACTCATCATGTACAAGAGATATTCAATTCAAATAACCAAGGATTCTATATCAAGCAAAACTATCCTTCAAAAATGAAGGAAAAATTAAGACATTCTGAGAAAAACAAAATTGAGAGAATTTGTTGCTAGTAGACCTGCCTTTACAGTAAATGCTAAAAGGAGTCCTCCAGTTTGAAATGAGAAAATACTAGAGAGTAACTCAAATCCACATGAAGAAATAAGGAGCACAGATAAAGACAACTATATAGGTAAACAAAAAAGACAATATAAATGCATTTTTGTTTCTCTTTTTTCTCCTGTCTGTGAAGACAACTGCATAAAGTAAGAATTATAAATCTGGGTTGTCACTTGCGACATTAACAGCAAAAGGGAGGGGGGAACAGAACTACACAGGAGCGAAATTGTTGTATACTATTGAAATTAAGTTGATATTAATCCCAACCAGAGTGTAAATTACGGATTTCCACTTCTGGGATCTTAGCATGAGAGGCTCCAAGGACAAACTTCCCTGGAAAATAAGCAAAGCTGGTGAAAACTACTAAAAAGAAAAATTAATTCTCTGGAAATGGTCCTAGAGCCATACAGCAAATAAAGAAGTATTTATTCAAGAGAATCTACTAAAACGTGCTAACAGTGAACATCTGTGGCATCTGAGCCACAATCCACTACTGCGCAGTTAGCTTGATTGGAGCTTCGCTCCAGGTGGGTGTGACTAAGAAGGCACTCCTTCTCTCCTCAGCTCCCAACCAATCACCAGAAGGAGCAGGTCACCACGATTTCTCATCTTCTACAACTCCACTGAAAAGGCTAAATTCCTGGTGAGCAGGACCAGGAGATAATGGGCCTCTTCCTCCACCCAGCACCCATCCATAGGACAGAGGCTGTATCCAAGATACAGCCATCCAAGAATCCTGGGGTCCAGACTGTATTCTCCCCAATTCACAGGGCAAAGGTTCCATGCCAGGAGAGACAAGACAATTAGACAAAAAGCTACCACGCTGGTCAACATCCAGAGTAATGACTCAGAGATTCTGTCCAGAGGGTGAAGTAGTACATAAGAAAAGAAAGCTCCAAAGCTCTCCCCAAAGAAACTGGCTTTATTTGAGACAGACTGTAGAGAAATTCAGGCCTAAGGAGGTTCTTGAAAAGTAGCTCCTCTTAATCAGGAGCAACAAACTAAACCACAGGCCAGGTAACTCACTAGTAAGAACCAGGGCAAGAGACAGCAAAGAAGAGCCTCTTCTGGGGTCAGATTAAACCACAAAGACTGGGCCTAAAAAATTACCCCAGTCCAAATTTAACTGGATCAAACTGATGAACAATTAATGCCAAGACAGTTCAAGGAGGGAAAGAATAATCTTTTCAACAAACGGTGCTGGGACAACTGGATATCCACATGAAAAGAATGAAGATGGACCCCTACTTCAACACCATTTATAAACATTAACTCAAAGTGGATCAAAGACCTAAGTGTAAGAGTTAAAAATATAAACTTTTGGTCTTCCCTGGTGGCGCAGTGGTTGAGAGGCCACCTGCCAATGCAGGGTACATGGGTTCGTGCCCGGGTCCAGGAAGATCCCACATGCCGCGGAGCGGCTGGGCCCGTGAGCCATGGCCGCTGAGCCTGCGCGTTCGGAGTCTGTGCTCCACAACGGGAGAGGCCACAACAGTGAGAGGCCCGCTTACAGCAAAAAAATAAAAAATAAACTTTTTACAAGAAAACATAGGTATAAATCTTCATACCTTCAATTAAACAACAATTTCTTAGGTATGATACCTAAAGCACAACCA
Source organism: Phocoena sinus (assembly GCF_008692025.1). NCBI lineage: Eukaryota > Metazoa > Chordata > Mammalia > Artiodactyla > Phocoenidae > Phocoena > Phocoena sinus. The sequence continues at coordinate 8,222,559 of NC_045772.1, read as the reverse complement.
AAGAATAAAATAAAGTGGACCATCAAAATGTTTAAATTCTGTGCATCAAGTGATACTATCAAGAAGTGATTTCTCCCAAAAGAATGGGTCCGCAGCCTGTTAGGAACTAGGCCGCACAGCAGGAGGTGAGCGGTGGACAAGCGAGCAAAGCTTCATCTGCTGCTCCCCATCTCTCACATTACTGCCTGAACCATCCCTCCTCCCCCGCACCGTCCACAGAAAAACTGTCTTGCACGAAACCGGTCCCTGGTGCCAAAAAGGTTGGGGACTGCTGTGATAAGGTGTTAATATCCAGAATATATAAAGAACTCTTATAATTCAGCAATAAAAGGGCAAATAACCCGATTTTAAAATGGGCAAACGTTTTGAATATACACTCCTCCAAAGAAGGTGTATAAATAGCCAATAAGCACATGAAATGACACCCAACGTCATTAGGGAATATGAGACACTACTTCACACCTATTAGGACAGCCAGAATCAGAAAGTCATATTATAACAAGTATTGGTGAGGATGTGGAGAAACTGGAAATCATATTATACGAGTCCATTCATATGAAAGTCCAGAATAGGGAAATCTATAGGTAGAAAGTAAATTAGTGGTTCTTTATTTGGAAAGAGGGGGAGAGAGACTGGAAGACAGTGATAACCAAATGGTACAGGTTTCTTTTAGGTGATAAAACAGTTCTAACATCAACTGCAGTAATGGTTGCACATACCTGTGAATATACTAAAAAACACTGAATTGTACACTTTAAATGGGTGAATTGTGCAGTATTTGAATTATATCTCATTAAAGGTGTTTTAAAAAAAAGAATGAAGCAACGGCTACTACACGGATGAACCTTGAAAACAGTAATATTAAGTGAAAGAAGCCAGACACGGAAGACCACATACATTCCATATAAATGGAATAATACAGAAGAGGAAAATCCATAGAGACAAAAAGTAGATTAGTATTTGCCTGGTGCTGGGGGTCAGAGGAGAATGAGGAGTAACTGCCAATAAATATTGGGCTTCTGGGCTTCCCTGGTGGCGCAGTGGTTGAGAGTCTGCCTGCCGATGCAGGGGACACAGGTTCGTGCCCCGCTCCGGGAAGATCCCACGTGACGCGGAGCGGCTGGGCCTGTGAGCCATGGCCGCTGAGCCTGCGCATCTGGAGCCTGTGCTCCGCAACGGGAGAGGCCACAACAGTGAGAGGCCCGCGTACCGAAAAAAAAAAAAATGGGTTTCTTTTGGGGGTGATAAAGATGTTCTAGAATTGGATAGTGGCGATAGTTGTACAACCTTGTAAATATACTAAAAACCAAGGAATTGTGCACTTTTAAAAGGTGAATTTTATGTGTGATTTATATCTCAATTTTTTTAAAAAGGTATATACAATAGAGGGTCCAAAATTAATAAAATAAAAAGTCATACGGCTTCATCAAGGACATTTGTAAAGTGAAACTACTTTTTTCTTTCCCTGTAAGTGCACAGTGGTTAAAAAAAAAAAAATACAACAACTCTGAGTACAGTTGGGGCCACTCCCTCAATTCATGCTAAGATGCCAGCAGTCTTACCCACCATTGCTTTTACATCGTCAATGCAAATATCAACACAGTGAAATGAGAAATAGTATCTTAGTATTATTACAAAGACAGTTTTGAAAGTGAATCAGGGACCCCCAGCAGTCCATCTTGTGAACCCTTGGACTAGACTATAATCTCTTAGAAACAGGGAACACATATTCACACACAAGGCAGCACAGTGAGTCAGAAAAGGAGCATGGATTTTTTTTGTCAGGTAGACTTAGGTTCCAATTCTAGAGCTGCCATTTAGGTTACAAGAACTTCAATTCTCTATGCCTCAGTCTTCTGTGCTATAAAATGAGGATAACACCTACCTAACAGGGTTACTGTATGGATTAATGAGATGAAGACCTGAAGACCAACCGAAATATAACAAGTGTACAATAAATGTTAACTCCCTTCTCCATTTTGTTCCCAACTAGCTAGTACAGGGCCTTGTATAGAAGACGTTCAACTGCTCAATAAATAGGTGGAATAGTTTAATTAGCTACCTAATATAGACCTATATAAGTCAAAGTGCTAGATTTAGATACAAAATATTGAGATGTGTTCAAATATTTTTCACAAAAAAATATATTCACTTTAGGGTAAATTTTAAACTGAAAAAATATTATTTAAAAATAGTCCAATTTTTTAAAAGTATTTGTTTTGCAGGTATCTCTATAGCTCAACTACTTGAAATTCGGTTGATATAAACAATCTATGGTGACTTTATTAAACCAATATGGTGATAAAGAACATGAGTATTTTAGTCAACGGGCCTGATTTTACATGTCTACACTACCACTTACTAGGCTGTGTGACCTTAGGCTAGTAATCCTTATGGAGATAATAATGATGCTCACAGAGTTACCCCAAAGATAAATGAGATAATACATGAGAAACACTTATAACAATGCTGACACAGAGTAAGAACTCAACAAATACTATTTTTAAGCAATTTCTCTCATTTAAATATACTCCAGTGATATTCTTTGGTAGCATTCTTAAATAGCATTCTGGCAACAAGTAATAGAAGTAAATTAAAAAAAAAAAAAGAACAAGGTGCTCTTCGATAAGTTACTGATCTCAGTAACTTTTGGGTGAATGCTGATAGACCTTTTGTTTTTTTTTGTTTGTTTGTTTTGTTTTGTTCTGTTTTTGCAGTACGCTGGCCTCTCATTGTTGTGGCCTCTCCCGTTGCGGAGCACAGGCTCCAGATGCGCAGGCTCAGCGGCCATGGCTCACGGGCCCAGCCGCTCCGCGACATGTGGGATCTTCCCGGACCAGGGCACGAACCCATGTGCCCTGCATCGGCAGGCAGACTCTCAACCACTGCGCCACCAGGGAAGCCCCTGATAGACCTTTTATGGCATAAAAGTTTTCCACTTATACCATAAACTTACTTTTCCCACCTTTCAATGGGACAATCCAAGAGATTCTAAATGATGGTAGAAATCTGTAATGCCCTAGAAAAACTATGTTTCCAAGTCAGGTTTTGGCTTAAACTTCAAATAATCCCAAAAATGGAGTTTGGGGAGATTACACAAATTTTCTTTGCACACGACAAGATCCCTACTTTCAATGTGTTAAGTGTATCTTTAAAAATACAAAAATGTCTACTGGGAAAAAACTCCAATATAACATTTAACTAAAGTAGTTTGTTTTCTGTCACCATTAAGATAATTAATGAAACAGAAGACTACAGATGAGAAGCCCAAACATTCCTGACATGAGTGTGTTTCTAACTTGAAGGACCTCATTTTGGAGTGGGGGAGAGGACATCTTTAAACAATGTTGTGTATACAGTAGACATTAACCATTTTAGTTGATAATGACCAAATGCAGCAAAATAAATAAAACACCACCTTGGCCCCAAACATGGCATATTTATGTAAACACTTCTAAGTATCTCTAGAGTACTGAAATGCCTTCAAAAGCTATGCAGAAAAGGAAAGAGCAGAGACAGAGAAAACCATTCCTGCTGAATCTAAATCTGATCTCTTTAAATTACTGTCCTGAAAAATTCCTCAGAGTTCATGATCTTTTCAATAGCACTACTCTCCCCCACCCACATACCCCAGCTCAAAAAAACACTGCCCTAAAGGAGCCAAGAATGTGCAGTGGGGAAAGGACAGTCTCTGGAATAAATGCTGCTGTGAAAACTGGACAGCCACATGCAAAAGAATTAAACTGGGCCACCACCTTACACCAAACACAAAAATCAACTCAAAATGGATTAAAGACTTGAATGTAAGACCTGAAACCATAAAACTCCTAGAAGAAAACACAGGCGGTAAGCTCCGTGACACTGGCTTTGGCAATTACATTTTTGGATTTGACACCAAAAGCAAAGACAACAAAAGCAAAAATAAGTAAGTGGAACTACACAAAAACGATCAATAAAAAGCTTCTTTTTGCAAAGCAAAGGAGACTACCAACAAATTGAAAAGGCAACCTACTGAATGGGAGAAAATGACTGCAAATCACATATCTGATAAGGAGTTAATATTCAAAATATATAAAGAACTCATTCAACTCAATAGTAAAAAAAAAAAAAAAAGGCAAAAAAAAAAACTGATTAAAAAAAGGGCGTTATTGGAATAGACATTATTCCAAAGAAGACATATAGATGGCCAACAAGTACATGAAAAGATGCTCAACATCACTAATTATCAGGGAAATGCAAATCAAATCCACAATGAGACATCACCTCACACCTGTCAGAATGGCTATCATCAAAAAATTAAGGAATAACAAGTACTGGTGAAGATGTGGAGAAAAGAGAACCCTAGTGCTCTGCTGGTGGGAATGTAAATTGGTGCAGCCACTGTGGAAAACAGTATGGAGGTTCCCCTAAAAATTAAAAGCAGAACATATGATCCAGCAATTCCATTTCTGGGTATTTATCCAAAGAAAACAAAAACACTAACTTGAAAAGATACATACACCCTCATGTTCACTGCAGCAATTTTTGCAATAGCCAAGACATGGAAACACCTAAGTGTCCATCAATGGATGAGTGGATAAAGAAAATGTGGTAAAAATATACAATGGAATATTACTCAGCCATAAAAAAGAATGAAATCTTGCCATCTGTGACAACATGGATGGACCCTGAGGGCATTATGCTAAGTGAAATAAGTCAGAGAGAGAAAGACAAATACCATATGATCTCACTTACATGTGGAATCTTTAAAAAACAGAACAAAACAAAAAAGCGAGCTTACAGATACAAAGAACAGGTTGGCAAGTGCCAAAAGTGGGGTGAAAGGGTGGGCAAAATGGGTAAAGGGAGTCAAAAAGTACAAACTTCCAGTTATAAAAGAAATAAGTCAGGGGATGTAATGTACAGCAATGGTGACTGTAGTTAATACTGTGCTGCATATTTGAAAGTCACTAAGAGAGTAAATCTTAAAAGTTCTCATCACAAGAAAAAAAAAAATCTGTAACTATGTGTGGTGACAGATGTTAACTAGACTTACTGAGGTGTTCATTTCACAATATATACAGATATCGAATCATTATGTTGTGCACCTGAAACTAATGTAATGTTATATGTCAATTACACCACAATTTTAAAAAACACAAAACTGCTGCAGGGGAAAGTCTAACTTGAAAACTCATTCTAAAATACAAAAACTCAATCATTTCTTGGAAAAAAGTGAAACTAGGAAGGGAACATTTTCTATACTAAACAGAAGAGATCCTAGTCACATCCTTACCTCTAAGAATGACAGGAAGGAAACTGTTATTGTTAGGGAGACTATCCAGAGCCAAGTCTGCTACTTAAAAGATAAAAACTGCGGAATTCTCAAGTCTCATAAAGGCATGCATATCTTGTGCTATTTCTCTAAGGTTTGTTTAAGATGAGCAGCTAAAATAATTATCATCATCTATCCCCCCACTCCATTGTTCAGTTGCAAAAAGTTCTAGAGTTCAGAAGTACACTTCCATCTGGTGATTTACACTTTCTTATTATATACAGTAAATGTTTATAAAAAATAATAATATTAATAACAAATAAACTTTGAAGTCATTAATGTCATTAGTGCCTGCCAATATCATACTAGTTGACAGCTTCCTTAGACTCAAAGTGTGTGAAAGAACATCTGAAGGGAGCCCTGTGACCCTTCCTAAGCAGCATTCTCACACCACTACTAAAACACACAGGTGCTGTCATAGATGAAAAGCTAAGTCCTAACTATAAAACATAAAAACCCGTGCACATTTTATAAGAACTCAACCATGCCAATAACTAATGTGCTATTGTATAATGCTACAGTGTTGATCAAGCATATTTCAATCAAGGAAAAAATATCAAAATATGGATATGAGGATTTTAAAATAAAAATATGAAATAACCCATAGCACTTACAATTTCTGCACTTCTTCAAAAACTAATATTCATGACCATTAGTATGAATCATTTCTATGAATATAAATAAGAAAACATTTGAGGAAAAATGTGTAGGCTGACTGATTTTTTTTTAAACCAATGCTGTATGATTTTTTTCACTTTTATTTTTTATTTTTAGTTGTGAAAGAATTTAAAATACAGAAAAGTGTAATATAACAAACTCAAATATAACAATTATAACATACTGCCATATTGGCTTCAGAATTTTTTTTTGGCTGTACGCGGGCCTCTCACTGTTGTGGCCTCTCCCATTGAGGAGTACAGGCTCCAGAGGCGCAGGCTCAGCGGCCAATGGCTCACAGGCACAGCCGCTCCGCGGCATGTGGGATCCTCCCAGACTGGGGCACGAACCTGTGTCCCGTGCATCGGCACGCAGACTCTTAACCACTGTGCCACCAGGGTAGCCCCAGAATTTTTTATGAAATAGAAAACTGGAGGTAACTTGGTTTCCCTGCTCATTCCACTGTCTGCTCTGCCCCGTCAAAAGTAACAATCCTGCCGAAATTAATACATCTTTTTCTAATCCATATTTTTTTAATTAATTAATTTATTTATTTTGGCTGCGTTGGGTCTTTGTTGCTGCACGCAGGCTTTCTCTAGTTGTGGTGAGCGGGGGCTAGTATTCATTGCGGTGCACAGGCTTCTCATTGCGGTGGCTTCTCTTGTTGCGGAGCACAGGCTCTAGGCGTGCAGGCTTCAGTAGTTGTGGCACGCAGGCTCTAGAGCACAGCCTCAGTAGTTGCGGCACATGGGCTTAGTTGCTTCGCGGCATGTGGGATTCTCCAGGACCAGGGCTCAAACCCGTGTCTCCTGCACTGGCAGGCGGATTCTTAACCACTGTGCCACCAGGGAAGCCCCTAATCCATCTTTTCTTTTCTTTTTTTTTTTTTTTCATCTTTTTTAAAAATAAATTTGCAGCATATGTATGGATCCACAGACAACACAGATTATTTTATTTTGTTTTTAACTATCAAGTGGTATCACATTTAACTTTTTGTAACTTGCTTTCTTTTTTTCTCAACAAAATGTTTCCAGGATTTATATATGTAGACACAGGTGAACCTGGTTTGTCGTTCTGACTGTATAACAATAATAAATTGCATTAAAATACTACTGCTTTATTATCCATTCCTCTGTAGTTGGATAATTTGTTTCTAAATTTTTCCTATTACAAATTTGACTGAAATAAAAATGCTTGTACATGTTTCCTTTTGCATATGTAACTCTGTAGAGTTACATCCCTTTAACTGCTGGTTCATAGGATATATTTATTTTCAACTTCACAAAATCTTGCCAAAAATTACACATCCTTCTACAGTGTATTAGGGTTTCTCTTCCCCACAGCCTTGTTAACAACTGGTAGTATTAAACTTTAGATACATCTGCACAATCGAAGTGTGTGAAATAGTATCTCATTATTTGAGAATGAGCCAATTTTTATAGCTTTATTAGACAAATGTGCTTTCTCTTTTGTAATGTTTCTATTTCTAGATCATTACATATATGAAATACACAACTTACTCCTTTCCCATGTTCACCCATAGTCATATACTACAGAATTTTAAATTTCACATTCAATCTTTCAATAAAACAGAATTTTTCTTTACAATTAGGATTTTCAAGTTGGCATAGCCTTTAGAAAAAGGATGATACATGCTATCTTTAATAAAAACGTCCCGTGTGTTAGAATTTCACACAGCTCTATCCAGCAAAAAAAGAGAGATATCTTACCCATAAACAGATAATTTAGTCCTTTAAAAAAAATAATAATAGAACAGCATTACTGGGATGTAATTCACATACCATAAAATTCACCCTTTTAAAGTGGACAATTCAGTGGTCTTTGGTATATTCACAAAGCTGTGCATCCATCACCACTATCTAATTCCAGAACATTTTCATCACCCTAAAAAGAAACTTCACACCTGTTAGTAGTCACTCTCTATTTCCCCCTCCTCCCGCACCCAGCAACCACTAATCTACTTTCTATAGAGAAATTCATCAATTTACTCTTATTCAGTCTAAAAAATGTCCCTAGGTCACTTCCTTTAATTTAGCCACAGAATAAAGCTTTTAACTCTTACACACACACACACACACACACACACACACACACACACACACACACACACACACACCCTCTGTGATGCAAGGCAGTCTAATCTAACTTTGACTTCCTTAGAAAAAGTCACGATTTGTTCACAGATCAGGGTAAACCTACCTAACAACATATGAATACCATAAGTTCCTTTGAGACTATATTTGCCCAAAACTCAGTTCATTGTGTTACAGAGACACACAGCATGCACATCACTGTTCTTTCTGTTTGAAAAAAGGCTGACGGTAATCTGGCTATGAGTACATGGGGGTGAGCTGAACACAGTACAGTGCCCTTCATTAGGCACTGCAATGGTAAGTGCCTCACTGGACTAAAGCAGCTAATAGATTTTAGGGCACATGTTCTATCTCTTTTACCAAATGAGGTAAAAAGCCTTTAACAAATAGGGCTGTGCAAGAGCCTGAAGACTCTGAGTGCCACCAAACAATTCTACTCATTAAAACACCAGAATCTTGTTTTGCCTATTTTCATAGGACGTTAATGGATGTCCACCAATCTTCCTGATAACTTGAAAGCAAATATAGTCACAGGACAGCTCACTAGCATCTCAGAGAAAGCTACAATGTTTGATGAAAAACAAAAGGTGTAATAAGGAAACCTTAGCTCCCTATGTAACAGCAGTGGCAAACAGGGCGGTCATAACTTTGGTATCCTTATCTTTTCTGGTGCTGAATTCTCCTGCAAAACTGCCTCAGGATGTAAGTGGAGGGTTTCCCACTCTCAAAGCAATGAATTCTCCAGCTTTACCTCTGGCTGAATTACGTACCTCTGGCTGAATTACGTACCTCTGGCTGAATTACGTACACTCCAGGCACAAAACATAATACAAAGAGAATGGTGCAAGAAATGAGCCTTGTGACTCAAGGAAAACATAGTAAAGCAGAGCCCAAAAGACTCTTTAAAGCAGATCATACAATCGTGACTACAGAGCAATTCACAGAAAGTGCACAGAAAGGAACTGCTTATCTACATTTTTCACCCCCCAGGAGTATATATAATTATTTGTTATCTGCTGTATTTTATATGTTTATACTATTTTATAACCACAATTCTGAAAATATTCCCATCAAGTGTGATAAATTAAAACTTATTTTCCTTCTTCTAGGCATTCAGATTCAGGATGGCTGAGTAGAGAAAGAGACTCTTTGTCTCAAAACCTTGTCAAACGGTGGTAGAATTGGTGAATTTTAGGGTTTGAAGAAATCTACAGTATTCAATGATTTCAGATGATGAAGAAACTAAAGCTCAGAAGAGTTATAAGCAATCTGCTCAATGTTACCAAATGAATTAGTGGCAAAGCCAGGAGGAGAACCCCAACCTGCTGACTCCCAACTCAGCATTTCCACACAACCATATTCATTTTCTGTAAACAAATAATTAAACAGATATGGAGGATTCTGGGATATTTGATTCAGCACGCTATCCTGTCTTTTAAAATGCGAAATCTCGGGCTTCCCTGGTGGCGCAGTGGTTGGGAGTCCGCCTGCTGATGTAGTGGACAAGGGTTCATGCCCTGGTCCGGGAAGATCCCACATGCTGCAGAGCGGCTAGGCCCGTGAGCCATGGCCGCTGAGCCTGTGCGTCCGGAGCCTGTGCTCCGCAACGGGAGAGGCCACAACAGTGAGAGGCCCGTGTACCGCAAAAAAAAAAATAAAATAAAATAAAATAAAATAAAATGCGAAATCTGCTCTCGTATTGGCTTACCACTCCCTCTCCAAAAGAAGTTACAACAAAATGAAGAGCAGCTACCATCTCTGCCAATCTGAAAGGAAGAGTAGATACAAAAAGGGGCCAAGTGATACACTGGAATTAAACTGAATACAGCAGGACTGCGAGAACAGCAAATGAGCAAACAGGGATGAGAAGATTCTGTTTAAGCCTCAACGCTACTGAGCAAGAGGGCTCCATGATATAACTTGTTCTAGATGTATGAAATCAGTGATTACCTTAACTTTTAATTTTTATTAAATTATATAAGCCTTTAAAAAAACATATAGGCTAGATTTATAACAAAAAGCAATAGTCAGTGGGATACTGTGACCGGAATAACATTTAAAAATCATCATTCAGGGAATTCCCTGGCAGTCCAGTGGTTATTAGGACTCCGCACTTTCACTGCCGAGGGACTGGGTTCAAGCCCTGACTGGGGAACTAAGATCACCCCCGCAAAAAAAAATAAATAAATAAAATCATCATTCAGACAGTGGGAAGGAGAACAGAGCTGGATGGGGGTAGAACATGAGAGGAAACAGGGATTGCAATTAGGAGGCTACTGGAGAAGTCTAAGAGAGAAATAAAGGTGGCTTAGACAAGAGCAGTAGTGGAGCAGATAGTCAAACAGTCAGATTTGGTTATTTCTGGGATGCAAGGATGGTTCAACATACACAAATCAATTAATATGATACACTGTGTTAACATAATGAAGAATAAAAATCACATGATCATCTCAATAGATGAAGAAAAAGCATTTGATAAAATCCAACACTCTTTCATGATTAAATTAAAAGCTCAACAGGGCTTCCCCGGTGGCGCAGTGGTTGAGGGTCCGCCTGCCGATGCAGGGGACACGGGTTCGTGCCCCGGTACGGGAAGATCCCACATGCTGCAGATGCTGCAGAGCAGCTGGGCCCTGTGAGCCATGGCCGCTGAGCCTGCACCTCCAGAGCTTGTGCTCTGCAACGGGAGAGGCCACAGCAGTGAGAGGCCCGCATACCACAAAAAAAAAAAAGCTCAACAAACTAGGAATAAATGGAAATTACCTCAACATAACAAAAGCCATATAGAAAAACCCCATAGCTAACATCATACTCAACAGTGAAACACTGAAACTGGACACTAAGATCAGGAACAAGGCAAGGATGCCCACTCTCACCATTTCTAATTAAAAGAGTACCAGAAGTCTCAGCCAAAGCAATTAGGCAAGGAAAAATAAATAAATAAAAGGCATCCAAATCAGAAAGGAAGAAGTAAAACTGTTCCTGTTTACAGACATATTTTTATATATAGAAAACCCTGAAGACTCCACGAAAAAACCCCAAACTATTAGAACTAACAAATTCAGTAAAGTTGCAGGATACAAAAATCAACATACACTAATAAACTATCTAAAAAGGAAGTTAAGGAAAGAATCCCATTTACAATATAGCATCAGAAAGAATAAAACAATAAGAAACAAATTTAACTAAGGAAGTGAAAGACTTGTACACTGAAAACAATAAAACACTGACAAAAGAAATTAAAGATACAAACAAATGGAAAGATGTCTCATGTTCATGGATTGGAAGACTTAATACTGTTTAAATGTCCACACTACCCAAAGAGATCACAGATTCAATGCAATCCCTATCTAAATCCCAATGGTATTTTTTATAGAAAGAGAAAAAACAATTCTAAACTTCATACTGAACCACAAAAGACACCAAATAGCCAAAACAATCTTGAAAAAGAATAAAGCTGGAGGTATCACACTTCCTGATTTCAAAATATATTATAAAGCTACAGTGATTAAAACAGTATATGGTAGTGGCATAAAGGCAGGCAAACAGATTAGTGGAATAGAATAGAGAGCTGAAAAATAAATCCACTGGGGACTTCCCTGGTGGCGCAGTGGTTTAGAGTCTGCCTGCCAATGCAGGGGACATAGGTTCGAGCCCTGATCCAGGAAGATCCCACATGTCACGGAGCAACTAAGCCCGTGCACCACAACTACTGAGCCTGCGCTCTAGAGCCTGAGAGCCACAACTACTGAGCCCGTGTGCCACAACTTCTGAAGCCCGCGCACGTAGAGCCCGTGCTCCACAACAAGAGAAGCCACCACAATAACATGACTGCACACTGCAACGAAGAGTAGCCCCCGCTCGCTGCAACTAGAGAAAGCCCGCACGCAGCAACGAAGACCAAACACAGCTAAAAATAAAAATAAATAAATTTATTTAAAAAAAAAAAGCACAGGCAACAAAAGCAAAAATAGACAAATGGGACTACATTCAGCCCTTTGTATCTGTGGGCTCTGCATCCTCAGATTCAACCAACTGTGGATGGAAAAAATTCAGGAAAAAAAATCCCAGAAAGTTCCCAAAAGCAAAACTTGAATTTGCCATGCAAGCAACTATTTAGATAGCATTTATATTGCATTAGGTAATATAAGTAATCTAGAGATGATTTAAAGTATACGGGAGAATGTGTGTAGGTTATATGCAAATGTTATACCATTTTATATAAGAGACTTGAGCACTGTGGATTTTGGTATCTGTTGGGCACCTGGAAAAAATTCCCCACAGATACTGAGGGATGACTGTATACTAGACTAAAAAACTTCTGCACAGCAAACAATCAACAGGGGAAAAAGGAAACCTACAGAATGAGAGAAAAATATTTGCATAGGGGGTTGCAAATATCTGATAGGGGGTTAATTTCCTAAATACATAAGGAATTCTTACAATTCAATAGCAAAAAAACCAATAACCCAACTTAACATGGGCAAAGGACTTGAACAGACATTTCTCTAAAGAAGACATACAAATGGTCAACAGTATATGAAAAAATGCTCAATATCAACCAATCATCAGGAAAACGCAAACTAAAACCACAATAAGCTATCACCACATACTGTCAGGATGGCTATTATTAAAAAAAAAAAAAAAAGACAAGTGTTGGAGAGGATGTGGAGAAACTGGAGCCCTTATACACTGTTGGTGGGAATGCAACGGTACAGCCATTATGGAAAACGGCATGTAGGTTCCTTGAAAAAAATTAAAAATAGAACTACCATATGATACAGCAATCCCACTTCTGGATATTTTTCCAAAATAACTGAAGTTGGGATTTCAAAGAGATATTAGACATGTTCAATGCACCACTATTCACAACAGCCAAGATGTGGAAACAACCTAATGGATTAATGAACTTTAAAAAGGTGATATAGGGACTTTCCCGGTGGTCCAGTGGTTAAGACTCTGCGATTCCAGCGCAGGGCTGGTTGGGAAACTAGGATCCCACATGCTGCACAGCATGGCCAAAATAATTAATATAAATAAATTAAAAGGTTTTATATATATATATATATACACACACACACACACACACACACACACACACACACAATGGGATATTATTCAACCTTAAAAAAGAAGGAAACCATATAATATGCAACAATACAGATGAACCTTGAAGACATTATGCGAGGTGAAATAAGCCAGTCACAGAAGCACAAATAGCACATGATTCGACTCATATGAGGTATCAAGATCGTCAAACTCATAGAATAGAATGGTGGTTACCAAGGACTAGGGGGGAAGGTTAAAGAGGACTAGGCTAATCAACGGGTATAAAATTTCAGTTTTGTGTGCAAGATGAATAAGTTCTAAAGATATGCTGTACAACATTGTGCACACAGACATTATTATTGTATTGTACACTTTAAATATCTGTTAAGAGGGTACATCTCATTTTAAGTGTTCTTACCATTATAATTTTTAAAAAGTTTTTTTAAAGAAAAGATATAGTCATAATTGGGATATATTTTAAAACTTGGGATAGAATCGCATGAATGTATACCCTAAAGCAGTATTTTTCATATTGCAATTTGTAATACACTGGTCATGAAATCAATTTAATAGACCAAGGTCAGCATTTTGAACTAAATAAAACAGAAACTATCAGAATGTAGTAAGGGTATTATTTCATGAAACTTTTGTTTCAGATATCTATGTACTTATTGTATAACTGGGTTCTAATATAAAATATGTCTCCAATTATGAGTCACAGTCCAAAAAAATTTGTGAAATTTTCCGTAGGAAGTTGAGAGCACTTACCTTCCCTAAAATTTTTGTCAAAGTTCTACATTAGGTTCAAATGAAACAAGCTACAACAAGTTCAAATACATACCTAATATAATCTCATTGATCTGCCAAAAAAAACACATCATTTGGTCTTTTTAAAAAGAAAGAAAGAAAAAACAGCACAGGCAATATTCAAGCATCACTGGAATGCCAAGCACAAATTATGTTATTTCTACTAACCATGGAGACATACAGATTACTAAAGGAATATAATGCCAATTTTCTTTAACCACTAAACCATTCTAACCATTCAACTACTCCTAATTTTAGGGATGAGACACCACCAATGCACATTCATAATGGCACTGCTTTCAGAATTTTCAAGAAAAAATCTTACTCTCCCAAATAAGAAAATGTGCCTACTTCTCCTTGAAGAATTCAGAGGTTATATACTACAGCTCTGAAAGATTCTTTCATAAAATTTCCTGCCTTAAGCAATAACCTTTTATTAAATAACTGAGATAAAATAAAACATTATCTACCAATTCGTCAAGTCTTTAGGTTCAATTAGCTGAGTCTCTCAACAGCAACAATATTGCCATTTTGGGTGGGTAATTCTTTGTTTTGGACTGTTATCTTGATCCCTGCCCACCAAATGCAAGTGGCATATCTCCTCCCTCCCCTAACAGTCACTGTAACAACCAAAAACGCCTCCATACTTTTCCAAATACCCTCTGGAGATATGGTACCTCTCCCATTGAGAACCACTGAAAAATGTAGATGATTCTCCTTAGTTCAACTGATTGCCACATAATAAATTATGGCCTCCAACTCAGGGCAGAAATGTCAGGCAGCTATCAGTTCCTGGAATTTACCCGTTTCCAAGGAAGCATTAAGATCAAGCAGTCTGAAGTAGAAAGAATATTTACCACCTTTTTCCTACACTAGGCAGTCCCTGGCTGCTATTTTCCAAGCGGGATACAGCAAATGTAGACATTTAAGGGGGGAAAAAAAAAAAGGTTAACATATGGATTCTATGTTAAAAGTGAATCTACATTTCCCCCAAGTTTCATGAAGAAAGGATGGGACAGAGAGAATTACAGAAAAAATGTCTAAGATTATTTCCTTGAACAAAGTCTCCAGGTACATTTACATGTTTATATATACATGTGCAGTGCAGAGACTTAAGGGAAAAGTCAATGAATAATATGTAACAAGTCTTATCAGATTGAGAAGAATATATAACACTTACTAAACACATGTGACCAGAAACAGTGCCAAATGCTTATTTAACACCTGCAGCAAGCTTTTAAGAGGAGAAACTGAGGGACTTCCCTGGTGGCGCAGTGGTTAAGAACCCACCTGCCAATGCAGGGGACACAGGTCAGAGCCCTGGTCTGGGAAGATCCCACATGCCGTGGAGCAACTAAGCCCGTGCGCCACAACTACTGAGCCTGAGCTCTAGAACCCGCGTGCCACAACTGCTGAGCCCACGTGCCACACTACTGAAGCCCATGCGCCTAGAGCCCATGCTCCACGACAAGAGAAGCCACTGCAATGAGAAGCCCATGCACCGCAACAAAGAGTAGCCCTCACTCACTACAACTAGAGAAAGCCTGCACGCAGCAACGAAGACCCAATGCAGCCAAAAATAAAATAACATAAAATAAATAAGTTTGTAAAAAAAAAGAGATCATCTAGTGACTAAGTGGCTAAGCCAGGAGTCACACCCAGATCAACTCCAGGGCCCTCACCAAGAGTTATATTGTTTCAAGGCACAAATAAGAACACAGGAGGAGGGGACTTTAAGAGCAGGAAAGAACTTATCTGAAAACTATGAAAAATGTTAATACACTAAAGTTAACTATGAAAAGGTTATCAGCAAAAATTCCTGTGACCCAAGAAAAATTCAATTTTCATCCCAAGGCTCTTAAGCAATCATATTTAAACTCTGCACTTAAAAGTTCACATTACAAAGAAGCTCAAATTAAATGAACTCTGAACTCCATTTTGTACGTGCTGCCTTGCACATAATACTCAATTTTTAAACTGTTAGCCTGTTTAATTATTCCTTAAGAGGCATTTCTATTTTAACAACCACATGGTACTTCATTACTTCAAGAGATATCAAAAGGGGCTTCCCTGGAGGCGCAGTGGTTAAGAATCGGCCTGCCAATGCAAAGGACACAGGTTTGAGCCCTGGTCCGGGAAGATCCCACATGCTGCGGAGCAACTAAGCCCGTGAGCCACAACTACTGAGCCTGCGCTCTAGAGCCCACGAGCCACTACTGAAGCCCGTGCACCTAGAGCCCGTGCTTCGCAACAAGAGAAGCCACCGCAATGAGAATACCACGCACCGCAACGAAGAGTAGTCCCTGCTCACCGCAACTACAGAAAGCCCGCGTGCAGCAACGAAGACCCAACACAGCCAAAAATAAATACATTTAATAAAAAGAAAAAGATATCAAAAGGAAATAAATGTTATTACCCTAACTGATTATATTTTACAAAGGGGAAAAGGCAACTTTACAATGGATAAATCTGGCACATAGAAACTTAACCAAAAGTGAGATTTAACATCACTGAAAATGAAACTAACATCATGAGCCTCCTGATGTGAAGCACTAAGAAAGACAAAACATCCTGCACACAATATTTACCCTGAAGTTATTCAAGAGGAAGCAGATAAATTCAAACTGAGGGATATTCTGCAAAATAACCAGTTTCCCAAAATGTCAATGTCATGAAAGACACCTCTCCCTTCCTAAAAGAGGGCTAAGGAACTATTTCAGGGTAAAAGACATAACACTGAAATGCAATGTATTTCCTGACTGAATTCTGGATTTCAAAGTTTTTAAAGTAAGCTATAAAGGACATTATTAGAACAACTAAGGAAATATGTACAATGTGGACTACATGTTAGATAATGATAATACATCAATACTGTCATTCCTGAGTGTGACAACTGTACCGTGGTTATATGAGAGAAATGTCCTTATTCTTTAGAAATGAATGCTGAAATATTTAGGAGTAAAGTAATCCTTAAATGCTTCAACAATATATAAATGTGTGCATGTGTGTAGAGAGAAAGAGAGAGAACACAAAACTGTGGCAAAACATTCACAATGGGAGAATATGTACTATTCTTGACGATCACTGTACTATTCTTACCAAAATAAAAGGTTGAGGTGGAAAATAATTCAAGACACAAAGCTCAGGAACCTTAATGTAAACATTACCTAAAGAATTAAGACAGAATAACAGAACCATTCTCTATGGAAGAAAAAAGGAAAGAGAAACGAATCAAGAAGCAGAAGTCAGGGAGTAAGATAGGAATTCAGGCCACTGCGACTCAAACCCCATCTTCCTTTCTTTATAACCCCAAGCACAAACATAGTATTGGCAGGAACCTCAACACAACCATTTCTAAAGTAAAGGCCCAGCATGCAGAAACAGTGAGTATTCACTCACCCACCAATATTTATTAAATATATGTGTGTGTCAGACTCCATGGCAGCAACACAATAAAAATAAGAGCACAGATTCTGGAATCAGAGTGCGCAGGTTTGAATCCCAGCTCTACCAAATCCCAGCTCCACTATTTGCTATTTGTGTAACTTTTAGCAAATTACTCAATCTCTTAGTGCTTTGATATCCTCATTTTTAAAGTGAAGATAATAACAGTATTTACTTCAAAGGGCTGTTTTATGTTGTGTTTTTTTTTTGCGGTACGTGGGCCTCTCACTGTTGTGGCCTCTCCCACTGCGGAGCACAGGCTCGCCACTCCACGGCATGTGGGATCTTCCCAGACCGGGGCACGAACCCGTGGCCCCTGCATCAGCAGCCGGACTCTCAACCACTGCGCCACCAGGGAAGCCCAGGGCCGTTTTGAAGATTAAGTGACAAAATATATGTAAAATGCTAGAGTACTGCCTGTCATATATTAAACAGCCCAGTAGATACTAGCTACTTTTTTTTTGTTTTTATTAGGCACTGGAGACACCAAGTCAAAGAAGATATGGTTCCTTCCCTCAGAGATTTGCGGTCTACCTGGGGAAACAAACAGAAGAACCAATGTCCAAGGGCATGTAAATCACTGAAGTTGGAACACACCCTCACACCATACACAAAAATAAACTCAAAATAGCTTAAAAACTTAAATATAAGACATGACATCATAAAACCCCCAGAAGAGAACAGAGGCAAAACATTCTCTGATATAAACCTTACTAATATTTTCTTAGGTCAGTCTCCCAAGGCAACAGAAATAAAAGCAGAGGGCTTCCCTGGTGGTGCAGTGGTTGAGAGTCCGCTTGCGATACAGGGGACACGGGTTCGTGCCCTGGTCCGGGAAGATCCCACATGCCACGGAGCGGCTAGGCCCGTGAGCCATGGCCACTGAGCCTGCGCGTCCGGAGCCTGTGCTCCGCAACGGGAGAGGCCACAACAGTGAGAGGCCAGCGTACCACAAAAAAAAAAAAAAAAAAAAAAGAAATAAAAGCAGAAATAAACAAATGGGACCTAATCAAACTTACAAGCTTTTGCACAGCAAAGTAAACCATAAATAAAGTGAAAAGACTACCTACAGACTGGGAGGAAATATTTGCAAATGATGCTACCAACCAGGGCTTAATTTCCAAAATATACAAACAGCTCATACAACTCAATAACAAAAAAACAAACAACCCAATCAAAAAAAGGGCAGAAGATCTAAAAAGACATTTCTCCAAAGAAGACATACAGATGGCAAACAGGCATATGAAAAGATGCTCAACATCGCTAATTATTAGAGAAGTGCAAATCAAAACTACAATGAGGTACCACCTCACACCAGCCAAAATGACCATCATTAAAAAGTCTACAAATGACAAATGGTGGAGAGGGTGCAGAGAAAAGGGAACCCTCCTACAGTCTTGGTGGGAATGTAAACTGATGCAGCCACTATGGAAAACAACATGAAGATTCCTTTAAAAAACTAAAAATAGAGTTACCCATTGATCCAGCAATCCCACTCTTGGGCATATATCCAGAGAAAACTCTAATTCGAAAAGATACATGCACCTCAACATTCACAGCAGCACTATTTACAATAGTCAAGACATGGAAGCAACCTAAATGTCCATCAAAAGGTGAATGGATAAATAAAATGTGGTATATATACACAATGGAATACAACTCGTCCATAAAAAGTAATGAAATAATGCCATTTGCAGAAACATGGATGAACCTAGAGATTATCATACTAACTGAAGTGAACCTAGAGATTATCATACTAACCGAAGTAAGTCAGAAAGAGAAAGACAAATACCATACGTGGTATTCACTTATATATGGAATCTAAAATATGACACGGGGCTTCCCTGGTGGCGCAGTGGTTGAGAGTCCGCCTGCCGATGCAGGGGACGCGGGTTCGTGCCCCATTCTGGGAGGATCCCACATGCCGCGGAGCGGCTGGGCCCGTGAGCGATGGCCGCTGAACCTGTGCATCCGGAGCCTGTGCTCCGCAACAGGAGAGGCCACAGCGGTGAGAGGCCCGCGTACCACAAAAATAAAAAAAATAAAATATGACACGAATGAACTTATTTATGAAACAGAAACAGACTCACAGACACAGAAAACAAACTTATGGCTACCAAAGGGGAAAGGAGGTGGGGGAGGAATAAATTAAAGAGTTTAGGATTAGCAGATACAAACTACTATACATAAAATAAACAAGGTCCTACTATATAGCACAATGAACTATATTCAATATCCTGTAATAAACCGTAATGGAAAAGAAAAAAATTTTCTGTAAAGAATAAATCCACGGGACTTCCCTGGTGGTGCAGTGGTTAAGATTCCGCTTGCCAATTCAGGGGACACGGGTTCAAGCCCTGGTCCGGGAAGATCCCACATACCGCAGAGCAACTAAGCCCGCGAGCCACAACTACTGTGCCCTCGTGCCACAACTACTGAAGCCCGCGCGCCTACAGCACGTGCTCCGCAACAAGAGAAACCACCGCAATGAGAAGCCCGTGCACTGCAACGAAGAGTAGCCCCCACTCGCCGCAACTAGAGAAAGGGCGCGTGCAGCAACGAAGACCCAACACAGCCAAAAATAAATAAATAAAATTAATTAATTTTAAAAAGTAAAATATTTTTAAAAAGCATAAATCCAATGCTATATTTGCATAATTTAAAAAAAAGATTCAATGTCCAGAGAACAGTGTGATAAGCATTATGTAAAAGTATGCACTTACAGTAAAGGTACTATAAGAGCAGAGAGAAAGGGTGTTTAATAAAAGATAAAAAGTTTACCACAAATGGGACCAGAGCTGACTTCTGAAGAATAAGTAGTCATTTCCCATGGAAAGAGAGTGATTAACCATTCTAGAAGCTTTAAAATCTTAATGGGAAAAAGCCTGACATCAGTTGAGGTTAGGCTAACAAGAATGAAAAGTATGGCAAGAAAAAAAAGGAAGGCAGGAGCCAGATCATAAAATGGCCTGTGTGTTAGGCTGAGTTTGAACTTTATCCTGAAAGCAACACACAGCCACACAAGACACAGACGTAGAGAAGTGATGTGCTTAAATCTCCATGTCAGAAAGATCACTTGAAAAAAAGAAAGATCACTTGGATAGTAAAGTGGAGGGCAAATTAAAGAGGTGGGAAGTCAAGAGGCAGGGAGACTGGTTAGAATTCTACTGCAATAATACAGAGGGATAAAAAAAATATAGGCTTCAACCTGTAAGTATACAGCCAAGAAATATGAAAACATGCATTCACACAAAAACTTGTGCACAAATGGCCATAGCAGCATTAGTCATAATAGCCGACAAGTACAAACAACCCAAATGTCCATCAACTAATACACTTATTTTTAAAACGTAGTATATCCATACAATGGAATATTATTCATTCATAAAAAGGAATGAAGTACTGATATATGCTACAATACAGATGACCCCTCAAGACATTATGCTAAGTGAAAGAAGCCAGTAACAAAATAGCACACATTTTATGACTGCATTTATATGAACTGTCCAGAATGGGCAATCTATCGAATTACAGAGTAGGTTACGGGTTATATTACAGCTGGGGGAGAAGGGAGAGGCTGAGAGGAGGGAGGGAATAGGGAATGACTGCTAGTATCTATGGGGTTTCTTCGAGGGATGATGAAAATGTTCTAAAACTGTGGTGATGGTTGTACAACTCTATGAATATACTAAAACTACAAAATTGTATATTTTATTTGGGCAACTTGTATGGTATCTGAATTATATCCCAGTAAAGCTGTTTTATAAAAAAAAAAAATAGGCCTAAAGTGAGGTGGTAACAGGAGGGGTCTAAGTTATTTCCCAGGTCTCTAACACAAGTAATATGAATGAAGAAATGATTTATGTTGCACTCACAGATACAGGAGATAAACAAGTGCAGGAGGTGGTGGAGTTGGGGAGAGGTAGATAAGTTTGGACATGTTAAGTTTAAGGCACCTATGGAACGAACACCCATATGGAGATGCCCAGGAGGCAGCTGCATCAATAGGTCTAGCACTTGTTAGAGGTCTGGGGTGAAGGAATTACTTAGAAATCAACAGCAAATAAGCAGTGACTGAAACCAGAGGTTTTGATGCAGAGATCCTCAAAGAATGTAGAGAGTGATGAGAGCTAAAGGCTACAACCAAGACTAGAGAGACCTAGGGGGTATCAAAAACGGAGAGCTAAGCAGGGAACAAGAAGCTTACCAAAGATGCTGAGAAGCAGCAGCCAAAGAGGAAGGAGGGAAGAATACGATCTTCTGCGGACAGACAGCCTTGAGAAAATAAAATCCTAAACAGTGCCAAATGCCTCAGAGGAGTCCTGCCCCTAGCAATGCCTGGCACACCGAAGGTGCTCAATAAATACCTGATGAACCAATTAATGTAGAGAAAGAAGTATTCACTGATTTGACATATGGACAAAATAGTGACTGGTGACTTCAGTGAGACCACAGGGTACCTAAATGCAAATTCATAAAGGGTGCCTTCTTTGGGTGGGCACACAGATTGATAAGCAGGGCTCAGGGTGGACTTCAGCCCCCCCACACACATACACACACCCTCAGGCTGGCACCCAAGTGCAGTGAACAACTCAGTGGATTAAGAAGTAGAAAGAGATGTGGAAGTGACAAGAGCAAGTATAGATCCTACTCCTTCACAACCTGTCTGAGAAGGGAAATACAGAAGCCTTTGTTACCAGAAAATTTGCCCAATTTTAAAACCTACCAGTAAACTACACCATATACTCTCATCCCCTAAATTTATGTTTTATTTATAACCTATTTAGTCATTTTAACTAAAATGTTAAAGCTTCCATTACCAAAAAGAAATTAAAACATAACCTAGATATACACATGTACAATAAAACAAAAACTAAATTCTACTGAAAACAAAGGACAAAGGCAGCAGCTACAGAACTCCCATAGGCAAAAATAAAGTCATTAAAATACCAAGTGTGGTAGCTTTAAAATATACCCACAAATTCTTTAATACTCCTCCGTGCAAAAGGTGGAAACTACTACCCCTCTCCCTTGAGTGTGGGCTGTACTTGGTGACTCTCTTCTAATGAACAGAATGTAACAGAAGTGACAATACGTGACTTCTGACATGAAATCATAAAAGGTACTGTGGCTTCCTCCTTACTCTCTCAGCTTAGTCGCTCTAGAGGGAAGCCAGCTGCCATGCTGTGACAAAACTCAAGCAGTCCTCTGGAGAAGTCCATCTGTTAAGGAACTGAGAGGCCTCCTGCCAACAGCCATGTGAGTGAGCCACCTTGGAAGTGGATCCACTGGCCCCAGTCAAGCCTTCAGATGACCACAGCCCCAGCAGACATTATGAGTGCAACCTCATGAGCCAGAATCACTCACTTAAAATGCTCCCAGATTCTTGAGCCACAGAAACTGTGTACAATAACATTTATTGTTGTTTCAAGCTGTTGAAACTGAGTTTTAGGATAATTTATTATGTTGAAATACAGTCATCCCTCAGTATTCACAAGGAATTGGTTCCAGAACCTGCCACAGATACCAAAATCTGCGGATGTTCAAGTCCCATAGTCAGCCCTCTTTACCTATGGTCCCACATCTGAGGATTCAACCAACCACAGATGGTGCAGTAGTATACATATTTTATTTATTTATTTAATTTATTTTTGGCTGCGTTGGGTCTTCATTGCTGCACGCAGGCTTTCTCTAGTTGCAGAGAGAGGGGGTTACTCTTCGTTGTGGTGTGCGAGCTTCTCATTGCAGTGGCTTCTCTTGTTGCGGAGCATGGGCTCTAGGTGCGCGGGCTTTAGTAGTTGTGGCACACAGGCTCAGCAGTTGTGGCACACGGGCTTAGCTGCTCCGTGGCATGTGGTGTCTTCCCGGACCAGGGATCGAACCTGTGTCCCCTGCATTGGCAGGCAGATTCTTAACCATTGCGCCACCAGGGAAGTCCCAGTATACGTATTTATTGAAAAAAATCTGCGTATAAGTGAAGCCATGCAGCTCAAACCCATGTTGTTCAAGGGTCAACATGCAGATAACCAATATACTGATAAAATTTTCAAAAGCTCAGGAGTACCAGAATATTCATTTACCTTATTTTATCTACTAAGCATCTGAACACTCCTGTACCAAGCAGAATTCTCCAAACTGGCAAATATCTAATCTATATATACAAAGAGAAATAACCAGATACATGATTTC
Source organism: Phocoena sinus (assembly GCF_008692025.1). NCBI lineage: Eukaryota > Metazoa > Chordata > Mammalia > Artiodactyla > Phocoenidae > Phocoena > Phocoena sinus. Next base: position 8,198,985 of record NC_045772.1, on the reverse strand, counting down.
TTTTAAAAATAAATAAATAACAAGTGAGGTGAACAGGAAACCAAGAATAATGCAAGAGCTTTTACTGAGAGACCTAAGGTTTTTGTGTGTGGGTGGGGGGGGGGGGAATAACTGAATAAAAATTAAAGCCCTTCTTTTTAAATAAGATTACACTGTTTTAAAAGAGGTGAGAGAATGGACTTCAAATGACAAAAGGATGATATGCTTGATGTGCAATAAGAAACTAATATAAAAATAAAAGGGGGACTAACTCACCATTGTAAAGCAATTATACTCCAATAAAGATGCTAAAAAATTTTTTTTAATAAAAAATAATAAAAGGGGGAAGAAGACATGCGATAGAATGCTGGGAAACTTAATAGAAAGGAGATTAAATCTGACGCACAACAACAAAATTTGTGGATGACTTTAGAGGAAGTTAAAAAACGGTGTTTACAAGAGATCTTTTGGGGATGCTGGAAAAGTAACACTGCCATGTGATAATGATTACACAACTCTACAAATCTGATAAACATCACTGAGTCATACACCTCAAAAAGACAAATTTTGCAGTATATGAATTATGCCTCAATAAAGTTGTTTTCTTTTTTTAAGTGGTATTTGTTCGCTAAAGCAAGGAGGGAAAATTATATTATTAAGAGTTTTTCTGACTAAAGAAAGGAAGTAGCCAAGAGGAAAAGTACAGTAATTCATTCGACAGACAAGAAAATAAAAAGGAAATTTTTCATAGATTAAGAAATATTAATGTTTTCATTTCAGCCAAATAAAGGACAGTATTGTGTCTCTGGGTAACTCTCTACAAACCTGGCTAGGACCACAAAATCTTACTATCTTAAGAGTAGAAACACAATGGATTTGGAACCCTTAAATGGGAAATAAGGAGAAGGAACACTTTGACTTAATTTCCTATCCCCTAGAAGAGAGTAACAATTTATTCTGATCTCACATTATTGCATGTGCCTGAGATACAGAGATGGTACCTCCTATGAGAAGAATTTAAAGAAATTTAAAAGCAGAAAATCAAATATATAATTGTTTTTTTAAATGTATGTTAATTTCTTTACAAGCCTGATGGCAACAGTCAATTCCCTCAGTCAAAATATCCACATGGGGAATTTTTTGTTATTTTTGAAGAAGATTAATTTGCATTGGTTCAGGGACTTTTGCAGAAGTTTCCCAAAACAGCAGTACTGTATTTTGTTTACCCCATTTGTAACTACAAACAAAGATCAAGCAAAAATGCACCTATAAACAACCACAATTCACATTTGCTCTGAGCTATGAAAATATTAACCTACTCTGACCTCCCCTGCACCAACTTCAGCGAACCCTGGATCAAGAGTCTCAGCTTCCAAAACAGCACAGGTGTCTCTAATTTCAGACCTGCTAGTCTCTCTGACTTTGGCTAAATCAGTAGCAAGCCCAGAAAATAAAAACAAAAAAACTCAAAAGTCATGTAGGTATTTTCTTTCTTCCTCCATAAAAGAATGCTCTAGGAGATACAAATGAAATAGCATGTATTAATATATAATTCTATCTCCTCTAAGTGGCTATAATAAAAGTCAAAATAGTTCAAGATAGTGATATTCACGATAGTATCCATCTAGACTTGAAAAATTGTAATATCAATGAACTTTAAAGTTTATGGTACCATGCCAAACCTTTACTAGGCATTCAATAAATGTTAGTTCCTTTCTTTCCTTTCCATTAATTCTTAGAGTATTTCCATAAAACAGTTCCTGCTCATTATACCCCAATATATAGCAGGAAAATAGAAAAAAGATAATTTCCTCACTGAACACCTAGATCAGACTCTGAAAATTCAGGCCACCAGATGATGATGAAGGCACTGATTTGCAAAAGTTAAACTTTACTCTCTCTACCTCCCTTCCTAGGCAGCAGTGTCAGTTCCAAGGACCATGTTCCTTCTGCTATAGGAAGTGGCTCAACTGTTTTTCCCCATAGCAATATATTAGCAGTTCCTGTTCTTTGTGACTGGAAGCCAGTCTCAAGAAGCTATTCTATTCTAAGTGCAGGTGCAGCAAGAGTCCAAAGATTGTCATCAACCCAGAGAACCCCATGCTCAAGTTCACGGGATTCTTGGTTGGAGGGTTTTGGGGAGTACCGCCATTGGTTTTTTTGGCTACCAATTTCACTCTCCAAATGATCCAAGTTTCCTGCACCAATGAGCAATGAATGGGGTCTCCACATACCTAAGATTATGGGAAACTAAAACTACATGAAACAGCACTAGTCCCTACTTTGACAGGAAATGTTCTGCCAAAAATAGGTTTACAGAGCTGTGTGAAGCTGCCGTCTATAGCTCTTTTTTGTGGGCATCTGATACAAGAGAGATACATGAGCCAGTCATATCTGGTGTACTTTTGTTCAGACTCTGGAGCTTAAGACAGGAACACAAGCATGCTGTGTCAAAACAAACTCTAGTGGTTACAGATGGACAGATTCTGTCATCAGTAACAAAATTTATAGTTGTCAGTGATGGTCTGGTTACTGTCAAGATAAGCCCTTTGATTGCATCTAGTCTACCATTCACATAAGCTACTGAATTTTAGTGACCAGAAGAATCAGCTAGCCTGTCACCTCCCACTACCCCAAGCTGGTTCACATAACCGCTCCAAAACAAGAACTTCTGCCCTCTAAGGAGTGGGTCATGGTGTGTGTGTGCATGTGTGTGAATTCATGGTTCTGTTCTATGACCACCAAAATTTTAAATCGGTTGTGCTGTTTCTTGGCATTCAATACCCTCAGACAAGACACTAGATGTAGTCCACAACACTAGATAAACCATGGTGACAGACCATCATAGGGCCATGCTGAGTGTTTCCCTAAACAATAATCAAATCTGATCAATTCTATTTCAGTAGAACTCAAAATACTAACAAACACCTTAGAAAGGAGGCAGGAAAGAACAAATAAACCCGGGACCTACCTTGTTTACAATTCCCACAGACAGATGAAATTCAATTCCATGCCAACCATACCCTTCGATCACTAAAACACAAACAGAAAAATAAAAGTTCATGCAATATAAGCAGTTCTTCCAGTTCCTACAGCATATTTGGTATCAATGGTAAGAAGCTGTTTCTTATCTGCTTTCTATCCTCTCCACGACCACAACAGTAGCTGAGTGTCACTGGCAAAAAGGCCCAGATATGTGGAGTTAAATAACAGGTAACACTGATTGAATAACTTACTATATGCTAGGCACTGTTCTAAGTGCTTAAATGTACTAACTAATTTAATCCTCACAACAACCCTATGAGATACTCTTATTAACTCATTTTACATCCAAATGACAACTGGCCTATACCTCTGAAAATCGCTCTTGTGTTAAGAAATGCCTCTTAAATAAATGTAGGCAATCTCAACCACAGTGGCTGGGCTGTCTCAATGGTTGATATCTATATATGTTCCATATTCATCCACTCATTATACATTTCTTAAGTCCCAATGGTGGGCTGAGCACTATAGTAGATGCTAATCATGATTTATTCTCTGCCCTTTAGGAGTTGAGAAACTAGTTGGGGAGATCAGACTAAATCCAAGAAATGGTTCAAGAAATGGAATGCCCTATTATGAAGTACACTCTCTTTGTGCAATCATTCAGTAAAAAAATGAATAACCTTTGGGAAAAGGAAAGGAAAGCTTTACAGAAGAGGTGCCTTAAAGCTGGACCTTTAAAAATAATAATAAAATTGGCAAAGAGAGGAGAAAGGTTCTTCAGGAAAGGAAACGAGAACAAAAACATGGTGGCGGGGACAGACAGACTCTATCTGAGGTCCTTCATAATCTGATCCCATCCAGTCTGACTACCCTTTGCCTTGGCCGCTGACCTCCCTCCCCATCCCCGCTAGCCACACCAGACTTCTTCATTCTAGGATACACAATCTTTGATAGCTCCTTTGTTTCTCCTACTGCCTTGAATGTTTTCCCCACCTTTTCTCTGGTGGGTAACATTAACTAGTCCTAGTATACAGTAGGCACTCAATAAGATATAGTCATTATTGTAAATAATATTGTTTAAGATGCAAATGAAACACTTTTCTATAACCTCTTCCAATTCTCCAGAGTTAATCTACTGGCCTCTCTGCCACACCTACATGGCATTTGTCCATTTTTCCATTACAATGATAAAACATTCTACTGTCCCCAGGTTTCCTTTTTTTTTTCTCTTACTTGTCTGAACAGGTAACATCTTTTCTACAACTCTATATACTCCAAGACCTAGCACAGTGTCTGGCATGTAATAGGTGCCCATTATATGCACTTGTTGACTGAAGGCCCGACTGACTCAAATTTACAAAATGAATAACGACAGAATTCTTCTAGAAAGTGAGCCCATTTAGTACACTTAAACAATTCAGTTTATCAAAAATCGAATGCACTTTTACATCTTCGTGAATATGTCTGCTACATAATTACACCAACAATTCATGCACAAAAAAGTCAAAGTGGATTCACCAAACACTACCAGCTGACTAGTTTTTGCTTGATGACAAAATGAGGTCCTCATCCACGTCAATAGACACAGGAGAAATTAACTGAATTGATTATTTAGATATTATGGCTGGTGACCTTTCTCAGTGAACGGATGCCACAACTTTGTAGGCAGTATGTATGTTTAAATAGGTATTTATACTGGCTTTAGTCGCCGGGGGGTAGAGGTTACAAATTTAGAAGTCCAATCATAAATCCAAGGTTTATTTATAGAAACATTCCATATGGTAAGAGTTTAAAAAGGAAAACAGCAGCCATTTTCTTTGCTGAAAACAAAAGGTAGCAGAGCACCGAAGGACCAGACCTCCTCTTTTTTTTTTTCTTTGGCGGCACGCGGGCCTCTCACTGTTGTGGCCTCTCCCATTGCGGAGCACAGGCTCCGGACGCGCAGGCTCAGCGGCCGTGGCTCACGGGCCTAGCTGCTCTGCGGTATGTGGGATCTTCCCGGACCGGGGCACGAACCCGTGTCCCCTGCATCGGCAGGCGGACTCTCAACCACTGCGCCACCAGGGAAGCCCCAGACCTTCTCTTAACTCTGCTCTCGTCACTGCTTAAAGCAGAGGAAGAAATGTGCAGGGCAAGCAGGAGCCTCGCTGAAAATCAGTTACCCACAGCAACCGGCCTTTTGAATGTCTATGCTATTCAAGGCTTATGTATTAATTTTATACATATCCGTGTTCACTGAAAGCACAATTTTTGGCTTGGAACTTAAAAAAAGTGTTCTAATGCTCTAGTTTGTCCAATATTAATTGAGTCTGCCAGGTTTGAACATGCCAAGCTTAAAATACTCTCTAGATTGTTATGCAAAGGTATGAGCTCAATCCTTTATTCTCAGGAAAAGGAACTTAGGGAGAATGACTAAAGCAACAGTATTTCAATGAAAGCCATAACAGAAAAAGTCAAATAGTGATGAGTTACTATTTTTAAATATCTGAATAGAAATAAGATATAAGCTAATGACAGATTTCTTACAATTATTAATCTCACCTAAAATGAGATCCTGGGGTTTCAGTTCCAAGGTGTCAGAGAATGTATTTTGAAACTGATTTCTACATGAGATCATCTCATAAAAAGGTGGTTTTAGTCATCCACTGACTAAGCCCCTTCAGAATCGAAGTCTAACTTACTTTATATTGAAATAAATTATTTTTATATGAACAGTATTATTAGCAAAGTTTTTTTAATCTTTTACTTTATCAGCTTTAGAAAAATGCTAATAAAACCTGGAATGACTAAATTTTTATAAATAAACCTCAGAAGCTCACACATCCAGTCCCTTCGATTTCAGTTACGGAACCAGAGCAGAAGGGGTTCAATGACTTGATAACAGGAAGACTGGGACCAGAATCTGATTACCAGTCCAAATTATTTATTCTACTACATATTACTAAACACACTGCTTTATTAAGACAGAAAATGTTTTGGAAATTACAACAGAAGAAAAGTTTAAATACCTGCATTCATTTCCTGAGAAGAATTTAAAAATTAGATGTGTGCCCTGAAGATTTGGAAATGCTGACCCTTAAAAACTTAGGCAGTAGAAGACTATAGCAGTTATTTTCAATGCTTTTGGCTCAATAACTTGTAGAATCTTTGCTAGAAGTTTAGCTTTAAAAGGTTTTTCTTACATCCCTAAGGGTATGGGAATAATTTTTACAATCTAAGATGACATTATCCTTACCTTCTAAAATATAAACTTCCCACACACACACACAAAAAAGCAATTTCAGGACTTCCCTGGAGGCACAGTGGTTAAGACTCAGAGCTCCCAATGCAGGGGGCCCGGGTCCAATCCCTGGTCAGGAAACTAAATCCCACGTGTATGCTGCAACTAAGAGTTTGCATGCCACAACTAAGGAGCCCGCCTGCCGCAACTAAGGGGCTCACCTGCCGCAACTAAGGGGCCCATGTGCCACAACTAAGGAGCCCGCCTGCTGCAACTAAGGAGCCCACCTGCCACAACTAAGACCCGATGCAAACAAATAAATAAATAAATGATAGGGCTTCCCTGGTGGTACAGTGGATAGGAATCTGCCTGCCAATGCAGGGGACACCGGTTCGCGCCCTGGTCCGGGAAGATCCCACATGCCGTGGAGCAACTAAGCCCATGCGTCACAACTACTGAGCCTGCACTCTAGAGCCCATGAACCACAACTACTGAAGCGTGCACGCTTAAGAGCCTGTGCTCTGCAACAAGAGAAGCCACCACAATGAGAAGTCTGCACAGCACAACGAAGAGTAGCCCCCGCTCACCACAACTAGAGAAAGTCCGCGCACAGCAACAAAGACGCAACGCAGCCAAAAATAAATAAAATTAATTTATTTTTTAAACATTAAAATAAATGATAAAAATCAAAAGAGAAATTAGAAAATATTAAAAAAGCAATTTCATAGAATTCAGAGTCTTCTTTCAAACAAATATTTCTTCTAAACGAATTCTACTGTCTCATTTTAATTTGCAGGGAAGAGATGCAAAAAAATAAAAGGAAAGTAACAAAAAAATAAAATGGAAGGGAAAAAAGGAAAAAGAGGAAAGAGGAAAGAAAAATCAATATAAAGGTTTGACTGTGATATCAAAAAAGGAGGAGAAAAACAATTCCCAATTAAATAAATGAACTGTGGTTTTTAAGCAATCAGCCTCTAAAAGGTATGGTTACATATCTCCTCAAACTGAACACCTAAAAAAAATATCTTAACCTCATTTTGCCTGATTCCTCTATTTGCTCTTTCTTCCACTTCCAAAGATAGAGTATTAAGTGGAGTGGGCCTCCTGGAATAAGTAAGGGAGTCAGAAATGTCGGTCCATGCAGCCCCCTCGAAGTGCCGGTACTGGCTGGAGTTACTAGAGTCTCAAAAGGGGAGTCGAGAAAGACCGCTGCATTCCCAGAGTGTGTCTATAACCTCCTCTAGAAGAGACTAGAAACCTGCTGCCTTTCACATGCACCAAAAGCCCTTCCTTTCCTACTATCAATTTAACTTGGATACAAAAATTACAGTTAATATAACAATTAATTAAGGTGACAAGTGGAAAAAGGAAGCAATACCATAGGTACTATATATACATATATATTATAGAGGGAGGGAGGGAGGGAGGGAGGGAGGGAGGGAGGGAGGGAGGGAGGGAGGGAATAAGTAAAAAAACCCGGCTGGTCAACCCAGCTGCAGCATTCAGCATTCAACCTAACATATGCTTGGTAAGGTACTAGAACACAGACAATACTTTACAAATAAAAAACTAAAATCTCAAACCCTCCACTCATAAGAAGAGTTTCCAAGTCTATCAAAGCTCCCAGTTTCACCTTCCGCTGCCGTCACCCCATAACAAGCAATGGAAGCATCTCCTATTTCACTGTGTATTAAGACTCAGATGTAGCTCCGGATGGGCAGATATAGCTATCACGTTTTGAAACTGCAAAGCAAAATCCCGGTGTTTGAACATCTGTTCTCTTATGTGACTCTCCTAATACTGTAAGGTGGTATTGGTGGAGAGTAAACCGCAGCAAAGCCCCTATTATGAGTGGATTCACAAAGGAGTCCGTCTATCAGTGTTCTAATTATGTTTAGACCTCAAAGCTGACTCAGACACCTCCGCAGCAAGTCTTAAATAAACATGTACATTCTTATTTTCTTAAACAGAATAAAATCAATAATTCTTTTATTATTCCTTGCTTTTTTCCCATAATAAATTATTTTAATTTTTCAAAATAGGTAATACGTAACTATGGTTTAAAAAAACCTAACAGTACAATGAGCATATAGTGAAAAGTAGGTCTCTTTCCCACCCAGTCCCCTAGTACTTCTTTCCAGAAAGGATTTCAAGTTTCTCGTAAGTTAACATTTTCTTAATGACTGAATCGCTCTCCTGTGCTTACAAATGTGGCTGCAGCTGAATGACTTGGCTGGTTATCACACTACCGGAGAAAGCACATCTCCACCATCACTGAAATGGAGCATCTAAGCGGGAGGGACCAGCCTTCAGTGTGGCATGGCACATTTGTGCCCTCCCCGTACACACTCCCACTCACATGCATGCACATGAGGAGAGGGTTCTTTTGTGTATAGGTGTGGTAAAATATACATAAGATTTACCATTCTAACCATTTTTAACTGTAAAATTCAGTGGCATTAAATATATTCACAATGTTGTGGAACCATCACAACTATCCACCTCCAAAACTTTTTCTTCATCCCAAACAGGACCTCTGTACTCATTAGACAGTAACTCCCCATTTCCCCTCCCTCTAGCCCCCAGTAACACTATTCTACTTTCTGTCTTTATGAATTTACCTATTCAAGGTACTTCATATGAGTGGAATCATACAATTTTTGTCCTTTTGTGCCTGGCTTCTTTCACTTAGCATAATGTCTTCAAGGTTCCCATGTTGTAGACTGCTTCAGAATTTCCTTCTTTTTTAAGGCAGATTAATATCCTATCGTATGTACATAACACATTTTGTTTATCCATTCATCAGTGGAGGGACATTTGGGTTGTTTCCATCTTTTAACTATTATGAACAATGTTGCCGTGAATGTTGGTATACAAGTATCTGTTTAGGTCCATTCTTTCAATTATTTTGGATATTTGCTTAGAAGTAGAACTGCTGTACCTATGGCAGTTCTGTGCTTAACTTTAAAAAAAAATAATAAATTTATTTATTTATTTTTGGCTGCACTGGGTCTTCGTTGCTGCACGCGGGCTTTCTCTAGTTGCGGCGAGCGGGGGCTACTCTTCTTTGCGGGGCGCAGGTTTCTCACTGCGATGGCTTCTCTTGTTGCGGAGCATGGGCTCTAGGCACACGGGCTTCAGTAGTTGTTGCATGCAGGCTCTGGAGTGCAAGCTCAGTCGCTGTGGCATACAGGCTAAGTTGCTGTGTGGCATGTGGGATATTCCCGGACCAGGGATCGAACCCCTGTCCCCTGCACTGGCAGGCGGATTCCTAACCACTGCGCCACCAAGGAGGGCCCCTTGTGTTTAACTTTTTGAGGAACCACAAAACTGTTTTCCACAGTGGCTGCACCATTTTACACCAGTGATACACAGGGTTCCAGTTTCTCCTCCTTGCAGTTTTTTGGTAATAGCCATCCTAATGGATGTGAAGTGGTGGTATCTCATTGTGGTTTTCATTTGCATTCCAAGGAGAGGATTCTTATGTCTACGGCTTCAAAACGTTTTGCATTTGAAGGTGTTCCTATGGCACTGGTCCATCTCCACCCCACAACAAGTGTCTTATCATCTGGCTCTTCATCATGGTTCTCAAGAGGCTACCCTCATTCAGTGCACTAGTCACTTCAAATCTTGCACACTGTGACTACCACCATACTCCATTCTGCCTTCTCTGCACATCTTAATATCCTTTCACCTATGCTTTTTGGCTTTCTTCTCAAAAAATGTTGATCTATTTATAACCAGACACTGCCAGTTTAATCAACACACTCCTTCAATTTCTGGAACAACTGACTACTCACAGCACTTTTGGTACTTCAAGTCTTCTCAGGAATTGTCAACAATGCTCAAAAGTTCTTTCTTGACTATCTAGGGCACTTGCTTTTCTTTTTCTTGGTTTTGCGTTCAGAACTCTTTTGGATGCTTGAAAATGACAGAAAGTTGATCTCTGGATAACCAAAGTTTTACCATAGGCATTTCCATGCTTATTTCTACCTGCATTTAAGCAGAGCTTGCAAATAAATAAAATAAATACATTAAACTTCTCAGTGCTCAAGAAGAACACAACAAAAATGACAAAATTTAAAATACTTTTGTTAGTATCCTACAATAAATTGCTATTTGTCAGCAGTGCCTATAACATGGTAGGCACTTGATAAATATTTGTTGAATGAATGGTTTAAGGAGATATAATATTGCAGCAGAGAATGTAGGCTTTGGAGTCAAATCTGGATTTGTATGTCAGCTCCTACCTTTATGAGCCATATGATCTAGGGATAAGTTGCTTAGCTTCTCTAAGGCTCAGAGGCGCTAAAAAATAATAGATGAATAATACCACCTATCTTTCAGAATGACCATGAAGAGCTGTTATTGGTGGTGTATTCAAACATATAAACTGCTTTGTTGGTATCGGCTCTAGGTACTGCAAAAGCATGGATCTGAGTAAAAGAAACAGTTCAATAGCTCACAATTTGTTTATTTATTAGTGATTATTCGTTTATTTAGTGATGGCCTACTATGTGCCAGGCACTGTAGTTGCAAAAGACACATCAGTGATTTAGAAAGACATAGATCCTTGCTCTCGTAGAGCTTATATTCTAATAGGGAGAGACAGATAATAAAATAATAAATATAATAAGTAAACTACAAAGATCTTAAAATGTAATGAATGCTTTAGGGAAGAAAAAGAAAAAGTAGATCAGAAAAAAGGGAATAAGAAGTGTTGGGGGGGGGCTTCCCTGGTGGCGCAGTGGTTGAGAGTCCGCCTGCCAATGCAGGGGACGCGGGTTCGTGCCCCGGTCCGGGAAGATCCCACATGCCGCGGAGCGGCTGGGCCCGTGAGCCATGGCCGCTGGGCCTGCGCGTCCGGAGCCTGTGCTCCGCGGCGGGAGAGGCCACAGCATTGAGAGGCCCACGTAAAAAAAAAAAAAAAAAGAAGTGTTGGGGGAAGAGGACTTGCAATCTTTTAATAAGATGATCAGAGTAGGCCTCATTGAGAAAGCGACACAAGCAAAGATTCGACAGTCTTGAGAGATTCAGCCATGTAGATATCTAGAGGAAGAGCATTCCAGAAAGAGGTAACAGCCAATGCAAAGGCCCTAAGACAGAAGCAGGACTGTCGTGTTCAAGGAACGGCAAGAAAGATAGTGTGGCTGCAGCAGAGGGAGCAAGGGGGATATAGTTAAGTAAGGTCAGGGAGGTTACTAGAAGACCAGATAAGGTAAGGCCTCACAGGATTCTCTACTCGGAGTGGAACGGGGGGCCAATGCAGGGGAGCCACTGCTTTTTTTTTTTTTTTTTTAGTGGCTTAAAAGAAACAAAAATTTGTTATCTTACAGTTCTGAAGGGCAGAAGTCTGGCACAGGTCTCAATGGGCTAAAATCAAGGTGTTGGTAGGGATGAATTGTTTTCTGGAACTCTTGAGGAGAATCTGTTTCCTTGCCTTTTCCAGTTTCTAGAGGCTGCCTACATTCCTTGGCTTGGAGCCACTGCTTTTGAACAGAGGAGTGACATGATCTGAGTTAGGTATAAAATGAAGGGTTCAGGCTGCTGTGTTGAAAACAAAGGAAAGGGTAGAAGCTGGGAGGTCGGTTAGGAGGCACTACCATAATCCGGGCAAGAGAGGACAGTGGCTTGGACCACAGCGGTAGCAGCAGAGAAGGTGAGAGGTGGCTGATTTTGGATATATTTTGAGGGTGGGCCCAGTAAGTTTTCATGGCAGACTGGATGTGGGGTATGAGAGAAAAATGAGAGTCCAAAGTTTTGATCAGAGCAACTAAAAATGTAGGACTGTCGTCAAACAAAACAGGGAAAGCTGCGGGTGGAAAAAATTAAGTTTAGAGAAGAAAATGAATAGTTCACTATTAGTTTTGTGTATGTTGTTTGAGATAGTTGGCCTTCCAACATTTCCAACAGGTAAACAGGGTCAGATTGATGAAATAATGGTTTTTAAAAGCATTTCCATTTCACTATCTTGTAACAGAAGATAAACTATAAGTTAGTTTGGCCTAGATGCTACCATTTTATAACAAATTAATTTGAGCAGTTACAATATACACGAAAAAAAATACTCATGGTCTGATGCTGTTTAATTCCCAATGACTGACTGTATCCTTTAAAGCTTGAAAATCAGGACTAAAATTCATTCCACCCTACAGTTATAGGTTGGGGGTCAAATCACAGTAAGTGAGGAGGAATAAGAAAATAATAATAATAAAATACAATGAGCTCTTGGCATCTGAATTCTTCAGCCAACACTGAGTTCTTCATCCTGATGGCAGCTGGAGGATTCCAGTGATCCTAACACGATCATCTTCAGTCTCACATACTCCTCTTGTTCTAAACACAAATTTTTCTCTCCTTCTGTTCCCTGGAAGGTCCCAAAAGAAGAGAACGGTCCAGAGCCTGAGAACAAATGCATCTATAGAGAACAATAAAGAGAGGAGCCTACACAGAACTAGTACCACACTCACATTCTCAGTCAAGGCCATGGGAGAAGTCGCAAAATCACATCATCTCAGGGCTGGAAAGGGATCATCATGTGTCAACAAATATTTTCCAAGTGACCATGTGCTAGATGCTAAGGATACACAGATGACTATGACAAAATCCCTATTCAAGGCATTGTATGCTAAGTACTTTACTAGAGGAATTAACTAAGGGTTATGGGAGAACAAAGAACAAAAGAGCAGTTTTTCAAAATAAATTGCCAAGAATTAACTTACGATCACCTCCTACCAATCTAACATACAGAAGACTCATATAGTGCTTCAGGCTAAGAAGAAAGCAAGGTTGTGGTCCTTGCAGGGCTGGGACTTGTAGCCTCTTAGAATCAGTCCTGTTCTCTTACATGGTTGGTTAAAGAAAAGTAGTTAAACGCAGTTATGATCATTTACATTCCCCCTTCATCTCTTTTCCACCAAAAAAACTTGGAATCACAGGAAAACACTGTTCTAGTCCAACCATTCACTCAGTGCCAACCTCCAAATTTTTAAAAGGTAGTACTTAATCCTTTAAAATATTTGCTGAAAGAAAACAGTGCCTTCTCTTACTGTCCTAAAGGAAATTTTATTTCACCTAGGCTATTTACAGATATCTAAGTTACAACTTTAATTTCTAGAATAAATCTAACCATAACCACTTCCAAGCCACGTGTCTTTTCTGCTGGCCCAAGTTCTAACCCCTCCACGTCCCAAGGCTTAGGAGTCTTTCTAGTTCTGAGTCTTCCAGCACCCTTACTTTTCATTGTACCACCAATTGTGACTCTCAAGAATCCAGCCACAAAGTACTATGGGAAATTACTCTATTAATCCACAAACCATGTTTCATCTTCATTTTCCAGACGAAATCTCAAAGGCTTATAACGCACAGTGTCAAAAGTATCATCTGTCTTTACACATGTCTAAAGGAAAAAACTTCTCTCTGACTTACAAGTTTCCACTTATTGGTAATCTCTCTATATCCAATAGAAACATACTTTACCACGATAACATATTCCAGCAAACTACTGCTATCTCAGCAATTACAATTGAGTATATGCTGTCAATAGTGAGTCAGGCCTTGGGAGTGGTTTAGCACATGGAATTTCACCAGCTGGCATCTACAATTAGATTCAAGAAGGCAAATGGAATTTTTCTATCAGGTTTTTCCAAAAGTTAACTAGTTCTTAAACTGATTATACCCTTCTGAAGTATTTACAGATGAAATGATATAATGTCTGGGATTTGTTTTTAAATACTGAGGCGGGGGCTTCCCTGGTGGCGCAGTGGTTGAGAGTCCGCCTGCCGATGCAGCGGACGCGGGTTCGTGCCCTGGTCTGGGAGGATCCCACATGCTGCAGAGCGGCTGGGCCCGTGGGCCGTGTCTGCTGGGCCTGCGCGTCCAGAGCGCTCCACAACAGGAGAGGCCACAACAGTGAGAGGCCCGTGTACCGCAAAAAAAAAAAAAAAACATGTCTGCATTCCATTACCAATCTAAAATCTTTTAAATTACCCTACTTAGTCCAGGCTTCACCTACAGTTTTTTTTGTTTTATTTTGTTTTTAATGCTTACTACCAATGGGTGATGACCTCTGAGGAGCTCTCTGGGAAGCTGAAACAAGCCTAGATGCCTGGGGGTAGGCATTTTTCTCATTCTCCAATTGCCAAAGTCAGATTAATTTTCATTTACTCATCTCCTAATCCACAATCAGCTTCTTGACTGAAAGGCAAGGAGTAGGGACCTTCCTCAAGTTTTTCAGGTAACAATAAACTTTACTGAACATCTGATAAGGAATGTGATCGCACAACCTTTCTTATTGCCAACTATGCCCCAGGTGGGAACTCTACTATGAAAGCAATTCTAATTTTCCTGTCCAAATTGGCTAGATCTCAGCAAGATGCCTAAAGCAAACCCATTTAATTCTGTTTTTAAAAAAGCTTTCTCATTCCAAAGTCTAAACAAGAATAAATTTCCTTTCTTAAAAAAAAATTATTTATTTATTTGGCTGCGCTGGGTCTTAGTTGCGGCACGCGGGATCTTCAGTTGCAGCATGCAGGCTCTTAGTTGCATCATGCGAGATCTAGTTCCCTGACCAGGGATGGAACCCGGGCCCCCTGCACTGGGAGCATGGAGTCTTAACCTCTGGACCACCAGGGAAGTCCCAAGAATAAATTTCTAATAGCATTTGTAGTTAATAAAGAAAGAAAAACAAATCCCATTGTCACGCCCTGGGGCACGTGACTAAGCAATCTTGATAAAGGCACTAACAAACCAAGTTATGCTCAAAGAGATTTTACTCAGTTATTTGAAAAACAGAATGGAAAGAGGAGCAATAGACAGTACCAACATCTGTGGGGCTACACCTACATTGCATCACTTAATCTTGATATTATTCCTACAAGAGAAATATATCCCCCCTTTTACTGATGAGGGCACAGGCCCAGAGAAGTTGATACTAGCTCAGGGTCACACAACCATTAAGTGGCTTCCATGGCCCATACTCTTTCCACTAAATAAACGTTTAAATAGAGATCTAAATTACAGAAAGTCTTCCACATGACTAATGTACTAATAGATAAATAAGTTTACACATATGTGTGTGTGTGTGTGTGTGTGTGTGTGTGTTTCATCTGGGAGTCTAACCACCAATTGTAATACTTCTTCAGTGGGGAAAGTGTTTAGGATTCCTACTTGGAGACAGACCACCAGAAAGCACCTCTGAAGAGACAAGGGAGTTTGGTGGCAAAAGCTATCCAGGTTATTTGCCCTTAACGAAGCCAAAGGAGCTTCTCCTTGAAGGCAGCCTATACTTCCTTGGGGCTAGCAGCAGTGACTCCCTAAGAAAAGCTTATAGGGATTCATGTACAAGGACCATTCCAGGACTGTCTTTAAGTGATTTAGGGTGGTGACTGTGAGCAACATGTACGTGCAAAAACAACTATTCCATCAACAAATAAAACCAAATAAGACAGACTCCCCTGGTGGCACAGTGGTTAAGAATCCGCCTGCTAATGCAGGGGACACGGGTTTGATCAGTGGTCTGGGAAGATTCCACATGCTGCGGAGCAACTAAGCCCACGCGCCACAACTACTGAGCCTGCAAGCCACAACTACTGAAGCCCATGCACCCAGAGCCCGTGCTCTGCAGCAAGAAAAGCCACTGCAATGAGAAGCCTGCGCTCCGCGACGAAGAGTAGCCCCCGCTCGCCGCAACTATTGAAAGCCTGCGTGCAGTAACGAAGACCCAATGCAGCCAAAAATAAATAAATAAACAAACGACAGTGTACACGAAAGGCCCTAACAGTGGCTAGCATAAAACAGGTAATAAAAGCAAGTTTCTTCCATTCTCTGCTCTGAGTTATTTGTACAAAAAAAACAAATAACTGCTGGACAGAGCCACAACATCTTACTTAGTTGGGAAAATTGATGAAATTCTCTTTCTGTCAAACCCAGGCAGATTGAGTTTAAATATCGGGGCCTATATTTGCTAAGAACATCAGGGACACAACCACCAACATTTTAGAAGTCAGAAGTCTTCTCTTAAGGGTT
Source organism: Phocoena sinus (assembly GCF_008692025.1). Lineage (NCBI taxonomy): Eukaryota > Metazoa > Chordata > Mammalia > Artiodactyla > Phocoenidae > Phocoena > Phocoena sinus. The sequence continues at coordinate 8,182,775 of NC_045772.1, read as the reverse complement.
ACTTTATTTCCTCCATCATTCAACAGCATAGCAAATGGACAAAAAGGTATCTTTAAAGCAAGTCTCCCCAAGAGCTGAGTGCAACACAACTCAGCAAAACCACCAAACTATCACTGCAGTCTACGTTACAATCTGCACTCCTCCACTTCTATGATCACTAAGTGGTCGTACACAACCTGGCATATTAAATCATTACTAAATACTTCATATTAGGGCAAATTATTTTTCAACTATTTTAATGGTTTAACTTTTGAAATGGAATGATCTTTTCTATAAAGTATTCTTTTAAATTAATTCTAGGGCTTCCCTGGTGGCACAGTGGTTAAGAATCCGCCTGCCAATGCAGGGGACATGGGTTCGAGCCCTGGTCTGGGAAGATCCCACATGCCGCGGAGCAACTAAGCCCGTGCGCCACAACTACTGAGCCTGCACTCTAGAGCCTACGAGCCACAACTACTGAACCCCAACGTGCCACAACTACTGAAGCCCGCAGGTCTAGAGTCCGTGCTCCACAACAAGAGAAGCCACCGCAATGAGAAGCCCACACACCTCAAAGACAGGTAGCCGCCACTCGCTGCAACTAGAGAAAGCCCGCGTGCAGCAACGAAGACCCAATGCAGCCAAAAATAAAATAAAAATAAATAAATTTAAAAATACTAATTCTATCATTTAGATGCTCTGAGATTCAGACTCTGAGATGAACAATCTCCTACTGTAATTAAAGTTGAGATAGTGTGAAATGGTGATGACTGACTGCTGGAGTGAACATAGTGACCAATGGAAGGATCAAATGAAAATCACAGAAGGGCCTTTTGGGATTAATGCTCTTACAGGGGAAAAGAACTCAGACTACAGAGGTTAGACAACTTGATCAATATTGCACTGCTTATGGGACTTCCCTGGTGGTCTGGTGGTTAAGAATCCGCGTTCCAATGCAGGGGACGCAGGTTCGATCCCTGGTCAGGGAACTAAGATCCCACATGCGATGCAAATACTGAGCACGAGCGCTCTAGAGCCCACGTGCCACAACTAGAGGGAAGCCCGCATGCCGCAGAGAAGAGCCTGTGCACTGCAGTTAAGACCCGACACAGCCAAATAAATAAATAAAATTCTTTTTAAAATGTCACATCTTATTAGTGACAAAATGAGGGGTTTTTTTAAGCCCCACGCCTACTGATGCCCCATTGGCCAGCTGACCTCTCCCTAATAATAACAGCTGCCACTTACCAGATAATTACAATGTGCCAGGTGCTGTACTGAGGGTTTTACATATGTGATCTCACTTAATCTCACCACAATCCTATGAGGAAAGCATTTTGTAAATAAGGAAACCAGGATTCAAACCCAAGTCTGTCTGATGCCGAAGTCTTTTGTTTCAACCACTACACTAAGCCTCTCTCCTTTCCATTCATTCATTCATTCATCAAATACTCGCTAAGCAAGGATAATGTGTCAGGTACTGTCTCAGCCCTAGAGATAACTAGTGATGAAGACAGACAAGGTCCCTACCCTTATGGCTCTTATGGTAACAAGTAAAAAATAAGCACTTCAGATATGACTGATAAGTGTTGGGGAGGAAAACAGTACTGTGATAAGAACTGTAGAGGCGACATTATGCTACCTACCAGTCATAGATGAAAACACTGAATATGTAAAAGACTACCACCTCATGTCCATTAGCATGTCTACTACGAAAAAAAATAACAAGCACTGGTAAGGATGTGGAGAAACTGGAACGCTTGTGCACTGTTGGTGAGAATGTAAAATGAAAGTAAATTTAATCTTAGACAGTGAAATGACTAAAGATTCTGAATCCTTCAAAGATAAAAGGTATTTGAAATAATATATTCTGAAAGGCAGACAAACCACAGTCCTCTCTTTAGTATGATACTAATTTTAGCACAGGCAGAAGTAGAAACAGTTTTAATCAGAAAAATGTGTCAATGAGCATAACAGATCTTTCCAAATTAAAATAAACTATCAAGATTACACATGTATGCAATTCCAACGCCCACTTCTTTTTTCCTCATTCTCATACTCCTGTTAACTTTCTTTCATTCAGTGCCTCTGATATCTCAGCACAGAGACAAAGTCTGATGACTGTACAGGTACAGGTAGTTCATTAAGCTCTCTTACTGGACTCAGATTGCTGCTGTGGGAACTGCCTGCTCTTAAGTTTCTGGGCTATTATCAGATACAGGCAACTCTTAATCTCCCTGGCTTCCTTCCTAGGGAACTGTGCCAACAAAAGGTGGAGAAAAGACCTAGGTCCACAGTTATCTAAAGTACTGTGCTTTTCACCATTATGGAATCTGAGTTGCATGTTACTTACCTTCACAGTAGAATGTACCATCAATCTTTGTTTTATTTATTAAACCCACTTGGTACAGATCTTATATTAGATACACAGAGAGAAAATGGTACAGCTGTCACCCCCCACCCCCCACCTCCAACGTTAATAGGAAGAAAAGATCTTGGTGAAAAAAAGAAATGCTAAGTAAAAAAAGAGAAATGAGGGAATTCCCTGACAGTCCAGTGGTTAGGACTCGGCGCTTCCACTGCAGGGGGAAAGGGTTCGATCCCTGGTAGGGAAACTAAGATCCTGCATGCCACATGGTGAAGCCTCCCCCCCACAAAAAAAAAAGAGAGACCCAAATAATAAGAGGGTACCATGGGGAGACAAGAGTCTGAAAACAAGTTTGAGATTGTATTAATGAAGGAAAGTTGTTTTGTAAAGGAGTTAAGCCTTAGGCTAACTTTTAAAATGGGCAAGGACATAGTTTAGGGAAGGGGAGGAGGAAGGCTATTTGGAGGATTCAGAGCAGCTCGATCAAAGTCAGGAAAGGAACAATTATCAGTAGAGAATGATAACCAGTGCTTTTTAAAGTTCTGGTTGAAAAACCACGTAATAACTCTGCTTGGTGACCTATAAAAGTACACAGCCATAACCAAATTTGATGTAGACAACATACAGCTGCAGACTCACTATAAGACCAAGAAGCAGTTTGGTCCTAGCAACACAATTAAGTCAGTCCCCCCCTCCCTCACAGACTCTGACTAGAAAAGAAATCTGCCATTTCTACAGCTATAACTGAATGACAGTCTGAAATGTTTTGCTTCCTCTCATCTGAGAAGTTACTATGTAAAGAGTCTGTTATTAAGCCTATGCTATTTTTCCACTGATAGCAGACTGTAAATGCTCAAGACAAAGAAATAGTAGCTGAAACATTCTAAGCAAGAAGAGCTTACCAAGCCTCTGCTTTTATAAGTCAAATGTAATTTTCATATATATATATATAATCAACTGACAGTTAGCAAGTACTTTATTTGGTCAGGGTTTTACATGTGGTAGATGCTCAGTAACTATTTGAATGAATGAATGGACTGATTTGTACTCAAGGTACTAGGGCCAGGAGAAACCAAATAATTAACTCCATAAAAATGACTGGAGTCAGAAAACTGCAGGATAAAGGATGGGATATTTTCTTGCAAGGGAGCTGCAACATTCATTGAACAGAATCTGAAGACCTATTACAGGCCAGGCCCTCTTGCAGTGTATGCACGAGTGGGGGTATAGATCGGCTGTTAGAAACTGGCTGACCTCAACCAAATTTGGCACGCACACATCTTTTGTCTAATCCAGAGTGCTGACCCGTACAGTATTTTTTAAAATCAACTCTGAGGTATAATTTACTCACAATAAAATGCACACATCTGAAGTGTACATTTTCAAGGAGTTCAATGAGTTCTGACAAATGTACACTATTCTGTAGTCACCACGCCAAATCAAGAAAAAAACATGCCCATCATCCCTCATGTCCTTTTTCAGTCAATCTCCATACACCCCTACCCCAGCCAACCACGGACCTAATTTCTATTACTATAAATTAGTTTTGCCTATTCTAAAACTTCAGTATAAATGAAACCATACAGTAAGTTCTCTTCTGTGTCTTACTTTCACTCAACATGTTTCTGAGATTCATTCACATTGCTGCATGCATCGATAATTCACTGTTTATCTATTCACCTGCTGATGACAGCATCTGGGTTGTTTCCAGTTTTTTGGCTATTATGAATAAAGCTACCATGAACATTGATGCGGTTTTTTTGTGCATATGTTTTCATTTCTCTTAGATAATAAACACCAAAGAGGAGGATGGAGAGACTTTAGGAGAGACTGACCAATTGTTTAGGTCAAACTTTAGGAGAGACTGACCAATTGTTTTCCAAAGTGGCTATACCATTTCACACTGCTACCAGCAACATACATTAATTCTAGTTGTTTCAAATCCTCACCGATAGTTGGAATTGTCTTTTTTTTTTAATTTTTAGCTATTCTTGTGGGTATGAAGTAGTATCTCATTGTGGTTTTAATTTGTACTTCCCTGGTAACTAATGATGTGGAGCACCTTTCCATATGCTTTTAGGCATTCAAATATATTTTCTTCTGTGAAGGGTCTATACAAACTTCTGCTCATTTTTAACTGGGCCATTTGTCATATTACTGAATTTTAAAGTGTTTCACATATTCTGGATTTAAGTCATATATATGTGTGTGTATGTGTGTGTGTGTATATATATATATATCTATATATAGATATATAGATAGTATGTGTGTTTGTAAATGTTTCCTCCTAGCCTGTGGCTTACCTTTTCATTTCTTACAGTATATTTTGTAGAAAAGAAAGTTTTACTTTTGATATGGTCTGATTTATCAATTTTTTCTTCTATGGTTGGTTCAGGCTTTCTGGGTCCTAAAAAAATCTCTGTCTACCTCAAGGCCACAAAGATCTTCTCTTATAATTTTGTCTATACATTTTATGGCTTTAGTCTACGAGCCACTTCAAATTAATTTTTCTGTATAGTGTGAGACAGGGATTAAGACTCATTACTTTACAGGCAAACATCCATCAATTGTTCCAGTAACATTTCTTGAAAAGACTATCCTTTCCCCTCCTGAATTATGTTTTAGCCTTTGCTAAAAAACCAACTGATCATATGTGTCCCCTTCAGGACTCTATTGTGGTCGATGCTCAATATGTTTTTTTCTACACCAACATCACAGTGTCTTTATTACTCTAGCTTTATAATAAGTCTTGAAATCAGGTAATTTAATTCCTCTAAGTTTGTTCTTCCACTTCTAAGTTGTTTGGCTATTGTAAATGCTTTGCAATTCCACATACCTTTTAGATTCAGCATGTCAATTTCCACAAAAAAAGCCTATGGGGATTTAGATTGTAAACACACTGAATCTTTAGATTATTTGGGGCAAAGTGGAACGTTTAACAACACTGGGTCTTTCAAACTGCGATCACTGTACACATCTACTTATTTAGGTCTTCTTTAATTTTTCTCAGCGATGTTTTGTGATTTTCAATGTAAAAGTTTTTTATGTATTTCAGTAAATTTATTCCTAAGTATAGAAATCTTTTAAATTCAAATTGGTTGTCAACATTTTAAAATAGAGAAAATTCACAATTAAAAAAAAATCCAGATTTCTGGCTTCCCTTGGAAAAAATCAGAAGATCAGCAGTTCTGGGCCAATACTCCCACATGTCAGCAATATATCAAAATTGAGTAGTGGCTGCCCTCTCTAGACAGGGCACGTTCTCTCCAACTGCTACAGTTCCTACCACTCCTTATTAAAAAACCCTGACCTACCCAATTCCATTCATGTAAGTTATCTGCTTGGAGCCTACATACAGTGAAAGGCTTAGGGAAAGAGGAACAGTGATATGATTAAATTTGCATTTGAAACTTTGGCTTCACTGTGGAGAAAGAGTCAGGGGGAAGGCTGGAAGCAGGAAAATTAGCTAAGAATTTATTGAAGAGGCCCTGGAAAGAGCATGGCTTGGACTAGCTGGAGTGGCTTTAGTAGAAGAAATGAGAAGTTGACAAATGAGATAATATTTATGGAGTGATTATTAATAGAAACTGATGATGGAATGGATGTGAGGACAGGAGGAAATGTCAAAGATGACCCTTCCGATTTCTGGCTTATGTAACTAGGTGGACAGAAGCGCCATTTACAGAAATGGGGGACACTGGAGCAAGAACAACTCTGACAAGAGGAAATGAAGGTTAACAGTTCAGTCTGAGGGCTTCCCTGGTGGCACAGTGGTTGAGAGTCCGCCTACCGATGCAGGGTACATGAGTTCGTGCCCCGGTCCGGGAAGATCCCACATGCCACGGAGCAGCTAGGCCCGTGAGCCACAGCCGCTGAGCCTGCGCGTCTGGAGCCTGTGCTCCGCAACGGGAGAGGCCACAACAGTGAGAGGCCCGCATACCGCCAAAAAAAAAAAAAAAAAAAAAAGTTCAGTCTGAAATGTAAATTTGAGGTGTCTGTGAGACATCCAAGTAGAAGTGGCAAAGTGATTTGTGTTCAAAAAAAGATAGAGATACACATTTGGGAATCATTGGCATGTAACTGGTGGTTAAAGCTATGGGATTAAATGGGATCTCCTACAGAGAGAGACAATAAGAGGGTTTCAGCCAGAGTCCTGAGAAAATCCCACTCAGGCCAGGATGAAAAACAGCCAGCAAAAGAGACTGAGAGGGCTTCCCTGGTGGCGCAGTGGTTGAGAGTCCGCCTGCCGATGCAGGGGACACGGGTTCGTGCCCCGGTCCGGGAGGATCCCACATGCCGCGGAGCGGCTGGGCCCGTGAGCCATGGCCGCTGAGCCTGCGCGTCCGGAGCCTGTGCCCTGCAACGGGAGAGGCCACAGCCGTGACAGGCCCGCGCACCGCAAAAAAAAAAAAAAAAAAAAAAGAGACTGAGAAAGAATGGCAGGAGAGGTAGAAGGAAGGGATAAGGTATTAAATGAAAAACTAGGAGAATCATGTCATACCAAGAATATAAAATGGTTCAAGAAAGAAAGTGATCAACTATGTTAAATACCACTTGGGAGGAAAAACAGGAATGAAAATATCCATTCCTTCATTCAGTAATTCATTCAAAAAATATTTAAGCACCTACTACATGCCAAGTATTGATGGTGCTGAGGACACAACAATAAACAAAACAAAGTACCTGCCCTTGCAGAGACTATCATCTAGTGGGAGGAGACAGCAAATAAATACATGTCAAGGGGTGATTAATCCTGTGGAGAAAGTGAAGCAGGATAAGGGAAATACGGAATGCCTGGGATTGGGGAGTAAAGTGGCTTTTTTAAATATGATGGTCTAATAATGTAATATCTGAGCAAAGATCTGAAAAAAGTGAGGAAGTAAACCATGTGAAGGTCCAAGGATAGAGTATTTCAGGCAGAGGGAACAGCAAACACAGAAACCTGGTACAACCCAATAACAGCAAGGAATCCAGTGAGGTTGCGGTACAGTAAGCAAGGAGGAGAGTGGAAGACCATGGAATTGACTCTGGAGAGCAAATCATAAGCTCTATGATCTACTTTCAGGAAATAAGTTCAGGACACTGTCCTTGAAGTCAAGGGAGGACAGGTTAAGAAGAGGAGGTGAGTCACTTTCATTCATTCAAGTATTTACTGAGCATCTATTATATGCCATGCCAAGCACTACACTGCATGCTGGGAATACAGCCGGGAATAGACAGACTTGGGCCTTAGCCTCATGAAGCTTATGCGAAGAAAAACATAAAATAATTACATAATTATTTAGCTGCAATTGTGGCTAGTGCTACAAAAGAAAAATTCTGGGTGCTATGAAAGTTAACATGAATTAAACATCCATTATGTGCTAAATGCTTTACATGTAAATTTATTTACCCCCCCCATCTATCCTATGAGGAAGGAGAGATTCAGAAAGATTAATTCCCTCACCCAAGATCACAGAGCCAATGAGCAGTAGAGTCACGATTGAAAACAGGTGCATTCAACTCTAAAACTCATCAATACTATCTCCAAAGAGCAGGGAAAATCTACTCTTCTTTTTAAAAATAAAACAAAAAGAGTGGCCAGAAAAAGTAGAAACAATCATGCAGGTAAAGTCTTGAGAATTCCTGCTCTAGAAAGAGCTTTCTAAGCTCACTTGATGAAGGTGAATTTTGGAGCATATTCAAAAATCCCTTAACACTTTCCAAATAGAACAAAAGGTTACACTATAATTAACTCAGTTTTATTTAGGCACCCAAAAGGTTATTAAACATGTTGAAAGTAAAATGTCATGAATAGCTTATCCAAATTGTTCAAGTCATGTCCAGTTTTCACACATACTGTTTCTGCTAGGTTCACCTTCAGAATCAGCTTACAGGTAAAAGTCAAAAGCGGGGAGGCGGGGCTTCCCTGGTGGCGCTGTGGTTGAGAGTCCGCCTGTCGATGCAGGGGACGCGGGTTCGTGCCCCGGTCCGGGAAGATCCCACGTGCCGCGGAGCGGCTGGGCCCGTGAGCCATGGCCGCTGGGCCTGTGCTTCCGGAGCCTGTGCTCCGCGGCGGGAGAGGCCACAGCAGTGAGAGGCCCACGTACCGCAAAAAAAAAAAAAAAAAAAAAAAAAAAAAAAAAAAAAGCGGGGAGGCGGGTGTCAATTATGCTACAGTGACTGATTTAGGAAAATGATTAAATAAATAATTGTTTGACACGAGGTACCCAAAGATTCAGGACAGATATCACACAAATGAACCATACCATCCTATGAACTTCTACTAAGTAAAGGAAATATTTAAATTTATTTAATTTCAAATCACTAGTCTATGATCTCATTATATTCTTGACTGCCTATTATTCCCATTCCAGGACCACACACCCCAACCCCAGAAAAAAAAAAAAAAAAAATCTGAACAGAAAGGAAATATCAGCAAGATAATGTGAAATGATCACTGACTCTATAAAACAGAATTTAAGGGACTTCCCTGGAGGCACAGTGGTTAAGACTCCACGCTCCCAATGCAGGGGGCCCGAGTTCAATACCTGGTCAGAGAACTAGATCCCACATGCATGCCACAACTAGGAGTTCACATGCTGCAACTAAGACCCAGCACAACCAAATAAATAAATATTTTTTTAAAAAAGAAGAATTTAAAATACCATGAAATCTTTGCCTTCACTGTCATGACCTCAGGGCATTAACCTGGAATGTTAGAATTAAAGAATGTACAGCTCCTGAATGGAAGCTTTAGTTCAAGTGATTGTTCATAGAAAGTGATTATAACATGTATCAAGAATAAGAAAGAAAATGATCCTAACTTTTCATTTCAAAATTGTTTCCCCATCTCTACCTTTTTTAAAAAAAGCCAAGACATATGTGGCAAATTTTAAAAGACTTTAAAGATATACATCATATAACAAAATATAAAATCAACAATAAAGCCAGTTTCAACCACGATAACACAACTCTTAATCTGCAACATGGCGTGTCCTAAAGTATGAGGAAAAGACAGATTTCCAAGTTCCTGTAAATTTTGTGGTAGTGAAAATATGTACAAATTAACCACCATTAAGAGACTCCAGCATAACTTACACCATTTACAGTTACAAAGATACTGAAACACTGACAAAAAATTTTAATTTGGATATTTTGGTAGGCCCTTATTTAGTAAGCATTTTAACGTGCAACTTAAAATGTGAAGTCACTATTACAGCTTTCCATTTCGGGAATGGCAGCAAGATACATACAAGGAATTATTTTTTATCTTTTTTTAAAGTAAATTTATTTATGTATTTTTGGCTGCGTTGGATCTTCATTGCTGTGCGGGCTTTCTCTAGTTGCATCCAGCAGGGGCTACTCTTTTGTTGCGGTGCGCGGGCTTCTCACTGCGGTGGCTTCTCTTGTTGCAGAGCACGGGCTCTAGGCGCGGGGGCTTCAGTAGTTGTGGTGCATGGGCTCAGCAGCCGTGGCTCGTGGGCTCTAGAGCGCAGGCTCAGTAGTTGTGGCGCATGGGCTTCACTGCTCCGCGGCATGTGGGATCCTCCTGGACCAGGGCTCAAACCCGCGTCCCTTGCATTTGTAGGCGGACCCTCAACCACTGTGTGACCAGGGAAGTCCCCATATAAGGAATATTACAAAGAATATTTTGAGAGCTATAACACCTTGATCACTACCATAAAAAATTCCCACTGTACTGACGTTTTCACTAGCTATGCAAAAGAAAGTGAACAGGAACAAACATTTACTGGAGGCAAAGTTAGGCACTTCAAACATATTATGATAGGGAGTCACCATTTTTTTTTTTTTTTTTTTTACCATCTTTTAATTCACAGAGAGACCTGGTTCAAATCCTGACTGTGATCTTCCTAAATTAATTCATCTCTCCAAGCTTCTCTAACCTCATCTGCAAAATGGTGCTATTAGGAGCTTCCCTGGTGGCGCAGTGGTTGAGAGTCCGCCTGCCGATGCAGGGGACACGGGTTCGTGCCCTGGTCCAGGAAGATCCCACATGCCGCAGAGCAGCTAGGCCCGTGAGCCATGGCCACTGAGCCTGCGTGTCCTGAGCCTGTGCTCTGCAATGGGAGAGGCCACAACAGTGAGAGGCCCGCGTACTGGGGGGGTGGAAAAAAATGGTGCTATTATTACTTATTTCACAGAGCTGGTGCGAGCATTAATGAGGTAACACAATGACTAACAAAGCATATGCCACTGTTACTCCCTTTTACATTTCTCCATACTCCTAATAACAACCTCATATTGTAAGAATTTTTAACTCCACTTTACAGATAAGGAAATCGAGTCACATAAGGTTAAGCAGTGAGTCTAAGGCTACACAGCTGATAATTGTCAGTACCTAGCTCTGCTCACACCCTTGCAACTTGACATGTTATCTCACTAATTATTTTACTCTCTCATACTAGGAAGTTTAGAATTTTTTTCAAATTATACCCATGATACTTTAAATTTTGATACCAAAACAAAGACTTTTCAGCAAACCAAACTGACCCATAATTCCCACAATTTCAGAGGTCAAAAACCTGAAAACAGCCACCTATCTTCAAATTCAGTAACAGAGGATACACTACGGATTTCCAAATGAACTACCCAAATTACTCGTTACTGGCACTCACTTATACAGGAAATGATTTCTAAATGCACATTAGCAAGAGTGAGTGAAGAAGCAAATGAACCAGACATACCACAAAAGTAAAAATATGGTATCCAAAGAAAATAAAAAGAAATTTTGGGGACTTCCCTGGTGGCGCACTGGTTAAGAATCCTCCTGCCAATGCAGGGGACACAGGTTCGAGCCCTGGCCCGGGAAGATCCCACATGCCACAGAGCAACTAAGACTGTGTGCCACAACTACTGAGCTTGTGCTCTAGAACCCACGAGCCACAACTACTGAGCCCTCGTGCCACAACTACTGAAGCCCATGCGCCTAGAGCCCGTGCTCTGCAACAGAAGCCACCGCAATGAGAAGCCCGTGCAATGCAACAAAGAGTAGCCCCCACTCACTGCAACCACAGAAAGCCCACGCACACCAACGAAGACACAACACAACCAAAAAAAAAAAAATTAAAATTAATTTTTTTTTAAAACTTAAAAAAAGAAATTTTCACAACACTCAGTCTTCCTAGGATTCTGCAGACCTTTTATTACTGCTATGTGAGTTGGTCTTAAACAAAGGGTGAGGAAGTAGTCCAGGCTCAGCCACTAGATGGTTGTGGAACCTCAAACCATTTCTCAGTGCCTCCGTTCAACTAAACAATGAGAACTGGACTTGAGTCAGTAAAACCGCAGAATTGAAGGCAACTTAAGCAATTAGCTCCACCCAAGACACCCTGGCAGTTCACCCAATTTCTTCTTCAACACCTGCAGCAACATGGAGTTCAATTATCTTCCCTCTCCATAGAAGTGATATAGTTAATGCTTTTAAGAATTCTGCAGATTCCTTTGTGACTCAGTCACAAAAGTTCTCATTCTAGGTATTTTTGCTATGGCGCCTAGTTCCACCTATAAGCTCTTCTGAAGCATATGCAACTTTAGGGACTGCTTCTGGCTAAACCCATTCTGCAGATAGAGGGCCCAGGAATTTACAGGGACAATAAGAGGGTATGAGATACCCTCAACAGGAAACTTGCACCTTCTGAGGTCTTGTTTTAACTGTGGAGTTCAACTAATAAAACCACTGCTTCACTCTATTTGGAGAAATAAAATTTATCTGGAGGTAGATATCTGAACTGGAAAAACTGATGCTGAAGCAGCAATGGTTGACATTTAAACGCCTCCTTCTCAATACTCGCATCATTTCACATTCATTCATCTCTCCCTCCACCCTCACTCACCCATGTCAGTTCTACGCTACTGCCAAAAAGTAATGATGATGATGATGATGCATGTAAAGCTGTTCCAAGAAACTGGCATATTTTTAACTTTTTTAATCCTCATAGCAGCAATATAAAGCAGGCACCATTTTTATCCCCATTTTACAGTTAGTGAGTCACTGAGAAGATAAAGTAGCAAAAGTATCACAGTCACACACCCAAGGTCACAGAGCTAGCAAGTGGTGGAACCGGGATTCAAACCCAGACAGTGGCTCTAGTATTCATTCTCTTAACTACTTACACTCTGTAACTGCTTGTCTATCACACTGATAAGTTACTGTTCTCTTCAACATCAGAAAAATGACTCCACCTTCACCTTACACATAAAGATCAAACATTTGTCCTTAGTGTCAATGCTGGCCTAGACTACTTAAAACATTTCATGTGGCCCTAATTCAGCGTCTATTTCTACAAATTACCCTACCATGTGGAAGGCACACAGTAAACACACAATAAATATCTGTGAATATCTGTTAAAAGAATTAAATCTTCCCCAATTCCCTTATCATCCCAAAAGTGATCTTTCCCTCCTCTGAGTCCTCCCCTCCCCTCCCGCAGCACGTTGCGCTTTCTTTCAACACTTAGCTTTTTCTATGCTTCCCGCTGTGGTAGCCAGCCTCCAGGCTGGCCCCCAACGCTCCTCACCTCCTAGCAGTCACATCCTTGTGTAGTCCTTTCCTGCAGTGTGTGACCTACAGAATGCTGGAGAAAGGACTGTATGTAATTTCTGAAGCTAAGTCATAAAAGACAGCGTAGCTTGGTCTCTTGGATTACTTGCTCAGAGGGAAACCAGCAGCCATGCCATGAGGGCAAGCAAGTAGCTCTACGGCGGGGCCCACATGGAGAGAAGCTGAGACTTTCCCCAACAGCCAGTACCAACTTGCCAGCCATATGATTAGCCTCCTTGGAAGAGGATCTGCCAGCCTCAGTCAAGCCTCTGGATGACGGCAATCCCAGCTGACATATTACTGCAATCTCTAAAGAGACCCTGAGCCTAAAACCACTCAGCCAAACTGCTCCTGAACTCTTGAATCACAGAACCTGTGAGAGGTAATAAATGTTTATTGCCATGTTAAACACTATCTTTTGGGGTAATTATTACATATGTAGGCAATAGACAGCAGTAGATAGCTAATAGCAGATACCTACTCTCTAAAACTGTGAGCTCCTTCAGAGTAGACACTGTTTCCTTGATTCTCAAAACTCCATTAAGCCTTAGAAATAAACAGTGCCTATATCTGTTGAATTGTGTCAGCAGACTATTCCCTTTGTCTGCTGTTCCTTTTCTTCCAAAATGTATCCATTTATAAACTATTCCCTTTGCCTCAAGCACTTCATCTGTACTCCATCAATGTCTCCCCTCTTCCCTTTCAAAGACTTTCTGAAATAAACTTCTGAGCACCTGCTATGTCCCAAAACTGCTCTTGAAGCTGGGAACAGAAGAATCAAACATCCTTGCCCTTATGGAGCTTACAGTCAGGATATGCCCTTGCCGTGGTGGTCTCTCTAAATACAATACAACCATCTTCATTAATATGACTTCAAAATTCTAGTTTTCCCCGTGTAAAAATTAAGTATTCAAAAACTTTTACCCCTTTCATCATCTATTTATTATTTATTTATTTATGTATGTATGTATGTTTTGGCTGCTGCACATGGGCTTTCTCTAGTTGCGGCGAGTGGGGGCTACTCTTCGTTGTGGTGCGCAGGCTTCTCATTGCGGTGGCTTCTCTTGTTGCGGAGCACGGGTTCTAGACACACGGCTCAGTAGCTGTGGCATGTGGGATCAGTAGTTGTGGCTCACGGGCTCTAGAGCGCAGGCTCAGTAGTTGTGGCACAGGGGCTTAGTTGCTCTGCAGCATGTGGGATCTTCCAGGACTAGGGCTCAAACCCATGTCATTGGCCATATGTCTGCATATGCTTTTCTTTTACATTTAAATAAATATTTAAGTTGCAGCTTCAAGAAAAGTCCACACCTGTTTAACTACTTTGTAAAGTGCCACACACAGGATCTGTATATCTCAATGTCCTCCATTTTCACTGAATGTTTTCATGGGCCACAGTTCTTAGGAAATATCACATTTATAAGGGTAAAATAAATATCATTTGATAAAAACAGCCTTTATTTATTATATAAGCCCTAGCAACTCTAAATCAAATATGAGGACTTCCCTGATGGGGCAGTGGTTAAGAATCCACCTTTCAACGCAGAGGACACAGGTTCAAGCCCTGTGGTCCGGGATGATCCCACATGCCGCGGAGGAACTAAGCCCGCGAGCCACAACTACTGAGCGCACATGCCACACAACTACTGAAGCCCGCGCTCCTAGAGCCCGCGCATGGCAACGAAGAGTGGCCCCCACTCGCCACAACTAGAAAAAGCCCGCACGCAGCAACGAAGACCCAAAACTCATCTAACCCAAAATTAATCAAATATGAAACATTTATTTCACAGAAAGCAATCTGTAACACAAGCAGTAAAATGATATACGTGGGTGGAACTTTCTCACCTCACTGTATATTTAGTATTTCTACAAAACAGAGTCTTAAAAGAAAAAACACTTACTACACTTTAAAGTCAGGGATTCAAGTCCTGGCTCTGTCACTAATGTGTAACCTTAGACAAATTATTTAACTACCCTGACCCTCAGTTTCTATACCCTAAAGTGGAGGTAAAATCTACCTCTTAGGGTTATTGTGAGGACTAAGCAATGCATTAAAAGCTTAGCCTGATGCCTGTAACACAGTGGGCATCAAGAAATGTCCATTTCTTTCCCCTTCTCTAGGGCTTGTACCCATGGTCCAAAGAGTTGTCAGGAAATCTTTTCAAGCTCAATTACTTCTGTTTGGTATGATCTTCCTCTCCTTGAAGTCCAAAGGAAAAGTTCCTTTGACTCTCCCATACAGTTCTGGGTTTGTACTTGGAGTTTATGTCAGTGTGTTACAATTATCTGTCACTTTCTTACCCTCCCACTAGACTGTGAGCTCCTCATGAGCAGGGAACATATAGCACACTCATTTTCATAATCTCAGCTTTTAGAAAAACACCTGGCACATTACAGGCATGAAACAAAAATTTATTGAATGAATGAAGTCATTACTTAAGCAATACCCATAATCACTACTGGGTGACTGAACTTTATGCTTTTGCCCTTTATGGGCCGAGATGCTGTTCTGTACTTCTTTTGAATCCCTTCCTCATAGCTCTTGACAGAGCACTCAGGACATGGAAAGTCTGCAATAAATACTTTTGGATTATGGGATACATATTAGTCTTCCATCTCACATGATTTCACTCTAAATAAAAAATTTATCCTAATGGATGTGACTTTTGGAAGCCTTTTTAAACAGGGGCTCTTCTTAACGGTTACTGGCAAAGAACTGAAGCAAATGCTACAACTACATTACAGCCAGTTTTTCTTTGCACATGTTTCTGAAAAAGCAGTAATGGTTTGCTTCTTTCTAAATCATTTCATTAAGAAACTAAGTATCATAAAGCCCTTTGATTCGCTGTGAAAAATGCCAACAACACTAGGCAAAACTTAGTTTAGTAACTTTCAGCCAAAGGTTCCCCACCCTGCAGTCATAGGGCTGTGGGCCAGCTGGCTGTACCACCTCAACCCTGGGAGGTGGCTGTTTTTCAACAGTAAAACCGCATAAGTAAAATGTGGAGTTTTGGGGGGTCTTCTAAAGTAAGACACATAAATGTAACTTCTTATTGAAAATAAAGATTCTATTACAGGCTTTGACTTCAGCTGGAAAAGACCTTGAAAAGAGCTCAAAAACTGTCAACTTGGCATTTCAGACATCTTATGGATTTTAAAGTGTGTAAAAATACATGAAGCTGGGTGTAATTTCATTACCACAGTTAAGTGACGTATTTCACATTCCTGTCTACACACATTTCACGCCAAGTATAGGTTGGTAAGCAGTTAACTGGCCACCAAACTGCCCTTTAGTTATGCTGCATAACAGGGAGAAAACAGAAATCCTGACAAAGCCAAGTTGGGCTGGTGCTTACACACACACGCTGGTCTATCATGGTTTTCAACATCATAAAACCAAACATTTCTTGGGCCTTTACAAGGGGCCAAGCGCTGTGTCAAACAATTTATGTGAATTATTTCATTTAATACTCACAACGACCCCCGATGACAGATACTACTATTATCCCCAATTTTCAGATGAGGAAACTGAGGCCCCAAATTACACAGCTAGCAATTGGCAGGTTTGAGAGTCTGACTCACAAACTCCAACCCTGCCTACTACAGCGGATCAATGCTCTTGCATTACCCCCAGGGTAGGGGCTGTAAGCAAGGCGTCCTGACAGACACTTCATTAGAGGGAAAAGTTTCAAATCTGTCAGATTCCTTACACCTGGCAGCATTCAGGTTGCTACACAGGCATCAACAAGTCCAGGTGAGACTGCCTTGCCTGGGAATCCTGGGATTGCACATGGATTCTGAAGGTTTGCACAAGATCCCGGAGAAAGCACCCTACACCCAGTCCCTGCAGTCACGAAACGCCCGGGATGCGGCGGGGGCGGGAACCTCCGTGCCTCCCCACCTGCGAGGCCCGCGCGGCGGCGCACAGGTGCACCGCCGCGCCCCGCGCCGCCCGCCCCGGCTCTGCGACCCCGGCCCGGAGGAGCGGGGCGGCGACGGGGAGGGGGCCGGGCCGCGAGGCCGGCCCTGCCGGACCCCCCGGAGGGCGCGCGAGCAGCGGGGTCGCCAGGAGAAAGGATGCTCCGGGCGGGGCGGGGCCGCGGTGGGGGAGGGGTCCGCTGCCCGGACTCTCACTCACCGCCTCGCTCTCCTCCCGGCCCGGGCTCTGCGGCGGTCCCCGCTCCGGCTCTCACCGCCCGCGTCTTCTCCCAAGGCTCAGCGTCCAGCTGGGACGCG
Source organism: Phocoena sinus (assembly GCF_008692025.1). NCBI lineage: Eukaryota > Metazoa > Chordata > Mammalia > Artiodactyla > Phocoenidae > Phocoena > Phocoena sinus. The sequence goes on along the minus strand of NC_045772.1, from coordinate 8,165,652 downwards.
CGGAGCTGCGGAGAAGTCGGCGCGAGCGGAGGGCGTGCAGCGAGCGGAGCTGAGAGGGTGGGAAGGATGGGACAGTCGCTCTCGCCGCCGCCGCGGACACCACAGACACGGCAGCGGCCGGCTCCTCTCAGCCACGGAAGCTGCGGGCCCTCCCACCACACCCGCCTCCCGCCCCCCACAACGCCCGCTGGAGAACTGACAGCAGCGCTGGCCAATCAGAGGCCTCGTGGGGGCCGGGAACCGCGGACTAAGGGGAAGGCGGGGGGACCAGAGGGATACGAGGCTGGCGAAGATGGCGGCGGGACTTCCTGTGACTGACGGTCCAGCGCAGCCAATAGGCAGCAGGGAGATGACCTCATGCCGAGGGAAGTCTGGAACTGGCGGAGTGGCAGCGAGGAGGTGGGAGGAGGTCGGAGACGAGCCGGAGGCGGGGCGCTGGGGCCTTAAAGAGGCCGCAGCCCATTGGTCACCCAGTCACGGGAAGGGCGGTGGACCCGGCGAGACCTCGCTAAGTTGCCAAGGGGTCAATGCCGTGAGCGCTTAGTGCATTAATCCTCCCGACCCCATCACAATCCTTCTAGGGGCCTGAAGGGTCCCCGCCTGGGGCTCATAAATCGATTACTTACTTTCACGCTTCCCAAAAGGAGACACAATAAATTCCGTCCTGGCCCGGAGTCCTGAATTCCAGTTACAGTCCCCGCCCCGCAGGAGCCCGCCGTCTCGTTTCCCTGAGTCGGTTTCCCCTACCGGCACCTACCTGCCCCTCCTTTACCCGCGCAGGATGTTGAGATCATTAACAGCAAAAGTGCTTTGGGCTTCAAGAAGGAAAGGCTGAATGAACCCAAAAGCTTGTATCAGGAGACTTCAGGAAGAGCCTCTGTAAAAGGGAGGACTACACTACACGACTTCCGACGACTCTTGCAATTCTAAAATTCTAAAATGCTGATTGATGTCCTACTTTTTCCGCACGTAGCGAAGGGGTGTGGGGCGGTTGGGGGGTGGGGATGTGTGCATGCGCGGGACTCCTGCGTTAGGCGCAGAGGCCACACAGGGACTTGGTCCCTGACCTCAACAAGGAGAAATAATACAGGCTAAGAGGGAGAGAGAAACACGGAAAGCGAGGTCCGCGGCGGTAAGTGCCTTGGTGGAGGCAGGCCACTTGCTTCCCCTCCCCCAGCAATGGGAGGGAGCCCAGAAAAGGCGAAATAACTCCAACTTGGCGGGGTGGAAAGGGGGGGGAAGTGTTTTCCCGAAAGCTTCCCGGGGATGGTGTCACCAGACAGGGTAAGGAGGGAGGAGTAACAGTAGCTACAGGAAGAAGGGGGCTAGAGCATTCTTCCAGGTTTAGGCCGGAGAAGTGTGAAGGCCCAAAAACTGAAAAGCGGCTGCTCATTTTACATTCCAGAGTAAATTCTTAATATGCTCCCCTATTCTCCCCCAAAAGCCTGGCATTGGTGTAACTCTAAGAGGAAGGGCAGGAGAGGGTGCCTCTCCCCCTCCAACAGCTGCAAAAGCCGAAGCAGCCTTGGGTATTCCCAATTACTCATCTATCCATCAGCTACAAGTTCAGTGTCACAGCTGGTCATAGAATCTTGTAGCTCCGCAGGCAGGATCCGTGTGGCCCCTGAGTGACATACCTTTCTGCAAGGCAAGAGTTCTTCCGCAAAAGTTCTGATATATTATGTATTCAACAAATATTTCTCGAGGGAGTAAGGGAAAAGAGATAGTACCCTCTGGGTGCTCTTACCAAACTGGGCGAAGTTACGGCACATGCGGAGGTGACCAGGCAGAATATCCCAAGCATCATGACTAACTAGAGGGCCCAGAGGTATGCCTCAGAGACAAAAGCACTGCTGGTCAGAATTATTGGGGTGGGGCAGAATTTCCCCAAGACAAGACCAGGCTGGAGCATTCCAGATAGGGTCTACCTAGACACAGCCCTCATGAAACAGCCAGGGTGAGAGGCAAGCATGGCGTGTGTTATTAGTCATGGGAAGAGTGACATTCCACTCAGCTTCCCAGACATGGCAAGCTTACCAGCTCTCAGACAGGCCTGTTCTTTTTTTAGGACAACTTAAATTGTATACATATATTGTGTGTGTGTGTGTGTGAATGATATATATATCATATATGGATGGTATTCATATGATCTTCCTCCCTGTAATCTCTGACCCTAAATGCTAACGTTATCCCCTAAAGATAACACAGAACACGTCTAATCCCACTTGGTCATGACAGCATTCCAAATATTTAAGGATGATGAGTATGCTTCCTTTCCCACACCCTCTACCCATCCCCCAAAATAACAGGGATTAAGTCTCTTTCTCTTGCCACCATTCCTCAGATGATGGTTTCCATGCTCCCCACTATGCCAATGACTTCATGAGGACATCTTCAGTTTGTCAGGCTCTACCGGGGACATGTGTTATTTTTGTCCTTCCAGCAAATGTTCTCTCTCTTCTGGGAAGGGGACCCATAGTTCCTCTGGGGAACCACTCCTCCCCATTCTTGGTCTATATGGCTGGCTGCCTGGGGCTGACTTGACTTCTCACCTTTCCGGGGCGGGCCCACAGCCCAGTCCTGATCAATCAAATCGCTGTTCACCCCTCCCCACCACCACCTGCAGGGACTGATTTAGAGACAGACATGTGACCCCAATTGGAATGAGTCTTGGGCTCTTTGTTGGAACTACGGGGAGGGAGAAGCTCTTTTTGCACTAAGGCTGCTGAACTGTCCAGCTCTGCACCTGGAGCTGACAGGGAGACCACAGGAAAGAACTTGCTTGAGCATAAAGCCAGTATGAGAACCAACAAACTATCAGAGCTGAGATACCGATAAAGGCCACAAGGAGTGATGACTCTGAGAGCCTGGATCCAGCTATTTTTTGGCTGTTTGATTTCATAGTTGTTTTAGGTCAGGGTCCTTAGAAACTGCCTGTAAGCGAGGTCCAGTGAATGGGATTTATTGAGGGAGGAAAAACCTATAACAGAGGAAGTTGACCAGGACAGGGAAAGGGAAAGAGGCAAGAAAGGCTCAAATCCCACCTTGGCCTGATCCACAGCAGAGAGCTCTGGAGCATAAACCATACCACGTGGCTATCCCCCCAGTATCTCTCAGCCATTGGCCATGGGTCATGACGGGGTTAAAGGTCACAAAAACTGCTCCCTTCAGCGGAGGGCAATTCTCCGGAATTTTGGGCATCTGGGAACCCTTAGCTGCCAATACTCACAGCAGCTGGGGGATGGGTGAACTGGCCTGTTAAAGAAAGCCTGGGAGAAGGGACTTCTCTGGTGGTTCAGTGGCTAAGACTCCACGTTCCCAATGCAGGGGGCCTGGGTTTGACCCATAGTCAGGGAACTAGATCCTGCATGCATGCTGCAACTTAAAAAAAAAAAAAAAGATCCCGCATGCTGCAACTAAGACCCAGTGCAGCCAAATATATATATATATATATATATATATATATATGTATATATATATATATATTTTAAAGGAAATATGGGAGAGGCACCATTTGAGTCACGCTGGGGGGCCAGTTCATTCCCTTCCCTCTTGGGTTTCTGTTCCTTGCAACCAAAATGTGAGTACCTAAAATACTCAGGTGTGATCAGACCACCACAGAGTACAGTGAGACCTTGGCCGTCCTTGATCTGACCCCCTACATCCATGGGTACGCTATGAGGTTGCGTTAGCAAGTTTAGTGGCTGCCCTGACCTTCTGGCTCAAAATGACTTTGTAACCAATCCTTTCCGCCCTCTTTCCTTGAATGCTTTTTCCCCACCATCTGCTACTAAGCCAAATTCACTCTTTCTTATACATCTTTAATTAATTATTTAACACAAATATGGGATTTTAGGCTTAACCCTGCTAATAATTAGCAGTAGTTGTCATTTTGTCCATTTCCATCCTTTGCTGCAAGTTGGATTGTCACCCATCTAACTGGCCACTTCTAATTTTGTTGTTGTTGCTGAAATGGGCAAACCCAATGACAGAAACCTTCAGCAAACCGCTAGAGGCTGATTTCCCCTCCTTCCAACCTGCTAATCCATACTCCTGGAAGATTTACTCCACCTGTCTGTCCTTTTCCTCATTGTCTCTCTTCCTGGGGAATCTCTCGAAAGGTATTTTCCAGGTTTTTGGTTTTTTGTTTATTTTTTTTTTTTACCCACACTGTACAAGTTGTGGGACCTTAGTTCCCCAACCAGGGATTGAATGTGAAAGTGCTGAATCCTAACCACTGGACCACCAGGGAACTCCCATTTCCCAGGTCTTGATCTGCCTTATCCTCAGCACATCTTGCTCTTTCCCGTTTCTTCTTAAGTCTTTGTTCAGGTTGGTCCCTCTGCCTAAATGTCTTCTCTTTTATCTTTATTTATTTATATCCCAGCTCACATTCCCCTTCCTCCAGTAAGCCCTCCACTATTCCCCCAGCCTAAATGGATCTTTCCCTTCTCTGATAATCCATAGTTTCCAGTGTGCCAAGCGCAATGCTAAGCATTCTGAGTGCATTGTCGCCTTTCATTCTTTTGGTAAACCCCAAGGTGGGTGTTGTTATGATCCACATTGTTCGATGAGGAAACTGAGACAGAGAGGTTAATTAAGTAACTCTATATCACACAGCTAAAAACTAGCAAAGCCAGGGTACAGATACTAAAATGAGAACTCTGGCTGAAATTCAATAAACATTTGTTGCCTACACACAAGGAACTAGAGGAGATATTAAAAGTGAAATAGACAATCCTTGCCTGCAATCAAGAGCAGGGTCTATAAATGGCACCAATATGAACAATGCTGTAAGGATGGTATTAATGAAATAAGAGAAGGGAGAGCTTGTGTCTGGTGGAAAGCCAGTAAGATCGCGTGAAGGAGTTTACGTCTGGTAGGCGGTAATGGGGTGGGGCCCTCCAGCTTAGGGAACACTGTGTAACTGCATGGAGGAAGGGAAACATGGGGCATATTTGAGCAAGGGATTGGTCTGGTTTGTTTGAGAGATAAGGCTTTCAAGCCTCGGTGGAGTCCCTGTTTTAAAAAGTAAAGAATGCCAAGGCGAGGTGGGTATTGATTGGGCTTTTGAAAACAGGATCCAAACTGTGTCTCGAGAGGAGTTACCTGGTAGTTAGTTGATTGGATTGGAGGGAAACTGAAATGGGGCTGGGGAGATAAGTTAGGAGACCACTACTGTTTTCCAGACAAGAGGAATTTAGGACCCACAGGGTGCTGGCAGTGGCCTTGGATTGTTTTTTTTCCTCTACTCTGTAAACGCTTTATGTCTTTCCTTGTCCCCTAAAGATCATGACATCCTTGAGAATTGTCAATCATTTGAAAAAATGTGCCCATAACTGCTAAACTGCCAACAATTTCTTGATAAGCACTCAGCAAATATTGTAATTGAGTTGAATGCCTGAGCAGGGTGATAAAAATGCTGGGGCTCTGTTTAAATGATTTCATAGGAACTCAGGCCACGCCTGCAACCAACTGCAGTATTACTCGGTAACAAAACTAAGCTGTTTTTTTATCCATCACCTACTATGTATATCATCCTCTCATTCAATTCTCCCAGTGGTAGGTACTGACATAATGTCCATCTTACAGATCAGAAAAACTAAGGGTCAAGCGAGTAGGGTCGCCAAACTTCTCAGTTTGCAGGAACTGAGAGATTGAGCTGCAGGACTTTCAGTGCTAAAACCAGGACAGCCCCAGGCAAACCCAGAAGGCTGGTCACCCTACCAAGATACCTTGCCCCCTATTACACAAGCCAGGGTTTAAACACAAGTCTGACCAGCTCAAACTCCCATGGGATTTTATTTTGGCTTTCTGATCATTGCAGCCAATATAAATATCTTATTTGGGTATTTTGGGGATAGAATCCAAGCATGCTCTTATATTGAACTTGGCTCCTGTATTTGGAGCCTAGCTGAGACAGGCGCGTAGAGAGAGGCAGACTCACAAAATGGAAGGGTTTTTGTCAGAGAAAAGGAATCCAGGCTGGGGAACGCCTGCCGGACACCATTACCAGAGAGTTCGGCTTTATAAACTGTTCTTTGGCGCCCCCTCGTGGTGAATAGCTGTTAGTAACCCCTCCCTTACTCCCTAGATGACGCCGGTAAATGGTGAGAGGAGAAACCCCGCTGAAAGTTCATACTCCAAAATCAGAAAGAGAAAAACAAATATTGTATATTAACGCATATATGTGGAATCTAGAAAGATGGGACAGATGAACCGGTTTGCAAGGCAGAAATAGAGACACAGATGTAGTGAACAGACGTATGGACACCAAGGGAGGAAAGCAGGGGGGAGCGGTGGTTGTGGTGGGATGAACTGGGAGATTGGGATTGACATATATACACTAATATGTGTCATAAAGGTAACTAATAAGAACCTGCTGTATAAAAAATAAATAAATAAAATTCGAAAGTAAAAAATAAAAAAAATTTTTTTAAAGTTCTTGCTGCTTGGGGAGCATAAAGATTTTGCTTTAAAAATAAAAGCTAGCAGAGCTTTTCCTTTCTTTTCTTCTTAAGTGAAAGCTGGCCAGGATGTCATAGTGTAGGGTGAGGAGAATCAGACGCAAAATTTAAGTGGACACCAAAAAAACCTCAATAATCAAGGTAAATAATGTTTCAAAAAGAACAAAATTAATAGCAAAAAAAAAACCATGATGAACAAAATAAAATTTAAAACATGGAACAAACAGGATCTGACCGTGTACTTGTCCTGCCACGCCTCACTTGCTTCACCCCAATCCCAAGAGCACTGGTGCAGGAGCCCGGAACCCCAGCCCCTTCGAGAAGCTCTGGGTGGAGGATTCCTGAAGGTGGCCCTCAAAACCCCACCATGGGAAATGGAAGCGGTGCTTTCAGACTTTCCCACCAAAGAACCTTAGTAGAAAAGAGATCATCCCCTGCCAGGAGTAGCCAGAAGACCTGCAGCAAGCGAGAAATTTCTTTAAGGCTCTTATTTATGCACATTTTGAATTCAATGTCCTAATATATCCGTATTTGGTTTTGTTCTGTTTCCTTTTTCTGAAGTGTAGACACTTCAGAAGTGTACAGAGAAGGTATACATTATAACCGTACAGCTCGAAGGAGTGTCACAAATGAACACACGTTTAACCATCACCCAATCAAGACCAGGTCCCCAGAGTCCACCTTCTTCCCTCTCTGTTCACTGCCACCCCAAGTTACCTCCATCTTGATGTCTGAAAGCATAGATTAGTTCTGTCTATTTTTGTTCTGTATATAAATGAAACGATACAATCTAAAATATTTTGAGTCTGGTTTATTTTGCTCAAAACTATGTTAGTGAGATTAAGCCATAATCCTCGTGTGTGTTGTAGTTTTTTCATTCTCACTGCACGGTATAAATCTATTATAATAAATGTATCCATTCTGCTGACATAGGTTGTTTCAGTGTGGGCTGTTACACACTGTGCTGGTATGAATATTCTTATATGCATGTCGTTTGATTAACATACACATGCCTACAACAGCCAAGATCAGCAGAACTTCCTAGCTGAACTATAGATTTGTGAGCCACTGAACTGTAGAGTGGTTTGGTTTGTAGAATACTGTAGCAATAACTAACTAATATTACACTCTTTGGAAGCCATAAAAATTAATTACCAGCAAAACAAACATTAAAATGCAAGGATGATTCATCTTTATTGAAACAGAAAAAAACCATACACCTGCCTACATGTCTGCTGGGAAATACATTTGCTGGGTCATAGGGGAGGCATAGTTTCAGCTTTAGTATGTACTGCTGGTGAACTTTCTAAAGCAACTGGAATTCAGAGAGTTCCTGTTGCTTCACATCTTTGTCTAGACGATATTTTTTATCCTTTTTACTTTATCCAATCAAGTGGAGTAGTATCATACTCTAGTTTATTTACATTTCCCTGGAAAGTAGTGAAGTTAAGAACCTTTTTGTATGTTTATTCTACATTTGGATAGCTTCTTTTGTGAAATGTCTTTTTGCTCCCTTAATGGTGTCTTTTGATGAATAGAGGTTCTTAGTTCTCATAGAATTCATTTAATATTTTTTTCATTCATGATCAGCACTTTTCATTTCCTGTTTGTGAAAGATCTGCCTATTCCCAAGTCAGAAAGATGTTCTCCTATGTTTTGTTCTAAAAAGCTTTACTTATTTATTTATTTTAGCTTCAGATGTGTAATCCTTCTGGAAATTATTTTTGTATGGTATGAGGTAGGGGTCAAATATATATATTTTTTTCTTTTTCCATATATAAGATGACCATATATGTGTGATATCTGTTTTTGTTTTCATATAAAAGTAAATAATTAAATCAATTCCCTTTAAAATTATATGACTTTCCCCTCATTCTTCAAGTAAAACTGATACTCCAGAAACAGCTGTTTTGAGCACTATTTGAGGCACATTATCTACATTCCCTCATTTAATTCTCACTCTACTTCTATGAGGTAGGTATTCATATTTCAGTTTTATAGGTTAAAAAAGTGAGGCTCAGGGAATCTAAATATGTTAAGGGCACGCAGCTAGTAAGTCCAGAGTCCTTTAACCAGTGTTCTAAACTACTTTGCAAAGAAAAATTCCATTTGGAAGATAATCATCCGCCAAGGAACCATTATAACTTGTTCATCTGTTTGCAAGTTGATGGACACTTGGACTGCTTCTCGTTTGAGGCAATTGTGAATAATGAGACAATATTTTCATTTCTCTTGGATAGATACCTAGGAGCGGGATTGCTTGGGTCATATGATAAGTGTATATGTTTAACTTTTAAAGACGCTACCAACGCTTTTCCAAGGTGGTTTTGCCATTTTACATTCCCACTTGTAGACTATGTGGGCTTCAGCCCTCCACATCGTCACCAACACCTGGTATTGTCAGCCATTGGATTATTGCCATGCTAGTGAGTATGTGATGAAATCCCACTGTGGTTTTAGTTGGCATTTCCCTGATAACTAATGATTTGAGAGTTTATATGTGTTTATTTGCCATCCACATATCATTTTTTGGTAAAGTATCTGTTCAAACCCTTTGTTCATTTTATTGGGATGTCTTATTGTTGAGTTATGTGAGTTCTTTGTATATTCTAGATACAAGTCCTTTACTGGATTTTTGATTTGCAAATATTTTCTTCCAGTTCTGTGGCTTGTCTTTCATTTTTTTTAACGGTGCCTTTTGAAAATTTTTTTAATGTTGATGAAGTCCAATTTATAAGTTTTCTCTTATGGATTGTGCTTTTGATGTCATATCTAAGAAATCATTGCCTAAAATCAAGGTTACAAAGATTTTCTCGTACATTTAGAAGCTTTGTAGTTTTAGTTCTTACGTTTGGGTCTATGATCCATTTTGAGTCCATTTTTGCGCATGAAGTAAGCATTTATGTTCATTTTTTTGCGTGTGGAAGTCCAATTGTCCCAGCACCATTTGTTGAAATGACCCGTCATTTCCCCGACCAGCTTTATTGAGCAGCTGATTATATCGCTACTGGAGGCTGATCTGATGCTGGGTTTTCAGTTGTGTGGCCTAATAAATACATTTCCTCACCATTTATAGGCTTGTTTGAATTTTGTATTGTTCTTTGAAGCCAGAAGCAGTCTGACTGAAACAGGTTGGTCAACAGTGTCTGTGTTGCCAGGGGGTGACACCCAGGTCAAGTGGATGTCAGCCCAGTAGACCTTCTGGGGAATAACCCAGACCTATTCCTTAGAAATATTTTTCAGTCTGCGTGTTTTCAAGTGGATCTGAGCCCTGCTCCTTACTCCAAAGAGCTCATATAATACAATCAAATTCTGGCCAAACTACTCCATGCCCCTGGAAGAGGGATGCAACCAAACCAGGCCAGTCCGAGTACTCCCTGGGACTCTTGCCAGAGTCATTAAGAAAAGATGCTCTAGGGGACTTCCTTGGCGGTCCAGTGGTTAAGACTTCGCCTTCCAATGTAGGGGGTACAGGTAGGGGAGCTAAGATCCCATGTGCCTCACGGCCAAAAAACCAAAATATAAAAAACAGAAGCAATATTGTAACAAATTCAATAAAGACTTTAAAAAAAAAAGCAAAGAAAAGATGCTCCATCTTCTCCTCTAACTTCATAAGCCATAAAGACAAGGTAGGCTTAGAGCTGCCAGTGGCCATCTTGTTGTCAGGTGGCAAGGGAAGACTTGGGAATAAAGCCCAACAATGACAAGCAGGACCAAAAAGTGGAGGAGAGAGAGAGACAGGGTCCTCAGGACATCATTCACGTCTCTGGATGAGCCGTGCCTGAAGCCCTTCGCAGCAGGGGGCAAATCACAAGTGGGGGGGGCAGCGCGTGGATAAGGACTCTAGCAATTAGCTGGAGGTTCGTTTGTGCTCTGAGTTGGGAGATCCCATTGTACTGGTTCCTCTCCCTACAGAGTCCTACCTGACTAGGACTGTGTTCTGAAGTAATGTTTTACATGCCCGTGAGGGCTGCTATCCTACCGATTCATTCTCAAGTGATTATCTTGTCTTGCTTGAATGGACAGGGATACTCGATGCCCCGCTGCTCCTCAAGCCTCAGAAAACCAGAGTGTGGTAAAAACCAGCAGCAGAAAAAATGCTGATAAGAGTCACGCTAACCGATCATATGACACTCATGGTACCAGCTCCCTACAGGTGAACCAAACGCACCAGGTGAGAGCAGTAAGGAAACAGACACTTTGCAAGAAACTCAGAACAGAGAGGCAGGGCAACTTGATGGAAAGGCAAGTGTAGTTCCCAGCCTGGCTCTGCCCTGCTGGCCAGGGGACCTCAGGTCGATTACTGAGTGTCCCTGAAGGTCAATCTTGTCCTGTGTAAAATGAGGGCTAAACATGCCTGTTGTCACAGCCTTCAGCCTCTGCCAGGCTATGGGGCAGCTTCCTCTGACTCACAGTGGGGGAGTGGACATTCACTCAGGTCTCCGGAGTCTTCACTGTGTGTGTCCCTCACTCCCAGTGCTGCTGGGGGCCACCCTGCCCCTCGGTGTGGGTCAGAGCCCGGACTTCTAGGCCATGTTGCCTCCTTCCCAGAGGCTCCAGGCCAGAGCTTCTTGCTTCCATCTCTTACCCTGTGTCTGTTTCCCCACAGCCTTTACTGAAGGGTTGGGATGATTAATGAGTATTACAATAAAGAACCTAAAGCTGTGGCCTAAATCCGATGGTGATGAGTTGGAGAAACCATATTCACTGGCATTCCTTTAGGGAGAAGCACTGTTTATTTGTTCAGGAAAAAAATTCCTTGATAAACTCACATGAAGGAGAAGGGAACCCCCTCGCCCCATGCCCCCCAGAAGACCTGAGACACCCAGAATTCTCCTAAGTGCCTGGGCGAAAAGAATTTTTTTAGGTTACACTGCAACATGGTGGGGAGTGGGAAAAGTGATGATCCTGGGATGTCACCCCTCCTTGAATCTCCAGTGATGTCCCTGTTTACTGAAAGGAAAAGGCACAATGTAAAAGTTGTGAGTTAAGTTTTATTTGGGGACCTTACTGAGGACTATAGCCCAGGAAACAGCCTCTCAGATAGCTCTGAGGAATTGCTCTGAAGAGGTAAGTGAGAAGCCAGGATATAGAGCAACTTTTTTTGCTGGAAAAAACACGTAGTCAAGCATCAAAAGATTCCCTCGGGCTTCCCTGGTGATGCAGTGGTTGAGAGTCCGCCTGCCGATGCCGGGGACACAGGTTCGTGCCCTGGTCCGGGAAGATCCCACATGCCGCGGAGCGGCTGGGCCCGTGAGCCATGGCCGCTGAGCCTGCACGTCCGGAGCCTGTGCTCCGCAACGGGAGAGGCCACAGCAGTGAGAGGCCCGCTTACCGCAAAAAAAAAGATTACCGCTAATCACAAAGGAAGGACATCCAAGTAGATGATTTTAGTTCTTTTCTTTTCTTTTGTTTTTGGCCACGTGGCTTGCGGGATCCTACGTAGCTCCCCCGGCCAGGCAGTGAAAGCGCCGAGTCCTCCACTGGACCGCCAGGGAACTCCCTAGTGCTTTTCTATGTATATGAAGATGCAAGAATCTGGGGTCACTGAAAATTTTCCTTAATTGTGTATCTTAACTATCTAGGGGCCCCGTATATCCAAAGCACAGAATGTTTCCCGTTTTTCCCCATCCCGAATTCCCCTCTGGGCACACTGTCTGTGGGCTGAGCAACCGCATTGGCTGATGGCTTGATCCTTGTAGAACTGGAAGAGCAGGCAGCATTTTTTTCATTACAGTCACATTCCTGAGAAGCTGAGGTGAGTGGTTGCTTTGTGGAGTTGCGGCAAGGGCTGGCCTTGCCTCCTGAAATTTACTTCAACCTGCCTGGCACAGAGAGACCCCAGTGACCCCGGAGTGAGGAGGTTTTGTTCCAGAGTCCCAGGGGAAGGGGCCTAAGTAATGGAATCTTAACAAGAGGGCCCCCATCAGGGGTACCTCCAGCTCCTAATCTGACTTCCCATCATCAGGTCGATGAAAAATTAATCAATGGCCAACCTAAGAAAGAAATGGAGAATTTTATTGGAGCCAACCTGAGGCTTATAACCCAGCAGGAGAGAGTCTTCCAAAAAGCTCTGAGGACTGTTCTGAAGAGGTAAGGGGGGTGGGGCAGTATATATATTGTGATTTTGACCAAGGGGGTGCATGCAATCAAGCACCCATCCTGGCAGGTTACCACTCTTCTCGAGGAACAGAGAGCTTAGTCAATGGTTTTAGTGCTTTTCTAAGTACTAAAGGGGCAAGAAGCTGGGTTCCTAACATTTTCTCCTGAAAATATCTATCTAACTGGGGGCCAGTCCTGCCAGTTTTCCCAGCACACAAAGTACCTCATGCTGAGCTTTGCCCTGAATTCCTTGTAGGGTAGGTATATCGTGTATCAGCAACTGCAGTGGCTGATGACTTGATTCTTGTAGAACTGGATGTGGGCCACAGTCTTTATTTTATAATCCTTTCCCTTTAAGTATTCATTTCAATCGAGGTTTGGGAGGCATTTCATGACCAGTTTGTCCCATGGCACCAGGAATGCTCGTTCCCAGGCAGGGTGAGGATTTCATTGACAGGCCACTCAGTGTGTTATTACTGTACTAGGCTCTGTTAACAGTCACCGGAAGCCTCTGAACCACCTGTCTTACTAGTTTGTTGTGGTCCAGGAAATGGTGCCCTCTTGTTGCTTCTTCCCGTAGCTAGAGTTACACTGTGACAATCATTGATCTTATAGAACTATGTATTTGGCCAATTGTTCCAAGTCGCCTGGTCATCATTACTTTATTGGAGGCTCAGTCACACATTTGGTAATACAAGAAAAAAATAATCTTGTAAGATAGGCAGAATATAGATAATAGAGCTAGCAACATTTATAAGGTTGTAAGTAAATAATGTCATCTTCTAAGGAGTTACATGGCTGGTGCCAGAAGAAGAAAAATTGATCTTGATGGCTTAGCGGGTGTTTCTGCTGTGGGGAAGGCCTGGTTAAGACATAATGCAGATGCCTAGTGCACACTAGAGGGGAGGAAGGAGGCCCAAGTGAGCAGAGAAAAACTTGGTTTAAATTTTTCTTCCCTTGCCTTAAAATATGAATGTACCCAGGGTCTGTCTCCTCTCAAAAGGCGCTTTTCCCAACTGCCCTAAAGCAAGTCCCCACCTGTCTTTTAGGAAATTCTACGGAGATCCATGCCCCCTCCTTCCAGCAGCAGACTTCTCCAAGTCTGAGTTGGTCCATAGTAGGTGCTCAGTAAATATCTGTTCACTGACTGAATAAATAATAACGAACACTTGCAGTCAGCAGCCTGCGAATCGTCTGGGGAGAAAGGGGGGTCGGGAGGGCTCTAAGGATGGTCCAGAGCAGGTGGGTACCTTTCAGGTCAGGTCTCCTCTTAGCTTTCAGTCCACCTGTGTGAGAATTTCAGGTGCACATTGTCTAGAAAACTTCTGAAGCAAACACACACACTCCGTCCAAGATCAAACCTCACTTCTTAGAGTTCTGTCCAAACTCATAAGGAAGAAGCCCTTAAATTTGACAGCCCTCAAATTTTACAGTGTCTCTCTCTCTCTCTCCTAAAGAGTCAGAATAAGCTCTCTTGCTGCACCTGTCTTGACCCCAAATAGTGCCTTTTAGAGCTGCAGGAAAAAGGGACCCAAAACAGGATCACAGACCCATAAAATCTTTGAGATTAGCTCCTCGGGGAAGATGGGAAGGGAGCTGTCTCAGAATGTTCTAGGTAGATGGCCTTCCTTGGTGTTGGGAGGATTAACCGGGATGAGACAGCAGGAGGCAGAGTTCCAGCCCAGGGCAGGAGCCCTGCAACATGTGTCTCCCCAGCACTGCACACGATCAACCCCGAAAGAGGAGTGAATGAGGTGCTGCGTTTGCCCCTCCTTGAAAAAAGGAAGACACCGTGTGGCCAGGTGTCTTCCTAGCCACCATGTGGCTAAGAAGAGAAGTAAGCACTTCGTAAGGGCCTGATGCTGCAACATTGCTGTCCTTTGTCCTCAAGCTTGTCTAGGTACTTGGGTTTCATCAGAGAACAAAGACAAAAACCTCTACCTCATGGAGCTTACATTTTATTTAGGGCAAGGTGGAGGATGGGGAAATAAATAATAAATAAATGTTATACTTCCGGTCATGGTGGACTAGGAAAATCATACCAACATGCCCACTAAAAATAGCTTAAAACACTGGGCGAAATATACTAGGTATCTTCTTAAAAGTGTAAAAGAGCTAAGAAGGAAGTAAGGAATTACTGAGCCATGCTGAGTCTAGGAGACGTGGTTCATACCTGACGGATATTGACTTATCTAATCCTCATAACCGTCCTCTGAATTGTCCTAGGAAAACAGTAGTGCTGGTACATGGTCAGGGCTGCATCGGGGCTGTGAAATAAATTAGCATGCGTGCTAGGCTCTGGGGCTTTAGATATATTATCTCATTTGGGCCTGACAACATCTCTATGAGGTACATGCTTTTGCTTACTGTTATTTTCCTAACTTTACAAATGAGAAAACAGAGAGTTCAAGGGACCTGCCCAGGGTCACACAGCTAGCAAGTGGCAGAACAGGCTTTGAGCTCAAGTCTGACTCCAGAGTCTATAAACTGAATCACCATCCATGCTACAAATAGCATCTATTGGTTTTTCTTTTGGCCGCACCACGCGGCATGCGGGATAATAGCTCCCCGACCAGGGATCAAACTCGCACCACCTACCCCCCACCCCAGAGTGGAAGTGGGGAGTCTTAACCACTGGACCGCCAGGGAAGTCCCACATATCTATTGTTTCTCCATGGGCTTTAGTAGAAAGATAACGCTAGTAAGGATGTTCCTATTACTTCGTGTATGAAAAATGACAACGTTATCTCTACTGAAATCTTGTTTTATGCAAAGATGTTCAAAAATGCTTTGAGGAGGAAAAAACTACGATCCAAGTGAGACAGGCTGGGACCTGGGACCCTTTGCTGCAGTGCTGCAACGCTTGCACCTGGACACACCTTTCCTGGAGCAACAAAGTACAAAGAAAGTGTATGGGACCAAAAATAACTGCGTGCATGCGCAGTTGGGACAAATTCTGGACCCAAAAGTTACAAAGAGACCAAAAAACCCAACAGCCACTTTTGAAGAGTCTGGAACAGAAACACGGTGTTGAGAGCAAAAGCAAGGTATGCACATGCCCCTGCACACACCACCACCTAGAGGGTGAGCAAAACACCTAAGCCGCCCCTCCGGCCCGACCCCTGGACACACCCCTACCCTCACCCCATATAAGAAACAAGCTTTCCCCCTCTCGGTGAGCAAGCTAGCAAGGGAAACTGTTGTTAGTTCTCACTCCCCGCTGCTGAAGCAGGGGCCCCAATAAAGCCTTGCCTGAATTTCTTGTGGTCTCTAGTCAATTTCTATTGCTTGGGGAAGGCCAAGAACCCCGGTCGGTAACACAGGCACAGCCTACTGGTGCTCCTCAGACTGTAGACACAAAAATTCATCTGGGAGCAGGAGATCCTTCTTAGGGCTGAGCTAGTGAACTCAGTTAGAGAGCAAATAGTACTAAAGGCCAGGACAGGGGAACCACCTGATTCTACATTCCCGCCATCCAGCCTAGGCCAGGGCTCTCAGACAGCAGGGCAGGGATGGCAGAAGTGTCCCCAGTTCCACACCCTCCTTGACCAGTGGGAACCTGGGCCCTCCCAGGGTGGGGGATGTGTGTGACATAACGGTCAGGTTCATGGTGTTCAGACCTAGCCTGTGACCTTGAGCAAGTGACTTTATTTATTTATTTATTTAGCATTTAAATTAAAATTTTTTTTAATTAATTTTTTTATTGGAGTATAGTTGATTTACAATGTCATGTTAGTTTCTACTGTACAGCAAAGTGAATCAGCCATACATACGTATATGTGCTCTCTTCTAGACTCCATTCCCATATAGGTCATTACAGAGCACCAAATAGAGTTCCCTGTGCTATACAGTAGGTTCTTATTAGTTATCTTTTATATATAGTAGTGTGTATATGTCAATCCAATCTCCCAATTTATCCCTCTCTACCCCCCTTGGTAACCATAAGTTTGTTTTCTACATCTGTGACTCAGTTTCTGTTTTGTAAATAGGTTCATTTGTACCATTTTTTTAGATTCCACATATAAGTGATAGCATATGATATGTGTCTTTCTCTGACTTACTTCACTCAGTATGACAGTCTCTAGGTCCAACCATTGAGCAAGTGACTTTAACAGCACTTTTGCAAAATGGGAGTAACAACATATTCCAATGGTTATAAGATGCACCACTAAGAGAGAAAACACACCAATTGCGTTGTGACAGAAGTCTTAATGATAGTCTTGGACAAGCCATAAACCAGTCACCGCAACTCTCCTGGCTTGGAGATTCCTCTCATTTCTTCTGTGAGATTGGCAATTTCTCCCGCCTTAGACTCCATTGCTTGGTGTAGATAGTCAATCCTTTTACCCACAGTTTAAAAACAAAATGTAATACAACCCCTGCTCCTCGTTTGTCTTCCTGCCATAAGTTCTGCAAAGCACTTGCTGTTGCTTTGTAAGAGAAGAGCAGTCCTCTCTCCAAAGAGAAAACTTTGTTTCACTGGTATTAGTTTCACTCCCTGTTGATCCATATCCCTGTCTTTCTGCATCATCACTTTTTATCCAAATGCTGAATCACGCTATGATCTTTTCGAAGATATATATTTTTTTTTTTTTAATTTATTTATTTATTTTTGGCTGCGTTGGGTCTTCGTTGCTGCGTGCGGGCCCCTCTCTAGCTGCCGCGAGCAGGGGCTACCCTTGGTTGCAGTGCGCGGGCCCCTCATTGCGGTGGTCTCCCCCGTTGCGGGGCACGGGCTCTGGCACGTGGGCCTCAGCAGCTGTGGTGTGAGGGCTCAGTAGTTATGGCTCGCGGGCTCTAGAGCACAGGCTCAGTAGTTGTGGCACACGGGCCCAGCCGCTCCGCGGCATGCGGGATCCTCCCGGACCAGGGCTCGAACCCATGTCCCCTGCATTGGCAGGCGGATTCTTAACCACTGCGCCACCAGGGAAGCCCCGAAGATATTTTAAATAGCACTAAATTCAGTACACACAGTACAAACAGGGCATCTAAATGAGAAGAACACAAGACAATACAGGCAGCTGTGCTCAATTTCTCACATTTGCAAACAATGATGTCTCCATCAGGACACAATCAGAGAGAATTAGCTAAATAGGGTAGCAAATACCTGTGTTGATTAGAATTCTTTCAACAAGAAAGTGACAAAAAAACTCAGATTGACTTAAGTAAAGGGGTATATTGAGCTACAGAAGTCCAGAAGTCCTTGTATTAATGCAGCTTCAGGTATGGCTGGACTCAGGGCTCCAGGATATAGTCAGGACTCAGTTTCTTATAATTTCTCTCTCTTTCTTCTATAGGGATGGCTCCAGTCTCATGTTTCACCTGGTAGCAACCTGGAGCCAGTAGCTCTAATCCCCCCATCCTCTCCAGTTTCAAGTCCAGCTAAAAGGAGTGAGCACCTTTGTCCCAGAATTTTGAACCTGAGTCTCTATGCCTCTCATTGGCTCTGACAGGTCACCTGCCCAGCCCTGGACCAATCATCATGGTTACTGGGGTCAGTTGCTAAGCTCTCCCACACACAAGTTACCTGCTGGAAGCCCAGGGGCTGCTGGGGCTGCAGAGGGATATGAGGAGAATGGAGGTGGGGCAGCAAAAACAGTGCACGATTGAGTGTGGGGAATTAGGTGAGATGAGCCCTCCCAGCGCCAGCCTCTGGGGTGGATTTGGCCTCTGCTCCTCTGCCTTGTGCAACAGGAGGAGGCCTCCGCTGACACCCCCGTGCCCCACCTGATCAGCTGCGCGTGCCCTCCTTCCTGGGCCGCTGACGCCGCACTCCCTCAGCTGCTGCGTGAGCTGGTTGCTGCCTGGAAAGTTAGTGAGCCTCAGAGGCAAGACATTCATTCCTCTGGTGACAGGGATTGGTGCTGTGAGTGTGTGGGAACGAATGAAAAACAGTGGGAGCACCGCGGTTCCTAAAGCATTTATGAAGTGAAGAAGCACAGAAAGCAAGTGAGGGGAAATCCAGAGCAGCAGTTGGAGCAGCCGCCCAACAGGGGGCCGAGGATGCTTTCTGCCAACAGCCTCCCGCTGCCCAGTCCCCGGGCATGGGGTGTGGGTGGGGGCGGGGGCAGGTGCATAGCTGCCCCCACCCCGGCCCCACCCACTCTACAGCTCTGCCAGTCTCTTTCCTTCAAATCTAAGTTGCAAGGGGCAGGACGTGGGGGTGGGGGGCAGGGGAGGAAGAGAGGAGGGAGGCCCAGTTAGGAGAGGGTCCTGGAGGAAAGGAATCGGGGGAGACAGATGGGAAGACCGGGACGCACAGAAGCTCAGAAACTGGACAGAACTCAACGCAGAGCATCTGCTCTCTGTCAGGTCCCCAACTAGGAGGTGAGGCCACCAAAATAAAGCAATAAATCCCTGCCTTCGGGGAGCACAGAGTGTGGTCTGGGACACAATAAGAAAACTGCTCATCACAGTGGGCTGTGATAGCAGGGATCTGGGGTTTATTGAAGGAAGGTACCCCTGAGGGAGGAGTGCAGAAGGTCATTGCTGAGCAGGAAGCCTCAGGTCAGTCTAGCCTGGACCTGGTCCAGAGGGCGCGTGTGTGCTGGCGGGGGGTGGGGAGTGGACTGGCCTTTTCTACTCCCCTTTCAGACTTTGGCTGCTGGCGAATGGGGGTGGCGACCTCCCTGGCAAGGAGGCTCCTATCAGGCAAGGGTAATTCTCCACACCAAAGGACAGCTGGGGTGGCTGCGAGGCCTTGGAGCCATCACCCTCAGCAGCTGGAGGATGGGTGCAGCAGCCTGGCGGAGCGACCTGGGCCGGGGTGGGGGGGGGGTGCACGGGGGCGGGCAGTACTGGCATCTGCTCTGATGTTTGTCGTGCTGGATGTTTGATGGAGGACGGGGTAGGGAGCAGAAGGGAGCTGTGGGTGGGGGGGGGGCTTCCTGGAGGAGGAGGTCATTCTGGGACATCTTGAAGAACAGCTTAGGAGGTGGACAAGCAAAGAAAGATCTAAGGGGTCAATGTGTACAAATGTTGTAGAAGCACGTGGCACTTTCTGGAAACACTGAGCTATTTAAGAATCACACTGGGCATAGGGGTGGGCAGAGGCCAGATCATGAAGGGTCCTGTGTGCCATAATCAAAGACTGGGGATTAAAGTTCTTTTAAAAAGAACTGGGCTCTCATTCCACCCCCACCTCAGTCCTTCCTGGAAACATTCACCCACTGTCACAGGGTGAGCCAGCCCAGTCCTGTTCAGTTGGGTAAAATCAGGGCCCAGATGCTTTGCAGAACTGAAGTGGGCAGGAGGCCTAGAGCAGGCAAATGGCCAGAGAGGGACGGCCGCAGAGGGGCTGTCTCCAAGGGCTGAAAACACAGGAGTTGGGACCAATTTGAAAGTTTTTCTCAATGTAGGCATTTTAGAAGTAGAAAGTGTCAACACAAGGGAGTCCCGTGGAGAGGAATGAGAGCAGAATTTGGAGTCAGAAAAGCCGAAGGCCAAGGCTTGGGGCTCAGCACCACTGTGCCAGCTGGACGGCTCTGGGAAACTTACCGAACTCTCTGTACCTCCATTTCCACATCTGCACTGGGGATCATATCTATTCCACAGGGTCAGCTAAGATAAGGCATGTGTGTAAAAAAGGCTGTGCAAATGTTAGTTACTATCATTTTGCCAAAAAAAAAAAAGCTCCCACAGCAAGGAGGATCCTGAGGCAGGCTCACTTTACTCCAGTTCCCATTTGGCACTGAGCAGGTCAGGGACTTACTGGATGACACAGCAAGTCAGCAGCAGAGCCAAGGTGTAAACTCATCTGAGTACCAACTCCAACATCGTCAGCAGAATCAGCTGAAACCCAACTTCACACTGCAATTCGGATGTCGAAGGAGTTCCCAGGAAGTCCCTTTCAGCAAAGAGTGTTCAAGGCAGTTCCCAATGGACAGCCCCAATATCCTCCGAAAGGTTGGCAAGATGCAGCTGGATGAGGTTCCCAGGAGGCAAGGCGAAGAGGGAGTCAAAGACTAGACATTTGCCCTGAGGATGGAAGAAGAGACCAGGCATTTCTCAACCCTTCCTCTGGCCCCAGCCCTTGGACCCCCACCAACCTTTTCAAAACAGATTTATTGAAATATAATTCACATACCATAAAATAATCCTTTTGAAGTGTACAATTTGATGGTTTTTACTATATTCACAGAGTGGTGCAACCATCACCGCAATAAATAGTGGAATATTGGGCTTCCCTGGTGGCACAGTGGTTAAGAATCCGCCTGCTAATGCAGGGGACACGGGTTTGAGCCCTGGTCCGGGAAGATCCCACATGCTGCGGACCAACAAAGCCTGTGCACCACAACTACTGAGCCTGCGCTCTAGAGCCCACGAGCCACAATTAATGAGCCCATGTGCCACAACTACCGAAGCCCATGTGCCTAGAGCCCGTGCTCCTCAACAAGAGAAGACACCACAATAAGAAGACTGTGCACTGCAACGAAGACCCAACACAGCCAAAAATAAATAATTAAAAAAAAAAAAAAAGTGGAATATTTTCATCACCGCATAGAAGGACTCCTAGTCATTAGCAGTCATTCCCTTCCCCCCACCACCACTTTCCTCCCAGGCAATCACTAATCTACTCTATATCTCAATAAATATTGCCTCTGCTGGGCATTTCACATAGAATAATAAGATACGTCATCTTTGTGACTGGCTTCTTTCACTTAGCATAACGATTTCAAGGTTCATCCATGTTGTAGCATGTATCAGTACTTCTTTCTATTTGGCCGTGCTGCGTGGCTTCTGGGATTTTAGTTTCCCAACCAGACCAGGGTTCAAACTTGGGCCCTCAGCAGTGAGAGCACAGAGTCCTAACCACTGGACCACCAGGGAATTCCCCATTCATTCTTTTTTATGGCTGAATAATATTCTATTGTATGGTTATACTACGTTTTACTTATCCATTCAGTGCATGGATATTTGGGTTGCTTCTAATTTTTAGCTATCGTGACTAATGCTGCTATGAACATTTGTGTACAGGTTTTTGTGTGGACATGTTTTCATTTCTCTTGGGTATAGACCCAGGAGCGGACTTGCTGGGTCATGCGGTGACTTTATGTTTAACATGTTGAGGAAATGTTTTTGAACGTGGCTGCACCTTTTTACATTCCTACCAACAATGTATGAGGATTCCAATTCTCCACATCCTGGCCAACACTTGTTATGATCTGTCATATTTATAATAGCTAGTCTAGTGGGTGTGAAGTAGTATCTCATGGTGTTTGTCTTATTGTGATAAAATGTATGTAACAAAATATTTATGATTTTAACTATTTGTAAGTGTATAATTCAGTGGCATTAAATATATTCCTCATTGTGGTTTTGACTTGCATTTTCCTAATATCTAATGATGTTAAGTGTCTTTTCATGTGCTTATTAACCATTTGTATATCTCCTTTGGAGAAATGTCTCCTCAGATACCTTGCTCATTGAAAATTGGATTATTTGTCGGTTTACTCTTGAGTTGTAACAGTTCTTTATATGTTCTAGCTACAAGTCCCTTATTAAAGATATGATTTGCAAAGATTTTCTCCCATTTTGTGGGTTTTTTCACTTTCTTGATGGTGTCCTTTGAAGCACAAAAGTTTTCAATTTTGATGAAGTCTAATTTATCTATGTTTTCTTGCTTGAGCTTTTGGTCATATCTAAGAAGTCTTTGTCTAATGCAAGGTCATGAACATTTACCCCTATATTTTCTTCTTAGAGTTTTATAGTTTTAATTATTTCATTTAGGTCTCTGATCCATTTTAAGTTGGTTTTTGTATATGGTGTGAGGTAGGAGTCTAATTTCATTTTCGTGTGTGTGGATACTCAGTTGTCCCAGCATCATTTGTTGAAAAGTCTATTCGTTCCCTCACTGAATTGTTTTGTCACTCATGTTAAATATCACACAGCTCCGTTTTAAGGAAAGCCGGCCTTAAACAGTAATTTCTACAATTTACAATTCCTGGCAAGTGAAGGCAGCTTTTTTCCTCTGGTCACAGGCCTGTGGTTTGAGGAGACTTGCTGTCCAACACGAATTCCTAATATTTGATAGAGGCAAAAAAAATCAGATTCTCTCTTGAATAGCACGAGGGCTGGGTGCCCACAGAGAAGGCAAGTGACCTACCTTGATCTGTTCTCCCAAAGACGTTGCAAAGCTGCCCCAGGTCTCCACGTGGCCTGATGTGTTGAAATCTCTGGGGCTCAGAGTGGTGGTGGTGTTTTAGTTTTTCCATGTTTATTAAGAAAATATATTTAACTGAACACGCCTCGGAGCTGCAGTTTATAAGAATATGACATATATTAGGCTTTTGAGATCTTATAAAAAGCGCTTGACTCAATTACTATATGTGATACCATTCTTAAACTGTTTAATGTATTTTTATTGTATTGTATTTATTTTTTGAGGAACAAGAGCCCAGTTTTTTTATTTGATCATTTCTTGCATTTGAAGTACTCCTCAGTGACATCCTTGGCCTGAGACTCTTTCCATAATCCTAAAAAAAAAATATGCAATTTTACTAATATTTGGCAACTCCACTAAGTTGTTAGCACTAGTTATAGCAAAGCTTTAAAAAATTAGCACATGTCTTATGAAAATGCTTCCCATCATTAAAATGTCTTCTAGCCATTTTCAGGGGCCTTAATGACTTCAATGTTTTTAAGGCCTGTAACATGGCTTTCCTCTTGCCAGCATTTTCTAAATTTCTGCAAAAACACATTTGGGTAAGCAGATTCATTGACTGGGTTTGTTTAACATATTTTAAAATTGTGGTAAAATATACATAACAGAAAATTGACTTTGGGACTTCCCTGGCAGGCCAGTGGTTAAAGACCTCCACGCTCCCACTGCAGGGGCATGGGTTCGATCCCTGGTTAGGGAACTAAGATCTCACATGCCTTACAGCACAGCCAAAAACAAAAAAAAACAAAGAATACCCCAGAAAATTGACTTCAACCATTTTTAAGCATACGGTTCAGTGATATTTTCATTCCTACTGTTGTGCAACCATCTCCACCATCTAGAAATTTTTCATCTTCCCAAACTGAAACTTGTACCCATTAAACACTAACTCCCCATCGCCCGCCCCTCCCAGCCCCTGGAAACCACCATTCTTCTTCTGTCTCTATGAATTTGACTCCTCCCGGGACCTCACAAAAGTGGAGTCATACTATGTTTTGTTTGTTTGTTTTGTTTTGCTTTGGTCTGGCAGTTTTCACTTAGAATAATGTCTTCTAAGTTCCACCCTCTTGTAGCACATGGCAGAATTTCATGCAAGTGTTTTTAGGTTTTTGCTGCTTTCCCACTCTTCCTTGGGATTTCCATGAATCTTAGGATGAATCCCTACTCATGAAGGTGATCTCGTTTGTCTTTCTCTCAATCAGAGGGAGGCTGTGGCCTCTGCGTTGCCTCACAGCTGAGGGGCGTCCACTGCCTGCCCACAGGCGTGACGGCCATTGCTTCCAGGCTGCCCAGGAAGCACTGGGGCTGAGTGGAGCCCTGGGGTCAGGGATCTCGGCCAGTATTGCTGTGCTCCCCTCCTCTCTGCCCATCTCTGTGCCAGGGGCTTTCACTTAGATCCCTCTACTAGCCGTTCATTCACGCAAGATTTACTGAATGTCTAACGTGTACCCGGCATAGGGCAAGGCCCGGGAGATACCGTAAGGTAAGACAGACATGGTCTCTGCCTCCCTGGAAGTTATAATCTAGTGAGGGAAAGGCATTCAATCATCAACTATACAATAAATAAATGTCTGGTTACAACTGTGATGACTGCTGTGAAGAAAAAGTACAGGGCACACAGTGCAAATGTCCAAAGGCAGGGTGCCAGGTTGGAGCAGGGGACCTGGGGTGTACCCAGAATCCACTGACTGACATGGCAGCTGTGCCTGATGCTAGAATAAAAGCCACAGTCCCTGCATGCAAGGCATGCCAGACCTAACAGGGGAGACTGGGGGGACTAGGCTCCCCTTGGTTTTGCACGTCCCGCACCCCTCTGCTCCCTGCTCCTTTGGGGAATTGTTGTTCCCTCTTCCAGCTGTGTGTCTCCAGGGGCTCCTCTTTTGGGGTAGGGATGTCGGGTAAGCTTTACTTTGGAGGGAAGATCGTGACATGTGCAGGACACTGGACCCCAAATCTTTACTGAGATGTCAGGCCTTTGTATTTTCATGGCATTTGAAGTGTTCAAAGTCTGAGAATCGAAGAGCCATCGAAAGAGATAATGAAGTCCCGAGGCAAGATGGGAACGGTGCGCTGTTGACCCTCACAAAAAAACGGCAGGGTTTCTGGTCTTTTCTGCTTCTTGCGATACAGTAAAAGGCGTTCGCTAGATCAATAACTGCATACCAGGTGTCAGGGACTGTATTTATTTTCCCCAACGACAATACCACATCTGAAATAGCAGCTGCAATTGGAGTCACCACATAATTATGTTTACAGTAACCCACTGGCATTCCCTGACACCCATCTGCCTTCTCCACTGGCCAAACTGAGAGTCAAGTGGGAATGTGATAAAATCACCACCTTGCATCTTTAAAGGCCTTGATGATACCATTAATCTCTTCAATCCCCCAGGGGGTGCGATATTGCTTTTGGCTTATCACTTTTGTAGAGAGGGCTTTCCATTTGGCTTCTCTCCTCATCAAATCCCTTACTCTGCCAATCCAAGAGCCAATACAGTAGTTCTGCCAATGGCTGGGCTATCTATTCCAGCTATAGAAGTAGGGGCAGGGAAACAAATAGCTTTGGAGGTCCCCGGGGACTATTGTTAAGGCATTCCAGTCAAACTCCATTTATTACTTGATCCACCTTAATTCCCACTCTGACCAGGAGAGCCAAGTGGCTACAGTCAGAGCTCTGCTTATCAGACCTGAAGGTTTTTTCAGATATAGGAACTGAGCGAAGGGCTGCTCATATATTTTGGTTTTAGAGACTCCATGATCAATTAGCCACATCAGCCTCTGCAGGGCAGTCATCTGGGTAACTCCACTGGCCCCGCCTATTATAATAGCCATGCTCACTTTCCTCTGGGAAGTGCTGCTACCTGGTTTCTCCCACCCCAGGGTCTACACATCCCCGCGGAAATAAGAAAGCCCACTTCAACTGCTGCTTTTCCCACCAGCAGCTCCCACCAAGGACTGTTTAGAGGAGCTGCTACTGCCCCTCCCAAAGAACTTCTCAAGGCCGTGGTTTTCTGGGGGATCAACCCTGGGTACCAAAAGCTATCATGTCCGTTACATTCTGTTAGGGGGTTGACTTTACTCTGAAAGCAATTGGGAACCACTAAAGTGTTTTCAACAATGTAGGGTGATGAAATTTCTATCTTTTTTTTTTTTTTGGTTGCACCGTGCGGCATGTAGGATCTTAGTTCCCTGACCAGGGATCAAACTCTGGCCCCAGCAGTGAAAGCACCGAGTCCTAACCACTGGACCACCAGGGAATTCCCCTGAAATTTCTATCTTAACAAGAATACTCCTGCTGTTTGGTAGGGAGTATAATGTAAGGGGCAAGGCAGAAGTGAGGGGAGCAAGTGAGAATCTGATGCAGTGACCCCAGTAAGACTTCAAAACATGCAGATGACAGCCAAGTCCTGAAAAGTACAGGGCAGGTGGATATCACCACGGGGGCAGTCAGGGAGATACACCAAACCCTTGGGGTACCCTGGGTAGGGCATGGTGAGTGGGGGCACATGGATAGGAGGGAAAGGGTTTATTGCTGTACGTAGGCCTGATCTTCCTCGTGATTGTGCTGGGCAGAGCTGAGTAGGTCAAGAGCCAGATGGCTTGGAGGAGAGTAGCTCAAAAGTTCTGTTCTCAGGAGGAGTTGGTGAGCGGTGTGGGCTTGTCCACCACTACAAGGGACCAGATGCTGTACCTCAGGGGATCCCAGAGAAGCCATATGAAATGTGTCTCAGGAAAAGGGGAAAATGGGAAAAGCATCTTTCTGTGGCTCCCACCCCCCCATTGGCCAACAGTTCACCCTAAGGAGTGAACTCTCCCCGTACTTCCAGGTTGCTCTGGCGTGGGCATTCTGTGGGGTCCTATATTCTAAGTCACGACAGCAACAGAGACAGTTGGGACAGAGGGTAAAAAGCACATGGTGCCGGCCTAGGGCAAAGCACCATCTGGTCATACCTGCACCTGAACTTGATACACCTGTACCTTTACCTGAACTTGGTCAGGGACCGTGCTGAGCAGGGTCATTGCAGCAATGGATGGAATATAAACTAGGTGTAGCCAAGAGGATTTGAAGAGGTGCACATGGGCATCCAGGAGGGATGCTCAGCCCTAAAACGGTCACTGGCAAGGAGAGTGAGAGATGGTTTAAGTTAGTCATTTGTAGTGAAAAGGGTGCTGAGGATTCTACCTGAATGCCTCCTCAGAGAGGACGTCCTTAACGCTCCTCTTTAAAGGACCCCAGTCACTCCCATCATCCCATTCGTTCCCTACCACACAAGTCATCTGCCATTGTGGACTGACTGTTCAGCCCCTCCACCAATCCCACACCTAACATGCAAAGGCCAGAAATCTAAAACTTACCCTTCCCAGATTCCCTTGCTGCTCAGTCATGGGTTAAATTTCTCCAGTCAGGCAGTCACTTTGCTAGTGCAGGGGTGGCATAGTTCAGGAGCCGTGCTTTTATAAACACCTAAATCCCTTCGTGATTAAGTTACCTGGACTCGTCTGGATCTAGGCGTTGAGCAGGATACTTTGTTTACTTATTGGCTTGCTTGTTATTATCTGTCTCTCACCACTCTGTCGTTGAAGCTCCTTGATACCAGGCACTTGTTTGTTTTTTTTCACTGTACCGACAGAGCCTAGCACAGTGCCTGGTATATGGCAGAGGCTCAAGAATGATTTGCTGGATGAAAGGATGGATGGATGGGTGGGTGGATGGATGGAGGTGGGAAGACTATGGCGGGTGGAAGAGGAGGAAATAGTGGGCTGTGAGGCTCATTTTTCCAACCTGTAAACTCTGAAGTGCCCCAGGGCCGAGTCCTCACAACTCTTTTCCAGTCACCCTCACCCTCTAGGTGAGCTCATCCAGTGTCATCAATTTCACTTCATAGCTCCAGGCATGACCTCTCCTCGGAATTTCTGGCTCACATCCAACACTACCCAACATTTTTGCTCAGATGTTAACAGATGTCTCAAATGTAACGTCTCCAAACAGAACTCTTCATTTTTCCTCCAAATCTTCTCCTCCCAACAGACTTCCCTATCTCTATTCTGCCAGTCGTTTGGGCCAAAAACCTAGGAGTCATCCCTGATGCCTCTTCATCTCATACATTTCTGGTCTAATCGGCA
Organism: Phocoena sinus; assembly: GCF_008692025.1. NCBI lineage: Eukaryota > Metazoa > Chordata > Mammalia > Artiodactyla > Phocoenidae > Phocoena > Phocoena sinus. Next base: position 8,137,798 of record NC_045772.1, on the reverse strand, counting down.
GCAAATCCTCTGGGCTCTACATAATGTACAGAAACCCAACATTTCTCCCCACCTCCACCTCCCCGGTCTAAGATACCATCCTATTTCACTTGGATTATTGCAATAGTCTTCTATATTGGATGCTTCTGGTCACCCTTGTCACATCTCCCTCGGCTACCTCTGACTTTGACTCCAGCTGCAGCAGACAGGTGTGTGTGTGAGCTCAGCTGATCTTGTGCTGATGTGTCTTGCCTCCGGCATGCACATTGGGTCTGTTCGCTTTTCACCCAGGACGTCAGCGCTCTCAGAGCCCTCTTGGCTCGAGCACAGGATTCACCTTGTGCCGACAGCCTCTCGCCTCAAGTGTGAGCTGCGCATCAAAAGTCATTCTGTGCCACATCTGATGCCGTAGGAGCCTGCTCCTCCCAGGCACCCAGGAGCGCAGAGTTAACACCCCAGTGGCAACACTCAACCAGTGGGGGTCGAGGCAACTGGCAAAATGTTCCTGCCCCCCATCCTTCAGGCAGATGGTTCTGGGAAACAGTCTGTGCACTTTTCAAGGACCCTGGTAAACGCAAGCTCCCATTGCCCACAGCAGCGAAGTTGATAATGCACCTTCTGTTGGCTTTGTCTTCTTTCCTGTCTTGTCGTCCCCACTCCCTCACGGCTGCTTCTTGGTTCAGCTCTCAGAAGAGCCACGTGCACATAAGTCCTTTTCTCAGGACAAGGGCTAAGGCCTGACAGAATCTGCCATTCCGCTAGTTCCTCCTGCTACTCTCCCCTTTGCGTTACTATAGCCACAGTTCGCCAAAGACACCCAGCACACTCCTGCCTCAGGGCCTTTGCACTGGCTATTTCTGCTGCCTGGAATGCTCTTCCTCCAGATATTTCCAAGCACACTTCTTTACTTCCTTCAGGACTCTTCCCGAAAGACCTTCGTATGTAAAGTAGTAACCTCTTCCCCTCCCCCAGTATTCCCTGGCCCCCTCACCCTGCTTTAAGTTTTTTATAGCACTGATCACCAATATCATAAATTGTCTTTTTTTCGGGGGGGGGTATATTTTCTGCCTGCTCCCCCACCCCCAACTTAAAAGTAATCATCACGAGAACAGGGACTCAAGGGCTTTATTGTTTTTTTCACTGCAGAACCTAGAACAGTGCTTGGCAAGTAGTAAGTGCTCAATAAATATTTGTTGGATGAAGCAAATAAATAAATAAATAAGACTTAAGAAGTATGTATGGATCAGACTGTGGTTACCTTGAACCCCCGGCTCCTGAGTCCGGCAGCGGGTCTGGTGGTGGCTCCGGGCTCTGAGGGACACTAGAGGCTGGCAGCAGGATGCCCACGCCGAGAATTCACTCAGTGCTTTGCCCTCTCAGTCTGTTCTTGGTGATCTCTTTGGGGGTCTTTGTTCTGAAATTTGTCTCAAGAAGTTCCAGGTAAAACCTCAAGGACCTAAGAGCACCTCTCTAAGCCTGGTCCATGCTGATCCTGGGCAGAAGGGAGTTTGTCCCCTTCTGGTCCCCGAGACCCTGGCCATCACCAACATGGGGTGACATGAACCGCCTCTGAGTGCCTGCAAGGGCTCAGCAGCCAACAGCTCCTCCGCTTCTGAAGGCTGGAATCCATCGGGGCGCTGGGAAGGGGCCGAGGGTGGCCTTCCCTTTCCAAGCTCTGCACCCAGCCACCCCCGGGCCCCGGCCCGGTGGCCCAGGCACCGGTCCCTGGGGTGAGGGGCTGGCCGGGCTCCTTGCTTTTGCAGAGTCTTGTAGCCTCACGTGAGAGAAGCATCAACCCCTATGGCACAGGAGACACAGCCCAAGTGCCAGAGGGAAGGAAGCCCCGTCTCTGATGGGGATGCCTGAGCCCGGCTCCGGCCGCTGGGCTCTGCAGGCAGTCGGAAGCTGGAGCTGCTGCGGCGCAGGACCGAAGAGGTTAACGCGCATCTGCCTCCGAATGTTAATGTCTAGGTGATGTCAGTGGGAGCCGGGGAAGGAGTGAGGGGAGAGCGTGGGCAGCGGAGGCAGCGGAGGCTGCCGGGCTGCCTAGGAAGACCCCCCTCCAGACGGCGGGGCTCCGGGGGCCGGGGCTCGGGACGCAGCGGTCGGCGCGGGAGGCTGCCGCAGCCTGCGTGGGCCGACGGGCGAGCGGGCGCCGGCGCCGGCGGGATGGACCTGGAAGTCTCGCTGCTGCCCACCGGCCCCAATGCCAGCAACACCTCGGATGGCCCGGATAACCTCACCACGGCCGGTGAGACGTGTTGGAGGGGAGTCCTCCCTCCTCTGCGCCGGGGGTGGGAAATGGGAAGATTTCACCTCTGGGCCAAACTGCTGGCGAAACTTTATTACAGTTCTTGGGGATAAGATGTGCAGTATGCTTTGCCCGGAGGGGCAGGGGAAAAGGGGATGAGAATGAAACGGCAGGGGCAGAGAAGAGGGCAAAGGCACCCTCGGAAGTGGCCGGGGATGGTGGCCAGCCGCGAGGGAGGCAGGGGAGAGCTGCCCAGGAGTTCCAAAGATGCTTTGCAGAAAATATTCCAGGCTAGAAAAGCGAGCAAGAGAAGCTGGAGGGTGGTATGTAGGGAGATAGCTGGAGGCTCACTCATTCACCGATCCCGTTGGCTTTTCGCTCGAACTACGTGTTATGGGGTCTGAAACATCCTTACTGCCTCCTTGGAGAGGCGTGGGAAGGGATAACTCACAGAGATGCGAGGACATTTCCAGCGCTAAGATGCCCTGGAATTCTAGCTTTGAAGGATAAGAGGAGGAAGAAAAAAGAGGAAAGGTTTGCATAGAGAAAATTCTCGGGTAGCTGGGCTGCAACACACAGCTTCGGTCTCTGGTCACTCAGGAAGCCTGGGAAGCCCAGACTCAGAAGATAGGGACCAAGGAAATCCTGGACAGGAACCTAGGAGAGGGGAGGGCTGTGGGTCTGATGGGCAAAAGCCTCCAGGAGACAGTCACCCACAGAGATGCCCAGGAATCAGTACACAGCTTTCAACCAGCGACTCCTGAAATGAAATGATCAGGACTGCAAATAGGAAAGGAGAAAACACATGCACGCACCCACACATGCACACAGTTTCATGTCCTGCTGGCTGTTTTGATATTGTTTCCTGGTGAAGCCCAGAGGCCCACAGAACAATTCTCTGCAGGCCGCTGTGGTTCTTGACTCTGTGACTTCTGAGAAAATGCAGGAGGCAAAGGACCGGTCCTTCAACAAACAGGTGGTGTGGGAGACTCTGATGGGATTGACCAGGGAACCGGTGCAGGAGGGCACGGGGGGCAGGATTAGCAGCAGTGTGGGCAGGGAGTATGGTAGGGAGGATTCTGAGCTGAAATGGCAGGAGGATGAATGGGGGGCAGGCTCACGGCTGGAGGCTGAGCACGCCAGTAGGAGGTCAGCCCTCAGAGAGCGGAGTCCATGTCAAATGGTCGACACTCGCTCCTTCTGTCCCCAGGGCTGCCGCCTCGCACAGGGAGCGTCTCTTACACCAACATCATCATGCCTTCGGTGTTCGGTGCCATCTGCCTCCTGGGCATCGTTGGGAACTCCGTGGTCATCTTCGCGGTGGTGAAGAAATCCAAGCTGCCCTGGTTCAGCAACGTCCCCGACATCTTCATCATCAACCTCTCGGTGGTGGACCTCCTCTTTCTCCTGGGCATGCCCTTCATGATCCACCAGCTCATGGGCAATGGTGTCTGGCACTTTGGAGAGACCATGTGCACCCTCATCACGGCCATGGACGCCAACAGTCAGTTCACCAGCACCTACATCCTGACAGCCATGGCCATTGACCGCTACCTGGCCACCGTCCACCCCATCTCCTCCACCAAGTTCCGGAAGCCCTCTGTGGCCACCCTGGTGATCTGCCTCCTGTGGGCCCTGTCCTTCATCAGCATCACCCCCGTGTGGCTCTACGCTAGGCTTATCCCCTTCCCAGGAGGCACCGTGGGCTGTGGCATCCGCCTGCCCAACCCAGACACTGACCTCTACTGGTTCACCCTGTACCAGTTCTTCCTGGCCTTTGCCCTGCCCTTCGTGGTCATCACGGCCGCGTATGTGAGGATCCTGCAGCGCATGACATCCTCCGTGGCCCCCGCCTCTCAACGCAGCATCCGGCTGCGGACAAAGAGGGTGACCCGCACGGCCATCGCTATCTGCCTGGTTTTCTTTGTGTGCTGGGCACCCTACTACGTGCTTCAGCTGACCCAGCTGTCCATCAGCCGCCCGACGCTCACCTTTGTCTACCTGTACAACGCGGCCATCAGCTTGGGCTATGCCAACAGCTGCCTCAACCCCTTTGTGTACATCGTGCTCTGTGAGACGTTCCGAAAACGCTTGGTCCTATCGGTGAAGCCTGCGGCCCAGGGGCAGCTTCGAGCCATCAGCAACGCCCAGACGGCTGATGAAGAGAGGACAGAAAGCAAGGGCACCTGACACTTCCCCTGCCACCCTGGGCACTTCTACGTCAGGGCACCACGGCAGACCATGGGGGAAGATGCTGAGAGAAACCGAAGACTGCTCTGGGAGGATGCAGGGAGGCTGGGTGGTTACAACTAAAAACATTCAACAGGGCCCACAGATTGCTCAACGGAGCCAGGTTTGGAGGCTTCAAGCATCAGAAATCTCCTTCGGAGAACAAGATGGACCTTTGGGTTGAACAGAAACTGAGCAAGAAGATTGGTTTAAAGGTTCAGCTGAGCCCTACATCTGCTAGCTCCCAAATGTCTTTTTCCAGAGAGAAGACGTAGAAGCCTTCTTGCCGGGTTTATTTAAAATCAGGCAGGGCCAGGGCGTGAGCAGGGGTATGGGCACAGGCCCCTGGGGAAATGGGAAAGGTGGTGCGGCCTCACCGCCTCTTCCTGTCTCTCATTGGTATGATGGAGGGCAACCTTTCTCCCAAGCTGGAGGATGATGAAAAATAAAGCGTGTGGTCTCTCCATGTTCCAGCATCCTGTGTCAATTTCCCTTTATCTCTAGGCGATGCATGTTTATTTGGGGGGTGGGGGTGGGGTCTGAGCCCACGGAGGTAAAAGCCCAATTTTCTAGGAGATCCACTTATTGGGAATGACAAGGCTACCCGGGATGGGTGTGGGTGAGGGCCTTGAAATTAAGAGAAAGGGAGAGGGTCAAGGGGGGCAGTTGTGGGGTCATTCTCTTCGGGGGGCACATTTGTCAGTCACCAGATCCAGAGTGAGTGCCCATCAGGGTCCTGCACATGCAGGGGTCATTCTGAGGCCCGGTGTGTTTGGCATCATTTTTTTGCTCTAGCCCTTTCTCTCCAAAATAAAAACGAATAAAGGAAAATCTCCACCCGTATCTCTCTGGACGCTCCTGTATAATTGCTCCGGCTCGGGGGTGGGCGTAGCGGTGGAGGCGGGCAGCCAAAAAGGGAAAGAGAGGTCGTTTGGCCGTGGAATCTAGACCTTGATTCAGGCTGCATTTTAGGAAGCAAGAAGCAGGGGATCTGCTTGTCTAAACCCATAGGGAGGATTACTGTGAATTCATCAGATTGAAATTCCGCTGCCAGTCTTGTTCTCGGGACTCAACTTCCCGTCTTCTGCTCAAAAGCACTTGGTTGTTAGCAGTGCTGGCCCCTCAGGCCAGAGTCCCACCCGCCGCCTCCCCTGCTGAGTCACAAGTCGCAGGGCTGGCTTCTCGGGCAGCCCGAGCCTGCGCCTGCCTCTTCTGGCTGCTGCCAAGATCTGCTGCGAGCCACGTAGAGCAGGAAGATTACAGACGGGGCCGCTGGGCGGCGGCCAAGGCTGCTGCTTCTCAGCTTCTTCACGAGCGGAGCCAGGAGCTAGGAGTCCTGCGCAAACCACTCCGCAGGCGTTGATGAGATAGATAGTGGGAGCAGATTGTGAGCTCCTGACTTGTCCAGATGCATCCCTAAAGCAGGTGCATCAGCACAGCCTCCTCTCACCAGTTATTTTTCACTGCGGAGTTGCAGCAGGTAGCCTGATTAGCAAACTTCTAGGCAGCTTCTTTAGGTCCCCGGGAGCTCTTTGTAATCATCATCATTAGTATTTCCTGCTTGCGTTCCACTCCACCCAGTGCGTGAGGAGTTGGGGTCAGGGGGTGGGGACAAAGCAGTTAGTTTTCCTTACTCATTTACAGTGGGGTCTCTAGCTGTCACAGGTAAGCTCCAGATTTGCTTTAGATGCACATCCAACAACAACAAAAAAGATTCTTATGGGAGCTTTAAGGCAACTCCTACCCACTAGTTCCAGAAAAGGAGGTTTTCCTGTAACTGGTTTGCCTATGGAAGTCTTCCCCAGGGTCTATCTTCTTCACCCTCTTCCCCCTCCAAGGAGGACTCTGGGAGAGCAAATAGGTGAGATGGCCTCTCCCAGGAAATGCAAGTGACCAAGGCTACAGGCCGGTGAGTGGGCAGGCGAATGACCTGCTGACGGCCCCAGAGACTCTCAACCCCATATTGAAAACTGAAGTTGAAGCTAAGTGGGTTGAGACAGGAAAGTGAGTGGGTGGTAATGTAAACAGAGCGAGTTTTATGGTATGTGAATTATATATCAATTTTAAGAAAAGTGGCACTATACGCAAGGCTGAGGAAGGCAGAGCCTGAGGGAGGTGATGGGGAGAACGGGGCAGTAAGAATAATAAAGGCTAGCAATTATGCACCGGCTATGGGACGGGCACTAGGCTAAATGTTTGATGTAGATTATCCTATTTAACACTCACAGCAACTCTATGAGGCAGGTTCTATGATTACTCCCATTTTATAAACGAGGAAATTGAGGCCCTAGAGCGATGTTAAGTCACCGATCACAGGCACCCCTGGAGCCAATGCCTGTCTGGCCACAAAGCTGTGCCTCATGCACGGGACCAGCCATAGGATAGAATTAAGTCCCAGAACAGAGGCAGAAGATGCTCGGAGAGGCTGAAGAAGTCTTCACTTCTCACTGGAGATTCAGGGCATGTGGAAGAGATTTTGAAGTGTAGATAGGACATTGACAAGCGGAGATGGGGAAGAGCAAGTTTCAGGCAGGTGGAAAACACCTGAGCTAATATGTAGAGGTGGGAAAAGCTGCGTGTGTTTAAGGAACATTGCTGACGGTATCGGGGACCCTCCACCACCAATGCACATGCTCCCTCTCCCCCCAGGGTATGGATCATGATTAGTCTAACCCTATTGGACAGCCCTCTTTCCCAACCTCCCTTGCAGCTAGTGGTCCACAGATGATCTAGTTTTCAGCAGGAGAGATGCGTGCAATGTTTCACTCAGTTTTGTATTTGACATGCTGAGATGCAGGGACTTCCCTGGTGATCCAGTGGTTAAGACTCCAAGCTTCCACTGCAGGGGGCATGGGTTCGATCCCTGGTGGGGGAACTAGGATCCCTCATGCCGTGCAGCACGGCCAAAAAAAAAAAAAAAAAAAAAAAATTAGGCTTTATGAAATGCTGAGATGCAACATCGTCCGCTTTGAATGGGGAAAATGCAAAATTGTGTTCCTCTTCTACCTGTGTGGTTCCTTAAGAAATGTGTCTTTTAAGAAAAATCAAAACAAAAACAGGACCTAAGCAGAAGTCTGCTGTGGGGACTTCTGGAAAAGGTTTTGCTTTCCTGACTAAAGGAAGCAGATCAGGTTGGTAGCATCTGGGCTCTTCCTCCTTTCTCCCTGCCTTGAATGCAGACGCATCATCTGGAGCGGCAGCCACTCTCTTGGGATCACGAGGTGACAACGATGAGAATGCAAACCAATGCTCTAAGGCTGGTGAGTCAGGAAGACAGAGAGAGCATGTGTTCCCAAGGGCATCACTGACTTGCTGAACCAACACCAACCGCGAGGCTGCTAGGTGTGCAAGAAAGTAAATCCCTATCTGTTTAAGCGACTGTTCTGTTAACCCTCCTGATAACATCCTAAGCTTCCAACCTAAACTTTCCTGGTTTAGGAAGTACGGACCCCAGCCCCACCTCCACAGATGGGCCCCACCTGGCTTTAACCAATCACCGTATCCCATCTCCCTGGCCACACTGGTTCATCCAGGGAGGCAAGAGCCATCAATGGGATGTAAAAAGTCATTAGCCAGGATTTCTGGGAAGGAAGGTCTTTATTCTTTGTTTGGAGCTATTGGTAGAGCCTCTCCCATCCCCCTCCTAGACTTGACCTGGGAAGCACACAGCTCCATGAGCTGCCAGCAGCCACCTTGGGGTTGCTTGGGCAAAGCCCTCCTGAGACTGGAGCCAGCTCAGAAGAATCAGAGCTGAAAGAGAAGGTGTGAGAATCAGGTGATGTTGTTGGGGACTTGATCAAGCCTTGCCTGAAGTTAAGATACTCTTAAACCATTTGATTATATGAACCAATAAATTCCCTTTAACAGCCATTTCAGTTGGGCTTTCTATTATTTGCAACTAGGAAGTCCTGATAAGAAAGATACGAACAATTTTTTTTTTGGCCTTGCCACTCGGCATGTGGGATCTTAGTTCCCCGCCCAGGGATCAAACCCCTGCCCCCTGTAGTGGAAGTGTGGAGTCTTAACCACTGGACCGTCAGGGAAGTCCAGAAAGATACGAACATTTTAAAGATTAAGTTGGAGTATTGGTGTTATGGGCTGACTTGTCTTCACCCAAAATTCATGTGTTGAGGCCCTAACCCATGTGATGGCATTTGTAAATGGTGCCTTGGGAGGTAATTATGTTTAGATGAGGTCATGAGACACCAGAGAGCTTGCTTCTCTCTCTCTCCACCTGCACACTCCAAGGAAAGGCCATGTGAGGACACAGTGAGAAGGCAACCGTTTGCAAGCCAGGAAGAGAGCTCTCACCAGGAAATAAATCAGCCGGCACTTTGATCTTGGCCTTCCAGCCTCCAGAACTGTGAGAAATAAATGTCTGTTGTTTAAGCCACAGAGTCTATGGTATTTTGTTTCAGCAGCCCAAGCTAAGACAATTGGTAAGAGCCTTTTTAGTTGTAAATGACAGAAATCCAACTCAATTGATTTGAGCAAAAAAATAGGGGAACATTCTGGCCTTTGTCTTTTTTTTTTTTTTTTTTGGCTGCATTGGGTCTTCCCTGTTGCACGCTTTCTCTAGTTGTGGTGAGCGGGGGCTACTCTTCATTGTGCTGTGTGGGCTTCTCATTGCAGTGGCTTCTCTTGTTGCGGAGCACGGGCTCTAGGTGCGCGGGCTCAGTAGTTGTGGCACACACGGGCTTAGTTGCTCCGTGATATGTGGGATCTTCCCGGACCAGGGCTCAAACCTGTGTCCCCTGCATTGGCAGGCGGATTCTTAACCACTGCGCCACCAGGGAAGCCCAATTCTGGGCTTTTAAGTGGAAAATTTCAGGGATTGCTAAGGCTTTCAGTCATGACTGGATCCAACAGCTCAAAAGCTCTGCCATCAGGATGGACTCTCCCTTTCTCTCTTCCCCACATCCTCTCTTTCTCTCTCACTCAGCTCAGTTTTCCTCTCTGTTGGCCTCCTTGTCAAGGGATGTCCCCTGATGTGGTAGCAAAGATGGCCACCAGCAGGGGTGTGAGCTTGCATTACCCTCACAGCAGCAGCTCCAGGACTTCTGTCCTGCCACCTGCCCTGTCCTTGCCACCTTTCCCTCCAACATCTGTTTCAAAATCCGAAAAAGCTGCTGAGGGGTCACATGTGAGTTACACATCTTCCCACTTCCACCCAACCCAGCATGAGATCTGAGGACATGGGATACTCTTATTGGCTAGAATAGGTCACATGCTCACCCGAGTGGGGTCATTTCACTGGCAGCCCCACTGTGTGTGTGTGTGTGTGTGTGTGTGTGTGTGTGTTGCAGTTCCTAAAAGAAAAAGAGAATTTATATTGCCTTAAGTAGAAAGAAGGATAGAAGGATGATGGGCAAACAGAGACAACAGATAACACACCAGGTAGGGTCTCAATCATTAGAGAGGGTGGCATGGAAAAGAGAACAGGCAAAGGACAGGTAGGAGAATCAAGGAAGATTGAGAGGCCAGCCAGGAAGCCCGGTGATTACTGCGGAGGATTCTGCACAGGAAAGAATCTTTAACCTTGAATCTGATGAAAACTCTGGATCCTTCCCCCTGAGTGCACATTTGCACATGCGCATAAAACACTGCAAATAAGTTTGGAGGGTTTATAACCTCCTCGCCAGTGCCCGAGGAGGAGCCCTGGTAATGGAGGAATCTGGATGTCTGAGAGCAAAGTCAGACAGAAGACCCCAGATGGTTGTGAGCAGACACAATGCTTACTGTCAGAGCAAAAGCGGGCAGGGTCCCTGCCCTTGCCGAGCTTCCGACCCCAGTGGAGAGCGAATGTTCATCAGATAATCTCGTGGAGAAATGTGAAATTACCAAGGGGAGGTATGAGAATCAGTGCATGGGCGAGGGGTAAGCTGTTCAGGCAGGTCAGGGAAGGCCTGGCAAAAGTAGGGACATTTCACCCACTGAGCTCCGAAGGGTAAGGAGGGGAGGGGGTCTTATCTGTGCAAAAGCACTGTGCTTGGGGGGAGTTTAAGAGAATGCCAATGGACGCCCTGATATGGAGGAACCCAGGGGATGTCTCAGCTGGATACACACTGTGTTCTCAGGTCCTCCTGGAATCTGTTTTGTAATGTGGAACAAGAAAGAACTCTGGGTGCAGGACTTCCCTGGTGGTCCAGCAGTTAAGACTCCGCGCTCCCAATGCAGGGGGGCAGGTTCGATCCCTGGTCAAGGAACTAGAACCCATTTGCTGCAAGTAAAAGATCCCACATGCTGCAACTAAAGATCCAGCACAGGGCAACGAAGATCCTGCGTGCTGCAACTAAGACCGGGCACAGCCAAATAAGGACAGGGAGATAATAAATAAATAAATATTTTTAAAAATAAATTTTTTTCTTTTAAAAAAAGGGCAGAAGTGCAGAGGTGGCAGAATGCATGGTATCTGGGATGGAGCCCCTTGGAAAAAAAAAAAAGAAATCTGGTTGCAATTATGTGGTTGCAACAGCAGCCTGGGGGCAAACCAGCTCATTGCAAAAGGAAAAAACAAGAGTTTGGTTCATAGTGGTTCTGCTGTCTTTCCATCCTGGTCTCTTCTGGATCTCATTTAAAAAAAAAAAAAAAAAAATGCTGAAACCTCAAACACCAGCCAGCTCCGTTACCAACACTTGACAGAGCTCTAACTTGTCAGACGAGTGGATTTGGAGCACAGACTACCCTGCTATCTCCTTATGGCCTGGCACTCCCTGGATCAGCTCCCCCTGCCCTGCTACCAGTCACCCTCCACACCCGTGGAGCCAGGGAAGTTGCAGCCGCCCACCTGCTCCCGCGGCTGCCTGCCAACAAGAGCTTTGCTGGGAGCTTCATTACCTCTAGTACCTCCCCAACTCTCCTTCCCCCTTGAGAAATGGCGTTAAGAGGAAGAAATCAGAAAGGAAGACAATATCTTTCTTAAGGACGTGGGGAGGGAACCTTAAATGCAGCAGTTCCTTTTAGATAAAGCAGGCGGGGCACTCCCATGATCACCAGTCACAGCCTCCGTCCTCACCTCCAGCCCCTTGACTACTCAGTAGACCACTCCCTCTTTTTACTGGTGCCCCTCAAATCCCTATCTCCCTTCCTGACCCCAGTCCAATATTTCCACCTGTCCACTTGACATCTCTCCCTTCCTGGAATCAATATGATGGAAACCATATTTTCATTATCTTCCTACCACTGACCACCCACACTAACTCACCCTCCAAAATTCCCCATTTTTCTTCAGGGCATTACATCCCTTGCTCTTTTTCACCCCCTATATCTGTTCCATCAGAAAGTCCTGCCGAGCCTTATATCAAATTATTTCACAGATTCATTCCTTCCATCTGATTTCTAGACTCAGAGACAGCTGGGTTTATATGCCAACATGGCCACTAACTTGCTGTGTGACCTTGGACATGTCACTTAACCTCTCTGAGCTTTTTTTTTTTTTTTTTTTTTGCAGTACGCGGGCCTCTCACTGCTGTGGCCTCTCCCGTGGTGGAGCACAGGCTCTGGACGCGCAGGCCCAGCGGCCATGGCTCACAGGTCCAGCCGCTCCGCAGCATGTGGGATCTTCCCGGACCGGGGCATGAACCCGTGTCCCCTGCATCAGCAGGCAGACTCCCAACCACTGCGCCACCAGGGAAGCCCTCTCTGAGCTTTTTTATTCTGTAACATGGAAGTAAGACTATATTCCTTGCAGGGTTGTTGTGAGAATTGAAGCATATATAAAGTGGCAAACAACAGATGTCCCGTGAAACATGAATTCTCTTCTCCCCTCTCTCTCTTGGTAGCATCCTAGTCTAAGCCCTTCTCATCACATACCTGGATTATAGCTGTAACTTGCCAAAGGGTCCCCAGTTTTCTAATCTCTTTCTCCAGTCCAATCCATCCCAAACTCCAAGACCAGAGAAATCTTCTTACGTTCCTTTTGTCACTCTTCTGACCCTATAATATTCCTGTCCCATTACCATCAGGTTGAGTCAAAGACACATCCTAGCCCTAAAATTTGCAATAATGTGGCCTCTTACATCCCAGGATGACTCCGCTCTCTTTGTTGAAGACCGTGGGAACAAATGTGATTGGCTGAGGGAGACTGAGAGGAGAAAAGAGCTAAGGACAGGACAGAATCTTAGGGACCTTCACCTTGCAGGGCTGGGCAGAAGAAGAGGAACCAGTAGAGGAGCTTGTGGAGGATCAGCCAGAGAGGTAGGAGGGTAACCTGGAGAGCTTGGCATCCTGGAAGCTAGTGGAAAGGACAGTTTCCAAGAGAAAGTGTGCAAGAGTGCCAAATGCTGCAGAAAGGTCAAGCTGAGGGCTGACAACATGGGCTGAATGGTGTCTTCCAAAAAGATATGTCCAAGTCTTAACCCCCAACACCTGGGACTTCGACCTTTTTGGAAATTGGATCTTTGCAGATACAATGAAGTTAAGGATCTCAGGATGAGCTCATCCTGGATCTAGGGTGGGTCCTAAACCCAGTGATGTCCTTGGATTTTTATTAAAAGAAAAGGAGATTTGAGACACAGAGACACACCCGGGGCAACCACATGAAGCCTGATGCAGAGACTGGAGTGATGCATCCCTGAGCCAAGGGACACCAGGAGTGGGAGAGAGGTGTGGGATGGCTTCTCCCTCGGAAGGTTCCAGAAGGAACCTATCCTGTCCAACAACTTGATTTAGGGTTTCTGGCCTCCAGAACCGTAAGAGAATACATTTGTCTCTTCTATCATTTTTTTGTTTTAGGCTATCAAGTTTGTGGTACTCTGTCACTGCAGCCCTAGGAAATGAATCCAGGGCTTGGACTTAGAAATAGAGAGGTTGCTGGTTGACCTTGGTGGGTTCTGAAGCAGTAGGAACAACTCTCCCAGGAAGTTTGACTATATAGGGGAGGACAGCTATGGCAGAAACTAAAGCAATATCATTTAAAGGAAAGGTCCTTGAAAAAAACAAAACTGCTAATGAAACAGTTGGTCCTACATCAACAGGGTTGAAAGGACAGAATGCACAGACTCACAGAACTTCAGGGTTGGGAGGACCTCAAACACACTTCAGCGTAAGTGGGTGGGCGGGGGAGATGCCCGTTGAAAGACATCCATGTGCTTTCTCGGGGGACTTCCCTCCTCTTCTGCCTGGAGAAGATTAGGAATGCAAAGAGGAAGCGCTCAGCTCTGAACACCCAAAAAAATATTCTTGAGTGTAAAACAAGGCAATAAGCGTGAAAGCCAATCTTCGTCAAGAGAGAAAAGGATTTTCTAAATAACTGAAGCATACATTAACATACCCAGAGCCAGGCCTGGTTGACTAGGTCACCCAGAGTTTTGTAATGAGCTTGGAGTGAAGGAAATCAGGATATGATGTGGTGGGTATGGCCCCAGGACAGCTGTGAAGGAAGGCAGGGGCAAGGGACACAGGTGGTCCCACATGTGGTCTCAATCCTCCTTCTGGCCAAAGCCAGGGGTTGAGGGGACAGCTAAAAGCACTTGTTCCTTGAGCCTCTCTCCCATTTGAATACCTGGGAGGAGACCCATATTGGGCGAGACCTGTGTCCAGCCGGTCAGGGGGGCAGAAGAGCCACATGGAGGTGGGGAAATGGCCAGATGAATGGCCCGCTCCCCATGGCTGCAGGGGATCCTGAAATAACTGTCCGGCAAGGAGATGTGGAGGTGCCGAAGGACCTGGGAGCCCTCGGAGTCTCAGGGCAGGAAAAAGAGACCACTCTTGTGCGGCCCTCGTGCACGGGGCATGATTCCAGCAGCGGGTGTCAGCAGGGGACTCCGGAAGGCCCACCGCTTGGCAGACCTGGCCACCACCATCATGGACAGCGGCAGCAGAAAGGAGGGGAAACTTAAAGGACTGAGCATGTAGCCTACAGAGACTGAGTCATCCCAGAGAGACGGTTTAAGCTGGAAGACGCTGCAGTGCCACAAATCGGCAAATTAGGGTTCCTTCCCACTTCTCTGCAGTTGAACAGGGGTTCCTCAGCTCAGTCACAGGAAACAGAAGCTACATTTGTCCTGGCATTTTCCTTGAATACTAATCTGTGCTTCTGCTACCCAGGCCACTGTCACCCAGGCAGTGCTCCAAAGGCTGGGAGCAACATTTCTGCAGCTGCCGGAGAAGTGGGGGGAAGCTCGTGGAAAAGGGTTCTTGGGGGCCTGGGATGCAGAGATGAAATGTGTGCGAGTGGAACACGATTCTCCTGGGAATGGCTCCGGCGATGGCTGACTCTGGGAGAGGATGTCAAATTCAAGAGTACAAATCAATATTGTCGTATACCCCAGAGGATGAGGGGAAGCACAGGCGAGAGGGAGTGGGAAAGGCCGCCAAGCCTGGGATGGAGACCTGGGCTGTTGGAGTTTAATAGAAAAGGTACGGCATGGGAGCCTGCCCCTCAGTTCACTTAATCCTCCCCACAGCACTAGGTGTTTGCACAAAAAACAAACAAACAAGACCCAGAGGCACTGTTTCCCTATATTTCTGTTTTGAGGCTGGGGTTCAGACCAGGTCAGGAGCCACAGCTGGTATGGATCCCATGTGTTCCCCACTTAGCCCACTGCCTGATTAAAGGAAGAAGGCACAGGGGACGCTGGTGGGTCAAGACCCCTTTGCCTAGGGGGAGCTTTAAAGTTGGCTGCCATCACGTCCCAGAGAAGGAGCCGGCCCTCTGCTGCCTGGTTCGCATCTCTAAATTGTCCCCCTGGATGGGGGGTTGGGGGGTCGGGGACCATGACCTTGAGATGCAGGCAGCGGCCCATTCATACTCCTGCTCTGAGATCTTGGGCAAAGCACTTAAGCTTTGGAGCCTCAGGTTTCACTCTTACAGTGATAGCGATGATAATTCCCACCTTACTGAGAGGTTAAAGGGATGGGAGGAGAGCATGTAAACCGTGTGTCTAGCAGGGATGCAGGAACAGGTGAAAATAATTTAACTTAATTCTGTCATCCATCCGCTGCCCCCTCTCCCAGCTCTATCCCAATCGGCACTTTCAGGGTTAACTACCCTGGAGGAAGTGGAGCAAAGTGACTCACAACCCAAGACTGGTTTAAGAGGCCTGCTCAAGCAAGCGTCCCCTGACCTTGACCTTTGGCATTCAAACCTTTTCTTGGGAAGGGAACAGAAAAGTCTCCCCTGGGGCTCGGCCCACCTGGCACCACTGGGAGCCCCATTACATCAGGGTCTTAGGCGACATACCCGGGACATCTGTCCAGGGAACGGGGCCCAGCCAGCTCCTCGCCTGGAGAGGACATCTGAGAATCACAGTGCGTCAGTGACGGGGAGTCACTGTCGGAAACGGTGCACTGACCTCACCGAAAGTTGAGGTCACCGAACTCTGTCTTTCTCAAGTAATGTTGAGGGGAGAGGCGCTCCTACCAGGTGCAGAAGGAAGGAGAAACCAGCTCCTGACAGCAGGGGAATCGGGTTGCCACAGCAACGAGCTCCTTCCCATGTCAACTCATTATATGGCTTTTGAACTTGACTCCCTCCTGTGTATACACCTAGCAGCTCCATTCCCCGTCTCGCCACCAGCTCACCCCCTAGGCTTCTGCCCTCCCTTCAAGGCCTGTCCCTGGGATGGGACGGTATTTACTTGGTTTGCATTGGGAAGAGCCCCCTCTTCCTCTGTGGGTCGGAGGCTTGACTGGTTAGATTCCTTGCACAGCAGTTTGGCAGAATGGAAGTGTGTACCCTTTGACCTCCCGGGTCTGGGGGTTTAACCCTGATGTTGCAGCATTGTTTGTAGTCACCCCAAACCAGGAGCCACCTTCATATCACTGGTTAAATACCAGCTGTAGCCTCTGAGGAATACTATGTGGCTGTAGGAACAGCGAGCTAGATCCCACAGGCCCCGGTGGGAAGATGCATAGCTAAGTTCAGAAAGCCAGTAGTTCCAACTCATAGAAACAGAAAGTAGAAGGGCGGTTGCCAGGGACTGGGGGAGGCAAAATGGGGAGTTAGAGTTTCATAGGGGTAGAGTTTCGGTTCTGCAAGATGAAGAAGTTCTGGAGACCGGCTGGCCACACGTAACCTGAAAATACTTAACCCGACTGAACTGTACGCTTATAAATGGTTAACACGGTACCTTTTATGGTATGTGGATTTTACCACAATTTTAACGAACAGCAAGTTGAAGAATAGAATTAATAATTCTAGCGTGATCTTATTAGTGTGGCTTTAAAGTGTTCTAGAGTTTCGGAAGCTGACAAAACAAGCTGTTACCGGTGTTTACTTATGCAGCTGGAAGGAGCTGAGGGGAAAAAGGATGTTACTTTTCATTTATTCCTTCCTGCAGGGTTTTTAAAAATATAAATTAGCATCTATTATTTTTATAGTTTCAACAAGTCAGTACAAACAAGGTGATGACACTCACATGCCTGGTCTCCAGAAGGCAGGCATTCATTCAAACAGATATTTAGTGAAATGCTGTGTCAAGTACTGCGATCCAGGAGAGAGTGAGGGGGCAGGACGATCCCTGCCCTCGTGTGGTTTACACTCCTCCAGGGAGACAGTCCTGACCACGGCTGGTGATGGACATGAGCTGTGATAAAGAGCGCTGGCAGCAAGGGTGTGCTTTCCCCACGTGGTCATTTCATCTCAAGCCTCTGAGGAGGTGACATTTAAGCTGAGATGTGAAGGATGAAAAGGAACCAGCCGGGGAGGAAGGAGGAAAGGACATCCAGGCACAGAAGCAGAGTGCAAAGACCCAGAGGGACCAAGAGAGAAGGTCAACGTGTCAGGAGCAGGGAGCAGGAAATAGAGGGCGGGCGAAAGGCGCTCCCAGGGCGGTGGAAAGGCACCTACCCTTAGGCACCGCAAGCGTCTAAGTGGGAGAGTGATGTGATCTGGTTTATGTTTTAGAACCATCACCATGGCTGCTGGGGTTGGAAAGTGGGCAAGGGTGGCAGCCGACAGACAAGATAATGATGTCTTTATTAGCTTCCTGCTGAATGACGTTGACGAGGATTTTGGTTTTAGATGAGGCCTGAAAACTGCAGGTAATTACTGGAAGAGGTTAGAAGAGTGCACTTTTTAAAAGGCTCTTGGGATTTCCCTGGTGGCGCAGTGCCTAAGAATCCGCCTGCCAATGCAGGGGACACAGGTTCGAGTCCTGGTCCAGGAAGATCCCACGTGCCACAGAGCAACTAAGCCCGTGCGCCACAACTACTGAGCCCACGTGCCACAACTACTGAAGCCCGCGTGCCTAGAGCCCGTGCTCCGCAACAAGAGAAGCCACCGCAATGAGAAGGCTGCCTGCCGCAACAGAGAGTAGCCCCCACTCACCGCAACTAGAGAAAGCCTGCGTGCAGCAACGAAGACCCAATGCAGGCAAAAGTAAATAAATTAAAAAAATAAATTTATAATAAAAAATAAAAGGCTCTTAAGTGTACACAAAACCAGTGGCACTGTTGTCTTAGCTGGGCTTGTGGGGAGGAGGGTTGCAGCCAGCTCTTCACGCTCTCGGGTGCCTGTGAGTCAGTGGGATCCGGTTAAATGCAGGTTCTCATTCGGCGGGTCAGGGTGGGAGGAGCCTGAGATTCTGCATTTCTGACAAGTTCCCAGGTGATGCCAAACCAGGAACCACACTTAGAAGAGCAGGTTATAGAGGACTTTCATTTTCAAGGTTTCCATAATGTTCAAATTCCTTTTTAAAAAGCACGGTTTGCTTTGTGCTGGAAGACAATAACAGTTATAAAGATATTTTTTAAAGGCCCTCAGAACAGCCTGCTTGAGACAGGAGCTGACAAGGCAGAAGAACAGATTAGAAAGGACGGTCTCTGGCCCAGGCCACCAGGAGGAGAGCAAGGCCACCCAGCGATAGGCTCACCGCCTCCCCAATGAACCTCGTGGCTCCAGTGCAAAACAAAGAAGAAACAACCTTTATGTAAACATTAAGCAGCTATTATATATCAAGAACTATGTTAAGTGATGGGATATGGGAGGGAAGAGTTGCCAGCAGCCCCAGGTGCTAAGTGCATGGATGGAAGCAGCACCTGGATGACTGGAAGGGCTGCCAGCCAGGGGAAGGAGATGGTGAGGTGGCCAGAGAGTCACCTGGATCACCGCTGCTGGAGCTCCCCTCCCAGGTGGAGCCAGGAAACCTGCTCAGTGACTCATACCAGAACATGATCTACCTTTGATGAGTGCCTCCTGGTGCCAGGCGCTGCCCCAGGTCTTAAAGCCCCAGTGCCTAAGGGCATAGACTCTGGGGCCAGATTACTTGGGTTCAAATCTCAGCTCTGTCACTCACCAGCTTTGTGAACTTGGACAAACTGCTTAAGCTCTCTGAGCCTCAGTGTCCTCCTCTGAAAAATGGGGACAGTAATAGCCAAGGGTGTTGTAAGGATTAAATGAGTTCTTATATGTAAAGCATTTGGAATGACTGGCATGTCATGAGAGCTATTAAAGCACCAGCTATTATTATTTAATTCTCCCAACAACTCTGGGAGCCCAGTAATAGTAAATACCTATTTTGCAGGTAAAGACACTGAGGTTGGCAAAGATGGCACTCAGCTCTGGGACAGGCCCAGCTCTTGGCTTCTCCACTCTTCTGATAGCTTTCCATCCCAGAGGAGAAACCCTGGGAGAGAGCAGCAGTCCACATGCATCTGAGACCTGGGTCCCATTTTCCATAGCACTGCTCTGGTGCCCCACGCCCACCCCAGGTATTGGAAACAGACCTGGTCCTCCCTCTGACTTAAAACAGCCACCCCGTGCAGGAGGTAGAGGCCATGTGGGAAGGGTTCAAGGGTGTTGGGTCCTCAGCCTGCAGCATTCCCAGCTGTATGCTCACCCGGTGTCTCTAAGGCAGACAGACCACAAATCTGAAACTCAGCATGCAGGGGCCACGTTAAAACAAAACCGCTCTATCCGCCTTCTGCACAGTGGCCTCCACAAGATGAAAGGGGTTTCTGAGATGAGAAGGCAGGCTGCCTCTATCTATCTTAATCCTGCTGGTTGGATGCAAATTGCTTTCTCACACTGATGCAAAAGAACGCTGGCGGGTGGGATGCAGCCACTGGGGCTTGTAGCTGAAAGATGGCACGAGGGTGGGCAGCTGCCCTAACAGGACACCAGAGAGATGAGGCGGGGGGCGCTGAGGCAGGGCAGGGGGCAGCCGCCAAAGTTCTCTCCTCCCCCTCCCCTGCTTCCCTGCTCTGTGTGAAGGTTTTACAGAGTGTGAGAGTGGAAGCAGATTTCTCCTCTGCTTTTGTCTGGGGCAGGAGGGCCTGGAAGCACTCTGATGGACTAGAATATCTCCTGCAGCAAATAGAAAGCAGGCTGCTAGGCCACAGGGGCAGCTGAAGAGGGACTGCCTGGGGGGAGGGGATCCCCTGAGAGGCTCAGGGAAGGGGAGCCTGTGTACCTCCCTGGATTGGACGGGTTGAAGAGAGGTCAAGTCTGTCTCTGAATACTCGACTCAAATTTGTATTTTAGTTATGTATGATGGATATGTTTATGTACGTGTATATTTATTTGTACTCACTTTATTACCTGAAAAACTTGAGATGGCTTAGAAAAATGTGTGCAATGTCAAGGAATAAAACACATAGCTTTGGAAATTGAAGTGAAAGAAAAATAAAGGGAGGGAAGGTAATGAAACTAGGAGTAAGATTAGTATCCATAAATGCAAAATAAATAGTCCTGTACAGTTGCTAACAAGGCCCATAAACTTCGTTCTGAGAACCCTAGTCACCAAAGTAAAGCGTGAACAACAAACCGATACATGAACTACAGAGCCCACAAGATGAAGAAAACCAGAACTTCTCAGGAGAAGCACCACTTTAACCTTGGTACTGAAATTTGGGAGGATTCCTCCACCAGTCCACCTAAAGATGACCTTGAGATGTAGAAGGTGATGGAGGCTCTCAGTGGCACTGAAATGTCATTCAAGTGTCATCCTAATATTCATTCTGTGCTGTTTGTAATATCAGAAATTAGAGATAGCTTAAATGTCCATCAAGCACACTAAGGTACAAACATCCAATGGAATATTATACAGCTATTAAGAAGGAAGAGGAGGAATTTAGGACTCATACAAAACGATCTCCAAGATATACTGGGAAGTGAAAAAAGCAAAGGGCAGAGCAATATCTATAGATGAAAAAAGGGTATATGAACTCAAATGCTTGTATATACCCTAGATCACTCCTGAAAGGAATCACAAGAAACTAGTAATAATGCTTACTTTGGGGGAGGGGAACTGGGTGGAGGGCAATAGAAGTAAGAGACTGACTTTTCATTATACAACCTCTTGTACCTTCTGAATTTTGTACCACAGGAGTGTATTACATATTCAACATCATTAAATAAGCCAGTAAAAACATGCAAGCAAAAATAATCTAAAAGGGGCTATACACAGGGGCTCTAAATTGACACCACTTTATGGTCAAGCTCAAGGACAACATATGGATTACCTAAAAGAATGGAAGGCCCGCACATCCTCCCAGCTTCAGTCCTCCAGGGAAGTCATTTACCCAGTGTGCTCTCCATTGAGACTCTGGTGGGCAGAAGAAGATCTACATTCATTGCTTTCCTCATCAACTGGAAAATTCAAAAAACTTTCACACACACACACACACACACACACAAAACCTGTTAGAACTAATAAATATAGCAAAGTTTCAGGACACAAAATCAACACAAAAATTGGTTGTTTCGATACACTAGTAATGAAGAATCCTAAAAGGAAATTAAGAAAACAATTCCATTTACAATAGCATCAAAAAGAATAAAATCCTTAGGAATAAATTTAAGCAGGGAGGTGAAAAACTTACATAATGAAAACTACAATATGTTCCAGAAAGAAATTAAAGAAGATATTAATGAGCGGAAAGACATCCCATGTTCATGGATTGGGAGACTTCCTGTGATTAAGATGTCCATGCTACCCAAATTGATCTACAGATTCAATGCAATCCCTATCAAAATCCTGGCAATATTTTTTTGTAGAAATTGAAAAATCCATCCAAAAGTTCATATGGATCCTCAAGGGACCCTGAAATCTTGAAAAAGAAGAACAAAGCTGGAGGTTTTCCACTTCCTGATTTTAAAACTTACTATAAAGCTACAGTCATAAAAACAATGTGGTCCTGGCATAAACACAGATGTATAGGCCAATGGAATGGACTAGAGAGCCCAGAAATAAACCTTTGTAAGCCCTTGTATATGGTCAAAATGATTTTCAACAAGGGGCCCAAGATGATTCAATGGAGGGAAGAACAGTATTTTCTTTTTTTATAAATTTATTTATTAATTTTTTTTTACTTTTGTCTGTGTTGGGTCTTCATTGCTGTGCGTGGGCTTTCTCTAGTTGCGGTGAGTGGAGGCTACTCTTTGTTGCAGTGCACAGGCTTCTCATTGCGGTGGCTTCTCTTGTTGCGGAGGACAGGGTCTAGGTGCGTGGGCTTCAGTAGTTGCAGCACGTGGGCTCATTAGTTGTGGCTTGCGGGCTCTAGAGCACAGGCTCAGTAGTTGTGGCACACGGGCTTAGTTGATCCGTGGCATGTGGGATCTTCCCGGACCAGGACTCAGACCTGTGTCCCCTGTGTTGTCCCCAGGTGGATTCTTAACCACTGCACCACCAGGAAAGTCCTGATCCAAATCTTTTTTAAAGGTATTTTGACTTCTAGTCAAACTTCAGTTTAAATAGAGTTTCAGAAGAAGAAGAAGTCAAAGGCTGTGTTGTTCTTCTTGGAACATTGGTCATTAAACCAGGACGAATTCTGCCAGCACCAAGTTTGTTTTTTTTACTCCTATGCGCCGTACTCCTCCAGAGTCACATCAGAAAGAAGAGACCTTGATTAACTTCCAGTTATTCCTTCTCCACCTGCACCCCCACCCCCATGGCCCCATCTCCTCCCATCTCTAAGTGAACACAGTGTGCAGACAGGAACAGTCTGAGCACGGCCAGTGGGGGGCAAGGCTGGGACTCCTTTGGCTCCCACATCCCAGCACTGAGCTGATACTGCTGCCCTGGTCTGCCCCCATCCCCAGATGCTGCAGGTGTTGGCTGCTAATGGCTCACATCTGCACCCTCCCCTAAAGGCTCCCTCTTGACTGAGGAGATGCTGGCAGGTTATGGCCACCCCGCAGCCCCTTGCCTTTTGGGGGGAACCACCTCTGTGGGACAAGTTATGCTCCAAAGCTCCCCAGGGGGTCAGGCTGAGGCTAGACTTCTCCTGAAACCACATCTTTCCCCTATAGGTTTCTCCTGAGAGCCCTCCCTCGATAAATCCCTTGCACGAGCATCACAGTCTCAGGTCCTGCTTCTCTGGGGCCTAACTACGACACTCTCATCTGCTTGCTCTCTTTATAAAAGCATGGTGTTCAAAGTGATAGGGACAGAGTAAAGGGACAAAGTAGGTGATTAAGTAGTTAATCCCACTAGGGGATTGTAAGTAAAGAAAAACGCATGGGAGACCCCTGTAAGTTAATGATCACTCAAGAAAGCAGGTTTGCTTAACCACAAAACCAAGCAGGCTTGCTTAGCAACAAAACCATGCAACAGAAGCATGAGATGCCCCAAAACAATAAAACAATGGTGGCATGAGACCCACATCCTGCCCAGTGAGCTCAGTAAGTTAATGATTCCCAGGACACACTCCTCTGTGTGCACTAACAAAAATATAAGGAAAGGGTGACATTATACTGAAACCTGAGATGATTTACCATATTTTAGTATATGTTACTACCTTTTTGCTCATTTCTGTTGCACCATGACAGTCCCAGCTTGACCATGGAGGGACAAGAAAACTCCCCCACCTGACGTGGAGGAGGAACTGATGATGGAAGCTTGACATCTACTCAAGAGTGAGGAAGAAGGTGGTCTTCTCCCTCTCCCCACTTTTCCTTTGATTATAAAACTGTAGCCCACTAAGTTCTCGGGGCAGCACCCTCTTGCCTGCCTGCTTTTAAGTCTTACAAGTGTCCTATTCTAATAAATCACTTCTTATCTGTCTCTTTGCCTCTTGCTGAATTCTTTCTGTGCTGAGACATAAAGAACTGGAACTCCTCGGAGCCCCCCCCAAGACGCATTTCTGTGGTTTCAAAAGGGTCCCTCCAGGCAGGAGTTTGGCCCTCCTGCTTTTCAGTTGTCAGCTCCACCTTGGAAGCCCTCCAAGCAGTGTTGACCTTCCACCACGACAACCATCTCTCACATGCACGGGAGGGGTCTGAAGTGGGCTTGTTGGGTGTGGATGCTATCGATCTGAGCATCCCAAATGGCTCCCTCTGTGTCCTGCTGACGTCAGTGGGAAGACCACACTCCCATCTGCATTAGTTTCCAGGGCTGCCGCAACAAAGTACCACAAACTGAGTGGCTTAAAACAACAGAAATGCATTGCCTCATAGTTCTGGAGTTTAGAAGTCCAAAATCAAGCTGTCGACAGCAGCATGCTCCCTCTGACACTTGTAGGGAAGAATCCCCCTTTGCCTCATCTGGCTTCTGGTGTTTGCCGGCATCCCTTGGCTAGGAGGTGCATCACTTCAATCTGCCTCCTTGTCATACAGCTGTCTTCTCCTGCATGTCCCTTTTATTCTCATAAGGACACCAGTCATATTTGATTAAGGGCTCACCCTAATCCAGTATGACCTCATCTTAACTAACTACCTCTGCTACCAACCTATTTCCAAATAAAGTCACATTCTGAGCTACTGGGGGTAGGACTTCAACACATCTTTTGTTTTGGGGGACAGGTCACAATTCAACCCGTAATCCCCTCTCTGCCATTTGTTAGCTGTGGGATGCCACAAGTCAGGTAACTTCTGTGCTTTGGCTTTTTCAGTTGTAGAAATGAAAACACCAGGCAGGGTGCTGAGTCTGGAGAGAGGGACCCGTGAGGTCACGTTATATCCATTTTCCACCATGGTGAAACTCCCTACAGCAGTGCTCTCTTAGGTCCCCATAGGCTGTAGTTACAGCCCCCTCCCCCCCAATCCCTGCCCCCGGCAGCCTCTGCCTAGGAGAGCTTAGATCTGCCCTGGAGGTGTGTTTTGTATCAATAAAAGATTATTGGAGCCTTTCAGGAAGTCAGGCTTCAGGGGCCATTGTTTAAGTGCCACTGCCTGTGACTGCTTCATTAGCAGCAGGGGTGCCAAGAGTATATCAGGTGGATGACCTGGGTGAGTTGAACACACACCAAAGGCTCAACACAAAGCCCTTTCTGCTCTAGCAATGACTCTACTCAATCCATCTTGCCAGGCAATTTCCTGCTCAGCCTCCTGCTGCTGCAGGGCTTTCATACTGGGCTCCGACAAAGGGGCGAGTGCTCAGTAGTTCTCTTAATCGATGCTGTGACAGGTCCTTTTGCTGACAGATCCTGGCACCTGTCTGCCTTATTCAGGGTAGTACAGCATCAAACTGAAATTGTCAGCTGCTTCCAGAATAATCAGTTCTCTTCCTGATCGAAGTGTCAAAGCTTGCACTGATTGTAGTCAGTCCAGAACGTGCGCAGGTCATTTCAATAGGCTGTCTCCTCGCCCCCGCCCCCGCACCCCCAGCTCACCAAAACAGAGGCAAGGGAAAGACCAACTGGAACTTCAGATTCTCTCCCTCTCATAGCTCCACATGCCGCAAAGAAGATCCCACATGGAGAACGAAGATCCTGAGGGCCACAACTAAGAACTGGCACAGCCCAATAAATAAATATTAAAAATTTTTTTAAAAAAGGAATTCTGGTACTGCTGGGCAAGAGAGGTGATGGCAGGACCCAGTCCTGGGAAGGGTAGAGTTTGCCAGCACCAAGAAGCTGTGATTTTTATAAAATCACACAATGTATTTTTATGAAAGGAGCTTTAAAGTTTTTCTAGTTCATCTCCTCACTTAATATAGGGACCCCTTTACTTCAGGTCACAGACTATGTTGTTCCTCTTTGTACCCTGAGCACTGTATAGGGGCTGGTCCTAGCGTAGGTGCTCAATCAATGTCTGTCAAAGAAATGAATGAAGAAACAGACCTTTTCTAGTGCCTACAAAACGGATCAGGTTCTTAGGGACTGAGTCATCTGCTTCACACTTATCAAACTCACACCTAAATTCATAACATTACTGTATACAGCAGAATACAGAAAGCAGAAAGTATATTTTCCTTTGCATGAGTAAAGGAAGTTCTAACATATGCTACAACATGGATGAACCCCGAGGATATTATGCTCAGTGAAATAAGCCAGTCACAAAAGGATAATACTGTGTGATTCCTCTCATAGGAGGTCCCTGGAGGAGTCAAATCCACAGAGACAGAAAGTAGAATGGTGGTTGCCAGGGGCTGGGGAGAGGGAGGGACGGGGAGTTGGGGTTTAATGGGTACAGAGTTTCAGTTTTACAAGATGACGAGCTATGGAGATGAATGGTGCTGACAGCTGCACACTATGGATGTATTTAATATCACTGAACTGTATACGTAAAATGGTAAATGTTATGTGTATTTCCTAATTTTTTAAAAAATTGGGAAATGTTTTTTGGTAAAAGTTCTCTTTCTGGGCCAAAGCCTGGAAGTTGCAAGCCTTCAGCAGAATCCAGAGTTTCAAAATAGTTACATCAGACAGATGTGCCAGTGCAGTTGTTGTCTAGGTGGGGAAACATTCCTGGTGCTTTCTACTCCACCATCTTCCCCAAATCCCCCCACAAGGATTTTATAAACCAGAATATTACAACAATTTTTCCAGCCTCTTCCCAAAAGCTGCCAAATTTTATCACTTGTCCAGGACAATACTTAACATAGATGATTCAGCTTCTGATGGGTGAATTTCAAACATTAAAAAGAATAACTGTTAGAGGATGTCTTCCTGGTGTCTTTCGAAATCCGTAGGCTGTCACCAGCCACGTCTAAGTGTACAGCCTGCCCTGCAGGAAAGCGCTGAATATTTTTTTTTTTTTTTTGCCGAACCATCTTGACCCGATCAGGGATTGAACCCCGTGCCCCCTGCAGTGGAAGCGCAGAGTCTTAACCACTGGACCACCAGGGAAGTCCCGGGAAAGTGTTGAAGAACAGAAGGGTCCCTGGGATCAGGAGGCTGCAGGCCCTTTACTAGTTTTAGTAGTAGGAGTAGGAATAGGCGCTTCTCAGAGTCAGTTGGGGAAACAAACGCATCATCTATGAGAGTTTGAGGACTTCCTTAAGCAAGTATCACTAGGCAACAAATGGAGTTTACAGTCTAGTTTACTTTATGAACCTGCTTGTTAACCCATCTCCCTGCTTCTACAATCCAAGCCCCCCACATTTTTATTCTCCATATTGGAACCAAAATGGCCCTTTTACATGTAAATCAGATCTTGCAAGGAAATTCATTACTTATGCCATCATAAAATCAAGGCTCAGTATAAAGACATTATATATTTCATTTTTCACTGATGTTCTTCTGCTATATAGAAAGTGAGATAAGTCAGAAGACCAGGTACCAGTCTCACCTATTACAATTACTTCTCTGCTGGGTGACTTTGGATAGGAAACTGGCCCTCTCTGAACCTTAGTTGTCTCAATAATAAAATGAAACTGTAATTCTGATAACCTTTTAAAGCACTTTCAAGCCTAAAAGCTTAAGATACAATGACTTTGATCAAAGTCCACAGCCTTCGCTAATTCTTGTGGTTCCAGTTTAAGTCCCCATGTGAGACCAATTGTATTAGTCCAGGTTTCCAGAGAAACAGAACCAAAAGATTGTATTTATATAGTGAGATTTATTTTAAGAAATTGGCTCAAGTGATTATGGGGCTGGCAAGTTGGAAATCTGCAGTGAAGGTCGGCAGGCTGGGAATTCTGACAGGAGTCAGCGTTGCAGCCTTGAGTCCTCAGACAGTCTGGAGGCAGAATTCCTTCCTTCTCTGGGGACCTCAGTCTTTTCTCTTAACAGCTTCAACTGGCTGGATGAGGCCACCCACATTATGGAGGGTAATCCACTTTACTCAAAAGTCTACTGATGGAAATGGTAATCACATCTGAAAAATATCTTCACGGCAACATCTAGACTGGTGTTTGACCAAACAACTGGGTACCCTAGCCTAACCATGTTGATATAAAATTAACTACCATACCCTCAGGTAGAATCCCTGTTCCTTTCTTTCCATCCTCATGAAGACCCTGCCCTCGCCCTCAGGGTCTCAGAGTCCAGCTGCAAGAAGGCACCCACATGCTTCTGCCATGGAACAGAGGTTGCATTGGACAGTAGGGGAGCCTGATGAGGGGTCTTGGAAAGGTGTAGACTTCTCCTCTGCTCCCCGCTTCGTGTCCCCCCCCCCCACCCCCAGGAAATGAGGAAAATGACTCCCTGGTTAATAGATTAGATTCTTGTGAGTTTGCTTTGTGTGAATCAGATGAGTCAGTCCTCAAGGGCCCAATTAATTTTGTGCTAAGCACAGTGCTAAACATAGTGTATAGTCCAAAAAAATGGTGAACTGGACAAGCAAACTAACAATTTAATGAAGGGTTCTGGGAAAACAGGTTTGGGGGTGGGCAGAATATCAGGAAAGCTTTCCAGAGAAGGTGACCTTTGAACTGGATTTAGAAAGTCAGATGGGAAGTTATCCAAATGGAAAAGGGAGGGAGTAGCATCTTCTGCAGAGGACCAGCTGGTGCAAAGGAAGGGACGTGAGCACAGGCCTGGCGGGCGTGTTCCCACAGTGCTCTATCACCCCTGACCAAGCCCTTCATTGTCACTGCTCCACGTCTGTGTTCCCCACTGAATATGAACCACAGACAGAGGCCTGGTCCCATTTATTTCTGTTTTCCCAGCACTTAGTGTATGCTTGGCATATGGTTAGGATACCTAATAAAGGCTGGTCAAAGACACTGGGTTCATGTTCAGATTTGGTCACAGTGTGGGTTCATCCCTAACCCCTACCAGCCTTTCAGCAAATTCTTGCAATTCATGAGGACTTGGTGAGAGAGAGGGAGACAGATCGCCACAACTCCTCTTACTGTGAAACCAAAGTGTATGTTCTACTGTTGGTGCAGAAGCAGTACCAGTACAGAACAGAACCTGAAAACAGGTTTTACAGATGTGGATGTTATAAATGCGTTCACACTCATCTATAAACCATTCATTCAATAAATGTTTTTTGACACATGAATACCCGAATCCCAGTTCCCGCTAGGTCTGGGTACTGTGCTCAGTGTCTTAGATCATTTGGGCACAAAAGTATTAAAACATGCAATTCTCTATGTATTCTCTTCTTTAGTTTGACATCTAATGCTACAAAAGGACAAAAGACACAGCTGAGAACCAAGGGAATCAGCTCTCAGTAATCCCGTCAACAGTAATCCCCAGGGGATTCAGTGCCACAGTGAAGAAGAGAGAAATCAACAGTCATGGTGTCCCTGCCTTATCCACACCATGGGCCTGGGTGAGGTTTCAGTTACCATAGCTACAAACTTGTCTCTTAGGGAGCACACCACACAGTAGGTGCCTTAAGAAGGCCGTGCTAGTCATATGAGATGTAGATCTCTGCCTAAATGAGATGTTTTCCCTTGGAACTTATAATTAATGAATGTGACAGAACAAAATCTGGTAAAAATAATGGAAATAAACAGGCTGGTTCATTATGGGAGCCAAGAAAAAAACACAAAGCTGGACACTGCAATTATCTGTTCACTGTGAAGCGTTTTCAGCTATTGGACATGGCACGCTTCCAGAAGGCACATGCAGGAGACATGGTGGAGAATGAAAAGAACAAAACCCCTTTCAGATGGGGAATCAGAGCAATGAGTTTAGGCCACTCGGTCTAATAATAAGAATGACATAGCCTCATGATGGCTTTTAATTTCTGCAACACTTTCTTGCATGTTATTGCATTTCATCTAATCCTCTATCATCCTTCCAAGGCTGTTATGGACAACACTCATTCCCATTTACAGAAGAGAAAACCACGCTTCAAAGATGTCATGTGCTTTGCCAAAAGCCACCCAGCCAATCAGTGAAAGAACTAAGGAAGCAGCTAGGACTTGAATCCAGGTCTCCTGACCCTACTGCGTACATCCAGTGAGCTTGCTACCGTACCCAGTGATGATTTAAAAAATAACTCACTTTCCTGTCTGAGTTCTTGGAAAATCAACTTAGATGAAATGACTTTCCAGAAGCAAATATTATGGGAGTGATCACAGAGCTCACACAGAGGGCCACATGAGAGGCTTTTACAAACTGGTGTCTCAGAGCACTAGGAGAGCTCTAGGGAGTATTTATCCAGAGGAATCAGTTTTTGGCATTTTTGAGGGAAAAAATTATTAATGATATGCTAAGTTTATGAGAGAATTTTTTCCCCTGAATCTATTTCCTTTCCTTCTGAATTAAATTAGATTCTAATATTCATACTGAAGCAACAACATATTTGTTCCCAAGTGAAATAGAGGACCTCATCTAAAGGCATAAAAGCTATTAAATCACAGTAGAGGCATACATAATACAAATATTACAGCTTCCCCCCAGCCAGTCTCACTCTAGGACCTCCAGCCATGGCTAAGAAAAATAGCCAACACTTACATAACTCTCAGGATTTGCCAGGCACTGCTCTATGCAGTTTGCATATATTAACTCATTTAATCCTCCTGAAAACCCTAGGAGGAAGGAGCTGTATCATCTTGACTTTGCAGATGGGAAAACTAAGGCAAAGTATCTTGCCTGAGGTCACCCAGCCGGGTCGTGGTAGAGCTGAGATTGGAGCCTGAGCAGGGTTGGGGTCTCAACCATGAGATGGAGTCTGAGATGTCCCTGACTCTTCTTCCTGAGGGGAGCAGTTTGAACAGAAGACTTCTGGGTTTTCTCCCCACCCTCTCACTGGTTCCTAATTTGTGAGATGTGGAGATCCCCAGCACTCATTGGTTTACATGAACAATGGAGTGGACCATTAAAAATTATGTTTACCAAACCATGGCATAACATGGGAACTAGGTGTTATCTGATGTAGAGTGACAAAAATAGTATGTAAAACTTGCCTTTTACACTACAATTTAAAACTGTAATTATGGGGAACTATATTCAATATCCTGTGATAAATCAGAATGGAAAAGAATATGAAAAAGAATATATATATGCATAACTGAGTCACTTTACTGTACAGCAGATATTAACACAACATTGTAAAACAACTATACTTCAATTTAAAAAAAACACTAGGGCTTCCCTGGTGGCGCAGTGGTTGGGGGTCCGCCTGCCGATGCAGGGGACGTGGGTTCGTGCCCTGGTCCGGGAGGATCCCACATGCCGCGGAGCGGCTGGGCCCGTGAGCCATGGCCGCTGGGCCTGCGCTTCCGGAGCCTGTGCTCCGCGGCGGGAGAGGCCGCAGCAGTGAGGGGCCCGCGTACCGAAAAAAAAAAAACACTAAAAAAACCCCCTGTAACTATACATCTCAATCCTAGTTATATATATACACATACCGGCAAATAAATGAGAAATACGCTAAATATTAACAATTGTTGTTTTGGGACAGTAGAACTCTGGGTGACTTTTTTTTTTCCCTTCATTTATTTATCTAATTGGCCCAAGTTTTCTTTAGTGAGAAAATCTATATAATGAAGGTATGGAATTTTAAATTATGTCACAATTGGGAGTAATTTAAGCAAAACTTGCCTAGGTGTAAAGAGTGTGGACTAGAAAAATTTTCAAAGTTCAGGTTGCTGTAAAACGATTGGTTCTAGAACTTGGCATTAGATGGGTGGGTTAACTCAGGAAGAAAGCATAAGAAGGGGATATGATGGCTGCACACAACAACCCTGATTGTCATTCAGTGGGTGGTATTGCCAGCTGTCATGCTGACCACAATCCCACGTGAGCTGGGGAGCCCCGGTCTCCTTTTCTGCTCGAAGAGTTAAACATGCCGAGAGAGGGTGGTTCACACAGGTTACCCACAGAGCGCACCTGTGACTCTCACAGCTGAATCCAAGTTTTCTGTTTCACCTTTCTGCCCACTTGGCTGGAGCCAGAGGGAAGGGAAGAGGAGGAACACATGGCATGGTCTGTGCTCTACAGCTGATCCACATCCGCTGATCATGCCTCCTGACAGCGCACAAACGTCCTCACTGTAAACCTCTGGCAACCGATGATATTTCTTTTCCAAATAAGCTCATTGTTCATGGAAGAGACAGGATTAAACTTGGGAACATTATCATCTGTATAGCTCAGTATCATCTTTAACCCAAACTGAGAGCTTCCGTGTTGGAATACGCAATGGAACACAGGATACCGTCTCTGCTCTCATGGAATTCATAATTTAGCTGCACTGATGAGATATGTACATATGAAGAAATTACAGTATAGGAAGATTATAGATACTACTTTTGTTTTTTAATAGGTCTTTATTGGACTATAATTGCTTCACAATACTGTGTTAGATTCTGTTGCACAACATAGAGAATCAGCCATAGGCATACAGATGTCCCCACATCCCCTCCCTCTTGAGCCTTCCTCCCATCCTCCCTATCCCACCCCTCTAGGTCATTGCAAAGCAACGAGCTGATTTCTCTGTGCTATGCTGCTGCTTCCCACCAGCCAACTATTTTACATTCGGTAGTGTATATATGTCGATGTTGCTCTCACTTTGCCCCAGCTTCGCCCTCCCACCCCATGTCCTCAAGTCCATTTACTATGTCTACCTCTTTATTCCTGCCTTGCAGCTAGGTTCATCAGTGCCTTTCTTTTTAGATTCCATATATATGTGTTAGCATACGATATTTTTCTCTTTCTGACTTACTTCACTCTGTATGACAGACTTTATGTCCATCCACCTCACTACAAATAACTCAATTTCGTTTCTTTTTATGGCTGAGTAATATTCCATTGTATATATGTGCCACATCTTCTTTATCCATTCATCTGTGGATGGACATTTACGTTGGTTCCATGTCCTGGCTATTGTAAATAGTGCTGCAATGAGCATTGTGGTACATATTTTTTTTTTTTTTTTTTGTGGTACACGGGCCTCTCACTGTTGTGGCCTCTCCCGTTGCAGAGCACAGGCTCTGGACGCGCAGGCTCAGCAGCCATGGCTCATGGGCCCAGCTGCTCCACAGCATGTGGGAACCTCCCAGACCGGGGCATGAACCCGTGTCCCCTGCGTCGGCAGGCGGACTCTCAACCACTGCGCCACCAGGGAAGCCACTCCCTTTTTTTCTTGATGAGTCTGGCTAAGGGTTTATCAATTTTGTTTATCTTCTCAAAGAACCAGCTTTTAGTTTTATTGATCTTTGCTATTGTTTTCTTTGTTTCTATTTCATTTATTTCTGCTCTGATCTTTATGATTTCTTTCCTTCTACTGACTTAGGGTTTTCTTTGTTCTTCTTTCTCTAGTTGTTTTAAGTGTAGGGTTAGATTGGTTATTTGAGATTTTTCTTGTTTCTTGAGATGAGATTGAATTACTATAACCTTCCCTCTTGGAACTGCTTTTGCTGCACCCCATAGGTTTGGGGTCATCGTGTTTTCATTGTCATTTGTTTCTATGTATTTTTTAATTTCTTCTTTGATTTCTTCAGTGATCTCTTGGTTATTTAGTAGCACACTGTTTAGCCTACATGTATTTGTGTTTTTTACAGTATTTTTCCTGTAATTGATTTCCAATCTCATAGTGTTGTGGTCAGAAAAGATGCTTGATACGATTTCAATATTCTTAAATTTTCTGAGGCTTGATTTGTGACCCAAGATGTGATCTATCCTGGAGAATGTTCCATGTGCACTTGAGAAGAAAGTGTATTCTGCCACTTTTGGGTAGAATGTTCTATAAATATCAATTAGATCTATCTGGTCTATTGTGTCATTTAAAGCTTGTGTTTCCTTATTTATTTTCTGTTTGGATGATCTGTCCATTGGTGTAAGTGGGGTATTAAAGTCCCTTACTATTATTGTGTTACTGTCGATTTCTCCTTTCATCATTGTTAGCATTTGCCTATGTATTGAGGTGCTCCTATGTTGGGTGCATAAACATTTATAATTATTATATCTTCTTCTTGGATTGATCCTTTGATCATTATGTAGTGTCCCTATCTCTTGTAACAGTCTTTATTTTAAAGTCTATTTTATCTGTATGAGTATTGCTACTCCAGCTTTCTGTTGATTTCCATTTGCATGGAATATCTTTTTCCATCCCTTCACTTTCAGTCTGTATGTGTCCCTAGGTCTGAAGTGGGTCTCTTGTAGACAGCATATATATGGGTTTTGTTTTTGTATCCATTCAGCCAGTCTGTGTCTTTCGATTGGGGCATTTAATCCATTTACACTCAAGGTTATTATCAATATGTATGTTCCTATTACCATTTTCTTAATTGTTTTGGGTTTGTTTTTGTGGGTCTTTTTCTTCTCTTGTGTTTCCCACCTAGAGAAGTTTCTGTAGCAGTTGTTGTAAAGCTGGTTTGGTGGTGCTGAATTCTCTTAGCTTTTGCTTGTCAAAAGTTTTTGACTTCTCCATCGAATCTGAATGAGATCCTTGCTGGGTAGAGTAATCTTGGTTGTAGTTTTTTCTCTTTCATCACTTTAAGTATATCCTGCCACTCCCTTCAGGCCTGCAGAGTTTCCACTGAAAAATCAGCTGATAACCTTATGGGGATTCCTTTGTATGTTATTTTTTGTTTTTCTCTTGCTGCTTTTAATATATTTTCTTTGAATTTAATTTTTGATAGTTTGATTAATATGTGTCTTGGTGCGTTTTTCCTAGGGTTTATCCTGTATGGGACTCTCTGTGCTTCCTAGACTTGGGTGACTATTTCCTTTCCCATGTTAGGGAAGTTTTCAGCTATAATCTCTTCAAATATTTTCTCAGACCCTTTCTGTTCTGGGACCCCTATAATTCTAATGTTGGTGCGTTTAGTGTTGTCCCAGAGGTCTCTGAGATTGTCTTCAATTCTTTTCATTCTTTTTTCTTTATTCTGCTCCTCGGTAGTTATTTCCAATATTTTGTCTTCCAGCTCACTTGTTTGTTCTTCTGCCTCAGTTATTCTGTTATTGATTCCTTCTAGTGTATTTTTCATTTCAGTAATTGGGTTGTTCATCTTTGTGTGTTTGTTCTTTAGTTCTTCTAGATCTTTGTTAAACATTTCTTCTATTTTCTCAATCTATGCCTCCATTCTATTTCTGAGATTCTGGATCATCTTTACTATCATTACTCTGAATTCTTTTTCAGGTAGATTGCCTATTTCTTCTTCATTTATTTGGTCTTGTAAGATTTTACCTTGCTTCTTCATCTGTGATATATATATATATATATATTTTATTTATTTTTTTTTTTTTTGCGGTACGCGGGCCTCTCACCACTGCGGCCTCTCCTGCTGCGGAGCACAGGCTCCGGACGCACAGGCCCAGCGGCCATGGCCCACGGGCCCAGCCGCTCCATGGCATGTGGGATCCTCCCAGACTGGGGCACAAGCCCGCGTCCCCTGCATCGACAGGCGGACCCCCAACCGCTGCACCACCAGGGAAACCCTGTGATAATTTTTTTTGCTGTCTCATATATATATATATTTATGAGTGGGATTGTGTTCCTGTCTTACTGGTTGTTTGGCCTGAGGCTTCCAACACTGGGGTTAGTAGGCTATTGGGTAGAGCTTGGTCTTGGTGCTGAGGTGAGGAACTCTGTGAGACCTCATTCTGATGACTATTCCCTGGGGTCTGAGGTGCTCCATTAGTCCAGTGGTTTGGACTTGGGGCTCCCACCACAGGAGCTCTGGCCCAACCCCGGACTCATGAACCAAGATCCCGAAAGCCACCTGAGGTGGCAAAAAAAAACAAAAAATAAAAGTAAAAAATAAAATTAGACTATGAAACTAACAGATATGTTAGGAAGAATATAAAAACAAAAATATAGATGAATCAACAACTGGAAGGTACATCAGTACCACAATAGTAAAAAAGAGGAGGGAAAAAAAAAAAAGGGTGGGGAAAGGCCTTGGCTGTGGAGGGCAGGGCCTAAGCAGGGGCAACGTTTGGGAGGTGGGCGGGGCCAATTGTCAGGACCCACAGGGCTGGAAAAGGCCCTGGGGGTTGTTTGGGGTGGGGCTTAGGCTCAAGACACAGAAGGAACCCAGGCATGCCCCCCACCCCTGGTCTCAGAGGGCAGGGGACCTCACCTGGGAGCCCAGCAGGCTTCCTGGCCTCTTGTAGGCAGGGCAATCGCCCTCCGCTTCTCTCCTGCTTCTCCTGGACGGCTCCTCCCGCCTGCCTCTCCTGATCTCCCCAGCCTCCCTCCTATGCCCCCAGGACCCATGCGGCCCGGATGGGGCTTTGGAGGGGGAGGGGTTACCGGCCTGGGAGCTCAGCAGGCTCCCCAGCCCGAGTGGGCCAGGCAACCACTCTCTGCTCCTCTTCCGCTCTTCCTGGAGAGTCCCTCCCACCTGCCTCTCCTGATCTTCCCAGCCTCAGGGGCGCCGACCCTGTCCAGCCTCCACTTCTCCTTCCCCCTCAGTCCCGCTATGTCCTACCAGTTCACTCTGGGGTTCCTCCAGTCTCCTTGGGCATCAGAGTCCCCCATCAGTGGCTGGCATGTGCCCTAGTTGTGGGGAGACTAACTGTGTGTCTTCCCACACCGCCATCCTGACTCCCATAGATACTACTTTTTACATAAAAGTAAACAATCTTGTATTGCTGGTTATCTTCCAGAATAAACTGCATGCTTCTTGGGGGCTAGGATTGCCTTGCATTTCTTCATACACCCCACAGAGTCTCCACAATGCCTTGAATACAGTAGCACTCTATATTTGGTAGATGTTTGGACTGGAAATTATATGTTGCCCCTAAATCTTTAGGCCTGTTGCCTACTTAGCCAGCAGGTGCCTCTATCCTAAGGAAGGGGAGGTGCTTCCTCTCTGAAGATAATACAGTCACAGTGACCTCACTTTAACCTGGCTACTAGAGGACTAAGGGAGAAAAATAGATTTTCACCATTCTTTGGAAAACAAGAACTCAGACTCAGGAGAGATGTGATTGAAGGTAACAGGGTAGTGCATTCCAAAAGGCTCCTCTAACCTAAAATTTCTGGATTTCTTTTCCTTACAAAGGGATATTTTTTTAAAATGTGCCTTGAAATTCCTCAATAAAAAAAGGCTGCTGAACATTACTTAGGAAATAAGAAATCAGAAACACTGGGTGACTATGTAGAAAATAAACTGACTTAAATTCATAGAAGGGTACCGTTAGGTTGTGTATCAAACTGTTGATGGTAATTACTTCTGGGTGGAGAGCAGGTAAAGGACGTACATTTTTACTGTTTGAAGCCTGTACAGCCAGAATGTATTCACATATAACTTTTGCCAATTAAGAAGGATGAGGAGGGGAAGGGGAGGAGGCCATTGTCTCTGTAAGGAAAGTTGGGAAATGTAGTATTTAACTGTGTACATAGTCACGATTCAACAAAACAGGAGTTTTGTCACTAATGAGGATTTCACACCAAAAAGTCTA
The DNA here is from genome assembly GCF_008692025.1 of Phocoena sinus. NCBI lineage: Eukaryota > Metazoa > Chordata > Mammalia > Artiodactyla > Phocoenidae > Phocoena > Phocoena sinus. The sequence goes on along the minus strand of NC_045772.1, from coordinate 8,100,987 downwards.
TTGTGGTTCTAGAGGATTAGCCCCCAAAGACGCTATCACGCAGGCTCAGTAGTTGTGACTCGCAGGCTCTAGAGCGCAGGCTCAGTCGTTGTGGCACAGGGGCTTAGTTGCCCCACGGCATGTGGGATCTTCCTGGACCAGGGACTGAACCGTGACCCCTGCATTGGCAGGCGGATTCTTAACCATTGGATCACCAGGGAAGTCCTGGAACTTTCATACATTGCTGGGGGGAATGTAAAATGGGGCAGCCACTTTGGAAAACAATCTGGTGGTTCTTCAAATGATTAAACATAGAGTAACCACCTGACCAAGCAATTCCACTTCTAGGAATGTACCAAAGAGAATGTGTTGTACCCAAAAGAAATGAAAACACATGTCCAGACAAAAACTTGTACATGAATGTTCATAGCAGCATTATGCACAATAGGCAAAGGATAGAAACAAGCCAAATGCCCATCAACAGATGAATGGATAAAATAATGTTGTATATTCATAAAATGTTATATAGTCATAAAAAGTAATGAAGTACTAATGCCCGCTACAACTTCTATGAACATTAGAAACATACTAATTGAAAGAAGCCAGTCACGAAAGTCCACATATTATATGATTCCATTCATATAAAAGTCTAGAACAGAGGACTCCAAAGAGACAGAATGTAGGTTAGTGGCTGTTTACCGATAGCGGGGGAGGGAATTGGGAGATGAGGGAGTGATGCCTAAAGGGTATGGGCTTTCTTTCTGAAGTGATGGAAATGTTCTAAAGTTGACTGTGGTGATGGTTCCACACATCTGTAACTTACTAAAAACTATTGAATTGTACACTTGAAATGGGTGAATTATATGGCATGTGAATTATACCTCAAAAAAACTGTTTAAAAAAAAATTCAGCATCACCACTAAGGATGAGCTCATAAATAAAAATAGAAAGAAAGGGACTTCCCTGGCAATCCAGTGGTTAAGACTCCGTGCTTCCAATGCAGGGGGCACAGGCTCGATTGCTGGTCGGGGAACTAAGATCCCACATGCTGCATGGTGTGGCCAAAAAAAGAAGAAGAAAAAAGATAATAGAAAAGTGACTGCTTAACTTACTCCAGATTTTAGTTGGTCATGCCTAAATTCAGTTCTGAACCAAGTCCTGATTTGGGGGAATTTGGTGGTGGAATTTGGTAGGTGGGGGAAAGAGCACCAAGTCCATGAGTGGAAGTAGAATCATGGCAATCTGCAGCCACTACCTGCTGGACCTAGAATGCTCAGGGAGGCCATTCTGGGTGGAAACAGTATTTTGGAACTTAGTATAGCACACGTAAAGCCCAATTGGCACCTCAGATAAAGAAGATACTGTTTATGAGGATGGTGAATCAACTTTAGAAATAGAATTTATGAAGTTTGGGCGGAAGAAAGGCTGGTCTCATATCACCTGCCACATAGTCTAATACGAAGACCCGAAGCTGAGGGAAACGTCTCAATCATCATAATAATATATACATATACATTTAATATAAATTCCCTTAGTTGGCAACTTTATACTGCATTCGAGCCCTTTTCTATCTCTGCATGGCTTGGTGTTCTCCTGCTCTGGTATTCTACCGCCTTCCTCATATCAGCGCTTGTACACATTGCTTGAATACTCTCTCTCACACGGAGGCTGGTAACTAAAATATCTTTAGAGCATGTTAGCTCTACCTGCTCCCTACGTTATACTGTTTACAGCACTTATCTGTACCTAAAATCCCCTTACTGGTTTGTATGCTCCTTGCTATCTCCTTCCATCCCAACCCAAGTCCCACAAGAGCAGGGACCTCATCTATTCTGCTCACAGTGTATCCCTATTGTTTAGCAAAGTGGCTGGCACGTGGCATATGCTCAAAACTTCTTTGTTGACTTCTTGACTAGCAGAGTACCTTTGGTACAAGGCAACAATACTTATTAAGCACCATTATTAAGTCTCCTGTTAGGTACCGGAGACACAAAAATGAAAACTGCACTCTAGGACCAGAAGCACAGATGAAAAACATGTGAGAAGGATGATGCCAGCATTCTCATTTTAATTACATAGTATTCTTTCTGCTTATATAGTGTTAAGCTTGTACATTTGCTTCTCAGCTCCCTTCTGCCTGGACACATCGCACACTTTATTCACTTCAGACTAAGGAATACAGGTATCATGTTGTATTTAATGTGGGGAAATTACCAAGATGCTAAATCTTGGGGAAGCCACGTCTTACTTTTTGTCAAAATACATACTATCCCGGGGATTGCAACTCTAGGTACTCTGGCTTAGACAAACCTAAATTCAACACTATACCCCACCTCCCTCAATATATATACTCATTGGACAAATATTTATAGAGTCATAATAATGCCTGGGACACAGTAATGGTGATGAGAAGTATGGGCCTTTAATCTATCCAGGGAGGTAGGGAAGTAAACAGAGAAATACAACTTAATGCAGAGGTTACTTGATAAGAGCTCTAGCCAGTGTATTATGTTCCAAAACTACCAAAGACATAAAAAGCACACAGTGAACTTTGTGTTAGAGACATTCTTACCCAAGCTTGACACACAAATGATGGTCCTGTTCTTTTTAACATGGGCATTACTGCACAAATCATACCTGAGGGAAAGATGCAGGGACTCAGAGACTTGAAAAAGTTAAATTCTTAGTAAATATGTCAACCAAGTAGGAAAAAAGATTCCAGTTTTTTGTTTTTTGTTTTCATTGCCTGCATACTGAATCTACCTTCCATTTTTGGAAAAAACAGAAATAGTACTGGTAAGCTTTTGAACTTACATGCTAAGTTGCTTATTAAGCTAACAATCAAAACCAAGTGGCTATAATGTATCTACTTCAAACCCTGGGTCCTCTGGCATAGTATACCCCTCAAGTCCTCCTTTGAGAGTAATAGGCTCACTTCTTCTAGGAAGACAGCATGGTGTTGTGGGAAAGGATGGGACTTGGGTCAGAAGACCTGTGTTTGAGTCCTACTCTGTCACTCTTTGTGTAACCGTGAACAAGTCATTTCACCATTTGAACCCATCTCCCCACCTGTAAAATGGAGAGCTATCATCTGCCCAATTCATCTCAGCAGTATGAAGCGAGTACCAAGTAAGACAGTAGATGCCAGATTGTTTTCTAAACTATAAAGCGACATTAAGATTATTATTCATATCTGTATGCCAGTGCTTATCAAGTGCCCAGTATGAATGTACTCAAAAATATCTGTGAGATAAATTAGTATCTTAAACGCTCCTGTGGCACAGATCAATGAGAGCTCTAGTTGGCTGCAACTTAGAAGCCTCAATACTTAGAAAATTTATTTCAAATTATGTGGTAAGATTTACTTGTTTACATTTTCTTTAAAAGATTTTTTTCTGTGGACCATTTCTAAAGTCTTTATTGAGTTTGTTACAACACTGCTTCCGTTTTTTTATGTTTTGGTTTTTTTGGCCCCGAGGCACATGGGATCCTAGTTCCCAGACCAGGGATCCAACCCGCATCCCCTGCATTGGAAGGCAAATTCTCAACCACTGGACCGCCAGGGAAGTCCCTACCTGTTTACATTTTAAAAAATACTTGTCTAGTAAAGATTTAAATTGATTTTCAAATTCACGGGTTATCAAAATGCCTTTTACGTCTTTTCTTTCCTGCTCTGCCTTTTAGTCATTTTTCTGCCTATTGGCACTTCTATCAGATGGTGAACAGAAACGAGGGAGTCACTCAACTGCGGATCAGTTAATTTTCCAAGTTTTTATTAGTGCCAGTAAAGACCAGTAAAGAGGTGGATGCTACTGGGCAAAGGCTCTGTCCATTGTTTCTCTGCCTTCAGTTTCTATAGAGATTGAGAGCTGCCAGCTTTAATATCTGGCCAAGAGAAGATTATAAATTGTGGATGACAAATTAAAAGTTTAGGCATAGGCTTGGGGAAAGGAAAAAGTAAAAGAATATAATTTCAGCAAAATACTACCTACTCCATTCTTCGCTTTTATAGATAAAAAGGGTGCTTCAAGGTAGCGCTCCACCAAGTTCAAGCCACAGGTCCTATGCAGACTGCTCATCGAGTCTAAGAATGCTTCTCTTTTTGGTTAAACTGGGAACAATTTTCACTAGGCATCTCTGACAGCAGTGATTTATAGTGATGATAAAGGAGGCTGACTGCAATGCCCTCTGGTGGCCTAAAGGTTTCACCATATCTGCAGCTGCATAAAACAAAAACAAAACAACAGCCATTTTCTATCAAATAGCTTACTTATAAATTAAAAAGTCAACAAAGATAAATTGTAAAAGTCTTCTTTGCTTTTCATAACGATCATAATCATAAAGCATTTTTACAGAGGCACTTGCCCAATGTGACCTCATGTTCACGGTGATTCAGAAAATGATTAATAGCAAGTCCCTGCCCTCTAGAATTTGCCATCTAACAAAGGCACAGGAGCAAGGATACAGACTTGGAACCAAGGTTCAAAGGGGAGAACTGTGGAAAGTACACAGGCTTTAGAACCTTTGTAGAAGGATTAAATAAGATAATTTATGTAAAGCATCTAGTATGGCAACTGGCGCATGGTAGGTGCTCAATAAATTATTATGTTTTAGCATGTGATATTCAATGATCCAAGCCATCTGCTGGAAGAAATCTAATTTTCAGCAAATCTAAACTCCTATTATGATTACTTTTGATATATCTCATTTAACTGTGAATTTCATAGGACTGTTATGAGAATAAAATGAAAAAGCATGTAAAGCTCAGCCCCTGGCACACAACTCTTCTTCCCTTTCACACTCAGAATGGAATTCTCTTGCAGCTTGCCAAAGTAGAGGTGAGGAAAGAAAGAAAGTGTTTCCAAAGTGACAAGGAACATAAAGGAATAGATAGGATGAAGTTTTAATTTAATAACATAATTCACAGGAGGCATACCTTTTGACCTGGTAACTGGATATTCCTGGAAATTTTTCTTAAAGAAGTAATCAGAAAATATAAAAGGAATCATATATTAGGGATTTTATCACATTATTTATAATAGCAAAAAATTGGAAACCACCTAGAAGTCCATCAGTAGGAGTCTAACTAAATAATGATACATTCATACAATTAAATTCTATGTAACAAATTATGACATAGATATTTACTGACAGCAAATTATATTTGAGATGAAAAAGTTACAAAATTAGGCATAGTTTGATCTCATTTAAAAAACCCTATCTATAAATATATGTGAATGTATATATTTAAACAAGTCTGAAGATAGATATAGTTAAATATTAGCAGTGATTTCTAGGCAGTAAGAATATAGGAAGATATATAAACATATATATACAGGAATATATCCTTACTCTCTTCATTCTTCTTTTCTGTATTTTCTGAAAAATTTTTAATGACTGTGTATTATTGTTGTTAAAAAAAACCTAAAACAGCTAAAAGAAAAACTTTAAACCAAAATGAAAACAGAGATACTTCCAAGCAGTACAAGACAGTGAAAGATTATTGGATAGAATATCAGGAGGTCTGAATTCACGTTTTTGACTCCCAATCCTTTGCTATGTGACCTGAGCCAGATCTGCGTCTCCATTTCCCCATCTATACAGTATAAAAGTAATTAAAGTAATTCTTACAATAGAGAGAATAAAGTGAGAATGAGCGCATTAAGAAAAAAATCTGTAAATGCCACATCTATAAACCAGTTGTAAATTAAAAGAGAAATAGAAAGGACTTTCTCAATTTTTAAATTCCCCTTCCCTTAAGTCTTCACTGCTTTTATAATTTTTAATACACGAACAAATGTGTATTAAAATTCCCCTTCCCTTAAGTCTTCACTGCTTTTATAATTTTTAATACACGAACAAATGCACAATAAAGTACTTAGGGTTTTATCCTCAACTAGGCTCAGAACTATTTTCTAAGTAAACATGTCCATATTGATCCAGATAAAGTGCAACTCCAGACCTTGACAGTCACAGCAATGCACGATACCCTAAACTACTCTTGCTGGCCCTTCTTCATAGAGGTGGAACAAAATGATTCATGTTATGTCTAATTTTCAAAGTATGTTTAAAATTAGCTTTTAAATTCATGGACTACAGGGAATGTATCTTCTTTGTTTAGACCCAAATCTAACCATAGATAAAACTGTTAAGCAGGATAAGGGTCCTGATTGCCTCTTCTTCCTTGTTGCAGGTTCTCAGTAGCCACCAACATGTGTTCAACTCAGAGATCTAGGTTGGGAAGCTTCTGTGTCCAATTCAAACCAATGTACAAATAATAAAGCATCACCCTCGTTCTACTTTGCAAAACTACTTATTTCCTCTGTCAGGAAGGTTCTCTAACTTCCCTGGTGGTCCAACGGCTAAGATTCTGTGCTCCCAATGTAGGGGGCCCGTATTCGATCCCTGGTCAGGGAACTAGATCTCACATGCTACAACTAAGAGTTTGTATGCACAACTAAAGACCCCATGCAGCCAAATTAAATTAAAAAAAAAAAAAAAAAAAAAAAGAAGGTCCTCTACCCATTACTTGGTGTGCTCTTTTTTAAATAAATTTATTTATTTATGGCTGCATTGGGTCTTTGTTGCTGTGCGCGGGCTTTCTCTAGTTGTGGTGAGCGGGGGCTACTCTTCGTTGCTGTGCATGGGCTTCTCATTGCAGTGGCTTCTCTTGTTGCCAAGCATGGGCTCTAGGCATGTGGGCTTCAGTAATTGTGACACACAGGCTCAGTAGTCGTGGCGCATGGGCTTAGTTGCTCCGTGGCATGTGGGATTTTCCCAGACCAGGGCTCGAACCTGTGTCCCCTGCTTTGGCAGGCAGATTCTTAACCACTGCACCACCAGGGAAGTCCTACTTGGTGTGTTCTTAATTCAATTGTTGCCTTCTGATTACACAGACCAAGACAGAGGTGGGCCCAGCCACTCCATGCTCCCAAAGCAACTCCTGAAGATTTACATTACTTATTTTTTTTTTTTTGGCAATGCCGCGTGTCTTGTGGGATTTTAGTTCCCCAACCAGGGATTGAACCCAGGCCCTTGGCAATGAAAGCGCAGAGTCCTAACCACTGGACTACCAGGGAGTTCCCTCCATTACATTTCTTATGAGGACTCATTAGTGGTAGAATTCCAAGTTGTTTTTTGTCTGACCCCCATGTAGAACAATGAGCTACATAAGAGCAGAGACTAAGTGTTATTCATCTGGGTAATCCCAGCAAACTGCCATAGTGCTTGGATATGGGAGGTAATCAAAAACGATTTCTTGAATAAATGAATAGAATGTTATTCCTAGAATAGGAATTTGCAATTTAATAAGGTCCTATATACCACACCCACATAGGGGAATCACCTACTTGGCTGGCCATCTACTCTGTCAATAGGTTCTACAGAAGCTAAAGCAAAACAAGAATGAAGTACACATGGAAGAATTAGATAAGTGATACCACTACAGTTAGATAATTTTGGTGACTACAATTAAATCAAAGAAATAATGGATCTTTAAAGCTTAAAAAAGCCAAATGACTAGCAAAATAAAGTATACTTCAAAAAAGTGTGAACTAATTAAGGAAAAGAAATATGAAAAACTGATAATCAATGACCGAGAAAATGCCAAAGGACAAGGATTCTAAAATATGTAAACTCATAATTAACAGATGCACTTGATTGGAGAAGGGTCAGCACTATCTTTAGCCGAAAACACTCATGTGACAACTGAGTGCCTACCCTGAGTGACACTCTACTTGAAAGTCTCGTTTCCTGCGCTGGAAGAAGTTGGTATCTAGGGGAAGACAGAGATACTGCGATTCAAAACTCAATGGAGTAGGTCAATGATAGACATATGTACAAAATAGTAAAGAAGTACAAAAGTCTTTGGAGGTGGGTGAGTAGGAGGAAGCAAAGTTCCAGAAAGGCTTCCAGGAAGAGCTGATGCCTGATATGGGCAGTTCACCAAGAATAGTAGGAAGAGATTCCTGAAACTATAAACACAGGCACTGAAGCAAGAAACAGCACGGATTTATGGAGCCACCCTTGGATACAAAGGCCACAGGCTTTCCTTGAGACTTGTAGCATCATACTGGGGTTCAGACAGTTCATTACAGAAAGAATTACATATCTTCAATCATATGCCCCTCTAGGTTGTAAAAGGGAACCATACCCTGGCTTAGAAGTCTTACTTTAAAGATATCTGAGGGATGTAGTGTGGCAATGTAGAAAGTCCTGGAGTCAGCCTAAATTTTAAATCCTGACCCTCAATCGTTGAGTGACCATAGATAAGTTACTCTTGAAGCCTTAACTAGTTTATCTGTTAGTGGGAATGAACCTCATATATTTAGAGTTGTTACAAAGATATCAAGACGTATGTAAGTTAATTGTGCCTGGCATTTACCAGGCACTAATGCATGGAAGTCCCATTACCCATTTTCATGGTTAGTTCCAAACCGAGTTTTCCTTCCCTTTCCCCAGATTGGACCTCATTGGCTGGGTTCCGCAGTTCACTGCCCAGTCTATGAACATTTTTTGAGCATGTCTCCTTGAGTGCTGTGCTAGGCACTGGTGCCTTGTCCCTCCCTCCCCATGAACCTTCTATCCATCTCCTAATCTCTTCTTCACTCTGTCTTTACATAGTAATTTTCTTTCTTTTCTTCTCTCACCTAGCCCATGGGTGAGTTATTTTCTTGTCTATGTCCCAGTGAACATAGTTGTCAGGGGCTACCAGTATGTCCCATAAACATCAGCACTAACCCAAGGCCCTTTCATTTCTATAGTGGTAAAAACCCTGTGGGGGTCACATTAATTACATTCACTGCATATATAAATATCTGCAAGTGAATCTTCATATATATTTGGTATTCTGGTGACAGTCAACACTGCCAGGTAAGTAATTTACCTGCCCAGAGGGAGGGCTCTCCAGAGATGTGTGGCATTTGGACCCATGAAGTCACAATTCTTTAGCTTTTCCAGAGAGCCAAGATGAGACGCTAGCTCAGCCAGTGACTTTCTGCTACTGAACCAGTTCGTATTTTACTGATGAACTGATAAATGTTTGGGGGCCTTAATCTGAATACTGGATAAAACATTAACTTATTGGATTTGGCTTCACTTTTGAGGAGGTACAAAAAAGCCTCCCAGAAAAGAAATGTTCACAATTAAAACAAGTGGAAAGAGGAAACACTGCCCCAAAGTAAAACCTAGAAGGTTCTCTTGGTTCAAACAGCATTTATCTGATGGATGTTTTAGTGATAGATGTTTACTAGACTTACTGTGGTGATCATTTTGCAATATATATGTACATCAAATCACTATGTTGTACATCTGAAACTAATAAAATGTTGTATGTTAACTACATCTGAATAGAAAACCCCGGCATTTACTAAGCACATTTATATGTCATGTACTCTGCCAGATGCATATATATATATATGTATATCTACATCCTCATCTATATATATATATGTATATATATATATATGCCAGATGCACATATATGTATATCTACATCCCATATATATATATATATATATATATATATATATATACATCCTGTTCTAAAGATTAAAGAAGGATTAAAGAAAAAATTTTTTAAATATATATAACAGTCTTGTGCGGTAATCATTTCTACTAGACAAATAAACACATAAAGACTAAGAAAGGTGAGGAAATGACTTGTCTGCGGCCACAATGCTTTTAAGTGATAGAATGAAAATCTGAACACAGATCTGGCTCAAAATCCAGTGTGCTTTCCACTGAACCACGGTTGCATCTATTCAAACAGTCATATCCCTCCTCAACAATAATAATATAATAATAGTCATCACTAACATTTATCTAGCTTTTCTCATGTGGCAAGCCCTGTGCTAAGAAATTTATGTATATGATCTCATTTAATCCTCACAATCACCCTATGAGGTAGATTTATCAAGATCTCCACTTCACAGTTGAGAACACTGAGTTTTATAGCAGTTCAGCAATTGCTTTGTTCCCACAGCCGGTAAAGAGCAGGATCAGAGTAGAACCTAGGTCTGTCTAATTCCAGAACCTATCCTCGTAATCATTACACTAGACTGCAGGAAACTCAACTTTAGTCCTGACTCCAACCAGGCAAGTCATTTGATAGTTCTGTCTCAATTTCCTTGTTAATTAAACGGGGATACCGTTACTCGTCCTTACCTATTTCACAGAGATATTGGGGTTATAAAATGAGAAAGTGTACAAGCTTTAAGAAGGGAAATTGCTATATAAATCTAGGCTTGTCACAAGTTTCACTCAGATCTTCCCTCTCCCACGATCATAAAGGGAATTAGCTGACATCATTAGCTCTCAAACATCCTCTGAAGTGGGTAGTGAGTATTATTATCTCCACTTATCAAAAAGCTGAAGCACAAGGAAATGATGTAACTTGCTAGTCAGTGACAGAGCTGGGAATAAAACCCAAGATTCTAACTCCCACTGCTTTTGTTCTTATGGTAAATCCTATTTCCCCATTTCAAACTTAATTGTAAAATAGACAAGGGTGGAAATATTAGTGTCCACTTAAAAACACAGATTAAGTTTTTGACTGAGGTGACACTAACATAATCCCTAAGGTTCTTAATCCTCACATTCTAAAGAAACCTCATAAAGAATCAAAAAGAAAAAATTTTCCATTCCCTTAGTATAGACTTCAGCTCCTTAGTTTTCTCAAGTAACTTATTAATAATCAAAGATTACAAAACCGGGTGACTCATTACCTAGTTTCAACTATGCAGTGAGTCTGTAAGCTTCCAAAGGGAATATAAACCACATTATGAAATTGTTCCTTCATAAAATCAAAAAAGAAAGAAGCATCAAATACATTCTCACATCATAAACATCTAATATAACTATATAACCTGACTTGGAAATTATTTTAACATACCAACAATACACGATACCCTGAGCTCAAAATTCAAGTTCCAAAGTGAACATCAAAATTAAAATAGTAACAAAAGTACACATGGTACCTTTATGATCATTCTTCTCCCATGCTCCCCACCCAAGCCTTGCCACCAACACAACACATACCTTAATATAAAATAAAAAGTAGTAATGGGGCCAGTTCTGTCTTCAGTTCTCTAGCTTAAATAAGCAAGTACTCAGGCTAGTTCCCAGATTATCAGTTCCTCTTAGTTCTTGTTTTCTAGAACAACACAATGATCTTTCAATTATTAATAGTTTAATAATCACATATTTTGAAATTACCACAGGGACCAGAGGAGAAATAAGAGAAAGAAATTTCCACTCTCAAAATTGAATTTAAATACTGGAGTCCACAGACACTTGATTATTACTCTCTCTGACTCTGAATGAATTAGACTTACAAATGAAAAACCTGTCATTGTGTTATAGGGACAAAAACTAAGTCAAAAACGAAGTCAAACTAAGTAGAACTAAGCTGTTGTTCTACTAATGTCAAGGGAGTTTGCTTCTTGAATGCCTTGAGATGTCTAAATTCATTGCTGGCCACATAACAAAAGTCCTACAAACCTGAACATGTGCTACGAGGTGAAAGTAAATGATGACATAGGACTCCCAGTTTTTTCAGAGGTTGCTCTAATACATTAGTCTATCTTTCCTTTGAGAACAATCTTTGTCTTGGTTTCTTCCATAATTGAAACCAACTGTATCTTCTGCAGGGTCAAGAGCTCTAAGGTCTCTTGAACTTTGATGTGAGTACAAATTGCCTAGATATCTTAATAAAATGCGGAATATGATTCAGAAGATCTGGGACTGCATGTCCAATAAGCTCCCAGGTGATGTCGATGCTATTGCTTGAGGCACCACTCTTTGAGTAGCAGGACTCTAAGGAATGTTTCCAAATAGAAATAACCTCAATCAAGTTTCTTCTCAAAATATACAGTCTCTACCAAGAGTTTATAAAAGAAGATAATATTCCAGAGCCTAAACAAGGTATCTGCTCCCTCTTCTGTGATTTTTACCAGCTGCTTGTAAACTCAATGTAATACTATAAAGGGCAACTTTTAAGAATGACTTTTGTGCCGACAATTTATTGGAGCCTATATGGATGAACATAAAACCTCAAGTTTTGTAGTGAAAAGGTTGATTCAAAATAAATATTTTAAAATTATGTCAAATACTAAATAAGTGATATTTACAAATAGTTTATAAGAGAATCATTTGGAATTAATAATTTTCATTTCCCCCACAAAATAAATAGCTCACACACTAAAGAAGATACCTTTCCTTAAGCAGGAGGAAAAAAATGCCAAGAAAAATAAAGTCATGCTTATGGCATAGTCATAACATTTTTAGTGAAGAAAATACCAAGATGAAGACATACAAAAGTATATGAGGAAAATTACATGGCAGCAAATTTGCCCTAGGACCTGGGGGAGGGTTCAAGGGAAAGGGACCATCCGGCAAATTTAAAAAAAGACTCTACTTGGAAAAGATTATACATGAGAGCAAGAGTCCATTCCCCTCAAAAAAACCAATAAACCCCCATAAACTTTCATTTTTAGGTTTTCAATAATGTTTTCTTTTCATATGACCATTGGCCCAACCTCCCCCACAAAATTCAACCAACCATCATAAAACTAAGTTGGTTAACAGGTCAAGCTGGCTATACTCCATGTGTAAACTTAGATGCATTCCAAGCCAATGAGGGTAAAATTCTCAGTGGAAGGAGCAAGTAAAAGGGGAACCGCTTCTCTTCACAGAGAAGGATCCCCTGTCTTGAGCATCTCTGAGTGCCTGGCGGTGGAAGGTGCCTCAGCGCTTGAGTGCGCTCTTCAGCCCCATGACTGTGAAGGTAGCAGCCGTCAGTTTCTCATAAACGAGGAACATGAGAGCAGCAGTGAGGGCTGTCTGCAGCAGTTTGGCTTCAAGGCCTTTGTAGAGTCCCATTATTCCAAAACGCCTAAAAGGAAAGAGGTGAGAAAAAACAAAAGGTTTTCAAAGAAACAATACTATTTTGCAAAGGTTTATTCTTAGGATCAAAAGAAGCTATGGAAGTTTTAGATATAACGGACTTCTGTTGTTTAAGTACTTATCTTTAAACGTATTTGGGGATTGATGACAGTTTAGTATTTCCTCACAGCCACCATTAATTAGTGGAATGCTGACAGTATCCCACAGATAGGGTACAGATCCTAAAATCCTAAAACCATTTTTATGCCAAAATCTGGGATCTAACAAAGAACTTTTAGATCTTGACTTTAACACTCTCCCAACTCAGTTATTTCAACCTAACAGTCCCTAAGTGGTGGCAAAGCTGCCAACTGGTTTAGATCATTGTAGCCGCAACAAAACGAGAGAAAGTGACAGAAATGAAAAGCTCTCCAATTCTGAGTCTTCCCATACATTTGATCTTCTTTTTTTAAAAATTAATTAATTTATTTATTTATTTTTGGCTGCATTGGTTCTTCATTGCTGTGCACGGGCTTTCTCTTTGCAGCAAGTGGGGGCTACTCTTCGTTGCGGTGCGCGGGCTTCTCACTGTGGTGGCTTCTCTTGTTGCGGAGTACGGGCTCTAGGCGCGCAGGCTTCAGTAGTTGTGGCACGTGGGCTCAGTAGTTGTGGCTTGTGGGCTCTAGAGCGCAGGCTCAGCAGTTGTGGTGCCTGGGCTTAGCTGCTCTGCAGCACGTGGAATCTTCCCGGACCAGGGCTCAGACCCGTGTCCCCTGCATTGGCAGGCGGATTCTTAACCACTGAGCCACCAGGGAAGTCCACATTTGATCTTCTAACCAAGTGGTTCTCACATCTAGCATACATCAAAATCACTGGAAAAGCTTGGTGAACCACAGATTGCTGGGTCCCCTCCAGAGTTTCCGATTCATTAAGTCTGGGATGGGACTCAAGAATTTGCATTTCTAACAAGCTCCCAGGTGATGAGGATGATGAGGCCAGCCTGGACACCACTAGGACTGAGCCCTTCCTTAACCTGTGGGATCTAATGCTATCCCCGGGTACGCAGCATCAGAACGGAGTTAAATCACGGGATGCCCGGCTGGTATCACACAGAACTGCCTGGCGCGGGGAACCCCCCACGCAAGGTCTGGTGACTGGAGGTGCCCGAAGTGAAGTGCTCTGTGTCAGTAGTAAAGGATCGATTTTCTTCACATCCACTCACATTAGAATCACCAGGGTCTGTTTAGAAATGAAGATTGCCAGGCCCCACTCCAGAGGGGCGGCATGAATCTGTATTTTAATAAGCACTTCAGGTGTTCTTAATCAATCAAAAGTTTGGAGAGGCCTGGCATGGTATACCGCACTGTCCGATATGGTAGCTACTAGCCACACGTGGTCATTTAAATTTAAATAAAATTTAAAATTCAGTTTCTCAATTGTACTGGCAGTATTTCAAGTGCTTAACAGACACACATGGTTGGTGGCAACCCTACTGGACAGAACAGATATTTCCATCATTGTAGAACGTTCTAGTGGATGAACACTCATTCAATGGTCCCTGAGTGCTTACTGAGCGTATGAGTTTGAACATCTGGCTCTGCCTGCATCTGTCTGGTGTTGGGCAAGTCATTTTCTCTAAACCTGCTTCCTGATCTGCAAAAATGGGAATATAGTCACCCTTCCACACGCACAAGGCTGAATGAGAACCAAGCAAGATGAAAGATGTAAAAACACACTGGATTTCAAAACTATATAAAGATTTCCTGTTGACACTACCTTCTTAATTTTCTTAACTACATCTTTCTTAACTCTCACAATGCTGGCAGAAATGGAAATGGGTATCATCTTTTTGGGTCAACATGGCAATACCTATCAAAATTTTGTATGTTTAAACTTCTTAAGTAATTCCACTTCAAGGAATTTTCTCTACAATTATAATAATGAGGTATACAAAGCTAAATTTATGGACTATTCATTTGTCAATGTTTGTAAAGGCAAAAACCTGGAAACAAACTAAATATTTATCATAAGTGTATTGGTCAATAAATTATGGCATATTATATAACAAAAAATGCAGTCATTTAAAAAAACTAGATAAATGTACAGATATTGATGTGAAGGATTGTTTGTAACGTTTTTACAAAAAGGCAAGGTACAAAACAGTATTACCATATGATTCCATTTGTATAAAAATGAATACCCAAAATATATGTTTTATACAGTATTCTGGAAATACATGCACTTTTTGTTAACAGTGACTAGCTCTTGGTAAAGAGACAGGAGAGAAAACACAGTAGGTGTGCATGTATTTATAGCTTTATTGAAGTTTAAATGACTTCAATTTGATGAGTTTTGACTGATGGGTACACCCATGAAACAATCACCACATTCAAGGTAGTGAACATATCCATGACCTGGAAAAGTATCCTCACGTCCCTTTGCAATCACTCTCCCTCCACCTACTCTGGCCCTAAGCAACCACTAATATGTTTTCTGTCACTGTTACTTGCATTTTCTAAGTTTTATATAAGTGGAATCATACAGTATAAAATCGTTTTCATACTGACCTCTTTTACTCAGAAAAATTATTTTGAGATCCATCCACATTTTTGCATGTATCAGTAATTATTTCTTTTTCCTTTCTGAATAGTATTCCACTGTATAAGTATACCACAACTTGTATCTACTCATCTGATGATGGACATTTGGGGTGTTTCCAGTTTTTGACTCTTACAAATAAAGCCGTTATTAACATTTATGCGCAGGTCTTTGTATAGACGCATTTCGTTTGTCTTGGGTAAATACCTTGAAGGGGAATGGCTGGGTCTATGGTAGGTGTATGTTTAGCTTTATAAGAAAATGCCAAATTGTGTTCCAAAGTGGTTGTGCCATTCTAAATTCCCACCAGCATAGGAAAGTTCTGGTCGCTTCACATTCTTGCCAACACTTGGTATGGTCAGCATTTATTTTTTACTTTATACCAATTCTTTATCTTTGATTTTATTTTTTATCCCAAGTATATTCTATCTTTATAATAAGTTTATTTTAAAATATCTTACATCTAGAAACAGTAATAAAGTTACAGCAGCTTTTGCTTCAACGGTGCTGATCTATTTGACTTCCCTAGGGGTCAGTTTCTTTAAACGAAACGGGGAAATGACGACAGTACCTGCCTCATAGGGCTGTTGTTAGGATTAAGTGCGATTACCCAGGTAAACGTCTGGCTTAGTGTCTGCCACATAGCAAACACTCAACAGTGTTAGCTTGTCTCATCACCATTATCACTGTTGTCATCGTTATGATGATAATTGTTGTAACTCTTCCTACTCTCCCCTCCCTTTCCCGCTATGACTGCTGCTCTCTAATAGCTGCTTATTTCTATTTATGAGAGGTCATAGGATATGTCATCGATGGAGGACTACTCAGCAGAGTGGTTTCTATATTAGATTATAGCAGGGCTCTCTCTCTTTTTTAAAATTATATGTTTCAGGTATACAGCATTATAATTTGACATCTGTATACACTACACAGTGATCACCAACACAAGTCCAGTAACCAACCATTACTGTACAGCTGACTCCTTTCAACCATTTTGTCCACCCTTGAATCCTCTTCCTCTCTGGTAACCGCTAGTCTGTTCTGTGCATCAATGAGTTTGTTTGTTTGTTTTTAGATTCCACATATGAGTGAAATCACATGTTTGTCTTTCTCTGCCTGACTTACTTCATAATACCTTCAAGGTCCATCCATGTTGTCGCAAATGGCAGGATTTCATAGGAGGATTCCCTCTCTAAAGGAGTACTGAATCTTTGTAACTAACAAAGAATAAGGACCTAAACTCTTCCATAATTTCCCAAAATGCTGTCATATCTCACTTAGCCCCTAAAGTCAGAAATGTCTGAGCACAGCAGGCAAGGGAGAGGTTTCTAGGCTGCCACTGCCAAGGCAGAAGTGCAAGGTAAGCAAATCCAACCACTTCTTGGCAGAGAGGGCTGTTAAAAGAGAGGACAGAGGGCTTCCCTGGTGGTGCAGTGTTTAAGAATCCGCCTGCCGGTGCAGGGGACACGGGTTTGAGCCCTGGTCCGGGAAGATCCCACATGCCGCGGAGCAACTAAGCTTGTGCTCCACAACTACTGAGCCTGCGCTCTAGAGCCTGCGAGCCACAACTACTGAGCCCGCATGCCACAACTACTGAAGCCCGCGTGCCTAGAGCCTGTGCTCTGCAACAAGAGAAGCCACCGCAATGAGAAGCCTGTGCACCGTAACCAAGAGTAGCCCCTGCTCACAACTAGAGAAAGCCCGCGCGCAGCAAAGAAGACCCAACGCAGACAAAAATAAATAAATAAAATAAATTAAAAAAAAAAAAAGAGGACAGAACGTGAACTATCTACAAAGCTCACCTTACTCGTTGGTGAAGAAGATAGAGAATGTTCCGAAGACTCCCCAGTGTTCTGTTTTCTGGGTTCAGTCTGTGATGTCCAAACTGGGGAAGAATAAAAAAAGGTAAATAATTACTGCTTGCTACCGCTTTCTTTATCTCAATTTCAGCTTTCTTTATCTCAGTTTCCGCTTGCAGAGGAAATTATGTTGGAGTAACATGTTACAGCATATGGTAATAAAAATATCCATCAGTATTTAGATTTAATTAATCCTCTTATTTCAATGAAGTAAGTGAAAATGAGAAATATTTTTTCAATGAAGCAAGCATGAGAATTTTCATTTTACAAAGAGTCATGGGGAAAATTCTACCTCAAAAGAAAAAGCCATGCCCACGATGAAGATTTAGATATTGATGGTATGGCTTCCAATCCTTTAAGAAGTTATGATAAACACTAATTAATTAGAATCTCTGCAATTTGAGCTCTTCACATTATATGTTTCTATTATAAAAGTGTCAAAATACATTCATTTGACTGCTACTGAATTTCTTTATATTAAGTACCAATTTTAAAATAGTACATTAGTAAAAATACTTTTAACAGAAGGGAATAATCTTTTTGAACTGAAATACTTTCACTTCCACCTTCATTTTACCCATCAGTAAGTCCTTTGAATTTTTTCTCCCAAACAGACCTTGAATCTCTCCTCCCCACTGCTACCACCATAGTCCAGGCCACGCTCACAACTTACCTGTGTGACCGAAATAGCCTCCTATCCTGACAACCTCCTTTTCTCTTAGCCTTCTGACCAATTCACCACTGAACAGTCACAGTAATCTTCTCGAATTGCAAATCAGATCACATTACTCTCCAGTCTAAAGCCTTGCAAAGGTTTCCCACTGCAGAGAGAATAAAATCTCGTCCTTACCTATAGGCTCCCTGCTCCTTTTCTAATCTCCTCCTGAGCCACCTCCAGCCACAATGGCCTCCTTTCAGTTCCTAGGATTCACCAAGCTCTCGGTACATCGTGTTCCCTCTACCTGGAATGCTCTTTCTTCTGCTCTTTGCACAGCTGGATCCTTACCTTCCTTTAAGTCTTAATTTACATATGGCTCCTCAGAGGAGCCCACCTCCAATCATGCCACCTGAGAAGACCCCCACCTTGCCCCTCTCCACTAAATCATAGAATGCTGTTCACTTCCTTTATAGCTCTTTCCTCAATCTGCAAAATATCAAATAATGGAAAAAATGCATGAGGAATGCTCCGGACTACTTTATTGCTTTATTAAATAACATTGCTTCAAGCAGGGGAACCAAGTATTTTAGAATGTTGTTTGACTAAATGCAGGGAGAACCCTGGCGCTCACCCTCAGAATTGACTGTACTGTCTGCAGAGGATAGGTGACCGTGGTGGCAATGGCTTTGGCTATTGCACCAATGATGAACACGTCCACAGAAGAAAGCTGGAAAGCAAAGGAAGAACAAACTGCATCAATCTAAACCGCAAGAAGGTGTCAGGGACTGTCTGCTGCTTTCAGAATCAGGGCTTACCTTCATTCGTTTCTTTAAAAGCTGCCGTTTTAAACCTTCATAGAACATGAATTGGATGGCAGGATTGAAGACCAACAGCAAGGAGGGAAATGTGCCATTCCATAAAGCCAGGATTCCTTCATCGCGAATGATCTGGTGAAAAGCATCTGAGCAAGAAATCAAGGACCTTTGATGACAATCCCCTAACTAGAGAAGACAATGTACCCAGAACACAAAACTCATTCTATCAGTATTCTATCATACTGATTCTATCAAGATTTCCTTCTCACAACGACAAGTTAATCAGTTAACTACTTTTGAATAATCATCAGATACTGACCATCACCAAGTTATTGAGAGACCAATTTCACTCATAGGCAACCTTTCCTGACAAATCTGGGGTTAGCATGTCAAGTTTTCCTAAGTAATCATCACCACCACTGGGAACTCTGTACTACACAGAATTGTGAACTGATAGCCCACGTGTTTCACAACAAAGGTCAGTACAGAAAAAGATTAGAGGCGACTTCCCTGGTGGCGCAGTGATTGGGAAGCTGCCTGCCAACGCAGGGGACATGGGTTCGAGCCCTAGTCCGGGAGGATCCCACATGCTGCGGCGCAACTAGGCCCGTGCACCACAGCTACTGAGCTACTGAGCCTGTGCTCAGTAGCCCGCGAGCCACAGCTACTGAGCCTGTGTGCCACAGCTCTTGAAGCCCTGCTCCGCAACAAGAGAAGCCACCACAATGAGAAGCCTGCGCACCACAACAACGAGTAGCCCCCATTTGCTACAACCAGAGAAAGTCTGTGCACAGCAACGAAGACCCAATGCAGCCAAAATAAATAAATGTATGAAAAAAAGATTAGGTAGTTCTCTGGAGTCCATTTTATAGGATTGTCTTATAAGAAAACCCCTGTTCTCATTACAAAGATGGAAGCATGGGAAAGGAGAAGCTGGCAATGTAATACTATTAAAAAGCAGAAGCTCAAGGATATCAGATGCTAATCTGGTATCCTTATCTAAAGAAAACACTAGGGAAAAAAACGTAGCAGATTGCTCTTCAGAAATATTCATTCCCTCCCACCTATGCTCCATGGGATATACTCCATGGGTATATTTCTCTACCCCTTATCTTGGGGCTTGGCCATTGGTTGTGCTTTGGCCAAGAGGATGTTAGCAGACAAAATGCAAACAGGGGCTTGAAATATGCTTGTTATGATTGGGCATGTCCTCTTGTGCTTTTGCCATCACCAAGAGAAGAATATGCTCAGGTTGGTCCCACGAAAAGGAAGAGAGACACATGGAGCTGAGACTCCTAGGCTGGAGTCAGCCTAGATGAGTCAAATCCCTGTCAATCCAGAGACACATGAGCTAAACAAATACTTACTGTTGGGCACTGAGATTTGAGGTTGTAGCATTATCATGGTGATAAATTCCAGATACAAAGAGAAAAGAAGATCTTTACAAAGGAACTCACCCAAGAGACACTCACCAATAATACCATTGTAGTTGGTTGGTACAATGTCTTCATTCCTAAATTTTGCCCCTTGCAGCTTCAGTCTGGTGTTTACTACCCAGAGTGGAGTTGTTAGCAGCACATTCACCACTCCTTTAAAAAGAAAGGGGGAGAGACAAAGGGAAAGCAAAATGGAACCTTTTAAGCTTTGCCGTCTTATGTTAAAGCTACACACCAATGTTTCAGTTATACGTCTGCCACTGACCTACTAGGAGACCGAAGGTAAGGTGTCCCTTTGTGCCAGGGTACAACACAAGCCACTACTGTTAGAAGCAATTCAGAAGCCTTGCTGATAGCAGAATGGCTGGCAGCAGTACTTCTCCACATGAAGAGAGTACTGAGTTTCCTCATTTGTATAATAGGAGGCAATCTGTTTGTCAATTTATATAACCACCAAAGTAGCAATTTTGATATAGTTTTAAGTACAGTTTTTAAAAACAGCTTTAAGACTTGTTGATCACATGCTAAATAAGTCCATGACCATATCACATAAAACACACAATTTACAAGTCTCATGTAAGTAGCTCACAGGGTTTTAAGTGAGTATGGATCTAGTACAATAAATGAGAGAAAGTGTGACATTTGAAAGTGCTTCAGGGCTTCCCTGGTGGCGCAGTGGTTGGGAGTCTGCCTGCCGATGCAGGGGACATGGGTTCGTGCCCCAGTCCGGGAGGATCCCACATGCCGCGGAGCGGCTGGGCCCGTGAGCCATGGCCGCTGAGCCTGCGCGTCCGGAGCCTGTGCTCCGCAACGGGAGAGGCCACAGCAGTGAGAGGCCCGCGTACCGCATAAAAAAAAAAAAAAAGAAAGTGCTTCAACAGGGACTGGAGGCTCACAGAAGTCTTCTTCATCACTTGGGGAATTAGGATAGGCAGGCAGCAAGCAGTAGTTATGAACCATTACAAAAACACCTGGAACAGTTTCACAAGCACCCTAACCCTTACAAGTTTGAGGATGGGGATCTTGACTGCCCAAGGTGGCCTCAGAGTGGAACAATGCAACGAGCCAGGTGCTTCTTTTTTGAAAACACATGATCCCAATTTAATACCACCTTGAGTTATTAAAATATTCCTCATCAGTCCTGAAATGATTAGAGAAAAATACCAGACAGACTTGTAACAAAGTGCCTGACACACAGTATATACTTTATAAATGTTTGTTAAATAAATACTTAACAAGTAAACTAATGAGCAAACTCAGCAAACAATGGTATATCAAGCTATCTGGCTCTAGCCATACTCTGAAGAACCAAGAGGCACAATTATAAGGAAGAGAAATCTTCTTTTACTAAAAGCCATTTAAATACAACAGGATTAAGAATGTTTTGATTTAAGGAATCTCACAACATACTATATATAGAAAACACCAAGGCTAAGCTTGGTGAAAACACCAGGAAATTCAAATTCTAAATTTTCATTAGCTGAATGCAGTTGCAAAAGTAAGATATTTTGGCACCTCTCTCTTAGAAACATCGTGAGAACACATTTCTCAAAATAAAAGACATTATCAAATAATTTTATGAGTTGTATTTGTTATATTTTTCCACATAACACAAAAGAGTCATCTTTAGTTATGACTCAATATATTCATACATTGTCACTTGAGGCATTGATCATAATCTGAAAAAGTCTTAACTAGAGATTCTTGCTAGTCTCATTTTACAAAAGCACAAGTGCCCAAGAGGCCAAGATAGAAGACTATCAACACACGCCCATTTGCCCAGACTTTATAATGTATTCCTATTCAATATAATGTACACATCACTTAACAAAAAACAATCAACAGCCAGAAAAATCAGACTAGAAAGTGCTACTGAGCAGTCTACCGCTTTTTTTTTTTTTTTAAAGATGAAGACAGGAGAGCTCAGAACCAGAGATCACAAGCTTCTGTGGATACTGTAGACAGGCACAGTGTACATACCTTTCTAAACAAATGAAATAGGTTGCCCATTAAATAAATTCTCTGGAAATCAAAATTCCCTTCATGTTCTATTCAAGAGGTAGGCACACACAAAACATTTCAGAGGCAATGCAGCAAAGATTAAGATTTAGCCACTATTTAAAATTCTGCTTACATATCCCCATTATTAACACAGGCTGAAAGATGGAGAGGATTCTAAGGACACTGTCAAGTACAAAAATGCATCACATCATTTAAAGAAGAGAATATGAGGTCCTTGTAAGAACATTTTGTATTTCAAAGCTTTCTTTCTGAGAAGTTCTTTAATGCTCTAAGCCAAAATAGATGGAGAGGTATTTTTTAACCACTATCATTTTATGAGTTCTGGGAAAATACCTGAGGATCCAAACTTTACTAAAAACTTGCAACCTATATAATCAAGCAAAGGACAACA
The DNA here is from genome assembly GCF_008692025.1 of Phocoena sinus. Classification (NCBI taxonomy): domain Eukaryota; kingdom Metazoa; phylum Chordata; class Mammalia; order Artiodactyla; family Phocoenidae; genus Phocoena; species Phocoena sinus. The sequence goes on along the minus strand of NC_045772.1, from coordinate 8,078,347 downwards.
TTCTACGGAGGAAAAACAAGCTGCAAACGAACATGATGAGTGATTCTGACTCTGACTAAAGCACGGTGGATATGGCTGCAGGATAGAGAAAGCTGTCTGCTTATTTACATGTAGAAAATTCTTCTGCCAGTTCCAAGCCATGGCTGTTCCTTCAGCTCTAAGATGGGAATATTAATACCTTACCTACTTAAGAACAGGAAATTGTTTTTCTTCCAATTCAAATGATTCTGTTTTCTTTCTTCATAAAAAATCATTTATAAGAAAACAGAACCAAAATTAAAAGATGAAGAACAGTAACTGAACACACTCACTAAAATCACTCACTGATTCAAGGATAAGTGAAACACAGCTGTTTACTTCTGAAATATTAAACACAAAGTTTTATTAGTAGTGAGTCTCCTGAGTTAAGGACAGAAAACAAAAATGGAGAATGCTAATTGGGTGCACTTCTGGGGAACACGTGCAATGACCACTGAGATAAGAAAATGGCAGATCAGGGTCATAAATCTAAGTGCTTGGCTCCTTACAAAGGAATGCAACTTGATACACTACAGGGACAAACCTGCCTTACCAGATTTAGGGCCTAAGGACAGGAAATTAATTTCACTGTCACAACAATGATAACACCGTTGGCATTCAAAAAGAGTTATTGATAAAAATTCCAATTTCATAAAAATGGCAAGTATCATCTTCATTTAAGTTACCTGTAAGGTTCTGCTCTCAAATTCTTCCCCGGGGTATTAAGCTATTTGGGCTTTCTTCTGTGAAAATAAAATAAATAGTAATAACTCTCTAAGTTCCCAGAAGTGGACTAACAATAATACTACCCCTAGTTCTCCCTGGCGACAATGCAACTCATTCCTACAGTGACTGGAACACAATGGCAGGGTTCACAGCAGGAAGAGAAAAAGCTGTTTTAATTATCATAAAAATGCGGTAAGCATTAAGATATAAAAACACGAGTTTAAAACTCGCAGAAGTGATTTCCAAGGAATTCCCTACCTTCAGAAAAAGAGAGGACCTATAATCGGAGAATCACAGAATTATAAAGGACTATAAAATTCATTTGATCAAGGGTCTCTCAACTGTGACATTACTGACATTTGGGGCTGGATAATTTTTAGTTTGGGGCAGGGCAGGGGTGCTTTTGTGTGGGATGTTTAGCAGTATCCCTGGCCTTCTACCACCACTAGATGCCAGTAGCATCCTCCAGTTGTGACAACCAAAAATGTTCCCAGACATGGTCATATGTTCCCTGTGCATCCACTGATCTAATCCAATCACCAGGTGATTATTCATTTTATTTTTGAAAATCTCAAAAGATAGGAATTCATTCTCACCCCAATAGCCTATTTTTTACAAGAGCTGTTAGAAATTTTATTTTTACTGATACTAAATCTACCTTCTTAAAGCAATTGGAAACATATAAAACTAGCTAATAGGTGTTTTTTATCTGAGGTATGAATTAGCAATTGTTAAATAACTTTATGTGTATCTTAGGATAAGTAAATTATTATGACCTGCAAGTCCATGGTCTGCTCATCAAATACGTATTGTGTGTCTAGTATGTGCTAAGTAGGTGCTGATGAGACAGAAGTAAATAAAAAATGAAAATCCCTGCCCTTTTGAAGCTTATGTTCTAATGGTGTAAGACAGGATAAATGAGTAAAATATGTAGTATGTTAGAGGATAAGGTTAAGGAGAAAATTTAAGCAGAGAAGGGGGATAACGTTTTGCAGGGTAGAAGGGGGCACCATTTTCATCAGTGTGGCCATTTAGGGAAAGACCTTAAAGGAGGTAAGGGAATGAACCACGCAGTAACCAGGCAGAGGAAACAGCAGGTACACAGGCCCCAAGGAGTATTCCTGGAGAAGAGGTCAGTGAGGCTTGCAGTGGAGTGAGTAAAGAGGACGGGTGGGCCAGGTGACACAGGGCTTTGTAGGACAAGGTAAGGACTCTGGCTTTTACTCTGAGTGAGAAGGGAAGCAATTGGAGTCCTTTGAACAGAGAAATAATACAATCTCACTTATGTTTTTTTAATTTATTTATTTATTTTTGGCTGCGTTGGGTCTTCGTTGCGGTGTGTGGGCTTTTTCTAGTTGCGGCGAGCGGGGGCTACTCTTTGTTGCAGTGTGCAGGCTTCTCACTGCAGTGGCTTCTCTTGTTGCAGAGCATGGGCTCTAGGTGCATGGGCTTCAGTAGTTGTGGCACGTGGGCTCAGTAGTTGTGGCTTGCAGGCTCTAGGGCACAGGCTCAGTAGTTGTGGCGCACGGGCTTAGTTGCTCTGTGGCATGTGGGATCTTCCTGGACCAGGGCTCAAACCCGTGTCCCCTGCATTGGCAGGCGGATTCTTAACTACTGTGCCACCAGGGGAGCCCTCACTTATGTTTTAACATGAGCACACTGGCTGCTGTGTTGAATACATATTGAAGGGGACAAAGGAGGAAGCAGGACATCAGTTGGGAGGCTCTGAAGATAATCCTGGCAAGATTTAGTGGTGGCTTGGACACAGGTGGTAGTGGGGGAAGGGGCTGAATTCTAGAAACCATATGAAGAAACAGGCAATAGGATGTGCTCACAGACTGGAGGTGGGGTCAAAGAGAAAGAGGATGAATTCGACTTTTGGTAGGGCAACTAGTAAAATGATGAAGATTACAGGAGGAGTGGTCCTTTAAATTGAATTCATTCATTCAACATTTAATCAGCACCTTCTGTGTATCAGGCACTGGGGATACAGAGATTTAAAACAATGTAGTCTCTGCCCTTAAGGAGTTCACTGTCTAATAAAAAATAAAGACAAATATGCAGACTATTGTTATCCGGCAGAGTAAGCACTGAGACAGAGGTATATACAGAGCTGGAGCACAGAGGGTAGGCACCTAACCCAGAATACAACTTGGGGGTGGTGGACATGAGAAACAGGGAAGCTTCCTGAAGAGGAGGTGGCTTGAGATGAGAATAAAAGGATGACTAGGAATTAATAAGATAAAAAAAGCAGTAAGGCTGCTTCAGACTGACAACAGCAGCTGTAGAGGAATGAAGTTACTAAGGGCTCGGTCTATTCAAGGAATCACAGTTTGGCACAGGAGAACAAGAATAGAAAAGACCAAGATAGGGAGGTAAGCAGTATCACAGCAGATCTCGTATGTTAGGCGCTTATCCTGCACGTGTACGAGGGGGGCCTTTTCTGCTGAGGGTGCCGCGACTCCATCCTACCCGCAAGCGGCAGACACTGAAGGGTTTGAAGCTGGGCACAACATAATCAGATTTGGATATTAGAACAGCAGTTCTCAGTCATTTCTCTGACAAGACATGTAACAGATGATGTTCACAATCAACACAGACCCACGGGTTCTCCCTGGACGTCAAGCGTAATTCCATTCTTTTCTCACGCTCTCAAGAAAACATTTCAGAATGTAAGTGAATTAGAATGATATTAATACAGTGGGATCTCTTTTAACCAGTTCCATATAATGGACTCACCAGATAAACCTGTGTTCCTCTTTCCCTTTACAGGACACACCGACAGATGCCACAGCACGCTGATACCTACGGCCAGTAGGCTACTCCCTAGTGTACCTGTGCTCTTCTACTTCCATCCCACAGGGGTTCAGGCTTACCAGGAGTGAATTATGTCTTTTCTCAAACCTGCTTATGTCGGTCATATCTGTTACAGTAGGCAAAGCATTTACAGGTATGGGTTATACAAGAAAAAAAGTACAAAACTTCCATCAGTGAGTGGATATGTCTTGGCCATACAAAAAATTGGATAAGTATACATTCACATATCTTAGGTTAAAGTAAAATACTTAAGGCATGTAGGCTATTTATGATAGTCCCTACTTCCATTGACTTTTTAAAACTAACTGCCCTACACCAGTCTAGTTGTTTTAGGTATGGGAGGATCTACTGTAATTATAAACTGCATAAGAGTTAGAAAGAAAATGAGCAGAGCACAGTGAGAGAGAATAACAAGGGGTTGTGTGTACCTAGTGGATAACGGGATGCCAGATACAGCAAAGAAACAACTTTGGACACCTAAAAAGAAGAAGATTTAATCATATATTTCATAAACTAGTAGTTTCGTGGGAAGTTATATGAGTTAGTCTCTGACAGTGAGTCATAACCTTTTAAATGTAAATACATATGAACCACAGTAATCTAAAAAGTATTAAGGGACTTCCCTGGCGGTCCAGTGGATAAGACTCCGCAATCCCAATTCAGGGGACACGGGTTTGATCCCTGGTCGGGGAACTAAGATCCTGCATGCCGCATGCCACACAGCGCGGGCAAAAAAAAAAAGTATTAAAATCAAGGTATTACCAATACTTGGTGTCAAGTATAAAACATCATACCAGATTGCCATTTGTTGCAATTATGTAAAAAAGAAGATTCCTCCTCTACAGGTTGGATCTATTCTGATATTTTTTCAAGTGAACAAATCTCAAACTTGAGTTCTTTGAATTATGACATTGCTTGAAAACCATTCTTCTAGAAAGGCTTCTTGAAGCAGAACTATGCAAAGTATGTTAGTGAGAAAGACTTGAGAGGCAAAGAGATCAGAACAGAGCAATGGTCCAAGGGAGAGATGATGGCGCTTGATTTTGGGAAACGGCTATGGACGTGGAGACGAGGGAACGGATTCAAGAGATATTTAAGAGACAGACTGATAGTCCATGAAGACCAGGCAGACATGGAGGGTAAGAGAGCACCCTCTATGAAGACTTCCAGATTTCTATCCTGAGTTACCTACCTACAAGTATTCATTTATTACCCCAGAAAATGAAACCCTGTGTGTTATACTCTTTATGTGAAAGTTGGTCTGGCGGGGGTTGGGGGTGAGGGTGGTCAAAAGGCACAAACTTCCAGTTATAAAATAAGTCAGTCATGGGGATGTGATGTACAGAAGGTGACTAGACTTAATAATACTGAACTGCATATTTGAAAGTTGCTGAGAATCGATCTTAAAAGTTCTCACCACAAGAAAAGAAAAAAAATTGTAAATATCTGTGATGATGGATGTTAACCAGACTTCTTGTGGTGATCATTTCACATTATACACAAATATTGAATTATTATGTCATATACCTGAAACTAATAGAATGTTATGTCAATTATATCTCAATTAAAAAAAAAAGTTGGTCCAAGTGAAATTTCATTATATCAAAATCAACTTGAGACTAAAATGAGAGAATTAAGCATAAGAAAGGCTCAGAGACCAAATAAAAAAACAGCAGTGGTCTCATATAGGTGAAGAGGAAGAACTGGGGGCCATGAATACTCCTGGCCTGGTAACTATTTTTCAATCAAATCATTTTCATTTCAAATGGACATTTACATTATTCAACTGTGTGGCTCCCAAATCAGTAATTTTTCAAAGAATATATCAGTAAGTGAGTCCACAAAATACTAACACTAAACATGCAACATTTAAATAAATTAATTTAGATATAGACTAGATAAACACAAAAAACCCATAGGAAAGAGATCTACTTTTTTCCCATCTCTTTAATAAAACCCTGATTAATTCAACAAATATTTTGTTTATTTAGCAAATATTTATTGAGCTCCTACTACATGTTAGGAATTGTTCTTACTGAAAATTTAGCAAGGCAGGGGGGAACAGATATATATATACACATATGCCACAAAAGCAGGTATCATATGTATTCGTTATCTTATATATGTATAGATATAACAATTACACATATATAGAGATAAATTTATAACTGCAATATATATTGTCTAATTGATGTAATATATATCTTTAACTTTCTTTTTTTTGGCCACACCGCGCGGCATGCGGGATCTTAGAGTTCCCTGATCAGGGACTGAACCCGTGCCCCCTGCACTGGAAGCACGGAGTCTTAACCACTGGACCACCAAGGAAGCCCCTATATCTTATATATATAAAGTATATATAAGATACTGCTCTGCATCTTATATATATCTTGGATATACCATATATAGATAAAGATACCTGCTCTTATAGCGCTCATATTCCACTAAGTAGAGACAGTAACTAAATATTCCCAATATCAGGTTAATGGCTCCTTAGCGCTTCTGAAGTCTCAGATGACAAGGATCCATAGCCTTCCAGAATTGGGCTCCTATTCAACTCTCCAACTTTATTGCTCATGTTCCTACACTCACTTCACTCACTCACAAAATTATAGAACTCACTGATCTAAATGTGGTCCTGTATTCTCTCAGTTTGCTACCATTCTCTCCATCCAGAAACCGTCGCCACTTATCTCCAAGTGTTACTAATTCTGCCAAGGCTCAGCTCAAGAGGCACTGCTTCCTATAAGGAGATACCTCCCAGCCAAAAGTGACCTTTCTCCTATGAACCCCTAGGGTACTAATGACTATGGTGATACTGACTACACTGGGCTGTGCACTAAAAACTCTTTGTCACATCTGACTAAATGCTTTCACACTCATGGTGGGCTTCATGAGTGTGTAACCTGTCTTGTGCTTGGTTTAATGCTTTAGTGTCAACCATCTTGAAATGCTTAATAAATTGTGAACAAGGAGTCCTGCATTTTCATTTTATACTGGACCCTGAAAATTATGTAGCCAGTCCTGTTCATGTTAAACATTGCATGCAATCCTCAGTCCAAAAAAACAAAACAAACAAACAAAAAAATCCCCCCAAAAATCCCCAGAAAGTAAGCAGGAAAGGTATTGTAATTTTCATTTTTTAAAAAAGAGACCTTATGTCCATAAATTCTGGGTACAGGCTGCTAAACAGGGATAACTGACCCTCCTCTCTGGATTAAGAAGATAAAAATAAGCCAAGTCAGCTCAAAATTAAAACTTTGTGTATATGGTCAACTGATCTTCACAAGGGTGCCAAGACCATTCAGAGGGGGAAAGGACAGTCTAGTCACATCAACAAATGGTATTACGAAAACTGGATTTCCACATACAAAAGAATGAAGTTGGATCCTTATCTTACATCACACACAGAAATTAACTCTAAATGGATTAAAGACCTAAAACTATACAACTCCTAGATGAAAACATAGGAGGAAAGCTTTCATGGCATTAAACTCAGCATGATTTCTTGGACATGACACCAAAAGCACAGGCAAAAAAGGAAAAATATGCAAATGGCACAATATCAAACTTAAAAACTTTTGAGCATCAAAGGACATATCAACAGAGTGAAAAGGCAACCTACAAAATGGGAGAAAATATGTGCAAATCATATATCTGATAAGGGGTTAATATCCAGAATACATAAAGAATACTTATAGTGCAACAACAACAAAAAATCAAATAACTCAAAAAATGGGCAAAAGATTTGAATAGACATTGCTCCAAAGATGCTCAACATCACTAATCATCAGAGAAATGCAAATCAAAACCACAGTGAGGGCTTCCCTGGTGGCACAGTGGCTGAGAGTCCGCCTGCCGATGCAGGGGACACGGGTTTGTGCCCCGGTCCGGGAAGATCCCACATGCCGCAGAGCGGCTGGGCCCGTGAGCCATGGCGACTGAGCCTGCTCGTCCGGAGCCTGTGCTCCGCAACAGGAGAGGCCACAAGAGTGAGAGGCCCGTGTACCACAAAAAAACCCACAAAAACACAGTGAACTATCACTTCGCCCTCATTAGGATGGCTACTATAGAAAAAATAGAAGATAACAAGTGTTTGTAAGGATGTGGAGAACCTGGAACCAACTGCTGGTGGGATTTTGAAATAGTGCAACCAGTGTGGAAAACAGTATGGTAGTTCCTCTCAAAATTAAAAAAAGAACTACCATATGATCCAGCAATCTCACTTCTGGGAATATATCCAAAAGAATTGAAAGCAGGGACTCAAAAGAACTACTCATACAACCCATGTTCATAGCAGCAACTATTCACAGTAACCAGGAGGTGGAAACAACTCAAATGTCCATCAATAGATGAACGGATAAACAAAATATGGTATATACATACAATAGAATATTATTCACCCTTAAAAAACCAGGAAATCCTGTTACATCCTACAATATGAATGAACCTTGAGTACATTATTATGTTGAATGAAATAAACCAGTCACAAAAAGACAAATACTGCATGATTCCACTTACATGAGGCATCTAAAGTAGTCACATTCATAGAAACAGAAAGTAGAATTGTGCTTACCAGGAGCTGGGGGGGGGAGGGTGGAAAGGGGAGTTGTTATTTAGTGGGTACAGAACTTCTCATTTATAAAATGAAAATGTTCTGGAGATCTGTTTCACAATAATGTAAGTAAACCTACTACTGAAATATACACTTAAAAATTGTTAAGATGGTAAATTTTATGTTATGCATTTTTACTACACACACAACACACACATACAGAGTCAAGTCAGAAAACTAATTACATTCTTTGTAGCATTACTTTGTGTTAAAATAACCTCTCGGGGGCTTCCCTGGTGGCGCAGTGGTTGAGAGTCCGCCTGCCGATGCAGGGGACACGGGTTCGTGCCCCGGTCCGGGAAGATCCCACATGCCGCGCAGCGGCTAAGCCCGTGAGCCATGGCCTCTGAGCCTGCGCGTCGGAGCCTGTGCTCCGCAACGGGAGAGGCCACAACAGTGAGAGGCCCGCGTACCGCAAAAAAAAAAAAAAAAAAAAAAATAACCTCTCGGGGTATATGGACCACAATATAAACAACAAAATATAAAAATATCTTATATTCAGAAAACTTAGTTACCTGCAACAAATCCAACTACCAGATCTTTTCCAGTAGTAGAATGTTGACCTTTGACCCAGACTGCTTTGAGGCTATTAAAAGTGTAGAAATAGACAAAATTGGAGCAGCAGAGACTGGAGATAACTGGAAACCACCCTCGATATGGTGCCAGGCTAGGGGAAGAACATAATAAGCAAAGTAAAAATGCTGAACAAAAGGCACTAGAAATGAGAGTCCTAGAAAAGGCTGATCATCATTCACATACTCTCAAAGTTCACTCCTACTCTACAATGTACTCCAAACTGTACACATATTCTACATTCTGAGGATGCCCAAACCAAGAATTCTTTTCTAGCATTAATGATACCAAAGAAACAACATACATTCTATGACTGATTTATTGATTTCCCCCCTCGATTTCCTTTAGTAAATTACTATGTAAAATTAAAGACAATTTCCTCGTGGCTGTTAGTTAATATAGCATCATTCACATTTTATTACAGGGCAAGAACATTTAAAATGAAGTAAATATAGAAGTGCAAAAAAAAAAAAAGTGATGGGGGTATGTTATAAGGGCACAGGAACCAGACTGAAGGAGCTCACACTGGCCACACCTGGGACAATTTGAGCACCAAAATAATTAAGTAATTAATTGTAAACCATTGAATTTCTGAGTCTGTATGATACTAAATTATTTCCTCATAGACTGCTTATAGTTGGAAAAGAGGAAAAATAAAATTATTCAGTGCTAACTTGAATCTAAGAAATTATAATTAACCAATGGAGGGCAAGTGGACAATATGTGACTCCAATGTGACATCCTGAGGAGGACACAATTTCACCTATACATTATTCTGGCCAAGAATGCATAGACTCAATCTAATCATGAAGAAACATGAGGCAAACTTAAAGTGAGAAAAATTTTATTTAAGGAAAAATAAGGGGAGAAAGTCCACATCTTTGAAAATGTCAGTCATAGGGGTAAGGGGCTTTGATGTATGGTATGTAACTTACTCTCAAATTAATTCTGAAAAAATCTGTGTGTGGTGTGTGTATGTGTCTGTGTAGTAAAGAAAGAAGGAGGGAGTGGGGAAGGGAGGGAGAAAGCATGAGCACAAATGGAAGAGTGTTAACAACAGGTCGATCTGGTTAAAACACATACTGGTATTCTTTGTACTATTTTAGTTTTGCAACTTTTTGTAAATTTGAAATTATTTCCAAATAAAAAGTTTTTTAAAAGGTACACAGGTCTGAATGCATCTGATAGGAATGAGCTAAACAACTATTACCTTCTTCAGTTTATTGTTCATTGGTTTCATGTAAGACACCATGATCAAGAATCAAAATGGTCAACCACAGAACTTTAGGGAAATGAAAACAACTATGTATTTACTTACAACTCAGGCAATTACAAATTCACAACACTGTGAGGCTTTGAGAATGGATAGAAAGTGAGTGTAGGTATGATGGACGCCCAGGAATCTCCTAACGAGCTGCTCTACCTAACAAAGATGAACAAGGTAGTACTCACAGGCCTTCTTCTTTAATGATCTCCAGGAGCACCATGTGTGTCGTTTTGGACTTTCTTTTCTCATCAACTACAAGACCAAAGAGTACATGTTTAAACTAAATCCTTTGAGAATTGTTATCTTCAGCATCAGCAAGTTTCACTGAAATGCCATTTACCTCACCTGAGCAGTCTCTCACCCTATTCTTTGAGCTCCCTAGTTTGCCTCAGAACTCAATGATCCGCCTGTGTTCCCATGTGCTAAATTTCCTACTATTGATTCCATGGTTTCATCTGTTATTCATGAACCATAAAGCGTTTTAATTCAATACCTAATTTCCAAAGTAAAAAATGTAACAGGAGAAATTTATTTCTTATATTTCATAGGGCTCTCTAGTTTTTTTTCAAAGTTATATATTCTCCTTTTTATCTTAATATCTTATAAAGTAGAGAGGAAATAAATTACCATTTCCCTTTCAGAGAAGAGGTTACAGACACAAAGCTGTGAAGGACACATGTAGTTGGCAGCAGAGCCAGGATTAAAATTCAGGTTTACAAAGTTTTAACCTTGTGCTCTGTTCCCTAATCTAAAAAAATAAAAGGTCTCAAAAAGATGGGAACTCTGCTTTTCTTGGCATTCTAAATGAAAACAAAACGTACCTTAATTAACTTCAAATTTCCTACCCACATCTGAAGACTATTTTGAAAATATAAAAATAGGAAAATGAACCGATTTCTTAAGAATTAAAATTGGTACCTTTATGGCTCATGGGATGGCAAATTAGGAAACCTCTATACAAGGCAATCTAACAATAACTAGCAAAATTACAAACATTTGCCCTTTGATCAAACAATCCCATTTCTGGGAATTTATCTCATAGAACTTACAGAAACAAATTAGCATATGGGGACTTCCCTGGTGGTGCAATGGTTAAGAATCCGCCTGCCAATGCAGGGGACACAGGTTTGAGCCCTGGTCCAGGAAGACCCCACATGCTGTGGAACAACTAAGCCCGCGAGCCACAGCTACTGAGCCTGCATGCCACAACCACTGAAGCCTGCGCGCCTAGTGCCCATGCTCTGCAACGAGAAGCCACCGCAATGAGAAGCCCATGCACTGCAACGAGAAGCCCACGCACCGCAACAAAGAGTAGCCCCCGCTTGCCACAACTAGAGAAAGCCTGCACGCATCAACGAAGACCCGATGCAGCCAAAAATTAATTAATTAATTAATTAAATTTATTTTAAAAAATCTAGAAACAATAAATGCTGGAGAGGGTGCGGAGAAAAGGCACTGCACTGTTGGTAGGAATGTAAATTGATACAGCCACTATGGAGAACAGTATGGAGGTTCCTTAAAAAACTAAAAATAGAAATGCCATATGACCCAGCAATTCCACTACTGGGCATATATCCTGAGAAAACCATAATTCAAAAAGATACATGTACCACAATATTCATTGCAGCATTATTTACAGTAGCCAGGACATGGAAACAACCTAAATGTCCATCAACAGATGAATGGATAAAGAAGGTGTGGCACATATATACAATGGAATATTACTCAGCCATAAAAAGGAATGAAATAGAGTTATTTGTAATGAGGTGGATGGACCTAGAGTCTGTTATACAGAGTGAAGTCAGAAAGAGAAAAATACCATATGTTAACACACATATATGGAATCTAAAAAAACGGTACTGATGAACCTAGTGGCAGGGCAGGAATAAAGACCCAGACATAGAGAACGGACTTGAGGACATGGGGAGGAAGGGGAAGCTGGGACGAAGTGAGAGAGTAGCATTGACATATATACACGACCAAATGCAAAATGGACGGCTAGTGGGAAGCTGCTGCATAGCACAGGGAGATCAGCTTGATGCTTTGTGACGACCTAGAGGGGTGGGAGAGGGAGGGTGGGAGGGAGTCTCAAGAGGGAGGAGATATGGGGATATATGTATACATATAGCTGATTCACTTTGTTGTATAGCAGAAACTAACACAACATTGTAAAGCAATTATACTCCAATAAAGATATTTTTAAAATGCTGTTAAGTGAAAAATGTAAGATATGGAACAGTGTGAAAATATGCTTTTTGAGTAATAAAGAGAGGAAATTGAGAATATATATTATTTGCTTGTTTTTTCTACATAAAGAAACTCTCAGGGCTCTTTGAGAGACGAATAGAGACATTATCTACAGGGGAGAGAAAAGGAGACAGTGTAGAGTGAGATTTTTCACTGTACTGCCTATCTTTTTATGTATTTTGGTTTTTGAGTCATATAAAATTATTACCTTTCCAAAATCTCTAAAATTAATTGAAAATAGTGGTCATGAAGGATTTTAATATAGGAATTAGTTTATTCAAAGCTAATCTTACTCTTATCTCTTCATCTAAGTTCTGGCATAGGTTTATAATTTAAAGTTGAAAAATACTAAGGGAAGAACAAGCAGGAGTTACAGAAAGTTGCATAGCCCTATAAAGTGAAAGAGGGAGACTAGGACTACGTACCCACGTGAGCAGTGACAATGGTATCTGGCTCCACCATGTTTCCTATTCTCTGTTCTCTTTCCAGAAAATCTATCCCCAGTAAAAAAAAAAAAATCTCTACATTGTGCCTTTCAAAAGTCGTATTGTTTATTAGAATGAACTGTTATGATTCAAAATTACTAATGCAAGCCCACTCAGGTCTCTCAGATTAGAAAATGGCTGAGGCTATGACTCATTCACAAACATCAAAAATAAAAGTATTTAAAGTTAGTGAAAATGGACAACAGATTTCTAATGAAATGGGAAATCCTATGTTAACTTAGAACTTAGTAGAGAAGTATGTTTGCTTCCTGATACCAAATGAACAGGAATATGATGACAATAAGATACTTACCTTGAAGTCGAAGTCGAGCTGTATCCAAGGGAAAAAATACTGTCATTGCTGTCATGCTTCCCTGAAAAGTTTGAAAAGCCTTTAGCCATTACAGTATCACAAAAATAATGAGCCACAACTTTTAAATGAACAAAAAGTTCATTATTATCAATGGGTCAGATGAAATTTTCAGTGAACAAATATACAGAATATTTTTATCTATTGGGATCATTAGTGTTCAAACTTCTGTAGTTATATACTTGAACAGACATATTTAATTTTCCAGAAGAAATCTCTTTCTCTCTGATATTGAAAAAGAAACTGTAGTGGGTCCCTGGAGATGACAAACTTAGGGATTTACAACCTAGGACACATGTCAAAGACAGCAGGTAAATGGATTTTTAACCTTTTACTGGTCAGCTACCGCTCCTATGCTCTCCTCTGATACCCCCAGAAACCAAAAAATCTAGTGATCAAACAGATATGTATTTCTATACTCTCTGCTTAATCAATATATTCACCACAAAGTAAAAGGGGTTTAAAAATCATATTGTTCTTTAAAACAGTTCTGTTTGCTTGTGTTTTAAAAAAGAGGGACAACATCTTTGCTAAAAATTCTATAAATAATTTATCCAAGATAACACGACAAAAATTATCACTGGAAAAAAAGAAGAAGCCAACAACCAGTCTTTTCATTCATAAGGCCCTGTGACAGATAAAAACCACAAGTATTAGTTAGGGATAAAATTATATGCATGATATCTCCAGGTGGGTTTATGGTTCTCAACCTAAGTGCAGGCCCAGTGGTATATATTCTCAGGCATAAGGTCAAGTTTTAAGCTACTGATAGAATAACAGTAACATACATATTTTTATCATGATAACAATGGGAAACTAGGTCAACTTCATAGATAAGAACAAAAATGTGCTAGGTCTCTTATCTATTTAAATAGATCAGCCTGTTTGACAAGGAAGAACACTGTATTGTCCTATTAGTTACTCTTCGAAACTCAGATTAAATGTTACCACCCCTACCCATCAGGTTCCTCTGTGTTCCCACAGCACTTGTTTATATGTCTCTTAGAGCACTCATATTGCAGTGAAACCTAACTCTTCCACCGGATTGTAAGAATATCCATTTATCTCGTGGTATACCACAGATTCTTAAATAAATGTTTATTAAATTCACTCTACTTGGGGCTTCCCTGGTGGCGCAGTGGTTTAGAGTCCGCCTGCCGATGCAGGGGACACGGGTTCGTGCCCCGGCCCGGGAAGATCCCACATGCCGCGCAGCGACTGGGCCCGTGAGCCATGGCCTCTGATCCTGCGCGTCCGGAGCCTGTGCTCCGCAACGGGAGAGGCCACAACAGTGAGAGGCCCGTGTACCGTAAAAAAAAAAAAAAAAAAAATTCACTCTACTTTCAGTTATTTATACAATTTAGATGGCTCCCACATAAATGATCTTTCCTAGTAAGAACTAGATAATACTTAATATTTCAAGAAACACTGGATTTGTAAAGGTTTACAGTCTACAAATCTATTCTTCTGGCATCCTTGCTCACCTTACAGGCAATTTCCAAGAAAAATGGGGGCTGCAAAGCTGGAGAACGCTTATCAAGGTTATTAAGGCCTTTACTTCCTATCACGTGGTACTAGCACACCTATGCAGAAAAGTCCTGCCTGGAAACTACTTTTTCAAACAATTGGATTACCTCCATCCCTCTTCCCTGTCAGCTTTAAATAGACACCTGAAGTTTCCTAACTTAGAAGACCCTGCCCTACCTACCTTGAAATCTTAAAGTACATTTTACACCAAGATAAAGAGAACAGTCTGTCCAAAGAGCTCAAAGATCTATTACCTCCTCAAGGACTAGCGTAAAAAACTCAAATCTGTAAAAATAAAAAACACTTAAAATTGTATTAGTACTGGAAAGACTGGATCTAGATGGTGAACTGAAAACCTACCATTGCCTCCTCCCCATTCCAATCACTAATAATGAAAGAGAAGATTTATATATAAAAGTGTTGTGTAGAAAAACAAAAGGGGTCTGAATGGTGGACCAGAAATTAAAAGGATAGCAGAGTGAGGCTGTTCTGAAAGAAGAAATCACAGACCGAAATGCACAGACAATAGCTATGGCAGGCAGAAAAATGGCCCTCTGAAAGATGAACACATTCTAATCCACAGTACTTGTGAACATGTTACATTACATGGCAGGTTGCTAATTGGCTGATCTTAAAATAGGGAGCTTAGTCTGGATTTTCTGAGTGGGCCCAACGTAATCATAAGGGTCCTTAAAAGTGGAAAAGTAGGTCTTCCCTGGTGGCACAGTGGTTAAGAATCCGCCTGCCAATGCAGGGGACATGGGTTCGAGCCCTGGTCTGGGAAGATCCCACATGCCGTGGAGCAACTAAGCCCGTGCGGCACAACTACGGAACCTACACTCTAGAGTCCATGAGCCACAATTACTGAGCCCGTGAGCCACAACTACTGAGCCCACACAACTAGAGCCCGTGCCCTTCAACGAGAAGCCACCACAAAGAGAAGCCCACGCACCGCCATGAAGAGTAGCCCCCACTCGCTGCAACTAGAGAAAGCCCGTGCACAGCAACCAAGACCCAACGCAGCCAAAAAAAATAAAATAAAAAGTGGAAGAGTAGGTGGGAGTGAGGCAATGGAGGACTCAACCCATCACGGCTGGCTTTAAGATGGACAAAGGGGCCACTAGCCAAGGAATGTGGGCAGCCTCTAGAAGCCAGAAAAAGGAAATGGATTTTCTCCTAAGGGCCTCCAGAAAGGAACATGACCCAGTTGACACCTTAATTTTAGCTCAGTGAGCTGTACATCAGACTTCTGACCTACAGATATTAAACTTGTGTTGTTTTAAACCATTCAATCTGGTAACCTGTTACAACAGCAATAGAAAACTAATAAAACAGGATTACTACAAATGGTGGGGACCAGCCGGGGGAAGCAGAAGGGAGCTCTGGCGTGACTTTCTGGTTGACTACTGGTACCGTGACAACCACAGCCAGGCAGTCCCCATCCCAGGCAGTGACTGTGAATATGGAAACCTGAACTTGCCTGAGGTGAGCAGAAACGCTGAGACCTAGCCACTGTCACACCTTGCCAGAACGCATGCCACCTTTATACCACAATTCCTGGAAGCTGCCAGCAGTAAACAAGTACAGGCAGGGGGAGGGGCGCGCAGTGGCAAGGAAATAAAAAGCTTACTAGTTTTACCCTATTTAAGAAGAGGATATAAACATACACACATGAATTTATTCTAGGTTTTGGCAAAAAACCTAAGTTTAAATGTGAGAGGTAAAGATGTAAGGGTGAAGTGGGGGTTTCCACTGCCAGCAATATGCTGGCATACACCACACACTACAAAATACCTAGAACTGTTAACTAAAATATAAAATATTTTAAAAATTTTAAAATAAAATATAACACGTACCCTTTAAATGATTAACTGAACCTCCTTGGGGCCACAAAGAAGAGTAGAAACCCATAGGGTTAAGCAGCCTCGTTGGTGTTCATTGAGAGGATTTTTTTTGCGAGTCTAAGTGATCAAGGGGCTTTGTTATTATTATTTTTTTAACTGAAGTGGAATTCCCATAACATAAAATCGACAACTTGAAAGTACACCATTCAGTGACATTTAGTAAGTACATTCATAATATTGTGTAACCACCACTTGTATCACGTTCCAGAATATTTTCATCACCCCGAAGACAACCCTGTGCCTGTTAAGCAGGCATATGCCCCACTTCCCCCTCCACTCAGCCCTGACAGCCACTAATCTGCTTTCTGTCTCTACAGATGTACATATTCTGGACATTTCATATAAAAACAATCGTGCAAGATGTGACCTCTTGTGTCTGGCTTCTTTCACTCGGCACAGTGTTTTCAAAGCTTATCCACTTTGTAGTGTGTATCAGTTCTTCTTTCTTTTTTATGGCCGAGTAAAATTCCCTTGTATGTATAATATAACATTTTGTTTATCTATTCAAAACGCTTTGTAATGAGATAGAGGTAATGGTTGCACAACATTGTGAACAGACTAAATACCACTGAACTGTACAATTTAAAATGGTTAATTTTGTTATGTGAGTTACCTCTCAATTTAAAAAAAAATTTAATCCTCACAACAACCATATGAGGTAAGTACTATTATTCTCTCCATTTTATAGATGAGGAAAAAGATACTAAGAGGTTTTGCAACTTTTCTCAAGTCATACACTTTGCAGGTGGCAAAATCAGTATTTGAACGTAGTCCGTCTGGCTCCAGAATCCATACTTAACAAGTGTTGTAATTAAAACTTAAAAATGTACTAATATAGAACTAAAAATTAGCTTTAAAATAAAGGCAATATAGTAATATGGGACCTACGTTATGTGTCAAAAAAAAATTTTTTTTTATGGACTAGTCTGGAAACCCAGCAGAGAGCCTGGCATAGCATAAGCCCTGAACTTGTTAATAAATGTATGACTGTATCCACCTACAAATAAACTTAATATCTATGAGAAAGTGTATTGCAAATGCTAAAGGTAAATTTAGAACATAGCTATTCTGTACATTGGGGATTTGCTATATTTGTCTCCTGACCAAGCAAACACACAGATGACTATTTTCGTAAGCAGCTGTTACCTGAAGGAAAATATTTATTATACATGCAAGTCTTATGCTAAGCTATACAATCATATGAGTTTTCAGATGATTCAGTTTAATTCAATTTGAATTAAATTCCTCTTTTCATAAATACTCAGTGTTGTTTTTTTTCTCTAGGACTGCCTGTTATATAAAATTAGAAGGCAAAAACTAGTAAGAAGGTAACTACAAGGTACAATACTGTTGTGCCAGAGAGGCATACCAATCAACCCATTATTTTGAGTCCCACAGAATTCTAACCATCTGAGTGGGAGTTCTATTGCTGACAACAATTACAATTTAAAAGACTCTATTTCCAGAGAAACAACCTTCTTGTATCTCACCAAAATCAAACATTTTTAGTCACAACATTCTACCATCCCCTTCTGGCATTTAACCATTTGGTGTTGGGAAAGCAAATGAATTCCTACACCGCACTGGCACCTGGAGCTGGAAAAGCCTTCAGAGATAACCTAGCAGTGCAGACCCTTCCCCTGTGAACTGAGAAGTCTTGGACAGGGTTGTTAAGAGGTCTGCCTAAAGCCAGAGTGGCAGAGGCGGAGTTAGAACCCAGCCCTCTTCAACTCCAAGTTCTACTGTTCACTGTTCTACCTAAGTTCTCAACCTTTTTGCAATCAAGATATAAGTGACTTTTCATTTTTCTCTTCTAATTGTAAAAGTATACACAATACAAACACACACACACACACACACACACACAAAATCCGAGAAATTCTTAACAGGGACTATACAAGGAGAGGAAGGAATTAAAGGTGGCTTCCATTTCTCTTGTGATGCATCTCTGTATAATTATTATTTGTAAACAATAAGTACGTGTTAGTTTTAGTTTTGAAATTAACCATTTTAAATTGTACAGTTCAGTTTAGTTTTGAAAGTTCTTTTTCAAACTTGATTTAAATGCTACTCATTTCCCTCGAGGTACTTGAGCTGTATCTGACAAGTTTCTTTCTTTACAACACAGTGGTTTTTCATATATTCACAAAGTTGAACAACATTCACCACTACCAACTCCAGAACATCCGTTGCAGAGCACAGGCTCTGGACGCGCAGGCTCAGCGGCCATGGCCCACGAGCCCAGCCGCTCCGCGGCATGTGGGATCTTCCCGAACCGGGGCACGAACCCGTGTCCCCTGCATCGGCAGGCGGACTCTCAACCACTGCGCCACCAGGGAAGCCCCTCCAGAACATTTTTATCACCTTAAAAGAAAATCCATACCCATTAGCAGTCACTCTCCATTCTCTTCCTCCCACACCCTGGCAACCACTAATCTATTTTCTGTCTCTATTTTGCCTCTTCTGCACATTTCATGTAAATGGAACCAAATAACACATGATCTTTTGTGGCTGGCTTCTTTCAAGGCTCATCCACGGGGACTTCCCTAGTGGTCCAGTGACTAAGACTCCATGCTCCCAATGCAAGGGGCCCAGGTTTGATCCCTGGTCAGGGAACTATATCCCACATTCCACAACTAAGAGCCCACATGCCTCAACTAAGGATCCCAACGAAGATCCCACATGTCTCAACTAAGACCCAGTGCAGCCAAATAAATAAATAAATATCTAAATACAAAAAACAAAAAAACTCATCTATGTTATCAAATCAGAACTTCGCTCTATATTATGGTTGAAAAATATTCTATTATATGGATATATCACATTTTGTTTATCCACTCATCTGTTGATGGATTTGGGTTGTTTCCACTCTTTGGCTTTATGAAAAATGCTGCTACGAACATTCCTGTAACAAGTTTTTATATGGACGTCTTCAGTTCTCTAGGAGTGGAGAGAATTGATCATATGGTTCTATGTTTGACATTTTGAGGAACTACCAAACTGTTTTCCACAGTGACTACGTAATTTTATATTCCCACCAGCAAAACAAGGTTTCAAATTTCTCCATATCCTTTCAATATTTGTCATACCTGTGCTTTTTGATTATAGCCACCCTAGTGGGTGTGAAATAGCATCTCATTGTCGTTATGATTTGCAGTTCTCTGATAACTAATGCCATCCAGCATTTTTTCATGTGTTTATTGGCCACTCATATAACTTCACAGGAGAAACGTCTATTCATATCCCTTGTGCATTTTTTAATTAGGCTATTTGCCTTTCTATTATTGAGTTGTAAGCAGACTTTACATATTCTGGATACCAGACGCTGTATCAGATAAATGACTTACAAATGTATTCTCCATTCTGTTGTCTTCACTTTCTTGATAGTATCTGAAGCACAAAAAGTTTTAATTTTTATCAAGTCCAATTTATATATTTTTTTCTTTTATTACTTGTGCTTTTGGCATTATATCTAAGAAACCACGGCCTAATCCAAGGTCGTAAAGATTTATGCCAATGTTTTCATCTAAGAGTTTTGTAGTTTTAGTTCTTACATTTAGGTCTGTGGCTCATTTTGAGTAAATTTTTGTGTATGATGGGAAGTAGGGGTCCAACTTCATTTTGTTGCATGTGGATGTCCAGTTGTCCCTGCACAATTTATTGGAGACTGTTCTTTCCCCATTGATGTTCCTTGGCATCCTTGAACACAAATTTGTAGGTTTATTTTTTGGACTCTCAATTCTGTTGTTGATCTACCTGTCTATCCTTATGCCAGTACCAGTCTCTTGATTACTGTAGCTCTGTACTAAGTTTTGAAATTGGGAAGTATGAGTCCTCCAACTTTTTTTTTCAAGATTTTTTTGGCTATTCTGAATCCCTTGCATTTTCATATATGCTTCAGGACCATCTTATCAATTTCTGCAAGAAAGCAAATTGGTATTTTAATAGGGAGTACACTGAATCTGTAGATCCTTTTAGGGAGTATTGCCATCTTAACAATCTTGGCCTCCAATCCACTTATTCAGAGGATGCCTTCCCACTTACTTAGGTATTTTAATTTTTTTCAGTGATGACTTATTTTCAGTATAGCTACAAGTTGTAGTATGCACCATCTGTGTTATCACTCAGTTTTAAATGCATTCTTATTTCCATTATGATTTCTTCTTCTTTAACCCATAGATCATTCAGTAATGTGTTTAATGCTCAAACATATGTTTTATATATATATGTATATGTATATATATATATTTATATTCTAAAGTTACCTTGTTACTGGTTGCTAGCTTAATTGCACTGTTTCAAGCATTCTGTACTATGTTAAAACTTCTTCAAAATTTAAGTTTTGCTTTACAGCCCAGTAAATCGTCAGTTTTCATAACTTTTCCATGTTTGGCTTGAAAATAATGTGTATTTTGCAGTTGTTGGGTACAATGTTCTGTATGTATCTATTAGGTCGTTTGTTAAATACATATTCAATCTTCTATATTTTTTCCCTCCTTTCTTGTTCTACCAATTACTGAAGGATATATTAAAATCTACCACTTCGATGACGGGTTGGATACTTCCTCTTAAAGTTTTATTAATTTTTGCTTTAAAGATATTGAGACTATATTATTAGATGAACACAAACTTAAAACTCCTTTATTTTCCTGACACACTGAGCCTTTTTCTCTATGATGTCATTCTCTTGATCTCTAGTAGTGACATTACTGTAAAGTCTATTTTGTCTGATGTTAACAGTTTTGGCTTAGTATTTGTCTAGCATGTCTTTTCTCACATTTTTACTTTCAAACTTTCTGTATCCTTTTCTTTAGACATATCTTTTATAAAAGACATATCTTTTGAAAACCAATCTAGCACAATTTCTTTTAACTGAAACACTTAGTTCATTAACATTTATTTGGATTTATAGTTGTCATCTTTTTTATAGCCATGCCATGTGGCTTGTGGGATCTTAGTTCCCTGATCAGGGATCAAACCCAGGCCACAGCAGTGAAAGCTCAGTGTCCTAACCACTGGACTACCAGGGAATTCCCAGTTGTCATCTTATTTTGTGCTATGTGTCATACATGCTCTATGTTGCTTTTTCTGCCCTTTACTGCTTTCTTATTTGACTAGAGTTTCCAATAAATTTTAAGTTATAGTTCCTAATTCTTTTACAAGCTATCTAGTAATTACAACATATATTCCTAACTTATCAATTCTAAAAATATTCATTAGGTTTAGAATTTCTCCAAGTGAGGATCTTGCTAGTGGCAAACTGCTTTTGATGATCTGAAAATATCTCTATTTCGTGTATGTTTTTAAACTTTTCACTGGACATAGCATTCTAGGTAGGATGTCATTTTCTCTCAGCAAAATGTAGAAAACATTCCAGTTTCCTGACTACAATCATTGCAAGTGAGAATCAGGTTTCAGCTAAATTATCCTTTAGCTCACTAATTCTACTTTCAGCTGTGTCTAATATGGTATAAAAACGCTTGAATTTGAACCCATCACTCAGCTTCAACAATGATCAATTCATAGCTATGCATTAAATATTTTAATTTTAAATGTTTATTTGATCAAAGCAGAGCATGCATATACTTTAAAAAGTCATGTAATATAAATGACAAAATAAGTAGTTCCTGCCCATTTTATACAATCTTCCTCCCCAGAGGAAAGTATTTTCTTTTAGCTGTATCTTTTGTAATTTACACATCTCCATATAACTTTAAAATATCCTGGTATCTTTTGATTAATCTATTTTAGACATTATTCACCTTCTATTACGGAGGGTAAGAATTTAGCTCTCATATTCCCCTCTGCTTCTTCTGCCAGCCCTCTAAGAGTTTTGATTTTTGCTTAAATCAATATTTAGTGTTCCCATGACTATCACACAATCAATTTTTAAATTTCAATTATTTTACTTTCTATTTCTAAATATTCTACATGGTTAATTTTCAAATCTGCTTGGCCAATGTTAGTTTCTTGTTCTTTGCACATATTTTCTAGCCTTTTAATTTTTATACAGACTAAATAGCTTTTTAGATTGTGACTGAGAAGTCCATTTTCTGATTGTTGCTCCTGTCTACTGTACTTGTTCACATTGCCTTGTTTCTCTGTTAGTTTGGTTAGTTTGGATTGAGCTGCTCATTTCCCTTAAAATTTTATTTTTGGGCTTTTTTTTAGACCTGATAAAGGTAAGTACCTCTGGAAAGGATTTCTGCCAGGCACTCTGGGGACCCACCAACCTGGAATCGCTCTAAGTTACTCACTTTAGGTTTTCCAATCAAATAGTGAGAATTCAGGCTGCAACCTAAGGGAGGACCTGTGGCTTCAAAATGTCAGTGGTGATTTCCTCTCTCAAATTAGTGCCAAGGTTGGAGCCAGCCGATTTTCCTGGGGAGGAGTAAGTTTATTTCCTATTTACCTTTATAGCGCATTCCTTTGGGATTTCAGGTTTATTCGGTGATCCCCACTGGACTTATCTTGGACAGAATGGACTCTTTCTTTTCTTCCCTGTATCTCTGTAAGCTACAAATCTAAAGCTTGTGTCTACCTGGCTAAGCAATTCCTACAGGGCAAAGACTGCTCTCTGTGACTCTGGGTCCTGACTTCACTCATTCTCTAGTTCTAAAAGTTCCTTACCTTCCTGTCACCTTATTAATGCTTTTAAGAAATAACTGTTTTGGGCTTCCCTGGTGGCGTAGTGGTTGAGAATCTGCCTGCTAATGCAGGGGACACGGGTTCGAGCCCTGGTCTGGGAAGATCCCACATGCCGCGGAGCAACTAAGCCCGTGAGCCACAACTACTGAGCCTGCGTGTCTGGAGCCTGTGCTCCGCAACAAGAGAAGCCGCGATGGTGAGAGCCCGCGCACTGCGATCAAGAGTGGCCCCCGCTTGCCACAACTAGAGAAAGCCCTCGCACAGAAATGAAGACCCAAAACAGCCAAAAGTTAATTAATTAAGAAAAAATAAGTAACTGTTTTTTAAAAAATATTTTATACAGATCTTTTTAAATTATAAAGGGAAGTTTTCAGGAGAAAGTTTGATAAGCTCCTTAGAAACAGGAATCCCATTTTAGGTATTTTACAATGGACTGTTGCTAGTCTTAGCAAATAAATATTTAAAAATATTTGTGAGTGTGTTTATTCCTTTGCTATTTATTCTATTTTGTTCTTATTTCATAAGATTGTAT
The DNA here is from genome assembly GCF_008692025.1 of Phocoena sinus. Lineage (NCBI taxonomy): Eukaryota > Metazoa > Chordata > Mammalia > Artiodactyla > Phocoenidae > Phocoena > Phocoena sinus. Next base: position 8,054,618 of record NC_045772.1, on the reverse strand, counting down.
ACGGGCAGGTTGGCAACATATTCACATTTTGAATCTATTACCCCATAGCATCTACCACCTCTCTTCTATGTTCCTTGGATATTTAACAAGTGAACTAAGAAATTTATTCTTAACTTAATCACCCTGCCTCCAAAAATTTATAAAATTTTGTAGTGAAACAAATAGTAAACAAAAGCAATCAGAACAAACATAAAATAGCTACCATTTCACCTGGATGTGAAAATTAGGAAAATGACAAAATCAGGGAGAAAAAAACCCCAGAAATCTTAAATTAGGCCCTTTGTACACAAGTGTCTGATTAAAAGACACACCAAAGGCCTTTTAGGGAGCCATCCAAGTAACCTTAAAAGTTTTCAACCTGAGGGTTTCCCTGGTGGCGCAGTGGTTGAGAGTCCGCCTGCCGATGCAGGGGACACGGGTTCGTGTCCCGGTCCGGGAGGATCCCACGTGCCACGGAGCGGCTGGGCCCGTGAGCCATGGCTGCTGAGCCTGTGCGTCCAGAGCCTGTGCTCCACAACGGGAGAGGCCACAGCAGTGAGAGGCCCGCATACCACAAAAAAAAAAAGCTTTCAACCTGAAAGACCAGAGCACAAATACAAACACTGCTTTACCAAAGTACATCTGACTTAAAATACTAAGGCCTTGAATCACTTTGAGTGGTGGCTAGGAAAACGGAGAAGGGATATCTACCAGAAGAACTAAAAAAGAACTATAAAAGAAAGAATCAGGGACTTCACTGGTGGTCCAATGGCTAGGACTCCATGCTCCCAATGCAGGGGGCCGGGATTCGATCCCTGGTCAGGGAGCTCGATCCTACATGTCAGAACTAAAAGATCCCGCATGCCACAACTAAAAGATCCTGCATGCCACAACTAAAAGATCCTGCACCAGCAACGAAGATCCCGCGAGCTGCAACTACGACCCAGTGCAGCCAAATAAATATGCAGTCAATAAATATCCAGTCCACCTTTTTTTTTTTTCAGTCTACCTTTTAATCTGGCTGACACAGACACACTGAACTGAAGCACCCAACACCACAAAGTCAGAAGGAAGCAGTAGGGCAAACTTGGTCAAGGCTTGGTTCTGTGAGCGTGTGCCATCTTATGGGAATGACAGACAGGGACACACATAAATATAGAAGCAGAGTATCACGCCCTTTAAGTACGAACAATGATGGCCTACTAACCAAATTCAACCATTCCCAAAATGCTACTTCACCCTTGAAGGATGAAAAATAATCCAAAAAAATGCAATGCTAGTTCCAAAGTCAATTTCCAGAGGAGTCCAGAAATGGTGGTTGAGTCACAGGAGCACAACTGAAATCAGTGTACAGCTTCTCCTGATGGAGTATATGGCATTACTGGACAGAAGATTATTTTTAAAAGAAATCAACTAAAATACACGGTCAGTGGTAGATCTGGAGCTAATGAAATTCCAAAGATGAAAGCCACTTATTGTGGCTTTCACATTCAAAAATGTTATTCACCTAATCAGAGTTAATGTAAGTCTTTCCCCTGATACAACAAACAAGCTAACTCTCATACCCATTCAAAGATACACAAATTAAACAAAAGGCTTAATAGATAACACACCTGAGTGCCCAACGGAAAAAGCATGGGCCCTGGAATAAAATAAACTGGGGTTCTGGTCCCAGCTACAGTACATATTGTACAATAAATTACTTCAAATCTCCATGCCTCAATCTTCCCATTTGTAATTTGGGGACCAATAAAAAATGTGGAGGTTGCTGTGAGAAGTGAGAATTAACTTATGGAAAGACCCAGCATCATTCCAAGTACACAGTTGGCATTCAACAAATGTTGCTTCCTATATATCCTTTTTACAGCATTTTTTAGCAGTGGGGCTCAATATTAATCAGGGTCCTAAAATTAGCAACGGTTACTTACACTCCTTCCAAAAGAGCAACTGTCATTTAGTAAAAAATAAAGGGACTTCCCTGGTGGCACACTGGTTAAGAATCCACCTGCCAATGCACGGGACACGGGTTTGAGCCCTGGTCCGGGTAGATTCCCACATGCCGCGGAGCAACTAAGCCTGTGTGCCACAACTAATGAGCCTGCGCTCTAGAGCCTGTGAGCCACAACTACTGAGCCTGCGCTCTAGAGCCCGTGAGCCACAACTACTGAGCACATGTGTCACAACTACTGAAGCCCACGCACCTAGAGCCCGTGCTCCACAACAAGAAGCCACCACAGTGAGAAGCCCGCACACCGCAACAAAGAGTAGCCCCCGCTCGTCACAACTGGAGAAAGCCTATGCGCAGCAACGAAGACCCAATGCAGCCAAAAATAAATAAATTAATTAATTTTTTTAAAAAAATAATAACTGCTCTTTCAGAAGGAGCTTCAAGAAGGCAGGAGGGTCAACAGTGTAAAATACTACAAAGAAGTCGAATCAAATAAGAATGGAAAAAGAGTCAGCAGACTAAGTCAGCAGAAAGTCAGTGATAGCCTATGGAAGAGCAGTTCCAGCAATCAGAGTAGGATGAGGAGGAGAGGCAGGAAGTACAGATAGTCATTAAATAAACTTAGCATAAAGGGAAGGAGAATGAGCGGCACCTAAGAAGGCAGTGTGTAGACCCGATTGGTATGGTTTTGTTACAGGTCAGGGCTGAAGGGAAAAACAATGGAAAAAGATTAAAGCTATAGGAAAGAAGTGAAAATGAATGGAGCAAAGTCCCAAAAGATAACTGTGGGTAGTGTAAGTTGGGCGGGGGGGGGGGGGGGGGGGGGGGGGGGGAAGGCGGGGCCCAATCAAGATAGCAGAGACCAGCCACATCTGTTTTTCCTGAGATAAGCACAATGTAGGAAATACTGGGTACAATTGCAGTTGATTCTGTAATAGAAAAAACAGAAACGTTAGAAAGCTCATCCCAAGTAGCCTCTATTTTATCTAGAGCAAACGCCGAGATCATCTGTTACAAGTGAATGGATACAGTTGACTATACAAGATGAGAGAAAATTTCAATTCCACTGAATTTCTAAAATTGGGTGCAAATACTGTATTTTCAAGAATATCTCTGAGGGGCTTTCCTGGTGGCACAGTGGTTGAGAGTCTGCCCGCCGATGCAGGGGACACGGGTTCGTGCCCCGGTTCGGGAAGATCCCACATGCCATGGAGCGGCTGGGCCTGTGAGCCATGGCCACTGAACCTGTGCGTCCGGAGCCTGTGCTCCGCAACGGGAGAGGCCACAACAGTGAGAGGCCCGGGTACCGCAAAAAAAAAAAAAAAAAATCTCTGAAAAAGAAACGAATGATTATGGCCTTACTACACTATTACAGGTATTGTAATAGGTACTCCACAAGTGTTACCACATTTGCTTCTCAAGAGAACCCAGTAAGTAAAGTGTTATTGCTTTCATTTTATAGCTCAGAAAACTCAGGTTCAGAAAGAAAACATAAATGACCCAAGATGACACAGATAGTTATGTCTTACTCCAAATCCCTTTTTCAGCTATTCTACCATATTTGTTCCTTTAAAAAGATTAAGTCATATAAATACCATATGAGAGCTCTTATATGTGGAATCTAAAATATGGCACAAATGAACTTATCTACAAAACAGAAACAGACTCACAAACACAGAGAACAGATTTGTGGTTGCCAAGGGGGAGCAGGGAAGGGAAAGGGATGGGCTGGGAATTTGGGGTTGGTAGATGCAAACTATTACATTTAGAATGGATAAACTACAAGGTGCTACTGTATAGCACAGCAAACTATATGCAGTCTCCTGGGATAGACCATAATGGAAAGGAATATTTCAAAAAGAACGTCTCTATGTGTATAACTGAGTCACTCTGCTGTACAGCAGAGATTGGCACAGCATTGTAAACCAACTCTACTTCAATAAAAAAATTAAGTCATAGACTACTCAGGCACAAAGCAAATTAAAGTTAGAAAAATAATTCCAATCAAGACTACATAAGAACCTTTAAGATGAAGAGAACTGAACTGAAATGACCCTATTAGCTAAAAAGTTTATTGGGGTGAGGGGGGGAGATGAACAGGCAGAGCACAGAGGATTTTTAGGGCAGTGAAAATAGTCCATATAATAATGTAATTGTGGATACATGTCATTATAAAATTTATCCAAGCCCACAGAATGTACAATACCAAGAATGAATCCCAATATAAACTATGGACTTTGGGTGATTATGATGTTCCAATGTAGGTTCATCATTTGTAACAAACGTACCACTCTGGTGGGGGATACTGATAATGAGGGAGGCTGTGCATTGGCCGGAGGGGGGTGCTGGGGGTGCCCAGAGGATACACGGGAAATCTCTGTACCTTCCTCTCAATTTTGCTGTGAACCTAAAATTGCTCTAAAAAACTAAGTCTTGAAAAAAAGTTTATCAAGATATCAAGATATATTTTGGATGATGAGTAGTGAGGCAAAGAAGTCCTAAAGATTAAAAGCTATATAAGAATTCAATCATAATTTAGTGGAAGCCTAAATGAAATAAAACAGCAAGGAAGTAAAGACAATGAAGACTTTTTCTAATTACCTCCTTTTAAGGTTTCTAAACCAAAGTAATACAACGCCCTCAGATGTATACTAACCTAAGTTAATTCTATGAGAATCTGACTAGATTCAAACTATGGGTCTGGATGAGCCAGCTGTGGAAAAGAAAACCCTTCCAAAAAGAACTTAACATTTAAATTGTTAGATATGTGGTTTAAAGTGCTCCTGATGAACAATTAATGTCCAAATGCCTCCAGTTTGACTATACATGTATATATGTAATATTTAATGTCACTTTTTTCTGAAAATCTAAAGATATTCAGGGGCTAGTTTTGAATTAAACAAAGGGATGGGGAAAAGAGACAAGAAGTATGAAGGAACAGGCAGCTAGGCATAGCAACAGAAGAGTAGCAGAGAAGGGAGACCTGGGTTCTTGCCCCAGGCCTATGACCAAATAACTTACTGGTAATCTTGGCAAAAACACTTAACATACCTGTTTCCATTTTCTTGTCTCTGTATGAGAATAAAGATACTTGTCTAAGAGCCCCGGAAACAACCCTATGAAGTGAGTACTATTATCTTCCCCAGTTTATAGATGAGGAAACTGAGGCAAGAGAGATTGAGAGACATGCCCAAGGTCACACATGTGATAAGTGGCAAAGCTGGGATTTGAACTCAGGCAGTCTGGTTTCAGAGGCCATACTTTTAACCACTTGTTATACTGCCTACCTATCAAAGTTGTTAACAGATGTGAGAAGATAGGGAATTCTATAAGTACTAAATATTATTATTAAATCTAATATTAAATTAACTAACTCAAACAAGTTAGGATGCATAGAAAATTAGAAAATATAGTTGTGGACAAAAATATTAATGGCTTTCACTTATTGGGCCCCTATTATGTGTCAGATAGTATAAAAGCTGTTTTAATTAAGTTATTTTATTAATATTCACAGAACCCTGTGAGGTTGTTGGCATTTAACAAATTAGAATCAGAGTTAACTAAACTGAATCTGAAAAATTAGGTTTTTGTTTCTAATCTATAAATCAATGAGTAACATTAGGAAAGTCACTTAACCAAGCAATCCCATAGTTTCTTCATAATGGGGTGCTGGGAGGTCACATTAACATCTATACTAAATATTTACCACAGTGAAAAGCTAGAAACAACGCAAATGTCCATAAATTATGGGATACCCATATGATAGAATATTTTATACTAAAAAGCAAATGATTTTTCAAGTCTTTTTAACAACATGATATAGTAGATATCTGATGTTTTGGGCCACACAGCAACATTCCCTTTTCCTGATTTTCTTTACCTCTTCCCACTGTGCACAGTCTTGGTAATATGTCAACCTTGGGGGCTTCCCATTATCTTCACAGGGGCAGCCCACCACTTCTTCCTAGGTACCACCAGGGGTCTTATCCACACCACCACTATACACCTAAGAAGAGCTTCCTGAGGACAGGGACTTTTCCACTGATAACCTTTATATCCAGAAGGCCTTGTACAGAAAATCAACAAGTTCTACTTGGTTTCTACTTCTAAAAGGCAGGTAGTGAGTCTATATGGTAGAAAGTCCACTGTAATGTTAAGTGTATGAGTATGAGCTACAGAGTCAGATAGTTGGGCCTAATTTTCTCTTTTGATACCAACTGGAGAAAAGTGCTCTGAATAAGCCTTCTTACACAGTTCTAAGGAGAGGTATGTCTGGGATTTGAGTCACAGCACAATAATAGGTAGAGTGGAAGGAGAAAGAACTCTTTCATATTTCTGTATGACTTGAATTTTTTAATGGTCAGCATTTATTCAATGAAATGTAATTCTTTTAAAACAAATTATGCAATTAAAATTTAAAAAACAATTTAAAAATAAACAATAGGGAAAAAAGAAGACCCCTGAAAGTTACTGATTAATAATTATCATTACAATTCCAAAGTCTGTTTTGGCATCTAAACCCCCTAGACAATTCCAACCAATCTCACTTTTCAAATTCTAGACTAATAAAATCTCTTTTAATTACAAATGTACACTTCTACAAATAAAATCTATCTTTGGAAGCTAATCTGAGAACCAAACATATAAAATTATAAACCTAATTATACTCAAAATTTTGAGAAGTATTTACATGCGAGGCCATTAACTGTATCAGACAATAGTCATCAACTGGAGATAAAGCATTCTCCTGGAACAGCACAATTCTGATTTTCAAATACTTGAGATTATCTGCACTTATACCAAAGTGAAGCATAAAACACTCAAAATCACTAATCTGTTTATTTTAATTTTTAAAGTGTGTGTGTGTTTGTGTGTGTGTGCACACATAACACCACACTTGGGGTGAGAAAGTGTAGAACCTGGAAAGAAATGAATAAGCAAACATGAAACATGTCAACTCAAAAAGGTTGTAGGGGCTTCCCTGGTGGCGCAGTGGTTGAGAGTCTGCCTGCTGATGCAGGGGAAACGGGTTCGTGCCCCGGTCCGGGAAGATCCCACATGCCGCAGAGCGGCTGGGCCTGTGAGCCATGGTCGCTGGGCCTGCGCGTCCGGAGCCTGTGCTCCGCAACGGGGAGAGGCCACAACAGTGAGAGGCCCGCGTACCGCAAAAAAAAAAAAAAAAAGGTTGTAAATCAACATCTTAAACAATGACCCAACAATCTTTTGGGGAGAAGCCACAACTAATTACTCCAGGCAACTCTGGAGTTTATACCAAATCCTGACGTTTATGTCAGGATTCCGACCCAGGCTGCCTAGCTCCAGTCAGGCATTCAAATGCTCTTAACTACTATGCTCTCCTGGATCATCTCAAAGCTTTGGTTGAACATCATGGCAAAGGCATTTAATTAAACATGAGCCATTCATTACCACAGTACTATACCATTAAAAGCAATGCCATTTTTCTCGTCAAATGTCTCATCAAATGTAGTGACATTTTGTGGTGAAATTGTTTTCCTTTGGTAGCAACCAGAAGAAAGCAGGGTCCATGTTGTGTGGTGTATCCTTAACTCAAAAATTTACAAAAAGAGTTTGAGAACCACTCTTTGGCATGAAAATTCAAAAGAATAACAAAACACAATGCAATTTCTCATTTAGACATGTGCCAGGAACAGTACTGCCCCGAGGGAAGCAAGAGAAAAAAAAATTGTTTTTACAAAAGTATATCTATTAGATAATCTAACATAGCTTATGGGAGAAAGAAAAACCACTGCAAATTCAGGGTGCATAATTTCAAGCAGAACTTTTAACAAGAGAAAAATAGGCAACAAGGAGAGAAAAAAAATAGAAATGTCTCTGCAGGTTAAATAGAGATAGTATCACCTCTACCCCCAATCACTGTCTATAGCAGGGCTCAGAAAACTAAGACCAAGGGCCAGCTTGATGCACTGACTGGTTTCATAAATAAGATTTTATTGGAACACAGCTCTGCCCATTCATTTACTTATTGTCAATGGCTGCTTTCAAACTATCGTGGCAGGGTTGAACAGCTTCACCAGAGACGATACACCTATATATTTACCATCTGCCTCCTTAAAGAAAAAGTTTGCCAACACTTATTTTCTTTCATAAAACTTAAAACTATCTAAAATTACTTTTTTGATTTACTCAATTATTGTCTGACTTCTCCATTGGAATGCAAACTTCATGACGAAAAAGACTTTGTTCTCCACTATACTTCTAGCATCTAGAACAGTGCATAGCACGTAAAAAGCACTCAGTAAAGATGTTGAATGAATGGCATTTACTGAGAGAAAGGAGAACAAACATTTCCCATCTTCCCATTTTCTCTTTGTTGCACTATTCTCCCCCCTAATACACCAAAACAAGTCCTCTCAATTAACCACTGGATTTATCATGTTGATAAATCTAATGGTTAATTCTCAGTCCTCATCTTATCTGACTCACCAGCAGCACCTGACCTAGTTGGTCTACACCCTTCTCCATGCGACTCTCAGAACACCACATTCTCTTAGTTTTCATCCTACCCTAGTGGCCCTTCCTTAGTCTCCTTTGCTGGTGCTCTCATTTCCCCAACCTCTTAATGTTGGCATGTTTCAAGGCTAAATCTTTGAGACTTTTCTCTCAGTCCACACTCATTTGTTAGCTCATCTAGTCTCATGACTATTCTTAGGCATTTCAAACGTAACTAGTCAAAATCCAAAACCATTCTCATCTTTCCCCCAAAAGCTGCTCCTTTACAGTCTTCACCATCTCAGTAAATGGGAATATCATCCTTCCAGTTGCTCAAGACCCAAACTCTTGGGAGTCAACCAACTCACATCGTGTTACACCCAACATCCAATCTACCATCAAACCCTGGTGGCTCTATCTCAAAATATATTCCAGGTTCATGATCACTTCTCACAACCTCACTGCTACCATCTTAGTCCCTTGACAGTTTCCCTGCTTCCACGCTTGCTCCCGTACAGTCTACTCTCAACAGAGCAGCCAGGGTGATCACGTTTAAAATGTACATCTGCAAGTTGCTACATGCTCAAAAGAACTTGCTCTAATAGCTAGTTAGCTGTCTTTCACACTCAGAGTTAAAATTCTTACACAATTTGGTCTCCTGAAACCATTTTGCCTCTTTGTTCCCTCCACGCCAGACACACAGGCCTCCAATGCCTATCCTAGAGCACATCAAACAAACTTCCATTTCAGTGCCTTTACACTGGCTGAAAGCTTGATCTAACTGAATGAACCAGGACTCCTGAATCAGGCACTTCCATGAACTATTGTGTCATCTAATTCACGTAACAACTCTGTGAGGTAGGTGTCAATACCCCTACTTTACAGATTAGGAAAGTGAGGTTTACAGGCCACCCATCTAACAAGTGACGAGTTGGGGTTCAACTCCCATTAGCCTACACAGAACATGAGCTCTCAGTGCACTTTTGGGGGCCTAGGAGAAGAGGACTCAGTCAGTGATATTCCTCTGAAGTCCCAGTGACTCCACGTGCGTGTTGACAGCTAGAGAAGGATGTGAGAAAGGGCAGGCAGAGAGACAGGACGAGAACCACAGAGGAAGTTACTCAAACCAAGAGTGAAAAGTTTCAAGGAAAAGGGAGTGGTGTCAAATGGAAGCGAGAAATCCAGAAGCCCAAGCACCAAGCACATTCCTCAGAGTAAACCACATATGTGGTAGACAGCGACTCTAATCTTGATTTAATTAAAAAAAAAAAGTATCTTCTCCTGCCAATGATATTGGCCAGAGATATCCCTGCTAGGTACTGCCACTTGTCTGCAGCAAGTGTGTGAAAATAGGCTGTAGTTAAGAATGTGATTCAGCAACACAGCTTCACACCTAGGTTTTCCTCTGCCCCAGTCAGACAAAGTTTGGGCGTGCGGTGGGGTGGGTTTAGGGGGACGACTGCCCTTTAAATTTCAGAAGGCAAAGAAAACGGCAATGATCTTCTTCCTGACTCCCTGTGGCGGTGTGGGATCACCGCTGCCTACATCCCAGATATTCTGTAAGAGGTCAAAGCGGTAGCCAGGGGCGGAGGGTGAGTGTCGGGCCTCGCCCAAAATTCTTCCAGCAACATTTCGCCTATGCTCCATTCCTCTATGTTCCAGTCACGATACGATCTGCTTCTCATCCCCACCCCCCAGCCATATCCCGGTCTGGCCCCAGAAAAGCCCCACACCCCGCAGTGGCCCGGGCATAAAGATCCCGCCTCACCACGGCTCCCGCCACGGCGTGTACCAGGCTTTCGTAGGACAGCACGGAAGCCATAGGTGCGGTTCCCGCAGACCTGACCACAGTTTTCTCGCAGGAGCCGCAAACAGGCGGTAACGAGCACCTGAGCCCCGGGCGGCAACGTCACCAACTCCAACCCCTCAGGCCCACCTCCTCCAGAACTACTTCCGGGTCGCAGGGCGCCCGCCCAGTCTCTCGGCCGTAGGCCGCAGGGGAAGGAAGAGGGAAAGACGGGACTGGGAACGCCCCTTGACTCTGATTGGTCCCCGGGCCTTGCGCGGGGCGGGGCAGCACGGTGCTGTCCCTACCACGCGGAGCGGTGGGTCGGGCCGAAATTCAGTACGGGATGGGTCAGCTTCGACTTCCGCTACGTTCTCGGGACCTGGCCAGTCGTACTTCACACCTACTGCAACACTGAAGACTTCAGAAAACTTGGACAGCCTCATTTTTCTCCACTTCTCTCCATAAGACAAGATGGAGACAAGCAAGATGGGGGACTCATCTTCCTGTTTCTCTTTTGAGACTCTACTCGTATTTGCTCTCGCTAGTATTTTTAGTCACATTTTGGTCAAGAGGAAATAAATGTTGATTGGGCAAGGTCCTCCCCTCTGAAAAACCCTGGTGGGAAGAGAACTTGAGCTTCAGGAAATCAAAATGATCAGATGGAGGTGGGGACAAACTAGTAGGCACCCAGGAAAATCATTTGACCTCTTGGTTTCCTCCTTTGTGGAATGACAAGTGTTAATACCGTGAGGATTAGAAAAGTTAATTTACGTAGACGTGCTTTATAAAATACCGGAAAAAATTTTCCATGTTACAAAGCGAAAACCCTAACTACACAGAACTAGAAAAATCACATTCTACCCCTCACCCACAATTACTCGAGCACCATAGCTTTGTGCGTCTGTCTGTTTCAGTACCAGTTAAGTTTACTTTTATAATATCTTTGCTGATAGTCCTTGATTGCTTGCTACAGCCAGGCCCAGTGCTTTACGCCCTTTATCACATTTACTCCCAGGAAAGGGCCCCAACAATGTTTACCTGGTCATGTTTTCACAAAACTTGCATACAATATTTTAAATGCTATTGGTTAAGATCCCTTTCCACTTAAACTCCCTTTCATTTACAGTGGTGCTACAGTGACGACAGTTAAGTTAAAAGAAAGTTCGGGCACACAGTTGGATTTAGAGATATTTATATGTATTAATACAGGTTACTGCTAGGCATCCTATGTTAGGAATCGCTTCCAGGAATACTCCCACCACTCCCTAAGGTCATGACATGAGGTGCAGGTCCAAAAGTCAAATGAAGATAGGATTCTGGCAGTGGAACATAGAAGCTTGTCCGCTGTAAAATTTAACCAGAGGACTCAGTTCTCACAGACTCCTACTTAAATTGGAAGCTCTCTCAAGAAAAAACTGGACTATGTAGCATACAGATTTATAAACACACTTTACAAATACTTTCCCTTTATGATGGTAATTGAACACAATACTTTTCAGAATTACCATGTGTCGGGTATGACCTAGAGCAGACAGCACGTCCATCTGTGTTAAATCTTTTGCATCCCAGCTATCAAAAAATATTTTGATCAAAAATAAAAATATTTTGATCATGATGGAATTATCTATTCTATTGAAAACACAAAAGTCATATAATCAGAGTAGGCAGCAGAAAATGTAGCAATTCCATAGGTATATCATTTATTAAATGGAACTATCTCTATAGTTGTGATGGTTATTTCCAATTTCTAAAAGTAACATTTTGCTCATTCTAAACATTCACTTTCACATCTCAGTATTCCTAATTATATACTGTTTTTCTTAAACAGGGCTCCCTGAATTATACAAGCACTAAGTCCCACACTACATAAACGATATACTAAAAATTTAGCATCATTCTGTTCACACCCATACCATCATTACAAAATAGTTAAAAATAACCTAGCCATAACTGATTACCTTCCTATTTGTTTATACACTGCCATATGGTCAGGTTACTTACACCGCAACCTGAAAATGTCCTCGTGATCTGCGAGTGAACTGCTTAAGGACATCCTGATTATATACCAGATACCTAGAATTTCATAGCACTTACACACGAGTTTATGCTAATTCTATTTACCTCCTTACTACTCTGGTTCCACCTAATACTTAGAATCCAGTTTTAAAACTTCTGCCAACACGACATGCCTTACTCAGTTTAGATATGACTTCTTGAAGTTTACCAGCTATCCTTAACTATATTTTCCTATGTACTTTAGGCGACGCACCCCCAAATATATGCACTCCAAAATATGCTTTATTGGTTATAAATATTGGTACATACTAATTTTTTTAAATTACGGCCAAACATTATTTTTGCTGTGTTGGGTCTTCGTTTCTGTGCGAGGGCTTTCTCTAGTTATGGCAAGCGAGGGCCACTCGTCATCGCTGTGCGCCCAGGGCCTCTCACTATCGCGGCCTCTCTTGTTGCGGAGCACAGGCTCCAGACGTGCAGGGTCAGTAGCTGTGGCTCACGGGCCTAGCTGCTCCGCGGCATGTGGGATCCTCCCAGACCAGGGCTCGAACCCGTGTCCCTCGCATTAGCAGGCAGATTCTCAACCACTGCGCCACCAGGGAAGCCCGGCACCTAACTTTTAAAAACTAATTATTTCTTGTCCCTCTAATAGGGCCCATCACAAGTGGACTAACAGCACAATTATGCCATCAGACTTCTACTAGGAAAAACCCCTGTGGAGGTGCATTGTCAGCACCAATGATATGTTATGCCTTATTTAACTAATGCCCTTCAAATGTACATTTAGTTTTCAGTTTCTTAAATGAACAGTTCTGCAAGAAGCAACCTAGTACACAGAGGGGAGGCAGCAGAGCATAGAATTTAGGAACAAGACATTTGAAGCCACACGCCTGATGAGAATCTCAGCTCCACAAATCAACTATGTTATCTTGGACAATTTACGTAAGTGCTTCAGTTTCCTCATCTATATAAAATGGGGAGGAGTACTCACCCTTGTGGTCATTACCAGAATCAAGTCAATACTTGCAGAATAAAAGTGCTTGGCACAGATTACTACTCACCTGATGTATGTGCCTACTTGGGTGCATTAATTTTAGATACGAGCAAATCTCTAAAATACTGCTTCTCCCTTATCCCATTAGGCCAGTATTTCCTAGTGTGGCACATTGCTAGTTGTTACTCTGGGTCTTTTCTCCATTTCTCTGTAGTAGTAATTATTTTTGTTGGGCACATGACCACACAGCTATGGAATATTTTCTAGGTTTACTTGGAGCTAAATATTGTCTCAAAACAAAAATGACCAATGGGATATGAGGACAGAATGTTACTTCCATGGATTAGCATCAGTATCTCAGCATACACTTCCCTGGTGCCTTCTCCAGTTTTGGGGGGCTAGATGAGCACCAGAGCAAGCACCTTTGAACATAGCAATGGAAGCTCCCTTCTAAATACGGCACAAGTGCTTACCTCTGAACTGCGACCTGAAGAAATGTAAAGCTCTATTTTACTTAAGCTAATATATTTTTAGGGGTCCTTGTTAACACTGTATAATCTAAAGTCTACTGTGCTTAGTAAATACCTTAGGATTAATGATATAGAGACATAAAAGAATTAGAACATGTGCTGAAAAAAAGGGGAGTGGTGGTGGGAAGAGTCAATATCCAGTCTTGAAGCCACACTGTATTTTTAACGTAGCTAGAGATATCCAATAAATATATATATATATTTATTATTTAAATAATGATGCCATTGATCACTGTGAATCAGCCAGGAACAAAGATCGCCATGTGTTTTTCTTTTTTTTTTAAACCCCTCATTTAACTATATATATATATATATTTTTTTTTTTTTTTGGCGGTACAAGGGCCTCTCACTGTTGTGGCCTCTCCCCTTGGGGAGCACAGGCTCCGGACGCGCAGGCTCAGCAGCCAATGGCTCACGTGCCCAGCCGTTCCACGGCATGTGGGATTTTCCCGAACCGGGGCACGAACCCACATCTCCTGCATCGGCAGGCGGACTCTCAACCACTGCGCCACCAGGGAAGCCCCTAACTATATATTTTTAAGCAGAAAAAAAGTCCTTTAGTTTTCCTTCTTATAGCATCATTGGCACAAGAACAGAACATTTCTGGTTTAGAAATGATGTTCAGTTTCTACAAAAATGAAGATGTACTTTGTATTAACTTAAAAGTCCAAAAAGCACAGGATACATTTTCAGACCAATTTTACTTTTACCCACGTATGGTAATATGTGCAATGTTAGAATGTACTTAGGTAATGTGTAAATCAAATGAAAAATCCAGAAGCAGCTGGTCCTAAATTACAGCACACACACTGGAAATTCTGAGAAAGGAGAACACATATTAACAAAAAGAACACCAGCAAGCTCACACTCAAGTTTATATGCTGAGTATTTTTAAAGGGTTTAAAAAGCATAATCAGCATACAGCTTTTTCTCACTTAACAGATGCATTTCTATTTGCTTGCATACAGCAAAGGGTAAAAACTTGAATCAACTTACTTATGATTTCAGAAATGTATTCCATGGAATTTACTTCACTGCTCCTACCACTGATTCTTCAAATAAGCAAAGTACAGAGGGTCTCATCCCCTGAAACTGCTTTTAAACTAGCACTTTACATTGAAAAATAAGTAGAAACCTAGCAATTCCTGGTACAGTGCCTGGACTTAGCCTCATTTAATATAAGAATTGGATGTACAACAAAAAATTTATCATTTTCTTTATCCTTGGAGGACAGGGAAGGAATAAGGAGAGGTGGGGACATGGCTGCAGTATTTAAGAGCTGAATAGAACAATGCATCTTTCACAATGCTGAGAACTCCACAAAGAAGAACCACCATGAATCTCATCAATTTTTTTAGTTCATGCTGGATTAGGAATTTAGATTCCCCTCTTTGTGTATCAATTAATTCAAACTTCTCCCAAAATTAATACAAGATAAACTCTAACAGCAATAGGTATTTCCTAAGTAGGAGACCAAACACCAAAGGGAATCCCTTCTTCCAACGTCTTTTGGTATGTTAAGATTTCACCAAAGAGAAAATCTAACACTTAAATATGAAATCTCTAGGCCAAGTAAGAAACTACAGCTATTATGGGTATTACCCTACATAGCCACTATTTGTATTACATATTAAATTAAACCCAGCGTTAAATATGCTTGCATAATTATGCTGTGAATGATGATAGCAGTGATGACGCTAGTGAAAAAGCATCAGCTTTACCCCAAGAAGAGTAGGATGAAAAAAATGTGAAAACAAGTAGAAAGCAAAGAGTTGGGCATTTTCTGATCTGAAAAGAACACTTTAAACATAGAAATACAAAAAGAAAAGTATTCCCTTATTTCCCCTGTGTGGAAATGTGAAACATTTATTTTAGATATCAGACAAGAACAAAGTAATCCAATTTTACTGCAGCAGTATAAAAATCATCCTTTCACCACAGTGTAAGATTTAAGCCATCTGCACAAGGGTACACATTATATAAAATGTAGTAAGATTACTGCTGCCCTGCCAAGTACTTCCAGTCCCTACCCAGGTCCTACTGCAAGACTGGTGGTCCCAATAGTTTCATGGAAGCAAATCATTAAAAATAATAATAATAAAGCAATTAAAAAGACAAATCAAAATGTCTCAGTGACCATATATCCAACTCAAACTTTATCTATTTAAATGTTACATTTGCTTCCCACTAATAAATCTTTATTTCACTCAAACTTGAACAATAAATCTTCCATACTGAAGTATCTTCCTTGCCTAACTAATTCAAAGGAAAAAACCAAAATGATTAGTAAAGAAAAATGTAGGGATTAACACACCCTTTTGTTTTAAATATTTTTAAGGTTTAAAAATTGTTTAAAGTTTTAAATTTCTAGTAAGAAAACATTATCTGAATGAATACCCTAATGGCAAACCACTGTAAAATGTTTCAGCTGCATTTGGAGCAGAGGGGTAGGGATTATCTTCAAAGCACCCCAGCTTTCTTCATGAGAAGATCAGAGGTACACTGGTTTGTATTATTGCGACATCCATTAGGTGATCTAAGTTGCTTTTTCTTCAGCAGGGGCTTTATTTGTCAGAAGGGCATTATGCTTGACCTCCAAATTTGGCCGACAATTTACTGATGAGATTCATAACCTTTGGGTTGCTCTGATATTTTGACATATTTGCCGGGTTCTGAGCCACATCCTGGAAGGCCACCATAACTTCTGGATCCTGCAAAGAAAGGTGTGTCTGTGTATATATATATGTGTATATATATATATATATTTAGTATGAAAAAAAATGTTCTATGGGTCATCAGTTTTGTTATCCTACATCCTATCTCTTTATTCAGACCTTCAAATTTGTCATGGCTAAGTCAACTCAGGTTTGGACAAGTCCCTGAAGCGTAAACATTATTAATGTGTACTTCCAACTCCAACTCAATGATGTCACTTCAGACAATGAAAAAAAAGATATACAATTTTGATACAAAGAAAAGGACAACAGGATATAATTACCAACTATTACAGAGTATTTCCCTATAAACCACTTTTAAAAACTTAAGCTACTCATTCTGAAAAAAAGAACATGAATGTCACAACTGCATAAAAAGCTATTTGGTAATTCAGCTCAATAAAATATGGCCAACAGAGTAACCTTAACCTGTCTCCACATAGAATTATGAAAGAAATGCCTCAGTGATATAAAGTCCAACTTTGTTCTTCCAAGTCTTACCTGCATGGCTGCAAGAACCTCTGGATCACTAAGAATTTCATTGAGCCCAGGCATTCCTGCCATTCCAGGCATGCCCCCTCCCATTCCAGGCATTCCTCCAGGAAAATTACCAGGCATTCCGCCAGGAAAGCCACCTACAAGAATAAATGAAAAAAAAAGAAAAAAAAAAAAAAAAAAAAAGAATAAATGAAAGATCTGTACAGACACCAAGCATATTCCCAAGCAGTCTGAGTACACTATTTCCTCCTGATTAAAATAACACATGTGCATACCCAAAGAACAAGAGTGCTACTAAACACAAAGTAGTCTGAACATTCTAACTGGATGTAACAAGACATAATTTTTAACATTATTTAAAAATAAGGCTGTAAATATTTTTTTCCTAGTAACAAAACTTTAAAAAGAAAACTAGTCTTACCTCAGAGAGAAAACTAACAGTCCCTTGGAATTATAAAATTAAAAAGTCTCGTAAGTCACCTTGTATCTTATCTTCTCATTCTTTAATATTATTTGTCTGTTTCAATTTAAAGTTAATTCATATGAGTTTAGTTTTTTTTTTCCCCCCAAAGAAACTATATTCCCCTAAGCTAACTGCTTCCTTCAAGAACTACCTGAAATGCTTGTTATAAAAAGCTGTGGATTTTTGGGAGTCCCCTGGTGGTCCAGTGGTTAGGATTTGGTGCTTTTCACTGCCGCGAGCCAGGTTCAATCCCTGGTCAGGGAACTGAGATTCTGCAAGCTGCAGGACTCAGCCAAAAATTTTTAAAAAAGCTGTGGATCTTAATCTCCACCCTGACTGCCTCAAAATTTCTGAAAGTAAAACTGAAAATCTGCATTTTTAACAAGCAGTCCTGGTGTCTCTTTTTTACACTGAAAACAATGCTCTAGCAAAAAAGATTTAATTCTCCCAGTATATTTTTAGATTACAAACCCAAACTTTTCTACTCAGTTTTTCACTACCATAAACCTTTATGTCCACTGGAGATATCCTAAAATCACAATTAACACCAACATAGGGACATCCTAAAAAGAAATACAGGTAACATTAATCTACAGATCAAGGGTCATTACAAATAAAGCTATCATAAAGAAGAAACACCTATAACACAGTGATTTCCATCTGTCTCAACAATACAAACGTGCCCATAAATAACTAACAATCACAGATAAGGAGATCTAATCGGGGGCCTGAAAACAACTTCTAGCTTCTTATGCTACTGCTGACTTTTTAAAACTACTTTCTACAAAAATTACTGACCCAAGGCAACAATAGTCAGCCAGTCTGCTTGTCAAATCCATATAATAAAACCCACATAACAAAAAATTATCTCTAGTACTAGTCCACATTAGTGGTCATTTCCTAAAACAAAGGTACCTGATATAAGATATTATCTAATAAACAGAAAGTAAGCTATGAGCTAAAATTTATTTTCTTGCTTTTTCTCCAAGTCATCCTCAATGTATGTTCTTTCCTTTTGTTTTTTTTTTTTTAGTTGCTTGCACATGACCTTTCAGATTAGAGGCTACCTTTCCTAGCCTCTGACCACGTGGTAAATTCTAAGCAAGGGAAGCATAAGTGGTGTGCAGCTGCCTCTATAAACCTTTACAAGAAAGCTAGTTGCAGCTGCTGATCCCCCATTACAATTACGAACTTAAAAAAAAAAAACAACTCTCTTCTCTTTACGTAAATTTCACACCGCCTCATTCTACCTGTATCGCATAGGCCTCTATCATTCAAGGCTTTTGCCTCACTAGTAATTTCTGATCACTTGACATTTGCAAGAAAGGGAAGAATGTGTTGATATATTAATTCTACACTGAATGCAGAACTTTTTGTGCTTAATGATTCCATGCTTTTACCTAGTATCTTCATGAATATCAATGTATAATAGAACAAAATTCCATTACAGCCATTTAGGAATACTCTAATTAATACATCATAATAAATTCTTATAGTCTTTTAATAAAATACAATGCTCAGACCTCAGTAAATTTTATCTATTTTTAAAAAGTATACTGCTCAAAATATGAGGAAAATAATATACTGTATTTCCACTAACAAAATTTTTAACAAGAATGAAACTTTCTAGAGGCTGACATTCTAAAGACTCAGTGTTCCAGGGACTAATAGTACAAAATACAATATACATACCTGAGCCTCCAAATCAGAATATTACCCAATTATTTACAATATTAAGAGTTTTAATTTTTCTTTCAAAATACCTGGAAAAGAGCCATACTGAGCTCCTGATTGTCGTCTGGCTTCTTCCTCCTTTAATACAAAGAGGAAATTAAATTATATAATAAGAAGGGGGAAGTCTGCTGTCCACGCCTACCTTATCCATGCAAAACCATGAAAAAACTGTAAAATAAGCTAGTTAGAGGACTTACAAGTTTTGACAAGTTTCAAATGGCAATGTTGGACTAAAGGAGACACCCCATCTCCCAAAAAACAATTTTCAATTGGATTCTCAATGAGTATTAC
Organism: Phocoena sinus; assembly: GCF_008692025.1. Lineage (NCBI taxonomy): Eukaryota > Metazoa > Chordata > Mammalia > Artiodactyla > Phocoenidae > Phocoena > Phocoena sinus. Next base: position 8,035,191 of record NC_045772.1, on the reverse strand, counting down.
TTTTGGTAATGATTTCAAGTAATATTTTTGATTGTAACTAAAACTAAAAAATAACTAGAGTCAATTTAAATAGCTATGAATCCACTATTAAAACGGAAGTAATCATAAAACTTAAAATATCAGGGCTTGCATCCTAAAGAAAGCAAATAATACTGCCAAGTTTTAAATTAATTACTTCATCAGGAAAAAGTCTTGATTTTAGGAGAACACAAACAAGGATATAAATTGGTGCTATACAAACTCACTTAAGAATCTGAAGACTAAGCAATGACGGGAAGGAAACCTTCCTTTAAGTAGTATCACTATCCTACAGAACTGCAGCCAGCTCTTTTTATTTAACAAGAGCCAGGAATTAGAATGATATCCAAAAGTCTCATCTACTATATTTTGCTTTAATGGTTTAAGTATAGAAACCTTACCCTCTGGGCTCTCTCATGTTCTTCCCGAGCCTTCTTGACCCTTTCTATTCTTTCTTTGATCTCTCGCTCTTCACGTTTTCGCTCATACTTTCTCCGATGTTCAGCAATTTTCTGGGCCTAGGGAAGAAACAGCCACAGAAAAATGTCTTCTCTGAAAGTTGAATAAGGTCAGCACAAATCAATGGTTTTGTTAAAGAATTACTTTTCTTTGTGGAGAGATTTAATTCAACACATAGTTGTGGAAAATGGGTTAGATTTACCCTATAGAAAAAGACCTAACTCAGGCTTTAACAAGTCCACTGTGAAACAAAGAAAAGAGGCTGGGATTTGAAGTTAGAGAAAAGTGTTAAAAATTTCAAACAATTACCTAGTGCAAGGATGACAAACAGATGTCAAATTGCATGACAATTTTTGCCTGATACCTGCCATGGGAAGGCAGAGACTGGGAACACACATACCAGTTACTTCCCACAGTCTAACTATACTGAAGTTTTCCTCATCGATAAAATGAGAGGGCAGGGAGAAGTATGTTAGTCTTAACTATAACAATCAAGAGAAAATATGTACCAGGCACTAGTACATAGTCCATGCCAAACATCTGGAATCTAGTGTTTATTCACAGAATAATATAAACGTATGAGATTCATATTCAACCATTATTTTAGCTTGTTTATGATTATTTTTTAAGAACCTTGTGTTCTAGAATATCTCATCCGATAACCTTGCTGAGTTAGCCCTGTTACAAAAAGAAAGAAAATCAAATCATCTGATAGATTAAATTCAGTAAAACTTCCACCATCTTAAAGCCTCTGATAGTAAATTCTTGAACTTCCCACAAAGCTGAAAGATTTACCATGTAAACGCACTAAGTTGTTTTAACTAACAATTTTAGATAGAAATAAGGACAAACCAGACTCAATCTTGGGCTGCATTTTATAAATTTTCTATTTGTTCTTTTGCTGTAAACTTGATGCCCCTTTTCCATTTCTAACCTTCTGGTTATAATTTTGCAGGGTTGCAAACAAAATAACATAGCTTGCTGTAATACTGCATGAGAAATTAAAGCATGAAAACCCAATGAGATTTCCTGAGTTCAACACAAATTTAAGTGATTACAGATTATAACTTCCAAAGATTGTTTCTTTGCATCTGTTTTGCAGCTAATTTACTGCTAGGGTGTTAAGTACTAGAGCCATTAGTAATGACTTTTCCCTTCTCTACTTTACCATACCCTTGGTTGAACTTCTTTCAGCATTGCACTAGCATCTTCATCATAATCCAGCTTACAGGCAAGGGCAAGATCATGGGCAGCTTCTTCCCAATGGCCCAAAAGTCTGAAACAGATTTTAAGTAATTTTTGGAGCCTTTTACACATATTCACTTATGTAGCATGGTGTCTTACTTCCTTATTATAAAAAAGGACTGTTACAGAAGAGGTTTAGATATTCAACTACAAATTTTCATGAACCAATTCAATTAGTATGTTCCACTCCATAAAAATTTAGTTTAAATTTCCTCTATGGTAACTGTGAAGCTGTTCTACTAAGAAATGTTTAAAAGCTTTTAAAAAATTGTTTCAATTCACAGTATTATGATGTTTTAAAAATTATATAGAGCCACAACTTTCAACTCATTAAAAACAGGGTTAACATGATGCGTATTCAGCATGCTACCTTCTATATGGGATAGAAAACAACATGTGTGCACATATTATTTAAAAAGGAGAGATGGGGGCTTCCCTGGTGGCACAGTGGTTGAGAGTCTGCCTGCCGATGCAGGGGACACGGGTTCGTGCCCTGGTCAGGGAAGATCCCACATGCCGTGGGGAGTGGCTAGGCCCATGAGCCATGGTCGCTGAGCCTGCGCATCCAGAGCCTGTGCTCCGCAACGGGAGAGGTCACAACAGTGAGAGGCCCACGTACCACAAAAAAATAAATAAATAAAAAGGAGAGATGGGATGGATCAGAAACTAAAGGTTGGTGGAGATAGGTAAATATGGAGTAGAGGAGATAGCAATGGAAATGAGACTTCTCTGGTTATACCTATTAACTCAGTTTTAAACATGCAAATGTTTTACATACTCAAATAAGAAAATTAAATCAGAAAGGACAGAAATAAAGCAAGCCCAAACCCTGAACACAAACAGAAATAAAAAGAGGCTAATTATTTATCACATTGACAACATAAACCATACAGGAAAAATTAATTCAAGTAATTTTTAAACCAGTATTCTGACTGTATATCTTAAGTGAGACATATCCTAGGGATAAGAAAGAACTACAAAATAAACTTTACTTAAAGGGTATATTAGTTTTAAGGCATGATTCTAGGAGAATACTATCTAAAATACAAAATGGAAAACATTTAATGTTGAATTTTAATTGAGAATATCGGTATAAACTCAAAATTTCTCAATTTCTTTCCCTAAAATCATTATTTTTAAAGGTTTTTTCTGACTGTTAATTGAAATGATAATGACGATATCCTGGAAACAATAAACATACCTAGTGGCCAAATTTCAGTTTCCACAAAATAATCCCCACTAAAACAAACCAAGATTTTCTGGAGAAATGGTCTATTCCAAGCTGTTTTTTAATGGTTTTCTTTGATGTTATATATGTGTATTTTTAAATTTATTTTTTATTATTTACTTTTTTGGCTGCATTGGGTCTTAGTTGTGGCACGTGGGATCTTAGTTCCCTGACCAGGGATCAAACCTGCGTCCCCTGCATTGGAATGCAGATTCTTTACCACTGGACCACCAGGGAAGTCCCTGGTCTATTCCAAGCTAAAGTACAAGATGAGTTCTTATACCAGAAGGCCAAGAAATGCTCAAAGCCTAATGGGGTCGATCTCAAGACAATCAACAGCAATGCATGACCTTTCATATACCCAGAGAGCATTAACACAAATTTTCCAATCTTTTACCTGTATCTTTAACATCTGTCTTCATAATCACTAGAGCTACTTTTTGAGTCACCTAATACAGATGGTCCCAAGCATATTCATCTTCCTCTCCATCCACACTTGAAGCATAGTACCTTTTCAATCCATGTAAGATGTAAATAGCACAGGACATTTCATCCCAAACCACAAAGACTCATCTGTATATTAAGTTTTGCTTCCAGGTTTGATTACTGATCTGGGTTAAATTCACCTCTTTATTTTCCCCCTTATCTGACTCTTAAAGTGACCTAACAGCGATCGAAGTAGTCTGAAGCTAGTATATTCCTTTTTCCATAATATATTGGCTGTTTAATGTTAAGTTACGAAGTCTGAAAATAACAGAAAGTTTGTAAGACACTGATATAAAGCCACTCTCTCTTCTTGGAGATAACTGAGAAAAATCCTTACCTTACATTTGGCTATATGTGGCCAAAAACTGTTAACACTGGTATTCACTGAATGGAAGCAGTGAAAAGAATTTTCTTACTTGTTCCTTATGACATTCTCTCAATTCTACATATTGAGCATGTATTACATTAAAATTAAATCCTTAGGCAATTTTTTAAATATTTTTTTTTGATGTGGACCATTTTTAAAGTCTTTATTGAGTTTGTTACAGTACTGCTTCTGTTTTATGTTTTGGTTTTTTGGCTGTGAGGCATGTGGGATCTTAGCTCCCCAACCGGGAATCGAACCCACACCCCCTGCATTAGAAGGCAAAGTGTCTTAACCACTGGGCAGCCAGGGAAATCCCGCGATTTTTTTTTTTTAAATAAGGTATATTAAAACATCAGGTTTAAACTTAAAGAGCTCAGAAAATAACTAAGTCTCATTATTTACCTGTGTGCTTTCCCCCGCCACTTGTATGGCTGAGCAGAATCAGGATTTATTTCAATAGCTCTGTCACAGTCTCGGATGGCAGCATTTGGCTTCTGTAATTTGATGAAGACACTAAAAAATAAGTATGATATTAAAAAGTATTCATTTCAAACAGTAACTTTTTGGGGGTTGCCACAGAAGCAATTCTATCTAAACAAATAAGCAGAAATCAGTTTTTATTTAGAATTCTCACCTCGCTCTCTTGGCATAAAGAATGGCCAAACGAGGATTTAGCTTGATGGCATCTGTGAACAAGTCAATGGCTTTCTGTAGTTCACCTAAAGTGAAACAAAAGTTTATTGAGAAATAGTGTATAAAAAATATTAATAAAAACTGTTGGTCTCTTTAATTAGCCTTTCACATTTCCCTTTTAGCCTAGTAAGACTAGTTTCTAAATTAACATACAAAACTGGCTCTTCAAAGCAAAATCTTTACCATACCTATACTGTAAATCACTCAATACAGACAATTTGGGGGAACATAACCCCCCTAAAAAATATTAGAATACCACATTCTTGGTAGGACTCATTGGCTTTTAAATTTAGATAAAATCAAAGGATAAGTCAATTTTATTCTATTAATTACATTTTCTTGTATCCATTAAGTTAAAAGGACAGGGCTTCCCTGGTGGCGCAGTGGTTAAGAACCCGCCCACCAATGCAGGGGACACGGGTTCGAACCCTGGTCCAGGAAGATCCCACATGCCGCGGAGCAACTAAGCCCATGCACCACAGCTACTGAGCCTGCACTCTAGAGCCCACGAGCCACAACTACTGAGCCCACATGCCACAACTACTGAAGCCCACGCACCTAGAGCCCATGCTCTGCAACAAAAGAAGCCACTGCCATGAGAAGCCGGTGCACTGCAACGAAAAGTAGCCCCCGCTCACCACAACTAGAGAAAGCCCGCGCACAGCAACAAAGACCCAATGCAGCCAAAAATTAATTAATTTCTTTTTAAGTTGTTTCTATGATAAAAAAAAAGCAAGAACTGTAAAAAAAGAGATGTGGAGCAGTGAGGGTGGCAATGTCCAATCTGATTCCAAGATCTGAGAAGCTGTTTAATGCCCAACGTATATCCACTGCTTACTAGAAAATAAACATGGTTATTAAAGAATGAAATTAAATATATTTTCTTTCCATTTGTATTATTTTTTTTCAAACAATCACTAACTTGTTAGGACATAGATACTTATTAAATTGTTTGAACCTAACTACATTATAAACTAAACTCTTATGTATTTCTTTTGGCCTAGGAGTGCTGTGAAAAAAGTGAGAATGGTTGAGGACACTATAAACAGAGCAAGTTTGGGAAACTCTGCCCCAGTGCAAAGCTATCATCATTAGCTACCTGGACTACAAAAATTTCTTCCCTCCCTCTGTGGAGTCATGAAAATGCACCTTAGATTTGTTGCAGCGAGCACAGCTGATGGAGAACGCCGCCTTCTAGGCTCAAGGCTATACTCCATAAGCTGCTCCCAGCTAATGAATGAATACAGGAAGGATACCCAGGTAGGCCCATTCTTGTGAGACGTGCAACTCCTCTAATGGGCAACCTTGGCTTGCCTAGACTTTTAGAAACACACACACCGTTGAAGACTTTTCCTACACAACCTTCCATCTCTCCTACAGAGGGGTAAGACCTACATGATAGCCTCACTGTCTTCCCAGACTCCTCCAGTTCTCCCTGCTCCCCCACCTTGCCTCACAGGTATTTTCCTAATATACCTCTGCCACACCAACTCATGTCTTGGCTTCTACTTCTCCAATGAACATACCCTTAATTTGCCCCTAAAATCTGATCTACACAGAGTAGCAAGAATAATCCTTTACAAAAGTAAATTCTCACTATGATATCCTCCTAGTCAAAAAACCCTCAATGGCTTTGCATAACCAAGGATAAAATCCTATATCCTTAGCATGATCTACTAAGTTCTTTAGTGAGCTGTCAAATCATCTGTCCTCCTCACCACCTTCCCACCCCCCCATCTCCCACCCCCCAAGCACTTCTCTGACCTCAACTCTACCACTCTTATCCCTTCGCTCAGCACACTCCAGATAGTCTGGCCTTTCTGCTATTCCTTGAACACGTAATTGCCCCCAACGCTCTCCCAATTAACCTCTGTATTTGTTCTCCCCTATGTCCCCAAAAGCGCTTCTTTACACGGCTTGCTCCCTGCACTTCATCAGGTGCTTTCCTGACCACCTTATATAAAATATAGCTTCCATCATTGACTATCCCTTTACTCAACTCTATTTTTCTTCATAGCACTAATTACCACCTAACTTTATATTATAAATTTGTTTATTTTTGTTCTCCCAAAATATAAAGTCTATGAAGTAAAGAACTTGGTCTGCTTTGTTTCCCGCTGTATATCCAGCATCTGGAACATGGTAAGCCTTCAATAAATACTTGTTGAACAAATATAATAAACTGAAAAAGCCTAACAGAAATACCTCTAATAATGTGACAGCTGGAAACACTAAGGTCTTAATAAGAAAAGTACCAGTACCTTAATATTAGTACCAGGTACTATTCTAGGCATATTATACACATTTACTCATTTATTCCTTATGACTCTATTAGGTAGGTATTATTATCCATATTTTATAAGGGAGGGAACAAAAACAGAGGCAGAGAGAGTAACTTCTCTAAGTTTACGTAGCTAGTAAGCCCCAGAGCTGGGATTCAAATCCAGGAACTTGGGCTCTTTAAACCCAGGGTTTAACTATATTCCTGCCTCTCCGACCCCAGGTGGGGCCTGAACCTACAATCCCTAGCTTATAATACTAGTGTTTTATCCCTGTAACATACACCATAAAATTGTACCTATTCTAAAATTAGAACTAGGCTATATTTACAAATAAACATAGCTTGGAAAAAAATAAGGAAAAACAAAAATGTGACTTATTAGGTGGTGGCTGCTTCATTTTCACTTTGTTAAACATTGCTTAGACAATATATAAGTAAATTTTAAAAAATACAATATGCCAAAATAAGTGACAAAAGTAATGAGTCGATAGTATGGCACAGTAAGATCCTGGGCAAGTCAAAACCCCTCTAAGCCCTCAGATTATTCACTGATCTGTAAAATGGGACTAGTATGAGATTTTAATGAAATAATGCACATTAAAATATAATAAAGCTGGCAGGAATGTAGAAGGCACAATTATATGCTAGGTAAATAGAAATCTTAGGTGGTAGGGAAATTAAGAAAAGATTAGTGTGGAAAAGGAATGGTCAGGAAGAGAAGTGGCTGGGATGAATTGATGGGTACAACTTAAAAGTTGAAATAGGTGAAGAAGAGCTTTACAGAGAAGCACAAGTAAAGGAACATTCTAGGAAAGTGAGGTCTGGCTGGAATGGAAGGTTAATACTCAAAAATAATAAGGCTGGGAAGGCAAAATATAGGATCTAACTCTAGCAGGTCCAATGCTATGATGAGCTTCAAAATGTATGCAAAAGTTAGTCACAGGTTACAAGCAAAGGAGTGTGTACCAATAAAAACAAGTTCTAAATAAGAATGATCTAGGGGCAGTGAATAGAAAGCAATGAAGTAGAGACATGTCAGGTAGACAAACTATTAAGGTAACTGCAATAGTATAAACATATAAGGACTTAAGCTTAAGAAGGTGGTGGGATTACAATGAAAAGGAACCTGAACAGCAATCGATACTGAACTCATTCTAAAATAAAACTTTAGTCATCTTCTAAGTCTAAGGATGAAGTACAAATGCACAACAGCACTATACCATAGCATCTATTCAATGATGGCATTGAGACACACTACACCACACAGCTATAAAGGGGTTTGCACAGTACCCAAGTTAATAAATAATTTGTTCTTATAAATTTTAACTAATTAAACATAATACTTAATACTACCAGCACTCTCCCACTCTGATAGGATTTTCTGAAGGGGTTCTAACATGCAGAAACTAGAACAAGAGTGTTGTATTGAAGGACAATATTTGTCAAGGGTGTTAGAATGTAAAAAGTCGAGGATCATTGATCTAATACCATTTTTGGGGAAAACCTTTCAGCCTTTATTATTATTATTTTTTCAGGTTTTCCCATCAGGCTTTTATTATAAAGAAGGTTCGAAAGCCTCCTGTCAGTGGAGAAACACTAGACTATAGTCAGGAAAGTACAGTCTTTGAGTTACAATCAGGATCTGTACATGCCCTGAAGCAAGATAATTGATACCTGAGTGATTTCAGCCTCTTTATTAATGGGAAAGGGGTGAGTGGAGGACAGGACGCTTTCTTCTCCAGTACCATATACTCAATAAATTTAAGTTCCCTTCCAGTTTCCCACCATTAACAGTTACTGCAGCAGAGAAGTAGAGAAGAGAATATTCAGACTACTGTAGGAAATGTAGCAAAGAGAAAAAAAAAAACCACTCACCATCATTTAGGGCATCAATGGCAGCCACTTTTTTATCATTTGCCTGATCCATCATCTCCTCAGTTATCTATGGGGAAATTGAATATCAACTAAGTAGTAGAAGAAAAGCAAAGGGAAGGAGGAAACAATTTGGACTTTCTTAGGGATGTGGTAGTCACAACCCCCATTTCCACTCATTTTTCTCTGGTCTCAAGGGAACAAAGAGGAGAATTATAATAAAGGATTAGTAAGAAATCTTACAGGATACATTTTAATCTTTCATACTAAATAATAAATTTCATTCCCTATACTCTGCCCTAGACATGACTTTTGCTTCCCTCCATCCCGATCTGAGCAGGTTTTTCTGCCCTAGTTTTTACCAAATCCTTTCTAGTTATTCACAAGTATAGGCATAGCTTATTTTATTGCACTTGGCAGACAGCACAAATTTTACAAATTGAAGGTTTCTGGCAATGCTGTGAATCTACTGGAGCCATTTTTTCCAACAACATTTGCTTACTTTGTGTCATTTTGGCAATTCTTCCAGTATTTCAAAATTTTTCATTATTGTATTTGCTATGGTGATCTGTGATGTTACTACTATGACTTGCTGAAGGCTCAGATGGTTAGCATTTTTTAGCAATAAAGTATTTTTAAATTAAGGTACGTACATTGTTTTTTAGACATAATGCTATTGTACACTTAATAGACTACGGCATAGTATAAACATAACTTCTACATGCACTGGGAAACCAAAAAATTTGTGTGACTCACCTTATTGTGGTGGTCTAGAACCTAACTCACAATGAGATCTTGGAGGTATACCTATACTAAAACCCAGTCTCCCCACAAGTGGAAAAGCTAGTTCCTAAGAGGCTTGAATCTTAGAAATGTCTCATTCTTTTGGTCCTATGAACATCTATTGAGCACCTATACTAGATAGAACAAACACCGTACAAGATGTTGACAGTACAATGATCATTAATAACGAAAACATACAGCAAACCTCCTACAAGAAGCGATTCCTTTAACAGTCAAAAATCCACTCTATCACCATCACTGTAAAATATTACTGAAGGTGCTGGCTAATCATTAAGAAAATGATTTGATACGTTTAAAAACTGGAAGGAAAATACCAACTGTCTTTATACACATACCTAGAAAATCTAATAGAACTGACAAGCTATTAGATCTACTATGACAATTCAGTAAAGTTCTCTTTACTGAAGAGAACAACAAGAGAATACAAGAGCAACATAAAAAACAAACCCAGAGTTCTTCCACATCAGCAACAATTATAAAATATAATAGAACAAGATACCATTCTAAGAGCACACAAGACTTTCATGGGAGGGAGCAGGGGAAAAGATAAAATTCTATTAAAGGACACAGATATATATCATGCTCTGAAAAAATTATCAACTGTATCAATCTACCCCCAAGTTACTCAATAAATTCAAAGCATTTCCAACAAAAATCCCTACAAGTTTTGGACAAACTAAAACTTTTTAAAAGAATAAAGGAAAACACACTTTCCACATAGTAAGACATCCAACAGAGCCAGGATAACCTGCAAAAAGACGACTTCAGTTTATGGTAATATGATGCACATGATAGTCTGAACAAGTCTAAAACACACCTTATATCAATAAAAGCCATCTTTGGCCTAAGAATGTAGAAATCCTCAAACAACAAAATAAAGTGAAGGCTTGAAATCCAGCCAGGTGCCAAGTGCTCCATCTGCTATCACCCTTGTGGAAGGTGTCAAACTGGGTGACCTTGCAATTCTGTTTTTGAAGATAGTGCAGGACACATGAAACAAAGTCTAGATTCAGGTGATACAAATGTATGTTGTCTAATCAGACATCCTCCAAAACAAATCTGGAACCCCAAATGCCTATACCTGCAGGCATAATGGTATATCAAAAATAAACCTGTCCCAAAGAGGGAAACCTATATAGAGAGAAGAAAAAGAAATCTCCCCTGAAAATTCGTAACCACAAGCCCGCCTTTGCAGAAGTAATTCACATTACTTCTGTAGTTAAATAAGCAATGAAAAAACCATGCTGAGAATCTGAAGTGATCCTTGAGCTGGTCGCACCAACTCAGTGTCTTGATTGAAGCAAACATCTCTTTCTTTGGAGGAACACACCTTCTACTCAGGCCTCAAAACCTTTCCACAGGTAAAGTTTACAAGAACTCATGGTCAACACATACACGCGTGCATACACACGTGCATACACACGCACACACACAAACTACAGTAAACAAAGTACCTCAATGAGCAAGAGTCAGGAAAAATAACAAGAGAATAAGACCAGTAAAACAGTCCGATAAAGAATTTAATGTGTTTAAGAAAATAAATGCAAGTTCTGAAAATGAGTAAGGAGCAAGAGACTTAAAAATAACCAAGTGGTCTTTAAAAAGAATCAAAGAGAAAGTATCAAAATGAAAAACAAGCATTCAAATTCAAACATCAATGGAACAGCTGATTAGACAAAGAAAGCATACATAATTCGTCAGTGATAAAGAGATGGAACTTAATAGTGAAAAAGTCTGTATCTAACTACGGCTCCAGAATGAGAGTAGAGAGAATGGGAAAGAAGCCATTTTTGAAAGAGATACTAGCTGAAAATATTCCAGAGCTAAAAAAAGTTAACCCTAGGATTTATGATGCCCAGTAAATCCCAAGTAGGATAAATAAAAAGTATTATAAACCTAGACACACCGAGATGAACGGCACCATCAATAAACAGAACATGATTAATTTTTTTAACAAATATTGATAAAGTATTTATATTCGTTATGGAGAAAAAGCTAAATTATTTAAAGACATTAAAAAAGACCTAAAGGGCTTCCCTGGTGGCGCAGTGGTTGAGAGTCCGCCTGCCGATGCAGGGGACACGGGTTCGTGCCCCGGTCTGGGAGGATCCCACATGCCGCGGAGCGGCTGGGCCCGTGAGCCATGGCCGCTGAGCCTGCGCGTCCGGAGCCTGTCCTCCGCAACGGGAGAGGCCACAACAGTGAGAGGCCCGCGTAACGCATAAAAAAAAAAAAAAAAAGACCTAAAAATAAAACAGATACCACATTCATGGATAATCTCAACAATGAGGAGATGTAGCTTCTCCATTTGTTAATTTAGGTTTAATGCAATTCTAACGGAGGGGGGTAACAATCTGATTCTAAAATTTATATGGATGAACAAAGGGCCAATAGCAACCAAAATTACTCCTAAAGGTTTGGGGGTCCTTGCCCTACAAGATAACAAGACTTAATATAAAGCTAAATACAACAATGTGTCATTAGTGCATGGAAAAAAATTAGACAAGTAAAACAAGAAAACACCAAAACAGACCCACACATATACAGAAACCGTGTATTTTGGCATTGGTGAGGAAAAGGATTTTTCAATTATGGTGTTGATGGTTAAAGGTGAAAGGCAAACATAAAATTTTCAGAAGGAAAAAACCAATATATTACAGCAATTATAACCTTAAGGTAATAAAGCATATAGAAGAACTTTCAATTTAACTATATTAGAAGATTTTGTATGGGGGGAGGGATAAATCAGGAACTTAGGATTAACATACACACACTACTGTATATAAAATAGATATCCAGCAAGGACCTACTGTACAGCACAGGGAACACTACTCAATATTCTGTAATAACCTATATGGAAAAAATTCTGAAAAAGAATTAATAGATGTATATGTATAACTGAATTACTTTGCTGTACACCTGAAACTAACAACATTGTAAATCAACTATATTCCAATAAAATTAAAATATTTTTAAAAAGACTTTGTATACTAAGACAATGTAAAGAAAATGAAGAAAAACCACAAACTAGTAGAAAAAAATGTGGAGCACACAGACGACAAACTGTTGGCATCAACTGTTAGCAGAATATAAACTGAACTTAAAAATCAGCAAGAGAGATAAACCAGTAAAAAAAAAAAGGGAAAAGTCAGAATAAGACTTCACAAGCACCTGTGAATAACCAATAAACATGAGACTATGTCAACTTTATTAGAAATCAGGAAAATGCAAACTTAAAAGCCACAAGGACATATCATTTCACACAGTAAGGTTGGCAAAGATGAATTATGACAATATCAAGAACTGGTGAGAATATGGACCAATCTTTTAAACTGCAATTAGTATATTACAATGTTTCTCAAGCTTTGTTTCATTATCAACCCCCAAAGAGCCTTTTTAGGCAATTTTTTCTTACTTCTCACCCCCTCCATTTTAATACTGCAGATATAGTGCACATACATGAATGTGCTATGACCTTTGGAGTACCACTAACCATTGTAACACCTAAGTTTTTTTCAAGCCCCCCTCCCAAGAACCGATTTTCACCACCTTGAGGGCAATATCTTTTGTTGGGACAAAACCATTTTAGAAAACTGGCAATAGATATCCCAGTAACAGGCAATTCCACTTGTAGAAATAAATGTTAGATGAACTCTATGGTCTCAAAAGCAGTCGAACCAGATGCAAACTGAAATAGGTAAACAGAAAACAAGTATTTCAGAGATTGTTAGAGACTACGATTAAAAATAAAGGGAATTTTCACAAATATTTTAAAGAATAAAATGCTTTCCTAGATGCCTCAAGTCAGAGAAAGATTCAACTTGCACTTTTCCTAGAAGAGAGATGTCATAAAATTATTACAGTAGGTAGGCTTTCACATTCCTGGCAGCAAGCAGAAAATAAGCCATTGAACTCACCTCTACATTTTCATCTCCCATTTCTTGAGGGGCATCAGTGTCTGGTTCAATCACACCTTCATTGTCAATTTCTGTTGAAGTTAAGAAAATGAAAATAAGACCTGGGCTATCCAATATAGTAGCCACATGAGGCTATTAAAAATTAATTAACCTGGGCTAGTGCAACTGATGAACTGAACATTTTACTCTAGAATAATTTAAATACTTTACTTTGTTAATTTTATTTAAACTGGTACACTGTAAAATATTTCCCTGTTAAACACAATCTTATTGTTTTGGTAAAATTATATTTCATTTTAATAGTCACATAATGCAAGGTATTTATTATCATATTGTAGTAGGTACTCTGGCAAGTGCATAGTTTCTATTCCTATTACATATTACACAGACATACTGATTTAGTCAGTGTCAACAAACTGATTCAGGTGAAATATTGTGTTCTACACACCAATATACTATAATGTTTTTTTAAAAAATATTTTATGCAGATAGCACAAGTTATAGGGATACTCTGATGTAAACCATGATAAAATGTTTAATTTTACCATTTTCTGCCTTTGAAAACATAGTATGGATAAATTTTAAACTAAAAGTATACTACTCGTACAGAACTGACCCCCAAAGATAGCACTACAAAGAGCTATGCTGCAAACTTCATGATGGACAACTGTATAAACAAAACAAAGTAACCGTTATATATCAAAAAATTTTTAAACAATAAACATTAGGAGACATTTTTAGCAAAGAATAAATGTGATAAAAGCAGTTTCCTCTCAACTGTCAAAAAAGAATGAAATTAAAATTGGCTACCTGAAATCAGAATTAACATCCAACAATAAATTTTTAATCAAGTTTTAACAGGAACTGAGCTTGTAACTTTTTCTAATTATAAAACAGCTTGATTCCTGCACAAAATGCTTTTAGATGGAGTTAATTTTTTAAAAATTATTAGTCATGGTAATTGTTAGAAAACTGTAAGACTAAAAAAATTTTACAAAAAGTAAAAGATCTGATTAAGCCCCCAAACAACAAACCCTTTCTAACACACCAAAGATCAACGGACACAAAATTTGAAAAAAATTTGAAAAATGAGTATTTTTTTTAAAGCTTTTAGATAGGTTCTGTGAATTAAGAGACTGCCCAATTAATAACTGGGGTATACATTTATAGTCTCAAAGGACCTCCAAATTTATGAAGAAATTTGTCAGTTTTCAGTCTAAAAAAACCAAACCAAACAAACAAATAAAACCCCAAGCCCATAGCATAGACATCAATTCTTCTAAACTGAACCAGTTTTATTAACACAGATGCAGGTACTAAAGGAAAATAATTTTTTGGTACTGGATTCATTTATTGGAAAACTTTTACATATGTCTAGAAAAACCTGGGTATCTGACCCAACTTATTCAAATACAAATTTCATGACGTCTGAATACTGATCAAGCATTTCCATTAAAAAGGTAACATCTGCATTGAGATACGCTATAAATACTCTGGATTTGAAGACCTAGTATGAAAAAAGGAAAACAGCTCATTAATAATTTTCCTATATTGATTACATGCTGAAATGGTACCATTTTACATATTGTTTAAAATATATTATTTGAATTAATTTCAACTGCTTTAAATTTTTAAAACGTGGTTACTAGAAAATTTTAAATTTCATATGTAGCTCACGTCATACTTCTATTAGATAGCACTAATTTAGTCAATTTAGTAAAAATCAACACAGGACCATATCATGAGATTATCAAATACAAACTAACTACCATCTCCTCACCTAGATCACTCTCCTCACTTGATGGTTCGTCTGTCTTTATGTTTTCCTCCGCCTTCCTACTATCTGTTTTTTCTTCCTAGCAAAAGGAAGGCAAACAACGCTATCAGCATTTAATAACACACCCAACATATATGCTATTCATTTATACCAATTTATGTATAAACTATTCAGATACACTGTATTTCAGTTGCTGATGCTCTTTCTTGTTTTGTTTTGGTAAACTAGCTTTTGCTTTCTATTTTTATTTCTCTTTTTAAATTAAAGGGACTTCCCTGGTGGCACAGTGGTTAAGAATCTGCCTGCCAATGCTGGGGACACAGGTTCAATCCCTGGTCCGGGAAGACCCCACATGCAGTGGAGCAACTAAGCCCATGCGCCACAACTACTGAGCCTGTGCTCTAGAGCCCATGCACTGCAACTACTGAGCCCCCATGCCACAACACTGAAGCCAGCGTGCTGTAGGGCCCACGTGCTGCAACTGAGTCCAAGCGCCTAGAGCCCATGCTCCGCAACAAAACGAAGCCACTGCAATGAGAAGCCCACGCACCGCAACGAAGAGTAGCCTCCGCTCGCCACAATTAGAGAAAGCCCGCACATAGCGACGAAGACCCAACAGAGCCAAAAAATAAATAAATAAAAATAAATAAATTAATTAAGTATAGGTCCAGTCCCTAATCCAAACCATTTAGAAAATGAGTTTTAGAATTTTTTAAATTTTGGATTTTAGGAAGCTAATAAAGTGGATATACCACATATTATGTAACACCCTTAACAGGCACTGTAGTCCACAACTCTCCATAATCAAACACATACTACTTTCTCAAAATAAAAATTTTTTAGCAGAGATACAAGTTAATACAATTTTGTCTTCACACATGTATCACATGGCAAAATATCTTACCTAGGGCTCAGAATCTACCAAACTCTGACAACTGACTCACCAAAAAAAGAATTACTACTTCTGAAGCTTTTACTTAACTTCTCTCATTTCACTGTTCAAAGGTAAGCTAAATAATAAAACAGCAAATTTTCTTATCAATTTAAGACAGCTAGTCAGAAGACTCTGAGGAAAAAAACCTTTTAGACATGAAGGCAGAAAATAGGAGAAAAAGGAATTCCAAAGGGAGCATTCTTTTTTAAAAAATTAATTTATTTATTTATTTATTTATTTTCGGCTGCATTAGGTCTTCTTCGTTGCTGTGCACAGGCTTTCTCTAGTTGTGGTGCGAGCAGGGTCTACTCTTTGTCGTGGTGCACAGGCTTCTCACTGCGGTGGTTTCTCTTGTTGCAGAGCTCGGGCTCTAGGTGCATGGGCTTCAGTAGTTGTGGCACACAGGCTCAGTAGTTGTGGCTCGCGGGCTTAGTTGCTCCACAACATGTGGGATCTTCCCAGACCAGGGCTTGAAGCAGTGTCCCCTGCATTCGCAGGCGGGTTCTCAACCACTGTGCCACCAGGGAAGTCCCAAGGGAGCATTAAGAGTACATCTTCCCCCACCCCCATCTCTAAAATTTAGATACAGCAACCTCCTCCTGTTTGTACACACCTTTTTGGCAAATATGCTAAAGCAACTCCATGAACCACACTCAGAAATATCCCTCAGGTGGTAGGGCAGAAAAAAAAATTAAGAGTAACTAATTTGGGCTGTTTTTCATTTACTTTCCAAATACTAATAAAGTACCTACAAAAACACTATGCTACGTGCTAAAAAACAAACAACCAAAAATGATGAATGGGAATTCCCTGGCAGTCCAGTAGTTAGAACTCAGCACTTTCACTGCTGTGGGCCCAGGTTCAATCCCTGGTCAGGGAACTAAGATCCCACAAGCAGCGCTGAGTGGCTAAAAAAAATAATAAATAAAGATGAAGACTACAAATGCACACAGACACAGAGCTTACCACTTACAGGTCATGCATATAACATATATCCAGCATTTATTCTCACTTACTCTATACAACATAGTGAACATTCAATCCCACATTCTCAGTGTTAAACCAGATTATAGAGATTTGATGTCCAAATAGAAATTTTACAAAGATGTTACTTCCAAGTGATTTCTCGGGGAAATCAGGAATGGCAATTTGAGGGCAGAAGGTGACAAACATCCCTAAGAAACCTTATTGTACTTTATCAGTAAACATACAAATGAAATTCATAGCTTACCTTGGTATTTTCTTCCAATTTAGTTTTATGAGTAGCAGGTGGTATTTTACCCCCCATGCTTGAGAAAGATGAAAGAAAAGATACTTGTTTAGAAAACTAAAATTCAGTAAGCCAAGAAACATTTATTTATGCTGAGAAAAAGGTTACATATTTAAATAGTTACCTTTTCAAACCTTTAAGGGTAAACTCATTTGAATGCTTCAGTATTGTAAGTTTCTTTCAGCTTAAAAATTTATTTACTTTTAGGATACTGGTTAATAAAAATCTAACCCTTTCCTTGCCTCAGTAAGTCTAGTAAACTTAATTATATAGCTTCTCTGCCCATTCCCAGAGAAAAAGGAAAAGAGGTAAAGAAACATGCAATGACAAAATCATTTGTACAAGTTGTTAGAGTTCAGTAGATATACTCGAATCCAAAACTTTGAATTTTTGAATCAAAAGTTTGACATTTAGTAAGAATAGCTCAATTAAATTCAAATAGGCAGTTTATAAAATAACCATATGAAGTCACAGTGTAATGATTCAAAACATTTGTTTCCTCTGACTAGTACCTACAAGGGTTCTTCTTGGTTATATTCATATGCCCCTCACACTGAAGATTTTCTCCTTATCACCTCTAAACTTCACCCATTAGAATTTCTTCTTGGCCTCACAAGCCCTTCTTTCCCAAATACTCCAGGCCAACCAAGTGAGTTATACATAAATAACTTAAAAATAAGGAAAAAATAAGACCATGAAGAATTAGTGCTATATGCTCCTTTTAAGCATAAGGGCTACATGCAACAGTCCAGTGATTAAAAAATTCAGTGGATTAAGAGCACTCCACAATAGTGAGAGCTGGAGATCACCAAGACTTAACATGTGCCTTAAAAAAAAAAAAAAGAGGCCATTAACTTTTATGTAAACAAAGATATGTTAACTTGGAAAACAGAAAGGAACCTAGTCCAAAACACGTGTAAGCGTCGATTCTTTATAACTAGTTATCAGAGCCATGCTTACATTAATTTCAGTTGGGTGGGATTTCTGGACATAAGGTATGAGTATACTGGATTTAAATAGATATTGGTTTTCCAAAGTTCTTTTACCAACTTACACATCTATTACCAGTGTATGAGAATTCATCTGTTCCACACTTAGCTACTGTCCATCTTTTAAAAATTTAGCATTTTTAACAGGTTTGTAGTGGTATCTTATTGTAATTTGAGTCTCTTTTCATACATTTACTGGCCATTTTAAAAACCTTTTTCGTAAAGTTCACCTCTTGTCCAGCCTTCTATTAGGTTGTCTATCATGTTTGTAGGTGTTCTTTGTATATTCCGCATATGCACATTCTGTCAGTTTTACAAGTTGCGAATGTCTTCTCCCACCCTGTGGCTTGCCTATTCACTCAATAGTATCTTTTGATAAGGCCAACATGAAGTAAAAGTATAAATGCAAAGTAACAAATGTAATGAGAAACAAAATTTGCAATTTCTTGTATGTACCATTCAATTAAGAAAAATGTGTACCTTTCCCATTCTGTTTAATGTGACAGTAACAAAAAAAATCTTCAGTTACTCAGTACCTTTGATAAGGAAAAATGGCTCCCGTGTGCCAATCATTACACAATCCAAAACATCTAACTACGCAATTCAGCAAAGTGAAATGGTTTAATGACAGGGAACAAGCACACAAACACGACAAAATTCTTTAAAATTCTATTCTACCGAAAAACTTTTCGAAAGAGCACAGTAATCAAATACCAGTTCTTTGCAGTTAAATTTTAATGAAGGCACCAGACTTCCTAAACTGTGTTTTTCCTAAGTTTCAAAATGCAGCATCCAAGAATGTATTTAGAGTGACATCCAAACACAGTCCTAACAGTGTAATTTATGTTAAAACTTTGGGAGGTGACAGTCCTGCCAACTAATGTGTTAAACTAAATCTAATCCTAAGGAAATATCAGACAAACCCAAATTGAGGGAAATTCTGCAAAATAACTGACCCATAATATTCAAAATTGCCAAGGTCATGAAAATCAGTGAAAGACTGAAGAACTATTTCAGAACGAAGAGACAGGAGTACGAAGTGTAACATGTAATTCTCAAGATTAGATACTATTAATGTATCAGTATCGGTTTCCTGAGTTGATGGCTGTACTGCAGAGGACTGTCCTTGTTTGTAGAAAACACACCCTAAATGGTGTTGGGGACACAGTGTTGGAAATAGTTCAGGAAAAAAGTTCCTTGTACTATACTTGCATTTTGTTTGCAAGCTAGGAAGCTGTTTCCAAAAAACTAAAAAATTTAAAACTTGGGAGGAAAACCCAAGAGGGTTTATTCATAAACTACATTTAGAGTTTCTCACATTCCAAATTCTAGTTAACTATTGGAAGGTAACACCAATTTATAGGTACAGAAGTTTCATTTTATGCTTCCAAGATTTAAAACAAGATAGTTCTCCACCAAAAATTGCAAACTGGACTTTGCCAATATAGGCATTTATGTGGGACCACACAAGACTTCAGTCATAATTCTCTTAATTTGGTAACATTAAACCTACTCTGTGCTGTATTTACTTACACACATGTACAAAACACTGGGTGCTATATTTTAAATTCACTGAGGGTACAAATGCATCCTGTTCACGTCATTTAAAATATCTGCTGAAGGGCTTCCCTGGTGGTGCAGTAGTTGAGAGTCCACCTGCCGATGCAGGGGACATGGGTTCATGCCCCGGTCCAGGAAGATCCCACATGCCGCGGAGCGGCTGGGCCCGCGGGCCATGGCCGCTGAGCCTGCGCGTCCGGAGCCTGTGCTCCACAACGGGAGAGGCCACAACAGTGAGAGGCCCGCGTACGGCCAAAAAAAAACAAAAAAACAACAACAAAAAAACAAATCTGCTGAAAAGCCATGTGCCATGCATGCACTGTGCTGCAGACTAGAATACAAAGATTCTCCCTTTGATCTTAAATTGCCATAAAATAAAAGGATAAAAGTAACTGCAAGATACAAAGTAGACCGAGTTGTGATATAGGAGAAAATAGCATCAGAGAATACTTCTCCCCCTAGAAAAACAAAAATATTCCAAAACATTATTTCTTGGAAAGAATGTAGTCTCCCTGATTCCCACTGACTACTGGGCCAAAATTCTTTTCTTCATATTTCTCTTGTTCAATTTATTAAACTTATATATTCTTAAAACCAAATAAAATTTTAAGCTATAAACAATAGTAGAAATTATGGCAAATAAGCAAATGGACTGTTCTTCAATGTCTAAGCCTGGATATCCATGACTAATTTAGTATGGACTAAAGGAAAACCTGAGATGGTTTCTACTTGAGGAACCCTAAAAGTAGGATTAGGTTTAGGAATATTACTGGACCTAGAAGTCTCCACATTCAACCCTATCTCCTATAACTTTGGACTGCTTTAAGAAGACTGATACCAAGACAGAAAAGAGAGGAACTGATACACTTCAGAGACTACAATACTTGACAGAATTTTCAGACCATAAATTGGAATTCTCTACACAGCCACAATCACTCCAGCACAAGTTACAACACTGCTCTCGGATGCGTGTTAACTTTTTCCTCACAGTGTCCTCTACCTCTCTAGGAGTGGAACATAACATTGTATCCACTCAATATACCGCTCACTCTTGGTGCCAGATATTTCTTCCTGCAGTATAGGTCTGCTTTACCTGGAATTTTAAGAACTTATTAATTGTAGGCTCTTTTCTCCAATGAATAAGTAAGAGGAAGACAAAAGCATATAAATATCTTAAGTGACATTTTTGGATCAAGTTACTCAACAGAGAAAATGAGTAAAATCTAGACCAATTCCTAGTCCCAAAAATTTTTCTGTTAAAAAGCACAATTTGCAAAACGGTATTAACTGTTAACAACTGTTATTAAGCTACTACAGTAACTAATTGTAAGTGTTCTCAGAATTTTACATAAATTAACATGAGCAAAAATCTTACAGTAGCTAGAAAACTGGTGGGGGAAAAAAGGACTGAGAAAATTCTTAGAAGAAAAACATTACTATCCCACCACAGACAACGTTGATAGATCTGAACTTAAGTTTCTTCGTTAGAACAAGCTCACTGGAAGAAATATTCTTTCAAATGTTGGCTAATCGTTGGTTCATCTTCCCCTATAAAAATGTTACTAAAATAAACAAATCAACGTTTAGGGTAGTACCTTTTAGGAGTCATATTGTTTTACACTATTTATCCCTTTTTACTCGCTATTTATCACCGTGAGATGCAATTTGTATGTCATCTCTTTTAAATTCCTCACCAGGAGTACTGACTCTAAAGAATCATCTCGGGGAAGAGTTCCCTTTCTCCCTTAAGTTCCCCTTCAATACGAAGAATACTAATCTCTATTACATGCTAAATATCAAGACGAATTTCTGTACTTATCCATCTGTATCCCTAAATAGATTGTACTTAAACTGTTTCCTAGCTAGCACCTGGCACAATGCCTGTCCAATTAATTCCACGCTCGTAGCGCCGTACTCTGGAGTTAAAGATAACAAGAATAGATCGTGTTAACATGTGGGTCCTTGAAAAATCAGTTTTTTAAAAGTGTTTGGCGTGATGGCACTGCCACTACGGAGGTACAATAAGCGATTCCCAAAATAACTCTACGCACTTAGAATCGCTGTAATTGTAAAAGTAATCAAACACAGTTACCACTTTTATTGTAACTTATTAAATAACTTACACATCACACCACTTTTTAAAGGCACAGTGCGTAAAGGAGCTGCTTCGTGTCACTGCGACCTCAGCAGGACACCAAAGATTTCAAGAAAAACAACTCCATGCGAAAGCTAAGTCTTGCCGCTTTCACCCCTCCCCCTCACGGCTACAGTGCCCTGCTGCCCGCAACCATCTGCATCTCAGTATTTCGCCGAAGACACACCCCTGGCGACCTCAGAGCGGAGGGAACCCAGCTCTGCCTTTTCCTTCCCTGCCTCTGAACCATCTAAGCTTCCCGATCCTCCACGAGCCCCTCGAGGTCGCCGCCAGGGAGCGAGACTCGCCGCCGAGCTCCAGGTCCCTCCGCCCCGCGCCAGCTCGGGCCCAGCTCCCCCTCCCGCTGTCCCTGTTCCCTCCCCCATCGGCCCTCAGGCCCGGGTCTCACCTCTCCACCCACTCCTTCAGGAAGCGCATTTCCTCGGTGTGCAGAACGCTTGGGTCCTGCTTGCACATTTTCACAAAGGCTCGAAGCTCGCTCACTTTGCGGGGGTCCATGGTCCGGAGGCGGCGGGAGGCAGCAGGAGGCGGCGGGCGCGGCAGAGGCGGCAGCCCGATCCTAAGCCCGGTCTAGCTCAGCGTGACCGCGTAAAGGGGGCGGCTGTTGAGAGGCAGAACAGACTAGAACCTCCCCGGCCGCTGGCTCCGCCCACCCAACGGTCTCGTGACCCCGGGTCCTTCGCCCGTTCATTCCTATTCCTCTACCGCCGCGCTGTGCACTGGCTAGAATCTTCTAGAAGTGTGGCTGTTCGTGCTGGTGCCTGCCTCTCCATGCACGGATTCTTATCTTCACTCAGAACAGTGCTCTAGATGGATCAACCTCCTATCCGGTGCTTTCAAGGAGGCGGGAGCTGTCAGCCCCTGCGGGGAGTCATTTAGAATAGAATATTCTGTGATTGTGGCCGTTAAATGGAACATGACGTCATGACGCCAGGGTGGCCCTCCGGCCGGAGCGGCGGTCACAGCTCCGGGCGTGACGTCAACATACTGCGCCCCTGTGGGAGGAAAGCCCGTCGAGCAGCGCCGGCCGGAAGGGGAGGGACGCCTGGCCTGGTTTCCGGGCGACTCAACCCTGCCGGCGGCGGCATCATCGTCAGTTTTCCGCGTTTCCTTCCTGAAGTGCAAGCGTGGCGGTTATGCCTTGGATAGTCTCGGCAACTAAGCTTGTTCCCGCGGTAGCAAGCGCCCGCAGCCTCTCAGGTTAGACTCACCTCCCACAGTGTCTCCTTCGGGGTTTGCTCTGAGAAGCCTGAGGCGCACCAGAGGGGTCCAGGTTGGTCTGAGGCGACCCCTGCTTCAGTGGACTCTTCTGCTGGGGTCTCTATTCCCAAACCCTCTGTGCGCTCCTTGGATTTCTTCTCTACCCCCTGTCCCTGGAAAAGGGTGGGCCCGGGGTTCTCTCTGCAGTTGAGGTATTCTAAGAGGTTGAAATGACTGCAGAGAGAAAAGGGTGTACTGTCTTCCCAGAGGGGCTGTCTTCAAAGTAACTCGGACTCATGGAAGTTGTGTCAGTTATCACACTTGCCCAGGCGACACAGTGTCTCACATCACGTAGCTCTTGTTTCTGTTAGGTTAACTTAAGTCGGATTTTCGTGTTTTCAAAGAGTAGACGTGAGAGCTGGCTGCAGAATGTACAGGAAACACGTGTTTAGTACTACACATCCTTTGAGTAGTTCCTCTCAGAAGAGGTAATATTTGGAAATACTCCTGAGGCTTTTTATGTCTGAAAGCCTTGCTCGAAAAGGCAAGATAGTAAGTCAGGAAGAGAAAAACAAATACCGTATATTAACACATATATGTGGAGCCTAGAAAAATGATACAAATGAACTGGTTTGCAGGGCAGAAGTTGAGACACAGATGTAGAGAACAAACGTATGGACACCAAGGGGGGAAAGCCGCGGAGGGGTGGGAATGGTGGTGTGATGAATTGGGCGATTGGGATTGACGTGTATAAAATGGATGACTGATAAGAACCTGCTGTATAAAAATATAAATTAAATAAAATTCAAAAAAAAGAAACTTAAAAAAAGAAAAGGCAAGATAGAGTAGTCCAGGAATGGGGGGCGGGGCATTTTTTTAGGGTGTATTCTGTCGCGAGCAGTGAACATGAAGCTTGATCGGTGAAAGCTGAATCGTCTTTCAGGCAGATCTGCCATTGGATCATATTTTAGTTTTGGGGGCCGATAGGTGAACAATGTGTGAGCCGGAGCATATGGTATTTGACACCAATGTTAAGTCTTGACATGTGTTTCTTACGTTGGTATACCTGAATTTATTGAAAATGGAATGGTAATTATATCAAGACTTACTCCTTACTCTAGAAAGTAAAAATAAAAAGTAATCATTGTTCAGTGCACAGACCTTGCTCTTTGCTTCTAACACTTAAGTTCCATAAAGCTGTCCCTCTCCATGAGAGTAGGTGAATAGATATGCAGTTAGTCAGTCTTTTTTTTTTTTTTTTTGGTACGCGGGCCTCTCACCGCTGTGGCCTCTCCCGTGGCGGAGCACAGGCTCCGGACGCGCAGGCTCAGCGGCCATGGCTCACGGGCCCAGCCGCTCCGCGGCATGCGGGATACTCCCTGACCGGGGCACAAACCCGTGTCCCCCGCATTGGCAGGCGGACCCTCAACCACTGGGCCACCAGGGAAGCCCGCAGTTAGTCGGTCTTGATCACAGAGGCCATAACTTGTGATTTAGAGCTGGAACCATTCTTTGCTTGAAACTTTTTTTCCATTTGTTGAGGCTTTGTGTAAAACCTGATTAATCAAAATTTAGAGCTAGGTACTGGATTATACACACCAGTGTCCTGGAAAAATGTAGTCATTATGCTTCATTTTGCTTCAGTGGAATAAGTAAATTTAACCACCTCTCATATTAACATCATAATATACATTTATAGGCTTTTTGAATGAATGAATGATCTCCTTGGATCTTCACAAGTCCAGTAAGTTAGAGCAAATATCATTTTACTGATGGGGAACTGAAACTAACACAATATCACAAGTAGCAAGTCAGGAATGTTAGTTGTATGATTCCCATCTAGTCCTTTTTATGTTATACCTCTGCTAGGTCTTACTCTGCTTAGTAGAGTCCTTTTGGACCTTTTTATTGAGCCAGAAAGAATGTATCTTCATTCAGTAACTTTTGAGTTAGCAGTCATTGTGGGTGAATTTCCACTTCCCTGGAGTTACAGTCTAGTCAGATGATAGAGAAGCAACAAATAAATGAATATATATAGCAAAGGATGGTAATAGAGTCTTGACTCAAGTGACATGGGAGCCCAAGAAAGGCAATAATGGGTTGTAAGTATGTTATTCTGGGATTTTATAAAGTTTTAGAATTTGAAAATTCCACCGACTTTAGATGTTCATAAATAGAACTTCAAATGTCTGTGGTGCTCTTGGGTGCTTTTCCTTAGGAAGACTCTGGGAACAGGGTGTTGAGTACCATAAGTAACTTCCTATTCTGTGAAAGTCATGCATTCCTAAAGTGAAAATGCTTTGGCTAATTAAGAGTGTAATTTCATTAGTTGTGATATAGTTATTAACACCTTCTAGTCATTTGAGAAAAAGCAAAATAAAGCATTAATGATGCATAAGTAAGTTTTATATTTTAAAAGACTAGATCATTTAAATATAAGTGTGAGATGAGGAAGGGAAATATTGAAAACATTAAAGAATAAGTAGAAAATAATTTTTAAAAGCCTGTTTGCAGTTAATTCTATTAACATTAATTGAGCACCACATAGGAGAACTAAGCACACAAAAAAAGTTTCTACCATCATGCGAGACGGACAAAGAAGCAAGTAACTGTGGGCTTCCCTGGTGGCGCAGTGGTTGAGAGTCTGCCTGCCGATGCAGGGGACGTGGGTTTGTGCCCCGGTCCGGGAAGATCCCACATGCCATGGAGCCGCTGGGCCCGTGAGCCATGGCTGCTGAGCCTGTGCTCCGCAACAGGAGAGGCCACAGCAGTGAGAGGCCCGCGTACCGAAATAAATAAATAAATAAATAAATAAATAAATAAATAAATAAGCAAGCAAGTAATTGTAATGTAACATACTTGTGGGGAGAAGGAAAAAGTGTTGATATTTTCTGGGGGCAGAGAGGGGCAAAGAGGAAATGTGGGCGTGACTTCAAAGGTTAGGAGAGTTGAGACTTGAAAGAAGGCTTAAATTCACCAAGCCAACTAGAGTGATGGAGCCATCCTGGCAGAGAGAATGAATGCAAAGGCCCAGAACTCTGAAACAGAATGACTGGTGCAAAGCTTTGCATCATTAATAAGCCTGGAGCTTTTTTCAAATATGTTGCTGGGCATGTTAGTAGCTGTAACACCAAAAGGGTTCTGTGGTCAAATAAGTATGGGGAATGCTGCATTTTATAGTGCTCATAATAGACTATTTCCATGTCTCTAAGAGGGAAATGTCTTTGGCATTAATTTGCAAAATGTATTTGACCATGGAGCCCTTTTTCTCTGGTGAGTCTTGAACTGGTATCCCTTTGAACACAGTTTGGGAAAAGTTGGGCTCAAGCATGAGATGTGTAAGAAGACACATGATAGAAAGTCAAGTTGGGAAGAAAGCTGGTGGCTGGCTCGTGGAGTGTCTTGTATATTATGTTAAGCAACGTTGAGCTTTTTCCTCTAGGCAGTAGGAAACGAATAATTTTAAGCTATTGAATAAGATTAAATCTGAATTTTTAGTTATCTGTTAAGAATAAAATAAAAAATGGACCAGAGGGCATGTTATTGCATTCTCAAATTTTCAGAGACACTGGTTTTTGCTTTTGTTGAAAAATTGCATTTTTTTCTAAGTCTGATTAGTCCCACATGTGTAACAATAAATAAATTCTACTAAATGTCACATTTTATATAAGTGGCACTTAAAATACTCTGAGCTTTTATGATTTTATTTTCTGCAAATAAGCATTAAATGCTAATTGTCCCCAGTCTCTCCTGTAGAATAAATGAACTTTCCTCCCCACCCACCTACCAACTAAAAATCAAACAAAACAAGAGCTCACGCTTTATTCTAGCAGTCGTTTAAAAATAGTCGATTCTAGGGCTTCCCTGGTGGCGCAGTGGTTGAGAGTCCGCCTGCCGATGCAGGGGACACGGGTTCGTGCCCCGGTCTGGGAAGATCCCACATGCCGCAGAGCGGCTAGGCCCGTGAGTCATGGCCGCTGAGTCTGCGGCATCTGGAGCCTGTGCTCCACAACGGGAGAGGCCACAACAGTGAGAGGCCCGCGTACCGCCAAAAAAAACAAAAAAAAAGTCGATCCTAGAATTTTTTCTGGTTTCAAAATTTGTTGCGTTGCTATATATCACTGAACTATGTTTTTCGAAAGGTGGTTGGGTTTTAAGTGCTACTAGGTTATTTGCTCCCATCTTTTAGTCACATTAAAATTTATAGTAATTATATTTCTAAGATAAAAGATTAATATGATCAATAAGATCTGTTTGTTTAAAAAAAAGGAAGAATTCAATGACAGGGAACATGCAGGATGCAAGTCAACGTAGGAAATTCTTTTTTTGTTGCTTAATAAATTCGGGTACCTTGAATGTAGCACATCCAAAATTTAACACCTCCAGGCCTATCTCAGATTAATGGCACTTCTCTTCTTTCAGTTGCTAAGGCCAAAAATCCTGACTTCTCTCGTACCCCACATCCAGTCTGTCAGCAAATTCCATTTGGCCCTATCTTTAGAATATATCCAGAGTCTGATCTCTCTTTACCACCACCGCCTCCACCACCTTGGCCAAGCTACTGCAGTCTCTGGCCTGGATTGTGGCAGTAGCCTGCATTTCCCTGCTTTTACCCCTGCTTACTTAGAGTCTGTTTTTAATGATGGCAACCAGCATAGGCCTGTTTAAGTATGTCAGATTATGTCACTCTTCTGCTCACAGCCTCCATTGGCTTCCTGTCTGACAATTATAACATAGTTCATACTGTGATCTAGCAGTCCCTGCATAATCTGGTCTTCTGTTACCTTTCTTACTTCATCTACTTGCTCTCATAACTGGCCACACTGATCTCCATGTTCCTCAAACACACCTTACACAGTCTGCTTTAGGGACATTTCACTTGCTAGTCCTGCTGCCTAGAATCTTCTTTGACCAAATATCCACATGGCTAACTCCTTCATTTCATTTAGATCTTTTTCCTGTCTACCTTAGCTAAAATTTCAAAACTCATTAATCTTTGCTGTTTTCTAAATTCTTAGTATCACTGTTCACAAATTCATCTTTTTCTAACATACCTAATCCAAACAGCCACTCATCAGATGTTTACAGTCCTGCTAAATACGTTAAAAACATAATCTTAGTGTGGTATTAAACAAATATTATCTGCAAAACTCTAACAGAAACACACAAAGATGGTGTGATGAATTGGATTGACATATATACACTAATATGTATAAAGTGGATAACTAATAAGAACCTGCTGTATAAAAATATAAATAAAATAAAAATTAAAAAAAAACACATAAAGAGCTGTGTTCAAATGTTATATGAACATAATGTGTCTGAAGAGTCAATTTAATGATTCCTTTTAGTTGACTTCTTCTTCTGTACCTCTTTATGCTGCTTTTTTTTCCTCTTACCACCTTCTTTGAATCCTGCTGAGAAAATAGAGGGATTCCAGTTGTAAAAGTATATTGAGATACATGTTTGGGGCTGCAGGACTTTGGTGAATAATTGTTGAATGACCGTCTTCTCCAACTGCATTCTTCAGCAAAGCTCTCTTCATCTGCCATACCATTTAAAAGAAAGGACTTCAACTCACCATTGTCTTTGTCTCTTTCTTGATCATTCTCAATAATTCTCTTTGTATTGGTATTTCTGCCATTAACAATTTTACCTGAAGTTGTAACAGATATGTAGTTGCCCATCCCACTGTCGTCAAATGTCAGGAAAGAGAATGAATTAAGGCCCTCATGGCCCAGTGAACCACATGGTATATATCCTGTATCATATGAAGAAAATCTCCCGAAAGCTGGATATTCACTGGATGTAGAGAAAAAGGATCTTTCACCTCTGTTTCTGCTTCCATAGGAGCTTCTTGGATTATTTAAAAGGTCTTCAAAAAAAAAAAAAAAGGTCCTCAAGCAAGTCTTCAAAGAAATGAAATGAAAATGGGTCCCTTTTACGAAAAATTTCTTTAAAGACATCATCTGGCTTACGGAATATGAAGCCATACTCAGAAGAATCATCAAAATGACTTCTGCCTCCACCATTTAATCCTTCTTTGCCATATTTATCATAAATGTCCCATTTTTCATCATTTGATAATACCTCATATGCCTCAGCTACTTCTTTGAATTTTCTCTCGGCTTCTTCTTTATTTTCTGGATTTTTATCAGGGTGCCATTTAAGTGCCACTTTTCAATAAGCCTTTTTAATGTCCACAGGTGAAGTATATCTCTGCAATTCTAGAACTTCATAGTAATCCACCATGTTGTAACAGATGGTTGGAAAGGGGTGCTCAGGGTAGTGAGAACCGTGGTTTCCTCTCAGCTTAGGCTCTGCTGGTGATGGTGGTAGAGGCAGTGACTGCAGATAGGCACATTTTTACATTGAAGACAATGTTATTACCATGGACCACTGCTAGGCCACATTAGGATACTGATTATATGGCAAGCAGAGTTACAAGCTTATGTCAGGGAGGGCTGCATTGTGGTGTCATTATGGGGTTGGAGTAGGGACTAGATCTTCCAAACGGAGCTAGTCCAGAGTCATACCAGACCATCCTTAACCCTCTGGACTATTTCCCCTATATTTTCCTGGAAGCCTCAAACAGTGCCTTATAAACCAGTGGGAGCTGTTGTTTATGGCCACAGCATACCTCTTGCATAATATGACCTCTGGGTTACTGAGCTTTAATAACTTACTTCTCAGTTGTTCCATGTTTTGGTTTGAAAAAATGAAGAATTTGTGAACTATGAAAAAATAATCAAGCACTTGACATATTTATTTCAACCTTAATAAGTCATTGTATTAGTCCTGAGGCTACCATAACAAATTACCACGAACATGTCTGCTTAAAACAGAAATGTATTGTCTCACAGTTCTGGAGGCCAGAAGCCTGAGATCATGTGTCAGCAGGGCTACACTCCTTCCCGGGGCACTAGGAGAGAATCCGTTCTTCCCATCTTCCAGCTTCTGGTGGCTATACATATTCCTTGGCTTGTGGCCACATCTCTTCTGTTTCTGCCTCCATGGTTACATTGCTTCCTCCTCTTCTGTCTCAATTCTCCCTGTGCATTTCTCTTACAAGGACACATGTCATTGGATTTAGGATCAACCCAGATAATGCAGGATGATGCGTTCATCTCAAGTTCCTTAATTACATCTGCAAAAACCCTTTTTCCAATTAACAGTCACAGGTTCTGGAGATTAGGATGTGGACG
Source organism: Phocoena sinus (assembly GCF_008692025.1). Classification (NCBI taxonomy): domain Eukaryota; kingdom Metazoa; phylum Chordata; class Mammalia; order Artiodactyla; family Phocoenidae; genus Phocoena; species Phocoena sinus. The sequence continues at coordinate 8,004,731 of NC_045772.1, read as the reverse complement.
TATCTTCTGGGGGCCACCATTCAAGACACTGCAGTAATAAAATCATGTTAGTGCACTGAGGCAAGCTTATTTTTAATGGAATAGGGCAGCAAAAATAACAGTCACAGAAAGAATAGTATTTAGTGAAATTTCTATATACATTATACATATATATGTCTGTATATACTAGGTTACTGTGTAAAATATATTTTTACTGTGGGTTTTGGTTTTAAAAATTTGAAAGCCACTACCTAATATAACGGCTTTATTTCACAGGTGAAGAAATAAGTACAGAGGAGTTATGTAACATGCCAAGGTCATGTAGATAGTAGAACTAAACTAGAACTAGCACTTTTTTCTACTATACCATGCTGCCTTTAATTCTTTGTCTTAGATTGCCTTCCAGAGTACATGCTTATTTCCTTCATTTTTCTCTATGGTCGCTTCATCTTCTTTTTTTTTTCAACTTTTTTATTATGGAAAATTTCAAAAATATACACAAGTAGAGTAGTATAATGAACTCTGATGTACCCATCACACAGCTTCAATAATTATCAACTCATGGCCAGTCTTGTTTCATTCAAATCCCCATTCATCCTCTCCGCAATCCACCCCACCCCCATATTATTTTGAGACAAACCTGAGATCATATCACTTCATCTGTAAATATTTCTATTTATATCTCTAAAAGATAAGTTTCTTTTTAACATAATCACAACACCATTATCACACGTTAAAACAAATATTACTTCCGTAATACCATCAAATATGCAATCACTCCCAATTTCCAGTGACCTCATAAATATAATGTATTTGTTTTACAGTTTGTTGCTTGAATCGGGATCCAGTTAAGGTTCACATATTACAGTTGGTTCATAATGTCTTTTAAGGCTTACTTAATCTATAGATTCCCCCTTCCATACCTTACCACCCCTACCTGCCTTAGAATTTATGTGGAAAAAGCTGAATTGTTTGTCTGGTAGTGTCTTTGTTGATTGCTTCCCTGTGGTGTCACTTAACAGGTTTCTCTGTATTTTTGTAAATTGCTTGCCTCATCTTTGTTAAGCTTTCAACCTGTGTAGACTGGGCATATTCCTTAATATGTATTCTGTACATTTTCTAAAGACAGATTCCAGGAAATACTTAATATTTTGTCCTTTTTCTCATTTTCCACTATTCTTAACTGTATTTTCATACTGCCTGGAAACCTGTACCATTTTCTCTGTCTTTTTAATCATTCAAGAAGCTATAATTTTTCTTAATAACCCTTTGTAAATTTAATTCAAAGTTAATGTTTAAGACTTCTTAACTCTCCAAATACATACGCTGTCATTCATGCTTTATAATCCCTACTAAAACCTTTAACTTGATCCAGACTTACCGTGTTTTGCTGTTGTGATTGTACGTTCACGGGGAGATTGTACAGTACTAATTGTATTGTTGGGATTTAGCAGAGAAGACTTACTGAGTGGCAGAGTAGAGGGATAAGAGCAAAGATTTTGAAGTTAAACTGAGTTTGAGTCCCAGCTTCCCTAGTACTAACTGTGTAACATTGCACAAATTACTTCTCTGAGTCTGATTCCTTATCTGTTAAAAAAAAAAAAAAAAAGAAGGCGATGATAATGCCTACCTCACGTAACAGTTAAAAATCTAATTCCTTAGTTTGGTGTACAAAGCCTTCAATGGTCTGATCCTTACCTTGCTGGTCTTTTCCTCTCCCACCAGCAGCAACACTGACCTGAAATTCTCTTTCTATCCCTTTTCCCTCTACACGCACACATGGGCACATGTGAATGTGCTGCTTTCTATGCCTTCCCTTTCATAATCTCATTCATGATACCTTCAGCTCCCCTTGTCACTTTCACTGACTAATTCCTACTCAGAGTAGGCATTTCTACTTCTGCAGTCTCACACAAGCGCCTGTTGTGTGCTTCTCTGTTCCCCAGATCACTGTGTCCTATCGTCATTGTACCCGTCCCACAGCGTTGTGTTAGTTTTTGTGCTCTCAAAAACCTTGTGTATGAATCCACCACTGCATTCACAATGTAGTATTGCTCTGTCTCACCTCCACTAGACTGTATGTTCTTTCCAGACCAGGACAAATAGTCTTGTGTTATTCTTGTGTCTTTCCCAACATGTGCCAATCACACACTTAATAAATCTTGCTGAATGAATGCTAATAATATTACTTCTTATGGGCTAAATATGATTAAGCATTTTTCAGACATTTCACTAGCTCTAACATTCCAAGATTAAATGAGATAAGATGTGCATATTTTCTGAAACTTCACGTATTCTCAATAAAAATGTTAATTCTCTTTTTCTGAATTTTAGGACACAGCATAACACTACCTCAATGAAATACTTCCTACCCCCTCCCCTGCTTTTGTTTGTTGTCTTTCTTCTGTTCCCATAGCTCCTATTCATATGTTAATCATACTGTATGTATATATACCTCTATTATATTCAGGTAGACTAAAGTCACTAAAGGTAAAGATAATCTCATTTCTGTATCCCTAAGGCCCAACACAGGCTCCGGCTGGCCCACAGGAAGGACCATAAAAATACTGAAGGAGATATTAATTTGCATTTTTCTAAAGCATCCTACTGCTGGAGGTAGATAAATGTGTATATACTGTCGGGACTTTCTAGGTACACTATTCCATTTCATCCTCTTTATCTCTCCTTCAGGATGCATGTCATGTTCACAGCGAAGGTACTCCCTGCAGCCCATCCCAGAGAGGAGGATTCCAAACCGGTACTTAGGCCAGCCCAGCCCCTTTACACACCCACACCTCCTCAGACCAGGTAAGGCCTTTTAACTGTAATGACTGTCTCTCTCTTTAGGGGCTTTGTCTAGAACTGTGCTATCCAATAGAATTTTTGCAGCAGTGGGAATGTTCTAGAGCTGTGCTGTCCAATACAGTAGCCACTATACACAAGTGGCTACTGTACACTTAAAATGTTGCTAGTGCAACTGAGGAACTAAATTTTTTAAATTTTTATTTTAATTAATTTAAATTTAAACAGCTACATGTGGCTAATAGTACTGTATAGACAGCACCATCTAGAGCAATAAATACGATTAGCCTTATAATTCAGAAGTATCAGTGAAAAGTATGTATTTCAAGATGTTTTTAAAGAAAAATTCTGTTACTTTCTAAAACATGGTGTCTAGAACTGTGTTCTAACTATTGATTCCTTGTGAACTACTGTGTTAAAGACACTTTAGGAAACATTTTTCTTGAAAGCATTAAATGCTCATGTCAATATTAAGAAAAATATTTTTATATAGGTTACACAAGATTTCCAGATGTGATTGTCACAACTTTGAGAAGTGATAACAGTGATAAAGGTGATGCAAAAAGTTGATAAAGGTTTACTTCACTAATTTTTTTTTCTACTTTAAGATTCCAGCGTTCCTGCTGGAAGATGTGTCATCACTATTGTTCAAATTCATACCTAAGGTTTTTTGTTTTGTTTTGTTTTTTTTAAAGACACTTAAGGGATGAACTATGATGAATGAATATCATCCCAAAGAGGTAGGCAGGGTAAAACCAAATGCTTTGGAGAAAAAGCAGTCAGGTTTTCAAGGGAGATTAATTGTTGCTTCTGCCATGCGAAGTTAAATCTGTATTTACTGTGTAAGCATATATATTAATAATCTAAATTGCCTTTGGAAATATGTTGCTCTTTCACTGTCTCCACTCAGTGAATGATACCAGTGTGTCTCTCAGTGAGGGCTTCCTTTTGCTGATTCTTCATCAGACTGGAATTCCTGCTGGGAAGTCGGCTGAGACTCAGGAAATGCAGCTCACCACTGAAACACACAGGAAATCAGAGTTTTTCAAAGCTGTAAGGTAAGCTTAATAGCAATACAGTTGATATTAATTTAAGTATTTCTCCATCCAATCAACCTACCTGTAGCTTCAATTTAATACTAAGTTTTACCAGCTTTGAAAATTACTGATTTCTCGTGGTGAGATACTTTTACATGGTGAGCTGCATTTTCCAGGCCTTGAAACTAGTAATCATATTGTCAAGATGATGGCCTCTGTATCTAGACTGTTATTTGTGTTATGTGCATGTTAACTATGTAAAAAATGAATGTAAATAAATACACACATACAAGTTCATATATATACATATGTTCATATAAACTATGGGGGAAAAGGAATACCTATCATAATTTTTTTTTTTTTTTTTGCGATATGCAGGCCTCTCACTGTTGTGGCCTCTCCCGTTGCGGAGCACAGGCTCTGGACGCGCAGGCTCAGTGGCCATGGCTCACGGGCCCAGCCGCTCCGTGGCATGTGGGATCTTCCCGGACCAGGGCATGAACCCGTGTCCCCTGCCTCGGCAGGCGGACTCTCAACCACTGCGCCACCAGGGAAGCCCACCTATCATAATTTTTATTCTCCTGTACAATAGGGATTGGGGTAAGTGAGAAGGGATAGAAGTAGATAGAATTTTAAAAGAGAATTATCAGTGTTAAAGAAACCACCAGATATATAATAGCCAAAGTGTTAATCACTTATCTTTCTCCATGTAGAGAAGCAAAACTTACAGAAGTGTTAAAATAATTGAGGGGTGGAGGAAGAGTCAATTATTAAGAAATATTAAGAGGCATTTAATACTTTTTTTTAAATCTCTTTTACAAAGCCAAGGTCAGTTTGTTAGTTTGGGGTTTAAAAGTATGTTTCTATTATGTGGTTTGCTCCAAAAGGTTTCATGTTTGGAATATTTCCCCAGTACTTGCCAGTACTTTAAACTTTTGGAAAATATCTCAGTCCCTTTCCTAATTATTATACAAGTTCCATATATATGATAGACAAATTAGAGAATACAGATAGGGCTTCCCTGGTGGCGCAGTGGTTGAGAGTCCGCCTGCCGATGCAGGGGACACGGGTTCGTGCCCCGGTCCGGGAAGATCCCACATGCCGCAGAGCGGCTAGGCCCGTGAGTCATAGCCGCTGAGCCTGCGGCGTACGGAGCCCATGCTCCGCAACGGGAGAGGCCACAACAGTGAGAGGCCCGCGTACCACAAAAGAAAAGAAAAAAAAAAAAAGCTCCTGAATCACTTGAAACTCATTCTTGTCATTGTGTGAGAAAACCAGATAATTTCATGTAAATAATTACTTTGATAGGGATAATGATCATCCCTATAAATTTTACTCTTTCAAGATCCTACCTGGCTTTGTATTACCAGGATGACAACCTCTTCAAGTGTAAATTATTTATGTGGTAATAATTATAACTAATATTTATATAGTGCTAACTGTTCGAAGTATTTCATTAACTTATTAAATCCTCCTGACAACTTTGTGAAGTGGGTGCTATTATTATCTCCACTTTACAGATGAGGACACAGGCACAGAACAGTTTGGTAGCTCTCCCCAAGTCACTCAGTAAGTTGTTAAGCCAGAATTCCAACTCAGCAAAAGTCTGAGTCCACACTTAACCACAAAACAGCACATAACACCCATGCCAAAGAATACTATATGGGAATTTTTTTAAGTCTTTTTTTGGCTATAATATTTTTGGTAAGAAGAAATTCAAGTGAGAGAAGTCTTGATGTAAAAGTTATTTCAGCTTTAGAGAGTGGTATAGTCATCCCTTGGTATCCTTAGGGGATTGGTTCCAGGACCCTCTCAGATGCCAAAATCTGCGGATGCTTAAGTCCCTTACCTAAAATGGCATAGTATATGACTGTAATCCATGCACATCCTCCCGTATACTATAGACCATCTCTAGATTACTTATAATACCTAATACAAGGTAAATGCTATGTAAATAGTCGCTCATGCACAGCAAATTGAAGTTTTGCTTTTTGCGACTTTCTGGAATTTTTTTTCCAAATGTTTTTGATCTGTGGTTGGTTGAATCCCCAGATGCAGAACCTATGGATATGGAGGGCCAGCTGTACTTTTTTTTTTTTTAATGTGATAAAATTTACATTAGGTGAATTGCACAGAGCTTAAATATGCAATTCAGTGAGTTTTGACAAAGGTACACCAATATAACCCATACCCCATTCAAGATATAGGGCATTTCCATCACCCCAGAAAGTCCCCTCATACCCTTCTAGTCAGTCCCCACCTCCATCCTTAACCACTGCTCTAGTTTCTATCAACATGATTGTTTTGCCTGTTCTTGAGTTTCGTGTAAGTGGAATCATACAGTATGAACCCTTTCTGTCTGGCTTGTTTTGCTCAGTATATGCAAATAAAATCCATTGAGAGTATTTTTAAATTATTTATTTGATCATTTCATTTTTTTCAGAGAGGTCTGTGTTTTACTTTATAAAGGAAATGTTTATTAGCTTTTTCTTTACCCCCATTTTCCAACTACATAGTAATAGATCATTTTATGCACTAATTCCTTATATACAATAAAAAACTCCTAATATTAAACAGAATTCAAGGACACTGCTTCAGGCCACGTTAAAATCCTAACCTAGTTAGTTTCAGGAAATAATTAAAATACATACCTAGATTGTAGCAAAGACTTGCATATTTCCATCCATTTTCTGTCTTCATAAAACTTTTCCTCTCTGGGTTTTCTGCCTGGCTGATAAAATATGAAGAACATTTTTCTTATTCTCTCAAGAGGCCCAATCCTAGATGTCCTGGAAGAGCTTTTCTTCTTGGCTTCACAGTCTCAGGATTGATTGTGAGACTTTGTTATTTACAGAGTCCAGATTGTGACATCTAGGCATTTGGTTGATTAAATAACTTGTTAGAGTAGCCCTTCTATCCTTAATTGACTCCACATGACAAAATACTGACTTTGCTTCTTAATACTTTACAATTTGACAAAGTTACCAGAATGTCTATTCAGATGCAGTTTTATCTGAAGAAAGTCAGGCTAGATGGACTATAATGGTTAGTTCTATGATCAAAGGCCATAACAACTGCCAGGTTTACCTCTAGGGTTGAAGTTCATTGCTTTATCACACTTTTTTTCCCTCCTTCAGTTGATAAGGTGTGTCTTTCCCTGGATAATTTTTCTGTTGTGATGAAGAGTTCTTCGAAATTTCAGAGGTTTGGAAGCATATAGTTAATGGTCACTGTATAGTGTTTACAATTAGTAAGCTTGGGAAAATGTAGTCAGTGTTTTAAATAAATATTTCTCATATAGTCATTTGTATGAAATTAGATTCAGCAACGAGGAATGCTTTGAAGGGCGAAAAAGATGGTTTTGCAATCCTGCTTTGATTTTTAAATAATTTTATCTTTTTTTCAGAAGTTACTTCCTAATATACATATATGTATACTCTGTTATTAATGAAAATGAGAGATAACACATTAATTAATATCATTAATATTGTGAATTTTCTTCTTATTTCCAAAGTTTTTTTAAAAACACAATGAATTGATTTTTTAAGTTTAGTTTTATTACATGGACCGTAGCTGGGAAATGACCAAAAGCAAAGCACAGGATAGGGACCAAGTAAAATGACAAAAAGGAAAAGTTGGATAATCCACCAATTATAACCAGCGTCTGCTTTTAGAAAAGAGTATTTGCTGCTTGGGTAAATTAGGAAATTTCCAATATTGAGTAACAGTGGCAGACTTAACATGAATAATTATCAGGGAGATAAATAGTTAAGCTGTTCTTGGGCTCTGGTATAAAGTTCGATATTCTGCCCTAGAGCCCTAGGGGACTCTTACCCAACTCAATCCTCAGAGAAAGAAATGTGATGTGAGCTTTTCTAGGACCAACTCTGTTGCTTTGCCTGGCCTGTAAGGCCCTCTCTTATTTATCTCTTTTGTTTCTTACCAATTTTGTTAATAAAAATGTAAATTTTTATATTGTAGGTACATAAAAGTTAAATAAAAAATTATTAATGGGATAGAACTACAGAATTTTCTGGAGAGATAAACTATGCATAGGTAAAACATCTAGACAGTTCCAAAGTAATCATAAACAGCTGAGTTGCATGTACTGAACATGAGTACTAAGAAAACTCGAAGGACTTTGATCCACTAATTTCTCTCCTGGGACTATCCCACAGAAATAAAAGCAACAGTACATAGGGCATTTAAAAGTACCCTATGTATATAAGTAGAAAGATGTTCATTATTGCAGCAAAAAGCTGAAAATAATATGAATGCCCACCAGTATGGAAATGGATCAGGAAGTTATGATACATTCCCCCAAGAAATAATATGGAGACATCAAGCAGAATGAGTTGAAGCTATGCTAAATGAGTTGGTGGGAGGGACTTCTATGAGGTATTGTTGTGTTAGAAAGACAACATAAACACAAGACTGTGTAGTACCCCATTTTTGTAAAACACTAGTGACTCAAAAAACCCTAAATGCAGGTATATGTGTATGTGATTATATGAGTATTGAGAAAAATAGGAAAGGATACATACTAAATTACAAATATGGGGGTGGTTCTAATGTGGGTAGAAGGAGGGAAGGGGAGTGAGGTCTCAAACAATGAAGAAATGGGGGAAAAGTGTTTAACTATTGAAAGAGTATGGTATGATTACATTTATACACAACTATAATGTGTTTGAAACTATACACAACTATATGTGTATATGAAAATGAAATAGTTGACTTTAAAAAAAATGTAATTCAAAGGAACAAATCAACATGATCTGGGCTAATCAAGAAAGCCTTTTGAATCAGAAGGGTCTAAAAACAAACATATTGAGCTCCAAGTCTTGAGTGGAATTGCTTTGGAGGGAGAAGAAATTTTAGAAAGGGGACACACTGTAAGCAAGGTAACAGGTTGGACTTATGTAAGATATAGAAGGAATTAATTTCAGAATAATTGGAGGAATGATAAGAAAAAAGTTGGCCAAGTCACCAAAGAACACATCTTGTGTGATTTCATTTATATGAAATCTGTACTATAGACAAACCCAGAGAGGCAGAAAATAGATTAGTGGTTGTCAAGGGCTGGATTGGATTCGGAGGAAACAGGGAGTAACTATTGATTGGCATGGGATTTCTTTTTGGAGTGATGAAATATTCTAAAATTGTTTAGGGTAATGGTTGCACAAATCTGTGAATATACCAAAAATCATTGAATTGTACACTTGTAAGTGGGCGAATTGTATGGTATGAAAATATCTCAGTAGAGCTGTTACCAAAAAAAGTTGGCCAGATAAGTTGAAGTCACCTGGTAGAGAACATTTAAATGTAAATGTTAAAGTGGCTTAAGAGTATGAATTTGATCTGACAGACGATAAAGAACCATTGTAGGTTATGAGTATGGAGTGGACTGTCCATGGTTTCCCTTTTTTAACCTCTTTTTCTCTTTATTTGGGACTTTAATTATAAGAGTATATACTTATTGAAACAGAATTCAAATAATATAATAAATCATGTTAAATAGAAAATTTCAGTTTATGTCACTCTCCATAGGTTACCACTATAAAAATTCTGATTCTTTTCTAAATTCTTTTTTCTCTCTCCTTTGTTTTTTTTAAACATAATGAGAACATATTGTCCATCTTCTTATTTAACTTTCTTACACAGCAGTGTTTCATGGCTATCTTCCCATACTTGCATGTGGAGACTGGCTACCACAGGGAATAATAATAGTTCCCCACATCATAGAGTCATTGTAAAGATAAAATAAGTTGATACGTGTAAATAATTAGAATAGTACAGACACATAGTAAGCGTTCAATAAGCATTAGATGTTGTTTTACTATTATTATTGTTAAGTGTAGGCTTAGGGATACAGCTTTTGTGAGTAATTGTTTTAGTAGTTCTTTTGTCTGGGAACCTAAAGTGAAAGCAGGCATAATTTCCATTTCAGAAGTGAAGCGTTCACCCAGTCATCACTGGGCTAGCAGCCAGGCAGTCTGTTAGGTACTAGTATTAAGAACTAACACATATTACAATAGCCAGGACATGGAAGCAACCTAATTGTCCATCAACAGATGAATGGATAAAGAAGATGTGGCACATATATACAATGGAATATTACTCAGCCATAAAAAGAAACGAAATTGAGTTATTTGCAGTGAGGTGGATGGACCTAGAGACTGTCATACAGAGTGAAGTAAGTCAGAAAGAGAAAAACAAATACCGTATGCTAACACATATATATGGAATCTAAAAAAGAAAAGGTTCTGAAGAACCTAGGGGCAGGACAGGAATAAAGACGCAGACGTAGAGAATGGACTTGAGGACACAGAGAGGGGGAAGGGTAAGCTGGGACCAAGTGAGAGAGTGGCATGGACTTATATATACTACCAAATGTAAAATAGATAGCCAGTGGGAAGCAGCTGCATAGCTCAGGGAGATCAGCTCAGTGCTTTGTGTCCCCCTAGAGGGGTGGGATAGGGAGGGTGGGAGGGAGATGCAAGAGGGAGGGAATATGGGGATATATGTATACATATAGCTGATGCACTTCGTTACACAGCAGCAACTAACACAACATTGTAAAGCAATTATACTCCACTAAAGATGTTAAAAAAATAAATAAATAATAAATAAAAGGAGAAAAGGCTAAAATAAAGAACTAACACATAACACTTCATAACAAAGTTTCTTTTTTTATATATATGTTTATTTATTTATTTTTGGCTGCATCTGGTCTTAGTTGCAGCACACAGGATCTTCTTTGCAGCATGCAGGCTTCTCTCTAGTTGTGGTGCAAGGGCTTCTCTCTAGTGTGGCATGCAGGCTCCAGAGCACATGGGCTCTGTAGTTGTGGTGCACGGGCTCAGTAGTTGCAGCTTGTGGGCTTAGTTGCCCCGCGGCATGTGGGATCTTAGTTCCCCAACCAGGGATCAAACCCACATCCCCTGCATTGGAAGGCAGATTCTTAACCACTGGACCACCAGGGAGGTCCCACAGGGGTTCTTAATATGGGTTTTTTGCGTGCGCTTACAGGAATCTGAGACTCTTGAAATTGTATGTCAAAAGTTTGTATCTGGGCTTCCCTGGTGGCGCAGTGGTTAAGAATCCTCCTACCAATGCAGGGACCACTGGTTCGAGCCCTGGTCCGGGAAGATCCTACTTGCTGCGGAGCAACTAAGCCCGCATATCGCAACTACTGAAACCCACGCACCTGGAGCCCGTGCTCCACAACAAGAGAAGCCACCACAATAAGCCCAAGCACCGCAACGAAGAGTAGCCCCTGCTTGTCACAACTAGAGAAAAGCCCACATGCAGCAACGAAGACCCAACGCAGCCAAAAATAAAATAAACTAAATAAATTTTTAAAAAAATGTTTGTATGTGCCTACATGCCATTTAGTAAACAGAATACATCCATAGCTTTCAAAAGATTTTCTAGGATGTCTTCAAATCCTTAAGAACCACATGCTTTATCAAATTTGATTCTCATGACAGCCCCAAGAGGTGGATAATATTACTAGAGTTTTGAAGGATATGAAGATGGTTCTGACCATCAGATAGGTTATGTATACCCAGCTCACTGTTAATACAAGGTAGAAAGTGAAAAGCCCTGTTAGAAAGATATTATTATGCCTTGGAAATTCAGAAGGGGAAATTTATTCTAACTCTTGAAATTGGGGAAAGCTTTTTGGCCTTCAACTCTAAAATTACTATAGCTCATTTGACAATTATCAAATGCCTACTATATTCCAGTTGTTATTCTAGGCCCTGGGAATATAACGTTGAGCAAACAGACAAAACTCTGTGTCTTCGAGGAACTTACATTCTTTTGGGGAAGTCTTACACAGAAAATGTGATCCTTCTCCTCACCTTGTATATTGAAACTTCAGGGCAACTTGGATTATTTGCCTAACAATGCCTTCCATATAATAATGTTTAGTAAATATTTGATTGAATGAGTAAAAGAATGAACCAAAGAGCTGGAAGAGATCTTAAGGGGTCATGATCCCATTTTTCAGGCAGGACCACATGTAATTATCATTTCTTCCAAATTTTTGCAATGGAATAGAAATTTGAAACCTGGGTTATCTCCTTAATTTGCCATGTGCTATGAGGAGATTGGGCATAAATTGAAGAAATGAACTTGGGTGTCTCCATCTAATATTAAACTCTCTTAAGTACTTTGACACTACAGAAATGCAAAGCATCACTGTTTTTTGTCATTTCTAGGGGAGGTGACACCAGGACTATCCCAGGTGGAATATGCACTTCGCAGACACAAACTAATATCTCTGATCCACAAGGAAGCACAAGGGCAGAGTGGTACAGACCACACAGTGGTACTGCTGTCCAACCCTACATACTATATGAGCAATGATATCCCCTATACTTTCCACCAAGACAACAATTTCCTGTACCTGTGTGGATTCCAAGAGCCTGATAGCATTCTGGTCCTTCAAAGCCTCCCCGGCAAGCAGTTACCAGCACACAAGGCCATACTTTTTGTGCCTCAGAGAGATCCCAGTCGAGAACTTTGGGATGGCCCCCGATCTGGTACTGATGGAGCAATAGCTCTAACTGGAGTGGATGAAGCCTATACGCTGGAAGAATTTCAACATCTTGTACCAAAACTGAAAGGTAACAAATGGGAGCAGAAGTCAAATCAGAGGCCAGATTGGGACTAAGACCTTCCTTGCCTGTTTAGACAAAGTTCTTCATTTCCTAAAATAATCATCATAGCAGCATTGCCCTGGGCACCATGAAAAGAATATAAATCTTGGGCTTCCCTGGTGGCACAGTGGTTGAGAGTCCGCCTGCCAATGCAGGGGACGCGGGTTCGTGTCCCGGTCCGGGAAGATCCCACGTGCCGCGGAGCGGCTGGGCCCGTGAGCCATGGTCACTGAGCCTGTACGTCCAGAGCCTGTGCTCCATAACGGGAGAGGCCACAACAGTGAGAGGTCCGCGTACCGCCAAAAAAAAAAATATAAATCTTTTCCACAAGACTTTAAAGATTTCATTTATTCATTTGCTAAATCTTCATTGGATTATTCATTCACAGAGACTTTTAACTGTTCTAGTTTGAAATCCCAGACAGAATTTTAAAGTGGAGGATGAGCATGGGCTGCTTTTCAAGATTACTGATTTTCAAGATTACTGATTTTCAAGATTACTGACCAGTCTATTGACCTTTGATTACTACTTACCTTACTGCTTTTGCCAACTCTTCAAAAAAGGGCAGTATTCTCAAAGAATGATTTATTCATCACCAGCATGAGAATCACCTGGTGATGCATTATAGAATTACAAATGCATAATAGATACTGGAAATGTAAAATCTGCATCCCCCACTCCATACCTACTAAATCGGGATCTGCATTTTAACAAGATTCTCAGGTGGTTCGTGTACACGGTTGAATTCATGCCCCTTGAGATAGTCACTTTCTCTACGCGTATTCTGGTGAAATTATGATCACTCAGAATGTTTTGGGATTCCTTTTCTGGAACTTTTCAGAATGTACACTGCATTATAAACTATCCTTAGTGATTCTTACAAATCTACAACTCTAGTAAGCATTTTATTTTTTGAAGTGTCCAAAAGTCACTTAGATCCGAATTTGATAAATAAGATAGATGATCAAGTTGGAAAATACTTGATTTTAGACAAAATAATGTATGATCGTAAAATTTTAGTCATATTCTTGTAAGGTTTATAAACATTTCTGAAGTCAGTCTCTAAAAGAGAATTTCAAAACTGTTTCCAGTGATCATAGATTGAAAGTTTAAAAACCTAAAAAGGTTGGTCTGTGATTTTATAAGCTGACAGCAGATGGTCATGGTTGTTTTACTTTTTAAAAATCACAGCAATTAAATTTCTATTGAAAATAAGATTAGAGTTTTACCTGTAATCTACATTTAAAATCACTTTTATTTTAAAGTGAAAATATTTAGGAGATTGTACCACTAATACATATCTGATAAAAATTTTTAGGATTTTTTCCCTCTTCGGTCCCAAAGTCCATTGTATGAAACATACAAACAAACCTTCAGACTTAGATTGTCATGAATACTACTCATAGGTTTCTTTTTTATTATTACTATTATTTTATTTATTTATTTATTTATTTTTGGCTGTGTTGGGTCTTTGTTGCTGCGCACAGGCTTTCTTTAGTTGCGTCGAGCGGGGGCTACTCTTCGTTGTGGTGCACGGGCTTCTCATTGTGGTGGCTTCTCTTGTTGCAGAGCACAGACTCTAGGCACGTGGGCTCCAGTAGTTGTTGCTCACGGGCTCTAGAGCACAGGCTCAGTAGTTGTGGCACACGGGCTTAGTTGCTTCGTGGCATGTGGGATCTTCCCGGACCAGGGCTCAAACCTGTGTCCCCTGCATTGGCAGGTGGATGCTTAACCACTGCGCCACCAGGGAAGCCCCTACTCATAGGTTTCTGTCAGAAAAAAAAGAAAGGAACAAATAGAGACCTGATGTAAATGGAAAAGATTTTCATAATGAGCCTCATCTTATATCTCAGGCAAAAATTGACCATTTCCTTGGGTCTCTAAAGTGAAATGGTGAACTGTGGTTGTCTGTAATGAGAATACATGGCAGATGGAAAAGGATTTCCTGGGTAAGTGTGGATTAGCATGTATTATCAACTATGAGAGCTCCTTTCACCAATACTGAGATTGTTTGTAAGGGATGGAACACTTTTAACCATAAGGTCATGAGCTGAGTACTTTTTTCTGTCCTTTTGTGTTTAGTTATTTAATGATGCTCTAGCTCAGTTGTGTGGAGAACAATTGTCATAATTGTTCTTTAACAGTTAATAAATAATAAAATCAAAGCTTGCATAAAGCTTTAGTCTCATCTATCATCTTTATTAAAAACACTGAAGTTTGAGGGCAGAAAAAGCTGTGTGTTCAGTCTCAGAATATCTTGCTGTTTTCAGGGAATAGCCTTTCCAATGATTTACAATCCAATCCTTCAATTAATTCGGTCCTGAGAGTTTGTGTTCAACCCTTTAGAGTCCTATACTACATATTTTATAGTTTTGACTCTTGTTCAAGTCATTATGACAGATGGTATTTCTTGTTTCTGTTTTATTTTAAATCTGTTTTAAGCCGAGACACATACACTGTGGTATGACTGGATGAGGCCTCCTCACATTCAGCTCCACTGTGACTACATGCAGCAGTTGACAGAGGTCAAAGCCAGGAGCAAGAACAAGGTTCGGGCTGTGCAGCAGCTGGTACAGCATCTCAGGCTGATCAAATCTCCTGCAGAAATTGAACGAATGCAGATTGCTGGGAAACTGACATCACAGGTATGGCTCCTACTGAAAAAGTTCTTTCCAAATTAAAAAATCTCAGCTCTTAGGGATCAGTGGGCACCTTGAGGTTGTGTACCCAATGTGGTAATCTCATGGCACATGGACATTTAGCTTCTGCTTTGATGTTTACTGAATGTGTCTAGAGACTTGCTCAGAACCTTGCAAGGCATATCAAGTATCCCTCTTGTATCTTTTACCCATGATCTTAGTTGTTTCTCCTTGCAACAACATAAATTAATTCATTTTATTTCCTTTCCTTACCATATCTACAATAATAGCAGCAGTTAGAGTTTGTTAAAGAAGATTCATAGGACCTAAAATGACAGTGCTTACAAATCTGCAGTTTATTACAGGAGAAGGGTACAGTATAGCAACAGCATTAATGTACGAATACCTGTCACACCTAATGGCTGTCTCACAGCCAGGTCCAGAGAAGCTGGGTGCAGACTTCTGTTGTCCTCCCTTAGGACCGGGCAAGGTGCATTTTCTCTGGCTCAGGAACCACAGATGCATGTATAGAACACCTGGGAACCAGGGAGCCCCAGATAGAATCTCAGCTAGGGATTTTGGGGTTTTGGTCTCATTGGCATATTCCTGCTAGGTAACAGAGCTCTCACAGAGACCAAGTATAAACCTTTAATCTCACTGTTATCAATACTGACAGGCTGATACAAACTGTACTGACCTGAAATTTCTTGCAATACTTTGTTTTTATTGTGATGAAATAAATAAATATATATATATATAAAATAAAATAAAATTTACCATTTAGCCATTTTAAGTGTACAGTTTGGTGTCATTAAATACTTTCACATTGTTGTACAATCGCCATGACTGTACATCTCAAGAACTTTTTCGTGATTTCATGCTGAAACTCTGTGCCCAATAGGGAGTAACTTCTCATTCCCCCTTCTTGTAGCCCCTAGTTACCACTGTTCTACTTTCTTTTTTTTTTTTTTCTGTACACGGGCCTCTCACTGTTGTGACCTCTCCCGTTGCGGAGCACAGGCTCCGGACGCGCAGGCTCAGCAGCCATGGCTCACGGGCCCAGCCGCTCCGCAGCATGTGGGATCTTCCCGGACCGGGGCACGAACCCGTGTCCCCTGCATCAGCAGGCGGACTCCCAACCGCTGCGCCACCAGGGAAGCCCTGTTCTACTTTCTGTCTCTATGAATTTGACTACTCTAGGCAGCTCATATAAGTGTAGTCATACAATATTTGTCCTTTTGTTTCTAACTTATGATGAAGACATCATAATGTCTTCAGGATTCATCCATGTTGTAGCATATATTAGAATTTCCTTCCTTTTTAAGACTAAATAATATTCCATTGTATGTATATACAGTGTTTTGTTGTCCATTCATCCACTGATGGTCATTTAGGTTGTTTGCATCTTTAGGCTGTTGTGAATAATTCTGCTGTGAACGTTGCAGTAAAAATATCTGGTTAAGACCTGACTTTCATTTATTTTGAATATATACCCAGAAGTGGAATTGCTGGATCAAATGTCAATTCTTTGTTTAATTTTTTGAGGAACCACCATACTGTGCTTAGCAATTCATAAGTGTTCTAATTTCTCCATATCTATGACATTCTGGATTTTTTTTTTTAATAATAGCAATCCTAATAGGTATGAAGGGGTATCTGTGTTTTTTTAATACGATTTTTAAAGGTTATACTCAATTTACAGTTATTACAAAATATTGGCTATATTCCCCATGTTGTACAATACATCCTTGTAGCCTGTCTTACACCCAGTAGTTTGTACCCCCTACTTCCCGATCCCTATATTGCCCCCTTCCCTCCCGCTCCCCACTAGTAACCACTAGTTTGTTCTCTGTATCTATGAATCTGCTTCTTTTTTGTTATATTCACTAATTTGTTGTATTTATTAGATTCCACATATAAGAGATATCATACAGTATTTGTCTTTGACTTATTTCAGTTAGCATAATTAATGCCTTCTAAGTCCATCCATGTTGCTGCAGATGTCAGAATTCTTTCTTTTTTATGGCTGAGTTGATTGTGGTTTTGATTTGCATTTCCCTAATGGTTAGTGATAATGAGCATCTTTTCATTTGCTTATTGCCCTCACAACACTTTTAATCAGTATGTTTCATGCCATGCCTTGACTAAAGTAGTGCCATGCAGAAATTTAGCAAAACAGCTCAAGCTAATTCTAGGAATTAACAGTTCACACCCCCCGACCCATTGTCAAGGCTTTTTCTAATAAAATAAATCCTTAGTTTGATAACAGTTACTTGCCTTACAATGTCATACAATGAGATAGACAATCAGAGTGTCCATGCTGAATCCATTTACAATATCTACAAAATATGGGGTTGGTATAGATTTAAACAGACAGCTGAACCTTCCACTTGTACTTTCTCATGTTTTTGTACTAACCATACAATTCTTTTGCTTCTCAGATCTATAGCTCTCTGTTCTTTTTGGCATATATTGTCTGAATTATTAAGAATCATAATCTTTCATTAATCAGCTGTAAGTATTCATCAGACCAGTTCTGCTGCATAGGGAATAAGATCCTGAGAAGGCTTTAACTCAGTCTCCCATTATATTAGATCACTATTAGTATCTACAGTGTTAATTTTACTTATGACTCCATATTATACCTTATAACAATACCGCTGTAGTTACAGTATAAATCAGACAAAATAGTGGTGTTATCAATTTTTCCCTCCCAACCCAATCTACCTTTTCCCATATACCATGTATTATTCCTCATAGGAGTATAAATCAGAGACCATATCTGTTTTTTCAGGATTCAGAACATCTCGAGTATATAGCCAGATTTCTACTCTCAGGTTACATGGTTTGACAGATACTGGTCCCCGGTGAGAAGAGTCCTGCAACAGAACCCATTTATCTACCACAGGAAGCACTATGATATTTAAAGTTTGTCCAGTACTCACAAACTACACTATAGGGAAAGAATGGTTAGCCCTCATTTGGGGTGCTGAAGCTGGTAAAGAGCACCTCGACAGGTTGCATCCTCTAGTTAATATCTTCCATAGACTACAGGGCCCATACGTCTCCCACAAATGCATACCCTGGATTTCTGCTATGGGAATTCCTGGCCATAGGGCTTCGGATGCCTTGGACTCCATTTGAATTAAGGAATCTATTAACCTAGCTTATATTAACTCGTAAGCTTGTTCCCTTCTTACTGCTGGGTTGATTTGGGCATGTTGTCTTAGTGTATGCTGTAATTAAAAGATTCATTTTGTGAGCACTGTGTTATTACTTCAAGTATCTTGCCACTTTTGTCTTTACTCCTGGAATAGGATGCCTTCAAGGCACCCTATTCATGTTAGTAGGTCTTTTTCATTTGTAGGTCTTTCCTCATTAAAAGCAAATCTGGGGGCAGAAACTAACACACCATTGTAAAGCAATTATACCCCAATAAAGATGTTAAAAAAAAAAAAAGCAAATCTGCCTGGCCAGTTACTCATAGCCCAGCTCCTAATTCCTCTAAGGCTCTCATTTCGAGTGGGCCAACACCAGACATGTTGCCATTGAGTACTAACTGCTTTAGTACAATTAGGAAATAAATTTGGTACCCCCAAAATGGTAATTCCTCCAGGCCTAGATCATATGAGTTGACTTTGGTCTACTCTTAAACAGACATTGGTTTGAGTTTTCCGTAGCACTTCCCATAACCAACAACAACAAATTCCAAAATTCTCAGGAATGTAGGCCCACTAAGTTTTAACTTTTTCTTTATCAGTGATCCAAGTGTCCCAAATGTCCCTCCTCCTCTTCATGCCTATTCACCCACAAGAAAAGGGCAAATAGCTATTTTTACACATAATGTTATTATGACAGATGGGACATGTAGTAGATGCCATTCTACTATCACATTGTGGTACCTTTTTTAAACCATCATCACAATTAATGGCTACATAATGTCCATTTAGATTATTATTAATCAGTGTTTTTCAGGTTCAGCCTGTTAAATATGCCCACAGGTTTCTTCCCAACACAGGTCCTCTATAATAGATCCATCCTATGAAATGAGAATCAAAAAAGCTAGCTACATTTGTATTGTTTCACATAGTCAGACACAGAGCTCCCATCTCTTCATCCATTTTGAGGACATATATCACTCTGGGAAGTGTGTTTGTTAGGTTGGCTATTGTCTAGCTCTCTTTTTGGCTCTTCAGAAGAGGAAGAGATTTCATCAGAGCCCTTCACCCAAGAGCTTCTGAGTTAAGGCTGAGAGAAATATTATTCTCTTGCTTTAAGCATCTCTTGAGGCACCAAAATTGTTAGATTTTCCCTTTTGTGGCACTCATTTATTGGCTCCCTTTCCCTCAGCAACAACCTTGCCTTTCCATTCATCATTAATTTTAACTCATACCTTTCCCCGCTAAAGTATAATTTTCTGGTCCAGCCACTGAGCTAGTCCATTCCCAATTACAAGGGGACAGATTGGATAAATACAGAAAAATGGAACTGTACTGTTCCAAGAAGGAGAATTCTTATTAACAATTTGAGCTTCGGTAGGGGCCAGTGATCTATGTCATTGTCCAGTGCATCTGCCTGGCCTGAGTTCCTCCATGTCCACGCATTTCATGGACCTTTGTTGACATTTCAGCAGATCAAATTAGGCCATCAACTAGTTGATTCCAGTCACCTTCAAACCCTGGCATAGGGTTTCTTCGGTGAGCATCAACATGGCCTACTTCGTTTTACCCTCAGAGTTTCCGTAGAGATTTATATAGAGTGGTGGCCCACATGTGGGAATCTTATTCAGCTATTTATGGCCGATTGTTAGACCAATTTCAAGTGCATTGGAGTCAGTATTTACCCAAATAGTGAGGCTTTTATTTGTGTCCATTTCTTCTATCATGGCTAGGAATACAACATGTAATTCAACTCACTGGACCAGCTTGTTCTTTGATAAGGATGTTACCTTCTGCTGGACTCAATATCTGCTTTCCATACAGAATTGCCTTTAGTTCTGAACTACCATCTGTGAACCAGACCAATTGCCTGGCATCCTTGGGCCGTTGGTCAAAAGGAAGGATCTGAGGAAAAAAGGCTCATAAAGATGATGAGTCTGTCCCATGGATCCCCTGGTAACATACTCCATATAGTGCATTTCCATTTTATGATGGAATTCCTTTGGGCATTGCCCTTCTTGTTGGAATGCTTTCTGGCATGAAATAATACTGTAAATGTATATTGGAAACCATTCTACATGAATGCAAGTTGTTGTAGGTTCTCACTGGTGATTGATAATGAGGAAAATGCATTAACCAGATCAATACCAGATACCAGTCTCCTTTAGCTTGTTGTATCAGTTGAATAGTGTGGAGTGTATTGGGGACAGCTGAGTCTGTGTCTACTGTTAGTGACCTGGTTCATTAGCCTTCCTTATTGGCCACTGGGCTAGTACAGTGAATTTATGGACACTAATATACCTGCATATGACATTTCTTTATTCAGGGCAGTACTGCCTTCCAGGTATCCAATAATGTTTCCAGTTTTCTAGTTGAGTTGGCTTAGGTTAATTCTAATGGCTCCTGTGTTGCATGTCCAGTGAGTACTGGATGAAGGGAAGACCCACGTTATTCTTTTCTTCATATTACCCAGTAGGGGGAAGATTTTCCATTCAAACATTATATCCATATCAGTTATACATTCAGGTAAGGGAGATACCACAGTATATGCTGTTTTATCATATATTTCAACTTTTAACCAGACCTTAATTTTTTTAAGTCTTTATTGAATTTGTTACAGTATCACTTCTGTTTTATATTTTGGTTTTTTGGCCACGAGGCATGTGGGATCTTAGTTCCCCGACCAGGGGTCAAACCCACACCCCCTGCATTGGAAGGCGAAGTCTTAACCACTGGACTGCCAGGGAAGTCCCCAGACCTTAATTTTTATTCCTTTCACAGTAGCATCCCCTTATCCCCCTGAATTAATTCTGTCATCCCTAAGGGGCTTATTTTCAGCTCTAAGCAGTACTGCACACTGTGCTCCTGTATCCAGTAGACCTAAAAGAATTTCTTCTCGACCTCCAGTCATTGACTTACACATTTGTAAAAGGTCTTGGGTCCCCTGCCAGGAACTGGGTCAAGAGACCTTGGCCTTCATATCAATCTTCTTCTTCCATTACCACCTTAATATTGAAATCCAGTATTTTGGTATCTGACGATAGTGGCTCATTGGAATCTTTCTCTTTCTAAAATTCCTCTAAATCAGATTAATTGAGTGTATCTGCCTTGAGATTTTTATATCCTGAGGAGTTTGAGGACAAGCGGTTGCAGGTTCTCCACCTTACTGTAAAATTATCATTGTTTGGCACAATGTCATTTTCTTCCTTTTCATAACATTTTTAATTAGCCATATAAAAAATGAATTGTTGCTCCCTTATTTTCTTTCCATTTGCTACTTTTTATTGTAAAATACACACTACCATTATAACCATTTTAAGTGTACAATTCAGTGGTATTAAGTATATTCACATTGTTTTGCAACCATTACCATTATCTATTTCCAGAACTCTTTAATCATCCCAAACAGAAACTCTGTAACCTTTAAACAATAACTCCCAATTTCCCCTCTCCCAGCCCCAATAACCTCTAATCTACTATGAATTTGCCTATTCTAAATAAGAATAGGCAAATATTCTTATATAAGTAGAATCATGTAATATTTCCCCTTTTCTGTCTGACTTGTTTAGCAGAATGTCTTCAAGATTTATCTGTGTCATATATATATATATGTATCAGAACTTCATTTCTTTCTGTGACTGAATAATATTCCATTGTATGTATAGCCTGTATCTGTATTTTATTTATCCATTTATCTGTTTATGAATACTTGGGTTGTTTCTACCTTTTGCCCATTGTGAATAGTGCTGCTATGAGCATTGATGTATAAGTATCTGTTTGAGTCCTTGCATTAAATTCTCTTGGATATATGCATCAGAGTGGGATTGCTGGATCATATCGTAATTCTATGTTTAAGTTTTTGAGGAACCATGTGGCTTCACCATTTTACACTTCTGCCAACAATATACGAGGGTTCCAATTTCTCTACATCCTCACCAACACTTGTTTTTAGGTTTTTGGGGGTTTGTTTGTTTGTTTGTTTGTTTTGATAATAGCCATCCTAATGGATGTGAAATGTTATCTCATTTTGGTTTTGATTTGCATTTTCCTACTCACTCATGGTATTGGACATCTTTTTGTGTGCTTATTGGATTTTAGTATATCTTCTTTGGAGAGATGTCTGTTCAGTTCTTTTGCCCTTTTTTTAATTGGGCTGTTTGTCTTTTTGTTTTTGAGTTGTAAGGGTTCTTTACGTAGTATTCTGAATACTATGTAAAGTATCAGATATATGGCTTGCAAATATCTTCTCCCAGTCTGTAGGTTGTCTTTTCACTCTCTTGACAATGCCCTTTGACACACAACAGTTTTTAATTTTTTAGAAAAATTTATTTATTTTTGGCTGTGTTGGGTCTTCATTTCTGTGTGAGGACTTTCTCTAGTTGTGGCAAGCGGGGGCCACTCTTCATCGTGGTGCACTGGCCTCTCACTATCATGGCCTCTCTTGTTGCGGAGCACAGGCTCCAGACGCACAGGCTCAGTAGTTGTGGCTCATGGGCCTAGTTGCTCCATGGCATGTAGGATCTTCCCAGACCAGGGCTCAAACCCGTGTCCCCTGCATTAGCAAGCAAATTCTCAACCACTGCGCCACCAGGGAAGCCCCAGTTTTTAATTTTGATCAAGTCCAATTTATCTAGTTTTCTTTTTTTGCTTATTTTGTTGTCATATCTAAAAATCCACTGCCAAATTCAAAGCTATAAAGATTCAGCCCTATATTTTCTTTTAAGAGTTTTCTTTAGTTTTAGCTCATAAGGTTAGTTCTTTCATCCATTGTGAGTTAATTTTTGTATGTGTTTCTTAGCAGAAACATAGGGGTGAATCTTCATGACCTTGGATTTAGTAGTGGAGTCCTAGATATGACACCAAAAGCACTAGCAACAACAACAAAATAGATAAATTGGGCATCAAAATTAAAAACTTAAAAAAAATTAAAACCTTTTGTGCATCAAAGAATATTATCAAGAGAGTGAAAAGGCAACTTTGGAATGGGAGAAAATATTTACAAATCCTATATCCGATAAAGATCTAGTATCCAGAATATGTAAAGAACTCGTAACAAGTCAACAAGAAAAAAGATAAGGGTTCAGCTTCATCCCCTTGGTGTCCTCTTTCTTACTGACTTTATTTCTCTTGTAAAGTCCTAAACTCCGTATTATCTTTTTATTATCCATATGAGGAAGTTGAGATAAAAAAGTCTGAAACTACCTGTTTATATCCTCCTGAGATCCAACAGCAAAGTCATATATGAAGCCCCTGCTGGTGAGCATCCTTTATCACAGTGTCTGTTATAAATTTAGTAAGGGGCATTCCATAAGGGTGCTCATTTCCTTCATCATACAGCCAGTGCAATACTGCCTACATCTACAGCATTTCTGCAGCTTCAGTAGGCACCAACCATTTATAAGACAAGGGAGAAGCAGGGCAATTGCCTATGTCTGGATATGTATGGTGGACCACTCCCTTAATGCATTCTGGTAAACCAGGGGTTTCTCTGAAGCTACAATGAGCCCTAATTCCCCTCCACTCAACAGTGTTTAAAGCCAGAGACACTGCTCCTTGATCTAAAATTCTTAGGAACCATTTTTAGTTCATCAGGGTGTTGCATGTAAATCTGAAAAATGGCTCATTTCTTTCACCGAATAACCCCTTCCGTGATTTTTTTTTTGTCCCCCATCAAACAGTTTGCCCTACCTGAATTATCTTAGTTGTAGTGTGTATCACAAGCTTAGCTGGTTCATCAAAAATTACAGTGGCCCAGGTTCCTTTGGTTAGAGTTTTACCTGCCGCTCAAAGTGGGTGAAACTCATCTGAAGAGGATTCTGAACTTTCTCAGATCAATGCTGAAAGCCGCAACCATATCACTGAGTTTTTAACAAGACCACTATCGGTTTGCAATTCCTTTCTAGTCCATTATGCTAGCTGCTAAAGTTCAAGTTCTGTTATTTTCAGATTCCACTGATTTCAAAGCCAGTACTACTTTAAACCAGTGGTGGCTTGGCAATCATCCAAGCTCATAATTTTCTTTTTTTTCACCCTTTTTATCAGAATCATTCTTTTTCAAAATAATACCTTTACCATTTATTAAGAATAATTCAGATATGCTGGAACAACTGGATATCTACATGCAAAATAATGATCTTGGACCCCTACCTCATACCATATATAAAAACTCAAAATAAATCAAAGACCTAACCTTAAAAGCTAAAACTATATAAAACTTAACAGAGGGTGGCACAGTGGTTGAGAGTCCGCCTGTCGATGCAGGGGACGCGGGTTTGTGCCCCGGTCCGGGAAGATCCCACATGCCGTGGAGCGGCTAGGCCCGTGAGCCATGGCTGCTGAGCCTGCGCGTCCAGAGCCTGTGCTCCGCAACGGGAGAGGCCACAACAGTGAGGGGCCCGCGTACCACAAAAAAAAAAAAAAAACAATTAACAGAAACATAGGGTGAATCTTTATGACCTTGAGTTTGGCAATGGATTTTTAGATATGAAATGAAAATAAGCAACAAAAGAAAAACAGATAAAGTGGACTTGATCAAAATTAAAAACTGTTGTGTGTCAGAGGGCATTATCAAGAGAATAAAAAGACAACCTACAGAGTGGGAGAAAATATTTTCAAGCCATAAATCTGATAATGGTCTGTATTCAGAATACTATGTAAAGAACTCTTGCAACTGAAAAACAAAAACACAAACAGCCCAATTACAAAATGGGCAAAAGAGTTGAATAGACATCTCTCCAAAGAAGTTATACAATGAAAAGATGCTTAATATCATTAGCCACTTAGGAAATGCAAATCAAAATCTAAATGAGATACCACTTCACACCCAAAAAGATAGCTTATTAAAAACTAAACGAACAAACAAAATAACAAATGTAGGCGAGGATGTGGAAAAATTGGAACCTTTGCACATTACCAGTGGGAATGTTCAGTCACTGTGGAAAATACATGGGGGTTCCTGAAAAAATTAAACAATTATCATATGATCTGACAGTTCTTCTCTTAGGGATATACCCAAAAGAATTAAAAACAGGTACTCAAACAAATACTTGTACACAGATGTTCATTGAGACACTATTCAGGATAGCCAAAAGGTGCAGACAACTCACATGTCCGTCAGTGGATGAATGGAATAACAAAATGTAGTATATATATCAATACATACAGTGGTATACTATTCAGCCATAAAAAGAAATGACATACCTTCCACAGCATTGATGAACCTTGAAACCATTATCCTAAGTGAAGCAAGCCAGACACAAAAGATCACATATTGTATGATTCCATTTATATGAAATATCCAGAATATGTAAATCCATAGAGACTAAAAGCAGATTGATACTTGCCAGGGGCTAGGGTGAGGGGGATATGGAAAGTAACTGTGTACTGGGTACGGCATTTTCTTTTGGGGTGATGACAATGTTTTTGAACTAGGTAAAGGTGATGGCTACACAACATTGTGAATATAGTAAATGCCACTGAATTGTTCACTTTTATTGGTTAATTTTATGTAATGTGAATTTCATCTCAGGTTTAAAAAATGAATGAATGAATTAGATGCCAACTGTACTAACTATGGCAGTTAAACAGGTCAGTTGTTAAAGAAGACTCAGTGACAGTGCTTACAAGTCTACAGTTAGTACAGAAGAAGGGTACAGTATAGCTACAGCATTAATGTAAGAATACCTGTCACACCCAATGGCTGTCTCACTGCCAGGTCCAGAGAAGCTGGGTGCAGACTTCTGTTGTCCTCCCTTAGGACCGGGCATGGTACATTTTCTCTGGCTCAGGAACCACAGATGCATGCATAGAACACCTTGGAACCAGGGAGCCCCAGATGGAATCTCAGCTAGGGATTTTTGGGTTTTAGTCACATTAGCATATTCCTGCTATGAAGCAGCATAGCCCTTCAGAGGTCCCAGGGAGACCAAGTACAAACCATTAATCTCACTGTTATCAGTACTGACAAGCTGATAACAAAGTGCTTGGAAACTCTTCTCAACGCTGTTAACCAGCATATTTCAGACTTTGACCAGGATCAGTGCCAAGTGGGAACTTTAGCAAAACAGCTCAGGCTAATTGCAGACCTGCTGGAATTAACCTCACAGCAGAACAGCACACAGATATTTGAAGGCTGCTTTCCTGTGTTCTACCTTAGTCTTTCCAAAGTGAAGACTTGTTTTCCTTAACTATTCCTCATTTGTTATATTTTCCCTTATTTTGGCAACCCTCCTCTGTGCTGTAGTTTGTCAGTGTCCTTCAAGTACAGTGTCCAGTGCTCTTGCCACAACCAGACCAGCAAAGACTACTTATAGCTAATTATAAATGTGATAAGCATATGTCTTTGTCTTCCTGCAATCACTGATTTTTAAAATAAGGAAGAAGAACTAAGACTAGATCTGTGGGATAATGTTAAGGGCTCCAGAGGAATTGATATCAGCCCAATGATCAGATGTCTTTGAATAAGGTGTAAAATCAGTTTTAAATCTACCTAGGAGTATTCTGACCCACACTTCTGTCACTTGTCCTCACATAGTTATCCTGAGAGACTATTTTAAGTATTGTCCTACAATTTAAAAGTATTAAGTCTGTGATATTCCCTTTATCTACCAATTCAGTAATGACAACAGACAGGGAGATGGAATTTGGCCTTATTTTTCTTTCTTTTTTTTTTTTTTTTTTTAAGAAATCCAAAGAGGATTTTTAAATTTTTTATTTGTTTATTTTTAAATTTTTGGCTCATTGGGTCTTCGTTGCTGCCTGCGGGCTTTCTCTGGTTGTGGCGAGCAGGGGCTACTCTTCATTGAGAGTACTACTCTTCACTGCGCGGTGCGCAGGCTTCTCTTGTTGCGGAGCACGGGCTCTAGGCCCATGGACTTCAGTAGTTGTGGCTCGTGGGCTCTAGAGCGCAGGCTCAGTAGCCATGGTGCATGGGCTTAGATGCTCTGTGGCATGTGGGATCTTCCCGGACCAGGGATCGAACCCGTGTCCACTGCATTGGCAGGCGGATTCTTAACCACTATGCCACCAGGGAAGTCCTGGCCTTATTTTTCTTAATAACCAATTTCTAGCTGTCAGTGATTTTTATTCCCTCAGTATTCCCAATTCTAATCTAGAATGTTTCTGTAAGATTTTTGGATATTTGGACAAAATAGTTTCCTTAAGAAAAGTTATGGTAAGAAAAGCAAAAACAAAAACAACAAAAAAGAATAGTTATGCTATATTTCTGTGGCTTAGCCCAAACAAAAATTTCCCTTCTTTTGGGGGGCAAGCCAAATATAATTTGTGCCTATGTGATACTAATCAGTTGGACTGTGTGGCACTCTGATTTGGTTTAAAATAAGTAAAGGACCTTGCCATTAGAGTTAAGTAATGTTTACAGACAGAGAATTGCTAGAATATTTGGGCAGAAGGAAAAGTGGGGTGGGAATCACACTTTCTCCAGGTCTGATCTCTTCTGTGGCTGAATGCATATCCTGCGTCCTGGACATCTCTCCCTGAATTTCCTGTAAGTATCTAAACTTATGCTCTCCCTCCACCAAACCTGACTCTCCTCCTGTATTCTTTTTCATGGTTAATAATATCAATGTTTACCCAACAACCATAGATAGAAATATGGAAATTATCCAGATAATTGCTTCTCCCCAACCCTTATATCTAATTAACTAGTCCACAAGTGCCCTCCTAGGGAGGCAGAATAGTGTAGTAGAGAACAGACCTGGGTTTAAATAGCAAGCTGTGTTATTTTGACCTATGCCTAGCACAGTGGGACACCTACTATCCCTTTGCTGTCTATTTGCTTCCATTATTGCCTGAGTATAACTCTACCATGGCAGAGTGATCTTTATAAATCTGATGTCCCTCTCCTACTTAAACAACTGGGTGGCTCCTTGTTGTTTTCAGGATTACATTTCAACATGCTCATGCAAGGCCTTTCATGGTGTGGCCCCTCCTACCTACCCTTCCAGCTTCATCTCTTCTTGTTCCTCCATATGTGCTTGACATATGTGCTGACATACGTGTTCGAGCATATGTGCTGGCCATCCTGAACTCTGAGATGGGCCACAGTCCTGTGTCATCCCTCTGCCCTGAGTGCCCTTCCCCTCCTTTCCAAATGGCACAGTTTCCTTATTCTAACCTCACCCATATGGGGACACACACACAAAACCTTTATGAAATCATTCGTGAAATGCTTTTTCTCTCCACTCTCCCTTCTGCATAAACTATACAGTATCCATTCATGATGTACTCTGATTATGAGATGCACAGGGTGAAGTGCAAAGAAAACCCATTTTACATTTTTAAAGAGTCAGAACACAAACATTTAAATAGCACCTAGTGGGACTTCCCTGGTGGCGCAGTGGTTAGGAATCCGCCTGCCACCGCAGGGGACACGGGTTTGCTCCATGGTCTGGGAAGATCCCACATGCCATGGAGCAACTAAGCCCATGCGCCACAGCTACTGAGCCTGTGCTCTAAAGCCCATGAGCCACAACTACTGAGCCCACACGCTGCAACTTCTGGAGCCTGCACACCTAGAGCCCGTACTCCGCAACAAGAGAAGCCACCGCAATGAGAAGCCCGCACACCACAGTGAAGCATAACCCCCGCTCGCCGCAACTAGAGAAAGCCCGCGCGCAGCAACAAAGACCCAGCGCAACCAGAAAATAAATAAAATTTAAAAAAATAGTAAATACATAAATAAAACAAAGTTTAAAAAAAAATAAATAGCACCTAGTGAGGTAAGAGAGTTAAGTGTTAGTTGAGAGTGTGGGCTACATTGTGACAAGACAACCTAATAAGTGGCAGTCATAAAGTTTGCCCCTTGGTCTTTACAGAAAAGGTATCACACACATAGTGAGGATAGGTGGCATGAAGCACGTACCCTATATACCTGGAATCATCTGTGAAGAAATGGATTCATAGGAAGCACATTGATTACAAAAAGAAGTAAAGCAAAATCAGGCATTTGACTACCTATGAAGCAAAAGGAAGTTTTCTATCTTGTTTAGTCTGCATAGCAGTGTAAAAGGGCCATGACTTCAAAACTTCTCTGTACTATTCATTAACAGTTTGAAAGGAAATAAACAAAAAGACAAGTCTCTCTTTTAAGTTTATGAGCCTCAAGACTTCCCTGGTGGGTCCAGTGGGTAAGACTCCGTGTTCCCACTGCAGGGGGCCCGGGTTGGATCCCTGGTCGGGGAACTAGATCCTGCATGCATGCCTCAACAAAGATCCCACGTGCCGCAACTAAGACCTGGTGCAGCCAAAATAAATAAATAAAATAAAAAATATTTTTCTAAAAAGTGTATGAGCCTCAGTAGAGCTACCACACTTTTCCTTTTTTCTGTTGTGTTTTTTAATTTTCTTTCCTTTTGGCCACGCCTCATGGCTTGCGGGATGGGATCTTAGTTCCCCTGTCTCCAACCAGGGATTGAACCCTTGCCCCCTGCAGTGGAAACTCAGAGTCCAGCCACTGGACCACCTAATTAGTCCCTAACTAATTTTAATTGCTAATTCATTCAGCAGATATTTATTTTAAGTACCTCCTTTGGTGGCAGGCACTGTTTTAGGTTCTAAGGATACAGTGGTGAGCAAAACAGACTGTCCCTGTGTCCCTATCCTCAGTCCACCACATACATTACTGAGGAGAGACAGTAAACAAATATATGATATATAGTCAGCTGGAATTAAATACTGTGAGGAAAAATGAAGCAATGGAGGGGGATAAAGTGTGATGGAAAATGCTAATTTAGATATAGGGTGGTCAGGAAAGGCCTCTCTGAGGATGAGACATCTGAAGATGAGAATGAGAAAAGGCAGCAGGCCATGCAGATATTCCCATTACAATCCCAGTTGCTTTTCCTCTCTTGGGCTTTATGATGATGTTACCTTGTATTAAGAAGTGTTATTGGGCTTCCCTGGTGGCGCAGTGGTTGAGAGTCCGCCTGCCGATGCAGGAGACATGGGTTCGTTCCCTGGTCTGGGAAGATCCCACATGCCGCGGAGCAGCTGGGCCCGTGAGCCATGGCTGCTGGGCCTGCGCGTCCGGAGCCTATGCTCCGCAACAGGAGAGGCCACAACAGTGAGAGGCCCGCGTACAGCAAAAAAAAAAAAAAAAAGTGGTATTAAAAACATTTCTTCCTCAATTCATTACTTCATTTAACAACTTGAGAGAAATTCCTTTCTAGTTGTAGTATCATATAATCATATTCCTGTGCAAATTATATAGCCGACAGAGTTTCCCTTTTCACATTGACTGCTAGAAAACTCAGAGATTAATTTGTGGCCTGTCCATATTAGCCATAGTAGTTGTGAAGGTCATTATGGTATGCCTCTTTTTGGTTTGGTTTTGTTTAGCGTCATTCCTCTCAAGCCTGCCTTTTTTTTAACTCTACCATGAATTCATGCTATCTTGTATTTTATGTATCCATGTAATCTAATCAGAATCCTTTTTGGAACAAGGTACAGTGGTGAATTATAAACATGTATGTTTATAAAGGTAGAAAACATGACACAGAATTACAGTACTTACATTGGTAGTATAGGCTGGTGGTTCTTAACTGAGGGCAGTTCTGTGTCCCCCAGGGGACATTTGGCAACATCTGATTATCACAGTTGGGAAATGCTACTGTCATCCTACATTGAACAGGACAGCCCTCAAACAAAGAATAATCTAGCCCAAAATGCTGATAGTGCCAGGGTTGGGAAACCTTGCTGTAGACTGGACCAGTCAATCCACAATTTCATACATTCCAGGGCTGTAGAAGCATTTTGTAATGTAAATGTCAAATGTGTTTCCATGTAGCTTATTCTAATATACAATGTATATTCTAAGTGGGTAGGTTGGATGCCCTTCCACTAAGTCTGTCATCAGTCAGCTATTACTGAAAGCAATATTTTCCCCTTTGGAAATCTGTATTATCATGCCCACAAAGCCATAACTTCAGGTTGACAAAGTTGGGGAGAAGTGTGCTTTTCGTTTGACCGCCAGTATTTTGAACATTTGAATAAGCAGCGTAGTTAAAATGAGACTATGTTCTTTTCATTCTTCATTCTTTTTGCAGGCTTTCATAGAGACCATGTTTGCCAGTAAAGCCCCTGTAGAGGAAGGCTTTCTTTATGCTAAGGTGAGCATTAAATGGCTGGAAAAGTTTTGTTGGACACAAATGTAATTTCATTGATTTGCATATGGCATCCAGTTGGCTTTCATGGAAGTGAGCAAGATATCAGTGGAGAGGATTTGGTTCTTAAATGTCAGTGGTAATTTATTAGATGAGTCTAAAATATTTAGAGCTACAATTAGATGGAGAAAATTGCGAAGTAGAACAGGTAAAGAAGGAAAGACTTTTGCAAGTGTGAGTTAAGAAGGATAATACTGTTTAAGTAATGTAAAGGCAAAGAATCTGAGGTGGTGTTGCAGATAGTAGCAGATATGAACCAGTCTCCAGCTCCATCCTAGGATATAATGGAATTAGTAGAATTTACCATTTCCCTAGCATCCTTTTTCACACTTCCAGAGCATGTAGGTCGGTAGCTATTTGAAAGGTTGAAATTGGTAATTTAGAGCTGTTGTTGAAAATGCAAGCCATATTTCAGTGTTGATCTAAATAAGAAAAAACAAATAGTAACATGTAAAGTATCTGACCGTTTCTCTGTGCTCAGCCCAATCATAGGTTTTCCATGTTCTCTTCTGGACTTAACAGTTTGAAAATCACAGGAAAGTTAGAGCACTCAGGAGAAAAGAACAGATTTAATAATAGAGTTGAATAACAGTATTGGGGTGAGCATAAAAGAAATGGCCTGAAGTTACAGCATAATAGTTCGGTTAAAAAGGTGTGACGAATAGTTTTCCATTGTTAACTTAAGATAAGTACTTGAATGGAGGTATGGGCTGTTGAGAGCCTGTGCTGGGGCTGCCCTGAGGAAATCTCAGTCAGACTTTCAGTCGTACTTTGCTGTTGTTTTGCAGTTTGAATTTGAATGCCGGGCCCGTGGTGCAGACATCTTAGCCTACCCACCTGTGGTGGCTGGAGGTAATCGGTCAAACACTCTGCACTATGTGAAGAACAATCAACGCATCAAGGTACACAGACCCCCTTCAGTGCTGCTTCCTCGGGGTCCAGATGCCTTAGTAAACTCTAACCTCATGGTCCCCTAACCTTCAGCTTTCACAAACTAATTGCCATTTATAAATCCCTCACAGACATGATCTCATTTGATCTGCACATTAGCACTGTGAGATAGGAACAATTATTAACATGCCTGTATAATAGATGAGGAAAATAAACTAAAAAATTAGGTAACTCGTTAGTGCAGAGCCAACTATTCTAGTCTAAAGCCTCTGCTCATTTCACTTGATAAAGCTCCTTTGCTAAGGACTTGTGGCAACAGTGGGCCAAGCATATTTTGGGAGCAGACAGGTTTTACAACTATCTTGTAGCTGTGAGGGAACTTATTTTTTATGGTTTTCTCCCCAAGTGACTATACAAGTAAAGAATCATGTATTCCTTTATTAAGTCTAGTTTAATTATCTACTTTAATTTACAGTAAATTCAAAAAATAAATATAGCAAACATAAATTATACAATATAATTTTTTTTAATGAATACCCATGAACCAACGACTCAACTCAAGAGCCAGAACATTACCAATATGTTACATCTGCGTGAGTACCCTTATGCTCTGGCACCCTACTGCCTCCCTCCCAAAGGTCACTAACCAGTATCCTAAATTTTGTTTGTCATTCTCTTGATTTTTTCAATAGTTTTATCACATAAGCATGATTCCCCAAACAATATTAATTAGTTCTGCTTGTTTATGAAATATATAAAAATCATATATTGCTATATGTAGTTTTGGGGACTCAAACTTTTCTTTTAACCTCAAGTATGATAAGATAATACAAATTTTTTCTCAGGTATTTGTATCTGTTTACACTCCTACCAGCAGTGTATAATTCTGTTCACCACATCCTTTCCATCCCCTGATATTATCAGACTTCTTAATTTTTGCCATTTTAGTTGGAATAAAACAGTATCTCATTGTAGTCTTCATTTCCATTACCTCAATTAACCAGTGAAGTTAAGCATCTTTTCTTATCTTTGGCATTACTGCTTTCAACTTGCTAATGTGTTGTTTAGGATATTCTGATTTGTGTACATGAATGAGATTGTCTTATAATTTTTCTCATACTGACTTTATGGTTTTCATTTCAAGGTCAAACTAAACTCATAAAATGAATAGTTTATTTTTTAATATTGTAAAATGGTTTGAATTAATGTTTCTTGAAAATTGGGTAGGACTCTCCTGTGGAATTATTTGGGCCAGATATCTTTTGTGGGATTTTTAACTATGATTCAATTTCTTTAATATACTGAGGCTTTCTATTTTTCTTTTTCTTTATTTATTTTACATTTCTTATTGTAAAATGTAACTACTGGAAAAGTACTTAAACCATAAAAGAATAGTTTAATGGGTAATTATAAAGTTAGAACCCATGTAACCGTTACCCAGGTCAAGAAATAAAACGTGTAGGCAAGCTACAGCCCTCTGGGTGAAATCCAGCCTGCCACTTTGTTTTTTAAATAAAGCTTTATTGGAACACAGTGGTTTCCACTCCCCCACCCCCACCCCATGGCAGAGTTGAGTAGTTGCACCAGAGGCAGTACGGTCCACAAAATAAATATTATCTAGCCCTTTACAGGAAACACTTAACCCCTGAAATAAGACATTACTGTGACCCCCCCCCCCACCCCCAAGAAGCTTTTCCACCATGTGGTCCTTCCCTCCCTGTGATAACTCCCTCTCTCCCTGATAGGGTAATACTCTCCCAATTTTTATGGTGATCATGTCTTTGCTTTTCTTTTTATTTTACAATTAATAAAGTAGTTTATATAATTTGGTTTTGGTCATGTTTGAACTTTATGTATTTGAAATATTATGTCTGTGTCTTCTTTTGTACAGCAGTATATTGTTGTATGCCGCTGTAGTTTGTTCATTGTAATTGCTAGAGTGTAGAATAGCAGGTAGAGTATGGTCTGTGAAGTTAAATATATTTTCATAAGAATACTAAGACATTACATTATGTGCTCTTTTTCACTCTTATTTTCTCTCAATTGTACTGTGAAGTATCCCAGAGACCTTATGACATGCAATATCACACCAACTTGAATGCAGAAGCAAAGATGAGACTCCAGCTGTCTTCTCTTTGTCTATGCTAGACAGAGATTTGCAAAAATGTAAAACAATGCCACTTTTCTAACTAAATATTTTTATTTAGAAAAATAGTTATTTTCATTAAAAATGTTATTTTAGCATGTAATTAGTGAGTTTATTGTTATTTTTAAATGAATATTATAAAATTTTCTCAGTTTGAATTTCTTAATGTGATAAATATCCATAGATGGATATTTATATATTCTCCAGGTATTTACCATTATGAACAATGTTCTGTGAACATTCTTGTACATTATTCATGGTATGTAAGTTATCAAGGTTGCCTAAGAGACACTTAATAATGGAATTGCTGGGTCATAGGATATGCATATTTGCAACTTTCATAGAAAATGCCAGACATTTCCGAAGTGTTTTTATCAGTTTATATTTCTCTTCTTCTGGAGACAGTTTGGTAGATTATATTTTTGTACCATTTTGTCTAAGTTTTTAAAATTGTAGTATTATCTTACATTTTAATCTTTTGTGTTTGTAGTAATGTACCCTTTTACCTTCCTTTTTTTCTTTTGTTTTGTTTTCCCTTTATGTACCTTTTTACATTCTTGATATCTTTATTTGTTTGTTTGTTTATTTATTTTTGGCTGAATGGGTCCTTGCTGCTGTGTGTGGGCTTTCTCTAGTTGTGGCGAGCAGGGATTACTCTTCGTTGTGATACACGTGCTTCTCATTGCGGTGGCTTCTCTTGTAGTGGAGCACAGGCTCTAGGCACGCAGGCTTCAGTAGTTGTGGCACAAGGACTCAGTAGTTGTGGCTTGTGGGCTCTAGAGCACAGGCTCAGTAGTTGTGGCTCGCAGGCTTAGTTGAACCACAGCCTGTGGGATCTTCCCGGACTAGGGCTCGAACCTGTGTCCCTGCATTGGCAGGCAGATTCTTAACCACTGCACCACCAGGGAAGTCCCTTTTCTAATAAATCTTAATAGACAGTTTCTTTAAAAGTAAACATACATATTCTCTGTGAACCAGCAGTTTCTTTTTAGGTATTTTTCCAAGAAAAATGAAAACATATGTCCAAAAAATGCCTTGTACAAGAATGTTGATAGCAAGTGTACTCATAATAGTCCAGCGGTCCATAACCAGGATATTAGATATGGAAATTACCATGTGATATATCCTTGAAATAAAAAGGAGCAAACTACAGCACTGCCAACAGCATGAATGATCCCAAAAGCATTACACTGAATAAATAAGCCAGACACAAGAAAATTGCAAACTATATGATTCTATTTATATGAAGTTCTGAAATAAGCAAAACTAATCTATGGTGATAGAAATCAGATTAGTGGTTGCTTCTGATGGGGTGTTGACTGGGTAAGGCCATGAGGGTGTGGTTACATGGATGTATACATTTGACAAAACAGACTTAATTCTGTATACTTAAGATCTGTGCAAAGAAATCTCAGCAGAGGTTTGTGGGTTTTTATTAGTCTTTTAAAACCATCTTCTCTCCTGCGTGCCTCAGTGAAGATCCCGCGTACCGCAACTAAGACCCAACACAGCCAAAAATTAAATAAATAAATAATAATTTTTAAAATAAATAAAAATACTAAAAAAAAAAAAAAAACTTTGCACATCATTAATGCCATTTTGTCTTTGTTTATTATCTCATCACACTGTGCCCTGGCCTTTGTTAATTTCACTCTTCTACTCTTTGTGTTTATTCTCTTGTTCTTTTTTTAAGCTTTTTTTTTTTTTTTTTTTTGTGGTACACAGGCCTCTCACTGTTGCGGCCTCTCCCGTTGTAGAGCACAGGCTCCAGACGCGCAGGCTCAGCAGCC
Organism: Phocoena sinus; assembly: GCF_008692025.1. NCBI lineage: Eukaryota > Metazoa > Chordata > Mammalia > Artiodactyla > Phocoenidae > Phocoena > Phocoena sinus. Next base: position 7,968,442 of record NC_045772.1, on the reverse strand, counting down.
GTGGCCCACGGGCCCAGCCGCTCCGCGGCATGTGGGATCTTCCCGGACGGGGGCACGAACCCGTGTCCCCTGCATCCGCAGGCGGACTCTCAACCACTGCACCACCAGGGAAGACCTAAACTTCTTAAATTAGATGCTAAACTCTTTTTTCTGGCCATGCCACATGGCTTACAGGATCTTAGTTCCCGGACCAGGGATCAAACCCGGGCCCCCTGCAGTGAAAGCACCGGGTCCTAACCACTGGACCACCAGGGAATTCCCTAAACTCATTAATATTCATCCTTTCTTCTGTTCTAATTATAATTATTTAAGGATTAATATTTCACTTTCATTATATTCCATGTGTTTTTTTCATTATATTCCACTGTTTCTTTTTGCTTTTGCTGCATTAAGATTTCTTTTTCTTTGGTATTTCTCAGTTTTATTATATTTCTAAATACAAACTTATCATATATTATAAACAATAAATATAATATACTGTTTAAAATAATAATGATAAAATGAACAACCATGTATTCACCATCAAGGATAAGAAGATCATTGCTTATACCTTAGTAGTCCCTTGGGCAATCTCAAGCACATCTCCCTTCTGTCTCCTACCATCTTGACTTTTGTTCTAACCTTTTTTTTTTTGTTTTTCTTCATAGTTTTACCACCAGTGTACCTATTCCTAAATATAGTATTCATCCTTGAAAAACTAGAGAATAAGCACAAATCTAGCTTTACAGGGAGAGAGACATATTGCCATTATTAGATGAAGTGACCTAAATAAGAAATAAGAGAAAATAGTCGAAAACTTCTAGGTCATAGTCTGGCTTCAGTTATCTGAAACTTTTCAACTTAGCGGGGAGGGTCATCAAGAAGCCGTGAGAAATGCAGAGGTCTGTTGGGGCATCTGGAAGGACTCTGTCATGGACCGGCTGGTAGGCATCTGGCAGAGATCTAGTCAGAGACAGCAGGCTGCCCTGTGGTTCTGCCTCTGAGCTCACCACGGCTACATCTAGCTGTCAGGAATAGGTCAAAGCAGAGCCCCCTTCTAACAGAGTTTGTTTAGATTTACCTGCATGTTGATCTTTCCTTCTTGCATCTTAGATGGCCTTTCTGGGATCACCTTCCTTCTACCTGAAGAACATCCTTTAGATGAAGGTGTGTAGCTGATAAACTTTTTCTACTTTGTTTAGCCAAAACATCTTTATTTCATTCTCATTCTTGAAAGATGGCTGTGCTGAGGAAAACCATCCTAGATTGACAGTTATTTTCAGTCATCAATTTTAATAGATTATACTCCTTTCTTCTGACTTTCAGTGTTGCTGATTTTAAAGTATAATAATTATCATTCCTTTATGAAATTTCTTTTTGCTTTTGCTGCATTAAGATATCTTTTTCTTTGGTATTTCTCAGTTTTATTATATATCTAAATACAAATTTATTTTTACATGTCCTCATTATGATACCTCTGCTTCCTGAATCTGTAGATTCATGTCTTCATCAGTTCTAGGAAATTCTCAGACATTATTTCTCCAGATATCATCTCTCCTACATTCTCTCTGTTCACTCCTTCAAGGTCTTCAGTTAGATGTATGTTAAACCTCTTTTCTGTTTTCAATAGTTAATGTTTCTTTCATGTTTACATTTGCCTTGTCTGTCTGTGTCATACTCTAGGGGATTTTTGTAGGTCTGTCTTCCAAGAAACTAAATTTTCTCTTCATTTGTCTAACCTACTACTTCAGCCATACACTATTTTATTTCAGCAGTTGTTTTTATTTCCATTTGGTTCCCTTCAAATCCACAGTTATTCTCAATTGTCTCTTGTTGCTTGTTATCCTTTGTGATTCCATTTTTTATCCCTTTAAAGATTTCATAATAGCAATTCTGTATCTCATAACTCCATTGTGTGGAATTCTGGAAGATCTGAATTTGGTATTTGTTGTTCCTGCTGACTCTCACTCACAGTGACCTACTGCCTCGTGTGCTTGACAGCCTTTGGTTGTGAGCTCATATTTGCTTGTTATTTTTGGGAAATTATGCAATCCCAAATTTGGGCGCTGTTTCCTCTAAATGTTATTTGCATATGCTTTTGCCAGAGTGAAGTGGGTCCTAATGACCTGGGGCCCTATTATCCCCTGTGAGTGTCCTGGGTTAATGCAGGAATCTCCACTTCATCTTCCCCACTTTGCAACACCTTCTTTCCTATATACTGTAACACTTATCTTATCACTACTCAGCTCTAGTTTCAGTTCTGGGTTGATTTTTTTTTTTTTTTTTTGCGTTACGCGGGCCTCTCACTGTTGTGGCCTCTCCCATTGCGGAGCACAGGCTCCGGACGCGCAGGCTCAGCGGCCATGGCTTACGGGCCCAGCTGCTCCGTGGCATGTGGGATATTCCCGGACCGGGGCATGAACCCGTGTGCCCTGCATCGGCAGGTGGACTCTCAACCACTGCGCCACCAGGGAAGCCCCTCTGGGTTGTTTTTATTCAAGAAAAAAAGTCTTTAAGATGTCCTTATATGATGTAATGTCAACATTTCATAAAATATATTTTTGTCCAGGATCTAGTTGTTACCTAAAATTTATTCTATCATGTTTCCAGAAAGAAAAACCACATTCATTCTTCTTGCCATTATTATATATGTAATTATTTGACCATTATTCTACTATGTGCCAAGTTCTGTGCTTATTTAGATATGAATAAGATATGGCCTGTCTTCAAGGGCATAAATAGAAAATTTCAGTATAACATGACAAGTAGTAAAAGAGAGATGTACCCAGAGTTTTTTGGTTTTTTTGGTTTGGTTTTTGTTTGGGGTTGGTTTGTTTGTTTGTTTTCCCCCCACATGTATTTTGATGGAGAGCAGAAGGGAAAGTGATATTCTAAAGTTAAATGGTTACGGGTAATTATATTTGAATAAAGGCCCTGGATAACAACCTATATAGGATTTTTTTAATTAATAGTGATACTGGTAATATTTATGATGTTAATAAATCATAAATGCTAATGCTTACACCTAGTAATTCAAACCCCAGCACTCTGGTTCCAGAGCCAATGCACTTAACCACTCTACAGTGCCATCTTTCTTGAGCCAGTGTGAATTCATATGAAAAACTTAGACACTATTTCTTGTGAGAAGGAACCAGAGAAGATTAGTCTCCTTTAAAGTAGAGTTTTTGTTTTGTTTTGTTTTTTATAAAATGAAAGGCATGAAGAGTTTAAATTAGAAGAAGAAAGAACTGACAGTCGTTAAGTCACCTACTTTTACCTGTCTTACTTTTGTTCCAGGATGGGGAAATGGTGCTGCTGGATGGAGGTTGTGAGTCTTCTTGCTATGTGAGTGACATCACTCGTACCTGGCCTGTCAATGGCAGGTAGGGCTTCCAAAGATCCCACTGCTTCTTAGGAGTATGAGTTAGAATATGGGTCTATTTGGAATAAAGAACCAAAGAAATATACAGGTTCCCTCTAGCACACAGTAACTGCCTTTACAAAGCTCCTGATTTTTTCTAAGACTGTTTTTTATTAATCATATCAAGGATCAGGCACCTAAAAACACCTAGTTAACATGTGCGCACACACATTTTTTGAAAACAAATTTAAGTTTTTATTTTCTGAGTACAAAGATAATATTTAGGTTATGGTAGAGTAGTTTGGCCAGATTAACCCTCCGATAACAATTATAGAATCTGGACAAAATATTAAAAACAAGTATTTAAAGGCACTAGAAAGCTTCCTAAAAGCCTGTAGAAATAGCAGCATAAGTCTGTCCTTGAAAGAAGAGCTATAATGGGTTAGGTCTAAGTGGTTAGAGTATTTTGCTTGAGGGAACTCCCCAATTCACACAGCTTGGGCAGCAAGAAGCCACAGCCTAGTTGGCCTGAGGTGTTAAAGGACAGAATTAGATACTAGCAAGGAACCAGAACGATGGGAAATCCTGAAAGAGAGGGTACTGCAAAAAAGGGTGAGGTCCAAAATTTGCATATAAAATATTCCAAAATCCTTGGCTGATCACTACATTATATTCTAGGGTGAGATCCCAGGAGGCTCAGCAAAATACTGGCAGCCAGAATTTGAATGGACTGAGCAGAGACTTTAGTTACTTCCCACTAAGAGCAGAGCTTGCAGTTTGAATCCAGCCAAGTTAACAAAATCACTCTTCAGAAGAACATAACAGAATTTTAGAATCTCTACATTGTATCATTCATAACTTCTACTGTTCATTTTAAAAAATCACTAGACATAAGAATCAGGAAAATGTGACCCATAGTCAATAAAATTATAGTCAATAAAAACAGATCCTAAATAACCCTAATGTTACAATTAGCAGATGAGGACTTTAAGGCAGCTAACAATAGCTGTGCTCAAGGAGTTAAAGAAAGATATAAGTGTAATGTGTGAACAGACAGAGAATCTCAGTAAGAAACCAAAAACTATAAAAAGAATCAGGGATTCTGGAGAGATGGCAGCAAATAATAGTTTTTCAGTCTTTCCAAATTTTCAAATAAGAATAGAACAACTAGGTAGTGACTGGTATCCCAAACACCAGGTAATGGGGTATCCTTAAAATCTCAAAATACAAATAGTTATGAACATACTATGTACAACCACAAGACCTGGGTGGTATCAGTATCTGTGTGGAAGGAGAAGGAAGCAGCAATGGTGGGGGAGGCTAACTGACAGACCTGAAAACAGGAGAACCCCAAAATAACCAACAGCTATTCACAGTCAGGATAATGAGCCAATTTCAGAACAGAAGCTGAAAACGGGAAGGATTTGCCAATCCAGTGGCCCAAGAAAGTCTGAAGGTGCTGGGCTCCCTTCTAAGACAGGGACTCACACTTAAGGTAAACTGCTAGAAGTAGAACAGAAATTGAGCAGGTTAGGAACTAAAGAGAGGAAAGAATGAGATGATCCAAATCAAAGAGGGGAGAAAGGGAGTCCCCTGGCAGTCCAGTAGTTAGGACTTGGCATTTTCACTGCCTTGGCCGGGGTTCAATCCCTGGTCGGGGGGAAAAGATCCCAAGGGCCATGCAGTGCAGCAAATAAATAAATAAAACCTAAGTGAGGGAGAAGAACTAAGGAAAGATCTGAAACAAGCTGCCTTGTTTTTTACCACTACACCAAAACAACAGAAGATTACACTCTGAAGTTAAATATTTTATAAATCCTGCCTTATTCTAAAAGTACAGGAAATTAATTTCATATAAAATAAGCAATTAAAAAAGCATCTAGGGGACTTCCCTGGAGGTCCAGTGGTTAAGACTCCATGCTTCCACTGTAGGGGGCGCAGGTTTGATCCCTTGTCAGGGAACTAAGACCCTGCATGCTGCCCAACACGGCCAAAAAAAAAAAAAAAGCTTCTAGGTTAAATCTCATAAAAAGTTATTAAAAGCAAAAGGAGAATAAGGAGCAGAATAACGTCCCTACAGAAATGAAAGCATGCCAGAAAGACATGACTACAAAGTAGATCAAAACAATGCCCTTTTGTTTTAAAACAAGCTAAAAATTTTTAAAGCAAATCATTCAAAACATGAAAAAACAACATATCAGAATTAGAAAATCTAGGTAATGAAGTGACAAACTCAGAAAAGAATTAGAAATAAATTTAAAAGCATTTCAGGGGCTTCCCTGGTGGCACAGTGGTTAAGAATCCGCCTGCCAATGCAGGGGACATGGGTTCGAGCCCTGGTCTGGGAAGATCCCACATGCCACGGAGCAACGAAGCCCGTGTGCCACAACTACCCCATGCTCTGCAACAAGAGGAGCCACCACAGTGAGAAGCCCGTGCACCACAAAGAAGAGTAGCCCCTGCTCCCCGCAACTAGAGAAAGCCCATGTGCAGCAACGAAGACCCAACACAGCCAAAAATAAATAAATAAATAAATAGATTTATTTTTAAAAAAAGAAGTCAAACCAATTAAAAAAAAAAAAGAATCTGCCTGCCAATGCCGGGGACACAGGTTCGAGCCCTGGTCCGGGAAGATCCCACATGCCGCAGAGCAACCAAGCCCATGCACCACAGCTACTGAGCCTGTTCTCTAAAGCCCACGAGCCACACTACTGAGCCTGAGCGCCACAACTACTGCAGCCCACACACCTAGAGACCGTGCTCTGCAACAAGAGAAGCCACCGCAAATGAGAAGCCCATGCCCTGCAACGAAGAGTAGCCCCTGCTTGTTGCAACTAGAGAAAGCCCGTGTGCAGCAACAAAGACCCAACACAGCCAAAAATTTTTTAAAAATTTTAAAAATAGGCAAAGAGTTAGAACATACACATGAAGGAAGCCCTGAAGAAGAAAACCAAAGCAAGGGAACAGAACAAATACTAAAAACTATAATTTAAAATTTTCCTGAAAAAAAAATGTTGAAACTACCTTAGAAAGAGCACACTGCGTACCTGAGAATATCAGCCCAGGAAAAAACAACACCAAGACATAGTCTAGTAAAATTCTGAACCTGCAAGGAAAAGAAAAATTCTTTTGGGGACTTAGAGAAAAAGAGGAAAGGAAGGAAAGGAAACTAGATTGTTATCAGCCAAGCTTTATGAAAGAAGAAAATAGTGTAATGTATTGAAGATGCTCAGAGAACAAAAGTGTGAGCCAAAGATTTTATCTGCAGCAAAAAAAACTTTCAGCTATAAAGGGTACAGATCGTTAGGTGGGAACTTAAAGAACATTACTCCCATGAATCTGCTGGAGCTGTGTGATCAGGAAAGAGGATATCACAATAAATCCTACAGATATCAAAAGGATAATGAGATAATATGTGAACAAATATGTGTATTCATCATTGTTAGTCATTGAGGAAAATGCATGTTAAACCTCTACACATCCACTAGAATGGTTGAAATTAAAGAGACCAACCATACCAAGTGTTGGCAGTGGTGCAGTGCAACGGGAACAAAAAGACTTGTACAAGAATATTCATAACAGTTTTATTCACAGTAGCCAAAAACTGGAAATGACCTAAATGTCCATCAGCAAGAGAATGAATACACAAATTGTGGACTATTCATACAATGGAATACCACTCAGCAATAAACAGGGAACAAACTACTGATCAAAATAACACCATGGACATTATTCTTAATGAAGGAAGTTCAACACAAAAGAGTACATATTGTCTGATTCCATTTATATGACATGCTAGAATAGGCAAAACTAAGGTGAAAATAATCAGAACAGTGTTTCCCTCTCGAGGTAGGGGTGTTGATTAGAAATAGACATGAGGAACTTCCACGGGGGGGATGGCAATGTTGTGTGTCATAGGGATATGGATCTGGATCTCATTTCTCCAGAGAAACAGCCAGTGGGATATATTATGTATGTATGCATATTTAGGTAGGTAGGTTGGTTGATGATCGATTGATTTTAAAGAACTGGCTCACGTGATCATGGGGATTGGCATTTCTGAATTTCAGAGGGCAGAACTGCAGGCTGGAAACTCAAGCAAAAGCTGATGTTGCAGTCTTGAGGCAGAATTCTTTCTCCAACATAGCAAAGTAGTTCTGGTATTTGAATTTATGTAGTGCAGGCTACCTTTTGATCCATGTTTCAGCCAACCAACCAAGTAAACCGTTAGAGCCTTTCTGAGCCCTCAAGCTTCAGCATTGAATCCAGAATCTCTCCTTAGTGGACCCCTATCAATAAATTCAGCCTGATCCAACTTTATGTTCCCTCCATCATTAGCCCACACATGAACATCCATTTCTATACATATTCCCAGGTTTTTGTCTATATAAATAGGAAAAATCATGCAGTTCTTTTTGGATTATAGTGCATCTCGTCATGGGTCACACTTTGTACCTAACTTTTTGGGACCTGCTGGGAGTAACATCTAGTTGTGGGTCTAGAAGCAACTACCAAGGCAGCTGCCTCTGGGGAGATACCTGTAGGTTCTCAGTCAAAACAAGGTTGGGGGCTTCCCTGGTGGCGCAGTGGTTGGGAGTCTGCCTGCCGATGCAGGGGACGCGGGTTCGTGCCCCGGTCCGGGAAGATCCCACATGCCGCGGAGAGGCTGGGCCTGTGAGCCGTGGTCGCTGGGCCTGCGCGTCCGGAGCCTGTGCTCCGCAACGGGAGAGGCCACAACAGTGAGAGGCCCGTGTACTGCAAAAAAAAAAACAAGGTTGGCCTCCTCAGACTGGGGTAGAAGGGCTGCTTCTCCTAGCAAAGATGACTCAGCAGAATTTAGGGGTTCAGTGTACCCAGCTTCATCACCACCAGCACATCCATTTGTCAGAATTGTAGAGCTCAGATTTGTACATTTCAGTGTATATAAAATTTACATTAGAAAAAGAATTGTTAAAAAGTGTTTAGTAATACTGAGATGGGGTGGAGCATGTTTATACTCATCAATGACAAACATAACAGTGTTAATAATGGCTGAACCTGGGAGATGGGTGTGTAGGTTTTCATTATAGCATTACCTTGCTGACTTTAACCATTCTTATTAGGGGACATTTATAATTATTTTTAAAATCACAGTGAACATTTTTGTATATTCAGCTTTTTTTGAATTTCAAATATTTTGTCAGGATGTCTTCTTAGAGCAGAATTACAAACTTAAATTTTATGAGCACCTTTAAGGCCTTTGATTTAACTGGCTGTACTAATTTGCAATTCCATCAACAATGTATAGGGACTTCCCTGGTAGCACAGTGGTTAAGAATCTGCCTGCCAATGCAGAGGACATGGGTTCGAGCCCTGGTCTGGGAAGATCCCACATGCCGCAGAGCAACTAAGCCCGTGCGCCACGACTACTGAGCCCAAGCGCCTAGATCCTGTGCTCCGCAGTAAGAGAAGCCACTGCAGTGAGAAGCCCACAGCGAAGAGTAGCCACCGTTTGCTGCAACTTAGAGAAAGCCCGCATGCAGCAACGAAGACCCAATGCAGCCAAAAATAAGTTAATTTTTTAAAAAATGTATTAAAAATACATATCATATACCACCCGAGCTTGGTATTTTTCCCTCATTTTTCCCTATTACTGACGAAGAAATTATTATACTAAGGACACCTGGAAACTAGTAAGTTATTTGTAGCCAAAGTATTTTTTTTAAACAAATACATTTTATTTACTTATTTTATAAATTAATTTATTTTACTTTATTTTTGGCTGCGTTGGGTCTTCAGGTTGCTGTGTGCGGGCTTTCTCTAGTTGCGGCAAGCGGGAGCTGGTTTTCGTTGCAGTGCTTGGGCTTCTCATTTGCAGTGGCTTCTCTTGTTGCGGAGCACGGGCTCTAGGTGCATGGGCTTCAGTAGCTGCGGCAGGCGGACTCAGTAGTTGTGGCTTGCGGGCTCTAGAACGCAGGCTCAGTAGTTGTGGCATGTGGGTTTAATTGCTCCGCGGCATGTGGGGTCTTCGCGGACCAGGCTCAAACCCATGTCCCCTGCATTGGCAGGCAGATTCTTAACCACTGTGCCACCAGGGAAGTCCCATAGCCAAAGTATTGATTAGTTTATCCCATGACATCTGCTTTGCCTATAAGTGCATCCTTAGGCTCTGTTTTTTTTTTTTTTTTTGGTTGGTTTTTTGTTTGTGTTTTTTTAATGGTAAAAAAAAAAATGGAGAGGATCAAGAGTAAGCCTGATCTGGCCCACTGACTGCATTCATGGCTGGGTGCATCTTTTAACCTCACCCCGTGTCTGTCAGCTGACAGTTTGAAGGAGAGATTGTTGTTGCTGCCCCAGCTTTAAGGGTTATTGCTCTTCCTGTTGAGCATCTAGGCATGATTGAGGTCCTGTCATTAATGCTATACTGGTACTGACTAAATATCAACAATGCCCCATCATCATTGCCTTGGAGTTTTTCTAATCAAACTTAGAAGCAAACTTCCTACAATATTAGAGAGTTCCAAATTCGAGTTCTCGGGTTTTCCTGTCCCCAGGTTCACGGCACCTCAGGCAGAACTCTATGAAGCTGTTCTAGAAGTCCAGAAAGATTGTCTGACTCTCTGCTCCCCTGGAACAAGCTTGGATAACATCTACAGCATGATGCTAACACTGATAGGACAGAAGCTTAAAGAGTTGGGGATCGTGAAGAACATTAAGGAAAATAATGCCTTCAAGGTACTTCACTTCCTTTGACCCCATTTCTTAAGAACACCTGACATGCTGCTTAGTTTTTATCCTACGTAAAACTAATTAAATTTAGAAATGGTGTTGGTGATTCTTCACCAGTAAGAGGGACTTTTTTTGAACATGGATTAAAGCAAAAGGTGCAATACTTATTTCTACCAGAAGATGGCAGCACATCCGGTTCATTGCATACTGTGTAACTAGCTCAGAATTCAGAAAACAAAATGAAGTCTGGTACAGACAGGGTGGAAGAGGACATAAAACGGAGGAGAGGTTAACTCTTAATTCTTTTGTAGTGATTTTGAAAAGGTAGAGGTCGAAGGGGAGGGTGTTTCTTGGCTTCCGTAACATTGTTGAGACTTTTAACAATATCCTCAGTTGCCATGTTTAGTGAATTTCATCTGCATCCAAAATGTGATGATGTTCAGTAAAAATTTAAAGCCTCAGCTTTAAATTAAATGGTATGCGACCATGCCAGGTGGTCAAACGAGACAGACCAGTAAGGCATCTCCTAGCTCCAAGTTTAGGCTGCCAGGGTTTCTTTTATCAATAGGAAAAACGCTATAAATTCCTCCTATTCATGCCAACAAATCTTTAATCAACGGATAGAAATATCCAAGCTAGTAAATGCCTAATAATTACTGTGTTACATGGTGTTTCATACCTACTCCACAAGTTGCTGTGAGATACTTAGAGTCTCCAGAGTAGCCTTCCTAAGAGGGACATGCAAACATTGAAAAGAGAACTATTCTATCACGATTATCTTCCCTCCCCCAAGAAAAGAGATTTTCATTTGCTGTAGTCATTACTGGGCTTACCCCAGTTAGCATGTGTGTAGTATATTAAATTGTAAGAATAGAAATGTGGATTAGTTAGAACGCTGTTGGCAGAATTGCATACAAGAGGTGGCAGTTTTCAAGTCTCTTAAGCATTAGCCCGAGGATAGGTGAAACAAGTGGCAGAACTGGGGGCAGGGGGCAGTATTAACACATATCTCATGGCGTTATATATGCCCAACTTTCCCCTTAAGGGGTCATTGCTCTAATAACACTGAGGTAATATCTTTTCCAGGCTGCTCGAAAATACTGCCCGCATCATGTTGGCCATTACCTCGGGATGGATGTCCACGACACTCCAGACATGCCCCGCTCCCTCCCTCTGCAGCCTGGTATGGTAATCACAGTGGAGCCAGGTAAGGGGAGGTGCTAGCAACCTCTGATCCCTTGGGACATGTAATTCTAGTGTTAGATAGAAAGGTAAACACTTTATTTTTACCTGAACGAATGTAATTAAATTAGAAGAGACAGGAAAATGAATCTCTCCAGTAGAAGGGAACTTTCTTTTAGATTTTTTCTTGAGCTTTTTTATTTCACATCACACAATTTGTTTAATTTGGCTTCTCCAATAAACAACAGATGGGGAATACTTTCGATCAGTAGATATTAAGAAAGAAATCTTTTTTTAACCCTGCCTTTGCCAGGGCCAGTTTGTACTAGTCCTTCCCATCATCTTGGTGGGCTGCTGACACTTGTGAAGCCCCTGGAACTTTTCTGCAGAGACACTTAGACTCCCCATGTTCTCAGTTGCAGCTCCTCTGCATTGAACTGCCTGCATTATTCCACTTTTTAGTATCCAGATCCTTTCTTCTAAGCTTCAGAGAGACCTGGCAGTCTAATGGTTCTCCAGCTTGAATGATGCTGGATGTTGGGCAGGATTCAGTAGAAAAGTGGTGGCCACGGTGGAGTGTAAGATTGATATCACCAGTCAGGTTTTTGTTTTCCTCTTTTTTTTTTTTTTTTTTTTGCGGTACGCGGGCCTCTCACTGTTGTGGCCTCTCCCATTGAGGAGCACGGGCTCCGGCCGCGCAGGCTCAGCGGCCATGGCTCACGGGCCTAGCCGCTCCGCGGCATGTGGGATCTTCCCGGACCGGGGCACGAACCCGTGTCCCATGCATCGGCAGGCGGACTCTCAACCACTGCGCCACCAGGGAAGCCCCACCAGTCAGTTTTAAACATCGATGCTGCTTCTGTCATGAAAGCAGATCTCAATCTTAGATTTCAAGCGTTTTCACCTCTAAATTATGTAAGTTATAGTTGGGACACATCTTTTATGCCACCCTTTAAGTCCGGGCATATGTTGCTGTCTGTGACCTTACGTACTGTTAAGTCCAATCTAGTTGACGCTTCCTTAGACTTCGACTACATTTTCCTTTGCTGGTCTTTTTCTTCTTATCACAGAACAGCATCTGTGAGTACAGAGAAGGAAGTTTACAGTTTCTTTAATATGAAAAGACCTGGTGTCTGTCTGACTTCATGATTTGAAAGGGAACCTTGGTTTCTTAGAATTTTTCAAACGTTCATTAAGGTCTTCCTTTTTCTCTCTTTACGTCATGTACACGTCAGTTACATTTATGACTTATTTGAGTATTTGTGCAGCTTCTGGTTGTTGAGGCTAATAATATCTAAGTAAGTGTTTTTTAAATACATTTTAAAATGCCTTAAGTCTTTATTTTAGCAAAGTACCCTTTTTCCACGGAACTGTTAGGCAGAGAAAGAATGCATTTATATAATCTACTGGGTCCCAGCATATATTGACATACTCATAAATTAAGTAACTTTAGTGGCCCATTTGAACCATTAGAATGTGACAGAATCATGATCAACATTATTGTAGTTGTATAGATCTTGTAGTCTAGTATACAAAATAACTATAATAATAGTTCTAGTAATGATAGGCAACACTTACTGACCATTTATGTACCAGACATTTTTATATATATTATCTCATTTAATCTCCACATTTCTATTAGGTAGGTACTGTTAGGATCCCAACTTTATAGAGGTTAACTTACGTGCCCCAAATCATCCAGTTACTGCCATTTATGAATAGAATGTTCTGATTCTTTTTTCTACTTCTCAGGTATTTATATTCCGGAGGATGACAAAGACGCCCCTGTGAGGTTCCGTGGTCTTGGTGTACGAATTGAGGATGATGTAGTGGTAACAGAGGACTCACCTCTCATCCTTTCTGCAGATTGTCCCAAAGAGATGAATGACATCGAACAGATATGCAATAGGGCCTCTTGACCCTCAGTGTAGCCCACATGCATCTTAGGTTCAGAAAGGGTGGACGTTGGCCTCTGTGCACGTGTGCTTTCTGGGGGTCTCTGTGTGGACATTTATACACGTGTTCCACTGGGGAGTGCAGCAGCTATATGAGTGTATGTAGTTGTGTATGTGGTCTTTTCTTGTTTTATGTAGCTAGAAATCTGGGAAATTGAGTTTTTGGATTGTATGTTACTGCAACTTTAGTAACATTAATTCTGTAGAATTAATGACTCAGACAAGTTTAGTTTTCAGATGTAAAGAAAGATCTTGGTTACATATGTCCACGCATCCCAGTTAGCACATGGAGAAAATTCTCTGCTTCTCTCCAGGTCCTTCCCCTCTGCACTTTTCCTGAGATCTATCTAATATCATAAGATTTTTGTGTAATGCTTATATATTTTGAGCCAATCACCAGGGTCTTTCCCTACACTGAAAACCACCCATCAGTGATTGTGGGTGGCCAGTACATACCTTCCATAACACCTGCCTACCTATCCAGGAGCCCATGTATCTACCGGAGCCATGTGAGCCCTCAGGGCACTGGTGTCCTACAGTCACACCATTCAGCCACAGTCCAGATTCCAGCAACACTAGCTATCGAACAAAACATTTTTGAGCCTTTCTTGCTATTTGGTTACCTGGGACCTGGAAGGTGTTTAGATTCTTGATAAGGAAGGAGATGAAAGAGAAAGAAAAGTATATGTGTCTGCTGTAGATCCAGACCGCCATCCGTCTGTTCTCAGTCTAAAGTTGATTACTTTCCCAGACATCCATGCTTTCTTTATAGATTCTTAATGCATTGACCCTCAGCACACCCTTGAAGCTGCTTCCCTGGCCAAGGGCAGATCCTCTACTTACCCTATTAAAGTCAGAGGAATGGCACCCAGTATTCAGAGAGACACCCCAGTTATTATTCTGTGATTTCCTCTAGTGCCAATAAAAACAAAATATGCAACCCGCTCAGTACCTGTAAACACCCTGTGATCCTTTCCTTCCTTGGATGTTAGCACTGGAAGGACAATGGTAAAGACTCATGTTTCCCTCAACACAGTGTTGGATGCAATTATATAATACTCAGTTTGTGAAGTGAACAGGGCTAGACTGCTGCAGATAGGTTATTTGGGAGCTCCTATCATAGGGGAAAGCTTTAAGAACTAGTGTGTTCACCTCCTTTAAACCTGCATATGAGCTCAAGATGTATAAAACGTGCTGATTGTTAGAACATAAATTCGAAAGATTTTAAGAAAATATTTGCATTAGGGAAGAACAGGCTAGGAGATTAACACTCCTTGCAGTGCTAGAGGTTTGCCCATCTTGTCAGAAAAACCCAAGGTACAGAGCCCAGAGCAGACAGGCAGTGACTTCATCAGGAGACAAAGATAATGTTAGCGACCAAAGTGATACAAATTGTGTCCTGACAGTGCTCACCCGCAAATGCTTGGCTGTGCTCAGCAGCTGTGGGAATGGATGGCTGCACAGCTGGAGTCATCATCCCTGCACCTGCCCTCCTCATCCCTCTCCAACTTCTCAGTCCTGTGCTTGTTACTTTCTAAGAGGGGACTAAAAAGAAACCCACAACTCTGGCTTCTCACTCCCTTGGCCTGTATGGCCTCAACAACCTTTTTCTGGAATTGGGTTACCTTTGTTCACTTACAATCCTGGAATAAGAAATTTCCTTTTCTTCCTATAAATCATTTTCTGTAGTCTTCAACTTTCTAGCTAAAAGCTTAGGCGGCTTTTATGAATAGCAGCCTACTTGGACATGAAACAGACTTCTTCCAGCTGGACTCCTGGCAAGTTCTACAGGTGTTGCAAGTCACACGTAGAACGGCCGTTGTGGAATTCTTCTGGTGATTTATAGTCCCTGACCCAGGCATATTGTCCTTTGAGTCCCCGATTAACCACAGCAGCTAACATTTGCATCAGACTATCAGAACCTTCAAGAAGTGACACAGTGTACATCTCAGAGCAGCGGTTTAGGGACTGTCTGATCTGTTCAGGATTGCTTGAGCAGATAATTGTGCACAGTGCCGGAATCTCATTAATTCTTAGCCTTACCACAGACATGCCCCACATTTCCCTCCTTGTTTCAGTATAATAAATACTTCAAGCTCTCCTAATGAAAACCTTAATTTTTAAAAAATGCTTCAAATGTTACACTGGAATTTTTCTCCCTGAATTGAAGAGATACAGCTAAAATATTAACAATAATCTAAAGGCAAGAAGTATATCTAGGGCTTCCCTGGTGGGGCAGTGGTTGAGAGTCCGCCTGCCGATGCAGGGGACACGGGTTCGTGCCCCGGTCTGGGAAGATCCCACATGCGGCAGAGCAGCTGGGCCCGTGAGCCATGGCTGCTGAGCCTGTGCATCCGGAGCCTGTGCTCCACAACGGGAGAGGCCACAACAGTGAGAGGCCTGCGTACTGCAAAAAAAAAAAGTATATCTAGATGGCCTCTGCTGCATACTTTTATGGTTTTACTTCAGGAATTGTTATTTTTCTCTATAATTAAACTGGGACTGTGTTTTTTATTTGAAACACAGCAGTAGAAATAGAATAATAACTCTCCTCTTGCCATAGTCATACCCACGTTAGGAAGGTACTTCTTACGGTGACTTAAGTTCTCTTTGTGTGTCTTCTTTCAAAATATTGTTACCTTTTTTATTAATTTTTGTAAGGTCAGAAAAGGAAAACTCCTACTATAGACATTATATCTTAATTGGGTTTAAGATCCATAAAATAAGTTAAATCCCCGGATAAAGACATTGTAACTTATTAAAATAGAAAACTTGGGCTTTGTTGTTTTTCAAAACATACATAACCAGCATCCTCCTTAGCTTTCTTAATAATAGAAGGAATGTAAATATGATGCATGAGTGCTGCCTCTCCCTGTCCTGTGTCCATGTCACATCACATGTACAGCATAGTGGCTGTCCCACCACTTCCACCTGTGACCCCAGAGTCCTTTGTAACACAGTGTTTCCAGTAACTGCTGTCAGTAAAACAAGAGTTGGGATTTGAGTGAGACTCTGTCTACCATCCCTCAACTGGCATATGATCAATAATAATGTAACTTATTTGTGTTTGTATGTTAGAAACTAAATGAGGGCCCAGGATGGTGGCAGCATAAAGGATCTTGCTTGGAAGAGGTTTTTACTGTGTGGTTTTTGTTTGTTTGTTTGTTTTTAATTTTAGTTTCCTGAAGTGGGATCTGTATCCTAAAACTTAAGCTGATAGGGTTAAGTTTTAAGCCTGGACAAATATACTTCAAGCTGAAGTGTTTAATAATCCTAATATGAGAAGGTGAATACATCATTAAACCCTAATTGTAGAGCAGAATTCCACTGTCACAAAGCATGTTTGTCTTCCTGGCTCCTTTCACCTCTGCCTGTGTGTCACTGAGGAACTTGGGGTAAGCATCAGTATTATTCAGATCAGGGATCCCCACTGAAACCAAGGCCTCTTGGGGTGTGCTTCATGAGAAGCTGAGAGAACTGCAATCTTTGTGAGCATTTCTTAATGCTTTGTATGACTTCCGTGCAATTATATAAATTCAATTTGGACAAAATGCTGTTACTTTTTAAGGCCCTATTGACTGAAAGTAGATATGTCATTTCCCAACAAGGGAAGACCATTTGTTACTGTCATTTAAAAAATAAACTATAAAACGATGTAAGAGTGTTTGGTTTGTGCATGTATGTGTGTGTTATTTTCAAGTCTAGAGTTTATAGCTTTAAATGTGACAACAGTTTGTTTTACAAAGTATTTTATTTTACAGAGTATTCATTAACTACTGTCACAAAATCATGATAGCAAACGAGATAATCTTAGCAGTCATAGAAGGGGGAAAACCAATGGATTAGATTGACTCAAGGATCAAACGTATTAACATGGTGAATATACTTGATAACATTGTATTTTATAATTGAAATTTGCTAAGAGAACTTAAATGTTCTCACCAAAAAAAAAAAAGAAGATAAATATATGAGTTGATGGATGTGTTAATTAACTAGATGGGGGACATCTTTTCACAATGTATACGTGTGTCAAATCATCACCATGTGCACTTTAAATATCTTACAGTTTTGTCAGTTACAGCTCAAGGAAGCTGGGGGAAAAAAGGCTGACTCTCCACAAAACTGACACATAGGTCTGCAGACAGCCCCTGTAGAACTCAAGACATTACACTATAGCCATGAGCATTTTATGAAGGGCAAATTTTGCAAAATTTTAAATATGTAAACTTTCTCAGCAAGCCATATAAAGAATCGTAAGTGTAAGCATCTCTTTATTTATTTATTTGTTTGTTTGGCTGTGTTGGGTCTTCCTTGCTGCGCGCTGGCTTTCTCTAGTTGCGGTGAACGGGGGCGACTCTTCGTTACGGTGTGCGGGCTTCTCACTGCGGTGGCTTCTCGTTGTGGAGCACGGGCTCTAGGCGCGTGGGCTTCAGTAGTTGCGGCTCATGGACTCAGTAGTTGTGGCTCACGGGCTCTAGAGCGCAGGCCAGTAGTTGTGGCGCAGGGGCTTAGTTGCTTCGTGGCATGTGGGATCTTCCCGGACCAGGGCTTGAACCCTTGTCCCCTGCATTGGCAGGCAGATTCTTAACCACTGCGCCAATGCGGAAGTCACCAAGCATCTCTTACTATTAGGAATCCTCTTTAAAATCTGGGGCTCTCTAAGATGTGCTCTCCAACAATTTTTTTTTAAACAGAGAACAGGAGTACTTATTTATTTATTTATTTTTAAAATTTATGTATTTATTTAGGGCTGTGTTGGGTCTTCGTTTCTGTGCGAGGGCTTTCTCTAGTTGTGGCAGGCGGGGGCCACTCCTCATTGTGGTGCACGGGCCTCTCACTATCACGGCCTCCTCTCTTGTTGCGGAGCACAGGCTCCAGACGTGCAGGCTCAGTAGTTGTGGCTCACAGGCCTAGTTGCTCCGCGGCATGTGGGATCTTCCCAGACCAGGGCTCGAACCCGTGTCCCCTGCATTAGCAGGTGGATTCTCAACCACTGCACCACCAGGGAAGCCCAGCTCTCCAACATTTTTCACGTCCTGGAACACATAAAAAGATATTTTTTATATGGCACAATGGAACAAACTTAAGGGGACTTAGAAGTGTGTACATGTGACTTAGAGAAGAAAATTAATTACATACCCTTTATATAATTATAACCAAAAATTCGTGCAAAGTTTTACAGGAATTTTTAAATTTGTATAACACTTCCAAAAGATAAATTTTAAAATGTCAATAATAGACTTAGCTTCCTTTGGAAACATGACTTTTTGATAACAGACTGAAACACCTGCACACAATTCCTGACCCAAACTTTGTAGTGATATTGTCTTCAGATTCTTCATAATCACCATTTACAAGAAACTGTTTGTACAAGTAGGTGACAAGAAATTTAAAACCATTTTTATGATCATTCAAAGATGTGTAACTGGGGACTTCCCTGGTGGTCCAGTGGTAAAGAATCTGCCTTGCAATGCAGGGGATGCGGGTTTAATCCCTGGTCAGGGAACTAAGATCCCACATACTGCGGGGCAACTAAGCCAGCGTGCCTCAACTAGAGCCCGCGTGCCACAAACTAGAGCCCACATGCCCTGGAGCCTGTGCGCCACAACTAGAGAGAAGCCAACGGACCACAACAGAGAGCCTGCGCACCACAACTAAGACCAATGCAGCCAAAAATGAATAAAATAAATAAATAATAAATCTTTTTTAAAAATAAAATAATTTTTTAAATGTGTAATTGAACTGATGAATGGATAAATGAAACGTACATCCATCAGCAGATGAATGTATGAAACGTGGTCTATTCATACAATGAAATATTCAGCCATAAAAAGGAACAAAGCACTGATACAGGCCACAACATGAAAGAACCTTGAAAACATTCTGAGTGAAAGAAGCCAGGCACAAAAGGCACATATTCTATGATTCCGTTTACATGAAATGTCCAGGATAGGCACATCCATGGAGACAGAAAGTAGATTAGTGGTTGCAAAGGGCTGAAGGCAGGAGGAAATGGAGTGACAGCTTACAGGTATGCTTTCTTTTTTAGGTGATGACAATGTTTTGGAATTAGTGGTGGTAGCTGCACAACTCTGTGAGTATACTAAAAAACGTTGGTACACTTTTAAGGGGAATTTTATGGTATATGAGTTAAATCTCAGTAATTTACAATTGAAACTAAATTTCAAAGACTCTAATAACTTCCTTTCGTTGACAAATGCAATGTGAAATTTTTTTTTTTTTTTGGCCTCCCCTGGCAGCATGTGGGATCCTTGGTCCCTGACCAGGGATCAAACCCACGCCCCCTACGTTGGAAGCGTGGAGTCTTAACCACTGGACCGCCGGCGAAGTCCCAATGTAAAATTTCTTATAATGTGGATTTCCAATCAAATCGAAATCATTTCCATCAAATATTTCAAGTTAAGCTATAATTCACAGAACGTATGTGCATTTTTGGAACAGTCATCCTGCCTATACCTTTTTTTTTTTTTTTTTTTTTTTATGCGTTACGCGGGCCTCTCACTGTTGTGGCCTCTCCCGCCGCGGAGGACAGGCTCCGGACGCACAGGCTCAGCGGCCATGGCTCACGGGCCCAGCCGCTCCGCGGCATGTGGGATCTTCCCAGACCGGGGCACGAACCCGTGTCCCCTGCATCGGCAGGCGGACTCCCAACCACTGCGCCACCAGGGAAGCCCCTGCCTATACCTTTGACCACAGAGGTCAGAGGTGTCCAGTGTATGTGAAGCAGAGGGCGGGGCTGTCGAGAGCTGCACCTGCAAGGAGCACTGGCCCAGTCTTCACCCCCATGACACCCTTGGCCAGCAGCAACTTAGGCACTGGCACCTGAAACACCAACTGCTGCAGTGACTCCATGGCTCCCTTGTCTTTGACGAACAGCAGCATACTCAACACCTGCTGCTGAGCTGGGCCAGGTGGTCATGCTGAATAAGACCAGGTGGTAGCACCCCTCTTGGCCATATTTCAGTGAGTCCACAGCCCATGGTGATACGGTGACAGGTAAGGGGGCTCTGGCCCCTCCAAGCTCCATCCATCTGGCCATCTTAAGGACAGGAGGGACCAGTATCTCCCAGCATACTAATTTCAAGGCACATCACTTAAGGTATTTAATTTAGGATTATAAAATCTAGAATTATGCTGACTAGAGCTTACTTACCTTGGACATAAAAATGTGTGGCACTATGTAAATATTGATTCAAATTTCCAGTTTTTAAAGCTCAGTGGTTCTGGATAGTTGCCACTAAATGCTGTCTTTCTTTTCCTAGCAACCTTGAGATTGGGAAGCCTACAATGATATACCAAAAATGTTTATAAAAATAGTCATCTTGAAAAAAGTTATTTAGTATTTCATTGATCAGTGTTTGGTTATGCTTATCTTCATGTTACATGGATTAAAATCTCTAATGAACTATAGCTAACTCCTGCACTGATTATAATCTGGGCAGTGTACTATATGTTATATGTGAATGATTCTACTTTACTATAGGGATTGCTATGCATAATAAATTGTACTTGACATTTCATAAAGTAGTTAGAGCAGGCTCAGAGTCCACCTGCAGAAGCCTGATAGAGTAGCTCTTGACAAAAATATGAGTATGGTTGTTCCTCAAAAAATTAAACAGTTATCATTTGATCCAGCAATTCCACTTCTGAGCATATACTCAAAAGAATTGAAAGCAGGGACTCAAACAGATATTTGTACACCCACATTCATAGCAACATTATTCACAAAAGCCAAAAGATGGAAACAACCCAAATGTCCACCAACGGATAAATGGATAAACAAAAATGGGGCAAAGCCATACAATGAAATATTATTCAACTTTAAAATGGAATGAAATTCTGATACATGCTACAACATGGATTAACCTGTAAGACGTTGTGCTAAGTGAAATAAGCCAGGTACAAAAGGACCAATATTCTATGATTCCACTTATATGAGGTGCCAGAGGAGTCATTCATAGAGATAGAAAGTGAAATGATAGTGGTTTCCAGAGTCCGTGGGAGGGAGGGTAGGGGAGTCATTGTACAAGGGGAACAATTTTAATCCAGGAAAATGATAAAGTTCTGGAGATGAATGGTGGTGATTGTTGTACAACAATGTGAGTGTGCTTAATGTCACTGAACTGTACACTTTAAAATGGTTAAAATGGGCTTCCCTGGTGGTGCAGTGGTTGAGAGTCCGCCTGCCGATGAAGGGGACACGGGTTCGTGCCCCGGTCCGGGAGGATCCCACATGCCGTGGAGCGGCTGGGCCCGTGAGCCATGGCCGCTGAGACTGCGCATCCGGAGCCTGTGCTCCGCAACGGGAGAGGCCACAACAGTGAGAGGCCCGAGTACCACAAAAAAAAAAAAAAAAAAAAATGAGGCTAAGCCCCCCAAAATGGTTAAAATGGTAACATTTATGTATATTTTACCACAATTAAAGTTTTTCAACTATATTAGCTTGTGGGCAAGGGGAAGAGGAGGGCTAAAGGCAAACTGAGGTTGACAGTATTTAAGTATTTAAAATAAGAATTAATAAAATGCTAAATCAGGGACTTCCCTGGCAGTCCAGTGGTTAAGACTCTGTGCTTCCACTGCAGGGAAGTTCCCTGACCAGATATTGAACCCAGGCCCATGGCACTGAAAGCGTGGAGTCCTAACCACTGGACCACCAGGGAGTTCCCTGTTGCTCCATTTTGTAGTTATATTTCTTGAGTGAATCAACAGATTCTTTACTAAGCAGGTACTACTACTCTGAAACCAACCAGGGTGACAAAAGGATTATTATTCATTATCATAATACTTAACCACTAAAGGCTTAGGGACATATGTTATCAGTCAGACTCCAGTCAGGAAAACAAGCTACTCTAAATATTTAAACAGAAAATGTAACATCCAGAATTGGTCTCACAGGAACTGAAAGAGCAGCCAGATGGGATGGTGAGGCATCCTAAAGATTAGCAACAACAGGAAGACACTACCTCCAGGCTGGAGGAGGAGAGAAGTAAGTGGAGTTTCTCTAGACCAGGAGCCAGGTCAACTGCAGAAGCTGGGCCACAGAAGGCCTGCCTGCTGACAGGAGCTGAGATCTCAGACTCAGCTGCTTCCAGAGATGCCGCCCAAGGCCAAGAGAGGGAGGGACATCCATTGACTGTCCTTTTACACCATCCTCTCCTCTCCAGCCAGTGCATCCCACTGGCCAAGCCAAAGGCCAGCTGATGCTGACCTCTCTAGGTCAGTGCCGCCCCCACCTAATGACATGAAGCGACACAGGGAAAGGGCAAAGAATAGACCTGAAGGCAAACAGATTTTGTGATTTTTATGAGTGTACAAATAGGTAAGTTACAGTGTATAAACCTTCTTCCAACAAAATGACTAAGTTTGATACCATTCTTTCTAAAAATTACCGGCTTTTCTGCCATTTTATTGTTTTACATCAAGTTGCTAATTGATATAACACACCTTGTAACTTGCACAAGGTCACACTGAAAATGAAATACATTCTTATTTTTTAATATTTATTAATTTATTTTGGCTGCACCGGGTTTTAGTGGTGACACGCAGGATCTTCGTTGCGGCATGTGGGATCTTTTTTTTTTTTATTTTTAGTTGTGGGCATGCGGGGGTCTTTAGTTGTAGCACACGAACTCTTAGTTGCAGCATGTGGGATCTAGTTCCCTGACCAGGGATCAAACCCGGGACCCCTGCATTGGGAGCGCAGAGTCTTAGCCACTGGACTACCAGGGAAGTCCCCAAAATATGTTCTTTTTTAAAAAAATAAATTTTATTTATTTATTTATTTTTGGCTGCGTTGGGTCTTTGTTGCTGCACATGGGCTTTCGCTAGTTGTGGTGAGCAGGGTCTACTCTTTGTTGCAGTGCATGGGCTTCTCGTTGTGGTGGCTTCTCTTTGTTGCAGAGCACAGGCCCTAGGCACACAGGCTTCAGTAGTTGTGGCACGCAGGGTCAGTAGTTGTGGCTCACGGGCTCTAGAGCGCAGGCTCAGTAGTTGTGGAGCACAGGCTTAGTTGCTCCGTGGCATGTGGGATCTTCCCAGACCAGGGCTCGAACCCGTGTCCCCTGCGTTGGCAGGCAGATTCTTAACCACTGCACCACCAGGGAAGTCCCCCCAGAGTATATTCTTGATTGAGTTCCTTCTCCATTTTCTTCCCAACTTTTGGTTCTGGACCATCTAGAATCCATCTTACATCTGATTCCAATCCTGGGCAACCACTTTGATCATATTTACCTAAATCATTTCTGGACAACCAAAACACACCCTGATAAATTAATGTACAACCGAAAGGTGTTTTCTGAGAGACTTCAATTACTTGTTTTAATAGGTACATGGAGAGGATTAAAAACAATCCTCAACTCATTTATCTTTTACTTTGGAATTTTTTTTTATGGAATGGTATCATTTTATGTTAAGATTACATTCCAAGAAAACTCCAAGTTATAGAAAAGGGGGAATTATTTTCATAGGAATTAATATAAAAAGTCTAGCTGCAATCCCAGCCAGCTCCATCCAATATATTACTTATAAAAAATTGTCCCCCATAAAGCAACTATACTCCAATAAAAATTAATTAAAAAAAAAAGAGTTACAAATTATGTACTGTATACACAGGGAATATAGTCAGTAATATTGTAAGGAGTGTGTATGGTGACAGTGACTTATTGTAATCATTTTCATAATGTATAAAAATATTGAATCACTATGTTGTACACCTGATTCTAATATAATCTTGTATGTTAATTATAATTCAATAAAAAATAAGTGAAAACAATTAAAAAAAAAGCATGATGGCACTAAGAATGATTTCTTATTCTATGAATTGTGCCAGTAAAAATTCAATATTAAAATTATAATCCCAGGGCTTCCCTGGTGGCGCAGTGGTTAAGGGTCCGCCTGCCGATGCAGGGGACACGGGATCGTGCCCCGGTCTGGGAAGATCCCACATGCCGCAGAGCGGCTAGGCCCGTGAGCCATGGCCACTGAGCCTGCGCGTCCAGAGACCACAGCAGTGAGAGGCCCGCGTACCGCAAAAAAAAAAAAAAAATTATAATCCCAGATGTTAAGTAGACTTATTGTGCTGATCATTTCATGATATATACAAATTTCAAATCATTATGTTGTATACCTGAAGCTAGTATAATGTCAATTATGCCTAAATAAAAATTTTTTTAATCAAAAAAAAAATTATCCCTCCCCAAATTATCCCCAAACTCTTTGAATGACACGATCATTCTTAACTTTAAAATGTTGATTCTGAGCTTGAGAGAAGATTACGCAGATATCCTTTGTATTGCCCAAGGATGACTGTCCACGTGTAGCTTCCTGACCAGAGCGAATTAGGCAAAGGGTGAGGACAGATGCATACCAGGAGACAGCTCAATAGTGAGTGTGGGGATACACAGTTGACTAAAGGACTGAATGCCCTTCTTTTTTTTGAGATAATGAAGTGTCCGTTTTCCCTCTACAGTAAATCTTGGCCTCAAGACTTTCACAATAGCACACATCAGCACAACCTAACTACAGAATGCAATGATTTATACCAAAATGCATCCCAAATAATTAAGCTCTTCGATGCAAAAGGGAACAAGATAGAACGGGTCAACGTAGAACCCTATAGACCTTTTCTTTTAATAACGAATGTAGTTTTGCATTCTCCACAAACAACTGACACAAGAGAGAGGCAGTGCAGATATGTCCTGCTGGGCCACAGGAAGAGCCGCCCTGCAGTTGAAATTTTGCTGTGGGGGAAATACACGAGTGGAGCAGCTACACGAAGCTGCTAGGTGAGGGGTCCCGGAGCGAACACAGCACCCCATGTGCGAACCCAGGGGCAGGGTCCATACTCATTCAACTTTCCCTAGCTGCAACTGAGCCAGGTGCTAGGTGAAGGGGCAATACACAGTCCCTCCCTCAAAGAGTTCTTAGTCTGCTAAGAGACACTGGCCTATAAAGAATTACAATACAGAGACTTCCCTGGCCGTCCAGTGGTTAGGACTCCAGGCTTCCACTGCAGGGGGCACAGTTTCGATCCCTGGTTGGGGAACTAAGATTCCATATGCCACGTGGCTCAGCCAAAAGATTAAATAAATAAACAAAAATAAAATAAAAATACCTCTCCCTTTAAAAAAAATTACAATGCAGTATCATGTCATATTAGAGCTACAGTGATGGCACAAAGGTCAGAGGGATGAGCTGAATTTGAGAAGAAATTCGGACCACTGGTCAGAGAAAATACCCTATGAGTTTTATTATAGAATTGCCACATTTGGATAGCACTTTCACTTACATGATCTCATTTATGCTTGTGATGACCCCATGAGGCACTCCATTCTCCTAATTTTACAGATGAGGAAAATAGGCTCCCTAAGGATGTGATTTACACAACTTCACAGAGTAAGTAGAAGATCTGGATGGAATTCAGTTCTTTGGACTTGAAACTATGATTTATAAACTCATTGAACACTTACTAGGTGTGATGTGCTGGGCTGATCATTCCATGTGCGGTATCTCATTTAATCCCTGTAGCAACAATTCCTATCACTCCTCATTTTATAAATGAGAAAAGCAAGACTTTTTCAGGAGTTAAAATAAGCTGTCCAAGCCAGGATTTGAATTTAGCTATGCCTCAGAACCTGAGCCCTTAAAAACTCTACTACACTGTGCTACTTCCCATCTTTATGGGAAGTAAGTGAGTACTTTCCAGACTGGCAGGGTGCAGTTGGTGTCAGACACACGCGCGTTAGAATTTCTCCTTGGCCATTTGCCAGCTCTCTGATCTTAAGACAATTTGCTTAACCTTCTCTTACCTTCACTTTCCTCCTCTATAGAATAGTAATCGTACATATCCGGCCACCCTGGTTATTCTACTCACAACATCTCCACTTATTCTTTTATTTTGCATTTAACCCAATCTGTAATTCATTGCTGTTATCTGCCTCTACCTGTAGCATATAAGCTACATGAGGGCTAGGACTATCTATATGCATCTTGTTCACCATCGTATCTCTGATGTGTAACACATGGAAGATACCCAATAAATATTTGTTCAATACATAACTCAACCCAGAGGAAACAGAGTTCTCTCTCTCCCTGCTTTATTATATATGACTTCCCTGGAAGGATTCTAATAGAAGTAACCAGGGCAATGAGGTATTATGAATGACCACTCCTGGGTGATTCAGGACCATCTCCTGCCAAAGGAGGTGAGAAGGGGATTTTCAATCTTACCAGAATCACAAGCAGAGCCAGCATCACAAGAGTGTGACCTGTGCAAATGCACCAGACTCTGAGTTCAGAAGGGCCCTCCACATGTTTTATGCTCAGCTGTTGCCGTCTTGAAATTCTTAATCATTTCTAAACAAGGACCCTTGCATTTTCAGTTTATACAGGGCACTGCAAGTCTTGTAGCTGATCCTGATCACATCGAATGGATGGTGAGGGAGGAGAAAGGGGAACAAGAGGCAATATTTCTACCAAAACAAGGTCAGAGGATTCTGGAAAGTCCAAAACTTTGGACACTGTGTACATCTACCTTGAGCAATGCAGCTATATGCTCAACTCCTCACGAGATAGACTATGAGTTCCTTGAAGGCAGATATAATACCTTATTCAGTCCTGTCTATAGTTTAAAATGGTGCCTAGCATTTTCTTTTAATTAAGCTGATTATTTTGAGATAATTGTAGATTCTACTTGCAAGTTGTAAGAAATAATACAGTAAGATTCAATGCCCTTTACTCAGTTTTCTCCAGTGGGAGCATCTTGCAAAACTCTTGTACAACATCAGCAGCAGGATATTGACATAGCTACCAAACACTGCCATCACCACAAGTTTTCTCAAGTTGCCCGTTTATGGCCACACCCACTTCCCTCCCACCTCCTTCCCTCCTTTCTTTTTTGAATTTTATTTATTTATTTTTTTATACAGCAGGTTCTTATTAGTCATCCATTTTACACATATTAGTGTATACATGTCAATCCCAATCTCCCAATTCATCACACCACCACCCCCACCCCTGCCACTTTCCCCCCCACCTCCTTCCCTCCTTAACCCCTGGCAAGCACTAATCTGTTCTCCGTTTCTATAATTTCATCATTTCAAGAATCATTGAGTATGTAACCTTGTGGGATTGGCTTCTTTCACTCAGCATAATTCTCTGGAGAGTCATCCAGTAGTTGCATGTGTCAATAGTTCATTCCTTTTTCTGGTTGAGTGGTATAGAGGTACCACAGTTTAACCATTCACCCACTGGAGGACATCTGGATGCTTCCAGTTTGGGGCTACCATAAATAAAGCTGCTAAAACTTGTGAATGGATGTTAAAATGGACAGAAGTCTTCATTTCTCTGAGGAAAATGCCCAGGAATGCAACTGCTGGGTTGTATGGGAGTTGCATGTTTACCTTTTAAAGATACAACCAGGGCTTCCCTGGTGGCATATCGGTTGAGAAGCCGCCTGCCGATGCAGGGGACACGGGTTCGAGCCCTGGTCCAAGAAGATCCCACATGCCGTGGAGCAACTAAGCCCGTGCGCCACAACTACTGAGCCTGCGCTCTAGAGCCCGAGAGCCACAACTACTGAAGCCCATGTGCCACAACTACTGAAGCCCACGCGCCTAGAGCCCGTGCGCCGCAACAAGAGAAGCAACTGCAAAGAGAAGCCACTGCAATGAGAAGCCCGCGCACCGCAACAAAGAGTAGCCCCCGCTCGCCGCAACTAGAGAAAAATCCATGCACAGCAACAAAGACCCAACACAGCCAAAAATAAATAAATAAATTTACTTTAAAAAAAAAGAATATACTACCAAACTGTTTTCCCAAGTGGCTGTACCGTTTTGCATTCCCACCTGCAATGTATGAGTGATCCAGTTTCTCTGCATTCTCACCAGAATTTGGTGTTGTCACAGATTTTATTTTAGCCATTCTGACACGTGTATAGTGATATCTCATTGTGCTTTGTTTTTTTTGAAGGTACGCGGGCCCCTCACTGCTGTGGCCTCTCCCGTTGCGGAGCACAGGCTCTGGATGCGCAGGCTCAGCGGCCATGGCTTACGGGCCCAGCCGCTCCGCGGCATGTGGGATCTTCCCAGACCGGGGCACGAACCCGTGTCCCCTGCATCGGCAGGCGGACTCCCAACAACTGCGCCACCAGGAAAGCCCTCTCATTGTGGTTTTAATTTACATTTCTCTAATGACTAATGATGTTGAGCATCTCTTCATGCGCTTATCTGCCATCTGCATATACTCATCAATAAAATATCTCTTTCTGTCTTTTGCCCATTTTCTAATTGGTTTGGTTTTTGACTGTTGAGTTTTAAGATTTCCTTCTATATTCTAGATACTAGCGCTTTTTCGTAAACTTGCTTTGCTAATACATTCTCCCACCCTGTAACTGTCTTTTCATCCTCTTAACAGTCTTTCACAGAGCAAAAGATTTTAATTCTGATGAAGTCCAATTTATTAATTGTTCCTCTGATCTCTCTCTCTCTCTTTCTCCTTTTTTTTTTTTTTTAGGGGGCCGCGCCATATGCAGCATGCAGAATCTTAGTTCCCTGACCAGGGATCCAACCCGAGCCCCCTGCAGTGAAGGGCAGAGTCTTAACCCTGGACTGCCAAGAAGTCTAAGTACTCTGTCCCTAAATCCTGAATATTTCCTCCTGTGTTTTATTCTAAAAGTTTTATGTTTTTATTTAAGTTCATGATACATGTTGATAATTTTCATATACGGTGTGAGAATAGGTCAAGGATTTTGTTTGTTTGGTTGGTTTTGGTTGCCTATGAATGTCTAATTACTCCAGCACCATTTGTTGAAAATGCTCTTTTCTCCACTGAATTGCTTTTACACGTTTTTCAAATTTTAGTTGGGCATTTTGGGTGGGTCTTTTCCTGGGTTTTCTGCTCTGTTCCATTGATCTATCTGTCTATTCCTCTACCAGTACCACACAGTCTTGATTACCTGTAATAAGTCTTAAAAGCAGATAAAGTAATTCCTCCCATTTTATTCTTCCTTTTCAAAATTGTTTTAGCTGCTCTAGTACCTTGGCTTTTCCGTATAAATTTTAGAATAATTTTGTCTGTTAACTAAAAACAAAGCAAAGAAATTGCTGGGATTTAGATGGGAATTGTGTTCAACTTTATCAGTTTGGTGAAAATTGACATCTTTGCTATGTTTAATCTTTCACTCCATGAACACAGTATGTGTCTCCATTTATTAAAAAAGTTTTTTTTGGAATTCCCTGGCAGTCCAGTGGTTAGGACTTGGTGCTTTCACTGCAGGGGCCCGGATTTGATCCCTGGTCAGGGAACTAAGATCCTGCAACTTATGCGGCATGGCAAAAAAAAAAGTCCAAAAAGTTTTCTTTTTTTAATTTCTCTTATCAGTGTTGTTTAGTTTTAAGCATACAAGTCCTATACATGTTTCATTAAATTTATAACTTTAATTTTTTGATGATTATAAATGGTATATTTTTAATTTCTATGTCATGTTCATAGCTTGTACATACAAATACAATTAATTTTTATATGTTTGTCTTGTATCCTGTGAACTTACTGATCTTACATATTAGTTCTAAGAGTTTTTTTTTTTAATTCCTTGAAATTTTCTACACAAACTATGTGTCATCTAAAAATAGGACAGTTTTGGGCTTCCCTGGTGGCACAGTGGTTAAGAATCCACCTGCCAATGCAGGGAACACGGGTTCGAGCCCTGGTCCAAGAAGATCCCACATGCCGCGGAGCAACTAAGCCCATGCACCACAACTACTGAGGCTGTGCCCTAGAGCCCACATGCCACAACTACTGAAGCTCACGTGCCTAAAGCCCATGCTCTGCAACAAGAAAAGCCACTGCATTGAGAAGCCCGCACACCACAACAAAGAGTAGCCCCGCTTGCTGCAACTAGAGAAAGTCCGTGCACAGCAACGAAGACTCAATGCAGCCAATTTTCTGATCTATATGTCTTTTATATCATTCCCCCCCATTACTGGACTGGCTAGAACTTCCAGTGTCATATTGAATAAAAGTGATAAAAGAAGCCATCCTTACCTTGTTCCCAATTTTAGGGGGAAAGCATTCAGTTTTTCAGCATTAAGTATGGTAGCTGCATGTTTTTATAAGTGTCCTTTATCAAGTTCAGGAAGTTCTCCTCTATTCTTATTTCTCTGAGAGTGTTTTTTTTTATCATGAATGGATGTTGAAATTTGTCAAAAGTTTTTTCTATATATACTGATATGATCATGTGATTTTTTTCATCTTGAACCTTTTTTTTTTTTTTTTTTTTTTTTGCGGTACGCGGGCCTCTCACTGCCGTGGCCTCTCCCGCTGCGGGGCACAGGCTCCGGATGCGCAGGCTCAGCGGCCATGGCTCACGGGCCCAGCCGCTCCGCGGCATGTGGGATCCTCCCGGACCGGGGCACGAACCCGTGTCCCCTGCATCGGCAGGCGGACTCTCAACCACTGCGCCACCAGGGAAGCCCTGGAGATTTCTTTTGAGGAAACTTTAAAATTATAAATTCAGGGACTTCCCTTGTGGTCCAGTGGTTAAGACTCCATGCTTCCAATGCAGGGGACTTAGGTTCAATCCCTGGTTGGGGAATTAAGATTCCACGTGCCACATGGCACAGCCAAAAAAAAAAAATAAATTGACTGTGGTGATGATTGCACGTATCTACAAATATCCTGAAATCTTTAAAATGTACACTTAATGGGCGCCTTCTACAATATGTGTAATACATCTCAATAAAGCTGTTCAAATATTGATAACTCAGTGCATGATGTGTTTTTTAATTATAAATTCAATTTCCCTAATAGTTATAGGGCTATTCAAATTATTTTTTTGTGGTTTGTTTGTGTGAGTTGTGATAATTTGTGTTTTTTGAGGAGATAGTCCACTTTGCCTAAGTTGTTAAATTTATGTGTGTAGAGTTTGTGGTATTTCCTTATGATACTTTTATGTCTGTAATAATATCTCCTGTTTCAATCCTGATATTGGTAATTTGTGTCTTCTCCCTTTTTCCTTTGTCAGTCTTGCTAGAAGTACGTCAATTTAACTGATCTTTTCAAAGAACCTATTTTTTTGTTTCCTTAATTTTCTTTATTGTTCTTCTGTTTTCAACTTTAATGATTTCTGTTCTTTATAATTTCTTTCAATCTGCTTGCTTTGGGTTTATTTTGCTCTTATTTTTCTAGGTTCTTGAAATGGGAACTTAGATTACTCTTTTCCTCTCTCTTTTTTCTTTTTTTTTTTTTTTTACTTTTTTGGCTGCGCTGCGAGGCATGTGGGATCTTAGTTCCCCAAACAGGGATCGAACCCACACCCCCTGCAGTGGAAGCTCGGAGACTTAACCAGTGGACCTCCAGGGAAGTCCTTTTTCTCTCTTCTAATGTCTACATTTGGTGCTAAAAATTTTCCTCTCAGCACTGTTTTAGCAGTGTCCCACAAATTTTGACAAGTTCTGTTTTTATTTTCATTCAGTTCAATATACATATTTTTATTTCCCTTAAGACTTCGTCTTTGGGACTTCCCTCGTGGTGCAGTGGTTGAGAATCTGCCTGCCAATGCAGGGGACACAGGTTCGAGCCCTGGTCTGGGAACATCCCACGTGTTGCGAAGCAACTAAGCCCGTGCGCCACAACTACTGAGCCTGCGCTCTAGAGCCCGTGAGCCACAACTACTGAGCCCACGTGCCACAGCTACTAAAGCCCGCGCACCTAGAGGCCGTGCTCCGCTACAAGAGACGCCACCTCAGTGGGAAGCCCACGCACCGCAACGAAGAGTAGCCCCCACTCGCCTCAAGTAGAGAAAGCCTGCGCGCAGCAACGAAGACCCAACACAGCCAAAAATAAATTAATTAATTAAATTTTTTAAAAAAAGACTTCATCTTTGACCCATGTATTATTGTTTCTAGGTGTTTAGAGAATTTTCTGTTACCTTTCTCTTATTGACTTATAGTTTGATTTCATTGTGGTTGGAGAATATACTATATGATTTCAATACTTTAAAATTTTTTAAGGTTTGTTTTATGGCCCAGGATATGGTCCATTTGGTATATGCTGCATGGCACTTGAAAAAGAACATGTATGCTGCTGTTATTGGATGGAGTGTTCTAAAAATGTTTATTAGATCCCATTGGTTGGTGGTGGTGTTGAGTTCTTTTATATTCTTGCTGATTGTCTAGTTCTATCCATTGCTGAAAGAGAGGTGTTAAAAGTTGCCACTGTAATGGTGGATTTGTCTATTTCTACTTTAACAGCTATCAGTTTTTCTTCACATGTTTTTGTAGCACAGCTTTTTTTTTGATGCATATACATTTTGAACTGCTATGTCTTCTTGGTGGATTGATTTTTTTTTAGCATTTATGATGTTACCTTCTCTCTCTGGTAATATTCTTTGGTCTAAAGTCTACTTAATCTGATATTAATATAGTCATTTCTACTTTCCTTTGCTTAATGTTTGTATGACATCGTTTTTCTGTTATTTTACTGGCACCCTTCCTATATCATAATTTTTGAAGTGAGATTCTT
Source organism: Phocoena sinus (assembly GCF_008692025.1). Taxonomy (NCBI): domain Eukaryota; kingdom Metazoa; phylum Chordata; class Mammalia; order Artiodactyla; family Phocoenidae; genus Phocoena; species Phocoena sinus. The sequence continues at coordinate 7,935,718 of NC_045772.1, read as the reverse complement.
GTAGACTGTATATATTGATTGGGTCATTTTTTTAATCTACTCTGCCAATCTCTGTCTCTTAATTGGTATATGTACACCATTTATGCTTAATGTAGTTATTGATATCTTAAGAATTTAGTCTGTTTTATTTTTTGTTTTCTGTTTGTTCTCTCTGTTTTTCATTTCTCTATTTTTATTTTCCTGCCTTCCTGTGGGTTACTTAAGCATTTTTTAGAATTCCATCTTGATTCATCTATAATGTTTTTAAGCGTATCTCTTTGTATATTTTTAAGGTGGTTGTTCGAGGTATTACATTATATATACATAACTTATGACAGTTTACTGGTGTCATCATTCTACCAGTTTGAGTGAAGTATAGATAGCTTACCTTCCTCTATGTTCATTTATAATTTTCTTAAATATTTCCTCCACATAAATTTAGAACCACGTAAGGCAGTCTTATAATGTTTACTTCAACTGTCAAACATGATTTAGAAAACTCGAGGAGAAGGAAAGCCTATTGCATTTACCTCTGTTTTTGCTTACCGTGTGTTCTTTCTTATTCCTGATGTTCCAAGGTTCCTTGTTTTATTGTTTCCTTCCTACTTTAGAGAACTTCCTTTAGCCATTTTTTGGGTGGGTATGCTGCTGACAAATTCTCTCTTAGTTTTCCTTCATCTTAGAATGTCTTGATTGCCCCTTCATTGCTGAAGAATATTTTCACTGGCTATAGGATTCTGGGTTGACAAATTTTGTTTTTGTTTTTTCTGTACTGAAAAAATACTTCGCCACTTCTTTCTGGCCCCCATGGTTTCTGATGAGAAATCTGCTGTCATTCGAATTATTTTTCCTCAATAGGTAAGCTGTCATTTTCTCTGGCTGCTTTCAAGACTTTTTTCTTTCTCTTTAGTTTTTAGAAGTTTAATTGTGTCTTGGCATGGACGTTTTGGGCTTATCCTATTTAGGATTTACTCAGTTTCTTGAATCTATAGTTTTATGTTTCTTGCCAAATTTGAGAAGTATTTCAGCCATGACTTCATCAATTACATTTTCAGCCTGGCTCTCTTTGTCCTTCCTTTCTGGGACTCTTGACGACACAAATGTTAGATCTTTTGTTATTTTCGCTCTGGAGGTTTTTGGTTTTGTTTTTTCAGTCTATTTTCTCTCTCTTGTCCAGATTGAGTAGTTTCTATTGTTCTATCTTACATTTCAGTGACTTTTTTTTTCTTCTCTGTCACTTCCATTCTGCTGTTGAGCCTATCCACTGAGATATTTCAGTTATAGAAGTTTTCTGTTCTATAATTTCCATTTGGGTCTTCTTTATCTCTTCTATTTATTTCCTGAGATTTGTTTTAAGCTTGTGTGTAATTGCTTGTTGAAAAATTTTTATCATTGCTGGTTTGAAATCTTTGTCAGATAATTCTAACATCCGTCATCTTGGTGTTGGCATCTATTGATACATAGTCTTTTTTCATTCATTTTTAGATCTCACAGCTCTTGGTAAGTTGAGTGATTTTCAACTGACATTGGACATCTTAATATTATTTTATGAGACTCTGGATCTTATTTAAACCTTCCTTTTTTTGACACTGCTCCTGCAAGGGAGGGTAGAGGTAGAAGTCCAGATTCCCCAGTTAGTCTCCATTAACACCCAAAGGTGAGGGTGCTCCTCATCACTGCTGGGCAGGGGTGGGAGTTCCATCTCCCTACATGGTCTCTACTGACACTGCAGTGGCGGTTGGGGGGCTCATTATTGCTGGGTGACGGTGAAAGTCCTAACTCTCCATTAGGCCTCCTCCAATACCACTCCAGCAGGGAAGGGAAGGGGTGCCTCATTACTGCTGAGTGGGAGTGGAAGTCCATACCCCTTCATGGTCCCCTGTTACACCACAGGGGTAGGGGAGCTCGTTAACACCTGGAAAGTTCCAACTCCCTAATTGGCCTATACCACCTGGTTACAGACTTGTGAACTGTACAGTCTAAGCTCCCCACTTGGGTTGGAGTGGGGCCACTTTTTTTTTTTTCTGTGTAATTTGAATGGAGTAGAGAAGTTATTGTCTAAAACTTTTCTGTCTGCTAGAGAAAGCAACCTGTTGCTGTTGTTTTATCTGCACTCACTGGCATTTCCAGGTTGCTGGCTTCTTCAGTTCCAAGACAGGGATATAGGAGGTAAAAAGAAAACCTAGAGAACTCACTACCATGTCATTCCTCAAGTCCTGAGGTCCCTAACAGGTCTGCCCTCTTCTCTCCATCTTTCAGAGTCTTACGTTTTAAAAAATATATATCTTATCCAGGGATTTTAGTTGTACTTAGAGAGAAGAATAGGAAAAAGCATGTCTACTCCATCTTCCCAGAAGCGGAAGTCCTGCCAAGCACTTTTGAAAAAGGCATATCTGACCATGTGGCTGACCGGTTAAAATCCTTCAGTGGCTTCTCAACACTGAGGATAAAGACCAAAACTCTTTGCATGGCTGTACTGAACATTCTTGCAAGACCTGGCCCATACCAGCAGTAAATGTTTAACAACTGACTCTAGGAGGGTAAGGGGACCCCTGGTTTGTAGTGTTGGCTGATTTCCACAGTGTAAATACTCGATTATGGCCAATTTCAAGCTAACAACATGACATTGCTAAATATAGAATTGGGAAGAGAGACTAACAATTGATTCTTGCACATCTTTGCAGACATTTTATATCACCCTCATTCTCTTCATACTGCAGCCATTCCAGGCTTCTTTATGAGTGCACTGTGCATTCTCCAGCTTCCAGCTCCTTCTGTACACTGTTGGCTCAACCTGGAATGCCACCGTCTTCCATATCCCTCAGTATGTGTGAGTGCTGGAGCCAGCTTGCATCAGCTTATGGAAGCAATTGTTAAATTTTCAGGAATTTTGCAGTCTGGCTGCTAAAGCTACAAATCAGGGCTTTTTTTTTTTCCCCCTTTCTTTTTTTAAGAGCTGGTTTTTTTTTAACATTTACCAGCATACCACTGCATCCACTCCTCTTTGTCTGGCTCATCCTTCAATCTCAAAACATTTCCTCTAAGAAGACTTCCCCCACCCTCCAGACTGTCCTTCTGCTTCAAGGCACCCTATACTTCCCCTTTCCTAAAATTCATTGGAATTATCATGAACTGACTATTGCCTCTCCTGTTTCACATCATAAGTTCAATGATGAAAGGGGACTTTTGCAAGTACTTAAAATGTCAGATGTCTTTTTATCCAGATCAGCATGGTATAATTAACACACAGCAGGTTCTGTAGATGTTTTAGAAATATTTGTTGAGGGGCTTCCTTGGTGGTGCAGTTGTTAAGAATCCGCCGGCCAATGCAGAAGACATGGGTTTGAGCCTTGGTCTGGGAAGATCCCACATGCCACAGAGCAACTAAGCCCGTGCGCCACAGCTACTGGGGCTGAGTTCTAGAGCCCATGAGCCACAACTACTGAGCCCACGCGCCTAGAGCCCGTGCTCCGCAACAAGGGAAGCCACCGCCATGAGAAGCCCGCACACCGCAATGAAAAGTAGCCCCGCTCACCACAACGAGAGAAAGTCCGTACGCAGCAACAAAGACCCAACACGGCCAAATATTTAAAAATATTTAAGGGGCTTCCCTGGTGGCGCAGTGGTTGAGAGTCCGCCTGCCGATGCAGGGGACACGGGTTCGTGCCCCGGTCCGGGAAGATCCCACATGCCGCGGAGCGGCTGGGCCCGTGAGCCATGGCCGCTGAGCCTACGCATCCGGAGCCTGTGCTCCGCAGCGGGAGAGGCCACAACAGTGAGAGGCCCGCGTACCAGGGGGAAAAAAAAAAAATTTTAAAGTCCAGGTTGTTGTTACCTGTGCTTCTGACCTACCATTGTCGGGGAGGGGAAAAGTTTTAAATAAAAAATATTTGTTGAATGAAAGAATGGCTGGCTGGATGAACTGAATAGAACTAAAGTAAAATTACAACCTATGGCATTGTAAACTAAGTAAAATTTTGAAGGATAGGAATCTGTACGGGGTCTACAAAAAGTTTTCTTAGGTTTATGCAGCAGGATCTAGTATACAGAACGCGGTGGCCAATCATCACAGCAAGGTAAATCTCCAAAGGAGAGATCAGTACATGAGGTTTTCATAGCTTAATGGAACTGCCCCACTGTAGCTCTTTACAAAGCAAACAACTTGTAAATTGTTGTTTACAAGTTTACTTGTTTGCAAGGTATGGTTTACTACCATACCTTCTTCCTACAAAGCTTAAAAACTTTAAAAAACTTAAATAAGATTATGTCACTGTTAGTCCCCTCCCCTGCTTTATCCCTCCAATATTTTCCCATAACATCTTCAATAAAATCTCGCCTGCCTGTCCAACCTCTCTTACCACACTCCCCTTGCTCAATAAGCTTCAAGTTTATTCATTCAACACATACTGAGCACATACAACTTACCGAGCACTGTTCTAGGAGTATTTGTTGCCAATAAAGAAAACAATAAAAAAATTCCTCTTGGTGGGACACACAAAAAACAATAAATCTAATGAGTAAGTGAAAAAATATGTTAGAAGGTACATGTACCATTAAAGAAAAGAAGAAAAGCACAATAAAATGAATGGGAAGCATATCATACAGGGCCTTTTAAGCCCTTGGAAGGACTTCAGCTGTAATGTTACTCCTCATAGGGGACTTATTTGATCACCGAATTTAATACTGCTTCCATCTCCCTTCAGTCTCATGACCTTGTTTCCACTTATTGATATCTGAGATTTTCTGGTGTTTATTTGTTGACTTGTGTATTATCTCCCTACCAGGAGTTAGACTCCTTCATCACAATCTCTCCTGTTTATAACAGGACCTGGTACATACTCAGTGAATTTGTTGAATGAAGGATAAATATGCACTCAATACCTTAGTTTACTATGCGTTTCGGGTATTCCTGCAGGAACACAATAAATGACAGAACTCTTAACGTGGAAGCATTAATTTAACAAAACTTGGGCTTAGAAAAACTTTGTAAGGTTCCTATAATGCTTTAAGGTCTCACACAATTATTCTCTATTCTAGTCTGGTTAAAGCTGTGGTGGTGTTTTCACAGATTCGTTGTTCTTGTTTATGATTAAGACAAGGAAACAAATCCTACTTCTTCTGGTTTAACAATGGAGTCAACACAATCAATCACTCTTCAATTCTAATAGAAAATATGAGATTTCAAACAAGCTAATACAAGATTTAAGAGTTATCTAGCAGAGTCATACCTCCGCAAGATTAGAGATGAAAAGGTGGGGGGTGCTGGTCTAGAAAAGGAAGGGTGACATAAAGTTCAGGTGCTTTGGCTGGGAAGGAATTACCAGTAAGAGTAAGTGGCAAATGCCTCACACAAACACTTCAAGAAGTACAGTGACTGCAGATGTGATCATGGCTCAAAGAGAGGAAAGAGGACCGAAATTAAGGAGAAAGGACCCCACAGTCCGATGACCAATTGAGGAATGGGAAGGAAGTGTGTGCTCAAGTGAGTTAAATGTAAATCGTGTTCTTTAACCAAAGGCCATTCCGATTTGGACTGGTATTTTGGGTGGGCTGTGGCTGTCATCTCCCAGTCTCCTAAGCCTCCTCCCTCCACCTATTTCAGGTGGGCAGGTGAAGGCAGGGCTACATAATGCCTGCTCAATTTGATCCTGCGGAGGACACGGAGGCGGGGGGCTCCAGTCTCCCCATCTAATCCTGAGTATTTCCCGAATTGGAATTAGGAAACCAAACGGTGCTTCAGGCCTCCCAGGGAGGGTAGCAACTCAGGCCGGCCTCGTAAGCGGGTCAGGATCTGGAAAGACCAGTGTGAGGTCTCGGGTTTCGGCAGCGGGAGGCGGGACGCCCACCCTCGCCCCTTCCCCAGAAGAACGCGACGGGGACCAGCGAGCCGGGGAGCTCCGAGGCGCCGGGGAAGGCGAGGCGGGGCCGGTGCTGCAGGTCGCGGCCCAAGCGGAGGAAGCAGCCGCCGCCCCAGCTGAGGGAGTGTGGCCGGGGGCTTCCCGGGGGAGGGCGACGAGAACGAGCCCTTTCGAACGTTTCCACCCGGCTCGCTCACTTCGGCCCTGCCCCGCCCGGCCCCGCCCGAGACGCTCGGGCCACCGCCTCCCCTCCGCCAACGCTGGGTAGGTGGGGGGTGGGGGAGGACAGCGCCAGCGCCTTTAAGAGGCGTGGCCACATGCTCCACCCCCACCTGCCCCTCGCGCGCCAGTGAGGGGGTGGGACGCGGGAGGAGGTGCCGGGGCGGGAGGGGGAGCGAGGCTTGCGCTGACGCGCAGGCGCAGTAGCCGGGCGACGGAGCGTGTGTTTCCAAAATGGCGGCAGCGATGGATGTGGATACCCCGAGCGGCACGAACAGCGGCGCGGGCAAGAAGCGCTTTGAAGTGAAAAAGGTTGGGTCTCGCCAGCGCCTTCCTCAGGGAAGCTAGAGAGGCGTGGATCTGGCTGGCAGGCCCGAGGATGGCCAAGGCGCGGAGGAAAGGGCTTCACTTCAGGGCGTTCCTGGGACAGGGTACCACGAAAGGAAGCCGGTGGGCGGGTTTTAGGGTTGATCGGCGTGACTGCCGCCCACTGTCAGTGGCAGTATTGGTTTCGTTAGGAAGCTGAGGGGCCAATCACGGAGGTGCTTATTGAGATACGCGGGATTGCGACTTGGCTGCAGGAGCCAAGCGCCTGAGCTGTCACTGGAGTGGTGGAGGGGTGGGGAAGGAGAGGGTGGGGTGGGAGGAAGGGGGAGTCGGAGTGCTGCGGTGGATGGAGGATGGGGCGGTGTGGCGAAAGCCGGGAACCTGAGGTCCTACCGCTTTGGAGGCCTCTGAGGACCCGGGCTGGCTATCTCCGTGCCCCGCCCCTGTCCGAAGCTTGGGGTCCCTCTGAGGGACCCCGACCCGGTCTTCGCCTAATCGAGGCCTCCATTAGCCTTCTCTGGTCCTCGCCCCTGCCGAGTTAAAGTGTCTCGAGTGTAACTCTTGGTTCTTCTGAGAGGTCTGTTGGTTTGTCACACAGCTGCCCCAGTCCTGTGGTCATATTCAGAATCCCGCTGTCCAAAAAAAAAAAGAAACATGGTGGAATTTGTTAAAAAGAAAATGCGAGCGCAAATCTTGTGTCATTTAGGGAGGGTTGAGTACTAGTTGCGAACGACCTGGTAAAAGTGGGAAAGCAATGTGGGACGTGTCTTTTTGCGTGAAATGCCTTATAGTTGTTTGCCAGCAGTTGGGGAGAAAAATGCCGATTCCCACCCAAGATAAAACATCTGTACAAAATGAAGACCTGAAATAGGGAAGATGTTATTCCTGGAACATCTGGCTAAACCCTGACAATATTCACCCTCCTAGTGCTTTTTGGCGTTTCATTGTGGGCCCTGCATGCTCAGTTACAGCCAGCAGCCATGTTGAAGAATAGAAGTAGGATTTTTTTCCTGCAAGTTGAAGTTGTAGGGTGAAAAGTGCTGAAGAAGTTACTAGACACTGAGAATTAGGCTTGAAAGAGATGAAGGTTTGAGAAGTAGCACCAAATTCGTGGATGAAAGGGAGTTTGGGAATATTTATAATTGCAGAAGCCAGAGGGTTGAGTTACTTAAATGCTACTTTTAGATAAACTCTTATGGAAATTATCTTAACTGAATATAACAGTTTGAGCATGTAAAAGTTGAAAACAGTTTATTTGATGATAGGAACTAAACAAAATTCTGGTGAATTTTAGAGTTTGTTGTGCAGTTATCTTGTAAGATTTAAGTGATGACCTTGTTCTGAGTATTGACACTGTGTAATTAGTTATCCAGCTTATCCCACGATTACCCGTTTTATGATCCAGTCATCATCTTAGTTCATTGTGTTCCTTGTCTTCGACCTCCCCATTCCTGCTTCTAAAGTCTCCTTGAAGAGCAGGTATTTGTTTATGCAGAAATTGAGCTCTTCTGCAACTGCCAGGAGAACCTGCACAGTAATTCAAGTTTGTGATTATTAGACCTAAAACAGGCACTTATAAATTATTCCTGATTTGTTTGCATTGATATGGCTGACTAAACTGTAGGAAAAAAATAAAAGATGACATTCATTTCTGTATTTATATACTCAACTGTTTGGAGAATGGGTGAGCGTACGTGTAGCCTATCTTGCTGTCTGATATAATAAAGAGTAATGTAACCTCTAGAAGCTCTTTTGTTTAGTGGTCCTTGTGGCCAAAAAGATGATAACTGCAGCATGAAATCCTAGAGTGTCGTGTGTGTGTGTTCTATGTGTGTCTATGCTTGTGTTACAAGGAGAGTAGAGTGCATTGTTCCCCCTTTTTCTCTTTGCAGTGGAATGCGGTAGCCCTCTGGGCCTGGGATATTGTGGTTGATAACTGTGCCATCTGCCGGAACCACATTATGGATCTTTGTAAGTAATTGGAGGAGGATGGGAGGAAGTTGAGAAGGTTACAGAGATTGCGGCCATCCTGATGTGACCAGTTTTCTTCTTCCCAAGGAGATATAAAGTACAGTCAGAGCACTTGGGGTCTTGTGCATCTAGGCCATTGGTATGTTTGAAATAAAGTAGTTTTTTATGATGTCCTGCAGGCATACCCCTCTATCAGAATAAATCTACTCAATCTAAAGATGGCAAGGCCCCATTTAGAATGAATTGTGGACACAGAGGTACTATTGATTATATCCTCTCTGTTTCCCATCTTGTAACCAGACTCAAAGGCAAAAATAGTGAAAGAAAGAAAAATAACTTTGAGCTAAAATGTTCTGTTAGAACTAGTTTTTGCTGGGGATTTATGAAGAAAAGAAGCCTGAGTATGGATTTTCAGTGTTAGCCCAAGTGTAGTTAAGGGGACATCACTGCCGACATCTAAATAGGCAGTTAATTGCTCTAAAGAAATTTAATTTAAATTTCCACATATTTCATTACACATAGTGGTCAACACATAGTAGACTTAGTATCCTTGTAGTAATAGGGGCAAGAATGTTGATCACACCAGGGACAGTCACTATTCATCCAGGTACTAAAATGGTTTGTTATTGAGATCAGGAATAGGGCAAAGAAACTGCAACTTTCTCGAATTGAAATTATAACTTATTTTTTAAATGACTTACCTGCCTCTTCAACTTTATCTTGAGCCACTCTCCTGCATACTCTGGTGGTTCCTCTGACTTTCTTTTCATTCTTCAAGTGTCCATGCTCTTGTTTAGAGCCCTTACATATCCTGTTCCCTCTGCTGAAATGTTCTTCACCTCTTCTCCCCCTATCTTTGTCTAATGCAGCACTGTCTAATCTAAACGTAAGCCTCAATTGTGAGCACATACGTAATTTAAAGTTTTCTAGTACTCATATTAACAAAGTTAAAAGAAACAGATGATTTGTATTTTATTTATCCTACTATATCCAAAATATTTTTATTTCAATATGTAATCAACATTTTAAAGTGAAATATTTTACTTTTTTTTGTTGTTGTACTAAGTCTTCAAAGTGTATTTCACACTTCCAGAGCATCTCATTTCAGACTAGCCACATTTCAAGTGCTCAATTCTCACACGTGGCCAGTGGCTACTTTATTGGGCAATGTAGAACTAACCCATAGTTGGTCTTCAGATCTCACCTTGAACTTGCTCAAAGATGTTTTCCCTGACCATACTTACATACACACAAACACAAGCTATGCCAGTTCTGTTAAATATTTCCAAGACATCCTATAGTTTCCTTTGTAGCAGTCATTTAATTTAGTTGGTTCTTTATAATTCCATGTTATTTACTGATGTGTTCCTAGCATCTAGCAGTGTTTCGTACTATAATACTACTATATCTAGTGATAAACTATAATAGGTTCTCACTAGATATTTGCTCAGTGAATAATAAAAACACAGAATAGGAGACTAGTCTGTGGTCATTGCAACTTGGAAAGCACAAATCAAATATTTTGTGCGGGAAAACAATCATGGCATGTGTTGGTAGTTTACTGCCCTTGGTTTCTTTGAGTTTTGACCCTGTTTACCTTTTCACACAACAGTCAAAGCAGATCAGCAGCTACCATGATGTTTAATGCAGAGAGAAGGAACCCATCACAGAAAAACACATGCACAGTGTTAAATGTGCTAGGGTGGGGTTTTTGATTACGTGCTTGCCAATTCCTTGCTGTGCGTTTTCACAAGGAGTTGTGCCCAGAGAAAATTTTACTTTCTTGGGGCTCTTTTCTGTAATCCTGACTTGTTTTTAACCTCTGTATTTAAGTCATTGTGTGTCTCTCTGGATGCAAGAGAATGCACTTGGGAAGATGGTGACAGACAAAGGCCACTGATATTCTATATCTTCTCAGTGTTGAACACTTGAGGGGTCAATGTGGGCTTTTAGTTAGACACCTGTTTTATCATATATTTTAAATGTCAGATGCAGAAGTAGGACGTTGAATTCCTATAACAAACAAAGTATTTTCAAGTCATGTCTTATGTTCATTTGATGAATATTTATATCCTGGGCATTTTGCAAGGTCTAGGATGAAAGACCTGAGATCAGATCTTTACCCTTGTGGAACATACCCTTCTGTTTATTACAGACACTAAAGAGAAATCTGGTTGCTGCAACTGGGCTTGTCTTCCTTTCAAAAATAGATGAATTATGATGCTTGTAAAAAGACACTTTTGGGGCTTCCCTAGTGGCGCACTGGTTGAGAGTCCGCCTGCCGATGCAGGGGACACAGGTTCGTGCCCCGTTCCGGGAAGATCCCATATGCCGCGGAGCGGCTAGGCCCGTGAGCCATGGCCGCTGAGCCTGCGCGTCTGGAGCCTGTGCTCCGCAACAGGAGAGGCCACAACAGTGAGAGGCCCGCGTACTGCAAAAAAAAAAAAAAAAAAAAAAAAAAAAGACACTTTTGTTAAAGATGAAAATAAGAATCTTGATCTAGCAATGGCCATTTTCTAATAAATTCTGGTCCGGCATTAAATGAATAATTGTATACAGAGCCGTAAATAAACGAGTGATTATGGCTGTGCTCCAGTTGAACTCACCTACAAAGCATTCTTGGTCTAAAGACTTCCTCTTTGGAATCCAAATTGTTACTACCTGTCCTACTATAGCTTCATACTTATTTTGCATTGCCCTATTTCTTGGTTCTTTTAGAGAACACCATCTGCTAGGTGTAATTTTCTCCATTGCCTCAGGTAATCTTGTTCCAGATGAAGGGGGCATCCAGAAGTGCTTAGACCCAGCCTCTGCCCCTAAGTTAGTCTTTTCCTAAAACCACAGGTCCATCAATATTTTCAAAGTGTGAAATCTCTTCACTTCCAAGAAGAAGCCATTGCTTCCTTAGCAGTCCTCTGGTTGTAATGCTCTTGTATTGAAGTATAAAAGTCCTCAAGCTTTATAAGTCACATGAAATCAACTTCTGCCTTTGCACACCTGTTGTGTGCTGCCTTTCTGTCTGTTCTAGACTGACAGAGAACAATTCCTTCCCCTATTTAAACAAATGACTAAACCCCAGTGCTCAGCCTCTGGACCAAAAGCTTGAAAACATTTTATCTTTGAGAACATTTTACACTTGTATTTAGTAATTTTTCATGCCTTATCCCCTTTTATCTGACGTTCTGTATTGCAATCCTATTTCTGATCTCTTCTTATTATTATTAAAGTATAGTTGATTTACAATATTATATTAATTTCAGGTGTACAACATAATGATTGAATGCTTTTATAGATTATACTCCCTTTAAAGTTGTTATAAAATATTTCCTATATTCCCTGTGCTGTACAATATATTTTTGTTCTTTGTTAGGAGTTTTCTGATAAGAACAAATGTATATTTGGCCCCCATTCTCTCTATTTATAGAAGTGTTTTTTGTTTGCTTATTCAGATACTGAAAGCCTACTTTGCACTAGGCATAGAACGACAGCCCCTTAAAAATACGCAGACCTAGAAAAATTTAAACATGATAATGTACCTTGAAACAGTTTCATTATTTACTTAAATAATAATAATTGTGCCTCTTGCTTAGCTAATTTCTTAATACATAGTCCTCATCTAAGTGAGATGATCCAACTTGAAGGACATCAGATTTTATCTTCTCTGCCATCTCTTTGAATAGGGTGCATTCACAGCCCCCATACATTCTTGAATATATGGCATAGGCCCTAGATTCTCCACTTTTATCAGAAGGAAAACCAGTTATTTTCTTTGTAGTGTGAATCTGGGTAGCATAAGCAACTTCTGTGATTTCAGATCCTTTGCCTTTCATATTTTTGAAGGGTGGGGGAAAGAACATTCTGGTATATCTCTTCCCCTAAGACCAAATGTATGCATTAACATCTCAGCATTACTTTCATACAATTTTAGTATTTTCCGCCTGTGGAAGTTTGAAGTAATTGTCTCATTAAATAGTCTTTCCTGAAGCTTTTTGTTCTTCAGAAGGGAGACTCCATTTAGTTACCACCTTCAGAGAAAGCAAATTACACATTAGTAATTCTTGTTCGTTGAATATTTATCCTAATAGAGCTTTACTCATCCTTTCTGGATCTCAGTCAGATTTTTTTTTTTTTTTTAAGTTCCCTCCCTTCCCCCTCTATGAAATTGATATTCGGATACATTTGCAGCAATTTGCTCCATTCACTGGTGAGAATCACCTCAGGGGCAATAAGTGTCACTTAAGTGGTAGCCCTGAGTCTCCTCTAACCCGTTGGCCTCACAGATCTGCTGTGTTGACGGTGTTTTAAGGACTTGAGATTTGACATCCTCATGCAGAGCGTACACTGCACTTCGCCACAGGCCTCTTCACCCCCTTTTACTTGCTCTCTCCCAGCTCCATATGTCTGCCTGACTCCTTTAAGGACTAGAGCTTGTCCCCCAGCTAGGCTTTCATGTGGCAAACCTGGGTGTTGTAAGGGCCTGAGAGGAAGCATTCACCAAGAATAGAGATGCCAGTTCTCAGAACAGTAAGAGTTATGAGGTGGCTTTAAGAATTTACTATATTTACCAGATTAGGAGGAATCACTGTCATTTGGACAAGTCAGGTTATGTTCAGAGTTAAAAAGTACTCTTTCCTTCGTTACTCTGGTTTTTGAACAAGGGGAGGGATTCATTACAAAGCATGCTGTTAAGTCATATCTCTGCCTTCTCTATTCTTCACCCCTTTCCACATTCATTAAAAAACGATTATGACTAATTAACCACTTGAGATTTTGTTCATGTTTATGCCATCACCACCAACCCCCACCCCCCAGCCCCAGTCATGTCATCGTGTAATCGTGCAGGTAGGGCAGCTGTAGGTGAAAAGGTTGTTGCCGGGGTCCAGTGCTGTCTGCTCTTGTTCCCACAGGCATAGAGTGTCAAGCCAACCAGGCGTCTGCTACTTCTGAAGAGTGCACCGTTGCGTGGGGAGTCTGTAACGTAAGGAAACATCTTTCCCTATCAGCATGGCTTGTAAACATAGTACCACTTTTCCTGCTTTGCCAGTCTTGAAACTAACTAGGAAAAAAATGACTAGCCCACTTTTCTCCCAAAAGGTACACAAATATTAAAAAAAAAAAAAAAAATTTAAAAGCATTGTACTGTTCACCTGTTATGGGGTAAAAATTATTAGTTATTGCAGAGACAATAGTTTTTCTTACTTATAAAGTGTACCAACTTTTGTCAGCAACATTTTGGGGATTCATCTTTGGGAATTGCCTTCAAAGCCTGTGGTACAGTCTTTGGAATATTCTGTTAGTGGAAATCTTTACTTTCGTAACACATTTTTAAAAGGCTAGGTGTCTTGTGGAACTAAGGTGAATAAATTGAGTGTCCGTGTGTGTGTGTGTGTGTGTGTGTGTGTGTGTGTGTGTGTTTTAGGTGTGGCAAATGTTCTAAGTTAGGATTTGGGTTTTTTTTTTAATGTGGCTCATGCCAGAAATGTTTTGTACAGCATCTCTGGACTGAATGTACGGCCTTCCAGAGAGTGACAGCTGTGAAGGATAATAGACATCAAATATGTTATTTCCAGCACGTGTTAAAAATTCATCCTTATAGACATGTAGTCCCCGTCATAGGAGCTAAAATTGTCCTGTCCGGGCGTCCTGTGCCCAGGGAACAGAGGGCTCCCAGCATGACACAGGCCTAAGAAGTCAGGCTCTGGAGTCAGACCATCATTCCCCGTCTCTGGGACTTGCTAGGTGACTTTGGGCAAGGTATTGGCCTCTCTAAGCATCGTATGAAATGGAGCTGATAGTAGACTGCATAGTGTCACAATCACGATGAAGTGATTTTATGTTAAAAAGTGCTTAGAGGAGTTGGGGTTTTTTTGGGACATGAGCCACCCATCTCCTTGCATGCCCCTGCAGTAAACCTTTCTCTGCTCAAAAAAAAAAAAAAAAAAAAACTGCTTAGAACACCTCCTGCATGCAGTAAGCGTCTTTGTTAATAAATATAAATAAATAAAATTTGGGGTGGCTGTAGTTCCTGAAGAGAGAGCTATCAGTACTTTTCTCCCTCGGGTTGAGGCTCTCCTCCCAGCCTACACCTTGTGGGGCACCTTCTCCATGCTTTCGGGGCCCTTCGACAGTTTCACAGTAGCCTCTGGCCAAGGGACAGTGTTTATCATTTATGGGGATAAAGAATAAAGCTTATCGGGCTCTTTGCTCTCCCTGGCATCCAGGCGTATACTAAGAACCTTGTCACTTTGTGGTGGAAGTAAAAGGAGTGAGCTTCTCCTTAAATTCAGCTCAGGAGAGTCGAGCTCAGAGAGCCTGCCACCAAGAAGAGCCAGCAGGTGTGCCTGAAACCTTTGGACTAGTCCCAGGTTCTAGTGCTGGGTCTTCTACTAACCTGCTCTATGAATTAGGCAAGTCACTTAACTCTTCAGGTTATACAGACAGTTTCCTGTCTGTAAAATGAAGATGGTAATAGCCGTCATGCTTGCTTGCCTGGGTTGCTGGAGGCTCCAGTGAGGTAATAGATGTTTACAGACTGCTTGCAAAGTGTGAAGCACCAGGCAGTGTATTTTGAGACTGCTCAGTGTACTCATCAATATGTCTTAGATGGTTAACAGGAAGAAAGCTGGGAACAGGGGCATTCAGGGATGCTGTCACCAGCCCTGCAGCCTCATTTGCAGCCCGTCTTTCCCTCTGTCCTCAGAGGTGGCTGGGGAGTACAGGACCCTGTACTGCTGCAAGGTGCCTAACGGGGCAGCTGGGAGGTGGAGAAGGGTGTCCTGAACGCCCTTAGGTGAGCCTGTCCCCACCGCCTGGGGATTGAGAAAAATGCCTCCGCTTGCTGCCTTTTGGAAATCTTGTTTTTTCTCTTTTTCAGAAATAATGAGTTGTGTGAGCGTCAGGAGGAAAGGGATCTTGCAAAGGGCCACTGCTCTGGGAGAGTGTTTGTCCTGTTGAGTAGCCCCAGTGTACCAGCCGTGGACTCTAGTGTTTGTCACTGAATTCTCTTTCTGTCTTTGTGCAAAGACAATTCACAAATGATAATCCACATTGTGATTCTTAAGTTCCATGTATGTTTGGGGGGACACGCTGACCAGAGTTCAGGGCTGTTATTAAGCCAAGCCTGCCACAGCTTTCATGGTGTGTTGGGGCGTCAGCACTGCTCCCCTGTCCCCACTCAGCCGACCCATCATGGCTCGGGTGAGGGGACTCTTGTTCCGTCCGAGTTCGCTGCTCACATGAGCAGGGGCAGAGGATAAACATCCATGCAGAGGTGCTGTGGTTAGCGTCTGCACGTCATTAACGCATACCAAAAAGCTGCACACGGACTATCCTTCTCCCCATATCCGAAGGCCAACTCCTCGCTCCCTGTCAGTTCCCAGTAGTCTTGGTACTTTTGCCCTTTTACTTCCTGTCTTGATCATGGAATAAGCCCTTCGATGCTCTTTCAGCTGTTTGCGTGCAGTGTGCCCATCGTAATACTTCCTTTTACCCTAAGTTTTTATCTCATTCCTTTTTAAGACACAGTCTCTCGCCCACTAAAGGCTCACTGAGTACCAGGCTGTTGTCATATCAATACACCTATAAACAAATGGGGAAATAAAGTCCTTTGGAAGGAGTTGAGCTGCGTGTGGAAGGTCGGGGAAGTGCCCCTCTCAGCTCTGGGTGATGTCAGGGATGGCACACTACCCACACTGAGTAGATGCCTCTGCTCCTGGGGTTCCCTTCTCCAAGGTGGGGAGGGCAGCTGGGGACCAAGAAGGGGGAATGTTTGAAATCCACATGTGATCAAGGGCCTCCCTGCGTGAGCCCCAGTAGAGTAAGCCCCCACTACAGGCCGCATAGGACCAGAAAGCCCCACTCCATCTTCCCTTAGGGAAAGAGAGCTCACTGCTAGAACACTGCCGTGCTTCCTAAATGCACTCTTCCCTTTGTAGGAATGACGTTTCTGACATGTTTCACTAGACTTAGCCTCGTGCCTAACCAAGGTGTAACCCGTTGTTGACCTTTTGTCTCCCGTTGTGTGTTGCCTTCCATCACTCTTCTCCAGCCCCTGTGTGTAACTACCCCACTGCACTTGAGATGTATTGTCATCAGAGAGCTGAGCCTTCACAGGATTATTTTTAATAAAATGTATCTTTTCTTCCAGCATGCTTTTCACTTCCACTGCATCTCCCGCTGGCTCAAAACACGGCAGGTGTGTCCGTTGGACAACAGAGAGTGGGAATTCCAAAAGTAGGTGTCTCTGGATGCTTTGACGTTTTAAGGTTGGGCTTTGTGGTCCGTATCATTCTTGGACTCATGTCAAGCTGGAGGGTGCACAGTCTTAGAAAATGGAGACATGGAACATGCCTTGTTTTCATAAACTAGCTTTTGGTTAGTTAGATAAGGACTCATCGATGTGGAAAATGCATAGGTGAATCCACGTTAGAAGCTTGCAGCCTAGAGTTTCCCAACTATCCAGGTTCTATGAAAGTAGAAAATATGAGAATTTGCAAACTATTAAATATTTCCAAAATCACATCAGTAATAAGGCTCCAGAGGCTAACTAATGTCAGGTGTCTTTGCCTTGGGCTAGAATTATATCCACCTATCATGTTTCATTGGTTTTATCTCATGCTGATTAATTCTGATACAGCGTTTATGGCTATCTCAACTAAATCATTATTGTTGTGGCTGTTAGTAGTATGTAAATAAAACATGACATGTAAATTTTCAGAAATTCAAGTGGTTAAAGGGTTTACCACAAAAGATGAGTCTCACCTTGTTCTCCTCATCTCTTTCCTGGAGGTGGCCGTCAGCAACAGCTTCTTAGTGGCTTTCCCGAGTGTCCCCGTATATGTACTTGAATGTATTTGGATATACATGTAGAATTTTTTATATCTGTAGTAGTAATTCCTAAAAGAGGAATTTCTGATTAAAGAGTATGTATGTTTTTATTTTTGATGGTGTCAGATTTTCCTTTCCCAAGAATATGTGCTAATTCACAGTCCCTACAAACAGTGAAGCAGGAGGCCCCATTCTCCATTTCTTGCCAATGTTCTGTTATCAAACTTTTCCATCTTAGCTACTGACAGGTGAAAATTAGTATTCAATTGCATTTTTTAAAATTTTCAGTGAAATTGGGCTACTTTTTATATATTTTTATGCCTATTATATTTTTGTGCGAAACGCTCTTATATCTGTTGAATTTTCAGTCATTTTCTTGATCAAATTTTTAATGAAAAGGGAGATTTTTACTTAAATATGAGTTTTGGCTAGCAGAATATTCTTATGTTTAAAAACCAATAAATAGGGTTCTTTAGTTTGTGAAATGTTTACAAATCACTTATTGGTACAGTTATTTTGTTTTTAGACTTATTTATTTTGGTAAAGAATTTTGAAAGTGAAATGCATGTTCATTTTTTAAGAAACCTGCCAAATAACTCAATATCTTCATACCGTCACATTCCTTTCAGCAAAGTATATGCTAAGTAATGTGTAAGATATAAAAATGTGTGAGACAGTCCTTCCCTGTCCTTGGGGAGCTTGCATTCTGAGTGGAGCCATGACATGACAAGTAATACATGTCACGGCAGAAGCACTGTTCTAGGTTCTCAAGAGGCCTTTGTAATTGGCTCTGCCCTGGAGCAGGCTCCAGGTTCCGTCTTGGACCAAAACTGTCTCATGTAGCCCATTACATGTGCCTGGGGCTGAGCCTAAGAAGTGGGGGGTGTAAAGAACCCTCCTGTTGGGCTTTGACACTGTCAGTGTATCCAGCTGGTGACTTTGCCTGGCCATGGTTATCAGTGCACTGGGAAAACAAATTCATAAGAAGCAAATCGCAGCATGCTTAAATCTGATGGACAACTTCCGGGTTATTCTCCAGCCCTCTAACGCACACTGGAGCTCTACCCTATGAGGACTTTTTTAGACAATATTTAAGTGAATTTCTTACGTGAAGTGCTTAAAGAATCTAGTACCCCTTCAGGATGATGGAAGCAGTGATGCAGAGTTCTAGTGCCCTGGTTTCCATCCATATAACAAAAGTATTTTAATCAGAGGTGAACTGCCCACAAAGAACCACAACAAAAGATTATTAAGTAAGATAATAATGAAGGATTTTGTGTTTACAAAATCCATTTAGGGACTTGCCTGGCGGTCCAGTGGCTAAGACTCCACGCTCCCAATGCAGGGGGCCTGGGTTTGATCCCTGGTCAGGGAACTAGATCCCACATGCCGCAACTAAGAGTTTGCGTGCCACAGGTAAAGATTCCACACGCAGCAATGAAGACCCTGTGTGCCGCAACTAAGACCTGCTGCAGACTAGTGAATAAATAAATAAATAAATATTTTTTAAAAAAAGAAGAAAAGAAATCCATTTATATGTGGAAGAAATTTCCTGCCCTTGTTTATAATCTTGCTAGAGCCAACTTTTGGCTTCTGGGGAAATCAGAAAGGACCTGAGATCCATACCTAGTTTCTCTCCACAGTTCTCTTTCTGCACTGCTGAGTGGACTCAGGGCTATAATTGGAACTGGTGATAGATTTTGACATTGAAGGCTGTTCAGTTACTGGTTTCTGTATTTGCCTTACCCTAAACTTACCTGAGGACTGGAGTTGAGGTGAAGAGGCCACCACAGGTAGGGGAGGCCAAGAGTTCATGCTGTCTGAGCCACTGCCTGGGGCAAACAGGTGGAGCTCCCTTTCACAAGCACCGGCTCTGACTTCTCCCTCTCTGACTTCTCCCTCTCGCCTCCCTGTTACTGCCTGGTGTCTGCCTGGTAGCTGGAAGGAGTCAGGTGGGTGCAGCTGAGTCCGTGGTGAGGCGGGACCGTCATAAGAAGGGGGTGATAAGTAAGATGTTATAGGGGCCGGTAAGATGAAAGGGGCAGAGACCGGGGTCGTAACCCGGTCTTGGCACACACTTGTGGTCACTTACTTCTTTTCAAAGTTTTAACCAAGTTTGTGGATATATTTAAGCAGGTTTTATAGTCTCAAACAGGAAATTACTAAGGAATTAATTAAGTAATTTACCTTGTCTTTCAGGTATGGGCACTAGAAAAAGAGAATTGTTCCGTCAAGCTCAACTGTATCATTAGCCACTTAATGACTTGCCCTCCTGTTACTTAATTATAAATTAGATAGAACTGTGTTTTTTCTGCTTTGTCTTTTCAGTTTGCTATTCCTGCACCCATATTGTATTCTGTGTCAAATAAAATCCAGTTGGATTCTAGAACAGATGCCGCCTCTTGTGTATGTGAAAAAAGTGAACATAAAAGGACCCCTCTTTCTAGGTTGGAAAGCCAGCTTTTGAAAGTGAGGTGTTTGTTCGTTAGAGCCAGAGCAGAGTTGTCCTGCGAGCATGTCTCTCGGTCATGAGGAAGCCTGGTCCACAGCCCGGCTACTGATGGCAGTGTTGGGCGAGTCGCCTCTCTGCTCCGAGCTCTTCTTCTGTAAAGTGGCTGCTGAGGACTAAATGGTATCATGTGGGCACAGGAAGAGGCTTTGTGAACTGTTAAGGACACTATACAAATGTTAACTTTGTGTATGACATGTTGCTTTCTCTTCTTAGTTTAGAAAAGTAAACTTGAAGAAATCTAATAAGTAATCTTGGCTGCCAAAGGAGTAATCTGTGAACTCAAGTTGGAAATCGATGTCATTTAAAATTGAGTTAACAGGAGAATTCAAGTTTCCTTCCCCACCACCACCCTTTGCAATTTGTTTAAAACGCCTTGGCCATGGAAAGAACTGCCAGGTCTAATACTAATTCAATGGCTATATAGTCTTTAACTGAGAGGCAGGTTAGTTTACTGCAGTGGTTCTCAAAGTATAGGCTGAGGACTTCCGAGGGTTCCAGAAACCCTTTCAGCAGGTTCACAAAGTTCCTCTTCCGACTGCATGACTGTACGAGGCCAGCTTTTCTTTATATCCTTCAACCAAAGCAACATATTGAGTGAAGAAGCAGAGGTGAGAATCCAGCTGTCTTCTACTAAGTCGGATATAAAAGAGATTTGCAAAAATGTAAAACAATGCCACTCTTCTAATTTTTTGTTTTGAAAGCTAGTTACTTTTAATAAAGATATTTACGTTAACATGTGATGGGTTTTTGTTCTTTTAAAATCTTTTAAATTTCTCGGTAAGATTTCCACTGTAGTAAATAGATATAACCCACACCAAATCTCTTTGGGGTCTTCAACTTTTAAGATCATAAAGGGATCCTGAGACTAAAAAGTTTGAGAACCTCTAGCTTAGTAATTAAGAACTTCGAATTCAAACCTGGATCGAGCCCAGCTTCCCCACTTTGCCACCACACAGAGCAAGTGCTCACGGAGAGGTGGCTGCTGCCATCACTGTTACTTTAGGGCTTCCACCCTCGGCAGAAATCCGCTCCTTTAAACCCTTTTCAAGTGGCCATTCAAACTGCGTGAATACTTGAGCGGTGAAGAGCACAGCACTTTTCACACAGGTGGCGTTACACGTTTGGAGAGTTCTGCTTGGGTATTCATTGGGACCCTTGGTTGCAGGGTACCCGAATCCAGCTTCTAAGGCATGGGACATTTATGAGAGGGCTATGGGGCTATGTCCTGTAATAAGAGAAAGGGACAGAGAACTAGCTGGACCTAAGAATGAGTGACTAGAACTGAGGCATCGCTGCTGGGATTCTCCCTGCCTGTGTTTTGCAGAGACTAGCTTTGGTTTTTTGTTTTTTGTTTTGGCTGCGCTGTTCGGCTTGCGGGATCTTACTTCCCTGACCAGGGATCAAACCTTTGCCCTCCGTAGTGGAAGCGCAGAGTCCTGACCACTGGACCGCCAGGGAATCCCTGAAACTAGCTTTATATATGGCAGGAAAACCCTGGATGCTGACACCTCTTCTGGCACCTCTTCTCCCAGTTTCTGCCACAAGAGAGGGACTTACTCCAAGTCCTGATTCCAAAAATCCCAGCTGTGTCAGGTGCCGACACCTAGACTAATTGGTAGATTCACTTAGAAAATAGTGACTGTCTTGAGAACCTCAGAGTTGAAAGGTAGAGTGACAGTTCCCAGAAGAATGGGAGTGGTATGGGGCAGACCAAACAAGGTGTCTACGTCTGCAAGACTTGGTAGGAAGTGTTTCTTACATTGAGCCAAAATGTCTCCTTGTAACACAATTCAGTTTTTCTTGTGTTGCCTCACGAAACTGGTGGACATAATTCTTCCCTAAGATATTAGTGGAATTAATTGAGCGCTTACTGTGTTCCAAACCTAGAGGACACAGCTGAAGTAGACAAAGTCTTTTCCCTCAAATAGCTTACAGTCTAGCAGATTTTCTTAAAATGAATGAGTGGTGGAAGCTACCTCTGGAGAGCTTGACAGGGCCCAGATCTGGGCTTGATCTTGACTTGCCCATTCTCTCTTAGATTCCTTCCGGCAGCCCCTCTTCTTCAGTCCGTCCCTGAAGATTCTGTTCTCCGGGTTCTGCCCTGTCTGGGAGACCTTAGCCTCACCCATAGTCACCATAGTGGCCCCCCAGGTGGCCTCTTGACAACTGATTGTGTGCATCTCTTCCCAAATCCACTCTTTTTTTTTTTTTTAATGTTTTCATTTTTAACTTTAATGTTTTATTTATTTATTTTAACATTTATTTATTTGGTTGCGCCGGGTCTTAGTTGCAGCAGGCGGGCTCCTTAGTTGAGGCACGTGGGCTCCTTAGCTGCAGCATGCATGTGGGGTCTAGTTCCCCAACCAGGGATGGAACCTGGGCCCCCTGCATTGAGAGCACAGTCTTAACCACTGTGCCACCAGGGAAGTCCCCCAAATCCACTCTTAGTAACCTTGTATTGATACCTAGAAATTGGCCATAGTGGTTGTATTTACACCACAGAATTGAGAAATGCTACAAATCAGAATTTCTTTTCTCCGGAAAGCCTGTTGCTAGTCATTTACCAGCACCCCACTGCATAGTTACTGTCTGGGAACATGGCACCCAAATGTGTCCATTGTCTCTCCCTGGCTGTGCGTCTCTTGGACGCTTCAAACTCAGCCTGTCAAAAATGACTGACCTGTCATTTTCCCAAAACATACCCCTCCTCCTGGATGACTTAGCCTGGTTAATGGCACTGCCACTCATCCAATTCATGAAGACATAGGCATTCAAAGGCATTTTAGATATTCTCCTCTCCGCCTCTGCATCTAAGTAGTCATTAAACTCTATTCACTCTGCTGTTGTACTCTCACTGCAGTCTGTACCCTCTTCTCCATTCCCACCGCCACTGACAGGGCCCACGCCTTCTTCATGTTCCTCTGAAACAACTGCAGTTCCTTTACTGGTCATGCTGTCGTTAGTCTCCTTGCTACAACCTGAAACGAGTCTTTAATTTGGTGTGATGCCCCCCTCCACTAGTTGAGAAAGCCCCACCTTGAAGGATGCAGAGTTCACTTCCCATCGTAGACGTTGAGCATGCCAAATCCTGGCTCCTCCAGTTTCTGTGCAGCTGGAACAAGGTAGGGTAGCTAACCTCCGTCAGAGATACTCAACCTGCCATCCCTTACGGCTGTGGGCAGCACCCAAGTCCCAGTGCAGACGGCCAAATGGGTGGTGGCATCCGGTGTTTTAACAGCCTCAATAGCCAACACCTCCCCAGACTAGTTTTGTGGCATCATTTTGGCTGTGGTCCCAGTTGCCACCCATTTTCTGAGCCTGATTAATTCCCCAACATCCCCTGTGGGCTGTGAGCTCTCCAGCATTCTCTCCGTATCCACTCTGCTACAACAATCAGCCAGGTCTTTGGTTTTCAACGCTCATCATTATCTCCTCCTGTCCCTAATGGGTAGGCCCACACCATTTCCTTTTCATTCTCGAAACATTCCTAAAAAGCCCATCATTTTATTATAATGTCATCTGATGTTTTTCACTCATTTCCTCAGCCAACAGAACACTCTTCTAAGAGTCCTTTGCCTGTCTTTTCTCTCCTTTATTTTTGTCCCATATTTGATCAATTTCTTTTCTTTTTCCTTTTTCTTTTTTTTGGCCGTGCCACTTGGCATGAGGGATCTTAGTTCCCCAACCAGGGATCGAACCATTGCCCCCTTCAGTGGAAGTGTGGAGTCTTAACCACTGGACCACCAGGGAAGTCCCATGATCAATCTCCTTGCAAAGAACTCACTGAAGAGTTGATGCCCTATGTAGTGCATTTTTTCTTTTGATACCCATTATTTTCTTCCTACTTGGACAAATTTTCAACCTACTGTTGGAACACCTTTTGTGGGCCTCTTGCCCCTGCTGAGCCCACTGCCCTGCCCTCTTACCTGAGCCTTCACCCCATGGTATGTAGAGCCACACACGGCCTGGAACTTCAAAGCCTGGAACATCTCCATCTCTTTTCATCTCTTTCCAGCCTGGCATGAGCTCCTCTGACTCGATCCCAGTGTTGCGTTGTAGCTTCTGCTGGACTTGCTTGAACCTCTTCCTTCCAAGAACCTCGGTCCTAACCAACCCAGTCAAGCTCCCTACTCCCTTGTCTCAGTGCCAGGTTACCTGAGAGGCTGGTCCTCCCCTAGACTCCTCTAAACAGAGACAGGGCACTAGCCTCCCATTAGGGCCCCCAGCATTGAGGCATCCTCTTTTCTCTGCACTTTTTGAAATCTCCCCCAAAGCAAGGCCATATTTCTAGCTAAACCCAGGCTGTGATGAAGTCTGAAACAGCATGGTCTCTTTCACCAAAGCGTCCCCTTTCTTCTACTTAGAGTAAGCTCAGAGTAGCAATTTTTCAGACTAGTTGCGTCCACATTTTGCATTCTGAGATGTGAAACTATCCATTACACAAAAGTAGAACCTATCATCCTATACTTACAGGAGAATGAAACTGTTTTCAGATGTCTTGATAATTATTCTATTTTCTGCCAAACTCCTCCTCCTGTAACTGACAGCCTCTATCTTGCTCAAAGACACTGCCATCCCATTAAACAGTCTAGAAACCTTAAAGTCATCTTTAATGCCACCTCGACCCTCATCCCCAATATCCATGTGGTTACATATCCTATCTATTGTACTTCAATTTTACATCACTCAGATGCAAGCTCACCTGCTCTGCCTCCACTATTCAGGCCTTGATCATCATCTGAATTGTTGAAATGAGTCCGTTACTCTCCTCACCTACAAGATTTAGGAGCCCTGGGACTTCCCTGGTGGCACAGAGGTTAAGAATCCACCTGACAATGCAGGGGACATGGGTCTGATCCCTGGTCTGGGAAGATCCCACATGCCGCGGAGCAACTAAGCCCGTGCGCCACAACTACTGGGCCTGTGAGCCAAAAGTACTGAAGCTCACGTGCCTAGAGTCCGTGCTCTGCAACAAGAGAAGCCACCAAAATGAGAAGCCCGTGCACCGCAACGAAGAATGTCCCCTGCTCGTTGCAACTAGAGAAAGCCCACGCACAGCAACGAAGACCCAACTCAACCAAAAATAAATAAATAAATAAATTTATTTAAAAAAGAAAAGATTTAGGAGCCCTCATAATAGAAAATCTCATAAAAGCATAATTCAGAAGGCCCAGTTCTATATTGTCTAAAGAGTCTGCCCCTTAAACAAACTCATGTTCCCTGAATCTTCTGAGCTATATTCTCAAGAGTCTGCAGAAGGCATTTGCATTCATCCAAAGCTGTTGGGGAACATGGCAAAGACAAAGGAAGAAGGAGGTTACTTTTGCCAACTATTTATTTCTTTATACCATTAATGTTTAAATCTCACTGAATTTTATTTTATTTATTATTACTATTTTTTTTGGCTGCGCCACGTAGCATGTGGGATCTTAGTTCCCCCACCAAGGATCAAACCCGCGCCCCCTGCAGTGGATGGGTGGAATCCCAACCACTGGACCATCAGGGAATTCCCATCACTGAATTTTAGAACTTCTTAAAAATACAATTGCCCAAAAGGTATAAACATATGGAAATGCTGTAACACTAATCAAGTGGAATAATAATTACACGATGGGACTTCGATGGGGTAGTATATTTTCTTTAATTGTGCCAACTGATAAGAAACACAGGAAAGCATTTATTATATGATGCCGAAAGGAAATAGAATTATCATGGGCATTGTGATCGCAACAATATAAAGAAATCTACAATATACCTCAGTAAAAAATACATACAACGTGCAAAAATGAGATTGCACTTAGGTAGATTACACTGTGGGTTGTTTATAACCATGTTTCATTTACCCTTGCTATGTTTTCTCTCACATTTAAACTAAGGAAAAAAGAATCCCCCCCAAGATGCTAAATTGTCTTTAGACTCGGGAAAGCTCTGCTTACCAAGATCAGTGACTCAAGCTCTTGAAGGATGAGCCTCACAATTCACCACTTCCATCGTGCTCTCATATACACAATCTCATCTGATCTACCTAATCACTGCTTCTATCGGATCTTTGCTTTTAAACAAAGTCAGTTTCTGGGCTCCTTGTCTCCACTCCCATCCTGGGGCATCTTGGAGACACCTGAGACTGCGTTTAGCCCCTTGTGTCACACTGACAACTTCACTCTTCATTACTTACCCACCGTGTGTTGCTATAAAGATGGCAGATGCTGTAAAGCTCTGGAGCCCTTCTCTCTCTCTTGCTTTACCTGAGTTTCCAAGCACCTCCTCTGCTGTCATTATATCTTACTTCGTTATATCCCTGTCCTCCTGAGTACACAGCATCATCTGTGTGTTTTCACACTCCTACTCAGGTTTCTCCCTAAAGCCTTCTTCATCCCCACTGTCTTCCCATGGTGAAGGGTCAAATGAGTTTAGGTTAAAATCCTGGCTCTGCTACCAACACACGAGGTGACTCTGAACAAGGTTCTGAGCCTGGCATCCTCATCTTTAAAATAGGCATAAGAGGGACTTCCCTGGAGATCAGTGGTTAATACTCCGTGCTTCCACTGCAGGGGGCGCGGGTTCCATCCCTGGTGGGGGAACCAAGATCCCACAAGCCTCGTGGCATGGCCAAAAAAAAATTAAATAGGCAGAAGAATAAAAATGGTATACCTAGGGATGAAAAGTGAGAAACAAAGAAAATTAGATTACCTGCTGAAATTAACATCGAAGAGCTCAGACCTGGGATTACTGACGGGCAGACAGAGAAAAAGCGGATCCTAGGCAAGCAAGAATGGACTGTAAAGGGATTGAGGGTGTTAATATATCCAAATAAATAACACGTTGACTCCTAAAGGGGCTTAATCTTGGAAACCTAAAACTGGAGCCTCACTGAGGCAAAAGTAGGCAGTGCCCACCCCTACTCTCTGCAGAAGAAGCAGTCTTGGCCAATAGGCTTCGACTAGTAACAGCCCATTGACAAAGCTAACCTCTGTTTGGAGAACTTAGTCTGCTTTAAATATATGCATCATCTAACTAACTTTAAAGAGCTCTTCCTTGGCCGCCCATTGAACTTAACTAAAATTGAAACTTCTTACCCAGAGCAGCTCATCCCCAGGTGAGCTGAACCCTGGCTTCCTTCCCGAGGTCATCTAAGAATGTCATTCCCTTTGGTATTCGCAGAGCTCCATCCCTCTCCCCACCTCTGGGAGTCGTCACCTGGCCATTGGCCTTTGCCTGGGGCTCTCCCGCATTTCTGCATGGCTGGCTTCTCCAGGTCTCAGAACTCACCTTAATTGTCACCTCCCCAAGGAGGACTTCCCTGCCACCCCATTCACTCTATCACATCAACCCATTTTATTGTCTGCACAGCACTTAGTGATCTACATTGTCTTGGTCTCTTATGTGATCACTTGTTTACCTGGTTCTGAATTTCCAGGAGAACAAAAACCTCACCTGTCCTATTCACCCCTGAATCTCCAGCACCTACCACAGTGCCTTCACTAGTTGAATAAAAAAACAAAGGAATGAGCAAATAAACTGCTCTTTCGTTTATTTTGTTCATGCCTACCAAGCCAACTGTCTGATCAGGGTTTGGTGGTCTACTGGGAAAGAGTATTAAACCAATGGTGTAGATGTATTTTTTTCTGATTCCTGTAATAGTTGTGGTTCGCTTTGAAATTATTTTTGTGTTATCTTTTTATATATAAGTCTAAGAGCTTGGTAATTATTGCTGATGTTTATTTTTATGACTAGTTATTATTCATTGACTGTTAATGATGTGCCAGCCATAGACGGGAACTTTACCATCCACTTAATCGTCACAAAAATAAAATCTATTTTTAAGATTAGTGCTGCTCTGGACCATGTTCCAGATCAGGAAAATGAGACTCAGAGAGCTTAAATGACTATGTAAGTTCTCACTGTAGGGAATCATGGCAGAGACAAACTTTTCATTGAGGTTGGTCTGACACAAAAACTTGTGTGCTCTTCCCCGGGCCCACAGTTGACACTGAACCCTCCCCCTACCTGCACCCAGGGGATTCAGCTCACCCTCTGTTGGTCTTTGGTGATGATGTTTCCACCTCACACTTGCAGAGGCCTGCCCACCCTGCAATGCTGTCATCCATGACCCAGAGTAGGCAGTCTTTTTATTTTAAACTGTGGCCAGATATTCCTCCTTTAAGCTCTTTTCTCTTCTAGAGACATGACCTTTAGGGAAGGAGTGAAGATGCCACCTGTTGTTTTTTGTTTGCTTGCTTTGTTTTTTTAGAAGCTCAGTTCTTAATATATTGAAGGTCAGAGTTGAATGTACAAATCAATAATACTAATGCTATTCATTAAGTTGGGGCTTGGAGGAACAGCCATGTTCCCTGATTGATAAGGAGGCCTGACATTTGTGTAGCCCTTAACCATTTACAAAGGGCTTTCACTCCATTATCTCATGTTTCCCTCACACTAGCCCTTGGAGAGGCAGCCTGGGCTGGTGGAGAGGAGGCAACCTAGGAAGGAGATAAACCTGGGTCCACATCCCAGCCCAACACCGAGGAGTCATGTGACCTTGGACAGGTCACTTGATCTGAGTCACTCATTTTTTAAAAAATGATCATACAGGGGCTTCCCTGGTGGCGCAGTGGTTGGGAGTCCGCCTTTCGATGCAGGGGACACGGGTTTGTGCCCCGGTCTGGGAGGATCCCTCATGCCGCGGAGCGGCTGGGCCCGTGAGCCATGGCCGCTGGGCCTGCGCGTCCGGAGCCTGTGCTCTGCAGCGGGGGAGGCCACAACGGTGAGAGGCCCGCGTACCGCAAAAAAAAAAAAAAGAAATGATCATACAATGAACTGAACTTTGTAAAACATCTTGGTGAATAGTTTTACGAGTCTTAATGTATATATAGATTAGTATAATCATCACCACGATCCATTGCCCCCCAAACCTCCCTCGCGCGCTCTCTTTCCCCCGCCTCTAATCCCTGAGGACCACTGACTTGTTCTCCATCCATACAGTGTTGTCTTTTCAAGAATGTCATATAATGGGGTCATACAGTATGTCACCTATCAAGACTGACTTCTTTAATATAACACAATACCTCTGTGATTAATCCAAGTTATCACGTGTGTGCATAGTTTGTTCCATTTTATCCATTTCATCACATGGAGGTACCACAGTTTTCTTATTCATTCACCTGTTGAAGGACACTTGGGTTGTTTCCCATGCTTTTGTTGTTGTTTGTTTTTGTTTTTTACAAGTTTTTGAAAATGGCAATAAAATATACAATATACGTGACATAAAATATACATGACATAAAATTTACCACTTTAAGGGTACAATCTGGTGGCATTAAGTGCACTCAAACATAGTATAACCATCACCAACTATTTCCAAAAATTTTTCATCATCCCAAACAGAAATTCTACCCATTAAACAGTAACTCCCCACTCCTTCCTCCCTCCTGCCCCTGGTAACTTCTGTTCTACTTCCTGTCTCTATGAGTTTGCCTATTCTAGGTACCTCATATAAGTGGAATCATACAGTATATGTCCTTTTGTGTCTGACTGACTTCATTAGCACTAAGTTTTAAAGGTTCATCCATACTGTAGCACATATTGGAATTTCATTCCTTTTTTCACTGAATAATATTCCATTGTATGTACATTCCGCATTGTGTCTACGCACTCACCTGCTGATGGACGCTTGGTTTTTTTCCTTCTTTTGGCTATCGTGACTACTGCTGCAATGCACATGATGTGTACAAATATCTCTTTGAGGCCCGTCTTTCAGTTCCTTTGGGTAATACCTAGAAGTGGAATTGCTGGAAGTGGAAATGTTAAATTTTAGCTTTCTGAGGAGTTGCCAAATTGTCTTCCACAGCAGTGCACTATTTTGCATTCTCACTAGCAATGCACTCTAATTTCTCTACAGCTGTATTAGTCTGCTCAGGCTGCTATAACAAAATACCACAAACTTGGCAGCTTCAACAACAGAAATGTATGACTCACAGGTCTGTAGGTTGCAAAGTCCAAGATCAAAGTTCTGGCAAATTTGCTTTCTGGTGAGAGCTCTCTGTCTGGCTTGTAGATAATCACTTTCTGGCTATGTCCTTTCTTTGGTGCATGAACTGAGGCAGAGAAAGTGAAAGAGAGCTCTGGTTTCTCTTCCTCTTTATGTTTTTTCTAAGTTAACTTTTATTGGAGTATAGTTGCTTTACAATGTTGCGTTAGTTTCTGCTGTACAGAAAAGTGAATCAGCTATACGTATACATATATCCCCTCTTTTTTGGATTTCCTTCTACTCGCCAGGGAGCACTGAGTAGAATTTCTCTTCCTCTTCTTAAAAGAGCACCAAATCTATTGGATAAGGGTCCCATCCTTATTACCTCATTTGACTTTAACTCCGTTATGGGACTTCCCTGGTGGTCCAGTGGTTAAGAATCTGCCTTCCAATGCAGAGGACGCGGGTTCGATCCCTGGTCGGGGAACTAAGATCCCACAGGCTGTGAGACAACTAAGCCCAAGCTCTGCAACTACTGAGCCCACGAGCCACAATGAAAGATCCTGCATGCCACAGCGAAGATCCCGAGCGCCACAACTAAGACCCGACACAACCAAATAAATAAATAAATAAATATTTACAAAAAATTCCCTCAGCCTATATCCAAATACAGTCACATTGGGGGCTATGCCTTCAACTATGAATTAGCGATGGGGGAGAGACACAACTGGATCCATAGCAACATCCTTGTCAACACTTACTATCTTCCATTTTTAAAAAATAATAGCTATTCTAGGGGGTGTGAAGCAATAGTAGTTTTTATCTTTTTTTTTTTTTTTTTTTTTTTTTTTTTTTTTTTTTTTTTTTGCGGTACGCGAGCCTCTCACTGCTGTGGCCTCACGCCTTGCAGAGCACAGGCTCCGTACGCTCAGGCTCAGCGGCCATGGCTCACGGGCCCAGCCGCTCCGCAGCACGTGGGATCTTCCCGGGCCGGGGCACGAACCCGAGTCCTCCGCATTGGCAGGCGGACTCTCAACCACTGCGCCACCAGGGAAGCCCACAATAGTAGTTTTGATTTACATTTCTTTAATGACTAATGATGTTGAGCATATTTTCATGTGCTTATTAGCTATTTGCATGTCTTCCCTGGCAAAATGTCTATTCAAATCCTTTACCCATTTTTTTTTTTTCGGCCACACCACGTGGCTTGGGGGGTCTTAGTTCCCCACCCAGGGACTGAACCCATGCCCTCGGCAGTGAAAGTGTAGAGTCTTAACCACTGGACCACCAGGGAATTCTCACCCATTTTTTAAAAAATAACTTTTATTTATTTATTTATTTTGGCTGCATTGGGTCTTCATTTCTGCACGCGGGCTTTCTCTAGTTGCACGAGCAAGGGCTACTCTTCTTTGTGGAGCACAGGCTCTAGGCACACGGGCTTCAGTAGTTGTGGGGCGCACAAGCTCAGTAGTTGTGGCACATGGGCTTAGTTGCTCCGCAGCATGTGGGATCTTCCCAGACCAGGGCTCGAACCCATGTCCCCTGCGTTGGCAGGCGGATTCTTAACCACTGCACCACCAGGGAAGTGCCCCCCCACACACACCCATTTTAACTGGGTGGTTTGGTGATGAGTTGTAGGAGTTCTTTATATAAACTGGATATTAAATGCTTGTTAGATATATGATTTGCAAAAACTTGCTCCCTTTCTGTGAGCTCTCTTTTCACTCTTGATAATGTCCCTTAATACACAGAAGTTTTAAATTTTGATGAAGTCTAATTTATCTTTTTTTAAAAAATGTCATTGCCTATGCTTTTGGTGTCATATTTAAGAAACCATTGTCAAATCCAAGGTCATGGATATTTTCTCTTATTTTTTCCTCTAAGAGTTTTATAGTTTTAGCTCTTAGATTTAGCTCTTTGATCTACTTTGAGTTAATTTTTGTATATAGTGTAAGGTAAAGGCACAACTTCATTTTTTGTGGATATCCGGTTTTCCCAACACTATTTGTTGCAGAGACTGTCCTTTCCCCATTGAATAGTCTTGGCACTCTTCTCAAAAGTCTTTTGACCATATATGTGAAGATTTCTTTCTGGGTGCTCTATTCTAATCCATTGGTCTACATGTCTGTCTTCATGCCAGTACCACACTGCTTTGTTTGTTATAAAAGGATATTACCCCCCTTGCAAGTTGTCATGAGAATGAGAGATAATGAAAGTGAAGTGCCTGGCGCAGAGCTTGGCACATAGTAGGTGCTTAACAAACGACAACTATCCTTACGGGAAGGCTGGTTATGTGCTTTCAGGCTGGAAGGACCAGGGACACACTCAGGTTCCCTCAGACACACTGGGAAGTTTGTCTAATGGGAGACCATCCTCATCTGCACAGTCAGCCTGGGGAGACCAGATGCCTCAACAGGCCATCATCTGGTTGTCTCTGAGCAAGTGTCCACTGCTTCTCAGCACCTGAAGTAGATCTTCCATTTTGCTTCTCTCTTCTAGTGCTACTGTCTAAATTCACATTCCCCCAAAGAAGACCCTGAGACAAGAACTTGATAACTTATTTTGGAGGAGATTCCCGGAAGCACAGCAAGGGAAAGGGAAAGTGAGACAGAAAGTAAAAGGGAGAAGGAAGTGAGGAAAGCCTCTGTGGGCAGCTGGGGCCCAGTCTTACTGGGAGGAGCCTCGCAGAACTCAGCACAGCGCTGTGCTCCTGGGGCATTTATCCACTGACTCCCACTGCCCTAGAGGTTTCAAATCTCTGGCCCTTCTGGGCTGCCCAGCACAAAGGGCTGAGCAAGTCCCCACAACTCCAGAAAAAAACCCTGAAGCTGAGAAGCAGAGCCCTGAGAATACTAGAGGTAAAAAGTGCATGCAGGGACTTCCCTGGTGGCACACAGTGGTTAAGAATCCACATGCCAATGCAGGGGACATGGGTTTGAGCCTTGCTCCAGGAAGAGCCCACATGCCACGGAGCAGCTAAGCGTGTGCACCACAGCTACTGAGCCCACGAGCCACAACTACTGAAGCCTGCAGACCTAGAGCCCGTGCTCCGCAACAAGAGAAGCCACCGCAATGAGAAGCCCGCGCACCACAACGAAGAGGAGCCCCTGCTCGCCGCAACTAGAGAAAGCCTGCGCGCAGCAACAAAGACCCAACACAGCCAAAAATTAATTAATTAATTTTTTAAAAAAACGTGCATGCAGAAAAGCATCTCCTGTACCTACAGGTAAATTAGGAAGGACGGAGGGGCTGCCGGGCAGGGCACCAATAGCGTCTGCAGCTACCACCACCTACCGCCTCTCCGCCTTTACTACTTCATGAGTTCTGCACGCTCAAAGCTTCCACTGCAGCAGACTTCTACTTTTGGCTTTAATCTCTGGGCACCTCTGGGTTTCTGTGTCACTCTGCTGCCCAAGTCTCTGTGTAGGTCTTGCATGTAACCTGTCCTCCAGAGAAGCTTGGGTGGCTGGTGGAGTCACCGTCTTGACTGGGCAGGGCTCTTCACACTCACCCAGCTCATCAGGCACTGGCCTCCAAAACTGGCTGCCCTGGCCACAGGCCCCGATCTCTCAGTCCCCATTTCTGAGGTCCCAGGAATAAAACATAACAACTTGTTCACAAGGACCATTTCGGACTTTTTCTTCAGTCTCAGGTCTCCCAGATCATCAGTAGGATGGAGTACAGTTATCCCCCTTTACAAACGAGGACATTGGGGCTTAGAGCATATAAGAGTCTTGCCTAAAGGCGCACAGTTAGTCAAAGGCAAGCTTAGACTTGCACGAAGTCTCAACCATTTTGCCTCTTACACAGGGAACCCAAATCTCAAAGTGTTGAGTGTTATAAGAATCTTCCTATTTGGTGGATTATCTCACAGTGGAAAGGGATCTGTCCAGGAAGCCTCAGACTTTCAGGACTCTGGGTTCCTGAATGGCAGAGCACAAGATGGGGGTTCATACTAAACCCACAACAAATAAGCCCGTGCAGGCATGCCATACCAAACTGTGTCAGATCAAGTACCAATTTTTATGAAATTCCAGTTGAAGCAAGCAGTAGTAGAAATCAAATATTTCAAAAAATTTGGCTAGCTACTCCGGGAGGGTGGAAGGGGGTGATGTCTGATCCATTTCTGCTCCTATGATAGGAGATGGGGGCTTGAGATAATGCCCCAAATTGGAAGAGTGTTTGGAGGCTAGGCAACCACATGACAAATGCTCTCAGAATTGCTGTTAACCTCAATGTTCAGGCCTACCAGGTTCTTTGTCCTCAACACCGTGGCTCAAGCCTCTTCCTCCCTCATGAGACTTCTTCCTGCAGCTCATCTCTCCTCACAGCCAGATTTCTTGAAAGGACTGTCCACATTCACAGTCCCTACTTTGTCACCATCCCTCCTAGCAGTCTGACATTTCTTACCCATCATTCCGCTGAAACTGCCCACCCAGGTCAACAGGAACTTCCAATAACAAACCAACTTGCCACTTTCAGTCCTTCTCTGTAAGAATTCAGACCTGCACTTGGTGAAACCCTCCACTGTCATGTTGTCTGCCTCATCTATTTTTTTTTTTAATTTATTTATTTATTCATTTTTGGCTGCCTTGGGTCTTCGTTGCTTCACGCAGGCTTTCTCTAGTTGCAGTGAGCAGGGGCTACTCTTTGTTGTGGTGTGTGGGCTTCTCATTGCGGTGGCTTCTCTTGTTGCGGAGCACAGGCTCTAGGTGCATGGGCTTCAGTAGTTGTGGCACGCAGGCTCAGTAGTTGTGGTGCATGGGCTTAGTTGCTCCGTGGCATGTGGGATCTTCCAGCACCAGGGATTGAACCCGTGTCCCCTGCATTGGCAGGCAGATTCTTAACTACTGCGCCACCAGGGAAGCCTATGCCACATCTCTTTTTAACTGTTGCCATGCATTATATAGTATGATGGGGCAGTTTCAAGTTTTTTGGGTCCTGAAGCTTATGCATTTGCGGGGAACCTCTTTAAGAAAAATATTACAAAGTTACATTGAGAAATTGCTAGATTCTCTCCTGGGCTGCTGCAAGTGAGGGGCCCTGAAGCTTAAGCTCCATTAACTTCATAGCGAATCCTCCCTGAGAAGAGACAAGTTTATGTAAGCATTCTCTACCAGTGGACAGGATGGATGCGCCATTACAACAGTACTGCAAAGAACATTTTTTTTTTTTGGCCACACGGCTTGCGGGACTTTAGTTCCTACACCAGAGATTGAACCTGGGCCCCCAGCAGTGAAAGCACTCGGAGTCCTAACCACTGGACAGCCAGGGAATTCCTGCAAAGAACATTCTTACACACAACTCTTTTGCGAACACGTGTATTTCTCCAGGGACAGAAAGAATAGGAATTGCCAAGTTCTAGGTCATGGGCCTTTTCATTTTTATTTGATGGTTTACTGCCAAATGCCCTCCCATGAAGCATCACTAAA
Source organism: Phocoena sinus (assembly GCF_008692025.1). NCBI lineage: Eukaryota > Metazoa > Chordata > Mammalia > Artiodactyla > Phocoenidae > Phocoena > Phocoena sinus. The sequence continues at coordinate 7,900,627 of NC_045772.1, read as the reverse complement.
TTCCACTCCAGTGGGCAGTCATGGGGGGAATTGTCTCATGTCCTTGACAGCACTGGATGTTATCATCTTTTTTGTTTTTGTTTTTCCAAGCTGATGGGAAAAATAAGAAAGCATTTCAGTGTTATTTTAATTTACTGTATTAGTTTCTAGGGCTGTTGTAACCAGGTACTAGAAACATAGTGGCTTAAAAAAAAAAACAGAAATGTATTGTCTCATGGTTCAGGAGACGTGTGCCTTAAAAAAAAAAAAACAGAAATGTATTGTCTCATGGTTCAGGAGACAAGAAGTCTGAAATTGAGGCGTCAACAGGGCGGTGCTCCCTCTGAAACCTAGGGACATAGGGGACCATTCTTCCTAGCCTCTTCCTAACTTCTGGTGGTGCCTGTCAGTCTTTGGTGTATCACTCTGATTCTCTGTCCCCACAGGGCATTCTCCCTGGGTCTCGGTTGTCACATGGCCCTCTTCTTATAAGGAGGCCACTAGTCATATTGGATTAGGGGCCCACTCCACTCCAGTATGACCTCATCTTAACTAATTATATCTGTGACAACCTTATTTACAAATAAGTTCACATTCCGAGGTACTGGAGGTTAGGACTTCAGCATATTTGGGGGCAGGGGGGAGTGAACACAATTCAACCCATAATATTTACATTCTTCTAATTTTACGGACATCGAATATCTTTTCATATGTTTACTGAAAATTTGGATCCTTTCTTCTGCAAATCGCCCTTTCATATGAGTTGCCCGCTTTTCTATTGGGTTGTTTTTCATTCCTGTTTCTTTCAAGAGCCTCTGTATTTTCCATGACGAATCTGTTATATATGTGGCAAAGGTTTGCGCTCAGCCCATCGCACGTTCTGTAACTTCAGTTTTGGTATCTGCCTTGATGTCTGTGATGCCAAACTCCCCAGATTTCCCTCCTGCTTTCTGATTCAGGGTCTGTCCTTCTTCCTCTGCCTCTTCCTGTGAAGTCTTCCCCATGTCATAAACAGCACCACATCCATCTAGGCTCCAGTAAGAAACATAGGCGTCTCTCTCTCTCCTTTTTTTTTTTGGCCATGCTGTGCCACACGACTTGCTGGATCTCAGTTCCCTGACCAGGGGTTGAACCCGGGCCACTGCAGTGAAAGCCCAGAATCCTAATCACTAGGCCACCAGGGAGCTCCGCATGGGCGTCTCCTTTGATCTCCCTTCTCCCTCATCTATACAACTTACCGCCAATCTCCATCAACTTTAACCTCTTAAATACCTGTCAAATCCATGCATCAGTGGCCGGATGATGGGAGAGTTCCTGTCTGAAGGCCTCCAGTTTCTGTGTGGAATAGAAGGTGAGGTCAGAGGTTTGGGGAGAGTGGCGAGGGTTTTCAATAGCCACTGTGGAGGGTGGCAGGGTGAGCCGACGAGGAGGACAGCATCGTTGGTGTACGGTATTTGTGGGCCCGGTTATGGTCACCGTCCATGAATTGATGGCACCAGACTCTGTGGTGCTGTGATTTTCTTCAACAGACCTCAGGGCCCAGGTGCTCCCCGGGAGAGGAAGGGCAATCAGACTGACCCAGAGTTGGGGCTTCCAGGCAGGTACAACAGAGAGGCAGGTTGAGAGAAGTCAGAATGTTGTCAAGAGAGTGGCCAAGGTGGGGAATTGTGGAATCGGTGAGGGAGGGGAAGGAAGTGAGGACAGGAGTGGAGTCAAAGAACAGGAAGTTTGAGCAACGAACAAACAGCTGGAAAGTAGGGAGGGGCTCAGATGTGGACACGAAGAGAGCAGAATAAAGGAGGGGGACTTCCCTGGTGGTCCAGTGGCTAAGACTCTGTGCTCCCAGTGCAGGGGCCCGGGTCTGATCCCTGGTCAGGGAACTAGATCCCACCTGCTGCAACTAAGAGCCCATATACCACAACTAAATATCCCGCACGTGCAACAAAAGACCCCGCACGCGGCAACAAAGGTCCTGCATGCTGCCACTAAGACCCGGCTCAGCAAATAAATAAATATTTAAAAAAGAAAGAACAAAGGAGGGACTGGGGGAGAGAGGAAGACAGAAAGTGAGAGACAAGGACTTCAGAGGAGGCAGGAAAGGACGATGGTCTGGAAGAAGCCTTGGGGCGGGTGCAAGAGGAGCCAGGAAGCAGGGAGAAATGAACCGCTGCGCGCGGGAGGGGTGCTAGGAAGGGGTGGTGACCTCACAGCAGAGCGTGATTTCTGTTCAGAGGTTCTGAACTGGTAGCCTACAGGCCAAACCTTACTTTGCTTTGCTTGCTCAAAAATTAAGTCAATATGAAAAATATCAGGTTTCTCACAAAGAGCCAGATTGCTGGCCTCTTTCTCTTTGTTTCTGAGATATCGTTCCCATACCATAAAAGTCACCATTTTAATGTGTGCCATGCAGTGGTTTTGAGTATATCTGTAAAGGTGTATAATCATCACCATTATCTAATTCTGGAACATTTTCATCATCTCTGAAAGAAAGCCTGTACCATTAGCACTCACTCCCCATTCTCCCTTCTCCCCCAGCCCCTAGCAACCACTCATCTATTTTCTGTCTCTATGGACTTACCTATTCTGAACATTTCATATGAACGGAATCATACAATTAGTGGCCTTTAGTGTCTGGCTTCTTTCACTCAGTATGTTTTCAAGGTTCATCCATGTTGCGGCACGTGTCAGTCCTTCATTTGTCCTTAAGGCTGGACAATATTCCTTTGCATGACTAGACCACATGTTCATATATTCATCCCTTGATGGACTTTCTGGTTGTTTCCACTTCTTGGACATAATGTTGCTGCTATGAACATTCATGTCCAAGTTTTTGTGTGAACCATTTTCAGTTCTCTGGGGTATATACCTAGGAGTGGAATTGCTGGGTCATATGGTAACACTATGTCTAACTTTCTAAGGAACCACCAAACGGTTTCAGCAGAGCTGTACCACTTTACATTCCCGTCAGGGGTATATGAGGGTTTCTGGCCTCTCTTGAACCATCTGAAGGTCTGGCCCTATTGGGTCCACATTCTTACGTGCCGACAGTCAGCCTGGAGTTGCGTCAGGGCACAGGAACTCTCCAGCTTGCCCAGTTCTCACCACACAGTGAGGGCACCGGCATTCACCCCTTGACCTTCACACTTCACGCGTGTTCTTTACCTGCTGGGCCCCAGAGTAAACCCTAGGCTGTGCCGGCAGAAGAGTGAGGGTGTAGGTGATTTTCTTGCCCAAGAATCAGCTTTCCAAAGAGCCAAGGAAAAAGGTTCCAGAAGGTGGAGAGCAGAGGGTTGTTAAAACAAGAGGGGAATTACAGAGCAGTGTGGAGAAAAGAAACGGCCAAAAGAGCTGATATTTGGGGCAGTGACCGAGGACGACAGGCACGGTGGGATGAACATCCGTGCCTGGGCCTCAGAAGGCTCCCACAGTGGTCCTGGTGGATACGGAAGGACCAGTCCTCCAGGCCCTGTAGCTCAGTGACTTAGCAGTTGAAGGGAGCATTTGTTTCAGTCTAGATCAGCACTATTCAACTGAAGCCCATGCGGATAGAGCCTGTGCTCCAGAACAGGAGAAGCCACCGCATTGAGAAGCCCACTCGCAGAAATGAAGAGTAACCCCGCTCGCCACAGCTAGAGAAAGCCCGCGTGCAGCAACGAAGACCCAATGCAGCCAAAATAAATAAATGAATAAAAATTTTTAAATATACACACACACACACACACACACACACACACACACACACATATATATATATATATATATATCAGAGCCATGTTAATTTTCATTTCTGTGAACTCTTTGTTCATATCCGGGGACTGTTTTTCTATAGGATCATAGACTTTTGCATTTTGATATATAGGAGTTGCTTTTATGTTACAGAAATTTGTCTGTTACATGTGTTGCATAAGTTATTGCTTGGTTTGTTGTCTTTTGTTTTGTTATTTTTTCCATGGAAAATTTTAAAACTTTTATTGCGGTCAGAATTGATGAGTTCTGAGTTTTGAGTCATGCTTAAGCAAGCCCAACCCACTGCAAGATTATAAATTTTTTTTAATCCAGTACTTTTATGGTTTCATAGTTTACATTTATATCTTTTGTAGCTTATTTTAGTGTAAGTAATGCAGGAAGGATACAAATATATTTGTTTCTGAAAAGCTATTCAACATTCCCAGGACAAGTTATTACATAATTATTATTTCCTGTGTGTATTTGGATCTGTTTCTGGATATTCTATTGTATTCTATTGATCTCTACTCATGTTCCCATACAAAAGTATTGGGTTGGCCAAAAAGTTCGTTTGGGTTTTTCTGTAACATCTTATGGAAAAAGCTGAACGAACTTTTTGGCCAACCCAATATTTTAATTACCATAGTTTTACAATATGTTTTAATATCTGGTTGGGCTAGCCCCCCTCCTTACTCTCCTTTTAAAGAATTTTCTTAGCTCTTAAAAACTAGCTTTTCTGATTCCTTCTGGGGGAGCCCATATTAAATTTATAAATTATTTGAAAAAGAACTGACATCTTTCTAACATTGATTTACCTCTATTGGGTACACAAAGCTAGCATAACTTATAATCTATTCTGCTCCTTGCTTTTTTCCACTAAACAATATATCCTGGAGATCTTCCCATCTCACATCACAGAGAGTTTCCTTAGACTTTGGTAGATGTACCTTTGCTTAAATGGTTCCCTATAGATGAATAACTTATTCTTTGAATCTTTTGCTGTTACACACATGACTCATTTTGTGTGCACACACCAGGCTCAATACCACCCCAGGAACTTGTGCCTGCCCCCTGCCCATATTCACATGGCTCACTCCCTTACCTCCTTCCTTCTCCAGGAGGTCCATCCTGACCACCCAGTGCTCCCAATTTCCCTATGCTGATAGCAATCACCATCTTCTAACACACTGTATCATTTACTTTTAAAATTATGTTTATTGGGACTTCCCTGGTGGTCCAGTGGCTAAGATTCTGTGCTCCCAAGGCAGGGGGCCCAGGTTTGATCCCTGGTCAGGGAACTAGATCCCGCATGCCACAACTAAAGATCCCGCACGTGGCAATGAAGATCCCATGTGCCACAACTAAGACTGGGCTCAGCCAAATAAATAAATGCTTTAAAAAATTTTTAAATAAAATTATATTTATTATCTGTTTCCTACCACCAGATTACAAAGGTTTGTTGTTTGTTTTGTTTTGTTTTTGTCAGTTTGTTCGTTTATTTGTATTCTGGGCACTCAGAAAAGTATCTGATACTGAATAAGTAAGCATTCAGTAATAATTGCAGAATAAATGAATGAATGAATAAATGAATGAATGAATGAATGCACAAGTATGTTGGTAAGATAAATTCTCAGAGGTGGGATTGCTGGGTCAAAATGTAAGTCTTCCATTATATTTTCAAAACAATCTTTTTCATATCTAGTAAGGCTATTGATTTTTGTATATGAAATTTGTACCTAGATGCATTACTGAATTCTCTTTGTGCTACAATTTTTTTTTTTTTTTTTGTGGTACGCGGGCCTCTCACTGTTGTGGCCTCTCCCGTTGCAGAGCACAGGCTCCGGACGCGCAGGCTCAACGGCCATGGCTCACGGGCCTAGCCGCTCCGCAGCATGTAGGATCCTCCCGGACCGGGGCACGAACCTGTGTCCCCTGCATCGGCAGGTGGACTCTCAACCACTGTGCCACCAGGGAAGCCTTGTGCTACAATTTTTTAGTTGAATTTTGTAGGTTTTCTAAAATATAATTGTATCACATCACCTGTAAATAATAATTATATCACTTTTTTAATCTTTATTCCTCTTCATTTGATAAATAAAAGTGATGGTAGGGACTTCCCTGGTGGTCCAGTGGTTAAGACTCTGTGCTCCCAATGCAGGAGGCCAGGGTTCGATCCCTGGTCAGGGAACTAAGATCCCACATACTGCAAACTAAGCCCGCAAGCCTCAACTAAAGAAGACCGTGCTGCAACGAAGACCCAGTGCAGCCAGAATAAATAAATAAAAATAAATTTTTAAAAAAGTGATGGTAGTGGATATCCTTGTTTTGTCCTGACTTTAATGAGAAGTCTTTTAATATTTTACTCTTACAAGTTGGCTTTCTGGCTTGAGGTATATATGTATGTGTGTGGGGGGTGTAATTGTATTTTAAGGACGCATCCTTCCCTTCCAATGGTTAAGGGATTTTCTTTTTAAATCAAGCATGGATTTTTGAATTTTTTCAAATATCTTTTCAACATCTATGTCATAATCATCATGCAGTTTTTCTCCAATGATTTGTCAATATGGTGAATAATATTAATGGTATTCCTAATATTGAACCACCCTGTTTTCCTGGTATGCCCTACTCAGCTGTAGTACATATTTTTTTGTGTGTGGCTGGATTTTATTTGCTAATATTAGGTTTACAGCTTTTGCTGTTATATTCATAAATGAGATAGTCTGTAGTGTTCCTCTCTTGTGCTATCTTTGACAGATTTGGGTATTGATATGTAATATTCATAAAAGGAATCTGGAAGAGTTGACCCGGCATAGTGGTTAAGAGAGTGAATTCTGGGGACTCCCCTGGTGGTGCAGTGGTTAAGAATCCGCCTGCCAATGCAGGGGACACGGGTTTGAGCCCTGGTCCGGGAAGATCCCACATGCTGCAAAGCAACTAAGCCTGTGTGCCACAACTACTGAAGCTGGCGCACCTAGACGACATGCTCCGCAACAAGAGAAGCCACCACAATGAGAAGCCTGTGCACCACAACGAAGAGTAGCGCCCGCTTGCCACAACTAGAGAAAGCGTGCGCGCAGCAACGAAGACCCAACGCAGCCATAAATAAATAAATATTAAAAATAATAATTTAAAAAGTGAATTCTGGAACTAAACTCACTAGGTTCAAGTTTGGCTCGGCCAGGGCTTCCCTGGTGGCGCAGTGGTTGGGAGTCTGCCTGCTGTTGCAGGCAACACAGGTTCGTGTACCGGTCCGGGAAGATCCCACATGCCGCAGAGCGGCTGGGCCCGTGAGTCATGGCCGCTGAGCCTGCGCGTCTGGAGCCTGTGCTCTGCAACGGGAGAGGCCACAACAGTGAGAGGCCCACGTACCGCAAAAAAAAAAAAAAAATTGGATCGGCCACTTACTAGTTGTGTCACCCTGAACTATTTATTTACTGCTTTTGCCTGAGTTTTTTCATCTCTAAAATGAGAACAATAATTTATCTTCTTAACAGGGTTATTGTGAGAATTAAATGAACACAACACTCAGAACTGTATCTGCCACGTGGGGACTCAATAAATGTAGCGGCTTTCTTATTATAATTTCTAGGGTTTGCAACCATTTGAATGGCATTTTTATTCATCACTCTTTAAAGTTTTGGTTGAACTCACCTGAAGTCTTGTTTGGACTTGCTACTTTTTTTCCCCTTTGTGTATGGGAGAACAGCTCTTTAATAACATTTTCATTTTCTTATGCGATATTTGGTCTGTTTAAAATTTAATGGTCTCCAAGGATTGATTTTGGTAATTTATGGTTTCCTAGAAAACCACCCGTTTAGTTCAGGCTTTCTCATTTACAAAATAATCACAACTCTTTTAAGGTTCTTTGTAGCTGTGGTTATTTCCTCATTCTCACTTCTTATTTTGTTTGGAATGGACTCAAGAAGCTATTTTCCATATTTCAAAAAGTCCAAACCCTTACAGGCATGCACTACTTCATAAAACTGTCAAGTTTCTGACTTTGGGCTAAAATGCTATCGACCCTGTGGGGAGGATGGTGGTTGTCTCCTGCTGATGTGAAGCTCGGGTGGTAGCTCTGTAACTGTTGATGTATAAAGAGCGGGGTTACAATTTCATTACCACTTACAGGGAGATGTCCTCAGTAGATACCATTTTTTAAACCATGGATGTGTGGTGAAGGCGGCAGTGGTGGGGCAAACAAAGGGTCCTTGGTCAACAAGGATGGTCAAGAACAATAAGGTACGTTAAGGAATCTCTCGTCTTTGCTGCTTTGTGTTAACCTTTGTCAGCTTGGACAGAAATGCCTTAACTAGTGCAGCAAGAGAAGGGTTCACTGGTTTTGTCCTGGATTGCCTGCAGCTGCTATTTCTAAAAGTTCTAAAAGTTCAGTTACCATGGCAACCATGTGACAGCCCCAGAGCGTCTGTTAACTCTGATCAGGGTGAAGCTGGATGGAGGTGTGGGAGACTGGAAAGAGCTTGGTTCATTCATCCATTTCCTCCGTATTGGGGATATATATGTGAAGACAGATAAAGGCCTAGCAAAAATTACAGATTGTAAGAGTCAGGTAGACCTCTATTCAGCTGCCAGCCCTGCCTCTTAATAGATGCATGATGTCGGCCTGGTCCCTAAACCTCCCTGAATCTCATCTGCAGATGGAGCTGCCAAGAGCTGTTCGCCAGAGTGGTTGAGGTAATGTCCCTGAGGCTCCTGGACATGGAGTGGGTGCCACATCCACGATGGCTCCCTTCCTCCTAGTCTCAGCTCAGCCGCTTACTGGCTGGGGTACTTGGGAAAAGGTATTTATCTTTCTGGAGTTTCCATTTCCTCATAGATGATCCATAAAGTCCCTTCCGGCTCAGGAGCCTTGACCCTGAAGGGTTAAATAGGGCAGCTCTGAGCAGCCGGGTTGGCCACTTCTGCTCCTTCCTTCCCCACTGGAACAGACCCGGAAGTACAGCTTCCCTGGGACACCAGCAACCCCCAGACACAGGTTTTCCAGGGCAGGGCTGATTTCAGATGTGCATCCCATGCTTGTCAGACCAGATTCCCTGGTTTGGAGTTTGGAAAATCCAATTGCCGTAAACTGTACCTTGCAGGGGATACATTCCTTTGCTTCACTGGGCTACTTTACTCAGAAGGGAGATGGGAAACTGGCGATAGTCCTTCACAGGCTTCCGGAAAAATGGCAGTGGGAGTCACTGCATGGTGCAGGGTGCTATAAGCCTGGCATCAGGTTCTTCATAGAGGGTTTTTTTTTTCCATTGGGATAAAATTCACATAACTAAATGTAAACGTTTTAAAGCGTATAATTCAGTGCCATTTAGTGCATTTTCAGTGTTGTACAACCATCACCCCTATTAATTCCAAACCATTTTCATCACTTCCAAAGGAGACCCTGTGCCCATTAAGTAATCATTCCCTATTTCCTCCTCCCCCCAATCCCTGGCAACTACTAATCTGCTCTCTGTCTCTATAGATTTAACTATTCCGGATACTTCATATCAATGGAATCATAATATGTAGTCTTTTGCAACTGGCTTCTTTCATTTAATATAATGTTTTTGAGGTTTATCCACCTTGTAGCGTGTATTGGTCCTCCATCCCTTTTTATGCCTGAATAATATCCCATTGTATGTGTCTCCCACATTTTACACATCTGTTCATCTACTGCTGGACATGTGAGTTATCTGCACCTTTTGACGACTGTGAATAGTGCTGCTGTGAGCATTCATGTACCAGTACTTGTTTGAATACCTGTTTTCGATTCTGTTGGGTATACACTCTATAGGATTTCCATTCTGTCAAGCTGGGGGAATAACCCCTGCCTGCCGTCCTCACTGGCTGGCATGAGGACTGGGTGTGAAAGTGGAGGAAAATAGTCATAGCAGCACTAACAACTCTGTTTCACATCAACAGCCTGTTAGATATCTTTGTGCGCATGTCTGGCATCTAGATCTTAATACATACAAATTGAACTCTGGATCTCCTCCCCAAACCCGGTTCACTTGCAGCCTTGACCATCTCAGTTGGTGGCACCTGATTCCTTCTGCTAGTTCAGGCTCAGCACCGCTGTCATCCGGGTCTCCTCCCTTTCTTACACTCCAGATCCAAACCCTCAGGAAACCAAGCTGGCCCCACTTTCAAAATACATAATCTGACGACTTCTCACCACCACCACTGCCACCACTGCCCCGCCGGGACCTCTGCCCCTGTTCTCCCAAACTCACCCCTCACCCTGTTCAGTCTATGCTCAACCTGGCTGCCCAGGTTATCCTTTTAAAATGTAAGTCAGATCACGTTGTTCTGCTCAAAACCCTGCAGTGGCCCCTTTCCAACTGGAGTAAAAGCCAAGTTCATCGTGGCCCGCACTACCCCGTGGGATCTGGACGCCTGACCTCTGACGTCATCTCCCAGCTCACTGCCTCCACGCCACTCTGCCCCCGGCCAAACCAGGCACGGTTCACCTGGGGAGCTTTGCTCGGGCATGTGCCTTCTGTGCAAATACTCTTCCTTGAAATACTGGCACATCTGTCTCCCTCACCTAAATTCTTCACTCAGACACCACCTTCTCAATGAGGCCCACTCTGTCACCCTATTTAAAATGACACTCCAGCCCCACCCCTTGCACTCCTCATTCCTCATACTTTTCTGCTTTTTTTCCCCCTTGGCTTTTATCACTTTCAAACATGCAGCTTCATTTACTCATTTGTTGCTGTTGTTGTTGTTTTGTTTTACAAAAATCAATTGTATTTTAAAAAAAAATTTTTCACTGGCGTATAATTGCTTTACAATGTTGTGTTAGTTTCTACTGTACAATGAAGTGAATCAGCTATATGTGTACCTATATCCCCTCCCTCTTGGACGCCCTCATCTCACCCATCTAGGTCAACACAGAGCACCGAGCTGAGCCTCCTGTGCTTCATAACATGTTCCCATGGGCGAGCTATTTTACGCATGGTAGCGTATATGTTTCAACCCTAATCTCCCAGTTTGTCCCACCCTCCCCTTCCCGCCCTGTGTCCACGTGTCTGTTCTCTACATCTGTGTCTCTAGTCCTGTCCTGGATACAGGTTTATCTGTACTATTTTTATAGATTCCACATATATGCATTAATATGTGATATTTGTTTTTCTCTTTCTGGCTTACTTCACTCTGTATTATTGTCTCTCTCTCCTCTGCCTGAATGCAAACCCCATGAGGAGAAGAGTCTTGTGTTTTGTTCAGTGAACTCCAAGTACCTAGAAAGTTTGATCAGCCCGAGTACCTAGAAAGCACCCGGCACATAGTAGGTGCTTGATGCACATTTCTCGAATTACTAAACAATACTAACAACAATAGTAACCGTTTATTAAGCCTATTATGTGCCACATACCCTACAAAGATGCCACTCAAATCTCATAAAGAAGGTTAAATGCTTTTGCTTCCGTTTTACAGGAACCTGGTTAGACAGCTCTCCCAAGTCACACAGTTATACTTGGCAGAGAACGGATTGGAACCCAAGCCTGTCTGCTTGGCTTTGGAATTCTTGCTCTTTTCTACTTTACCCTGTGGTCACTGCAGCTGTACTTAACATGGTTCACTCATTCATTCATTGAGCAAATATTTCCCAAGCCTCCGGCACCCCTCCCCGCTGAAAGCCCAGGCCCTGTACAGCCGACTGGGGACCCTCACAGAGGTGGGTCTGGATCTTGCTGCGAGGAGCTCAGGTCCTAAGGTCTGGGCAACGTGTCCCCCGGGCTTTGTAAACTGATCAAGGGGGCTCCGTCTCCCCAGCAATTCATTAGCTCTACTAAAGGGGAGACCATCTGAACTGATGTCCCTCATTTACAGTAGAAACAAAACAGCTTCCCACGCTATAGCCCTGGCCCCCAGGCTGAGCGAGGCCGAAGGAGCACACCTCACAGCATCCCACACCTGGCCAGGTAGATAAACAAGCCCCAAGGAGGGAGGCCGGGGTGTGGGCCCAGGGCCAAGGGGTGGGAAGATTGGGAGGAAGTGTGGGCGAGGGGGAGTGCTGGCTCTGGAGCAATCACGATTACCACACGGGAGATGCCAGCCCCAGACACCCGCCCGGGGCCTCCTGCCCCCTTTCTCAACCCCAGGGACTCACAGAGCGGAGCACAGTGGCTGGACGAAGGGGCCCTTCCTCCTGCCCAGAACCAGCACCTCTCCCTCCCCCTTCATCCTTCCTCCTGCGCCTCCCAAGGAAAGGGGGGAACAGTTCGTCCAACTAATCCTCAACTTCTCGGCGCTCCATTTTTAAAGCGTCCCTGAGGAGTTGGTATTGGGGTTTGGAGTTTGATTAAACACACGCCCTCCTGGTCCTGCACGCCGATGGCTTTTCTTTCCTGTTTAGTCAACACACATTTATGAGAACTTCCTCTGGGCGGGACCCTCTGCCAGGCGTTGGGGGCCTGAAGAGCCCGGGGTCTGCCGGGGAAGCTAGAAAGGCGACTGCAAACCACATTGCAGCCACGGGTGGGGGAGGGGGCGGTCTGGGCCCCGGAGGAGTCCCTGCTGCAGCCTGGAAGGCAGGGACGCTGCGCAGAGAAACATGCGAAGGACAATAAAGTAGTGATAATTCAATGAGGCCCCGGGCGCTGAAGTGGAGCTAGGGAATATATTACTTTAAGTGCCTACTATGCAAGGGGCACTGTCCTTCAGAGGCCTGGAGGCCACCGGGATGGATCCTGGCAGTTGTTCCCTGCCTAGAATCAAGTCCAGGTCTCCCTTGGAAGGGAGGCCTGGGCAGCAGAGTGAATATTCTGTCCTTGAAACTGTACAGCTGGGAGGTAGAAAGGGCACTCCCATTGTAGAGAGGGGCAAACTGAGTCACAGGGGTGCGTTTGCTCACTCCCTTAGATCGCAGGCTCCCCTGGAAGTGGGAAATCAGGCTTAACTCTGCATCTGCAGCACCCAGGGTGTAAAAGACTTAAAAAGTATCCACGGGTCGGTTATTTACTGGTATGGCAATATATGACAGAAACAGGTTGCTAAAGGATTATACATTGTATAATCCAAATTTAGTAAAATACACAGGCACATACACATATTTTTTTAAATACTGACACTGGTAGACTACAAAATGTTAATAGCTGTTATCTCTAGGTTGTAGATTGCAGGTGTTTTTACTTTTTTTTTTTTTAATTTTCTTTTAGTTAGTTAGTTCTGGCTACCTTGGGTCTTCGTTGCTGCTCACGGGCTTTCTCTAGTTGCGGCGAGCGAGGGCTACTCTTTGTTGTGGTGCGAGGGCTTCTCATTGCGGTGGCTTCGCTTGTTGGGGAGCACGGGCACTCGGGGGCTTCAGTAGTTGTGGCGTATGGGCTTAGTTGCTCCGCGGCATGTGGGCTTTTCCGGGACCATTGCTCGAACCCGTGTCCCCTGCATTGGCAGGCGGATTCTTAACTACTGCACCACCAGAGAAGCCCTCTCAGCTTCTTTTTAGTAACCTTTCTCCCTTCAGCATGAAGTCTCATTTTCCCTAATTCCTGAGTACTGAATTCCTGTGGTCTGGGTAGGAGACCCCAAAGCCTGTATCCTCCCCTTTGCTTGCTGACTCCCACGCTTGTCCCTCAGGTCCGTTTTCCTGCTTTGCGTTTATCATAATTAACAATCACATGAGACCCGTGAGACACGAGTAGAAGCAGCATACGTGGTAGTTGTCTCCGAGGGGCAGCAAGGAAAAAGGATTAGCCATGTCGTCTTTGATCAGAAAGGTGATCAGCACCGCGAAAGCCCCAGCGGCCATTGGTCCCTACAGTCAGGCTGTGTTAGTCGACAGGACCGTTTACATTTCAGGACAGCTAGGCATGGATCCTGCAAGTGGAGAGCTTGTGCCAGGAGGGGTGGCAGAAGAGGCTAAACAAGCTCTTACAAACGTGGGTGAAATTCTGAAAGCAGCAGGCTGTGACTTCACGAATGCGGTAAAAACAACTGTTTTGTTGGCTGACATAAACGACTTCAATACTGTCAATGACATCTACAAGCAATATTTCCAGAGTAGCTTTCCTGCAAGAGCTGCTTACCAGGTTGCTGCTTTGCCCAAAGGAGGCCGTGTTGAGATTGAAGCAGTAGCTGTCCAAGGACCTCTCGTGACAGCATCGCTTTAAGTGGGCCCAGTGTTATTCAGTCTGGAATTTTAATAATGTTTTTAAATTAACATCTTAATTTTTACAGTATTTGTTGGAAAGTGTACGGCTGACTGAAATATCTGAAGTTATTATGGAAATACCATATAATAAGGGGAATTGAACATAAGTTGAAGATTAATGATGAATCTAGTTACTGATGTTATAAATTACACTTCTATAACACTCATATTACTGGATGTGGGAAAAGAGACACACATTACATAGTTACTCAGAAAAATAAAAGTAAAGGGAAATAGCATGTAGGAAAGATGAGTTACTATTCCTGAGAAATAATAAAGAGCACACCTAATTCAATTAGACTCTATTAATTTAATGGTGTGAACTATTTAGTTCTCATGTCAGATACATGATTCTGCTTTTACTTGAGTAAAATTAAAGCATTTAAGTTTGAACGGTAGAGGTAAAGGAGAAGAAACTGGACCAAATTTTATATAGATAATATTTTTCTAATGGAACTAAAATAGCATGCAGATTTTAAAAAATTACATGTTTGTGTGAGTGTTTACTTGCTTATAATGTCTGGGTCACCAACCACTGTTATGATTGTGGGGTACACACTTCCAACGGTTTCCAAAATAATTTTAAGAACAGTAAGAATGCCTAACATCTATTGAGTGATTACCAAGTTACAGGCGTTGTTCCTGTCATAGGAGCATAACTTCATTAAATCCTCACAACTAACTTGTGAGGTCCCACTATTTTATATCCTCATTTTATAGTTGGAAAAAAAATGAGAACTTTAACATATGGAATTGGACTTCCCTGGTGATGCAGTGGTTATTCATCCCCCTGCCAATGCAGGCGACAAGGGTTCGATCCCTGGTCCGGGAAGATCCCACATGCCGCGGACCAACTAAGCCCACGGGCCACAACTACTGAGCCCACGTGCCACAACTACTGAAGCCCACACGCCTAGAGCCCGTGCTCTGCAACAAGAGAAGCCACCGCAATGAGAAGCCCGTGCACTGCAACGAAGACCCAATGCAGCCAAAAACAAAACAAAACAAACAAACAAACAAAACATATGGGTTCATACTCCACAGGCCCTCCTGAAACCTTCTTGGATTCAGCTACATTTTAGAGCTCATTCCTGGTTGGTCTATGCAGATATAGTTCATCCATTTTCACTGTGGTTGTAACGTTCCAAGATTGTTTTTTTCAGTTACCTCCTATTAAAGTATCCCTAGTGTTATAGTGACTTGACGTTTTAAAGCTCTATTCCATTATATATTAAACTTCTAATTTACTTTGAAAAATAAAAAGTCCAACATTCCAAGTTAATGGGGAGGGGGTGTGGGCCCTTTATTGTAACCTCAGGTATCCTAGGATGGATTAGGGAGAAGCAGCAAGAGAGGCCTGGCGTAGCCTTTCCCCAGCCTGAGAAAACTTTCTTTGTTGCAAATCTGACCTTTCTCTAGGGTTTAAAATTGTTCAAAGATTTGAAAGACTATCTCACCCAGTCCCCCCTTTTTACAAGGGAGACCAAGGCTGGAATTGTTATCGGGTCCCAGGGCTATCCTGGTGAGCCCATGGTGGGGTAATCAGGTTAGAACTTGGACGAAGTTGGGACTTCCCTGGTGTTCCAGTGGTAGGACTCCATGCTTCCACTGCAGGGGGCACAGGTTCGATCCCTAGTCAGGGAAGTAAGATCCCGCACACCACATGGTGCAGCCAAAAACAAAAAGAAACTGGACAAGTTGTTGCCTCTCCCTGTTGCCCTCAGTGGACCCCGCATCCATTGCCTGCAGTGTAATGTGTATGATGCCCTCTGGGCTCCAGCCCTGCCCAGCCCTCAAGCTTCTCATCTCTCTGCCCTTCACCCCATGCCTCCCCTAGCTCACCTTTGTCCTTCTAAGCATTTCAGGAACACCTGAGCTCCCCATATCTTTACACTGGGTTTAGACAATGGCTGGTGTTGCAGGCACTTCCTGCTGGACCACCAGTTCCAGGAGGCAGGAGTGGGCCTACTCTTTGGAGTCCCCAGCTATAAGCACAGCCTCCAGCTAAGAAATACTTGTTGTGCCAACGGATGCTTGTAGTGGGAGAATAAGGGAGAAATTATCACAGCAGTCAAGGTGAAAATTAAAGTAGGTCTGTGCTGGATCCATGGGGTGCGGGGGTGAGAAAGAAGCCCAGATGGGAGAGGAATGGCAGAGCTAGAATCTAGATGGCTTTTTATTTTATTATTTTATTTTTTGGCCACGCTTGCGGGATCTGAGTTCCCCAACCAAGGATTGAACCTCGGCCCACGTCAGTGAAAGCGCCAAGTCCTAACCACTGGGCCGCCAGGGAACTCCCTAGATGTTTGTTTTTAATGGTGAGAAAACACATTATGGCCAGTCTACATCCTATTCATCCCAAAAGGGTAAATCACAGCAGATTATTTGGAGCCACTGAAGGTTTTTGAGTAGAAAAGCAATTATTCCACGAAGGGCACTGTCCTGCATGTTGTATATTTTGGAAGTTGCCTCAGTCTGACACAATATAGCAGGGCCCCTCACCCCTGGACCCACCTCTGTGACTTTGCCCCACTCACCGCCCTGGAACCCTAACAGGTGCAGCCCCTTTGGTGCTGCCTGAACTTCTCAGGGCGGGCATGTGCTGGTACGGCTGATATCCTGCCTGCAAAATCCTAGCTGCAGTGACAGGGCTGTTACTGTGGTAACACGGTCACTTCTGCAGGTTCCCTCAGATTCTGCTTCTCAACCGCACTGAGAGGGAAGGAAGACCAGCTTATCCCCAGGTAGCCCATGGCCCCTGCAAGCCAGTGAGCCAAGAAAGGCCCACTGTTTATCCTAAATTCAAATCATAGTGGAGGGAGACAAGCTACGATCAAATCCCAGCCCTGACACTTTCTGAAACTGCATCCTCACAAGTTGCTGAACTTCTCTGTGCTTCACTTTCCCCAACTGTACAGTGGGAATGTGAGGATTAAATGAAATTATACATAGAAAGCCTTTCGCAAATCCCTGGCAGGTGGTAAATGTTAGCTAATATTAAATCCCATCCCTCCCATCCTCTGCAGAAAAGTCTGACAGGAAGCCCAGAGGCGTCCTCATGCAGCGGAGCTGAGGTGCGGGGACAGTTTTCTGGGATCATCAACAGGGTGGCCTGAGGTGAGGGAGGGATGGGATTTACTTTGCCTTCAGCAGTGCCCTGTGGCAAGGCCTGGGGCTTCCTGGATTCATAGCTCCCAACCTCGACCTGCCCTTGATCTTGTCTGTTGGGTGGAGTGTAACCAGGTTAGGGTTATTTGCTTGAGCTGTGTCTGGGAAACTCACTGGAGACCACGGGGACAGGCTGGCCTCATATGCAGCCCCTTCATTCACTTATTGTGTCATTCATTCGACTCACTCAACACACGCCGTGTTGGACGTTAGGGAGTCTGTGCGAAATGATAGTCCTGCCCTCTAGGAGCTCACAGTCCTTGCAGAGGAACCAGAAGAGCAAACAGGTGACTTCGATCTGGCAGCATCCGGACCACTGGGCTCTCCCTGGAGAGGCAGGTGTGGATGGTGGAACCCCAGAGGGAAGGCCCAGCTGAGGCAAGGCAGGGAAGTGAGAAGTGTTCCGTTTTGCTGCATCGTAAAGCCTGCAGCGGGGTGGCTGGAGAACAGGCTAAAACTATGGAGCCTGGGCTGGCCAGAGCCTCCTGAGCCGTCCCCCAAAGTGTGGATTTATTCAGAGGGCAAAGAACCGACTCGCTGGGGTTCTAAGGTCAGGATTTGCTTTTTCCAGAAGGTGTAGGGTAGGGATGGATTAAAAAGGGCGAACTGGCAGTCAGAGGGGAAGGGTGCTCTGGATGATGATCTGGGGACAAATGGTGAGACCTGGATGGAGCTGAGGGACATTTAGGGGTAGAACCAGTAGGACTCGGACCCTGGCTGAACTGATGGTCCTGCAAGCTTCCAGAATGACCACCCAGGTGCCGGCGCTGGGAACATTAGGCCTCTCTGACACTGGAGTTGTGCAAGCCTGGCCGAGCAGGCTGGGCAGCCCATTGCCTGCAGAGTCCATCCAACGCCAGCGTCCGGCTTGGGCTTGGCTGCGCTGCCCAAGTGACCTGTCTATGCCCCCTCTTATAGGAGAGCATGAACTTAGCACCTGGCATAGAACCTGGCACTGCACAGACACTCAGTAAACGGTAGGTGGGATTATTAATTAGTTACATCTTGTGGGGTGCGTGCAGGGGGGCACAAAAGAAGACTTCTTCCATTCACTCAATATTCACCTACTGAACAGCCTGGGCACAGGCCCTGGATAAGACCAAGTAAGCCAGTGTTGGTACCGACTGAGGGAAGGCACCAGGCACTAATCACTGCAGGACTGAGAAAAGTTGGGGAGGAAAGGGGGGCGCTTTGGAGCTCTTTATAATGCAGAGGTGGCAACAGAAAAGGATTTTTCAGCCTACTGAAGGGTCAGGGTCTGGCTTCTCACAGTCTACACCGAGTAATCTTACCATCATTTAGAAGCACCAACCGTGTTCAGGTCACGTGCCTTTCTAAAACCAGTTCAGGGAGCAGATACTCCAAGTGGATGGCACTACCTGGAGACCCTGGGCCCGGGCACACGGAAGGGCCCAGGGCAGGCAGGCTGGCTTCCGGAGGCTTCCAGGGCCCACTTCCTGGCCAGAGAGAAAGAGTCTCTTCTATTGGCTCCTCCAGGCCCAGCCTCCTGCTTTCATCACGGCAGCCTCCGCCCAGCACGGGCCCGGTGCCAGAAGCCTCAGAATATTTAACGGCAGGACGGAGCGAAAACCTGTGTAACTGGGTTTGTCCCTCGTGGAAGCGTATTATGGCACCTTTGCTAGATTTGTGCGCGCATCTCCTTCAGGAGCAAGGAGGCCGAGGGGCGATCTGCCCAGCACCGCAGGTACCCCGCACAAATGCCATTCCCATTATACAGACCGGGAAGCCGAGGCACAGAGAGGCGGCTTGCTGACATCACAGATCCTGTGTGCAAGCGCTGCCTGCCCCTTGGGCAGCGTCCTGTCTACTCCGTCCTCGTGCCTTCGACCCCCGGGCCCCGAATAATGGGGGCGGACCTTCCAGCACCCGGCCTCCTGCTCTGCGGGGTTTCCTCGCCGCAGCCGCGCCGGCACCCGGCCTCTGCCTTCCCGCCGCGGCCCCGCCACGCACGGCACAGCCCCGCCGCCTCGCTGTGCGGCCCGGGCCCGCGCACAGCTGCCTCGGGGCGGGGAAGGCGGGGAGGAGGACCGGCCAGGTTCGGGCACCGCGCCACTTCCGCAGGCGGCGCGGGCGGGGGCCACATCTGCTTTTAAACGACCGAGTCTCTCCTCCGGCCTCCGAGGGCCCGGGCGGAGTGGGTGGGAGCGGGTCTGAAAAGGGAACTCGGACCGGAAGCAAGCCGGGGACGGTTTCGTTCGCCCAGATCCGGACACAAAGGCGACGGCGAGCGGCTCGGCGCGGACAGGCGGCCCGGAGTACCCCCCCACCGCCCCGCCCCGCCCCGCCCCGCCCCGCCCCCAGGCTCGTCCGGCGCCGCCAGCCCCCCGGGGCACTTCCGCCGAGGAGGGTGACCCGGGCGGCCGCAGCCGGCTCGGTCCGGCCACACCCCGACACCTGGACCCGGGCGGAGCGGGCCGCACCCGCCCTCCAGCCCCGGCGCTGGGTGGGCCGTCGCGCCCTCGGGCTCTGCTCTTTCCAACCTTTGTTCTGGCTTCGACTCGAGATCCCCTCGGCCCGTCCACCCTCACCTCAGGGCTCTGTCCGGACGTCGACCCTTAACCTTCGCTGACTCCCATAGCCATCCTGCCTTCTCAGTCCTCATCCGGCCCCCCGGGCGGCGCGGCGCGTGCCCGCGGTGGGGGCGGGAGAGGCAGGTGCCCGGGGTCCCTGAGGCTGCACGTGCGGGGCCTCTGCCTGGAAGGAGCTGCGTCCTCGCTCCGCTGCCGCCAAGGTGTCCTGGCCACCGGCCTGGAGCAGGCACCGAGGCGGGGGCGGGCGCTGCAAACGTGAGCCCGCCGGAGAGCGCTGGGCCCCTGTCCTGGTGGAGCTCAGGAAGGATCAGTGCCGCGCTAATAGCAGTTAATAACAGTCAGCCCTCACTAAATGGTCGAGATCACAGCCACTAGGTCTGACCTGAAGAGCCCGGTAAGACTGCCTGTCCATAAAGTTACGGAGAAGTCGGTCATATTCGTTTTTATCATAAACGAAAGTCACGATGGTAAAATGAGCCCCCACGTGCGCATCACTCAAATACAATGATCAACTCAGACCGTCTGGTTTTGTCTGTCCCTCACTCTCCACCCACTTCCCCTGCCTGTCATTGTGAAACAAATCCTTGACATCAGGCCAGATTTCAGTTATACTGGCTTCTGATGGAAAGCCCATTGTTTGTTTAGAAAACATTTTAAAAATTGAGTAGATTAAAACGTTAAGGAGTGGAGATGAACATAAAGATAAAGGAGATTAAATAGTGGAAGGAGTGGAAAGACTGAAATGATGGGTGAAAGCCCTGGCAATGCTTTCTGGGATATCAGGTTGCCCAGGTGAGAGCTTGAGCAGAGAGGAACCAGGGAGCTGGGGAAAAGAGGTGTGATTCAGGGCACTAATTGAAAGTAGAAGTGACCAGATTTGCTGATGGATTAGACAGGGGTCTTGAAGGAGAGAGGCTTCAAGGATGGGAAACTGGATGAATGGCAGTGCTTTTAAATGTGATAAGGAAAACTGGGGAAGCAGCAGCTATAGGGGAAACCAAAATGGAGTTTGACCATGTTATACCTGAGCTGCCATTGAGATATCCAAGTGGAGATACCACAAAGGAAGGTGTTGAAAGAGAATTCTTAGGGATGAGAGCCGGGCTAGAGATTTAAATCCGGAAGTTGAGAACCTGTAGTGTATTCAAAATCGGACTGGAATTGGTATAGATAGTAGCCATTGAAGTTGGAGGGAAATCAGGAGAGTGGCCTCGCAGAAGTCAAGGGAAGAAAAGTGTTCCAAGCAAGAGGGACGGATCAGAAGTGTAAAATGCCACGGAGAGGTCAAGGAAGAGGAGGACAATAGAAAAGTGACCATTGGATTTAGTAACAGGGACACCCTTGGTGACCTCGGCAGGAATAATTTCAAAAGGAGCGACAGAGCTGAAAACCAAACCAGAGAGAATTGAGAGAACAGGAGTGAGGGAGTGATTAATCTTTGAAGAAATTTCGATGTGAAGAGAAACTAGATAAATGAGGCCAAAGAGAGCATAAGGTCAAGATACATTAAAACAAAACGAAACAACCGTCTAACATAGAAAATTTAAGGCTTACACGAAAGTAGAATAATATAATGGACTCATACCCATCATCCAGCATCAATGATTATCAACATGCAATTTTGTTTCATATACATGCCTGGTTTTTGGGGGGTTTTTTTGCTGTACGCGGGCCTCTCACTGTTGTGGCCTCCCCCGTTGTGGAGCACAGGCTCCGGACGCGCAGGCCCAGCGGCCATGGCTCACGGGCCCAGCCGCTCCGAGGCATGTGGGATCTTCCCGGACCGGGGCACGAACCCGTGTCCCCTGCATCGGCAGGCGGACTCTCAACCACTGTGCCACCAGGGAAGCCCCTGCCTGGTTATTTTAAAGCAAATCTTACAATTCATTCTATTTCAATCATAAATAGACTTCAATATGTATCTCTTAACAGGTAAGGATTCAATCTTTAATAGTTAAGGACTTTGTTTTTTAACATAACCACAACATAATTATCATACCTAAAAAAATAATAATTCCTTAATATCATCTAATATCCAGTCACCAGTGTTCATATTTTCCTGATTATCCCATAAATGATTTTCTAATAATTGGTTTGTTACAGTCAGAGTCCAAATAGGTCCACATATTGCACTTGATTGATATGTCTGTTAAGCCTCTTTTTTTTTTTTGCTGTACACAGGCCTCTCACTGTTGTGGCATCTCCCGTTGCAGAGCACAGGCTCCAGACGCGCAGGCTCAGCGGCCATGGCTCACGGGCCCAGCCGCTCCGCGGCATGTGGGATCTTCCCGGACCGGGGCATGAGCCCGTGTCCCCTGCATCGGCAGGCGGACTCTCAACCACTGTGCCACCAGGGAAGCCCTAAGCCTCTTTTAATCTATAACATTTCCTCTCCTTTCTTGAAAAATTTTTTAAGAAACCAGATCATTTGTCTTTTAGAATTTCTCACATTCTGAGTTTTGCTGATGGCATCCTTATAATGGATGTGAACTTCCCAATGCATCACATAAAGCCAGGTTGTCTCTCTTTGTGACTGGTTGGGTGTTTTCAGCTTGATCCTTCCATTATAAAGTTCCCCATCACCTGTCACCCCACCAGCATTACAACCCCAATCATGAGTGTTCTTGAAAAACAGTGGTGAAGAGAAATCCTCCTAAGGGGCAAAACTTGAAGCATGATATTTAATTGTCCACATGGTCTAGACTTACAGATGACCTGAAATTAGACTTACGGGCCGTGGCTAACAGAGACTTGAAGGAACAGGACTGGAAGATGAGTAACAGGGAATCTTGGGAAGAGGTATAGGGATGGAACGCTCTGAACGGGCACAGTGTGGACATATTTATACCTGCCTTTTTTTTTTTTCTTTAGTTTCTTGACTGTGCTGTGTGGCATGCAGGATCTTAGTTCCCTGACCAAGGTTTGAGCCTACACCCCCTGCAGTAGAAGCGTGGAGTCTTAACCAATGGACCGCCAGGGAAGTCCCCCATATCTATGTCTTATGTGAATGCTCTTCAGGGGACATCTACTGTAGATGTCAATAATCAAGTGGACAAAATGACACATTCTGCAGCTGTCGGTCAGCCTCTTTCCCTGGACACCCTGTTTCAAGCGGGTCCATGTGACAGGGATGGAGAATATGTACAGCTAATAAGGCCATCCCTTCGACAAGCTGATCTGCCTCCTGTCATTCCTGAGTGTTTAACCTTCCAACAGCTGAGACCAGCACTGACCTACCACCCTGCATGCCATCATCCCCAGGGGGACCAGCCAGCCACCTGCCTGTAGGCTGGTTATACTGGACCCCTTTCATTATGGAGGGGGCAGCAGTTTTAAAATAAACATACATTCTGCATAGGATTTGCCTTTCCCATCAGCAGTGCTTCTCCCAGTGTCACCATCCATAGTCTTTTGGAATTCCTTTTGCACTTTCATGGTATTTCACGCAGCAGTGTATCCAATCAAGGGAATGGCTTCTTTTTTTTTTTTTTTTTTTTTTTTTTGCGGTGCGCGGGCCTCTCACTGCTGTGGCCTCTCCCGTTGCAGAGTACAGGCTCTGGACGCGCAGGCTCAGCAGCCATGGCTCACGGGCCCAGCCGCTCCACGGACGTGGGATCTTCCCAGACCAGGGCACGAACCTGTGTCCCTTGCATCGGCAGGCGGACTCTCAACCACTGCGCCACCAGGGAAGCCCTCTTTTTTTTTTTTAAAAATAAATTTATTTATTATTTATTTTTATGGCTGCATTGGGTCTTTGTTGCTGCCGCATGGGGCTTTCTCTAGTTGCGGCCAGCGGGGACTGCTCTTCATTGTGGAGCACCAGCTTCTCACTGCAGTGGCTTCTCTTGTTGTGGAGCACAGGCTGTAGGCGTGGGCTTCAGTAGTTGTGGCATGCGGGCTCAGTAGTTGTGGTGCGTGGGCTCCAGAGTGCAGGCTCAGTAGTTGTGGCGCACAGGCTTAGTTGCTCCGCGGCATGTGGGATCTTCCCAGACCAGGGCTCGAACCCATGTCCCCTGCATTGGCAGGCGGATTCTTAACCTCCATGCCACCAGGGAAACCCGGGAATGGCTTCTTAGCAAAAGAATTGTTGCTGTGAGCATATGTGTGTAGAACTCAGTAATATTACTATGTACCCCATCACCTAGAAGCGGCTGGCCTGAAAGAATGGTGGAATGACCTACTGAAGGTTCTGTTCTGATGCCAATTGAGAAAAACACCCTGAAAGGATGGGAGTGTGTCTTACACGTGCTTTCTTACACATGTGGTCAATACGTGGTGCTGTTTGAAGGTCTGGAACAGGAGCAGCTCCTCTCACTGTTATACCTACTTTCAGTTCCTGCTCCCACACATTTAAGCTCGATGGGAGGTCTTAGTTCCCAAAGGAGGAATATTTCCTAATATTAGGGGACATGGCTGTGGTTCCATTCAATTGGAATCTGGGCATTTGGCACTTCCCAACTGGTAAAGAAAGAGGTTATCTACTGGCTGGGATGATTCACCCCAATTAGCAAAGCAAGTTGTTACTTACAAAGGGGGCTGCAAAACTGTGTCTGGAACCCAGAGGATCCTATGTAACACCTCTTATTACTTCCATGTCGAGTAGCAAGAGTTAATGGGAAATTAAAGCAACCCAAAAAGCAGGACTACTGAGAATTAAAACCGTTTAGACATGAAGTTGCTTTTTGTTTTAATTGCTTTTAGGCCTGAAGTTTTAAGGCACTCTACCAGGTAGAGAACCCTAACTTGATGAAGTCCTGGCTGAGGGCAAAAGAAACAGAGTGGGTAGTGGAAGGAGGAATTAATAACTATTAACCTTGTGAGCAGTTACAGACCACATACAGAGGACTATAGCAGTTATACACTCCAGCTGTGCCTTTTAGAGATCATTCTAACATCCTATCAGACGAGCAGCTTCAAGATGATGTGGTAGGGCTTCCCTGGTGGCGCAGTGGTTGGGAGTCCGCCTGCCGATGCAGGAGACACGGGTTTGTGCCCCGGTCCGGGAAGATCCCACATGCCGTGGAGCGGCTGGGCCCGTGAGCCATGGCCTCTGAGCCTGCTCGTCCGGAGCCTGTGCTCCGCAACGGGAGAGGCCACAGCAGTGAGAGGCCCGCGTACCGTAAAAAATAAAAAAAAGATGATGTGGTATATCGTAAGATCAATGTCCAGTTGATCAAGATTCTTTAGGACTATATGATGATAGAAAGCAGAAGAGTTAATGTAGCCCTGAGGTAAGACTGTGAGTGTGGCCGTCTGTCCATCACAGGTGAATGCAGTCTGCTTTGAGCCTCCTTCTTGCCCATTGAAAAGAATGCACTTGCCAGATCAATAGCTGCATACCAAGTGCCAGAGGCTGTGTTGCTGCTCTATTACACTAAAGATGCTCCATCTGACACAGCAGCTGTGACTAGGGCTACCATTTGGTTATAATAATCTACTGTCATCTACCATGACCCAATTGGCTTTTACAAGGGCTAGACCAGTGAATTAAACAGGATACTAATCTCTACCATTCCACCTAGGATGCAGGAGTGCTTCTGATATATGATGTTGGCCAAGGAAAGAACTCCAACAGTTTCAGGGACTTCTTGACTTTTCCAAACATAAGGGTCCTTATTCTCTAAGTCAAGGAATAAATGTGTGGGTTCTGCTGGCTAATAAGTATATCCATTCTGATTACTCACTCAGAGATTTGGGAAATGACCAGAGGAACATGACTCCAGGTATCACCAGCTTCCATATACCCCCATTCTGACAAGGGAGCCGTGATGGTATTTGGGTCTCCTTGTATCAGTGTCAGCTCAGACCCATATCTAAGAGCCCTCAGAAGATCTTGGCATTCCTCTGTTCTGTATTGTACAGTTACTCTGGTAAATGATTAAAAGTCCTTTTGGAGAAGCTATATACTACTTGTTGTGGTATTATTGCAGGGTCCTTTCTTGAGGAGACTTGGCCTCACCTTCATTTGATGGGTTCTGGGCATAAAAACCAGCTAATGTCTGCTAAATAGGTGAGAGATTTAGACTTTTCCAATTTAATGCCTGACATCAGCCATCTGCCAAAGCCATCAATCACCTCAAGATCTCTGCGTTAAAGGCCACCTGACTGCCATTCCCATTTTGCTCCCCATTACAGTCATTGTGCATGTCTTGCCTCTGTTGATTAAGTGCTACCACTTGGCCTCTGCTATTTCAGAATCCTATCATGCATATTGGCACTAGGGAGCCCAGGTACACAGCTGCATCTTTTATGTAAACCCTGGCCCACGGAGAATGGCTACCATTGAGTTTCTCAACAACGTTGACCTCTCACTGGTACGTTCCATACTGCTTTAGTGAAGACAGTGTCTTCTAGAGATCATGGTCAGGTTCACTGGTTTAACGTAATCCATCCTAACATGCTTACCTCTCTCAGCTTTTGACTTTTTCCTTACACTGGTAAAGCAAGGCCAGCATTACCATCTAATTTTCTGTAGGACATCATTGTTTCCAGACTTGAAGGGACCATTCCAAAGGGTACCAGAACTGGCTCCAGAAGTCCTTGCCAGAATATTAAATCCTGAATCATGAGAGGGTTCCCCTCACATCAAGAAACTCTCCCCATTCCAGCCTTATAATTCCAGGCACCACCCTCCCTGGTCCACCACTAGCAGGATCCATTCCCAGGAATGTTCTCCTTGTTCCTGCTGGAAAATATTAGCCAGGTTCTGAAGCTCTTTGGGGAAAACTTGACCCTAGTTTTTGTCCTAGAATGCTTAAGGGCAGGAAAGAGCAGATCTCAAGGAGGACAAGTATCGTCGTGTAAGACATCTGCCTCCAATGAAGCCTTTGCATGGTCTCCAGGTAATGGGAAGCTGATTTCTCCAGTAAAGGGGAGGGGCCGGTCCTGCTGTCCAGGGTGGTTATGGTGAATCTGGGTGCTTTAGGTTCTCAGCTGCATCTACTCAAATGTCACATCCAGGCCTCAGAGCCCCACTCCTTCCCTTTCCAGTCCCTAGCAGAGGAGACTTGCTGGGGCTGTGAGTTCAGCCTCCTTTGTAACTCATAAATAAAATCTTGGGCCTGATTTTCATCCCTGTCTTTCCTCTGGCTACAGGAGATTCGGGTCTCTTTAGATGTCACTACGGAGACTTGCTGGCTTTCACATTGTGCTCTGAGTTGATAGTGGACCGACTTGAGCCTATTGTTTTCTTCCTTCTGGGCGGCAGTTAAAAGAGCCAACCAGCCCCACAGTCCCTTTTTTTTTTTTTTTTTTTTGCGGGGGTGCTGTACCGCACAGCTTATGGGATCTTAGTTCCCTGACCAGGGATTGAACCTGAGCCCTCGGCAGTGAGGGCTTAGGGTCCCTAACCACTGGACCACCAGGGAAGTCCCCCCACAATCCTTATAATAATCCATTACTCTCGTGTTTTTCAAGTGATAGCGTCGTTGCAGATACCAGTGAGCTTCTTCCACCTGAACCCCACCCCCATCTACCAAAGGTGAGAGTCTTAGTCATTGTGCTGGCCCAGCATGTTTCGGGTTATCGCCATCCCACTCAACATCAGTAACAGGGTCCTCATTGCCATCTGACTGGTAAGTGATCCAATCCCAAAATCCCATTCTGAGAGCTTACTTCCTGGAGCCACTTCTGGTAACATCTTGTTTTAGAGTCCATCAAATGCAGATTTAGCAGGGAGAAATTAATGGAGGAAATTGATTCAACAGACATTGAAGGACTGAAAAGGTGAGGGTGGAACACAGGTAACACTGAGATAGTAACTGCAGGAAACAGATACCTCCCCTGGGCCTGGGAGGACAAGGGCAAGGGCTGGGATTGTAGAATCTACACACCTGGAGGAGGGGCCCATGGAGCATGAAGTTGAGAGCAGGTAGCTTATTCTGAAAATGATTCCATGAAACCCCGGTAAGAGTAGTGGGAAAGTAAGACGGGGACGGTAAGGAAGCTGATGTACAGGGGGTGTGGTTGATATACGGGGTGCATTAATGAGTGGTTACCACTGTGGGCAACTAGGGCTCCATCACAGACTCTCTCTGGGAGGTGTGCAGAGAAGTCCTCAGGATTGTCCTACATTAGGATTAGGGAAGCATGGTGTTTATCCATTAACTTCCACCTCCCATACTTTAAGGGCTGCCCTGGAAGTGTTAATGTCCTGGCACTTCCGTACTTCCCTCATTCTCGCTGAGCATGTTCCTGTGCCCCTGAGAAAGTCCTTTAGGTAGAGAGTCTTGGGTGCTTGCACCAGGAAGCCTAGGGGTGCATAGGAACAACGGGCGCTTTGAGGAAATGGGGGTGGGGTGCAGTGCCGTCATGATGGCTTCGCCAGAGTCCAAGCTCCATGGGCCCCTCCTCCCCTGCTCGCCGCAACTAGAGAAAGCCCGCGCAGCAACGAATACCCAACGCAACCACAAATTAATTAATTAATTTTAAAAGTATTTGGGAAGCACCAAGGCAGCATCTTGGTTGTGCCTGGTATGTGGATGGTTCCTGTCTTCCCTTCCAGGTTCTGTTTCATCTTCAACTTTATTCTGCAAACATTCTCCTGACCAGGGCAGTCCAGGCCCTGTGCCCAGGGGGGGCCATGCATGGATACGAGTCTACCTTCTGTCTCAAAAGAACTCTGATCTTGTTGTCTGAGCGTTGGGACTAGCTTGAACCTTTGTGGATATAGATTTTAGGAATCTTGGTACATCCTCTGCTCTATTGATATTGAGCTTTTCTGTGGTCTCAGACCTGCCGTGCAGTTCCACACCTCAGAGCCTTTGCCTGTGATGTTCCTTTGCCCGGGAACGTGGTTCTCCTGTTCCGTCTTCCTGTCCTAACAAACTCCTGCCCTCTCTCAAGACCTAACTGAACTACTCCCTCTTCTTTCTCTGACTTCCCTATACAGGACTGTGGCTTCCTCCTTGGAATAAAAATATGCATAAACACATCTATTATGGCCTGTATTACAAATATTCTTTTTAAATCTGTTTTTCTCCAGAGTCTGACCTCCTTTTGGGGCTCATTCATCCCCATATCTTCATTCATTAGTGCAACAAATCTTTTTTGAGTCCCTGCTCATCCCAGGCGTGGGAGCAGCTCAGTCAATGTCTGCTAAAGGGATGAATGAATTGGTGAGCAGTTGCTACCCCATGGATGCTGTGTTGCTAGGTGACAAACTCTAGTGATGATTAGAGAGGAGAGGGGTGATGCTGTTGTGTGAGATGAGAGTCTACACATCTTCCCTCAGGATCAGGGAAACTTCGTGGGTGGAATTTCCACACTTCAGCACTGCAAGCGTGGCAGGGGTGTGGCTGGGCTTCCGACAGTTATCTTCATTGTGCATGGGGAGAGGAAGGACAGGGGGAGGGAGTTGTGTTAGAATCTTTCCAGTATATAAGAGGCTATCTTTCCCGCATCCTTCAAGTTGAGAATCACTGAATTTAAAGCTTTCCAAATAAGAGTAATGAGGAAACTGAGGGGAGTGGATTCAATACAAGAGTCTACACAGCTGCCTGTGGGGACCAGGCAGGAAAGTGTAAGTGGGAGCAGCTGATTGGAGGAGAATGAGGCTCATGCCTGGAAGGAGCACTGCTTCTCAGCACAGAGAGACAGTCACCTGGAGGAACTGTGGACCCCGGTTTGCAAGATCTTCCAACTTTTCAAGAGAGGCCCCCAAGTCCAGGTTTTAATATGAGATTTCCCAAGTTTTCAATGTTAAAAATAAATCTGGGGGGTTTCCCTGGTGGCACAGTGGTTAAGAATCCGCCTGCCAATGCAGGGGACACGAGTTCGAGCTCTGGTCCGGGAAAGTCCCACATGCCACGGAGCAACTAAGCCTGTGGCCACAACTACTGAGCCTGCGCTCTAGAGCCCGTGAGCCACACCTACTAAAGCCCGTGTGCCTAGACCCCGTGCTCCACAACAAGAGAAGCCACAGCAATGAGAAGCCCGTGCACCGCAACAAAGAGTAGCCCCTGCTCTCTGCATCTAGAGAAAGCCCGCGCGCAGCAGAGAAGACCCAACGCAGCCAAAAAAAAAAAAACAGTAAGTCCGGATTTTGCAAAGCCTGGGGTTTTCAGACTCAGTCTTCCCCTGGCCCAATACAGCTCTTTCCTCCAAGCCCCAGGCTGGAGAACACGTTCCCAGGGGACCCTTCCCTGGCATCACTGGCTCTTCTGTTCATTCAACATTAATTAAACCCCAGCTGGGTGCCAGGAGCTGCGTTTGGGGCTGAGAGGACATCGGTGGAGGAGTCTCTGCTCTCGCCAGCTTGCGTGTAACCCCACCGTTGCAGTGTCTCCCTTAACTTTATTCTTCCTCTGGTTTGTTGGTTTCTGTGTCTACGACTGGCTCCCCCTCTATTCTGTGAGCATCGTGAGGGCAGTAATAGCATTGTGTGTATCTGCATTTGGCGTATAAGAGAACAGTAGATGTTCACAAACGAAACCTCCAGGGGACACAGGCCTCAAGTAAAGGAGAGACAGTCTTGTGGATTTGGCAAACAGGTTAGGCAGGATCCAGAGGGCAGAGCTGGACCTTTATGAGAAGGAAGCATTTTGGTTTGGGACTCTGCGCTTCCACTGCAGGGGACCCGGGTTCGAGCCCTGGTTGGGGAACTAAGATCCCACAAGCTGCGGCAGGGCAAAAAAAAAAAAGGAAGCATTTCTAACAATGAGATGGGTGGCTGGCCTGGAGGGAGGTGAGAAGCTCACCATCCCTAGAGGTATCTGAACAGAGATGAGCTGACCGCCCACTAAAGATGCTGGAAAAAGGGGAACCACATTGGGTAAGAGGCTCTGCTAGATGGTTACCTGTTCCTTCTAGCTTCCTTGGTTTGAACGTTGCTGTTTCTGTAACATTTAAGTGAGTAAACAACTAAATTAGGCCACGGAGGCAGTCAAATGGCCAGGAGCATGGGCTGTGCTTCCAGGCAGACCTGGGTTCAAATCTAGGCTGTGCCACTTTGCTGTGCAGCCATGGGCAGGATGCTTCACCCTCTCTGAGCACAAGTAAGGTACTGTTCAGGGGTGCGGGATGCTTCTCACCTCTTCTCCCCTTCGGGGCTCCGACGCAATGACGCACTCCCGCAGTGAGTCCAACACAACCAATTTCCCCTCCTGTTTGAGAAAAGAAGATCACTGATAAGCACCAAAGGAAGTAGTTAGCTTGCATCTGCAGGCTAATGTCTTGTGAAAAATCCCCGTCCTTCGGCGTTAGAATCACTGTTAGTATGGTGAAAGGGCCACACGCTATGGGACAAGTGTGTTGGAATTGAGTAGATTGGAGACATAGCAGCTTTGGATCTTCTTTCCCTCTTGGCTCTGGGCCAGAGGTTCACAGCTGAATGGTGGTGGAACCTATATTACTTCAATCTTTAGTTTTTCTCTCAGTCTCTCTTTTCTGTAATTGCCAAACCCATATACCAGAATCTTCATAGGTTACTTTAGATAAAACACTCTATTGACTTAGGCAGTCTGTAACTCCAATCCAGGGTGTTTAGTTAACTGTGTTGAGAATTCCCCTTGGCCATGGGCCTATATTCCACCTTCCTACTCTCTCCTCCAGAAATAAAGACGGTTGGACCCAGGTGCGGCCTGACTCAACATTCCACCAGGTGTAGTAGAAAAGCTGCAAGTGCATGAGACCAGCCACCTGTCCCACACAGCTCGTCACATGTAGAAAAGAAAGGGAATGGGCACCTGCCAATCATTTTAAAGGGACCCCACCCACTAAGAAAATGATTGTCAAGCTCTGACTGTTGGGTTAGCTCCTCTCCCCTTAAGGAGGAGCAAGGAAGGGGCAGAAAGGCTGGAAGTGTTCTTTGGGGGCATTTGGGTGAAGTGCCCTCCTTTCCTGTGGAGGCAGCCGTGAGAGGAGGGGCTTGTAAACATTCCTTCCCATACTTGCTATGAGATCATCACGTAGAGGACTTAGCATGCTGCCTGGCACACGGTGAGCCTTCAAAAAATGTTAATTGGGGGCTTCCCTGGTGGCGCAGTGGTTGAGAGTCCGCCTGCCGATGCAGGGGACGCGGGTTCGTGCCCCGGTCCGGGAAGATCCCACATGCCGCGGAGCGGCTGGGCCCGTGAGCCGTGGCCACTGAGCCTGCGCGTCCGGAGCCTGTGCTCCGCAACGGGAGAGGCCACAACAGTGAGAGGCCCGCGTACCGCAAAAAAAAAAAGTTAATTGTAACAAATAGTATTAGCCAACAATTCTTCATAATCCAAATACGTATAAAAATATTCCAATGAAAATATTACCAATATAAAAAACAATAAATGAATAAGTTAACAGAGTCAAACTTCACTATACATGTCAGGTACTATTATCTGCCCAAACAAGAACAGTCATGTGATAATAACAACCCACATATATTGAGTACTTATGATGCATGTATCTTCACCATTCCCATTTCACAGATAAGAAGAATGAAGCTTAGGGGAAGTCAAGTAATACAGCCAAATTTCTGCTGCTAGTGAATTCGCAAAGCCATGTAGTCTGGCTTCAGAACCATGCTCTTAAGCATTGTACTCTACTGATTCTCTTATGTTGGGGTGTTTCACTTATCCTGAGAATATACAGCAACTCTGGTAATTCCTATCATTGGTAACTCTGCAGCCCAGCCGAAAGATATACACCTGGGCTTCCCCTTGAATTGGTGTAGAAATTGGGTGATCAGGTAACAGTGAAGCCCAGGGGAGGCATTGCTCTAGAAATGACTGGATGGCACAGGGTGGGCAAGGCTCTCCTTTTCCTGACTCTGCTTGTCCGTATTTCTCCTCACATGTTTGTCTCATTCCCTCTGGCCACAGCCAGACCCTCTCCATCTGGTGGGAAAGGCCACTGCTGGCAACCCCCAGCCTCCAGCCTCGAAGATTACAACTGGAAAGGAGAACCCTGTTCCTCCTAGTGTTCCTAAGCCAGATGGACTGGAAAGAACTGATTGGCCAAGACTGGGCTACACGCCCCTTTGACCAGTCACTCTGGACTGAGATTGGCACCATTATTGTCCAAACCTTGACTACTGGTCCCAGACCCACAGTTAGGTGGTGGTCAAGTCCCTGGGAGTGACCATCCCACCATGGGATGGGGTAGGGTCAGTCTCCCAGTGGAAAGAGAGGTGCTAGGAAAACAAAAGCAGGCATTCACTACAAGGAGGCGGGCAAATAATGGATCATTTCGGCACACTGTGGTCGGTACCGGGTTCTGTGAGTTTGAACTCCAGGAAGCTGTTGTTCCTCACTGGGGTTGAAGGAAGCTGAGCTGGCTGATGTGGCCTGGCACCTGGGGTGGCATAGCTGAGCAGTGCTTCCCTGCTGTTCCCATTCTCCCCAGAGACCCACCTCCTCTGTGATTCCCCAGCTTCCCCCTCTTGGTGCAGGAAGAGGAGCAACAGATCGGACATAAGAACACTGAAATTTGTGTCTAGCTGTGCCACGCTGGCTGTGTGACCTTGGGCAGGTGGCATCAACAGGGGAGGGGCTTGTACAGCAAGCTGTGGAGAGCAACTCAAGAATGAAGGACCACCACTCGGCTCATGGCTGAGCCTCTCGTTGGACACACCATGCCTCCCTCCTTCCTACGCAGGCCCTTTCCTGTGGTGATCTCTGCATCTGATAGGCAAGGAGGAAGACAAGAGAGAAAGAATTCTACCTAGCAGTGTGAACTCAGACAGGCACTGGGTGGCCATTTCTATGTGCTTTTTTGAGGTAAAGAAGATTTAATGATAGAGTTTACAGAACACCAAATACAGCCCCAAACTCCTGCCACTTAAGCCAACCTAGGTGGACGAGTATCAGGAGACTAAACAGCTGTGTGGTTGCCTTGGCAACCACATTTGTTAGCGATTAAAACCTCAGAGCCACAACACAGAGAAAACTGCAACCTACCACCTGTTTGCACATTGAAACCATCAGGCAGAGCCCTGGGTGTTCAGGGAGAGAACCTCTGGGAAGGAGCTGGGTGATTTCTCTTGATACGAGGAGCAGGGAGTGCTGAGCACCCATTCACCAGTGCAGCAAAGAAATAACCCCACGTGACAGCCTGGGCCCCTGCTCAGAGGGTCAGGTCACCTCACTGTGGGATACTGGGGACCGACAGGACTTTGTCTGTCTTGGCTGAACCCATCCAGGTGTGTAGGCAAGAGTTCAGACCTTCCTACACTAAAATCAGGTCAGATGCCCTCGTGGACTTGCTGTGTCAGAATGACCAGAGCAATCTGGGGCACGAACCCGTGTCCCCTGCATCGGCAGGCGGACTCTCAACCACTGTGCCACCAGGGAAGCCCACCACCCACTTTTTAACTAGAAAATGCTCTATAACATGGAAGTGGGGACTCACCTATAATCACAACCACTTAATACAATGAGTTTTTCATGGTGCTGGGTTACCTTGTCCCCATATCATTTTGATGTCCGTCCATAGAGCAGATGAACCTTAACCGCTGGGTGGGAAGCCCCTTTCAGATCTGTCCCTGCCCACATCTGACATCAGTTCTGCTCTGTTTTATTCCAAGGCAAAGAGATCCTGCCTCGTCTGAATTCTGAGTTGGCTGTGCATGGGTGAAAACAATCAATTAAGGCCCTGCCATGTAGTTTGGGACGAGCCACTGTACACTGGACCCCAGAAATTCTTCCCCAAATATTCTGGCCCATAAATCAGATTATTGTTCAAGAGCTGTTATGATTTCATTTCTCTCCTTAAAATTAATTTTTTTTATTTCTTGGTTTTCATTGTAAAACTAATATTACCTTACAGAAGAAAATTTGGTAACTCAACTGTACACTTTTTTGTGTATTTCCTTATAGTCTTTTTTCCCCTTTATTAGGTATATTTATTTTTTAAATATGATTTTACTCTTATTGTTCGTGTAATTTTTTTTAATTAATTAATTTATTTTTATTTATGGCTGTGTTGGGTCTTCGTTTCTGTGCGCGGGCTTCCTCTAGTTGCGGAAAGTGGGGGCCCCTCTTCATCGCGGTGCGCGGGCCTCTCACTATCGCGGCCTCTCTTGTTGCGGAGCACAGGCTCCAGACGCGCAGGCTCAGTAATTGTGGCTCACGGGCCCAGTTGCTCCGTGGCATGTGGGATCTTCCTGGACCAGGGCTCGAACCCGTGTCCCCTGCATTGGCAGGTGGACTCTCAACCACTGCGCCACCAGGGAAGCCTGTTCGCATAATTTTTTATTTTTCTTTTTTAACTTGGCATTATAAAAAAGCATTTTTACTTAGAAAAATAAGCCTTTTTGTAAAACAAGCTTTTACATACATAAGCATGTATAATGGCAGCCACTTCAATTTCACAGCCATACTTTTAAAGGCAGCATAGGGAAAAAGTAATTCTTTTTCTTACAGTTTTGTGCTATGTGAAGGAAAACTGCACTCACTTTTTATATTGATATTGAGGAGAAAGTCACACTAAAAAGTGTGTATATTCATTTAGTTTTTAAAGCGCTTACAAATAAAGTTTGTTTTAAATGAAACCTTTTTGCATCAAGTAGAGTGACATAATTTTTCATCCTTAATTTTAAATTATGGGAGACTTTTCCACCAAATGGAAAAGCAGCTGTGGTAGGTAATATATGAACAACG
The DNA here is from genome assembly GCF_008692025.1 of Phocoena sinus. Taxonomy (NCBI): domain Eukaryota; kingdom Metazoa; phylum Chordata; class Mammalia; order Artiodactyla; family Phocoenidae; genus Phocoena; species Phocoena sinus. The sequence goes on along the minus strand of NC_045772.1, from coordinate 7,865,474 downwards.
TACGCATATTTAGTGTGTTTGTGTGTGCCTTTTATAACCACGAGTTAATTTTTTTTCAAATTAATTTTTTTATTGAAGTATAGTTGGTTTACAATGTTGTGTTAGTTTCAGGTGTACAGCAAAGTGATTCAGTCATACATACATTTTTTTTCAGGTTCTTTTCCCTCATAGGTTATTACAAAATATTGAATATAGTTCCCTGTGCTCTATAGTGGGTCCCTGTTGGTTATCTATTTTATATATAGTAGTGCATACGTGTTAATCCCAAACTCCTAATTTATCTCTCCCCCTGCCAGTAGCTACTTTTGCTATTTCATTTCCCTCTACTTCATGAGACAAACATTTTAATTACAATGATTGAATATTTATAAGTATTTAAAAGATATTTATTTGGGACTTCCCTGGTGGCGCAGTGGTTGAGAATCCACCTGCCAATGCAGGGGACCCGGGTTCGAGCCCTGGTCCAGGAAGATCCCACATGCCACGGAGCAACTAAGCCCGTGCACCACAACTACTGAGCCTGCGCTCTAGAGCCCGCGAGCCACAACTACTGAAGCCCACACGCCTAGAGCCCGTGCTCCACAACAAGAGAAGTCACCGCAACAAGAGAAGCCCACGCACCGCCACGAAGAGTAGCCCCGCTCGCCGCAACTGGAGAACGCCACGCGCAGCAACGAAGATCCAATGAAGCCAAAAATAAATAATAAAATAAATTTATAAAAAGAGAAAAAACACGTGCATAGCCATTAGCTGTTTATAAAGTTCTTGAATGTGTGTGCTCCCTTCCGATTCTCACATCTTTCCATTTAAAAAAAAAAGATATTTATTCGATGTTAAGGTAAGATGCAATTTACAACATCAATGTAAGAATTTAATTTTTAAAATAGATTTGAAGGGTATACTAATCAGAAATGATAAGGCAATAGATGCAACAACTGAAAGTTAACAATTAGAGAACAGCATGATGGGATATCCACTATTTTGACAGCATGCTAAGTAGCCATGAGAATCATGGCTCATGCAAATGAGAATCATAAAGACTGTCGCAACATGAAAAACCACTCCTGCTACATTATGTGAAAAAGCAGAACAAGAAATTTCATGTGCCCCTATGATTGGTTAGCACAACGCCTAGCACTCAGGAACTACTCACTACATATTATTAATGAGTTGTAATAATGTAAAACTATGTATATGCCCCTGGAAGAGACGATGAAAGGACCACACCAAGAATAACTGTGATTTTTGTGCTGAAGGGGTGTAATTTTTTTCACTCTGTAAATTATATTCTCCAAATAAAAATTTGACAATACAAAACCAACAACCCGATTTAAAATAGAATAGAAAAATGGACAGAGGATATGGATAGATGGTTCTCATAGTGAAAAAACGAATGATCCAAGCGAATGAAAAAATGTTCAGTCTGCCTCATAATAAGAGAAACATACGTCATAATTAGCCTGACATACGCTTTTGAAACTATCAGATCGGCACAGTCCAAAGAATTTGAAAACACTGTGTCGCAAGAGTAGAAGGAAACAGCTGCTCTCATACCTTGTTTATGAGACTGTAAGATGGCACAATTTATGGCTAGCAATTTGGCTATATTTACTAAAATTTTAAGTGGATGCACCCTTGATCCACTAATACAACTTCTAGGAATTTATTCCACAATCTACTTACACTTTTGCCTAACAACATGAAAAAGTCTATATACTGCAGCATCGATCTAATATCAAATGCTAGAAACAGTCTAAATGTCCACTAATAGGGGATTTGCTTAAATAGTCCACACAAAGGATCACTCTATAGCCTTTAAAAGTGGGGTGGGGTGGGCAGGGGCTAAGGGTATTGAAATGAACAGGGTTCAGGGTGTGTTAATGAAGTGATGGGAACGAGGTGTAGAATGGTGTGTCCAGTGTGTTCCCTTTCTGTGAATAAGAAAGAAGCATGTTAATCAGGCACAGACTGTCTCCAGAAAGATGCACAGAAGTCTCTGCTATGGCACCTGGGCCAGAGTGGGACAGAGTCCCTAAGAGTGGGAATGACACTTTGCATCATAAATCTTTTTTGTGACTTTTGAATTCTGTAGCTTTCGTACATATAACCAATTCAAAAACTAAACTAACACCGTATTGATTTTTAAAATTTGAAAATGTTACCACTACTCTTTTTTAAAAAAACCATGATCCTCTAAAAGTTTTCTTAATCCAGGCTTGCAGAGGTCACCTGGTTCAGTGGAACAGAAGCGAGAGGGTTTTGAGGTCCCATTTCTGGTTCAGCCTCTGACTCAGTGGGTCTCAGTGACTAGTTTCATTCTGAGCCTTCCTTTCTCATCAGTACAGCAGTGGAATTGGTTTAGGTAATCACTAAAGTCCCTTTCACCCTATTATGAGTACCTTTGAAAATATGTTTTACAAATAAGAAGATATCATTCACAAACATTTGTTAAAGCAAACATTTTATTGAAGTATATAGCACACAGGAAAGCACACAGATTGTAAGTGTCCAGCTTGGTGAATAAAGTGAACATACCCAGGTAACAACCCACACCTAGATGGATGGCAGAACATCACCCACACCCCCAGAAAGCCCTCCCAGTCACTACCGGGACCCAGGGCTACCATCCTCCCCACCCCACAGATTACTTTTGCCAGGGACAATTAAAAGCAAATCACTCCAGCACCTAAAACAACTGTTTCCACGTTTGCACTTTTCCTTCCATTCTTTTCAAGATGTAAACAAGTGGTGATGATTGCCAGAAGGTAGTTGACACCCACGTTTGTTTCCACCACCTGCCAGTTCTTTGCCATGAGGAATCTAACGGCAGAGAATGGTTAATACTCTTCTCCTTTGCGCTGCCTATTACGATGTTAAAGGGAAAATGCCATTACAGACATTTCTAGACAAATCACACGGGAGCAGAGCAAACACGTGGATGAACGGTCTGGAATGCACCCTCATCAGATAATGGAAAAATCCAGGCTGTCTTCTGGTGCCCTGCACTAACATACCCCGGGGCGGGTGTCCTAGTCCCCCGGGTGGTGGTCCCCCTGCCTCTGCCCGGTGGCCGCCGGCGGGCAGCGCGGAGCGTGTGTTCTGCGCATTCGTGGAATCCGCGGGATTAGCTGGCTTCCCCTGCGCCTCGGTGTTCGCCGCCAGGACCGAGGCAAGACGCGCGCGAGGGGCCTCCGGCTGGAGACGCGGGCTCGCCGGTCCCCGCCAGCCCCACGGCGTGTGATCGAGTGACTTTCATGTCAGACTTTCCAGGTCCCGGCTCGGCTTATACAGGTAGCCTCCCCCTGGACGTCCACATTGCATCTGCTGTGCAGCGTCTGTTGTGTCGAAAGACCTCTGCGGATTTGACGAAAGTTTGCCCAGCAAGGCTACAAAGCCGCCACCCTTGGCTTGAATGGAATGGGTGGGGTGTGGGGGGCGGGGGGAGTGTTTCTGAGGCCCTGCCTGCGCCCCCGCCCCGCTCCCACCCCCGGCAGCAGCCGCCAGCCACGCTGGTCGGCTTGTGTCGTCAGTGATTTACGGCCCGCGGGGCCCAGCTGTTGGCGTGGACGCGGCAGCTGCCCAAGGTTAAGGGGGCTTTATGTGAGGTACTCGAGTCATGGGATGGCCTCAGAGCAGCTGTTCCCTCCCGAGGTCAAGGCGGTGATCATGTTGCCGATCTGCGAGCCAATACCAGCCAGGAAGAGGCTACAGGCCCCCCACCCGGCCACATGCACACACTGACCCTGCTCCAGCTAAGGCCCAGCGCTCTGCTCTGTCTCAGTCTTGGTGGCGCGTAGATGCCGGGCTGGCTGAGCTGAGCGGCTGTTTAGGGGCCGGGGCCCAGCCCTGCAGGAAGATGGTTAGTGGGAGCTGCTCCCCGTGGTCCCCAATTGTCACCCAGCCCAGGCATGCATCAAGGCAAGGGCTGAGAGCAGAAAGGAACATGCAGCTCTTCACGAAGCCCTTACTGTGTCCCAGGCCCCTGCCAAATGCTTTACTTGCATTTTGTCATCTAACTCTTGCGACAGTCCAGTGAGGTGGATTTGACTAATATACCCCGGAATCTCCTGAAAACTGAGGTTCAGAGAGGTTAAGGAAACTGGCCTAGATCACACAGCTAGCTGCCTGTCTTTGGAGCCAGAGCTTTTAACAACTAAAGTGCCCACTATGTGTCAGGCAGTTTGCATAGGATACAGTATTCAATCTCCTCATCAACCCTAAAAGGCCATTCAGGAGTGAGGAAGCAGGCCCCGTGTCTTTCCTAAGGTCACTTAGGCAGTGAAGCAGCAGGGCTGAGATTGTCCTTGGCATGCTGAGCACCAAACTCTGCTCCTTTTCCTTCCCCTTCACCAAACTACACTCCCTGCTGCTTCAGGGAGGCTTCAGTGGGGCACACTGTGGACTTTTTGCCAAAGGGGGCAGACAGCTGGGGATGGGCCCTGCTTCCTGCTTGCACCTTCCTGCCCACTCCGCTGCCTGTGACCCACTTGGCCCCTCCCCCTTCTCAAAACACTCTCCTCTCTTGGCCTCAACTAGTCCTCCTCAGCTTGTCCACATCACATGCCTGTCTCCTACCCCACTGTCTGCTATTTGGCCTCCTTTCCTGAACCCCCCTCCTTTCCTCATTCCAGTGATGAAAGGTCCCAGGACTTGATCCTGAATCCTCTTACCCCTCTACTCGTCTTTCCAGTAAGAGTTCTCCCATCCCTGTCTGTGGCCTAATAACTTCCAACTTATTTCTCCTGCTCCAGCCTCTCTTCTCTGGGGCACACCCGATTGCCTCCTTGACGTTTTTTTTGTTTTATTTTATTTTTTTTAATTTATTTATTTATGGTTGCATTGGGTCTTCGTTGCTGCGCGCGGGCTTTCTCTGGTTGCGGCAAGCGGGGGCTACTCTTCGTTGTGGCGCGAGGGCTTATTGCAGTGGCTTCTCTTGTTGAGGAGCACAGGCTCTAGGCGCATGGGCTTCAGTAGTTGCAGCACGAGGGCTCAGTAGTTGTGGCTCATGGGCTCTAGAGCACAGGCTCAGTAGTTGTGGCGCACAGGCTTAGTTGCTCCGTAGCATGTGGGATCTTCCCGGACCGGGGCTCGAACGCATGTCCTGCATTGGCAGGCGGATTCTTAACCACTGTGCCACCGTGGAAGCCCGCCTCCTTGACATTTTTTAACAGCGATATTGAGATGTAATTCACATACCATACAATTCATCCACTTAGAGTGTACAACTCTATGGCTTTCAGTATATCCACGGACTTGTGCAACCATCACCACTACAGTCAATTTTAGAACATTTTTACCACCCCCAAAAGAAACCCGACACCCGTTAGCGGTCACTTCCCACTTCCCCCCAACTTCCACAGACCCTGGAAACCACTAATCTGATTTCTGTCTCTATGAATTTGCTTATTTCTGCACATTTCATAAAAATGGGATCATACAGGGAATTCCCTGGCGGTCCAGTGGTTAGGACTCCACACTTTCACTGCTGAGGGCCTGGGTTCAATCCCTGGTCGGGGAACTAAGATCCCGCAAGCCATTTGGCACGGCCAAAAAAAAAACAAAAAACAAGACAGGATCATACAATACACTACCTTTTGTGGCTGTAGTGGTGTGGTTTTCTTTTTAACACCTATACTGGGGTATAATTGCTTTACCTTTGTGTTAGTTTCTGCTGTATAACAAAGTGAATCAGCTATACGTATACTTATATCCCCATATCTCGTCCCTCTTGCGTCTCCCTCCCACCCTCCCTATCCCACCCCTCTAGGTGGTCACAAAGCACCGAGGTGATCTCCCTGTGCTATGCGACTGCTTCCCACTAGCTATCTATTTCACATTTGGTAGTGTATATATGTCAATGCCACTGTCTCACTTCATCCCAGCTTACCCTTCGCCCTCCCCGTGTCCTTGAGTCCATTCTCTACAGTGGTGATGTTTTATGCTTTCAAGTTTCATCCAGGGCTTCCCTCATAGCACAGTGGTTAAGAATCCGCCTGCCAAGCAGGGGGTTCAAGCCCTGGTCCGGGAAGATCCCACATACCACGGAGTATCTAAGCCCACGAGCCACAACTACTGAGCCCACGTGCTGCAACTACTGAAGCCCGCACACCTAGAGCCCCTTGCTCTGCAACAAGAGAGGCCACCGCAATGACAGACCCATGCACCACAACGGAGAGTAGCCCCCGCTCACCGCAACTAGAGAAAGCCCGAGCACAGCAACAAAGACCCAGCACAGCCAAAAATAAATTAAAAAAAAAAAGTTTCATCCATGTTGTAGTATGTATCAGTACCTCATTCCTTTTAATAGCCAAATAATATTCCACTGTATGGGTATACCACATTTTCTTTATCCATTCATGCACTGGTGGACATTCATGTTGTTTTCACTTTTAGTTATTATGAATAAAGCTTCTGTGAATATTCATGTGTAAGTTTTTCTGTTGATTGATATTTTCATTTCTCTTGGATATATACCTAGGAGTGGAATTGCTGGGTCATATGGCAACTCTATGTTTAACTTTTTGAGGAACTGCTAAACTGTTTTCCACAGAGCTGCACTATTTTACGCTCCTACCGTCAATGTATGAGGATTCCAACTTCTCCACATCCTCACCAACACTTGTTATTGTCTATCTTTGATTATAGCCAACCTAGTGGGCATGAAGTAGTATCTTACTGTGGTTTTGATTTGCATTTCCCTGATGACTAATGATGTTGAAAATGTTTTCATGTGTTTATTGTTGATTTGTACATCTTCTTTAAACAAATATCTGTCCAAATCCTTTGCTCACTTTAAAGTTGAGTTATCTGTTCATTTATTATTGGGTTGTAAATGTTCTTTACATGATTCTGGATACATGATTTGCAAATATTTTCTTCCATTCTGTGGAATACCTTTTCACTTTCTTTGTAGTGTCCTTTGAGACACAAAAGTTTTTACTTTTTTTTTGATGTATAGTTGATGTAAAATATTATATAAGTTTCAAATATAAACATAGTGATTCAAAAATTTAAAGGTTATACTCTACTTATAGTTATTTTAAGGCTTTTAATTTAATTTAATTTATTTACTTATTTATTTTTGGCCACACCACGCAGCATGCAGGATCTTAGTTCCCCAACCAGGGATCGAACCCGTGCCCCCTGCAGTGAAAGCGCAGAGTCTTAACCACTGGACCGCCAAGGAACTCCCAAGGGTTTTTAATTTTTGATGAGGTCCAATTTATTTATTTTCTTTTGGGTGTTGTGCTTTACGTGTTATACCTAAGAAACTGTTTCCTAATCCAAAGTCATGGAGATTTAGTCCTATGTTTTCTTCTGAGGGATTTTATAGTTTTTAGCTCTTACATTTAGGTTTATGGTCCATTTTGAGTTAATTTTTGTGTATGGTGTGAGGTAGAGGTCCAGCTTCATTATTTTGCTTGTGCATTTCAGTTATTGCAGCAGAATTTCTTAAAAAGATTATTCTTTCCCTCATGAATTGTCTTGACACCCTTGTTGAAAATCAATTAACCATAAATGTACAGTTTATTTCTGAACTGTCAATTCTTGCCCAATGATCTATATGCCTTTGCTTATGCCAGTACCCTCTCAAGTTTTAAAATCAGAAAGTTTGAGTCCTCTAACTGTTTTCTTCTTTTTCAATATTGTTTTATCTATTCTGGGTCCCTGGCATTTTCATTTAAATATTAAGATCAGCTTATCAATTTCGCTTTAAAAAGCCAGCTGGGATCTTGGTGGAGATTGTATTGAATCTGCAAATTAATCAGTCAATCTTAAAATGTTAAGTCTTCTGATCTGTGAATATGTCTTTACATTTATTTACATCTGACCTAATTCCTTCAACAATGTTTTGCTATTTCCATTGCACAAGTCTTACACATCTTTTTTTAAAGCTACAGCTAAGTATTTTATTCTTTTTGTTGCTATTTTAACTTGAATTGTTTTCTTAATTTCATTTTTGGAATGTTTATTGCTAGCGTATAGAAATACAATTGATTTTCATGTATTCATCTTGTATCTTGCAACCTTGTTGAACTCATTTATTACTTCTAATAGTTTTTTAGTGAGTTCTTTAGAATTTTCTGTACACAAGATCATGTCATTTTTAAATAGAGATTGTTTTACTTATTCCATTCTAATCTGGATGACTTTTTATTTATTTATTTTATGACCTATAGTTGATTTACAATGTGTTAATTTCTGCTGTACAGCAAAGTGATTCAGTTATACATATATATATTCTTTTTCATATTCTGTTCCATTATGGTTTATCACAAGATATTGAATATAGTTCCCTGTGCTATACAGTAGTACCTTGTTGTTTATCTATTCTATATATAATAGTTTGCATCTGCTAATCCCAAATTCCCAGTCTATCCCTCCCCCACCCCCCACTTTGGCAACCACAAGTCTGTTCTCAATGTCTGTGAATCTGTTTCTGTTACGTAGATAAGTTCATTTGTGTCATATTTTAGATTCCACGTATAAGTGATATTATATGGTATTTGTCTTTCTCTTTTTGACTTACTTTGCTTAGTATCATAATCTCTAGGTCCATCTGTGTTGCTGTAAATGGCATTATTTCATTTTTTTTATGGTTGAGTAGTATTCCATTGTATATATGTACCATATTTTCTTTATCCATTCATCTGTCAATGGACATTTAGGTTGTTTCCATGTCTTGGCTATTGTGAATAGTGCTGCTATGAACATAGGCGTGCACGTATCTTTTTTTTCTTTCTTTCTTTTTTTTTTTTTTTTGCGGTACGCGGGCCTCTCACTGTTGTGGCCTCTCCCATTGCAGAGCACAGGCTCCGGACGCACAGGCTCAGCGGCCATGGCTCACGGGCCCAGCCGCTCCGTGGCATATGTGATCTTCCCAGACGGGGGCATTAACCCGTGTCCCTTGCATCGGCAGGCGGACTCTCAACCACTGCGCCACCAGGGAAGCCCTGCACGTATCTTTTTGAAGTAGAGTTTTCTCCGGATACATGCCCAGGAGTGGGATTGCTGGATCATATGGCAACTCTATTTTTAGTTTTTTGAGGAACCTCCATACTGTTTTCCAGAGTGGCTGCATCAATTTGCGTTCCCACTAACAATGTAGGAGGGTTCCCTTTTTTCCACACCCTCTTCAGCATTTGTTATTTGTAGATTTTTTTAATGATGGCCATTCTGACCAGTGTGAGGTGGTACCTCATTGTAGTTTTGATTTGCATTTCTCTAATAATTAAAAATATGGAATGCGGGCTTCCCTGGTGGCGCAGTGGTTGAGAGTCTGCCTGCCGATGCAGGGGACACGGGTTCGTGCCCTGGTCCGGGAAGATCCCACATGCCGCGGAGCGGCTGGGCCCGTGAGCCATGGCCGCTGAGCCTGCGCGTCCGGAGGCTGTGCTCCGCAACGGGAGAGGCCACAACAGTGAGAGGCCCACATACCGCAAAAAAAAAAAAAAAAAAAAAAATATGGAATGCTTTGGGAATTCCCTGGCGATCCAGTGGTTAGGATTCCATGCTTTCACTGCCGAGGGCATGGCCAAAAATATATATATATATGGAACGTTTCACGAATTTGTGTGTCATCCTTGTGCAGGGGTCATACTAATCTTCTCTGTATCGCTCCAATTTTAGTATATGTGCTGCTGAAGCGAGTAGCTGGATGACTTTTCTTTCTTTTTCTTGTCTGATTACCCTAGCTAGAACCTCCAAAACAACGTTTAATAGGAGTGATGACAGTGGACATCCTTGTCTTGCTCTTGATCTTAGGGGGATGTCATTCAGTCTTTCACCATTAAGTTTGATTTTAATTATGGGTTTTTCATATATTCCCTTTACTAGGCTGCAGAAACTCCCTTCTATTCTTAGTTTGCTAAGTATTTTTATTATGAAACTGTGTTGGATTTTGTCAGATGCTTTTTTCTGCATCTTTTGAGATGATCAGATGGTCTTTGTCCTTTATTCTATGGATGTGATGTATTACGTTAATTGATTTTCAAACCCCCAAGACCATCTTCAGTATCAATGATTCATAAGAAGGACTCATAGGATTCAGTATGTAGTCATACTCACAGATAAGTTTTATTATATAGTGAAAGGACACAGAGCAAAATCAGCAAAGAGAAACTGCACAAGGGGCAAAGTCCAGAGGAAACCAACACAAGCTTCCAGAGTGCTCTCCCAGAGGAGTCAACATAGGACACGCCTAATCCCTCCAACAAGTCCTGACAACATGTGAAATATTGTCTACCACGGAAGCTCATTTGAAATTCAGTGTCCAGGGTTTTTAATAAAGGCTGGTCATATAGGCATCCTTTGTCTAGCATGTATCAAAATTCCAGACTCCCAGAAGGAAAGCAGGTATTTAGCAAAAACCACATGATTTGTATAAATAGTGTAGGCATAGTGAGCTACTCTTACCAGTCCTTAAATTCACATTCCCAGATGCCAGCCAAGGGCCAACCTTGCAAGCAGGCATTTCTAAGGATAGCAGTCTCAAGCTCCACATGTTAATTTTTTTCTGCATAAGATATTAAACCAACCTTGTATTCCTGGGATAAATCCCACTTGTTCATGATGTAATGGTATAATTATATACCATGGTATAATTCTTTTTATATGTTTTTGTTATTTTTTTATTGAAGTATAGTTGATTTACAATGTTGTACCAATTTCTGCTGTACAGCAAAGTGACTCAGTGATACACACATATTCATTTTTTCCTTTTTATATATTGTTGGATTCATTTTGCTAGTATTTTGTTCAGGATTTTTGTGTCTAAATTTGTAAGGGATGTTGGTCTGTTGTTTTCTTTCCTTGTGATGTCTTTGTCTGGTTTTGGTATCAGAGTAATACTGGCCTCATGCAATGATTGGGAAGTTTTCCCTCCTCTTCTGTATTTGGAAGGGTTTGTGGAAGATTGGTGTACTAGTTTCCTTTTGCTGCTGCAACAAATTACCACAAACTTAGTGGCTTAAAATAACAAACTTATTCTCTTACAGTTCTGCAGATTCAACATCCAGAAATGACTCTAAAGTGAGAAATCAAGATGTAACAGGACTGGTTCCTTCTGGAGGCTCCAGGAGAGAATCTATCTGCTCCTTGCCTCTTCCAGCTTCTAGAAGCTTCTCATGGCTATTTCCTCCATCCTCACAGCCAACTGGGTAGTAGCTTCTTGTTTAGACTCTGCTTCCTTCTTCACATGGCATTCTAACCCTGACTTTTCCATCATCCCTCTTAGAAGGACCTTTGTCACTACATCAGGTCCACTCAGATAATCCGGGATGATCTCCCCATCTCAAGATTCTTAACTTAATCTCATGTGTAAAATCCCTTTGTCATATAAATTAACATTCATAGATTCTTCAAATTGTGACAGACATGGGTATTTTGGGGAAGACATTATTCAACCTACCATATTTAGTATTAATTCTTCTTTGAATGTTTCATAGAATTCACCAGTGAAGCTATCTGGGACCAGACTTTTTTTGTGGGAAGTTTTTAATTATTAATTTGATGTCTTGTAATTCTTGTTTTCAGTTTCTTCTTGAGTCAGTTTTGATATTTGCGCTTTTCTAGAATTTGCCCATTTTGTCTAAATTATCTAGTTTGTTGCAGTACAGTTGTTCATAGTATTCTTTTTTTTTCCTTATTTCTTTGGCTTTGTGGAGGCATAATTGACAAATCAAATTGTATACATTAAAAATATACAACATGGGACTTTACTGGCGGTCCAGTGGTTAAGACTCCGTGTTTTTCCAATGCAGGGGGCACGGGTTCGATCCCTGGCTGGGGAACTAACCTCCCACATGCCTTGTGGTGTGGCAAAAAAATGGGAAAAAAAAAAAGTATACAACATGATGATTTGACCTATGTATACTTTGTGAAATGATTACCACAATCAGGTTAATTAACACATCCATTACCTCAGTTACCTTTTTTTATGTGTGTGTGGTGAGGGTGCTTAAGATCTATCCTCTTAGCAAACTTCAAGTACACAGAACACTATCATTAGGCAGTTACCATTCTGTACATTAGATCCCCAGGGCTTATTCATCTTATAACTGAAGGCTTGTACCCTCTGATCAGCAGCTCCCCGTATGGTATCCTCTTATAATCTTTCCTATTTCTGTAAGTTTAGTATTAATGTCCTCTCTTTTATTTCTGATTTTAGTCATTTTAACCTTCTCTCCTTTTTTCTTGGTCAGTCTAACTAAAAGTTTATCACTTTTGTTGATCTTTTCAAGGAACCAACTTTGGGTTCTGTTGATGTTTGCTATTGTTTTTCTGCTCTTTAGTTCATTTGTTTCTGCTCTAGTCTTTATTATTTCCTTCCTTCTCCTTGTTTGAGTTTTATTTGCTCTTTTTTTTCTAGTTCCTTAAGGCAGAAGTTTAAGTAATTGATTTGAGATCTTTCTTCTTTTTAAATATAGGCATTTACAGTTATAAATTTTGCCCTGAGCCCTGCTTTAGCTACATTATGTACATTTTGGTTCTTGACATTTAAGAGGCAATGTTGTGTAGGGGTTAAGGTCATAAGATCGGGACCCACTCCCTGGGTTGAAATTCAGCTCTGCAACTTATTAGATGCTTGGCCTTAGGCAAATGCCTCATCTGTAAAATGATATGATAATAATAGTAAATACCTCATAGAATTGTTGTAAGGATTCTATATATATTAATATACTTAAGGGATGTAGGACAATGCCCAGAAAATAGAAAGCACTTAATAAGTGCTTTTTATTTATTCAAAATAATATTATTTATTCAACAAATATTTATTGAATTCCCACTATGCAGCAGGCTCAGTTTTTGTCGGAATAGTAAACAAGACTAGGGCACTACTTTCCTGGCATATATATTCCAGTTGGGAGAGGCAAACAGTAAATTAATTAATTAAGGGAAAGTGCTACATTGAGAAATAAAACAGGGTGATGTGCTAGAGATAGGCTGAGGAACTCCTTCAGATTGAAAGAGGTGGTTTAGGGAAAGCCATATCCAAATGAAATCTCTCAAGGACAGAACCTGCCAAGCTGAAGAACAGGCTTACATAGAAGTCTCACAATAAGAACAAGAGTGGAAAGTCTGAGACCCCTCAGGAAGGCTGGAATGTTTTAACCCCTCAGGAAGGGGAGACAGGATGGAGGAAGAGTGGTGTCAGAGGAAGTCAGTCTGGGACTTTTTTTTTTTTTTTTTTTTGGCTTGCAGGATCTTAGTTCCCCTACCAGGGATTGAACCCCTGCCCCCTGCAGTGGAAGCGCAGAGTCTTAACCACTGGACCGTCAGGGAAGTCCCCAGTCTAGGACTTTTAAATGACTTCATGGGATTCCAGAGTTCTGGCTGTTCCATAATTTTTTAAAATTTTTATTGAAGTATAGTTGATTTACAATGTTGTGTTTAATTTCTACTGTACAGCAAAGTGACTCAGTTATACATATATATATTCTTTTCCATTATGGTTTATCACAGGATATTGAATATAGTTCCTGGTGCTATACAGTTTGACCTAAATATTTGTCCATCCTATATATAATAGTTTGCATCTGCTAATCCCAAACTCCCAGTCCTTCACTCTGCCCACCTCCTTGGCAACCGCAAGTCTGTTCTCTATGTCTGTAAGACTATTTCCATTTCATAGATATGCTCCTTCGTGTCATATTTTAGATTCCACGTGTAGGTGATATCATATGGTATTTGTTTTTCTCTTTCTGACTTTGTTTAGAATGATAGGCTCTAGGTCCATCCATGTTTGCTGCAACCATAACTTTAAAATATTCTCTTATTGGAAGTTGCTTCCCAGTTTGTTGCTATTACAACAATGGCGGCACATCAGGTACATCTCTGTGCAGTCATGTGAGTCTCTTTAAGATAGATTCCTAGAGGTGAGGTTGTTGGGTTGCATTACTTTTTAATTGGAAACAATGTTATTAAAAGATAAATAAATGAGAGACCATACAATGAGGAATGGGACCCACTAGGGGCACCGCAGACACTTTCTAGAAGACTCTCATGTGCTGAGTAGTTAAGCCTTCAGGCAGCAAGGAGCTATTGAATAATAAATTAGAATTATCATTTATTGGGACTTCCCTGGTGGAGCAGTGGTTAAGAATCTGCTTGCCAATGCGGGGGACACGGGTTCAATCCCTGGTCCGGGAAGATCCCCCATGCCGCGGAGCAACTAAGCCCTGCACTCTAGATCCCACGAGCCACAACTACTGAAGCCCACGTGCCTAGAGCCCGAGCTCCGCAACAAGACAAGCCACTGCAATGAGAAGCCTGCGCACCACAACGAAGAGTAGCCTCTGCTGGCCGCAACTAGAGAAAACCTGCACGCAGCAACGAAGACCCAAAACAGCCACAAAAAAAAAAGAAATTAGAATTATCATTTATTAAGAGCTTATCATCTGCCTGGCACTCTGCTTCCTTACATGCAAATTCATATTTCATCCTCGTAAAAATACTCTGCTATAATACTATTGGTATCCATCATTTTACAGCCAAGGAAACTAAGACTAAGTTAAAATAACTTGCCAACGAAAGTCGCACAGCTCATAAGTGGGGTAGCCTGGATTTGAACCTAGGAATCTTGACTCTATTTCTAAGTTTAAGCACTATATCCAGTGGTCAAAGAGGTGGAAATGGGTCAAATGCAGACCGAGAACAAGGTGTCTTCTAGCCATGTGAGAATAGCTTTGAGAGTTTTGAAAGAAATCACTGGTTAAAAAATAAAGAAAGAATTGGTTATCCCTCATGATGCCTTGAATCTACACACGAATCCTTTTAGTTGCCTTAGAGCAAACATCCTCTCTCCTTTTTTCCTATTGGAATATCACTAAGTGGGCACACGGTCACCCAGAATGAAAATAACATCTCTCACCCTCCTTGCACTAGATGTGACCATGTGTCTAAACTCTTGCTGATGGGATACAAGTAGAAGTGTTATATGGCAGCTTCTAGGAACAGAAAATAAAAGACTGTTGGCGTACCCTTTGCCTACTTCTCCATCTTTTGACAATCTTCTTTCTGCCTGGTCTGCAGATATTAACTTGGTGCCTGAAGCTGAAGGCCACCCATCAGCAATGGAGGGTGACCCAGGGAGCTGGAAGCAGCTGAGCAGGGAATTTCGTGGAGTAGAGCTTCTATTCCTGCCCTGGGCTGCAGGCATCTGATATTTTCCATTCTATTCTACCTCATTAAAAAAAACGTTGGCTGTGACCCACTTGACTTCACAACACACTAATGGGTCACAAGTGCTGGCCGCCCTTGAAAGGCAAGTTCCAAATGGGGCAGGAATACTGGAGAACTGGTAGGGAATATTCAGTCATCGTGTGCATTGGGTGCTGTTTTCTGCTTTCAAGAGTCCTCAGAGAGCAGGGCACACACAAACAGAAGCGCTCCAGTCTTCAGCAGAGATAGAAAGGAATGTACTCTGCTGGCAGCCCCCAATCCAAATTGTCCAAGGGTTCCCTAACATGGAGACAATCGGGGCTGAAAGAAGCCCTCTGCTTTGGTATTTCAAACCTAGGCAATTATGAGGAGTGGCTTAGGAGCAGTAGTGACAGATAAGGCTAACTTTCCCCCAGAGGCCAGGAGCCTGAAGGCAAAAAATGGGATTAAGGAATTTGCCTTCCCACCCTGTTTTAGAAGCATTGAAAGCAGCTGCCATTAAACTCAGCACAGAGGCTCATTTGTAGACCAAAGTCTCCCAGCCTAAAAATTTTATCTAGGTGAGGTCTTTGACTGTGGTCATTTGCACATGAAGCAAATAGTCAGGAAGGCTGCTAAGTGTCCCCCCCTTATCCATGGGGGGATAGTTCCAAGACCCACAGTGGATGCCTGAAACCATGGCTAGTACTGAACACTATACATACTGTTTTTTCCAGCATCACTACTCTTGCTCTTTGGGGCCATTATTAAGTGAAATGAGAGTTACCTGAACACAAGCTCTGTGACACCACAGTAGTCAATCTGATCACCGAGAAGGCTACTAAATGTCTAAGGGGCGGGAAGTATATGCACTGCGGATGCACTGGACAAACGGGTGATTCATGTCCCTGCGGGACAAAGGTACACTGGGCAGGGTTTCATCACACTACTCAGAACGGTGTGCAATTTAAAACTTATGAATTGTTTGTTTCTGGAATTTTCCATTTAATATTTTCGGATGGCATTTGACCTTGGCTAACAGAAACCAGGGAAAGTGTAAGTGAAACTGAAACCGTGGATAAGGGGGTGCTACTGTATTACCCAAGTAACCACCAGTTTGGCCTGAAAACATCTGTGACTACTCAACCCTGAAGCCATTCCCAGGCTACAAACCTGCACCAGCAGTGAAACAGGCACTGAAAACTGTGTGGCCCCAACAGGCATCTCCCCAACACCAACCTCTCCTGTGTCCTTGGGGGATAGTGGACATTTCTCTCATTTTCAGAACAGTCATTTTTATTGTGGTTACCTTGTTCCTACTCCACTAGTACATATCTAAAGACAGTTTGTCTTTTAGCTTATAGGTTGCACCTCTATCTGGACCCAGTGGGTAGTTATAGACTTAGGTTATAGACTTTGAGCTGAACACAGTGGGATTTGGGGATTTTCTCTATTGGGGAGCAGGTGAATGTGTTTCATAAGTGGAGAGAAGAATATATATAGGGTGACCATTTAATTTATCATCCAAACTAGGACACTTCTTTAAGAATTATTTTTAATATTATTTATTCATATGTTAATGAAATTATGTGTGCATGTTTATTTTAATAATATTATTTAGGTATCCTTGACATATAAAAAACTGCACATATTTAAAGCGTACAAATTGAAAAGTTTTGACATAGTATATACCTGTATATATCCATGAAACTGTCACCACAATCAAGATAATGAATTTATCCATCACTTCTGCCAAAGCTTCCGTGTGTTCCTTGGTTATCCTCCTCTCCTATCCTTCCTTGTACCCCCCAAACAGGCCACCACCAATCTACTTCTGTCACCATACAGTAGTGTGCACTTTCTAGAAAGTATGTGAATTCTATATAAATGTATATATAAATACAGCATAAATTATTTTATATGGCTTCTTTCACTCAACATAATTATTTTGAGATTCATTTATGTTATTGCAGGTATTGTGAGTGTATTCCTTTTTCTTACTGAATAGTATTCCATTGTATACATATACCAGAGTTTGTTTATCCATTAACCTCTTTTTTTTTTTCTTTTTTTGCGTTGCGCGGGCCTCTCACTGTTGTGGCCTCTCCCGTTGTGGAGCACAGGCTCCAGACGCTCAGGCTCAGCAGCCATGGCTTACGGGCCCAGCTGCTCCGCGGCATGTGGGATCCTCCCGTACCGGGGCATGAACCCGCATCCCCTGCATCAGCGGGCTGACTCTCAACCACTGCACCACCAGGGAAGCCCTCCATTAACCTCTTGATGTACATTTGGGTTGTTTCCAGTTTTTGGCTATTACAAAAAGCTGCTCTGAACTGTCAGTATTTGTATGGACGTATATGCTTTCTTTTCTCTTGGGTAGATACCTTAAGGGTTTTTTTCACTTTTAATGGGACTTCCCTGGTGGCACAGTGGTTAAGAATCTGTGTGCCAATGCAGGAGACACAGGTTCGAGCCCTGGCCTGGGAAGATCCCACATGCCGTGGAGCCACTAAGCCTGTGCGCCACAACTAGTGAGCCTGCGTTCTAGAGCCCGTGAGCCACAACTACTGAGCCCGCGTGCCACAACTACTGAAGCCCATGTGCCTAGAGCCCATGCTTCACAACAGAAGCCACCGCAATGAGAAGCCCGTGCACCACAATGAAGAGTAGACCCTGCTCACCGCAATTAGAGAAAGCCCGCAAGCAGCAACGAAGACCCAAAGCAGCCAAGAATAAATAAATTTAAGAAAAAAATTGTGGTAAAATATACATAACATAAAATGTATCACTTTAACAGTTTTTAAGTGTTCAGTGGCATTAAATATATTCACATTGTTGTGCTACCATCACTCTATCAATTTCCAGAACTTTTTCATCATCCCAAATAGAAACTCCTGTACCTATTAAACAATAACTTCCATTTCTCCCACTCCCCAGCCCTTGTAACCACTCTCTGTCTTTATGGATTTGCCTGTTCTAGGTAACTCATATAGATGGAATCATATAGCATTTGTCCTTTTGTGACTGGCTTCTTTCACTTAGCATAATGTTTTCAAGGTTCATCCATGTTGTAGCATGTATCAGTATTTCATGCTTTTAATGGCTGAATAGTATTCCATTGTATGTATATTTCACATTTTGTTTATCCATCTAGCTGTTGATGGACACTTGGTTGTTTCTACCTTTTGGCTATTATGGATAATGCTGCTATGGATATGGGTGTACAGGTATCTGTTTAAGTCCCTGCATTCAATTCTTTGGGGTATATACCTAGAAGTAGAATTGCTGGATCATATGGTAATTTTATGTTTAACTTTTTGAGGAACCACCAAGCTTTTTCCTTTTTTTTTTTTTGACTTTTGAGTGAAAAGGACTTCTGTTAATAATTATGTGGGATAACAGTGTAAACCGTGACTCTCCCATGCAAACTGGGATGTATGGTCGTCTTTTGTATATATAGATGTAAGGATGGAATGTGGCAGAGAAAATTGTTTCCTTGTATCTATTCTCTACTTGGTCTGTAAAATTTAGGTGTGCATGTGTCTACTCAGAATGAAATTCATATTTCCAAGGCTGCCTTGTAGCAAGGTGTAGTTGTGTAAAACTCCTCGCCAATGGGATATGTAAAGGCAGCTGAAGTTTCTGGGAAGGGTCCTTCTAGGGACCTCCTTCTCCCATTTCCTCCTTCTCCTGACTGGAATGGAAATGCTATGGCTGCTAGATCTTGGAACAGAGATAACTTAGGAAAGGAAGATGGACGGAGCAGAGCAGGTAGAAGGACCCTGGGTCTCTGCCACCGGCTGGAATCACTAATGCCAACCATGAACTAACTACCTCTGGACTCTTACCAGAGGAAAAAATGAATTCTTGTTTTGTTTGTTTTGAGGTTTTCTGCTCCTAATTCTTACAGGGACTCTCAGTAGCTAGTCACTGATTGTTTTAGTCCTCTAAACATGATAGTTACGTATTACTGATCTGGGAGTTAAGTTTGTGGAAATCCAACCCATTGCCTTTGCTTTCTTTGCTTTGCTCAACGCTAGGCTATTTCAAGCTCCCTCACCCATCACACCTCCTCCCTCCTTTTCTCCTCGGCCTTTTGCTCCCCCTTCACGGCAAACAAAGCCCTCAGCCTGGACCCGCACTTCCAGCAGCTTGCTCTCACTGGGGCTGGAGAAGCTGGCAGTGTCCCGGAAGCTGCGGGAGCGGAGGCTCCTCCGGGTTCCCTCACCTGCTCCGCCCGGGGCTCTAACTCTGAAGCTCCTCCTGCCAGCTCTTCGCCATTAGTCCTTGGTCTCTTCATGCCGTCTCCTGTCACTGTTCACTCTTTGAAAACTCGGCATCTGGGCCCCGGGCAGGGGCAGACAATGGAAGGCAAAGGGGCCAGAGATCTGTGCTCATGGTTGACCAGGGGGTCCGGACGAAAGCCTCAGTTGTCATGAGGATCTCAGCACCTGGGCAATCTTAGTCGTTAACATCCCCCTCCAGGGGATGTTACACACACCCACTCCCTCTGCCTTTCAGAAGCATTCAGCCTCCCCATCTGTCCACCCTGAATCTTTCTCCTTTCTCTCGGCCTCACCTTAATCACGCTGCTTTTCCTGCTGGGCTAGGGCCCACAGTCACTTTCTTGCACCATTTATTATCTCTCCAGCCTCACCGGCATCTCTGACTCCTTCTGTGCTCCAAACCCCCGCCCCTGCCTCCTGGAAGGCAGGAGTCAGCAGACTTTCTGTCAAGGACAAGATAGCAAATATTTTAGGCTTTGCGGGCCTTTCTTCCCTTGTAGCAAGAAAGCAGCCATAGACAATAGGTAAACGAATGGGTGGGGCTGTGTTCCAATAAAATTGTATTTACAAAAACTTGCAGCTGTTATTTGCCAACCCCTGCTCTAGGGCATTGTTCTGCCAGGCATTCCTGACTCCCTTCTGGATTTTTAATTTCCTTCTCTATGCCAATTTCTTCTCCACGTTCTACAAATATATTCAAGTATCTGCCTTTTTTTTTTTTTTTAATGCTGTGGGTTTTATTGTTAGTTAGTTTGTTTTTATTTATTTTTATTTTTGTGGCCGCTCCTGGCAGCATGTGGGATCTTAGTTCCCTAACCAGGGATCAAACCCACGCCCCCTGCAGTGGAAGCAGAGTCTTAACCACTGGACCGCCAGGGAAGCCCCAAGTGTCTGCCTCTTAATGGGAAAATAGCTGAAAGGAGAGAGAGGATGAGTCAAAGGTGAGGGAACACAGAACAGTGTTTGTTTGGGGCTGAACTTAAAGGAGAGGGCAAGAGAATGAAAGTGATTTCAACGAACATACATCAAGTGTAAGTCCTTGGGGACTTCCCTGGTGGCGCAGTGGTTAAGAATCCACCTGTCAATGCAGGGGACACGGGTTCGAGCCCTGGTCCGGGAAGATCCCACGTGCTCCGGAGCAACTAAGCCCGTGCACCACAACTACTGAGCCTGTGCTCTAGAGCCTGTGAGCCACAACTACTGAGCCCATGTGCCACAACTAAGGAAGCCCTAGGGCCCGTGCTCCGCAACAAGAGAAGCTGCTACAACTAGAGGAAGCCCATGCACAGCAACAAAGACCCAACGCAGCCAAAAAAAAAAAAAAAGATAAATTAATTAATTAATTAAAAGAAAAATAAGAGCAAGTCCTTGTAATGATCATATCTAAAGCATTGAAATAATAAGAAACCAGCCCTTTTACTAATTGGAGTAGTTTCCAGGGCCACACCAAAGAGAACCTGGATCACTTAGGATTAGGTTTGGCTGGCAGTTGTTGGAAAATCCAAAATAACAACGACTTAAACAACATAAGAGTATTTCTTTCTCTAAATAAAAACTGAGAGACACACAGCACATGGAGGGAATGGTTCTCCACAATGACAGGGACCCTGGCTTCTTTTTCTATCCTTTTGCTGTGCCATTTACACCTTCCACTTCCAAGATCACCTCACAGTACAAGGTGGCTGCTTGAGTTCCAGCCACCATCTCTGTCTTCTAGCCATCAGGCAGAAGGAAAAGGTAAAGAGGTGAGCACATTCCCTCTGTGGTGGCCAGTCTCTATAATGACTCTCTGTTATCCCTGCCTCCCAGTATTCACATCTTTGTGTAACACCCTCTCCCTGAGCATGGGCTGGATTTACTTATTCACTTCTAGGGAAGGTAATACAGGAGAAGTGGTAGAATATTACTTTCAAGATTAGTTCATGAAAGGATGGTGGTTCTGTCTTGGGTGCTTTCTTTCTCTTTCTCTGGATGGCTCACTCTGGGGAAATCCAGCTGCCATGTTGTGAGGCTGTCTCGTGCAGAGCCTAATTTGAGGGAATTTGGAAATGGATCTTTTTTTTTTTATTTTTTTTTATTTTTTTTTTGGAAATGAAACTTTTGAGGGCTGCCGATAGCCACATGAGTGAGCTCAGATGCAAATCCCTCTCCCCCCACCCCTGACCCTGGTAAAGTTTTGGGATGACTGCAGCCCCAGCTGATACCTTAATTGCAGCCTCCGAGAGAGAACCACCCAGCTAATTTGCTCCTGGATTCCTAACCTACAGAAACTTCAAGAAACAAATGTTTCCGGCTTCCCTGCTGGCACAGTGGTTAAGAATCCACCTGCCAATGCAGGGGACACGGGTTCGAGTCCTGGTCTGGGAAGATCCCACATGCTGCAGAGCAACTAAGCCCTTGCGCCACAACTACCGAGCCCATGTGCTGCAACTACTGAAGCTTGTGTGCCTAGAGCCCGTGCTCCGCAACAAGAGAAGCCACCGCAATCAGAAGCCCACGCACCCCAACGAAGAGTAGCCCCTGTTCGCCACAACTAGAGAAAGCCCGCGTGCAGCAACAAAGACCCAACACAGCCAAACCATGCTCAAATCATTGGTCTTTGGTGATTAATCTCCAGCCCCTCCCTTCTCCCCAGATGTGGGTGGGTGAAGATGGAGTTGAAAGTTCCAACTCTCTAATCCCATGGCTGGCTCCTCTGGTAAGGGGCTACCCAAGCTTGGTGGGCTTCTGGTAGCTCCTGAAGCTACCTAGGGGGCCCACCAAGAGTACATCATTAGCATAAACTCAGGTATGATTGAAAGGAGCTTATTATGAATGACAAAAGACACTCCTCTCCCCCCATCACTCAGGGTTTTAGGAATTCTGTGCCATGAACTGGAGACAAAGACCAAATATATATTTCTTATATCACAATATCACAGTCCCTTCTCCCTGTGTCCTCACATGGCCTTTTCTCTGTGTGCTCCAATTGCCGGTGTCTCTGCCTCTCCTTATTAGAAGGCTAGTCATATAGGATTAGGGCCCTACCCTAACAGCCTCATTTTAACTTAATCACCTCTTTAAAGAGCTTTTCTCTAAATAAGCTACATTCTGAGATACTGGACATTGGGACTTTACAAATTTGGGGGGAACACAATTGACCCCATAACATCATCTTGCTCCAGAAATCTTCACCTTCATTTATGCACGATTCATTCAACAAACATGTACTGGACATATGTAGAGATGGCACTGAAAGGCTGCCCAGGGATAGAGAGTGGTATTAGGTGGCCAAGGTCTAAGTCTTGGGGAGCTGAGCACTTTTTTTTTTTAATTTATTTTGGCCACACCACGTGGCATGCAGGATCTTAGTTCCCCGACCAGGGATCAAACCCAGGCCCCCTGCATTGGGAGAGCGGAGTCTTACCTACTGAACCATCAGGGAAGTCCCTCCACTCAGCATTTTGAAGGCAGAGGAGGAGGGCCCAGAAAATGAGATTGGGGAGGAGTGAAGGGCTCCCTTTCTGTCAAGTGGATCCTCCCTCATGCTCTCCTCTGGATCTTCTGTCAGCCTCTTCCCTAAGCCCTTCCTCACTTTGAGCCCCATTCCTGCCTCTTGGGACTCCCCATCCCTCCAGGCATGAGAGTAGCTCTTCTGGTGTCACGTTCCAGTTGGATGTCAGTGGAACCTTCTTCTGCTTGGGTGTCTACTACTTTCCAAGGGGATTAAGGGTAGTGGGGGAGTGCTCCGGACTCTTAACAGGGATGTAAAATCTTAGGCATTCAGCTGAATCTCTGTATCAGCTATAGCTGTAGCTGTTTCGCTCCTCAGTTACCAAATGGCAAACTCACCTTCTCACCACAGAATTCATTTCTTCCAACTCCACACTCTCTAGTCCAGTGAAAAACACGATTTCCTCTGATTGATATGATTTTGCCCTTTTCCCTAAGAAATGATAAAAATTCCTTAGCCTTTCTGTCCCCAAAACACATTTGCTTTCCTCCTGGGGATTTTTTTCATAAAAATGATATATGATAATGCCTCCATCTGAGCTACCAGGGAAGGATAGCATCATTCTGGACTAGATCTCTGATTTCCCAAACTTCTCTTCTAATCTAGGGAGGGTTTTGTCCATTCTGCCATAGTATTTTTTTTTATATATTTATTTATTTATTTTTATTTTTGGCTGTGTTGGGTCTTCGTTGCTGTGCGTGGGCTTTCTCTAGTTGCAGAGAGCGGGGGCTACTCTTCATTGCGGTGCATGGGCTTCTCTTTGCGGTGGCTTCTCTTGTTGTGGAGCACGAGCTCTAGGCGCGCGGGCTTCAGTAGTTGTGACACGTGGGCTCAGTAGTTGTGGCTCGCAGACTCTAGAGCTCAGGCTCAGTAGTTGTGGCGCACAGGCTTAGCTGCTCTGCAGCATGTGGGATCTTCCAGGACCAGGGCTTCAACTCATGTCCCCTGCATTGGCAGGCAGATTCTTAATCACTGCACCACCAGTGAAGCCCTCTGCCATAGTACTGAAACCAGAGAAGGGGTAGACACCAGGCCTAAGGATGTGGTTGAGTTGTGTTCTGATGCTTTATCTTTGCTCTGTGCGGTAGGAAGCAAGGCCATCTACTGAGAGTAAAACGGGAAGGCAAAGGAGTACATAGTTTAGCAGAAAAAAAAAAAAAAAGAAAGATTAGCAATAGTCTTGTGGAGACCTGGAGAGAGAGCTGACCAGAGATGCTTGGTAATACTCTCAGCATTGTTGAAGTCCCAGGGAGATGGGTGACCCTGAATTTTAAGCCAGACCAGTTTGCCCCTGCAGCATACAGCTGCCTAGATGCACCACTGTCTCCTATTCCTGGCTAAAAGCACTATTGTCCCCTAACAGGAAACCTCAAGTCCTCAAGGAGCCAGCCATTCAACCACCAACCTTACAGATTCAACTGCCTAAATATTCCTTAAATCCATCCCCTCTACATTTTCTTTCGTCGTATAACAGATTCCTCATTGGAGTCTCTGCTTCTGTTCTTTCTTCACTCCGCCAGCCTATTACAGTAACTTTCAGATGCTTTCCAAATTCTCAAAAATTTGATTGTGTCACTCCCCTACTTAAAGCCCTCCGCTGGTTCCCTGTCATCTGTGGGCTTCATTCTAAGCACAGCAGAAGCCACTGGAGGGCTTGGAGAAGTGATTTGATTCAATTAACGTGTTGAAAAGATCACTCTTACTTCTGCGTGGAAGAACTACTTTGACAGGGGGCAAAAGTAGCAGCAGGAAGACCAGTGAATGCGTCTTCTTATGCAGGTGAAATGGTGGCTTAGACCACATGCTGGCAGTGGGGAAAGAGACAAGGGGAGAGATTTGAGATTTATTTTTAAAATAGAATTGATCACATTTGCCAATGGATTGGGTATAAATTGTGTGGGAGAGAGGGGTGTTAGGAAAGACCCCTTACTTCCAGGGACTCCCCGAGTCCCTGGTGCCGGCAGCACTTTGCCCTTCCCTTTCCCAAGTCATGCCTCTCAGTCTTGTCACTTCTCCACCATCATTGCCAGCTCCTTAAAGGATGTGATTCTTCAAGGCCTATGACTCTCTTCCACTCCAATTTTATCAGCTTTCTCTGGGAAAGCTCACTTACCCCTTAGCTTCTACTCTTAACTATATACTGACATTTTCCGAGTCGACATCTCCATTCTTTTTTGTGTGTTTTGTTTTGTTTTGTTTTTGCGGTACGCGGGTCTCTCACTGTTGTGGCCTCTCCCGTTGCGGAGCACAGGCTCCGGACGCGCAGGCTCAGCGGCCACGGCTCACGGGCCCAGCTGTTCCGCGGCATGTGGGATCTTCCCGGACCGGGGCACGAACCCGTGTCCCCTGCATCGGCAGGCGGACTCCCAAGCACTGCGCCACCAGGGAAGCCCTACATCTCCATTCTTGACCCATTGTTTATCATGTTCCATACCAGCCTTTCTGTCCGCAATAGGCACCTCAAATTGAACGTGTCCAAAATAGAACCTATTCTTTGACCCTCAAGAATGCCCCACTTTCTGTACTCTTTTTTCTTTTTTAGTAAATTTATTTATTTATTTTGGCTGCTTTTGTCCTTTGTTGCTGTGCGTGGCTTTTCTCTAGTTGCGGCGAGCGGGGGCTACTCTTTGTTGTGGTGCGCGGGCTTCTCACTGCAATGGCTTCTCTTGTTGCGGAGCACAGACTCTAGGCCCGCGGGCTTCAGTAGTTGTGGCTCATGGGCTCTAGAGCACAGGCTCAGTAGTTGTGGCGCACGGGCTTAGTTGCTCCGCGGCATGTGGGATCTTCCCGGACCAGGGCTCGAACCTGTGTTCCCTGCATTGGCAGGTGGATTCTTAAGCACTGCGCCACCAGGGAAGCCCTGTACTCTTGATCTCAATGCTTTCACCATCTCTCCAAATATTTCTTGCTCTCTACTAGTACATCATCATCTTCACCTTTCTCTCCATTAACCCCCATGTGCTGTGAGCCGACAAATTCCATGGTCTTCAAACATGTTTCTCACTCAGTCTTTCTATCCATTTCCAAAGCCACTGACTTACTTCAATTCCACATTATCTCTTGCTTGGATTATTCTTACCTCCATGAACCACTCATTCTCTAGCTTTTCCCTCTGGGTTTCTGATGCTTAGAATTCGTATTTCCCTGGGATTGCTCCACATATGGCTTGGTCAAAGTTCAGGTGGTATCACCAGGAACCAGTCTCATATCTTCTCCCTGCCCTGCTTCCTTTGTGCTGACTCTATTCCTAGGCTCTATTCCATTCCCGTGGTGCTGCCATAACTCTGGCCTTTCTCATTCAAGTCAGCAAATTAAAGACCTAAATTTGAGCCTCATCGGCTCTGATTGACCAGATTTGTGTCATGAACCCATCTTGAACCGATTAATGTGTTCAAGGGTACAGAATGTTCTTATTGGCTTAAGACTAGGTCACATGCTCCACCCTTGGTAAGGGGCTGGAAGAAGTTTCACCCGAAGCATAACGGTTGAAAGTGGGGGAGGAATGGTTCCCTTAAAGCAAAACCAGGGTACCATTATCACAAGAAGGCAGATTTGATGTTGAGCATCATCTACTACAAGGTTCCTCTTCCTGTATCCCTTTTCTTACTGAGTGGTACCACCTTTGACTTAACCACCTGAGGTAGTCCTTGGCACATCCAATCAAATCCACCAAATGACAAGATTCTAATCAATTTTTCCTTTCTGTCCTCAATGATAGGTTGCTATCAACTGTCTTATATGTTCACAATCATTCATTCCCTCCAACGCATAACAAATTTCCCTGGCCTACTGACTTCGGATTTTGCCACTTGATATGCTTTGGCCAGTGGGATTTAAGTGTATGTGACCCTTGTCACAACTGAGCAGAGCTTTAAACGCAATTGTGTGGCTTAACCGGGGGGCTTTTTCTCCAACCCTCTGCTATGAGAACAACATGTCTCAGAAGGTGGCTGTTCCTTCATCCCGGGTTCCAGAAAGAAAAGATTTGTGCAGCTGCATCTAGCAGAGGGATAGCCAACCTGCAACCTTCATGTTACATGAGGGAAAAATAAGTATATGTTGCCATATGATTTTTTTTTTTTTCTTTTTTGCGGTACGCGGGCCTCTCACTGTTGTGGCCTCTCCCGTTGCGGAGCACAGGCTCCGGACGCGCAGGCTCAGCGGCCATGGCTCACGGGCCCAGCCTCCCCGCGGCAGGTGGGATCTTCCCGGACCGGGTCACGAACCCGTGTCCCCTGGATCGCAGGCAGACTCTCAACCACTGCGTCACCAGGGAAGCCCTGCCATGAGATTTTAAAGTTGTTTGTTATGCAGCATAACTTAGAGAGAGCTGAGTAGTACATACACCTGAATTCAAGTCCTTATCATTTCTACCTGGATCACTATCACCATTCCCCACTCCCACCGCAGCATCCTCCCAGCTATCTTTCTTGCTGGGCATCTGGCCTCCTCCTGCCCATTCCCCACATTGCAGCCACAGGGATCTTTCTAAAGGGCAAATCTGATCACATAGCCTCCCTGCTTACTTCCAAAGTTTTATCACTATTTTCAGGATAAAATTCAATCTCCTTCTTTAAGCGCACCCCAGCTTTTTAGGAGCTTATCCAGGTCTCCAGCCTTATCTACTTCCCTTCCCCACACAGGCACCCATTGCCCCAGTCTCACTTAATCCCATGAAGTTACTGAACGAAGCATTTTAAGTTAGTGGTACCGATTCACTTTGTTATAAAGCAGAAACTAACACACCATTGTAAAGCAATTATACCCCAATAAAGATGTTTAAAAAAAAAAAAAAAAAAAAGTTAGTGGTACCTTCACCCACCCTGCTGGCTCTGCCTGCAATGGTCTGCCTGTTACTCATCTAGTTGTCTCTTACTTGTTCATCAAGAAGTAATGAACCTCTAGCCATGTCTTCTGCTGCTTCTTCTGCTTCTTCGTCTTCTTTTTTTTCACCACGACGCACAGCTTGTGAGATCACAGTTCCCCAACCAGGGATTGAACCTGGCCATGAAAGTGCTGAGTCCTAACCACTAGACCACCAAGGAAACCCCTAGCCATGTCTTCTATTATGGAACCCCCTGCCCAAGGTGGATTTAGATCTCCTCTCCCTCCTCTGTGCTCCCACAGCACCCTGTGCCCACCTACTCCTCTTGTAACACGAGGTTCACTAATCTCACTCCTTCCTGGCCCCAAAGTCTCACGAGGTCAAGGACAGGGTCTGGTTTGTCTCTGTGTTCCCTGGGCTTGGTGATCCCTGGTACAAAGTGTGTAGTGATGCTTGGAAGATGATTAAATGATAACATGAACACATGTATTGGATTTTCTACTACGTATGTCTCCAAATCAGCCAATCTTCTACATTGCTACCAGAGTTATCTTCCTATAAACAAGATTTAATTATGTGACTTCCTTGCTAAAAAAAAAAACTGTACTGGCTCCTCTTTGCTCTTACTTAGTTTGTCTCAGTCTGCTTTCATCCACTCCTTTGACCTCAGGCACTATTTGTATCCTGATGATACCCAAATTTCCAGCCCAGAACTTTCTCCAGTTTTATATGTAAAACTGCCTATTGTACTTAACTTACTCAGGTAGGGTCTTGCAGGGACCTTAACTTAGAAGAATAGATGTCCATTTTCTTCCTCAAACCTTCTTCTCTCAATAAATAGAGTCATCAGCCACTCATTTGCCCAAACCTGACACCTGGGAGTCACCCTTAAGAGATGGGTCGAGAGTAGGAACTTGGCAGCCAGATATATGGCTTCAAATGCTGATTCTGCTACATAGTACCTATGTGACTTCAAGCAAGTTCCTTAACCTACTTTAAATCTGTATACTCTCATCGTGGCAGACCTACCTCTCCAGATCACTGAGACGGCTGAATGACAGAGTCACGCCAAGTGCTGGGCAGGTACTACCGCGTGGTAAATCCTTACCAAATATTAGTCTTTATTGTTATACTGATCCTCTCTCTCCTTCACCCTGTCATCCAACCACCAGGTCTGTAAATTCTATATTCTCCATATCTCTGGAGTCTGTCCCATCCTTTCTATCCCCACGGCCACCATCTTGATCCAGCCACCTGTCCTCTATCACCTGATGACGGCAGAAGCTTCCTAACCAGTCTTCTGGACTCCACTCTTGTCCCCTTTCAATCCTTTCCCCATACTTCTACTGTGGCTTTTTCTGAAAACCAACTCTGCTCTTGTCAACTTCCTGCTGAGCCGAACTTCTTTCAGTTCCTCAAATGGACAGAGCTCTGCTCTCCCTCCATAAATGCTGTTTCCTCTGCTGGGGCCTGTGGTCTCTGCAAGCCACATCCACAGGCTGGCTCCCTCTTCTTTCTGCTCCTCATGTAAACATCAGGCTGCCTGCTCACCTGCAAGGCTCTGTTAGACATCCCTGCTTTGTGTCACTTTCCTCCAAAGTGCCTCAATGTCCCCTATTAGAGCACTCATCACATATCACCCCAATGATGGTTTCAGGGACAGTCACCCATCACTAGACGAGGAGCTCCACAAGGCAAAGTCTTTGTTTTGGTCACCACCATATCTCTAGGATTTAGCACAGAACTGGCCCATAATTGGAGCTCAATACATTTTAAAATTATTTAACTTACTTTTAGGTGATATGTGCACCTAGTAGAAAATCCAAAAGGTGCAAAGGGACATACAGTAAAAAAAAGTCTCTTTCCACCCTAATTCCCCAATCACCCACTATACCTATTTTCTTGAGGATCCTTTCAAGATATTCTTTGCAAATACAAGCATATGTGCATATATACTGTAGGTGCTGTAGCATATTATACAAAGTATTCTACACCTGGCTATTTTCCTTCTTAACAATGTATCTTGAAAGATATTCCTTTTCAGCTTGTATAAATTTTTTTTAAATCTGCATGTTCCTTTGTAAAGATGCGTCATAAATTATTGAAGCAGTCCTTAGCTGCTAGGTATTTAAGTTGTTTTCAATCTTTTGCTATTATAACAATGTTACCCTGAATAACCTTGAATGTGTCATTTCACACATAAGCGAATACAGACCTTCCTCGACCTTAAGATGGGGTTATGTCCCTATAACCCATCATAAGTTGAAAATACTATAAGTCAAAAATGCATTCAAGGGACTTCCCTGGTGGCGCAGTGGTTAAGAATCCACCTGTCAATTCAGGGGACACGGGTTTGAGCTCTGGTCCAGGAAGATCCCACATGCCATGCAGCGACTAAGCCCATGCACTACAACTACTGAAGCCCGTGTGCCTAGAGCCCGTGCTCCACAACAAGAGAAGCTACGGCAATGAGAAGCCCGTGCACTGCAACAAAGAGTAGCCCCCACTCGTCACAACTAGAGAAAGCCCACGTGCAGCAACGAAGACCCAACACAGGCAAAATAAATAATAATAAATAAATTTATTTTAAAAAATGCATTCAATACACCTAAACCTACAACACATCAAGTTTAGCTGAGCCTACCTTAAACGTGCTCAGAACAATTACATTAGCCTACAGTTGGGCAAAATCATCTAACACAAAGCCTATTTGATAATAAAGTGTCGACTATCTCATGTCATTATATGAATACTGTACTGAAAGTGAAAAACAGAGTGGCTGTCTGGGTCCAGAATGGTTGTAGGTGTATTGGGTGTTTACCCTCGTGATCACGTGGCTGCCTGGGAGCCATAGCTGCTGCCCTGCCCAGCATCCTGAGAGAGCAATTCTCCCAAATACCACTAACTCAGGAAAAGATCCAAATTCAAAATTTGAAGTATGGTTTCTACTGAATGAGTGTCACTTTCGCACCATCCTAAGGTTGAACCATCGTAAGTTGGGGAACAGCTGTATATCACAGGATAAATTCCTAGAAATGAAATGGCTGAGTCAAACCATACATACATTTCAAAGTGTGTTAGATGTGCCATGCTGATATCATAGAAGTTCACCAATTTACACACCCGTCTGTAATGTACTACTATACATTCTTCACATGCCAGCCAAGAATATTATCAAACTCCTTGATATTTGCCCAATCTGATAACAAAAAGAACGCCATCATAGTTTTATCATCTCTTTTCATAATTGAAGGTGAACATCCTATATACTTAAGATCCATTTGCAAAGTTAAAGGACAACAACAAAGTGGGAAATTACAAATCATCGATCAGACAAAGACAAACAAACCAACGGAAAATTGAACAAAAGCTTGAACTGGCACTCCATAAAAGAAGAACTCCTAATGGGCATTAAGGGAAATACAAATTAAAATCACACCAAGACTGCACTGCATTCCCACCAGAGTAGCTAAAATTAAGAAGTCTGACAATACCAAATGTCCTCAATGATGTGGAGCAATAGGAACTCTCATACACTGCCGGCAGGAGTATAAACTGATAAACTGCTCAGAAAAGCTGAAGATATGAATGCCCTATATCCCAGAAATTCCAATCCTGGTATCTATACTCCTTGAGAAAGCCTTGCCCATGTATACCAGGAGTTATGTAAATGAATTTCAGAGCAGAATTGTTCCCAATGGAACAAAAATGTAAAATCTTAAATGTCCATCCATAGTAGAATGGAAAAATAAATTGTAGTTTGTTAAAAACAGTGGAAAACCATACAACAATAGAATGAACAACTCACAACTTCATTCATCCTCATGACCGAGGTGCATAAAAATGCGAGCTAGGGCTTCCCTGGTGGCGCAGTGGTTGAGAGTCCGCCT
The DNA here is from genome assembly GCF_008692025.1 of Phocoena sinus. Lineage (NCBI taxonomy): Eukaryota > Metazoa > Chordata > Mammalia > Artiodactyla > Phocoenidae > Phocoena > Phocoena sinus. The sequence goes on along the minus strand of NC_045772.1, from coordinate 7,833,839 downwards.
GCCAATGCAGGGGACACGGGTTCGTGCCCCGGTCCGGGAAGATCCCACATGCTGCGGAGCGGCTGGGACCGTGAGCCATGGCCACTGAGCCTGCGCGTCCGGAACCTGTGCTCCGCAACGGGAGAGGCCACAACAGTGAGAGGCCCGCGTATCGCAAAAAAAAAAAAAAAAAAGCAAGCTAAATAAGTCACAAATGAAGAGCATGATTCTCCTTATATAAAGGTCAAAAATGGGTGGAGCTAAACTACTGTACAGTGTCTGAGGATGCAAACATAGGAGGAAAAACTATATTAAATAGAGTAGGAGGGGGACTTCCCTGGTGGTGCAATGGCTAAGAATCCGCCTACCAGTGCACGGGACACGGGTTTGTTCCCCGGTCCGGGAAGACCCCACATGCCACGGAGCAACTAAGCCCATGCACCACAGTTATTGAGCCTGCGCTCTAGAGCCTGCAAGCCACAACTACTGAGCCCGCATGCCACAGCTACTGAAGTCCGTGCGCCTAGAGCCCGTGCTCTGCAACAAGAGAAGCCACCACAATGAGAAGCCTGCGCACTGCAATGAAGAGTAACCCCTGCTCGCTGCAGCTAGAAAAAGCCCGTACGCAGCGATGAAGACCCAACGCAGCCAAAAATAAATAAATAAATAATGTAAATTTATAAAATAAAATAAAAAGACTAGGGAATGATAATGACTGAAGTCAGTGTAGTGGTTACGTCCTCTGAGAAGCAAGGGGTTTGTGATAGGAGAGGCCACCCAGCCAGGGGTAGGGCTGCTAAGATACTGGCTTTATTTTATTTCATTACCTGTATGACGGTTTTACAATGTGTTGGCTTTGTCTTTAAAATGTATGTATATGTTTCATACACTCCTCTGTGGGTATGATGTATTTCACAATATAAAAATAAAAATAAAGGTTCAGAATAGCATATGTATAATACCACTTAACTAAAAAAATAGTTTTAAAAAGGCAAAGAAATATACATTTGTTTCCTCATATGTGCACTGATTAGCTCTGGGAGCATACGGAAGAAACTGGTAACAAAGATTGTCACTGGCGGACAAGAGTAGGACGAAAAAGCTGTCTTTTACAGTGCTAAACCATGTTAATATATTACCTACTTAAAAATACATTTGCATGGGGAATTCCCTGGTGGCCCAGTGGTTAGGATCCTCGCTTTCACTGCCGAGGATTCGGGAACTAAAAGCCCACAAGTCACCCAGCGAGGCTTAAATAAATAAATAAATACAAAAATACATACATACATACATTTGCATAAAAAAAAGTCCTGTTGGTATTTCCTTTCCTGTATTGTTTTAGTTTTCTACTGCTACATTACAAGTTACACAAATTTAGTGGCTTAAAACAGTACATATAGGGGACTTCCCTGGTGGCGCAGTGGTTGAGAGTCCGCCTGCCGATTCAGGGGACACGGGTTCGTGCCCGGGTCCTGGAAGATCCCACATGTCGTGGAGCAGCTAAGCCCCTGCGCCACAACTGCTGAGCCTGCGCTCTAGAGCCCACAAGCTACAACTACTGAAGCCCGCATGCCTAGAGCCTGTGCTCCGCAACAGGAGAGGCCACCACAATGAGAAGCCCGCACACCGCAACGAAGACTCAACGCAGCCAATAAATAAATAACTTTAAAAAAAAAAAAAAAAAAAAAAAAAAAACAGTACATATATTTATTATCTCAGTTTATGTGGGTCAGGAGTCCAGGCATAGCCTAGCTGGGTCCTTACTTCAGCGTCTCCCAGGGCCGCACAAAGTGTCGACTGAACTACATTTTCATTGGGAGGCTCAAATGAGGAAGAATCTATTTCCAAGCTCATTCAGATGGTTGCAGAATTCATTTCCTTGTAGCTGTATGACTGATGCCCCGGCTTTGTGTTGGCTGATGGCCTCCTGCAGTTCCTCGAGACCACCCAGAGTCCCTTGCCAGGTGAGCTTCTCAATGTGGCTGCTCTTGATACAGTCATACGTAACACAGCATGATCTGGGAGTGTCATCCCGTTACCTTTGCCATATTCTACTGGTTAGAAGTGAGCCACAGCTTCTGCCCACACTTCAGGGGAGGGAATTACACAGAGGCATGGACACCAGGAGGTGGGAATTATTGGGAGTCACCTTAAGGTTTGTCAGCCACAACTGTTTAATGCTTGGGGAGGGTTATTTGCCCAATGTTTTTCTACTTTTTTTTCCTTTATCTTTTTGCAAGAGCCCTGTGGATACGTTAACCCTTTGTTTGCCACATGAGGTGCCAATTCAAACAATTTTGATAAATTAATACATGACTTCACGAATCTCCTATTAGTTACTCTACACACTTTTAGCTACGGCAACAGTGACTTCAGGCCTTTACAGAGTCTGTTTCCCTTACCTAGAAAGCTGAGTTGGGTCAAAGCACAGAATTTAATTAATGTTCAAGGATGAGTGAGAATATTGATTTGGACTTGACTTGAAATTGCTCTGACTATGATTTATGCCAAGATGAGCCAAAGAAGTAGTGCAAAGAATAAACCTGCAATGAGGCTGCAGGTAGGAGAACAAGGCAGGTATTTCACCTGAGTCTCATGGACGTGTACCTGAAGTCCTACAGAATGAGATATCTGTAGGTTGGCAGAGTGGGGGGCACTGGGCTTGCTGCCTTGTCTGCCTCTAATGACCTCAACACCCCAAAACATCTTATGTCACCAGGTGATACATTCAGCTCCCCAGTAAGCCACTTTACCAGTGGCCATTGTCCAGCTTCTAAGCTTTATGTTTGCTGTGCCAGCTCTGGGCACTCTCCTCTTACCTGTGCCTAGACTACAGAGCCAAAGAGGAGCTGCTCAATTATTTCACATAAGCCTCTTCTTTTTTTTTTTTTTTTAACAAGGATAACCACTCTGAATCATTCAAGACTCAGCTCCTCCTAGGCTGTCTCCTAGAGGGACATCACAACTTCCAGGCCAAGATAGTCATACCATCAACTTTGTGAACCCCTGTGTTAGCCTTCACTACAGAGTATTGTAATTGATCTATTATATTCACATTTCTGTTTCTTTCACTCCATAGCAAGACCCTCCAGGGCAAGGACGGAGTTTGATTTCCCTAAAAACCTGTACATCCAGCTGTCCATGGGAGATCTCCATATGGGTTCCCACAAGCACATCACCATGTCCAAAGCTGACCTCACCTGAAGCACCCCCTCTGAGTGTCTGTACAGCATCCAAGCCTCTTTCATTGCATCTTGTATGTTAGATTGTAGTTTCCTGTTCACAAAACTATCTCTCCCATTAAATAGTGAGCAACTGAGGGCAAAACCATGGGAATTTTATTTATCTTTCTATCCCTGGAGCCCAGCACAGTGCCTCCCATATAGGAGTTATTCAATAAATGGTCACTGAACTGAACTGGATATCTGTATCTTCAGGGCCAGGGGCCGTGCGGGAAACTTGAAAATGCTCAGGACACGTTTGTTACATTAGATTCTGGGAAAGGTGCTTCTCTCAGAGCCCTCTGCCCGCCCTCCTTCTCTAGCAGGCTTGGATTAACACTGAGAGCCAATAGTTTGTCACATAGCAACAATAGTAAAGAATAAGCTACTGCCGAATAGAGCAGAACCTTTTCTGCCGCAGACAGCAGAGCAGAGCTATTTTGAGGTCCTTTAGGTAGCGTCACAGTCTGATAAACCCACACGTTTTGGTGATAGTTACACTCAACTTAGGAGTACAAGGCATTGAAAACATCTTATTTGTATATCTGTCTCTTTTGTCATCCTTTGGAGCTCCCTTTTAGAATACAAAGTAGCAAATTTTAGGTCATCGTTTTTCTTATTTTGCAGTCAATCAAATTTTTATTTGCAATACTACTAACATATTTTAATATTCCACTGAATTACTGTACAGATGTGCTAATTTATAGATCAAATGACCACAAAACCCAAACAAAAAATCAGGACTTAGGTCTCAGCCCAAACTTCCCAGCATGGCACACAGGGTCCTTTGTGGCCTGGCCAAGCCCACTTTTCTGGTATCCAATCCTTCCTGGCTGTTCTCATTAGCATATGCTCCAGCCTTGGTGAGCAGCATAGAGGCACCAATGTGACAAGTGCTTTCGCTCATGAATTAACCATCCTTGTTTGCCTTGAGAGAGCCTCTATCACTCTGTCCAGGAACTTTACCTCTATGAGTTTCTTTCCAACCAGATAGTGTGCCCAGAGGAGAGGAATAGTGTTTTTCCCATGTTGGAATTCACAATATCCAGCAAAGTGCTGGGCACAGAGAAGATGCTCAGTAAAGGTTGCTTCAGGGTATAAGGAACGCAAGTTCCTCAGTTACCTTAGACTATGCTCGTCCACTTCAGTCTTAATGGTGGGACACTGTGCCTAATGACATGGACAATTACAAGTTCTGTGGCTGCTTTTGTGGCTTTGGCACTCTGTCTTCTGATTTTATAGAAGAGATACTATGAGTGTGTGTTTATGTATAGAACTTTCTTCTTCCTTTATTCATTCATTCATTCATTCAACAAACACTCATTGGCTATGAATTCTGTGGCAGTTCCTGTATGAGGTGCTGGAGATATGAGGAAGCTGCTTCCCACCCTAAGTGTTCAGTGCTAAGAGGCCTGTATGTGATGCTGGAAGACCTGAGCTCAAGCCTTCCCTCTGCCTCAGTTTGGGGTCTCATGAAGGACATTTTACTTGCTTTAGAGCCCCAGTTTCCCAGATCATTAATGAATACAAACATTCTCCTTCTGTTGTAATTATAAACAATCCAGGTCAAGAAATTCAAGACTTCAGGAGAGAGGAAGATTGGCTGGCACCCTGATGGACAGAGAAAAAAGACCATCTCTTTTTCAGGGCCAGAAAATCCTTGTCACTGCAGAAAAACAGATGAGGATGGACAGGGAGACCCACCAACCCAGACCAGATTCACAAGTCAATGGTATCCATTAATTTGTTCAAGAAATTTGTGTTGAGTTCTAACTATGCATCAGGTCCTAAATTAGGAGCTGGGGAGAGAGAGATGGACCACATAGTCACCCTTCCTGCTGCCACAGGGAAAGGCCAACAGGGACTGTCACAGTGTGAAATGGGGGGCAGTTTAGAAGTGTAGGATGCTCACCATGGGAGGGCATGGGAGGAGTCGGTAACCTGGACTCGGGGGGATGGGGGAGGACTTTCCAGGAAAATGGATGTGTGAGCTGAGACCTCAAGGGTGACTGGGAATTAAGTGGGGAAAAGGGATGAGGGCGGTGAGTGTTTCAGACAGAAAGAATGTACGTGTGACTGTCCCAGGGACAGAGAAAGCATGGCACAACAGAATAAAAATAATTCCACTTGCCTGCAAGGAAGGAAGTTGAGAGGAATGAGACAGGTAGGCAAGGGCCATTTCTTGAACATGAAACTTTACCCTAACAGCAAAGAGGAACTATTGAAGGTTTTTGAAAAAACACTTTTTGGTTCTGATTTCACACACCACAAAATTCATAATGTAGAATGAAATCTCCCCAGATCACTGCTCTCACCCCAACACTGGTAACAGTTGGGTGCATATTCACTCTGTTTCTAACCCATTATTATTATTAATTACATTTGTAAAAATAGAGCCATTCTTTACTTGCTGTCCTATAATTTTCTCTTTGTCCTTAGCAATATATGGATATCTTTCTATGGTACTGCATATCTACCTACTAGTTTTTAAATGACTGCATAATACCCCATCATTGTAAAGCTGTTTGTTTTTTACTGTGGTAAAAAATATATATATACACATCTATATTTTAAAATAAAATGTATATATGAAACAAAATTTCTCCTTTTAACCATTTAAAAATTTTTTAAATAAACGTCGGTAAAATACACATAACAGGGGCTTCCCTGGTGGCGCAGTGGTTGAGAGTCCGCCTGCCGATGCAGGGGACGCGGGCTCGTGCCCCGGTCCGGGAAGATCCCACATGCCGCGGAGCGGCTAGGCCCATGAGCCATGGCTGCTGAGCCTGCGCGTCCGGAGCCTGTGCTCCACAACGGGAGAGGCCACAACAGTGAGAGTCCCGCGTACAGCAAAAAAAAGGGGAAAAAAAAAAAAAGAACAGATCTTATTAAATGTGTGATATTAAAAAAATGTGGAGACTTCCCTTGTGGTCCAGTGGGTAAGACTCTGTGCTCCCACTGCAGGGGTACAGGGTTCAATCCCTGGTCAGGGTAAGATCCCGCATGACGTGCAGCGTGGCCACAAAAAAAAAAAAGTGTTCTTGCAAATGTCAGCAACACTTTACAAGAGTATATAATATATAAATCAATAATTCCTTGTGAAGGATGTGCGGCCACTTTCACAATCCTGTCCACGTTCACATCTGCAGGAGCAACCCAAGTTCGTGAACCACTTTTCTCTTGATGACAGTGTTTTGGAAAAACTTTGCCGAGGCCACATCTATAAAAGGTTTTTTTGTTGTTGTGTTTTAAAGATTCATTTATTTATTTATTTTATTTTTAAATTTTTGGCTGCATTGGGTCTTCGTTGCTGCACCCGGGCTTTCTCTAGTTGCGTGGAGCAGGGGCTACTCTTCATTGTGATGCGTGTGCTTCTCATTGTAGTGGCTTCTCTTGTCGCGGAGCACGGGCTCTAGGAACGCGGGCTTCAGTAGTTGCGGCATATGGGCTCAGTAGTTGTGGCTCGCGGGCTCTAGAGTGCAGGCTCAGTAGTTGTGGCGCATGGGCTTAGTTGCTCCGCAGCATGTGGGATCTTCCTGGACCAGGGCTTGAACCTGTGTCCCCTGCATTGGTAGGCAGATTCTTAACCACTGCACCACCAGGGAAGAGCAAGAGTATTTTTTTTTTTTTAATTTTTGTGAATAGGCAATACTTCCACATGGTTCAACATCCTTGATTTGGAAGATAATTCAGGAAGTAGAATCCACAGGACTTGACTGGGTGTGAGGAAGAAGGAATAGGGAGGACTATGTGGATTCATGGATGGTCCCCAGATATCCAGCTGGACAAATAGAGGGACATAGGAATAAGAAACACAAAACAAGAGGTATAGATCCTGGGGAAAGCGGGCAGGGACGAACTAAGGCTATCGTACCAGTGGGTCGTATGGGTAGCATCTCGACCAGACGCAACTGATGGATTCACCCTGGGGTAATACCATTCTTCTCCTATTCTTGTGCCACTCTCTAGGGGTCTCCTTTTGGCAATCAGGGTACCTGGGAAGCTGGATTAGTGATCAGATGTTTTGAGGTGAACAGAGAATGTCTTAAAGGAGTTGGACAACCCTGTGAGACGTTTCCTTCTGACTATGGAGAGGCCAGTGTGGTAGCCCAGGAGCAATCGCCAGGCTCTGGGCACTGCTAATCACTTTACATGCAGTGATCTCATTTTCATTCCCCTAGCAACTCTCTGAGTTAGGTAAGACCTTTTCCCTTTTAGAAGGAATGACCAGAAACAACTAAGGTGTATTGTGTACTTACTGTATGCCAGGCACTGTGTTAAGCATTATTCATGAATTATCCTGTTTAGTCTTCACAGCAGTAAAGTAGGTCTAATCAAGAAATCCATTTTCCCAATGAGGAGCCAAGTCACACAGCTGCCAAGTGACAGAGCTGGAATTTAAACCCAGTCCTGGCTGACTTCTTACCTGCCAGGCTCTACTGTCTGGTGTGTCTCCCTTCCCCACTCTCTCCCACCACCCAGCCACCGCACCGTTCTTCAGGAATGCTCTCTTCACCTACACGTAGCACTCCACAATTGATTAAGTTTTCATTTGATTAGGCTAGATATAATCCAAGCTGAAGATTCAATTCTGTGTTTTTGAAAACATCTGCAGTTTCACCTTGATTGCCTTTTGTGTTGACAACATTCCTCCAGCTACTCCCAATAGGACTGACTTCAGTGTCAAACTCAAGGTAAAGCAGGAGTGCCATGCTTCAGAATTCCCCATTCACAGCAGGCAGAGCCTTCCCTTCCGGGCAGGTCCATGGCCCCTGACTCCTCTCTGCAGAATTTTCTCATGAGATGTTCCTCAGATCTTCCTTGATAAGTTTCCTATACCTAGTCCCACAGTATTTGGGGCTAGATGGGCCAGGGCTGTTTGAATACTGTTTAGTCTCAAGCTGCATCCTCTGCAAAACTAGGCAAATCTTTTCCCAAAGGTCAGGAACTCTTCAAAAAATTGGATGAGCCACCTCCCACGAGGAAATTACAGGCAAAATTTCCAGGTGTTGTCCACATTTCTTTCCTCTGTCCTCTTTACTGTGAATGTGGGTATAAACTACTAAAGATAATTCAATCATTCCTGAAGGCCAGTTCTGACCTTAGTCCAACATGGTGAATCCATCCTGTAACAACTTTAAGGTTAGTCGGTACTGTCCTTTTCAATTTGCCTGGTTTTCCACTGCAGTTTGGGGTAAATTAGGCCTGAAATCACAGGACAGAATTCATCCTTGCTGGCAACCTGAGTTGCTTCATTAAGATTTTCACTCCTAGGTTTTTATTTATTCTCCTATTCATTCATTTAAAAGGCAATAAACAGCACCAACAAAAACCAAAGTATCCTGGACGACAAGCATACATCACCTAAGGACAATGAGATTTGAAATATGTTTAAAAGCTTTTAACTATCTCCATAGATACTGGTTTGGGGGTTTCCTTGGGGAGATCTTGTCACCAATTTACCCAAGGCCAAACACAGAGGAATCCTGTAACCTGTAGGAATGTGAAAGAATGCTGGCAAGGCCCTCCTCTGCAAAACTGTTATCACACACACCACATTTTATTTATATTCAAGTATTTTCCTTCATCGTTACATTTTTGCTTTTTTCCATCCTTACATTACCTTTAGCATAGTATGTTTTTGCTTTTTTCCCCTAATTACGTTATCTTTAAGGCACTGCCTAAACATGGTCTTTTTTTAAGCTGGTTTGAGAGTGGGTTAAAAGAAACACCCTAAAATGTCATCAGGTCCTGGATGTGGTTCACAAAAATAATTCAAGCCTCCTTTGGTGAGAGTGCTAACTGGTAGGGGTAATGTGGATACACGGTGGGTAAGAAATGAATTTAGATCTGGTATTAAAACATCTTCCCACTGCTGTGATTTTTGTTTCCTGGTTATCAAAATAATATATGTCCATTGTCAAAAAACTAAAATTAAGAGAAAAAGGAAACAACTCGTAATTGGTGTGATTTTTGGATGTGAGCCCTTCCCTTTGGGAAAGCGATGGAGAGGAACGCACTGTCTCTGGCCTGGAATACCGGGCGGCGGGGTTTCCCCTGCCTGGTAAATTCAACCGGCTTCGGAAGTCAGGCCGCCAAAGGGCCCGGGGCGCAGGGCCATCCCCACGGCGTTCCCATTCGGCCACCTGTGCGCCGACTTGTCGTCCTCCCCGAGCAGCTGCCAGCCCCGTCACCCCCAGTTCCCACCGACCTCCTACGCAGAGACCCAACCCAGACACAGTCCCCCGTAAGTGTCCACCGACTGAAAATAGATACCGAACCCGCCCCTGACCCCCCCCTTCAAATCCTCCCCTTTAAAGGGAGCCACCGGGTGACGCCGGGGGAGTTTGCGGAAGCGCCAACCGCGTTGGGGCCTTGGGCGGATCCCGTGATTGGAGCCGGCCCCGCCCCCGGGTCCTCTTCCCCCATTGTGAGAGCGGCTCGGGCCCAGGCCCCGCCCACTGCCACCTCCCTCTGGAGGCCCAACCCCTCCCCTTTTTTTCACCCCCCCGCCCCTTGGCTCATTTCCGGCCGCCGCTGCTACCGCTAGCCTGTAAGGAGGATTCGGCAGAGGGAAGAAACAACAGCCGCCATCTTGTTTGTGTGCTAGGCTCGGGGGGAGAGAGGGCGAGAGGGAGCGGACGAGAGTGGGCAAGCGGGGTGCCGGGCTGAGTGCGAACTGCGGGAGCGAGAGTTCGGAGGAGAGCCGGGACGGAGAGAGGCGGCAGGGGCCGAGACAGTGGCAGGGGGCCCGGGGCGCACGGGTTGAGGCGACCCCCAGCCCCCTCCCGCCGGCACACACCCCCACCGCGGCCCGGGAGCCGGGCCGGCGTCGACGCCTAGGGGGGACCATTACATAACCCCGCGCCCCGCGGCGCCTTCGCCTGCCGCCGAGGGCGGCCCCGAGCGGAGCCCCGGGGGGCGGGCGCTCCCGGCATCTGGCCGCCGGGGGTGGGGGCCGTAGCGGCGGCCGTATTTATTTATTTTCCGCGGGAGGGAGGGCGAAGGAGGAGAGCGCGGCGCGAGAGGAAGCCGCCTGCGCCGCCCGCCAGAGCGGGGCCTCCTCGGTGGCCTCGGCGTCGGCGCGGGCTGGCGGCGCTGCTCGGCCCGGCCCCCTCGGCCCTCTGCGCCGGCGAGCTCTGCGCCCGGCTTCCTCGCCGCGCCTCCGCCGCCCGCCGCGCGATGTGAGGCGGCGGCGCCAGCCTGGCTCTCGGCTCGGGCGAGCTCTCTGCGGCCATTAGTGGCCGGTGCGGCGGCGGCGCGGAGCGCGGCGGCTAGAGGAGGGTTCGGAGGGTGGGGGCTCAGGTCCGGGAGGGGGCACCGGGAGGAGGTGAGTGTCTCTCGTCGCCTCCTCCTCTCCCCCCTTTTCGCCCCCGCCTCCTTGTGGCGATGAGAAGGAGGAGGACAGCGCCGAGGAGGAAGAAGCTGATGGCGGCGGCGGAGCTCCGAGAGACCTCTGCTGGGCAGGGGCCGGCCGTGGCGGGCCGGGGACTGCGCCTCTAGAGCCGCGAGTTCTCGGGGATTCGCCGCAGCGGACGCGCTCGGCGCATTTGTGTGCCTGTGCCCTCCTCCGGGCCTGGGCTCAGGCCCGGCCCCTCGCACTTGCCCCTACCTTTTCTATCGAGCCCGCATCCCTCTTCAGCCACCGCGATCCGGCGAAGAGAAAAAGGAACTTCCCCCACCCCCTTCGGGGGCCGGCCGAGCCCCCCAAGCCAACCCCAGGGATCCGGGCGGGGACCCAGGCCTGAAGAAGAGATTTCCCGGGGATTCTCGTTTTCCTCGCCCGTATCTCCGAAAGAATTAAAAATGGCCGAGAATGTGGTGGAACCGGGGCCGCCTTCAGCCAAGCGGCCTAAACTCTCATCTCCGGCCCTCTCGGCGTCCGCCAGCGATGGCACAGGTTAGTCTTGGGAACCCTGGCCTTCCACCTCCTCCTTAATCTTTTCTCCTCGCAGCTTTATTCGTCCATATTTTCTTTCTCTCTCTTCCTAGTTCTCTGCCTCTTGATTGATTTTAAAGGTGTTTGAATGAACTGGTCGAAGGCGTCCAGTAGCCCAACCATTTTCTTTCCTTCCTAATACATTTATTGCAATACTGTGTCATATCGTTATGTGTTCTGGAATTAGAGGTATTGAGTGGTGCTGCAGAAATGGCCTTTATTGTTGTTCCCATTCAGTTTAATTTTGGAAATGCCAGTGCATTTGAGTGTAAGGGCCTTTTTTGCAATTTTACTTTTTCTGTTGTTGATAAATGAGGAATGGTGAATCCTTTCTTCCTGATCGTACTTGTCCCGTTTCCTCTGCTTTCTACTCTTCAAGAATTTCTCTTTACATGAGATTTTCTGTTGAGGATGAGGATATAAAAAAATCTTGGTTTTATTTATTTGTGTGTGTGTGATCCAGGATTTCAGGTTTGACGTGAAATTAAACGTCAGACCCGAAATTTGGTATGAATTATTTTATCTACCATTCCCAGCTTTTTTGCCGCCCCCCCACACCCCCATTTGCTTTAAAAATCAATATGGAGCGCTGTTCATTTTTCATCTCATTTCTTTGGTGCCAGACCAAAACGTCTGAAACTCTGGGGTTTTTAGGTTGGGAGAGAGGACAGAGGCATTTTCTTTGCAGTTTGCAGTTACTTTCTCTTTGGGGAGGGCTGGATGGGGGACTAACTGATTTTATGGAGTTATGTACTTGGAAATCAAGATTAAAAGTTGAAAGAGTCCCAATCATGAACTGCAAACATGAACTGATAGTACAAGAATTTTAAATGTGCAGTAGGTTTTGTATTTGTGTGTTTTGTCTTTTTTACACTTTAAACATATGTGGAGGTCCAGATTTTAGTTTTAAAAAGCTTTCCAAATTTTTTACTTAACTCATTTGTGGACTAGCCCTTTTGTCAAGAGAAATTCAGGGAGACTTCTTTCCATCATTCCCTTCTTACAGTTAGTTTGATACTAAGACAGCAAAAGAGAAGGTCGGTGGCCATCAGGATAGCATCAGGGTAATGAAGATGAAGAATGGCTGGCCATCTGACAGTCTACAAGATGTTCCCCCTTACTACGGAGCATCTCTTTAACTCCCTGAGAAATCAGGCTCAACGTCATTCCTCCATCTGCCAGTGAGAGTGCATAATGGAGTTAAATGTACCCTTTGAGTTTGTAGAGAACTTCTAAAGAAGCGTGGTTCTAAGTAGGCTCGTTTCTGTGGGTGAAAAACGTAAGGATATGGCAAATGCTTTGGATTCTTTGCTTTTATAAGAAAGATATATCGTGAGTTTAAGGTAACCTGCAAAGATTGAGGATTTTTGCAGAGTTCCTCTGCTTCAGGCGTGTAACGTTGGCAGTACATGAACTTTGATCTGTCCTCATTCCTTGAAGTTTCTGTAGTCTTCAGGGATTTTTTTTAAAACCTGTGTTTTTTCCTCAGAATTCATACACATATGGAGTATTGTATTCCTTTGTACTTACTAAAATGTCACTTGGTAGGACTTTTAGATCACCTTTAGACACATTTTTCACCTGTAGATTTTTGTTTTGTTTCTTTAGTTTTTGTGTAATATGGTAATGGATTTTACATTTGAGTTAGCCAGTGACTGGGAATATTGTAGAGAAAACTTTTTACTTGTACTGTTTTGATGACTCCTGATTTGAACAGTTTAGTCTTAGAGTAATGCACGGTCTGAAAGGGAGGCTGTGCTCTCTTGTTCAAATATCTCTGTTCAGGTGCACTGCTGCAGTCTCCATATTTGATCTGTGTATTTGGTAACTTTTAACTCATTTTGGTGCTGTCTCACCTGACGAATGCACAGAAACTGTTTTGCTACTTGAAATATCTTTGAATCATTGTAACAGAGCTAAATGTATCAAGTGGGTTTTTATAATATAAAACCCTCAGCACTGAGATTAATTCAGTCTTAGTCCTAAGAGTTTATCTTTCTCTAAATTTTGTAGTGTAAGTTGATTTTTCTGCCCCCACCCCCCTTAAGATTCTACTCCAGGAATTCTTTGGTATCCAATTTTTAATGTTAACCAGTTTGGATTTTTTGATGGGGGAAGGGGAGAAATGAGTATTAAGAATATACTGTCCCCCTGTGAACTTCAAGTTGGGCACCATTACATTTTGATTTTTATTTGCATCTAGCACTGTGTAGTATAAGTTTGCAGTCAACTTTTAACAGAGACTCTTCACTTTTTAAAACATTACATTTTAAACTTGTAATTTCTACATTTTTACTTCTGAGTTGCCGCATATTTTGTAAATGTGAATGTAAATTATTCCTTCGTACTTGATTAATTTTATTTAGAACTGTTCAAAATTATCCCAGAATTCTAGACTCCAGAAACTTTTTTTAAATGATGGAGGCTTGCAGTTTTAGTAGTGTAAGTGTACCTGCCAAGAGTGTTTGCATGTTCCAGTTTTATAGGAAAGAAAATTGGAACCCAGTTGGGTCGACATGCTAAACTAAAGTGTTACAAAACAAATTAGTACTTAAATCCTAAAATTTGGTTTTCTAAGGTTAGCCACTGATGCAGAATAAAAATGACTTATTTAATTTTCAAAGATTCTTCTAAAAATTTTCTAGGTTGATAAAAATAATTTGGATTACATTTAAGTTTTACATGTTAGAATGGGGAGAAAGACTTACCACTTTTGCATTTTTATGTTCCTGTTTCAATCTTTGCACTTGATACATTGAAAATACAATTTAACTTGGCATGGTTAGATCAAAACTGTTTGAGGAATCAAATGCCTTTCTGTCCTGCCACCTCCATTACCACCCCATCATAAAAACCATTTGCAAAAATTTTTTGGTAAAATTATTGACCAGAATAGTTAATACATTGTCCTTCAAATATTTCTTGAACCTGTTTCTGATAATCACCTGCGTGGTGGAATGATGAGGATGATATATTGCCTTCATTGCTCACAGGACATGTTTTGTCACTGCTTTGTGAACACTTGATGCTGTATGGGCTGAAAGAACAGGCTCTGGAAAGAGGTGTGACGGCATTAGGATCTGGCATATTTAGTAGGGTAAAAGATTCTTATGGTCTTGGTATGGTTTTGTGGCCCTGCTGTGTACCCATGTGTCAAAATTGGCTTGGATTTTATGCCCGTTTTCATTTTGAAGGCACAGGGCAGATACATCTGCATTTTGACCACTAGATTAGTGTACACAATAGATTTTTTTGTGACAGGAATTTTTTTTTAACATCTTTATTGGAGTATAATTGCTTTACAATGTTGTGTTAGTTTTTGCTGTATAACAAAGTGAATCAGCTATATGTATACATATATCCCCATATATCCTCCCTCTTGCGTCTCCCTCCCTATCCAACCCCTCTAGGTGGTCACAAAGCACCGAGCTGATCTCCCTGTGCAGTGCAGCTGCTTCCCACTAGCTATGTTTTACACTTTCAGAACCTTTTTTTTTAGATTCCATGTATATGTGTTAGCATATAGTATTTTTTCTTTCTGACTTACTTCACTCTGTATGACAGACTCTAGGTCCATCCACCTCACTACAAATAACTCAATTTCGTTTCTTTTTATGGCTGAGTGATATTCAATTGGCAAGGATTTTTTAAATGTCAGTTTTACTTTCTCAACACCATTGTGTCTTAGTGGTTTGTCATGTAACTAGAATATTTTTTTTTGGAGATCATTTCTTTGTTAGCTCTTAAACCTGTGATACTGTGTTTTAATTTTATTTTTCGGGCATCAGCGTTTACATGAGAGTTCTGCTTCTGAAGTTTTTGAGTTACCGCTCTTTGGTCCAGCGAGGTATTGCCGACCTCTCTGCTGAATTGCAAAACATTTTACTAAGTGTCTCGAACTCTGGCAGTTGCTTACAATCTCAAGGCTTTGTAAGTTCATTTATAGGGCTTCAAGAAAGCTATCTGTGGTGGATAGTAAGTTAAGGTGACTTGTTACGTTGTAAATCTTGTATGTGTTACAACAAGGGTTCCCTTTTTCAGCTGGAGTTCATATTCTGTTACAGAGGTAAGAAATATATTCGCATGTCCAGTGATTGGATGATGGGGAGGGAGGAAAAGGTTTCTGCCTTGGTTGCGACATTGTTTTCTCTGTTTTACTTTGCTTTCTACCTTTTCCTTAGTCTATTCTATAAAGTGGGGGGGGGGGGGTTAAAACGAGAAGTTGAAAATTAGTGCCTTATGGTGTTTTTGTAAGGACATTAAGTGGTAAATAAGAAAGAAAATGAGTAGGAAGAATGTTGCAGATACAAGTGGAAGTGTAAAATGCTTCTTCCTGGTATATTTACAAAAACAATTCAAGAGTTATTCTGCCAGTTCTTACACCCAACAATTATTGGAAAAATAAGACAACTTGTTTTGTGTGTTTTTGAAATTTTAGGGTCCCTCTTTAGAGAATTTCTGAAGTTGAATTTTTTTTTAGTGTGGCAAGCATTAGAGAAATTAATGGGCAAGTTGAAACTTAAATATGCCACGTGTAAAATATTTAAAACATTGGCTTTTGCAGATGATTTTTTTTCATGAAATGGATGGTAATTTTCTTCTGAAATTTTAATGGTAAAATATTTTATTGCTCAGGTCTCAAAAAATGTTTAAGAGAACAAACATTGAGGTTTTAAGCTCTTCTGAACAATTTGGATATCATTTGTTTTTAGATGTAGATCTTTTTGTTTTCTTTTTTAAGATTTTTTTGATGTGGACCGTTTTTATTTTTTAATTTTATTTATTTATTTTTGGCTGCGTTGGATCTTTGTTGTTGCGCGCAGGCTTTCTCCAGTTGCTGCGAGTGGGGGCTGCTCTTCATGGCGGTGCGTGGGCTTCTCATTGCGGTGGCTTCTCTTGTCACAGAGCATGGGCTCTAGGCGCGCAGGCTACAGTAGTTGTGGCACACAGGCTTAGTTGCTCTGCGGCATGTGGGATCTTCCCGGATCAGGAATCAAACTCGTGTCCCCTGCATTGGCAGGCACATTCTTATCCGCTGCACCACCAGGGAAGCCCGTGGACCATTTTTAAAGTCTTTATTGAATTTGTTACAGCATTGCTTCTGTTCTATGTTTTGGCTCTTTGGCCACCTGGCATGTGGAATCCTAACTCCCTGACCAGGGATCAAACCTGCACCCCCTGCATTGGAAGGTGAAGCCTCAACCACTGGACCGCCAGGGAGGTCCCTAGATGTAGATCTTTTTAAATAAATGCCCCAAAAGGCAATTAGTAATTGAGAGAGAGTATAAAATTTAAACTGCTGGAAAAAAGTGAGTGGTGAGAGAATTTGTTTTGGAGTCAGACTAGTAGAGTTAAAATCCCAGACCTGCCTTTATTACCTGTGAGCCTTGGGCCAGTTACTTAATCTCTCTGTCTCAGCTTCCTCACCTGTAGGACCTACCTTGTAGGATTGTGGTAAGGAATAGTAAATGAGAATTCTTTGTCAAATACTTAGGATGGTGCTTGCTGCAGCATAGTATGTTTTCATTAAGTGTTAACTGTTTTTAACTTTACTGCTAAATATATCCCAAAAAAGCAGTGCTGGATTTTTTTAATGGGTATACAGATAGATTGGGAAAAGGGAAAACAAAATGTGTGAAGTTGAGAGTGGTCTTAAAAGTAAGGCTTGGGACTTCCCTGGTGGTACAGTGGTTGGGAGTCCGCCTGCCAATGCAGGGGACACGGGTTCGAGCCCTGGTCCGGGAGAATCCCGCATGCTGCGGAGCAGCTAAGCCCGTGTGCCACAACTACTGAGCCCACGTGCCACAACTACTGAAGCCCGCATGCCTAGAGCCTGTGCTCCGCAACAAGAGAGGCCACCACAATGAGGAGCCCGAGCACCACAAAGAAGAGTAGCCCCCGCTCGCCACAGCTAGAGAAAGGACCACGCGCAGCAACGAAGACCCAACACAGCCATAAATAAGTAAATAAATAAATAAATAAATATTTTTAAAAAAAGTAAGGCTTACAGAGCCTTACTTTTAAGGTGCAGAGTTAGCGTATACATCATCTACTCAAAGATTAAGTTTTTTGAGAGTATAAGAATATGGCAGCAGAGGTTAAAATAAAAGTATATATATTGTCACATAGGGGAGTCTTGTATATGTAAGTAATTGAAATGAACATAAATATTTAAGGCATAATGAAAAATAAGATTATTCTTATTGGAAATGATCAAGATAATGGCTTTTTTCTAAAGAATCATGTGGTTGAGCATTATTTTTTGTTTATCTGGGTCTTTTTTTTTAATCATTTTATTTATTTTTGGCTGTGTTGGGTCTTCGTTGCTGTGCACGGGCTTTTCTCTAGTTGTGGCAAGTGTGGGCTGCTGTTCGTTGCGTTGTGCAGGCTTTTCGTTGCAGTGGCTTCTCTTGTTGCAGAGCTCGGGCTCTAGGCGCGGGCTTCAGTAGTTGTGGCATGCGGGCTCAGTAGTTGTGGGTTGCGGGCTCTAGAGTGCAGGCTCAGCCCAGGCTTAGTTGCTCTGCAGCATGTGGAATCTTCCCGGACCGGGGCTAGAACCCGTGTCCCCTGCATTGGCAGGTGGATTCTTAACCACTGTGCCACCAGGGAAGTGCATTATCTGGGTCTTAAAAGAAGACTTTCTTAAAGGAGGAGGAAGAAAAGTAGAAGGGGCAATGCAGAGCTTTTCAATATTTTTTGACCACACCCAAGTAAGAACTACATTTTACATGGAGAACCAGAGACCCTGTCTCAGCGAGTGAGCAAACAATATTTATCCTACCTAGCCTTACTACTTATAATACTCTGATATTTTCTATTGCATTTCATGTTTTAAAAAGTGGTGGTCGTGGGCTTCCCTGGTGGCGCAGTGCTTGAGAGTCCGCCTGCCGATGCAGGGGACACGGGTTCGTGCCCTGGTCCAGGAAGATCCCACGTGCCGCGGAGCGGCTAGGTCCATGAGCCATGGCCGCTGAGCCTGCGCGTCCGGAGCCTGTGCTCCGCAACAGGAGAGGCCACAGCAGTGAGAGGCCCGTGTACCGCAAAAAAAAAAAAAAGTGGTGGTTGTGACTCACTATATTGATTTCATGACCCACTATGGCTTGTGACTCACAATTTGAAAAATACTAGTTTAAAAGAGTTGACAAGCTGCCAGTTGTCCTGTATTGGACCAACGTCCTGTATTGGACCAACGTTTCCTGTATGCCCGGCATTTCATCTCAAAACAGGGAATACTCTGGTGATCCAGAAAGACATGGGCCCTTCCTTCCTGGGGTTTGTAGATGAGGGGAAAGAACGACATTCAAGTCTGATGTGACCAGTGTTGTATATGTACAGTGTACAGTGTTGTATTTGCACGGTGTACAGTGGGAGAAACGGGTACCTAACCTGTAGCTACTGTTGCTCTAGTGGCTTTTTTTGAGGAAATCAGTGTCTGATCTTGGGATTTGAAGGATAAAGGGTTTCTAAGAGTGAGCCCAGGTTGAAAACAAGAGATGGTCTGTCATGGAATCTGTAAATTTCGTCTATCTGGGGGATAGCAAGAAATATAACTGTAGAGGTGAGCAAGGGGCCAATCTTGCAGGATTTATTGGAGTTACTGCTTATTGGAGTTTAGATTTTTTTTAGCTCTTTTAAATGGATGGACAGAATTGTACCTTAGATGATTGACTAAAGCGAGGAATGGTTTGGAAAGGAACAGGGGAAAATAGGCAGGGAGACCAGTGAGATGACTGTTTCAGAATTCCAGCTGTGATGAGGGTGGCCTGGATTAGTACACGGAAAGAAGTGAAAAGGTTTGACAGAACATGGGTGGTCAGCAGAACTTGGGGATTAATTAATTAGTGTCAGGATATTGCCATAGAGGAATCAAGGGTAATTCCCAAGTTTCAAGCTTGGGTAGCAGAATTGGTGAGGATGTCATTTATTCAATACTTAGAGAAGTGTTTGTGTATGGATGTGGATGAGGGGAGGGGTTGTGATGAGTTAAATTTGCGTATTTTGAAGTTGTGTGATTCTCCTGAATTGGGTAGTCACTATTTTCATTTGGAGCACCTTTCATTCGAGCCAAGAAACATGACTACCCACCAAGTTTTAGGTATTTGGAATGTAAAGATGAATCAAGGTGCAGTTTCTGCTCTCAAAGCCTTTAGGATCTGGTGGAGTCGGTAGTACACGTATCCACACAGTTTTCCCATGAGTTATACTCTGATAAGGTTTTTTGTTGTTTTTTTTGTGGTACGCGGGCCTCTCACTGTTGTTGCACAGGCTCCGGACGCGCAGGCTCAGCGGCCACAGCTCACGGGCCTAGCCGCTCCGCGGCATGTGGGATCTTCCCGGACCGGGGCATGAACACGTGTCCCCTGCATCAGCAGGCAGACTCTCAACCACTGCGCCACCAGAGAAGCCCTACTCTGATAAGTTTTAAATGTTTTAGATAAAGGCAGAGGATAGGGATTATTTCTGACAGGATGGGTTTGGAGTATTGGGGGGAAACTTCATATAGAAAATGTATATTAAAATGGGGATAGGAGAGCATGACCTACCTTTTCTTAGAAGTTGGGAATCACCTGGTGGTCCAGTGGTTAGAACTTTAACTGCCAAGGGCCCGGGTTCAGTCCCTCCTTGGGAACTAAGATCCCGCAAGCCATGCGGTGCAGCCAAAAAAAAAAAAGTAGGGAAAGTTGGAGTGGTATTTCAGGTGGAACAAATACAAGTGGTTTTTATGTGACTGGAACAGACCATACGGTGGAATGTTTTCATGGGAGACAGATGGAAAAGGATGTTAGGGTCCTAATATGGAAAGACAAATATGCTAAGGAATTTGACATTCATCTCACCATCTGGATAAAAATGTTCTGAGAAGAGTGACATGGTCAGGGAAAGAGTAATGCTAGTGACACTGCACGGGATCAGTAGCAGGGAGGGAACCTAATGGCAGGAAGACTTAGGGTCTGTCATTTATCTCTTGAAATGCACCTATCATTTGTCTTTGAAGTTTTTGGTAAATTGTAGTTAACAAAGTGAACTGTTTATTTTCTTAAGATCCAAGTTTTGTTTACCAGTTGTCATACATGTAGAAAATGTAGCAGATTTTTTTTAAAAGTCACGCTCCCCTTTCTCTTTACAGATATACAATTTCTAGGAGACTTTTTCTTTTTTTTTAAGAAATGGTACGATAGTTTCACCATCTAGGATCCCCTACAGGCATTCCCTTGGAGCAAACCCCAATTAGGCAAACAAATCCAACCCTCACTGCAAAGCTTCTCTCAAAATGTTACTATACTCGGGCTTCTCCGGTGGCGCGGTGGTTAAGAATCTGCTTGCCAATGCAGGGGACACGGGTTCGAGCCTGGCCCGGGAAGATCCCACATGCTGCGGAGCAACTAAGCCCATGTGCCACAACTACTGAGCCTGCTCTCTAGAGCCCATGAGTCACAACTGCTGAAGCCCACACGCCTAGAGCCTGTGTTCCGCAACAAAAAGAAGCCACTACAATGAGAAGTCTGCTCGCCGCAACGAAGAGTAGCACCCGCTGCCACAACTAGAGAAAGCCTGCATGCAGCAACAAAGACCCAACACAGCCAAAAATCAACCAATTAATTAATTTTTTTAAATGCATATTTTGAAAATTAACCTGTACTTTTGCCCTTTGGCTCTATTAGCTTTCACAGTTCACCAGCTGCCAACATGCATAGTTATGTGATCCTGTGAAACTTAATATTGATTATCATCTTCGATCAAATTTGTATATAACCCACAGGTTGTTACCAGTTGTTTTTTGGTTTTGGTTTTTTTGGCTGCGTTGGGTCTTCATTGCTGCACGCAGGCTTTTCTCTAGTTGCAGCGAGTGGGGGCTACTCTTCGTTGCAGTGCGCGGGCTTCTCATTGTGGTGGCTTCTCTTGTTGCGGAGCACGGGCTCTAGGTGCACGGGCTTCAGTAGCTGTGCCTCGTGGGCTCTAGAGTGCAGGCTCAGTAGTTGTGGCACATGGGCTTAGTTGCTCCGTGACATGTGGGATCTTCCCGGACCAGGGCTCGAACCCGTATCCCTTGCATTGGCAGGTGGATTCTTAACCACTGTGCCACCAGGGAAGCCCTCGTTACATTTTCGTAGTGTCCTTCAAATTCAATATTGTAGTTTTAAGTGTTTATGCACCTTTACTTCCTTGATAGGTGAGGTTTTTATGATTAGGTTAATTCTGCTTCATCTACAGAGTATTAAATACCATTTCTGAAATAAAGTACTGGATGAAAGTTAGGATGGTTATTTTAACCTGATAAGTTCATGAAATTTACAAAATTGCCTCATTTTAAAGGCCACGGTGTTTTAAAACGTCATACTTTGTTAAGCACCCAAAACAGCTGAGTTAATGTAAGAGTAGAAGTGCCCTAAAGCAATAAGGAGAGATCTTTGTGAGATTGATAGTTTTCATGTCTAGCCAAACTGTTTTAAGAATTATTAAAGTTCTGTAGATTTGACTCTCATCTCTAATCCTTAGTTTTTTAAATCTCAGATCTCTACCCACCTCATCACTCACCTGGCTCCCCCTCCTTTGAATTACTTCAATTGCTGTGGCTCAGCTTGAGTTGTTCACCTGTCCTCCTTTTTTCCACTCTTCACTTGTCTAGTTCCTACTCGTCCTCTGGTCTCACCACTGGGATGAAAGAAAGGTTTTGAGATCTGGAATGTTCATTTTTTAAAAAGCATTTTTAATGCCACAGAGAAAACTAACTGAAAGGAGGAGAGTTGATGGATGAATTCTGTCTTTTAAGCGGATACTTGAGAATTGACTAGTTTTAGAATAATTCGTATGGGTATTTTGCTTAATGTACACAGTTTAAAACCCAACTGAGTTTTTATTTGAATTCAGCTTACCTGAAGTACAAAAATAAGCCTGTTTATTCAGCAAATAATGTTTGAGCCTTCTAAATGGGAAAAAAATTTGTAACTGAAAGAGGTACTGTTATGCAGTAGAATTAGATTTTTTTTTTTTTTTTTTTTTGGCGGTACGCGGGCCTCTCACTGTTGTGGCCTCTCCTGTTGCGGAGCACAGGCTCCGGACGCACAGGCTCAGTGGCCATGGCTCACGGGCCCAGCCGCTCCGTGGCATGTGGGATCTTCCCGGACCACGGCACGAACCCGTGTCCCATGCATCGACAGACGGACTCTCAACCACTGCGCCACCAGGGAAGCCCTAGAATTAGATTTTGAACCAAAATTATTTCAGTTCTGCATCCTAGTTTGTAACTTTTTAAAATCTTTTGTTTATACTCAGATAGTGCAGTATTTGGGATTATATTGTTAGTAATCCTAATTTTGAAGGTTATACTTCACTTATACATTTCACAGTGGGGAACATTTGTGTAATTTCTCATGTATCGTGGAATTGTCTTGATCTTTTGATTTTTTTGGAAAGGCTAAGTGAGTTGAGTATTTATTTTACAAGAGATGATATAGCTAAATCTGCTGTGAAGACCACAGAACTAAGAAGACACCAAGGGTGATCTACAGAATCAGTATGTAATAATGAAAGGATGTTTTGACTCAATACTAGTTTCCCACATGCTCAATCCAAATTCGTTTTTGTTTAAATTATTACATTTCTAATACACAGTTCATTGGATAAGCCTAATGTATTATGCTAAACTTTTCAAATCAGATTTAATTCTGTCCTGTCGGTCACATTTCGTGTCACCGTGTTTGGACTGAATGTACACTTAGATGAAGAAACTTTCTCTTTTTTTTTTTCTTTTTTTGGCTGCTCTGCACTGCATGCAGGAGCTTAGTTTCCTGACCAGGGATCAAACCTGCGCCCCCCTGCAGTGGGAGCAGAGTCTTAACCACTGGACCACCAGGGAAGTCCCGAAGAAACATTTTACTCAAAGTCATTTTGTATTTGAGCATCTGGGAACCATATATAGGAATTTGTCAATAAACTATTTGGTATAAGTAGCCTGCTGATGATGTTAATTAGTTGATATTTTAGAAAGTAAGCAGGAAATGTCTTACTGGAGATAAGTGTGAGTTTGTTCATTTCAAGTTGTTTCTGATACTGTCTTGAAATGTTTGTCATAGGATAGTTTAAAAGTAATGGGATAAATTTCAGATTTGTAAATGTCTAATCAAAGAGAAAGGGGGGGTCAGCAAATCAAATATGTAAGAACTCACCTTAATATCTAGAAGAAGTACTCACTGTCATTTACTTTCTACCTCTCAGTCCATTGCAGTCTGGCTTTTGTTGTTACCTAGTTTACTAAATATCTCCTATTACCTATATTTAGTGAATTTTCTGCTGAGCATGGAACACCACTAACATTTCCTTTTGGAAACTGATTTCCAGGATTCCTGGTGGATGGGCTGGGGAATGTTGAATTTTAGCATCCTTTGCAGGTTAAGATCATGTCCCTTAAAAAAAAAAAGATCATGTCCCTTAAATACTGGCATTTCCAGTGGTCCCTTTAATGTCTGATGGTGACTTAAGCTCCACATTTCTCTCTCACATTGCCATGTATTCCTCTGATTGCCCATATGGATAACTGTACTCTTAGGTTATCCAAGCCAGAAACTTAGGAGTCATTCTTTTTTTCTCTCCTTAACTCCCTAACTCTAGTCAGAGATTTTCTTTTTTTTTTTTTTGCAGTACGCGGGCCTCTCACCACTGTGGCCTCTCCCGTTGCGGAGCACAGGCTCCAGACGTGCAGGCTCAGCGGCCATGGCTCACGGGCCCAGCCGCTCTGTGGCATGTGGGATCTTCCCGGACTGAGGCACGAACCCGTGTCCCCTGCATCGGCAGGCGGACTCTCAACCACTGCACCACCAGGGAAGCCCTAGTCAGAGAGTCTTTTGATTGGCCTCTTTGATGCCTCTTTAGCAGCAGCCTCCTCACCAGTCTCCCTGACTCTAGATTTGTCTGTCCAATTTATTCTTCATCTTGTTTGTTTCATTGGACTCTAATAAATGCAGATTTGTTCATATCATATTTCTGCTTAAAATTCTTTAGTAGATCAGTTTTCTCTCTACAGTAAAAATCCGAAGCTATTATGTGTAGGACCCTCTAGGTTGCTTCTTTTATTTGTTGAACACGTAAATTTTATTCAACTGATCTGAACTAATCCCTATGAAGAGCAAGTTGAGATGGGGGCCTGAGAAGGTGATTTATTTGAACCTTTATTTTTTCCCTTTCCTTGAACAAAAAGGAAGAACCTGAGGAGCTTAGTAAGAGGGGTGGATTGAAGCTGGTCAGTACTAAAACCCACTGTTCAGTAGGATTTGTTTGAATTATGGCATTTAAATTTCTAATTATTTTTCCCTTGCATCTTCATACATATTGCTTTTAATTTGAGACTTGCTTTTCTACTAGTTTTAGTCCATTGGGTTTTATTTGCTATTTATGACAAACTGGTTAAATACATAGTCTCTTATTTTTAGTAGCCTTTTTCCAATATGCTGCTCGTGAGCTTGCGGCCAGGTTTTTTTCTGGGAAGCCCCTTGCAGAAGGACCTAATGGGGAAAGATTGGAAATTTGATGGCTAAAATAAAATCCACATATTAGGTTTTTGAGCTTTAGTACTCTTAATCCTACCAGTATAGAATTGATTATTTACAGTTCGAGTAGTTTTTCTTAGTCTGGAAATACTTATATTTTGTCTAAAAAATTGTTTTCTCAGTTTAAAAATGTTTAGAAAAGTTATAGTTCTCATAATGTTGAATAATCTAAAACAGCTGCTAAAAATGAAGTCTGTTTGCTTACTTACATAGAAAGAATATTCTACTGGGATCCAGGGACTTTATAATAGAGTCCATATTCAATAACAAAATAGTACAATCTTAGGGAAGCTAGTGATGCATCAGTTACTGCATCTATAATATGAGAGGATCAGTAATTTTCAAACTTGGGCCCTCCCTGGGAGGGGCAGTGTTCTAAGAAGCCTGAGGAAAATCCATCTTCATTCTCCCAATTCCTCCTCACCCAATATGGTTCTGCTTTTTATTCTGTCTGTGTTTCCAAAT
The DNA here is from genome assembly GCF_008692025.1 of Phocoena sinus. Taxonomy (NCBI): domain Eukaryota; kingdom Metazoa; phylum Chordata; class Mammalia; order Artiodactyla; family Phocoenidae; genus Phocoena; species Phocoena sinus. The sequence continues at coordinate 7,808,691 of NC_045772.1, read as the reverse complement.
AAACACTACTAGATGATCCTAAAGGATCCTTTGCTCTGTCCCACCTGGTGTATATAACTTTTAAAAAGGGGGTTAATAAATTTACACATTTTTTATAGACGCATAATTTATATGCTTTAGAATCTATTAAAATATTTAAGACCCATCTCATTGGTTCTTTTTTTTTTTTTTTTTTTTTTTTCATTGGTTCTTAAAACAACTCCATGAAGGAAGTAGAATAAGTTTTACTGCCTTCTGATAGAAGAAGTAACATGAGCTCACATTTGTAAAGTAACTGGTAAATGAAGTCAGCTTGTAGAATTGGGTTTAAATCCAGGTACTTGGACCCTTTGAGCTGTGCCAGGTTAGATACCAGTGATGGCTGATGGCATTTAGGAATCGTAAATGTCCAGAACTTTGAGGCACAATCATAACAGCTTAGGAATGATAATGACAGTCAGTGATATCAAATGAAATAATAAGGTCTGCTTAATCATGGGTCAAAGTATATATGACTTTTTTATATAATCTTCCAAATCTAATTAATATAGTCATTGAAATTTACAAGTTTTAAGGAAAGGTTAAGAGAACTTTTATAAATTTGTGAACCGCCAATCGGATATAAATAATTATAGTATGCAATTGCAGAATTGCTGGAAATGTTTATTATCAAATTTACTCCTTGAGCATGTGCTAGGTGCTATGGGAAATGTAAATATCTGTTAAATGAGACCCTTATCTTTCAAATACTTATGATTTGGTAAAGAAGTAAGATGCACACAAATACTTAGCTATAACAAAAGATAGAAGATACAAAGTGCATAGTTGAGGTTGTAACAAAGTGAGCCCTGTTAGGAAATAGTATTTGAATCTGCCTTTGAGTTGAAACCTGAGTGGATCTTTTGTAGTGGACACTATTAAGTCTGTTGAAAATACAGAATTGCCATTAAAAAACAACCCTATAACCTTTATTGTCAAGGTCTACCAATGCCAGCCTTCCTGTCTGCTTCGTAATGGAGCCTAACCTTGTAATGAGATGTTAAATGTTTTGCATAATAAACATGAAACAACAACCAAGTGCAGCAGATTTGGCTGTAGTACAGGTTAAATTAAAGTCCTCAAGAGTAGGGCCTGGAGTAAGACTTTGGTATTACTGAAGTTGATTTTTCCTCAGTGGACTCTATATATGTGGCTGTTAACTACTTCTGAGGTTGTTAGAGGATTAATGAGAATAATACAGTTATTGAGGAACCACAGAGACAATGCCTGACACATTGAAAGTGCCTGAAAAAAATTTGTTCTTATTATTATGAGCTAGTCTTATCTCCTAATAGAGTGATGATTCCACTAAATAATAATAGAGGTAACATTTTCATAGTGCTTAATATATGCCAGGCACTGTTCCAATTACTTATATTAACTCATTGAATTCTCACAAATAACCTGTGAAGTGGATACTTTTCCTGTTACACAGAGGTGGAAACTAGGTTCTTCTGTGTATACTTTAGAATCATCTTGTCTGGTTCTTTGAAAAACTATTAGAATTTATTTATTGATTGATTGCCATGTTGGGTCTTCGTTGCTGCATGCGGGCTTTCTTTAGTTGAGGCAAGTGGGGGTGACTCTTTGTTGCGGTGCACAGGCTTCTCATTGCAGTGGCTTCTCTTGTTGCGGAGCACGGGCTCTAGACATGCAGGCTCAGTAGTTGTAGCTCGCAGGCTCTAGAACGCAGGCTCAGTTGTTGTGGTGCACAGGCTTAGTTGCTCCGCAGCATGTGGGATCTTCCCGGACCAGGGATCGAACCCTTGTCGCCTGCATTGGCAGGGGGATGAATAACCACTGCACCACCAGGGAAGTCCAAACTGTTAGAATTTTGATTGGCATTGCATTGAATCTAGATCAATATTGGGGAAGCATTGAAGTCTTTATATAACATTGAGGATTTGTATCCAGACACTTGTGATTTTGTGATGTTATTTTATTTATTTAGGTGGTCTTTTTTTGGCTGCTTTGGGTCTTCATTGCTGCACGCAGGCTTTCTCTAGTTGTGGTGAACAGGGGCTGCTCTTTGTTTTGGTACGTGGGTTTATCATTGCGGTGGTTTCTTTTGTTGCAGAGCACAGGGTCTAGGCACACGGGCTTAGTTGCTCTGCGGCCTGTGGGATCTTCCTGGACCAGGGCTCGAACCCCTGTCCCCTGCATTGGCAGGCAGATTCTTAACCATTGTACCACCAGGGAAGTCCTGTTTATTAGGTGGTCTTTAGTTTCACAGTTTACACATATTTTCTAATAACGTTGTCAGATCTTTTTTCCCCTATTGTGTTTTTAAAACTTATTTCTAATCATTTTTTGCTCACGTATAGAAGTGCAATTTAATTTGTCTGTATTTGTGGTATGTTCAATCACCTGGCTACCCTCTCACTATTTCTACTTCTTTGCCTTGGGTTTTCCATGTTGACAGTTACATCATTTGCATACAATAAGTTGTGTTTCTTCCTTTTCAATCTTGACTCATGAGTGTTTCTTATATTATTTCTTTGGCTAGAGACTCCAGTTCACACTGAATAGAAGTGGTTGTTATGGGTATCTTTGTCTTGTTTCAATGCTAAAGAGGCTATTTTTTTTTTTTTTTTTTTGGCGGTAGCGAGCCTCTCGCTGCTGTGGCCTCTCCCGCCGCGGAGCACAGGCCCCAGATGCGCAGGCTCAGCGGCCATGGCCCACGGGCCCAGCCGCTCCACGTCATGTGGGATCTTCCCGGACCGGGGCACGAGCCCGCGTCCCCTGCATCGGCAGGCGGACTCTCAACCACTGCGCCACCAGGGAAGCCCAAGAGGCTACTTTTAATGTTGGTCCATTATCCATATTTGCTGTCAGTTTTTAGGTTTTGGAAGAGACCTTTTTATCAGTTTAAGAAAGTTCCCATCTTTTTTTTTTTTTTTTTTTGTCGGTACGCGGGACTCTCACTGTTGTGGCCTCTCCCGTTGCGGAGCACAGGCTCCGGACCCACAGGCTCAGCGGCCATGGCTCACGGGCCCAGCCGCTCCGCAGCATGTGGGATCTTCCCGGACCGAGGCACAAACACGTGTCCCCTGCATCAGCAGGGGGACTCTCAACCACTGCGCCACCAGGGAAGCCCCATCATTTTTTTTTGTTTGTTTTAATTTTTATTTTATATTGGAGTATAGTTGATTTACACTGTTGTGTTAGTTTCAGATGTACAGCAAAGTGATTCCGTTATACATATATCCTTCTTCCCATCAGTTTTTTTTTTAATTAATTAATTTATTTATTTTTGGCTGCATTGGGTCTTCGTTGCTGCGCATGGACTTTCTCTAGCTGGAGTGACCAGGGGCTACTCTTCATTGCAGTGTACAGGCTTCTCATCACGGTGGCTTCTCTTGTTGTGGAGCATGGGCTCAGTAGTTGTGGCTCTCGGGCTCGAGAGCGCAGACTCAGTAGTTGCAGCCACGGAGCAACTAAGCCTGTGGCCGCAACTACTGAAGCACCCCTGTTCTAGGGACTGTGTGCCACAACTACTGAAGCCCACGTGCCTAGAGCCTGTGCTCCACAGCAAGAAGAAGCCACCACAGTGAGAAACCTGTGCACCACAAGGAAGAGTAGCCCCCGTCACTCCAACTAGAGAAAGTCCATGTGCAGCAACGAAGACCCAATGCAGCCAAAAAAAAAAAAAATTTGTGATTGGGTATTGACTTTTAGCCAGTGCTTTTATTATAGTCATTGAGATAGATATAATGTTTTCTTTCTCCTTTGTTACTACGGTGAATATGCAAACCCCCTCCTTCTGGATTCCTGAGATGATCCCAACTCGATCATGATATTACATCTATAAAACACTGATAAACTTGATTTGCTCTTCTTTTTCTTTCTTTCTTTTTTTTTTTCTTTCTTTCTTTTCTCTCTCTTTTTTTTTTAAAGGATTCTTGCTTCTGTGTTCACGACTTCTTTTACTGGCCATGTGTGGTTTTCAGAGTATTTCTGTTTTCTAGAAGTGTTTGTATAAGGTTGAATTGTCTTTTCCTTGAAAGTTCAGTAGGACATGCCTGTAAAAATATTTAGTTCTGTTCTTAATGGGAAAAATTAACCAATAAGTCTTTAATAGTAATAGGATTATTCAGGTTTTCTCTGTCTCCTTTTAAAGTTTTTTAAATGAGATAATTCAATTTTGTAGAACAGTAGAAAGAACTCCCATGTGCCTATTACTACAAGTTACTGATCATTTTGTCCACCACCCCCCACACCCTTTTTTTTTTCTGCTGGAGTTTTTAAAAGCAAATCCCGGACTTGTCATTTCAGTAGAAATACTTAAATATATGTCTCTTAGGACTTATTTTAACTTAACTATGCTATTGTCATACCCAACAAAATTAATAATTTCTTAATATTACCCACTATTCAGTCTGTATTATCCTGATTCTCTTAAAATGTATTTCCAGTTAGTTTGAATCAGGATCCAAACGAGGTATGTTTGGTTGTTGAATGATAACAGCTTCTCTCATTCTCTCTCTTTTTTTTTTTTCCTTCCCCCTTTTATGCCATTGATTTGTTGGAGAAGCTAGGACACTTATCCTATATAATTTCTTTTTGATTGAGGTTTATTGAGTATTTTATTTTATTTTATTTTTTATTTTTGCGGTACGTGGGCTTCTCATTGTTGTGGCCTCTCCCGACGCACAGGCTCAGTGGCCATGGCTCACAGGCCCAGCCACTCCGCAGCATGTGGGATCTTCCCGGACCGGGGCGCGAACCCGTGTCTCCTGCATCGGCAGGCGGACTCCCAACCACTGTGCCACCAGGGAAGCCCTATTGAGTATTTTATGAGGAATTTATTCATTTTTCTCTCTTCAGTTTTTTTGTGTGAAATTGATTAGTAGGACCACTTTCTCTTTTTATTGTCATTTTTCCTTAACTTTCCCAGAAGTTTATCTCTTATTGCTCTCTTCAAGGAACCAAATTCTGATTTTGTTAATAACCTCTCAGTTCTATCTACATTTTTCTGTTTTTTTAATTGCTTTTATATTTGATCATCTTCTTCTTACTGTTCTTTTTTTAACATAATAACTTGGATACTTGTTAATTTCAAGCTTTATTTTCTAACATAAACCTTTAAGTTTTGAAATGTAGTATTTTTATTATTTCTCAGTTTGTGATTTCTCCTTTATCACTTACGTATGTGTGTATTTTTATTTTTTATTTTTTATTAATTTTAAAAATATTATTTATTTGGTTGCACTGGGTCTTAGTTGTGGCATGTGGGCTTCTATAGTTGCAGCTCACCGGCTCCTTGGTTGCGGCATGTGGGCTACTTAGTTGTGGCTTGTGAAGTCTTAGTTGTGGCATGTATGTAGGATCTAGTTCCCTGACCAGGGATCGGACCCGGGCCCCCCCTGTGTTGGGAGCACAGTCTTAACCACTGTGCCACCAGGGAAGCCCCTGTGTATTTTTGATTTATTTTATTTATTTATTGTTTCTTGGCTGTGCTGTATGGCTTGTGGGATTTTAGTTCCCTTACCAGGGATTGAACCCAGGCTCTCAGCAGTGAAAGCACAGAGTCCTAACCAGTGGACTGCCAGGGAATACCCCATGTGTATTTTTTAAGTTTCTAAATAGGTAGAGATTATTTTTATTTTTTCCTAAATGTTTAACACTAAAAATATGCTGATGATGGAATGTTTCCTTGTATACTCCAGGGGGAAAGTAGAATGCAAAATCGCTTAAAAGTATATATGGGGACTTCCCTGGTGGCACAGTGGTTAAGAATCCGCCTGCCAATGCAGGGAACACAGGTTCGAGCCCTGGCCAGGGAAGATCCCACATGCTGCGGAGCAACTAAGCCTGTGTGCCACAACTATTGAGCCTGCGCTCTAGAGCCCACGAGCCACAACTACTGAGGCACGTACCACAACTACTGAAGCCCGCGCGCCTAGAGCCCGTGCTCAGTGATGAGAAGCCACCGCAAAGAGAAGCCCACGCACCGCAACTAAGAGCAGCCCCCACTCGCCGCAACTAGAGAAAGCCTGTGCGCAGCAATGAAGACCCAACACAGCCAAAAATAAATAAATAAATAAATTTATTTGTTTATTTATTTTTTAAAAAGTATATATGATTCCAGTATTGTGAATTATGTAAATAGGAAATAATGAAGGAAATATATCATTATATTGATATTAAGCAGTTGCCTTTTGAGTAGTGATGTCAGGTAAATTTTATTTGAAACCTTATTCATATAACACAACTATTCATAAGACATTTTATTTTTATGATGGAGGGGCACATGATTTTTCCAAAGGAAGGAGAATAATTCTGTAAAAATCTGGACTCTAAATCATGTCCTGAGATCCTGGGATATAATTCAGTTCAACTAAAATATGACCAGTTGCTTATCTCTTTTGGGCATTAGGCAAGGAGTTGGTATGTAAGTGGTAAGACATGTTATTCCCGGAGTTACAGTCTGGGTGCATAGGTGGGGTGAGGGGTGGTGATGGGGAAGAGATGGCAGGAGAGGAGGAGAGAAAGATAGACACACATGTTAATTTCAGTGCCATGATAGAATGCAAAAGAACAGGAAGGACACATAGAGGAAGAATTGCACTTATGAACCAAGGGTAATTGGACCAACACGATCATTATTAGAGTGGTATCTTGTCTTTGATGGATGGATTATTTTTAATAGGATTATCAGTTGTAGATTCAAATATATTTAATTTTTAAATACCCAGAAGTGTCCTTTTAATGTTAAAACTACTTGGAGAATTAAAACTCAAAATACCTCAATCTGTATAATGAGTTAGTACTGTCAACAGGTCAACCAAGGGACAGTTTTGCACCTCCAGGGAACATTTGGTGATATATGGAGACATTTTTGATGTCACAAATGGGTTAGAGCTACTACTGGTATTAAGAGGAGAGACCAGGGATTTGCTGAGTATCTTACAGTGCATAGGGCAATCTCCCCCTCCCCCCAAAGAATTATCCAGCCTAGAATGTTTAATAGCGCCAAGGATGAGAAACCTCGGTTAATCCATAATTTTTGCATTCTCTTTCTCAGGGATGGGGCAGAGGTGGAATGGTAGTGGTTTGTCAGTTGTTGAAGAAACTAGAGGCATGGTTTTGTATCCTGTTCAGCTAGATTTTGGTTAAGGAAAACTAATCTGTAGTCTGAAGTCAGGTCAAAGCAAATTCATTCAGCTTTGTGGCAGGCACTGTGTGATGGGAATTTGGTAAAGAGTGGTAAGCAGCTCCTGTCTTCCTGGAGCTTACACTGAATGGTTTACAAAGGGGAGATCTTTTTTATCAGTTGTCTTTTTTTATTATTATTATATTTTAAATCTTTTGTTCTGAATTTATTTTGTGTATAGATAAGTTATTTTAAGCTCTTCTAAGGAATTCTGGAATAGTATACACCTTTTTTTTTTTAATCTATTTTTTATTGCTTTGGCTCTTCGTTGCTGTGCGTGGGCTTTCTCTGGTTGCGTCGAGCAGGGGCTACTCTTTGTTGCGGTATGCGGGCCTCTCACTGTTTTGGCCTCTCCCATTGCGGAGCACAGGCTCCAGATGTGCAGGCTCAGTGGCCATGGCTCACGGGCCCAGCCCCTCCACAGCGTGTGGGATCTTCCTGGATGGGGGCACGAACCCGTGTCCCCTGCATCGGCAGGCGGACTCTTGACCACCAGGGAAGCCCAGCAGGGGGATTCTTAACCACTGTGTCACCAGGGAAGTCTGGTATACAACTTAATTGTGTATCTTTTGCAAGACTGTCAGTACAAACTTTTGGCAACTCATGTAATGGGGGTGTATTCCCCCCATGTAAGATGTATTCCCCTTTTCTCTGGTCTTGTTTTAGGTACAGTCTATAAATGTTCAAACTTGTTGGCATGACAATAATTTATATATATTTATATATATATATAAAACCTTTTTTTTAGTATAATATGAAAAACTAATACAAATAGATAGTATTCCATGGAGTGAGGTTTAGAAATGATATTTAATGCTTATCAAGAACAAAGTATAGAGAACTTTGTAATTTTGACTCTGTCATATTTTAACCTTTATCTTTCCTCTTTGTTTTTAGATTTTGGCTCTCTATTTGACTTGGAGCATGACTTACCAGATGAATTAATCAACTCTACAGATTTGGGACTAACCAATGGTGGTGATATTAGTCAGCTTCAGACGAGCCTTGGCATGGTACAAGATGCAGCCTCTAAACATAAACAACTGTCAGAGTTGCTACGTTCTGGTAGTTCCCCTAACCTCAACATGGGGGTTAGTGGCCCAGGCCAAGGCATGGCCAGCCAGGCCCAACAGAACAGTCCTGGATTAAGTTTGATAAATAGCATGGTCAAAAGCCCAATGGCACAGGCAGGCTTGACTTCTCCCAACATGGGGATGGGCACTAGTGGACCAAATCAGGGTCCCACACCATCTGCAACAGGTATGATGAACAGTCCAGTAAATCAACCTGGCATGGGAATGAACACAGGGATGAATGCTGGCATGAATCCTGGAATGTTGACTGCAGGCAATGGACAAGGGATGATGCCTAATCAAGTCATGAACGGTTCAATTGGAGCAGGCCGGGGGCGACCTAATATGCAGTACCCAAACCCAGGCATGGGAAATGCTGGCAACTTAATGACTGAGCCACTGCAGCAAGGCTCTCCCCAGATGGGAGGACAAACAGGACTGAGAGGGCCCCAGCCTCTTAAGGTAAGTGCAGTTCTGGTTTCTGTGTACCGTCAGTATGTTTTTCAGTGCTCCAGTGATGGAGGAGGAGGGCTTGAGGTCAGTTATTCATTTATTCTTTACTGTTCATGTTTAATCTTCTTACATCATGTATCATTTCCCACATATTATATGCCAGGGATCTACTGTGTTGTCACAAGTTTTATAAAGCTCTTATATTAAATGTAAGTAATACATTTTTTTTTTTTTTTTACAAATGATTGCCAGCTAATTCCTGTTCCCTGTGGCACAAGTATTAGAATATTTTCATTTCATTTCTAATTCATCTCATTTTAGCCTTCATAGCCTTCCTTAAAAAAAAACAAACAAACACAGTTTTGAGATAGCCAGCATTATATTATCTTCAGGTAGACTTTATTTGTTCCCATTGCTTGGGATGTCCCTGTTTTTTAAGAGATGTGTTATTTTTTTTCCTTAACGGTTGATGGAAATTAAGGTGCAGTAGTTTACTATAAAGCCTGAACCAACATTCCAGGTCTTCCAATTATCCTGATTTTGGCTGTTATTTGAAAGGTTTAGAGAAAAATAGGTTTTGTGTTTCATAGAGGGGCCATGCGGTGTGAATTGTTCTCTTGGCCTTCCGCATCCCTGGGCCTATCCTGAGTGCTGTGTTGGCTCTCTTGCTCCATCTTCTGTTCCCTGACCAGGGATCGAACCCATGCCCCCTGCAGTGGAAGCGCGGAGTCCTAACCACTGGACTGCCAGGGAAGTCAGAAAGCCTTTTCTTTTTTAAAAAGCCTACTCTCTTAGCCTTATTAAGTAGAGAATGCTAAATATATTTTTAAAAACCTTTTAAATGTGTACTCTGTATGTATAATTAAGATGTTATAAGCATATGTTGGATGTTTATTCCACCATATTTTTCATACACATTTTATTCCTTTTTCTTAAAATGGTATTACAGTATGGTTGCCAGTGCCTGGCATGTAGTTAGTAAATACTTGTTGAATGAAAGAGATGGCTTCGCGTGGAAGGTGATACTAGAGATGGGAGAGATTTTCACAAGGAGTCAGGAGCAAGCTTGCTCTGTAAGAGGAATAATTTGAGCAGGCATTGGGACTTCTATATTCCTGAGAATAATGATGATGAGAGTTCAAGGATGAAATGGAGACATACGGATGAATTGGGAGTGGGGGCACTGAGATCACATGTAGATAAATGAAAGCCCTTAAATATTTTTTTTTTGCTACAGGATAAAGAATATTGACATCTTGACTTAGGAAAAAATTCTGTTTGGCATCACTATCTACTCTATAGGTTCTCCCTTTCTGGCACTTTTATGTTGCTGTTTTGATGTGGTTTACTTAGAACACTTGGAGTGAGAACCAGAAACAAGAAGGTAGAATATTTATTAGGTACCTCTTCTAGATTTCTAGGAACCTGCCTGTGAAGAGTCTCTGCCCTCCTGATGTTTATATGGGGGGTGGGGGGACAGGGATGACAGACATTGAAAGTTTCACTGATTGAACAAATATTTACTGAGTCCTAGCTTGCTTTTTTTTTTTTTTTTGCTGTACGCGGGCCTCTCACTGTTGTAGCCTCTCCCGTTGCGGAGCACAGGCTCCAGACGCGCAGGCTCAGTGGCCATGGCTCACGGGCCCAGCCGCTCCGTGGCATGTGGGATGTTCCCGGACCGGGGCACGAACCCGTGTTCCCTGCATCGGCAGGCGGACTCTCAACCACTGTGCCACCAGGGAAGCCCTGAGTCCTAGCTTTGATGCTGAAGATAGAGCAGTGAATAAACTCACTTCATGGAACTTACTTTCTTTTTTTATATATATTTTATTTTTGGCCGCGTTGGGTCTTCATTGCTGCGTGCCGGCTTTCTCTAGTTACGGCAAGCGGGGGCTATTCTTCATTGCAGTGCGCGGGCTTCTCATTGCAGTGGCTTCTCTTGTTGTGGAGCATGGGCTCTAGGCACATTGGGCTTCAGTAGTTGTGGCTCGTGGGCTCTATAGAGCGCAGGCTCAGTAGTTGTGGCGCACGGGCTTAGTTGCTCCGCGGCATGTGGGATCTTCCCGGACCAGGGCTCGAACCCATGCCCCCTGCATTGGCAGGCAGATTCTTAACCACTGCTCCACCAGGGAAGCCCGGAACTTACTTTCTAGTGTACACATAAGATATAAATTCATAGTATTCCAGGTAAGTGCTGTGAAGAAAAATGAAGGAAAGGCGCATTGGGAGAAGGCCTAGGTTGAGAGTGGGGCACTGTCCTACTTCTAATCTAAATCACAAATTTCTGTATCAACATTGTTTCAGGGACTGGATATATAGCAGTAAATTAATCAGACAAAAATCCCTGTCCCTGTGGAGCTTATATTTTCATGGAAAGTGGCAATTCAAATATAAAAACTTAATTATTAAAATATTTCCTTGTTTTAAATGAAACAAGGAAATCCCACCTATATTTTATATTTGAAAGTTGATGTAAATTACTTTTGGAGCTCTTCTCTTAAGATTAACATCAGTTTGTGATGCGCTTTGGCATGTGATATTAAAGAGTGTTTAACCTATAAATTTTAAAGTAAGAGCAGTGATTGATATGTTGCATCTTTGTCTTTCTTGTGTGTTCTTGGATAAGTAAGGAGTGAAGCGGGTAGGAAGAGCCAGTTAAGAGGGTATTAAGTATAAGGCAGGGAGGAATAATCCATGTTGAGAGAGAAAAAGACAGATCTTAATGCCATATCCTGATGGGTTCTAAAGAGGAGGCTCTTATTCCCAAATTTACAGTCTAGATGGGTGTGGTTTTAGGTGTACAGTATCAATTTGAAAAATAGTCCCTGTGGGGTGATGACGCCCCCCTAAATAAGGCGGTGGTGTAAGAGTAATAGGACTGAGTCTAGAAAACGTTTAAGATTGGTTATCAGTTCTGTTCTGAGAGATCCCTGTAGTCTTCCTTGTTTATCATTGTACATGCTGCCCTGCCCCCGCCATGGTTAACATAGTGCCTGGTGAATGACTTGGATTTAGATGTATTTATCAAATCTGATAGGCTGGAGGACATGTCAGGATGTAGTTTAATTTGTTATTATTTGGTGAATCACGGAGTCACATTTTCACATTTAGTATCGGTGTGCACTACTGTTGATGCCTGCAAGTCTTATTAAGGGATTTTTGTCCCTTTGTTAAATGTTCCTAAACTGTTATATTTGTTGTATATTGGGCACTACTTTTTTATTTGTCAGTGTTTGGTACCATGGTGTGTCTTATGTGTTCCTGTGTTCCCTTTTAATGTATTGAACACTAAGAAACAACCTGTAGTGTCAGATTTATTTTTTTTTTTATTTTTTTATTTTTTATAAATTTATTTATTTATTTTTGGCTGCATTGGGTCTTTGTTGCTGTGCGCAGGCTTTCTCTAGTTGCAGCGAGCGGGGGCTACTCTTCGTTGCAGTGCGCAGGCTTCTCATTGCGGTGGCTTCTCTTGTTGCGGAGCACGGCTCTAGGCGCATGGGCTCAGTAGTTGTGGCTCGCGGGCTCTAGAGCGCAGGCTCAGTAGTTGTGGTGCACGGGCTTAGTTTCTCCGCGGCATGTGGGATCTTCCCGGACCAGGGCTCAAACCCCTGTCCCCTCCATTGGCAGGCGGATTCTTAACCACTGCGCCACCAGGAAAACCCGTCAGATTTATTTTTAAAGAAAGATAAAATAGTCCCCTGCAGGCCCTTTGGTTTTAGTTGCCTAGGACTGTGGCTTCCTGGTCCTCTGCCTTTTCAGTTTAGGTGGAGATCTGTATCGCTGCTGTTCAGGTAGGTGGTAGTTAACTAGTTGGACATCTGGATCCCATTAGCTATAGAGAAGGGAACAAGATCAAATAACTAACTACAGTGTAGCAGAAATTAAGTACAGTATATTCCCTTCCTATTCTATTTCACGGGGGAGTAGTGGGGGATGGGTAAATAGAAAGGGTAGTGGTGGGGAGGGGTTGGTTGCATTTCATTTTCTAACACTGACAGCAGAACTCTGAGGGAGATAGGTAAACAAAAAGCCGGAGAGAGTCTTTGTTGGTCAGAGTGACCAGAAGTGTCAGGAGTGAATTACTGCCAGCTGACCCGCAGTTAGTGCAATCTGTATATTTGAGACCATAGTCTGCTACAGAGTGAACTTGGAGTTTCTAGGTAATGCATTGTGATTGAGGGAACAAGCTATGTGAAGAATTGGTTGAAACTCGGTTAGTGTAGACAGTCAAGGCAATATCCATGTGAACAAATGTGTGAAGGACCAGATTCTACTAGGATGTGTTTGATGAAGGCATTAGCTTATTAACAGGAGACATCAAGGCATCTTACAAATCCCAGCATTTCATCTATATAAATTATGGACTCTTAAATGGCTTTCGTTTTATGTCTACCATGAATTTCCATGCTAATAAGAAATACAAGTAAAATACTCCTCCAGGTGTAGGTGAGCATACTGTTGGGACTATATTAGTATAAATATTAGTACTTTAAAAGCAATATGTAGGGCTTCCCCGGTGGCGCAGTGGTTGACAGTCCACCTGCCGATGCAGGGGACACGGGTTCGTGCCCCGGTCCAGGAGGATCCCACATGCCGCGGAGCGGCTGGGCCGGTGAGCCATGGCCGCTGAGCCTGTGCGTCCGGAGCCTGTGCTCCGCAATGGGAGAGGCCACAACAGTGAGAGGCCTGCGTACAGCAAAAAAAAAAAAAAGCAATATGTAGCAGCAGCACTCGCAGCCACATTGGAAACTACCAAAAGAAACCTGAACTTTGCATTTAAGCCTGTTTTTGTATTTGATTTTCTGGCCAGATTCACGTAGGAAATTCCAGTTATTGGAGACTGAATAAATATTTTACTCTGGATGCTTCCCATTCATGCTGCCTCATTTTTTTATGCTTTCACCCACACTATGCCACTTCCCTCAGTCTCGTTCCCTATCATCATCCCTGCCTCTTTGCGAATTTAATATTTTATTTCCTTTACAGGTTAGTATTCAGGAGTAAAAACTAGGAAAGGAGGGTGTGCCACTCAACTGCCTAGTTGTAGGGAAAGGGAAGATCTTAAGCAAATGCTGGTGATTCAAGAAGCATGATGCTCTCAGGTTTGCAAGTTAATGGGTACAGGAGATAGGATACCATGGAGAAGTAGTCAGTTCTCATGAAGATCATGAAAGGTCTGGTATACCGTGGTCTTCCCCCTTTATGAGTAGAAACAGTGAGGACAGAAGGCAAGAAAACCTGTTAAGTCACAGTCTACAAAAGCTGTGATGAAGAGCTTTGTATTAGGACAGTGACAGTGGGCATGTATACATGGGAATGATGGGGATTGGGTGGCTAGAGGCAGAATTTGAAGGACCCTTTGATAGAATTGGATCTCTCTGAGAAGGATATAGAAATCTAGTATGACTCCTTTTAATTGGACAGTAGCTGTAGTGTCATTAGTTTTCATTCTGAGTGCTTGCTAGTAGGTAATGATTGACTTACAGTGGGGTCTTATGTGGAAGGATAGAATTGTAAGTTGCATCATTGTTATCAGTAAAACATTTGGTTTTTGAATAATTAATGCTCTGTTCAAGTTAATCATTATACAGTATGATGGTTCCACATGGACTTACATAAACACAGGAAAAAACTTACTTTTTTTTCTTTTTTTTTTTTTTGGCCATACTGCACAGCATGTAGGATCTTAGTTCCACGACCAGGGATCGAACCTGTGCCCCCTTGCATTGGGAACGTGGAGTCCTAATCACTGGACTGCCAGGGAATTCCCAAAACTTACTTTTTAAAGTACATAGGGATTGCACATACACTCAGATTACTTTAAGAGCCAAGAAGGCAATTTAATAAAGCAGCTAGGTGTAAGACAGCAAGAAATGGTGCAGACTTTGAAGCTTGCATGCTATACCTAAAGGATTCAGATTGAAAAAGTTTTAAAATCACTGTTCTACCCTGTTCCTAAGTAAAAAAGTACATATCCCCCCAGGCTACCAATCTTCTACCTTTTATATGAACAAAATGCTGGAATAAGCATTTTGGTATATCAAGTTCTCTAATATATTTAAGGATTAGATGGTTTATTGAGTTGAATTGAATTTATTAAGTTATAGTTTGCACATTAAATGAAAGTTATTTAGTGCATTAAAAGTGGAGATGAATGGCAGAGCCTGCTTAGTAGATATAGCTAAATGAAGACGCTTATACATTTTTCTAAAACGTTTATCGCATATTTACAGCAAACAGCTCTAAATTTACTGTACCTCAGGCCCCTAGATTATAATCTGTTTATGTATACAGAGAGTTTCTTTTAAAATTGTCTTTGTAAATTAGGAAGTGGAAAAGGAAAGGAAATAGTAATTTCCTATTAGTGTGGGGAATAAGATTTAATTTCTCTTCTGTTTCTTGTTCTTAGATGGGAATGATGAACAACCCTAATCCTTACGGTTCACCATACACTCAGAATTCTGGACAGCAGATTGGAGCCAGTGGCCTTGGTCTACAGATTCCGACAAAGTCTGTACTACCAAATAGCTTATCTCCATTTGCAATGGACAAAAAGGCAGTTCCTGGTGGAGGAATGCCCAACATGGTGGGTAGTAATCTGTTTACAAACTTGTCTTCCATCTGACACTTTAACAGAAGAATTGTGTTAAACCTCTTATGTCTTCTATTATACTATACACACTAGGATGTAATGGATAGCCCCTGTGATCGAGGAAGCTTGTGCCTTCCTTCCATTTCACCTCGTGTTTTTTTACTTGCAGTATTGACCAGTAAGGATGCTGTCCAAATAGGAGCAAATGGGGCTGCTACACTGAAAGTTTTGGGGTCCTGTCATATGCAGCTTCTCCTTGAGAGCAATTCTTTTTGTAGGATACAAAAGTGGAACCTTTTTCCTCTTGGGAAGGACTCTCTGAAAAAGGGTTCCAACTCTCAATCACCACATCTACTGATTTGTATCTGATGCTATAACACAGAAGTAACTTCCCTTTCAAAGTTACAGATTGTTTTTAACAGTGATTTTTGTTATGGTAAAATCTCCAAAGCTTCTAACATTGCTATTTTTCTAAAGTAAAACTATCTCCATTTGTAAATGTGTCAGGTAGTCCATGTCCATCTTTGGAAAAAATTGTCCTATAGGAATTCTATTTCCTTTTCAGATGTTTTAGGTTTTTTGCTTTGTGTCCCATAGTCATTGAATGCCTATATTTCAGATACTTCACTAAGTACTGGAGACAAAGATGAACAAAACATGTCATTTCTGCCTCCAGAAATGTTTACTTTTTTATTAGGAAAAACCAAATTTCTTCCAGGGTTTACAGAAACTAATTTTTCACCCACCTGAAAGGCCCCTGCCAGCTCTCCCAAGAAGCTCTTCACTATTCTTCAAAACCTAACTTGAACACACTCTTCACAACAGATCCCTTCCTTTCCCCCCCTCGCACTGGAGTTTACCATGTCCTTCTCTTTCTGTTTTCAGAAGAGTTGCTTCAGAGCAACCAAATACAAATATACATTATTAAAAAATTTTTATTGGAGTATAGTTGTTTTACAGTTGTCCTTCTCTTTCTTTTGCTCTCTGTATGTTATACATACTTTGATTATATTGCTTGCTAATATAGCAATTTGTTTTCTTGTTAAATTGAGCTTCTTGTTGGTAGAAGTCATCATTTATCGTAGAATCCCCTGTGTCAAAAAATTGGGTCTGGTACATGGTAGACTGTCCTTAAAGGTTTTCATTGAAAATGTCCAAGTCCGTATTTATTAAGGAGGTAGCAAACTATGACACCTAACATCAAATGCATCTTTATTGTTTTATCCCTTAGGGCCAGCAGCAGACCCCGCAGGTCCAGCAGCCAGGCCTGGTGACTCCGGTGGCCCAAGGGATGGGTTCTGGAGCACACACAGCTGATCCAGAGAAGCGCAAGCTCATCCAGCAGCAGCTTGTTCTCCTTTTGCACGCTCACAAGTGCCAGCGGCGAGAGCAGGCCAATGGGGAAGTGAGGCAGTGCAACCTTCCCCACTGTCGTACAATGAAGAACGTCCTTAACCACATGACACACTGCCAGTCAGGCAAGTCCTGCCAAGGTGAGTGGGCTCAAAGGGTTTTTGTGCTCAGCAATTAATATTTTTTTTTTACAGTTAGAGCTGATCACATTTTCTCTCTTCTCTTTTGAGACTCCTTACTGATAATGCCTTACTCTGTATTTAATTATGATAAAATTCAGTATCATTTTGTGAATGAGTATCTAGAGATGTGGTAGGAGAGGAAGTTTTAGATTCTTCCCATTTGGGGTGATACTGACTTTTATTTGCCCCAGCATAGCTTTAAATATTATTGAGGGTTTGCTAACTATCATGTAGGCCAATACTAAAAGAATGTTACCCAACTTAGTACAATTTGTATGTTTACAGAGTCATTAGAAATCTGTGTGTTGTTTTTTTTTTAAATTTTTATTGGAGTATAGTTGATTTACAATGTTGTGTTAGTTTCTGCTGTACAGCAGAGTGAATCAGTTAAACATATACATATATCCACTCTTCTTTAGATTCTTTTTGCACACAGGTCATTACAGAGTATTGAGTAGAGTTCCCTGTGCTATACACTAGGTCCTTATTAGTTATCTGTTTTATATATAGTAGTGTGTATATGTCGATCCCAATCTCCCAGTTTATCCCCCCCTCCCTTTCCCTCGTGGGAACCATAAGTTTGTTTTTTACACCTGTGACTCTGTTTCTGTTTTGTAAATAAGTTAATTTGTACCATTTCTTTTTTTTAAGAGAAATCTGTTTTTATAGGTTTTTTTTTTTTAATTTATTTATTTTTGGCTGTCTCGGGTCTTTGTTGCTGCACGGGGGCTTTCTCTAGTTGTGGTAGGTGGGGGCTGCTCTTTGTTGTGGCACGCGGGCTTCTCATTGCAGTGGCTTCTCTTGTTGCGGAGCACAGGCTCTAGGAGCATGGGCTTCAGTAGTTGTGGCTCACGGGCTCTAGAGCACAGGCTCAGTAGTTGTGGCACACGGGCTTTGTTGCTCTGCAGCATGTGGGATCTTCCTGGACCAGGGATCAAACCCATGACCCCTGTATGGCAGGCGGATTCTTAACCACTGCGCCACCAGGGAAGTCCCCAGGTTTTTATAATGTAAAGTAGATTGCACAGCTTTGTGGTGAAAAATAGAGGCTCTGGAAGCCAGACCACTTGAGTTTGAATCCCACTTTGGGTGCTCTGTGACTTTGTACACATTACTTAACCAGTTTTTGCCTGTTTTCTCAACTATAAAGTGGGAGGGTTAATAACTACCCTATAGAGGTGTTATGAATATGCAATGAGTTAATAGCATTGTAGCACTCATTATGTGATCGATAAGTTAGCTAACAGTAATATAAAAATATAACCTGCATTTGAAAAAATAATCATTTTTCTTCTTTTTAGTGGCACACTGTGCATCTTCTCGACAAATCATTTCACACTGGAAGAATTGTACAAGGCATGATTGTCCTGTGTGTCTACCCCTTAAAAATGCTGGAGATAAGAGAAATCAACAGTGTAAGTGACTAAATCTTTTGAAGCTTTATATCAAAAGTATTCTTAGACTCACCAGCACAACTTGGTGAGATGGTAGAGTACCTCTTGATTGTGTGAAGTTCTGTGACTGCCTAGTGCTATCATACTAGATTATTTCCACTTACCACTAACTTCATATTAATAAGGTTAGAATGGAAGTACTTATTACCTAAAATAAGATCCAGAAAGATCATTGCTTTGACATTGGGCAAGTTACTCTTTTATACATGTGATCTAAATATTTAGATAATTTGAAATTAATGTAAAAAGAAAGAAGAAAGTTTGAGATTATTTTTAGAAGCCTGGGGTGATGAGCTTTTCTTACAGGAAAGACAAGTCAAAAGTAGAAAGTGCAGCCACCACACCTCCTGTAGAAACAAAACATTTAGCATTTAGGATTGAAAGGTAAATTTGGAACTGTATATATAGCATGTTTTTAAAAAGTAATTAAATTCCATAAATTAATGAAGAAATCATAAATAGCCCAGTAGAGAATTGGGAGTAGAAAATAGTTCACTAGAGGGAGGAAATACCAAAAAGTTCCCTATTAAATTAAGGAATGAAATAAAGTACCATTTCTCTCCTGTCACATTGATAGAAATGATGCTACCTGGTGTTGGCTTTTGTGTGGCTCTGAGGCATTTCATACACTCTGATGGAAATATTGATACAGCCTGTGGGAAGGCTTTTGGGTATTTTGGATCAAAAGCTTTTCATGCCAGTGATCCCCTTTGACCAATCAGTTCTGCATCTAGAAATTTTTTCAAGGAAATAATGGGACACAAGATGCGTGTATTTCATAATCACGTGACAATAATTTTGTGTTTAAAATTCACTCAGACATCCTAGTGTTTTCTTTCTCACCATTTTTAATGTTGTAATACTGTTTCTTTTGTTTTCTCTAGCAATTCTGACTGGAGCACCAGTTGGACTTGGAAATACTAGCTCTCTAGGGGTGGGTCAACAGTCTACTCCCAGCCTAAGCACTGTTAGTCAGATTGATCCCAGCTCTATAGAAAGGGCTTATGCAGCCCTTGGACTACCCTATCAAGTAAATCAGATGCCAACACAGCCCCAGGTGCAAGCAAAGAACCAGCAGAACCAGCAATCTGGACAGTCTCCCCAGGGGATGCGGCCCATGAGCAACATGAGTAAGTCTGTGTCCTCCTAAGTGACAGATGTGATACCATTTGTGTGTGTAAATACCATGTAATATGCAAGGTTAACTTCTTTGTTTATTTTAGTCTCTGTGTGTGTGTCTATCTCTTTTATTGTCTCTCTTTCTCTCCCTTTCCCTGTCTCCCTCTCTTACTTTTTTTGTTACATGATTAATTTTTTGAAGTAACTTTTAAAAGATTATAGTGTAGAAATCCCCTTGTAATCCACATACCAGAGGCAACTGCTATTGGTTTACATCCTTCTTAATCCTGTTATATTAGTTTATATTTCTAGAAGTGTGATCCCATGTGTTATAACAGACATATTTCTTTATACAATGTGGACATCTTTCCGTTTCCATGTCTAATGTATCCTTTTTAATACTTGTATAGTATTTTGTCGCATAGAACAGTGTGTTACAGGTGGACATTTAAGTTTCCAAATTTTTTGATATTTTAAACGCCACAAAGAAACTGTTTTGGCTCGAAGTATTCTTTTGGTAGTATTCTTTTGATTTGAAATGTTTGGTTATTGTTAATATAGATTTCTGCATATCTGACAGCAGTAGTCGTTTGCCTTTGAAATCGTTTATCAAATACACTTGTTCTCCTAACCTCTTCCTATAATAAAACTGAGAGGGAAGGGGAAGTGTGAGCAGTGTTTTAATATCCTGATTTGGGGGTAGTTTTTATTCTCTAATTGTATGGTAAAATAAAGGAGATTTGCCCTACGACTATCCCTTTACTGTCAGGCAGTTGAACATCTAAGCAATTTTATATAAATTGTTAAATGCCCAGCACAGGTAAGCCCATAACTTTTAATTATTTGCCTCTTATTCTAAAATTGTTCTTGATGATGAAGTTCTTCTGTAATTAGACAACTGTCTAATTTGGAATAATCTACCATGCTTTTTCCTTTGAAACCCATTTTCATCCCTCTATTAGTAAGTGCAGTAGGCTTTAGTTTCTGCAAACTTTTTGATTCTAAATGAGAAAATTGGGCACGCTACTCTTGTAAGAATGTAAATCTTACTGATTTTTATTTTTAACTTAAGGAAATGTACACTATTTCATAACAAGCAATGCTAACTTGTTAAACAGTTATTGAGAAAGGAGTTTTAAAAACTGGACTAGAAACCGGAATGAAGAGCATTCCTGCCTTTTCAGGCTTGTTTTCAAGCTCTTATTTATTAAAAGAGAGATCTGAGGACTTCATTCCCCCCCTTTTCCATCTCCTTCCCACCCCCTCCCCTCCCCCTCCCCCCTCCCCCTCTCCCCCTCTCCCCCTCTCCCCCTCTCCCCCTCTCCCCCTCTCCCCCCTCCCTCTCCGTCTCCGACTTATGATTGCTCTTTTCCTCTCTCTTTCGAAGTTATGTAGAGTGCATCTTCCTTGAGCTTTAGGATCTTGACCCAATGCAGCTGTCTACCCCTGGCCTAGATTTTCATTTTTGTAATTGGTTGTTTCCCATTACTTTTTCAAGTTTCTGTGTATAATTACCAGTTTAGTTCTTGTCATCTTCTCTTGTATCATCTGTGTATTTGTATGTACATTTATATATACCCACAAGATTATTTGAAAGTTAACTAGCTTCTTGGATTTCTTTTTCCCCCTTTCTCAGTGTCTTTTTAAAAAATTTTTTAGAATTAAGATTAATCAGGTTTTTCCATTTCTCATTACTGAGTTAACGGTGCCTTTTTGATAATAACCATCATTGTGAGCCAGTGCTTTTAGAATACCTCAAATATTTCTTTGTTGTGTCAGAGCCCATCTTGAAAACTGGTGTAAAACAAACATAAAATGTCATCATGGTTTCTTTTCTTCAGGCACAAGCCAGATAGTCAAAGGCCTCCTTTGAAGTAATTTTTCATTTTATACCAAAGTCCTGTAATGCAGGGACATTCTCAGAGTTATAAATTTTAGGTACCTGTAAGTGACAAGGGCATTTGAATAAAAACAGCATTCACTTAGATGTGCTGTGTGCTGAAAAAAACATACTAAAGGGGGCATGATCCCTACTTTGGAAACATCTCTAGTTTGGATGGGCAGGTAAGTGACTAAATAGGCAAAATAGCAAGATCTCTACTACATGTATCAGGTTATAGAGACTCTGTAACAGGGAGGGCAAGAGGGAATCCACTCCAGAACTCCAAATTAGAGCTTTTTACTGTAAGCCTTCCATGACCATATTTGACCACATTCTTAATCTTCTGGTTTCTATTGAACTCACTTATTCTGTAAAGATTGTGTTAGGGCTTAGAAAAAATACGTATTCTCCTATGGCTTAGGATTCCCCCTAGGGCTTTAAAAAATACACACACACACACACACACACACACTCACTGAATATTAGGTGCCTTGAATTCTTTTTTTGTTCATTTTCTTTCTGACTTATTCTCTCAGTGCCAGTAGTGTCTTTCTTCCTACATTTTTGTATTCTCAAGTGAATGCTCACTCTTAGGGTCTTCAATGCGAACCTATATAAGGGTATCCTTCTCAAGTTATTATGGAGCCATTACTTGCAGTAATGGACCCGGATACTTCAGAGGGAATGTTTGGCTGTGTTTTCATGCACCATCAGAAGGCAGTAAGATAAGCAAATTGATACATAGTGTAATCACTTTTTCTTTTACCTTCATATTCTTACGACCAGTAAAACAAATCTGTGTTAAGGGTACGTAATTTTTCTAAAAATGAGTATTCACACGTGGAGTGTTCATAGTGACAAGTAGACCACTACCAGCAACTACATTTTAGAGCCTGCCTTGATGATGTCAGAAGCAGAGTTCTGCCTAAGCATTTGGGAAGCATGATGAAAGAAGGCAGCAGGATTTTTATTAGCCTTTGTCTAGAAATCTAGTCAATTATTTTCATTTTACGGAAGTTTTTTCTTTTTTTTTAATATCTTGGAGGGTATATTAATAAAATTGTATATCAGAAAAATTTTTAACCACATGAAAATCTGGTTTAGTGTAAATATTGTTTGTTTTTAAAGAAATAATATTCATTAAAATGATTAATCGAAAAAGTTAATATATGTACATAGAGCTATTCAAGCCAATTTGAAGGAGTATTCAATTAAAAATGTTTAACCCAAACACTGTTTTTCATTCCCCTCCCTAGGGGTCATCATACATAGATTGTGCTTATGAAAGCACCTGCATATATTAATTCAGTTCCCTAAACAATTTTGGTTCTAGTTTTTTAGCTCCTTTTAACATCATTACTCTTATGTCTGTCCATACATATATAACTGTAAGACAATATCAAGAGGAAATCCTAAGTCAGTGAATATATGCATGCATTTTTTCATTTGTTTAGCAGTTAACAAATAGCTCTCCCAAGAGTGGGTCAGTTTACACATCTATGAGTTTTTATTGAAAATGCTTCTTTTCCCAAACCTTTCTCAACACTTGGTATTCTCAGACTTTATAAAAAAGTTTTCACAGGAATTCCCTGGCAGTCCAGTGGTTAGGACTCCAGGCTTCCACTGCAGGGGGCATAGTTTCGGTCCCTGGCTGGGTAACTAAGATCCCATAAGCCACTAAGATCCCTCAAGCCACACGGCCAAAAGAAAAAAAAAAGTTTTCATATTTTCGTACATGAAAAATACATTACTTTAAGTTTTACTTTAAATGCAGTTGAACATATTTGCATACTTTTAAAGCTGTTTTATTTCTTTTTTATGTAAATTGCCTATTCCTTTCCTCTTGGATTCTTCATCTTTTTCTCACTGGGTTGTAAAGGTACTTTGTGTGTTAGCCTTTATATATGTGTTGCTAATTATATCGCAAATGATTGTTTATTATATACAATGCTAGCATTTTTTCCCCCAATTTGTCTTCTGTCTCTTGACTTTGTCTATGGTGATTATTTTACTTATTACTCAAATTTCTAAATGTCCTTAAGACTCCTGTTTTGGATCTTACTTTAAAAGGATAAAAATTTCTGTGATATTTTCTTCTAGTACTTTCATAGCTTTTCCTTTCTCTTCATCCGTTTTTGTTGTTTTTATTGTCGTTGTTGGTATTTAAAATACTCTGTCTTGCTTTTTGTTTTGACCTAGGTGCTAGTCCTATGGGAGTAAATGGAGGTGTAGGGGTTCAAACGTCGAATCTTCTTTCTGACTCGATGTTGCATTCAGCCATAAATTCTCAAAAGTAAGTTTTATCTTGGGTTGTGCCCTTTGTCAGATTTCAGACACTTGTTAGAATTCCTTGAGTTTTTTTAGTTTGCTTGATTTGAAGATATCCTTGATGAATTAAGACAAATAATATGTTTGAGTTTATTCTTTAAGCTCTCTATAACCTCTTTAGAAATTGTATCAATTATTTGGGGTAACTGACACCTTCCCACATAGAGTAGAAAGTTCCAAATGCAGCTGCTTAAAAAACGAGTTTGCTCTATCCCAGTGTTAACAATTAATCCATTGCCCAGTGGATTCCCTGGGATAAGCTGTGTCAAAGTGACAGCTTAGTCTAATAACACAAGACTTAGTCTTTTAAACACAAGACATCACCTACCCCTTCACACAAAGAAATGTTGTGGGTTTAACTCTTTTCCCTCACACAAGTACAAATACATACACACCATTTCCCCCAGACTTCTTTATGTGTAAATAGACTTGTCATAGTGTATTGGTCCTATTGCAGTCATCACTGTCAGCTCTACTTAAATGAGATCCTCCTTCTCCTACCCTTCTTCACTAAAACTATTTCACTCCTTTTAAAAGCCCAATGATGAGTGAAAATGCCAGTGTGGCCTCCCTGGGTCCTATGCCAACAGCAGCTCAACCATCCAGTACTGGAATTCGGAAACAATGGCATGAAGATATTACTCAGGATCTTCGAAATCATCTTGTTCACAAACTGTAAGATTGTCGGCTTGTCTTATTCATAAGGAGTTACCAGGTCAACATGCTACCGATCTGCCAGGCACTTAAACACAAGAGAAATATTACTGATTTTCCTATAGCCTGGCTGCTGCTACTTCTGTGGCTTTCCTGCTTCCTATTCTCTGCTTCTCAACATTTTCACCATCATTTGTTAGGAGTCTTTCAGCCTTTAATGGTGTGTGAATGATTCTGCCTAGCGACAATAATCAGTATATATTAGTTAAAAACTATTCATTTAGAGCTTAGGTGGTTGAGAGTCCGCCTGCCGATGCAGGGGACACAGGTTCGAGCCCCGGTGTGGGAGGATCCCACATGCCGCAGAGCGACTGGGCCCGTGAGCCATGGCCGCTGAGCCTGCGCGTCCGGAGCCTGTGCTCTGCAACGGGAGAGGCCACAACAGTGAGAGGCCCGTGTACCGCAAAAAAAAAAAATTATTCATTTAATACTATCTTTACAAAACTCATATTTTAAAAGAAAATCTAGGTCTTAGATCATTAGAGTGGTAGAGGCAACACTGTCTTCTGTTGTTATCCTTGGTAAGGCTTTTATTATCTTGACAAATTGAATCTGTTTGGGTGGCCTCTCTGTGGTCTTCTGGTCCTCCAAATGTGCACATTGTAGTAGTTTGTGAAATACCCCTGCACTGTTTGGTGTGAAGTTTATGTATGCCAGGCACACTGCCTCACAAGCACTGTCTTGTTGGATGAAAGAGGGGGAAGGCATATATAGAGTGGTAAAATGTAATGTGCCCAGTATCCTAAAGATAGAGCTCTGCCCTTACTGATTAGAGAGTTTATACTTCAAACAAAATGCAGCATTTTTTTTTTTTCTTGGAAGAATCAGTCTTTTTTCATTTCCCTTACACTTAATAGAGGGATCTCCTTCAATTCATCCAATTTTGTATTGGCTTAGAACCATGTGGTCTGTCTTTTATCTTATTTTTATGTTACATTGGCCTACTAATTCAACTTGAGCTTCATTTAGGAGTTCTCAAATGATAGCATCAGTAATGGAATTTGACACAAGGAGAAAACTCTGAGATTTTAATACTGAATTAATAACGAATAACCAAAACAAACTTATCTTGTGATCACAATAGATTATTTGGTATTGATCATTTGACTTGATGTTAAATGTTTATTATGTGCTTGCAAATTTTTTACTAATTCGGGTTTTCCATTTATTTCTTCTCCACTTGGTTATTTCAGGTATAATACACAACTGAACATGAGATGTCCAGATGATAAAATTAGTAGCTGACATAACATTTGGTCAACCTTCAGGAAAGTCAGTGCCAAGCATTTTGCAGGGAATTGCTAGAGAGCAAAAGACATTGAATTTAGCAGAATTATTATGCATTTTTGTTCCCTTCCCTTTAAGTTTTTGATCATTTAAGATTTTGTAGAGATTATTCAGTTTTATTTTACTAAGCTGAATAAAGAGAGTAGAAGGATCTTAAGGCTGTTGTTACTTGGTACTTCGACAAAGGTCAGGTTTTCTCACTTCCTTATGCAAATAGCACAGTATAAGTTTTTTTTTTTTAATTTTATTTATTTATCTGTGGCTGCGTTGGGTCTTCATTGCTGTGCGCGGACTTTCTCTAGTTGCAGCGAGCGGGGGCTACTCTTCATTGAGGCGCATGGGCTTCTCATTGCGGTGGCTTCTTTTGTTGTGGAGCACGGGCTATAGGCACACGGACTTCAGTAGCTGCGGCACGTGGGCTCAGTAGTTGTGGCTCATGGGCTCTAGAGTCCAGGCTCAGTAGTTGTGGCGCACGGGCTTAGTTGCTCCGCAGCATGTGGGATCTTCCCGGACCAGGGCTCAAACCCGTGTCCCCTGCATTGGCAGGCGGATTCTTAACCACTGTACCACCACGGAAGTCCCACAGTATAAGTTTTTTGCTCTACGTTAGAGTGACTGGGACCTGAGAGTATTTTTATGGAGTCATTTCTTAATTCTGATCAGGAAAACCCTTTCATTACCACAGAGAGACACTTTCATTTTGGTCAGTAATTTATATTTGAAGACATCTCATACCTCATTTTAAAATTTTACCTAAAGTGTTCGTTGTATAAAAATGAGTAAATACTAATCAGGAAGACATTTAAAATACTGTGTACTTATATGGTGAGTAAAAAAATGCTGACATGATATAACAGTGGAAGGATTTTCTATTCCTAGTGTTCAAGCCATATTTCCTACTCCGGATCCTGCTGCTTTAAAAGACAGACGGATGGAAAACCTGGTTGCATATGCCCGGAAAGTGGAAGGGGACATGTATGAATCTGCAAACAATCGAGTGAGCATCTGTTTTTTTCTACTCAAGGCAAAAGTGGACCTCTTCTGGCTGTTTAGTTTATTCCTCTTAGTTGCACGTACACAGAATACTATACTTTAGAGGACACCCTTTAGCCATCCTGTCTTATTCTCACTGTGGAGTCACGACAACAAAGCAGTTTTCTTAAAGTGTCCGTCAAGAATCTTACATTTTTCCTCTTAATAATACAGTGCACTCATGTGGCACTTTATCTGGGTTGTCCTTCTGTCAGCTAAAAAGTGGTTGAGCTGTTACCAGCTCTGTGCTATTTTCACTAGAATATGGTGAATCAGCTGCTTAGTATTTTCATCTCAAGTAGTATTTCTGTATCAGTTGAACCTTCCTCCCTAAATTGGCACTTTTTCAAAATGTAGCATATTCTTCCCACATGCTGTAAATTGTAAACCTACTTTGAAAAGTCATGCTTTACTATGTAGGTTCATTATATAGCAGCTATTCATATGATCATTCCAAACATGAGCTTGTATTTTTAATGTTGTAGGAAAGTAGATTAGATTTACTCTTCTCCGTTTTCATTTCTGCCTACCTTTTTAAATGAAGCTAATGTCTGTTCTTAGTTCATTTTTTTTTACCTGATGGTAGTCCCTCTTTTTTCCTCATCTCTATTTTCAAAATTCAAAAAGGCGGAATACTACCACCTGCTAGCTGAGAAGATCTATAAGATCCAGAAAGAACTGGAAGAAAAACGAAGGACTAGACTACAAAAACAGAACATGCTACCAAGTGCTGCAAGCATGGTGCCAGTTTCCATGAACCCAGGGCCTAACATGGGGCAGCCACAACCAGGAATGACTTCTAGTAAGTGCTTTTTATTATATTTATTTTGGGGAGAAACTGAAATAAAACGGTACCTAACCAAATTCACTAATTTGCATTAGCTTGTGTAACTATAGATAGAGCTTTCAAATGACGCTTTTTTGCCTTTTCAAAGAAAATAATTCATTCTCTAGTAAAAACAGTAAGCTGAACAGTATATTGAAATTTCTGGACATGACTTGACAATATGGCATCATTTTTAGTGCCAAAGATATTATTCTGTCATAGTGACAGCTAGGAAGTGATAGTCCACAGGTTTTCACTGATTTGCATATGGTAGGCAGCCAGCCAATAGATGTAGACTGAGCAGGTTCAGATGCCTTACTGGCTTTGATACATCCTAAACAATATGTTACTTACGTTGTCACACTTTCTTCTTGACCCAATATGTTCAAAGTCTAAGAACTGTTTATTTTTTAGAAGCATCATTTGAAATTCATCTTGACAGTTTCAGCCTTCTTGACCTAATGAATTAACTGGATAGCCAAGATGATCATGCATTCCATTATTCATTTATTGATTCATTACTAGGTTCCAAGCAGTGAAATATGGTGTGGGTACACAACGGTGAGGAAGAATACAGGCTACTTAAATGATGTGTGAAAGGCTATGATAGGGAAAACCTATGTTTCTTGAGTCAGGGAAAACTGGCTACCTATAGATAGTGCCAAATGAGCCAGCAGGTACCAACTCTTAGGCCATTAGTGGATTATAAGTGGGCTGAGAAATTCACCCCCCACAGGCCTTGAAGTAGTCAAATGGAGAACTTTTAGCAGCCTCGTTTGTTAACTGCAGTGTTGTGCTAGATATATTTTCTCATTGAGCCATGATGTGAAAAGAATTGAGAATAGCATTTCTGGCAGAGGGAACAGCATACACAGAGGCCCCACTAGCAAGGGAAAATGCAGGTATTTTTTGAGTAGGTATGAGTACAATTGTTCAGAAACAAAGTCAAGACTAGAGTTGTGGACACTGCCTCAGTGCTAATGGTTTGAACTAGGGCAGTAACTAAGATACAGAGACAAGTAGACAAATTTGAGATACTTGGGTGTGGTAGAATTTACTTGAATTCTTCAGAAATTTGAGCCAAGTTAAAAGTTTATCAGATGTTAAACTGTAGTGTTACGTTAAAATAAAAACAGGATGGTACTGGTGCAGTAGGGTAGGGACAAATATTAGTGGAACGGAGTAGCCCTAAGTATGTGTTTATAGGCTGAGATTCCTGTCTTACCCCATACACAGGAATTAATTGTAGAAGAATCCAAATTTTTTAAACTTTAAACCAAAAAATCAAAAGTACTACAGAGAATACTGAAGCAAATATAAAATGAAATGAGAAAGGTCTCTAAAGTAAATACTACCTGGTAGCTTTTTTTTTAATGAATTTATTTATTATTTATTGTTTCTGGCTGCGTTGGGTCTTTGTTGCTGCTTCATTGCTTTTCTCTAGTTGCAGCGAGCAGGGGCCACTCCTCATTGCAGTGTGCAAGCTTCTCATTGCGGTGACTTCTCTTGTTGTGGAGCACGGGCTCTAGGCACACGGGCTTCAGTAGTTGTGGCACACGGGCTCAGTAGCTGTGGCTCGAGGGCGCTAGAGCGCAGGCTCAGTAGTTGTGGCACACAGGCTCAGTTGCTCCGCAGCATGTGGGATCTTCCCAGGCCAGGGCTCGAACCCGTGTCACCTGCATTGGCAGGCGGATTCCCAACCACTGCGCCACCAAAGAAGCCCTACCTGGAAGCTTTAAAGAAAGAAGAAAAAAACGGAAGATACCATAAACATAATTAGTGAGCAAACCAAGGAAACTATTTTCATATTAAAAGTGCTAGTTTCCTTAATATACATTTAGAGTATATACATATGTATATTTTCATCATTCTTAGTTATTTCTATTTTTGTATTTGTTTTAAGAGCTGCGTGATGAGATAAAGTGCAGTGTAATATGTATTATTTAAAGTCTGTTCACAGTGGGCTTGTATGCATAAAAACACATTATTGGGGTACATAGTCAAACCTGGTGACTGGACAGAATCTGTGGCTATTGTCTGTAGAGGTATTCTTCATACCAATGAAATAATCAGTCTTGATCAAATAACAGCATATTAAATGCTGTATTAGTCTGTTTAAATATGAGCTTTTATATTATTGTCCTGTCAGTGCTGAAAGCACCCTGGTTCATAAAGAAATGTACTAAAACCATTTGGAGGCATTTTCTTGTGTTCCAGAAATAACATTTTCTTCAGGTTCCTGTCTGGTTCATAGCTTTATTTTTTTGATATTCAGACTGAATTCTGTAAGTTATACTTTAGTTTTTAAAGGGGAATGGCTGCCTAAAAGATGCATTTCTAACCATTTCTGTATTCCATCCTAGATGGCCCTCTACCTGATCCATCTATGATCCGTGGCAGTGTGCCAAACCAGATGATGCCTCGGATAACTCCACAACCTGGTAAATTATGAGGGAAATCGGTGTACTTAACCATGGCTTTTTTCTAACAGAGTTCCTAGTGTATTACAAGATTACACCTGCCGCAGGCCAGCAGCAGCTGTCATAATTACCTGCCTGAGAAATCAGAAAGCCTTTTATTAGAGTAGGAGCCCAGGGAGGAAGGAAGGGTGAAGAGCAGATTGGCTGACAGGTCAAGGGGCAAAAGACATTAAATGATCAAGCATCCATTTTAAAAACAACTAGCCAAGATGAAATTTATTCCAGATTGTAAAATTTGGTTCAGAGACCATACAATCATTAACAGTGCCCTTCTGTGGCTGCTGTGAATTAAACAGAGATTCACAGTTGGAAGCAGGTGCCTTTCTTTGTCCTGATACAGTGACATAGAATCATAAATAAGAACTCTTTTATTCTCCAATTACATGAAGGTGTTCAGATCTAATATTTTACACTTACTCACAGGTTTGAATCAATTTGGCCAGATGAGTATGCCCCAGCCCCCTATTGGACCCCGGCAAACCTCTCCTCTTCAGCACCATGGACAGTTAGCTCAACCTGGAACTCTCAACCCGGTAAGTTTGACCTCTGAGTAATCTTTGGCCTTTACTTGACATTTTTAAAATCCTTTTTTCTTTCAGAGAACAAATTCTCACACTTGCTTAAACAGCTAACTATACATAATTAATTCTTAACGCTGATTTTTTTCTATAATTCTGTTGTATTTGCCCTTAATATAGACATGATTAAATAATTAAAACTAAACCATATACCACAATTAGGCAGAGAATACTAAAGTCCTTAATTTTCACCTACCTTTTTTACCTGTATGCGTTGTTTTTAGAAATTTATCCTACAGAAATAATTCTTGAGATACTAAAAGGATATAATTTGAAGGGCTTCCCTGGTGGCGCAGTGGTTGAGAGTCCGCCTGCTGATGAGAGGACACGGGTTCGTGCCCCGGTCGGGGAAGATCCCACATTCTGTGGAGCAGCTAGGCCTGTGAGCCATGGCCGCTGAGCCTGCGCGTCCGGAGCCTGTGCTCTGCAACGGGAGAGGCCTGCGTACCGCAAAAAAAAAAAAAAAAAAGATATAATTTGAAGAAAATTCATATTAAGGATGCTACGTTATGTACTGTGTTTTAGGAAAAGGTCATAGCCTGAATGTACTGTAAGGGATTATGTTTAAATTACAGTACATCTGTAAATTGGAATGCTTCATAAGCAATAATTTCAGAATTTATATGATGGCATGACAGGTGTTTACAGCTTTAAGTGGGAAAAGCAGGTGTCTAAAGTATATTTATTATAGGATCCTGTATCGTTAAGGACTTTCTTGATTATAATTCATATAAAATAAACACTAAAAGAAAGATTTCCTTCCAAATACTGTTCATATATAGTCACAGTACTAGAAAGCTTGTAAGAACAGCCAGTCGCCACTGCCTGGAGTCTCAGTGTTGAGTAGTCTGCATACTTTGACACAGTCATCTCTCTTCCATAATGCCTCTCTTCCCCAAACACAGAACCTACCCAGGCAGAAAACTGTCAAGGGTGATGGAGGGGCAGTTGCCTGATTTTAGAGAGTGGAGAAGATGGCCTCTGAGCATCTCACTGCTCCTTGTGCAAATTCTAAACCTGTCATCCAGCTTTCAATATTGTCCCCAACCCTTACCCTGCCTCTCAGAGTTAGTTAGTACTACCAATTGTTAAGCCTTTTTGGAGTTGTCTAGTACCAGTCTGCTGTGTTTAATGAGGGGTCTTATTCATTTTAACCTATGAAACAAATACCTTTCTTAGACTTTGAAGTTCCTGGCCTTTGGTATCCATAATTACTCACTATGGAGTCTTATAGTTTGTGCTTTAACAATACCACCTACGTAAACAAAGACCTCATGAAATTGTGATTCGCTCTCCTCACTTATAAAACAAACGGAGTGTATAGGTAGTTACCTATGTACCTCGTTCTAGATGCATTTGTGGAATTTCTTGACGATGGGCTTGGGTAAGCTGTGAGGCTGTTCTCCATTATCTTGGCATGAGCGTCAGCTGTTGTAGCACCACTTTCTTCCTTTCCTACCCCACCCTCCCCATAGCAGAGCCAGAGCAATTGGTAATTCCAGCTATAGTAGAATAACTGAAAAAAAGCAATTTGGTGCTCTGTGTTTTTTTGTTTTTGTTTTTGTATGTGTGTACAGCCTATGGGCTATGGGCCTCGCATGCAGCAGCCTTCCAGCCAGAGCCAGTTCCTTCCTCAGACTCAGTTCTCAACACAGGGAATGAATGTAACAAATATGCCTTTGGCTCCGTCTGGCAGTCAAGCACCAGTGTCTCAAGTATGTCTCACAAATGGGTTTTTTGTTGTTGTTGTTTTTTTAAACTTGTTTCCGTGATTCCTGGAACTTCTCTTAATTTGGGTTTTTACAGAGAAGGGTGACAGCAAGTAATGGGTGGAAATAGATGATTAAGCTTTTAATAAGAACAGTTATGGACATGGTATTCTGAACATGAAAGGATTACTAAGTCTACTTAATTACATACTGTATTGATTGGATTTTCAATTGTGTTCTGAATTGCGTCTTATGTTTTTCATTTTAACAGGCACAAATGTCCAGTTCTTCCTGCCCTGTGAACTCTCCTATAATGCCTCCTGGGTCTCAAGGGAGCCACATTCACTGTCCCCCTCTCCCTCAACCAGCTCTGCATCAGAACTCACCCTCACCTGTACCTAGTCGTACCCCAACCCCTCACCACACTCCCCCAAGCATAGGGGCTCAGCAGCCACCAGCAACAGCAATTCCAGCCCCTGTTCCTACACCTCCAGCCATGCCACCTGGGCCACAGTCCCAGGCTCTACATCCTCCTCCAAGACAGACGCCTACACCGCCACCAACACAACTTCCTCCCCAAGTGCAGCCTTCACTTCCTGCTGCTCCTTCAGTTGACCAGGCGCAGCAGCAGCCTCTGTCCCAGCAGAGTACAGCAGCCTCTGTGCCCACCCCGACAGCGCCACTGTTGCCTCCGCAGCCGGCAACTCCAGTAAGCAGAGATGGGGCTTTAAGCAGGATCGTGTCAGCTGTGCTGTAGTTTTACACTGCTTCTGTGCTGTTTCTTTCTTCTTTTCTCCCTTTTTTTTTTTGGCCGCATTACACGGTTTGTGGGATCTTAGTTCCCCAACCAGGGATCCTGGCCCGGGCCCACGGCAGTGACAGTGCCGAGTCCTAATCACTGGACTGCCAGGGAATTCTCTGTGCTGTTTCTCTTCTGTGTTGTTTCTTCTCTTATTGTCGTCTCCGCAGTTAGACTAGAATCTGTTTATAGTTACAGACCTTCTTTCTCTTTTTTCTTGCTGTCGTACCTAACATAGGAGGAGCTCAAAAGATTTTGTTTAGATCGTATGTTGACCATGGTCATGTTGTATTACGAGGCTCGAAGGCATGTAAGGAGAGGTGACAAAGGGAGAGCATCGACAATACATTTAATACCCCACGTGAATTTTACAGATATTTAAAGAATTTTTTCATACAGTATGAACTGATGTACTCAAGAGCAAATGAACAAAATCATCGATTTATGAGTGTCTGTGGTACTAGCCAAAGTTAGAAAATTCATCATGTAAGAGATAGAAAACTACAGGCCTGAAACAAACCGGTAGCTTCCTTGTGAAAGGCTTGTTATCTATATAGTAGAGATCCAAATGCACATTTAATACTTGCATCCTTACTAGTAGAACTCTATGTGTCACAATCTAAAACTTTCTGCTTGATCACTGATACTAATATTTCAGTTCTCTGTCATACTGGCAAACTGAGGATCCCCATGAGTTATAGCTACTTCATAAAACGTTGCTTATCCATGACTGGTTCATCTTAGCTTCTGATACGTAAGGAAAGGCAGGATGCAGAAAGGAAACTTAATTCTATGTAGGATAGTTTCTGGAAATACTAATTTCTCATTATGAGATATCTTATTGGAAGACAGGGGAAAAACACATTGCTCGTTATCCCATTAGAGTGTGATGATTCAAAACAGCTGCTTATTGTGGGAGTTCATAGTATTCTCTCTACTTTCCTGTACATTTGAAACCTTTTCTAATGAGAAGTTTAAAAGAAAAGATTGCCAGTCATCCTTGTTCTCTTTCCATTTTTCTATAAACATGAACTCCTCTGAGGTAGTCATTTCTGAAACCCCCCTCCCAGGCACACTGCCACAGAATGAGTTACTGAAGAAACAGTTGCCTACTCTTTTATCTACAACCAGCCAAACCTATATTTGCAAGTCCTCAGTCTCCTATTCTTGAGTGTAATTTACTTCAAGGGGGCAAAATAGGTTGAGTAAGTGAAAGCACCATCAGTGGGTGTAATGACACTAGCCTAAAGATAGGTAGTTAATCATGCCATCTTGTTGTGTGTAATAGGCAAACTTTTTGTTTTTCCCCCTCTTTCTACCCAGCTTTCCCAGCCAGCTGTAAGCATCGAAGGTCAGGTATCAAACCCTCCATCTACTAGTAGCACGGAAGTGAATTCTCAGGCCATTCCTGAGAAGCAGCCTTCACAGGAAGTGAAAATGGAGGCTAAAATGGAAGTGGATGCACCAGAACCAGCAGATACTCAGCCAGAGGATATTCCAGAGGTGAGACTAGGGCAGTTACTGCTGTTGTTTGGTTAGGACCTCTGTCTAGGAACTCAAACATGTTACAGGAAAGTATTCTATAATTAGGTCTTATTTTATTGATTTCCATATGAAAAAGGGTCTTCAGCTACATCCACAGGGGAGAGTAAGTAAGATAATGATGTTATTGCTTCTCAGTTACATGTCTTTAGAAAACCAAAAATTCCTACCTTGCCTTTTAGACTAAAGCAGAAGACTGTAAAGTGGAACCTACAGAAACAGAAGAGAGAGGCACTGAATTAAAAACTGAAACAAAAGAGGAGGAAGACCAGCCAAGTACTTCAGCAGCCCAGTCATCTCCAGCCCCAGGACAGTCAAAAAAGAAGAGTGAGTCTCTTAGGCTCTGTTTGTGGAGACAGAGTAAAAACCAAAGACCTTAGTAGAGTGAGATTGGATTTCTTGGGCCTTGGAATTGAATTTTAATGTGATTTCATTAAGCTTGGAGCCCTTGGCCTGGTCTCTTCATTATTGCTAATGTTGGAGAAGAATTTTTCTTTCCTTTAGGTATATGTGCATCCTACAGTCACTGGGTGGCTAACAATTTCTCAAATTTATCTTTGTTAGAGGACAGAAATTATTAAATAATATTCTTGACTAAAATGCAGGAAATAATAGCAATAATAATATTTTTTGTTAACCTGCTGTGCACCAGGCACTGTGCTACAACCTGCCATGTCTCATCTAAGAACTTCACAGCCCCTCTGTGAGGTTGCTGATCACTGTTTTACAGGCAGGAAAACTGAGGCTCAGCAAGGTCAAGTAACACTTCCCAGCTCACTTAGCCCAGGCAGGCTGATTCAGAGTCTCTGCTCTGAACCACACTACTGAATATTAATGAGTCAAGCCAAGCAAGCAGCAATGCTTAGCAGAGAGTGTTAAACAATTCCCACAGAAATTAGTTTACTAACTAGTTTAGGACTGGAACTTCTCGTGGCTCTAGTGACCCCTTCAGTGGCACAGGTAGGACTTATCTCAAAGAGGAATCTGCTGGCTCCTGAAGATGACGTATACAAAAGTGCTCCATGAATACAATATACTTTAAAATGATGGGGTTAAAGAATTATTTTCATTTAACAATAAGGTTGTTGGGACTTCCCTGGCGGTCCTGTGGTTAAGACTCCACGCTTCTACTGCAGGGGCATGGGTTTGATCCCCCGCGGGTCGGGGAAGTAAGATCCTGCATGTGCATGGCATGGCCAATGAATGAATGAATAAATATTTGTTATATATGGAGATGTTATTTTGATCTAGGCTGCAACAAACCCAATCTTAATATTAGGAATCTGCTTTTAAAACAGCTAATCTCACAAATTTGCTCAAAGCACAACAAAGTATGAGACAAAGAAGATTCTCCCGTCTGTCTGATTTTTTTTCATGTCAGCCCCCACCATGTGGTGAAAAAATACTCAAGGTACTGACAGATATACCCCCTTGAAGATAAAATTAATTTGTAAATAGAAGAAATAATAAGGCCTCTCTGCTCAGACTGATTCGAAGCTCAAACTGGACCCTTAATGGCCAGCTTCTTAAATGGTAGTTTAAATTAATTCCATTTGGGACATGCCAGCAAATCTTTCCTGACTTTTGGGAGACATACTGAGAACACATTTGAGCATAATTTGATCAACTGAGTCCATCATTCTGGCAATAACAATTTAGTTCTTTCTTTAGACTGAAACCTAACATTTGCCATTAATATAGTAAATACGTCTTCTGCTGAAGCTCTAAAACATCAAACATTTCAATGGACTCTTGGCCTTCAGTGGCTCTGATTCCTTTGGCGATAAGACAATACCAGGTCTAATTTCTGACTTCTTACATGCTGATACCAGGAAGGAGGGCTTCTTCCATTCTTGCTTCACAGCATCCCCCGCCTGTCGTATCTTTTGGAACATTCTGACAAGTCTTCTCATAAATTTTTGGAAGGCTTAGCATTCTGTTTCTACTTGGTCAAGACTATCTTAACTGGGTTTCTGACTGAGAAATTATCTGAGCCATGAAAGGTATTTAAAGGTGACTAGACAAGATGGATTTTTTTTTTTTTTTTTTTTTTTTTTTTTTTTTTTTTGTGGTACGCGGGCCTCTCACTGTTGTGGCCTCTCCCGTTGCGGAGCACAGGCTCCAGATGGGCAGGCTCAGCGGCCATGGCTCACGGATCTAGCCGCTCCATGGCATGTGGGATCTTCCCGGACCGGGGCATGAACCCGTGTCCCCTGCATCGGCAGGCGGACTCTCAACCACTGCGCCACCAGGGAAGCCCCTCGACAAGGTGTTATAAAGGATCTCTCTGAACCAGGAAATAGAAACACCCTTAGTGATATTTCATGGGGACAATGTAGAGAATTTTGTGTTTTCTGAGTCTTAAGATATATTTTATAGTTTCGACTTGAACTTTTTTTCCTCTTTTGCTTAATTGGTAACTAATTTCAAATATACTCTTCTTAAGTTTTCAAACCTGAAGAGTTACGACAGGCACTGATGCCGACATTGGAGGCACTTTACCGACAGGATCCAGAATCCCTTCCCTTTCGTCAACCTGTGGACCCCCAGCTTCTAGGAATCCCTGTAAGTATATGGTGGTACTTCTCTTTTCTTTTAAAATTCGTTAACAGCTTTATTCGGATACAGTTCACATATTGTACAAATCACCCATTTAAAGTGCACAGTTTAATGGTTTTTGTGTATTAACAGAATTGTGCAGTTATCACCACAGTCAGTTTTGGATGATTTTCATCACCCCAAAAAAGAAACCCCATTTCCATAAGCAGTCACTCCCCATTTCCACCTACAGCCCCTACTACCAACCAACTGCTGATCTGCCTTCTGCCTCTGTGGATTTGTCTCTTCTGGACATTTCATCAAAGAGAGTCTTACAGTATGTGGTTCTTTGTGACTGGGTTCTTTCACTTAGCATAATGTTTTCAAAGTTTGTCCATATTGTAGCACAAATCAATAGTTCATTCCTTCTTACAGCCCAGCAATATTTCATCATATGGATGTGCATTCTCTTTATCCATTTATTAGTTGATAGACATGTGGGTTGTTTATACTTTTTGGCTGTTGGGGATAGCACACCTGTGAATGTTTACATACAAATTGGTGTGTGTATCTTTTTATTTCTCTTGGGTATATATCTAAGAGTGAGATTGCTGGATCATATGGTTTATTTATTTTTATCACTTGAGTAGCAGTAGTTCATGATAGGAAAGATAGATCCAAATTAGCTTCATCTGCTTTTGAAGTTGCCTTTATATACCAGGCTGCCGGGAGGTTTCATTTGAGTATTTTAAGTTGTATTGGGTAAGTCATTGGAGTGCTTCGAGGGGCAAAAATCTGTTCGAATCTTTTTTTTTTTTCCTATATTTTTCTGTGGCCTTAGATAGATCACCAATATTTTCTGGGCTTAGTTTCATCTGTAGGCTGCATCTAGTACTAAAATGTGAAGGGTCTTTGATTTCTTGGTCTTTTAAGTTGATCACACATGTACTATGGTAAAGTATCTAGAATCGCTCCTGTAGGCGATCAGCTTGCTCCTACAAAATCTAGAGTAGTTGTTATTCTCTCTGCCCCTGGCTGCTTCATATCTCTGTAGACTAATGATTTTAAAAAGTGATGGGCATCGATTATTTCTTTGGAAATACAGACACATCAAAGACTCAACATTATCCAGAAAATTTATAATGATTATAGCAAGATATGCTGTGGACCTTGAATATAGTGAGACTTTTGGATAATGTTGTTTGGTGTCACTTGTCCTTCTAGGATTACTTTGATATTGTGAAGAGCCCCATGGATCTTTCTACTATCAAAAGGAAGTTAGACACTGGACAGTATCAGGAGCCCTGGCAGTATGTGGATGACATTTGGCTTATGTTCAACAATGCTTGGTTATATAATCGGAAAACATCACGGGTGTACAAATACTGCTCCAAGCTGTCTGAGGTCTTTGAACAAGAAATTGACCCAGTCATGCAAAGCCTTGGATACTGCTGTGGCAGAAAGGTAAGAAATGTTTGCACAGATAAGAACTGCATGGAAAACTTGCCAGTTAGAATCCTGAGTCATCAGATTGTAAGTTCATCTTGGGTAGGGACTTGGTCGTATTCACCTGTGGTGCACGGGGCGTGGCATGTACTAGTTTTCCTGTACATGGCAATTCACATTGAGCTCCTCTTGTCCTCTTCAGTTCTTTGGTAAATGGTGGAAGGATATGACTGTTAAGCTTACCTCAGAGTGGTGGAATAAAACAGTAGCAAACTAGATTAGTTTTAGTTCAGTGAACTGTCTTGGAAACTGAAATAACCCATTATAAGAGACATAATGAGAAGTAAGGCTTCACTAACTTCTGTTTCTGATTTACTTGCCAGTGTAAATATTTTAGCTTGCCCTTCAAACCATATTTAACAAATGGTTTCTTTTGCAGTTGGAGTTCTCTCCACAGACACTCTGTTGCTATGGCAAACAGTTATGCACAATCCCTCGTGATGCCACTTACTACAGTTACCAGAACAGGTAAGCTCGACCTGTGTGGACCATGGTCAGAGTGTCCGCGTGTCCAGGGAGTGCATGCGGATGGACCAGCACACATACAGTCATGGTTCATGTGTAACTTGCTTGAAAACAACTGTACAGCACAAGTTCTGGTATCAGTTGTCTGGGCCCTTATTTTTATAAGGCAGGAACCCAAGGCATTAAGAAGTTAAGCAACTTTTATGAGTTGGTAGCATACCTGGGATTACGTCCCAGGCCCCATGTTTTTTTCCCACTGTCCTTGTATAGCTCACCACAGCCTCAGGCAAAAACAAAAAAATTTCAAACTAATTGGTCTACTTCCCTGTGAAATTGCTGCCATCTATTGCCATTCCCAAAACCACCCAGAAAACTTTAACCAAAAGTTTCTTGGCCAGCTGTATCTTTTCGGAAATGTTTCCTTTTTGTGTGCAGCTGATACCTAAGTTTTTCTTGGAGTATGTAAACAAAGGATCCCAGGGTATTTGCTTTGCCTCTGTTGGGCACATTAAAGAGACCTCTGTACCAGACTGTTCCTTACAAAAATTTGCATATGACCATGGACGGTAGGCTTCTAATAAATTAGACACTTCTGCCTCATTTTCTCCTGCTCAAATAAGGGCTGTAATCACACAAATTGGATTTGCTAATCTATCTTAATCATGATTTGTCTCTTATTTTGTGTAATCAGCCAACAGTATAGCTGGCATGGGATGTAAATAAAAAAACAAGGCTGGACAGTCAATACTTTGATGACCCAAACCCATGGTGGTCGTTTTTTGCTGAACTTGTGTGCTACAGATGTATTTCTAGCTTTGAAAAAGTTACTTAAGCTTTTTGTTTTATTTACAAAAAGTTAGGTGCACTCCCCTAATGCTTTGTAGTCATAAGAATCTATAGTGTTTTACTCCTTAAAACCTAGGAAAAGGTTTTGGGGTTCAAGTTGTTCAAAAACACAAGTGACTGGGCTTCCCTGGTGGCGCAGTGGTTGAGAGTCCACCTGCCGAGGCAGGGGACACGGGTTCGTGCCCCGGTCTGGGAAGATCCCACATGCCACGGAGCACCTGGGCCTGTGAGCCATGGCCATGGAGTCTGTGCGTCCGGAGCCTGTGCTCCGCAACGGGAGAGGCCAGAACAGTGAGAGGCCCGTGTACCGCAAAAAAAAAAAAAAAGCAAGTGGCAGCTGGCATGCTATAATCTCATGCTATAATCTTGGCATTTATGTACCTTTTTCGGATTTTAAGCACCAATCTACAACGCCCAGGAATATATAATCATGTATCTGCATACACCACTGCCTTTTCCCTCTTAAACTATGTCAGTTGGTGGCTACAATCAGTATTTAACTGCTTGTGCAGACTTTTTATTGTAATTATGTGGCTTCCTTGGGATCAAAAGGGAATTTGGGGTGTTTTTTCAGACCACAGTTGTTTCTAGATGATTGTTTCCTGGTACTGTATCCATAGTGGATTTTTTTCTTTGGAAGTGGGGAGGGTTTTTTCTTCGCTATGTTTAGGTAATAGAATAGTAGTTCTTCTCTGCACAGTATATTTATCCTACTTTCGATTATTTGCATCAAGTAGCATAAATTACTAAAATGAAAGGGTGTAGGTCTGTGTGAGACTTGTTTGTTTTATTTGCTGTAATCATTTGCTACTTGTGATCCCATTGAGATATTTAATGCTAATCTGTGCTTTGCCTTGGCTTTCTGCTTTGTGTTGTCTTGTCTTGCTTTTATGTTTTTTGTTGTCCTGCAATCCCTCATTTCTTCGTTTGTTTTGTGTTTTTTTTTTTTCCTCCCTCATGCTTGTCGTTGTCTGCACTTGGCTTTGATTGCAAAAAACAAAAACCAAAAACAAAACCCAAACTGTGGTGCCCATAAATCTGCATCATTGAATGTCCTTGTCGCCGTTGATGACCTGCTCTCTGCTCCCGTCCCCCTCTTGGCCTGCTGTGATTGGTGGCTTCGTTGCTTGGCTTGGGCTGTGTTGTGTGAACGGAACAGTTCACCCCAGTATGGCCTTCTTGCCGACAGGTATCATTTCTGTGAGAAGTGTTTCAATGAAATCCAAGGGGAGAGCGTTTCTTTGGGGGATGACCCTTCCCAGCCTCAAACGTAAGTAACTATATTATTTTGGAAAGTACTCTCTTATTTCTCAGTTTGTTGTCAGGTGATTATGCTCAGGCTTCTAAGTGGTCTTGGGTTATGCTGTCCAGTATCGTATAGCCACAGGTAGCTATTTAAATTCAAATTAATTCAAAGTAAATAAAATTTTAAATTCCCAATTTCAGTTACTCAGTAGACAATCTGTGGCTAGTGGCTGCCATATTGGTCAGCACAGATAGAGAACGTTTCCATCATAGCAGTGAGTTGTGTCGGTACTGATCTAGGGAATACATCAATATTGGATGGTCATTTTAGATATATTTCTTCTATAGGGAAATAATCAGCTTCTCCTAAAAAGTGAAAGGCTGTAGTGCAAGGGAACTTCATTGTTAACTGTTTTGAGTTTGAGAGGAATTGAACAACTATAACCACCTTACAGCCTTCTCATAAAGGTTAACGATACCAAAGTCATTATAATCGTCAAGTGTCATTTAACATCATTAGGGGTTTAGGAGTTTGTGAGAGTGATTTACTAGAAAGAGACTTGGTTGGACTTTCACAATCTCGCATGCTCTTGTGGTTTGGTAAATGCCAAGAAAAATTTTTAAACATAGCCTAAACTGCCTCATAGTACTTCTAAGATTTAGTTTACACACACAAATTTGGACTGTTTTAAGAAGAAAGAACTATGTGGTGTCCTTTTAATATTCTTCAGCTTCTTCTCTTCCGGTTTAACCTATAACAAACAGTCAGTTCAGAACATTTCCCCAAAAAGTATGGAATTGTTATGTTACTAGTAAAAACAGGGCTTCTGAGAAGAACTGGTTAGTGTTTTCAAATTGGGTTTTCAAGTTGTAC
Organism: Phocoena sinus; assembly: GCF_008692025.1. NCBI lineage: Eukaryota > Metazoa > Chordata > Mammalia > Artiodactyla > Phocoenidae > Phocoena > Phocoena sinus. The sequence goes on along the minus strand of NC_045772.1, from coordinate 7,766,640 downwards.
TTTTTCTTCAGTCACCATTGACATATAATATAGTGGGGTCTGGTACTGGTCTTGGGGTAGATACTGGGTCCCCTTGAGCCTTAAGAGATTTTTCTGACCTTGGCTAAACCAGGGAAGTCAGGTCTGATGCAGCAAAGGGAGGCAGCTTTACCATGGGTACTACTGAGTGGCTTACCACATGCTCTGTACCTTAGGACAGCACCACTCTGACTGAAGAGTGTAGAAACCCCTCTTGCAGTTCCTCAGGTCAGCAGTGAGCCTGGGAGTATGCGGTACTAACAAGTTCCCAGGTCCCTCTAGGCTGCTGGTCTTTAGAACACACTTTGGGTAGCAAGACCTTAGGCCAGGTAGCGATGAATCTCTAGCCTGTAACTAATAGAAAACAGTTTAAATGGGGAAATGTCCTCATTCCTCATTTTTGTGAGGTAGAGTCACAGTAGTCAAAGTTGGGCCCCCTGCAGTTTGTTCTAGGTAGAGAATAAGGCTGTTAGCTCCTGTATTTGTGAGGCTATGAGCAGTGTGGTAGGCTAGATTTCAGGGTAGGAGGCCATGTGGAAATTTTTTAATGAATAACCTGAAATATGCATTCTCAACATTGAAATTTTTTATTAATATAAAGAGTTTGACTAGACTCCTGAAATTTTAGTATTTTTTATAAATAGTGGTTTAGCTCTCTCTATACATAGTATCTTTCATACGTAGTTCAGTCTAGGAACATTAAACTATTAGAAGGTGTAAATACCTAACACTAAGAGTAGTAGGCAAGATTTTAAAAGGAAAAGAAGAACAAATTCATGTTTTTAGTTCTTACTGGGTTCTCCTCTTCCTGTAAATGGGAACAGATTTACTATACTATAAAGTCCTTTCCAAAAACATAGGCATGTAAATGTGCATTTTTGTGGGAGCCAAGAATGTACTGTTGTATCCTTGGTATATTCTTAGATTTAAATAATCCACTTACAGGGTGGGGTTTTTGCCCTTTGGTAATTAGAACAGTAGTCAGACTGCTAATCTTTCTATGTTGCTTGTTCTCATTGTGTCCCTCTTCTTTTCCTTAGTACAATAAATAAAGAACAATTTTCGAAGAGAAAAAATGATACTCTGGATCCTGAACTGTAAGTAGCTCCCCTTGAGTAGTTAGTACACTTTTATTTTCCTTCTTCCTTTCATTCTCTTGGTTTGCACAGCCAGTGAGATGATTCTATATTCTTGGACTAAATCTATAACATACATCTAACAGAGATGGTAGAAGTGCTAAAATTTACATATGGTTAGTATTCATTTACATTTCACTAAATCTACCTAATATTTTGGTGTTTTATAGGCTTGAGTGAAGCACAAAGCTACCTCTGCTCAGTGCCATTATTCCAGCCCTGTTGTCCTCTGTATTTTCAAACCAGTTCATAATCCCCTCCTTTATAGTGAGGCCTTTCAGAAGTATTCAGAGGTACAGAGATGTACTGGTATTCTAGGTGTTCCTGGAATGGATATGATGGTGTCAGACTCACTTGGAAGTTTAAGCAGCAGTCATCTTGATCTTTCACTTTTTATTCCATAGTCACAGTTCATATTTAATGACTAAACTGCTTTTGAGATTTGCTCTACCTGTTACACTAAAGAGCTTTTAAAACCTATTCTTCAATTCTTTGGACGTGATTTTGGCTGTCTTTTGAATTGTCAGAAATTGGGAAATATTGGAAGTTTTGATTTGGTTAAATTTTTGGATTTAATCTTGAATTTTGACTTTTCGTTTCCAGGTTTGTTGAATGTACGGAGTGTGGAAGAAAGATGCATCAGATCTGTGTCCTTCATCATGAGATCATCTGGCCATCTGGGTGAGACATCAGTATTTTCCCTAGACTTTTTCTTTGTTGTGAATTTTAGGAAGTTTGTCTTCTCTGCAATGATTATATTTTATCTTCAAAGTTACTGTCTCTTGGAATTATTCTTTTTTTTGTTTATTTATTTTTGGCTGTGTCGGGTATTAGTAGCGGTGGGCGGGCTCTTTGCTGTGGCGTGCAGGCTTCTCTCTAGTTGTGGCTTAGTAGTTGCAGTGCACGAGCTCTCTAGTTGTGGCGCGCAGGCTTAGTTGCCTTGCAGCACGTGGGATCTTAGTTCCCCAACCAGGGATCAGTCCCCAACCAGTCCCCTGCGTTGGAAGGCAGATTCTTTTTTTTTTTAATATTTATTAATTTTATTTATTTATTTATGGCTGTGTTGGGTCTTCATTGCTGCGAGCGGGCTTTCTCTAGTTGCGGTAAGCGGGGACTACTCTTGGTTGCGGTGCGCGGGGTTTACTCTCGGTTGCGGTGCATGGGGTTCTCATTGTGGTGGCTTCTCTTGTTGCAGAGCATGAGCTCTAGGTTAGCGGGCTCAGTAGTTGTGGCGTGCGGGCTTAGTTGCTCTGCGGCACGTGTGATCTTCCTGGACCAGGGCTCGAACCCATGTCCCCTGCATTGGCAGGCGGATTCTTAACCACTGCGCCACCAGGGAAGTCCTTAGAATTATTCTGGTTTGGGAAAAGATCATTAAAATCCAGTTTTAAAATATTAAATAACCTAGAATCCAAAAATATAGATATTTCTCTTATTTGCATTGTTTTAATCCATATACAAATACTTTATTCTGTTTTAAATTCTTTAGTGGTCATTGTGCATCAAAAGTAAATACAAAAGATTTATCAGTAGAGGGTAACAGGAAGTCTGTAGCACCTGGAAACCAGCAAGGAGATGTTAGACACAGTTAAACCTGCTAGATTTTGAACATTACTTACATTGCAGTAGAAAAACTAGACAGTATGGATAATGCAGGTTGCCAAGGAGCCACCTCAGTTTCTGCCTCTGAGAGAACATCGCACTAAACAGCATACTGAATGGTGACCGTGGTTAGGTTTTTTTTTTTTTTTTTTTGACTGCATTGGGTCTTCGTTGCTGTGCACGGGCTTTCTCTAGTTGCGGCGAGCAGGGGCTTCTTTTGTTGTGGAGCACAGACTCTAGGTACGCGGGCTTCAGTACTTGTGGCACATGGGCTCAGTTGTGGCTTGCGGGCTCTAGAGCGCAGGCTCAGTAGTTTTGTTGCACGGGCTTAGTTGCTCTGAGGCGTATGGGATCTTCCCAGACCAGGGATCGAAGCTGTGTCCCCTGTGTTGGCAGACAGATTCTTAACCACTGTGCCACCAGGAGAGTCCCCCAAAAGATTTTAAATCAAATCCTAACCAGGGGACTTCCCTGGTGGCACAGTGGTTAAGAATCTGCCCGCCAGTGCAGGGGACATGGGTTCAAGCCCTGGTCCTGAAAGATCCCACATGCTGTGGAGCAACTAAGCCCATGCACCACAACTACTGAGCCCACACGCCACAACTACTGAAGCCTGCACGCCTAGAGCCCGTGCTCCGCAACAAGAGAAACCACCGCAATGAGAAGCCCATGCACCACAACGAAGAGCAGCCCCCGCTCGCCACAACTAGAGAAAGCCTGCGCGCAGCAACGAAGACCCAACGCAGCCATAAATAAATAAATAAACAGGCAAGCAAGCAAACATAAAATCTTTTGGGGAGTTGGTTAATAGTTAACTGGGTGTTGTCCAGTGAAAGGCAAAGTTGCATGAAAATGACTAGATACGGACTTCAATGAACTAGGTATTCTTGGGCCTCGTGTTCTGTTTCTGAATATTCTCCACATATTTACCCAGGGTGCACATCATCAGTGCCTTTCATGGGCAGTGAGTGGATTTTTGTCCATTGTGACACTTATGTGTTTACTGCTATGGGCTACCTCTCTTTCTCCAGGAATGGGGCTGATCCCAGCTCTGTTCCAAGGGAAGGGTTGGGGGAGTATCTGTGTATTAAATGACTCATTTGAATGGATATCTACTCTCTGCTCTTTTCCTGGACTGTTGTTGTTGTTTTAAGAGCTTTATTTTCTAGGTTGCTTTCCCTCCAGTGACTTTTTTTTTTTATTTTATATTCATTCATTCATTCATTTCTTTATTTGGCTACGCCAGGTCTTAGTTGTGGCATGTGGGATCTTTGTAGCGGCACGCAAGAACTTTGGCTGCAGGATCTTTAGTTTCGGCATGTGGGATCTAATTCCCTGACTAGGGATCGAACATGGGCCCTCTGCACTGGGATCGTGGAGTCTCAGCCACTGGACCACCAGGAAAGTCCCCTGGACTGACTATTGATGCTAGTTCGGAGGTCACAGGAAAGAAGAGGCTAATTAACAAATTTCCAGAAAAAAAAAACACTAAGGAAAAGCGCAGTAGTTGATGTTTGTATGGCTTGTCTTTAGATAGGCCTTTTTAGTGCTTTCCTTAATTACAGAGTGGGTAAGGATAATTAAGGGAGTCGCAATGATCCTTGCAACTGAAGGTCAGCCAGGCGTTGATGAGTACTTAAATTCTACTTATGCACATATCCTTATGTAATTGCAAAAACAAAGAGAATGTACATTTAAAATCTATTAGTGCTGGACTTCCCTGGCAGTCCAGTGGTTAAGACTCCGGGCTTCCAATGCAGGGGGCACAGGTTCAATCCCTGGTCAGGGAACTAAGATCCCACAGCGCAGTCAAAAAATATTTTTTAAAAAAAATATTAGTGCTGCTTTCAAAACGTACTTATTTACATTCCCACCGGTAGCATATAGACTTTTGCCAATGTGATTGGCCATAACACAAATTTTCTGCTTTAATCTGTGATTCTTCAACATCTTTGTGCGTCGCATGTATGCCAATTTATATGCCCTTCACATTTCTTCATGTCTTTTATCTATTTCTCAGTTAGGTTTTTTATTTCTTTTTTTTTTATTATTTTTTGCTGTGTTGGGTCTTCATTGCTGCGTGCGGGCTTTCTCTAGTTGTGGCAGCTGGGGGACTACTCTGCGGTGCACAGGCTTCTCATTGCAGTGGCTTCTCTTGTTGCAGAGCACAGGCTCTAGGCGCGCGGGCTTCAGCAGTTGTGGCGCACGGGCTTAGTTGTTCTGCGGCATGTGGGATCTTCCCGGACCAGGGCTCAAACCTGTGTCCCCTGCATTGGCAGGCAGATTCTTAACCACTGCACCACCAGGGAAGCCCTCAGTTAGGTTTTTTATCCTTTTTCTCTTAATGTTTTCTAAAAGCTCTGTGTATATTGGTTACATTAACTTTTCGTTGTGTATTTAGAAATATTGCTCCCAGGTTGTCTTTTAAATTTCAACCTTACACATACATAAGATAGATTCTATAGCATACGTTACTTCAAGTGTTTCTCTAAGTTGTTTAAGCAAAGTCTTGGTTTACATTTTAGATTTGTCTGTGATGGCTGTTTAAAGAAGACTGCACGAACTAGAAAAGAAAATAAGTTTTCTGCTAAAAGTAAGTTTCATTCTTACAGGTAAAATTTGGCAAAGCTTCACTGAAGCATAGTTAAAAATAAACATCCAGAATGAATTATTTTGTTTCAACGTTATTTGAAATTTTTAAAAATTTTTTAAATTATTTTTTGGCTGCATTGGGTCTTCGCTTCTGAGTGGGGGCCATTTTTCATTGTGGTGCGCGGGCTTCTCATTGCAGTGGCCTCTCCCGTTGCGGAGCACGGGCTCCAGGCGCGCAGGCTTCAGTAGTTGTGGTTCGCAGGCTCTAGAGTGCAGGCTCAGCAGTTGTGGTGCACGGGCTTAGTTGCTCTGCGGCATGGGGGATCTTCCCGACCAGGGATTGAACCCGTGTCCCCTGCATTGGCAGGCAGATTCCTATCCACTGCGCCACCAGGGAAGCCCCTATTTGAAATATTTAACCAAAGTTAAAACCAAATAATTTTTCCATGATGTACTTAAAGTTGAACTGTAATGTACTTTTTGGTGTGAAAATCATTAGATCTAGTTATTTATAAGAAGGAGGATATATGTTTTTCTTGTTCCTGCACGTATCCTGATGGAGGCCAGATGTGGAAATACTTTCCCAGAATTGCCATCTCATGAATGATACCCTCAGTTTTGTGTATACCCTTAGTCGGGACTGCATTTAGACCTGTCTGATCTTTTCAGTTGGGTGGGGATGGCAGTCAGTTTTAGTTTTGTAGAATGATGCCTTTGCAGGTTTTTGCTGATCTACAGGTTGCTTTTAATCCTCTGTAAAGCTTATCAAAGCACCCGACAGTTGTTAAATATTACTGCAATTGAGGCAAAGTGCATATGAGTGTTTGTTCTGTTTTTTGACTCTTCTGAAAAGGAAAATTTTTCACAATTAAAAGTTGGGGAAAATAACATTTAAAAAGTATTAACTACCCTGCTTGCCTTAACTGCACATATACTGAAATCAGAATGATATAGAGATGATTAGCATGGCGCTCTGTACGGATGATAGACTCGTGAAGTGTTCCACATTAAATCTTTTTTTTAAGTATTAACTAGATTGCTAACTTAACAAAATCTAGCAAGTAATCTTGTTAGTATTGAAAAAGCAGAAATGAGATTTGGTATTGAAACTTAAGACTGATAGTAATAAATTTGCACCTTAGATACTACTGAACTTTTAACTTTTAAATTCTTAGGGTTGCCATCTACCAGGCTTGGCACCTTTCTGGAGAATCGTGTGAATGACTTTCTGAGGCGACAAAATCACCCTGAGTCAGGAGAGGTCACCGTTAGAGTAGTTCATGCTTCTGACAAAACTGTGGAAGTCAAACCAGGCATGAAAGCAAGGTACCTAATAATTTCCCCTTTTCTTCTCTGTGGATCCACAATTGCTCATACACAGTTACTGTTGATGAATCTAATCTGAATGAAACGTTGTGGTCTTTCCCTCCACCATGAATTGTGTAGGTTTGTAGACAGTGGAGAGATGGCAGAATCCTTTCCATATCGAACGAAAGCCCTCTTTGCCTTTGAGGAGATTGATGGTGTTGACTTGTGTTTCTTTGGCATGCACGTTCAAGAGTATGGTTCTGACTGCCCCCCGCCCAACCAGAGGTAAGACTTTACTATGGCTACTTTCTAATTTGCGTGGGAGTTTGAAGTTATAGTAAGGTAAACAAGCATAATGGACAAGAAAATATTTGATGTGCTTGTTTTGGAAATGCAAGTTTTCAAGTGTGTAGTATTGAAGTGAAACAAAACACAAAAACAAAACTAGAAAATACTGCTCTTGTGTGGTCACAGTAATAGGGAAAGGGATGTGAACAGCAGCCTAAAACACAAAATAGGAAACAAACTGACGACTTTTCAGAAAATGTAATTAAGCCTAGGTTGTTTCAAGTACCTTGCTGAGATGTACGTGAAAGAATGTCATACAAATGAGGTAGAATATGGTTTAGAATTCTCCATTTCCAAAATAGTATAAAGGCCAGAATAAGAGTGCTGCCAGAATGTTTGGATTGCTCAATACTGACTGATTATACTGTGTCTCAGGCCCTGCTAGGTGCTGAGACTGTAATAGAGCCACAGGCCCACAAAACCCCCCGACGGGTTCACAATCTAGTCATTTACCTAAATAACTGTAATATTGTGTGATAAGCATTAAAAATGACAAGGTCAGCAAAGGGCACAGAAAAGAGAGAAGGTGTTTTTAGCCACATCAGTAGGAACTCGTTGCGTGACTTGACCTGGCTTCTTTCTCCTCGTTTGGTATAGGAGAGTGTACATATCATACCTGGACAGTGTTCATTTCTTCCGTCCTAAATGCTTGAGGACTGCAGTCTATCATGAAATTCTAATTGGGTATTTGGAATACGTCAAGAAATTAGGGTAAGCATAAAAACAAATGCAAAACAACTTAATTAGTTTTAAACTAATCACCACTGATATTATGGTGAGATATAATACATGCAAATATGTGACTTTTGGTCTTTTTTCCTCAACTTTGGCTTTCATCTAATGGAACTATAATTTGGAGACCGTTGGTTAATTTTGCCAGTGGGAAAGAATTTAATATTTTGACCGTAGTTGCACCCATCCCAGATTTATTTTATTCAGTTAAGCTGTTAGGTACAGTTTGATTTGAAGGGCCAGAACCTTAACCTGCACTTGGTCCTTTTGCACCTGAGTATCAAAACCAAAATCACACTAAGGTCTGGAGATAAAAAAAATTCATCAGACTGGTTCCTTACCTTCAAGGTATATATGTACTTGAGAATATTTAGCACCTCACCACCTCACCTTGCAGGTTATTCCTTTTAACAGTTTGCATTTCATTTAGCCCTCCTGCTGACATGGATTCGTTTTCCTTTGCATTGTAGCTTTTGTTTGGTCTTTAAATGCAAATTTGGGAATTTTTGATCCAGGGTTATGCCTAGTTCTGGTCTGGTAGACTTTTTTTTTTTTTTTTTGGCTGCGTTGGGTCTTCGTTGCCGCGACCGGGGGCTACTCTTGCGTTGCGGTGTGCAGACTTCTCATTACGGTGGCTTCTCTTGTTGCTACGCGCAGGCTCAGTAGTTGTGGCTCATGGGCTTAGTGGCTCCGCGGCATGTGGGATCTTTTAGGACCAGGGTTCGAACCCGCATCCCCTGCATTTGCAGGCGGATTCTTAACCACTGTGCCACCAGGGAAGTCCCTGGCCTAAGACTTTTGGTCTGATGTGGATTGCACACTTCATGTTATCTCGGGGAAATTATTGGTTTCTGTACTGACTCCACTTTGTAGTTTAAAGTATAACATTCTTTCTAGGATGGGTGATCTTTCTCTTGAATGTTCCTTCTCTTTGTGTTGTTAGATATACAACAGGGCATATTTGGGCATGCCCCCCAAGTGAAGGAGACGACTACATCTTCCATTGCCACCCCCCCGACCAGAAGATACCCAAGCCCAAGCGACTGCAGGAGTGGTACAAAAAGATGCTCGACAAGGCTGTATCCGAGCGAATTGTCCACGACTACAAGGTCAGGAGTGGGGGAGATGATCGAACTGTGGCTTGACTAATCCTGCTGCTCTGTATTCTGCTCTTTTTACTATCTTAACAGAAATCTTCTGTTTGTTCTCCCTCTTCCATGTAATTTGTAAAATTAAGCTAATTTGATAGCAGGTATTTTCTTTCCTGAATTACTAAGATGAGTGGATCTGGCAAAATATTTAATAGCCATTTGTGATTGTAGGGTATCTCATGTTAAGAAACTTGAACTACTAAATATCTTATCTGTTTTTACTCATGGGGAGGAAAACATGAAATGGGTGTTTTCCTAAGCAGCCCAGCAAATCATTCTTTAACCATGTGGTTTCCAGTAATTGTAATCGGGGTTGTTTTGAACATATTTCTCAGTAGGAACTGCTGATACTTCAAGGGTGTGTGCAAGGCGGGTGTGCCTCCCGTCGCACCGCGTTCTGTCTCAAGAGTGGTAGAAGCCACGGTGTGAATGATGCTGCCTTTGCCATTGTTCCTGACAGGATAGTTTGCCACTTGGTTATGTAAAGGCGGATAATTTCCCTGTCCTCGTGGGTAGAGGAAAGAGGAACCAGAAATACTGATTTCAGACCAGACCTCTCACTGTTTGTGACACTAAATGTCTCCCCGGACATCAGACTTGGGTATAAAATCTCTGCCATCTTCCAGAAGACACATCTGATTCTTCATGTTTCTTGCATCCGTTAGCTGTGACTGCTTCTGTATAATAAACGTGTTTTTTTTTAATATATAAATTCCTATTTGTACACGGATATTTTCACAGGATATTTTTAAACAAGCTACTGAAGATCGATTAACAAGCGCAAAGGAATTGCCTTACTTTGAAGGTGATTTCTGGCCCAATGTACTGGAAGAGAGCATTAAGGAACTGGAACAGGAGGAGGAAGAGAGAAAGCGAGAGGAGAACACAAGCAACGAAAGCACAGATGTGAGGGCTTTGCATTTCCCTTTCCAGCCTCTACCTATTCTCATGTATAACCCAGAAGTGAGCTTAAGTTTTCAACATGGTCTTAAAGCTCTCAGCTCCTCAAGTTGGGCAAGAAATATTGGCGTAGATAAGTTACTGTGGTTCTAGTTGAGTGGTTTTAAGCCTTTTTTAGCATCAGACCTCTTTCTTTTAATATATAAATTGATTTGATTGGCTGATTTTGGGTCTTCGTTGCTGTGCACGGGCTTTCTCTAGTTGCGGCGAGCAGGGGCTACTCTTTGTTACGGTGCATGGGCTTCTCATTGTGGTGGCTTCTCTTTGTTGCAGAGCACAGGCTCTAGGCACGCGGGCTGCAGTAGTTGTGGCTCGCAGGCTCAGTAATTGTGGGTCGCAGGCTCTAGAGCACAGGTTCAGTAGTTGTGGCGCACGGGCTTAGTTGCTCCGCGGCATGTGCGATCCTCCCAGACCAGGGCTCGAACACTTGTCCCCTGCACTGGCAGGCGGATTCTCAACCACTGTGCCACCAGGGAAGTCCCAGACCTCATTTTTTAAAAATATTTATTTGGGCTTCCCTGGTGGCGCAGTGGTTGACAGTCTGCCTGCCAATGCAGGGGACACGGGTTCAAGCCCTGGTCTGGGAAGATCCCACGTGCCACGGAGCAGCTGGGCCCGTGAGCTACAAATACTGAGCTCTGCGCGTCTGGAGCCTGTGCTCCGCAGCAAAGAGAGGCCGCGACAGTGAGAGGCCCGCGCACCGCGATGAAGAGTGGCCCCCGCTTGCCACAACTAGAGAAAAGCCCTCGCACAGAAACGAAGACCCAACACAGCCAAAAATAAATAAATGAATAAATAAATTTAAAAAAAAAAAAAAAAAAAAATATTTATTTATTTGGCTCCGCAGAGTCTTAGTCTTAGTTATGGCATGCGGGACCTACTTCCCTGACCAGGGATCGAACCCGGGCCCTCTGCATTGGGAGCGTGGAATCTTAGCCATTGGACCACCGGGGAAGTACCAGACCTCATTTTTAAATGGAATCTTGGCTTTCTAGTAATGGAAGACTGAGAAAATTACCCATCTAGAGCATGGGGTTGGTAAACTTTTTCTGCAGAGGTCTAGATTATGAATATTTTGGGCCTTGCAGGTCATATATTGTCTCCAGCACATTCTTTTTTTCTTTTTTTTTCTTTTTCTTTTTTTCTTTAAACAACACTTTATAGATATAAAAACCATCATTCTTAGCCATACAAAAACAGGTCTGGGCCAGAGTCTGCCAGTCCCCAAACAGAACCTATGTTGTAGACGGATCATCTGAGGAGCTTTTCCTTGTCATTTATTTCCCCATAGTTTATCTAGATTGCCCTTGCTGAGTCTGAACTATTAAAGTCACCCTTAAATAGTCTAATAAAAACCCTTTACAGCCTGCAGTTTAAACTCCTCGATTGAACGTTTTTCAAGGTTTCTTTTTTTTTTTCTTTGCGGTACGCGGGCCTCTCACTGTTGTGGCCTCTCCCGTTGCGGAGCACAGGCTCCGGACGCGCAGGCACAGCGGCCATGGCTCATGGGCCCAGCCGCTCCGCGGCATGTGGGATCTTCCCGGACCGGGGCACGAACCCGTGTCCCCTGCATCGGCAGGCGGACTCTCAACCACTGCGCCACCAGGGAAGCCCCAAGGTTTCTTTTTAATAATAGTAGGCCCATAAAATTCTAGAAAGTGAGCAGAAGGAAATGTAGCCAAGGCCTTTGGCTCCCTGCTCCTGTGTGCACTTCACTGCCCCACACTGCCACTCACTCCTCGTTCTTGTCCTCAAACCTGGGATAGCCTGGGTCCACCTGAGGTGTCTCCTTGGTCTGCAGGGTCTTCTGGCCAAAAAGCTAAGGCTGCCATTGTCTTAACGAAGAGACATTAGTGGAGACATTCTTCACTGGGAGAAAATAAGTGCAAAAACGTTAGTAAACTTTAGTTTACTGTAAATAACAGCTTTAAAAAAGACAGGATGAATGAAGAGAGCAGATGGTGTAAGGTGGAAGGTTATGAACTCTAGTTTCAAAAATGGAGTCTTAAAAAAAAAATGGAGTCTTTTTACCATTATTTTTTCTTAAATCTCTTAACAAATAGTTAACATTTTCTCGTCCTCTTGTGCTAACCTGCAGGTGACAAAGGGAGACAGCAAAAATGCTAAAAAGAAGAATAATAAGAAAACTAGCAAAAACAAGAGCAGCCTGAGTAGGGGCAATAAGAAGAAGCCAGGCATGCCCAATGTATCCAATGACCTCTCGCAAAAACTGTATGCCACCATGGAGAAGCATAAAGAGGTAAGATATAGCCACCAAGCATGGAAAAGAACAGGGCAGGATTTCTCAAAAGCTCTCCACCATGGTTGGTATTTATGACGTGAGCACCAGACCATTTGAAATTCAGAAGGAAGAAAATCATTTGAGGGGAAAGAAGGCAAAAAGAGGATGGCTAGAGTGGGTGCTGAGAATAGGAAACGTAAGCCGTCTTTGATTTGTAGCTGTTATAAAGCTAGATGGTGCTGGGAAAGTGTAAGCATAGTTTGTCTGACCCTGTTGTTTGTGATCCTTTTATGTTTGTATTTCTGTCCATTGTTCAGGAGATTGGCTTGTTGGGTATCTTTATGGTTTTGTTTTAGACCAAGCTCCTTAGAACTCCATTTGGCCACTCCACTTTGTCTCTAATGGAACTTTGGCAAAATGAATGAATATTTGCCTTCCTGAAAGGGAACTGGGAAGTGTAGAGAATTGAAGAAAAGTTAAACTTTCATATATGCACCTGTAACACCTTCTCAGCAAAGTTAAAACTTTGAATTATTTCATTATTTAAATTGCTTATTTATTGTTGTAGGTAGCTTGGGAGTAAAACTGGGTGTGTTGGACTTTTTCCCCCAACGTCATCATTGCTAAGATGAGGAGTCTTGAAGGGTAATTCATGTCAGTTTGTTGTTGTTTTTTTTTTTAACATGTATGACTCTGTTCAGACATCATAGTCGAGTTCTTATAGGAAGAGGCCATTATGTGGAGAGGGGACTTGAAGTTTTGGTTTAAGGTGTGGATGCCTCACTTAGATAATGATTGTCAGCTGTTTTGAGCAATATATAGTGTCACAGAATTCTGTCATAACAGCAGTTGGGGAAAGCCCTTAGAGTATGTCATAATAGGTGTGACTTAAGTTGTGGATACATCATCTGAAGAAGATGTGGGTAGTAGTCACCTGTTAGGAGTTAGAATCTAAGGTCGTTAATTTAGGTTAAATTCAAGTATTGTCTTAGCTCTAGGGTGACATACAGTGGAATCAGTCATAATGGTTGTTATTGGATGGTTGGCCATAGTGAAGATTTCCTAGGGAGTCACCAGATGGTTTTATCTGCCCCTCTTTTGAATGGGTTGCTGCAGACATTCCCTACTTGTTAGATCAAGTACTTTCCTGTGTATGATCACATTTTCAAAATGCTCTTTCTTGCTTTATGCGTGCTTTCTTTGAGCCACAGTGTAACACCCAGTATTACAAGGTCACACACACATCACAGTCCTCCCTTGATGTATTTAACTTTCGGCATCTGTTTTTATATGTCTTTAGTCAGTGTGTGCACTCTTGTCCTATGTTTTCTTTTTTTTGTTTTTTTCAAGTTTTTGTTTTTGGCCACACTGTGTGGCATGCAGGGTCTTAATAGCTCCCCGACCAGGGATCGAACCCACGCCCCCTGCAGTGGAAGCACGGAGTCTTAAGCACTGGACTGCCAGGCAAGTCCCTGTGTTCTTTTTCTAGACTCTTGTTTTATGCCAGCATTGCTGCCCAAGTATATAACAAATATTACTGCCAGTTTGCACAGATTTTCAGCCTCTGAAAAACTGGTAGAATATAGTGGGCAATACAGCAGTTACAAGTTCTTGATCTCTTGAAGGTTTCATTTTACATTTTATTATTACATATATAATCCGAGCTTCCTCTTGCAGCCTTTACACCAGTGGTTATGGGAATTAATGGTGGTTGTGTGTCTTTAAACTTCAGTGAACAAACTTCAACTTTTGCTGTTTCTGTAGCAAGGACGAAGGAGGTTTTGCTTTTTTAAATTTTCCCACCCCTACCAACTTTTTTTTTCCTCCAAACTTACAGGAAAGTTATATAGAAGATGCCCTCCCATAGCCTTCACTTAGATTCACCAGCTGTTAACATTCTGCTACATTTTCTTTATCTTTATTGCAGCAAGTCCCTTCTAGGAAGGAGGGCGTTTTCTACATGAGCGCGCTGTGGCTTCATGCTCAGGAACCTTGCCTGCTGCTGCCGTCTCGGGCCTGCTTCTCTTGCTCCATGCCGAGTCGCCATGTTTTGGTTCCTGGCCTTACTTTCTTAACATGACATGGAAGACTCCAGGCCAATTGTTTATAGAATGTCCCTCAATTTGGATTTTTCTGTTTCCTTATGATTAGAGTCAGGTTAAACCATGGATTGTATCTTAAGGTAGACCACTTTGAGGCAGAATGTCCACTGTACGGTGCTGTACCCGACCAGTCTTCTTTTGAAGAAATTATTGAATGAGGTAGAAAACATAAGATGTAGATTCTTTAGGCCCATCGTAGACAAGTCCCAGAGAAGAGCACAGAGGTAGTGAAGCAGGAGAAAAAGGGCCATGTCATGGAACCTTGCGAGGTGGTCATAAAACTAAGCCAGGCGTCCCGGCCCCCCAGGTGCACAGCCTGGCCCACCCGTCCGTGGCATCTGGTCCAGTGCCCCATGGTGCTCTAGCGCCAGAGTCAGGATGAGACTGTCTGTTTTGCAGGTCTTCTTTGTGATCCGTCTCATCGCCGGCCCCGCTGCCAACTCCCTGCCTCCCATCGTTGATCCCGACCCCCTCATCCCCTGCGACCTGATGGACGGGCGGGATGCCTTTCTCACCCTCGCAAGGGACAAGCACCTGGAGTTCTCCTCACTCCGAAGAGCCCAGTGGTCCACCATGTGCATGCTGGTGGAGCTGCACACCCAGAGCCAGGACCGCTTCGTCTACACCTGCAACGAGTGCAAGCACCACGTGGAGACGCGCTGGCACTGCACCGTGTGCGAGGTAGGCCCCCGACGGGGGAGGGGCGGGGGGGCTTCCAGGTGCCTGAGATGCAATTCAGACAGAGGTTATGCAGGCCTGCAGGGCCTTCCTGGGCTCCGGGGCCACTGGTGAGTAACAGGACGGGGTGGGTGGGGCCTGGTCTCAAATCTGAGTAGTTGATTAGAGACTTTCTCTAAAACGGGGCTTTTTAGCCCAAGCAGAGTATGTAACTACTTTTGAATGACTTTAATCCTGGAGAGTTGACCTGCACCTGTGTCTTCCCCCAGGATTATGATTTGTGTATCACCTGCTATAACACTAAAAACCATGACCACAAAATGGAGAAACTCGGTCTCGGGTTAGATGACGAGAGCAACAACCAGCAGGCCGCGGCCACCCAGAGCCCGGGAGATTCCCGCCGCCTGAGCATCCAGCGGTGCATCCAGTCTCTGGTCCACGCCTGCCAGTGCCGAAACGCCAACTGCTCCCTGCCCTCCTGCCAGAAGATGAAGCGGGTTGTGCAGCACACCAAGGGCTGCAAGCGGAAGACCAACGGAGGGTGCCCCATCTGCAAGCAGCTCATCGCCCTCTGCTGCTACCACGCCAAGCACTGCCAGGAGAACAAGTGCCCCGTGCCCTTCTGCCTCAACATCAAGCAGAAGCTCCGGCAGCAGCAGCTACAGCACCGGCTCCAGCAAGCCCAGATGCTCCGCAGGAGGATGGCCAGCATGCAGCGGGCTGGCGTGGTGGGGCAGCAGCAGGGCCTGCCCTCCCCGACGCCAGCGACCCCGACCACGCCCACCGGCCAGCAGCCGACCACCCCGCAGACGCCCCAGCCCCCCTCCCAGCCCCAGCCCACCCCTCCCGCCAGCATGCCGCCCTACTTGCCCAGGACTCAGGCTGCTGGCCCGGTGTCCCAGGGCAAGGCAGCCGGCCAGGTCACCCCCCCAACCCCTCCGCAGACTGCTCAGCCACCCCTCCCAGGACCCCCTCCTGCAGCGGTGGAAATGGCGATGCAGATTCAGAGGGCAGCCGAGACGCAGCGCCAGATGGCCCATGTGCAAATTTTTCAAAGGCCGATCCAGCACCAGATGCCCCAGATGACTCCGATGGCCCCCATGGGTATGAACGCACCCCCCATGGCCAGAGGTCCCGGCGGGCATTTGGAGCCAGGGGTGGGGCCCACAGGGATGCAGCAGCCACCACCATGGGCCCAAGGAGGATTGCCTCAGCCCCAGCACCTGCAGCCTGGGATGCCCAGGCCAGCCATGATGTCAGTGTCGCAGCATGGTCAGCCCCTGAACATGGCTCCCCAACCGGGATTGGGCCAGGTAGGTGTGAGCCCTCTCAAACCGGGCACTGTGTCTCAACAAGCCTTACAAAACCTTCTGCGGACTCTCAGGTCTCCCAGCTCCCCCCTGCAGCAGCAACAGGTGCTTAGTATCCTTCACGCCAACCCCCAGCTGTTGGCTGCGTTCATCAAGCAGCGGGCTGCCAAGTACGCCACCTCCAATCCGCAGCCCCTCCCCGGGCAGCCCGGCGTGCCCCAGGGCCAGCCAGGGCTGCAGCCCCCCGCCATGCCGGGCCAGCAGGGGGTCCACTCCAGCCCCGCCATGCCGAACTTGAATCCCATGCAGGCGGGCGTCCAGAGGGCCGGCCTGCCGCAGCAGCAAGCACCACAGCAGCAGCTCCCGCCGCCCATGGGGGGGATGAGCCCCCAGGCTCCACAGATGGGCATGAACCCCAGCACCGTGCCGGCGCAGTTCCGGGACCTTCTGAGGCGGCAGCAGATGATGCAGCAGCAGCAGCAGGGAGCGGGGCCGGGAGTCGGGCCTGGGCTGGCCAGCCACAGCCAGTTTCAGCCAGCCCAGGGCCTGGGCTACCCTGCCCCCCAGCCGCCGCCGCCGCCGCCTCCCCGGATGCCACAGCACCTGCAGCACCTGCAGCAAGGGAGCGGGGGCCAGCTGGGCCAGCTCCCCCCGGCCCTGGGGGCGGAGGCCGGAGCCGGCCTGCAGGCCTATCAGCAGCGCCTCCTTCAGCAACAGATGGGGTCCCCCGCTCAGCCCAACCCCATGAGCCCCCAGCAGCACATGCTCCCGAGTCAGGCTCAGTCCCCGCACCTTCCGGGCCAGCAGATCCCATCTCTCTCCAATCAAGTGCGGTCTCCCCAGCCTGTTCCTTCTCCGCGGCCACAGTCCCAGCCCCCCCACTCCAGCCCTTCCCCACGGATGCAGCCTCAGCCTTCTCCACACCACGTTTCCCCACAGACCAGTTCTCCACATCCCGGACTGGTCGCTGCCCAGGGCAACCCCATGGAACAAGGGCATTTTGCCAGCCCGGACCAGAATTCGATGCTCTCTCAGCTGACTAGCAATCCAGGCATGGCAAACCTCCATGGTGCCAGTGCCACGGACCTGGGACTCAGCACCGACAACTCAGACTTGAATTCAAACCTCTCACAGAGTACACTAGACATACACTAGAGACACCTTGTAGTATTTTGGGAGCAAAAAAATTATTTTCTCTTAAGACTTTTTGTACTGAAAACAATTTTTTTGAATCTTTCTTAGCCTAAAAGACAATTTTCCTTGGAACACACAAGAACTGTGCGGTAGCTGTTTGTGGTTTAAAGCAAACATGCGAAATGAACCTGAGGGGTGACTGATAGAACACAAAGAATCTATTTTTGTTATGGCTGGGCCCCACCAGCCTGGTTTTTTTCCCTTGTGTGTTTGGTTCAAGTGTGCACTGGGAGGAGGCTGAGGTCTGTGAAGCCAACCACATGCTCCCGCCTTGCACCTCCAATAGGTTTTATTATTTTTTTTAAATTAATGAAAATATGTAATATTAATAGTTATTATTTACTGGTGCAGATGGTTGACATTCTTCCCTATTTTCCTCACTTTATGGAAGAGTTAAAAAAGAACATTTCTAAAACCAGAGGACAAAAGGGGTTAATGTTACTTTAAAATTACATTCTATATATATATAAATATATATAAATATATATTAAAATACCAATTTTTTTCTCTGGGTGCAAAGATGTTCATTCTTTTAAAAATGTTTAAAAAAAAAAAAAAGGAAAAAAAAGTCCCCTCAAGTCAACTTTTGTGCTCCAGAAAATTTTCTATTCCGTAAGTCTGATCGTAAAAACTTCAAGTATTAAAGTAATTTGTACATGTAGAGAGAAAAATGACTTTTTCAAAATATACAGGGGCAGCTGCCAAATTGATGTATTATATATTGTGGTTCTGTTTCTTGAAAGAATTTTTTTCGTTATTTTTACATCTAACAAAGGAAAAAATTAAAAAGAGGGTAAGAAACGATTCCAGTGGGATGATTTTAACATGCAAAATGTCCCTGGGGTTTCTTCTTTGCTTGCTTTCTTCCTCCTTACCCTGTCCACCCCCAAAACACAGACACACACACACACACACACACACACACACACACACACACACACACACATTCTGTAAAACTTGAAAATAGAAAGCAAAAACCCTCAACTTGTAAATCATGAGATTAAAGTTGATTACTTATAAATATGAACTTTGGATCACTGTATAGACTGTTAAATTTGATTTCTTATTACCTATTGTTAAATAAACTGTGTGAGACAGACACCTGACTTTGTTTCACTTCTTGCATCTTTATCTTAGAATGCCTCAGTCTGAATGCCTGATGTGTAGGATTCAGGTTGGTGAGGGGGGTTGCAAGCACGAGCTTACAGCCCTCCCTAACTGTTACGTGAAGTGATTTTGTGATAAAATAGATTTTAAAAAACATTTTGGTAAATTTGTCCAAATTTCAGGGGAAAACACAAATACCAGCTAAATGTTAATTAATTGGAATTGATACTAATTAGCCTTTATCAGCTCGATACAGGTCCTTCTTCTGTGGTCCCCTGTGGATAACCTCATGGTCTTCCAATCACCCTCATCTTACAGGGCTAAGAATGAGCACCTAAGAAAGAGGGGTCATATCTGCCTAAGTCACAAGTAACTCCTTGAAAAAGCACTTGGAGCTGGGCTGACAGTACATCCCTATTCTCTGTTACACTTTGTTTTTGCTACCTGCCAGTCAGGAAATCGTCAGGGGAATGAGGCTGTAGGAAAGGAAACCGTGTGGAAATAAACCCAGGAAGCCGAGAGAGATGACAACGCGGAGTCTGATACTGTGCTGGGCACTGAAGAGAGGTTACCAGTCCTCCCTCGAACTGAACATTACATCGGCTTTGAACAAGTTTGAAAACTCAGAAGAATACTGTGAGTGAGCTGCTTTGGCATCATTTGGCAGGTCTTCCTTGTTACTGTCACAGAGCTTTTACACTATGTTCGATCATCTGCTGAGGGCTAAAGAAGATTCTCTTCAAGTACCATAATTCAGACTCCTGTTTGTCCTTTCCACTATTTTACATTGTCTCAGGAAAAATAACCAGTACCTCCATGTGAGGTGAACCCGCACACCGAGCATTAATCGGCGCCACCCCAGAAAATGTTAACAGGTGTCCGCCTGCCTCAGGCCAGTGGCCCAGCAGATGTGCGTGCAGCACCTGTGTCCTCCTGTGCCAGGCCAGACAACACGCGTGGACAGGGTGCAGCCCTTCCCTCAGGCTAGCCAGCTCGAGAGCTAGAAGAAAAGACAGAATGATGCTTAAACAAGATAAAACAGAAAAGTGTTCAGTGGTATACGCAGGGGACACAGGCAGCAGGGGTAAAAGCTTCTGGCTGGTGGGAATCGGGAAGGTTTCCGGGAAGGGTAGCATGAAACTGGACCTTGTGGGGGAGATGAATGGGACGAGGTGGAGAGGGGTGAGGAGGGACCCTGCCCAGAGGAGTGAAGAATCAGATCCTGGTGGGAAAACCAGCTTCAGGTCCACTTGACCGAGACCAGAGAGAAGACGCTGAGTGCCTGTTACAGAAAGGGCCCCATAATGGTCCCCACAACTAGGGGCCCAGGGTTGACCTGAGCCCTCAAAAGGGAAATATTTAGGATTCTAACCCATTTCCAAGCAGTAAGTTCCCAGCGTTCATAGTCCTAGGCTCTTTGGCTAAAGACAGCTGGACTGAAGTGTTAACGTTTTCACCCCAGTGTGGCAAGGAGGAAGTGGGGGCAGAAATTAAATGGGGAGGGGAAACAGGCTGTCCTCGCCAGGCCAGAGGCAGTGCTAAGGAGGGGGAAGATGTGAATTAATCCACAGTCAGGAACACAGGAAGGTGATTTCGATGTTTATGTGTATTTGAAAATTATCACAATGAAAAGTTCAGAAGCGCTAAAAGGAGCCCCAAGTTTCCAGTTGGGCTGTTTCTGAGACATCAGTCTAGGAAATGAGCCCAATGGGGGCCAAGCAGCAGCCAGGTGCTTTTTCATTTACTTAGCTCACTGAATCCTCAAAAACAGCTCCAAAGACTGACAAATGAGAAAAGGGCAGCTCAGATGTGTACTCAAGGTCACACAGCCAGAGAAAGCCAAAGGTCTACTGGATTCCAAAGCCTGCCTTCCCCGCATCCTGGCTCTCTCTCACTGTAGAGAAGCCCTCGTGACACAGGGCCCTATTCCAACCAAATTCAAAATACAGACTAAAAACTGAAAGGGGGAAAAAACAGGAATCATAAAGGTAAGTCCCAGGCTTCTTTTCCAACCAAAGAACCTAATCTCTAGTTAGATGGTTTCCCGAAATGTTATGTTCATGATGAAGTCACCCTGCTTAAACAGCACACAGGCCAGCATCAAAAAGAATAAAATGTTTAGGAATAAATTTAACAAAAGAAGTGCAAGACTTGTACATTGAAAACTATAGAACATAATTGAAAGAAATTAAAGACCTAAATAAACAAAAAGACATCCTTGTTCACAGATCAGAAGACTGGGAAGGGACTTCCCTGGTGGCACAGTGGTTAAGAATCCACCTGCCAATGCAGGGGACACCGGTTCGATCCCTGGTCTGGGAAGATCCTACATGCCATAGAGCAACCAAGCCCGTGCGCCACAACTACTGAACCTGCGTGCCAGAACTACTGAAGCCTGCACGCCTAGGGCCTGTGCTCCACAACAAGAGAAGTCACCGCAATGAGAAGCCCGCGCACCGCAATGAAGAGTAGCCCCCACTCGCCACAACTAGAGAAAGCACGTGTGCAGCAACGAAGACCCAACACAGCCAAAAATAAATAAGTTTATTTTTAAAAAAAGAAGACTGGGAAGACCTAACACTGTTAAGAAAGTACAGGCATGCTTTGTTGTTTGGTGTTTTTCTTTTTTTTTGGCTGCACCATGTGGCACGTGGGATCTTAGTTCCCTGACCAGCGATCGGACCTGAGTCCCTGGCATTGGAAGCACGGAGACTTAACTGCTGGACCGCCAGGGAAGTCCCCTGCCTTGTTTTATTTTGCTTCACTTTATTGCACTTTGCAGATATTGGCGGTTTGGGGTTTTTTTTTTTTGCCACACCGACACGGGGTCTTAGTGTGGCATGTGGGATCAAACCCAGGCCCGCTGCATTGGAAGCACTGAGTCTGAACCACTGGACAACCAGGGAAGTCCCTGACGTTTTTTCACAAACTGAAGGTTTGTGGCAACCATGCATCAAGCAAGTCTACCAGCACCATTTTTCCAACAGCATTTGCTTACTTAATTTCTGTGTGTCACATATTGGTAATTCTCCCAATGTCAAACTTTTTCAGTATTATTATTTTTTTTCCTATGGTGATCTGTGATCAGTGATCTTTGATGTTACTGTTGTAACTGTCTTGGGAAACCACGAACTGTGCCCATCTAAGATGGCAAACTTGATCAATAAATGTATGTGATCTGACTGCTCCACAGACTGGCCGTTCCCCCGTCTCTCTCCCCCTCCTCAGGCCTCCCTATTCCTTGAGACACAACAATATTGAAATCAGGCCAATGAATAACCCTACGATGGCCTCTGAGTGTTCAAGTGAAAGGAAGAGTGGCACATCTCTCACTTTAAATCAAAAGCTAGAAATGATTAAGCTTAGTGAGGAAGACATGCCAAAAACTAAGATTAGGCCGAAAGCTGGCTTCTTGCACCTAACAGACAAGTTATGAATGCAAAGGAAAAATACTTGAAGGAAATTAAAAAGTGCTAACTCCAAGGACTTCCCTGGTGGTCCAGTGGATAAGACTCTGCACTCCCAGTGCAGGGGGCCCGGTCGGGGAGCTAGATCCCACATGCATGCCGCAACTAAGACCTGAATTTTTTTAAGTTCTACTCCAATGAACACACAAATGATAAGAAAGCGGAACAGCCTTATTACTGGTTTGAAAAAAAAAGTTAGTGATCTGGAAAGAAGATCAAACCAGCCACATTCCCTCAAGCCAAAGTCTAATCCAGAGCAAGATCCTAACGCTCTTTAATTCTAGGAAGGATGAGAGAGGTGTGAAAGCGGCAGAAGAAAAGTCCGAAGCTGGCAGAGGTTGGTTCATGAGGTTTAATGGAAAGAAGCCACCTCCGTGGCATAAAAGTACAAGGTGAAACACCAAGTGCTGATGTAGAAGCTGCAGCAAGTTGTCCAGAAGACCTAGCTAGGATGATTAATGAAAATGGCTACACTGAACACTTTCAATGCAGATAAAACCGTCTTATATTGGATGAAGGCACCATCTAGGATTGTCATAACTAAAGAGGAGAAGTCAGCAATGCCTGGCTTCACATCTTCAAAGGTCAAGCCGACTCCCTTGTCGGGGAATGACGCAGCTGATGACTTGAAGTTGAAGCCAATGCTCATTTACCATTCTGGATTTTCTAGGGCCCTTAAGAATTAGGCTAAATGTACTCTGCCTGTGCTCTATACATGGAAAAACAAAGCCTAGGTGACAGCACATCTGTATACAACACAGTTTACTGAATATTTTAAGCCCACAGTTGAGACATACTGCTCAGAAAAAAGAACCCTTTCAAAATAGTACTGCTCATTGACAATGCACCTGGTCACCCAGGAGCTCTGATGGAGATGTAATGAGATTAACATCCTCATGCCTGCTAACACCCATTCTGCATCCTGTGGATCACGAAGTAATTTCTACTTTCAAGTCTGATTTTTAGGAACTACATTTCATAAGGTTGTAGCTTCCATAGACAGTGATTCCTTTGATGGATCCAGGCAAGGTTAACTGAAAACCTTCTGGAAAGGATTCTCCACTCTAGCTGCCAATAAGATTCATGGCAAAAGGTCAAAATATCAACATTAACAGGAGTTTGGAAGAAACTGATTCCAACCCTCGTGGATGACTTTGAGGGTTCAAGACTTAAGTGGAGGGCTTCCCTGGTGGCGCAGTGGTTGAGAGTCGGCCTGCCGATGCAGGGGACACGGGTTCATGCCCCAGTCTGGGAAGATCCCACATGCTGCGGAGCGGCTGGGCCCGTGAGCCATGGCCGCTGAACCTGCACGTCCGGAGCCTGTGCTCTGCAACGGGAGAGGCCACAACAGTGAGAGGCCCACGTACCGCAAAAAAAAAAAAAAAACAACTCAGTGAAACAAGGCAAACAACTCAATTTTTCAAAATGAGTAAGAGATCTGGACCCTTCATCAAAAAAGACATACAAATGGCAAATAAGCATAGGAAAAGAGATTCAACATCACTAGACATTAAGAAATGCAAATTAAAACCACAATGAGATCATCACTACACACCCATCAGAACGGAGCAGAAAAAACGGTAATACTAAGTGCTGGTGACAATGTGGAACAATTGGAACTTTCACACATTGGTGTGACAAAATGTACAACCACTACAAAAGTCAGTTCGTCAAGTTTCTTGTAAGGTTAAACATACACTTACCTTATGACTCAGCAATCCTACTTCTAGATACTTACCCTAGGGAGAGGAAAACTTATGTTCACACAAAAACCTGTATGAGAATGTCTGCAGCAGCAGCATTATTCATAATCACCAAAAACTGGAAATTGGAATTCACGTACTTTTTCTCTCTCAAATATTTTTTAAATGTGGTAAAATATGCATAACATAAAATTAAACATCTTAACCACTTTTATGTGTTATCATTCAGTAGTGTTAGATGCATTCACACGGTTGTGCACCCAACGTCCAGAACACACTTCATCTCGCAAATCTGAAACTTCTAGGGTTTTCATTTTTGGGGTTTTTTTGCCACATCATGCAGCATGTGGAATCTTAGTTCCCTGACCA
Organism: Phocoena sinus; assembly: GCF_008692025.1. Classification (NCBI taxonomy): domain Eukaryota; kingdom Metazoa; phylum Chordata; class Mammalia; order Artiodactyla; family Phocoenidae; genus Phocoena; species Phocoena sinus. Next base: position 7,742,621 of record NC_045772.1, on the reverse strand, counting down.
GGGATCGAAGCCGAGCCCCCTGCATTGGAAGCGCAGAGTCCTAACCACTGGACCACCAGGGAAGTGCCCTGAAACTTTTAGTTTTTCGAAATACTGGATACTGTTTTCCACAGTGGCTGTTCCCCCATTTCACATTCCTAGTAGCAGCAAAAGCATTCGAATTTCTCCATAGTCTCGTCAACACTTGTTATTTTCCTTTTTCTCCTTTTTACTATTTTTATTTTGCACTATAAAAGACACTACCAACCAGTAACATACTGCTTTTCTTCACATTCAAAAAACACTTGTTATTTCCTCTTGCGGTTCTGATTTGCATTTCCCCTAAGGATGGTGTTGAGCACTCTTTCATGTGCTTGTGGCCACTTGTGTATCTTCTTTGGAGAAATATCTATTCAAGTCTTCTGCCCATTTTTTTTTTTAACTTAAAAAATTTTTTTTATTTCTTGGCCGCACCACGCGGCTTGCTAGGGATCTTAGTTCCCCGACCAGGGATCGTAACTGTGCCCCCTGCAGTGGAAGTGTGGAGTCTTAACTACTGGACCGTCAGGGAAGTAAGTCCCTCCTTTGCTCATTTTTTAATCAGGCTAATTGGGGTTTTTTTGTTGAGTTGTAGGAGTTCTTTACATATTCTGAAATATTAATCCCTTATCAGATACATGATTTGAAAATATTTTCTCCCATTCCATAGGTTGCCTTTTCACCCTGTTGGTTGTGTCCTTTGATGAAAAGAAGTTTTTAGTTTTGATGTAGTCCAGTTAATGGATTTTTACTTTTGTTGCCTGTGCTTTGGTGTTATATCCAAGAAATCACTGCTGAATCAATGTCATGAAGTTTTCTCCTGTTTTCTTCTAAGAGTTTTGTAGTTTTAGTTGTTAGGTCTTTATAATTAGATCACTTAGGTATTTATAGTTACATCTCTGAGGTCTCTTAGTTCTTTCGTCCATTTTGAGTTAAATTTTGTATATGTAAAGGTAAGGGTCCAACTTCCTTTTTTTTTTTTTTTTTTTGGTATGTAGAGATCCAGTTTTCCCAGCACTACTTGTTTTTTCTTTTAATTTTATTTATTTAAATTAATTTTTATTGGAGTATAGTTAATTTACAATACTGTGTTCCAGCACTATTTGTTGAAAAACCTTCTTTCCCCATAAAATGGTCTTAGCATCCTTGTTGAAACTCATATGATCATATTCAATACATGCATGGGTTTACTTCTGGGCTCTAGTCTGCCCTCTATTCTATTGGGGAGTGTCTAATGAGGATGGAGTTTCAGTTTGGGAAGATGAAAAAGTTCTGGAGATAGATGGTGGTGATGGTTGCACAATAATATGAAGGTACTTAATGGCACAGAACTGTACACTTTAAAATAGTAAATCTGGGGCTTCCCTGGTGGCTTAGTGGTTAAGAATCCACCTGCCAATCAGGGGACATGGGTTCAAGCCCTGGACCGGGAAGATCCCACATGCCGCAGAGCAACCAAGCCCGTGCGCCACAGCTACTGAGCCTGCGCTCTAGAGCCCGCGCTCTAGAGCCCGCGAGCCACAACTACTGAACCCACGTGCCACAACTACTGAAACCTGCGTGCCTAGAGCCCGTGCTCTGCAACAAAGAGAAGCCACTGCAATGAGAAGCCCGTGCACCGCAAGGAAGAGTAGCCCCCGCTCGCCGCAACTAGAGAAAGCCCACTCACAGCAATGAAGACCCAATGCAGCCAAAAAATAAATTAATTTAAAAAAATAAAATGGTAACTTTTTTAAATGGTAAATTTTATGTGTATTTTTGCCACAATTTTCAAAAATTTTAATGAAACAAAGACATTTTCAGAAAAGCAAAAGCTGGGATAATTTGTAGCCAAGAGACCCTTACTCCAAGAAATGCTAAAGAAAATTCTTCAGGCTGGAGGGAGAGATAACAATTCAGGTCCACAAAAAGGAAAGAAGCACATTGAAAATGTGGGTAAATAAAAATACTACTGTTCTTTCTTTTCTTAAATTTTTTTAAAAAATCAATTGCCGGGCTTCCCTGCTGGCACAGTGGTTAAGAATCCGCCTGCCAATGCAGGGGACACGGGTTCAAGCCCTGGTCCGGGAAGATCGCACATGCCTCAGAGCAACAAAGCCCGTGCGCCACAACTACTGAGACTGTGCTCTAAAGCCTGCATGCCACAACTACTGAAGCCCGCGCGCCTAGAGTCTATGCTCTGCACGCAACAAGAGAAGCCCCTGCAATGAGAAGCCCGCGCAACACAACGAAGAGTAGCCCCCAAACACCGCAACTAGAGAAAGCCCCATGCGCAGCAATGAAGACCCAATGCAGCCAAAATAAATTAATTTTTTAAAAAAAGTTTTTAAAAAAATCAATTGCCTTTTTAAAGTAAAAATAGTAGTGGATCACGAAGTTTAGATCATTTATAGAAGTAAAATAAATGACAACAGTACAAAGGACAATAAAGGTGTAAATACAACGATACCGTTGTAAAGGTTTCGTTAAACGTGAATCAGCTGTGATGAATTAAGGACAGATACTGTAATCCCTAAAGTAACCACTTAAAAAATGATCAAAGAACTGGCTAAAAAGTCAATAGAAGAAAAAGAATGAATTACTTAAAAATAACTAACCCAAACAATCCAGGAATGGAGAAATAAAAGAACAAAAAGCAGAGGGGACAAAAAGAAAACAAATATCAAGATGACAGACTGGAATCCAATCATATGAGTAATTACATTAAAGGTAAATGGAATAAGCATCCAATAAAACTGATGAATCTCTTGATTCATTAAAGAGAGAAAACATAAATCACCAACAACAGTAATGAAAAACAGGACATCTCTACAAAATCTACAGAATAAGATAAAATTATGAATAACCTTACGCCAATATGTTTAACAACTTAAATGTAATGGATAAATTTCTTGAAAAATATAATTTACCAAAACATACAAAAACATAAAATACATGAATAGTTCAAGATCTATAATAAAGAAATTGAATTCATAATTAACAACCTTCCCACTAGAAAACTCCAGGCCCAGATGCTTCATTGGTGATTACACCAATTTTTTTTTTAAGAAGTTGAATATTTTATCATTAAACTGTTTCTTATTTTCCTGCAAGGCTGTTGCTTCACCGTATAAAAATAGCACCAGTAAACACAGTATATTACAAAATTAAGATAGTAACGTTCTTCACTGGACACTATACAACTAACAAACTTTTCTCCACTGTCATTTATTTCCAGTGGCAAGTCCATTGAGTATTTTGACCCAAATCCAGGGACGGCTGTAAGCAAGTTACAATATTATATAAGGTTAAGATAACAATGTTATCCTCGAATTACAAAATTTTTGTAACTAGTTTTACCACAGATAATTTCAGGAATTCTGAGTATTATAACTGGAGACTAGCCTAAAAATCACAGGGTGTTGTGAAAAAGATGTATAGTGTTTATCTGAAATCATTAGGAAGTTAAGGGGTATTTTTTTCAGGCAACAATGTTGCAAGCAGTTTCTTTTGCTAAAAGTTGCTTTTTAAAAATCCACCACTAATTTAAGACAACTCTGCTAGGTTAAGTTGTTTCAAATTAGTTTATTTAGGGGTTCCATTTTCACTCCTCAATAGATTTTATGTATTTCTCATATGCTTCTTCACTCATTAGTTCATCAGGTTCTGAAGGGTTACTGAGTGTCATCTTGATCAGCCAACCATCTTCATAACAAGATTTGTTGACAAGTCCTGGATTTTCTGCTAGAGCTTCATTAATTTCAGTTACTTCTCCTGAGAGAGGAGAACAGAGTTCACTAGCAGCTTTCACACTTTCCAAAGCACCAAATTCGTCTTGTTTGTTCAATTTTGTCCCAACTTCAGGCAAACTACGGTAAACAACATCTCCCAAAGCTTCCTGTGCAAAATTGCTGATTACCACTGTTCCAACACCGTTTTCTATTGTTACCCATTCATGTTTGTCTGTGAATTTACGACCCGACAGCAGAGCGGGGCCGGTGCGCAGCGCCCGGACGGCGCCCACCCGCAGTCCCCAGGGCCGCGGCGGCAGGGCGCGTTGGGCGCAGAGATGGCGCGCAGGCTGCAGACCGCGGCCCGCACGCTCCCAGCCACTCGCAGCGCCATGTTCGCAGGGGTGCAGAGGGTCTCCGCGCAGCATATAGAGCCACACCAAATATTTAAGGAAGATAAAACACCAATCTTACATAAACTCCTTCAAAAGTAGAAGAGGGGCGTCCCTGGTGGCGCAGTGGTTGAGAGTCTGCCTGCCGATGCAGGGGACACAGGTTCGTGCCCCGGTCCGGGAAAATCCCACATGCCGCGGAGCGGCTGGGCCTGTGAGCCATGGCCGCTGAGCCTGCGCGTCCGGAGCCTGTGCTCCATAACGCGAGGCCACAACAGTGAGAGGCCCGCGTACCGAAAAACAAAAAAAGTAGAAGAGAAGGGAACACTTCCCAGCTTGTTTTATGAGGCCAGCATAACTGATACCAAAAACTGACATTATATAAAAAGAAAATTGCAGATAATATCATTCATGAACATAGACAAAAAATTAGCAAATTAAAAAATATTACTACTGAGTCGTAAAACAAAGTATTAACAAATTGAATCCAGCAATATATAAAAATGATAATCATATCCATATGGAGTTTATACCAGTTATACAAAGTTGGTTCAACTGTGCAAACTTAGGATAGGCAAAAATGTCTTAAAACACAGAAAGCACTAATCATAAAAGAAAAACTTGATAAGCTGGACTTCATCAAAATTAAAATTTTATACTCTTCAAAAAAAAAAGGTAAATCTTAGATTGGGAAAAAATATTCACAACACATATATATGACAAAGGACTTATATTCAGATTACGCTTTTAAAAATTCCTACAACTCAGTAATAAAAAAAAAAGACAACAACCCAAGTTATAAAAATGGGCAAGGGGTTCCCTGGTGGCACAATGGTTGAGTCCGCCTGCCGATGCAGGGAACACGGGTTCGTGCCCCGGTCCGGGAAGATCCCACATGCCGCGGAGCGGCTGGGCCCGTGAGCCATGGCCGCTGAGCCTGCGCGTCCGGAGCCTGTGCTCCGCAACGGGAGAGGCCACAACAGTGAGAGGCCCGCGTACCGCAAAAAAATAATAATAAAATAAAAGGACTGAGAAGATCAAGTACTGTCAAGGACATGGAGCAACAGCAACACTCACACACGGCTGGTGGGAATGTAAAATGCTATAAACACTTCGGCAGTTTCTTTCTTTCTAAAAGACACTTACCACACCACTCAGGACTCCCACTTCTAGATATTTACCCAACAGACAGAAAAACCTATGTCCACACAAAGACCTTCATGTGAATGTTGGGGTTTTTTGGTTTGTTTTTCATTTCTTGGCTGCGCTGCACGTTTGTGGGATCTTAGTTCTCTGACCAGGGATCGAACCCAGGCCTCCGGCAGTGAAAGCGCCAAGTCCTAACTACTGGACTGCCAAGGGATTCCTTTTTATTTATTTATTTTTTAATTTATTTTTTAGTTTTAGACCTTCATGTGAATGTTGATAGCGTTATTCATAATAGCCAAACCATGGAAACAGCCCAACAAATGGTGAGCATATAGCCAATCTGAGACCCATCCATTCAGTGCATCACTACTCAGCAATCAAAAGGAACAAACTATGATAAATATGACATGGCTGAATCTCAAAAAGCGTTATGCTGAGTGAAAGAAGCCCAGGTTCAATCCCTGGTTGGGGAACTGAGATCTCGCAAGCCATGCGGCGTGGCCAAAATTAAAAAAACAAAAAAACAAAAAAACACAAACCATTACAGTAACATACAGAGTATTTTCACTGCCCTAAAAATCCTCTGTGCTCTGTCTACTCATCCCTCGCTCCCCGCAAGCCCTGGCAACCACTGACCTTTTTATTGTCTCCGTAGTTTTGCCTTTTCCAGAATGTCATATAGGTGGAATCACACAGTACGGAGAATTTTCAGATTGGTTTCTTTCACTAGGTAAAATGCATTTAAGATTCCTCCATGTCTTTTCATGGCTTGATAGCTCATTTATTTCTAGCGCTGAATACTACTCCATTGTCCGGATGGACCACAGTTTGTTTATTCATTCACCTACGGAAGGAATCTTGGTTGCTTCTACGTTTAGGCAATTATGAAAAAAGTTGCTATAAACATCGTATGCAGGTTTGTGTGTGAACATAAGTTTTCAACTCCTTTGTATAAATACCAAGGAGTGAAATCGCTGGATCATATGGTGAGATTATGCTTAGTTTTATGAGAAACCGCCAATCTGTCTTCCAAAGTGGCTGTACCATTTTGCATTCCCATCAGCAAAGTTCCTGTTGCTCTACAGCCTTGTCAGCATTTGGTGTTGTCAGTGTTCCAGATTTTGGCCATTCCAATAGGTGTGCAGTGGTATCTCATTGTTTTAATTTGCATTTTCCTGGTGACACAAGCTGTGGAACATCTCTTCATATGCTTACTTGCTATCTGTATATGTTCTTTGGAGAGATGTCTGTTAAGATCTTTGGCTCATTTTATAATCAGGTTATTTCCTTATTATTGCATTTTAAGAGTCCTTTGTATAATTTGGATAACAGTCCTTTATCAAACATGTCTTCTGCAAATATTTTCTCCCAGCCTGTGGCTTATCTTTTCATTCTCCTGACAGCGCAGAAGTTTTTAATTTTAAGGAAGCCCAGCTTACCAGTTATTTCTTTCAAGGATCATGCTTTTGGTGTTATATCTTGGAAGTCATTGCCAAGCCCAAGATCATCTAGATTTTCTCCTATGTTATCTTCTAGGAGTTTGTTTGTTTGTTTTTATTTACTTTTGGCTGCGTGGGGTCTTAGTTGTGGCACGCGGGATCTTTCGTTGCAGCGCACGGGCTCTTCGTTGCGGCGTGTGGGCTCCTCTCTAGTTGTGGCACATGGGCTTCTCTCTAGCTGTGGTGCGTGGGCTTAGTTGCCCCGTGGCACGCGTGATCTTAGTTCCCTGACCAGGGATAGAACCCACGTCCCCTGCATTGGAAGGCGGATTCTTAACCACTGGACCACCAGGGAAGTTCCTTCCAGGAGTTTTATAGTTTTCTGTTTTACATTTAGGTCTATGATCCATTTTGAGCTCATCTTTCCAAACTGTGTATGGTCTGTGTAGATTCTTTTTTTTTTTTTTTTTTTTGCATGTGATGTCCAGATGTTCCAGTATCATTTGTTGAAAAGACTATCTTTGCTCCATTGTATTGCCTTTGCTCCTTGGGCCAAGTATCATTTGACTATTTTTATATGGGTCTATTTCTGGGCTCTCCATTCTGTTTCATTGATCTGTCTATTCTTTAACCAATACTACGCTGTCTCGATTTACTGTGGCTTTATAGGAGGTTTTGAAGCTGGGTAGTGTCAGTCCTCCAACTTTGTTCTTTAATTTTGAGTTGGCTAATTCTGGATCTTTTGCCTCTCCCTACAAACTTTAGACTGAGTTTGTCAATATCCACAAAATAACTTAGTGGGATTTTGATTGGGATTGAATTGAATCTATAGATCACGTTAGGAAGAACTGATATCATGACATTATATTGTGAGTCTCCCTATCCATAAACAGGAAATAACTATTTAATCCTTCTTTGGTATCTTTCATCAGAGTTTTGTCGTTTTCCTCATCTAGGTCTTGTATGATATAAACTTTTAATACGCACACTCATGTATTCAGTATGGAGTTTGTCCATGTAATTGCCATCTGCCTTTGAGGTCAGGGCCATGTCTGCTTAAGTAGCAGATGATGTGACAACATTTGTAGGTATGGACATCAGAAATGCTGATGAAGGGGAGGAGAATCTGACAGATTCCATTAGAATTTGGATTCTAATCCCAGCTCGACCACTAACTTGCTGTATGACCTGGCAAGAGATTTCCCCTTCTGGGCCTTAATGAGGGGGTTAGGCTAAACCAGTGGATCCTGGGCTCAACTCCCAAATGCTTTTTCAGTAGGTTTGGGGAGCACCTGGAGACGTCTGTATAATTTAAAACTTAACGCTGGTGTTTTTGATCTCCGGGATCCACTGACTTATTTGGAGTAAAGGTTCCCAAATCTCCACCACTCACGTGCCTTTAGTGATTCAATAATTGCTTCATATGCCCCTAGGCCTAAAGAAATACCTAATAGTTCTGTCATTAAGCAGATAAGCCCAAAAAAACTCAGTATTTTTTAAAAAAATAAATGTATTTATGGCTGTGTTGGTTCGTCATTGCTGCGCGCAGGCTTTCTTTAGTTGTGGTGAGCGGGGGCTACTCTTCGTTGCGGTGCGCAGGCTTCTCATTGTCGTGGTTTCTCTTGTTGCGGAGCACGGGCTCTAGGCACGCAGGCTTCAGTAGTTGTGGCACGTGGGCTCAGTAGTTGTGGCTTGCGGGCTCTAGAGCTCAGGCTCAGTAGTTGTGGCGCACGGGTTTAGTTGCTCCACGGCATATGGGATCTTTCTGGACCAGGGCTCCAACCCGTGTCCCCTGCATTGGCAGGCAGATTCTTAACCACTGCGCCACCAGGGAAGCTCCAAACTCAGGAAGTGTTTATGTCCTAACAATTTAGTGCCTTTTGGGCGCCGCACACTGTCTCAAACCTCGAAATCAGACTGGACACCCCACTCTCCTTTCCTCTTCCACACTGACTTACACACAGTACTTGCTTTTTATCACAACCACCTCTAAAACCTCGGCTTGGCAAAGATAAGACATTATCAGAAAGAATGCAGTGTGAGCCGACGCTGAAACTGCCTCAAGCCAGCCGTCAGTGCAGCATCAGACGGCACTGTGTTATTGGCTGAATGGTGGCCCCTCTTCAAATTCATTCACGTTGAAGTCCTAACCCCCAGGACCTCCGACTATGACTGTATGTGGAGACAGGGCTATTAAGGAGGTAATTAAGGTAAAATGAGGTCATATGGGTGGGTCCTAATCCAATGTGACTGGTGCCCTTATAAGAGGAGATTAGAACACGGATATGCCCACACAAAAGAAAGACCACTTCAGGTACAGCAAGAAGACAGCCATCTGCAAGCCAAAGAGAGAGGCTTTGGAAGAAATGAAACTTGCTGACACCTTGATCTTGGACTGCTAGCCTCCAGGACTGTGTTGTTGAAGCCATCCAGTCTTGGTAATTTGTTAGGGGAGCCCGGCAAACCAACACACTAGGTTTCCTCTAAGATTTTAAAATATCCCTCAGCACCCCTGAGAGGTCCCTGCCATGCCTCAGAGCACCTCAACACGTAGTTGCAGAACCACAGAGGGTCTTAAATATTCCCCACTCAAATCAGTAATTGCTAGGGTATAAGTCAGCTAGCAAAATTTCACTCAGCATATATCAACATTTCTGCCCTAATCACACACCTGGCTCTTTGCTTCAGTAGACATCCATCATTTGGTCGAAGAGTCACCCTAGGCCAGTGATTTAGGAGGTCTTTGGAACAGTCTGGGAGAAAGCCAGTCGTGAACTGGACCGGGATGGTAGCAGTGGGAATGCAGAAAAGTGGACATATCGGGATATGTTTTGTGGTGAGAAGTAGTTCAGTCAGAACTTGTAGATGGATCTGTGAGTGGGAGAGAGCAGAATCAAGGATAATTCCTAGGTTTTTGTTTATAATTAATTACATTTCTATTGTGACTACAGTCTTTCATTCCACAATTTTTAGTGAGAGTCTGCTAAATGCCACACTATGTCCAAGGTGTTGGGATACAGAAGTGGGAAAGACAACGTCCCTGCTTTCACTCGATTAGGAGAATGGATGCTAAAGCTAGACTGCCTGGGTTCAAATTCCAGCTCTGTCACTTAGTAGCTGTGTGACTTTGGGCAAGTTACTTACCCTACCTACGACTCAGTTTCCTTATCTGCACAATGGGGATAATAAAGGTATCCACCTCCTAGAACTGCTATAAGGATTTAAAAACAATATATCACAGCCCTTATAACAGTGCCTAACAAGAGTAAGTAGTCTATAAGTTTTAGCTATTACACCTCAGGGAACTTTTATCCTAGTGGAAGGAGACAGAAAACAAACACTGAATATTATATTGTGGTAAGTTCAATGAAGAAAATCATAAAGGGGGATGTGATAGAGAGCTTCATGAACTACTTTACCCGGGGGCTCAGGAAAGGCCCTTCTGAGGAGATAACATTTAAACTGAGACCTAGGGGAATTCCCTGGTGATCCAGTGGTTAGGACTGTGCACTCTCACTGCCAGGGGCCCAGGTTCAATCCCTGGTCAGGGAACTAAGATCCCACAAGCCGTGCAGTGTGGCCAAAATTAATTAACTAATTAAAATAAAAAATAAACAAGCCAGTAGTGAAAATAAATTTGCTTTAAGAAATAAACTAAGACCTAAATGGTAAGAAGGAGCCAGACATGAGAATATCCAGGAAAATAACATTCTAGAAAGAAAGAACAAAAGCAAATTCCCCAAGGAACAGATCTGGCATGTTCCAGCGACAGAAAGAAGGTCAGTAGGGCTGGAATTCAGTGAGAGAGGGAGAGAATGATGCAGAGTGAAGCTGGCAAGGCAGGCAGCTGACAGATCACGTAGAGGCCCTTACAGGTCAGCAGGGTAAGGAGTCAGATTTTATTTCAGAGTAATGAGAGGGACTTCTCTAATGGTCCAGTGGTTAAGACACCACGCTCCCAACGCAGGGGGCCCTGGTTCCATCCCAGGTCAGGGAACTAGATCCCGCGTGCATACCGCAACTAAGAGTTTGCATGCTGGGCTTCCCTGGTGGCGCAGTGGTTGAGGGTCCGCCTGCCGATGCAGGGGACACGGGTTCGTGCCCCGGTCCGAGAAGATCCCACATGCCGCGGAGCGGCTGGGCCCACGAGCCATGGCCGCTGAGCCTGCGCGTCCGGAGCCTGTGCTCCACAACGGGAGAGGCCACGACAGTGAGAGGCCCGTGTACCGCAAAAAAAAATAAAAATAATAAAAAAAGTTTGCATGCTGCAACCAAGACGTCTGCATGCCACAACAAAGATCCTGCATGCCGCAACTAAGACCCAGCACAGCCAAAATACATAAATAAATAAATATTTAAAAAAAAAAAAGACTGATGAGGAGCAAGGGGGTGATTAAATGAGGAAGGCGGCGTGGTTCGACTTTTTAAAGAGATCTGTCTGGCAGTTGTATGAATAGGTTTTAGGGACAAGAGTCTGCTATAGGACTTCAGGCAAGAAATGAGGGTGACTTCATCTGAGGGAGGGACAGACGTAAGAGGACAGATCTGGGATGTGTCTTAGATGTAGAATCAACTAGACTTGCACTTCATACAAAGGTCCTGCTGTACGAAGCTCAGGACAGTCGGCCTCGTACTAGTCACAGGTGTTGACATTTGCAGCTTAGGTTCAGATTTGCAGCCTTAGGGCTTTAGATTCTGACAGTCGTGGATTTGAATTCTGGCTCCACCACTCAGCCAGTGTGTGACCTTATACAAGCCATCTTCACAGCTTCCTCCCCTGTAGAAGGGGGATGGACAACAACACTTGGCTTAGGCGGAGCTGTGGAAGTTAAATGAGAGAACCCAGTCAGAGCACTTCGCACAGAATCTGACCACACAGGAAGAGCTCAGTGAATGTCAGCGGTTATCACTGCGCTCAGTTACTGGACATCTCCACACTCATTCCGATGAACCAACTGCAACTGTTCTTTGCCTGGCCTCCCTGCCTCCAGCTGCACCTGCTCCAATCCATCCTCACTCTGCTGTAGGACTTTACCTCGGACATAAACCAGTCATGTCACTCCCCTTTCAGAATCACTGCAACAGCTCCCCTGCCTACAGACAAAACCCCAAAGTCTTAGAACAACACCCAAAGGCCCTGCGCACTCGGCACCCTGCCTGCCTCCCCATGTCCTAGCCTACAGCCATGCTATATTATTTCAGTTCACCAACTAAACCACTGTTCCAACTTATCATGCTTTTGTCTATGCCAAAGTATTCTTACCCCCATGTACCTGTTAAACAATAACTCATCTGTCAAGACACAGCTGAAGTGTCACTTATCCTGACACCTCCCTTCCCATCCACCGAGAACTGCTCCCTCCTCTCTGTTACCACTGTGAACTGCACACAATTCCAGTACTTCACTGATCCATCTATAGTCTTCACCTGTGAAGTCGCAGAGGGCAGGCACCGAGAGCACCTCTGAAACCCCTGCACAGCGCCATTCAGGAAACATCTAATGAATGGAGAACAATGCAGAAGGAGGAGACTTTTATGAATACAATTCTCCAGGGGAGTATGTTTAGTTCCTAGTTGGTGGTCTTCTTAGGGAGGCTTCACCCTGAGATGGTTAGGAAAAAGGGCTCTGGAATCGGAAAGAAATGTGTTGGAACACACACATGCTCCACTGCACCCTCACTGTGCGACCCTGAATACATTACTTAAACCTAAGACTCATCTTAGGTCTTCATCTGTGTCTTCATCTGTAAAATGGAATGATAATAACCTCATAGGGTTGCTGCAACGAGCAAAAGAGACATACGTAATGAGCTCAGTCAAGAGCCTGGCATCCATCGAGCACTCAGTGCAGAGTAGCTTTTAAAAAGTGCAAAAAATATAGCAGACCGCTAATAGGGATTATGGGGTGTGGGGGGACAGATTTTGAGGGGGGCTAAATTTCCATTTTATGTATTTTTATGTATTGTTTGAAAATCAGAAAAATAAAGATATAGCGAAATTAATAATAAAAATTTAAAACAGGGGGATTTCCCTGGTGATCCAGTGGTTAAGACTCCAACGCTTCCACTGCAGGGGACTCAGGTTCAATCCCTGGTCGGGGAACTAAGATCCTGCAAGCCACGCTGACACGGGAGAAGAATTTTAAAAATTTTAAAAATTAGGGACTTCCCTGGCGGCACAGTGGTTGAGAATCCGCCTGCCAATGCAGGGGACACGGGTTCGATCCCTGGGCCGGGAAGATCCCACATGCCTCGGAGCAACTAAGCCCGTGCGTCACAACTACTAAGCCTGCGCTCTAGAGCCCACGAGCCACAACTACTGAGCCCGCGTGCCAGACCTACTGAAGCCCACGCGCCTAGAGCTTCTTGTGTTCCGCAACGAGAAGCCACCGCAATGAGAAGCCCACTCACCACAACGAAGAGTAGCCCCCGCTCGCCGCAGCTAGAGAAAGCCTGCATGCAGCAACAAAGACCCAACTCAGCCATAAATAAATAAAATTTTAAAAAAGCAAACAAAAAAACAGATCCAAGCCTTCTACTCCATATCCATTGTTTTTTACAGGCTCCCAAGCCTTGGAAAGACGGGTCATGTTTAAGAGTAAGTATGGCCTAACACAACATTGAAAATCAACTATACTCCAATAAAAAAATAAATAAATAAAACGTGAGCCAAAAAAAAAAAAGGCACCGCCAAAATCAGTAAGTCTGTCTGAAGTGCTTAGCAATAAAGCAAAGGTGGTAAAAAAAAAAAAAAAAAAGAAGAAGAAGAAGAAGAAGAAGAAGTATGGCTTTGGTCAGCAGGGGGCTGGCACTGGGAGAAGAAAATGATTTCTTAGGAATCCTTTGCCCTAGACTGTCCATTCTAAACCACAAAGTAAGGAGACAGGTATCCGGGGCAGTAGCTCTGTTCGGTGATGAACACTATATAGATAACAAGAGTTTGTTCCAAGCCAGCAGCAGTCACAGACTTACATGCTTTCAGTGGCCAGATGCCAGCACAGATGCATGCATGTTGTAAACAGTGGGGACTGGCAAGCCGGAGAGGACAAATGCCATCTAAAGGAAACAAAACTAGCAGCCCCAGCCAAGTGCTGCCCACCGTGTAGGCACCAGTGTCCCCACATATTCTAATTTTTTAAAAAATAAAAGCTGGAAATCCAGATTATTTTTTGTAACATTTAAATATTACTTCAAAAAATTTTATAACCACAGTACCAGCCAAACAGAACACTTTTGCAGGCTGAATTCAGCACATAAGTTCCAGTTTGCACCACACTTTTCTACAGGATTTCTTAGGAAATTGAGGCTGGGGCAAACCATGGGAATGGGTACCTCCACCAAGGTCAGAGTCCTTCATCTTTGCCTGTGTGTGTACAAATGACTTAAGCCCGTCTGTCCCCATGTCTTTCCCAGTTAACAATAAAGCTGAGAGTCTTTTTTTTTTTTTAACAAAGTATCTAAAACTTCACTCAACATGCTTCAGGGTAAAGAGAAAAAAGTAATTTCTACTTATTCTTCACAACCCAGCTCAGGTGATACCTTCCCCGAGATTCTGTCCCCTGATCCCTTAGCCCACCACGCCCTGTAGGACTAGCTAACATTCCCTGAGCACTTACTGTGCCAGGTCCTGCCTGAAGATCTTTACCAGTAAAAACCCATCTAATCCTCTCAACATACCTGTGATGCAGGTACTACTCCACACCCATTTTACATAAGATTAAGTAACCTGCCAGAGACCACTCCGTTTAGACAGAGCAAGGTCAGGACTTGGATGGGGAACTCCTTGAGGACTAGTGTCTCATCTTAATCATTTTTGAATCCAGAGGGATAAGTACTTTGGCACTAAATGTTCACAAATGAACAGACAAATGGATCACTCCCCATCTGTATGTGTGGATACGGTAGGCTCTAAAGGGTGATCTTGACAACACAGGTATTTCTTCAACAATCTTTCTATGCGTCACACCTGTTGGGCTCTAGACATGAACAGATCATGGTTAGAGGGCTCAGTTTGGTGAGGGTACCAGGTGTGTAAATTTTTAATTTAAAATAATAGCAGCATCACTTGGTTTGGCTTCCAAAAATCAGGGAAAGCTTCCTGGCAGAGGAAATGCTCAAGCTGAGTCTTGAAGGAAGAGAGTAAAGTGTTTCCCAGGCAGATAAGGACAGAAAGGAGAGGCCAGCTGAGGGGCAGCATGTGCAAAGGCCTTGAGATGACCAAATCTTTATCCAAAGACCTGCAATCAGCCCAGAATGGCTCACATGCAAGGAACATGGTGGGCACATTGGGAGAGGCTGGAGGGTGGACATCTTCCAAGCATTCAGGGCCTTGACTGGGTAAGAGATGGGGAACAAAAAAGGGATTTTATTTTTTTAACAGTTTTATTGAAGTATGATTTGCATGCTACAAAAATTCATCTCTTTTATGTGTACAATTCAATGATTTTTAGTAAATTTAAAGAGTTGTATAACCATCCCCACAATCCAGTTTTAGATCTCAATTACCCCAAAAGACCCCTCCTGTCTGTTTGCAGTCAATGCCTGTTCCCACTTCCACCCCAGGCAACCACTGATCTACTTCTTGGCTGTACAAATGTCCAATAAACAACAAGGTCCTACTGTATAGCACAGGGAACTATACTCAGTATCTTGTAATAATCTATAATGGAAAAGAATCTAAAAAAGAATAGATATACATGTGTGTAACTGAATCACTCTGCTGTACACCTGAAACTAACACAACATTGTAAATCAATTATATTTCAATAAAAAAAATTTTTTTAAGTCTGGGATGAATAAAAACAAAACAACAACAACAATATGTGCCTTTCCAGTAAAGGCAGAAAAAAAAATGACCTGATCAGATTTATATTTTTAAAACAACCTCTGAGTTGTGGAGGTTGGTTCGAGGAGGGTTAAGACTGCAGGCTGGGACTTCCCTGGTGGCGCAGCAGTTAAGAATCCGCCTGCCAATGCAGGGGACACGGGTTCGAGCCCTGGGCCGGGAAGATCCCACATGCCGCGGAGCAACTAAGCCCATGCACCACAACTACTGAGCCTGCGCTCTAGAGCCTGCGAGCCACAACTACTGAAGCCCGCGCACCTAGAGACCGTGCTCTGCAACAAGAGAAGCCACCGCAATGAGAAGCCCGCGCACCGCAACAAAGAGTAGCCCCTGCTCACCGCAACTAGAGAAAGCCTGCGCACAGCAACGAAGACCCAATGCAGCCAAAAATTAAAAAAAAAGACTGAAGGCTGCCTCTGTCACTATTTCCCTCAATGCTCAGATTTAAGCACCTGAAGGCAAAGGCCTTTTAACAAACTACCAATCACCTTTCTTACTGGACATGCTGGAATCTCCACCAGATGTTTTTCCATAAGTAACACCTAATTGGTCCAAGTGTCAGATCAGTGGTTAGTCCCACTAATCAATATTGAGTGCACTGATCACAGGAAACCAGTGACATTTTCAGATTTAATTGTTGTCAGTGGAAGAGTGTGCTCTTGCAATTCACTTTGTTTTGCACCACCCCTTTTGAGATGTCAGGACTGTATTAAAGGAATTACTGCTGTTGGTGTCTCCAGAGCACCACATTATATTTAGAAAGAGGGCCTACAACATCACCATGGATTTATAAATGCTTATCTCCTGCCCTGTAGGAGTGGTTGGGCTTTTCTTTTCTTTTCTTTTTTTTAAGGCTTCCTAGTTGATTTTAAGGTGATCAGCTGAAATGAGCAAAAAGCATGGTGGGTTGTCATGAGGATTCAATAAAATACTCAAAGGCACCTGGCAAAAGCAGCTTTTCATTAAATATTCACAGACTCTGAACCTGGATCGATCAACAATGGGAAAAGTGTGGTTTAGTGAAAAGTTTTTTCGGCACCAAGAGGGCTGGTTTACTTAACTTTCCTAAGCTTCACTCTCATTTCTAAAAGGATAAAAAAAACCCTCCTGCCTTTTAAGTTTGTTGTGAGGAAAAACAAGGTTACATGATAGGTGATAAGACCTAGCCCAGAAAACACCTGACACACATCACAGACAGTAGAAAACACCTGGCCCCTCTTCTCTTTCACAGGCCAATGGGGACTGAACAAAAATAGCATCTCTCAGGGTACCTGTCAGTGTCTGTGGTGACGGACTGCCACCTGCCTAGACCTCACTGCATGTATTAGTAAATACACCCCTCAAACATGGGCATTTGATAAGCACCTGCCAATTTACTGTACACTTAGAAACGGTATCACCAAATTAACTGCCATTATTCTACAAATAAACAATTTCGGTTCCTTTAACTGAGATTTCAAAAGCCCTACTTACATTTCTCATGTTCCTTCCAGTAATTTCCTAGAAGGTGAACCTGTCAATAGGAAGGACACAAATTATTTATCACCAATGCCCTCAAAATAATTGTTGCTAAGAAAACCCAAAACATTCAGCCGGAATTTTCAGAATTCAGGCAACCCCCTATCCGACTACTTCCCAGTTGTGACTTTGCCTAAAGGACTCCTCATAGTTGGTCCAACCCAAACCAGGAACCATTTAAAAAATAATAACAGTTAAAACTGCTGTGGCCTGGTGATCTGGGTTGCTCGGACACAGTTGTTGGGAGTTGGGAAGGGGCAAGCAGATCCAGCAAAAGTATTGTTTTAAACTAATAGCTAGGAGCTCAGGTGAGGTCACAGGATGTTTCCGTTTCAGAGTTTTATGCTCATCCAAGGCAGTTATCCTACAAGCCTTTGATTTATTCAACATTAATGCTCTGCCCCTGCTCCTTGATCTTATAAACTTCTCTAGGACACAATTTCTCCATCTATTGATAAAGGGAGGCTAATAAAAACACTTCCTTGGTGCGTTAATTGTGAGGCGTTATCTATGACAACGTATTTGAACGTGCTCTACACTTTGCAAAGCACTACTCACATATTAGTTCTCAGTCTTCCTAAGTCCAGCTATTTTCACGTCGGAGGAAAGTATGGCCCTCAAAGATCAAACGACTTCCCAAGGTCTTACAGCGAACTGGGGCAGAGCTCGCTCAGTTATCTCCACCCATCAAACCTTCTCAATCTTCAAAGCCTGGTTCAAGAACGCGTTTTCCTCAGCCTAGCGCAGCCGGCAAGAGCCAAATGGCCCAGGTTCGCATCCCAGCTCTGCCTCTTTCACAATCCTAGGACACACGTGCGCCCTGTGTGCCAAGGCTGCCACCGCGGTAAGGAAAGGGTGGTGACGGCGCCTGGCCATTCTGGGTGCTTAATAATGGCAGTTAGCCTCTGTCAGCCCAGTTATCACTCCCTTTCCTGTTTTCTCCCCGCACTGGGGTTGCAATCAAGGCCGGGATAGTTTGAGGGCTCGCTGCGCGCCAGGCACTGTGCTCATTGCTCTGGCCGAGCGCAGCCCCTCTCCTCAGCCCAAGACAAAGGGCGGAGGCGGGGAGTCGCGCCGCCTCCTCCCCCCACGCTGGGCGCAGCCCGGGGGCGGACATCCAGCTCTGTGGCCCCCAACTCAGTAGTTCTCCCGTCGACCCCAGCGCCCCCACCCTACACGGCGGTCACGGACGCCCCCAGACTGGACCCCGCTGTTCAGCGGTTCCAGCGAGCCCGCGCCGCTGCTCCCCGCTCCAGCCGGGCTTGCACGGGTACGAGCTGCAGGATTCCAGCCGACGGGCGGCGGGGGCGGGGGGTGATGGAGACTGGAGCCGCGCGCCGGGTGGGGGGGGGGCCCCGGGGCGGGGCGGGGGGGGGGCCAGCGGTTGGCGCCGGGAACCGGCGAGCGCCGCCCGGCTACGTGACCCACTGGCCCAACCTGCCCTCCGGGGATGGAGGCGGGGCAGTTATTTCGATCCCTTTTCACTTAGGCGGCATCCCCACCCCCTACCACCGGGGGAGCACCAGAGAGTCAGGAGCTAACCGTTATCATCCCATTTTGCAGATGAAGCGAAGAACTGAGGCCTTCCCAGAGTCATAGGTGGCCGACCGGGTGTCAAAGCGGTTAGCACCATGCCCCCCGCTTGTCGGGGCCGGAAAGCGTTGGTCTCCTTTCCTTTGGATTGTGTTGGAATGGAAGCTCCAAGAGGGCAGGAACTGTGCCGTCCTCCCGTTTGCTATTGTGTCCAGAGCACAGTAGGCACGCAGGTAAATCATTTGAACAAATAACTCTTACTCTGGGGGCTTCCCTGGTGCCGATACAGGGGACTCGGGTTTGAGCCCTGGTCAGGGAAGAGCCCATGCCCGGAGCAACTAAGCCCGTGCGCCACAACTACTGAGCCTGCGCTGTAGAGCCCGTGTGCCACAAGCCCACGCACCTAGAGCCCGTGCTCGGCAACAAGACAAGCCACTGCAATGAGAAGCCCGCGCACCGCAACGAAGAGTAGCCCCTGCTCGCTGCAACTAGAGAAAGCCCACGCGCAGCAACGAAGACCCAACGCATACAAAAATAAATAAATTTAAAAAAAAAAAAAAAAAAGGAAGAAGAAAACATTTTTCTCTATTAAAAAAAGATAAATAGGGCTTCCCTGGTGGCGCAGTGGTTGAGAGTCCGCCTGCCGATGCAGGGGACACGGGTTTGTGCCCCGGTCCTGGAAGATCCCATATGCCGCGGAGCGGCTGGGCCTGTGAGCCGTGGCCGCTCAGCTTGTGCGTCCGGAGCCTGTGCTCCGCGACGGGAGAGGCCACAGCAGTGAGAGGCCCGCGTACCGCAAGGAAAAAAAAAAAAAAGATAAATAACTCTTACTCTGGCCCTTCCCTATCTCTCTAACCTCAACATGAGTCGTCCTGCCCTCTCCCCAAAGATCTTATGAAGTAACTGGGGGGAAGGCCAGACAGGTGTGGTATGATATGGAAAGGAGCACCAGCCTGCACAGCACTGGTGCAGAGGAGTTAATCCAATTTACAGGATAGGTTAAGAGAGGCCAGCTAGGAGGCGTCAGTGAAATCCAGAGCAGGGATGATAGTGGTCTGGGTTTAAGGGGTGGCAGTAGGGATAGAAAGAAGAGGAAATATCTGAGATAGGTTTTGGAGAATTATAGGGATTTGCTGACAGATTGAAAGTAAGCGATAAAGATGGGGGAATCAAGAGGAAGTTCCTGAGTGGCGGATGGTGCTGAGTACTGAAATGGGGAAAACTAGAAGAGAAATAGGTTTGGGGTAAGGGAATAAAGTGTTCTGTTTTGCAGTTTATGATGTAAGTTATCTCTACAGATGGATATATGAGTCGGCAACTCAGAGGACAAACACACAGGCTGAAGATTGGAATCCGGTGCATATAAATGGCATTTACAGCATTAAGAATGAAAGACATCAGGCTTCCTGGTGGCGCAGTGGTTAAGCATCCCGCCTGCCAATGCAGGGGAGATGGGTTCGAGCCCTGGTCCCGGCAGATCCCACGTGCTGCAGAGCAACTAAGCCCATGCGCCACAACTACAGAGCCTGCGCTCTAGAACCCACGAGCCACAGCTACTGAGCTCGTGTGCCACAACTACTGAAGCCCACGCACTTAGAGCCCGTGCTCCACAACACGAGAAGCCAACCGCAATGAGAGGCCCGGGCATGAAAACAGAGAGTGGCGCCCCACTCTCCGCAGCTAGAGAAAACCCGCAAGCAGCAAGGAAGACCCAATGCAGCCAAAAATAAATAAATTTAAAAAAGAATGAAAGGCATCACCTTCAGTGAGAAGTAAAGAGAAAAGAAGCAGTTCCAGGACAGAGCCCTGGAGATCACCATTCCTTAGGGTTGAGGTAGAAGAGGAAGGCCCTGCAAAGGAGAGAGGATTGGCCAGAGGGGCAGGAGGAAAACCAAGAGGGACCCAGAAAGGACAGTGTTTCAGGAAGCATGGAGTCATCGGTTATATCAAATGCCACTGAGAGAAGAAAGATGTGGCTCTACATCAGAGAAGCTGTACTTGAACTTGCCAGAGTGCTTTTGGTGGAGTGTGGGGACAGGTGTCGAAGTGAGGAGAAGCCGAAGTGGAGGTAGTGTGTGCAGACAATTCTTTCAAGACATTGGGGGGTGGAATAGCACCGTGGCCAGGGACAGAGGAGGTGATTTCAAGGGATTTATTTGTATAGAATGGGTGACATATGAGCACATTTGTGCTGTTAACTGGGATCTGACAGTGAGAGATTAATGATCCCAGAGAGACAGGGACAGTGACTCACAGAGGGAAGCCTCCCCAAAAGAAGGGAGTATATGAGGTTGTGTGTAAAGGCATGGCTCAGACCAGCCAAAAAGCGTAACTTTGCAACAGCTCAGACCCAAGGCCCAGGAGCTCCACTGCAGAAGGAACAGCCACACTGTTCCAGGGTGGCCACTGTTGCTTAGCAACCTGTGTTTAATAAGATGTTTCAACTGAATTCCTAATTAACCGCCATTTCACCTAGGCTAACAGTTTCTGTCACTGTGGGGTCCTGCCTCAGCTTCCTTCCCTCCCCCAAAGCCTGGTAATTTTGTTTCTTTTGTTGAAATGTGTGAAACTGGAAAGCTCCAGTTTCCGCTTTCCTCTACTGTTAATGATATATGCATTGAGATGTGAAAAATAATACATCACAGAGAAGATGGATTTAGGGACTCTCATTCTATCTTAAAGGGAGGTTGTCAAAAATTGCAGGATTTACATCTCCAGGTCAGGGCTCTCTGGTGAGCTCCAGCTGCCTTCTTGCCCTCTTGGAGGCATGCTAGACCAAGCAGAATTCTTAATTCCCTCTATTCAGCCACCCAAACTCCCTTATTCCTTGTACAGTTTTTAACGACTACAGAACATGGTCCCACCGTCTACGCATCTGACAGGTTTGCCCAGGGTCATTCTGGATTCCTCCTCTTCCAAACCTACTCCATACAATTAATTACTGCCTCCAACATATTTCTCAAATTCTTCTACTTTTCTGCATGCCTTCTAAGTCTGCCTTGGTCCAAGCCACCATCGTCCTTCCCTTGGATCAGTCCAGGAAGCTTCTAACTGGTCTCCCTGCTGCTTCTCTTGACCCACCTCCAATCCATTCTCCACACAGCACCCAGCGAGTGAGCTCTTAAAACATAATCTGAACCATTTACTCCCCTCCTTAAAACCTTTAAAGCTTTCCCATTATATTCTCCTGCCAACTGGAGCTGTTCACCTCCCTCTCTAAATTCTGTGTCTGTGCCTGGAATGACCTTTCCCCAGCAACTCTCTTCTCCTAACTGGCTCTTTCTCATCCTGCAAGTAAGGCCTTCTCCCCACACCCCCTCTGCAGGTGCTCACTTCCCTATTCTCCATCACAGTGCCCTGCTAATTTCCTTCTCAGCTGGAACTAGATGTTTGTTCAGTTTCCACTATCTCCCTGCAGGAGGCAGTAAACTCCATGAGGACAGAGCTGTTCACCTCTTACTCCTCAAGTGTCCAGTGTGGTCCCAGGCACAGAGTAGGCACTAAATAAGTATATGATGAATAAGTTGATTTGTTTGCCAGGAGCAGATTCTCTGTCTGTGAGATTCATGGCTGTGTGTTTATAAAATTATAAAAGTTTAAGCAACTCACAGAAGTTATTCTTCTAGGTAGGTTTACTCTTCTAGTTGCTGCCACCTAGCATCTAATAGGATGATAATAACTACCATTTACTCTTCCCTGTATGTGGCAGGCACTGCACATTTATTATTTCTAATTCTTACAAAAACCCAATGAGGTGGTCTTACTCCTATTTTACAAATTAAAACTCCGGGCTGTATATCCAAAAATAAAACAAAAACACTAATTCAAGAAGGTACGTGCACCCCAACGTTCATCACAGCATTATTTACAATAGCCAAGAAATGGAAGCAACCTAATTATCCAGCAACAGATAAATGGATAAAGAAGATGGGGTATATGTATACAATGGAATATGACCCAGGCATAAAAAAGAATGAAATTTTGCAATTTGCAATAATATGGATGGACTTGGAGGGTATTATGCTAAGTGAAATAAGTCAGACAGAGAAAAACAAATACTGTATGATATCACTTATATATGGAATCTAAAAAATAAACTAGTGAATACAACAAAAAAGAAAAAGACTCGGGGGACTTCACTGGTGGTGCAGTGGTTAAGAATCCTCCTGCCAAAGCAGGGGACACGGGTTCAAGCCCTGGTCCTGGAGAATCCCACATGCCGCGGAGCAACTAAGCCCATGCGCCACAACTACTGAGCCTGTGCTCTAGAACCCGCGAGCCACAACTACTGAAGCCCACGCTCTAGGGCCTGTGCTTCGCAACAAGAGAAGCCACCGCAATGAGAAGCACACACACCGCAACGAAGAGTAGCCCCCGCTCGCCACAACTAGAGGAAGCCCGCGTGCAGCAACGAAGACCCAACACAGCCAAAAGTAAATAAATAAATTTATAAAAAAAAAAGGGGGGGGCTTCCCTGGTGGCGCAGTGGTTGAGAGTCTGCCTGCCGATGCGGGGGGACACGGGTTCGTGCCCTGGTCCGGGAAGATCCCACATGCTGTGGAGAGGCTGGGCCCGTGAGCCATGGCTGCTGAGCCTGCGTGTCCGGAGCCTGTGCTCCGCAACGGGAGAGGCCACAACAGTGAGAGGCCCGCAAGAAAGAGACTCAGATATAGAGAAAAAACTAGTGGTTACAAGTGGGGAGAGGAAAGGGGGGAGGGGCAAACTACTATGTACAGATAAATAAGCTACAAGGATATATTGTATAATATAGGAAATTAGCCAATATTTTGTAATAAATATAAATGGAATATAACCTTTGAAAATTGTGAATTACTATGTCATACATCTGAAAATTATATAACATTGTACATCAACTATACCTCAATTTAAAAAAAATCTTTGATGAAGAAATAGGGAGAAAAAAGCAGCAGCCTGTTGTAATCCTTGAAGTCTCATTAACTAGCTCTTTAGTCTTTGAGCACTTAGTGTATGCTAGGCTCTGTTCTTGGCTCTGGAAATACAGCAGAGAACAAGACAGACTTAAGTCCCAGCCCTCATGAGGCTTACATTCCAGTGGCAGGAGATAGGCAATAAACAAGTAAACTAATGAATGAGAGCATTTCAGACAGAAACAAGTGCTACAAAGGACTGTAAAACGCGGGAAGAGATACAGAGTGAGGGGAGGGAACAACTACTTTAAATAAGGTCCCAGACGAGGTGACTTTGAGCTGAAATCTAAAAAGATGAAGATCCATCCATGAGAAGAGCCATGGAAAGAATATTGCATACACGTGGAACAGCAAGTGTAAAGGCCCTGAGGCCAACTCAAGCTTGGCAGTCAAAAACTGAAAGAAGAGGTGAGTGGATGGATGCAGCGAAAGGTAGAGAGGATGGTACAAGAGGAGGTTGAAAAGAAAGCTGGGGCCAGGTTATTGTCGATTGTTTGGATTTCATTCAATGTGCAAGGGGAAGTTATTAGGGGTTTTAAGCAAGAGAATGAACATGATCTGGTTTGTGATTTTAAAAGATCACCTGCCTGGATTAAAGAAGATGAAGATTCAAACTAAGAAACTAGTTGGAGGGCTGCTGCAGTGGACCACTGGCTTGTATTAGGGTGGTAGAGGTGGAGAAATACAGGATACATTTTGGAGGTAGAAGAACCAACAGGGACTTCCCTGGTGATCCAGTGGTTAAGACTCCACGCTCCCAATTCAGGGGGCCCGGGTTCTATCCCTGGTCAGGGAACTAGATCCCACATGCCACAACTAAAGATCCACATGCCATAATGAAGATCCAGCGTGCCGCAACTAAGACCCAGTGCACCCAAATAAATATTTAAAAAAAAGAACCAACAGTTTCTGTGGATAGCACAGATATGGGGTTGGAGGTAGAAAGGGTTGAAGAAATGAAAGAAATCAGGAAAGACTTTCACATATATCTGGTGGACCTCAAATTTAGAAACATATTTAATATATGTTGAGCCCCACTTATTACAGTTAGATTCTCAGAGTACAGCATAGCATAGGGAAAGAATTTGGACTAAATCTTAAAGTCCAATCCTGTGTGATGTTAGAAAGTGTCTAAACCCAAAGAGCCACCGTTTCCTCATCGTCCTCTTTTTTTTTCCCCCCGCTTTTTGGCCGCACTGTAGAATGTGGAACTTCCTGTACCAGGGATCGAACCCGTACCCCTGCAGTGGAAGCAGAGAGTCTTAGCCACTGGCCACCAGGGAAGTCCATCCTCATCTTTAAAAGGGTGATTGATTATCCCTGATTTGAGATGTTTGTAAAGCTCTACGACAGCACCTAGAACTCCGAGTGTGTAAGGAGGTTGTGGGAAATCCAAGAGGAAAGAGGCAGAGAGCCACGTATCTGAGTTTTTTTTCAGGAGATGGTGATGTAAGAGGGAGTTTTGCAGGATTTTGAGCATGCGGGACATTTACAGCATTGGGCATAAGAGTATTCCAGTTTCTGCCTGAACCGGAAAAGAGTCTCTCTGCTAGCATCCCCGCCCTAGGGCACCTTAAATTTCTGATCAGGGAGAGTCCGAGGTTATTCCTGGCGCCTGGACAGTACCTATCTTAGGTATTCAATAACTTTAATGAAGAATGGGGTTGGAGTGATAGCAAGAGGTTGGCGTGGAGAAACGAGAACTGTCCGCGCGAGCCGCCGCAGCTCTGAGGCCGGGGGAATTTTCACGTCGCTATAGCAACGCCCCCTCCCACTTCAAGCGCACCCAAGGGGGAACTACAAGTCCCATAAGGTCCGCGGCTTCCCCCTCTCCCGGGGAGGAGGGGCACAGGGGAGCGCCGAACCGGCTTTACCTCTTTCCTGCAGCGTGATTGGCCCGCGGCTCTGGGAGGCGGCCAATGAGTGCGCTCGGGGAGAGCAGCGAGGCCAATATGGCTTCCCGCACCTGGTGACGGTTGAAGAAACTGTTAGTCTCATGGAGAAGACCCGGGGCGTCGAGGTGAGAGGGAGAGGAATTCTCGTGACTGGGAAAGGGAACCCCGAGAGCTCCGCTCGGTGGGCCCTTCTTTAGGCCTTTGAGCGACGCCTGGAGGGTGGAGGGTGGAAGGATGGATAAACAGGTAGTTAGGCTGAGCAGGGCCCGAGGCGATTGGCGTTGCTTTTTGCTCCGGTTCTGCTGGGGCCGAGTAGTTGAGGGAGAAACAGCCTCCCTGGCCTGGGGAAGGGGAATTGGGTTCAGAATCTGAGAGCTCCTGAATCTGCCTCCTCCTCCTTGTCTCATGGTGGTGTCCTTTAGGGACTATGAGGCCTGTCACATCCTGGTGGGAAGTAAGGGATGATTAAAGTTTAATAAACCCTCCGTGTCCGGAGCGTTCACGTTTATTATCTCCCAGTATACTCAACAGCCCAGTGTCTCGTTTTTGCGCTTCAGGTAGCTGAGGCCTGGAGGGGTGGTGCGACTCCCCAGGAGGGTCACAGGGCTGTAAAGTGAAGGAGATGGGCACTAAGTACCTCAAGTTCCAAAACTCTACCAGGTTTGCTTTTTCCACTCTACCACCACCTGTGACCCACGCATCCTTTAATCATTTGGTTTCTGGTCACCTTATATTTGAGTTTCCTTTCTAGCACATTTGCATGTGTAGTTGTAAATGTAAAGTGGAATCGCTCAAAAACTCTATAAGGGTAAAGGAAAAGAATCATACAGTGGAGAGTAAGAATGACAGCTCACAGTTTTAGAGCTGTCACTAACTGCTGGAAATGGAACTAGGCTTTGCATGTCATATCAGCATTTACAGCAGTCCTCTAAAGAGGGCTTGTTATTATCTCCATTGTACTGATGGAGAAACCAAGAACAGTAAGGTTAAATATCTTGCACAAAATCACACAGGTAGTAAGTGGAAGATCCTGGATTCAAACTCAGGTGTACCTGCTTTGAGAGCCCATGCTTTTAACCAGTAATAATCGCCAACATTTATTGAGCACATACTGTGTGCAAGTCACTGCTCTGAGTGCCTTGCCCGTATTAACCCTTCTCCCCCAAAGCCTATGTAATAGGTGGAATTGTTCTCATTTACAGGTGCGGAAATTGAGGCATTGAGATTGACCTGCTGCAGGTCATACGGTAGGGATGGTAGTAACTAGTAAGCAGTGGGGATGGTATTGGAGCCCTGGCCTAGAGCCCAAATTCTTCACACCTTTTCTACGACATGCCAGGTAGATTATATACAGTATCTCATTTACATTCCACTTCCTGGAGCCAAATATTTTTCTTGTTTTATAGATGAGAAAATTGAGACCCAGAGAGGTTAAATGACATGCCCAAGGACCCACAGCTAGTTAGGATCAGAGCTGAGTCCGAAGCTATTGTATATACCACAGTGCTATAGCTAGAGTGTCATTAGCCTCCGAAATCCTCTTTAGGGCAGTCTGGGCCCCAAATTAACTTTTGTCTGACTTAAGTTGTTTTTGAGTTGAAATTACTTTGGTGTACGTATGCTGAAGGGGGAAGAATGAGTTTCTAAAATACATCTTCCCCAGGAAGTCTTCATGAGGCACTTTGCTTAGGATATTTTCACATCAGTGTATTCTGTTTGAATTATGGTAAAATGTCATCACTTATAAATCCACAGGGGGACCTTGGTGAATTCCTAATACATGTTTTCTGTCTTGCTAAGGTATTCTTTTTTTTTTTTGGCTTCATTGGGTCTTCACTGCTGAGCGCTGGCTTTCTCTAGTTGCGGCGAATGGGGGCTACTCTTCATTGTGGTGGCTTCTCTTATTGCGGAGCACGGGCTCTAGGCGCACGGTCTTCAGTAGTTGTGGCTTGTGGGCTCTAGAGCGTAGGCTCAGTAGTTGTGGTGCACGGGCTTCGTTGCTCTGCGGCATGTGGGATCTTCCTGGACTAGGGCTCGAACCCATGTCCCCTTCATTGGCAGGCGGATTCTTAACCACTGTACCGCCAGGGAAGCCCCTAAGGTATTCTTTTGATTTGCAGTTGAGAAATGTATAAGCAAGAGTAATGATCCAGGTGTTTGCAAAAGGAGTATTTGATTCTGCCTGCCACTTGGCCCAAAAGTGTTGACTTGACCAAGAACTGGAAAGGGAGTTGATAGCAGATCTGCAGCTTCCCTTCCCATACACTAAGCCAACCATAATTCCTTCTGCCTGCTTTTGTGTCACTAGGAGACTTCAGAACCAATGGAGGAGGAAGAGGAAGATGATGACTTGGAGCTCTTTGGTGGCTACGACAGTTTCCGGAGTTATAACAGCAGTGCGGGCAGTGAGAGCAGCTCCTACCTCGAGGAGTCAAGTGAAGCAGAAAATGAGGATCGGGAAGCAGGGGAGCTGCCCACCTCCCCCTTGCATTTGCTTAGCCCTGGGACTCCCCGCTCCGTGGATGGCAGTGGTTCTGAGCCAGGTGCCTTCAGAGTGTCCCCTGAAGAGGGGGAGGTTTCAGAGGCTGTGGAGGAAGAGGGGGATATAGGCCAGGTGGGCAGAGCTGTCCAGGTGTGAAGGGCCCTTTGATCTGATGTCTAAGGCCCTAGGAGAGAGCAGAGGCATCCCAAGTATCCCCAAGGGTCATTTCCTCTGCTGCAGTCTGATTTCAAATTGTGATTTCATTCTTTCTTATAATTAATATTTATTCAGCACATATTAGATGCCAGTCATTAACATGGTGCTGCTTTTGCGATTGTCCTGTTCTCTAGATATTGAGAATATAGGACACCTAAAGTGATCTGGTTACTATCTGGGAAGGGACAAGAAATAGCTTGTGGGTTGGAAGTGAGAGGGGGGAAAATACAGAATAAAGTGACCTCCGGGTTAGAGGGTTAGGGTAGGGGTGGGCAGATGAGGATCCCTATGAATCATCTGGAAGACAGTTGGCTTCAGAGATGTGATGCTTACACAGCTCCTGGACCCCTGTGTCAGGGCCTCCAGTGTGGGGACTGCCTGTGATGATGGGGAGGCCAGATGGTCCGTGATGACATTTCTGTCCCCTGGTCCCTTTACTCTTTAGGAGAGGAGAATCTAATACTGTTTGCCACTTGTTTCCTTTCCATTCATCCTGTCTTCTCTTCCTTTCTCCCCTTTCTTTTATCTTTCTCCCTTCTGTCTTCTTCTAACCATTCTCTTAGAATCTTAGAACTTTAGAACTGGAACGAACTATTAGAGACCATCCGGTCCAGGGATGCTATCGCCTGGCTGCACATTAGAATCACCTGGGGAACTCTGAACAAACCACAGATGCCTGTGTCCCACCACAGACCAGTTAATTAGAATCAGGCTTGGGCATTTTTTTTTTTTTTTTTTTTTGCGGTACGCGGGCCTCTCCCGTTGCGGAGCACAGGCTCTGGACGCGCAGGCGCAGCAGCCATGGCCCATGGGCCCAGCCGCTCCGCGGCATGTGGGATCCTCCCGACCAGGGCACGAACCCGTGTCCCCTGCATCGGCAGGCGGACTGTCAACCACTGCGCCACCAGGGAAACCAAGGCTTGGGCATTTTTAAACGCTCCTCGAGTGACTCTGATGTGATACCAGGGATGAAACATTGATCTAGTTCAGTCTCTTTATAGATGAGAAAAAAATAGGTCCACGGAAGTTAAATGATATGGGTACGTTTTTTCTTCTCATTTTCCTCTTTGCAAACTTTCCAACACTCACCTGTTTCCCCAGTCATCCTCATGGATTTTCCTTAGCCCCACCACTGACACATATAGCCAAGGGGTGCTAAGGAGCTTTAGGTGTACATACCCAAACCTTCTATTCCAGTTCTGTCAGCCTTAGGGGGCCTGGGACTCACCTGATTAATGCAGTGCCCCAGGTTTTGAAGGGCCCATCATTTTGTTTGATTTGGAGTGACGATCAAGGAAGTCATGTGCTAAGTTCTCTTCCCAGCTGTCTGTGAGATGTGTGGTATCGTGGGTACGAGGGAAGCCTTCTTCTCCAAGACCAAGAGATTCTGCAGCGTCTCCTGTTCTAGGAGCTACTCCTCCAACTCCAAGAAAGCCAGTATCTTGGCTAGATTACAGGTGAGAGGCCATCACTTGGAAGACCCTTCCTGGGGCTGTGGGCGCTGAGACAGGAACAATCAGCAGACTGGCCTTGTGTTTTCACAGCACCGGTTCTCAAACTTGACTGCACGTTGCGGTCACCTGCAAACCTTAAAAAATATTGATGCTTGGATCTTACTCGCAAAGATTCTGATTTAATTGGGGCTGAGTGTAGCCTGGACACAGGGCCTTTAACGAGCTCCCCGGGTGATTGTCCTGTGAAGCATGAGGGTTGCAGTGCCCACTCTTCTGCTTAGTGCCTCATACCCTCTATCTCTCTCTTTGTGAGACAGTTACTATTATGTCCCTCATTTTGCAGATTTTAGTCAAGGCATAGAAAAGTCCTTCTCAGTGAGCTAATAATGGTATTGTTTATAACTATAGTTTGGGGATACTTGCTATGGGCTTGGCACTCTCAGTCCAACCAGTGATCCCTAAAAAATGAATTTTTAAAGATTCCGATTTTAAGGGCTCAAAAATTTTTACTAACTTACTTAGAGGTACACAAATAAAATTGAAGAGCCAGGGTTTGGACCCAGGTCTCCGGAATTTAAACCCAAATTAAAAAAAAAAATTTTGGCCATGCCTCACAGCTTGCAAGATCTCAGTTCCCCAACCAGAGATTGAACCAGTGAAAGCGCCAAACCCTAACCACTAGACTGCCAGGGAACTCCCTCAATCCACATTTCTATCTCACCGATCTCTTTAATAAATTCTCTGGGCCTTTCTGATCAGTACTTAAATTACAAATTACAGACCAGATCAGTGGCCTTTCACTTTGGGGGAGGATGCCTTTGAGCACCCGATAAGCTATGGACTCTCTCTAGAACATTCATGTATGTTCTAGAGCGAGTCCATGGTTCAGTTCACGAGCCCTTTGAAGCCCATTCTCTGCCATAAATTTGTAGGAGCACCAAAGGAAGGAGATGGCTGAGAGCTGACGACACCAAGAAGAGGTTCCTGGCAGAGGCGGGGCTTAAAAGATAGTAAAAGTGCCCCTCCCTGCGTGTGGCTCTGCCAATCCCCACCCCCTCTCTAGTTGAACAATAGCTAAGTGTGGGCAACCCCCATCCTTGCAACTCCCCTCTGAGCTAAGCATTATCATTGTTATCATCTTGATTTACAAATGAAGAAACTGAAGTCCCAAAGAGGTTAACTGGACTGATGCCTGATTTAAACCTGTCCAAATCCAGAGCCTTGTTCTTAGCCTTTAGGCTACACACCCTCTCCTCCCTCCAGGGAAAACCACCTACCAAGAAGGCCAAAGTCCTGCACAAAGCTGCCTGGTCTGCCAAAATTGGAGCCTTCCTCCATTCCCAAGGGACAGGACAACTCGCAGATGGGACACCAACAGGGCAGGACGGTAAGACTGCAGGGACCAGTGCTCAGGAAGCAGGTTGGGTGCAGTGCCAGGACTGGGGTGGCCTCCCAAGGAGCGAGGATTGGAAAAGGTGGCCAGCTAGAAAGTGCCGGCCCAGGCTTGCTTTGGATTGTATCTTCCTCACCTGGTAATTGTGAAATTACCCCAGAAGATCCCTCAATCACTCTTAAATTGCCAAGACCCCTACTCTTGATAATTTAAAAGGCGAGGATTAGCTTCTTTTGTTTTGCATTGCCTTTAGCTCTCTGGCTTCTGTTTCCCTGGGGCAGTGGAGACCCAGATCTTGTTTGAAGAAGGGTGATGGGATAAGGGAGGAACCTTTCTCTCTTTCTGAGCTTGTGTAGCTATTTCTGAGCAAATGTAGGCATGAAGCGACTGCGCTAGATGGTCTGAGTTTCTGACCGATATTGAGCCCCCAGGCTCAAGGGTTGGAGGGGCCTAGGTGTGTGTACCTCCCACCCATTTAGATTGGCTGTGGCCAATGAGAGGTTGGGGGCGGTCTGAGGAATTTAAGCCCAAGGGTCTTTGAATTTCCGTCTTTCTCTGGGGAAGGAAGACCAGACATATTTCCCTCTTGAGTGTTTCCTCTATTCCTGAGAGTCTGGCAGCCTTTGGATAAGGCCCTCCGCCGTCCTGATGGCCGCTGCTGGGGCAGGTATGGGGTGAGGAAGGGACCTGCTTGCCCCCGCCCCTCCGGCCCGGGGTCCTGGAATGGCTGCTGCCGGAGCTCCCAGCTTCGACCCTTTAACCCTCTCCATCTTTGCCCCGCAGCGCTGGTCTTGGGTTTCGACTGGGGGAAGTTCCTGAAGGATCACAGTTACAAAGCTGCTCCTGTCAGCTGCTTTAAACACGTGAGTGCCCTGGGGATGAGGGGAGGGCAGGCAGGGTCCTGAGTGCTGCCACCATCTCACCCACCTGCCTCGCAACGTCGGCACCGGGAGAGAACAGGGTGAGGTCTGGGTGCTCGAAGCCCAGCTTTGCCGCTCCCTCCAGCTTACCTTTCTGTCCACTTTTTCAGAAAGTCCTCCCACAGGCCCTCAACGCGAGCTTCTAGCCCCTCGGAGGTTCCCCACTTCGCTTATTTACGTAATGGCACTTTGTGCTTTGATATCCAGAAGCAAACTTTGAGAATCTCTTTCTCCTTTTCCCCCATTTTTAGTGCTTTCGCGTTGAAAGCTTGGTGCTGTGAACTGCCCTGGGCCCCTTGGTCCCGGGAGGCCAATGTGGATGCCTCCTGGAGTCCCTTCTTCTAAAGGCTCCCCGACTCCCTGTCACTGAGAAACAGCAAAGGCTGAGACCTGGAGGGCTGGGCTTGGAGCCGAAGAACTTAGCAGGCAGGCCTGAGCGGTGGTCTCCTGCAGGCGCAGAGAGAAACCGAGGGAGCTCTCTTGTCTTTCAAGCCAATTTCCTAAACTCGGGAAATCCAGGAGGAGGCCTCTTTAAACCCACTTCCTAGCCTCTAATTTCTGAGCTGCTACTGAACTCTGGGGAGGCTGCTGATCAGGAAGAGGTTGGCACTCGGTGCAGCTTAACTCCTCCTCTCCTGTCTGGGTGCTAGTGAAGGTGCACGTCTTTCCCAGTGGGGGGAGCTCTTTATTTCCTGAATTCTCTAGCAGTTCAGGCATTTCATTGTGGGGAGTTGCATCATACTTGCACTAATATGTCTGCATCGATATGCTCTGTAAAAAGCCCACCTGAACGTGCCTGAGCAGTATAACTGTTTCTGGGTTCTGGGATGAACCCAGTCCCTCCGGCCAGGGAGATGGAATGGGATACGCTGATTGGCTGAAACCAGGGCTGAGAAGGAAAAAAGGAGAATCTCCCTAAAGGAGAACCAAAGTGCCACTGGCAGCAAAGTAAGGATTAGATACTGGGGAGGCAGCCCCAAGCAGTCCAGTGCTGTCGGGGGCATGTTAACAGGAGGAGGAGAGGTGGAGAAAGGACGTGCCAGAGCGGTGGGTGGGCAGCCGGCTCTGTGAGAGCCAGCCTGGCGACAGCTGCGAGACCAGGGGTCGTGGTCCTAACGGCCCAGGTGGAGTGACGACTGGAAGTGGTGCTATTTGTGCCGAGAATGGCACCTGGCACGTGGTGAGGGTGAGAAACTGTTAGGCGTCGTGACTGTCACGCAGGCTGGCGCAGCCATGGTGTGCCCATGAGGATAGCAGCCAGGAGCGGCCCTGGAGAGCTTAGCACCCAGGACCTCTGACTCTGGGTCTCTGCCCAGTCCCACCACCACGTCTTGCCCGTCTCTTCATCCCTGGTCCCCGGCCTGGCCTTCCACACACAAGGAGTGAGGGGCAATGCTGAGGGGCGAAGGAGGAAGGACGCAGACTCTCGCGAGGCCCCTCAGCCAGCTGCTCTCCTCTGCCAGCCCAGGTGGCTCACTGTCCCCCTTACAGGTCCCACTCTATGACCAGTGGGAGGATGTGATGAAGGGGATGAAGGTGGAGGTGCTCAACAGCGATGCTGTGCTCCCCAGCCGTGTGTACTGGATCGCCTCGGTCATCCAGGCGGCAGGTGGGTATTCCTCCGGCCGAGGCAGGGTCGGGCTGGGCAGTGACATCTCCAGATGGACAGGCAGTGGTGGAGCAGAAATCAGCTTCATAAAACAAACACAAAAACCCGCCTGCTGGAGTTTCTGCCTCCCTTCTTGCTGTTCTTTTATCTTGCCTACCTTAGAGGGGACCACAGAGCTTGGCGAGTTTGGAAACTCCCATCTTTTAAGTTCATTCCAGGGTTGGTCAGGCTATAGAAAATTATTCTCCCTCCTGTGCTGTACTGCTTTCCGAGTACGTGGTGTGGGTTTGTTTTTACTCTGGCTGTTGTGGAAGGAGTTCTTGAAATAGTCAGCACAAGTCCTGTTTAGGCTGGAGAAGAGCGAAGGCCTAAGAGCACACCGCTCCCTCCTCCTTCTCAGGGTACCGGGTGCTGCTCCGGTATGAAGGCTTTGAAAATGACGCCAGCCATGACTTCTGGTGCAACCTGGGGACTGTGGATGTCCACCCCATCGGCTGGTGTGCCATCAACAGCAAGATCCTGGTGCCCCCGCGGAGTGAGTTGATGAGAACGTTCCCTGTCCTGGTTCCTGTGGGGCCCTTGGGAGCAGTTAGACCAGAACAGGGCCCACCTGCCTCCTTGCTTCCTGTCCTGCCTTGTCCCAGAGGCCCTGTGGCAGGTCCAAGTTGGGGGAGTCCGGTTTTATAAGATGGTGATTGCTGGCCTGAAAAGGCAGAAATAAGTTATTTAGGCCCCTCTGCTGCTCTCTGGGGCAGCTTTGGTGCCCCATCAGTGGGAGTGTTGTCAGTCTGTACTCAGGGTTCTGCTCTGTCTCTGCAGCCATTCATGCCAAGTTCACCGATTGGAAGGGCTACCTCATGAAACGGTTGGTGGGCTCCAGGACGCTTCCCGTGGATTTCCATATCAAGGTCTGGCAGTGAGCCCTGTGGGTCTCCTAACTGATCTCCTTCCTGCCCCTATCCCGTTTGATCTGTCCTTTGTGCTATTCACTGGAGTATTTTTTCTAAGACTCCTTTGCTTAGCAATCTTAGTGGCTCCAGATTTCCTAAGGATGGATGGTGGGTGTCGTCTGCCTTCCCAGCCTAATAGCCTCCTCCCTGCTCAGACGCATCGATCATGTTGCTTTGTCTGCCATTTCTTCTTCTAGATCCTTACCTTTGCTCATAGCATTTTCAGGAGAGTTCATTCAATAGATTTTATTAAGTACTTGTTGTATACAAGGCACTGGAAATATGGAGAATGTGGACCCTGCCATCTGGGACCGTCCAGTCTGGCAGAGGAAATGAAGTCACACCCATGAAAAATTATAAAATAGCCTTGATTTTGTACCAGAGATGTGCCTCAAAATCATCTGTGTGGCATTTAATTTTTAAAAATTATTTAGTTCTTTAACATAAAAAATCATACACATGGTAAAAATTCAAAGGGATCACAAGGATATGCAGTGAAGACTTAGTCTCTTCCCCCTTTGTGTGCCAGGCCTCCTGTTGTGCGGCTCGCTCACATAGGTGCCTGGGCCACATCTAGGGTCTCTGGGGCCCCTGACCCGGATGCCCACACGTGTTGTTCTCATGTTGCTTGGGTAAGCGTCACAGCAGCGAGCCAAGGGGATGCAGGGCAGGTACCACCGTGACATGTGGTTGACCTGGCCTTGTGGCCTCAGGACGAGCAGGTATGGAGGGAGGCTTTGTGGAGAAGATGGCATTTGAATTCTACCTTGATGGGTAGGATGTGGGCAGGCATGGAAGCCAGCGGTGGAAAATCAGATGAGAGCGTAGTTGGGGCCATCTCACCCAAGGCCCTGGATGCCTGGTGAGAACATTAGCGCCGTGGGCCTTAGCTGGTCTTCAATGAGTAATGGTTCCAAGCACCTCAAAAGCAGTTTTTCCCTTATTTGAACGTACTGGGTAGTGCTCATTTGCTATTCATCTCTCTATATTTTGTTAATTATCAGTCTTTTCCACAAAACTGCAAGCTTTTTCTCCTGTATTTCCCATAGTACCTTGCACAGTGGACAGGGTTGGCGACTGAAGATGAGCTGGCCCTAGTGTTAGGATGAGGCAAGTGGCTGTGTGCAGGCCACCAGGATTGTCAAGGTGGCCTCATCTCTGCTTAAATTAAAAAGAGCTTTATTCTGGGTGGCAGAGCAGGGCTCTGCGTGAACAGTCAGCAAGCACACACTAGCGGTCACGTGCCCAGTCCCTGCAGGGCATGCGTGCAGAAGCAGCTGCCTCTGAAGATTGCGGGTGGAGAGGGTAGGAGGGGTGGGTCTGTGGAGGGAGCTCAAGTCCAGATCCAATCCCTGTATGGTAATCCAGTCCCGCATCTCCGTGCCTAGTTCTGT
This sequence comes from Phocoena sinus, assembly GCF_008692025.1. Lineage (NCBI taxonomy): Eukaryota > Metazoa > Chordata > Mammalia > Artiodactyla > Phocoenidae > Phocoena > Phocoena sinus. The sequence continues at coordinate 7,706,756 of NC_045772.1, read as the reverse complement.
GCTTGGAGCTGAGAATGTACAATAGAAATGACTCAAACCTAGCTTCTGCTTTTACAGACCTTGAGTTCCAGTGTGTGACCTTAAACAAAGGAGGGCAATAAAGCGTTGTCGGGTCGTGGGCTGCACCAGTGGGCACAGAGGAAAGGAGCTTGTCAGGAAAGGCCAGCGGCAGGGAGGCGGCCCAGAGGGACCCCAGCCCAGTTCTCACCCGGTGTCTCTCCCTCTGCTAAATGGGCCTGGTATATTCCAGCCCTTGAGCTGAGGGTGAAAGATCTGTGTCCTGGTGGCTGCTTTGAGACCCTTGAGCCGCTCCCCCTCCTGGTGGGATTTGGAATAGCACTGCTCAGCCCCCCGTCACGTGGAGACTGGGATGCTTCTCCCTGAGCCCGCAGTGCCCTGGTACTGGAAAAGCCCTACAGAGCTTACGTAACCATCCTCTACCCCCGGCAGGACAGCACCAAAGTCACAGCAGACAAAGAACCTCCCGTCTCCTCACCCAGGCCCCGCCACCAGGGCTCTAGAGCAGCTTGTGGACATCTTGGTCACTGTCCTTTGCTGTGTCAGAGGGGCAGGCATCACTACTGAGGTGCTATGAGAGCCGTTCAGAGCTGCAGCGCAGAGGGGCTGGAGCTGAAATTAGATGTATGGAGGCAAGGGGCACTCAGTTCCCTAAATGCGAGGCTTGTGTGTGCCGTCAGTGGGGGCCAGCAGGTAGAGGGGAGCGGGGTGCCCGTGTGGTCAGAGTGCAGATCCCTGAAAGAGCACAAAGCTGGACACCAGAGCCAGATCTGCGGCCCAGCTCTGCCACTCACGAGCCCGTGTGACTCTGGGTAAGTCACGTGACCTCTCTGGGGCACCTGTTTCCTTAGTCTGAAAAGCGTTCTGTAATACCCATCATAATGACTTACTGGCATTTTGGTGCACATGTAAAAATCATATCATCAGTATCATCCTAGGGACTTGAGAGCCAGGGTTGAAGCTGGCGGGACAGGAGGGCTCATCTACCTGCTTCCTGACGCAGTGTGTGCGGTGCTTCCACTCCACCTTCCCCATCCTCTGATTACTCTTAAGGGACAGAACAGGAAGGTGGGTGGGAGGGTCCACATGACCCCAGCAGGCCTGTGTTCTGATGTCATTGCAGATGGTGGAGAGCATGAAGTACCCCTTTCGGCAGGGCATGCGGCTGGAGGTGGTGGACAAGTCCCAGGTGTCACGGACCCGCATGGCTGTGGTGGACACGGTAATCGGGGGTCGCCTACGGCTTCTCTACGAGGATGGCGACAGCGATGATGACTTCTGGTGCCACATGTGGAGCCCCCTGATCCACCCAGTGGGTTGGTCAAGGCGTGTCGGCCATGGCATCAAGCTGTCAGGTTAGCAGAAGTCCCTGGCCAGTGAGGGCACATCTCTACACCCCACAACTATGCTGCACGGTAGAGGCGATCATCTCTACCGTGCGGATGGCAGGACTTGACCAAGTATCCCGAGAGGTTGAGTGCCTTGACTCAGGATACTCAGGTTGAAGTGTTAAAAACTGGTTTGAGGGGCTTCCCTGGTGGCGCAGTGGTTGAGAGTCCGCCTGCCGATGCAGGGGACACGGGTTCGTGCCCCGGTCTGGGAAGATCCCACATGTCGCGGAGCGGCTGGGCCCGTGAGCCATGGCCACTAAGCCTGAGCGTCTGGAGCCCGTGCTCCGCAACTGGAGAGGCCACAACGGTGAGAGGCCCGCGTACCAAAAAAAAAAAAAAACTGGTTTGAAACTAGAGGCTACAGGCCACATCCCTTCCATGTGATGTGGGAAGAGTCTGGGTCCTAAGGGCTGAATAGTTCCTACAGAGACCTTCTGGTCTAGGGGGCACATTTCTGGGGGAGGCGTGGAGATGGCCCTGTTAGCAGCTTCACCTTCCTTTTCTCCCTTCCTCCCTCTGCCATTTCCCTAAAAGAGAGGCGCAGCGACATGGCCCACCATCCCACTTTCCGGAAGATCTACTGTGATGCTGTTCCTTATCTGTTCAAGAAGGTGAGGCACAGCCCTTGGGCACTGTCCCCTTGGCCACAGGTCCACTCCAGGCCTGCGGACCCCAGCTCTTCCCTGGGATGTCCCTTTCCCTCCCCACTTCCTTCCCAGGCCGATGGCAGATGAGGCCTGCTTTCCCACCTTCCATGGGCCAGCCCGGAGATTCCCCAAGTGCCCCGTTCCTTTAAGGTTCGAGCTGTCTACACGGAAGGCGGTTGGTTTGAGGAGGGGATGAAACTGGAAGCCATTGACCCCCTGAATCTGGGCAACATCTGCGTGGCAACCATCTGCAAGGTGAGCCTGGGGGAGCCTCCAGTATGGCTTTCTGAGGGCATGGAGGTGGCAGAGCTTCCCAGTTCTCGCTGCTCCTGGGCTACCTGCTTTCGTGTCAGGGTCAGAATCTGCTTTCGTGTCAGGGTCAGAGGTGCGTTGGACAGGTGCTTACTGAACACCTGGCCTGAGCCTGTCCTGGGTCAGGTGTAGGTTTCCCTGCTGCCACATGCCATCTCCTTTGAGTGCTGACCTAGCCAAGCCATAGCCGGGCTGACTTCACTGCAAACCTCTGTTATTGCTGCAGCCTGAAGAGCCAACAGCCACCCTTCGGCCCTCCAGGGGGTTTTGCCGATTTATCCATCCAGCAGATCTCCAGGCTGGGCCTGTGTGTTCACTGAGAACACACTGACAAGAAGACAGATGCAGTTCCTGCTGGCACAGCATCTGCTATCTAGTGAGGAGGCTAAATGATCTCACGAGTGTGGGTTACACCAGTGCTGAGTGCTCTGAAGCAGCTCGGGGAAGGCTGAGAACCAGCTCTGGTTGGATCCATCCACCTTGCATCCCCATCGTATCACCTCACCCTGGGATGGGGGTGCAGTTCAGCATACCATGTTCTGTCTGCCCTCCTCCCCTCCACCTGCTAGGTCCTCCTGGATGGCTACCTGATGATCTGTGTGGACGGGGGGCCCTCCACAGATGGCTCAGACTGGTTCTGTTATCATGCCTCTTCCCACGCCATCTTCCCAGCCACCTTCTGCCAGAAGAATGACATTGAGCTCACACCCCCAAAAGGCAAGACGAGCCTTACAGTTGGGAGGAGCAGGGTGGGGCCACTGGCCCCAATTCCTGGCCAAGCCAGACCCCTGGAGTTTGAAGTCTGTGAGTGGATTGGAGAGGTGACAGAGCTACCCAGGGTCACCACTAGCCCATACTCTGGGCTGGCTCGGCCCCATGGCCGGTATGTGGCTCGGTGAGCAGAGCTCCCACTTGTCCCTTTGGTCAGTGAACAACTTGTACAACAGGACCATGGTCCTAGAGCAGGTACCAGCCTGGGGAGGAGGGAAGAAGGCTGCTGGGGAGACTCCGGGGGGGTCCTGACTGAGCTGCAGGTGCCCCTTTGGCGCTGGGAGACCTTCCGGGACTCCCTCCCACTTCCCTTCCCCCCTCCTCACCTACACTTTCCACTCCTACAGGGTATGAGGCTCACACTTTCAGCTGGGAGACCTACTTGGAGAAGACCAAGGCGAAAGCAGCTCCATCAAGACTCTTCAACACGGTGAGGAGACCAATCCTGCCCATTGCCAGCGGTGGCAATCCCAACCCCTTCTCTTTTCTTGAGTCTTTGCTACTGAGGTCCGCCACTTCAGGGGAGAAGTCCCAAACTCTGACATGGGCGCTGTGCTGAACAGTTCAGCTGGTCCCTTTCCCAGAAGGGCCAGTGCCTGGGAACAAAATGCAGTGGGATCACTGGTCAGAGGAACCTCCCCCCGCAGGCATGCTCAGCCCTGCTCCCTCCCCCAGGTCTGCCCCGCTGGGGCAGGGCCCTGGCTGGCTTGGTCATTGCCTTTGTTCCCCCTCCCAGGACTGCCCCAACCATGGTTTCAAGGTGGGCATGAAGCTGGAGGCCGTGGACCTCATGGAGCCCCGGCTCATCTGTGTGGCCACTGTGAAGCGGGTGGTGCACCGTCTCCTCAGCATCCACTTTGATGGCTGGGACAGCGAGTATGACCAGTGGGTAGACTGTGAGTCCCCGGACATCTACCCCGTCGGCTGGTGTGAGCTCACCGGCTACCAGCTCCAGCCGCCCGTGGCCACAGGTCTGGGCTCTCGCAGCCCTAAGGGGCTCTTGACTTTCCTCTTCTTCTTCCTTCCTGCCAACCACGCCCCCGCCCCACGCCCACCTCGTTCTTTGGCATGAGATCGAGAATCTCCTGGACCACTTCTAAGAAAAGAGTGGCCCATTGTCTCCCTCCCTGTCCTGACTTCTCTGTCTCCCTCTCCCTCTGGCCTGCAGAGCTCCTTCCTTGACCTTGCCCACTCTGTCATATGCTCGTGCCCTTGTGCACCCAGGTAACTCCCTAGGTCCCTCCGAGAGCCCTGGTGATGAGGGTGGGAAGAAGGGACAGCTGTTGTCCAGTCCCTCTCTGCAGCCCCCGCCCCGTTCTCATTGCCCAGCTTTGGCTTTCCTTCTGGGGGTGTCCCCTGTGTCAGGGAGGCCGGTGACGGGCGGACAGGCATCTTGGGGTGTGCCTACAGCCTGTGTCCTCTCAGAACTCTCTCCTCACCTCTTCTCCATACTTTCAACAACAGAGCCCACCACGCCTCTGAAAGCCAAAGAGGCCACAAAGAAGAAAAAGAAACAGTTTGGGAAGAAAAGTAAGTGATGCGTGATGCTCTAAAGCTACCTGGGATCAGCTGAGCCTGTGTCCCTGGGAGTGGAGGTGGGGTGTCGCCACCTAAGTCGCGCTCTTCATGGTCCCGCCCTCTCCTTCACCCCTTGCCCCACGGGCCCAGCCATCAATCACCCTGTGTCTTCAGGGACCCAGAGCGTAAGTCTTCCATCTCTGGCAGTGGTCAGGATACCGAGGAAAAGAGACGAGACTATTTGGGGTGTAGGGAGGCCATGTGTAGAGGCCATGCTTGAAAGTAAAAGGTACGAAAGGAAACGGGTGGAAGTTGCTCCCTGAGGCTGTCGTTCCCTCATGACCCCCAGGGAGTGGGAGGAAGGGCGGCCACTGATCTTGGGGACCTCTCCACAGACAGGCCCATTCTCAGCAGGCCCCAAGCTGAGCTGCAGGCCAGTGCGGTGAGGTGGGCTTCCTGACGTGGTATCATGCAGAGGAGAGGATGTCCTGAAGGGAACAGAGAGGAGACAGTGTGGTCCCGAGGCAGGATTAAGATGCTGTGAGGGCGTGGAGGCGACCAAGCGGCAGGACCCTGTGCCGTTCAAAATGTAGGGCTGGGATTCACACTTCAGACATGAAGAAAGCGAGGATCCAAAAAGGGAAGCTTAACCATGGCGGCGAGTGGGGGGAGGTGGGTGTCAGTCCCTTGCTGGAGGCAGCCTCTGAGCCGCAGGCACACAGCCCTGGGGGCTGAGGTCAGAGTTGGGGCCTCTGTCCTCCCAAACTGGCACTCTCCGCTCTGCTGTGCTGCCTGACCACTGGGCAGGACCCAGCCTTCGTGCGCCACGTGGATGCGCCCCTATCCCGGGTTTAATCGTGTGTTTATTCAAAGGAAAAAGAGTACCACCAACCAAGACCCGGCCCCTCAGACAGGGGTCCAAGAAGCCCCTGCTGGAGGACGACCTGCAGGCGGCAGAGAAGATCTCGTCGGAGCCCATTCCTGATGAGAGTAAGAGCCTCCCACGCGGGGTCGAGGTTGGGGGCGGCTCCGGTGCTCAGAGGCCGACCCCCTCCTTCCCCACCTGGGCACAGAAGAGTAGAGTCAAGTTTGAAGGGAAGTTTCTGGGCACCAAGCAACCCTTCTCAGACCACTGGGCCTGGAGGGCTTCCCAAACACCCACCCCCAGCTCTGAATGGAGCCGAGCGTCTCGCATGGCCCTCTCCACCTCATGTGCTTGGCAGGGTGGGCAGCCTGCCCGGCTGGGGTGACGGGACCCTAGGCCTTCTGTGCTGCCTGCCCCCACAGAGGGGGAGGGGGCTCCCCTTGCCATGTACTGAGGGCCCGTCCGTAGGAAGCCTGATTTCTTCCCCAGATCCTGAGGCCGCGCCCTTCCCGGAGTTACAGGCACACTCTCTTCTCCCTGCCCCCGACCTCTCTTCCTCCTCAGTCATTACCGTGCGTGTAAAGGAAGAGCATCTCGACGTGGCCACGCCTGACAAGGCCCCGAGTCCAGAGCTGCCCGTTCCCATCGAGAACATCAAACAGGAGACAGATGACTGAGACTTCCTCGTTGCCTGCCCAGCCACCCAGCTGGCAGCCAGCCCAGGGCGCCTCGACTGCCACCACCCCTCCACCCCACTTTCCTCTGGAGACTGAGCCTTTCTGCGTGAATGCTGCCTGGTGCTGTGGGCGCTGGGCAGCGAACGAACACGCAGGGTCTCCCGGACCCGCCCTGTCGCCTCTGCCCCCTCCCGGGGCAAGGCCGGCGTGACTAGGGCTGCTGAGACCCACAGACTCGCCTGTGAGCAGCTCCCTCTCCAGCTGGAGTTCCCGAAGCTCTTCCTTACCAGCCTCCATCCACACCCACCGTGTCCCTCAACTGCCAGGGGTGAGGGGCCGCACACTGGAGGACAAGTTGCTTGGTGGGGGGGAGTGAGCTCAGCGCGCCTCTGTGTGTGTGTGTGTGTGTGTGTGTGTGTGTGCGCGCGCGCACGCGCCTCTGTGTGTGTACGAGCATATTCAGCGTGTGTGTGTATGTGTGTTCGAGCACACACAACCCCTGAGAGGGAGGCTGCCACCAGCATTGAACTTAACCCGCTCTGGAGCCCAGGGGGGCTAGGACCTGTCCTTTTCATTCTCCTGTTAACCAGAGATGGGTCTGGCCCTGCCAGAAAGTCACAAGGCCGTGATAGAGTTGGGTGGTCAGCCCTGCTGGCTGAGGTGGCCCTGGAGGAGTTCCTGGAGGAAGGGACACACTTCCTGGCTCGTTTTCCTCACTGTTCGTGTCCTTAACTCCGTAACATGTTTTGAATCCCCTTCTCTCTAAAGTACCTTCTAGAAGTTCATCTAGCATCTGCCCAAATTTCAGCTGCTTTTTTTCCCCCAGTTAGTCTCCTTTGAAACTGTCTCCTCCCTCTGATCCATCCTCTCTTCAAGAGACCCTCTTCCTGGAACCTAAGGTGATGGCAGGTGCTGTCTCAGCCCTTTTCTTTCCTTCTACGTGTTTGGGTAGTGACGGCACGGCAGGGTGGGCCCCTGTGTCACCCCTTTAAGGGCTGCAGCTGTGCCGGGCGGGTATCTGGCTTCCTGGACTGTCAGGTGCTTGCCAGATGGGGTGCTGACCGTGGATGTGCTCAGGACCCAGTTGTTGGGTGTCATCCCAGAGATGGGGTGACCAGCCCAAGGGGAGCTGATTTCCTGTCAGTTCAAAGAGAACTTGCATGATCCTTTCTCCTTTTCTAAAGACACTCTGCAGGCCCACATGGTATAGAAACCAGGCCCAGAAAGCACCCTCTTGCAGCCTGAGTTCCCCAAAACGTGACTAGGTGTGTGTGGAACACAGTGACGACCAAGGACGTGGCAGGTCCCAGGAAAGAGGGACCATGCCTGACCCCACCCCCATCTCACACACACCAGACTTGAGTGGTGATGGGTCAGTCAGTGGCATGAGCTCCCAGGGGAGGAAGGTGGCATGTGTGTGCACTTCAGCTCTGCCTTTGTTGAGGGTAAACTGCTCAGCTGAGACTAACTCATCGTCCCCGATGCTCTTGCCGTTCGTGGATCCAGTTCTGACTGAAGAGCTTCTAGGAAAACAGGACTCGTATGGCATTTTGGCCTTCGGTTGCTTCTTCCTGAATGGAGAAGTGAAGCCTACAGGTGCCGTGAGCACAACAGGCAGAGCTGGAGGGCACGATTAGCTGCTGTTGCGGCCCTGGACTGGCCTCCCGTACTTAACTTGCATGAGACAATTGAATCCCTTTCTTGCTGAAGTCCAATTTGTCAGCGTTCTGTTCTTAGAGCGAGAGTGCGTTCTGATATGCCACCCGACGGTGTCAGTTATGAAAACTGGGTGAGTTCACACATGAAGAGTGCAGAACACAAGTGTCATCTGTCATCTCCGGAGCTCCCCATCTCCATAGCAACAACATGCTATATTCTCCTTATTTATGTTTCAGCCATTCCCCTCCCAAAACCACAGGTTCCAGAAAGCCCAAGTATGTGATAAAGTGTACATAGCGTGTTGCTGGGACCTAGAGGTTAATTTGTTACAGATGGAAGTGTTGACCACTGGGACATAATAGCTTAAGGCACAGAATGAACCTTGTTCCTCGATTGCCCTTGGATGGAACCAGGTCTCGAAGTCTCACAGCAGCGGGGCCACCTGATGGCTGGGAAATATCCTAAAGAACAGAACCACTTCCACTCCCTGCTCCCACTGCTTGACAGCCTGCAGCAGCTCCCTGGTGCAGATTGGGCCACGTGCAAACACCTCCCTTTACTATCATCCCCATCTGGATCCTCAGCTCTGCTTGAGGGACGGGAAGCAAGGGCACTACCATTTGTGATAGCCTCATATGACAGGCGCTAGTGTACAGGCATTCACACGGCTCGCTTCATCTTCACAGTAATCCCGTGAGGACACGCTGACTCATTTTACGCATAAGAGACAGAGGACTCGTTAAAGTTCAGTAACTTGGTGGCTTGACAACTGTTAAATGACAGCAGTAGGAGCAAGCCCAGGCTCGTCTGCCAGGTGCCTTCGGCCAGGCAAGTCCCCCAGCCCAGAACACCCTGCCGGGGCTCAGGCCCCTTATCCTCCTTCGATGTCTTGGTATTCCTGGGAGGAAGCTGCCACTTTCAACAAAGTAAAAACAAAAAGCCTGTTTGGTGGCGTATCTCCGTGTCAGAAAGGGTGGTTGCATGGGGTGGCCCGCGTGGCCCCATTCCTGTCGCAGCTACAAAATGTGGGATTGGCGTGCGGGTCTTTTAATGAGAGTCCAGACCTGGAGGTGAACCCGTCGGGGCTGCTGCTCCCGAGTCAAGCTCAGCATCCACACCGGTGCTGTTCACAACTCCCGGCAGAAAGCGCCGCCCCAGTGTTCACCAAGTATGGCCGCCGTCATCGACCCTGGTTCCAGGTCTCGCTTCTAAGGCCGAATGCTCACCTTCAGCCTGAGGTCTTTTTAGGGGTTCTTCCTCACTCCCAGCCGACCTCCACAACGAACACTGTTTCGGGTTGAATTAAGTCCCCACGAAAAAGATACACCTCAGAATAAGGCCTTATTTCGAAATAGGGTCTTCACAGAGGTGATCCAGTTAAAATGAGGTCATTAGGGTGGGCCCTGATCTAATGACTCGTGTCCTCATAAAAAGGGGGAATTTGGACACATCCAGCAGGAAGACGATGTGCAGAGACACGGGAAGACATGTGACGGTGGAGGCAGGGACGGGGCTTGTGCTGCCACAGCCAAGGAACACCTGGGGCCCGCGGAGGCTGGACGGGGCACGGAAGGACCCTCGCCTCGAGGCCTCAGAGGAAGCACAGCCCCGCCAGCACTCTGATTCCAGGCTTCTAACCTCCACATCAGTGAGACAATACATTTCTGTGGTTCTGAGCCACCCAGCTTGTGGTAGTTTGTGGTACTGCAGCCCTAGGGAACTAATACAAACACCATCTGATGGTCCCTAGGTGCCCCAACTCTTCAAGCTGCAGGTCCAGAAGCAGGCAGAGCCCTCTCCCCTCCTTCCCAGAGCCCACCCTGTTCTGGTCACGGCTTTCCTCTAAGGTCTACATCCCCTCACCACCCAGCATGGGTCGCCACGTGGAGGGGTGCCCGTGTCCTGCCCACTCTTCTCTGATGAGCTGCGAGATTTTGCTACAACTGAGCGTTCCAGTGTGAATGGGTTTGTCCGGACAGCAAACGTAACGTCAAGGGGGTGATGGAGTCCGACCCGTGGCACCAACCACACACCTGCACTCCTGCTCTTCCCGCCCCAGGGATGAGCGAGGCCCCCAAGATCAGGTGGGGACAGGCTGAATCAATGGCAATCCAGCAGTAACAGTCACGGTGGGGTTCTCATGGATACCTAGGGTCCTGGGATGCTGCAGCTTAATCGGGAAGGCCATTGTCCCATGGGATGAAACAGTCATTTCCTTACAAACCCACTCTGGGCTTAGCCCAGAGGTGGAGGAGGTAAGGAGAGGGGGATAGACATTTTTTAATGGAAGCAACAGGGTCATTACCCAGATCTAGAACCTCATGAAATTGGGACCAAGACAAGTCAGATCCCTGCTACCCCAGGGGCTTTAAAACCTGACCCACCCAGCGAGGCCTCCCTGCACCTGCCCCCAACCAACCTTGTTTGCTCCCTGCCGTCTTCCCTTCATGGGGGTCCTCTGGGCACTAGGCCTGGGGGCCGGTGTCCGCTTGGCCTTCCCGGCAGCCCAGCCCGGGCAGGCTTCAAAGACAGCAGCTGCAGCCTTCACGCTCTGACCACGGGCACTGGGAGGGGCGGCACAGGCGGCCCCCACGTGCAGGTTCAGCCCAGTGAGCCACCTGAGGAGAAAAGGGGGTTTGGGGAAGCTGCTGTGCTGAGCTTTCCTGAGGAGAGCGAAGAGGTCCTCAGTGATGTGGGGGCAGTGGGACTCGACCACTCACCAATTATGTGACCCTGAGCAAGTCATTTCAACCTTCAATCCCCTCCCTGTAACAGGGGGCCAGTAATAAAGAGTTCCAGAGGGCTGAAGACCCAGACGCTGTTCAATCTAGATAAGCTATCTAATTTAATGTAATTCTTACGACCACCACCAGGAGGTGGACGCAATCGCTATCATCCCCTTTCCAGATGAGGGGCCGGCACAGAGAGGCCACATGGCTCAAAGGTCAGTCACAGGGGTGGATTTGAGCCCACGTCACCAGACTCCACGGTTCTTGTTGCTTTCTTAGGCAATGACGTAAAGTGCTCTCACACATTTACTAGGTCCCACCCCACTAGGCTGGGCAGATTTCATTCCCACTTTATAGGTGAGGGAACAGGGGCTCAGAGAAGCCCGCCCAAGCCCCGTGGATGTCTGGCTCCCCCAGGAAGGGTAGCTGGCCCTGGAAGGATCCTCGCCCGCCAAAGGAGCTCAGATGGCACCAGGGCTTGACTGAGAGCAGCTGCTGGGTCCCCAGCTGGGGCCTTCAGTTGGGGGTGCTTACCTGTGAAGTGGGAGCAGCTGGCAGTCACAGTGGAAGGGATTGCCACTGAGGTCGATGAGCTCAAGCTGGCTGAGACCAGGCAGGGCGGGCAGGGCCTGCAGCTGATTCTTTTGCAGATGTAGGCTCTGGAGCCGAGGCCCCAGGCCCAAGAAAGCCCCCGGAGAAATCTGCAAGAAGGTGCCAGGCCCTGGTGTGAGCTCCTGCCAGGCCTGTCCCACCCCCAGGCCTGGGAGGGAGCCTTATGCTCCCCGTGCAGAAGGGGAGTAGAGAGCCCAAGATGGGCAGGAAGGGCAGTGCTGGGGTGGAAACCCAGGTTTTGCCAAAGCACGTGCCCTTTGCAACTCACACAGACCCCCAGTCCATGGTTTTTCTGCTATGCCTGGACCCCCACATATTGGCAAAGCTCTGCCCACAAAGTATGCAACAGTAGGCAACCCCACGGATCCACGTTCCTCTCTCCTCCACGCCTCGGCAGTGCCCTCCCTGCCAAGCCCCTCCGTGTGGCACAGCATTCCTCCTGGTCTGTGGCCCACACCTGAGCTCCCTGGGGCAGGTGCAGGGTCGGGCTCATCTCAGGGACCCCACGCCCGGCCTCGGGCCTGGCACTGCAGGGGCGGCAGTGTTGGTTGAGTGAACGCAAGCTGCGTAGACCCTCGTGCTGCCTCCCCTCACCCCTGTTCCCCCTGTGCCCACCTGCTCCAGGCCACTGCTGTTCAGGAAAAGGTGTTGCAGCGAGCGGCTCACGGGCCAGAAGGCCCCATCTTGCAGGGCCCTGAGCGGGTTCCCCGAGAGCTGCAGCTCCAGGAGGGCAGGCAGCCCCTCCAGGGCCGCAGTGGGCACCTCTCGCAGCTGGTTCCTATCCAGGTGCAGCTTCTCCAGCTCCTGAGCGGGGCCCAGTGCCCCGGGGGACACTTGGGTGATGCGGTTCCCACTCAGGTGGAGCCAGCGCAAGGCCCGCATGCCTGCCAGGTCCCCCAGTGCCAGGCGGTCCAGAGCGTTGTCCTGCAAGTGCAGGGAGAAGAGGCTGGGCAGGGCGCGCAGGGCGGCCCCTGGCACCTGCAGGAAGCGGTTGCGCTCCAGGTACAGGTAGCCCAGGCAGGGCGCCCCTTCGAGGGAGGCAGCGCTGAGGCTGGAGAGCGTGTTGTCCGAGAGGTAGAGGTAGAGCAGGCTGCCCAGCCCCGCCAGGGCGCCTGCTTCCAGCTCTGTGATGCCGCAGTGCTGCAGGTGCAGCGACACCAGCTGGCCCAGGCCCGGGAAGGCCTCTCGGGGCACCAAGGGGAAGTGGTTCTGCCTCAGGTCCAGGAGCTGGGTGTCGTTGGGGAAGCCGCGGGGCACGACCTGCAGGCCGCGGCCCTCACAGCCGCTGTGCCGGAACTCAGGGGCGCACACGCAGGCGCGAGGGCAGGGCCCGGCCGCCCCAGCCTTCTCCTTGGAGGTGCCGGCAGGGACACGGGGCCGCGCGGCCGCCACCTCCTCCTCTTCCTCCTCCGCCCCGGCTCCGGGGCAGCGCAGGTCCGAGGGCCGCAGGGCGTCCAGGGCCTCGCCGCGCAGGCGCCGCGGCTCCCCGCACGCGCCGTCCGAGCGCACGCGCGCACGCGCCAGCCACTGGAGCAGGGGCCGAGCCCGGCAGTCGCACCGCAGCGGGTTCCCCTGCAGCCGCAGCCGGCGCAGCTGACCCGGGCCCTGCAGCGGCTGCAGGGCATCCAGCTGGTTCCCACGGAGGTCCAGGGTGTGCAGGCGGGGGCAGTGGGCAAAGGCCCTGGGGTCCAGGGCCTGCAGGGCCCCGTGGTCCAGCCTCAACTCCCGCAGGCCGGGCAGCACCAGCCCGTCCTCCTCGCCCGTGTAGGTGAAGGGGTTGTGGCCCAGCTCGAGGCGGGCCAGGCCGCGGGCCTGGGACAAGGTCGCCCCGGGCAGGGACTGCAGCTCATTGTGGTGCAGGCTGAGGCGGCGCAGGGCGGGCAGGCCGGCCAGGGCCTCGGGGGCCAGCACGCTGAGCGCGTTATGGGACAGCTGCAGCCAGCGGGCGCGCACCAGCCCCTGGAAGGCCATGGCGGGCAGGTAGACGAGGGCGTTGTGGGCCAGATTCAGCGTGGCCAGCGCGCCCAGCGCCCCGAACGTCCCCGGCCGCAGCTCCTCCAGCAGGTTCCCCTCCAGCTCCAGCCGCCGCAGCGAGCCTAGCCCGTCCAGCGCCTCCTGGGGCAGCGCGTTCAGGCGGTTGGAGGCCAGGTTGAGGAGGAGCAGGCGGCCCAGGCCTCGGAAGGCACCCTCGGCCACCAGCTCCACCTGGCAGTGCCGCAGGTCCAGGTGTGTCAGGTAAGGCAGGTCCCGGAAGGCAGCTGCGGGGATCAGCTTCAGCATGTTGCCCTGGAGGTCCAGCCGCTGGGTCAGCTGAGCAGGGAGAGGTAGGGGAGGCTGAGCGGCACCAGGACCACGGCCTGTGCCCCTTGCTTACCCTGGCCTTTGCACGTGCTGTTCCCTCACCTGGAACACTCTTCCCCCTCAAGTTTCCTTCATTCTCTTCATCCTGCTCCCTGACACCTCCTCCTGGAAGCCTTCCTCCCCAGCCACCTGGGTATCCCCTAGTCTAGCACTTTTCACATTGAATTGTCACTGCCCCTTTATTTTCACTCTTTTCCTCTAGCTCTTGACTCCATAGGACAGAGACCATACCTTAGTCCAGTATATCCCTAGTTCTCTGCCCACAGGGCCTGTAATTAACTCAATGCTGTATCTATATAGGTCACCTAACTTGTTCCAATTGCATAGCATTTTAAATAGATTGTCTCCCTGTTGTTGGTTATTATCATTCCCATTTTACAGATGTGAAGACTGAGGCTCAGAGAGGAAAAGTGACTTGCCAAGGCCTCCCAGCCCGGCAATGGCAGATCCACTGGTGCCAGCCCGGGCTCCTCCTGCTGTCACCCCCACCACCCCATCTTGCCCTGCTGACCTCAGGGATGGCATTTGGCACCTCGGTGAGGTTCTGGTGCCGGCAGGCCACATGCCGCCTGGAATTGTCGCAGACGCAGGTCTGTGGGCAGCGCTGGGCAGCTGCATGCCACGTTGGCCCCAGTGGCAGCAGCAGAGGAAGCAGCAGCACCACGGAGACACTCTGGGGCCTGGCAGAGAGAAGAAGGGTCAGGTGTTCACAGGAGCAAGTGTCCCACACTGTCCACTCACTGAGCCCCAGCTCTTGTCCCAGAGCCCCTCAGATGTCTTCCTCCTTTGGCCCCAGGGAAGCTGTCATTACCCTGAGCCTCCAACCCCTCCCCAGAGCATAGATTGCATTGTTATCCCTGTTTTATACCAGAGGAAACAGGCTCAGAAAGGCAACCTGGCAAGTCCCTTTGATTGTCTGCCAGTGGCTCAGTGAGGCCTTGCCGAATGCAGTTCAGAGGTGTGCCCAGGCTGTGCAGAAGCCCCCGGGTCCAGGGGGAGTTGTGTCCTCCCAGGGTGAGGTTGGCGGTGGAGAGAGAATCAGCCGTTCCTCAGACGGAAGTGGCATCAGCACCGTGGTGGCAGGGAGCGTAATGGCACCCACCTCGAGAAGACAGCCTGGCAGCCGGAGGGGAGGACCCAGGGCTGGCACGACTTGGGAGACCAGGTGTCGTGGCATCCGAAAGCCCTGAGGAGCCTTAATGGCTGGTCAGAGCCACTCTGACAGGCAAGCAAGGGGCTCCAACTTCTCTCCTGTTTATTCGTCTGTTGTCCTCTCTTCATCTTAGTGCCACCCCGCTGGCCTGGCCTGGGATGGGGGGAACTGCGGGTATGGCCTTGGGGCTGTGCTTTGGGCAAGGTCTGTCCACTTTCCTGTCTGTCCATCCACTCCCCATCTACCCAATACCCAGCTGGACCCCTTTACCTCACAACTACCGCCTGCCTCTCCACAGGGAGGCCCGCGCCACGGTGGCACTCCTGGCTTCCCCACTTCCGCTCAAAGGGAACCGACCAAAGGGAACTTTCCAAGATACAGACGGGCCCTGACACCCCCGGCTGAAAACCCTCCAGCCTCTCCTCACTGCCTTTGCTGGGAAATCCTGACTCCTGATTCCCCAACTGGTACCCGCTCAGACCCTTCAGTGGCACCCCGGGCTCCCCCACCATCAGCACGTAAAGCAGCTCCCTCCTCTCTGCCTCACCAGCTTTTCCCTCTGTCCTCAGCTCTCTGAGCAACCCTTCCTGATCCCTGGGCTGACTCCCACCCTGAGCCTCCCGTGTTTCCACTCACTGGGTTGGCTGTCACCATGCGGTTTTCAGTTTCCTTGGGGTCCCAGGGTCCAGCCCGGCCTTGGGGCTGGTGGCATCCTGTAGAGCTGTAGTGAGGCTGAGGCTCAGGGCAGGTCGGGGGTGTGGGGACAGATCCCTGAAGGACAAGCGTCCAGGCCTCAGGCCTGCCTAGCGCTCAGACAGGCTCCTGGAGGACTAGCCCAGGGGAGCTCCTGGGAGCGGCCACGTTCACCGTCTTCCTCGGAACCCATTTCAGAGAGACCCTTGGAGAATCTCTGCCCTGGGAGATCCCAGAGCCCCTGTCCCCCAGCCCCTGAGAGGCCCAGAGAGGGGCAGGGGTTTGCCTGTAGGCACTCAGCTTCTCTAACCCACCTTGCCACCGCAGGGCCCAAAGACTCACCCCGCCATGTCGATCGCACGGCCAGTCCAGCCTGGAAATGCAGCACAGGGGAAGGCTGCCAACGGTCCCTGCCTGGACGCCAGCGGGAGCCCCCCTCCCAGCCCGCAGACCTGGCAGCGGGGACAGGGCTGAATGGGAGGCATTGTGAGGTGAGTGAGGGGCGGGCACGGCAGGAGCAGCGGCTGAAGTTGCAGGGCTTCTTGCTCAGAATCCTGGCCCAGGCCTGAGACCCGAGTCCCTGGACCGGCCGAGCAGGGAGGGGCCTCAAGGGGCTGGCCAGTGGGTCCCAGACCTAGGCTTCCTCCGGCTGTGTCCCTGGGCAGGGCTGCACCTCACCGAGCCTCAGTTTCCTACTCTGTGAAAAGACAGAGTATCAGTAACTAGCTCACAGGGTTGCTCTGGGGGTTAAGGTAGGCACCTGGCACATAGTAGGTGCTCAAGAACAGTTAACTCTGCCCTGTTTTGTGCTTATAATACACTTACATACATTGTTTAGCACTGTACATAAATTCTTCTGTAAATTTGTTTTTTTTCACTCAACATCAGGGAACTACCTAAATTGATTCTTCTTAGGTATATTCTTTCATGTTGACTTGTACGGTATTCCACTGTGTACGTGTATCAACTCACTCACTCATCTTAGACGTTTAGGTTGCGTCCAATTTTTTGTTATACAGTGCTGCAAAGAATACCTAAATACTTATCTTCCTGGGGACATGTGCATTTTTTTAAAAAATGAAATAGTTCATCTAGACCATAGCAATGTATGCTATGATTTTTCAGATCCTATGATACTTTAGATCTGTGTTTCTGGTGGAAATGCAGCTTTCATTACTGTTTTTTGGCTTTAAAAACAAAAAACAAACAAGAAATAGTGTCACACCACACACAGACTTTTTATTAACATTTATTTGGCTGCGCCGGGTCCTAGTTTCGGCATGTGGGATCTAGTTCCCTGACCAGGGATCGAACCTAGGCCCCCTGTATTGGGAACGCGGAGTCTTAACCACTGGACCGCCAGGGAAGCCCTCACACACAGACTTCTGCATGTGCTTTATTTCACTCAGCAAGTTCTATCAACAGTATTGCACAGTGTGCATCCTTCTTTTTACCCCCTATATCTGTTTATTTATTTGGCTGTGTCGGGTCTTTGTTGCGGCACACGGGATCTTCGTTGCAGCACGTGGTCTTCCGTCTAGTTGCGGCCCGCGAGTGCTCAGTAGTTGCGGCATGCGGGCTTAGTTGCCCCGAGGCATGTGGGATCTTAGTTCCCTGACCAGGGATCGAACCCTGCGTCCCCTGCATTGGAAGGTGGATTCTTAACCACTGGACCACCAGGGAAGTCCCCAGTGTTTATCTTTTTATGTCTGGCTTTTTTTTTTTTTTTGGCTTTGTTGGGTCTTCGTTGCTGCGCGCGGGCTTTCTCTAGTTGCAGCGAGCGGGGGCTACTCTTCGTTGCAGTGCGCAGGCTTCTCATTGCGGTGGCTTCTCTTGTTGCGGAGCATGGGCTCTAGGTGCGCGGACTTCAGTAGTTGTGGCATGCGGGTGCTGGAGCGCAGGCTCAGTAGTTGTGGCGCACTGGCTTCATTGCTCCGCGGCACATGGGATCTTCCCGGACCAGGGCTCGAACCCATGTCCCCTGCATTGGCAGGCGGATTCTTAACCACTGCGCCACCAGGGAAGCCCTGTCTGGCTTTTTTTAATCAGTATTATTTTAGTGAGATTCACCTATGGTGCATACTGTAAAAATTCGTTCATTTTTATATAGTAATTCCAGCATTCCCTTCTATAAATATTCCACAACAGCGGCATGGGACAGAGGCAGGAGCGCAATCTGCCCCAGACGCAGGTAATAAGGAGGTGTAGTCTCGTTCTCTCTCCTCCCTTTCTACCCAGAGGCAACCCCTTTCATGAAGTAGTATAATTTTACGATATAGGGCATTAATTTTTTAAAATGTATCAAACAGTGCATATTATTTTGCAAACTTGTTTCTTTCACTCAGCAGTGTTTTTTGAAGATTTACTCAGTGGATACAGGTAGCTTCTGCATCCGGTTTACTCATTTTAACTGCTACATGAGATCTCACTGCATGCACGTGCCATCATCTAACTATTCTACTTACGGACATTTGGTTATTTCTTAATTTTCTGGTATCCCTCATCAGGCTGCTGTTGTACATGTCTCCCTGTGTACACATACAAGTTTCTCTCAAGTAGATCCTTAGAAATGGAATTTGGGGTCACGGGCTACATGCATTTTCAGCTTTCTCAGTACCTGCCAAATTGCTGTCTATAGTGGCTTTTATTAGTTTGACATCCCTCCAGCAATGTGTAAGATGTGCCAGATTCACCTCTTTCCTGGTGTCACCTCTTTTAATCGTATTTGCCAGTCTGGTCTGAAATGGTATTATCTGTGGTTGTATTTCACATTTCCTTATTTTCCAGTAAAGTTGAACATAATTCCTTTTTTTAAAATTTATTTTATTTTTGGCTGTGTTGGGTCTTCATTGCTGTGCACGGGCTACCTCTAGTTGCGGCGAGCGGTGGCTACTCTTTATTGCGGTGCGCGGGCTTCTCATTGTGGTGGCTTCTCTTGTCGTGGAGCACAGGCTCTAGGTGCGTGGGCTTCAGTAGTTGTGGCGCACGGGCTTAGTTGCTCCGTGGCATGTGGGATCTTCCCGGGCCAGGGCTCGAACCCATGTCCCTTGCATTGGCAGGCAGATTATTAACCATTGTGCCACCAGGGAAGCCTGAACATTTCTTTTTGCTCTTCAGGTCTCCTCTTCTGTGAACTGCCTGTTTATACCCTTTGCCCAATTTTCAACTGGATGTATATTCTCAACATGAATCCTTGTTATATATGTCGCAATGTCTTTCTACTCTCTCACCTTGTCGTTAACTTTTACGGTGTTTTTGGTCATTGTTTTTCACTTTTTATTTTGAAATAGGCAAGTTTTCTGATGGCTTGTGCTTTTTGTGTCAAGAAATGCTCTCCTGTGTTTAATTTTCCTTTAAAAAATATGGCTCCTTAGGCAAATGAATTTGGATCACTTAGAATCTTGGTGCACGACGGTGGCCTAACTGTGCTTCCACCCCGTCCTGTCCCCTGCCCTCCCCAGACTAACTCCTATCCTGAAAGCTGGGTTTGTCACACGCATACACAGGCCCACACGTTCCATTTACTGGCTTTTGAACTAAGGGCGTTAGACAGATTTTCTTCACTCGACGTCACTATTGATCCACCCATGGCGTGCACGGTGCATGCCGAGCCGCAGTGGATGCATTGTCACTGCTGTGTAACACTGCGTTGTGCGGCTTTGCTCCTGATCCATTTTCCTGATGGCCTGTGAGTCACTTCTAGGTTCCTGCCATCAAACAGTGCTGCTAGGAGTGCCTTCTGCCATGCTTCCTGGGGGGTTTCCAGTCTGAGCTTTTAGAATGGAATTGATAGTTTGTGAGCTCCTGGCCCATAGCTGAGCTCCTTTTAGTGGGAATAGCCTGGTGCTGAGCAGGCCTTCGTATGTGGGGGTCACAGGCTGCCCAGGCAAAGGCATCCGTGATCTTGCAGACCCCAAATCACGGTGCTCAGGCACCCGGAGCAGGGGCGGGGCACCCTCCTCAGCCCCAGGGTCCCAGGAGTCAGGCACTGCCGACCTGTTGTGAGGTTAAGGAAACGAGATCTGTGCTGCTTCTCTCAGTCTGATCTGAAGCTTGGACCCGCATTAGCTAGGTAGGAACAAGGGCCAGCCCTGGGTGGCCTGGAGGGAAGGAACACCCAGGCCAGAAAACCTTGGATAGACCCCTATTCGGCTCCAAGCTGCAGTTTCTCCGTCTCTCAGATATCACCTGTGAAAAGTCCTGTTTGAACCTCAAGACTCAGCTCTCGCACCCCTCACTCTTGAAGGCTTCTCTGACCTCACTGCCCACAGTCCCCACTCTGGGCCACACATGGTCTCTTGCACCAGGCTGGGAGCTCTCCGAGGGCTGCACCTGCAGCCCCAGAGCTCAAAACAGGGCCAGGCAAGGAGATGGGGGTGGAGTTGGTCGGACCTCCACCTGCTTTATCAGCTGGGAGGAGGGGAGGGCAAGGGCCTGGGCATCGCTTCTGCCACCCGGCCTAGAGAGATGCTGGAGTAGTCTGTGGCCAATAAAGACACACACTGCCCCCTAAAAAACGTCGGAGGGACCTCTGTTCCTGTGCCTGCTGTCTAGGAGGGGCAGTAAGAAGTGCTGGGCTATCCTCACACCGCTGTGGCAGCCGGAGGGGAGGACCCCAGGGGTGGTGCCCTCCACTCTGGGCCCCGTGGCGGCTTCCCAGGCAGGCCCAGGGCCCCCTGCCTGTGCAGCCAGCAGGGCCTGTGGCAAACTCTGGACACCGTCCAGCTCAGCCAGGCCCACCAATGTGGCAATGAAGGGGCCAGTGGAGCAGCAGCCCAGAGGTCGGGTAAAGGGTGAAGTGGGGCCAGGCAGGTGAGACAGGCCACAACTCAGATCCTCCCCTGCCCGGAGCAGGAGTCCCACCACCCTCCCCGACCCCTATGAGTCGCTGCCCCTCCTGGGTACCACCCGCCCAGCTGTCCCATGGGGAGCTGGCATGCGCACAACAGAGGAAGCATCCAGGTCTGCCCCAGGTCATGACACAGGGCTGGCCCGGCAGCTCTTCTGCAAGATGGACTGCCCCCCCTACTACAGACCAAGATGGGGTCACAGTGGCCATGCTGAGGTGGGACCCCAGGCACCAAGGCCTTGAGAACAGCCCACTTTAGGTGAAAAGCTTCTCAAGTCTCTGCTGCTGCTACACATGACTTTATTTGTGAAGCCCCGGGCACAGCCCAGACACACAAGAGCATGAGGGGAAGCACAGGTGTCACAGGGCATGCCCAGCCCCGGCCCCAGACCCTTAAGGGTGCCCAAGATGCAGCTCAGGCATCAGTGGGCCCTGGCCCTGCCCCCCCAGGCTGGAGAACAGGTTTGGGCCTGCCCAGATGCCCCCTCCAGCTCAGCACGCAGGCCTGTCACAGACACTTCCGCAGCCAGAGAAGGGCCCACTGGGCACAGAGCCGGCACCGTCCAGGCAAGTCCAGCTCCTAGACCCTAGCGTCTGCCCACTGGCTTCTCTTCCTGTCCACACGGTGTGGGTGCCAGGGTCTTGCCCTCTGCTCGCGGCCCCACGCACAGCAGTCTCTGGCCCTCGGGCTGAGGGCTCAGCACAGCGTGGGTGGATGGTAGGAAGAGTGGCGGCCGCAGGACCGGGACTTGGCGACAGGAAGCAGAGGCAGCCATCGGGTGAGCAGCCCCAGGCGGGGCAGGAAACACCCAGCCACAACACGGAGGGAACAGCACACGGACAGCAGCACCCCAGGCTTTGGTGCAGCCCCAGAGGATAAGGAAGGCAAGGTGGGTGGGGACAGCCACCAGGGCCTGGTGCCTGCAGCACAGATCAGCAGAGCGTCCTCAGATGGCGCTGAGTTTAATGGCAGAGCAGCCTGCAGCCCTTCCGCCTGGGGGCCAGCTCCCCTCCAGCGGGACCAGGGCCAGTCCAGCAGGGAGACGTTAAAAATCCGAACCCCGACACGAAGCACACACCTGCACATATGCCGCACCAACACACGTACTCAGGAGACACGACACACACGACAAAGACCCTCCCTGCTGCTGGCCAGAGTCCTTCCTCTGAGTCCCTTCCCACCGGTCCAGGCCGAGGGATGGGGAGAGACCAGATTGCGTCTAGACCTTGTAGAGCGTCTGCAGTAGATTGTGGCGGGCAAAGGAGCAGGATTCCAGGGCGCCATTGGGCCTGCGGGGAAAGAAGGGTCAGCAGGTGGGGCGGGCACCTCTGGGGGCCAGGAAGCTCAGGCTACAGCAGGGCCAGTTTCCCACCTGTGAAGATGGAGTGGGGGCCGTTTCTGAGGTCAAAATATACACCCGACTCCATCGTTCTCATTTTCACAGTGACTTTGCAAGGGAGACGGTAGCTCCCACCTTCTGCAGGTGGAGGTAGGTGGGGCTAAGAGGGGCGGGTGATACACCCGAGGCCACATGGCCTAGAGCTGGCCAGAATACAGGCCCGCCGAGCCGGCAGGGAACCTGGGCCTCTGCTCTCCACCAGACAGGCTCTCCGAGGCCTCTCCAGTGTGCACAGGGCCAGGGAGCCCTCAGCAGCCACTAGTGCACATGTAAGAGTGGACCACAGGAGTCCCACCTGGGCCCCTACGAGTAACAGGTTACCATCAAGATCATTAGTCTCACTGCAGAGAAAGAAACTGGTGAAAGATGCTCAGGGGGATGGGTCAGCCTGTGGTGCAGCCAGGGCTGAAGCCCACAGACACCTTACCTGGTCCCGTCCGGGCTTGGATCCCAGACCACTGGGCTGGGACTTGAGGGAAGGGGGCATGCATATCACTCCACCGTCGCTCAGTCACCCCCAAGGCCTGGGGGCAGCTCTTACCAAGCCCCCCTCTTTTAAAGTGGAATAGACTGAGGCCTGCACTGGAAGGCAGGCAACAAGCCAGGAGGAGGCAGCCTGTCAACTGACCATCAAGGGCGAGGGTGTCCATGCCCAGCCCAAGGGCCACACAGGGGATGATGGGAATGCAGAGCGAACAGTCCCAACCAGGGTTTGGAAGGAGACAGAGGGAGCTGGGCTTCATCAGGGGTTGGCAGGCGGGGGCTAGGGCCACCACGTGGGGACACCCCAGACAGCCTGAGCGAAGGCCCACAGGTTGAGGCAACATCTCCTGCAGAGGGAACAGGTGTGGGGAGAGTGCACCTCGCTGCGGGGAGGCCAGGCTGCAGCCAGCACGAGATCCAGGACCAGGGTTTGGACTTGCCCTGGACTCCGGCAGAGGAGCAGCTGCAGTGCAAGGGGCGGTTTGGGTGGGGCGAGTGTGGTGGCAGAGAGGGGGGCAGACACAGCAAGGGAGTCAGGCCCAACTAAGGAGGCGCTGCTATGTACACGGAACTAAGAGATGTCAGGTGGCAAAGAGGCCGAAGTGCCAGCTAGGTCCTGGGGGACCAGCGCGTGCTCCTCACCCCCCACCACAGGCGGGCTGCCCCACGACACTTCGTCCCACGCTCTAAGCACCCTGACTGATGGTCTGGACCCGCCAGTGTTACACGTCCCCCAGGGTGCGGGCACCTCCTTTCTCCTACACCCCCTCCCACTTTCCCCCAAGGCGCTGGATTCACCGCCAGTGTGGCTGGTCAGAGCTCTAGGAGACAACCTCACCCACCCCTTGGTTGGGCAAATGGGGAGACTGAGGCCTGGGGATGGCCGGACGTCGGCTGGGGGCCACACAGGGCCTCAGTGAGGATGGGGACAAGCCTCCCAACCCGCCCCTGATGGGCCCTGAGGTCTGGAGGCTCCTTTTTACTCGACTGTGGCCAGCGCCCCACCTTTCCCAGGACGCTCCAGGAGGAGGCCAAGGTTTCGTGTGTCTGGGCACTTGGCGTCCCCAGGAGAGGGGCCTGCGGCTGTGGAAGGCCGAGTGGGCAGACCCCTTTGGCCTAGGTAGCTGAGGGAATGAACACAGAACTGCTCCCAGAGACGCTGCCGGGTACAGGACCTGGGTCAGCAGCACGACCGTGGGCCAACACCTCCTTTGACCCGGAGCTCGCTTCCTCGTCTGCAAGATGGGGCCAGTGCACATCCCCTGTCTCTCTCAGGGAGACACTGTCCCCGAGCCCTGTGTCCTCAGCTGGGCACAGGGGTGGTGAGACTCAAACACAGATGCCGAGAGCCCGAGAGGTGTGAGGGCCTCTGACACGCCCCAGTCACCAGGCCAGGGAAGCCTCAGCTGACCAGAGGCCTGCACGCGTGGCCACCGGCCGCGTGAGCTGACGAGGGCACACTCACTTGGTCACGAATGCCAGCAGCAGAGGGGCAAGAGCCTTGGGGAAGTACTCCTGCTGCACCATGTGATTCAATGCCATCAGGGGGCCGTACAGGTTGGCAATGGCCTTGATCTTGTCTTCACTCTGCAAGGGGAACACACAGCAGAAGGCAGGGTGAGCTTCAAAAGGTCACCTGGGGGACCCCAGGTCTCCACCACCTGACCCCTGCTGACAGCCCCACGGCCAAGGTCAAGCTGAATCCTAAATCCTGTCACGAAGGCCGAGGCTGCTTAAGCAGACCCAGGCCTGGGGCCAGTGTGGGTGACAGGCCCCCGCAGGACTTGAGGTGCGGGATGATGCAGCCTCTGGTGCACCCCCGCCCCCCCTCCCCGGGGCCCGCACTCCTTCCAGCGCACCTTGAGCAGCCCCATGTGGATGAGGAGCCTGGTGAGGAAGGCATTGGAGTTGAAGGAGGATGAGCTGAAGGCCTTCTTCATCAAGGTATCTGCAAGGCAGAAGCAGCAGAGGTCTAAGGGCCTGCAGCCCCTGAGCACACAGGCTGGGCCCTGTCTCCTGCGCTCATCAGGAGGTGAACACAGCGGGTGGGATGTGGACACAGGTGGCAGACTGAGGGGACAGCTAGCACCAGGCGAAGGGCTCAACCTGCCAGCTGTGATACCTTGGCCCTTCTCTGTCCTGGCCTCACAGATAAGATGGGCTTGGGCAGAGATTAAGTGAGGCAGGTCACCGCTGGGGGAGGTTTCAGCCATTCTGGGGGTGGGGGAGGGGGAATGGATGGGAAGGCACGGGGGGGGAGGCAAGGCCAAGGGCCCGCAGGGACCACCTGGGCCCCTGCTTCCGAGCGAGCGAGGCTGTTCTGGGAAACCGAATTCAGGTAACCCGTTCCCACAAACGCCCACGGTGGGGCGGGGCTCTCAGGGAGCAGACACGAAGGCTCCTTCCCCCACCCCACCCAGCCTCCCCTCCCATGGACCCTCCCGTCTCAGTGTCACCCACAACCCTGGAGAAAGCCTCCCAAGTGTTTCCACTCCCTTCTACCCTTTCCCTCCCCGCTCTGCCTGGCCCAACCTGGCCACACTAGAGATCCTGGGAAGCCTTGGGAAAGATGCGGGGAAAGCAGGGGGACCTCCAGGTGGAGGGGACTGTGTGTGCACAGGCTCAGAGGTGGGGACAAGGGCTCGGCTCTCATCACCCCTCCTCCGAGAGGTCCGACCTTCCTGCGGTGGGCGCCACCTGGCCCGAGTTCTCACCGTATAGAACTGTATGGCTTTGGGAAAGGCCTCAGTTTCCCCAACTGCAAAAAGCAGAGAGGCGAGCACCCGGCCGGCTCTAAGGCAAGAACCCAGTGGAAGAGCAGGTGAGAGGAGAATGTTCCGACCCGAGCCCCGGGAGCAGCGAAAGGCAGGAGCCATCTGGGCCCCACCCACCCCACGTACCTACTGCATCCTGCACCGCCGACCTCACTGTGGCTTCGTCCTTGAACACGGAGGACACCTTCAGGAAGGCAGAGACCACCTTCTCCGGATCAGATGTGTCAGTCTGAGGACACAGGAGACAATGGCTGGTCACCAGGGGTGAGAGCCCCAGGGCCTTGGCACACAGTGGGGATGTGCCTGTGGCTAGAGGAGGCCTCGGCAAGAAATGGGCCTTCAATAGGCAAGGACAGGTCCTGCCTCGCCCCACGCTGTCTCCTCAGAGCCTGGCATGGGCCCGGCCACAGCAGGTGTGCACACACACTGAGAGAATTCACGTTAAAAATCATTATCCCTGTGACCTGGCGATCCCCTTCCTGCAATCTAACCTGACGAAATAATCCAGAATGCAAACGATACTTAACACGCAAGGAAACTGACCTCAATTTCCCTGACGACGGAGAAAAGTGGAAAGAATGTGAATCCACAGAAACAGTGGATGGCTTAAGTGCTACATCCACTCACTGAGATAAAGGGCACGAGAAGAGTTTTACTGACACAGGAAAATGATGAATGGTATTAAGTGAAAAGGTGGGCCACATGGAGGTTTGCATCATATAATCTCATTTATCATGGGGGAAAAAAATAAGAGTACAGAAAAATATAAACGGGAGATAAAAAGCAAAAATATCAAGCCAGCTCTGCGAGTGGCCCCTTTTATTTCTCTGCATAGACATACCTCAGAGATACTGCGGGTTTGGCTCCAGACCACAGCAATAAAGCAGATACCGCAACAAAGCGAGTCGTGTGACTTTTTTCGTACCCTAGTGCATTATTTAAGTCTGTTAAGTGTGCAACAGCATCAAGTCTAAAAAAGCCACATACATGATTTAAAAAGCACCGTGTTACTAAAACACGCTAACTGTCATCTGAGCCTTTGGCAAGTCATAATCTTTGTGCTGGTGGAGGGTATGAAATACTTGTGAGAATTACCAAAATGTGACGTTATCCCGAGACATAAAGTGAGCAAATGCTATTGGAACAAGGGCACCAATAGACATGCTCGACACAGGGAAGCCACAAACCTTCAATTTGCAAAAAACGCAGTAACCGTGAAGCACAATAAAACAAGACGTGCCTGTTGTTATCATTTAACCTCTTTAAGCCTCAGTTCTCTCGCCTGTAAAATAAGAGTGGAAGGGTCTACGCTCTGGGTTGCCAAGAAGGTTAGATAAAATCATGCCCAAGTATTCAGAGCAGCAGCCAGCAGACAGGAGGTGCTCGATAACTGTCTCCGAATGAACGAAGTAACGACCCAACCAACGAACAAGTGAGGCTGGGGCAAGAACGCAAGTAGACTGGGACCTGCACAGGGGCCGGGGGCGGGACAGCTGTTCCAGAAGCAGCTGGTCCTACAGGACACACAGAGGGAAGCCTAGGTGTGTGTGCTCACATGAGAGTCCTGGGAAGATTCCCGAATTCCAGTCATCACTGAGGTGCCACAGGCTTACCCTTCCTCGCAGCCCAAGTGTGTTCGCAGTGGGCGCAGACATCTGCAACCACTGGTCACACCCATTTACACGTCTGTGTGTGTGTGTGTGTGTGTGTCTTACAAAAAAACAACACATGGTAGTCCCCGCCCCCCACATCGACAGTGCCCCGCCCCCCCAAATCCCGTGCTCTGCCTGAACCTTTGCTCTGGCAGCTCCTGAAGCCAAGGCCGGAGCAGGTCTGGTGTCGGAAGCGCTGTTACCTGTTGGGCTATCAGCACGGAACTCTTGGGCCCGAGGCGCAGCAGCTTCTCCGGGGAGGGGAAGGCCAGGAAGGTGGAGACGTCTGCAGGAGGCGGGGAGGACAGGACAGGAGCTGGTTCCTGGGGGACAGGTGGCACAGGTGGCTCTGTAGAGGTCCAGATCCAGACTCCTTACCCAGAACATATGCCCCTCATGCAGGCCAGTCAAGGCTCAGAGTCCAGAATTCCCCAAAGTTCCCCAAGGGTGGGGTGCCCACATTTGCTGGCCCTGGTCGGCTCCTTGTGTAAGAGCCTCTGGGGTCGGGGCAAGCCACCTCCCTCAGACTCCAAGAGCCTGGTGCAGCCAAGTGGATCCTCGCCATGACGTGTGATGCTGCAGAAACGACTCCAGGGCTAAAGTGGCCTCACCAGGAACTAGAGCCTCAGCCCGGGTAAGCACTGCTGGCAAGCACCAGAGGTGCCCAAAGAACTAAAGACGCCCAGCCATTTATGGAACTGCTTCCATAAAACTGGACAATCAGCCAAATTCAACAGCTGCTGAATCTGTCCAACCCAAAGTCCTTCCGAAGCTTTATTTGGGAACCTCTGAGGGAACAGACGTGGCAGCCCTGAATCCACCAGCCTCCCGGCCAGGAAAGGAACACCAAGTGTCCAAGCTGAGTCACCGAGCCAGCCAGTCTCTGGAATGGGGGCCATCCTTATGGGTCACTAAGATGGGTAGGAAAAAAACTTCTAGTTACGCTTGTTTTTTACCCTATTCTTTTAGAAATACTTATATACCCCCAGCACAGTGGAAAATCCACGTATAACTTTACAGGTGGCCCTCTGTATCCGCGGACTCAACCAGCTGAGGGTCCTGCGGCACCGCAGTATACAGTTACTGACTGCGTGTAATGTAGCAGCATCACGTGTGTTATAATTTATAGATGAATAAACACATCTAGACTGAGGTACATACAAATACAACTACGTTGGAATGATTTCCTCTTTCCACAAAGAGTGTGCAGTCAAAACTAGTTTGCAGTCACTGCGTAAGAGGATCCCACACCCATGACCCCCGTGAAAAACATCTCAAGATTTCACGCTCGGGGGACCAGGGCTCTGATGTGGCAACCACGGGACTCACCCCACCGTCAGGATCCAGCATCTTCCTGGGCGGTGCGGTCGGCCGCTCCCTTCGCTCTCCCGGCTGTGGCTCCTCCTCCTCGTCCTCATCCTCGTCCTCGTCCTCATCCTCGTCATCCTCACCCTCATCGTCACTGCAGAGGACAGGGTTGGCTAAAGCAGACCCTCCCTGCCCAGTGGCCCACGATGGCTCCAAGAACCCAAAGGCCCCAGCTGGGCAGGAGCCTGCACAGGGCGAGGGGCGCAGCTGCCGCCAGGGTGGGGACACGTAGAGTCACCAGGGAGCCCATCCCTCCTTGCTCATCACCCAGGGAAGCCCACGCTGCAGACAAGGAAGACCTCGATCTCGTCCCTGTCCCAAAGGAACCCATGGCCCCACTGGGGAGACAGAGAAGATGAAGAACACCGCCTGTCACAGCTGGGGCCCAGGGCCTGGCAGGAATACTGCCCAGGCTGAGACGCCCGGGACTGTGCTACCCACATCTCGCTGACCACAGGAAGCTATGGTTAAGGGCGAGGGAGGGGGCTGCCCTGCCTCTGAGGAAGGCTGTTCCATGTCCTCTGGACTGGGAGCCCCTTGAGCCCACCTTGGCATAGCTCCTAGCAGCGGCACTGGGCCTGGCCCTGAGGGACACAACCGACAGCCTGACAAGTGAATGAAGCCAACGCAGAGACTGGAGAGGCAGGCGGAGATGGGTGCTGAGGGCTGAACCAACTCCCATCCCGATCGAGGAGGCAGCCCCCCACCACCCCACCCCCGGCCTCTGCGAACCCAGTAAGCCCCATTCGCCTGCGTCAATCTCCTCCTACAGTCAAGCTCTAAGGCTGGTTTCAGGAACAATGCCGAGCCCCCCCGACCACTACCCACGCATCACTACGTCACTGCTGCCCCACCTTGCCCGTCACATCACCTTGATGATCAAAGGTCATCCCTTCAGAGGCCTCCCCAACTCACCCACTCCAAAGGGTGACCGATCTCAGCTCCCATTTGTCCCTTTGCTAAACATGTGATAACTTGATTATTCCGTCTCACTCCTTGATCCCTCGCCCGTGGCAACGAGGTCTCGTGAGTCAGAAACCTTGGCTGTCTTACTGTCATATCCCTAATGCCCAACACAGTGCCTGGCACATCACAGGGACTCAACCAATGTTTACTGAATGAATAAAAGTAGTAACAAAGGAGCCACTGATCCAGATTCCCTACCTGAGGGACGCCAGCACCTTGGCCATGTTGAAGCCATCCAGCACTTCCTGGAGCTGCTCACAGCCTTCTTCTCCCAGGGTGTTGCCTGCTCGCAGGGGAGGGAACAGAGGGTCAGGACGGGGGCTGGGGCCCGCCCAGCAGGCCTGGGCCGAGGCCACCACCCCTATTACCATTGAGGTCCAGTTTCTCCAGCTCCACCTTGTCAGCCACGGCCTCAGCAACAGACAGAGCAGCATCTCTCTTGATTTCACCGAATGACAAGTTCAGCTCCTAAAAAATAATGGGAAGGGGTAGAGGCAGATGATGGAAACACGGGCTGGGAGGCCTGCCACTACGCTGAAGCCTCCGTTTCCCCCTAGTTAGGGTGCAGTATACTTCTGCTATATTGCAGTGACCCGCACCACTCTCCTCCTCCTTTTTGAAAAATGAGAGACTGCAGCTCAAGAGGGGTGAAGAGACTTGCACGGAGTCACAGGCAGAGGGTGTAGAAGAAGTGGGCTATCAACCCAGGCCACCTCCCCCCACAGCTGCTCTGCCCGCGCAGCTGCCACCCCGAGCGTGGGGGAGCCTGGACCCCGGAGGGAGGAGGCAGCCAGCCAGCCAGCACCTTCAGCTTCGGCAGGCCCCCGTGGACGGCGTCTGCAATGGCGACGGCGCCCTTGGAGCGCACCAGGCAGTCCCCGAAGTTGATCACCTCCACCTGCCGCAAGGCCTTCAGCGTCTGCGGGAAGTGAGGACCAGGGTGAGGGCCCTCCTCAAGCTGGTGCCACACCCCATATTGGTCATCACACTCTGTCCCTCCTGTATCCAGTCTGGGGCACTCATCAGCTTTCTTGTTGCCCCCACGTGGCCTCCTGGCCTCCGGCTAAGCCCCCTTCGTGGCTCCCTGTTACTCATGGGAGCACGTCTCAAGGAGTCAGCAAGGCCACAATGTCTTGCCTTCCCCCTCCAGCTCCTCCAGCCCTCCAACACACCTCGAACCCTGGCCTGTTCACACCAGGCCCAATGGAGCATGGCTCCTGCCATCTCTGGGCCTCCCCACGTGCTGCTGACCCCTCTGCCTGAAACACCCCTCCCGCCCTCCTTGTCCAGACAAAGTCCACTTGTCCTGGAGAACTTGGCCAAAATGTGACCTCCTCCAGGAAGCCTGCCCTGCGTCTGACTGGAACTTCCTGTGTGCTCCCCAACCCTTGCACACGTCTCTGCTAACATCCCACGGCAGGCCTACTAGACTCCTGTGGGGTCATGGGACACCCAGCCAGCCACTGTGCTCACGGCCCTGTGCTGTTGCCGATTAGCTACTTCCCTCCTCGAATTAGGGCTCCTTGAAGGCAGAGTCTTTGACTCAACTCTGTGTGGCCTGCACTTAGTACAGGGATGGGCGCTAGACAGGGGCTCAATCAACAGCTGACGAAAGAATCAGTGAGAAAACAGGCTGAAGCAGCCTCCAAGTGGCCTCTGAGAACAAAACCAGCGCCGACAGCCAGGGTTGCATGAAGGCAGCTTAGGATGTGGTGGTATGGACATGCAGAGCTGCCCAAAAGGGCACAGGCTAGCTTGTGACATACGCCCCGCTCTGGACATGTTCACGTGGCTGAACGCATGGGATACACACCAGGTGGGCGGGTAGGAGGGAGAGCAGCCACCTGCTGATGGGTCCAGCACAAAGGCAGCAGCCAGACCCAGTCTCCGGGGCCTGCTGTGGCCCGGCCGCACCCCCTCACCTTGGCCATGGCCACGGCACCCTTCTCGGTGAAGGTGTTGTCGTTCAGGTTGATGACCCGCAGCAGGGGGTTGATGGCGAAAGCCTGGGCCAGGGCAGTGACACCGGGGTGATTGATCCCGTTCTGCGGCATGTGGACCTCCTCCAGAGTCCCGATGATCTGCGAGGAGCAGGAGGGAGACAGGTGGGCCCCCGAGGAAGGGGGACAGCCCCAGGCAGGAAGGCAGCACTACACATCAGACACCAGAGGGACCTGCCCGTTTGGGGCCTGTTCGGGGCATGACCACTTCCGCCTCTCCACAACTTCACAAGGGAGACCGACCTGGGATTAGGATCACCACTAGCTAAGAGATGACCAGGCATCAGAGGGGCTACGTAACCTGCCCAGGGTCACACAGCTCTGAGCACAGGTGTCTTCGTCTGGTACCTTCTGCACTGTGGGGACCCTGGGCTCTGGCCTGACAGTCAGCCCTGGCTCTACTCTATATAACATAGCTCTGCTTGGCCTTTCTCTCTTGGGGCTCTCCTGCCTTATTTGCACAATATGACTGGCATCCCACACACCACCTCCTTTTCTGGGGGCGAGGAGGGTCTTTCGTCTCTCACTCTGGCTTTGGACGCCTCCCTTTCTCTGCCTGGAACTTTGTCTCCTTATGTTGTTGGCACTTTCTTGACAGGCCGACTCCTCATGCATTCAGCAGCTCTCATTTTGGATGCCTCTCCCCCCAGGGAGACTTCCTGGATCAACCCCCCAGCACAATCCAGGGCTCTTCCTCTCCGCCCCCAGAGCACCTCATCCTTCCTCTGTCATGGCGCTCGTCACTCTGGAGTAGCGAAGCCACCTTCTCATCTGCACCCCAACAGCCCCCAAGAGCTCAAGGAGAGGCCCACGTCCCAGTTGCCACTCCTACCCGGGACTGAGGACAGGCGGGCATAACTCTGTACCCAGGCACCTTCTGTTGTCTCTGGGCGCCCAGCACAGCGTGGGGGTTCACAAATAAATACAGGCAGCCCAACTGAGGCACATTCCAAGCCAGGGCCTCTTACTATTTTCTGTGCCGTGGACCCGTCGGGCAATCTGGGAAAGCCCCAGGGCTCCCCCCCTCAGGATGATTTTAAATTTTAAGTTAAATTATATAGAATAACAAATTCATTCGGAAGACAATTATCAAAATATTAAGAGAAGCTGCCCAAATGTGTGCTGCGGTAATATATGTACCTCTTAACGCAATGAATAACAAGACCTAGGTGTACCATCACCGTGATCTTAATGTATGAGAAACAAAATTTCTATCTATCTCTAACAGCTATCACTGGACAGGAAAGTATCTGTGATTTCTCCTGGTAACAAAGTTACAGGAATTTCTAAAGCTGCTGAGGTTTACTGTCTATATTCACAGTGGAAGGTAATACTGTATTTAACTCTGGTAGTGATAACAATCATGCAATTTCCCCCCAGCCATGTTCAAAGACTCCCTGAATTCTACCCACAGACCAGTGGGATCCCATGGACCCAAGTTAAGCGCCCCCCCACCCCCGCTTCTAAGAGCACCGAGGACGCCTGCTGAAGGCCTGGCACGACGACGATGTACCCCGTCCCAGCACATGGAGGACAGCGACCAAGGGAAGGGGTGCAGAGAAGGCGTAATCTTTAATGTCACCATGTCTATGAGGTGACCAGGCCACTCCAGCTACAGAGGAAGAGGCAGAAGCCCCTTGCAGCCAGGGGTCCAGTAAGACACAAGGCCCTTCTCCCCTGCAACGTCCACTCTCTTGAGGCAGGTGGAGTGCCGGAAGCAGCAGGACCACGGGGGATGCTGCTGTGGCCTGAGCATGGTTAATGCTGCTAGAATATCGTCTGCCAAAGGAAATGCTTAAATTAAGAGAAGTAGGAGACAGACCCCCAATTTCCTAGCCCATGGGGCAGGTGCAGCCCTCTCACTAGCAGAGACTCAGCAGTGTCCTGGGCCCGCCGGGAGGAGCGAGGGCAAAGCAGAGGGAGCAGCGGGGACAAGGACACCCAGGGGCGTCTCATCCAGCCGCGGCTCCTGCTCCCGCCCTCCCCGCTGGCTCAAGGGCAAGTCTGATGGGCTCCACGGGCAGAAACCACTCACCCCAAAAGCCTCTGCTAAGGCAGTGGCTCCGTCGTTCTCCAGACGGTTTCTGCCAGCCACGAAGACCTTCAGGGCCAGCGGCTTGCCTTGGGCACTGGACTTCCGATGACACTCAGTCAGAGCTGCTGCCAGGATCTGAGGGGGAAAGGCAAGGGGCCCGGGCCTAAGGCAGGAGGCCCTGGTCTTCAACAAGCCATGAAACCCAAGGGTGGTGGACACGGGGACGAAGAGCTGCTCAGCAGCACAGCGGTCATGCCTCACCCACACCCAGCACCCTGCAGGGACAAGGGCTTTGACATCCACCACTGTGTCTGCATGTCTCGTCACCCCATGGGGTTTAGCCCCACAGCAGAGATGGGGAGCCTGAACCCGGGAGAAGGGAGACACCAACACTGAGTGGCCAACCTTAAGACAGGTCCTGGGGAAGGGGCCTCACAGGGGCCTTACTGTCAGAAGCCCTCTGTCAGGTGGGGATCATCGCGATTCCCACTCTCCAGCTGAAGAAGCTCAGGCTCAGAGAGCGACAGAAACTCTCCTACATTCACTAAGCAAGTGGCAGACTCTGCACAGAACCTAAATCTTCCAGATCTTCCAGCATCTCTTCCACGCTCCACGATGCCTAACGGGAGCCGGCTGAGGAGAGCAGGGCCCCGCCGCACCCATCTGACACGCCCGTGCTCAGTCCAGCCACACGGCAGGGGCTCAGCTGCTGGGGGTGAAACCCTAAAATCTGGTTTGCCCTGACCTTGGGGTGGTGCCAGGAGGTAGCCTCTCTCCCGTGACACCAACAGAGCAGGAGTTTAAAAATGCTGTCGGTTGCTAGGTTGGAACTGGAGAGACCAGGGTAAATAAGACATCGAAGATTCAGGGGAAGTGAAGCAGAAGAGAGATAACCTTTAGAGCACCTACTAGGTCTGGAGCACTTTTGGCAAAGGTACTTTCACGCCTTGTTTCAACCTGAAAACGGGCCTGGGAGGCAGGTGGAACTGGCCTTACTCTATGACAAGGAAGCCGAGGCTCAGGGGGAGGCACACGAACTGGCTGGGCTCCCAGAGCAAATACGCGGAGGAGCTGTGACCGGCAGCTGGGTCAGTTTGCCTGCACGCAGCTCTGTTCGTGGGGCACATACAGGACACGGGACACCACCAGCCTGACTCCGTGATGGTGGTGGGTCACGCGTGTGCTCAGGGCAGAGACCGCCAACTTCTGCTGTAGACCAGCCTCAAGGAATCTTTGCAGAGGTGGCTCTCCCAGCACATCCCACTCTGGGCTGGGCTGGACCTGTCTTCAGTGCTGATGCAAACATTTTTGTCTTAACACATACAGCCTATTGCCCCCTAGACTGGAGGAGCGCTGGCTGAGATGGGTGCACAAGCGTGACCTGCCCTCCCTCCTGCGGGCAGGAGACAGGCCGTCTGCAGGGGTGGCCCCTCTGGCTCCTCAGCCTGGGCCACCGTGAGCATCACGTAGGTGGCTTCTCTTGCTGCTCTGACCAGCCGTGTGGATACAGGTTCAAATCCCACATCCATCCCATGCTAGGTACATCATCTGGGGTGCTCAACACAACATCGCTAAGCTCAAGTGTAGTTATCTGAAAACATGGGGACAGTGTCACCCACCTTTCAGTAAGGGCGAGAGAATTAAGGTAACACATCTTCAAAGAAACGATGTCTCCGTTCTCTGTCTGTTCCTATGTCCTGGCCCTTTGCTCCTTTTGGTCAGAACGTGAGGGAAGGAGGATGGGAATGCAGAGGGGTGCTCAGCCTTTCTAGAATCTAGGCCTAAAGCAGCCAGAATGGACCAAGAAGAGAATAAACAGGGCTGGCCTCCCTAGGTGCCTTTCTACATGGACCAGCCTGACTTGCTGGCAGGATGGGGGAGGCACCCTGGGCAAGGTCCTAGCCAGGAACAAAGGTGAGCTGTGCCCAGGCCTCCCAGAGTAGTTTCTCTTTCTGGGCTCCCTCTCCCACGTGCACACGCCAGGCCTTACATGGCTCTGCCAGCTGTTCTGAGGGCAGAGCAGATCTAGTGATGCCCAAGCCCTGCATTCTGCAGAGCCAGCAGGTCGGAGCATGTATGCAATACTGCCTATGTGTTGCCAAGGCAACACAAGAACTGAGGATGGTTGCTTGGCAACCCCACACTCACAGATTCCATCTCCTCTCCCCACTGGCCACAGGCTGCTGCCTTTGAGGCCCTTCTCCTTTGAAGAGAAAAACAACAGGCCAACCATCCCAGACGGTGGGTGGCCAAGGGCACATACTTCAGATGGACACAAATGTAGCAGGCGACTGGGCAGGGAGGGAGGCGGAGGACAATGGGGATGCGGGGAAGGGGGCTGCCGCACCCACCTTGCCGCCACCGACGCCCATGCCACAGTTGTTGAGCTTGAGTTCGTGCAGGGTGAAGCAGGTGGAGCTCTTGAGCAGGGCCTCGAAGCCTCGCACGCCGTCGGGCCCAAACGCGTTGTCACTCAGGTCCAGCTCCACCAGCTGAGCCCCGGCTGTGATGAGTCCCTCCCCAAGTGAGATCTGGGCACAGAGGGAGCTCATGTCCGTTTCACAGACACGGACCAGGTGCTGCGTCTATGCCAGGCCCCCCCTGCCCTCAGGGGGCACCCAGACTGGTGGGGAACTGGCAGAGACACAGACCATTTCATTATAGAGCTGATCATGTTATATCAGACTGAAAACCCTGCAGAGGGCTCTTAAATCACCCAAATCAATTTATTTAACCTGCCCTCTAACCCCAGCCTCCCCTGGTTCTCGTCCATCCTTTGAGGCTGGTATCTAACTGGAGCAGCTCTCCAGGGGTTTCCTAAATCCCCCACCCAAGGAGCCCGTCCTCCAGGGCCTCCATGGGGACACCTGTCACAACCTGGATGACCCTTAACTGTCTGCCGGACTGAACTGCTTTGAAAATGAGGTTGGTGCCCAGGCATCTCAGGAGCACCAGTGCCGGCTAGATAAATGGAGGCCTGAGAAGGCAGCACCGGCACATGGACAATCGTGCCAACAACTGACCATGAACCTCGCCCCAAGGACACTCTGGGCTAGGAGGATACACTGAGAGGCTGCCCGCTGCCAGCCCCGCCCCCTTCCCTTGAGCCATGTTCTGTCCTGTGACCCCTCCTATCCCTCCCACAAGTGTGCCTGTGCACACACAGGCTGGGAGCTCCACCCAAGAGGAGGTGAGCCCCAGGAATGGGGAAATGGAAAACAGGCAGAGGGAAGCCACCTACGATGAGAACCAAAGCAAAAAGAATGGTATCAAATGTAAAATAGATAGCTAGTGGGAAGCAGCCGCATAGCACAGGGAGATCAGCTCGGTGCTCTGTGACTACCTAGAGTGGTGGGATAGGGAGGGAGGGTGGGTGGGAGGGAGAAGCAAGAGGGAGGAGATATGGGGATATATGTATATGTATAACTGATTCACTTTGTTATAAAGTAGAAACTAACACACCATTGTAAACAATTATACTCCAATAAAGATGTTAAAAAATAAAAAAAGAGTGGTATCGGAGAAAGGGAAGGGCTGGAGGGAGACGGGACAGCCAAGGCAGCCTGTGTGCAGAATGAGGTCGAGAGGACCGCAGGGTGCAGGGGAGGGAGGGGCCAGGACGAGAGGGGTAATCACGTAGGGAGTAAGATCCATGCTGCTTGCGGGCGAAACCACTAAGCTCAAGAGTGAACCCTGGGAAGTGTCTGCTGTACTTCCTGTCACCGGGCCGCCCGGTCTCACAGGGACTCTGAGTCCTCACTTCCTGGCTCCTGCTCGTCAGGACACAGGCGGAGGTTGTGCTCGCCTGGCTGCCTTTTCAGCATCTCAGGCACCCACAGGGCACTCAGTCTCCGGAAAGAAGAGGCTGTGAGAAAAAGTCCTGGGAAGTGCTAAAGGGGTCCCTGCAGCCGGTGGCACGAGCAGAGGCCCCATTCACTCACCAGGGCAGGTGGGATCTCAGACCGCAGCCTTCCCGTGAACATGTCGCTCCAGTGGCATCGCTTTGGAAAGAGGAAGAAAAGAGTTAGCTGAAACCCTTGGAGGTGGCCTTCGGGCAGCCCCTTGTCTCCATAGACTTGGATTACTGAGCACAACAAGACTGCTGAATTTGGGTGAAAAGTGGGACCAGCTCTGACCGAAGCTAATAGGACCTGGCAGCCCCTAAGGACCATGGGGGAATCAGCAGAAGTGTCAGGA
The DNA here is from genome assembly GCF_008692025.1 of Phocoena sinus. NCBI lineage: Eukaryota > Metazoa > Chordata > Mammalia > Artiodactyla > Phocoenidae > Phocoena > Phocoena sinus. Next base: position 7,669,626 of record NC_045772.1, on the reverse strand, counting down.
AAACGTGCCATCTGTCCAACCCTCTGGTTCTCCAAGAGGGAAATCAGGCTGAGAGGGAAGGGACTGGCCCCAGGCCCGCTGGCAGGGCAGTGGCAGGACCAGGACCAAGACACTAGACTCTTGGCCCAGTACTCCTCCCCAGTGCTAGTTTCCCACACTGTGTGGGCCACAGCAACATGATTTTGGGTGGTGGAGGAACAGGAAAGGAAACAATACAGGATCCAGCAGTGAGGAAGTTAATCTTTTTTTAAAAATTAATTTATTTATCTTTTTTTGGGCTGCATTGGGTCTTTGTTGCTGCGCGCGGGCTTTCTCTAGTTGCAGCAAACGGGGGCTACTCTTGTGTTGCGGTGCATGGGCTTCTCAACGTGGTGGCTTCTCTTGTTGCGGTGCGCGGGCTTCAGTAGTTGTGGCACATGGGCTTAGTTGCTTCGCATGTGGGATCTTTCAGGATCAGGGCTCGAACCCATGTCCCCTGCATTTGCAGGCGGATTCTTTTTTTTTTTGCGGTACACGGGCCTCTCACTGCTGTGGCCTCTCCCGTTGCGGAGCACAGGTTCCGGACGCACAGGCTCAGAGGCCATGGCTCACGGGACCAGCCGCTCCGCGGCATGTGGGATCCTCCCAGACCGGGACACGAACCCACATCCCCTGCATCGGCAGGTGGACTCTCAACCACTGCGCCACCAGGAAAGCCCTGCAGGCAGATTCTTAATAACTGCGCCACCAGGGAAGTCCCGGAAGTTACTCTCTTTTCAAGTCTCTTTTCAACCCTCCTGACCACCTCTAGAAGGAAGGCTCGGTTTGGGGCTGGTGGGTCTCACCCACCTCCCCACTTCCAGCTCATCTGCCTTTCTAACGAAGGGAGAGCAGGCTTCAGGCTCAGAGTCTCTGGATGGCAATGGCCTCAAACTAGAATTTAATAACACTCTTTTATTTCCTTTATGGTAAGGGATGCCATTTTCCAGTTATAGAAGGGATCATGTTTGCTTTTAAATTACTTCAAAATGAGCTGATTTAAAGGAAATATCAGGTAAATGTCACAAAGGTAGTGGCCATGTGACTGGGTCATGTATCATGCTGGCCAGCAGAGTTGAGGCTCCAAGCACACAGCCCTACCCTCTAACTCTGGTTGCTGTGTCCACCAAAATATCAACTCTGGCAGCTCTAGCCTTTCCTGGGCCAAACCTGGAAATGATGGGACACAGGATAAGCAACTTTCCCCTGAAACCCAGTCCTTACAATGTACGAACTAAACCCAACCTTAAGTACAAGAGAAGTTGATTTTTGCAGGAGAATTCTCACATCCTCCAATAATGCAAATCACTAACATACCGAGAGGCATTCTATATGGGTCTGCTCAGTGAGTCATACCTGCACACAGGTGCGCAGGGTCAGAACAGGTAGCCACAGTCTGAGCCCCTCCCAATAGACAGTGGCATCTCATCCTGAAGCTTCCCCAACCCAACTCTGATGGGCTGAGGTCAGCATGGGGCTCTGGAGCACAAGGCTGGCTTCTAGTCCTGACTTAGCTGATGCAGGCCTGCCATTCCCTGTCTCTGACCCCTTGTATCTTATCTTTGAAATAGGCTTTAGGCCTCAACGATCTCCAAGTGGGCAGCAGAGCAGTCAAGAGACTGGGATGGTATCTGGGCTGCAATCCTGAGATGTGTGACCCTGGGCCACACTTTCCTCATCTGTCAAGACCTAACTTGTGCACGTGCTGCAAGAGTGGAAATAGCAACTTATCTCGCATCAGTACTGCGGCCAGAACAGCACCGGTGTCAAGGGCAGCTCTGGCCCTGCCGCTGCTCCCACCCTGGGCTCCTTCCAGCACTGAAGCAGGCTTGAGACACGACATGGGGCGATTCAAGGCCCTGGGTCTACACAGGGTGACAAGATGCATGCGGTATTCCCGCGGCTCAAGCTCTCTCACTACATGAGCCTGCATGTGGCCACCATGGCAACATCTCAGGGAGGAAAAACTTCTTTGCGTAAAGGAGCCCAGTCTCAGAGCTGAGTCCAATGCAAGGCCTCATAATGCAGCAAATAAGGTGGTGGTGCTGGGGCTTGAACCCAGGTCCTTGGATGCCAAAGCTCAGCTGCTGCGGCCTCCGTGCCCAGGCCACCTCTCCTCCGTTCCGGTCCTTCACAGGTCACTGAGGAGAGCTGAGTTCTTTCATAGGAAAATGTCCCAGCTTATGATCAGGACAGGAGGCCCTGGGCAGGAGAGCGGAGACAGTCCTGACTTGGCTGTCTGTTAACCTGACCGTGATCTTCCTGAGGGAAACAAACATCAAGGGTCACTCTGACAACGAGCTCGGGGCCCTCCCTGGACAAATCCGCTCCGTTTCCTCTCATGGCCCAGGCCCTGTATGCCTCCCCTTTCAGAAAGCACAGCTGTGCCACGGAAGGCGCATCCGACTTGGAAACGGGAATGGTCAGTGGCTACTGACCAGTGGCAAGATCCTGGGCTGTTTCCTCAGCTCCCCTGAGCCTCAGTTCCCTTAACTCACAAAATGGACTTGAGTCGCCTTAAGGGTTAATGACATCGGCCGTGGGGCTGTGAGCGGAGGCTTGTCCCCAACCAGTCTGAGCCTACTCGCCCTGCAGACCTCACCTTCAATTCCGACTTCTTCTCCAAGGCCTTGGCGATGACCCTGGCTGCTTCCACGCCCACCGTGTTGCCCTCCAGGCGCAAGGCCTCTAAGCCGTCGAAATCTTCAATCTCCTTAATCACGTCTTTGGCTGCCCAGGACCAAAAAAACAGAACCTTAGACTTCTGGAGCCACGAACGGCAGAGCGACTGAGGCCCAGTGACTACCTCGTCACTCACAACTCCAAGGGCTACGGTTCAACTACTGGGTGCCAGACCCTGGCTCACCAGGGAGACTTGGACCGGCTCACAGTCTAGCAGGGGACATGGCTGCACAGAAAATCCCTCTCTAATGAGTGTTAAAACAAGGCAGGTATGAAAGGCTTGGGAGGCAAGGGAAAAGAGGGACTGGCTGGTTTGGGTGAAGAAGGTGCTAGGCACACCTTGTGGGTTGTGTGTGTGTAGCCTGCCAAGAAGGGGAGTACGCCAGGCCAAGCAGGGAAACGGCACAAGTCAGAGGTCAGCAGGCACGATGGCACATGTGCTTTCATGGTGAAATGACTCGCGTGTGGGGTGCTCACTACTGTCCTGTTTCATTATGATGAAAAATTCCATACAACCTAAATGTCCATCAGCAGAGAACAGGTTAACTCACTGGGATACGTGATATAAATAGTTACACTGATGTCCTTATGAATGGCAACACAGGTGATTACCTGACTTGGAAAATAATCATGTTATAGTGGTAAGTGAAAAATTAGGTTATCCAGTGGTATTTGGCCTGATCACACATGCATTCTCTCTCACACGCACACACTGAGGTCCAGAAACCAAATGTTAAAGGGGTTATTTCCAGGTGGTGGGATTCTGAGTGAATCTGTGTTTTTCCAGCACCTGCTCAATATATTCTCAATGCATCAGGTTAGAAAGCAGCTTTTAAAGTATCTGTAATTATGATCTCAATTATTTTAAGAAAAAAAAGAGGAACTCAGCTATGTGTTTAGAAAAAAAAAAAAAGACCAGAAAAAATGCATGAAAATTAAAAGCAGTTATATCCCTGGGCTGTGTTATCATGAAGATATGGTTCTTTTTCCGTCTTTCGATGCTTCCATATTCTATAATGAGCATGTATTAGTTTCACAATCTGAAAAAAGCACGCAGCTTACATGAAAGACAAATCTAGTTTGGCTGGCACAGGACGGAGCGGGTGACGTGGTAGGGAAGAGACAGAGGAGTGTGAGAGAAGAGAAAAACACACAACCGGAGGGTTGTCGGAAAGCTTGTGACTTGCAGCCCATAAGGGGCTCCCTGAGAAGCCTCCCCACGCGCCTCCCTCCCCGCGCCTCCCGTGAAGCAGCACTTCCTCAGAAACCCTTGCTACTGGCCAACAACCGGGCTTCACAGCCTCTGATGTCTCACGTGCAGCCTGCTACAATTTTACACTCATCTGAATAGTTACTTTTTTTTTTTTTTAGTTCCCCCGACCAGGAGTTGAACCCACCCAGGCCCTCAGCAGTGAAAACGAGGAGGCCAACCAGGGAACTCCCGTGACTTGATCGTTATACCATCTTCCTTACTGGGTCATGAGTTTGTGAAGAAAGGGACTCGCTTTGCCTCTGCTCACTACCACCACATCTAAAGGTAGTTACTGTTGGGTCTAGTCTACAGCTGAGTGAACTGAGACACAGAGAGAGTATGGAAATACCTACTAAGGTCACACGGACAGATGGCAGTGACCAGCACTCGTTTCACAACAAGAAAGACTGGACAAGTATGAGACTCCCATTTTCTAAAGAGGAAAGCTGAGGCTCCAAGGAATGAAACCACCCTGCCCAGGAGTTCAGGGAAAACGGCAGAGCTGAGCTTCAGACTGGTTTTCCAAAACTGAACCTACGTGCTGCTCCCCAAAGCCTTGCTTCTGCACAACCAAGGACTTCATGCAGGGCCCTGGTGGAGAAGTCCCCGAACCTCTCTCCATACTCTGGAGCTGAAATTCCAGAGCTCCAGGTGCCCAGGCCTCCCCTGCAGCTGGCACTTGGGGCAAGGGCTGGCATGGCCTCTCAGCCCTTTGGAAGATTTGCTCCAAAAGGAAGTCCCCCTAACATCCAGGGAATGGCCAGGTCACCAGAAGAAAGGATACTGCTCAAGGGAATGTTTATACCGTTCTTAGAAGGAAGGCAACAGAGATGCCAGGGCCCCAAGGGGAGCCGTGTAAGTGACACAGGTACAGAGATCTGAAGGTACTGCGCTTGCCACAAGTTTAGCCTGGGGAGAGTCACAAGTACAGAGTGAGTGTGGAAGGAAAAGCACCAAGATGGGAAGAGCAGGTACAGGAGAGGGTGGGGGTCACAGTTGAGTTGCCCCTCTCACTTGATATTCAACCCATACCTCTGTTTAAACTCAAAAACAGGTAAGGGATGGGCCCCAACCATCCCTGAATAACCACCGACTGTCATGAGGCTGCATGGAAGGGATTTGTCTTTTCAGCCTCTACTGCCTCACAAAGTAACAAGTTCCAGGTACTCTGCTATGTAAGGCAGCAAGAACTTTGATCCTTAAATGACTTACTAGGGAGAGAAAAGGCCCTTGTTCTAATCATCAGCTTCACGGCCTCCCCTCACAGGCCCCTGCCCTCCCTGGACCTCACCCGCTCACTCCCAGCCCAGATAGAGGCCCTTTCTGGGCCCACGATTAGGCCACCAGGCACCTCAGTACAGCATTCAAGGGCCTCTGCCCTGGTGAGATGAGATTCTGACTTCTCTTCTCTCAAGCCCACCCTGTGTGTCTCAGCTCCTGGGTCAACTCACATGCAGTGCCCTTCCTCCTTCAAACACCCACCTCATCCACAGAATGACTTCCTGTGCCCTCCTAAGCTAAAAGAGATCCCTTTCCTCGACCTTACTTCCCAGAGCTTTCTCTTCATGTCTCTCCGAGCACGTTTCATCTTCTCCCTCCTGTTGGTTGTCTGGGTACCTCATTCCTATTCCAGGTAAGGAGCTCCTGAGATGCCATGGCTATAAGCTGGCCATCCCTGATGACCTCCAAAATGGGAGGCAGCATATCCAGCCTGAGCTAGTGAAATCATTATGTGCATGGATTTTAGGACCAGACAAACCTGAACTTTCTTCCCAGCTCCACTACTTCTAGCTGGGCCTTAGGAATGTCCTATCACCTCCCTAAGCCTCAATTTCCCAATCGGCAATATGGGATGAAATCTACCTCAAGGCCTTTTGGGGGGATAAATTGAGATACTCTTTGTATGGCATTTAAGACTGCCTGACATCGTGTTAATGACAGCATTTAATAGCAAATTCATGTTTACTGAGCTGAGCTGCACATCTACTGAGAAATACCAGAACAGGGATTCAGCTGGACCTCTGATAAAATCCCAGCTCTGCTATTTACCAGCTGTATGACCTTGGGTAAGTTACTGAAGTCCCCCAAGTCCTTTTCTCCTTATTTATAAAATGGCAACATTTTTACCTCCCTCCCTCAGGGATGATGCAAGGATCAAAAGTGACAAAGCACAGGGAGAAACTCTAAATTTTAAGGCCCTACAGAGATATTAGGGACGTGCATCACCACGCTGCCAGCAGCCCAAGGACTCAAGCAGTCTCTGACCCGGCAGAGGGGAGGACGCCTGCCTGCACACCATGACAACCAGGCAAGTCCAGACCAGCTTCCCTGGTTGGGCCAGAACCTCAAGAGGCCTTACAAGTACTGACGTAGGTGCCTTTACTTCCAGATGCCAGGGTATTCAGGGTTGATCAGTGTCAGCCATGCCTTGGCCAGGGATGGGAAGACAGGGTCTGCCTTCCGACTCCTCGTTCTCTGCAGTCCTAACGCCTGTTCAGTCAGGAGCATCCATCCCTCTCCCAGGGCCCTTCAGCTGCATGGACTAGACCTCCCAAGAGGGCCTGGATTGTTGTTTTAATGCATCTGCATGAGGGCCTCAGTTCTGGGGAAGGTAACAACTATTCCCAGACCAGCTCTGGATCTTGCGGGTGAAGGTGGGGCTGGATCTGAAGTAAGAAGTCAGGGCTGTATCTCGGGACTGCCGCTAACTGTGGTCCCTCATTGCCTACCATCCCTTCCAAGAGATAAAGGGGCCCTTCCCACCTTGCCAGCCTGAGCTGTCACCAGCAGGGATGCCCACCGTGTGCTCATGGGCAAATCATCTTTGAGCCTCACTGTGCTAGGACAAATTGTGTGATAATGAAGCTAAACCGGCCTGACAAGTGGGAACAGTAAGCGCTCACTCGCTGAGCCAGTCCGCACGGGAACTCACCATCTTCTGCAGTGTTGAGTTTGAGGCTCTTGCCCTTGAAACTCAGCTGTCCCCCGGCCACCTGGGTTTTGGCTAGCGTCTCTGCCAGCTTGGCAATGTCTTCAGAGGCCATGCTGGCCACGCTGGTGGGCTCCCCTGGAAATCTGCAACCTGAGGAGGTCAAAGTTCATTAAAAGACAGGATTCTCCGGGTGCCTCCGGGTTGGGGAGGGCAAGGTAGGACATCAGTCATTTCAGCTACCTGACCCCACCTCCCCCTGCTAAGGAAATCCCAAGCCCTAAACCACTGGGAGAAATGAAAATAGCATTTGGGAAGGAACAGTTCTAAAAAGGTGGAGGTTTCAGCCTCTGAAGAGTTACCATCTGACTACAAGTCCTCCTCTGCCCAACTGCCCCAGCTTGGGACACCAAGCAAAGCCATGTGAGTTGACTATTTCCTGGGTCCCCAGTGAATGGCAGTCAAGTCCCAGTCTGATGGCTACAAAGAGTCTACCCAAAGCACACACAGCTGCCTGATCATCTGGGCTGCTCTCTGTTTGAGAGTCCCATTCCTCAAACAGGACATAGACGGCTATGGGATCCAGGTCATCCCTACAGTGGCATGACTCTGGGGGTGGGGCACGAGGGTCAGCCCACTGTACGTCTGGTTTCAGCCTTGGCCAGGAGACTGGACAGCCCATGGTGACCAGACTTCAGGGGTTCCTAGGAGACCAGAAGTCTCTACACCACAACAGCCACCATCACAACAGACCAAGGACAGAGTTGCTGAAAAAAGGAGCTTCCAGCCTGGAGTTCAGCAGACTGGAGTTCAGCAGACTGGCAGAAAGCATCACTACATTTCCCCAAAGAGGAATAACAGGTAATCAGGGAAGAACGAGGATATGTAGTGTCTCAGATAGTGATAAGAAAAAAATAAACAGGGAAAGGGGTAAGGAGTTTTGTTGTTTTTCTTGGGGGAGGGCTGCCATCTAAAATAGAATGGTTAGAGAAGGTATTATTAATAAAAAACCAAAGACTTGAAGGATATCAGGGATTGGGTCATGCAGATATCTGGGGGAAGAGCATTCTTACAAAGGAAGCAGCAAATGCAAAGGTTCTTGTGGGGGAAGAGGGGTGATTAGAGGAAGTGCAAGGAGGCCAGTGGGGCGGGAGCACAGACAGGGAGGGAGAGAAGAGGTAAGAAATGACGAAAGAGAGTCAACAAGAGGCCTGAGTCACAAAGGCCATTTTAAGAACTGTGGCTTTTACTCTGAGTGACAAAGAGAGCCATTGGAGGGTTTCTAGCAGAAGAGAGACCGTGATCTGACGTATGTTTTGACAGGATCACTCTATCTGCTGCATGAGGCAGGGCATTTCGAAGCTGCTCCAACAATGAATGAGGGGATGAAACTGAATATAAAATAGCCTCAACCCCCTCCTACTTGAGTTATGGAATGGGACAATTTAAGGTTAGAAAAATGGTGGTGAGGCCTCCAGATGGAATGGAAACACAAAACTTCTCAGCTGAAAGAGAGTCCATTTCTCAGTCCAGTACATACACACACACACACACACACACACACACAAACACACACCATCCACTATAAAGACTAGGAAATTGAAGCACACAGTGGTGAACTGATTGGTCCAAGGTCCGCAAAGGACCATCGGCAAAGCACAGACAGACGGTAATTACACACACTCCTCTCCATTCCGCGTAGGAGCGTCGCAGATTTTCCTAGGTACACATCCACGGCTCCTGCCAAGCGTCAGCAGAGACTCACGCTGGTCCGGGGCCTGCGGCGCCAGCCCAGGCCCTCCGCGGGTGTGGGCCTATTGGGAGGCGGCAGCGAGCGATGCGCGAGTACGGGCCGCAAATGACAGCCACGCTGTACGGGAACCCCATCCCGGATCTCAGGCAGACGCGCACCGCCCCCAGATGACACCGACGCTAACAGGAGACGCCACTGCTGGCAGCTGCGGGCTGGGCGGCCAGGGTGGGCCTGACGCCCTCTCTAAGCCTCAGTCTCCCCACTTGTGAAAAGGGCCAACGCCCCCCAACTCCCTCACTCCCACCCCCATCGCGCTCTGCCATCGAGGGCACAGGGGAGAAGGCGGAGGGGGCACGCACAGAGTGCTCGGGGGCACCACACCTTCCTCGTCCAGTTCCAGGGCCGCGCCGCCCCCCACCCCAATCCCAGGCAGGTGACAAGAAAAGGAAAGGGACCCCGACCTTACCGTAAACAGGCGGCGCCGCCGCGTGGGGAGACCGGAGCGCGCACGTCGGTCCCGCGGGGCGGGTACTGATTTAGGGTCCGGGTCAGGTCAGGTGGGGGTCGCCGCCTCCACTCCAGCGGCCCCGATGCCCAACCCACTTGTCCGTCAACTCTCCGAGCGGTTCTCGCCGCTCGAGGCTCCAACACCACCTGCTCCCCGCACGGCGGCAGATGATGGCGGAGGAGGAGGATTTTGAAAGCCGGCAGTTTCTTTCCTTCGATTTGATTTGTTGGAGGCCAAGGCCGGCTTCCCTTTCCCCCGCGCGCGTGGCCTATCGGGTATGACAGTCCAGTTCTCCGGCGCGGGGCGCGGCAGGACGCCGAAGGACCATGCGCTTGAACTATCACTCCCGTGATGCACCGCATCCTAGAGCGCCTCGGCTCGTCCCTCTTTGCCCTCCCTTTTCGGCTTCTGGTTCTTTCTCTGAGAGGCCACTGGGCGGTGTTTAGCCGCGAGCTCCTAGGGCGACTACAATTCCCTAAATGCCTTGCGTCCCGACCGCCTCAGCCCTTCCGGAAAGGTTCACGTTCACGTAACTTTATTGACAAAGGGTGGTACTGCCGTAGGCTCGCTGCTACATCGATTCGGCAAGAACTAGGTGTCCATTTCCTAAAGGGAAAGCCTCGCCTATTTTGTCCCATGAAATTGGAGGGACGTTCGAGGGTTTCACATAAATAGCCCCAAATTGCTTGATAATTAAAAAGGGGGGGGAAGGGGGGAAATAGTAACTCTATAGTAGAGAAACTGCCACACCACCTTAACTAAGTGGTCCACATTAACGTCAATAACGGGACAAACTGACATCCATCGCACACCTCCCGCTGTGATGTACTGAGAAGGATCACCATCCATTCAGCAACGCATAAAATTAATCGTGAGGAAACATCAGACATACCCAACTGAGGGACATGCTACAGAATAACGTGTCTGTGCTCTTCCAAAAATGTTTGTGTCATGAAAGACAAAGAAAAGCTGAGGAACTGTGGCAGATTAACGGAGAGTAAAAAGACACGATGATTAAATGCAATACATGGTCCTGGCTAGGATCTTGGGGGTGGGGATGGGGGGAATTACTATAGAGGGCAATATCGAGACAGCAAAATTTGTATGTTGGATCATAGCATTGTATCCACATTGGATTTTTTTTTTTTTTTTTTTTTTTGGCTGTGTTGGGTCTTTGTTGCTGAGCGCAGGCTTTCTCTAGTTGTGGTGAGTGGGGGCTACTCTTCCTTGTGGTGTGCGGGCTTCTCATTGAGGTGGCTTCTCGTTGTAGAGCATGAGCTCCAGGCGCACAGGCTTCAGTAGTTGCAGCACGTGGGCTCAGTAGTTGATGGCACACGGGCTTAGTTGCTCCACGGCATGTGGGATCTTCCCGGACCAGGGCTTTAACCCGTGTATGCTGAATTGGCAGGCGGATTCTTGATCACTGTGCCACTGGGGAAGTCCCTGATTTTTTTGTTTTTATATTGTACTGGGTTATGTAAGAGACTGCCCTTGTTCTTGGGAAATATATGCTGAAATAATTAGGAGCATGATGTCTGCAACCTACTCTCAAATGGCTCCAAAAAATGTGTATATACATATATATACACACATATATATATGGCAAAAGACTGCAAATGTGGCGAAATGTTAACAATAAGTAAATCTGGGGACTTCCCTGGTGGTCCAGTGGTAAAGAATTATCCTTCCAATGCAGGGGACGCGGGTTCAATCCCTGGTCGGGGATCTAAGGGCACAGATGCCATGGGGCAACTAAGCCTGTGTGCCACAACTATGGAGCCCGCGCACCTCAACTAGAGAGCCCACGTGCCGCAAACTACAGCCCATGCGCTCTGGAGCCCGCGCGCCACAAGTAGGGAGAGAAAGCCCACACGCCACAACTAGAGAGAAGCCCCTGCGCCACAAGGTAGAGCCCACACGCTGCAACAAAAGATCCCACATGCCGCAATGAAGATCCCGCATACCGCAACTAAGACCCAACGCAGCCAAAAAGTAAAAAATAAATAAATAAAATAAGTAAATCTGGGCGAAGGGTCTCTGAAGTTCTTTGAACTTTGTTGCCACTTTTCTCTAGATTCAAATTTTTTTAAGTAACAGAACACAAACAGCTTTTCTTTTTTTCTTTTCACAAAGAACTTTTTAACCACTGTGTAAATAACATATGTTCATTATAAACACTTCAAGCAACACAGAACAGGATAAAGAGAAAGGTAAACATTACCCAAGAAACTTTAGCTCCCAGACACAATCACTCTCAACATATGCAGCTTTCTTTTCCAAAGTTACCTCGCAACTCAGCCCACACACGTGTGGTTGCTTTACCTGCAATTCAGGGTTAAATATGTGCCAGATCCTTCCACATACAACTAATTTAATCTTTACAAAGGAAGCGGGCCTCATTGCCACCTTCCCAGCAGAGATGAGACACTGAAGCTCCAGACCCTGGTTCACACAACTACTGAGATGTGGATCCTCTTTCCACCCTCCCTCTCCTTTTCTGCCTGCAAGGCCCGCCTCCTCCAGGAGGATTTTCTGCAGAGCAAGCTGCAAGCCCGCAGAGCAGTCGGTCTGAGAGCTTTCTCACAGAGTTAACAGTCCTCTTGGCAGCTTCCTGGAGAGCCTCTGGGCAGGTACTGTTTCTATGTGAGCAGCATCCTCTTGGGGCCTGGCCTATCATAGATGCTTCAGGTTTCCTCATTTGAACTGGATTCCAGTCAGGGTCACGGGGTGTTTCCTTAAAATGAACCATCATCTGAGAAGGCTGAAAAGCTTCCACTTAGGCCTGATGCTATTCCTGTGCTGATTCCAGCTAGGACTGATCAAATCAGTCTGAATTTTCCTCGGGGTGATCCTCAGCCCCTCCCTTTTCCAGTTTTACTCTCTGAGACGTTTCTCTGATGGACACCTCCCAAAGGGAAGAGAGAGGTGGGCGGCAGAACATCTTAGGCGAGCATCCTTTCCTCCTCCTCTGGGTGATGGATCATAAGGTTTTCACAACTGCAAGAGAATTCTTGGCAGAAACTCAATGGCCTTCAAAGCCCCGGGAAGTAATAGGAGGTAACAGGGGTCCATTGGGGCTTGTGGAGAACCGGCGTGTAGGTGTTCTGCCTGCAGGTGTTCACATTCAAAGCTAAAAATCACAAACCCAGGCCCTTAGCAAAGAGGTTCTGTTTGTTACTCCTGAATCTAGATTCTCTCTCAAACCCCTTTAAAATGGGGAGAGGGCTTCCCCGGTGGCGCAGTGGTTGAGAATCTGCCTGCCAATGCGGGGTACACGGGTTCGAGCCCTGGTCTGGGAAGATCTCACATGCTGTGGAGCAACTAGGCCCGTGAGCCACAACTACTGAGCCTGCGCCTCTGGAGCTTGTGAGCAACAAGAGAGGCCATGACAGTGAGAGGCCCGCGCACCACGATGAAGAGTGGCCCCCACTCGCCACAACTAGAGAAAGCCCACGCACAGAAACGAAGACCCAACACAGCCAAAATAAATAAATAAATAAAATGGGGAGACTAGGGTTTAAAAAAGGAGAAGGGGGTTTGCACAGTGAGTCTGAAGAGTCCAGAACCATCAGTGTTTTCAATCAACACATTTGTCGTCATCTTTCTCTCTCTCCCTCCCTTTCTCCAACTCTCTCTCAAGTTACCACCTGAGAGCTAGTCTGTTTGCCTGGCCCCGAGAAATGAAATCAAAGCTTTTGACAGACAGATAGAACCATCTTAGGCCATCCCTCTCCTCTTTTCAACAAATGGAGAACTGAAGCCCAGAGAGGTCAAGTAACCTGCCCGAATTACACAGTAATTTAGACAAGAGATAGTAGAACCAGATCTCTGGGGTTCTTTTCAATACACATGCAAAACAAGTCAGTTGATGAGTGTGAGGTGAGAATAAGGGGAGAGTGGATATTCCAGACCTCTTTCTCTCTCTATTGTGCAGCGGTTTTTATTGTTTTCTTTCTTTCTTCCTTCCTTCCTTTCTTCTTTCTTTTAATGTTTTGAAGAGAAAAGCAGACTGCCTCTGATTAGTTTGGTTTACTTTGAGTGTTTTAAATTCCATTCTTGTGCCTGAAAACAAACTTAATTGCCAATTGTAAATGGAATAAACGATATTTATTCTGGTTTCCTGTAGAGCTACCAAGGCTGCAGACTTGCCATTTAGTCAGATCAAAAACAAATGCCCGAACTATGTCAGACATGTGAGGAATGTAGAGAGAAAGTCCCAAGATCCAACTGGATGCTGGCCTTGGGCCCCGGGGGAGAGGCAGGTGGGCCTGGCCTACCCATATTGCTGGAAAGCCTGCCCCCTCCCCTTGTTAAAGATAACTCAAACCACATTCCCCCCTGGGTTCAAGCCCAGGGCTCCCTTAACTATTTTTTTTAACCTCGATAAACAACCATACTTAAAAGAATTCATTCACTCCATTACTCCATAACTACTGGATAACTACTCCAGTAGTTATCTACTATGTACAAGGCACTGTTCCAGAATCCAGTGTTGAATAAGATAGAAAAGGATGGTGTCTGGGGAGGAGCTTAAATTTGGGTCTAACGTGTATGAAGGGTTTCCTGGTACCAAATCCTTTTGGTAGATTATACTTCCTTTGAATAATTCTTTTGTTCCAAAATGGAAATTATTTAAGTTTTTAAATGAAAACTGACAGCAATTTAAAAAATTAGTACAAATGCAAAAGAGCATAAAGAAGAAAGTTAAAAATTACCTGTTTTGTTTTTAACAAAAATGTTATGTAGATTGATGAGTGGATGGATGGATGGAAGGATAAATATATGATAAAGCAAATACAGCAAAATCTTAACAAATGTAGCATAATATAGGGCTGTACAGTTCTTTCAATTTTCTGTATGCTTGAGGGACTTCCTGTGGTGCTCCAAGGACAATGGTGCTTCAAGGACATAGGATGACCCTGCCTGAAAAAGTATCAGCGTTACACACCCTACTGGACCCTTAATCGCCATCCGCACCACCATGTTGCGATGGTTACGAAATTCCTCAGCCCACCTGGGCAACGGGACCTGTCCCAAATACGGAAAGTCATCTGCCCTGTCCCACTCTTACCCTATAGAAGGAAGGTGTATGTGCCTCGACCAATCAGTAAACAGAATTACACCTCAGACCATTCCTTTGTTTTCTGGCCATAAAAACTGATCAATAGCACATGTCCGGGCTCCACTCTCCCAGACTACTAGGAAGTCGGCCCGCTGTTCTGGCAGCGACCCTTCCCGCTAATATCTTCTTTACATTCTGCCTTGTGTCTGGAAATTCTTTTCCAACCCACGTTTGGACAACGACATTTGGTGGCCTGTACAGGGACCTCCAGGGGGGTCTCTTTCCCCACCTCCTCTCCTCATTCCTTGGGACTCTCTGTGAACAGGCAAGCTGCCGTGAAATCAACAGAGGAACTCCGGCCAGGGCCACATCCTGGCGTGTTCCGAAGGCTCCACGGCTCACTTCGCCCCAGTAACTGCCGCCCAGACGGCTGAGGATCCCTCTGTCTTCCTTCCAACTGAGGACTAGGCCAATTGGTATCGTGCGGGGATGGGTCAGGCATCTAAAAGCCGTTAGGGCGCCTGCCACTTGAAGACTCCCGTGAAAGGATAAGAGGGTCACGGAACAGACCAGGCTGTTAGAGCATCCACTCCCGCCAAGACGACTTCCGTGCAATGCGAGGCACACCGTGGACGAAGCAAAGCACAAAGCCCACAGTCCCTTGGCCACTGCCTCCTCGGTAGGGTTAGAAGGCGGAATCCTCAGTCCTCTTTTCTGTCTCTTCTGCTTCTTTCTCCTCAGCTCGGACTGACTCCAGAGGACCTCACTGCCTCTAGATTGTCCTGGGAGAGCTCCTTCCCATCCCTGAGAATTTTCTATCAGTGAGTCAATTCCCAGCTGGTTTCCAGGAATTCCCCTCTCTGGTCACTGGTGCCTTAGTCGCACTGAGGCTAAGAATGGGTTCAGAGACGTCTATTCCCTTAGACTCACCTCTTGGTTGTATTCTCAGGAATTGGAAGGAATTTGACCCAGACAATCTCAAGAAGAAGAGGCTCATTTCCTTTTGTAACACGGCTTGGCCCCAGTACAAACTGAGGCACCAAGAACAATGGCTTCTTAATGGGACCCTAAATTACAACACAGTCCTCCAACTAGTTGGAAACTAGGAAAGGATTCTGAGGTTCCATCCGTGCTGGCCTTCACGGCCCTGGGTCAGAATCTGAGCCTGAGGGACTCCTGTCGCACGTGTCTCTCCATTGCCGCTTTAATGCCTCATCCTCCCACCCTCCTCCTCCAGCTTCACTACTTCGTCCCTCCCCACCTCCCCCTCCACCAGGTATCTTGGATGAGCCTTCTTGTCCTGGTCTCACCAGTCTCCTCCTCGACCTTCTCCCCAACCCCTACCTCCGTACCCAGAAGCAGACCTTCCCTCCACTCCCCACACTCGGTCACGAGCAGCCCAAAACTCAGCATCCAGTCCCAATATGCTTCCCCTACGAGAGGTCGCTGACGGAGACCTAGGTGCTATCAGGGTTCATGTCCCCTTCCCCATGTCTGATCTCTCTCATATCCAAGGGAAACTGCGCTCCTTCAGCCAGGACCCCTCCACCTTCATCAGGGAATTCCAGGCCCTAACTATAGCCTTTGACTTAACCTGGCCAGATATTCATGTGATCCTAACTACCTGCTGCATCATGAAGAAAAGGCCAGGATCGAGGCCGCGGCTCAGGCCTGGGCAGGTAAGGCACATGCCCGAAATCCTAATGAGAACCGAGCAGGGGCAGAGGCAGTCCCAAGGGCAGACCCAGGATGGAGACACCAGGCAGATGAAAATAGGCCAGCAGGAGGGCTCACTAGGAGAAACTACGTGATTACCTGTCTACTAGAAGGTATGAAAAAGGCAATCATCAAACCTGATTATAATAAACTCAGAGAAGTTACATAGGAACGCTCTGAGAATCCGGCCCTTTTTCAGGCCCGATGAGCAGAGGCTATGAGGAAATACACCAACCAAGACCCTGAGACCCCTAAGGGTCAGGCTATACTTGTAGTTCACTTTATAAGCCAGGCATCCCCAAGCATAAGACAGAAATTACAGAAACTAGAGCAAGGGCCACAGACCCCATTTCCTGCTCTACTTGACACGGCCTTTAAGGTCTTTAACAATAGGGAGGAGGCTTCTAGGAACAGAAGAGAACGAAGAGAGGAAGAAAAGTTAAAACGACACGTTCAGTATACGGCTCTTGCCATTGCTCAGTCCCTCCCAAAACAGACCCACGCGAGCCCCTCTCCCGTCTCAGAAACCACCGCTGAGCTTCTACCAGTGCGGTCAGCAGGGGCACAGAGTCAGGAACGGCCCACCACCCGATACCCTCCCTGTGCCCTTACTGTCACCAAAAGGGCCAGTGGAAGACAAGTTGTCCCTGCCACCCTCAAGCAGGGAGGCCAACGCCGCGACCACCCAACACTCGGGGCATTTTGGGTCCCAGCCCCCTGGGCCAAGGTCAAGGCCAATTGCCCCTGTTGGTGGTAATTGACTAGCAGGGGCAAGAACCGGACTGCGCTCTAGATCTGGGGCTCCTGGGTGCGGATGACTGACGGTGCGCACGGCTCAATCTACAGGCGCCTGTGTTCCCCATAAGACCGGAGGAGCCCCGGGTAACCCTGGATGTGGCAGGGGCTACTATAACCTTTCTAATGGACACAGGGGCTACTTGGCCCTGACCTCCTTCTCTGGTCCCACTTGCTGTTCCTCAATCCTCTTAATGGGAGTAGATGGAAAGCCCTCATATGGCCATTTTACACCTCCCTTACCCTGTTCCCTTGAAAATACTCTATTCACCCATTCTTTCCTAGTTCTCCTGGCCTGTCCAATACCCCTGTTAGGCCGGAACCTTTTAACAAAACTTGAAGCTACTTTATCATTTACGCCGGTAAATATGGTTTTAATAGCCACTGAGAAGCTTACTCTAGCTAAAATCCCACCCCATATCCTTCACCAAGTTCCCCTGGAGGTACCTCCATTGCCTGACAGCTCTCTCTTGAACTCACACAACAGACTGCCTGCCTAGCAGCTCAAATTAACACCCGGCAAGAACAAATAAATTCTCTAGCAGGAGTGGTTTTACAAAATAGAAGAGCTCTGGACCTCCTAACAGCTAATCAAGGAGGGACCTGTGCAATGTTAAAGGAGGATTGCTGGTTTTTTTGTCAACCAGTCGGGCAAGGTCCAGACCAATCTTCGAGCAATTATTGAAAGAGCTAATGGATTCTACAGGGAAGCAGTCTCAGGGGGACTCGACTGGTGGGACTTCAAGACTAATATCTGGTCCTGGTTCTCTTGGCTAACCCCTTTCCTAGGTCCTATAGTAGCCTTTCTACTTCTCCTAATCTTCAGGCCATGTATTTTTAACCTCCTTGTTAAGTTTGTCTCTTCCAGAGTACCACAAATAAACCTCCAAATGGTGATGCAACAAGAATACCAGCCAGACAACACTTGTACAACCCTTGAACAAGCTGCCATCACTTTCCATGGGGCCCGCACTCCTCCGTAGATAAACCCTGACAGAGAGCAGGCAACCGGAACCCACGGCCCCACGATGCCCCCGCTCAGCAGGAAGCAGCCAGAGAGAGTTTGTCATCCCTTCTCCTCACAAAGGAGTTCCCGAATGCCTGAGAGGGAGTTAGGCAGTTAGGTAGACATGAGCAGGGTATGCATTAGGGCCAAGGAATTGGACCTATAAATAAAGAGAGGGGGGAACGTGGTGCTCCAAGGACAATGGTGCTTCAAGGACAAAGGACGACCCTGCCTGAAAAAGTGTCACTGTTACACACCCTACCGGATTCTTAATCAATCGCCCTCCCCACCACCATGTTGCGATGGTTACGAAATCTGGAGCCCACCTGGGCAACGGGACCTGTCCCAAATAAGGAAAGGCATCTGCCCTATAGAAGGAAGGTGTATGTGCCTCGACCAATCAGTAAACAAAATTACACCTTGGACCATTCCTTTGTTTTCTGGCTATAAAAACTGATCAATAGCATATGCTTGGGCTCCACTCTCCCAGACTACAAGGAAGTCAGCCCGCTGTTCTGGCAGCGACCCTTCCCACTAATAAATTCTATCTTCTTTACATCCTGCCTTGTGTCTGGAAATTCTTTTCCAACCCGTGTTCAGACCACCACACTTCCCTGGTGGTCCAGTGGTAAAGAATCCGCCTTCCAATTCAGGGGACGCGGGTTCAATCCCTGGTCAGGGAACTAAGATTCCACATGCCGAGGGGCAACTAAGCCCACGCACCTCAACGAGAGAGCCCGCGTGCCACAAATCACAGAGCCCACACGCCTGAAGCCCGCGCGCCACAACTAGAGGAGAAGAGAACCCACGCGCCACAACTAGAGAGAAGCCAGCACACTGCAGCGAAGATCCGCCTCAGCCAAAAATAAATAAATTAAATAAATAAATGTACTTTCCTCTAAAAAAAAAATCTTCTCTATGCTTGAATATTTTCAAGCATACTGGGGACAAATGTGACTATGTTTTATCACCTGCATTTCATCCACTGTATTATAACCTATCTCAGCTTCTAGGCTTATGGGTCCACCCCTCTCTTTTTTTTAAAATCACCTTCACCTTTGAGAATCTGAATTCTATGGACCGCTCCCCAGAAGAATGCATTATTTATTTATTATTTATTTAACCACACATTTATCAATGCTTTGCATGCAGGAACTCACTTAATCCTCTTAGTAACCCTATGGGTTACTCAGGTCATTATCCCCAACCTGAGCCTAAAATGGTACATTTTATCTTCAAGGTCTTTCCCTAAACCCCAAGACGCCTTGCTGGAGGACTGGGACCTGGGACTGTGCTGGAGCTGTGGGGAAAGGGGTTTATTTGCAGTCCCAGGACCTCACGTGGGGCCTGGCAATGAATGTTTTTGAGTGAGTGAATGAACACTGTACATGGTTGCACTTAAGACTGCCATGCACTCAGGCTCTTCCCAGGTGATAAGAAGGCATCTCTGGGGTCCAAGCCATGGCAGGCCTAAGCTTGGAGCAGGAAGTGCTTGCTGGAGAAGGGGTAACTGAATGATGTACCTGTCAGTTCCTCAAAGGTCAGAGCATGAGTGTCCACCTCCCATTCTCCAGCGACCCGCTCCTGTGACAGGCTCTTGGGGGTAACCAGTGATACATCCAGATTTAAGATATCCACATCACGATGCTGTGGTCTTACAGAGGGATGAGGCTGGGACTGAATTCTGTCTCTACCTCTTTCTTAGTCAGTTAACTGCTTTGTGTCTGTTTCTTCACCCTGAAATAGGTAAAAACAATCCCTACCTTACAGGGTTTGGGGGAGGGTAAGAGAATCAACATGTGCAAAGTGCTTGACTCATAAGTAAATAAAAAGTCGTGGCTGTTACTGCTATTTCAGCTTTAATGTGGGGACATAGGGCAAACTGTTGGTGCCACCTTTGGGGCCTTTCTCTCCAAAGTACCACCACCTCTGGTTGGGGTCTTGTAAGGGCCCAATTACCATCTCAGGCAGCTCAGATAGTTTAACTAGTTGATACCAAATTCAAGAGGTGAAGGCAGCGAGGGGAGGGCTGGTGTCCAGCTGAATCCTCCTTAAATGATGGACAGTCCTCATTTATTTCTTTTTTTTTTTTTAGTTTCAGCATGTGGGATCTGGTTCCCTGACCGGGGATTGAACCCAGGCCCCCTGCACTGGGAGCGTAAAGCCTTAGCCACTGGACCACCAGGAAAGTCCCTCCAGTCCTTTTTTAAGGATATGTGTTATTCCACTGGCAGCCTGGGATGGTGGAATCACCATACCTTTTACCAGCTAGTGCATTTGAGGCAAGGTGCTGTAGTCCAACTGGCCTCAACAGCTTCATCCATAAAATGGGAGTGATAATAACAATGGAACCTAATCTGATAAATTGTCATGAGTGTTTCACTATAAATTGTACAGGAGGTATGGAAACGAACATTTATTCATCCCCGTGGGCTAGGCACTATACTATATGCTTTACAGCTATTATTTAATTGTAGTCCTTGAAACAAAATTTATGTTGATTAGGTTTTCTCATCCTTATTTTACCAATGAGGAGACTAATGCTGCAAGATTGCCTGGGGTCACACAGCTAGCAAGTGGCAGAGCTGGGACTCCAACAGACCTTGGTCTTTCTCATGCTGCCTCAGTGACAGCCCCACCGTACCACCCAGGCTCCCTAAATTGCCAGGCTCATCCTGTCTATGCCTTTAGCCCACGATCTTGGGACTATTACAGGTGACCTAGCTGTGCTTGTCAGAAATACTAAATCAGAATCTCTGGGAGTTCCCTGGTGGCTTAGTGGCTAGGATTCTGGGCTTTCACCGCCGTGGCCTGGGTTCAATCCCTGGTTGGGGAACTGAGAGCCTGCAAACCGCAGGGTGGCAAAAAAAAAAAAAAAAAAAAAAAATCTCTGAGGTGGTGGGAGGGGTTAAAGGTTTTCATTTTAAACAAGGCCCTCCTCGCAGTGAGTCAGAAGGCCATTGGACTTTGCTTTTCGTTTCTGGACATAAATGTCCATCACCCTAAAGCCAGAGGCTGCCTTTTTGTTTATTAATCTTAGAGTAGTGAAGGGAGAGATGGCACCCACAGAAGGAAAAGTTTGAGAAATTCCAGCGGTGCAGGTGCTTTTTACCCCTCTTTCAAGGCTCCCTTATGGTAGATAGTGAAAAGTGTGAGAGGCCATGTAAAGCACACAAGCTCTGGAGTCAGAACTGCCACCTTGGACAAGTCGCTTAATCTCTGAGCCTCAGTTTTCCATTTGTAAAACAGGCATGCTAAAACCAATCTCCCAGGATTATTGTGAGAATTAAATAGGCAAACTGTGCCAGTTTCTGGTCCCTCCTAGCATTTACCACAGCGTGTTTAAAATTTATCTCAGCGATGTATCTCCAGTCCCTAAGATTTTCTGGCACAAATGTGGAAAAGATAACATTTGTAAAGATAAAATCTTTACAAATCTCACAGCTAATCCTCAATAAATAAATTAATATATATATACACACACATATACAGGTACATATATAGGCATATATATAGGTATATATATGTACCTATATACACATATACATACATATGTGTGTGTGTGCGTGTAAAATGAAGAGGGTAGAGAACTCTCAGGAATCCACGGGGCAGGTGGTGGTAGGGTGGGATGACACCGTATTTGGAATCCGAAGCTCTGGATTCAAATCCAACCTGGACCTGGCCAGCTCTGTGTCAGTGCCAGGGATGCTGACAGCCAGTTTCTCCTTTGGTGATCTCCCCTTACCTTCTGGATCTTCTAAGCAGCCTCAAATCCTTTCGGGAAAGATCCCATACATACAACAGTCGAGGGAGGTCCTGATTCCTCTCTGAGCCTTTGGTCCTTATCCTTGAAAAGGTCACAAGGCATCTAGGGTTTTGGGGAGCCTTCACTGAAAGCATCTGGAAACCCCGGGGGGCTCTTTACACACATGAGGAAGGGCGGAGGCGCTGAGTTAGAACAGCATCAGCCCAGAAATGCAGAATTGCCAAAACAAAAGCCCCAAGAGGGAAGGACACTTTCTAAGAAGATAAAGGTTAATTCCAGGCATGAGCTTACCAAGGGGAAGGGGGACTTCCCCGCCCTCTCCGCCCCCAGGTGCTCAGCCCGCGCCGCCCACCCCCGGCGCCCGGCTAGGGGAGCCGCGCTCTAGGACCCGAGGAGGAAGAACTGCTGGGAGACGGTGCCTCCAGCGGGTGCTGCCGCGAGCGGCCGGCCGAGGGGGCTGGAAATGAAAGTAAAGCTCTCCGGAGCCACATGGACGGAGCTGCCGGGGCGGCGGCGCCGGGAGCAGGATGCTGCCGCCCGTAATTAAATAGCATTTACTCTTATTATTACTAATAATAATAACGTAATCATACCTCTAGTCATAGCATACCATTTATCGGGCTCGGCGCAGGCCCGCGGGGAGCGCAGCCCGGCCGAGGTGAGTGAGTGCTGCGCGCGGCCCGAGCCCCGCGGGGCAGAGGCCGGGGCCCGACCGCGAACCGGCGGCCGGCTCTGGAGGGCTCGGGGCGCCCGGGGGCCGCGCCGGGCTGGGAGGAGGTGCGGAAAGCCCTGGCCAGGCCGGAGCTGCGCGGGGACACCCGGAGAGTGCATTTTGCAAAAATGAATAGTCCCCCAACCCCCCTTTCCTTCTTTTTGGGGCTCCCTCTCCCGGCCCCCGTGCCCTGCCCCAAAGTTTCAAAGTTATTGTGCTGCCGGGGGCACCTGCCGCTGGGAGATTTGGCTGCCTCTGCAACCCCCCGAGGGGTGTCTTGGAACTAATTGCGTGGGGGGCTCTCTCCTGGGCGTCCGAAGCTTTGGGGTGTGCGGATGCTTTGCCGGTTCCCGCGATGGGGTTCGAGGCGATTGGCGGGGGCGTCGCTGGCAACGCGCCCCTTCCTTTTGTGTGCGCCTTGGCCCCGCAGCGCCGGGAGTTGGAGGGACCGCAGCCGCCGACGGGCCGCCCCTGCCGGCTGCGGCGGCCACGCGAGCCCGGGGATCCGGGGCCTGCGGCCCGGCCCGGGGGAGAGGGCGGCAGGAAAGGGGGCGCGGTCTGGGGGGTGCATTTCCGGTCGCGGGATCAGTCCCTGGGCTCAGGCCTGCGAGGGGTCCGTCGTCCTACCAGGGGCGCACAGGGGCTGCGGGGGACAGCTCCAGCGCCTGGGGGGCGCCCCCGGGAGATGAGTGCACGGGAGCCACCCACCCCGGCCTCGGACTCCCCTCCTGCCCTCCGCGGGCCTCAGGGACTCCTCCCGGCCTACTCCTTCCTTTCACCGATTTCCTCTTAAAATCTGTCTGGCTCGGATATTTATAAGGTGCCCGGTTTGGGGGTCTTTCACAGAGACAAAGCAGTATTCCCAGGGGAAAAAAATCAGGATTCACTCTGATAGACTCTGATGGGTGTGATACCTACATGGCATTAATGGGTAAGAATAGGGGCTGGAGAAGGAATGGAGGGGCTGGAGAAGGGGCCTGGGCCCAGAGTGAGGGACTGTGGTGTCCACATCAGCTTTGTCAGGGATTTCATTTCTCTGGGATTGCTTACTGGGACTTTTGTTTCCTGGGTACAAGACTTTGAACTCCAACTTCTTAGCATTTTCCTCAGTGCCTGCAATTCATCCAGTCCCTTGAAAACAGCAGAATGCAGATCCTTGGATTGTCACACAAATGTGATAATTATAGTACATTTAGCAGCTAGTGGACACAAAATTCCAGCAGAATCTTTAATTCTACTACCAAGACTTAGACCACCTCTCCCCCCACATACTACCATACCCACCTTGGTCATCTTTCCCCGTTTTCACTTTCCGTGGAAATTGGACTGCAAGCTAGAAATGATGCCCAGCCAATCGCAGTTGGAATAGGTTTGTGGTGTGGGCTTCCTTGAGCTGGGAAGGAGAAACCTGTGTCCAGGAGGGCTGAGATCTGAAGGTAGGAGAGAGATTTTGTGAGCCCTGAGCTGGGACGAGGTTCCATGGGTGCTGTGAATTCTAGGCTGTTGGCTTTTTGTTTAGGATGAACAGTTAAGAATGTGGGTTTGGGTGGATTATTTGGGGCTAAGAGCTGGGCTCTTGAGTCTTAGGTATAGGAAAGTTGAGGCATCAGTAGGTTTGGATTTGAAAATCTGAAAATAATAATCCCTTAAATAGCACTTTTTAGTTTATAACAAAAGGGCTTTCACATATGCTGGCTCATCTGTCCTCCATAGCAACCATGTCAGCTCGACATTTTTCAGTCTTTATTTTCCAGATGAGAAACCTGAGGCTTAGAGAGTTGAAGGTTCTCCCTGGAAGGTCACATAACAGAGCTAGGATTCCCACCTGGTTTTCTGCCTCCAAATCTTCACCTTCTCCCAGAGTCCTGGCTACCTTAGCAAGGTACTTTTCAAGCGCTTCTTGTGAGCTCAGTGCGATGCTGTGGGGCAGGCTTGGGTTGAGTTTGCCACTTAGAGGCTGGTTGGGAAGAGAAAGTTAACTAGCGAACCAATGAGAGAACAAGGAAATGGTCAATGCTAGGGTCAATGCGGTGGGAGTGGAGAGAAGAGAGAGCTCTCAGGGTAACCTGGAAAAGTTAGGGAAGGCTTCCTTCAGCAAGTGGGTCTTGAGCTTGAAAGAATGGGGATGCTTGGCTGGGGTGGAGAAGAGGTAGGGGATTCTGGGCTCACCACAATTGCTTCTGCTCTGGGAGGTTGACACACATTCTGGCTAATTCTTACCGTGGCTCCTTGAGGGGTGAGCATTATTATCTCCATCTCACAGCTGAACGCACTGAGGAACCCATGATTTATGTGGCTGGCCCAAGATCACCTGGCTGGATTTGAAGCCAGTCCTCGGTGACTGTTAAGTGTGCTGCATGGCGTCAGAATTGGACCACCTCCATCCCAAATACGTAGAGAAGAACAGAGACCAGGACAGTTTGAACTGGCAAATGTTCCGGGGGTGGGGGCTTAAGCTAAAATGTCAGCAGGCTCCACAAGGCCAGGGAGTTTTAATGAACCAGCCCTGTGCCCCATGGCCTCGCAGGTACTCTCAGGAGGTTTCTGGAAGCCTGACTGCAGAAGGCAGAATGGTGGTGGAAGGAAGACTGAGCCCTGAGTGTGGAGATCCGAGTTCAGTTCCTAGTGCCTGCCAGTGCCTGGCTTGACGCCACGGAGGAGCTTGTGGCTTGGAAAGGAGAAAGATATGGATGATTAACCTGAGCTTCCCAAGGACAGGAACTGGATCTGATTCACCCTCTATGTCCCAGGCCCCCGTGGAGGTGCCAGGAGGACGCATTCAGCCATTTTGTTGTCAAATTGAATTATGTCCCAGTGTAGAGGAAGAAGATTTCTTTTGTTCTGGGGGGTGGAAGGTCTTCTGAGAAGAAGTGCCATTTAAATATTTGAAAGATGGGTTGAGGGCTTCCCTGGTGGCGCAGTGGTTAAGAATCTGCCTGCCAATGCAGGGGACACGGGTTCAATCCCTGGTTGGGAAGATCCCACGTGCCGTGGAGCAACTAAGCCCGTGTGCCACAACTACTGAGCCTGCGCTCTAGAGCCCGCGAGCCACAACTACTGAAGCCCACGTGCCTGGAGCCCGTGCTCCGCAATAAGAGAAGCCACCGCAATGAGAAGCCTGCGCACCACAACAAAGAGTAGCCCCTGCTCGCTGCAACTAGAGAAAGCCCGCGTGCAGCAACGAAGACCCAGCACAGCCAAAAATAAATAAATACATTAAATTTTTTTAAAAATTAAAAACAAAAGAAAGATGGGTTGAGAAAGGCCAGAGAAAGGGCATTCTAAGGAGAGGCACTGAGCTGGACAAAGGCAGGGTGGTGTGAAGTAAGAACAGGCAGATCATCTGGTACAGCCACGGTGCAGGTGGCAGGTGTGAGTTCAGGTTCACGTCAGGCTCTGCCACTGTGGTCCCTTGGGTTCTCCAGGCCCAAGTTTCCTTTTCCGAAAATGAGCCCTGAGGTTTGATGATGTTTGGTGGTAACCTCTGGGAGGAGCCCAAGTGCCCGGGGATTGGGACAGGAGACTCAGATGGGAGGAACTAGAGAGGTTTAAAATTTTTTAGTAACTTAATAAACACCAATTCAGCAATTAGCTAGTGGCCAGCTGTCATGAGTGGTTTCTCCTAGATGAGCTTATTCAATCTTTATGATAGCCCTATAGGTGGGCGCTATAATTGTCCCCATTTTACAGATGAAGAAACTGTGTTACAGAGAGGTTAAGTGACATCGTGTAAGTGACAGAGCTGGAGGGCAAACCTGGGCAGTTTGGCTCTTGAGCTGGCCCAGTGGAGGACTAGGTAAGCCTGGGAGGGAGGGAGGCAGGAGGCTGACGGGGCTGGTGGTGATAAGGTGAGACAGCAGAAGGTGGAGGTATCCTCTGAGGAAGTCTGGCTGCAGCCTCAGCTGGAGCCTCAGCTAGGGTTGATGAAGTGACTGCTACGTGTCAGCTCCCAGGAGTCTCCACAGAAGCCAGTTCCTTTCATCACATTTAATGGCTCACAGAAAACAGGCTCGTTTTCCTTTCTCTGTCATCACCAGCTATGGGGCTCCTTCCCACCTTATTTATTTCTCCTAGTAAGTCTGTTTCTTTGCAGGCGCCCTGATGGCTTCTGCAGGTGTGTTAGCGCTGTTTCCCCATCAGGCTGTGGAGGCCCAGAGGGAAGGGGCGGCAGCATTTCTGCATCCAGGAGACATCTCTAGTTGACTTCAGTTCCGCGGCAATTCCCGAGCCCCGAATCAGAGGCTGAGACCCAGGCCTGATGGTGACAGTGGCAGTAGTGACAGCAGCCACCATGTCTGGAATGCGGCCGTGTGCCGGCCCTGTGCTTGTGCTTTCTGCGCTTTCTCTTACTGAATCCGCTTAGCAACTCTTTGAGGCAGGAACAACTCTTAACAGCCCCATTTTGCAGATGGGGAGACTGAGGTTCCAAGATCACACAGCTGAGGTAGAGCAGGGGGTCAGAGGGAGCCAGGCCTGCTGGACTCCCGAGTCTGAGGTCTTAGCCGTCCTGCAGGAGACATGCTGTCAAGCTATTTCAGTCTCCATGGAGCTCTTTTCTTATTTGTCTGGAGACCCTAATGATCTAACATTTGTATCGTGCTTTTGCCCACAGTCTCTCATTAATCCTCAGGATAATCTTTCAAGGTGAAAGAGGTCTCTGTTTTTCAGAAGAAACCCGAGGGGCCACCCACCCCTCAGTTCTTCCTGTCTTGTCCACACCATGACTCAGAGAGGGAACCGGGTATCAGATTCCCTGACACTGAGAGCTGGGGTCAGCCAGCGAGAATCCATTGAGCACTTCCTTGAGGGTTGCAGGCAAGGTGGAGGCTCTGACCCTTCTGGGCTTTTCAGAGGCTCATCTAAGCTCTTGTTCTCTGGAGCATTCCATGT
Organism: Phocoena sinus; assembly: GCF_008692025.1. Classification (NCBI taxonomy): domain Eukaryota; kingdom Metazoa; phylum Chordata; class Mammalia; order Artiodactyla; family Phocoenidae; genus Phocoena; species Phocoena sinus. The sequence goes on along the minus strand of NC_045772.1, from coordinate 7,642,537 downwards.
CATACCCTGTCCCTTTGCAGGCAGAGGAACACAGGGCAGGGAGTCCAAAGTCCTGCCTTCGTTCAGTCCCAGCACACACTTGCTGCATGAGTTGGGGCACCATCATCCCGTCATTCCTGGCCTCAGTCTCCTGTTCTGAAAAATGGCCTTGCTGATTCAGTCCCGTCTGCCTCAGGTTTGCTCTGAAACTTAAATGAAGGAACTTTAAAAGCTATAAAGACCACCTGGTGTGAGGGCATGGTTGTGATTGCCATGAACATTTAATAACGTCCAGAGTGTTCCTGAATCTTCTCCACTGCTCACCTTGATCCAGGCCTGGACCACTGCAGTAGCCTCCTAACTAATCTGACACCTTCCCCTCTTGTCGTCCATCCTCAACACAGCAGCCAAGTGGATGGTCTCAAGAGCGAGACCCTGTCACTCCTCTGCTGAAAACCTTCCAGTGGTTTCCTGGCACACATAGAGCACAGTGCTGGCTCTCCAGCTTGGCCCATGTGTAGCTCTCTGACCAGCCTCAGCCTGTCCCTTGCCCCTTCCTTCCTGCTTGGCCTGCCCTCACTTCAGTACTGCATTGGCCTTCTGTCTTTTCCTTGAATATTCTAAGTTTCTTCCCACCTCAGGGCCATTGTCTTCGCCATAGCCTGTGCCAGGTGTGCCCTTACCCCCCTCCCACGTTCCTGTGACTGGATCCTAATTGTCCCTTTTAAATGCCACCTCCTTGGAAGGGCCTTCACTAAGCTCCCAGCCCACCCCCCTCTCCATCATTCCCTGCCACATTTCCTATTTTAGTTTCTTTATAACTCTTTTTTTTTTTTTTTGTGGTTCGCGGGCCTCTCACTGTAGTGGCCTCTCCTGCTGCGGAGCACAGGCTCTGGATGTGCAGGCTCAGCGGCCATGGCCCACGGGCCCAGCCACTCCGTGGCATGTGGGATCTTCCTGGACCGGGGCGTGAACCCGTGTCCCCTGCATCGGTAGGCGGACTCCCAACCACTGCGCCACCAGGGAAGCCCTCTTTGTAACTCTTAACTGTATCATTACTTGTGCATTTAACACTGGCCTTTTTATTTGTCTTTCTGTGCATGGACCACAAGCTGTCCAAGGCCAGGGACTTCATTAACCTTGTTCTCCCAGCATCTGGCAGAGCCCATTGCACACAAAGGTGTCCTGTGGTTATTTGTTGAGTAAATGAATAATAGTAGCAGGGTGGTCCAGAGCAGCCCTTGCCAGAAAAGAGTGGCCTAGAAGGAAACTGCAAAGAAATTGGGGTTGACTGACTGAAAAGTACTTACAGGATAATTTTGAAAGTTGCCAAGTATTCTCTGATGGTGCCCAGTTCAGCAGAAACACAAATTTCTGACCTCCTCTGTGTGTGTGTGTGTGTGTGTGTAGGCGGAGGGGACTATGTAAATCTACAAAATAGTCTTGGAAGGTGGATATCATTAGCTCCATCTTGTAAATGACAAAAAAGAGGCTCAGGCTGATTCCCTGAAAGCTAGCATGGGACAGGGCTGGGACTGGAACCGGCTTAGGGCCCTCTGCAGAGCAGCCCATGAAACTCTTGGTGCCCAGGTGGGGATTTCTCCTCCCATGAACAGGAGCAGTGACTTCAAATTGCTCAAAAAAAAAAAAAAAAAGAATGGTAACCAGTCACTCTGAGCTCTGGACTCTGGGCAAGCTCTGTTTTTTTTTTTAATTTTTATTTTTTAACAGTGAGCTTCTGTTACTTTTCTATTATATATATAAAAGAGTTACTGTTTAAATGTCTCACTTTAGCAGCCTAGCAGGTGGGTCTTGGAGGTGGAAAAGCAGGAGTAGAGCTTGGGCCCCTGGAGAAAGATGTGGGTTTGAACCCTTCTGTGCAGTTGGGCCCTTAGGTTGTTGCGAACAAGAAAAACAAGATGAAGAAAATAAAAGCCTCTTTGGGGGACTTCCCTGGTGGCACAGTGGTTGAGAATCCGCCTGCCAATGCAGTGGACACGGGTTTGAGCCCTGGTCCGGGAAAATCCCACATGCCGCAGAGCAACTAAGCCCGTGCACCACAACTACTGAGCCTGTGCTCTAGAGCCCACGAGCCACAACTACTGAGCCCGCGTGCCACAACTACTGAAGCCCCTGTGCCTAGAGCCCGTGCTCCGCAACAAGAGAAGCCACTGCAATGAGAAGCCCGCGCACCGCAATGAAGAGTAGCCCCTGCTCCCTGCAACCAGAGAAAGCCCGCATGGAGCAACAAAGACCCAACACAGCCAAAAATAAATAACAAAAAAAAAAGCCCTTTGGAACCAGAATGCTGTGGGAGGGTGGAGATTACGCTTTGCAGCTGACTCTTAGTTTGGCTTATAGTGGGGCCGTGGAGGGGGCCTGGGGGAAGTTTTTTGAACTTTGGTTTCTATTCAAGGTGGCCAGTTAAAAGAAACAAACTGCAGGTTGCTGAGGCCTGCGGGTATCCATTGCGTGTTCATTTCTGGACAGATGTTCCTGGCGGAGCCTGGAGGTGCCAGTACCTGCAGCTTCCTTCCCATGCGGCAGTGTGGCCTTGGGCAAGTCACAGATCCCTCCAAGCCTCATTTAAAAAAAAAAAAAAAAAAAAAGACTTTATTTTTGCAAGTCTCGCTTTTTGGTGGAAAGGGGGGATAATAACACCTACTTCTGAGATTACTGTAGGGATAAATAACCTGATTCCTGAGAGCAGGGCTTCTCAAGCACCTCTGTACTGCAGACTTATCAGGCAGCCTGGGGAAGCCCATGCATGCCTTCTCAGAATACTCTTTTTTTTTTTTTTTTTTTTTTTCGGTACGCGGGCCTCTCACTGTTGTGGCCTCTCCCGTTGCGGAGCACAGGCTCCGGACGCGCAGGCTCAGCGGGCATGGCTCACGGGACCAGCCGCTCCGTGGCATGTGGGATCTTCCCGGACCGGGGCACGAACCCATGTCCCCTGCATCGGCAGGCAGACTCTCAACCACTGCGTCACCAGGGAATCCCCTCAGAATACTCTTTTTAAATGCATAAAGTAAAATACACAGGATTACAAAGGAAACCAATTCTCTTGAACTACAGCTGGGCTTTTACATCAATGCACTAAAAAATAAGACCTGCAGTGAGTCTAATGTAACTACTGTAGTTTTGAAGTTGTGGTGAGCGTGAACAATATTTTGTTGTGTCCGCAGTAGCTGAAATTTGACAGGGAAAAAGCTGTGTTTTCTTGTGCTGACACTACTGAGTGTATTGCCTACATTCATAATCGAGTGGAATGTTAAATATCAGGTAGGAGTTAGTGAAAAAAGTTGCAGATGTTTTCCCAGACCCCTGAAGAAAGGTCACATACCCCTGATTTCTCTCCCTGGGCCCCAGGTTCAAAACCCCTGCCATAGAAGGTGCTTCACGCCCAGCAGGTAGCCTCCAGAAGTGAGCTGAGACCCCTCCCTGACCTCCTTGGAGCAGAGGGTCCTCGGGCTCCATGCAGACCCAGAAATCTGATGAGGGAGGTCGGGGACTGTGAAATTAAAGCCTTCCTGGTCTCTCGGAGTAAGCCATCGAGGGCCTGGTGAGTCAGGAGAAGTACCAGGCGTGGAGATGACGTAAGCTCAGGTGGTGTTCATGCTGTGCGTGGCCCGTCTGCAGGCTGCACTGGGGCAGGTGAGTGCTCAGGGTGGGGGGGTGGGGTGCAGTGTGAGTCTAGGCTGAAAGCGGCCTGTGGGGGTGAGGGAGCACTTTTGAGTCAGGAGGTGACACTGCGTGGTCTCCAGAGTCCAACTACCAGAGTTCAAAGCCCAGCTCTGTCACTTAGTAACTAACCCTGGCCGGTCACTTCACCTCTTTGTGCCTTGGTTTCCTCATCTGTAAAATAAGGATGATAGTAGTACTTTCTTAAGGGGTGTTATGAGGATTAAGTATTATACTTAAAGCTCTTAGAATAATACCTGGTAAGAGAAAGTGCTTAATAAATGATGACTGAGGGATTTCCCTGGCGGTCCAGTGGTTAGGACTTCATGCTGTCACTGCCCAAGGGCCCGGGTTCCATCCCTGGTTGGGGAACTAAGATCCCACAGTCCACGTGGTATGCCAAAAAAAAAAAAAAAAAAAAAAAGATTACTGAAACCCACATCTTCACTGTTATTCTAGGATTTATGAGACTCCACTTACTCAGAATATGTTTCTCTGTGCTGCTCAGAGATGAATCAGACCCAGCTTCTGGCTTCAAGGAGCTCCTAGTTTAGGGAGAGAATGGGAACATTAACTAGGATCGGTGCAGTGCTTGTGAGCTTGGGGTGCTGTGGAAAGGTGGGGTTTGGGGAAGGAAGGCTTCCTGGTAGAGGAGCCACCTCAGCTGAGCTTTTTTTTTTTTTCTAATTTGTTAATCCTCTTATTTATTTATTTGTTGGCTGCATTGGGTCTTCGTTGCTGCGTGGTCTCTCTCTAGTTGCAGCGAGCGGGGTCTACTCTTTGTTGCGGCGCGTGGACTTCTCATTGCGGTGGCTTTTCTTGTTGTGGAGCACAGGCTCTAGGCACGCGGTCTCCAGTAGTTGTGGCTCGTGGGCTCAGTAGTTGTGGCTCGCGGGCCCTAGAGCACAGTCTCAGTAGTTGTGGTACATGGGCTTAGTGGCTCCATGGCATGTGCGATCTTCCTGGACCAGGGCTCGAACCCGTGTCCCCTGCGTTGGCAGGCAGATTCTTAACTACTGCGCCACCAGGGAAGCCCTCAGCTGAGCTTTAAAGAAGCACTGGCATTAGGGTTGTTCCAGAAAGAGCAGGCAGCTTGAATGGGAAGCTGGGTGCTCCAAAGTTGCTGGAGTGTCACATTCCAGGCCTGGCCATGGGTGGGTGCTGTGTGACCTGGATGAGCAGCTTGGCCTTTGTCCTGGTAGTGGGTGTCATGCAAGGTTTGGTTTTTTTTCTAACTTTCTTCACAGGAAGTTACAAAAATGGTAACAAAGAGTTCCCTTCACCCAGCTTCCCTTGATGGTGATATACAGCCAATATACATGATCAAAACCAGAAAACTGGCATTGGTACATTAGTGGACTACAGAGCTTATTCACTTTCTGCCTTTTCTTAAACCTACATTCATTTGTGCGTGTGCAGGCACCTGGGAGGGTTTTGATGTCGCACGGGGGAGTGACGTTGACATGTATGTCGGATACCCCTGACCACCAAATGACAGCAGATTAGAGGGAGCTTGATGGAGGCTGCTGGCCAGAGATGATGAGGGCCTGCTAGTGGAGATGATGGGAGAAGAGTGAAGAAGTGTTTGGGAGGTGAAGGTGGAAGGAATTGGAGATTGAGAACAGGATGACGGTTGGATTTAGGACTAGAGTTGGGGAATAATGGCGGAGGAGCAGGATTACGGGAGAAGCTGCTGAGTTAAGTTTGGGATGTGTTGAGTGAGAAGAACACCCAGCCCAACCGGGATGGGCGCCAGGGAGGACTTTCTGGACACGGAGGCATCCAAGCTGGGTCTTAAAAGATGAGTAGGAGTTGGCTGGGGGCGGGCTGGGGAGGAGGAGGGCGTTCCACGTAGAGGGTTCAGGATGAGGAAAGGCACAGAGGTCCTCAACAGTCTGGGGACTGGACATCTGGGTAAGCGCTTCCCAGAAGGTAAGAGATGTGAATCTGAAATACTGGGGAGGGGGTGAGCCTGGTGGGAGGAATAGATTTGTGAGTCACTGACATGACTCATGAGACCATGAAATGCAAGAGCTCATCTGGGGAGAGCATGTCAAGTGAGGAGAGCACCGTCCCTTAACTGGAAGACCTGGGCAGAGGAGTGGAGGACCAGCAGACGCAGCCAGGGGTCCTAGAAAAGGCCAGTAAAAAGCTGTCCCCCACTGGACTCAGCAGCTCGGAGGCCCCTGGGACGGGGAGGACCCTTGGCAGGCACCCTCAGTGGAGTGGGCATGGGCTTGCTGGGAGTAGGAAGTGAGGATGTGGGAACAGCATAGACAACCCTTTCACGAAATGTGACCAAGAGGCGGAAGGGATAAATTAGGAGATTGGCACTGACATATACACGCTACTGTATATAAAATAGGTAACTAAGAAGAACCTGCTGTAGGGCACAGGGAACTCCCCTCAATACTCTGTAATGGCCTATATGGGAAAAGAATCTAAAAAAAAAAGGGTGGATATATGTGTATGTACAACTGATTCATTTTGCTATACATCTGAAACTAACACAACATTGTAAACTATACTCCAGTAAAAATTTTTTTTAGATATGACCAAGAAAGGGAATCAAGGTTGTGCTAGCCAGAAGGGGATTCAGGAGCAGAGGAGGGAATTATTTTGGGGGTGGGGGAGTCTTGAGCATGATGACACACTCAGGGTCCTGGGGCTGGGTCTGATTACTTAATGGGTGACAATAAGGGTAATTATGGTGATGTGTGTGGGCCCTGGGGCCAGGCTGCTAGGGTTTGAATCCCAGGTCTACCTTGTTTCAGCTGTGTGACCTTGGGCAAGTCACTTGACTTCTCTGTGGCTCTGTTTCCTCCTCCACAAAATGAGAATGATAGCAGTCCCTATCTCATAGGATTGTGCAATCCTTAAGGAAGGTATTATGTGTATAGGGATCATGACAGCCCCTGGAACATGGTAGCCACTCAGGAAATGTTAATATTATTACCTGATTGTGAATTTATCTCGGTCTCAGTTTTTCTCATTTATTTATTCAACACTCATTCATTCTTATCTAGGTAATGCTTGGATTGGGTGAGTTGATACACATTCATCCATTTCTTTTTCATCCAAACCACCATTTCCTGAGCACTTCCTCTGTGTCAAGCATGGGCCAGACATTGAGATTTTGGAGGGGCTAGCACAGTCCCTGCCTGGTCTGATGAAGATCTGAGTCTTTAAAATTCTGTCATTTTCAAACCCTTCTCCAAAATGGAAAAAACAATGTGTTTCCTTCATGGTTCTCAGGTCAACGGTTTGGTCTTTTTCTTGGGAAGAACAGTCCATGGACATTTTGGCAGTCCTGGAGCACTGGGCTTAAAATCAGGCTACTGGTTCCCATTTGGCCCCTGTCCTACTGTTGGCCTGATGTCAGTCATCTCATTTTGTATTTTAGATTACAAGGCTAATACTTGCTCTCTGCAAAAAGTCCAAACCATGGTGAGGTATATAAAGCAGAAAGGAAAGTGGTCTGTTGCCTCTTGGCAGATCCCAGTTCCCAGAGAGAACCAGTTAAATTGGAGAATATTCTCTCACACAGAGGTAATCATACAACCCAGAATGTTCTGAAGTCTGCTTTTTTCCTTTCTCAACCACGTACAGAGACATCTCCATGACAGTACATATCGATTCAATAGCTGCATTGTATTCCATAATGCAAGTGATTGATTAAGCTAATTCTCTACTGGTGGACATTAAGGTTGCTTCTAGTTTTTTTCTCTTTAAAAAAAAAAAAAAGAATCCCTGGGGACTTCCCTGGTGGTCCAGGGGTTAAGACTCCGTGCTCCCAATACAGCGGGCCCGGGTTTGATCGCTGGTCAGGGAACTAGATCCGCATGCCTGCAACTAAGAGCCTGCATGCCGTAACTAAAAATTCCGCATGCTTAAACTAAAAGGTCCCGCACGCTTCAACGAAGATCCCGCACGCAGCAGTGAAGATCCTGAGTGCCGCAGCTAAGACCCAGTGCAGCCAAATAAATAAATAAATATATTTTTTAAATCCCTGTACAAATATAATTTGAGGGCTTGTACAAGGATTTTGGTAGGTTAACTTCTTGGAAGAGAAATTTCTGGGTCAAAGGGAAAGGGCATTTTATCATTTGGAAGGCTTTTGGCTGCAAGTAACAGAATTCCTTCCTCAAAATGGAGTTTATTAAAATCTCAAGTGATAAATGAGGGGGAGCAGTTCATTGAGTCAGTTTATTAAACACCTTTGGGCAGTCTTTCTTCTCTGCCATCTTCTTACTACGCTTTATCATACAGCAGCAGGAAAAAGGATTATTTCTCCTGTCCCATTTTAAGTGTGAAGGAAGTCTTTCCCAGAAGCCCCTTAGCTGATTTCCTCTCCTTCCTATTGGCCAGGGTGATGTCACATGCCCTCGTCCAAGCCAATCCTGGCGAGGAAAAGGACCGTTACGATTGGTTTAGCCCAGTGCAGCTTCACCGGGGTACCTGGGAAAGCAACAGTATTGGGGCAGTGCCAGGGAGGAGGAAGGGGAGCTGGCTGGTGGGTAGGCAGCTCGCTCATTTTGGTAGACGTTGCTTCATAGACACCATCAGTTCACACACTCACTGTATTGGCAGTGTTGGAGAGTGCCCATTCCTCCGCCTCATCGACCTGGCTCTCTTCTCTCATTAGCCTCATGAGTGAAAAGTGTCATCTTGTTGTTTTAACATGTGGTTCTGTCATCAGTGAGTTTCTTTTCCTTTTTTTTGGCTGTGCCATGCAGCTTGTTCCCCAACCAGGGATCGAACCCAGGTCCCTAGCAGTGAAAGCACTGAGTCCTAACCACTGGACTGCCAGGGAATTCCCTGAGGATCGTTTATTTTTTTAAAATAAATTTATTTATTTATTTTTATTTATTTTTGGCTGCATTCAGTCTTCGTTGCTGTGCACAGGCTTTCTCTAGTTGTGGCAAGTGGGGGCTACTCTTCATTGCAGTGCACGGGCTTCTCATAGCAGTGGCTTCTCTTGTTGCAGAGCACGGGCTCTAGGCACGCAGGCTTCAGTAATTGTGGCACACAGGCTCAGTAGTTGTGGCTCGCGGGCTCTAGAGCGCAGGCTCAGTAGTTGTGGTGCACGGGCTTTGTTGCTCCGCGGAATGTGGGATCTTCCTGGACCAGGGATCGAACCCCTGTCCCCTGCGTTGGCAGGCGGATTCTTAACCACTGCGCCACCAGGGAAGTCTCCCCAAGTAACTTTTCTTAATGAATTATATTTCCTGTTTTCCTGTTCATGTTCTTTGCCCATCTGTTAAAGTAATCATAATGATTATAAAATAAAAATAGTTGATATTAAATGTTTATCTTGTGTCAGACATCTTATTGAACCTTCACATCACCCCTTTACAGTAGATATTACTTTTCCTGTTTTAGAGGCGAGGGAAGTGAGACACCGAGAAATTAAGCAGCTTGTATGCAGCTAATAGGGAACAGATCTTGGAGTTGAACCCAGGTGTGCACCTGGGTGTGAGGTCAGGTACCATGCTGATACATTGAGGGAATCATTTTCTGTTGGCTCTAATTCACAGCTGTATTTCTGAGAAGAGCCCATTTGAGGCAGATCCATCTTGAAATTCCTAAATTATAAGAACCTGGACCCAGGGTTGGGGGACTGCCCAGCTTGGCGGTGGGAGTCTCTTTTCTGTAAAAAGGAATAAGATTTGTTTGGCTTACATGCTCCTTGCTCCTCTACCAAGTGCCCTATCTGAGTCGTGCCTGACCCTCAAGGAACTCGCCTCCCTCTTTAGCTGAGAACACATGATCTTTTTTAACCACTGTCTTAGTCTGCTCTGGCTGCTATAACAAAGTGTCATAGACTGGGCGTCTTAAACAACAGAAATTTATTTTCTCACAGTTTTGGAGGGTGGACGACCCAGATCAAGGTGCTGGCGGATTTGGTTTCTAGTGAGAGCTCTCTTGTGCTTGCAGACAGCTGGCCGCCTTCTCACTGTGGCCTCATCTGGCCTTTCCTTGGTGATGCCTGCTTGCGGGGAGAGGGAGGGAGAACTCTCTGGTGTCTCTTCTAATAAAGACACTAATCCTAGCAGATCAGGACCCTACCCTTATAACCCCATTTAACCTTAATTACCTCCTTTGAGGCCCTATTTCCAAACAGTCACATTGAGGGTTAGGGCTTCCAACATAAGGTTTTCGGGGGACACAAACATTCTATCTATCAATTCTGCCCTTGCCTCCCCCACCAAATTCATGTTCTCATCACATGCAAAATGGATTCATTCCATCCCGACAGCGCCCGAATTCTTAACTAATTCCAGCATCAAGTCTCAAGTTCAGAGTCTCATCTGAATGTGATACGGTTAAGACTGGAGGTGTGATTCATCCTGAAGCAGAATTCCTCTCCAGCTGTGAACTTATGACACCAGACAAGTTAGAAGGTTTCAAAATACAGTGGTGGGACAGGCATGGGATAGACGTTTCCATTCCAAAAGGGATTCATCGGAAAGAGGAAAGAGGTCACAGGTTCCAGGCAAGTCCAAAGCCCAATGGGGCAAATTCCATTCGATTTTCAGGCTGGGGAAGCATCTTTGGCTTGATGTTCCCCCTTCCCGGCCCACTGGGGCACAGCATCACCCCCACAGCTCTTCCAGCACTTTGCCCCCCAAGGCTCTGGGCCTGTTGAAAAGGAGGCAGTAGCCCCACCCTTTGAAACCAAGGAGGCAGCCCTGATGATCTCTGAATTATCTTTGGGGTTATATTTCCCTTTTCTTAAAGGATAGAGCATGTTTGCAGCCAAATGGCTCTATGATCCTGTCGTGTAGAATTCCTTCCAGAAGTCCTGCAGCCTTCCTGCATTCCGTCATCCAGCCTTCTCTGTCCCCTTTAGTTCAAACTGGAATTATTTCTGCTGGTATAATCCCATCTCTGTTTCTGACTTCTGCTGGTGGCTGATTTGATGCATACTGATGCATACTGATCTCCTTACCACACGGTTGTTCAGCCACACCCTAGGTGTTCTCTTCAGAACACTCCTCATTTTTTGCAATATGGATAAGCTGAGAATGTTCTAATTCTTCAAGTTCTGGTTCCTTTTGTTAAACGATTCCTTCTTCAATTCATCTCTCTTCTCTCGTGTTTTACCATAAGCGGTAAGGAGGACTCATGCCACAACTCCCATACCTGGCTTAGAAAGCTCCTCTGCTAAATATTGTTTCAGGACTTGCAAAGTCTACCTTCCACCAAACGCTAGAACACTTTTCAGCCAAGTCCTTTGCCACTTTCTAACAAGGATCACCTTTCCTCCAGTTTCCAATAACCTGTCCTTCATTTTCATCTGCGGTCTCACCAGAATTGCCTTAGTGTCCGTATTTTTACCAACAGTCCTTTCATGGCAGTCTGGGGGTTTTTCTAGCATGTACCTCAAAACTCCTTCAGCCTCTACTCATCGTCCAGCTCCAAAGCCACTTTTGTATTTTTACTGTTTTTATTTTTACTGTATTTTTACTGTTATAGCAGCACCCCACTTCTCAGTACCAAAATCTGTATTCGTCTAGCCAGGCTACCAGAAGAAAATTCTGGATCAGAGCCCTACCCTCGTGACCACATTTAACCTGAATTACTTCCTCAGAGGCCCCTTCTCCAAGTACAGTCACACTAGGGGTTAGGGCTTCAACATATTAATTTACTGGGGACACAAACATTTAATTCATAACAACCATGTATAAAAAAGTTCTTCCCAGGGCAGGAAAACTGAGGAAAAGGGAGGCATGTGGGGCATTAGGTGACTGGCAGTTTTGCTAATGAGATGAAATCTATTTGCCAGCCCTGGCCTGGGAACTTTACACTCAATAAAATGAATCTAGAGTGGTCGATATATGGATCCTGGGACGGGAAATTGAGAGAAACATATTTTTGTGTGGGAGCCTTCCCCCTAGTCACTCCACAGACACATCTGCCTTCTGTGGGACACAAGCGCTCACGGACACCAAGCACAGGCTCAGGTGCCTGGGAAGTTTGCTGAGCAGTTCCGCCTCTACTGTGCCTTTGAGGGGGGAGGGCAGCAGTGTCTTTACCAACCTAAAGTCAGCAGTTGTAGGCCTTGTGAGCCGTCTGAGTCTCACTCTCCCCATCTCTCAAATGTGGGTCCCAGCATGGTCCAGCCCACAGTCAGGATCAGATAAAATGTGGAAGATGACAGTGATTTCATAAACCATCACATGCAGCCCGCCAGAAGGCCTGCCCTCCCTGACACCAAGGAGCCAACTCCTACTCAACCTTCAAAACCCAATTCAGACGTTGCCCCTTTTGAGGAGCTTCCACTTTCTTTGTGCCTCATCCTAGCCTGTTTACCACAGGAGCCTGGTTTGGGGTACAGCTGCTGGGATATCTTTGTATGCCTCTAACTAGGTTGTAAGGCCTGAGTAGGGAAGGCACCCTGGCCTTCTCATCTGCATATAATGGGCATATGGCAAACGTTGACTTGAATGTCCAGCACAGGAATTCTGATCTAATAGCCACCATTTATTAAGTGTCTGTGGTATACCAGGCCCTGAAATGAGTGCCTTCTATGTATTAATCCTGTTGATGGGTGCTAGTTGTAATCTCCAATTTACCCAGCAGGAAACTGCCACTCGGGGGATCTGAACCCCTCTCCATAGCCCACGTCCATGGCTGCACTGCTCCTTTGGGATTTTGGTGGTTAGAGAAGTGGATTCACGCCCACCGGGTGAGGAACCTTCTTCATGCTGCCTGGGGCAGAGAATGCTTATTCCCTGGCATGGGCTTCAGACTTATCAGGAATTACCACTGGGATGGTTACAGGCAGCATTTGTTTCTGTTTGCTCAGACCTCAGGGCCTAGAGAGCTGACTCAGAGATGCGTCTGACCACTGAGGTTTTCTGAGAGAACTTTGGGCTGAACGGGGCCGGGGGTTGGGGGTGAGGGAGCGTAATAGGTCAGGTGTTCCCACGAGGCATGGGCTGGTGTGGGGAATTTTGTGTGTGTGTGTGTGTGTGTGTGTGTGTGTGTGTGGTTCTGTAACTTTATTGGACGATCACCAGTTAGTTCTCATCCACATTAACTGTAGATTTTTTAAAGTGGTGACAGGTACCTAGGTAACCAACTTATAGACTTTGTTTGGTGACTCTTCATTATGTTTTCTGGACAACCACACACGGATACGGTATGGGACATTCCTTATTCCTTTGGCCTAGACAGTTTTGTTGAGCCTGGTGTCAATGCGTCCATCTGGAGTTCCCATCTTCTTTGTGGAAGATTTCTGGATTTCTTTGAGTGCCCGAGGGGCGTGCTTCTTGAAACCCACCCCATGGATGTGCCTGTGAATGTTGACAGTGTATTCTCTGGTCACTACCTCGTTGATGGTAGACCAGCCCTTCTTCTTCTCGCCACCCTTCTTTGCGGGAGCCGTCCTGCCGGGCCGGGGTTGGAAAAGATGGTGTGGGGAGCTGGACCAGCTGGAAAGGTAAAGAGAGGCTCCAGGCTGGATAGGACAGAGTCTGGTTTGTGGTTTGAAAGACCCCTGTGATGACCTTGAGGAGATGGGGGCAGTGAGGAGGCTGGTCCTTGTCTGGGGCAGGTGGTGTGGAGGGATGGGCGTGGCAGCTGTGGCCACACCTGTGTGTGACGGCCAGCGGCACCTTCCCCCATCCCACAGCTCCCCTGCCGGTGCTGGGCCTCCCTGTGTGGTGATGGGTGCACCCTTGTCTTCCCCACCCGAAGACCCTCTCTTCCAGGGCAAGGATTGGGCCTGACCCTAGGCCCCCAGGAAATAGGGTGAATGAGTGTGTGATGGTCGTGTCGACGGGACCAGGAGCGGCTCCATGGAGGAGCCAGGCTTTGAAGGATGGATGGAATTTCGTTCACAGGATTGAGAGGAGCATGGCTGCAGAGGTGGAAGGAACTGCAGAAGCACAGGCTAGGAGACAGGAAAGCCCAGCAGCCTGTTCCGGCTGGAAGCCTGCGTGGGGCATGGGTGTGAGGATGATGAGAGCTTGTGTCACAGACAGGGACACTGAGGACAGAGGGACCGATCAAGAGACCTGCTCGGCGAGGCACAGGCGGCCCGGGGCCACTGCAGCCTGCCTCCTGCAGGAGAACAGGATCTTTGTGTCCATCCCAGGAGACACTTGCAGAGGTTTTGGCAGGAGGGAGGAGCGGTGCTGGAGAACACACACTTCCGCAGTTGTTGGACTGTTGCTCTGAGCCAGGCACTCTGCACGAGTCTAACCCCTCACGACAGCCAATGCGGGGGGAGTGCCATCAGCCCCACTTTCCCCATCAGGAATATGACTGAGGTCCAAAGTCACATTGTGTGCACATGCTGGCCTTCACACCCAGGTCTGAGTCCAGAGCCCTGGCCCAAGGCCCTGGCAGGGTGAGCAGGCGTGTAGTGAGCACTTGCCAGTGGCCCTGGCCCTGCCTGGGGTGGGGAGCTGCTGTGTGCAACAGTGTTCTGGGATCCTGGAGATGCGGTGTGGCTCTACCCCTTCTGGGAAGGACAAGCGGGAGGAGGGAGGTTCTGGTGGCCTGAGCTCTTTGCTCCCATACTCTCGTCTCCTTGGAGCCTCACAGACACTCTGCTGGCCCTGGGCCACATGGCGTCTCACAGCTCAGAATGTGGGGCAGGATGTGGCCCTTGACAAGCTGGGTTCCAGCCCTGTTTGCCCGCTCACTGGTTGAGTGACCTTGGGAAAGAGAGTTCACTTCCTCGTGCCCCACTTTCCTCATCTGTAAAACGGGCTTAGTGACCCCTGCCTGCTTACCTTACGTGAAGGCAACATTGTAGAACCCAGGTGGAAATAAAGGACAAGGAAGTAGAGAATTTTTGGAAGGTGTCAATTTGATACACTTGCTGCCTCTCCAAAGTAGCTGGGTGGATTTTACACCTTTTTACACCTGTTTTCCAGTGAGGCAGTGAGGATCCACTCCCTGTGTCTGCATACCGGCCCTCTGTGGATGCTGTGCGGGGGCTGAGGTACAAAGCGGGAGGCCCGTCCCCCAGTCCCGGGCTGGGCAGTCCCACCTCCTGGCCTTGCCCGTATCCTCTTGCAGTAACGGTTTGATGGGGCAGAGCATGGAAATGGCCCATGAATGGCTGGGGCAGAAAGTGCTGGCCAGCTGGGCCGTGGGCACCCCAGCCTCAGATTCTGACCCAGGGAAGGCCCAGCCCCCTCCTGGCTGTCACTGAGTGGGACCAGCTGACCTCCATGGTTGCAGGGAAGGGGAGCCAGGTGGGCTGTCTGGATCTGACCATGAGCTCCCAGCTCCCGGGGGCTCACCCTGGAGGTACCAGACCCCTAGCTGCTCTGTCTGAGCCTCCCTTCTCCTTAAGCACCCCCGCCTTCAGTTTTCACTCCCTTCATCTCCGGAGCACATTCCTGTACGAGTTCAGTGCCTTTCACTTGCTGTGCAACTTTGGGCCATCCCTCAGCCTTGCTGAGGCTTGGTCTCCCTCATCCGTAACGTGGGGAATTCCCTCCACCTCGCCGAGATGGTGCAGGTACCGGGCCACCCCGGCCTGGTGCAGTGGGGGCCAGCCAGCTCATGAAGGGGGCTCCCTGAGCTTTGGTTTCCTCCTTGGTAAAATGGGGACAAAATGACACCCGCCTCATGGCAGATTCAGTGAGACCCTCATACAGAGTGCCTGGCCCATGTGCGGTGCTGCATTGTAGCTGTGATCATCGGCATTGTTTTTCTGTGTCTCTTCTCCCCAAACTGTGCTTAGTGGTAAAACAAGGTTTCTCCCTTGAACTTGAGGGTATCCCGTGCAGTATTGCAGCCCCAGCCATGCATGGGAAAGGGCAAGTGACCTCCAAGCAGTCCGGGCCCATCAAAGTCACTGTGCAGACTCGGTCCAGTGGGATATGGGTGTGGAGGGCAGAGCTGTGTACCTGGTTCAGACACTTTGTGTAGACCTCGAGACAGGTCACTGCCCTCGGGGACACTCCTGCCACCCGCCCTGGCACCTGTGAGGTGGGGTGAGCACGGGAGTGAGGGAGCACACGTTGGGGGCTTGGGGGTTGGACGGTGACTGGCCCCCGCTGACTGCCTGATGGACTGTGTTCTTTCCCCAGAGACTGATGGAGAGGCAGAGACGGAAAGCGGACATCGAGAAGGGGCTGCAGTTCATTCAGTGAGTGTGCAGTGGGCCCGGCTGGGCAGGGTCCTCTGAGGCATCCCCGGAGCACGCACTCTCAGGCTGCCTGTGTGTTGGGGAGTGAGGAGGTGGGACAGGCTGGGAAGGGGCTGGCATGGCAGGGGCCAGAGTTACCCCTAACCCTGAGCCGTGAACCCACCCCGCACATCTGCGCTCCCTGACCCTGGTTACCCTTTGGTCTCATCTGGCATATCCTTTTACCCTCCGCCTCCATGCCTGCTCCTACGCTCCCTGTTAATTCTCTTGCTTGTCTGTGCACATCTTATAATAAATCCCTAGTTCTTGCTTACTGAGCATGTCTTTCTGGCTCCGTGCTGGGCCCTTCACATCCATCATCTCTCTAATCTTCACAGCAGCCCAGTAAAGCAGGTGGTCTTGTCTCCATTTTGCAGATGAGAAAACCGAGGCTCAGAGAGGTTAAGAAACGTGTTTACAGTCACACAGCTATTAAGTGACGGAATTCTAACCTGGGTCTCGCTGACTCCAAGCCCACCTCTCTTTGCATTATTTGCCCCCTGTACCCACATGCCATGTTTGTTTTTTCATCTTTTTCTTTACACGTAAAATATTTTTACTAACGCTTTTCTTTTCTCTCTGAAATGGACCCTCAGAGGCATGTTTATCATGATGCTAATGAAGCATAAGCTCCTGGCCCCTCGCTCGCACGGGTCCTTTCTGAAGCCCCGAAAGGCTCCCTAAGCAATTCTTTGTTTCTAATTTTGTGTTCTTTTTCTTAAATACGACTCCCCACAGAACTGGGATTTGCATCTACACACCCTCATATACTCCCCAATTTTGTTCTCTCATAGAGACCTGCAAAACGCAACCTGCCTTTTCACCACAAGCTGGGTCCCTTTTCACACACACACACACACACACACACACACACACACACACACACAGAGGATCTGTTCCTGTTTATATTCACACACCACGCTCTCCTTCCTCAGCTTGCAGCACAGCCACTTTTCCTGGCTCTGGCCGGCTCAGAGCTGCCCTTCACTGGGGGTTCTTCTTCCATGTTGGGGAGGGCTTTGATTTTGGGAAAGTGCCTGAGTTTTATTCAGAGGCCAGTCTGGTGAACAAGGCAAGCCTTGGGAATTCTGTCTTTTTAAAAAATTTTTACTTTACATTGGAGTATAGTTGATTAACAATGTTGTGTTAGTTTCAGATGTACAGCAAAGTGATTCAGTTATACATATACAAGTATCTATTCATTTTCAACTTCCTTTCCCGTTTAGGTTATTACAGAGCAGAGTTCCCTGTCCTATACAGTAGGTCCTTGTTGGTTATCTATTTTAAGAATTCTGTTTTTTTTTTTAGTAAATTTATTTATTTTTATTTGTTTGTTTTTGGCTGCATTGGGTCTTTGTTGCTGCACGTGGGCTTTCTCTAGTTGCGGTGAGCGGGGGCTGCTCTTTGTTGCGGAGCACGGGCTCTAGGCATGCAGGCTTCAGTAGTTGTGGCACGTGGGCTCAGTAGTTGTGGCTCACGGGCTCTAGAGCACAGGCTCAGTAGTTGTGGCGCACGGGCTTAGTTGCTCCGCAGCCTGTGGGATTTTCCCAGACCAGGGATCAATCCTGTGTCCCCTGCATTGGCAGGCAGATTCTTAACCACTGCGCCACCAGGGAAGTCCCAAGAATTCTGTTTTTAAGTCACTGATTTTTGCAGAGCTGGAACTGTGAGCCCCAGACCTAGATCCATATCCCAGTGTCCCTGCTTCCTGGTGGTCTCAGTGCCTGCGAAATGGAGATGATGCCACTTCCCTCCCAGGGTCATTGTGCTTGGGATAAATGTTAGCCTTGTGTCCTTCTTCCCCTTCCCAAAGGGGAGCTCTGAGAAGGTTTAGCAACAGGCTTCTTGGGAACCCATAGGTTGGTCTCCTGAGGGACTGCTTTGCAGCATACATAGTAGGACCTGCTCCTTTCAAAATGACTGTTTCCTCACGTACCGACTTCGTGTGCTTAGCAAACGTTTATTAGGCACCTCTGGGCACAGAGCACCGTAGGAGCCATAAAGTGGTCTGGACAGGTGGGTGGATGGCTTGTGTAGAGCCTTAAACACCAGGATGGGGCGACCTTGAGGACGGGGTATGACCTATTGAAGACGAAGCTGATGCTGGAAGAGGAGAGGCTGGAGGTGGGAGACCAGTTAGGAGGAGAGTGGTGGGGCCAGTGCTGGGGCAGGAGGGACGGGCCCTGGTCTCTGACGGTGGGAGGCAAGTGAGAGGGCAGGTGACTGGCCCCTCTGTCATAATCAGGGATACCTCCTCCCCGACACACAGGGGACCTCCGGCATCTCCTCTCACCACTTGTCACTTACTAGCTTAGGCTGCTCTTTTTCGCCCAGGTGTTCGCGGTGGCTCCGGGCAACAGAAAGAGCCCCAGCCCTGCCCTCTGGCCCTGGCTCTGATCTGCTCTGTGACCTTGGGCAAGTCACTGCCCCTCTCTGAATGTCTGTTTTCCCCTCTGTGACATGAGAGACCAGAAGACAAACCCCAGCTCCCTTCCAGCCCTGCCATTTAGCCTCAGAGATGTGCCTCAAGGCTCCTGGGCTGATGCTTGCTTCTGTACTGAGCTGGCATTGTTTTGGCCATGGGCAGGAGAGGGTGCGTAAGACCCCATCTACTTTTCTGAGTCTGGCATAAGGGGTTAGGTTCTGAGTGCCGGGCCTTGGCTGGGGTTGTGTGGGTTTTGCGGGCAGGGACAGAAGTGCAGAGACTCCCAAACTAAGGGGCCCTGAGGTGGACTTTGGGTGGCACCCAAGGGCCTGCAGTTGCAGGTTTTGTCTGGGGGGACATGGTCGTTCCCAAGGGCTGGTTTCTTAGGCAGAGGACAGCCGGCTGGAGCTGGAGCGCTTTCTCAGCATCTGCACCTGGGAAAGCCTGGCTGCCAGGCCCTGGGGCAAACACAAGACCTTCATCCAGTCTTCCATCGGAAACAGAGGGCCAGCATGGTGTTGATTTAAGGAGAAAAAACTGCTATCCCCTGACCCCAGTCCACAAGGTGATGTCTGAGGTCCGAGCTGGGGAGCCGGCTCTAGGCACAGTCTCTAGTCTGAGGCTCTGGCTCCTGGGCCTCCGGGAGGCTGGGAACTCTGGGCCCACCCGGACCTTGCGTCCTTCTCCTTTTCCTATAGGTCGACCCTACCCCTGAAGCAAGAAGAATATGAGGTTAGCGTCAGGGGCTGGGCTGGGGGAAGGTGAAGGGCGGAGTGTCCCTGGCGGGGGGCGTGGGGCCTGGGTGCCAGGGCTGGGGCTGAGTGGAGAAGGCCCCCTGAGCCACCCTGCACCCTGCCCCGGCAGGCCTTTCTGCTCAAGCTGGTGCAGAACCTGTTCGCTGAGGGCAATGACCTGTTCCGGGAGAAGGACTACAAGCAGGCACTGGTGCAGTACGTGGAGGGGCTGAACGTGGCCGACTACGCCGCCTCTGACCAGGTGGCCCTGCCCCGGGAGCTGCTGTGCAAGCTGCACGTCAACAGGGCCGCCTGCTACTTCACCATGGTGAGCTCCTCTCCTGCACCCGCTGCCCTGACTGGGCCCCTGCCGCCGAGAGCATCTGCAGCTCCACCGTCCGCTCCCGTGGCTCTCGACCCCAGCGCACAACAGACACACCTAGAGAGCTTTTACAGGGCTAATACCTAATAAAAAAAGGTTGGAATGATATTGGTGCCTAAGCCCTCCCCCAGATGAGTTAAGTTAGACTCTCGGGGTGGCCTGGGCCCTGGCAGGAGTCTGTGAGCCGTCAGGGCTGAGGGCTGCTGCCCTCATCGTGTCCACCGCCTCTTTCTGCAAACCTCTCCTGCCCCTGCCCCTGGGCGCCTGCCCCCCTCACGCCCTCAACCTTACTCCTGTCTCCCGACTTCCAGCTTCCTCCTCCTTCGCTCCTCCCTCAGTCTCCAGCCTCCTCCTCTTCTCTGTCCTCGCTCACTGACTCAGTCATTCCTTGACCCTGTGGGAGCCCTGCCATGGGATCTGCAGAGGATCCAGCCCGTTCTGGAGAAACGGGTCTGCCCGATGCCCGTTCCCAGTTCCCACCGTTCTGCACGCTGAGCTGCCTTCCGGATTTCAGTCCGTGGTCTGCTGAGTGACCGGGCTCATCACTGCACAGTTTAAAGGCCTTTCCCCTCCATGTCCTGCCAGTGCCCCACAGCAGCCCCTTCAGCTGGACACACGGGTGCCCTCGACTGAGCCTGAACGCCAGAGCTGTTTCCCGGAGCTCTCCAGCCCCTCCCCGACACCCTCCTCCTCTGCAGGGAAAGGAGGCTGGTCCTCAGTCCAGGGGGCAGCGGGGTGGGCAGGAGGCTGGGGGAGGGAGGGTAACAGGTTGACCGGCCGCTGCCTGCTCCTGCAGGGCCTGTATGAGAAGGCGCTGGAGGACAGCGAGAAGGCGCTGGGCCTGGACGGAGACAACATCCGGGCGCTGTTCCGCAAGGCGCGGGCCCTGACCGAGCTGGGGCGCCACAAGGAGGCCTACGCGTGCAGCAGCCGGTGCTCCCTGGCCCTGCCCCACGTGAGTGCGGCCCTGCAGCCTTGCCCGCGGAGGCCAGGCTCCCAGCCCTCTGCACTGCCCTCTCTGGGGCCAGGCACCACACCTCTCTGAGCCTCGCTTTCCTCCGCTGAGACACTGATATTAACACCAGGCGTTGCTGAAAATACAGTGTGTATTGACCTACTTAATCCTTGTGACAATCCTTAGAGATAGAGATAGACACTATTATTATCCCCATTTTAAAGATGAGGAGACAGAGGCACAGAGAGAAAGAAACTTACCCAGGATCCCGGCTAGGGGCTGGCAGAGCCGAGACTTGAACCCAGGCAGTCTGACTCTTAACTTCCACACTCTGAGAGTACAGGGTTGCAGTGGGCACCAAACGGGGTGCCACACGTGCGGGGACCTGATGTCCAGGCTGTCATCAGGTAGGCACGGTCAATGGGAAAAAAACCAATCGAGTGTCTTGCTTGCCCCAGCCCACGCACAGCTGGGCACACAGCCCCTCTGCGTTCATTCGTCAGTAAACAACTGTTTACTAAGTGCCCACGGAGTGCCCAGATCTGTGCCTGTCAGGGACCCACAGTCTATTAGGAGACAAATGGAGACAAGCCTGGGGTCTAGGCCTGGCTTCACTACAGAGCCCTGGCATGATCTCAGACAAAGCACCGCCCCTCTCTGCACAGCAGTTCCACATCTATAAAGTGCCCTTCCTACTTTATCTCTGAAATAATGGGTGTGAAAGGGCTTGGAGAAGGGTAAATGCTGCCCAGGTAGGGCTGAGAGAGTTCAGGAGTGGTCAGGATCCTGGAGGGCTCCCTGGAGGAGGCAGGGCTTGAGTGGGGCTGGAAGAAGCCATTTGGGTGGGCAAAGCAGAAAGGAGGCTGTATGCACAGTGATCAAGGATGTCAGTTGCAGAGAACTGGCCTGCGTTTGGGTTCTAATCTTGAGTCTGCCACCTACTAGCTCTGTGACCTTGGACACACAGTTTAGCCCCTCTGAATCTTAGTTTGCACCCCTATAAAGTGGGGGTGGTAACATACCATGCATCATAGGGCTGTACTGAGGATGGAATCAGAAAATCACACAGGGCAGTTGGCACAGTGGCTAGACACAGTAAGTGTTCAGAACATTCACTGGTATTATACTTTCTATTTATTATTCTTGCTTCTCCAATGCAGTTTACTTCACCATTGAGAACCTCTCTTATGACCCAGTGCCCAACCTGTACTACATTCTCCAGCGTCTGAAGCAGGTCCACATCCAGGTCCCATGACCACCCACTCGGTGGGCAGGGTGGCTCTCACCCCACTGTACAGGTCAGGGAGCTGGGCCCCGCGAGGGCCGGTAACTCCCCTGAGGAAAGTATCCAAACAAGGACTTCTGGCTTCGAGTTGGAGAATTTCCCCACTTTCCAGTCCTTATGGGTAAATACTGACTGGGCCCTGCTCCTTGCTGGGCATCAGGACCAGAGGTGACCCAGACCCTGGACTCTAGGAGTTCGTCGGTGAGGTGGGGAGGTCGACGAAGGTACAGGATGTCACAGGATCCCCGTTGTCCCTTTGTAGCCCGGACTGCAGTCACTGTTTCTCTGCTTACTGATTGGTCTCCCCACTAGACTGGAGCCTCCGTGAGGCCTGGGCCCTGTCTGCCCTGTGGCTGTGGTGTCCCCGGCCCCTAGCTTGTTGCTGGCACACAGCACACAGAAAGTAGTACAGACCTGGAGGGAGGAAGGAATGCAGGTTCTGTAACAGCACCAACCATGGACCAGGCGCGTTCTAGACTTCACACGGCCTCGCTCCTTTGGGCCTGTGTTCCATCCCTGTGACCTCACTTGCAGAGAGTTCCAAGACATTTTTTGGTGAAAGAACCAAGTTGTAGAACAAATAATAGGTATGATATGATCTCACTTAAATAAAAAAAAGAAAAAAAAACCCACAAAGCAAAACTAAGCATCCTTTGTCGTCCATATGCGCGTGTGTAAATTCCCAGGTAAGATCCCTAGGGCAACACAGCAGCACTGTTGGCTGTGCTCCCCCTGGGGAGGAGCCTAGGGTGAGGGTGGGGCTGATCCAGCGAAGCAGTTGCTCTTCCTCTAACATTTCAGCCTTCTACAGTGACACTGTTACTTGACGAATTATGGAAACAAAAGGAAAATATTGAAATAAAACCCCCAAATTATTCCTGTCCACTCCCCACAACACAAGGAAAAACAGAAGCACGGGTTCCTGGCCCCAGCCCTACCACGCACTGGCTGTGTGACTGGGGCAGCCCACGTCCCCTCCCAGGGTCCTGCTTCCTTATCCGTAACCTGGGGTAACAGGGACCCCCCCCTTGCAGGGCTGCACAGGTGTCCGGAGCACAGCTCTTGAGTCAGGGCGGACTAACCACCCTACCCTGTGTCTTTCCTTCCCAGGATGAGAGTGTAACTCACCTTGGTCAGGAGCTGGCTCAGAAGCTTGGGCTGCGAGTTCGGAAGGCGTATAAGAGGCCCCAGGTAGGCGCTGGGGCCTGGGCGGGGATGGAGATGGGGAGACCTGAAGAGGGTGACCAGGAGCCTTTGGGAGATGTGCGTGAGGGGGCTGGGGCCAGGACAGGACAGAGGGGGTGACAGCAGGTGTTCTTCCCTGTGTTGGCTGAAAGCCCTGGGATGACTTCCAGAACCTTTTGGCAAAGGAAAGAACAGCCAAAGCTTCTAGCTCACCTTAGACACCAGCCGTTCAAACCCTCTCCGTCCCCTGCCCTGGCCGATTTCAACACCCTGGAGGTGGCCTCAGTTGAAGCTGGCGTCCTTTAGCCTCGTGTTCTCAAATCACCCCTGTGTGGTGCATATTTGAAATGTTGGTACCTGTTTGGCTCGTTCAGATCCACGTGCATTCATCTGGCTCCTACATTTGGCCAGGAAGCTGCACACCGGGGAGGGTATGGCTCTAGAATCTCTGCCGTGACCTTGAGCAAGTTAGTTCTTCTCTCTCCACCCTCTTTTCCGCATCTGGGATGTGGGGGAAATTATGCCCGCCTCAGAGGGCTCATGGGGGATCAAAGGGAGAGAGGTTTGAGGTGGTGCCTGGCACAGTGCCGGGCTCACAGTGGGAGCGTGTACGTGGAAGTCCTCTGCCCAGGCCATGGTTGCAGGAAGGAAATGCCTGAATCTGACCCAGGTGACTCCCTGCAGGCCTGGGGGCAGGGAGCTCAGAGGGCACCACAGACCCCACCCGCCTGGTCGGGGCTCCTCTGCTGCCCTGGCTGGTGGGACCCTGAGCACATTCGCAGAACCGTCATCTCTTCCTACGTCTCTCCAATCTCTGGCAGGAACTGGAAACCTTTTCTCTGCTCAGTAACGGCACTGTGGCTGGTGTGGCAGATCAGGTAGGATGGAGACCAGGACCCCGAGCCTCCCTCCCCAACCCCAACCCGCCCCAGGACCAACCTATCTTGGTTCAACCATCATGAGAGCTTTGGGTTCATTGTCTGGGATATAAATGACCGCAAGCAGCAGGGCCAGAGGTATCACACTGAAGGGTTGGGCTCAATCTGTCCTTGTCCCCACTGCTACAAGGCAGGCCCCTGCCTTGGGAAGAGGGGTGACTGACAGCTTGGGCCTGGGCCAGGGTCTTGAGGGTAGTCCTGGGACGCACAGCACCTCCACGTCCCAAGAGGGGCCTCCTGTGACCACAGGGGCAAAGTATGGGGATGAGCTGTGGCTGCCGGTGCTGGGAGTGGTCACTGCAGGGGAACCGTCGGGGTACCCTCACTCGTGGACCCCTGAGAAAGAAAACAAATGGCAGCAGGCAGGGTGGGAGTAGGAAGGAGGGAGAAAGGCAGTTGAGACCAGACCACCAGGCCTCGTCCTGGTTGGGGGCAGGAGTGGCAGGGCCTAGCACACACATCACACCCCACCGCCCGCCATACAGGAACTGCTCAGGTGGACTTGGGAAGGGACAGGCCGGAAGAGCGTGGATGGCAGCTGGTGCCCTGCCTCTTCGTTGTACGTAAGGGGAGAGTGAGGCACGAGAGTGAGGAGGGGACTTGGCCAGTGTCACACAGTTGGCCCCCGTCCCCCCAGAGCATGACAACACTTTCATTCATTCACTCAACAGACTCCCAGGGAACCACTTCTTGCCCCTGAGCTGCCACTGGGCCAGAGCTGAGTTAGGCGTGTCCTGGCCCTTGGGGCCTACTAGGCTGCAAGGGAGGCAGATGTGGACCTGCCTGTGTAGCAGTCATGATGGTTTGTAACCAAAAATCGTCAGGCCTGGCACCTACTGGGTCCTCAAAAAAAATACAATTAAGTGAATGTCTGAGTCTGTTCAGGCTGCTATAACAAGATGCCGGGAATTCCCTGGCGGTCCGGTGGTTAGGACTCGGTGCTCTCACTTCTGGGGCCTGGGTTCGATCCCTGGTCGGGGCACTAAGATCCCGCAAGCTGTGAGGGGCAGCCAAAAAAAAAAAAAGCCATGTATTAGGTGACTTATAAACAAAAGAGATTTATTACTCACAGTTCTGGAGACTGGGAAGTCCAAGATCAAGGTGCTAGCAGATTCAATCTCTAGAGAGGACCCACGTCCCGGTTCATAGATGGTCTTCTAGTTGTAACCTCACATGAAGGGCGGAAGGGATCTCTCTGGGGTTTCTCTTATAAGGGCCGTAATCTCATTCATGAGGGCTCCACTCTTATGACCTAATCACCTCCCAAAGGCCACACCTCCTAATACCATAATTTTGGGGGTTAGGATTTCAACATATGAATTTCTGGGGGACAGACATTCAGACCATAGCAGTGAGTGAATGAATACATAATCGCAAATAATTTCACAATGCCTGGAGGGAGGTGCTATTTACCCACTATTACAAAGGAGAAACTGAGGCGCAGAGAAGTTAGGAGACTTGTCTGAGTTCGTCCAGTATGTGCCAGGCACTGAGCTGGGGCCTGGGTACGTACGTGCTGAATAAAACCAACATCATCCCTGCCCTCGAAGAGCTCACAGTCCAGGGCAGATGGACACTAGCCGTTTCTGGTTACAAACCGTGAGGAGAGCTCTAAAGGCAGAGGGTGGGCCACTGGGCCTGGGAGGCCTGATTTAGACTGGGTATCAGCAATCTGTAAGCTGAGACCCGAAGTTGAGAGCAGGGCAGGGGCAGGGTGTGTGGGTAGAACAATTCCAGAGGGCAAGGTGTGTACAAAGGCCCTGAGGCTGGGAGGAGCTCAGAGTGTAGGAGGGAGCAAGTGGAGGGGGCCCAGTGGGGCTGGAACAGTGGATAGAAGCCACAGCACCTAGTCCCTGGTGAGGTCTTCATCGTAAGAGTGTTGGGAAAGCATTGAAGGCGGATAGCACTGATTTCGTTCATTCATTCAGAAGATATTTATTGAGTGCTTCTGTGTGCCCGTCATAGAATCGATCTAGGCACTGGGGACACAGCAGAGGGAGAAGCAGCCAAAGAGCCCCACCCTCATAAAACTTGGTCTAATTGGGGGAGACAAACAAAAAGTGGTAAACAAATAGTGACCAGTGCCTTGGAGAAGGGAGCTGGGGGGGCCAGGCTATTGGTGGGGGGGGGGTGGGTTGCAGGGTTTTTAAATTTTATTTATTTATTTATTTTAAACCTAACTTTTTTTTTTAAGATTTTTTTTTTTTTGGACCATTTTTAAAGTCTTTATTGAATTCGTTACAATATTGCTTCTGTTTTATGTTTTGGTTTTTTGGCCGTGAGTCATGTGGGCTCTTAGCTCCCCGACCAGGGATCGAACCCCCACCCCCTGCACTGGGAGGCAAAGTCTCAACCACTGGACCGCCAGGGAAGTCCCTGGGTTGCAGTTTTAAACAGTAAATAGTGAGAGGGAGATACTTGAGCAAAGACCCAAAGGAGATGAGGAGTGAACTATGAGGAGGTCTGGGGGACCAGGCAGAGGGAACAGCCAGTGCAAAGGCCCTGAGGCAGGAGTGTGCCTAGTGTGTGCGAAGAACAGCCAGGAAGCCAGCATGGCTGGAGGGGGCTGTGCAGAGCTCCTCTTCCCTCCTGCCAGTGGTGCTGGGGAGGCAGGGAGTCATCCAGGCAGATCCTATCCAGAGTTCCCAGATCTCGGGCTCCTGCCTCATTCCTGGAGCCAGAGAAACTAGGGCTCCCTTTTGTTTTCTGCTGATAGTGGCACGATTGTGCATTATAGGGCAACTCTGGGGAGACCCTGGCTGGGAATGTTATGGGGTATCCCCGTTCCTTCCTTCTCTTCCCACAGTGACTGCCCTGGTTCAGGTCACATCCCACTCTTCCAGGTCGTGGCTGGCCTCCCCTTCTCGTCCCCTTGACACTGTCTGGACTCCTCTTCCTGTCCCCCAACACTGCTGCTGGATGAACTCCGACAGCCTGGCCTCGTGGGGCTCTCCCCAGCTTAGAAACCCTCAGTGGTTGTAAATTAAAATATCTGAGGGACTTCCCTGCTGGTCCAGTGGTTAAGACTCTGCGCGCTTTCACTGCTGAGGGCCCGGGTTCAATCCCTGGTTGGGGAACTAAGATCCAACAAGCCGCACAGAGCAGCCGAATAAATAAACAAATAACTAATAAAGTATCTGTTTAAAAGTACTGTTATTAATCACATCCGGATACTGTAGCCTGACATTCAGGCCACTCCATGGTCTGCTTCCAACCTCCCTCTCTGTCCTCACCATCGTCTCCTCACGCGCCAGACGATGTGTGCACACCCATCCCCTTGGCTCCGTAGTGAG
Source organism: Phocoena sinus (assembly GCF_008692025.1). Classification (NCBI taxonomy): domain Eukaryota; kingdom Metazoa; phylum Chordata; class Mammalia; order Artiodactyla; family Phocoenidae; genus Phocoena; species Phocoena sinus. Next base: position 7,615,523 of record NC_045772.1, on the reverse strand, counting down.
CTCACTTGAGAGCGGAGACTTGGGGGTCCTCTCACTGATGGCGTGGCCTAGAGGAAATGACATCATGTCCTAGCCTTAGGTCCCCTCTGTACAAGGGAGATGACAGTTGTGCCCGGTTCCCAGGGTGGTTGTGCGGATGGGATAAGGGCGGTGGTGCCCGAGGCAAGGCCAGTGCTCGCACCCCTTCCCTCCAGCCAGCTCACAGGTCTCTTCCGGGACCAGGGACAGGGAGCCTGCCTGCAGGTCCTCGCGGGCAGCGAGGGGGTGCGTAGTGTGTCAGCTGCTCATCACAGCAAGCAGAGTGGCACTGGGCACGTACAGCAGGTGCTCGGAAGATCTTTGTTGAATGACTAAATGACCATGGCCAAAGGGCCACAGCAGATGTGGGTGGAATGCCCAGCTCCACAAGGGCCAACCCTCGGTGTCCACGGAGTCTGCAGCCAGGGGACCACAGATGGTGCCGTGCATGGCAGTGGGTCTGCCTGCCAATGCAGGGGACACGGGTTCGTGCCCTGGTCCGGGAAGATCCCACATGCCGTGGAGCGGCTGGGCCCGTGAGCCATGGCCTCTGAGCCTGCGTGTCCGGAGCTTGTGCTCCGCAACGGGAGAGGCCACAACAGTGAGAGGCCTGCGTACCACAAAAAAAAAAAAAAAAAAAAAAAAGGAGGGCTGTGAGTTCTAGGATCAGACAGCCTGAGGCAGCCTTGTATTCAGTCTCACCTTAGATGTCACAGAGCCAGGCTGGCAGGATTGAGGCAGGTGGAGAGGAGGGAGCAGCTCGCACAAAGGCATGCAGGCAGGTGGGGAAGTGCACGCCACAGCCCAGAGCTGGACACAAGCCAGGCGAGTCCACTGGGGCCAAATGTGGAGGCCAGTGAACGAGAACACTAGTTTACCCAGACCAACGTCCTGGTGGCTTGGATTTAAAATTCGATGCTACGCATTTAACAAACACAGCACTTCCTGTGTGTCAGGCACAGTTCTAAGCTCTGTACAAATGTCAAGTGATCTCATCCTTTTTTTTTTTTTAAATTATTTATTTATTTATGGCTGTGTTGAGTCTTTGTTGCTGTGCGCGGGCTTTCTCTAGTTGCAGCGAGCAGGGGCTACTCCTTGGTGCGGTGCACGGGCTTCTCATTGTGGTGGCTTCTCTTTGTTGCGGAGCACGGGCTCTAGGCGCACAGGCTTCAGTAGTTGTGGCACGTGGGCTCAGTATTTGTGGCTTGTGGGCTCTAGAGCACAGGCTCAGTAGTTGTGGCGCACGGGCTTAGTTGCTCTGCGGCATGTGGGGTCTTCCTGGACCAGGGCTCGAACCCATGTCCCCTGCATTGGCAGGTGGATTCTTAACCACTGCACCACCAGGGAAGTCCCGATCTCATCCTTTTTACAGTAGAAGGAGGTGGATGACTGTATCATCCTCACTTTACAGACAAGGAAACGGGCCCAGAGGAGATGAGGAGCTTGGCAAGAACATAGGGCGAGCTTGAGCCCAGCTTTCCCTCCAACAGAAGGTCCACGGGTGGCAGTGGGATCCCACCTGGGCTGGTTCAGCCTGGGGCTGTAACTGGGGGAGGGGATACTGGTGATTCAGGAGTGGCACTTGCAGCTTTGAGCTGCGAACTCTCCCTGCCTGGAACATGCGTGGAGGGCTCTGTACAACACCTCCCTTGACGGGTGAGGAAACGGAGCTCAGAGGTTATATCCCTTCCCCTGAGGGCACTCCGGCAAGGGGCAGATGTGAGGCTTGTCTGACCCCACTCCCCCTGCCTCTGGCCTGTGCCCATCCAGCCCCCTGGTTAATTAGCATCAGCAGTAGTCACTTGGGGAGGGGCCTTGAGGGCCGGGCACTGTGGCCTTCCCAGCCTGTGTCTGTCTGACCTGCCCTGTCCTCTTCTCCACAGGGATCTTCCAATGGATTGGGGTCCATAGATGACATCGAAACAGGTAGTGTCCCTGACCTGAGGGGACGGGGTGGAGATGGGCCCTGGGGAGAGCTCAGCCCCTCCCTGCCAAGACCCCGGGAGGTCAGATGGGTCAAGCACCTGCCATCCCCGGCCCTGTAGACAGGGCTCCTGGGGGCTCCCTGCCCTGGGGACTACCTGAAGCATGAAAGAAAATAGTGGGTTCAGGAAAACAGACTCCCTTGCAGGGCAGGGAGAGCGTCCCTCCAGCCTGGGAAGGTGAGGGGCTGCCTCAGTTGGGTAGCAGTGGCCCTACCCCCTGCCGGGAGTCCACCTTTCCCCAAGTCCTCCTCTCCCTTTCTCTTCCTCACTGGCTTCCAGGAGGGGTCACATTTTAAAAGTGTCCTTGAGAGAGGGCATTGCATACCCCAGAGGTGGGCTATTCAGGCACTGACCAGGCCCATCGGAGGAACACTGCAGAATGAAAAGGCCCCTCTCCCACCCCATGGGGCCTCCCTTCACTACGGCCTAGCCTCCCCCGATGGGGTCAGGCCAGCAGGGCAGGCAGTGCTCCTGGCGGGAGCCAGGGAAAGGGGGGAAGGTGTTGGAGGAGACCTCAGGCCCTAGGACACCACCCCCAACTCCCACCAAGCAGGACCCCTGCAGCTACTGAGCCCACCCCCATCCACAGACTGCTACATGGACCTGCGAGGCTCCCCGGCCCCCCTCCCCTCCCCACCCCCCATGCCCCTCTTCCCTCACGTTCTGGACCTGCTGGCCCCCCTGGACAGCAGCAGCGGGGCCCTCCCCGGCACCGAGAGTCTGGATGACTTCTCCGATGGGGACGTCTTCGGTCCGGAGCTGGACACCCTCCTGGACTCGCTGGTGAGCCGTGCTGCCCCCTCCTCTTCCCGGAACCCTTCTCCCCGCCGGGACCCCATCACATCCATCCTCACGTCCCGTGTCGGGGGGAGGGAAGGCCCCATCTCACGTCGCAGTTGCAGAAACTGAGGCCTCGGGGGTAGGGGAGGGACTCGCTCTGGATAGAAACACAAAAGTGCAGAACGTGGGTCCAGAAGGGACTGTAAAGATCCCTGTGGCTCCACCTGTGGGACAGGTCGGGACTGAGGCCACCGGGCAGGGGCGGGGGGCGGGGCGAGGTGGGCGGGGTGGGGCGAGGTGGGGAGCCTCACCCGGGCCTGCCCAAGCCTGGGCCTGGGCGCTCGAGTTCTCCTCCAGCCCCTCCCTCTCCTCCCTCTGTTCCCACCTTGCAGTCTCTGGTGCAGGGCGGCCTGCCTGGCAGCGGTGTGCCCAGCGAGTTGCCCCAGCTGATACCCGTGTTCCCCGGCGGGACCCCGCTGCTGCCACCTGTGGTGGGTGGCTCCATCCCCGTCTCCAGCCCACTGCCCCCTGCCTCCTTCGGCCTCGTCATGGACCCCTCCAAGAAGCTGGCTGCCTCGGTGCTGGATGCCCTCGACCCGCCAGGCTCGGCGCTGGACTCCCTGGACCTGCTGCCGTACTCGGAGACCCGACTGGACACCCTCGACAGCTTCGGGTCGACCCGTGGCTCCCTGGACAAGCCCAGCTCCTTCATGGGTGAGACCTGGAGGGGCACATTCACCCCCACCCCCTGTGCAGTTGGGACTGTAACTCTTGTTTTGCCTCGTGGTCTGGGGCCGCGTCTTCCGGCTTTGTGTCTCCTGCAGTGTTCAGCACAGTACGGGGCTGAGGCCTGAGGGGCTGCATGTCTTGTTCAAGGTCAAAGAGCAGGGATGGGGTAGTCCAGGATTCCAGGCTTGCAGTGTGGTGCTCTTCACCCAGCCTTCCAGGGCCCTGGGTTCACCAGATGGGTGCGCGGATGGTCCTGAGGCTGGGGGAGGGGGTGCCAGGTCGTGGGCTCCTCCAGCACCGCTCTGACCTAGGGACCCCACAAGGAAACAGACCCGCCTGGGCCTCTGCAGGATCGGCTTTCCGACAATCGGACCTAGCTCAGGGCGCTCACTGCCAAGTCGGGTGCGTGGGGCTGCAGGGGGCACAGATGGGCTTCACAGAGACTTCCTGGAGGAGGTAATAGCTGAGCAGGGTCACGTGCTGGCAGAGGAAGCAGTGCGACACAGGCCTAGCGATAGAGGGCCTGGCGGATGAGCAGAGGAGTCAGCCGGAGGGGGAGTGGGTTGGGGGCCTTGAAGGCCTGAGGCTAGTCTCACCGGACCCGCGAGCCGAGCTGAGGAGCTCGGGCTTTCTCCCGGGGGCTGTGGGGGTGCAGAAGGTGTAAGTACAGGGTGGGCACGCCCAGGCTGAGACATTTCTCTCTCCCCGGGCGGTGGCCCAAATGGGAGAGGATGTGTGGCCTGGATGGCTTCTCCTAGTTAGAAATACGGGAGAGAAAGTCCTCGGAGGGTCCTCCTGCCCTTCAGCGCAGGGCAGGTGACCCCTGTGTCTTCTTGCCCAGACGAAGCCGACTCACAGGACCATCGTCCCCTGAGCGGTACTCAGAGACCAGCCCCCTCGGTGAGTGACTCGGTGAGAATCGGTGCGCAGGTACCTCGTGCTCTCCGGGGGACGGAGGGGAAGTGGTTGTGGTCTCCAGAGTCAGGGGTGAGCCCTCAGCGTGGGATAAGGTGCTGCATCCCCCAAGGAGGCCAAGAGCGGACGGGCCAGAGATGGTCTCTTACCAGCCCTTCCAAATCCTTCCTGGCCCAGCCATGTGCTGGGAGGGTGAGCAGAGGGCACCACCCGCCGTTGTCTGGCCAAATCGGACATCAAGGCTCAGAGGAGTTAAGTAACCTCTCCAGGGTCAGTAACATCCGTGGTCTCAGGACTCAGCCAGGTTTGAGTTGAGGAGAGCGCTTGACCAGGGCTTAGGTGGCCTGTACTCTGGCCTTGGCCTAGACACTAGCTGTGTGGCCCTGGGGAAGCCACCTAACCTCTCTGAGTTTTGCCTTCTTCCCCATCTGTTGATGCCTTGGGGGCTTGGGAGAAAGGATGGGAGTGGGGGAGGGCCTGTGCTTAGGCCCCAATCAGGGCCACTCCTGCTTCTCCACTTTCATGTTGGGTTTTAACTCAAGGAAAGGTTCTGGGCCAAGGTCGCTGTCACCCGTGCATCGCCACTAGGCTGATCTAATCCTGCTGGATTCTTGGATCATGTTACAAGGGGCTCCCCAGCTGGGAGGGTGGAGGAAGAGGGGTCCTGGGCTGCAGTTCTGCTCTTGGGTGGGATTGGGGGATGTCACAGTGCCCCCCAGCCTCTGGTGCCCAGGCTGGTTCTGGTGGCACCGGCCATCGTCCAGCACCCCAAATGGCCAACCTCCCCCTGTCACAGCCAGAGCCTTCCATGCCCAACACCGCCTTGCTCATCAAGAACCCCTTGGCTGCCACCCACGAGTTCAAGCAGGCGTGCCAGCTCTGCTACCCCAAAACAGGTAAGGTCACACCTTCATACTCCACCCTTCTGCCCAGAGATGCCGGGAATCTCAGGAGTGTAGAATCCCAGAATGGTAGAATCCCAGAATGACACAATCCAAGTGTACCAGTCAGAGATAAGTATGGGAAGACAGAAGCCCCACCAGCTACTCCGAGCAGACAGGGATGTCATGTGGGAGGCAGGGACTTTGAAAACTGCCAGAAAGCCTAGAGGAGTGGAAGCCCAGAGATTCCACCGGGCCTTTGGGCTACTTCTCCACAAGCTGAAGCCCAGAAGCCAGGGTCCGCCGCTTTCACACAGAGCCCAGGGGGCTGCTGAGATTGCTGGCCAGCATCACGGCCGCCCCACAGCCCAGAGGCTGAGGAAGGCAGGGTCCAGCTGGCTGCTGCAAAAACACATCTGCCGAGGAAGGGCGCCTGCACCTCTGTCCACATCCTCTCCGTCCACCTCTTGCTGGGTGAATTCAAACCTTGCCTAGAACGCAGAGGGCAGAGGAGTCTGGGAAATGTACTTCCTAGGCTTCCAGCCCTCAAATCCAAGGGAGACTGTAGGAGCAATTCAAAGTAGATGCCCAGTGTTGGTAGACACTTTTCAGCACACCTAGAATTTCAGAATTCTAGAATCATCTTTTTTTTTTTTTTCTAATTTATTTTTTTTTTGGCTGCGTTGGGTCTTTGTTGCTGTGCGCGGGCTTTATCTAGTTGCAGAGAGCGGGGGCTACTCTTCATTGTGGTGCGTGGGCTTCTCATTGCGGTGGCTTCTCTTGTTGCAGAGCACGGGCTGTAGGCTTGTGGGCTCAGTAGTTGTGGCTCACGGGCTCTAGAGCGCAGGCTCAGTAGTTGTGGCGCACGGGCTTAGTTGCTTCGCGACATGTGGGATCCTCCCGGACCAGGGCTCGAACCTGTGTCCTCCGCATTGGCAGGCGGATTCTTAACCACTGCGCCACCAGGGAAGTCCCAGAATTTCAGAATTCTAGACTCTAAGACTCGCAGTATTTCATTTGCCAGAATCCCATAGTTCCGACATTTTAGAATATTCTCTTGGTATCTCAGGGTTACAGATCTTACCAGTCTAGAGTTCTCCCTCTCAGAGGTGCTGACGTTGACAGGACACGCATGTCACGCATGTCACACACATGTCACCCCTGACAGAGCCATCCTGCCAAAGCCCGCAGCCCCGTGTGGTGGGCAGCAGAGCGCCGTCTTGCTGGGTGGCTATGCCCATGAGGAAGTTTCTTCCTTGCACAGACCACACCAGCCTCCCCGATCTGCACGCCCACTGCTCGCTGCCCCCTGTGCTGGGGAAGCAGAGCTGCTGCACACCTGGTGCTGGCCCAGCCACGTCACGTGGGTCCCCACGAGGGACCTTGGTCCTCTTGGTTTCTTTGGGGAGACACCCTCCGCCCCATTGTTGGGGAGAGGAGGCCTTTGGTCAGAAGATTCGAGAGCACCAGGGAAGAGGCAAAGGAGCAGGGGAGGGAGGCCGAGTCTGGCAGTGCTTTTCCGGGGCAGGAAAAGAAAGGGACAGAGCCTGCTCTCTGCCAGGCACCGTCTTCATCATTTGTTCCAAAGAAACACTGAAGTGGTCAGGCTCACTGTAGAGGCAGGGTGGTGGTGGAAAGGGGGTGGGTGCTGAAAAGGGGCTCCCCTCTGCCCAAGCCCCCTGTCCCCAGGGAGCATATGGCAGGGAAGAGATGGCAGGAGCTGGCGGGAGGCCCAGGGGAAGGAGGCGGGCGTTTAGGCAGCAGGGCAGTCAGTCCCCATTGCTCAGGCCCGTTGGCTGTCACCCTTCAGTTCTGCTTCCGGAACCAGTCCCTGTCCTCCCTGCCCCCACAGGCCCCAGGGCGGGCGACTACACCTACCGCGAGGGCCTTGAGCACAAGTGCAAGCGGGACATCCTGCTCGGCCGCCTCCGGAGCTCCGAGGACCAGACCTGGAAGCGGATCCGGCCCCGGCCAACCAAGACCAGCTTCGTGGGCTCCTACTACCTGTGCAAAGGTGGGTGGGCTGCAGCAGGGGCAGGTGGCACGGCCCAGGCCCAGCTTCTCACGCCCGGCCGCAGCTCTGCTTCTCATCACGGGCAGACAGGTAGACAGACGGGTGTGGTCCATGAAGGAGGGATTCCCATCTCAGATCGAGCAGCTCCTGCCCTGACCAGCTCCACAGACAGGTGGGAGTGTTTGGATGTTACGCTCAAGCTGGGGCTTCACCAGCAGAATGCACTCCCGGGTGCAAGGCTCAGGTGGTTCACGGAGAGCTAGTTTCTGTTACACTGCAGGGTCCCAAAGGGCTGTTGGAAGGATATGGAGAGAGAATCCATGTAAATCACTGGGGACTGGCCCACAGTAAGGGCTTGATAAACACTAGCTTTTAAAATTTAATAGGTTGTTGTCATTTTCCTCACTTCTGGCTCATGTCATTTGGTTGACATTTAGTGGACATTTGGCAGGTACCTCATTTGCTTTCTTCTACTCTCAAACCAAGCATCTCGGTGCAGTCTGCACAGCAGGACATAAACAGTCTTGATATTGTTAAGTGTTTCATAGTGTCGCCCTTCTGTACCCACCATCACACATCCTCATGACAGCTCTGGGTGAGGAAGGAGACTTTGGGAGTCTGTTCCAGGCTCCGCCTTTGTCCCCCGACCCAGCCCGTGGCAGTAGCCCACCCAGGCTTCCTGGATCAGCTCTTTGTCTGCCCAGGTGGATCTTAAAGACTTGTCATTTCTGAGCTCGCAGGCCCCCGCCAGCCATGCCCTGGCCAGCGTGGATGGAGTCCCAATTCTACGAGGCCTACAAGTCCCCGTCTGCCCTAAGCATTCCCCAGATACGCTGAACCCTGACTCCTTTGCACATGCTGTGCCCTTTGAACTTGGTCATCCTCTGCTCCTCCTTCAAGCAGCACCTGGATCTTGGGAAGCCCTTCCCTGCAGGCCTCCCCACTGGGTGTGGAGCTGGTCGCAGTGCAGAGCAGTCTGTGAGGTCACCTGGCCATCCGGCCTGCTCATCTTCGTGTGCCTGCAAGCTTGGCAGGGGGCTGGAATGGGGCGGACTTAGAAAGAGGGTGAGGGAGGGAGAAAAAGAAAGAAAAACAGTTCCCACCCCCAGGAAATGGCGGGTCTCTGGATTATAAACCTGCTTGCCTTCCCTGCTCCCTGGCCCCCGGGAGTTTTATTTATTGTTTCACTTAATCCACACAACAACCGTGTTCCCTGTTTATGGACAGACAGCTAAGGCTCAGGAATAACGGGATTCCAGCCCAAGTCTGCTGGACCCCAAGGCCCATGCCTTCCTGAACCAGTGGTATATTTTCCTGGTGCAGAATAATAAAGATAAAATGGCTTGTGTATGTCTACAAAGCCCTTTTCCCACCTGTCGCCTTGCCTGACCCATACCAGGCAGCCTTGTGGGGTGGTGGAGCCGTGGCGACCGCCATGCTTTGCACGGGAAGGTGCAGATCTGGCCCCCACACCCAAGTGTAGAACAAAGAAGGGCCTGGCCTGGGAAGCGCTCTCCCTGAGCTCCGCCGCTCCACCCCCGCCAAGCCTTCCTGCTCCGCAGGCCCCACCGGGGGTGCTGTGGGCTGCCATCCCGCCTGGCGGAACGTGTGTCCTGTTGCCTCTTTGCAGACATGATTAACAAGCAGGACTGTAAGTACGGGGATAACTGCACCTTCGCCTACCATCAGGAGGAGATCGACGTGTGGACGGAGGAGCGGAAGGGCACCCTCAACCGCGACCTGCTCTTCGACCCGTTGGGGGGCGTCAAGCGCGGCAGCCTCACCATCGCCAAGCTCCTCAAGGAGCACCAGGGCATCTTCACGTTCCTCTGTGAGGTACTGGCCCCTCCACGGTTGATTCACAGATAGGGCTGGGGAGGGGCTCCCGCGGGCTCCACTGTGGACTGTCGGCCCTGGGACCCGCGGGTTTTGGAGGCCTGACCTTAGAATCCACAGGTCCTGGGAGTTTCAGAAAGTTAGACCCATACGCTCCCATCGCGCTAGAGCCCAGATCCTATCCAGTCCCCTCATTGTTCGGAGCTGGAAACTGAGGCCAGAAAGAGAAGTAACCACATCTGCTCTTTGCTTCCTGCCATCGTAGGCCAGACTCAGGTGCTCTAGGAACTCATCCCAACCCACCCCATGCCCCCTCGTCCAGCTGTGCTGGCTTCAATGCCCACTGCACCTTTCTGTCCACTTCCCTGCCTGTGTCCACGCTGTGCCCTCTCCGTGGGGTGCCCTCGCCGTGTGTCTACGTCTTGGACCCTCTGAGGCTCAGCTCTGATCCCAGCAGCTCCACCAAGCTGTTCATTTCCTCTCCAAAGCTGTCACGGAAGACGCTGCTGGCCCCCTGCCTCCCCACCCAGGCGTGGTGTGATGAGGGCAGGGACGGTGTCAGGTCCATCTCCGTGAAGGGAGGGTGCTGGGTCCAGGTTGCTGGCAGGGTTCGGTGCTGCTCGGCCAGCCCCCATCCATCACACAGCCGGCCCTTCCCTCCAACTCTTAGAGCAGGTGGGCTGCCCTCTCCCTTTAGGGGATCACAGCCCACAGCCTGGTGGCTGCATATACTTTACAAAGGACCTGAAGTTCTATTAGATCTTTTTCCAGCTTCACAGTGAAGATGTGGGACAGAGCAGGTGTGGTTTCCCCCAGGTTACAGTTGAGGAAACTGAGACTCAGAGATATGGAGTAACCCCTGCCCCAGGCGTTTGCAGTGGTGGGATCAGAGAGGTGGGGACCACAGATCCTGGAATTCCCTTCCTCACTCCCCTGACTCAGGGCAGGGCTTGCAGGGACCCAGTCTGTCCCTCCTGGGTGGCCATGCTGCATCCCAGCCCACCCCACCCCCTCCCTGGGCAGATCTGCTTTGACAGTAAACCCCGGATCATCAGCAAAGGCACCAAGGACTCTCCGTCTGTCTGCTCCAACCTGGCTGCCAAGCATAGCTTCTATAACAACAAGTGAGTGGGACCCACAGCCGGACCCATGGCCAGGCCTGGGGTGGGGCGGGTGGAGAGTCCCCCTGGGGCAGCTTGGATGCCTGGGGAGCAGAGGGTGGGCCTAGGATGTCAAGGCAAGGGGTAGGATTTGGGACTCAGGTCCAGCATCCACCTGGAAAGGACAGAACCACATTTATTGAGCATTTTCTATATTCCAAGCGTTCTCTTGGGTATTTTAATGATCTTGGCAGTCCTGTGGGGAGGAGTGTCTCTGATGAACAGATGAGAAAACTGAGGCTTGGAAGCAGCTTACTCAGCCGGCAGGTGGGGGCCACATCCCTGACTCCCATCCAGCACCCTCCACTGTCCCAGCATGGGCGTTGGACAGGGAGTGGGAGGGGCTGGGTGGGCTCCGGCACCCACCTGCGCTCCCTCTGACTCCTCTTGGCTGTGCCCCAGCATGGCTGATGGAGCCCAGGCCCTGAGGTCAGACAGAGTTGGGTCCAAATCCCAGCTTGGACAATGGTCTGTTTTACGTCCTCTGGCCACTGTGACCCTTGGTTTCCTCATCCGTAAAGTGAATGATGATCCCAGTCTCCTAGGGTTGCTATGAAGGTAATTAAAATTCCCAGGCCAGAGGAGATACTCGATTATTACTCCTCCGGGTGCAGGACCAGCTCTGGAGCATCGAGCTGGGGAACCTGAGAGAGATGCCCCCTTCTCCCAGCCTCGCAGCAGGTGGGGTCTGGTGCCCTCCTCCTGCTGGCAGCTGTGGCTTTGAGCTGTCCGCAGGTCAAGGCCGGGAGAGGGGCACACAGCTGAGGCCCAAACCAGAACTGCCTGAGCATAGGACCCCCACCTCTTCCCTCCTGTGCCAGCAGTTAATAGGCGGGAGGCACCCACGGAGGAGCCCCTCCCGTGGGTGAACGGCACTGACCCTGGGGAGGGGGCCCCGACCGGGAATGGGCGGGATGCGGACTGCATTGTGCGCCCCCCATCCTGCCCGCCAGGTGCCTGGTGCACATCGTCCGCTCCACCTCCCTCAAGTACTCCAAGGTCCGCCAGTTCCAGGAGCACTTCCAGTTCGACGTGTGCCGCCACGAGGTGCGCTACGGCTGCCTGCGGGAGGACAGCTGCCACTTCGCCCACAGCTTCATAGAGCTCAAAGTCTGGCTGCTGCAGCAGTATTCAGGTGAGGGCGAGGGGCTGCACAGTTCAGAGGAGGGCGGTGCCGGGCTGTGGGGCTGCAGAGGAGCCAGTGCTTCCTGGACGTCACAGGATGCGCAGGCTCTGCATCAGGGAGCTTGCAGGCCCAGAAGACCCTGGATTTCTCCCTGTGTGGCACTGCCAGGGGGACACGCGGGGAGAAGGGCAGGGAGGCAGAGCCCCGCGGGCCACCTGGGGGATCTGGTCATCAGCGGCCCCTCACTGAGCCTCCACTGGTCCTCTGTGAGGGGATGATGTCAGCTCGGCCTCAGGAATGAGGAGGTGGAAAGCCGCTCGTTTTCTCGCTCACCTAATGGGACTCCCTGAGCACCTGCGCTGTCAGGGGCTTGAGCAAAAATGAGTCGGGGCCCTGGTGTGTGTACGCGAGGGCAAGGCAGACAGTCTGACGGGGAGGTACCAGGCCCTACGTCCATCTGCTCCGGGGTGCACACTGTCCCCCACCGCCTGTCATCGTCTGCCTAGCGGCATTGTTGTGTGTGTGTGGAACATAAAATAATGGCGCGTCTTAACAATCGTTGTCTTCTTCGAGCTGATGAAATAGGGTGATAGAATTTCAGATGTGCGTCAGTTGTGTGAGGAAAGTAAAGCAAGCAATAGGATGGAGAGGGACTCGGGGTGGGGGCATTTGGGATAAGATAGTCTGGGAAGGCCTCTCAGAGGAGGTGACATTTGAGCAAGGAAGGGCAGGGAGAGCATTCCAGGCAGAGGGAACAGCAAGGCTGGAGGCCCTGAGGCAGGAGCAAGCTTGGTACAGAAGGAAGGATGTCCTTCTGTATGTGGGGATGTGAGGGCAGAGCAGCTTGCCCCTGGGGGGGGGGGGGGCGTGTTGGAGATGAGGCCTAAGAGGTTGGCAGGGACCCAAGCGTGAAAAAACCTCTAGATGGTACACAGAAATAGTTGGGGTTGTTCTAAATGCGGTGTGCAGGGCTTCCCTGGTGGCGCAGTGGTTGAGAGTCCGCCTGCCGATGCAGGGGACACGGGTTCGTGCCCCGGTCCGGGAAGATCCCACATGCCGCGGAGCAGCTGGGCCCGTGAGCCATGGCCGCTGAGCCTGCACATCTGGAGCCTATGCTCCGCAACGGGAGAGGCCACAACAGTGAGAGGCCCGCGTACCGCAAAAAAATAAATAAATACGGTGTGCAGGGTTTGGGGGTAGGGGTTTGAGTAGGTAGAGTTGTATGGCCTGCTCGGTGTCTTTAAGAAGTTGCTCTGGCTGCTGCGTGGAGAACTGAGGGGCCAAGGGCAGATGGAGGGAGACCTGGGAGGGTGTGGCTCAAGCCAGGGTGGCAGCGGGTGGAAGTGGTAGAAGTGATGAGATTCTGGGTGTGTTTTGATGGTGGAGCCAACGGGAGCTGATGGACCAGATATGAAGTATGAGACGAAGGACGGCATCAGGTCGACCCCAGTGGGGTTACCGTGTTCTGAGGAGGGGAGGCTTCAGGAGGAACAGGTTGGGATCACATCAGGGCTCGAGTGGGGCGTGGGGAGTCTGAGCTGCCTGTTGGACTTCAAGTGGAGAGGTTGAGCAGGCAGCCACGTGTGGGGGTCTGCAAGGTCATGGGAGAGCCCTGGGCTAGAGGTACATCCATCAGCAAGAAGATGGGTGTCAAGCACATGCCTGGCCCAGAGTAAGCCCCTGATGGCGAGTGGCCTTGGGGGAGCAGCAACCATAGGGCCAGGTAGAAAACTAAATCAGCTCTGGAAGAGGGACTAGAAGGCCGTAAGGGGTTGGGAGGAGGGTGGGCCTCATGGAAGAGGCTGTGAGCTGCCCCTCGGAGGTGGGCGCAGTGTCCACAGTCACATTGGGAGGGTCTGGGCCACAAGGTTTGGGTATTTGCCCTTTGCCGACTGGCAGTGAAGGGCCCTGGCCCCTCGGTGATCTGGGGAGCCGGGCCGGGCCAGGCACAGAGCCTTAAGAACCAGCACGTTAGAGGCTGCCAAGCAGGGCTCAGGCTTGAGGCCCCGCTGAGGGAGGCGGAGGCCAAGGGAGGGGGCTGAGCACCTGGCCCGAGGGACAGGGCCACGGGCGTGGGTGCGGAGAGGCCCCTGCCATGCTGCCGAGCCCACATCTTGCTCCTGCATTTTATTCTCTGTGTGAGCCTGGAGCAGGCCTCTGTCTGTTCCCAACTGCAGATGAACCAACAGGCCCAGACAGGATGAGTGGTTTCCCTGTTCCCCTCATCTTTCCACGGCCTAACTGGGAAGTGGGGCTCCTCTCTGGGCCTGGGGTGGTACCAGCACCTTGCAGACCCCCTGCCTTTCTCCTCACTGAGCTCCAGGGATGCTGTGTCTGCTCCCCCCTCACCAGGCATGACCCACGAAGACATCGTCCAGGAATCCAAGAAATACTGGCAGCAGATGGAGGCACACACAGGGAAGGCCAGCAGCAGCTTGGTAAGACCCCGGGCTGGCCTTGGGGGTGAGGTCAGCCCCCACGAGGGCCATCCCCCATCCCTTTACCTGGACATAATTTATTTACCAGGAAATTGTAAGGAGAGTATGAAGAATTTGTGTATACCTTTTTCTGGATTCCCCGGATGTTAACATTTTACTACTTTCCACACTCACTTTGTCCTGTGTGTATGCGTGTGTACGTACACACATACACATTTATTTACAGAAATATACTTTTCTGAACCACTAGGGAGTAAGTTGTAGACATGATGCCCCATTACTCCTAAAAACTTTAGTGTAAATATAAGGACTTCCCTGACCGTCCAGTGGTTAAGACACCACGCTTCCAATGCAGGGTGCGCAGGTTCGATCCCCGGTCGGGGAACAAAGATCCCACATGGCCAAAAAATAAATCAGTAAGTAAGTAAATATAAGGACACTTTCTTACATAATAACCACAGTACAGTTATCAACATCACAAAATTCACATTGGTGGACTTATCCGAATCATGATGTGCTGTTATTCAGATTTTGTGAATCCTCCCCAAATCCCAGCAACACACTGCATTCATTTGTAGTGTCTTTAATCGCCTTTAGTCTAGAGCAGTTCCTCAGTCTTTCTTTGTCTTTAGTGACATTGGCATTTTTGAAGAGGCAGTTGTTTTGTAAAAGGCCCATCCCTTTGGGATTGTCTGATCGGGCAGGCACGTCATCTCCATCTGTCCCTTCACCAGCAATACCTTGGTAACTTGATTAAAGATGCCTCCACAGTAAAGTTTTCTCTACTATGAAGTTACCCTTTCCTCCTTTGTAATTAATGAATATCTTCCAGGGAGGTCCTTGGAGACCATGTAAATGTCCTGGTATTCCTCAGCCTTTTCCACCACTGCTTGTTTCACCTCCCACCCCTCTGGATCCTCACCCTGGTCCTGAGGACGTGAGCTGGGGCGCAGTAGTGTTTGCAGGCAGGAAGACTGAGGCTCAGAACACGCTAGAGACTTGCCCGGGGCGCACGGAGCGGAGTAGGTCCCGGGTTCTCTGACAGCTTCTCTAGAGCTCGCTCAGCTCCCTCCCCACCTGCACCATCCCCGTCACCCCTAGGGTTCCTCATATGAAATGGGGATCAGGGCCCAGGAGACAGTGAATGTGAGGTGAGGCCTCTCACCATCCACACACGAGGGATGACTCCCTCACCATGCCAGGCCCACGCACTGGTCACCTTGGGAGAAGCCTGGGCCTCTGGTCCCTCGTGAGGCCTGCCTGGGTGTGGCAGTGAGCCAGGGAGCAGCGCAGGCTGGCCGGTGGGGTAGGCCTGGGCCAGTCTGGCAGACAGGGCTGCCCGGCCCCCCTGGCCTTCCCCCCGTCTCCCTACCCCCTCGTTCCTGGTCCTTTTTCTTCCTCTCCCCTCTTCCTAGTTGCTCCTGTCCTCTGCCCCTCTCCTGTTCGGTCCTCTTCCCCAACCGCCACATGGTTTATTTTTGCTCCTGGCCAGGAGCCTGGCTGGGAAGCAGTGCGGGGCTCAGGCTGGACCTGCAGCGTCATCTGGTAAAGAGAACACTGAGTCTTCACCACCTCCTATCCCCCTGACCCCCCTGCATCCTGCCCACCCAAGATGCCACTCTCAGGCCTGGCTCAGGAATGGGGCTTCTGTGCCGGACCTGGCTGTGGCCCAGGCATGAGGCATCTTGCTTGCTTGCCATCAGAGGGTGGGGCCAGTGGCAGTGTGAGGCCAAGGACAGGATGCCAGGGTAGAAGCTGCTCATGCCTGGTGCCCGTGGTGCAGCTGTGCCGTCCTACAGAAAAGCATGAGCCCCTGCCTCGCACCAGGTCCCTATCCTCGGGCCACTTACCCGTGGCGGGGTTAGTAACCTCTCTGAGCCTCTGCTTCTGCTCAGTCAAATGAGAATGACCCCTACCGCCCCCAGGGCTGTCGAGTCTGTGCAGTTGTGAAAAGGAAGCTCAGTGGGCCGGCATGGCTGTTCCCTAGAGCAGTGGCTAAACCACAGCACCCCTCCGGACCCCACTTACCTCATCCGTGAAATGGGCCTTCTTACGCTTCTGTGAGAATCAGTGGAACATCTAGAAGTCTATAGTGACACGGATAAGCCTCCTGTCTGCTTTAGCCAGACCGTGTCCCAGTTACAGAGGCAGGATTTTACTTTGTTGTCTGGATATGTATTATCCTGGGGCTGAGCCAGGCCGCAAGTCTCCCAGCCAGGGGTCAATCGGCACCCAACAAAGTGAGAGCCCCCTGCTGCTCAGGGGAGGCCCTGGGCTAGGCAGTGCCGAGGACACAGGTACTCCTGTGTCAGAGGAGGAAGAGCGGAGGGGTGACTCCCCATCTGAGGCTCCAGGGAGGATGGGAAGGCTCTAGCTAGCAGGAGGGACAGCAGGGTGGCCAGCACAGCTGGGCGAGGGGGTTGCAGGTGGCAGGAGACAAGGCTGGGTGGGCACTTTTTCTGCCTCTCACCCCCCCACCCTTTCCCAGGCAGGGGTGCAGAAGAGCAGGCCCTCCTGCCTGCAGGGGAAGGGCTGAGGCAGAGGACGGGGAGTGAACATGGTGGGGTCTTTGAGAGTCCAGGGCTGGTGCCCAGATGTCTGTCCCACCACCTGAGGCAGCCTCCTCCATCCCCACTCTCTGCGGGTGCATCCCACCTTCTAGGCTCTGCTCTCCACCAGGCCTGGCCCTCATAACTAGATGAGTCAGTCAACATGAGGTAATTCAGGTACTATGGGGGCCCATAGGATGGGCAGCTGCCACCTAGGAGAGCTTCAGGGAAAGCCTCCTGAAGGAGGTAGTGCTTGAGCTGGGTTTTGAAAGTTTTCAGAACAAGCCTGATGAAGAATGGAGAAGGGCATTCCAGGCAGAGGGAACAGCATGTGCAAAAGCAGGGAGATGTGAGGTCGAATGCTGTGCCCAGGGACACGCCAGCAGCTCCAGCAAGCGGGCCCGTGGGAAATAGCCAGTTACGGCAGAGAGCACTCCATCTGGAATCCAAGGCCTGGCTCCCACCCTGAGAGGCCATGGGCCTGGAGTTAGGGGGTCACTTCCCACCACCAAGTGGTAGTGGACCAGCCCACAAGGCTCCAGGTGGCCCTGATGCTCCCGGAGGCCACCTGTATATCAGACCCCGGGGCCTCAGCCTGGTGCCTGTGGCTTCATCAGTGCGTCTCCTCCGCAGGGTGCCCCGCGGACCCATGGGCCTAGCACCTTTGACCTGCAGATGAAGTTTGTGTGTGGCCAGTGCTGGAGGAACGGGCAGGTGGTGGAGCCTGACAAGGACCTCAAGTACTGCAGCGCCAAGGCCCGGCACTGGTGAGCCAGGTGCCGGGCGGGGGCACGGGCAGGGTGGGGACCACCTAAGCACCGCAGGCGAGGAAGCCAGGCTCTCTGTGGAGGTCACACAGCCCGCTCTATCCTGCAGCTGGACCAAGGAGCGGCGGGTCCTCCTGGTGATGTCCAAGGCCAAGAGGAAGTGGGTGTCGGTGAGGCCGCTGCCGTCCATTCGCAACTTCCCACAGCAATACGATGTGAGCGCCGGGGTGGGGTGCAGGGTGGCAGCGGGACCTCGGATATGGGGCCGTGGGGCCCCAGGAGGGCTTGCCCGCTGGCGGGGCAGTGACACAGTCCGGCGAGACTCAGCAGGGTCTCCCCATGCCTGCCCTGCAGCTCTGCATCCATGCGCAGAACGGCCGCAAGTGCCAGTACGTGGGGAACTGCTCCTTCGCGCACAGCCCGGAGGAGAGGGACATGTGGACGTTCATGAAGGAGAACAAGAGTGAGTGGGCAGGGCGGGGCTGACCCGGACACCCCCCTCGTCGGCAGGCCCAAGCGCACCTGCTGAGCCTCGCTTGGCCACGCGGGCCCCACTCCGGCTGCACCGGGCTGAGCCCTCTCTGGGTCTCCAGTTGACCGGGCAGCCCAGCAGCAGGGGTCCCATAGGGGTCGAGGGACAGAGTAGAGGGAGAATCCCCTCTCACCAGGCCCTGCATCCCCTATTGCCCATCAGTCCTGGACATGCAACAGACCTATGACATGTGGCTGAAGAAGCACAACCCAGGGAAGCCGGGGGAAGGGACGCCCATCAGTTCTCGGGAGGGGGAGAAGCAGATCCAGATGCCCACGGACTACGCCGACATCATGGTAACACCCCATCCCCTGGGGGCCCTGGTCCGAGCCTGACCCGGAGCAGCTGTGCGGAGGGGCTCAGCCTCCCTGGGGGAAGTGGTCCCGGCACAGGTGTGAGGAGCGGGCGCCCACGGTGGCTGTGTCCCCAGATGGGTTACCACTGCTGGCTCTGCGGCAAGAACAGCAACAGCAAGAAGCAGTGGCAGCAGCACATCCAGTCTGAGAAGCACAAGGAGAAGGTCTTCACGTCTGACAGCGACGCTAGTGGCTGGGCCTACCGCTTCCCCATGGGCGAGTTCCGGCTCTGCGAAAGGTGCCCCCGGGAGGGCAGGGCTGGGCGGGCTGTGGGGCGGCCTGAAAAGGCGGAGGCCACGGCCAGCTCTGGCTCCACTTGGCCTGGAGGTGGCATAAGGCGGGGTGGGGATGTCCAGAAAGACAGCTGCTCCTGGGTGTGAGGACCCGGGAGTGGGGCGGAGTGGCGTTGGAGGTGGGGACCCGTCGCCAGGCCACGCCCGCTTTCCCCGGGGCTGATGCTGCATGGGGAGAGGCTTGTCGGGGGAGGCGGAGTGGCCGGCCCCAGGTCCGGCAGCCCGTGGAGGAAAGGGCACAGGGCTCGGGCAGTGAGCCTCCTGCCACCCACAGGCTCCAGAAGGGCAAGGCCTGCCCGGACGGGGACAAGTGCCGCTGCGCTCACGGGCAGGAGGAGCTCAACGAGTGGCTGGACCGGCGCGAGGTGCTGAAGCAGAAGCTGGCCAAGGCCCGCAAGGACATGCTTCTGTGCCCACGGGATGACGACTTCGGCAAATACAACTTCCTGCTGCAGGAGGACGGGAATGCCACTGGTGCCGCCCCAGAAGCCCCTGCTGCTGCCTCCGTCACTGGGGAGTAGACCAGCTCCTGGCCGTGGGTGAAGTCCTAGGATCGGGGGCAGGGGTGGGCACGGAGCGCCTGATAGGAGGGCCGGGGCAGGCCAGGGCTGGGTCTGGGGCCCCCAGCCATCCTCTCTGCCCCCACTGCCCCAGTGCATACCCAGGTGCACGAGCTGCAGCCCCACTCGGTCCCAGGGTCCTCATCCTGCTGAAGCCCTGGGCAGGTCCTCCCCTCCCCAACCCCGGCTCTCCTGGTTGCGGAGGGAGGGGCCTGGTTGACCCCTCCAGCTTCAGCCTACAGCTTTAACTTCCGTCTACTCCTAAAGGGGGCCCAGCGCTCAGGGCTGGGGAGCGTGGGGTCCCCACTTGAATCTGCAGCAGAAGGGTCCTTCCCCCTGCGCCACCTTCACCCCTCCCCACCTCCCCTGGGGGCAGATCAGGATAGAACAGAGGGCAGGAGGCCCCACCCAGCTTTAAAATGCAGCCCCAGGTTGGACTGGGGATACTGTACAAGTCACTTACCCTCTGGGACCTCAGTTTCCCCTCTGGTTGGAAGAGTGGGAGGGGCTGGGCTACATGATCTCTGGAGCCTGACCAAGGAGCGTGGCTCTCTGGTGAGGCCACCAGCCCAGCCCCTCTCCTTTGTGGGCCGCTGAATGTAGATTGTAGGTCGTCAGAGGCTTCAGAGATGACCCAGCCCAGACCCCCATTTTGCAGATAGAAAAACAGGCCTAGAAGGAAGGAGTTCTCTACCCAGCATCTCCAGCCCACCGCACGGTAGAGCTGGAATGCAGACTGCGGTCACAAGACTCAGGGCCAGTTATCAGCTGGAGCCTCCAGGCTCTTGGCAGGGATGTGACAGTCTCTGAATCCGCTGGAATCCCGGCAGCACCGCCCAGGGGTTGGTTGTGTCAGCGCCCTGTAGAGGGACAGTCCCCTCTGAGGATGGTCCTAAGGAGTATAGCAGCAAAGGTCACTTCCCCATGGCTGCTCCCGGAGAGGTGGTACCTGGCAGGGCACCCGTGGGCTCAGGTTCTGCACGAGGTACTGGGGGGATTGGGAGGGTGGGCGGTCAGGGGACATGGAGAGAAGGGAGACTTAACCGTGGGCAGCATGGGCTACTCCAGGATCGGACACAGCCCCTCTTTCTTGGGGACTCAGAAGAGTCCTTTCCCTTTCTCCCCTAGACCCAGACATACAATTAGGACCATCCATCCCAGCCCCTCCCTGGTCCCGACCCTGCCAGCTGCCTGGGACCCCAGTTGACCCCCAACCCCTGCCCCCCCCAAGCCCTCTCCCATCCCTCTCGTCTGACGTGTCTGCGTGCACCCCCTCCTCTCCATCCCACCCCTTGTGGGCAGACCCAGCCTCCCCTGGTTCCCTAGACATTCCAGAACGCCCCACACCATTGGCACAAGGGGTGGGGCCCCCCGGAAGGAGCTGGGGACTGAGGCTGGAGTTGGTGGGAGGGTGAGACAGAGAGAATGGAATACCCTTTATTTCTCCTTAAACAAGCATTTCGAGTGTGCGTTGAGATGATGGCGGGCACCCTGGGCCGCAGAGAACCCTGTTCTTCTCGCTGCCACTGCCCAACCTTTCCCTGATAATTGTGGCATGCATCCTTTCCTCTCCCTGCCCCTTCCCTCAGCAGGCCAGCACTGCGGAGTTTGGGTGCTGGTGGTGTGGCTGGAGGGGAGGAGAGACCCAAGGTGGGGCCTGTGGCCGTGAATGTTGATGACACTTGTTTTCCCTGATCCGTGCTGTTGCAGTCTGTCGTCACCAGCCTTGTTTTTAGTGTGTATATATGTCGCCCCCGTGATGCATATATACACAGGTATTAAATATATCGCTCTATATAATATTACATATGTGTGTGGTATCCAAGGAATCACTTCTAATGAGGGCTAAAGATAAAGAATTTGGCCGGAAAATGCAGCCATCCTGGCATAATGAGGAGGGACTTTCAGGGTCATCATGCCATTTGCAAGGACTGAGGGACTGGAGCGAGGGGTCAGAGGTGATATGGGTAGCGGGGGCAGAAGCGGCCCCTGCCTGGGCCCAGCTCCGCCTGATGGCGTCCAGACCACCCCAGCCTAGTGGGGAGAGAGCATGAGTGCTCGGGGAAGGAAAAGGATTGGTGTTTGTCTCCCACCCAAAAGAACAGGATTAGAATCCAGATTTTTCTTCTCCATCCTGTTATCCCTGCAGGGGCCTTGGGATGTGGTGCTCCCTGGCTTGGCCAGAGCTGGATCCCCCGCAGGCTTGGAAGAAAGCGAGGGGCAGGCGGGGAGTAGGAAGTAGAGGCGTGGCACAGCACACTTCGAATGATGCGTGTGATTATTTCACTTGTGACTCGGAGAGGCTCAGATCGGGCCTGTGCCCCCCGGCGGCAGGCAGGGACAAGACATCACGGCAAATATGGTGAGGGGGGACAGGCACCCTTGATGGGGCAAAGAGGGATGCTGCGTTTCTCAGCTGGGCAGTGATAAATTTAATGGTCCTTTAAAAATGTCTGTGTATTAAAAAATTTAAGAATACCACACTTTAATATTAAATATCCATAAGGTCTAGTATCTTGATAATAATGTAGATGTTTTAATAACAATTTTTGTCCTTCTTAAAATAAAATGAAAGAAACTTCCTTCTTTTAGCCTTTGTTCTAGAAAATAAACGTGTGCACTTTGACCTCTGTCCCTGAGGTGTTACTCCTGTTCCTTGCTTCCTGGCACTTGTGCCCGGGGACCTGGGCCCCTCTTTACTCATGGGGCAGAGCTGGCTGGCGCAGGGCACGCCCCAAGTCAGACATTCCGAGGGGTGAGGGGCAGAAGGTCTGTGTCCTTGTGTAAACAGGGCAGCCCAGCTGACCCCGGCTCACGCAGTGCCTCACTGGCGGGGACAAGTTGTGCTTGTCCGGTGGTCAGGGGGCTCATGGCCTTCTGTGTGGGGCTTTCCACCTGTACCCACACTTACCTGCTTTTACTGTGTGCACTGTCCTGGGTTCCAGAGGGCTGTCTCTGTGCCCTTTCTGGGTATGGCTTTTCCAGAAAGGTAGGGGGCTATGACATGCTTTGGAATTTGATCCCAACTGCAACCTGGACTCCTCTGGGCCTGAGGGAGATCCAAGTCACATGGGCCCAGCTTCCTCCTCCTTAAAAGAGAGCATATTAGATCAGGGATTTTCAATCAGGGACACTTGTATCTGCTAGAGACACTTTTTTTTTTTTTTTTTTTTGGCCACGTGGCATGTGGGATCTTAGTTCCCCAACCAGGGATCAAACCCGCGCCCCCTGCTGTGGAAGCCCAGAGTCTTAACCGCTGGACCACCAGGGAAGTCCCTGGAGGCACCTTTTCTAGTCTCTTGGATCGTGTGCGGTGACAGTGATGGAGGGGGTCCTGATGGGAGGTGCTGCACACGTTTAAGAGTAAGCTCTCGCCAGACAACTTCATACTACAGTACGCAGTGACCCCAGGAACAGAGGTCCAAGGCCTGTGAATTCTCTCGGGACAGGGAATCATTTGGGCCGGCTAGGCGGTAGGGGCTCAAATACTTGATAAATGACCAGATTAGTAACAGGAGCAGCTGACTTGATTGAGCACCTTCTGTGCGCCAGGCATGATAGATGCAGCAAGTCTGTCTCCATAGCAACCTGTACATTTGGTGTCCACATCTTGGCCCACAGAGGTTCAGTGAAGGTTCCAAGGACCCTCAGAAAGGAGACAAAAAAAGATCCAGAACACTGGGAACTGGGTGATCGGCAAGGTCCCTTCAGCGCTGACGTTCCAGGGTTCTTAGCAACCCTGGCTGCACCGTGAAAAACCAGAGGGGCATGGCAAGGCCCAGCTCCCAGAAGAAAATGCAGACCCATCCTCAGGCTGAAGAGATTGTAAACCTGCGTCAGGACCTCCCTTAAACTTAGAAAATCGAAGAAAAAGATAAGCGGTACTTCAAGTGGACCTAGTGGACTAAATTCTTACATTCTCATAAATTCCCCTAAATTCTCTTCTAGTTCTCTTTTAGCTCAGGCTGGTAAGCACTAACTGAGCACTTACCCCATATCAGATCCTGGGGATACAAGATCACAGACAAAACGTGGCCTTCCTTGAATCCAGTCTGCCAGGGGAGATGGCTCTGCATGGAAGAGTGTAGGATGATGTGACAGGCACGGTGGTGGGAGATGCCAGGTGCCATCAGAAGGCAACTCATCCCAGCTGGGGAGCTGGGGAGGGCTTCCTGGAGGAGGTGAACCTGGATTTGAGCCTTAAGAAGATTGTTGGATCATTGTAAGCCATGTGTACTTACTGTTCTGCACCTTTCCTTTTCTCTCAAGTGTATTTCACACGTGCATCTCCACGCCCCGGTGTATCCTAGATACTTACGGTCAATGGCTTCATTCATCAAGGTGCCAGGTTGGCTTGAGCAGCCCGCAGTTATTGAATGTGGGCCCATTTCTGGTCTTTGGTCCTGTGATTAGGGGCTGCCATGAGCACCACCACTCCCGTGGCGCCGCAGCTCCTCCTCTCTGCCTCTGAGGAAGCTGCTTCTGAAAGGTGGGGTGACAGGCAGAGGTGGAGATGGGGGCAGCTCTGCATCTCTCTAGAGAAAGCCCCAGAGGCCTCTGCCGGAAACTGCATCCGCATATAGCCCCCACCAGGGGAGCCATCTACAGCAGACATTAGACCTCTGAGGCAGGAAACCCAAGGAGTACAGGCAATCCCAACATGCCTGCCATGCGGGCCCCTCCGGATGTCTCCAGGCTTGTTTGTGGCCGCCCCTCTCCCTATCTCTGCCCTCCCCAGCCGCTTGACCCAGCGTCCTGCTGATGTGGCCCCTGTATGAGCCATAGGTGATGCTGCCAGCTGGACACCCTAGCTGCAGAGTGCGGGGTGCCACGTGGGCTGACTTTCAGTGGCATGAAAATTCCCTGAGGCGAGGGACTTGCCTGGCCAGGTCTGTTATTTAGCTTTGAATTCCTTACAAGGTCTAGGCTGGTGCCAGGT
Source organism: Phocoena sinus (assembly GCF_008692025.1). Classification (NCBI taxonomy): domain Eukaryota; kingdom Metazoa; phylum Chordata; class Mammalia; order Artiodactyla; family Phocoenidae; genus Phocoena; species Phocoena sinus. The sequence continues at coordinate 7,591,645 of NC_045772.1, read as the reverse complement.
ATGCAGTGAGCAATCAGTCAGAGTCTTAGAGCCTTCGTACATTCATACGTTGGAAGGGGTCTGACAGGAACAAATCGAGAGTGAAATGTCATGCGGCAGGTGGGTGTATTTGAGACACATTGGGGACCTCCTGTTGCCTCTGAAATCGTGCTCTGTGGGCGCCTGCCCGCTCCACCTTTGGGGTAAGCCAGTCTCGAACACAAAAGTGTTTTGGGGCCAAGGAATGGTTAATGCACTGGCCCAGCCTCAGCCCCAGCCTGCGAGCCACAGGTCAACTTAAGACAGCCTGTGTGCCAGGTCCTCCGCACCTTTGCTGTCCCCCACTGCCAGGGCCCCCAGTTTCACAGAGGCAAAGGGCACTGGAAGGATAAATAAGAAATTAAATCCGTTATGAGGAAGGGGAACGAGGAGGAGGGACACGGACAGAAATGACATTTCTGAAGTATACCTTTATCAGGGACTTCCCTGGTGGCACACTGGTTAGGAATCCGCCTGCCAATGCAGGGGACAGGGGTTCGAGCCCTGGTTCGGGAAGATCCCACATGCCGCGGAGCAACTAAGCCCGTGCAACGCAACTACTGAGTCTGCGCTCTAAAACCCACGAGCCACAGCTACTGAGTCCTTGTGCTGCAACTACTGAAGCCCGTGCGCCTAGAGCCCGTGCTCCTCAACAAGAGAAGCCACTGCAATGAGAAGCCCACGCGCCACAACGAAGAGCAGCCCCCGCTCGCCGCAACTAGAGAAAGCCTCAGCAACAGAAAAAAAAACCAACGCAGCCAAAAATAACAAGTATACCTTTATCAAAAGTTTTGAGCTTTGAGCCATATACTGTTTTTTGTATTCAAAACTTGAAATTAATTTTTAATTAATTTGGGAAAAGAACATGGTTTGGGGAGGACTATTAGGGTGGCAAAGTGGGTAATTGGAGGATAAGCTGGGGCTTTTGGGAAGAGGAGAGGCTAGAGGGCGTCCTGAAGTATTTGCTGTTTGTGCAAAATGGAATTTTAGAAAGCGGGGAAAGACTACATAGAAATCAGCTGTGGTGCAGGAACCAAATTCTTACTGCATCCAACCTGGAGCGTCAGAGACAGAACCAGAGCTGAAAGGAACCTTGGAGGTCACAACATTCAGTGGTTTTGGAACTGAGACCCAGCAGCTTGTTCTAGATGCCACATCACTGCGTGGAGAGGTGGAGCCAATGCCCCCTCCCCCACCCCACCCCCAGCCCCAGCCGGCCAACGCAGGTGTTGGTCTTTGTGGAGGGCGACATACAGAACTTTGGCTTCAACCACACGTTCAAGTTAAGTGGCCTGGGGACCTCCGAGGCCAGTGTCCTGGTGAGAGGGCCAGGGAGGGGACTACAGCAAACAGCAAATTGCCACCAAGTTCCCCAGGCTGGGACACAGGCTGGGAAGCAGGACATCGTCCAGGACAAGCCTGAGCCCGGTTGACAGAGCTGTCCCCCTTCAGTGGTGCCTGCTCTGCCTGCCCTCCAGCACCTGTTCACTAGGCACCTGCCTCTTCTCCCCGTCCCCGAAGACCAAAGGAACCCCAGGCTGCAGGTTTGTCGCTCCCCTTAGAAGAGCAGGCTTCAGGCTCTGCAGATGGTGTAAAGCCCCAATTACGCATGCCACATGCACACCGTATGCCTGGGAGGGCACGTGTGCATGCATAGCATATGGACCAGCATCAAAACATGCCAACAACCCCTCGAGACTCACAAGCCCACAGGTAGGTGCGTGACGCCCACTCATGTGCCTGTGAGTGCCAACACAGTACATCCTTGTGCTGAGCTGCCTGCTGCCAGGGTCTCAGGGCCCAGCCCGGGCTGGCTTCCTCGGCAGGCCCTGCTCTCCGTGGGGCCCAGCCTCCAGGGCTCCTCTGCCCAGTGGGCCGGAGTGTGTAGTGCATGCCCACTGCTCTCACCTGGCAGGCCTGGTCCTGGCTCCCAGCCTGGGGGAGAACTTCCCTTTGCAAAGTTAGATAACACCGGGCTCTCTGTCAGAGGATTGGTGCTGTGTCTCCACGTGCTGAGGCTGGCGCAGGGCCAGGTCCGCCCTGCCAGGCAGCAGGAAGGGAAGGCCTGGCTGCAGCCGGAGCTGGCAGGTGGCCGAGCCGGGGGTGGACGGGCGGGCCGGGGCCCGTGCTGCCCATTGGCTGCCTCGGGCTCCCGCCCTGCCTGCCTCCAGAGCCTGTGGCTCCCCGGCCAGCTCCTGCCTCTCCAGCTGCTTCTAAACTCCCCCAGCAAGCACCCCCTGCCGGGCCATGTCGAGCTGCGACAGGATTGGAGTGGCCCCTGCCATGGACATGCCTGAGGTCCTCAAGTCCCTGCTGGAGCACTCTCTGCCTTGGCCAGAGAAGAGGACAGGTAGGAGAGGACGTGGTCTGTGATGGCTGGCTGCCCAGGTGCCCAAGGGGTGGAGGCTGCCGTAGGCACATTGGCCGGATAGGCATCTCCAGGCAAGGGAGGGTTCCCAGCAGCGGTCTGCCCTCGGCCTCTTCCTGGGCGAGGAAGGGCTGGGGTGCAGAGGGACACGGTAGGGAGTGGCACCGTCACTCAGGGACTGCCCCCAGGGCCTGCTAGCTTTGGGAAGCCGTGGCCAGCGTGTGGCCACTGACAGGTGCCGTGCTCACGCGGGACAAGGACAGGACCAGAGGGCCCTGCTGAGAGTACGCACTGGATGCTGACTGCTTATTAAGTTCCCTCCCTCTGCATGTTGGGGTGGCAGGGGGCTGGCAGAGACTGTAGATTCGGAGAGCCTCCCGTGTCTGGAGAAGAGGCTTTCCTTTGGGCGTCTGCTTCGGCTTCCGCTCGCTGGAGGGCTGAACCCGTGGATGGGCTGGAAGCTGTTATGTAACAGGACCACAGGCTGGAAGCCCCGGTTCCTAGGATACCACAGGCAAGCACGGGGCGAGGGAGCCGGCCGAGGGGCAGAGCGGGCAGCCAGCACCAGGTGTCTCCCGCATCCTGCCTGAGAGGCCCAGGGCCATGCGAACTTTGGGCGCCAGCCTGCTCAGGGGGCCCCCTCTTGCCAAATATTTCTCCAAATCGCTTCTGTTCGAAGATGTCAGGTCCTCATTGCTCAAACTGCACAGGTGCCTTTAAAGGAGCCCAGCTGCCCTCGGCTGCCAGAGTCTGACTTAGGAGTCCCGGGTGTCCCCTCAAGGGACCTTTCTCAGGCCTCTCCCTCACCTGCGTGCTGGCACCTGACACATCTCATCCCCAGGCAGCCCTGGCTGTCCCCACAGGACTTCCTTCCACGGAACCCTTAGGCCACTCCCAAACCGGAGGCCGAGGACACACACCACAGCCCCTGCCCTGACACACCTCGGGGAGCCAGGCTCAGGAAAGGAGGGCGGCAGGCTCCGTTCATGGAGACACAGCCCGAGGGAGGAAGGCGGCTCCTAGAGCTCGGGGCAGGGTTCCCCGTGGGCTCTCTCATCGAGCTCCAGGCCCCCCTCAGGCCTCACCTGTGGGCAGTCTGTGCCCTCCTGGCACTCAGGACCCCAGCTGCTCACCAGGAGAAGCCCATCACCTCGAAACTCTCAACTCAGCCTGGCCGATGAACCACAGCTGACTTTTTCTTGCCATCTCTGAACACCCTGTGTGGGTAGGTGAGGCTGGAAGTCCTTCCAAAAGCTGGAGGAATAGGGCTCCCTTCTTGGTCTGGGCACCCAGGGATGGTAGGGTGGCCCAGGTGGCCCAGTGCGGGCACAGGGAGCAGCTGGGCTGCCGGCAGGTCTGCACGGTCAGGTCCCGGCTGAGCAGGGAAGGGGTCTGGGGGGCAACTCAGGGCGCTGCTCCTCGGACCTGAATAACAAGGTCTATGAAGAGCAGCAGCAGCTGCTGGTCCCCGGCTCCCAGCTGGTCCCCAGAGCCCCGTGACAGCTGCAAAGTCCCCACTGCGCACCGTGGACGGCAAAGTCAGGGCCCAGCACGGAGGGGACTCGCCCAGGGTCTCAGGGAGAGCTCTGCTGAGAACTGGCGACCTCACAGAGGACAGTTGGTTTGGTACAGCTGAGTTGGTCCACGGGGGATGGACCAGAGTCTCAGGCCACCTCCTATTACTTCGCTACGTGGTGTCTCACTGAGAGTCAGAAGCATGAGACCCGGGCAGACTGACAGATGCCAATGGGTGGATGAAATAAGGGGACGAGGGTCGAAGAGTCAAGGGGATCAGTGAAACCCACAAAGACCTCGCTCTTATTACTGCCCCTAACCTGCCATCGCCACTTTCCAAAGCTCCCAGACTCTCCAAATCTTTCATAAAAATAAACGTATCCAGCTGAAGGCACTATACCTTGGTGAAGAGAGTGCACACACCATCACAACTAGGATTTCCAGTGGGCATGTAGCAAGCATAGTTGACCCTTGAACAACATGGGGGTCAGGGGCCCAACCCCCCTCACAGCTGAAAATCTGCGTATAACTTTATAGTCACCCCGTGGGTACATGTTTCCACATTCTTGGATTCAACCAACCACAGATCACATAGTACTGTACGTAGTTAGTGAAAAAATCCACGTGTAAGTGGACCCGCGCGGTTCAAACCCGTGTCGTTCAAGGGCTTCTCCCCCGCATGCATCCCTCACTCTGGCTTCAGACCCCCGGGAGGGGGGCAACAGAGGCGCTGGTTGCTCCTCGGGATTTCTCGCCCGGTGCTGTGGTGTGAGCGGCGCAGGTTTCTCCAGGGTGGGGGACGGAGACCTCTTTACAAAGTCCCCACTCTCCCCAGCCCGGTGACTGTGCTTCAGCTCACACGGGGGTCACGTGCAGAGCACACCTTGGGTCCAGCGGGAGGGGACGTCAGAGGGGAGCCGTGCAGAGGGTGAGAACATGCCCTCACGAGACTCTGCTCTCCCTGCAGCCTCTCCATTTTCTAAATCAAGGACGCTCCCTGAGCCCCGACCTCGGGGCCTCTCCCTTTTGCTGCCCCGGGCCTCCCACCCCAGCCTGTGTAGACTCCCCCCTTTCCTGGGTAAGCAGACTTCCTCCAACAGTGCTGACCAGGCTCGAGACTCCTCGGCTTCAGGCTACAGCCACCACCCGGTGGCCCCTCACTCTGAGCCACCCATTCAACCAACTTTCTTGTAGGCAGAGAAATCTACATCCAGCCAGAGAGTGGGTCTGTGTCCCGAGCTCTGACTCAGTTTCCCCTCTGCCTCTGGGCCCTGACCCCTAAGGACTGTTCTTCCTGTTTCCGCACCTGCCTTTTCTCCCAAGGATCCTCTTCCAAGAGGCCATTCTGTTCCAGGCTGCTTGCTCTCACACTTCCTTCTCCAGATTCTGGAAAGACCCTGCTTCTCTAAACCACACTGTTAGCTCTTTACAGCCTATCCTTTCCTCATTCCTTGGCTGTGTTCAGAGGCTGCCCCTCATCTTTCTGCCAACTTTGGTCACTCGGGCCTCCTTTTCAGGGAACCATGTAGCGTGAAAGCATACCAGAGGTTGAATAAGGCCATCACTTTCAGCTGAGCAGGCAGGTTCCCCGTGTCAGGAGCTCCTAACCAAAATCGCTGTGGGCCACCCAGCACGGTATCCTTGACATGCCTCTCTCCATCCCGAATCTGTGAGAAGAATACTTGCTTCACAGGTTTGTGGCCAGGATTAAGTGAGCTATCCCATGTGAGAGCGTTTGCAAACTGTGAAGTGCCACACTGTTTTCTCTGTGAAAGGCAAACGGCAGCTGGGTCTGGCATTATGCTCCTTCCACAGACATCACATTTGCAATCCGACCTTCACTCCCTCATTTCCACCCTCCTTTCCATGGATATTCTCCTTGAAAGAAGGGGACGTTGCAAGTTTGTGGGAGCATACTCAGGGCTGTCTCCTTGGAAACACGTGCTGAGGCTCCTGGGGGCATGGTGCCAACAGCCCCGCACCAAACAGGACAGGCCAGCTGAGCTGGCCAGAGAAAGGGCTGAATGATAACAGGCCAGATCTTAGTGGGACTCGCTGGGGCAGAGGCAGGGGTCTGGGTAGCCTCCTCTTGGGGAATTGAGGTGAACAGGCAAGAGAGTGGACTCAGTGCAGCCTGGGCTGTCCTGGGCTTGGCATCAGTAAAGTCCATGTGGTCGCCTCCACTCCCAGTCTTGGGGAACCAGAGCAAACCCGAGAAATCATGAAGTTTGCTTCCAGGGAAGAAGTGCGGGAAGGGACCTTCTTTGTACTGGATGTGTTAGTTCTAACCCTCGTTACCACCTCCTAAATGGCAAGGAAACACGCTCAGAGGAACTGGCTACCCTCGGGGCCAGCATGCAGGCCTGCCTCTTCTTCACCCCAGCGTCAGGGACTCATCCTTCTTCTCTACCTGTCCCCCAACCCCGTCCCATCCCCATCACCAATCAGGGAAACGTGAGAAACTCATTCTCACCGAGTGCCAGAGACTGACAGCAGTGTCCAGCAGTCCAGATGGCTTTTACACCTCAATGGGCCTGTCCCAAGGCTAGGTTGCTAAAGGAATGAATCCTGGTTCTAAAGGCCCCTGTTTCCCAGGTGTGTCCTGGGAACCGTGCTCAGTGCTTTTACATCTCCATCCGTGAAACGGCTTTGCAAGGGAGTTGTGATGATCCATTGTACAGATGAGGAGGCTAACGCTCAGCGATGGGAAGGCCACACAGTTGTCGAGGGGCTCCAACCCAGCTCGGCCGGCTTCCAGGCTCCTCCCTACCCACGGAATTCCCTGGGGTCTCTGGAACCAGGTCTCAGGGCAGTACCTCTCGAGTCATCCAAACATTCATCACGTTGAGTCCTTGCTACACTTGTGGCACAGCGACGAGTGACACAAACACTGCCCTTGTTCGCCTGCTGTTTGCATTCCAGCGGGGAGACAGAGAGTCAGCAATCAGGGAGGTCAGGGCCAGCCTCTCTGAGGGAGTGACATCTGAGCCAAGGCCTGGAGGGTGACGAAGAGCCAGGTACATCAAGAACTTTCAGGCTGAGGGAACAGCACCTGCAAAGGCCCTGTCCTGGGGCAAGAAAGATACATGTGTCTGAGGAATGAAAGGCCACTGTGGCTGCAGGAGGTGTTTTATTAAGTGGGAAGGAAGGAAGGGGTGAGGTTGGAGAGACCCGCAAGGGGGAGAGCCTGCAGGGCCTTGAAGGTCATAGAGAAGAGTGAGGCTATCACCTCCCTGCCTGCAAGGTCCGCCCCACACACGCACACACACACGCACACACACTATTCTTGGGGAAGTGGTAGCTTAGGAGGAACAGGGTGTTTCGAGGACAACCCAACGTGAAATTGTGGTAAGTGACAACCTCAGGTGAGCACTTGCTATGCTCCAAGTGCTAGTCTCAGCAGTGCGCCTGAATTGACTCCTTTACTTCTCAGGCTCAGAGGTTAAGTAACTCGCCCAAGGTCACACAGGAAGTAGTCAAAGCAGGAATCAGACCTAGATGTTCCAGCTCCAGAGCCCACACCCTACCACTGCACCAACACAGCCTCCACTGGAGGGCCCTTGGCTGTCAGGAAGTGGCTGTTGAGACGTGGCAGAGCCTGGAGGTGAGGGCTGCTCTCTGGAAATGGCTCTTGGGGCATTCCCTTCTACAGTCCAAACCTGGGCAGCGGACAAAATGCAAGCCGAACAGGAAACTGGTATTCTTGAGAGTATTGAAGAGATGGGCAAGAGTTAGCGAAGGGCCTCCACCTGCCACTTCTCCCCTAGGACACACTGAGACCGAGGTACAAACCACAACCCAGAACCATGCAGCCACAAGGTATGTGGGCTCGAAAGGCAGCAGTTGTGGGCAAGGCCAGTGGCGGGAGACTTGCCATAAAAACGGTTCATGTTTGTTATTCCAGGTTTGATTGTGAATCAAACACAATGACTGTTATTTCATGTTAATAACGTTCCAGATGTATATGACTTGGCTCTGAAAGGTTTTGTTAACCCTCCTACCAGCACCCACCACAGAGCGAGCCGACAAATACTTACTGAGTTACTACCCTGAACAAAGCTCTGTGCTCTCCTGCATTTGGTATCACACAGCACCCAGATCACTGGGCTTTGTTAGAGCTCAATGGAAGCCTTCTCACTGTCCTGCTCTTACAGACACCAGGCTCATGTCACATTGTGCAGTAAGTCAGAAGACGGAGTCGTACTGTCCTGTTAGATGCTGACTATGTGGCCAAAGAGATCATTATGTGGTATCTGGTCAAAGGCTCCCATGCTGGAGTTTTAGTTCCTCTGAACTTCAAATTTAAATAATCCAAGTTGGTATAGAGGCTTAATGAATGGCACCTGTTCTGCATATGCTCAACCAAATTAAATTTTTAACTTGGGTTGGTTAGCAAGTTTCTGGAACTCTAAAGAGTAGAATTTAAAGCCAGTCCAGCCCTGGAAAATGGATGTTTCACATCCTTTCTCTGCAGTAGCTTAGACTGAAGAACCCACTCACAGCCTTGTCCCCTCAGCCAAAATAATCGTACTCCTCACCCAACACAACCTGAATGAAGGGGAAGGGTGGAGGCCCATGCACTCCACGCCATTCGCTGTTCAGGCTGCCACTTGACATTGCTTCCCACACATAATCCTCATAACCACTCTATGAGGTAAGCAGAGCCATTTCCGTTTCCAAGAGAAAAGTAACTGAGACTTAGGCAGCAGAAGTCCCTAGCTCAAGGACAAGTGGCTGGACAGTGCTGTGGAGAGACTCTACCCAGGTCTGCGTCCCAACCCCACAAAGTCACTGCTGCCCCAGGACCACATTTCCCTCAAGAAGTTGCTGCATTGAAACCCTATTGCTATAAAATACTAAGGTATCACTTCATAGCTTTAAAGTCTTAACCATGTAATAATATGTTCTTTTTATAGAGTTTCTTTCTTTGCTGGGCTCACAAACACTATGGAAATTAGCTAATTACTTCTCACAACATTTATTCCTCCACTAAGAGAAGGGGCAAGGCTGTGCTGTTATTCCCACTTTACTGATAGGAGGGAGAGGTAGAGACAGGATGCTGTGGCTCTTCTCGGATCAGCCGGAGAATGAAGACAAGAACATAATGGCTCCCGCCTCCAGGATGGTGCTGTTGAGTGCTGCCAGTTGGCAGTGTAGCTCACCTCCCAGCTTGCAAGTAAGCATGAGAGAGAACATGTTTATAATGTTCCTGCCGTGGTGTTTGTGACACACCATTTACCCTGCGGTTGTCCAGGGGAAAAAAAATCCCTCTTTGGGGAGTGTCGGTACATGAACAGAGGACCAAATCAAAACTAAGTTTTAAGGCCCTAAGCTGCTTACTGAGCTTCTCACCAGTGCCACTCGCCTGTTAAATCAGTTGCTCCAGGACGGGTGATAAGCAGAGTAGGCATTATCCCTTTTGGACAACTGCAGCTTTAAAAAAAAAATCTAAATCTTTACTCCCTCTTACTACATACCACGTTTGTCATAAAACGAATGTTATAACCTTCCACTGTTATGTTACTACAAATCCTCCTCTAATATCTTGAGAAATTTTTTCTCTTCAATAATGTCACATTAGTCATGAAAATATACATTTAACTCTAATCCAGCAAGCTGCTCTGCGGCCAAACTAGCCATTTTTTTTTTTAAACTTCATACATTGTTTTAATCAATTTCCTCGGACCGTCCTTTGAATTTTGTTTCTAAAAACCTCTAGATCAGGGCTTCCCTGGTGGCGCGGTGGTTGAGAGTCCGCCTGCCGATGCAGGGGACACGGGTTCGTGTCCCGGTCCGGGAAGATCCCACATGCCGTGGAGCGGCTGGGCCCGTGAGCCATGGCCGCTGAGCCTGCGCGTCCGGAGCCTGTGCTCCGCAATGGGAGAGGTCACAACAGTGAGAGGCCCGTGTACCGCAAAAACAAAACAAAACAAAACAAAACAAAACAACAAAACCACTAGGTCAGTTTATCCTAAAGATATATTAGTTTAGCCACATACAGAATACCACTAACAACAACCCTGCAACACAACAAATGTTCTGTACACAAAAATTTAGCACTTTCACTAAACAGCGACATGGGCACCATACCTGCCTCTAGGATAACGGATACACCAAGCAGTGGATCTGTACCCATCAGTGGTAGTAAAGCTATGAAAACTACTGTTTGTGGCAGGGTTGCAATTGTACATTTTATACGAACTGGCTTAGGAAGCCTCACAAGGTCAATCCTGCCCTATCGCCGCCGTCCGACATATAAGGAAAGGTGGCCTGGAGAGATGAAGCAGTTGGCTGCAGGTATCAGAGTCAGAAAGTGACTGAAGTCTAGTTAGTGTGGCCATAAGAACTTGAATTTTGGAGTCAAGCTCCATCCCCTGGCCTCGACCACCACCCAGATTTTCTTCAAACCTCTTGATTTCCAGGCTTGCTCAGGGGCCCAGCCTCTTCTTCCTCCTCAACTCCCAGTTCTGATTGCATCAGCCTGACAACTTTCATCTAGCTGGGTGTTGCGGTCATGCACCTACCCTATGAACCAGGGACCAGGCCCTGCCATTCCCCAGCCTCGTTCGTGGAAGGCGGTAGTCACTGGCCGGTACAGGACAAGTAAGCCGAAGTCCCTGCCCTCTCAGGGAGGGAGAGTCTAGTTTTGTTTGGGTTCAAGGCAGGGTATGATCTGTGCTGTAAAGAGGTACAAAGTTCTGGGTGCCACTTAGGAGCAGCTTCCTATAAGGCCTCCACACTTGTGTACCCCCTCACGTTTTGTATTTTTAGGCGTTTCCTGAGGAACTCCCAGGGAGTATTTGTAAATATTTTGAGAAGAGGTAGTTGTCCCACAAAATGTGTAACCGGTACCCTGTGTAAAGGAATTTTGTTTTATTTTTTTCCCTAGGAAAAAGAAGGGAAGGTCCTAGAGAGGAACAGAATTTCAGAGCTGTTTAGGGCTTTAGAGATTATCTAGCCCAACCCCTAAATTTTATGGACGAAGAAACAGGCTCAAGTGAAGCAACTGGACTTTCCCAAGGTCACAAACTAGTAAGTGCGAGGACGGAAGCGTGTACTCTGGCTCTGGCTCAGGGCCGGGCTCTCTCTCTCCACCCGCGGCCTCAAGAATGCTCCCTCCACGCTAGTGTTTATCTGGCCGCCACGCCCGCACCAGAAACCCGGGATCAGTGAGGAACCTGACACCCCCTTCAGCAGCGGCCAAGCCTGCTCCGGCCGTCCCTACGGGAACATGTCGCCGTCCCCGGCCCTGCCCTCAGCCAACCTCTAGATCGCGGGGGAGGTAGGGTGAGGACTGGCCTCTGCGTCCCTGTCCCACGACCCTGGGCAGAGTCCCCGGAATAGAAACGCCCGCTGCGCCCCACCCCGCCCCGCCGCAGCCCCGCACGTGCTGCGCCTCGTGCACCGCCCCGGGCCCCGCCCCCGCCCTCCATTGGCTGTTCCGCGCCTTCCTTCTTCCCCCTCCCCACGAGACTGGACTCGGCTGCATCTCCACGTGACCCGCGCGGGGGGGGGGGGCTCTCTGATAGGCTCCCCCCGCTGGCATGGCTGCTCCCAGCCCCGCCTCCCTTCAGCGCGTCCAGAAGGTGGTGAGATTGGGATGCGAGGGAAGGGAGAGCGGTTACAGTGTTCCGAAAGAAGGGCAGGGGTTACGAAGAAGGAGGCGAAGGTGAAACCGCTGGTAGAAGGGAAGGGGCTGTCGCCGAAAAGGGCCTACGACCAAGACTCCAGCAGGCACCAATCAGGTGACAGAGAGGCGGACGGGGCGGGGCCTTCGGCCCTGCTCCTCACCTGGCCCCGCACGTGTCTCGTTTACCCGGGCGGCCTAACCAATTACGGCCCGGAAGGCTGAGCCTGCCCCTCCCGCGGGGCGGGCCAATCTAAGGCTGCCATCCGGGGAAGTTGGCCTGGCCTTATGAATAATTAATATGACAGAGCCTGTCCGCAGGCGGGGTAGGGATGGAGGGAGGCGGGGGTGCCGCTGGGCGCCTGCGCAATAGCTGCCCGTGTCGGCAGCTGCGGCGGGTTGCACGGCTCCGTCCCATCTCGGGGGGCGGGCGGGGGAGGCGAGGCGCGCGAGCAGAGCGCGGGGCACGATGTCCGACGCGGGCGGCGGAAAGAAGCCGCCTGTAGAGCCGCAGGCGGGGCCGGGCCCGGGGCCGGGGCGCGCAGCCGGGGAAAGGGGCCTGCCGGGCTCCTTCCCTCTGGTCCTGAAGAAGCTGATGGAGAACCCCCCGCGCGAGGCGCGCCTAGGTGAGGGGAGGGGGTCCGCGCGCGCCTGGGGGCGGGGTTTCTGCAGGGGCGGGGCCTTGTGAGGGCGGGGCCTCGGAGGTCGGAGGTCGGGGTGAAGTGGTCCAGCGGAGGGGGATGGGGTCAGGGATGGTGAGGGGCCCGGAGGGCGAGGCAAAGGGGGTGGGAAGAGAAGGTCGGGGACGAGTTGAGAGAGGTTGGGTCAGATGGGGGTTGGCGGGGAAGGGTCAGGAGGGAGATGGTAGAGTGGGGGTCGCAGTGAGGAGGTTCATTGGGGCGGCCGGGAGCGCGCGCGACGTGTAAGGTTTACTGAGGAGGCTGATGGGGGTCGCAGCAGCCCCTTAAACGAGGCTCCAGGGCGCCTTCTCTGGGGACGCCTGCATCAGAATCACTTGGGGGTGCTTGTTTAAAATGCCGATTTCTGGGCCCCACCCTTTACCCACCGACTCTGCGGCTCCTGGGACAGGAATCTGCATTTTAAGGAGAGCCACCTCCGTGATTCCAAAGTCCACTAAAGTTTGAGATGCCCTGATAGTGAATTGTCTTCGTATATGGCCGTCCCCCCTCCTGAGAGGAGGACCTGTCTTCATCCCTGCGTGTGAGTATCCCCAGGTACTAGGTACTCACTGGAGATTTTCTGGAAATGAGTTTCAGGGCTGCTGCTGAGGTGGGGGAGGGGTGTCAGGAGAAGGAATGGGAGGCGACTTCTGAGGGGGAGGTTGGGATGAGACAGGTATAGGGATGAGGGTTAGGACGAGGCCACTGAGGCCCTTCACCTGGTTGTTTGGGTCTGACCCTAGTCTTTGGGGCCACAGTGGCAGGGCTGAGCTTTGTCTTGTTTCCTAGGCCACAAGGGTCCCTGGGGCTTATATGGAAAGCAGGTTTGGCCTTGTTTTTTGGCCTGGGCACATGAGGTTCAGGGAGCAGCAGGAGTGCCACCTACAGTGGAGTTTTAGGTGCACTGAGGGAGGATTTCAATCTGAGAGATTTTAATTTCGTAGAACCACTGGTGTAGTTCAGGGATTTGGGAAAGAATGGGCCTTTTGTGAATTACCTGTCTGGGGGGATTAATTTTATTTTTTAAAATGCCATTTATCTTCCTTTCCTGGGTGTGTTCTCAGGCTCCCATCCCTATGGGTTGGGTTACCAATAGCTTCCACAACATCAGGTGAGGCCAGGCTCTCTTCTCCTGCTTCAGGACCTCATATGCACAGACCCTTTTGTTTGTTTTTAAGGCAATGCTTTGTTCCAAATCTGGGGCTGGGTTAAGCTGCCTCAGGACAGGTGTCCACATCTGTCAGGTTCTGTCAGATTACCAAATAATAACCATCCATCACAATAGTTCTACCTTACCTTTGCAGAATGCTCACAGAGCACTTCAGCATAATCTCTATTTAGTCTTCCACAGCCATCCAGTAGGGGATTACCCCACTTCTCAGATGGAGAAAGCTGACACTCAGAGAGGTGAGGATGTTTCCTCAAGGTCACGGAACTAGCCCTTACATGCTCTTTACTGTATCACTGGCAACCACTGATGATGTCAGTCCCTCTGACCTGAGTGAGGGGCCTAGTCCTTTATCATCTCTTACAATTAAAACTCCATCTTATAAAAACACTGATTAAAAATATGCTTAATTGCTTAGGCCAGACAAAACCTGGAACTCAGTGTTACTCGTCCTTTTAGTAGGGCTGTTTTTCTGTCTCCTCCCTTCTCCTGCCTCCTTTGATCCCCATGACCCCGCCCAACATGGATCTCAGTCATTTCTGAACAGAATGTAGAGTCAATATCCCAAGGAAGGAGACCAGGGAGGCCATCTGGCCCACCCAGCCCACCAAAGCTTGGCTCTCTTACTTCCCATTTGGTTTTAAACGAAAGCCTGGTACAGAAGGCAGTTGCAAGAATTCGAGTTAATTTGTATTAGAAGCCGTGACCAAATTCTGTTTGTCAAAACCTCCACCTTCTTAACTCACTGGGTGTGTCCATTTTTATTGGACCAACAGGCTGCTTTTTGGCTGTCTGTGGTCTAGGAGTCCGTGCATGACTGGTTCATTTCCAACATAATCATATTTGATTTCTCTTTTTCATTTCAGAATCCAGAATTCAAAGTTGTCTCCCTCAATTTGAAAACCTATTATGAACTTGTCATGATTTTATCTCCCACTTCTCTGATTAGCCTCCCTGTCACTTTGATTTCCTTCCAACCTTGTCACATTTTTCTTTTGCCTTTTTTCTTAATTTACCCTTTCTTGGATATCCAATCCACGTGTATAACTTTTGGGCTGAAACAATTAGGTGGGATCGCATCCCCACTGATTGATCAGTTTTGCTTTGAATGGGAGCACGCTTTCTTCTACAGCTCCACCCCTCTCTTCCCTCCCAGAAAACCTGCCTTAAGTCTTCTCTGCTTATTCAGGGATAGAAGTCTCTTGAAATGGTTGCTCTGAAAAAGGTCCTGAAAAGACAGCTCCAGGCCCTCTCTTTTTGAGAAACCTGAAGGGAGTCTGTTTACAAACCCAGCCTTCTTCATTCATTATACACATCTTCCTATGGCTCACTGTCTGCCTGCTCCTGTATTGGTCCCCGAGATCTAGAAATGAATCAGACACAATCCCTGCCCTGAACAAGCTCACGGTAATAATGAATGCCTGCTATGTGCCAGGAGCTCTACAAGACACTTTCAGATGTTACCTCTGATCTTCACCAAAGAGGCAGCTTTTTCCTTATATACAGTGGAGGACACTGAGGCTGGGAGAGGTTGAGTAACATGGCTAAAGTCACACATCACTGCAGTAGGTGGCAGAGCTGGGATTCAAGCCCCGGGCTGGGTTGCTGTGGAGAAGCGCAGCTGGAGGGGACAGGACAGGAGAACACAAAAGTTCTTGGCCTGAGGAATCAGCCCTTTCCTAAGATATCAGGAAGGGTCAGAAACTCCATTTCCTCCCTGTAGCCTCTCTCCAGCAGATGGTAATCCCACAGCCCATTCTGAATTAACCCTGGGGATACATCAGGCCTCAGAGCTTATGGAGAGCATCCTAGGAAACCCAGGCACGGATGAGGGTCTGCTGCCACCTCTAAAGGAGACCGTTGCTCCTGGTTCAAGCACCAGGTTATAACTGGAGAATAGAATGGGCTCTTGACATTCATGGATGGATCAGGACTCCGAGAGAGGTGGGTCCACCCTGTGAGGCTCACTGCTCGCCTCCTGGGATTGAGTTACCCTCTTGAGTGATGTCTCATCACAGATTTTGTGTCTGCAGATAAGGAAAAGGGGAAGGAAAAGCTGGAGGAAGACGAGGCTGCAGCAGCCAGCACCATGGCCGTCTCTGCCTCCCTCATGCCACCCATCTGGGACAAGACCATCCCATATGATGGCGAGTCTTTCCACCTGGAGTACATGGACCTGGATGAGTTCCTGCTGGAGAATGGCATCCCTGCCAGCCCCACCCACCTGGCCCAGAACCTGCTGCTGCCTGTGGCTGAGCTAGAAGGGAAGGAGTCGGCCAGCTCCTCCACGGCGTCCCCACCATCCTCCTCCACCGCTGTCTTTCAGCCCTCGGAAACCGTGTCTAGCACAGGTTGGTGATGGGCCTTCGGGCAGGGCCACCTGCCGCATCCAAGGAAATCTGCTTCCCGCTGAGGGCTGCTTGTGTCCACGCACCTAGTGAGCCCCTCCTCTCAGGGGAGGTCCCAGTGGGCCTACAGGGAGCAGAAACCCTGTGCTCCTCACCCTTCAGGACAGCCCCCCAAGGCTGGACATGAAAACAGCAGTCCCCTCGGCAGCAGCCGGAGCCTTTCTGTTGGTTGTTTGCCGCAGCTGGTTAGCCCGGTGGAGCGAGCCCTCCCAGCCAGAGGCTTCACAGGATAGAAATCCCTTCTGCATCCTCGGTGCTGCTCTTTACCCCCACGCGCACCTCGCCACAGATGACTAGGAAGCTCAGGCGACACTAATAATAACAACAACGACAGCTAACATTTATAATGTTTAGCACTTACTCTGTGCCAGGCATTAACATAATCCTCACGAAAACCCCCTTGTGAGACTGATACTGTTATCCTCATTTTATAGGTGAGGAGACTGAGAAGTTAGGTAACTTGCTCAAGGTAACACAGCTGGTAGGAAGTGGAGGCAGCATTGAACCCAGGATGTTTGGCTGTTTAGCCAGGTTCTGCTCAGGCACTGGCATGAAGAAGGCATTTCTGCTGCCAGGACAGATATCGTCTTTGGGATTCCTCCCACATCCTTGTGTCCTTTTTCTGTTTTACCTCTGGAGATCAGTTGGTTGGTTTTCATGCCCCTGGGTCACGAACCCACCAGAGGAGGCATGGCCCCTGTTTCAGGGGCTCTGCAAAGCTTTCTGCAGGCTCAGTTCGAGGCGTATAGGCAGATGTCTCCCAGGAATGACCCCAGGAACTGGTGTGGAACCCAGGGAACCTGCACCCAAGGAATTGTCACGCTCAATTTTTTTTTCTTTTTCTTTTGGAAAAACGTTCAAATACAAAAGTAAAGGGCTGCTATAATGAACCTCCAGTAACCATCACTCAGCTTCTATGATAATTAACTTGTAATCTATCTTGTTTTCTATAACTTCTTCCATTCCCTTAACCTGATTATTTTCATTCAAATCCTAGGTATTGTATCATTTCATCGATAGATATTTCAATATATATTTAAACGATAAGGGCTCTTTTAAAAAACAGAACAAAAATACCAATTTAACATCTGAAGTTGACAATACATCCATCAGCACTCAAATTTCCAAAAAGTTGTCTCATAAGTGTTATTGCTTTACAGTTCCTTTGAATCAGGAGCCAAACAAGACCCACATGTTTCAGTTAGTTATGTTTCTTAAATCTCTTGTAATCTATGGGGTCCCCTCTCCTTTTTATTTCTTTGCAATTTATTTGTTGAAGAAGCTGAATTGTTTGTCCTGTAAAGTATTGCACATGCTAGATTTTTCTGACTGTATCTCTGTACTGCCTTTTAACATGTTCCTCTGCCCCTCATTTCTTTCCTGTAAACTGTTCAGCTTGAGAGGCTTCAGCTGATTCCAGCCAAATTTTTGTTTGAAGGCAGCGCTTTTTTCAAAAAAATTACTTATTTAATTTTATTTTTTTAATTTTTGGCTGCATTGGGTCTTTGTACGTGGGCTTTCTCTAGTTGCAGCGAGCAGGGGCTTCTCTTGTTCTCTTGTTGCGGAGCACGGGCTCTAGGTGCTCAGGCTTCAGTAGTTGAAGCACGTAGGTGCAGTAGTTGTGGCTTGTGGGCTCCCGAGCACAGGCTCAGTAGTTGTGGCATAAAGGCTTAGTTGCTTCGCGGTATGTGCGATCTTCCCAGACCAGGGATCAAACCCGTGTCGCCTGCATTGGCAGGTGGATTCTTAACCACTGCGCCACCAGGGAGGTCCCTGAAGGCAGCTCATTTTTGTGCTGGTCAGGTTGTCCTGCAAGGCCGGTTCCATGTGTGGGTAGGGGACAGAGCTGGAAATGAGCCCTCTTCTTACACCTTAGACCACCTAGGTGACATTTGCCTTTGATTTTGTTTTTAAGTAAACCTTCTTAATGAAGTACGGCATCCAGAAATGCCAGTATCATAAGTATACCACTCAGTTAATCTTCACAGAGTGAACCCACCTGTGTAACTACCACCCAGATCAGGATAGAGAACACTGTTGGGATCCCCAAAGTGCCTTGGGACCCCTCTCGGTCCTTACTCCCCAGAGGTAGTCTCTATCCTTATTTCCATCACCAAAGATTCATTTTGCTTATAGTCGAATGTTCTGTAAATGAAACTGTATATTATGTTCCCTTCTTTTTTTCAACAATCATAAGTCAATTACATTTATACTCTCACATTTATAGCATCCTGTAACTAGCCTTACAGTAACATATAAATCATGTGGACATCAGTAACTAACAAAATAGATTTACAGAACATACTTATGGAAAATTCCTGTGACAGAGAGAAAAGCCACGATACAGATGAAGTAAGAGTTGTACACATGGTAGAAATGAAAGAGTTCATTTTTCAGTTCCTTCTATAGAAAAGACATAAGTAGTACGTATTCTTTTGTGCCTAGCTTCTTTCCTCAGCTCCGTTTGTGAAAATCATCCATGTTGTTGCCTGCCTGTAGCAGAACTTCGTTCATTTTCATTGGTGAATGGTACTCCATTGCTGTATTGTATGACTGCACCAGTTTATCCACTCTTCAGCTATGGGCACATGAGATGTTTCTAGTTTGGGATTGTGCACAGCACTGCCTTGAACATTTGCGTGTGAGTCTTTGGTAAATACCTGTATGCATTTCTGTCGGGCATTTACCAAGGAATAGAGCAGCTGGGTCATCAGACACTTACTCAATCAGCATTTGTAGATGTTGCCAAATAGTGTACAAAATGGCTGTAGCCATGTGTACTTCCACCAGCAGGACAGGGGAGGTCTAGTTGCCAGCCTTGGGTGCCTTGACTGTTGTTTATTCCTATAGTTACCACATTGGTCCCTGGTCATTCACTCCTCTGACACTCATCCTTGTTTGTAATTAACCCCTTTGATAGGATACAGTTAGTTTATATGCATGATCCAGTTAAAACCTAAGTCTGATCATGTCACACCTCTGCTCAGAACCCTCCAATGACTTCTTTCAACTCAGGGTGAAAGTCAAAATCAGTGGCCCTATTGACACTTGGACCAGATAATTTTTTTGTTGGGGTTGGGGAGGGACTGTCCTGTGCACTGTGGGATGTTTAGCAGCATCCTTGGCTTCTACCCACTAGATGCCAGTAGAACATACCCCCCCATCCTAACATGGTCACATATCCCCTGCAGAACAAAATCGTCCCCTATTGAGAACCACTGCTTTATAGGGATTAAAGGCCCCATGTTTTCTGTTCTGGGCCTTTCCGGTTACTCCTGCCTCTCATCCACCCACTGCAGCCACAATGGTCTCCTTTGCTCTTCCTTGACTATCCCAGTGCTTGCCTGTGCACAGACCATGCACCTGGTGTTCACTCTCTGAAATGTTCTTCTCTCAAATATCCACATGGCATCTGACAGTTTTATATAGATACTTGTAATTTATCTTGTGTAATGTTGGCCTTCCCCACTAGAATAACATTCCATGAAGGCAAGGACTTTTACTTGTTTTGTTCACTGCTTTGTCTTTGGCATGACAGTTCCTGGCATATAGTAGGTGTTCAATAAGTATCTGTGGACTGAATAATTATTTTGTGTACTCCTATCAGTAGCATTGAACAAGTAGGCCAAAGGCGTAGATTTTTTAAATAAATTATCTCTAATAACACATAACCTTTGAACAGGTTTTTTTGTGTGTTTGTTTGTTTGCTTTGGCCACTCCACACAGCTTATGGGATCTTAGTTCGCCATCCAGGGATCGAACCCGCGCCCCATGCAGCGGAAGCGTGGAGTCCCAACCACTGGACCGCCAGGGGATTCTCCCTAACACATAACCTTTGACTTCTGAAAGTTCCTTAAATCCAATGTCCACTATAAAGCCACAGCCGGGTAGGGCGGTGAAGAACAAGGATTCAGAGTCAGCCAGACCCAGACTTAAGTTTTAGTTCAGTCATTTACCATCCATGTGATCCTGGGAAAACCATGTCATTGCTTTGAGCCTTAGTTTCCTCATCTGTAAAATAAGGTTAACACCCATCTCCCTTTCAGAGTTGTTATAAGACTAAATGAGCACAGCCACTGATTTGTCTCACGGGATTCAGAAATGGAAGCCATTTCGTTATTCAGTCTGTGTCCCTAACCCATCACAGTTCCTGGTGAGATTCAGCTGTTTCTCATTACTTGAGAACTTGAAACCACAGGAAGTTAAGGGGGTATGATGATTTAATGTTTTGCTTAACATTTCTGGGGGGAAAAAACAATCGGAAAATTTTGTCTTTTTCGAGGGCCTCTGTTTCCTTTTGAGCATTTTGTTCCTAAAGGGAAGAATTCTTTCCATGTTTGTGTTGTTGAATTGAATCACATATGCCAATCTGGCTTCGGGGCTGGTGCTGCGGTAGTTTTTCTTCCCTCCAAGCGGCAATGGCTTGTGCAACCTTGAGATTCAAGCAGGTGTCTGGGTGTGTGACGTGTGTCTTGGCTGTCCAGTGAGTCTAGACTGTTTCAGGACCACCTGCCTCTGTGTCTTTCAGAATCCTCCCTGGAAAAGGAGAGGGAGACACCCAGTCCCATCGACCCCAACTGCGTGGAGGTGGATGTGAACTTCAATCCCGACCCTGCCGACCTGGTCCTCTCCAGTGTGCCGGGTGGGGAGCTGTTCAACCCTCGGAAGCACAAGTTTGCAGAGGAGGACCTGAAGCCCCAGCCCATGATCAAAAAGGCCAAGAAGGTCTTTGTCCCCGATGAGCAGAAGGTAACCTGGTGTATCCACTGTAGTGAAGGTACAGTGTTGGTTCAGAAGCCAAGGGGCTGTGCTTCTTCACATTCGATTTCATCTAGAGCACCCTCCCTCCTGTGGACACATTTAGGAAGGCTGAGTTCAGAGCTTAGAGCCACATCCTGCAGCAGCTCAGAGAAAGAAAGGGAGTTGGGTGGCATTTGGCCCCAGCGTGACTCCCTGCAGCTTCTCTCTTTCCTTTCTGGCAGCCAGCTGTGCTGATGCTCTCACTTCCCTGGCTTCAACCCAGCCTTCGGGCAAGAGCTCACTAGGCCACAGAAACTGGGGTTGAACAAGCCCTCACTTTGAAGGACAGAGGATGGTTGTGTATTGCCATCCCATGGATTAGCAAGCAGCCTTCAAGCTGGTGGTTTTGTAGGAACTGGGAGGGGGGAGAGAGGAGGATTCTGCAGTTTTTCCCTTCCCTCTGATGAAAAACTCGTAAGAAGGACTTTTCTTGTAAGCTTTGGAGTCAGGCAGACCTCAGGTTCCTCATCTGTAAAGTAGGAATAACCATACCTGCCTCTTGAGATATTTCTGAGGCTTTAATAAAAACAACAATAAATACAGTAAACCTTACTGTAGGCCAGGCAGTGGTAGGCCAAGCACCTTGTACATATTAACTCATCTTATCCTCAAGCAACTCTAAGAGGTCATTACTGTAATTGTCCCCTGTTGTAAAGATGAGGGGCACGAGATATTGAGAGGTTAAGGAACTCGCACGGTTCCACTGCTAGAAAGTGGCAGAACCAAGATGTGAACTCAGGGGACTGGACTCAGAGTGCCCACCCTTAGCCACAGCCAGAGTGCCTAAGTGAGGCAAGAGTATAGGCAGTGCTTTATGTTGGAGCAGCACAGAGCAGGCCACCAGTAGGTGGAGCGCCCTTCCTTCCACCACAGATCCCACCAAAGGCTTGCATTCTCATCCCGCCTCCCTGGGAAAGGGCGGGGCCCCTCGGTGTCCCGGGGCACATGCAGCTCCTTCCCCGGGGTCCCAGCTCTCATTCTGGCTGGACCACGTGGGTTATAAGAGGAATCGGGTGTGTGCAGTGCTGGCAGGAGGGGAAGGTTGGGTTCCCTCATGGGAAAGAGGAGAGACCCACAGAGGACCCTTCCTGACAGGACGAAAAGTACTGGACGAGACGCAAGAAGAACAATGTGGCGGCCAAGCGGTCTCGGGACGCCCGGCGCCTGAAGGAGAACCAGATCACCATCCGGGCGGCCTTCCTGGAGAAGGAGAACACAGCCCTGCGGACGGAGGTGGCGGAGCTGCGCAAGGAGGTTGGCAAGTGCAAGACCATCGTGTCCAAGTACGAGACCAAGTACGGGCCCTTGTAACCCGTGCCCCCACCCGGGCACGCTGCCTCACCTCAGACCTCTGCCTGGGACCCCTGAAACCCACCCATGCGTGGAGACTTATGACTCGTCGTGGGCGCATGGCAGTGCACCTGCCCCAGGAGCCTTCACGTTCAAGCTTCATTATCACATGGCCAGCACGGCGACTTCCCTGGGGGCCAGCCTCCTCCCTGGCGGGATGCGAGAGAATCTATGAGGTGGTGACTCAGCCTTAGTCTCTGTTCTTGGCTGTCTCACCGGAAGGGGACCTCTGGAGCATGGGCTCTTCTTTTCCAGGGTACCCAGGCTTCCCTGACTCTCCCTGCTTCTCCAGCCTGGGCCGTCCTGGCCTGTCTCTGCAGAATGAGTCATGATGGCTGTCGCCCTTACATCTTCTCAGGTAGCAGGGCGCATTTCCAGGCAGGGAGGGTCTGTTGTCCTCCCCAGAAAGTCTTAGAGAAAAACATCCGTTCCCATCTTCCTCAAAGGTAAAAAGACATGCCAGCTCCTCTGTAGTGTCCACGTGGGTGCCAGGCCGCAGCGGCTGGGTGTCTGCACAGCCTGGGACAGGCTTTGCGTCTGGGCCTGCAACAGAAGTGCACCCAACCATTCCTGGCTCCCTCACCCCTTTTCTCTGTGGCTCCGAGGCCTGGAAGGAGGAGGCCCTGGTGAGGGGTTCCCTCTGCGTTCCATCCGCCGTTGGTTGGGGAGAGACTCCCAGGGTGGTGGTCTCTGAGCCTTGGTCGCCGTGCATATCTCCTCTTCTGCAGGTCACTTGTGGAGGCCGCCTGAGTCAAATTTGTCCCACCAGACTGGGCCTCTGGGCCTGCTGTTTCTTTTCATCCAGTGACCAAGCTCAGATCTTGGATTTAAAAGAAAAAGTCTCCTCGTCTAGGAAGCTTAACTTCCTGGAGCTGGGATGCACCTTCTGCATGGTGTTCAGAAAACCGGTCTCCACAGCCCCTCACGCTGTAGGTGGGGAGCTGGGGCATGTTTCTCGAGAAGCTCCCACTCTTTCTTGCTCTGCTTTCCCGTGTGGGCCAGGCCCGAGTCCACTGTCCCTGAAAAGCAGAAGAGGGCTTCCCAGTTCTGGCTTCAGGATCCACCCCGTGCGAGCGGCCTGGAGGGCGTCACCAGGCAGGACACCTGGTCACCTGGTCACAGCACAACTCTTTTGGAACAGCAGGCTCTTGGGACATTTACATAGGCTAGAGCCCCCTCGATCTGGGTCCCAGGAGACAGCCACCCATGCAAGCCTGGCTGTGGTGTGGTGCAGAGGGGCCCACCTCCCAGCTGCTCCTTTCTCTTGTGTCCAGCTGGACTCGTCCTTTGGCTCTGCCCAAGAGATTAATTACGGAGATCCGTGGAAGCATCTGCTCGCTGCGGTCAGCTGGGGCACCCAGAGATGGGTGTATTTATTTGCTCAGGGCAGGCAGCCTGTGGTAAGGAGGGGTCAGAGGTAATGGGCACACTTTGTCACATTCATCACTGGCTTTATTTAAAGTGGTGGCTTGGAGTCCTGGGCCTTGACCCCTAAAGACTTTTCATAACAGATGTTAAGAGCAGGGGAAGCCATCCACTGGCCGTGGACCACACCCCAGGGGAACGCCACGGCCCTCCAGGGACCTGCACACCCGTCTCTCCAGGGGACTTGACAAGGGTCCCTGAGGCCAAGGGATGTCAGCGCCCTCCCTGCAGGCCCCTGACTTTTACTTTGTGGTTCTATGAAAACCATGTTCACACTTTTCACTCTATTGTAACCACAACAGGGCAGTTGCATCCGGCATGTCAGTGTCCTGCCCTGGGCAGCTCGCCCGCCCAGGCACACTCCCTCTGGTCTGGCCACCCACCAAGAGGGCACTTCTCATTTTTGTTATTGGTAGAAGAGCCACCAGCTTAAAAGCTCTTCATTTTCTTTGGCCAGAAGTGTATGGTTTGTGTTTTTTTTCAGTTTTTTTCCCTAAGGGATGGACATTTAGTCTCCGGGTGGTGTCCACTTTCCGACCCCAGCGGGTGAGATGATGACCTGATGTCTCTTCTCTTTGTCCCACCTTCTGCCTGGCCAGTGCCCTCCCCTTTTACACCCCACCCCCCCCCCCCCCCGCCCCGCTGCCAGCCAGTGGGTGTCTGGTTCTCTCCTTACTTGGGAAGAGTGTGGTGCTGGCTTCTTTTAGAAGAGCCCCTTTGAGCCAGGAGCCTGGCAGGGACAGGAAGGAGATATCTGTGGAGGTTGACATTTTGGGGAAAAGGGTGCTCAGGTAAGCGTGTCTTCTTCCCAGGCTTAAGAATCAAGCCCTTGCAGGAGGAGAGGGTGGTGCCTACTCAGTTTCCATTGTGGAGTTGGGAGTCTCCTTGACTCCCCGCTGGACCCTCTCTGTCTCGGGGCTGACAGCCAAAGACTGAGGCACCTATGCTCAGATCTTTGACATCCTCTAAAAAGCACTGGAGACTAGAGACGCCAGTGTAAATGGCTTTCTATGGGCTTGCAGTGGGCTGGGAAGTGCCATCCCTACTTAAACACCCTGTCTTCAGCCTCATTGCAACCTCAGAACAGACAAATCATGAATGAATGAGCTAGAATCTTGCAAGAATATGCATATAATAAATGTATATCTAGATAGAGAAATATATATATTCAGAGAGAGAGAGAGAGAGCTTTCACAATGGCCAGCAGCCTTGTGGAGGACCTGGGTAATTCTTACCCTTGGCCAAAGGAAAGGGTTTGCCTGCCTGGGTCCTGAGGTTGCGGAAGGCACGTAGTAGTGAACCTTGACTCGGTAAGCATCACCCTGGTGAGGGGACCTGCTGTGGCCCTGGCAGGCAGCTCCTGCTTGAGGTGGGGTGGCAGGCATGGGGGCCGGCAGAAAAGGGCCCCTTCATGCTGTGTAGCTCTCCATCCAGGGCCCTGGGAGCAAAGGGCTGAAAGGCCCTGTTTTTCATGGCAAAGCCCCACCCCAGAGCTCCTTTAACATCTGTTAATTAAGTGCAATAAATTTTTCTAGAAAATGGCAAAGATGACTTCCAGGTGGATATTGCTGTCTTACAGTGTTGGGGATGCCAGAACACCACTTGGTTTTATTTTTCTAAGTGCATGTGACGTGACAGAGTGTGTGGGGCTCTGCATCCTTCCCTGGGAGCTGGCATTCCAGCAGGCCTCTCTCTCCTTTACCTTTGCTGGGGAAGGAGGCAAGGCGCAAACCCTTCTTCCCAGCCGGTGAGGGCAGAGGCAGAGCGTAGCCCACTGGCCTTATGTGCGTGTGTGCGTGCGAGTGTGCCGCTGCCGGTGGGCCGGAGTGATGTGGCGGGAGGGAAGCGGGGAATGTATCCTTTTCAAACGAAATTAAATATTTTGAGATGAGAGTTGTGGGGCTGTCTTTTCTCTCCTCCCCACTTCAAGGCCAAGTCACCTAACCACGCTGTGCCTCAGTTTCCTCGTCTGTCAGCTAGAAGTAATTTCTGCTCCCTAACCTCACAGTTTACTCAGGAAGGACAAGTATCAGGCCCCAAGCAGTTAGAACAAATAAAAGTGCGGCACAGCTGGTAGAAATACAGGGAACTGCTCGTGAAAAGTGTCTGCAAACAGGGAACCCTCAGTGGCAACATGGAAAAGGGGCTGGTGGTGGGATTCTAGAGCTTTTCCTTTTGCCAAATTTTGTCTACAGCCATGAGACCATCACAATTAAGACAAGGTTACGGGGCTTCCCTGGTGGCGCAGTGGTTAAGAATCCACCTGCCAAAAAAAAAAAAAAAAAAAAAGAATCCACCTGCCAATGCAGGGGACACGGGTTCGAGCCCTGGTCCGGGGAGATCCCACGTGCCGCGGAGCAGCTAAGCCTGTGTGCCACAACTACTGAGCCTGCACTGTGGAGCCCGCGAGCCGCAACTGCTGAGCCCACATGCCACAACTACTGAAGCCCATGTGCCTAGAGCCCGTGCTTCACAACAAGAGAAGCCACTGCAGTGAGAAGCCCGTGCACCGCAATGAAGAATAGCCCCTGCTCGCCAAAACTAGAGAGAGCTTGCGCACAGCAACAAAGAGCCCACGCAGCCAAAAATAAATAAATTTATATATATAAAAAAAAGACAAATTTATGGACTTCCCCGGCAGTCCAGTGGTTAAGACTCCGTGCTCCCACTGCAGGGGGTGTGGGTTCGAGCCCTGGGATCCCTGGTCAGGGAAGTTTGGACAAGGTTATATACAAGGGTGCAGCTATTTGCTCAGCATCAGAACTGTCTTGCTGATCCGCTCAGCATTGGCGTCCCCAAGACCCCTACTCAGGACAGGCCCAGGCTCCTGGGGTGGGCACGGAATAGGTGTCCCACCCTTGGCAGAGCCTGCTGCAAATTCCACCCCCTTCCCGCATCTCCACCCACTCTTCACGCTGCTTCTGCTCACTGTGTGTGTGCATGTGCGGAGCTGGTGCCGCCTGCTTCCTCAGTGAGGCCCAGAGCTGCCTGTGGACAACCGTGGCTGTTCTCTCGTGCTTCCCGTGCTGCGTGTTGTTAATGCTCAGGGTTCCTGTGGTTTGAGGGACCAGGAACTATTTTGTTTCTAAGGGGAAAAACATGCATTTGGAGTGTGGAGATGGGCTGGCAAGGTGGAGGTTTTTTTTTTTTTTTTTTTTTTTGGCTGTGTTTGGTCTTCATTACTACGCGCGGGCTTTCTCTAGTTGCAGATTCTTATTGCGGTGGCTTTTCTTGTTGTGGAGCACGGGCTCTAGGCACGCGGGCTTCAGTAGTTGCAGCACACGGGCTCAGTAGTTGTGGCTCTAGAGTGCAGGCTCAGTAGCTGTGGTGCACGGGCTTAGTTGCTCCGCGGCATGTGGGATCTTCCCGGACCAGGGCTCAAACCCGTGTCCCCTGCACTGGCAGGCGGATTCTTAACCACTGCGCCACCAGGGAAGTCCCAAGGTGGACTTTTTTAAATGGCCATTTTACAGTAAACATTGAAGCTCAGAAAAGCAAAGTGATATGCCCGAAACCAAAGCAGCAGGGCTAGAATTCAAACCCAGGGTGGGTTTCAACTTTTCAAATTCAGATTCCTAGACGGTTCTTGACCTTGGGCTCAGGGCAGTGTCACACACCCCATCTTTTCACCAACTGCACCCTTGGATCTTTCCATTCCTGACAGCTTACAGAGCCTTCCAGCTCAGCCTCCCCTCTATCCCTGCTCCCAGCATCGTGGGTGCCTACCACATTCCTAGGCCTGGGTTGGGTGCTCTGAGGCACTATCTTATTTGAACTTCACGGAGGGATGTTGTTACCCCCTCGTACAGATGGGGAAACCAAAGGTTAGAGAAACTTCATTCAGCAAATATTTATTAAATGTCTATTTTGTGTCAGCCCTGCCTCCAGACTTCACAATCTGCTTGGAAAGACAAACGTTACACGGATAAAAATAAGAGAATGACGGATTGTGGTAAGTGATGTGGCTGAGAAGATTGGGGATCTGGGAGAGAACGTTTATATTGGAGGGGTCAGGGAAGACCTCTTTGTGGGTGGCATTTAAGCTGAGACCAGAGGATGAATGGATGTGACTTGCCCCCAAGGCTCCCACACAAGTTGGGCACAGAGTCAAGTCCTCAGGCAGCTGCTTTCTTTTTTTTCTTTCTTTCTTTTTAAAGATTTTTAAATTTATTTATGGCTGCGTCAGGTCTTAGTTGCAGCACGCAGGATCTTCGTTGAGGCATGCGGGCTCTTCGTTGTGGTGCGCGGGTTTTCTCTTCTCTAGTTGTGGCGCACGGGTTCCAGAGCGCGTGGGCTCTGTAGTTTGCGGCATGTGGGCTCTAGCTGAGGCGTGCGAGCTCAGTAGTTGTGGCACGTGGGCTTAGTTGCCCTGCAGCATGTGGGATCTTAGTTCCCCACCCAGAGATCAAACCCATGTCCCCTGCATTGTAAGGTGGATTCTTTACCACTGGACCACCAGGGAAGTCCCCTCAGGCAGCTTCTGACCTCCATCCATACACCTCAGTTTCCCGGGCAGACGTGGCCAGACCAGCTGGCCAAAAAGGAATGGGCACAGGAAAGCAGTTACGAGAGGACCCAGGGTGCATGGAACCCCGATACCCCAGCCTCCTGTTACTGAGGTTGGGAATAAGATGCCTGGGGAGGCAGATGTAACTCAAACAGAACCTTTGGCCCAGGGGTCCAGTCTTTAGGCAAAGGCCTTGTGCAGGCCCTGCCCCACCCCTGAGCCACCTTGTGGTCTCCAGGGGCTGCTACATGGTTAGCTGACCCTAGCCCTGGGCACAGTTGATTGGTCAAAGAGTGAACATGTGACCCAACTGGGCCTACGAGGCCCTTCTCTGAGATCTGTGAACTTGGGGTTTCTCTCTGGAGATGAACTGCTGTAACCCACTGTGTTTTCTGCTCTGCATACAAACGCTCTCACTCACAGCAGAGATTTGTATGACCGCGGGAAGCACAGGGGCTGTGGGCTCGGACTATGTCAAAGCTGGGAGATCTCCGCTGAGCATGTAGCAGGTAAGAGCGCAGGCTTGGAATTAGTCCTGGGATCAGATCTGCCTCCATCACCAATCTGGGGTGTGATCTTGGGCGAGTCACTTCCCCTGTCTGGGTTTCTGGTTTTTTGTCTATAGAATGGGCACCAGCCTCACAGGCACCTGGCACAGGGTGGGTGCTCCCCACACGGCAGCTGCTGTTGTGGCGATGCTGCAGAGGGTAGTGAGCTGCACAGAGATGAGCCCTCGAGGCCTGGCAGCTGCCAGCCATGGCAAGGGGTACGGAGGTGTCCACCGGATGGTGTGGGATGCAGCCAAGGTTGGAGCAGCTCTGTGGCCCCAGGCAAGTGGCTCCACCTCCCTGAGCTATTTCCCTCTCTGTAGAGCAAGGATGTGCTACACAGATGTGCGAGTGCCTGACACAGTGCAGCTCGTCTGACACAGTCCTCCCTCCCACCCACCTCCCTGGAGGACAAATCGCCAAAGCTGGACACATGCCCCCTTCCTTGACTGTACCCAACTACCACACAGCCCCATACACCCCCCGCGGCTGTGCCACACTGGCCCAGCTGGCAGCTCCTGACGTCAGCACCTAATCCGGGAAAGCTGCCAGCCAGAGATAGGGCTGAGCAGCAGAGGAAATCAGAGACAGGTTTGAAGGGGGTGCCCCCAGCCCCCAGCCAGCACTCCCTGCGCTCCCATCAGCTTCTCACTCCAGCAAAGCCTCCCAACCGAGCAGGTTGATGCCAGGACCCCGTGGAGCGGGGCCTTTTACTGTGAGCAGTGGCTGCACGGTGCTCAGCCTCCGTCAGCTCCCAGGCTGCAGGTGTCTCCAAGCTGGGCAGGGGGCATCCACTCCCACCTAGATTCCAGGCTGACTCCAAGTCCCCGTGGGCCAGGGGGTTGGGGATGGTGGCGAGCAGAAGGGGCTGGAAGCCAGCAGGGCCAGGTCACTCAGGGCTGAAGAGCATGGCTGTTTTCCTGGGGTCTGAGTCCAGAACTGCTTTGACCCAGCTCTGTGGCAAGGCTGGGCCATGCCCCCGACCCCAGGCCTCTGAGAAGCTGCTAGACCGAGCTCAAATCGCCCTAAGAGCCTACCCTAGAGCCTTGCCAAGGCTGCAGGGGTGTGACTAGAGCAAGTGGAGGTGCCAAAAGCTGGGGCCAGAGTCCTGAGCCAGGAGCCAGTGCCCAACCCACCAGACTTGCTGGGCTTCTCTTGCTCGGGCCTGAATTTCCCCATCTGCACAAGAGCCCTGGACTTGTGGATCTCAGTACTGAGGTTCAGACTCGGGAACACCCCAGGCATGGGCAAGCCCAGCCTTCCCTTCAGTCTCTTCTCTGCTTCACAAACTCCTAGTCATCCCTCTAGGCCCCAGTCAGCTGTCACCTCCACCAGGAAGGCTTCACAAACACTCTCGGGAACCAGCTGCTCCTCTTGCATGGTCCCACACCTCTACAGGCCACCCAGCCAGGCCCCCTCCCTCCCTCACACTTGAGGTGAAGATCCAATGAGTTAAAACTTGTGAAATGCTTAGAATAGTGCCTGACATGGAGCAAGCAGCCGTAGATGCCAGCTATTACTCTTATCACCACCTGTATTTTACAGGTGAGGAAGCTGAGGCTCAGAAAAAAGGAATGACTTTTTTTTTTTTTTTTTTGCCACACTGCACAGCATGTGGGATCTAGTTCCCCAACCAGGGATTGAACCGGAGCCCCCTGCATTAGAAGCATGGAGCCTTAACCACTGGACCACCAGGGAAGTCCCAGGAATGACTTGTTCTAATCCCACATTTTGTCAGTGGTTGAGCCAGGATTTGGACCCAGGCAGCCCAACTCCAGGGCCCTCCCTCTCAGCCTTCCTGCCTGTTACTAGAGATGAAGTGTCCCACCCCCAGTAACCCAGTCCCTTCCCAAGGGCACCCATCCCATCCCCACTTGCCTGGGAAAGGACATTGCCACTGAGATTCTCTCTCCCGTGTCATCAGCCCCTCCCTCTCCACAAGATCGTTCCGTCAGCCCAAAACATGCTCTAAAATCTTCCATCCTAAAAATTAAATAACCTGAGCCCCCATTGCCCTCCGGCTACCACCATTCTTCTGCTCCCTTTACCGTGAAACTCCACAGGAGTGAGTCGTACATTCACAGCCCCCCTCAGACTTCCACCCTCCACTGAAGCCACCTTCTCAGGGTCACACTGATGACTGCCTTGGTGTTGCCACATCAACCTGGGTCGATCTCAAGCTCGTCTTTCTCTGCTTCTGAGTAGCGTTTGGCGCAGTTGCTCACTCCTGCCTTCTAGAAACCCTCTCTCCCCGGCTCCAGATTCACCTCCCTCCGTGGCTGCTCCTCCTGTCTCCCCGAACTCTAAATGTCAGAGGCCCCAGGGTCAGCAGGTGCCCTGCTCCCTGGGTCTTTCACTCTGTTCAAGGCCTGGAGTGCCATCCATGCCCCGGCAACTCCCACAGGTGTCTACAGCCCCATCCTCTCCCCTGGGCTCCAGACTCGTGCTCCACCTGCTCCCCTGCCAGCGCCACCTTGACCTGCCCAAAGGCTCCTGGTCTCCCCATAGCTACTCCTCCTCAGTTTTCCCTTCAAAGTGAGGGGCCCCACCATTCCTCAGGTGCTCAGAATAAAGCCTTGGGGTCATCCTTGATCACCTGCTTTATCTCACAGCCGCATCCAATCCATTCACAGTTCCTGTCAGTTCTAGAATCCAGCCATTTCCTTCCACCCCCAAGGCCACCCCGTGGTGTCTGAGCTGCCATATGTCCTGCCTGGGTTACGGCCGCCTCCTCCTGATTTCCTGTTTTCACCCTGCAGACTGTCCTCCTCACAGCTGCCTATAACCATTGTCATATCCCGTGGCTCCCAACACACTCAGAAACAAATCCAAACTTATCACCGCAGCCTAAAAAGCCCTTTGAGACCTGGCTGTCTACCTGGTCCACTTCCCCTCCCTCTCCACCCCTGGCACTTTGACCCTTTTGCTCCGCCTGGGTCACGCCCAACTCCTTCCCATCTCAGAGCCTTTGCACTTGCCGTTCCATCTGCCTGGAGTGCTGTCCCCCAGATCTCAGCCCAGCCCCATTCGCAGTGCCTGGCCTGCCTGGTGCTTGGCACTGTCTGCCAAACCCACAGGGACAGGAGGACTGGACCAGGGCTGGTGTGGCAGGAGCGCCACTGTCACCACCAGGTGGCGCTGCAGACACATCCCTGGGCGGTGACCTCTGGTCCAGCCTCCAGATTTGTCCTCTCAGCAAAGCCTCGCGGGGCCTCCCGTGCCAGGCTGTGCTGTGAGGCACCAGCTGCCTCGGCCCCGCCCTGCCTGCTCTCCAGCGGCTGCTGGCAGACACTGTCTGGAGGTATCCAGGGAGCCTGGAAGAAGGGAAGGCTGGTTACCTCCCAGGGCCTGTGCTTCTAGGCTCTTTCTGGGCAGGGAGTAGACGTGTAAGCCTGAGAGGGACGTGTGGGGAGAAGGGGGGCTCAGCCAGAGCAAGGTGTCTGGAATGAGGAGTTCCGGGGAGGCCTTGTACTCAGAGTCTGCCCATCGAGCCTGGGTTTGCATCCCACCTCCTTCTGTCCTCTGTATGTCAGCCCTTGCCCAGCCTCCCAGAGCAGCGGTGAGGAGTCAGGGCTCAAGTCATTTTCAAATGGATTTTTCCAACAGAACCTCGTTTTTCAGCCGTAGTCTTCTCCAGAAGGCCAGCATATGACACTGATAAAAGGGGTGTTGATCCAAGCTCAGGGTGCTGACAGGTCCTTAGTCTAAAGTCACTTGAGAGGGTAAGTGTGTGACAACCGTGAGTGATGGACACACCCTACCCAGGGTGTTGGTGAGGGCCGTGGTCCCACTGGGAGCTGCCCCAGCGCTCTGTCTATTTCTGCAGCTGGTCTGAGCTGCAAGGCATCAAGAAAGACTTGAGGCCCGCAGGCAAAAAGCTGTTTTTAAAAATGAATTCAAGAGTGGGTATATGTATACATATGACTGATTCATTTTGCTGTACAGCAAGAAACTAACACAATATTGTAAAGCAACTATACTCCAGTAAAAATTAATTCCAAAAAATGCATTCAAATCAAGACGGTGA
Source organism: Phocoena sinus (assembly GCF_008692025.1). Taxonomy (NCBI): domain Eukaryota; kingdom Metazoa; phylum Chordata; class Mammalia; order Artiodactyla; family Phocoenidae; genus Phocoena; species Phocoena sinus. Next base: position 7,559,204 of record NC_045772.1, on the reverse strand, counting down.
CAACCCCAAGGCCCAGTCACGGATTCCAGGTGTCTACAGTGCCTGTCTGATGACCCCCAGCCCTGGCTGTGGGACCCTGGCAAGTCCCTTGCCTTCTCTGGACTTCAGGAGGCAGAGGAGGCCACGGTCTACCTCCAGGGGCCCATCTGTTTACCTTGGCAGGTCTGGATTTGGTGATCAGAGACATTTGGCCAACGGCCTGGCTCCACATGGCCCTCAGAAGCCTGGTGGATGCAGTCAGGAAAGCAGAGCATGTGTGAAGAGAACCTTCAAGGAGGGGCCTGGGGGCTTGGGCTGTGGGAGACAGGGTAGGCGGGGTGGGGTGGGGTGGGGAGGGGGCAAGGAGCTGACCAAGCCCTGAGAGTTTAAAACTAAACCCTGCCTGGGGCTTCCCTGGTGGTGCAGTGATTAAGAATCTGCCTGCCAATGCAGGGGACACGAGTTCGAGCCCTGGTCCGGGAAGATCCCACATGCCGCGGAGCAACTAAGCCCGTGCACCACAGCTACTGAGCCCGCGTGCCACACTACTGAAGTCCACGCTCCTAGAGCCCGTGCTCCGCAACAAGAGAAGCCACCGCAATGAGAAGCCCGCACACCGCAATGAAGAGTAGCCCCCATTCGCCGCAACTAGAGAAAGCCTGCGCGCAGCAACAAAGACCCAACACAGCCAAAAATAAAATAAATAATAAAATACGAATAAATAAATAAACCCTGCCTGAGTGCTGTCAGCTACAGCCAACCGTGGCTCCCAGGGCCTGGGCCTGGTGACATCATCAGGGCACAGGATGTCCCTGGCAGTGACTGGAGGTGGTAGAGGGGACATGGTAGGACAGAGAGGGTCCTCATCTGCACTTTCTGCACCTGGGAGTTGTCTGTGTTTGGGGAGAGCCAGCCTGGGTTGTCACCATCCAGAGGGGCTGCCAGGGGTCCCTCCTCCCCCAACACCTGGGAGCATTTCATTTTGCATCTGAGAAAAATGAGGACCAGAGAGACTGACTTGCCTGAGGCCCCTACTTTGAGAGATCTGACAGCTCCAGAACTGGAAGCCAGCAGTGCTGGCTCTCAAGTAGTGATTCTTGAAGTCTGGTGGGCATGGGGTGGGGGACCATTTGGGGAGAAGGCTCACTTGGACGAGGGCAGGGGGGAGGCACCAGCTGAGCAAGTGCCTAGGTCTGTGCTCCACGTTGCTCAGAGCGAGCAAGCTCCTCCTGCCTATCCATTTCCTCTGCTCCTCACTCTCATCCCAAGGAGGGACTGGCAGGGATTAGTGCTGCCCCCATTTTATAGATGAGGAAACTGAGACCCAGGAGCACAAAAATCACCTACTCCAGGCCTCACAGCACATCACACCCAGCTGGGATGGGGTCCAGTGTCCCCTGGCAGTCTCCAGCTTGAGCTTCTAGAGCCAGAGTGGGTATAGGGGGCTGCCATGGGAATACAGGGAAGGGGTGGGAGGGAGGCCCTGCCACCTCTGCTGTGGCGGTGTCCTGTGTTTAGCTTCCCTCCCATCCCTCCTCTTCCTCATCCCTCCTCCAGGGGCTCCAAGCCCCCATGCACTCAGGACCAAGTCTGGCCTCCTCGCCTGGCCAAGGCTCGCCCTGCACATCCAGCTTCATCTCTCACCATGCTCCTGACACTCAGCCTCACCAAAGTGCTCATAGATTCCTACAGAGGTTGCTATTTCAGGCCTCTGAGCACTTGAACAAGATGTTCCTGCTGCCTGGAATGCCCCCTCCTGTATCCTATCTTCCCCGGGGAATTCCTATTCATCCTTCACAATCCCGCTCTGAGCCTTCATTGCTCCATCGAATCACAGTTATGATTGTGATTGTAACTGCTGTATGTTTGCTGCCCGCCTCTCTTCCTGGACTGGCGGGGTAGCAAGAGTATGGTACTCCGCTCTCCAAGCCCAGGGTCTAGCTAACGCTTGGATGAAGGGATTAAACTGAGCCTTGTAAGGCGGGGCCAAGGCCCACTTTGCAGGAGAACGGTGGGGGTCTGTCCCTTAGTTGGCGTTAAAGGGCTTTACTGGTGGGGGTGGGGTGTTGCTCAGCGTCCACAATACATTCTCCGGCCAAGTCTCCCAGGCTACCCTCCCCAGAGGCCGTCGATGGCTCTGCCCTAACCTCTCCCCTGCGGGGTCTTTCCATCCTGCTCCATCAAATCAAAGCAGGGGCAGTCCCAATCTGCCACCCTCCTACTGTTTGCTTTCTCCCTCTCCCAAAAGCAACCACAGCACAGACCGCTCTCAAATCTTAGAAAGGCTCATAATTCTACTAGGGAGCCTGTTGCAAATGCAGAGTCCCAGGCATCATCCACGGGAGGCCCACTCAGAGGGACCTGGTGCGGAACCCTGGAATCAGCATTGTTAAGCAGCCTCCCAGTGGCCCCGATGATCCTACTTTAGGAGCTTCCTGGGATGCAACACGGAGACCCAAGATAATGCCCTGACGAGGGGCAGGGAGGGAGAGCCACTGCCGTCAAGGTGGGACTCGGGGCTGGGGACGACCTCCGGTGGCAGTTGCCGGGCCTTATGCACAGGGCTGTCTCAGTCTACTGGCCAAAGGTGGGCCCAGCGGCGAGCGGCATTTGTCGCACCAGGTGTGCCTGCAGGCCTCAGCGCCGGGCCTGCTGCTGCCTCCCTTCTGTGCTGGGGAGACAGACGCGGATATAAATAACAGCGAGGCCGGGCCGGATGAAGTAAGTGCGAGCAGGGAGGCAGGAACGGCCGCCAGGGAGCGGGGGAGGCAGAGGCGCTCCAGCGGGAACGGGGCGGCACGCGGCTGACGCGGGCCGGGAGCTCCCTCGGGTCCCGGGTGACCTTCGGCCGGGGGGTGGGGGGGCGGCCTCCAGGCCTCAAGGCGGGTCCGCGGCGCTGCTGAGCTCCCAGCCAGGCCCGAGCCGGAGGTGTGACAAGGCCTGGCTAGGGGGCTGGGGAGGAGGCTGCGGGGCGCCGAGGTCGGGCACTGGAGAGCCAGCGAGTGGCTCTGAGCAGGAGACTCCCCGCGGTGAGCGGCCTCGGCCACTCCGCACGCCCAGCCCGGGACTCGGCGACTTCGCCGCGCCCGCTCTGGGACTCGGTCTCTCCAGCTGTAGGCCCGCCGGGTTCCCCAGCACTCGCGGGCAGGAGCGGGGAAGGGAGCGCGGAGGGGGCTGCCCTAGTGTGGAGAAGACGGAACAGCCTGGCTCTTCCCGGGAGAGGGCGCCCCCAGCGCCTCCCTATCCCTTACCCGGCGCCGGCGCTGACGCCCGCCCAGCCCCACCTCGCCCCGCCCCTCCCCGCCCCGCGCCCGTTACGTAACCCCTCCCTCCCCTCCCCCTCCCCCTCCCCCTCCCCCTCGTGCTCCGCTGTGGTGTGGGGCTGGGAAAGGAGAGGCCAGGGCCACCTCTCTCGGCGCTGCCTTGCTTGGCCCGGTATCCTCCCTTTCTGCTTAGTGCCCGAGGGGAAACTGAGGCAGCTGTCCAGCAGGGCACAGTGAGTGGGGGTGCACGCGGGGATGGGGGTAACCGCCCTCGCTAGGGTCCTTGGGCCCCCAGGGGAGCCCAGACTGCGGTGAGAGCCCCAGCTCCGGCTGGGGCCACGACTTCCTCCTCTGAACAAAAGTTCCCTTCCTGGCCCTGACGTTGGGGGCTCTGGAGGTCCCCTGCTGAGGAGTCTTCCGCAGTTGCTTTTCCCATCCCACTGTGTGTGGGCCACCAGTATCTTGAATTCTAAAGTCAGGCAGTGAAGCCCAGTGGTGACTGGTACCTCCGCCTACCCTCTGGGTGACCTTGGGTAAACTGCCTCTCTGAATCTCACTGTCCCCACCTATAAAATGGTGCTGCTCGCAGGCCCTCCTTCTAAGGTCTTAGGGAAGAACCCCACATTTCAGCACCTGCTGAGTACTTAGCAAGGTAACTGTGAACTGTCCTTATCCTCCACTCACCCCTCCCAGGGCCTGACAAAGTGCAGGACCTGGGCCTGGCCCTGGGCTGGTAGGCGGTGCCCCACTGGGCCAGTCAACTCCCAGTGCACCTTGGCTTTTGCCCGGGGAGCACGTGGTCCAGGTCTGCCCTGTGGCCCGGCCGGCAGCTGCAGCTGAGGCTGTTGCTGAAGGGCCTGCTGGTGCAGCACAGCAGGCCCTGCCCGGCTGTCCTCGCACAAGACCCCTGGGAGCACCTGGGGATCCCCTGCAGTGCCACCCATGGTCTCTCTCTGAGGTAGCCAACCCAACACGTTTTGAGCACCTTTTAAGAACAGGCTTTGGGATGAAGGAGGTATCTGCCCAGATCTCTGTGCTGGGGACAGAGATGGGGACAATCACACCTCCCTCCCTCCCCTCTTGCTTGGCCTCTGCCAGGATGAGATGAAATGCTTCTAACCCTGCTCACCTTTATCGGGCCTGGAGTGTGAGTCCAGGGCTACATGTTAATTTTACCTTCAGACAGCAACTTGAGGTGAGAATTGGTGTCCTTTTACAGTTGGGGAAACCAAGAAGTGGAGTAACTCTTCCAGGTAGGCTGATCAAAAGTCCTGGTTTGCCCAGGGACAAACACTTTCAATGGGAAAACTGGGAATCACCAGGCCACACAGCTCGCTAGTGACAGTGTCTGAGTCCGAAGTGGCAGTCCGACTCCAGAGGCCATTTACAGCAACACCGGACTGTATTTCCCTCCATCAGTATTTTCTGACTGTACGAATGCATCTCTTCCTGCACCTGCCTCCAACCCTTGCTGACTACCGTGGCTCGTATATCAGGATCTAGGAGAGTCCTATGGGAAGCAACTGAGGTCTCTGGGTTCTGCTGCTGAGTTCCTAGCACCCCCTTGGCCCCTCCCTGGTTCAGCTCTGCCACAAGGAACCCCCCAGGGTCCACCCATCAGGCCCTAACCGTTTTGCCCACAGGGGAGGCTGGGTTCCTACTGAGGGAGCCACTGCCCCCTGATATCAGCTGTGTCACTTTGGAGCTCAGTTCCCTCACCTATAAAATGAGGGTGATAAAGCTGCTTTCCGGTTGCTGCTGGAGATTCAAGACAATGTAGGTAAAGCTCCTGGCACCCCGGAGGCCCTCAATATATGAACATTGTTATTGCTGCTATAATGTGGTAATTATAGCAAACTGTTCCATCAAGGGCTTCCTCTGTGAGGGTACTATCCTAAATGCTTTCCAAGCATTGAAGCCCGAAGAAGTAGACACCATTTTTCAGGTGGAGTTCTGTGTCTCAGGGAGGCTGTGACCTGCCTAAGGCCACAACAGTGAGCAGCTGGACTGCCATTTGCAGGGTTCTGTACTCTTGGAGAACTCAGCTCAAGTTACGGCAGCTGCTGGTGATATGGGGCAACTAGGGCACAGGGTAGGGAGGGATTGCTGAGGTCCCCACAGGGCGCCAGGCCCCCTGCCTGCCTCCCGGACAAGCTGGTCCTCTGCTTGCCCAAGGTGGCAGGACAGGTTGTAAGAACCAGCCCTTTGCTCAAGCCAGGCTGCTCCCCCGGCCCGCCCCCCCCGCCATTCGGCCGGCTCCCTGAACCCTCTGCCAGTCACTGTTCCCTGTCTGCCAGCCAAGCTCTGGAGCAGTCCAGGACATTGTGTCCAGAGAGAGGGCCAAGTGGGCCCCTCGCCCATGGCCGATGACCTCCTGCCCCGCCCCTCTGGGCCTCAGGCCAACCTGGCCTGTCCCCGGGCCTGGCACGCCTCAGCCTCTCCTGCCTCTCTGCATGCCCTGCTGAAGAGGGGTGCCTGCTGTTCCAAACCTTCCTCTCCCAGAAGGCAGCCCTGAGTCCTGAGGGACAGGCTCCCTGGGGTGCCTTTCAGAGGAAGGCAGCTGGGCTCTTGAGAAGCCTATTTTCCTGCTCCTGGCATTTTTGCTTTCCCTGTCCCCAAATCCAGCCAGAGCAGGTGAGAGGCCCCCTTGGGCAGAGAACCGACTGCGGGGCCCCGTGCGGACGCCGAGACGTGAGAGGATACAGCCTTATCTCCCCTGCCCCCTGCCCCCCATGGCTAAGGAAGCTGAGCTACAGAGCAGTTTGTGCAAAGCCCCACAGCGGCTGAGAGTTAAGAGTTCACCATGGGAAACAGGAAGGGGGCCGCCCCGGGGAGTGAGGGGCACAGAGACAGGAGGAGCTGGGAGGAGCTGCACCTGCTCGGAGGCACCCTCCTCACCACTCCCTCTGCCGCGTTCTCACCATGTGGCGCCCTTTTGTTTCCCTGAGGGTATTTTTCTCATTTGTTTATGGATTTACTATTTATCTTGCCCACTAGAACGTGAATTTGGTGAGGGCAGAGACTTTGTCTTGTCCAACAGCTTCATCAAGGAATAATTGATAAACTATAAGCTGCACGTACTTAAAGATTATAATTTGATAAGTTTTGACATATACCGTGAAACAATCAAGATAATGAATATATCCATCACCCCCCAAAATTCCCTTGTTCCCCACTTTAATCCTTCCCTCCAGTCCCTTCCATTCCTCCTCTCCTGTCCCCAAATAACCACTAATCTGTTTTCTCTTGCTACATGATTAGTTTACATTTTCTAGAATTTTCTATAAATGGATTGAAACTGTGTGGGTTTTTTTGTTTTTGCTAGGGCTTTCACTCAGCATTAATATTTTGAGCTTCATTCATGTATCAGTAGTTCGTTTCTTTTTTTTTTTGGTCTTTATTTTATTTTTTTTATTTTTTTGTCCGTGCCACGCGGCATGCGGGATCTTAGTGCCCTCACCAGGGATCCAACCCCAGGCCCCCTGCAGTGGAAGCACAGAGTCTTAACCACTGGACCGCCAGGGAAGTCCCAGTAGTTCATTTCTTTTTATTGCTAAGCAGTATTCCATAGTGTGGGTGTACTAGAGTTTGTTCAGCCATTCTCCCCATGAACGACATTGGGTTGTTTACAGTTTAGGGCTAACACATAAAGCTGCTATGAACATTTGTGTACGAGTCTTTGTATGGACAGTTATTTCCTTTTCTTACGGGTGAATAGGAATGGGATGGCTGGATCATATTGTAGGTAGATGTTTAACTTTTTAAAAAATTAAATATCTATTTTTAAATTTTATTTATTTATTTTTGGCTGCATCGGGTCTTAGTTGTGGCATGCAGGATCTTCGTTGAGGCATGTGGGATCTTTCGTTGTGGCGCTCGGGCTTCTCTCTAGTTGTGGCGTGCGGCTTTCCTCTTCTGTAGTTGTGGCATGCAGGCTCCAGGGCGTGTGGGCTGTGTAGTTTTGCGGCACGTGGGCTTTAGTTGAGGTGCGAGCTCAGTAGTTGTGGCACTCGGGCTTAGTTGCCCTGCGGCGTGTGGGATCTTAGTTCCCTGACCAGGGATTGAACCTGTGTCCCCTGCATTGTAAGGCAGTTCTTTACCACTGCGCCACCAGGGAAGCCCCAGAAGTTTAACTTTTAAAGAAGCTTCTAAATTATTTGCAAAGTGGTTGTACCATTTTACATTCCCACCAGCAGTGTATAAAAGTTCCTAATTCCTCCACATCTTCGGTAACACATGGTATGGCCTTTCTTTTTAATTTTAGCTATTTTTAAAATCATTTATTGGGCTTCCCTGGTGGTGCAGTGGTTGAGAGTCCGCCTGCCAATGCGGGGGACACGGGTTCGTGCCCTGGTCCGGGAGGATCCCACGTGCCGCAGAGCGGCTGGGCCCGTGGGCCATGGCCGCTGAGCCTGTGCGTCTGGATCCTGTGCTCCGCAACGGGAGAGGCCACAGCAGTGAGAGGCCCGCGTACCACAAAAAAAAAAAAAAAAAAAAAGTCATTTATTATTTTTCCAAATGTTCAATTTGATTTAACTTTTTTTTTTTTTGATTTAACTTTAAAAAAAAATCTATTTATTGATTTGGCTGCGGCAGGTCTTAGTCGCAGCATATGGACTCTTAGTTGCAGCATGCAGGCAGGATGTAGTTCCCTGACCAGGGATTGAAACCAGGCCCCCTACATTGGGAGCGCGGAGTCTTACCCACTGAACCACCAGGGAAGTCCCTTAATTTTAGCTATTTTAATAGTTGTGTTCATTGTGGCTTTAGTTTGCATTTTCCTAATGACTAATGATGTTGAACATCTTTTCGTGTGTTTATTTGCCATCGATATATCTTCTTTTGATATAGTCAAATCTTTTCCCAATTTTGTGCTGGGTTGTTTGTTCTTTCTTTTTGGCTGTGTTGGGTCTTCGTTGCGGCACGCGGGTTTTCTCTAGTTGCGGTGAGCGGGGGCTACTCTTCGTTGTGGTGCGCGGGCTTCTCATTGTGGTGGCTTCTCTTGTTGCAGAGCATGGACTTTAGGCGCACGGGCTTCAGTAGTTGTGGCACGTGGGCTCAGTAGTTGTGGCTCGCGGGCTCCAGAGTACAGGCTCAGTAGGTGTGGTGCACAGGCTTAGTTGCTCTGTGGCATGTGGGATCTTCGCGGGCCAGGGCTCGAACTTATGTCCCTTGCATTGGCAGGTAGATTCTTAACCACTGCGCCACCAGGGACGGGCTGTTTGTTTTCTTATAATTGAGGATTTAAAAAAATTGAGATATAAGTGACTTTTTAAAAAAGATATATTTATTTATTTTATTTATTTTTGGCTGCATGGGTCTTAGTTGCAGCATGCGGGATCTTTTTTGAGGCGTGTGGGATCTTTCGTTGTGGTTCATGGGCTTCTCTCTAGTTGTGGTGTTTGAGTTTTCTCTTCTCTAGTTGTGGCATGCAGGCCCCAGGGCGCGTGAGCTCTGTCGTTGTGGTGCACAGGTTCCAGAGCATGTGGACTCTGTAGTTTGCTGCACACAGGCTCTCCAGTTGAGGCACGAGAGCTCAGTAGTTGTAGCACGTGGGCTTAGTTGCCCCAGGACATGTGGGATCTTAGTTCCCTGACCAGGGATTGAACCTACATTGTAAGGTAGATTCTTTACCACTGGACCACAAGGGAAGTCCCGAGATATAACTGACTTTCAAAATTATATTAGTTTCAGGTGTACAGTGTAGTGATTTGATATTTGTATATCCTGTAAAATGGTATAATTGAGTTTTGAAAGTTCTTCATAGATTCTCTATAAAAGCTCTTTTACAAAGACTGTATTTTGCCTACATTTTCTCCCAGTCTATAGCTTGTCTTTTTATTCTCTTAACAGTATCTAAGGGAATTTTGATGAAGTCCAATTTATCAGTCTTTTCTTTTATGGATCATTCTTTTGAAGTCGTATCTAAGAAATCTTTGCATAACTAAAGATCACAAATATTTTCTCTTGTTGTTTTTTTTTCCTTCTGTTTTTTGGCTGTGCAGCATGCAGGACTTTAGTTCCCAGACCAAGGATCGAACCTGCACCCCTGAAGTGGGAGCGCTGCATCTTAACCACGGGACCACCAGGGAAGTCCCTTTTTTGTTTTCTGTTAAACATTTTATAGTTTTAGTTTTACATTTCTGCCCCCTGGATATCTCTGTGGCTCCGTGAAGGGGGTCATCTGCACTTGCTGTGCCCATGGCTTTACCCCCTCGCTCCTCCGCTCAGGAGTCTTGTTTCTTTTCCCATCTCCCTGCCCACCGCCTGGAGCCCCTCAATGTAGAGTCCAGGTGCCATCGTACCAGCCCAGCCTGAAGTACTTGGCATGTGTGCTGGGCCATAGCCCCTCCCCCATGAGCTTCTATCAACCCTCTGAAGAGCCTTCCGGGGCTGTATAGGAGCCTCCTGCGGCTCGCTGACCTTCCTTCTGCCATGGATCTGATCAAGGTGTAGAAGTCATAATGACCTGGGGTCTGTCTTCTACTCCACTTTTCTACCACTAGAAGTCTCCCTGTCCTCCAGTAGGCCCGTGCCCAGGGCCCAGGTCAGGACCTCGCACAGAGGAGGGGCTCTGGGGAGGTTTGCTGATTGAATGTGTGAGAGAACTCTATCTCTGCTCCTAGCCACAGATGCAGCAACCTGGGCATGAGAGACTTAACTCTCACATTGGAGGTTAGATCCCAGCTCGCCACCTGGGCTATGGGGCCCATGATGCGGCCTTGAGGACTTCTTCGACCTCATCTTTGCCTGTCTCTTGTTTACTGCTGGCCTTTTCATTCCCTGAGCACACCGTACTCTTTTCTACCTTGCCCTTGGGAATGGCTGACCTCTCTTCTGCTCTCTCTGCCAATTCTCTTGTAATTCAGATCGCGGGTTGAAAGCCCCCTCCTTGGGAAGGTTCACCTTCCCCCAACTGCTCAATCTCAAGGAGCCACTTGGTCACTAGCTACCATCACCAGTTTTGATTGTCTTAGTGGAACATCCTCACCATCTGACAAATTCTTCACTTATTTGTTTGTGGTTCCTAGAACATCACTTCAGAAAGATGCCTGGAACAGTGTCCAGCACTTATGGGGCCTCCATGTTGAATGGTAAACGTTGAATGTTGAGTGATTTATTGGAGTCAGTTAGGGCAGAGCCAGCCTCAGGACCCAGATGTCCAGGTGGCTGGGCCAGGCCTCTTCTGCTTGGCCTCACCAACCCTGCCACAGGTCAGCAGTATTCTGATCGGGTCCTCATGCCTGCGGGGGTCTCGGCTGGTAGCCCTATGGTCCCACCCAGCGATCAGCCCATCACTCTTTTCTCCCCTCCCTGGGGAAGGTGCCACAGCACAGGGTCCTCCAGGGCCCTCACCAGGGCTCAGGAGCCAGTGGGGCAGGAAGAGGTGCTGACCCAGGGACCAGCCCAATTGGCCTAGCTGGACAGGCGCCTAGCCTCACTGCCTCTCGTACAAATGGGACAGAGGTCAAGAGGGGAGAGAGGTATTTGAGGTTACACAGTGTCGGCAGCTGTGAGGACCCACTTCTCTCGCTGGCAGTGAAATTCCCCAAATTAAAACCCAGAAAATCAGCAGGTTCCTGTCACCCAGGGGCTTGGACACTTCCTGGCTGGTCCCAGCCTGTCCTTAGGCCTGCCCACTCAGGACTTGGCTGAAGTGGCCAGACCCAGGGAAAGGAGGAGGGAGGGCAAGAGTGTGCCCCTCCACCCCATGACTCACTTGGGGGAGGTGGCATTGAGGGGACCAGACAGTGGCATCCCCTTGGCCCAAGGGCAGTCGCTGACTCAGGCAAGCAGTGACGAATGGAGCAGGGTTCTCCTGCCACCATGACTCACCCCTACCCACCCATCTGTTCTCCAGGAGAAACTATTTTGAGGGTGATTAGTATACGTCCCAGGATGCTACCTTGCTGGGGGACAAGCAGCTTCCCACTCTTGCAGAGGGCAGACTGGGGGCCAGCCTAGTGTCTGCTTTGAGAATGGAGTTTCCTTTTCCACCCCAGCCTGGTCCTGCTGTTGGCAGGGTTGGGTTTCAACCTGTTTGCTGATTCAAGGAAGCATCCTGGACTGGGCTGGCTGCTGGTGTTTGAGGATGAATGATTATGGCCCTGCTGATGAAATGGTACTTGTCATTTATTCTGGGCCAGCTACAGTGCTCAGCATTTTCCACTCACTGTTTCATTTAATCTTCACAAGTAGGTGTAATTATTATACCCATTTTAGAGGTGAGAGAACTGAGACGCCTGAGTAGGTGGAGTGGTTGCTTGAGGTCACCCAGCTCAGGAGCGGCAGGACTGGGATTGGAATCCTTGTTTTCTCAGGGAGCAGAGTCTAGACTCTTCCCTGATGGGCGCCCTCCTGACACGTTCCCTGGGGAGGGGACTTGGTCTTGCTTTTCTCCTTCCTGGCTCTTCTTTGCCTCCTGATCCCTGGGCTCCCAGGCCCCCTGTGTACACCTCTCCTGTAATTGCTGTCCCACCTGTGCTCCCCAGGCAGGCAGTGGGTGCTCATGGAGTGTTTGTGAATAAGTGAGCCTTTTATCCAAGGAACTCTGAGTCTTACCAGAATGTTCTTTCTCCCCTTACCCCCAGGTCTCCCACTGCACCCCTTCAGAGCCAGCAATTGGTGAATAAATGGAGGCAAGAACGTATGAATGAATCATTTCTGTGCCTGAGCCATGGAGAATTTGGAGGTTTGTTCAAACCCGGACTCTCTGTTCTTTCAGCTGGAGGGGCTGGCCGGGAAGGCGATCTCGGCACCTGAGCTGGGCCTCCCCCAGGCCTGTCAGCTCCCTGGCATGTGCACAGGGAGTGGGAATGAGTGAGTGGGTATGGGTGAGTGGGAGTGGGTATGGGCCCCTACTCTAGTAGAACCTGTGCTAGGTGTTTTATTTATATTAACATAAATAGGAATGAGTATGTGAGGGGACCTGGGGCCCACAGGCAATGGGCAACCTGTGCACAGGGACACTGAGACAGGCTGAGCTTCTCCCTGCCAGGGCAGAGGAAAGGGAGAGCTCTGCCAGGGCCTGGGCATCCCGGACTGGGGCCTCTCTCTCCTCGACAGGCTCTGTTGAAGGAAGCGGCCCATGGAGGGGCCAGACATCAAGGGCTCCTGGGACCTTGTGCAGATGTGGGATGTCTGGCCTGAGAGCTTCCAGGCCCAGTTCATACACTTGGGTGGGGAGGGATCGGTGTTGGCCTGTTTGGGGGGTGAGGGGCCTGAGGAAACGCCGGTCCTTTTGATGCCCCAGAAGAGCTGCTTGCCCCCTGCCCCAGCCTGGATGGAGGTGGCATCCCCCAGGCCTGTCACCTCTCCCACACCTAGTGGCAGCCCTCCCCCCACACCCCAGTGGCACTCTTCCATAGCAGTTTCCACAGTTTTATACATGAAAAGGTCACACATGGGGCAAAAATCTCAGCTTCCCCACTTACTAGTTTTATGAATTTTGCAGGTAATCTAACTTGGAGCCCATTTCTCAGTTGTACCATGGAGATAATACCTGTTACCACCAGGTTGTTGTGAGTGTAAAATAAGATTCAACAAATACCTAGCTGACATCTTCAACCCTTGGGCCTTGCGAGGCTGATGTGCATCACTGCTGGGGAGGGGCACCAGGTACCAAGGAAGAGGGAGGAGACGCTGATTTCCTCCCTAGCCCCAGGCTCAGGCAGGCCCCGTCAACCCTGAAACAGCTCCAGAATTACCCAGCCAAGAGAAGGGTCGAGAATCTAAGCACCAGGTTTTTGGATGGAACCTGACCTAGGTAGGCTTTTCTCATCCTTGCCCACTCCTAAGGGTCTAGTGGTCTCTGATGGCCAAATACCAGAAGAGGTGTGTCCTGTTCTCACCACCTGTCAGCAGAGGGAGTGGGGCAGTTCCCAACCTCATGGAACCTGCTTCCGTGTGGAAAAGGCCCTGTGGGAATGGGCACCCCGAAGTGTCCTGGGCCGAGGGGAGAGGTGGTAAAAGGGGCCTGTGACACTGTGCCCACCCAGGGGTCAGGTGAGGATGACCAATCGTTTCGTGAAATTCACAGGGGCTGGGTCACTCCAACTCTCCCTATCCCAAAAGGGGCCCCAGAAACAAAACAAGCAGGGAGCAAGCAGAAGGTTATTATATATCATGCTTTTAATACAAACTTAAAAAAATCTGGAACAATATAAACTGTACAGATTTGATCAATCTTTTTGTTTTGTTTTTAAACTAAATCTCTAAACACACCAATGTTCCATTCCAAAATATTGCACAACATTCTGAATACAAAACACTTGATTGTATTCCTCCTTCACTAAAGAAAACAAATTCATTACCCTGCTCCCGCGAGCTCCTCTCCATGTTGCCTCAGTGCCCCCCTTCCCATCCCCAGGGGTCAAACTAGAGAATCTACAGCTCACTGCACTGAGAAAAAGACATCATTCTGGACTAAAAGTTTACTTCCTTTACAAGACGATCCACCTTTTGACTTGTTCCTGGGAAAGGGGGGTAGACAGAGAGAGGATGGGGAAAGGGGAGAAATAGGTTTTATTCTCCTCTTTTTTTATTTTAAAGTTTGTTTTTCCTGAAAAAATATCTTTCTCTCCTCTTAAGAAAAAATCTTGAAAAGAAAAAAATTACCTTTACGTTAGAAATATACATATATTATATATACCTCTTACATTTTACAAATGTAGCAAATTATTCAATACAAACGGACACCAAAAAATGTAAAAAATAAAAAAAAAAAGTTTTCCTATGAAACCAGGTAAATTAGTGCAGATTTTTGTTTTGTTTTCTTAAAAAAAAAAAAAAAAGTTGAAGCAAAAATGCCTAGATTTGAGACAGACTGAAGTGGGCCCAAGAGCCCAGCACAGGAGTCATGCTCCTGATCACACATTTTTCTTCGTATTTCAAAAGACACTAAGGGGCTGGTCTCCCCCTCCCTGTATGTGGTGAGGAACAAGCCGCCCTGGTGTGGTGCGTGCCTGTGTGCATAAGTCGGGGAAGAGGGGCTGGAAGGGGGCATAAGGCAGCATCCAACCTTTCCCAGAGAGCAGCCTGGGCCTGTCACCTGTGCGGGAGCTGAGGGCTCGGGAGAGGGTGGCCCAGATGGGGCTGGCCCCTGAGAAGTCTAGGGGGGACAGACGGTGCCGGGCCAAGGAGCCAGGGCACTGCCCCGCGCGGGGAGGTAGAGCTGGTGCCCACTGCAGGGAGAGGAGGCTGGCAGTGTCCGTCTGGGCCGGATCCGCTGCCACAGCAGTTGCCAACTTGGGGTCACTGGGGAGGAGAGGGTGGGGTGCCAAAGGCTTTGGTGATGGGGGCCCTGATGCTACGTGCCCACTTGCCAAAGCGTCGTGGCGTGGAAGCTAGCCCACTAGGGTTGGGTCAAGGTAAATTCTCTCCAGCAGAGGTGGGGAGGGCTCTTCAAGAATCCAGACACAGCACCTGCCGTGGCCAAGCGCCTGTCCAGCCCAGCCTGCTCGAGATCAGCATTGGGCCCAGTGGGCCTGGGTCGGACAGTGAGGGGATGGCAAGAGGTACCAAGAGGTTCTCAAGCAGGCAGGGGAAGAAATGCATTAAAGCAACATCTACAGCCAAAAGACCAAAGTCTCAATTCAAGGCTTTGGACTGCCCACTACAGGCACTGACCCAAAACTCCCACCCCCCCAGGGTGCTCAGGTAAGCGTTTCCCACCCTGGGCTAAGGTCACACAATAGGAGGGTCCGAGTCCAGGGACTTCTCTTAGGTATCAGAGGCTGGGCATTCCCTCAGCCCCTCACTGCTAACCTTTTTTTTTTTTTTTTTTGGTCAAAAACAAAAGTGCAGATCCCTCCGCAGTCTGGAAACCAGTTCCTTCTGCAGTGCTTTCCTCTGGAAGCGTCAGGCTCAGCCAGTCTGGCGCCACCACGTGAAGCACCCCACAAAAGGACTGACAACCCACCCCCAATGCATTCCCCACCCTCACACATAAATAAACACTTGCTGCGACCCAGAATCACACCCAGAGGGGAAGTTTCACATGGCTCGGAATCCTTTAAAACAGGAGAGCAAATCACGCACGCACGCATGCATACGCACACCTACACTCACCCCACCTCCCTACCCAAGAACTCAGGCCCAGGAAAGAAGGGGCTACACGAGAGAGGCCACATGTGCCAATGGCTGGGTCTCCAGGGCCTCGGTGATGGTCTGGGCCAGGTGGGAATGGTGGCATGGGGTCACAGGACAGAGATGAAAGGGACACCAGAGTGCTAACCTCCCTGGAGTCACAGACTTCAGCTCTAGGGGGAGGGTGTCAAGTGGCCAGCTGGCAGCTCCCTAGGGCCCAGGCCTGAGAGGAAGCAGGGGCTGGAGTCAGACCTATCTGGGTGGCAGGGCCCAAGCAGGCCTGCTGAGGTTGGATGGCTGAGTGAGAGGACAGCTGGGTGATGAAGACAGTGACACGGGGCAGTCTCTCCCCGTTCTGAGGAGGGCCAGGCCCCAGCCACTGTCTTCCTTCCCTGTGAGCTGGGACACACCAACCCTAAACCAGGCATGCGAAGGAGGGAGGGAGAGAGGGAGGGAGGGAGGGAGGGAGGGAGCAGGGAGCAGCAATTCACATCTGGACCATTCTTAGCACAGGAAGCCACTAATTAAAGATGTTATATAGAAAACTACATGTAAAAAAGAAAAAAAGAAAAAGAAATATAAAACCCAAACCAACCGAATAAATCGGAGGCAGGCAGGAGAGCAGCAGGGGGCTGAGCTAAACACCATTCAGGGCTTCAGGGGCCGCTCCCACTCCATGCCCGGGCTGGGTCATGTTTCTAGAAGTTAGAGTGAGAAGACTGGAAATCCTTTTGTGTATTTTTCTTTTCCTCTTTTTTTTGGCCTTTCCTTTCCTTTCTCTTTTCTGTGGTCTTGGGTGCTCCTGGCCCCGTGGGCAGGTGGGCAGTCAGTTGGCCAGCACGACGGGCTGAAACGGCTGGCTGGGATACTGCATGGTGTTCAGGTTGTAGCTGAGGCCTTCCACGAAGGGCGCCTTCTCCAAGAAGAGGCTGTTGGCGCCACCTCCAAACACCTGGGCCATGTCGAAGCTGCTGCTGTTGCAGGTGCCAGCCCCACCGCCCCCGAAAGGGGCCGGGGTGCCACTGCCCTGGCCATCGGCCCCATCACAGAAGAGGCTGGGAGAGCCACCGCCGTTGTACACGAATTCCTTGGCATTGGGTGAGAGCTGGGACTGAGGGGCTGGGTTGGTGGCGATGAAGTTCAGTGAATGCAGAGACAGAGAGAGGCTCTTCTGCTTCAGCAGGCTGTTGGTGGGAGAGCGGGCCATGCGGGGCTGCTGCTGGGGGATCTGCTGGCCACTTGCCCCGCCCCCCGCCCCCCCACCCGCTGCCCCGCCCCCCTTCTTCATCTTGGTGGAGCCAAACTTGGTGGCTGCGAAGGAGGCGGTGGTAAAAGTGATGGGCTGAGCGGAGCGGGGCATGAAGGTGGGGCTGGGCGACTGGCCAAAGGACGGTGACGGGGAGTTGGACAGGGAGCTGTCCTGGCTGCCGATGGGCACAAACACCTGGGCATCGGGATTGAAGCTGCTCTTGATCTCCTTGTCCAGCTCTGGGGCAACACAGCCCTCGCTGTCATCCAGGTAGAGCACTTTCACAGCCCCCTTCTCACCAATCTGGTAGGACACCTCGAAAGGGTCGATCCAGACACTCAGCTCCTCGGGCACGTTGGCCCGCACATCCTCCACCGCCAGCCCACTCCGCTTGGCGGCCAGCTCCACCACGGGGTCCACTATCTCCCCAATGTGGACACAGCGGAAGCCAGAGCCCTTCAGTGGCTTGTCAGGGTACCAGTGGCCTTCATATTTCTTTTTCAAGAGTCGCTCTAGCTCCTCACCGAACAGGTCTGCCCGGCGCCGGGGCAGCTTGTTGTACAGGTAGGAGATGATGAAGTTCAGGGCCACTTTGATCTCCAGCTGCATCGTCCTTTCCTAGGCAGAGAATCAGCACAGGCACGTGCACAAGCCCAGGACAGTGGTAGGAAATGTAAGGTGGGCAGCCTTGGGCTCCAGACAACGCTGAAAAATGAGAAAGAAAGGCTTCATGAGTAGATATGCAGAAAGCCAGTGGGCATCAGACAGAGAAGCACCAACTTTGGATCACATAGCCTCAGGGTCCCATTTCTGCTCCACTAGTGACAGGTTTATAGGTGTGACTGTGGGCAAGTCACTTTTTTCTGAGCCTTAGTTTCATCAGTAACATGATATTTTAGTCGGCACTTGATAAATATTTTTAAGTACTTCTAAAGAAATAGGGGTACTGTGGTTTCCAATATTTTGAGAATTCAGGTCACTTTATGAGTGACACCAAAAAAATCGAGCTCCTAAATCAGATGGAGAAGGGAAGGCTCTTGCTAACTTGTCTCTGCAATATCTCGGTGAAGTCCCACTCCCAAACTGTCACAGGCCAAGACAGGAGTTTAAAATCTTTAGTTTCAACCCCTTAAATGGAAAGGGATACAGGTCACTGAACAGGAAGCAGCACTGCCAACTTTTCACGGGAGGCCAGGACTCCGATCGCATCCAATTTGTTATCCTGAGTTCCCTGGGTGTGCGTGTGCTCTGGCTCACTCTGGGTTTGCAGAGCTGATTCTTTTGCAGAACAGTGTAACCAAGGTGAGCATTTCTGTCCAGACAGCCTCCAAGAATGGAGACTGGGGCATGATCCCCAGGAAAAAGTCAAGACCTATCACAATCAGAGGCATGGACCAACAAGGAAACTACTGACTAGGGGCTGCCCTAGGGAAGCAGAGGAAAGGAGAGGGAAGAGGGCCCTGTAGGCCAACAAAGCCTTAAGAGCAGTACTGGTGTGGCCTGAGGGAAATCTCTATAGTTTCTGGCTAGAGTGTAGGTGATGAGGTGGGCAGAGAGAAGAAATTTTCCATCACCCTACAGCCTCCAGCTGGGGACCCATCATCACTCAGTCTCCCAGGGACTGTCTGGCCACCTGTCCTTGGCACCAGACCAGATTCATCACGTGTTTGGAGATCCCTGGAGAGGAGGCAGCCCAACATAAACACTCAGCTTGTTATTTTGGGATTCTCTCACAGCCAGATCCACAGAGGTCAAAAAGGTTTATTCCTGAGGTCTGGGCCAGCCTCATTTCTCAGGAAGATAATCTGTGAGGTCCTGAGAGCCAGTGATCCTAATTGCCTCACCTTCTCCAAAAGGGCAGATCCAGGTTCATGACATGGGAGAACTGAACTGAAAAGGGCCATCTTTGAGGGCCGACAGAGCGAGAAAACGTTCCTAACCAGACCTCTGGGTGAGAATGTGCTGCTGAGCTCAGCACAGAGACAAGACTGATCCACTATCCGTCAAGGGCATCTTTTGTTCCTGGAGCTGGATTTTGATTAAAATCCCTTCTGGGTCCAGCACACAGTATCCAGGTGCTAATTCTAGGCTTGAGGATCTTGAGCTTTCGGAACACCTGACCCAACTGGCTACGGCCTGGGACCATGGCTCCCCAGGGCGTTTTAAGGATGGAACCCTCAGGCACAGCTCTCTGGGGTGAGTATCAGAGAAAATGCACTGGGTTAATGTGGAGTATCTGATGGCGCTGGCCATGTCTAGCCCCTCCCTCACTTCAGGTCTGAGTAGACAAAGGGTCACGTGGGGCATCAAAAGAAGTGCCACGAGCATGGCCTCTCCTGAGCCCTCCACAGGGAGGCTCAGGATTCAGGTGACTCTTTTCTCCCCATCTATCCCAGCCTCCAATACAGACAATCTCCATGTGTCTTCAGATGTCTATTCCTGGTCGCCAAAGATCAATTCCAGGGTCCTTCTAGGTTTAAAGAGAAGAAGAATGATAAAGATAAGGAGCTTTCTGTTTATGAGGATTGGATTCATCACCAGACGCAAAGATAGCTACCAGGACCACGGGCCTCCCCTCAAGAACAAAGGCCTGTAAGGGCCACAGTGGCCCACTAGAAGTGTCCAACACACATGAGACTAAAAAGTTGTAAAGAAAGTTGGCACTGGTTCCCAAGAATGGACCTGGAGTTAAAGACAGTGTCTTCAAAGTATTTTTGAAAAGTAAAACTTGAACATGACATATGACCCTTCTCCCAAGGAACCACATGGCCTCTTGGCATGCCACATAGTCCAAAGGGCTCCTGCACCCTGCTATGCTTTCTCAGACTCTGCTGCGTAACTGCCTTCTAAATCACCTACCCTGAACAGTTCAGCCTCAAAATGGGAGCATTTTAAATGCAGGTCAAAGTCATTGGGAAATAAGCTCCTACCCCAAAATACAATAGAATCACTGTCATCAGCCCTGCCCAGCTAACTATTTTCTGCAGCATTAGCAACTAAAGCTGCACGCCAGGGGCTTCCCTGGTGGTGCAGTGGTTGAGAATCCGCCTGCCAATGCATGGGATACGGGTTCGAGTCCTGGTCCGGGAAGATCCCACATGCTGCAGAGCAACTAAGCCCATGTGCCACAACTATCGAGCCTGCGGCTCCAGAGCCCACGAGCCTCAAATACTGAGCCCACGTGCCACAACTACTGAAGCCCGTGAGCCTAGAGCCCGTGCTCCACAACGAGAGAAGCCACCGCAATGAGAAGCCCGGGCACTGCAATGAAGAGTAGCCCCCGCTCGCCGCAACTAGAGAAAGCCTGCGCACAGCAACGAAGACCCAACGCAGCCAAAATTAAATAAGAAATAAATAAATTTATTAAAAAAAAAAAGCGGCACACCAATTTATATCTCAGTGATGCTGCTGCACAAATCAGAAGGAGATAATGCCACCTTCGCTTCTTCAACTCGAGAACAGGCCAGGCCAGATGGCTGTGGGGTGGAACCTTACAAAAACGACGGACAACCAGAATGAGATTTTCTGCTGTAGCAGCTCAAGCTCTAATTTTGACTTCAAGAAGCTTACGGAACAGAGGATTAAAGCACTGGTGCTGTCTTTAACTAAAGATAGGAGTGACCACTCACATCAGTTTGTTCATTTTTTTAAGGCTATTGGACAAATTCTAGAGCTTATATATTAAATATTCATACAATGTGGTAAAATTAGCTTAAAAATAACCACTCTTCAATAAAAGGAACAAGTAGATTCAAGTTAAGCCGCAGGAGAGGACTCAAAGACTTTCTCAAAGTCTTTTCAGGCACAAAAGGCCAGAAATGTGGCAAAAAGAAAAAAAAAGGCTAAGTGCTTAACAACAGCAAAATCTACCTTTTGTCAACATATTAAAAAGTTGCAATATGAGAGTAAAATTCTGTCCCCTTTTATTTAGAATCTTATCCTCCTTCACTTGCTTTAATTCCAGCAACAAAGTTCATCCTGGATTCAGATCCCTGTGTTGAGTTTTAAAGGAGTAAGTGCTCAAGAGAATGTCAAAAAAGGGGGAAGAGGGCTTCCGTGATGGCGCAGTGGTCGAGAGTCCGCCTGCCGATGCAGGGGACGCGGGTTAGTGCCCCGGTCTGGGAAGATCCCACATACTGCGGAGCGGCATGGGCCCGTGAGCCATAGCCGCTGAGCCTGCGCGTCCGGAGCCTGTGCTCCGCAACGGGAGAGGCCACAACAGTGAGAGGCCCGCGTACGGGGGAGGGGAGAAAGAAGCTGAAAGGAGGCTGCAAGTCAACGATATGGTAAATGGAGACGCCAGAGAACTTCACAAAAACTCGAAGGACAGTTTTTAGGAAGAAAAAGTTGTTTTAAAGGGGAAAAGGAGGGATAGTGAGGGGACCCACTGGGCCCCCAAACCCTGAGCACCTGTAAAATATTCAGGCACCTCAAGCCTTAACTTCCAAATCATAGGACAATCAAGCACTACCAGATTCAAATGAGTGTGGAAAGAGGACTCAGGGTCCTCAATTTTGACAAGGCCAGTAGGTGTCACAGACCGGGTGCTGGGCAGTGGGAGCCCGGCTCTGGCGGGACAGGGGATGGCCCCACCACACTGGTCTCTGAGGCAGACGGGTGGGTGTGGTTGAAAGGCTACCAGGACTTGTGCCAACTGACTGCACCCCCCCCCAGTGTCCCACACCATCTCCCCAAAACTTGGACTGTGCAAGCCCAAGTCTGACTGCGAGACTCCTTCCGACTAAGAGGGCCCTTTTGGGAATTCCCTGGCAGTCCAGTGGTTAAGACTCCATGCTCTGACTGCCGACGTCCTGGGTTCCATCCCCAGTCGGGAACTAAGATCCTACAAAACCCCGCTGGGCGGCCAAAAAAAAAAAAGGGGGGGGGCCCTTTCTAGGCCTCTCCAGGTTCCTCTGAAGCCAGGAAGACTTGACTGAACCCCAACATACACGGGGAGGCCCGGGGCAAAGGTGCACTCTGCGCTCTGGGAATTGTAGTCTTCAGAAACCTCACGCTCAGGTTGGAGCAAACGACCTACTTTCTCTGCACACTACACTTCCCTGCGTACTTTGCGAAGACTCAGCCGGGGAACTACGCATGCCCAGTAAGGGGAGGTGGAGGAGGGTGGGAGAACCGAGGAAAAGTTTCCGATGCACATGCGCGTTGTGGCAGACTGGCGCCCCCCCCCCCCCTCCCCCGCCCACCGCCTAATACATTTTATATAAATTCTACCCATAAGGCCTACTCCCCGTATTGTGTCGCCCACCATATCCATGTCTCGGTTTCCCGAAAAACTGAACTTTTCTTTCTTCCTCTCTCTTCACTGCCTCGCAAGACAGTTGAATTAACAGCTTCTAATGAGTTTTTTCTAGGTGAAGGCGGTAGGCCGGGATAGATAGGAGTCACATCCCTCCCCCTCCCCAAACCTCTGCCACTTAATCTGTATTCCTTGGGCTGGGTGGTTTCCCTTTGGAGTTGCTGTAGGGACGGCGGATTGAAAGAGAAAGAGCCTTTTCACTTAACGCCCAGCGGGCTCCGCTGTAGCACCTCACAACCAGGAATGGAACGGCAGGAATAAACCCAGTTCTCCCGTCCTCTCGGCCAAAGAAATTCCCAGTTTTAAGCTGCGGGGAGGCGCCGGGCGGACAATCAGAAGGCCCGACGCCAGCAGGGCCCAAGCCTCACCCCTCTTCTAATCCAAGCCCGAGTAACCAGACCCGGCTAGGTAATGGGAAAGAGTTCCCGGGCAGGGAAGAAAAAACTGTACATCTGACAACATTTTCTAATACTTAAAAATTGTTTATGAGTCTCCTTCCACTGCAAGGCCTGCTCTATTGACCAGACTTACCAGATCCTCGGCAAAGCTCCCCTGCAGGGTGTTAAACCTCCCTAATCCTTCCTCCCACACAAGCTTCTCTCCCCCTCCGCTTAAGAGGGGGATGGGGGCAGGCACCCAAGAACGCAATAGGGATGTTTTTCTGCGGTTAAATCAAAGATGAGGGACCCACTCCCAGGGTAGGGTGGGCAGGAAGAAGAAAAGAAAGGTTAGATACTGAGCAGACACCAGGGACCCCCCTCGGCTAGCCCACGAGTTGACGCCTACTGTGTGGGGTTCTGGTTCCTCTAGGGGGTGGGAAAGGCCTGCCAGCTGCCCCTCCTCTCTCTGTTCCCTCCTCCTCCCCCTCCCTTTCTGGTCAAGGGCACAGTCCATCCTCTGGACAGGAGCTTAGGAGTAAGGCTCTTCCTCCCAGGCACCTCACCAGAGTCAACCTGAATCCACTCACTGATACTGCTGTAAGGGTACTTTTTTCCGCCCAGTTTTCCCTTAAAACACTAACGTGGATAAAGAGCTAAAGCCAAATGGTAAATTCTGGCTCGGCGGCCAGAGGACAGTCACCACTGACCTGTCCAAAAGGGGGGTGTCCACCCTCCATCCCTCAGGCTCCACAGGGCCAAAAATAAGCCCTATTAATTATTACCACCCTCCTTCCCCGCACACGGGAAAAGCAGAAAAACAAGGCCTGGATCCCCTTCCTTCTTCTGATTTTATTTAATGGTGGTGGGGTTATGTTTTCGCGGGGAACGAGGAAAATCTAGCGACTCTCTAGGATATGAAGAACGGAGGGAAAAGGGAGGAAATGCACCGCACCCAGGAGGTGGCCACACTTGGAACAGGGGAAGAAAGGGGCTCTGGGATACCCCAGGATGAGAGCAAACGTGAGGGAAAGAAGAGCACGGGGAAAAGGTGGGGTCCAGTGAGGAGGCGGAAGGGGAACGGAAAATGTTAGCCAGGTGTAAGCGGGGGGCGACAGCAACGTGGAGAGTCCACCAAAGCGGAGAGCGGGAGTGGGGCGGGGGTAGGGGAAGGCGTCGGGCCTGTTGGGTCTCGGGGGGGCCCCCCGCCCGCACGCCCCCCACTCACTCACTCGGGTCTCCGCGGCGGCGGGGCGGTGTGCCGGCCGCGGGGCGGCTTCTTCCTCCAGGGTGGTCCTGGGCGCGGGGCGTAGGTTGCTCTCCCTTCCCGGGAGCCGATGTGTCCTTTTCTTCGTTGAGGATGGGGGAGCGAGTGAGGGGGGTATGGGCTATGATTTCAATAATAATTCTTTCAGCTTTTTGGAGGTCGGGCTCAGCGGCGGGGGACAGAGGGCGGGCGGGCCGGCCAGCGGCGACGGCGCGAGGATGGAGGACCGGAGGGTTGCTCGTGTCGCGGGGCGGAAGACGGTCCCGGCTGTGGCCGGCGGACGGTCTTGCCCTTCTGGCCCCGCGTCGCCCAAGCCACTCGGCTCTCCCCGCCGACGACACGCTCCTCCCCGCGCCCCTGTCCGCCTGTCCGAAGTGAGCAAAGTCAATGAAAAGTTTCACCCTTAGCAACCCTGCGCACGGATCCGGCTTCCCCACCCCTGCGTGATGCGTCCCTCCGCCCTGCAGGGGCGGGGCCGAGTGCCGGGCCGGGACTACTTCCCAGCCGGCTGAGTGGAAATCTGTAAGGGTTTCAGACCTATATCAACGCGGCTTAGCCCGAATATTCCGAGCTCCTGGTGCTTCGTCGGGGGACGCGTAACGTCGAGGGAAGGGCGAGGGGGAAAACTGGGCCCGGACAGAGCGGGAGGAAGAGGGGGCGAGGAGAGGCCGAACGGCCAGGAAAAGGAGCTGAGCGACACATTAACCTTCCGCTTGCCGCCTCTGGCGCCCGTTAACCTCGCGGCGCGGACAGGGCCAGCGCCGGTTCCGCTCAGGCGCGCGAGTTGTCCCCTGCCCGCTCCGGGCGGGGCTCAGCTCCTCTGCGGACGCACCCGTAGTTTCTCCCAGGTTGGCGACCCTAAGGGGCACCAGAGCCACATGTCTTCTAGTAACAGGCCCTGCCCGTGCCAGAGGCGCCGCGCTTGCGCACCCGACGGTCCCTCGGGCGGCTGACCCAGGTTCGCCGAACCCGGCACCCTCGCGCGCTCGGCACCCCCGGCCCGGGCTATGGCCACGTGGGCCACTCGGCTACTTTGTGCGGGTCGCGGAGTTGGGGATAGGGAGGCCTGTGCCCAGTGAGGTCATAGGCGGACTGGACTGCCAGGTGGTAAAGCCCGGGGCCGCTGGGAGCTTGCGCCTTAAGTCTTCCCATCCCTTCTTCAATCGCCCATTCCCCAACTCTCCCCACCCCCGGTCTTTATTTTCATTCCAGACAGTTCCAGCCCAACAGCCGCCAAACCCACGTGGGATGGCGAGATGCGAAAGTTTCCAGCTACGAACGGTTTGCAGGTTTTTTTTTTCTTGATCACTTTTTTTCGCAGGGGCAGAGAGCAACGGTAGCGTGCGGGTTTAAGTGCACTTTCTTTCCTGTAGAGAAACGCTGGACTGGAGGGCAAACTCCAAGGGGACAGAAAAGGGGAGGGAACCTGAGCGCGAGAGCTCCCATCCCCCACACTCTGAGCGCTTCAGCCCCTGAGGCACCTCAAGGGACTACTTGCTTGTGCGTCAGCGAGTTCCAGAGCGTCACACACACGCCTCCTCCGCCTAGCCCCACTCCGCCCCTCCCCTTCTTTTTCCTCCTTTACCTCGTTCCCCTCCCCTTCCCTTCTCCTCCCCTCCCCTAGCGTCGCGAGTTCCAACCGGGCAGCGAGACCCGGCCGACTCAGGGTGCCAGAGTATTGGAGAGCTAAAAATATAACCGGTACGTTAGCAACAGCCTTCCCATTGGTGGGGAAGAGGGAGCGGCAGCATCTGATTGGGTGTTCGATCCAACCTCTAGGACGGGGAAGTGGGGGCCGAGAGCCAAGGAGCCTGGCCCTCGGGGAGAGTACGTCTGCGCATTGGGGCATTGCAAGGGATGCTGGTATTTGTAGTCATTTAGTAGAGGCAGCTGTGGAAATAGGTGGGTTTGAATCCCAGTTCCAACACCAACTGTTTTATCTTGATTTAATGGCAACAAATCTCTTTACATCATCAAACCTGTTTTCTCATCCTTAAAATGGAGATCTTGCGGGGATTAAATATGATACTGTATGTAAAGCCTGTCTCAAATAGGTACTATTCTTAATTTAAAGGTCACCGTTCTGGCCAAATTGCATCCTACTGGGAAACCTTACAAGACAGGATGAGAAAGGTGAGAGTGAGTTGAAACGAATTCTCCTAGGGTATCACAGGAAGGAGGGATGGAGTCCATATAAGTAGATAAAGGGTATACATTTCCTACCGTTCACTGCAGGCTGTGGGAGAGCGGAGTGAATCCCTGGAAGGAAGGTGTTGAATTTTTGCGCGTTCCTATATTTATTCGAATCTCCCCTGCAGTGCTGAAAACACACCAGCCTTGAGGAATATCACTGAAACAAAACTGAGAAATCCAGCTTCCTTGGTAAATGGGATCCCTGGGTAAAGGGTTAGCATATAAATAGGAAAAAATAAAATAGAGGGGAAAAAGGCAATCACCATTCTTAACTGCTGATGTCTCCATTTATCATTGTGAGGAGGACGTTTTTTCTCTCCCCAACGTGTGATTTCATCTTGCCAGGGCTTAATTGTGAGCTGAATTCCTACTCAAGCATTCCAGAGTCCCCTCCCATTTGGAATAATCATACGTTGACAGGCATACGCTTTGTTATCAAAATGGTGAGCTTCAGGAGTAAGCGTGTGCTTCGGGAGAGGGTGGAGGCAGCTCCCCTGTCTGAGAGTAAGCAAGTTATGCCAGGTGTTTTGTTGTGACAAGTCAGGCTAGTCATAATTAGCCCCAGTTAACTCTCAGGGGTGAGTCACACTCTCATATACACATGTTGGGGTGAGAAATTTTGTAATTTCTTTTAAGTTATCCAAGAAAATAGTTCCTCAGTTTGATTCTTCAGATCCACTCCTCCAACTGGGCAGGAGCAAAGACAGCCACAACAGAAATTAGCTTTGGAAAAGAGTGATTGGATGAATGCCAAGGGCAAATGATTTGCTATGTACTGACCTGATGTGAGTGAATTCTAGTAAACAAGGTAAGTGAACAAACCTGTCTTTGGCTAAGACACTAAAACTACCGTGTTCAAAGAAAGTATCATTGTAGCCTTGGTGGTGGCAGAGAGGCCACTTGGGGATAGAGTTGATAAGGAACTGAATAACTGGGAAAAGATGGGAACTGGAGTCCTTTTTTTTTTAAGGCAGGAAAATTCCAACCAAGGCAAAGAATCTTTCACCTTTATGTCCTTGCTTCAAACTATAAAGAGCTACAGGTCAAAATATAGTGACATACAATCTCTTGGAAATTTAGTCAGTTAAATTTGATTCCCCGGGAAGTTAATTTTCTTAATTTAGAAGCTGCTAATTGGCAGGCCAAGGTCCATATCTGGTGGATGTATTGCCTTGGCATATACTGACACATTAAAATTTCAAAAATGAGTTGACAGGGACTTCCCTTGTGGTCCAGTGGTTAAGACTTCACCTTTCAATGCAGGGTGTGTGTGTTCCATCCCTGGTGGGGGAGCTAAGATCCCACAAGGCTCGGGGCCAAAAAACCAAAACATAAAAAAAAACCAGAAGCAATATTGTAACAAGTTCAATAAAGACTTTAAAAATGGTACCCATCCAAAAAAAAAAAAAAAAAAAGAATTGACAACACTTAAAAATTGGGAGATTGCACAAAAGTATCTTAATTTGCCACTTGTCCTGAATTCAAAAGATCTGTTAACACTGGGTATTTAGGCTGGCAATTGTCTGGACTTGAACAGCAACTGTCTTTAGACAGGGCCTGTGCTCTCTGGTTCCAAGGTCCCTACCACTCCCTATTGTCCCACAGACACTGAGGCCCAGTGCCACATACTGTGATCATCATGCCTTTTTTTTTTTCTTTGCGGCAACGCTTGGCATGCAGGATCTTAGTTCCCTAACCAGGGGTGGAACCCGTGACCCCTGCAATGGAAGGGCAGAGTCTTAACCACTGGGCCACCAGGGAAATCCCACCCCTCCCTTCTAATCACTTATATTACTCACCCAGACTCCTGAATTTGTGACCCATTTTTCTAATGTGTTTTTTTTTTTAGAGCAGAATAAATTGAAAATACTGTACACACAGTAAATGTTTCATGAAATTTTTCTGTTATACATATGTACTAGGCATGAGAGATTGTTGTGGGGTATGGTACATCTGGAAGCATTCATGAGATGTTAGGAGCTTAGAAGGAAAAGGTACAGACTTGGCTGGATGATGCAACGGTGGTGGAGTGGTATTTCAAACAAAGGAAATAGAGAGCCAAGAAGATGGGCTGTGTGTGAGGAATCCCCTTCAGCTGCCTAATCAACAGCAGAGAATGAATAGAGGAAAACCTGAGGGGTAGGGAAGAGAGGGAACCATATGGAGGATCTTCAGTGCTAGAACTTAAATGTTTATCTATGAAGTAAAGGCTCACTGTAAAAGAGCTACTATTTATGATGTAAAGCCTTCCCAGTAAGGGTCAGGCACTTACGAGGTCACATTTAATTCTTACAACCCAAAGAGGGAGGCATTAATATCCTTATTTAATAGATGAGAAAAAAAAAAAAGCACCGAAAACCTCACTAAAGGTCCATAGCAGATTAGAATTCAAATACAGGACCGAAAATAAAGCCCACACATTTCTCTTTATACTTTTTTTTTTTTGAGCAAGAGCACATGAAAAGTGCAATGTTTAAAGGAGATTAAATTACCATATGTGTACAGAGTATATCTGAGAAGCTGGAAGACACCCATCCTTTTTAGATCCTAGAAATGAATGTATCAAACCCTGAATACTTAATAGTAATAATCATAAACCCAGGAAATGGAACCACTTTCTTAGACTATGATGAGTTCAGTTATTTCAACTAGACCTGTGTAGGTAGTGCTTATTTCAACAATGGAGAAAAGCAGTAATTTTTAAGCCCATTCTGATTTTTTGTGGCCATACACAGTTGGCTGAGATCATTCTAATTCTTTTCACAGAACTATATACTATTCGAGGTTAAAATTCAGCTTGTAAGCAATGTTTTCCCAATAAAGAATTCAGTATTATCATTCTAATTTTTAAAACTGAAAAGGACTTATTCTAAAGTCCAAGGTAGACGATAACTAAGGATTTGAACTTGAATGCTGTTTAAGAAGTTTTCAACTTATTCGTTGTATTGTATCATTCTCTTGGCTTCAGAGAGCAAACAGATGGAGAATGGGATTATAGAATTAGGTGACAGAGGAACAGAGTTCAGCAGAATTCACCAGACTGAGGTTGAACTTGTCCTGTTGTTGATCAGTGTGGAAATCCTACTGGGCATTAAATTTTAAGCTCCCTTGCAAGAACTTTTAGAGGCATACACACTAAGACTCACAGAGCACAGTTAAGGTGGTGTTTTGCTGAAAGTAAGGAGTAGCTTTTCAAACATCTGGAGATGCAAGATGTTATGTAGACCAAGGTGGTTAATAAACAAATGTTTCTTTTGGCGGGGGGACCACACCATGCGGCATGTGTGATCTTAGTTCAACCACCAGGGATTGAACCTGTGCCCCCTGCACTGGAAGCACAGAGTGTGAACCACTGCCAGGGAAGTCCCAATAAACAAATTCTAGAAACTGATTTGTTTAGCAAAACAAAACATTTTGATTTATATTACACATTAAAACTAAAGTTACTATAGAATCAAATGACAGATTCTAGTTATAATCTGAAAATTATCTGTTTTCTGCAACTCATGTTATATACCATAACCCTCACCTGATGCTTTAGAACTGCTCAGAGCCCCCCAAACATATCACCCCATTCAAACTGTTTCCCCCACACAAATATCTTTATCTGCAGACCCTACCCGCTTTGCCTGTAGGTTCCAACATGGCCTTCAAAGCCCAGTTTATTATCTGGTTTCTATGACTTCAGTTATTCATTCAATACTGAGAACCTGCTACCTGCTGGGCAGAACAGACTTGCCTCCTGCCACCATGGAACACAGCCTAGTAGATGACAGTCAATATTACCAAATGCTATAGACAAAATGCTTATGGTGCTATGTGGGAGTATAACAAGAGGAACTTAGATTGGGGGTTGGATGAGGCATCTTTTAGGAAATACTTAGCTAAGGTCTGAAGGATGAGTAGGAGTTAGCTGAGCAGAAGGGAAGCAGAGCTTTAGAGGTAAAAAACAGGTAAAAAGCACTGCGGCAGGAGGGAAAACGGCAGTTTGAGGAACTGAAAGGAGCCCTCGTGGCAGCCCTATGGCTGTGGCCTTCCCCTAGCCTTCCCGAAGTACCCCATGCGAGGCCCAGAACCCTTCCTTTGTGTGTCCCCTGTGTTACACCGAGCTATTTCTGGCAAGCTCAATTATTAAATTCCTTAAAGGCAGAGATTATCTTAATTCTATTTTGGACACTCAATACATTACAAATAACCAAGTTTTATTGATCCAAGATAAAACCCTGATAGGAAGTCAGAAGGCTCTCATCTCAACTTGGACCTGCCACTGAGTTGCAGTGTAACACTGGGCCAGGCCCCTGGAATCTGCAGGACGCACAACCTTTTTCAAATTCATGGTGTCAAAGACCTTCTTGACTGGAAGTCTCCAATTATGAATGTGGCTCCTCAGGTTAACCTGATTATTGCCTCTAGCAGACAAAAAGTACAGGTAGTTGAGTTAGGGTAAAGGATGCGTCTGAATTTGAATTTACTTAAACCAACCTCCCATATCCTTTTTTTTTTCTGGTGGGGGGCTGCACTGAGAGGCGTGTGGGATCTTAGTTCCCTGACCAGGGACTGAACCCATGCCCCCTGCATTGGAAGTGCGTAGTCTTAACCACTACACCACCGGGGAAATCCCTCCCCTCATATCCTTAATGTGAGTATATATGCACTTTGTGAAACAAATCAACCAAGTTCAGTTCTCCTAACTCATTCGAGTACATTTTGTCTCATTCCCTTCACCATTACTGGAAGCCATCTCTTCAGTTCAAAATTCAAGTTGGACAGGAAGGGGAAACAGCAAAGTTTCTAAAAACAACTTTGGTTTACCTATCATAAAAGGCATGGGTGGTTTTGAATTCCAGTAGTAATAAGAGAACAAGGTGCTTAATGAATCCCAGTACCTTTATTTTGAATCACAAATTCCTGGGTGACTAAAATTCCTAGAGTTAAAATTAAATTGGAAAGGGGCTGACTACCAGAAAATAAACACCTACTTTATGAATACAATAGCAACAGAAAGGGTTTCCAAGTTTTAGAAGAAAAATAACATGAAGCAGCACCACCTGGTGGGTGTTACAAGATGAAATGCCCACATTGACTGTTCTCAGAGCCCCCATCGCACTGCAGATGTTTCATCAAGGACAGCTGCCGTCAGAGCTGCTGCAAGGCCATGCTTCTCACTGCAGCTAGCCTCACAGTCAGCTCCTCAAACAGAAGACTGAAATAATATATCATTCCTGTTTTAGAAGCTTTTGGTGTACAGAACTTCTCGATGTGGATTAACACAGCCTTGCTTCTTGAATTTAAGGAATGCCATGAACCAATCTATTAATTTGTCTGTGGTACAGTCTGCCAGAGTGCTCTGCGAAGAATCTTTTTTTCCATTCCTACCATGGCTGGGTGAGAGGAGAGGAAAGGGTGGAAAGGGGCCAGTGTACTAATAGACAATTCAGGTGACGCTCTGTGCTCCACTTCCTTTCTGTAGGCATTTCTTTTGGCAGCTGCAGCAGCTTGATGGGGGGAGGAAGAGGCAGCCCACCAATCACCTCTTCTTGAAGCCATATTTTTTGCGTTCATAGAAGAGATCTGTCTTAGAGCTCCCCAAATTGACAATCTTTGGGCAACCATCTCTCTGGAAAACAGAACAGATAAGTTGTTAAAAGTCTCTGAGCTTGAACTGAGAGGGATTTAAGATAAATATAACTTTTGGATTAATGGTTTAGCCATTCATCTTACCAGTTCAGTTATCCTATTTGATCAATCAAGTATTTACTAAACACCTAGAATGTGCCCAGGGTCTGTCCACCGTTTATCCAGTGGCCTGCACTTATAATGTTGGATTCTTAGCCCACTTCTGTTACTAATATGATATAGTGGAGGTAGAATCTAAAACTCTTTAAGGTGTTCAAAGGATTTTCTCCAAGTGAGAGGTAAGAAATGGTAATAATCATCTACAGATCAAGCTTCCTAGCTCTCTTTCACTATCCCAAGAAAGGAGAAAATACCAAGGGAAAAAAAACTAAAGACTTTAGGAAATAGTACCTTACATTTCAAATATCGTAAGAGAATACTGAGTTTGGTGTGTCCGTATCAATTCACTTAACCGGACACATGGTCTTGGGGGAAAAGTGCTCCTGTGCCAGAGACAGCTGTTGACGGCTCATACTCTGATGTGTAGTGACACCCTCCCCTGGCCGTTTTGTGAGCTTGAGTGGTTTCAGTGAAGCCCTTGGGAAGCTGTGTTTTGCAGGAATGATGACTCCATCAGTTGACTGGGGATGATGGGAGGAAAATTGGGGGAATTGCTACTGGAAGAAACCTTCTTAGATCTCAGGGTTTTATTAAACACCCATGTCAAAGGCAGCTGTTTCCTGTGACACTGGGCTATAGAATGAATGAATGAATCAAGTCCTTAGGCATCTATAATGCCTAATTTCTAATTCAGCTGATTTCTCTTTTTGGGGACTGATATCAACACTGTACAAAAATCTCTGAAACCACACAAAGCCAACACTAACATTTCATTATTTTCTAGAAAACATGTATCATGTATTACACTGAGAACTACCATCTGTGGAGTTTGGTGTGCTAAGCAAGCCAGGTTGTGGGCCTGGCCCCACCAATGGCTTGCTGGGGGAACTCAAGTAAGCCACGTAATCTGTACTCAAAGTCCTGGTACAAACGTGGGAAGAGCTGCCTCTCCTGGCCCCAGGTAGCCTGCTATTAAACACGACAGTGCTTTAAGCCCTTTAGGGATGCTTTGAAATTTTATGGTATTATGATAGCCTGTTCAGGCTTACTCTGCCTCACTGACTTGTGTGACTGTGGGCAAACCACTTCTGTCTGGATTTGTATCCAGCTATAAGATGACTGGATCAGGTCAATGTATATGAACTGTATTTATAGGGCCCTAGAGAGTCCTGAGAGGTGCCAGGTGACAGTAGGACTCACCCCCCAATCTGTGCAGCTGTGTTCTCACTCATATTAAGATTGTAGGGACTTCCCTGGTGCAGTGGTTAAGAATCCACCTGGGGACGTGGGGTTCAAGCCCTGGTCCAGGAAGATCCCACATACCTCAGAGCAACTAAGCCCATGCACCACAACTACTGAGCCCGTGCACCTAGAGCCTGTGCTCTGCAACGGGAAGCCACTGCAATGAGAAGCCTGCGCACCGCAACAAAGAGTAGCCCCTGCTCACCACAACTAGAGAAAGCCCGCGCTCAGCAACGAAGACCCAACATAGCCAAAACAGACAAACAAACAAAAAAGGTTGTAGGCTCCGGAGATAGGTCACCTGAATTTTGAGAAGTTATGAACCTCCTTGTGTCTCTTGTTAGTCACATATTAAATGGTAGAACCCACCTTACAGAATTAAGAATCAATATACTTAGAACAATGCCTAGCATATAGCCAGACCTTAATAACTTATAAGAAATTGCCAAAAATAAATATCAGCAATTTCATGACGGTTCAACCTAACACAAATACACACGCACACGCGGCTTCTGTGTAAGATACTTTTTGAAGATGGGACTCTGCATGTTAAAAAGTTGAAAAAAAAATCGGAAAACCAACGCATTGGATTATTAGCTCTTTGGCTTTTATGGCATTTTCTCTCACTGACTTATAAGTTTCCTGTTTTCTTGCCTAAACTCCTGTTTTTTATTTTCTACACATCTCCCGTGGGTCTCGTGGTTGTTCCCAAATTCCACTAATGTTGTGAAGAGGTGAGGATGTGTGCATCGGAACTGGCTGGCTTTTGTGAATATGCCTGTGAATGGAAAGCATGAAAAGGAAGATGGAAGGACTGTTAAGAAACCTCAAGGGCTTCCGTGGTGGTGCAGTGGTTAAGAATCTGCCTGCCAATGCAAGGGACACAGGTTCGTGCCCTGGTCCGGGAAGATCCCACATGCCGCAGAGCAACTAAGCCTGTGCACCACAACTACTGAAGCCTGCATGCCTACAGCCCGTGCTCTGCAACAAGAGAAGCCACCGCAATGAGAAGCCCACCTGCCGCAACGAAGAGTAGCCCCCGCTGGCTGCAACTAGAGAAAGCCCGCACGCAGTGATGAAGACCCAACGCAGCCAAAAATAAATAAATTTATTTTTAAAAAACCAATGCTAATCACGTACCAAAATATAACATACAACGGGGAAATATGTACAGAACCAAAGGCAATTTAAAAATTTTGAGATCAGAAAAACATGATTACAGAAAATGCGTCCACATCTCCATTTCTTACAATTGGTAGCAAAGAATTATGAACAGCAGGCAAGACCTGCCTTATTAACAGAAACTAGAAGATGAAACTTCGTTCATTCTTTCAGCAACTGTTCAATGAATACCTACAATGTAAAAACCAGACTGTACACTGGTTTGAGACCTTAACAAGAGTATCATGTTTTCTATTTGAAACTTTAATTTTAAAAGCTTTTAAGCTTTCAGTAAATGTATCCATAAGGTAACAGGGATTATTATTCAATGCTTCCTTTTGGTGGAGATTTCCCCATAGCCACACACAGCATGTTAGTAGCAAAGCCAAGACCTGAACCTGGGCTCTCTACCTCCCAGTCTGGCGTTTTTTCTAACAGGGCTTCCCAGAGGCAAGAACCAAAACTTTCCCGTGGTTTTGGAAGCTGTAGAGCATGGTAAACTTGTGAATTAGCTTTGAGAAGTATCAAATAACTTTTGCATATATTTGACTGCTCCGCTGTTTACTTAAATGGGGAGAAGAGAATGGTAGAAATAGCAAGAGAGGGAGGGGCACATCCTTACCCACCCTGAGAAGACCAAGACCGTGAGGCGGTCAGACCGTGCACCCTCAGTGGGGATGAAAACATCTTCGCTATTATAGTGGTTTGCGATCTGAAGTTTGTTCTTACCCAACAAAATCTTACTCCTTAGCATTCAGTTCCTCTTTTTGTGGAGAAAATGTAATTAATTAATTAATCAAACAATTTTTAGGCCATGCCGCGAAGCATGCAGGATCTTAGTTCTCCAATCAGGGATCAAACCCGTGTCCCCTACAGTGGAAGCCTAGAGTCCTAACCACTGGACTGCCAGGGAATTCCCAAGAAAATTTAATTTAAATTAGATTTTAACTTTTCTCCTTTGGGGGGACAATAATGGGGGAAAAAAGGGTTGAGAAACTGAGTTAGATAGACCTGGGTTCTAATCCCATATCTGCCACTTATTAGTCATGTGACCTTGGGCTAAGATGCTTAACACCTTTAAGCCATTCGTTTCCTCATCTGTATCATACAGAACTTTTGGAAAAGAATGTCCAGCACAGTATCTGGTACATAGCAAGTGCTCCAAAGATATTAGCTACTATTTTTCTTGTCTTCTTGTTGGGAGAGTTAAAGAAAATGGTTAAGTAAAAGGCATAAAAGAGTCAAGGGCGAAGGGAGATCAATATGATGCCACACATAAGAAACTACAAATTGGGACTTCCCTGGTGGGAAGACTTCCCTGGCACAGACTCCGGACGCGCAGGCTCAGCTGCCATGGCTCTCGGGCCCAGCTGCTCTGCGGCATGTGGGATTTTCCCAGACCGGGGCACGAACCCGTGTCCCCTGCATCGGCACGCGGACTCTCAACCACTGCGCCACCAGGGAAGCCCCTGAGTATTCTTGAAGCTTTGAAAAACTATGGAGAACACCCAGCTTAGTTTACTCGACTAATTCCCTTATAAATTATGGAAGTTGCAGGAAGAGAACAATAACAGGGGCTGCTTTGGTTGCAGGAAGATTTCTGCATAGGAAAGTCTTAGGTACTTAATCTACATGATGATCTGTAAGGCTGAGAGGCTGGATCATATCACTGGACTGTTTTGTGTTCGTTGGAAACTACTGCTGAGTAAATGTGAGCTAGATACCATCTCAGATATCCTCAGAACATTCCTGTACACGTGAAGTAGAGGAAGTGGTGACATCTAGAATAATTCTCAGGGATAGAATGAGGCACAAGGATCCAGAGAGATCAGGTCACATACCGCATGCAGAGGAATCAGACAGCAATTAACACTTATTAAGCACTCTCTGGTTGCCAAGCATAAGCCAGATAAGAACTCTAGGTACAACAAAACAAAACAAAACCTCTAGCTACAACCATGGAAAGGTTCAAGAAAATGTTGTCCTTAATGGACTCTTTAGCTAGTTTTAGCTAGTTTAAGAATTGTTTGTACTTTCTCTTCACTGATATTGTCTCACCGTGGTATATAGGCTATAAATAATTACCAAACACCTACTATATACCAGACACTCTGTAGGGGGAACCCTATGCATGATTTACAGAGGTAGCAACAAAAATGTGGACCATACTTACAGTACATGCCAGGGAGTACACCAAGAACTAGGGAAAAGGGGAGACAAATACACAAACCAAGGTCCTTTCTATAAAGGGAGTGGATCAGATCAAGCAGGATATGATTTGACAGTCAAAGGTAAATGCAAATCACAGTTTAGGACAAGAGGATGTTCAAATCACCATGTGAAATTATGTTTCTGGTACTTTATCTATGACCTTTCTCATCTCCCTAAATAACAGAAGAATTAATGATGTTAAGAAAGTTTTATCTGGTCTGATATATCCCACTTATTAGAGATAGACAGGATCCAAATGTAAAGGTTGCTGAGGTGGCTGAATTGCTTCTCCTCAACACAGGCACATCCCATCAAAAGGACTTATGAAAGGGGACTTCCCTGGTGGC
This sequence comes from Phocoena sinus, assembly GCF_008692025.1. NCBI lineage: Eukaryota > Metazoa > Chordata > Mammalia > Artiodactyla > Phocoenidae > Phocoena > Phocoena sinus. Next base: position 7,522,775 of record NC_045772.1, on the reverse strand, counting down.
GCAGTGGTTAAGAATCCACCTGCCAATGCAGGGGACACAGGTTCGAGCCCAGGTCCGGGAAGATCCCACATGCCGCGGAGCAACTAAGCCCGTGTGCCACAACCACTGAGCCTGTGCTCTAGAGCCCGTGAGCCACAACTACTGAAGCCTGCGCACCTAGAGCCCGTGCTCCGCAACAAGAGAAGCCACTGTGATGAGAAGCCCGCGCACTGCAGTGAAGAGTAGCCCCTGCTTGCCACAACTAGAGAAAGCCTGCACGCAGCAACAAAGACCCAATGCAGCCAAAACTAAATAAATAATACATTGGGTTAAAGAAAGAAAAAAGGACTTATGAAAGGACACCACTAGGTTTAGTCAGATAGATTGGACTTGCCACTTATCAGCTGGGTGAGAGGCTGTAAATGGAGATAATAATAATCCCTATTTAACAAAGCTACTGTGAAGAATAAGAGAGATAGCGTGTGTATGTGTGTGTGTCTGTGTGTATGTATGTGTATATATATATATATATATATATATATATATATAAAACTACCTACTCTTTGCATAAGGAAATATTAAGAATTATTTATCTTTTGGGAATTCCGTGGTGGTCCAGTGGTTAGGACTGTGTGCTTCCATTGTAGGGGGCCTGGGTTTCATCCCTGGTCCAGGAACTAAGATTCCACAGCCAGGCGATGCAGACAAAAAAAAAAAAAAAAAAGGGGCTTCCCTGGTGGAGCAGTGTTGAGAGTCCACCTGCCGATGCAGGGGACACGGGTTTGTGCCCTGATCTGGGAAGATCCCACATGCTGCGGAGTGGCTAGGCCTGTGAGCCATGGCCACTGAGCCTGCGCGTCTGGAGCCTGTGCTCCGCAACGGGAGAGGCCACAACAGTGAGAGGCCCGCATACCGCAAAAAAAAAAAAAAAAAAAATTCTTATTTTTAAAGATTTTATTTATTTATCTATCTATTTATTTATTTGGTTGCATTGGGTCTTAGTTGCCGCACGCGGGATCTTTGTTGCCATCTGCTGGATCTTCATTGGGGCATGCAGCATCTTTTAGTTGCAGGCTCTTAATTGCAGCATGCAAACGCTTAGTTGTGGCAAGTAGGACCTAGTTCCCTGAGCAGGGATCAAACCTGGGTCCCCTGCATTAGGAGAGCAGAGTCTTAGCCACTGGACCACCAGGGAAGTCCCAGGAATTATTTATTTTTTGCCTTACGCCTTATCCTAGATTAGGTAAGCAGATACCTTATACTAGCCTATTGGTAATGTATCACAATTCCTTTTATTGTGTCATAAGAAGAATAAAAGCTAAAAAAAAAAAAAAAAAAAAAAAAAAGAATAAAAGCTGATTCATGGGTTTCCCACCCCTCTCCCCAAGAAGCCTACTTTTGGTATAGACCTACATCCTTCTACCCTGGCATCTGGCTCAAGAAGTTGAATAACTAGCCACTGCCACCACACAATGTCAAGGGGCAAAAATGTCATAAGAAGAATTGCAATCAATTCTGCAAAATCAAACCAAAAGCATTCTCTAGCCACTTACAGCTGAAATCAACTTGAATTGTCCCAAGTTCAGAAGTCACCACATCCACCCAAATAGTCCTTAATGATAGTTAAGAGAATTACTGAGTGGCTATTACACACCATGCACTGTGCTAGGACTTAAAAATGTAAGATATTGGGAATTCTCTGGTAGCCTAGTGGTTAGGATTCTGGGCTTTCACTGCCGTGGCCTGGGTCCAATCCCTGGTTGGGGAACTAAGATCCCACAAGCCAGGGGGAGCAGCCAAAAAAAAAGATATTATTTCTGAATAAAAATAATGAGAGAAAAAAAAATAACGAGAGAGAGAGACATCACAGGAAGAGAGGGCTTTCCAAATTGCTAGTGCTGACAAACATTTGCTTCTCTTGCATTTTTGTCCTTGATGCAAAATAAGTGCGTTTTGTTGGACTACATCCAGTTTGGCTCACAGACCTTGAAGAAATTATAACCTAGATGACTAGATGAACATAGTCATCTACAGGCCATAGGAGTGGATGGCAAAGTGTTACTAAATACAAGGAAGGATCAGATGAAAAGCTTAGTATATACTCACATCTTTCTCCTGGATGGTGCACTCCTTACAATAATAGGCATCCGAAACCCCAGGCCCTCCACAGATCACACAGCGTCCCTGGTAAGAGCCATAGTTACATTCATCACATATGCGCACCAGGGTGCAGGGACGCACATAGGAGTCACAGATCACACACTTGCCATCACCTGTGAGGAAAAGAGAATGAAGTTATGCCCACTTGCAAGTACTTCAAGTCCTTTGCCCTCCTCCTGTTAATGGGGAAATACACTGGTCTTCTGATGGTGACTTTAGGGCCTGCTGCTTTGGCATCACAAAACTTGGCTTACCTAGTGTCCAGCTCAATCTCCACAACACACAGGAAAAGTCAATCAACTAATGGGTAAAGAGCTTAGAATAGCACCTGGTAGATAAGTCTGTATGATTAACTGGCAGAACGCTGTGTGTGTTGGGGACGGGGTCATGCTACTTCTGGTCCACAGCTAGAGATTTTTCTCAAATTAGTGTCTAAAATGTGCAAGTTGGAGTGGGGTGGTGGCCTTTAGTTGCAGCCTGGCATTGTGTTAACATGCTTCCAGTCACATCTACTCAAAGCTCTCTTAGTGGCACCGTTGGAAATGCCCGTTGGCTGGCTCCACAGAAACTGAGTGGGACGGGTGGGCTGTCTGGGGAGGCGTTTTCCACTCACATTTTTCACACAGTCTTCCAATGGCTGCAAGATGAAAGACGGTAAAGAGTACAATTAGGATTAAGGTTTTGACGAAGAGGGGACAAACATCCTCGAGCTTGAGGTGGGGACAGGAGCAGGGACTGCAGTGATCCCTGAGGAAGTCTTTCCATCTTATCCTCATAAACTTCAATCCGAACCAAATCCACACCCTCCCGAAGTCCCTCTCAGGTCCTGGGCAAACTGAGAATTTCTCCGGACCCCATCCCGGCAGCCCGCCTCCGGCTCCCAACACGCACGCCCCGCCCTCTTTTCATCAGAGACCATAAACCCACGCGCTCCTACACTACCGACCGTGAGGCGGGAAACGTGGCACCCCCGAGGCAAGACCCTAAGGAAGTGATGGGAACCCCGGACTCCTCAGGTTCTAATACTATCCCCACCGAGACAGTCGGGGGCAGGAGGCCGTCTCACCAACACCAGCCTGCTTGCGGCAAAAGATCAAGTCCGGGTGATGCTTAGCCATAGCTCCCTCTATGCCACCGGAAACTTAGAGAGCTTCCGGCCGACCTTTAACCTCCATTGTTCCTGCCTCCTGGTCGCCGTGATTGGTTCTCTAGGCTTCCATCAGCGTTTACAATCTTCCCCGGTCGTTCTCGCGCGATCACATTTCAAAGACAAGTTTCCGTCCTAACTGGGGAGTCAGGTCCTGGCAGGTGCATGAAAGTCATCAAAAAAAACCCAAAAACCTTTCGAGATCTGAATGGAAGATACAAATTGAAAAGTGCAAAGATGAAGCTTGCACTTCGATAAGACATCCTTGTTCCCGGTATTTATTTCCGCAAGTGCTTTTATGCAGCTTTGTCCTCTGCCCTGTAGGTTCCTCACACGGGAGCTCCGCCCAAGGCGCTCGCAGGACTCGGCGCCTCTGGCGAGGCCCAGCCTTCACTGTGTTGCGTTTCTATTCAGGCCACGCCCCCTGCCCGAAGGCTTTAAGTACGCCGTGTGCACGTCATTTTCAAGCGACCTCATCTTTGTCAGTGCACAAAATGGCGCCTTACAGCCTGCTGGTGACCCGGCTGCAGGTGAGAGCGAACTGAGGGCCCTCTGGGTTCACGGGGGCGGGGTGCTTCCTCCTGTGCTTGCGGCTGTGGGCGAGGCAAGGCGAGGCGGGCCCGACGTCCGCCCGGCTTTTCGTGTACCTGTCCCTGCCTTGGGCCCTTCGCCCGAGGTCAAGGCGTCCCCGGCTCAGTCAGCTCTCCCAGCCTTGTCTCCGCCCCGCTGGAAGCGTGGGTCTCAGAAGCGGCGGCCAGGTGAAGAGTGGAGGCACCTCTTTTGAGGGCCGCACTTTCTCCCTTGTAGGGTTTCTTTTTCTTTTTCTTTTTCTTTTGCCGTTCCTCAAGGTCAAGACAAGGTGACTGGGGGGCGCGGTGGTTGTTGAGCCCGCTAGGTCCAGAGCCCGAAGGCCTCACTTCTCATCTCTCAGCAGCAGACCCTTGCTAGCCAGGTGCATCCGTGGTTGCCAAACCTGAAGTTTGGAGGAAAAAAACTATTACCTATTCCATCTTGTGGGGATCCTGCGGAACATATAGCCAGGAGTTCGTCCGTGCCCAGACGTAGTAATTAGTAACGATAACTGTAGTCTCTCACCTTTGCACAAGATTGCAAGACTTAATTCCTCATCATGTCATTTGGTTCATATAATCATTTCGTGAGATGACTGTTCTCATTTGATAGATGATGAAACTGCTAGAAAGTAGGTAAAAGTTCCTGCTCTCTCTGAGTGTTACCCAAGTGCTGTGGCCTGAGCATCTGCCCTACTATCCCTATGTTCTTGTTCATGTCAGCCTGCCCTCAGAACTTTCTGAGCCCGAGTGTGATCCTGGAGCTGACATTTGTGTTTGTGAGAGTACCAGAATGGAGTATTTTGAGTTCATAATTAGTTGCTTTTCAGTTACTAGATGGGAGGGTAAAAGACTCAACAATTTGACCTTGACTGTCCTGTTATGAACCATCTAGAAAATTGACTGTGACTGCCAGATGTTTTTTCACTCCTAACTTGACAATACTAGGAAGGTGTTATACTCAGATTCAATGTCAGGCATGTATTTCATTAATAAAAATAAAATGAGCAAGCATTTATAGATATTCTCTGACAGCCTTTTACATTTAACTTTGTGGTTCTACTTTGGATCAAGTAGCACAACTCTCATTACAGAATTGAAAAAGAAGTTTTGTACTGTACTCTCAAAAAGTATTGTGTTACCAGAAGTTTTTTTTTTTAAGTCACATTGCTTAAATTTAAACCATATGGTTGGGGCTTCCCTGGTGGCGCTGTGGTTGAGAGTCCACCTGCTGATGCAGGGGACACGAGTTCGTGCCCCAGTCCGGGAAGATCCCACATGCTGTGGAGTGGCTAGGCCTGTGAGCCATGACCACTGAGCCTGTGTCTGGAGCCTGTGCTCCACAACGGGAGAGGCCACAACAGTGAGAGGACCGCGTACAGAAAATAAATAAATAAATAAATAAATAAACCATATGGTTTAAAGCGAAATCATCATTTATTTTATGATCTCTAAATTCTGGGCAAAAAAAGGGATTTGCTAATTATCTCTTTAGATCTTTTGATTCTCCAGGTTAACAAAGTGGAAATAGTGTTTCTTTCTGATCCTCCTGACCCATGATGTAGTGAAGTTAGGCGAGATTATTTGATAAGATAAATTATTACAGATTTATTGAACTTGGAAGAGAGGACTGATATCACAAAGGATCTTGGAATGCATGAGTGTTAGACCTGTGTAGGAAGAGATCTGGACTATAGTTTCTATTCTACCCAGTGCAAGTGACCTTGAACTTGAGAACTGAAGCCCAGTTTCCTCATCTGTCAGTTGGGGATTATGTTCATTGACAAACATTTATTGAGTTTTTGGTGGCCGGCTTCCATTCATATTGTTATGATGATTGTTATAAAGTTATGAGAAAGTAGAATATAATTGTTTATGATCATCATGTTGTCCACCTTCCTCTTTTACAGATAGACAATCCAAGACCTTGAGAACCTGGGTCTCCTTATTTGTTCATTTAGCTAAGATGAATGAACAGCATTATACCACACTGTCTCCTAATAGCCAGGCTGTCTTAAGTAACGGCCAGCTACCACTATGCTCTGAAAACCTTGTAAATTTACCTCTTTTGTGTTCAGCTACATTTGAGAAGTGATGGTACTACTTTAGTTGTCGTGTCTACAGAACCCGGTCTATGCATTCAATTTATTACTACCTTATTCACCACATATTTACTGAGTATCCACTGCTTCCTCTGGATACAGTGAAGCAAAAAAAGCAGACAATTTTTGTTCTCGTGAAACGTCAGTATATTCTAATGTATTCTACTGCAGAGGACCTTGGAGATCTTTCTCAGCTAAAGTATTTTGGGCAGAAGACCAAAGGTCTTGGTTGGACCTTGGCTGGACCAAAGGTGAAGGTAGATGATAGAATGATGGCAATTACGACTACCACTAAGAGTAGCTAACATTTACCTTAGTGTGCCGGTAGTCTCACATGATCCTGTGAGAGATGGCAGATTTATTAGCCCTGTCTTATAGATGAAGAAACAGGATTAGAGCAGAAACATAGTGTAATGGCTAAGAGCATGGATTCTGGCATCACACTATCTTATTTGAATGGTGACTGATACTCACTTGCTGTGACTTTGGGCAAGTTACTTCACCTCTCTATGCCTGTTTCTTTACCTGTAAGATACAGATAATAGTATGTCTGACTTATCTAATAATCATAGTTGCAAAGTATTTAGAACCCTGCTGGCATCTAGTAAGTGCTATATAATTGTTTGTTAATTAAATTAAAGTAGACTTGTCTAGGGCCTTATCACTAGTTGTTAGTGGATGTGATTTGAATCTGCTCCTTTCTGACTCCCAAGGCTGAGGTCCCAGCACCTGCACTATAGTACTGCTTCCCTTTGGCATCAAGACTCAGCCTGTCAACCAGGGTACCATTAATGGTCCATAACCAGAAAACAGTGCTCTTTAAAGTGTTCTATTGTTTGATAGTACCTGCTACCAGGTAGGAAGATAGAAACAGTGAAGAAAATGGAGGTGAAAATTTTGAAAAGCCACATTTACTCCCTGGTTTTTTAAATTTTGTGTAAATGACCATGGATGGTAAATAAAAATGGTTGGGCACTTCCAGATACATTTTAGATTTTGGTTTTGCTTTGAGATACTGGGATGCTGAGTTCTCATCCTGTGACCTTGGGGAAGTCACGTAACCTCTTGCATGTAAATCTGAAACAGCAGTTAACTACAAAGAAGTCTGACACATTTGCAGAAGTTATAAGTGCCTGTATAAAGTGCCATGTTTAAAAAAAAAATCTTGCTTTGAATTGGGAAACAGGTCATCCCTATTCACTGTGGTACCTTCTCAGGTGTCCTATAGTCAGCTGTTGATTTGAACTGAATGAATGAATGAATGATTGAATGGATGAGTAAACAAACTTCCAATCTTAAATTTGGGCAGAGGAAGAGGGGAGCACACCATTGCCTTTTTTTAAAATTAATTTATTTATTTTCGGCTGTGGTGGGTCTTTGTTGCTGCGCGCAGACTTTCTCTAGTTGTGGTGAGCGGGGGGCTGCTTTTCGTTGTGGTGCGCGGGCTTCTCATTGTGGTGGCTTCTCTTGTTGCGGAGCTCTAGGCACGCAGGCTTCAGTAGTTGTGGCACGTGGTGCACGGGTTCTAGAGCACAGGCTCAGTAGTTGTGGCACGTGGCACACGGGCTTAGTTGGTCTGCGGCATGTAGGAACTTCCCGGACCAGGGCACGAACCCATGTCCCCTGTGTCGGCAGGTGGACTCTCAACCACTGCGCCACCAGGGAAGCCCCCACCATTGCCTTTTGAACCAGCTGTTCCTAAAATGTTTATTGAAAGCTTGCTATGTGCCTAGCACTGTTCTACACACTGAGAGTGTAATAATGACAGGAGTAGTGGAGCTTGTAGTGTAGTTCTGGGGAGACAAAATAAACAAGTAGACAAGAAAATTGTAGTTATGAAGTGGAACAAGGAAGATAAAACAGAATAGTGTGGTAGAGAGAATAGACGTGAGGATGTGGCATGGCTTTAACTGGAGTGGTTGGAGAAGGCCTCTCAGAAGAGGTGACATAAAATGATAAGAAGGCGGCCCTTCAGCATTATGGGAGGGGAGACTTGATGTAGAAGGAGCAGTATGTGCAAAGCACCTGAGTTGGGTCTGAGGGTAAGAAGTAAGGCCAGTGTGGCTGAGGTGATGAGAGGAAGGTCTGAGCAAGAGGTAGGAGCCAGGGTCATGTGGGCTCTGGTAAGGAAATTGGGTTTTACTCCAAGTGTAATGAAAATCCACTGGAAGGTTTTAAACTGTGAAGTGACAGGATCTGATTTATGATTGAGAAGAATCATTCAGGCTGCTGCGTGGATGATGAACCACTGAGGGACGAAGGACCACAGAGGGACGAAAGAGGACGCAGGGAGATCAGTGGGGCCTGTTGGAATTATCCAAGGAGTGTTGAAGGTGTCTGGGACTAGGGTTCTGGTAGTGAAGATATTTTGGAGGCAGATGGGTTGGATGTGGAGTGTGAGGGACAGGGAACAGTTAAGGATGACTTTTAGGTTTGGGGTCTGAGTAACCGATGGATGGGTGAACTCGAATTCAGTAGTCATGTGTTTGCATAGTACTTGCAAAACTTAGTCAGGAGCCGAAGTTCCTTTATAAATTCAATAAGTATCTGTATTTCACAGGTGAGGAAGCTGGATGGGGTCAAGTGTCTTGCCACAGGGTCCCTCACTTGAGTATGAGCTTCATGTCTGAAGTGAGCCCTGTTCATCTTGGGCATTATTCTGCTACCTGGTGTCTCCAAGAGGGTCATCTGGGAAGTATTTAGAATGAGGATTGGGGCTTGAGCCGTCTGTCTTCATTGGCTCAGTGTTCTTTGACACACCTTATTTTCCCAGCAGGTGGTTTGGAAGGCAGTGGTAGGCTCTGGGCTTCTCAGCGTAAAGGAGGGGAGGGACTGCAGGGAGGCTGCTTTGTGGGACGGGAAGGACTTGGATGAAGTTTGTCAAAAGGTACAATCTTCTGGTTATAAGATAATTAAGTATTAGGGATGTAATGTACAACATGATACATATAATTAACACTGCTGTATGTTATATATGAAAATTGTTAAGAGAGTAAATCCTAAGGGTTTGCATCACAAGGAAAACAATATTTTTCTATTTATTTGATTTTGTATCTATATGAGATGATGGATGTTCACTAAACTTATTGTGGTAATTATTTCATGATGTAAGTGAAATCATTATGCTGTACACTTTAAAACTTATACAGCTATGTCAATTATATCTCAATAAAACCGGGAGAAAAAAATTTTTAATAAAAATAAACCAAAAAAAAAAAGGCAGCACATAGAATATCAGGAACCTTAGGAGACTTCGTCTACCACATACTTACCACGTGGCTTCGAGCAAGGTCTCTACCCTCTGTGGCTCTCAGGTTACACATCTGCAAAATGGGGCAATTCATAGCTACCCTCCAATTAAGAAGGGTCCTGAAGGCCTAATAATATTTGGAAAGTTCTTTTTTAAAAATATTTATTTTATTTTTTTTTTATTTTGGCTGCCCCGGGTCTTAGTTGTGGCACGTGGGATCTTTAGTTGCGGCATGTGGGCTTCTTAGTTGCGGCATGCAGGCTTCTTAGTTGCGCATGCATTCTGGATCTAGTTCCCCCACCAGGGATCAAACTCGGGCCCCCTGCATTGGGAGTGTGGAGTCTTACCCACTGGACCACCAGGGAAGTCCCTGGAAAGTTCTTTGAACTCTAATACACTATAAAAATTTGTGAATAGTTTATAATGTTATTTTAAGAATAGGCCTTTTCTAATACTGAGACAAAGGACAGACTTTTTCCTTAGATTGTTCCAGAATGAACCTGTAGAAGCCTTTCTTTATTTAGGGGATCCTAAAAGGCATGGAGAATGATTTTCTTGGGTTCATTCTGAAAAGCTTGGGCCAAAGGAAAGGGCACCAGCTTTGCTGTGTGGCCCTGGGCAAAATAGTTACGTTCCAGAGCCTCAGTATCTTCACCTGTAAAATAGACACAGTATCTTCTGCCTCTGAGTATTAAATAGGACTGTGTATACTTGGGGGAAATCTGATGCAGGGTATGGGCACTTGGTGAAAGTTAGTCTGTGTCTTCAGTCCTGGAGATGGTCTACAGCCTCCCTTGCCACAGCATTATCCTCAAGACTGGTTCTTGGGATTTCCCTGGCAGTCCAGTGGTTAAGACTCGGCGCTTTCACTGCTGTGGGCCCAGGTTCGATCCCTGTTCAGGGAACTAAGATCCTGCAGGCCGTGAAGTGCAGCCAAAAAATAAATAAATAAAAAATAAAAAAGACTGGCTCTGGGAAAATTGCTTGCTCCTCCCGTGCTGTCCATGGATATCGGGTATGTAGTAGTTGTGCAGGAGAATCTTTTGGGTACTGTCCTAAGAGAGTTGGGAGAAGAGGCACAAATGAATCTACTGGCTTCCTGTTTTCTGATTCTCTAAGTTGAAGGGCAGCATTGAGAAGATGTGCTTTAGAATTACATTTGCATTATCACCATGAAGCTCCTCGGGGAATTTAGGCCCAGTTAGGAGAATTTCTGCCTTCACCCTGCAGAGGGCGAGGCAGTTTCCAGGTGGGAGCTTCGATCCTGTGGCCACTTGTGGGGGTCTGCAGAGAGGCCTCAGGGATTCCTGTAACTGCCACACTTCAGTGCTTCGTAGCTGGGCTCCTTCACCTTCGGCTGGACGTGTGTGCTGTTACTGTTTTGTTGTTGCTGCTCACTGAGAGCTGCAGAGCTGATTTAAGACAAGGGCCTGACTATAATACACTGGGCTGAAGCAAGAAGGGGAGGGGGCGAGCTGGGTGGAGCTAAATTCAGGCCAGACCATCCAGGAACTTGCATGTGTGGTGGCATGTTTAGTCTGCCTCGCGGCACCGTTGGCATTAGAGATACTGATAATGAGCTGTCAGCCCCGCTGTGCCAGTCACTGAACTAGGTCTTGGACAAACACTGCTTCACTTGATCTTCACAAGAACCCTAAGATGTGGGTGTCATTAGCCTGTTGTCACCATGATGAAATAGACCCCCACTGGTTAAACGGCTTGCCCGAGGTCACAACCAGCATGCAGCGGAGCCAGAGTTTGAATGCAGGTTTGTTTGAGTGCAGAACTCAGGCTTTTTACCACTCAAGCTGTTCCCCCAGAGAACTCCCCTGGGCATGGAGAGTAGAAACTAGATCTCTGAAGAGTGGGCTGGATAGAGGGGACACAGTTCGGTTGGCTCCGTGCCCTGTTTGCATATGGATCTATTTGAGGCCATGATTGCCTCCTGCCCCAAATACCAGCAGAGCTTGAGAGGGAGAGGCCAGAGCTGTGGGTCAGCCTCACAGGCTGCCTGTTGAGCTTACAGAGGATGCCCTTTGTAAGTATTCAAAGGGCTGCTGCCCCGGGGGGCCAGAGCAGGGTTTGGGATTTGTATGTACAGTGTGCCTAGCGTCTCTGCTCCAGACAGCAGCAAAGGAGAATTAGGCAGATGAGTGAATCTGTCATCTCATTACTTAAAGGAACCCCTTACTGCGTTGGAGCCCATTTAGAGGCTGTGTCTTGGAGAGACATGGCTCCCTGCCCCCTTTCCAAGCCTCTTAAAAGGACTGTTCATTGCTCCGTGAACAGGCACTAATGGCTCAGCACAGCCTCTGCCAGAGGCCCTCACAACTTGAATTTGAAAGCAAGATGAAGAGACTAGTGTTCAAATCATGGTTCTTCTTTCAGTGTCCTAGGCTCTGAATATAGAGTGGTGATCAGATTAGACAAGTTTTCTGCCTTCATAGAGCTTACATTTTAGTGCAATTATTTACCTTCTTATCTGTCTGAGTCTCCATTTTCTCATTAAAACAGAAGACAGAATGACCTATAACAATCCCACTTGGCACAGTTGTTGGGAAGATGACATAAGATAACCTTTGTGATCTTGCTTGGCACAGTTTTGTTTGTTTCTTTTCATTTTATTTCTTACCAGACTCCCTGGTGGGTCCGCTTTCGTTGTATTCCTTCCTTCAGAGTTTGTTCTGTGTCAGTAAATGCAGGATCAGGAGAGCCTCCCTTACTCCATGAGAGCCCTAGAGATTTGTATCCCATCCAGCAAGGGAGGGGGCACTATCGAACCAAGAAGCCAGATTCCACCAGAGGCGTTGAACAGTTGGGACTGAGCCACCATGGAGCACTGAGCCCACCTGGCTGCTGGGCCTGTGGAGGTTGGGAGACACTGTAGCATAGTGAGAAGGGCATGGGCTCAGCAGGTTCCCAGCTGTGTGACCTTGGGCAGGCTACTTCCTGTCTCTGAGCCTCTCCATCTTCAGGGCAGTTAGGGAGGCTGAGCTCTGTCCAGCAAGGTTTATAAGAGTGGCTGGCATGGAGCAGTGTGTTAGCTACTGTGATTTACTCCAAAACAGATCTGAGGGCACCTGGCTGCTGGTCACCCTGATGGGAGACTCCCACCCAAGTAGAGGGAGTTTTATAACGAGGAAGTACTATAGGAATGCTTAGAATGGAGAAGACACGATTATGGTTTTTGGTGATTTGAAGGGCTGAAGTGTGGAGGAGTGATTAAGCTCATTTGATCTGGTTCCAGAGGATGGAGCTAGGAAGTGTGCTGGGTACTTTCACGTAGGTACTCTCCTTTAATCCTCACTACAGCCTGTGAAGGTGTTATTCCCACTCACAGATGAAAAAAGCTGTGTTTAGAGGGCTTAAGTAAAAACACACAAGGTTACACAGCTTGTTGCGGGTAGAGCTGGGATTTGAGCCCACATTTCCATTGCTAGAATCTGTGCCTGATTTAGTGGAGGTGTGTTTCAGTTCAGAAGCATTTGTTGTTGTTGTAAAGTATTAGAATTGTCTAGTAGTGGAACAGACTTTCTGGAAGAAAATGAGCTTCCTGGATTAATCATGTTGAATCAGGGGCTTGTAGAGGTTGCTGAAGAGAGGTTTTCAGCCTTGAGGCTGCCCTTGGCCCCCTACTTCCTGAGAAAATGGAGGCTGAGGGCTTAGTGGAAGTATCTGTTTTAGATAAGGGCCTGGTATTTACTCATGAGAATCTCATAAGCCCCAAGACTTGGGCTCCAAGCATGGGGGAAAATTTTCCCATTTCCTAGTTGTTGTGACATCTGTGTGGATGGCCTATGGATGATCTCTGGAATGTCTCTGGGCCCTGGGGCCAGGTTGAACCAAACATTGAGTATGTTTTACTTTTGGACTTAGGAAGTAAAAACAAAACCCCAATAAGTTATTTTTTAAAAAATACGCCCAAGTCATCATCCTTCTTTAAATAATACTGATGTGGACTACTCATACTTCAACCACAGTAGTCAGATATTATAAGACTCAGTAATATCTATTTTTAAGGTAAAATTAATTTCTTACTTTTTTTTCATATTTGTAAAGGTACCCCTTGTAGGAAACTTGGAAAATATAGAAGTATAAAGAATACCATAAAATTTACCTATTATTGTTTGTAATACCCAGAGATAACCCACCCCCACCCAGAGATAACAATCATTAACATTGTAGTATATTTCCATCTAGTATTTTTAAAATGTTATAATCCAAATTAAAAATATGTTTAATAATACATGTGTTATAAATTTATATTTCTTTAAATTTTTTTCTGATTTTCAAAGTTCAAAGTAAATACATATAAAAAGTAAAAAATTGTCCATAATTTCACCCTCCAGGGATAGCTACTGTTAACAGTTTGGCATCTATTCCATTTTGATTTTATCTGATTTCTTTAATTCATTTGTATCCAAATCAATACTTAGAATTGCCAGGGTTCACTTGGTGCTTGGAAGGCTCAGTGTTTCGGCTTAGAGCCAGGCTGTCTTTGAGTGCTGGTGTATCTGTGAGACCTTGGGTGAGTTACTATGCTTCTCCTGCCCTCAATTTCCTCATCTGTTAAATGGAGCTTGTATACAGTAGGGCTGTTCATCCATGTAAAGTGCTTATAACTTGGCACTCAATAGAAAGTATTAAGTATCACTATTACTACTACTACTAGTAATTATTATTATTATCATTGTCTTTGCTTAGAAACCTCAGCCCTACCACCTGTTCAGTTTGGGTTCAGTAGGTATCCTGGTGCCAGGGACTATGGGGAGGTGTAGATTCAGCACAGACTGGTGTTTAGTGCCTCTCTTGGAGTCGCTGTTAAACACCACAGGGTACCTGGCATCAGGCCAGGGGGTCTGGTGGAGGGGACTTGGGGTAAGTACTCCTGGATGGGCTCTGGGGAGTTGTAAAATTGTGTTGTTTTATGTGTTGTCTAAGTTTTCTCCATGAAATCTGTCCTCCTTTTTTGAATGGGAGGAAAAACCCTAGTAAAGGCTATTTAAAAAACAAAAAACAACCTGCTTAAAAAAAACAAACAAAACAAAAAAACCCCAACAACCTGCTTTGTAGCATTTACATAATAATTGCTATTATTTGGGAGCTCATTCACATAATTTCAGACCTCACTTAATACTGTGGGTATTTATTCCCTTTTTCCAAGTGAAGAAACTGGGTTCATATATAAAATAGATAACTAATAAGGACCTACTGTATAGCACAGGGAAGTCCATCTACTCAGTACTCTCTGATGGCCTATATGGGAAAAGAATCTAGAAAAGAGTGGAGGTATGTATATGTATAACTGAGTCACTTTGCTGTACCCCTGAAACTAACACAACATTGTAAATCAACTGTACTCCAATAAAAATTAAAAAAAGAGAGAAAGAAACTGGGTTCAAAGATGAAACCTGCTTGACACCACACAACTAATAAATGGTGGAGCTGGGCCTTTGAGCTATATCTAAGTTCTTTTCACTGTGTAAATAAACCACAGGTCATAATTCAGCCTCCTGAATCAAACCTGCTGGGTTTCTAGCCTGACCTTCCACCATCTCCTGCTTTGTCTTTTACCTCGCACCATTTTGAGTGACTTGTAGCTCCTGCACAATTCACTTGATGATTCTGTATCTTTTTATGTACTATCTGTCCTCTGAGTGCCTTGCAAACCCTTATTTATCCTCCACAGCTCTGGTCAGGGAAGTCTTGCCTGGGCCTCCCAAGCAGAGCTAATTGTTTGCTCTCCTGTACTCCTGCCCCTTGTGTGTGTTTCCTTCCTCAAGCAGGTCACAGTGGGTTACATTTACTGCTGATTGTGGCCAAACTAAGGTATATAAGTGTAGGGACTGTCTTATTCTTCTTGGTATCTGTGTCCTGTTGCTTGGCACAGAATAGGTGTTCAAGTGTTAAAATACAAATGTGCTTATAGGAAATAGGTTACATGATAAGCCACCATCAACCTACTCCATTGAATACTTTTACCCCTCTTGAATGCATTATCTACATGGCAGCCACAGTAACTTTTTTTTTTTTAATGCAGATATAATCCTGCTTCAGTGACTTCCCATTGCTTTTATTTTTTTAAATTTTATTTATTTATTTTTGGCTGCATTGGGTCTTCGCTGCTGCACGTGGACTTTCTCTAGTTGCGGTGAGCGGGGCGACTCTTTGTTGCGGTGCGCGGGCTTCTCATTGTGGTGGCTTCTCTTGTTGTGGAGCACGGGCTCTAGGCGCGCGGGCTTCAGTAGTTGTGACACGTGGGCTCAGTAGTTGTGGCTCGTGGGCTCTAGAGCGCAGGCTCAGTAGTTGTGGTGCACAGGCTTAGTTGCTCCGTGGCATGTGGATCATCCCGGACCAGGGATTGAACCCATGTCCCTTGCACTGTCAGGCGGATTCTTAACCACTGTGCCACCAGGAAAGTTCTTCCCATTGCTTTTAGAATCAAGTTAAACATTTAACATGTCCTACTGTAAAGCCCATACGAAAAAATCAAAGCCTGACCAATTGATTGGTAAAGGTACAATGAACCACTTTCATATTCTGACGGTTCATTACTTATATACAGACTGAGAAGAGTAAGCTGAAGTTGCCAGCTCCTTGGGTCCTAGTTGCATACACCGAAAAGGGTGGCACCAAAACAAAAGGAGCTGATGACTGCACTGAAAGCTGTGACAGCCTTGATGCCACTAAGCGGGTTTATATCCTGCAGCTCTAGTTTGAAGAGTCCAGGGCAGAAAGCTCTATACCTCATCAGATCCTGGGAGGCGAGGAGAAACTGTCTCATGACTGCCTCCCAGGGAGATAAGGAGCAAGTGGGAGAGGGCCTCACAACTCCTTTAGAGGCCTTCTACTGTCTGGTGTTCCGAGGTATTCTGCCAAGACTCAGATAAACTATAGTTCAGGGTTGCTGCGGTGCTTTTCTCGTACACCTGCAAGGTCCGTCATGATACCTAGCTCTATTTTACGTCTTAGCCTTATTTTCTGCCGTTTCCACTGCCCTTTGCTCTCTTTGCTCTAGCCAAGCTGGCTTTCTCTTTCTTCTTTCAACTACAGGTGCTTCCCTGCCACAGGACCTTTGCACATGCTGTTCTCTCCGCCTGCCGGGTTCCCTGGATTCCTTTTCCTAAACTGCACTTTCTTTGCCTGGCTAACTCCTAGTCAGGTTTCAGTTCTCAGATTAAATATCACTTTCTTGGAAAAGCCCTTCCCCTAGTCTAGATTAGGTTCTCCAGCTTTATACTGTTATAGCGTTATAGCTGCTTAACCTTTCTTTCATAGCACTTCTCATATCGTTGCTTCCATAGTTTCTCTAGTGATTACTTGATTATCACAAGTAATCAATTACAATAATCTAGTGATTATTCTTCACCAGATTGTAAGTTCAGCAATGGGAGGGACTGTGTCGTCTTGCTTATCTCACTAATTCAGGCACCACAGCACAAAGTCTGGGGCTGGATAAATATTTGTTTAATGAATCAGTACTACTTCAGTTTTTTTTAAAAAAGTAACTTTATTTATTTTTAATATTTATTTATTTATTGGGTTGCATGGGGTCTTAGTTGCAGCAGGCTGGCTCCTTACTTGTGGCTCCAGGGCTCCTTAGTTGTGGCTCACCAGCTCCTTAGTTGTGCCACACAGGCTCCTTAGTTGTGGCATGTGAACTCTTAGCTGCAGCATGCATGTGGGATCTACTTCCCTGACCAGGGATCGAATGCGGGCTGCCTACGTTGGGAGCGTGGGGTTTTATCCACTGTGCCACCAGGGAAGTCCCTGCTTCAGTTTTAATTAGGGTGGTAGTGTGGTGGAAAAAGTGTCAACTTGAGAATTAAGTGACTTGAGTTCTGCTCCAAACTGCTGTTAACTAGGTATGTGACCTGGGGCATTCTTCATCTGTCACGTGAAGAAAAGATATCTGGTGATCTGGGGACACTTTGGGTTTTGATAATCTGTGATTCTAGATGAACCATTTAATTAGCCAAGTTCTAGAGGGATGGGATTTAGGATGAGACTCCAGCTGCCTACTTGACATCTCCACTTGGGTGTCGGACAGAAAAACTCCCAATCTCACCCCCAAGCCTGCTCTTCCTATTGCCTTCCCCATTTCAGTTTATAGCAACCCCATTCTTCCAGTTACTCAGGCCCAAAACCTCAGTGGTATTCTTGACTTTCCTCTCATGCCTCTTGGCCAGTTTGTTAGCAAATCCTGTTGTTAGTACTTTCAGAGACTATCCAGACTCCAACCCCTTCTCACCACCTCCACCATTACCACTCTGGTCCAAATCACCACCATCTTTGACTGGGATATTGTGTTGGCCTCCTATCTGGTTTCCCCGCTTCCTTCTATTCTATGTACAGCAGCCAGAATGGTCCTTATAAATAAGTAGGACCATGTAATTCTCATTCAGAATTCTCTGTTAGCTTCTCTTCTCACTCAGAGTAAAGTCCAGAATCTTTACTGTATTCTACAAGGTCCTGTGCCACCTTTTCTTTTTTTTAAAGATTTGTTTATTATTTATTTGTTTTATTTATTTTTGGCTGTGTCAGATCTTAGTTGTGGCATGTGGGTCTTCGTTGAGGCATGCAGGATCTTTCGTTGTGGTGCATGGGCTTCTCTCCATTTGTGGCGTGCGGGTTTTCTCTTCTCTCGTGGCGTGTAGACTGGGCGGGTGGGCTTTGTAGTTTGCGGCACGCAGGCTCTGTAGTTGAGGTGCACGAGCTCAGTAGTTGTGGCGCATGGGCTTAGTTGCCCCATGGCATGTGGGATCTTAGTTCCCTGAGCAGGGATCGAACCTGTGTCCTCTGCATTGCAAGGTGAATTCTTTGCCACTGGACCACCAGGGAAGTCCCTAGGTCCTATGCAATCTTGGTCTTACCTCTTACTGTACTCCTCCTTGTTTATTCTGCTCTGGCCATACTGGCTTCCTTGCTGTTCCTTTTTTTCCCCCCTGTATATTTTTTACTTTTAAATATTTACCATTTTAAGAATTTTAAGTGTACAGTTCAGTAGCATCAAGTACATTCACATTGTTGCACAACTATCACCACCAGTCATCTCCAGAACTTTTTCACCTTCCCAAACTGAGACTGTAGCCATTAGACACTAACTCCCCATTTCCCCCTTCCCCCAACCCCTGGCGCCCACTCTTCTGCTTTCTGTCTCTATGAACTTAATTACTCCAGGTACCTCATATAACTAATCACACAGTATTTGTCCTTTTGTGACTGGCTTATTTCACTTAGCATAATGTCTTCAAGGTTCATCTGTGTTGTAGCATGTGTCAGATTCTTTTTTAGGCTTTTACAAATTCTTTGTTAAGTCTAACTAATATTCCATTGTATGTACCACATTCTGTTTCTCCATCATCCATCAATGGACACTTGGGTGGGTTGCTTCCACTTTTTGGCTCTTACGAATAATGCTGCTATCAACGTGGGTATACAGATGTCTCTCCTTGTTGTTCTTTGAACACAACGGGCACTACCTCACTTTGGAGGATCCTTAAACTTTCTGTCTAGAATACTCTTCCTTCAGATTACCTGTACGTTTACCTTTTGTCAGGTTGTTGTTCAATGTCACCTTCTCACTGAAGCCCTTCCCAACTCTCCTACTTTAAATTGCACCTCCCCCTACTTCCCTGGCTCCCTCTCCCAGGGCTCCTGCTTCATTCTCTCATGACACTTACCGACGTCTGACTGAGGTTTTACTTGTTTCTCTGTGTCTACTTGTCTGTCCCCTCCCCGCCCTTATCCTCCTGGAATGTCAGTCCCAAGAGGGCAGGGAGTATTGGACCATTTTGTTCATTGCTGTATCCTTAGTGCCTCAGACAGTGTCTGGCACCCGTAGTCACTCAGTAACTAGTTGATAGATGGACAGACGAATGAGTAAACAAATGGGTAAGGTTTGGTGGTAGGAGGGAGGGGAGACAGAGAGAATGACAGTGAAGATAGATGTTTTTCACCAGAGTCAGCCCTGCTTATCATTTCTCATATTTCTGGCTGCTACTGAGATTATAAAGTTAATATAAAAACCTAGCTTTTTCTTCATCCTTGTATCTTACTTCTCCAGTGACTGCTACTATCCCCCAAAGACAGTCTTGTTCTGGGAAAGTTGCGTGATAGAGGGCACCAAAGTGTACAGACAGAATTGAGAGGATCAATGTGAGGTTGCAGGTTTTAAATATTTTGAAGTAAGGACACCAAAACAACAACAACCAAAACAAAAACAAAAAAACCACTATATCATTCTCTGTTATCACCATTATTTCTTAAAAGGGCCTTTTTAACATCAAAGGTATAGGAAGGAAAGACTCAGAACAAAGAACATGTTTTAAATGTAATAAATTTGACTTTTTAAAAAAACTTGCTACGTTGTCTTTATTTTCTCCATTTTCCTGGTGGATAGTTGTGTGCAGGCAGGCATCAAGTGGGTGGGCTGAGGTTTGGGGTCCTCTGGTACAGTAGGTGGAAAGCTGCAGAGAGCCTGGTGATGCTCTGCAAACGCCTTCGGTGACTGTCATTCGTTGTCGCTGTTTGCCTTTGATGTTTGCAAGTAATTTTTTTTTTTTTTTTTGCGGTACGCAGGCCTCTCACTGTTGTGGCCTCTCCCGTTGCGGAGCACAGGCTCCGGACGCGCAGGCTCAGCAGCCATGGCTCACGGGCCCAGCTGCTCCGTGGCACTTGGGATCCTCCTGGACCGGGGCACGAACCCCTGTCCCCTGCATTGGCACGCGGACTCTCAACCACTGCGCCACCAGGGAAGCCCATGTAATTTTTTTTTTAATTGAGTTATAATTGACATACAACATTGTATTAGTTTCAGGTACACAGCATGAGGATTATATATTTGTACGTATTGCAAAGTGATCACCACAATAAGACTAGTTAACGTCCATCACCATACATTTTATGTAACTAATATTTTTAATTGGAAGTTCTCTAAGATAGTGTTTTCAGACTGCCTATGTCGACCTGTTATTGGATCATGAAATTAATGGGGTGCAAGTGGCCTTCAAAAAAAGATAATATAGAATGCTAAATAAAAAAAGCCAGACACAGAAGGCCACCTATTGTATGATTTCATTTACATGAAATATCTAGAACAGACAAATCCATAGAAACAGAAAGCAGGTCAGTGATTGCCAGCAGCTGGGACAGGGAGGGTGAAAAGAAAAAGGAGCAGCTGCTCAGTGTGTCCGGGGCTTGCTTCGGGTGATGGAGAGGTTCTGGAACTAGATAGTGGTGATGGTTGCACAGCATTGTAAATGTACTGAATTGTACATTTAACAGTTACAATGGTAGATTTTACCACAATGAAAATAATAATAGAGAATAAAAAGTATCAGTGTACACTGCACATGTCAGGTATTGTTTAGTGAAACTTCGTGTGAATTACACACACTCTCAGTACCTCTTGCTGGGCCACAACATAAAATGTGTTTTGTGCCTGTGTGTTTTCAGTCAAAATTTGGAAGTCCCCTCTCAAAGGCTCCTTTTAGCTCCGAACATCCTGTGGCCAGTATATGGATGTTGCTAGGATACAGTGGACTTTGAATGACTTCCTCCTTCCCTGATGACTCTCCACAAATGCCATGTGATTTTTGAGTAGATCACTCAGTCTCTCTGGTTTTTGCATCTGTAGCCAATGTTTTTGATTTGAACCCAAACATGATCTTGTTTGAGCCCTGAGGAGGCCTTAGCCTCTTTTTCACTCGAACACTGGTATTTCCCCTGTACCTAACGCATACAATAGCCACTCTAACACACTACCACACCTTCTGTTTGTCTTATCCCACCATACTGTGGTCTTGAGGGCAGGGAGAGCGTGGTGATGTTCTAGAGTCTAGTGTGATACAGCTAAGCTTTCCCCAGGTGTGCTGTAGCGAATAACATACAGGTGTAAAGAGATAATGATCCCCCCACCCCCATCCCCCAGCAACTAAGGCTGCCAGTTGTCTTCCAGCAGCAACCTGGTCTGTTTACCAAAAAGAATTACTTTGTTCGTGGGCCTTAACTTGAAAAAGTTTGGGAGCCATGTGGAAACAATTTCTGGCATTATTTGTTAAATGACAGGGATTATTCTCCATATTTTATAAGTATTTTAAAATAGAGTAAACAGTTTGACCATGCAGGGAGCTAATAATAAATGGGTAGTGTTCTGAATCTGGTGTGCTTTCTGTGACACCACGCTGGGTTGCATTTGATGTGTGCACATATGCATACCTTTACATCCACATCTGTCTGTAAAGGAAGGCGAAGGCTGTGGCTACTCCAGAAAGACCTGAGCTCTGGGGGTTTTCTTCCTTGGTACAGATTAATCTGTTCTGCCGTTGCTATGCTTTCCCCTAGGCCTTTGGGAGTAAGTGGGTTTATCTGATGCCTGTTTACTGGGGAGGAATATTTATAGAATCTCTGAGCTGGAAGGAACTTTGGAGAACATCTAGTCCGGTGGTTCCCAGATATGGCTGTATCAGCGTAACCTGTAATCTTTATTGATGCTTAAGGAACTCCACCTCAGGTGATTCTGATTGAGAGGTCTGGGAGCCCTTAGGGCCTAGAAGCTGTTTCAGTGAAACCTCCCAGGTGATTTTGATGCAGCCAGAATGATCTGCTTCTCCCATTTTATAGAAATGGAGGGACTTCCCTGGTGATCCAGTGGCTAAGACTCCTCGCTGCCAGTGCAGGGGGCCCAGGTTCGATCCCTGGTCAGGGAACTAGATCCCGCATGCTGCAACTAAGAGTTCGCATGCCGCAACTAAAGATCCCGCGTGCCGCAACTAAAGATTCTGCATGCAGCAACGAAGATCCCACGAGCTGCAACTGAGACCTGGCGCAGCCAAATAAATAAATATTTTTTTAGAAAAAGAAGGCACAGAAAGGCTAGATTATTTGTACAGGGGTGCATTGTGACCGAACTCGGAGGCCAGATCTCTGGACTCCCAACCCCTGAATGTTCCTTCTTGGCCCCCACCACCTCCTGTCACAGGGGGAATCTCACTGTCCACCATACTGCACACAGAGAAATGACCCATGGGGCGGGTACTCTGAGCTTGATACCTTCACCTGAATGTTGGATTTCAAAATTGGAGTTCAAGAAGAAACCTACAGTGATATTAGGGAACTTTGGTTCTCTCTACATCAGCTAAAAACAGCTTGCTGTCAGTCTCTTTCCATCCACACAGTATTACCTTAATACAAATTTGGGGAATTATAGGAGAAAATAATTTTCTGTCTTAACCCAAACCATTTTTTATAATGTTCATTTCCTTTACATACTTGGAGTTATTTCTTGAAGATAGAGTCTCAGATATGGAATTACTGAGTCAAAGGTATGGATGTTCCTGTGGATGTCTTATTGACAAGCTGCTTTTTGAAAAGATTGAATTACTTTGCTTTTAGTCCACAGCACGCAGTCTGCGAGGATATTTATCTTTGGTTCTGAGCATTTAATTTTTAATTAAAAACTAATGTTGGGGCTTCCCAGGTGGCGCAGTCGTTGAGAGTCCGCCTGCCGATGCTGGGGACGCAGGTTCGTGCCCCGGTCCGGGGGGATCCCGCATGCCGCGGAGCGGCTGGGCCCGTGGGCCATGGCCGCTGGGCCTGCGCGTCCGGAGCCTGTGCTCCGCGACGGGAGAGGCCACAACAGTGAGGCCCGCGTACCGCAAAAAAAAAAAAAAAAAAACTAATGTTGGTTACATTCTTTCTAATTATAAGAAGTATTATAATGATTCATTTGTAGAAAATTTGGAAAATTTAGAAAAAAATCAAGAAGGAAATTTAAGCCATTATGTCTAGTGCATGGACTTAACCATACTTGATGCCTTACTTAAAAGATTTTCTGTCATGAATTTTTACACATAAGTAAAAGTAGAAAATAGTACAAAGAACACCCATATACCTACCATCTAGAGTCAACAGTTATCAACATTTTGCCTTATTTGCTTCATCTATATATATTTTTTTTAATTTTTATTGGAGTATAGTTGATTTACAATATTGTGTTAGTTTCTACTGTAGAGCAAAGTGAATCAGCTTATACGTTTATATATATCTCTTTTTTGGATTTCCTTCCCATTTAGGTCCCCACAGAGCATTGAGTACAGATCCCTGTGCTATACAATAGGTTCTCATTAGTTATCTATTTTATACATAGTATCGATAGTGTATATGTGTCAGTCTCACAATTCATCCCACCCCCCCATCTATATATTTTTTATTATTTTTTTTTTCTGGACCATTTCAGAAGAAATTAAAGGCGTTGTGACACCTCATTCCTAAAAGCTTCAACATTTATCTCTTAAAACTAAGTCAATTAGCTATATAACTACAGTATCATTTTCTTAACTTCCCCACTTCTCCCAAAAATGTCTTTGGTAGCTATCTCTTTTCAAATCAAGACCTGATAAAAAAATTTGCATGCTGCATTGATTTTACTTTTTTTTTCGGTACGCGGGCCTCTCACTGTTGTGGGCTCTCCCGTTGCGGAGCACAGGCTCCGGACGCGCAGGCTCAGCAGCCATGGCTCACGGGCCCAGCCGCTCCGCGGCATGTGGGATCTTCCCGCACCGGAGCACAAACCCATGTCCCCCGCATCAGCAGGCAGACTCTCGACCACTGCGCCACCAGGGAAGCCCTGATTTTACTTTTTTAGTCTCTTAATCTAGAACAGCACCTCCCCACTCCCACCCCGTCACACACACACCGTTTTTCCCCATGACATTGACTTGCAAGGGACTACCCCAGATTCTCGTAGACCTTTCGCATTCTGGATGTAATTGATTATTCTTTTATTCCTTGCATTTCCCTTAAACTGGAAGTAAGGTCCCAAAGCTTTCTTAGATTCAGGTTAAACATTTTTTGACAAGAATTCTTCATAGGTGACGCTGTCCCATCCGGAGGCACGAATGTAAGGTAGTCTTGCTGTTGGTGATGCTGTTTGATCTCTGGGTTGAGCTGGTGGTAACCAGATTCCTCTAGTGTGAAGGTACATTTTTTTCCTTTTACTTAGTCGTGATAAATTCCTGTAAGTTAACTTGCTGAAACAAAGGGTTTGCACATTTTTAAAAACCAGAACACTTGATTATTGTCTAAGTGCTCCTGACTGATCCTGCTGTGTATGCTACACTACAGTCAGCATGCTTTTCTGCACCAATTTGTCTTGTTCATTCTTTTTTTCCCCCCTGATTACAAAAGAAACTCGCATATATCATGCAGCATTTAAAAGTTACAGAAATACTTAGCCTAGAACATAAAAGTGCCCATAATTCTAATCTCTAGAGATAATTGCTGTGAACAGTTTAGGCATATCATTTCAATTTTTTTCTAAACATATTTACATTCGTTAATTACTGTTATTATACAGAAATGGGCCCATACCATGGCACTATTTTGCTATTTCTTATTTTCATTGAATGTGTCATGAAATTTTTTTCCTGCCAGTAAAGGTAGATCTACTTCTTTTTAAATTTTTTTAAATATTCTTTTAAAAAAATATTTATTTATGTATTTATTTGGTTGCACCGGGTCTTAGTTGTTGCAGGTGGGCTCCTTCGTTGTGGCATGCGAACTCTTAGTTGCAGCATGATGTGCGCTCTAGTTCCCTGACCAGGGATCGAACCAGGGCCCTCTGCATTGGGAGCTCAGAGTCTTATCCACTGCGCCACAAGGGAAGTCCCTTCTACTTCTTTTTTTAAATCATGGTAAAATACATAATAAAGTTTGACATTTTAACCATTTTTAACTGTTCACTTCAGTGACGTGAACTACATTCACAATGTTGTTAGACCACCACCATCATCTTATTCTTGAATATTTAAAAAGGTGTAGAATGGCATTCCTTCGTGGATGAACCAGAATTTATTCAATCAGTGCCCTATTTTTGGACAATTGTATTGTTCTTTTAAAAACAGTGATGGGGACTTCCCTGGTGGCACAGTAGTTAAGAATCCACCTGCCAGTGCAGGGGACACGGGTTCGAACCCTGGTCTGGGAAGCTCCCACATGCCACGGAGATAAGCCCGTGCGCCGCAACTGCTGAGCCTGCCCTCTAGAGCCCGTGAGCCACAACTACTGAAGCCT
This sequence comes from Phocoena sinus, assembly GCF_008692025.1. NCBI lineage: Eukaryota > Metazoa > Chordata > Mammalia > Artiodactyla > Phocoenidae > Phocoena > Phocoena sinus. Next base: position 7,497,494 of record NC_045772.1, on the reverse strand, counting down.
GTGCGCCTAGAGCCTGTGCTCTGCAACAAGAGAAGCCACCGCAATGAAAAGCCCGCACACCACAACAAAGAGCAGCCCCGCTTGCCACAACTAGAGAAAGCCCGCACGTGGCAACGAAGACCATCAATCCAAATGTGAAGCTAGACAAAGAACAGTTGTCTAAATAAATAAGTAAAAACAGTGATGTAGAGAGCGTCTTTGCTAGTCTCTGCACTCATTTAAGTATTTTTATAAGATAGCTTCCTGGAAGAGGGAAAGCTAGTCAAAAGGTACAAATGTTTTACATTTTAATAGGTATTGCGTAATTGTCTTTCAAAAATGTTCAACCTGTTTACAGTCTAACCACAAGCATCTGAGCCTGGCAAATTATTGATTTGTCCTGTTAACTATTTGTTCTCACAAGGTTAACCAAACTTGCTCTGTATTTAACCTTGCTCAATAAGGAAGAACTGGTTGGTAAAGTAAAAGCAACATTCATTGGTTTAATTAACTGATATTTATGTAGCACCTGTGTATCAGACCTGGTGTTCAGGCATGGGGAATTTTATTATGAATGAACAGACACAGTCCCTCCCTTAGTGGATCTTACAGACTAGTGGAGACAGATATCATCTCAGAATGAACGTCAGAAAGTAGTAAATGGGCATAGATAATAGGAGGCTCTGCTTGGGCTGAGAGTTCAAGAAGGTTCCCTAAGAAAGTGAAATTAATTTGGAACTTGAAGGATCAATGGGAATTACCTACACAAAGGGTAGATTGAGAAGGGGGTGGGCAGAGAACATTCTAAGCAGAAGAAACGGCATGTGCAAAGGCCCAGTGGCAGATCCCTTTAGACTTTGTACTGGCTACGGAAGTTCAGCATGTTTGGTGCCCTGGAGGAAAGCAAGTTTCTGAATTATTCAGAGACCAAATAGATGAGGTCTCTCTGCCAGGATCCCGTAAGCAGAAGGGGTTTCAGAGGGATGGGAGGTTTCCCAAGGCAAGTTCTAACAAATTGCAAGTAGTCTGAAGGAGAGACAGAAGAGTTGCTGCTACAGAGCTCAGCTTAGATTTTTAGAATGTCTTAGCCAAAGTTGGAAGGAGGGCAAGTAACTAAGGAGAAACACTGTGGCAGCTGGAATACATCAGAAAGGGGTCAAGAATGTCAAAGGCCCAGATGAGCTAAGGCTTCTGAAAAATGCTGATCAGCCAAAAGCTATGTTTTCAGTAAGCAAAAGAAGAGGATACCCCTTCTGCCAGAATCCAGAAAAGGAGCACAACCTCATCACATCTAATTGTGTGTCTGTCTCCTCCATGAAAATAATACAATATAACATACATTGAGGGCTTTCCTGGAGGTGCAGTGGTTAAGAATCCGCCTGCCGATGCGGGGGACATGGGTTCGATCCCTGGCCCGGGAAGATCCCACATGCCACGGAGCAGCTAAGCCTGTGCGCCAGAACTACTGAAGCCCATGCACCTAGAGCCGTGCTCCGCAACAAGAGAAGCCACGACAATGGGAAGCCTGCGCACCACAATGAAGAGTAGCCCCCGCTCGCCGCAACTAGAGAAAGCCTGCGCACAGCAGCAGAGACCCAACACAGCCAAAAATAAAAACAAATAAATTAATAAAAAAATCACATACATTGAGCACATATGAACCCACTCTGTGCCAAGCACTTAAAGTAGACTATTTCATTTACTATTAACACGTTTATCTCCATTTTCTCTGTGGGGAAGCTAAGGCTTGGTGAGGCTAAATAACTTCTCTAGGGCCCCAGCGGGTTAGTGATGCTGCTGGGTTGGGCAATCTGACTACAGGTCTTCAATCTGAGCCATCACACCATGCTACCTTCCAATGGGAAAGGATAGGTAGGCTATGTGGGGTTAGTGGGTAGCAGAATCCAGGGGAATTGGCTCATCCTAGAAAGAGACAGGTCTGCACTTGCATCCTGGATTCACTGTTTGTCACATGTAAGATTTCTGACTTAACCTCTCTGATCTTCAGTTTCCAAATCTGTAAGATGGGAATAACAATTACCTTGTACCACTATGGAATTCAAAATTAGGCACAGAAAATGCTTGGCATGGAGCAGGTACTTAATAAGTAAGGCTGTTTTATTTTTATTCTAAGACTACCCATAGCCTAGTCTTCATTTTATATGTGAGATATATGTGGTCCTGAATGAATGATACATGGTATCCTTGCCCTTGAAGTCAGTCTTTGGGTAAGCATATTAGTATGATCAGCCTCTTCAGAGTTATACATGACATTTCATACACTTTAAGCCTCTCACAGTTTGGCTCTGAAGCAGGGAACAGGGCTGAGATTTCACCCTTTACAGGTGTGAAAAACTCAGGCCTGGAGGAACAAAGTGAATTGCTTAAGGTCTCACAGCCAGGCTAACATCTTCTTACTTTTTTGTTGCGATCAGTAGATTAGTGAAACAGGGAATGTGAGTGTTGATTTCTGTAGGGCAACTGACGGGTCAGTCAGGCTGTCCCTAGTTGTGAAACAGAAGTGATGGCTTAGTGACATTTCAGTCAGGTGGTTATCGTTGTGGGTTGAAGACCCGGACCTGGGGATTGTCACTAAATAGATCACTGTTGGCTTGACCAAACGTCCACCCTGGGGAGCCTGGCCTGGAATGGGTCACATTTGTACTGAGACTTGGATGAACAGCCTGAGAGTTGTGCTTACTGCGTGTGTGGCTGACACGCACTGGGAAGGCCAGCCTGTCAGGACCTGGGGTGACTGACCCGGACTCCTGTAGACCACAGAGGGCTGGAGGTAGACAGAAACTGGTGCTGAAATTAAACCAAGATTAAGGTAGAGCTCTGCACAGAAAACCAAGTCTGTAGTACAGTGTGGCTTGAGCGGTCAGTGAGGAAGATGGCTATTGAGGGGTTAGGAGGAAGGGAGTGATGCATGTGTCAGCAGTGAGGTGGACAGCCACAAGCTCAGCAAAGGAAGTGACTGTCCCTTTGCCCTCAGCACAGGGCATGGTTGGGCTATTGCAGGATTTAGAAACATGCCACGTAAAGGAAAAGTTGAAAAAACTCAGGCTACCCTTGGCCTAGAGAAGAGGGGGTTTAGAGAGGACGGTAAGTCCTGTCTTCAGATAGTTGATGGACCCCCGCCCTCAGCTGAGTTGTTGACCTGGGTAAGGTTTAGGGTTACGTTGTTGTTTTGGGCCATATCTCGTGGCTTGCGGGACCTTAGTTCCCCAACCAGGGATTGAACACAGGCCCATGCAGTGAAGGTGCCGAGTCCTAACCACTGGACCGCCAGGGAAGTCCCAGGATTGTGTATTTTTAACAAACTCAGGAGATTCTGTTGCACCTCAGGTCTGGGAAGCAATATCCTGAGAAAGATGGTTGCGTTTATTTCATACCGTCCAGAGGGCAGACACCCCCGCTACCTGAAAAAGCAGACTGTGCAAGGAAACAGAGAGAGGGAGAATATTTTGAAATTTTTCAGAAATGGATTGGTGGTCGTGTGGGATGATGAACTCCTGGCATGGGATGGGGTCCAAATAGCTTTTTAGAAAAATTGACTTGATGAACATTCAGGTGGTTCAGGCTTCCTAAAAACTCTTTCCATCCTTATTAATGTATAAACCTGAGCCGTCCCATGTGGCAACTTAACTTTAATTAAAGTTGAGTAACATTAAAAATTCCACTCCTCAGTCACCTCAGCACACTTCAGGTGCCCTGCAGCCACACATGGTGGGTGGCTACTGTATTGAACAGTGAGGATCTAGGATGTGTCCATCATGGCAGGAAGTCCTCTTGGGCAGCGCTAGCTGTTGTGAACAGACATTTGCACATAGTTGGTAAGCAGAGCAGTGTCATGATTAAGGATTGAGCATGTAGCTGGTTGATTTGTTATTAACACTATTGAGTTTATCTCCATTTTAGGGGCAAAGCTTCGGGTGAGGGCCTGGGGCAATAGCAGAAAGTGGGCCAGTCAGGCTGGGTTGGGTCCTGGTTGCTGCTCTGTGGCCTTGGTCACTGCATGAGAGCCTCAGTTGCCTCACTTGGAAAATAGGCTAATCATAGGCGCCGCTTCACTGGGTGGCTGTGAGGATTAGATGCTTAGCACGGTGCTCATCTCACACTAGGCACTAATAAATATTCTTTTTTTATCCCAAAGTTGTATTCTGTATGAACATATTATTTTGTCCTTTTTTTTCCAATCAGCATTATTACTTAAATCTATTTTTAAGTATTGATATGTGTCCATAGATTGCTTAATGGTCCCCTTACTGTTAGGAATTTGCTACTTTACCTTTTCTCTACACTATAATTATGATTACAGTTATTTGTTTTGCTTACTGGGCCAGACACTAGGTATTGTTCTACTCATTTTTATTTCTAAGGAAACTGAAGTTAAGGGCAATTAATTTACAAAAAGAGAACGATAGATCTGTGTATAAACATTGGAAAGATGTCAAAGATATGTTGATAAATGAAAAAAGCAAGTTGCAGAACAACTTGTATAGCTTCTCATTTGTGTGAAAAACACAGGAGGCTGAATGTATGCTTATAAATGCACAGGGGTAATAATAGAAACAGTGCCAAGTACTTTCTGTTACCTCCTAGCCCTCACAATAGCACTGTGTGGAAATGATTACTTAGAGAGGGTAAATTGTCCTAGATGGCTCACGTAGTAAATGGCGTGCCAGGTTGAAGTCCAGGTCCCCCCGACTGCCGCTGTGCACTGGGCCTCCCACTGTAATGGCAGCGGCAGGCAGCAGCGGCCGTACCTGCAGCTGCAGTGTCCCACATTCCTCCTCTGCACAGGCTGTTGAAAGTCCTTTGGGACTCCCCTGGCGGTCCAGTGGTTAAGACTCCATACTTCCACTGCAGGGGGCACGGGTTTGTTCCCTGATCGGGGAACTAAAATCCCACATGCTGTGAAGCCAAAAAAAAAAAGAAAGTCCTTTGATTGATGAGTTCTTCACCCCTACCCAGTAGGGCAGAGAGTGAGGGTCCCCTGGTGGATTTTTAGCTGGAGGGCAGGTGGATCTGCAGTCTGCACTGGGAGGTCACTTCTGATCAGGGGGTGGCGGGTGGGGTGCTGTTTCCTGAGGGGGTCTGCCCTCCTCGCCGGCCACCTGAACAGCGAGTGGCAGCTGTGCATTTGTATTGGTTCAGATGCTGAGGTCGGCAGGATTTGGCTTTAAATGTTCTGGTGACATACAGAAGGGAGCCTGGGGCAGTGGCTTGAGCTTTGCTTCTTTCCTTGCCCAAGGGTATGACTTCCTAGACGGCGAACACCACTGTTCTTTCCCTCTGTCGCTTCTTTGGGTTCATCTATTCCTCCTTGGTCAAAATGGACCCTGTGAAGTTTGTCATCCACAGTTTAAAATGAACTAATACAGACCCCTTCATAACAGTTGCTTATCTGTTGCTGCATAAGAAGTCGTTGCTCCCAAACTTAGAGGATTAAAACAACAATACATGTTTCTCGCTCACAGTTCCCGTGGGCCCGGAATTTGGGAGCGTCTTGGCTTTTGGTTCTGGCTCAGAGTCGCTCAAGAACTTGCAGTCCAGGTTGTCGGCCAGGGCCCTGGTGATCTGAGGGCTTGGGCTGAGGCTGGAGCACTGGCTTGCAAGATGGCATGCTTACACGCCTAGCGAGGTGGTGCTGGTTTTTGGCAAGAGGCCTCAGTTCCTCTCTAGGTGGGCCTCTCTGAGGACTGCTGAACTGTTTTTTTGTTTGTTTGTTTGTTTGCGGTACGCGGGCCTCTCACTGTTGTGGCCTCTCCCATTGCGGAGCACAGGCTCAGCGGCCCTGGCTCACGGGCCCAGCCGCTCTGTGGCATGTGGGATCTTCCCGGACCGGGGCACGAACCTGTGTCCCCCACATCGGCAGGCGGACTCTCAGCCACTGCGCCACCAGGGAAGCCGTGCTGAAATGTTTTAACAGCGGTGGTGACTGTCTTCCGCCAGAGCCATCAAAGAAAGAGAGAACCATGCAGAAGCAATCCTTTTTGCAGCCTAGCCTCAGAGGTTCCTAGTATCACTGTGCCACATTCTGTCCAGTCAGTCGGTGAGTCTGCTGCACATTCCAGGGGAGCAGGATTAGGCACCACCTTTTCAAGGGATGAGGAAACATCCAAAGCTCATGCATAGGTTTTCCTCACTAATTTTTCCATCTATTCAACCATTAGTTATTAAATCTCAAATATGTGCCAGGTAGTCCAGATACAGATGAATAAGACAGACAGAGCTTGATCCCAAGCCTCAAGGAACTTATAGGGCAGGCAGGATAGCAGCTACCATTTGGGTGGTGCTTCAGAGCTTAATGGGGACGTCCACATATTTTCTCCTTCAACCTTCCCAGTAACTATATGATCGCTACAGCTGGTTGTATCCCCATTGCCCAACTTTTCTGGTCCTCAGATGGTAGAGAATTTTCTTAAGTGGACAGAATTTGACTTTGATGCAGAAATTCTGACTGTAAATCCCTTACACTTTTCTGCTACCACAGGCTGTGTTCCTTTTGGCTACTGTCTCATCCCTGTGCCTCAGGTGAGGAAACTGAGGCTGCAGTCACTGAATAGCTCTTGACACTTGAATTCTTTGCTTTTTTCACCATTCTGCGCTGTCTCTCAGGGGTGGACCGCTCTAAATACTCCACTGACAGTCGCTGCTGTCCTTCTTCTTGCAGAAAGCCCTGGGTGTGCGGCAGTACCATGTGGCCTCGGTCCTGTGCCAGCGGGCCGAGGTGGCCATGAGCCACTTTGAGCCCAGTGAGTACATCCGCTATGACCTGCTCGAGAAGAACATTAACGTCGTCCGCAAACGGTAAGGCTGCAGGGCGAGCTGCGGAGACTGCGAGAGGGTGTTGGTGCTTCTGGTGCCGCCTGCCCCTGTCGGGCAGCGTAGGAGGTGCTTGGGGAAGGATGGTTGGTCGTGGTGGTGGCAGGATCAAGTCGTTTAGGGTACAGCGGTCCCTGCTGAGGAAGGGTGTTCCAGATCAGTGGTGGACCTTCTGTCCTCTCTGCCAAGGAAAAGTCTGTTAGCAAGAAGCCTGGAGATGTGGGTCCTAGGGAAGGTCTCAGGCACTCTTCGGTGCTGTGGCCCAAACCTTCCACCCACTCTTTCCAGGACAGACGACTAGCCCTGGGCCATTTCTCTGGGATCTGCCGGGCCCAGTGACTTCAGAAATGCATATATTTCCCCTTCAGTGCATAAGCCCAGGGGAGAGCTCAGCCTTGAGACTCAGCAGGAATCTCAGGTGGGATCTTGAGCATATTTTTTTTCTGGACCTCTCTTTGCTCATTTGATAAAATGGCAGCTGTCTTTGCCCTGCTGTTCTGTGTGCCAGGTTCTGGGCTAGATGCTGGCACAGGAGGGAAGAATAAGATACCACAAGAGGATGCGGAGTGGGGGCTGGTAGCGCCAACCAGCGCTGCGCCTGAAACTTGAATGGCTGCAGACAGAGCTGCGCGCTTGCCTATCTGGTGACATGGCCCTGGGAGGACGAGAGAACAAGTATGAGTACACAGTGTCGCCATCCACATTAATAGCTGACGAATGGGCTCAGGTGGACAAAGCCACACTGTGAGTGAGTGATGGGACCTGGTCTCCAGCTCTCGTCCAGTGCTCTGGCCACTGTCCCACACTTGCTCTCTGTTGCCACTTTGCTTCCTCTCTACTGGTATCCTCACTTCAGTTTTACAGGTAAGGGACTATCTTAGTCTTTATCTGCTGTAGCCTGCAACTTGGCATCACCTAATTGTAGTAAAGACTCTTAATGTACATCAAGGATGTTCATCGGATTCAGGTGGTGTAGGCCTTACTACTCAAAATGCGGCCCATGGATCAGCAGCATCGGCATCAACAAGAGCACTGGGAGCTTGTTAGAAATGCAGAGCCTCAGGCCTCACCCCAGACCCACTGAGTCAGAACCTGCAGTTTTAACAGGAGCCCCAGGTGACTGGAGTGCACATCAAAATGTGAGAAGTGCTGGCCAGGTTCCCATCTGGTTCTAATGTGTAGTCAGGGTTGAAACCACTGTCCTCATCACTGTGCAACCTTATAAAATACTTTTTCCCCAGAAAACACTATTTATTCTTAGAGCTCTCAGATCACAGCTCAGTGGAAAAATAATAGATTTTGCTTTAGTCTGCAAAACACTTCTCCCCTGCTCTTTATCATGCTTAGAAGGAGAGTTAACATAGAAGCTTGCTTTGAGATAACTTGACAAAAAAGTGTTCACCATTTTGTCTTTGCTTTAAAAAAATTAATCAGAAAACTGCCCTTTGGTTTTAATTTTTATCAGCAAAATTAACCCTCCCCCTAAAATTTTTCCTTTGCCTTCTTATTCCAACTCTGCACTAACCAGAAAGTCCAATCAATAACTTTTAGCATTTTCCAGATTAGTACAGACAAGAGATGTTCCATTTTCATTGTTGCCATAAAAGAGTGGTTCTCGCTGGAGGTGGGGTGAGGGGTCGATTTTGTCCCCTAGGGAATGTCTAGAGACATTGTAGGTTGTCATAACCTGGGGTGGGGAGTGGTTTACTGTTAACTAGTGGGTAGAGGCCAAAATAACTGTCACACATCCTACAGTGCAGAAGACAGCCTCCACACTAAAGAGTCATCTGGCCCAAACTGTCAGTCGTGCCATAGTTGAGAAACCCTTACATAGAGAAAGAAAGCATAAGTGAGGCTGTTCTAAAAAGATGCTAGTGGATTAAAATAGATGTAAGAGTGTTTTAGAGGGCCAGGGGATTTGCAGGGGGACGATTCCTCCACCCTGTGACAGAGGGGCCTGATTCTGTTCCTGGGAACTGGGCCTCTGTCATCCAGTGAAGTGGGGACAGATGGGCATAGAGGACCCACCTTGCCATCCTCAGTTAATCCTCAAGGAAATGTGGTGATGAACTCGTCCCTAGGCTTTTGTCATTGTCAGGCTTTTTTATACAACTTCAGGCATTTGCTGTCAAGGTCTTTGGTTTTAAAGCTCATATGCTATTTTTCACCTCCCCTGGACGCAGAAGGAGGGGCTGTGCAGTGAGTCACTGCCTGTACACCAGCCTTGGAGATGCTGCCACAAAAAGGGGGCAGGCTGTACTTCAGGCCAGTGCTATTTTTATTCAAGGTTCTCATGACTGAGAGATTTTTAGAATTGCCAGTTGCTCTGCTGTTGCCCACAGAGCCAGCACCCTAGGAAACTCTTGCTCTCAAGGGGTTAGGTAAACTTGGGAGTGAGGGGCTAGAACCCAGACTAGCAGAAGGACATTTCTCGCTTTCCCAGCAGAGTCGTATTGGTAATAGCAACAGCAGTAATGATAGTAATTGAACACTTAACTGCAGGCCGGGCCTTGTTCTGAGTTTCCAGATGTTATTGAGAGACAGTATAAAGCCACAATGGCTCCTTGCATTCTAGCTCTTCCACTCAGTAACTAGCTCATGACCAGGGAGGGTCAAGTTACTTCACCTCACTGTGCTTCAGTTTGCTCATCTGTGTTGTGAGGATAAAGTGAGTTATATACATCAGAGTGCTCTGGGCTAAAAGTAAGTGCTAAGATAAAACTATGATGACAGAAAGCAGATGAGTGGTTGCTTGGGGATGGGGGCAGAAGGGAGGGATTATAAAAGGGGACAAGGAGACTTTTGGGTGATGGAAGTGTTCATTATCTTGACTGTGCTGATGATTTCACAGGTGTATTCATATGTCAAAACTTACCAGTTGTATACTTTAAATATGTGCGGTTAAGTACACACCAGTTATATCTCAATAAAGCTGTTTAAAAACAAGTATGTGAGGGCTTCCCTGGTGGCGCAGTGGTTGGGAGTCCGCCTGCCGATGCAGGGGACACGGGTTCGTGCCCCGGTCTGGGAGGATCCCACATGCCGCGGGGCGGCTGGGCCCGTGGGCCATGGCCGCTGAGCCTGCGCGTCCGGAGCCTGTCCTCCGCAACGGGGGAGGCCACAACAGTGAGAGGCCCGCGTAACGCATTAAAAAAAAAAAAAAAAAAAAAAACAAGTATGTGCTATATAAGTACTATCTGTTATCTCTTTCCAATACGAGCCCTGGACTTTAGAGACGGACTGGGAGCTCCCTGGGAGGGGCAGTGGCTTATCTGGTTACACGGTGGGTTTAGTACTAGGGTCAGGTCTAAACCCAGAGCCTCTGACTCCTCGTCCTGTATATTTTTTTTTGTGGCTCGTTGGGTGTGAGTGGAACTGTGCCCCTCCCGAGGAGCCTTCAAGTTTGGCCTAAGCTTTGAGAACGGTGGGAGGCAGAGTGTGAGGTCCAGGCACGTGGGGTGGCAGCTGTGCTGCAGTGGCAAGCAGCAGCAGGGAGCCTCAAGGTCGGGGGAGGGGGGGTGAGAGTTGGCCCGCGCCCAGCTCGGTCTGTGCGGGGGAGGCTGTGCCGAGGAGGCAGCTGAGTCCTGCCCGGGCGGCACCTCCCCGGGGGCTCTGACGAGGAAACAGGGTCTAGGAAGAGGGGCTCGTGAGAGGCCAGAGGCAGCTTCTGTTCTTGAGAGCTGACAGCCACACCTGTCTTCATGGGGTGAGAGCGAGTGGAGCCAGCAGGAAAGGCTTTAGCGTAATAGGGTAATGAGGCCTCTAGCACCTGAGGCGGAGGGTTGCGGGTGGAGCGTGAGGCGGGTTGGGTGAGGGGTGCTGGTGCAGAGTCTTTGTCTCAGTGGGGCTGAGTGCACGGGGGAGGTGGCCGTGAACAGAGAGAAATAGAGCATCCAAGGTGAGACTCTGGCTGCGAACTTGAGCTTCGAACATCACTCTGCTGGGTCTCTGTTACCTCATGGTCGTTTTACTAGATGACAAGGATACAGTAAGGATTAAAAGATGAGACATACACGGAATAGGTGCCCGTCAGATGATAGCAATTAATATGCTGGAAAAAGCAAATATACTTCAGGGAAAAATAAAACCGCGCCGCCTCTTGTGATGTTGGCATTCATCAAGTGGTTTTGGACCTAGCGAGTGCCAGGTGCTGTGCCGTGTGCTGGAGCTACCACAGTGAGCAGCACCGATTCGTCTCCACCCTCGTGGGGTGCAGGGTGCCCGCCGTGTGTGCGAAGAGGGAATGGCTGTGGCGGACGGGGGCCCATGCAGCTGGTCCCAGGCCATCCCTCCTTTCTCCCGCCAGGTTGAACCGGCCTCTGACCCTCTCAGAGAAGATCGTGTATGGACACCTGGATGACCCGGCCCACCAGGAGATCGAGCGAGGCAAGACCTACCTGCGGCTGCGGCCTGACCGCGTGGCCATGCAGGATGCCACGGCCCAGATGGCCATGTTGCAGTTCATCAGCAGTGGACTGCCCAAGGTGGCTGTGCCGTCCACCATCCACTGTGACCATCTGATCGAGGCCCAGCTTGGGGGTGAGAAAGACCTGCGTCGGGCCAAGGTGAGCTGAAGGTAGCATGGGAGGGGCGTGGAGGGGGCCAGTGGGTGTGACATGGGATGAGAGACAAAACCCTTGAACTAGGGTATTACCCCCAAATTCTAATGGACTCTTTAGTTTAGTTTTTTTGGTTTTTTTTTTATTTTTGCTCTCTTCTACTTTGAAAAATACCATTTGCCCTTTGTGAAGCTGTTAGAAAATACTGAGAAAAACTAAAGAAAACAAAAATCATCCTTAATCTTACCATAATAAAGGTATTCTTTTCAGGTCCTTTTTCTGTAATAAAACAGAATACTTTATAAGAAAAGTGATGCAGGTGTTGGGTTCTGATACCTATCGCCACTTGCTCTGGAGAAGGGACTTTAAAGTTCCCGTGCTGCCACCATCACATGTGATCACTTGTGCTCTCGCCTGGCCCCTGGGGACCTTGTCAGGGAGGGAGGCGAATAGTGTCGCTGTTGGTAAATTTGAGGCGGCCAAGGTGCATGCATCAAGTCCTGGACGCTGCATGGGGGCGAGGTTAGGACCAGACCCTTATCCCTTCTCCCACTCAGGGCCCTCTCTTACTGATTGACCCCCTTTGTGGGCTTTCTTCTGTGAGTTTCACTTAACAAGGTAGAAGGGGCTGGATGCCACACTGAAGAGTTGTCCCCTTGGATTCCTCTCACTCTTATGAAACCAAATTTGTGCTCCTTCCTCCAGGCTCTGCTTGTGGTGCCTTTGTGTGTGTCTACTCTTGGCAATAGCAGGTCTCTCCCAGCTCTGGGCCTCCACCCTCCCCACCCCCTCCCCGTCCCTCGCAGTGGAAGTGGGCACTGCTCTTGGGGGGCCATTGGCAGGAGCTGAATGCTGGCAGGGCTGCAGCCCGGCTGGGCACAGAGCAGAGCATGCAATTGAAAGTGCTTCGGCTCCCAGGGTCAGCACGGCTCAGAGAGCCTCTCAGACCCATGGGAAACGCTCAGGGCAGCTTTCCCATTCAAGCCCCTTCTTCCTACCTTGGCCTGCTCGTTTGTGTCCTGGTGGCACAGCGGCTCCACTCAGCTGAAAGAGCCCAGCTTTCTGTCTGGTGGTTTCCATGTTAGCAGCAGTGGTGATGGTAACTGGTAACATTACAGGGGATCCTTCAGCGCTGGGAACTGGGTCCTCTTCAGCCCTAGGGGTGAATGACTGCCTGCAGCAGGGCCACCACCTTCAGGGTCTGGCCCTCCCCTTACTTTATAGTTTTAAAATCTACCTTCTGGAGATGAGATTCACAAAATCATAGGATTTCAGGACCCATTCCCTCATTTATTTAACAGATGTTCATTGAACATTAATTATGTGCCAGGCACTGTGCTAGGTGCTGGGACTCAGTGTGAACATGACAGACAGGGGCTCTGCCTTCTTCTGCCCTCATGGATCTTAGAGTCCAGTAGGGAGACAGAAGCTAAACAATCACACAAATTGGTAACTGCCAATTTGGGAGAGTGTGGAACTCTGAAAGTATAAGAAAGATGTCTGATTTAGACTTTGTTGGGGAAAGGACAGCCTCTTTTGAGGATGTAACATGTAAGCTGAGATGTGAACAGGTAAGCAAGAACGTTCTAAACAGAACAGACGACCTAAAGACCTTGAGGAGGAAGAAACCTGGTACTTTTGTGGAGCTGGAAGGGGGCCTGTGGGCCTGGAACTCTGAGGTGGGTGGGGGCAGGTGCAGGCAGGGCCTTGAGGACTGTGGGCGCCCTCCTAGGAGTCGCTGAGGGGTTTACGCAGGAGAGAGATATGGTCAGATTTACATGTATTTGTAAAGGGTCCCTCTGGGTGGAGCTCAGAGAGGCAGAGTGACCTGTCCAGGGTCACACAGACCACCGGAGAAGTATCTAGGCTGAGTTCTGGTCGAGACTCTGCCACACCACTCTGGCCGCCGTGCTGCCTCTCCTCCCATATGCAGACACATGAGCAAATGCACACACAACCAGCTGCCTCCTGCCCTCAGTACCAGTTTTACAATTGGTGACTGATTTATAAACGAAAAACCCAGTATATTGTTAATCAGAAAGAGACTGCCTTGGATACCTAAGTTCTTGTCTGCCGTTCTTTTACTTGGGGGAACTACACGGGCCCTCAGAAGGATGCATGGTTGGTGTGGAGTTTAAATGAACGGGGCTGCACGGTATTGAGAGTGTTTTATGGAGGGCCCAGTGGAGTCCACAGTGAGTCCTTCCTCTGTCTTGGAGCGTGGCTGTCCCACAGCCAGAGGCTAGCAGGTCTCTATTCCTACTTCCTCCTTTGCAGCTCTGTGCTGTCCGCTATGGTCCCATCCCTTTAGTCCCTGGGGTCTCACCTATCCAGGGACATGCCATGTCTTCCAGATAAACTCTGGCCTACATCCATGTGATGGGAAGCCTTCCCTTCTCCCCTGAGGAAGTTGTCTCTGAATTATAGGTATAGTGGGTACCATCCTGTTTTTTGTTTTGTTTGTTTAGAGCATGGTCCATTTCACGGTCTTTCATTTGGGGCCCATCAAACATATTACCAAGTGTTGAGCACCTACCGTATGCCAGACAGTGGTCTAGGTGTTCTGAGATGTAGTCTCTGTAAGGGAGGTAGCCTTATTTCTATTACAACGTAGCCCTCAGCTCTGTGGTTGGACAGGCCTGGGTTCAAACACTGGCTCCTCTGTTTAACCCTGGGATCTCCAGCAAGTTATTTCACCTCTGAGTTTCTGTTTTTGCATCTGTAAAATGGGCTTGGTGACAATACTTCCCCTGAGTTGTGAGGATGTTTAGCGTGGTGCCATTTCCGTAGTGGACATTCAGTAAATGTCAGCCAGGATTACAAATGAGGCATCCGAGGCGCCAGTGGAGAAACAACACCCAACATGAGGCGTGGTGGGACCGGGCTGTCCACTCTGTCCCACTGCTTCCCTTTGAGAGTTCCCCTCCCCCACACCGTGTCCCAGTTAGTCCTGTAGTCCCATGCTTACCCCTCACTGCTGGCCTTGGCTGAGGACTTGAGTGCCAGAGGGACCCTTCTACAAATAAGGAAACTGAGACCCAGGGCAGGGAAGGGACTTGTTTTGGACCCACTCCCTGGCCAGGTGTCACAGAACTGGGCTTTGTCTCTGTTCCCTGCTCTCTCTCCTGGGCCTGCCAGCTGAGACTATGGGCCAGCGTCCAAGCCCTTTCGGAATTATTTGTAGGCGGCCTCCAGGAGAGGGCCTGTCTTTACAGTGCCAGCATTTCAGAGTCAGAGGGGAGGGATGGGGGAGGGGGGAAGGCATGAGCAAACTGTGTCACTAATGCCCTGGTTATTGATTTGTCTCAATAGGACATAAACCAGGAAGTGTATAATTTCCTGGCATCTGCAGGTGCCAAGTACGGCGTGGGCTTCTGGAGGCCTGGCTCTGGAATCATTCACCAGGTAAAGCAGGGCCTGGCCTGCCTTTGTGGGTGGGCAGGGGAGCGGGCTGCCCTTAGGGAACCAGGGAGCACCTCCAGGCCTGTGGGAGCCCGGGGCTCAGGCGGGCAATTGGATGACATTTTCATCAGCCCTTAGACTCCTCTGCCTTCATTTTAAATTTAATTTTCTTTTTTCAAAATTAATTAATTAATTATTTTTTGGCCGAGTTGGGTCTTCATTGCTGCACTCAGGCTTTCTCTAGTTGTGACGAGCAGGGCTACTCTTCATTGCAGTGCGTGGGTTTCTCATTGCGGTGGCTTCTCTTGTTGCGGAGCACGGGCTCTAGGCAT
Source organism: Phocoena sinus (assembly GCF_008692025.1). Classification (NCBI taxonomy): domain Eukaryota; kingdom Metazoa; phylum Chordata; class Mammalia; order Artiodactyla; family Phocoenidae; genus Phocoena; species Phocoena sinus. The sequence continues at coordinate 7,482,391 of NC_045772.1, read as the reverse complement.
GCGGGCTTCAGTAGTTATGGCGTGCGGGCTCAGTAGTTGTGGTGCACAGGCTTAGTTGGTCCGCAGCATGTGGGATCTTCCCAGACCAGGGCTTGAACCCATGTCCCCTGCAGTTGGCAGGCGGATTCTTAACCACTGTGCCACCAAGGAAGTCCCTAAAATTAATTTTCACTGTGTCAAGTTATACATTCTCACTCTTCGTGTGAGAAATTAAAATAGTCCCTTCTGACCAGCTTTTTAAGGTTGACATGTTTTGTGCTACACCATATTCTAAGCATTATGGTATTGTATTGTTTTTTGTTTTGCTTTTTTCCACAAGCATTATACCTTGTTGTGTGGATAGCTAGCACTTGATGAGCACATTCCGTGTGCCAGGCACTCCGCAGATGGTAACCTACTGGGTGCTCGCCGTGACCCTGTGAGATTGGCGGTTTTATTGTCCCCACCTTACAGATGAGGAAACTGAGGCATGGAGAAGTTAATCTCCTTGCCCAGGGGCACCCAGTTGGCTGATTGTGGGGCCAGGCTTTGCATCCAGGTGGCCTGGCCCTGGAGCCAGTGCTCCACACTGCTGTGCTGTGTCACGGCCTCCCGTCACACCGGGAGCTCTTCCCCTCTCAGTGCACAGAGTGCTCCTCGGAGCCTTTTGGCCCATTGTGGGTGTCCTGGAGGATGGAGGGGCCAAAGGTCACATGGCCACATCAGTCAGGAGTTCTCCTATGGTCTCCCAAGGATGGATTTTCTCTTGATAGGCAGTTCTGTCGTGTGTGTGTGTGTGTGTGTGTGTGTGTGTGTGTGTGTGTGTGTGTGTGTGTTTCCGGGGAGATAGGTGATTAGCTTTCATCAAAGGTGTCTGTTCAGGGCTTCTGACTGGTTTGTGGGGTGTGTGCTGGTTTGTGTCCATTTGCCATCCATCCTGTATGTGAAACCTGCCTCTTTGTACCTTCTCAAGGTGACCTTTCTCCCCACCTCCATCCCAGGGCTCACTTCCAGGCCTTCCTTCAAGATGAGCTGAGTCAGGCTGTAATCCGACCCTGCATGGGTTCCCAGCACTGCCCCACTCTGAAACCAGAGCCACAGATCACTGCTCTGCCCTTTCAAACCATCGCCCTTGCCAGGAAGGGGCTCCCCGGGTATGGCATGTCACACTGGTCTGCAGGCCAGAGAGCCTCTCTCAGCAGCAGGGCGAGGGAGTCAGGTGGACCCAACCTTGGCCTTTTGTCGTCAAGGGGACCCCAATCCAAGTGTCCTCCATTCACCTTAGTACAAATGCTGAGGCCGTTTTGGCAGCTTCTGGGCCAAAGTTTGGGGTTGTGAATGATGGCAGCTCACACCTGCCAGTGGCCACCAGCTAAGTGTACAGCCTGATATATTTCTTTAGAAAGAAAGTTCCCAGGAATCATGTGATCTCTGTGCAGCTTTTCTTTCCTCTCCCCCTTGACAGTAGGCAGCTTTAATCTGCCATGTCCAGATTAAATCTTAATCCCTTTCCCTCTGCCTTGAGTCCCTTGGCAGACCCTTCCTCCTCCACAGTTCTGCTTTCTGGTCACCTTTGTGAAGTCCTGGCCCTCCGGTGCCCAGCACTGGGGATCTTGTGATCCTGTGTGGGACCCTTCACATTATGGCCACAGTGTATGCTGAGTGTGCCCTGTGGGGACAGGGACTATGGCTTATTTATTCCTCTCTAGCTCTGGGCCTGGCGCCAGGTCAGTATAGAATAGATCCTCAGTGTACATGTGTCATGCAGATAGATGGCTGAATTTCTAGTTTTATGTTCTAGATGTTAGTCCAGCCTAAAAATACACTTCTCCACCACACCCCCGTCTGCCTAACCATATGCAGCCGACCACTGAGGTCACTGTCACACCAGCTTCTTTGTGATGCTTTCTGCAGTCCTCGGGTCTGTGCTGACCGCTCCCTTCTGGACATGGACCACACTGACAGTCTACATGGTGTGACCACACTGAATTCTGTGTGTCTGGTCTTCATGGATCAGACTTTTACAACCTTGAGGAGCTTTAGAGATTAACTAGTTTTAAATCTTTGTATGTGGCCAAGGAAAAGGAGGGCTGGAGAAATGAAGCAGTTGAACGGCGTTCTCTCCAACAGTTGTTTTTTGTTAGGGATTTCTTCTGTGTTGGCCTATTCTCCCAGCCAGCTGCCTCGTTTCTGGAGGAGAAACCAGGTCTTCTAACTTTCTGTGTTCCCAAGAGGCGAGACCCCTGGACCCTTGCTGAGTCTGCTGAGCAGATGCCTAGCCTGAGGCAGAGGCCCTGGGGTTTCTGTAATATTCTGGGGAGACTACCCACCATTCCGTCAGTCCTGACAGTTCATAGAGCCTTTCGCATCTCTGATCTCATTTATCCTCCCCAACATCCCTATGTGTGTGTTGGGCCATAATTGCCTCTGACAGTGAGCAACAGAACCTCAGGTGAAGGATCTTTCTGCAAAATAATAAATAAAAATAATGCCTCTCTCAGGCATTATTACAACTTGACGGACATGTGCCTATCAAGTGCTCACAATGATCCAGTGAGGGGGGCACTGTTATCAGCTACTTTTTACAGATGGGAAACTGAGGCTTAGAGGGGTAAAGTGACTACTGGTAGGTGGTGCGGCCAGACTGCAGACCCAGGCGTGGCCCTTTGGCTGCAGTTTCTTCAAGCAGCCCCGCTGCAGCCTCAGCGTGTCTAGCACCTCCGCTGTCAGGATGGTGGGCGGGGCTGCACTGGGGTAGCTGCCCCCCCGTAGCTCCTTTAAATATCCTGGGGAGAAATGCTCACCGCCAGCTCCTAGCTCCCAGCTAGGAGGAGTGCCTCGGTGAAGGGAACACTGAACTCGGAGAGGTAATGCGGCAAGTCATCCTCTTCCTTAAGCAAGTCGCTTCTGTTCTCAGAGCCACCTCCAGGCCACTGAGGCTAGGGAGGCGTTGTCTATACTACTTTTTAGTTCAGTGATGGAAAAACTCCTGGCCTGTGCTCCCGTAGGATCCCCGGTACTTCCTTGTGGGTGCTGGAGCCAGGCCATGAAAGATTGTCTGCCCTGTTGAGAAGCCAGATAAGCATACTCCCTGTGTCCACCACGTGAGGCAGTGGGTGTTGTAGGGGAACACCTTTCAGGGGTCAGCACTTGTCCCCAGGCCTGTCACACGACACACTCTTGTACCTAGTTCATCTGGCTCTCGCCAGAATCCTGGGGTCGAGGTGGTGTGGCCGTTCTTAACAAATGAGGAAACTGAGGTGCAGAGAGGCACTGACAAGCCCAAGTCATACAGTCAGGAACTGTCAGAGCAGTTTGTGAGCCCAGGCCGCCGGTCTCCCAGGTCTCTGGCTCGTACAGGCCACACTGGAGAGGCCCCATCCTGGAGGGGTGCCTGGGAATGGCCCAGTGGCCCAGTGTCGGTAGGGGGCGGTTTTGCAGACCCCTTTGGAGCCCTACCTCCATTCTCTCCTGAGGGCTTTTAAGCTTAAGATCTTGGATTCTTTTTCAGATCATTCTGGAAAACTATGCATACCCTGGGGTTCTTCTGATTGGCACTGATTCCCACACCCCCAATGGTGGTGGCCTGGGGGGCATCTGCATTGGAGTTGGGGGCGCTGATGCAGTGGACGTCATGGCTGGGATCCCCTGGGAGCTGAAGTGCCCCAAGGTGAGGGGTAGGGAAGGGCTCATTTCGGGGTGACAGCAGAGGGGTGGTTGGCAGGGGTGAATGGGAGATGTGGGACCCGAAAGGGATGAGAGAATAGGTCAGGCTCAGATCTCTTTGGGAAGGAGGCAGGGATAAATAAGCTGAATTCCAGCAGGTAGATTCCTGGTTGGAACATGGCACATGATACACAGGCCTGTAACTGCTTTCTTGCCCCACCTACTCAGGTGATCGGTGTGAAGCTGACAGGCTCACTCTCCGGTTGGACCTCACCCAAAGATGTGATCCTAAAGGTGGCGGGCATCCTCACAGTAAAAGGCGGCACGGGCGCGATTGTGGAGTACCACGGGCCTGGCGTAGACTCCATCTCCTGCACTGGTGAGGAGGGCGGCCACGTGACATGGCTCTCAGCCTGTGCTGGGCCCAATGGGGCCTGTAGTTGAGCCGTAGAAGCAGTGAATGGCCTTCCCCTGAGGATCTGTCCAGTCAGTTTGGGGACTTGGGATGGACACTTAGAGGTCGAGGGGAGACCTCACTGTCTAGTCCAGGTCCCTCACTAAACGGGAGACTGGGGCCCCTCAAGGACGGCAGGTAACTTCCCTGTGGCCACACAGATTTAGGGGCTGAGCCAACTTGGCTGTGGCCCTGGGCTGCCTTGGGTGATCCAGAAGAAGAACCTACAGAGGGTGGAGGTGGTGGTGGGAAGGGGATCAGAGTCAGGGCTTCTGTCTCCAAGCAGCCGCATTCTCACATCTTCCCTTGGCTGGAGCTGGAACCTCACTCTCTTCCTTTGGATTAGAGGCCGTCACCTGCTAGTCTCCAAGACCAGGTGGGAGCCAGCCCCTTCCTACTTGTCACTCCTGGTGATCTGGCCCCAGTGCCTGGGCCCTCAGAAATCCAGGTAGACTTGGAATGAACCTTAGAGATGGTTCAGTCCAGACTTCCCTAGGGGCCTCCCTCGGCTCCACAGCAGCCCCACAGAGCTACAGTTCAGCTGGCCCTTGTGTCCCTCCAGTGATGTGGGGCTCATTCTTATAAGGAGCCCTTACTGCTGTTGGACAGCTCAGTTAGGAAGTTGGCAACAAGCCCAGACCCATGTCCCAGCAACCCCATGAGGCTGGAGTCCTGATAGCAGTCAGGGCATCTGTAGCCTTTCCAGTTCTGCGGGCAGTCTGTGGTCCAGGCAGTGGACGTCATTCCAGTCTTATTGCTGGAAAACTGCGGACCCAGAAACATTTCCACCGTGTTGTAGCTGAAACAGTGCAGGCCTGCACACCAGGCAGTCAGACCGAGACCTGCGGGCCACGCTGCATTTGCTCTGTGGTATGACCTTGGGCCTCTCTGAGCCAGCTCCCTCGCCTGCAGACGGACACAGTAACAACTGGTGGTCTGGCCAGGTCCGTGTTCATTACATAGGGGCTGTCTAGTCTGCTGAGCGGGACAGCCTGGCCTAGAACTGGAACTTGGCTTGTAGGAGCTGAATCTTGTATCCCCTTCACTCTACCCAGCAGCCACCCTGAGAGCCGGGACACTGAGCTCTGGCCCCGTGGCCTCTCTTCACTGGGCCTCATTTTAACCCTGGGCCACAGGGGCAGTGAGAGTGAGGGAAGAAATGATGCCAGCTCCCTGGTGTGAAGACGTGTGTGCACCTCTAGCAGGTGTGGGGGACCCTCGCCTAGCTGCACAGCCAGCCCCCTGGGCTCTGTTTCTCTACAGGCATGGCGACAATCTGCAACATGGGTGCAGAAATTGGGGCCACCACTTCGGTGTTTCCTTACAACCACAGGATGAAGAAGTACCTGAGCAAGACAGGCCGGGCAGGTGAGCCAGTGGGCGTCCTAAGTCCTAAGCCTGGTGTCTCTGGACTGGCTTCAGAGGCTCTGAGAAGCCTCTAACGGTCTGTGAGAGGTTATGCGTGTTACTGTTCCTGAGTGGGGTGTCTGTAGCTCTCATCAGCTTCTCAATGGGTCTGGCATCTAAGTGTGAGATATCCCTGCCTCAGGATTGGAATTTAGTTTCCCCTGAAAGGGTGTCTGAATTCCGGTTCTTCTTGGCCTGGTCCCTGGTGCCCTCTGTGGGAGGCTCTGGAAATGACATGGATCTGCTTCTGTTTGTAATTCCTGCCCTAGCAGGGGGAGGAGGAAAAACGTCTGGAACAAGAACCACTTTGTAGGCCTCCCTCAGCAACTTCCCTGAGGTTCTAGCTTGGCTTCTTTGAAACCCAGAGTTGGAAATGGGTCCTGGGGGAGGAATTGTTGGAGCCTCTGAAGGGAGGTGAGCGAGGATGATTGGTGGAGCCAGAGGCCAGGGCCCTGGGGGGGAGTTTGTCACTTTGTTCCCAAGCTCTCCACACACAGAGTCCTACCTGAAAGGCCCTTCCCTCGCTTTTATTATCAAGTAACTTCTCCTTCTTTAAAAACTCAGTGCTTCTCATCTCCAGGAAGCCTTCCCTGACTCTGAGCCTCAGTCACTACTTCTCCCCTGTGTCCCTGTGTTCCTGCGTGCCTCTGTTGTATTATGTTGTGACTTCCGGCTCACTGATAGCTCCTTCGCTAGACGTGAGCTCCTCGAGGGCAGGAACTGTGTCCTGTACTGTTTGTTTTGTTCCTTTGTTTGCCCAGTCAGTGTCCAGGGCCTGGTGTTTGACAGGTGCCTGGTAACTGTGGTTCATATGGATGGATGGGTGGGTGGGTGGATGGATGCATGGATGGATGGATGGATGGATGGATGGGCAGGTGGATGGATGGATGGATGGAGTCTCATGGCCAATTTCTGTTTTACATGCTTCAGTCTCCCTCCCTTGTTGATTTCAGACATTGCCAACCTTGCTGATGAATTCAAGGATCACTTGGTACCTGACCCTGGCTGCCATTATGATCAACTGATAGAAATTAACCTCAGCGAGGTGAGGAAGGGAGTTGGTTCTAGGAGTTTCTGAGGGTGGGGGGTTCAGGCCCCGTCTGGGGACTTCTGGTGGGCCCTGGGGAGAGCCAGAGCAGGTCCCTGGCTGCACACCCAGCAGGGCTCTTGGGCTTTTGGTTCCCCAGTGTCCCTGCAAATGGCTGCCTGAATCAGTGGGGTGGGAGGGGCAGCAGGAAGGCTGTGTGGCTAAGGGGAGAGTGGAGGTGGCTACGGCTGGTGATTCAGAAGTGTTCAGTTGGCCCCCACCTCAGCTTTAGGAGAAGCCAAGATTTTGCCCTAGAGTTGTGAGAGTTCAGAGGGCAAAGCCCAAGATTCCCAAGCCTGAGCCTGGCACCCTGAGACCTGTAGGCCATGGTGGCGTTTGGAAGGCCAGAGAAAGGGCAGTCTGGAGGAGCAGAAGCAGCAGAGCACAGCAGCCAAGGGTTTAGGCCCTGAAGCCAACCTGCATGAGTTCACATCTTGATTCTGCCACTTAAGCCTGTGACCTTGGGCAAGTTACTCAAGCACTGTGGGCCTCACTTCACAGTGTACCCAAGGCAGTCATGGGAACTGAATGAGCTAATCCGTGTAATAACAGTTGCTGACATTTATTGAGTGCTTACTGTGTGCCAGGCACTTCGTTAAGTGCTTCACGTTGATTGATAAGTATCATCACATGTAAAGCATCTGGCCGTAAGATTCCAGAAGCACCATAGTGTGGGAGGTAATGGGCTTAGGAAGCTGGCAACCTTGATTCATCCCATGCCTCTGCTGTCGCCAAGCTACGTGACCTTGGGCAAGGCAGGCGCTCTGCTGTCTGCAGGCTGGAGATGACGAGCCGTGCGGGGTTGGAGAGATCCCAGGAGCTGCGGCACGTACAGTGCCTGTTGCTCGGGCGTTTCCTGGGTTGAGGTTTGAGCCGTGAGAACAGTAGTTGGCCTCCCAGGCCCACCGTGACTTGGTGAGCGGGAGTGAGGCCGCCTCTGAAGAAGAGAGGCTGTCCACGCGCCAAGCTGGGTTCCCTCCCTGTGCCTTTTCTTCCTCAGCTGAAGCCGCACATCAATGGGCCCTTCACCCCCGACCTGGCTCACCCTGTGGCAGAAGTGGGCAGTGTGGCAGAGAAGGAGGGGTGGCCACTGGACATCCGAGTAGGTGAGCCACCCCCGCCCCCTGCCTCAGGGCCAGCGGTCCACCCAGGGCTGTGGGCTGTGGCCTGGGCCCTTCCTGAACGGACCAGGCACTTTCTGAAGTAGTTGGTTTTTTTCTTATGGCTTTTTAAAGAAATTACTTTTTCTTGGTATAAAAGAAATAGAGGGATTTCCTGATGGTCCAGTGGTTAAGACTTCACCTTCCAGTGCAGAGGGTGCAGGTTCAATCCCTGGTTGGGGAGCTAAGATCCCACGTGTCTTGCGGCCAAAAAAAACAAAACGTAAAACAGAAGCAATATTGTAACAAATCCAGTAAAGACTTCAAAAATGGTCCACATCAAGAAAATCTTCATAGAGTCTGTCATACAGAGTGAAGTAAGTCAGAAAGATAAACACAAATACCGTATGCTAACACATATATATGGAACCTAAAAAAAAAAAAGAAAAAAGAAAATCTTAAAAAAAAAAAGAAATATATATCAGTGTAGAGAATATTGACAAATAAGAAGTATTTTAAAACACCCCTAATCACCCTCAGCCAGAACCAGCTCTAGAAGCTCTTTGACAGGTATACTGTATTTCTGTGAACATGCACATACTGGTGTGTGTAATTTTCTGTTTTACAAACACTTCCTCTTACCAACCATGACGACTGATTTTACTTTACATGCTTTACGTATACGGACACACTGGCATGGTATCACTGTTGTCACAGTTTAGTGTGGCTGTGAAGCACATGAACCCAGGTGGCCTGGGTATGAATCTGACTCTGCCACTTCACAGCTGGGTGACTGAGAGCAAATCACTTCACCTCCTGTGCCTCGGTTCCCCAGGTGTAAAACGAGGGTGATACTGTACTTACCCGTTAAAATTGCTGGGAAGTGGGACGAGTTAATGTGTGGTAAGAGCTTTCGGTGGTGCCTGGCATGAAGTGCTATACAATGTGTTCAGCCTTATGAGTTGAAGTAAATAAAAACAAATCTTTGGTAGCTTAAAATTAGAAACTAAATTGCTGAGCTGGTGAGAGAGACTGTCTCTGTCTGTAGACAGTGTGATGTCATCCAGTCTTTATTGACTTTCTGAGTAACTGTGATAGACTTTCCTTTTTCTGATTTATTTACTTAATTTACTTTTTTGGCTGTGTTGGGTCTTTGTTGCTGCGTGCGGGCTTTCTCTAGTTGCGGCGAGCAGGGGCTACTCTTTGTTGCGGTGCGTGGGCTTCTCATTGCAGTGGCTTCTCTTATTATGGAGCACGGGCTCTAGGCGCGCGGGCCTTAGTAGTTGTGGGCTCTAGAGTGCAGGCTCAGTAGTTGTGACGCACGGGCTTAGCTGCTTCGCAGCATATGGAATCTTCCCGGACCAGGGCTCGAACCCATGTCCCCTGCATTGGCAGGCGGATTCTTAATCACTGTGCTACCAGGGAAGCCAGACTTTTTAAAAAGAATCCTTTTTCCCCTGATTATAAACCAAGTAGAAAGCCAGAGAATACTACAAAGTATAAGAGAAGAAAATTGGCCTATAGGCCCTCACGCAGCAGCAGTCATGTAAGTGTCTCAGTGTGGGCCTGCTGATGTGCATACACATGCAGACTGTACTACTGTAAGAGTGGCTTGTACTGCTTCCACGCATGTTCAGTGTCGTGTTCACTGGCCACATCTTCTTCCCTTAAATGGCTGGGTCAAGAGGAGCTTATCCTTTACTCTTAAACAGCTAGGTAGTTTGCTTCCAACATGTCTCTGTTGGAAGCAGAGTTGGTGAACTCTTGACCAGACCTGGATCATTTGCGGTCAGGTGGAGAGCTCTGGTTACTCTCTCCTCCTGACTCCCGGCCTCACCACCTATGATGCACCAGGTCTGATCGGCAGCTGTACCAACTCCAGCTACGAGGACATGGGGCGCTCAGCTGCTGTGGCCAAGCAGGCACTGGCTCATGGACTCAAGTGCAAGTCCCAGTTCACCATCACGCCAGGCTCTGAGCAGATCCGTGCCACCATTGAGCGGGACGGCTACGTGAGTGCCCACGCATCCCGCCCCTGGCTCCCCCACCCCACTGCTGAGTAACGTGGCTTCAGGGCAGAACAAACCACAGCCTTGTAGGCAGGGGCTGGGACAGGCCCCAGGGTTCCCATCAGCTATTCATCCCTCAGGCTGCTGAACCACCCTTTCCCATCAGCTGCCAGCCTGCCCCTGACAACTCCCTGTCCTCTGTCCCTGCTGCAGGCACAGATCCTGAGGGACGTGGGTGGCATCGTCCTGGCCAATGCCTGTGGCCCCTGCATTGGCCAGTGGGACAGGTGAGAAGCACGATTTTTTTTTTCTTTCTCTTTTACGGTACGCGGGCCTCTCACTGTTGTGGCCTCTCCCGTTGCTGAGCACAGGCCCCAGAAGCACAGGCTCAGCGGGCATGGCTCACGGGCCCAGCCGCTCTGCGGCATGTGGGATCTTCCTGGATCGGGGCACGAACCCGTGTCCCCTGCATCGGGAGGCGGACTCTCAACCACTGCACCACCAGGGAAGCCCCAGAAGCACGATTTTGATAGGACGGCCCTTTATGTCCTGGGGTACAGAGCCCCAGATGTTGAGGGGAGATGTCATTGAAGTGAAAACTCCCAGCCCAAGGCCTCTGGCTTTGGGGCTGTTGCACATTAGAAGACTTTTCCAGGAAGGACTGGAAAGTTGGGCTGGAAGTAAAGAGGAAGAGCCCCCAGCAGCACTGAGTGGCCACCTGGACGAGCCTGGGGTGGCAGGAAGAAGCCAGGGGGGCCTCATCGTAATGCACACAGTGGTGACCTCTGATGCAGCCTCTTGAAAGGAAGCAGTGCCCGGGTCAGGAAACTCTGGCCTTGGTCTGGCCTCTGTCTTACGTGTGGTCTCAAGCAAACCTCATTGATGCCCGAGGTTCCCTCTTGCTCTGTGTGTGTGAGTTCTGGGAGGAGGTGACCCTTTCAGGGTCTTTCCAGTTCCCCCTCCTCTGCCATGAGCTAGGCAGGATGGGCCAGGTGGCAAGGCCAGACATCCCTAACTCTGTCCCCTCTGATCTGGCAGAAAGGACATCAAGAAGGGGGAGAAGAACACCATCGTCACCTCCTACAACAGGAACTTCACAGGCCGCAATGATGCGAACCCCGAGACCCATGCCTTCGTCACATCCCCTGAGGTGAGACTCTGCCAGGCCCGGCCCTAACCTGGGACGGCCTCTCGGGGCCCTGCTGCTGGCCGGTCAGGGGAGTAGGGGCACTGGGGAAGGCCGTCTGACCCCGCAGGGCTGCTGAGGGAGGCTTGGCATCACAGGGCAAGGGACTGTCAGGGCAGAAACCAAGAGCCATAAACCTTGCCGGCCCCAGGCGTCAAGCTCCCTTGGTGCCCCCCACCTGGCTCCGCTCGGTCGCAGGAGCCTGAGGTCTCATTTAGCACAGTTGCGATGGTGAGCAGGAGCCTTAGCATCACCTGGGGACAGAAGGCAGCCCACCTCCACCCAGCCCTATGGCCTCGACCCTGTCGCTCCCCTCCTCTGTGCCCCAGGGTCCTGTCGGCGGCCCAGGAGCAGCGCAGGAGGTGCTCGCACTGTCCCTGAGCCGGGAGGGAGGCCGCTGTCATGGTGAACAGCCACTGAGCCGCGTGCTCCGGGCACTTAGTGGTTGTCCGCACTTGGCCAGTCTTTTGTAACTTGGTTTTTTGAATGAGTGTTCCAGAAATACTTTTGTGAAGAAATGGCCCTTCCCATGTTTTCAGTGCCCATTAAGGAACATTTTCATTGCAGCCGCATTTCCGGCCTCTCTGGGTCCAGCACTGACCCTGGTCGAGGGGGCTCTAAGGTCAGGCCCCAGTGGGGGTGGTAGAGGCCAGATTACCCTTGGGTTCATGAGTCCCCTGCGGGCCCAATGGCCCTGGTCCCAGGGAGATTCCTGCAGCTCCCACCTCTAAGGGGAAGAGTGGTCTGTGGAGAATCTGGAAATTTCCTGGGCTCCAGCTCAGTTTTGGTCTCTGCTGAGGTGGAGGACTGGGAGTGGAGTTTGGTGCCGACTGACAAACTGGCCGCCTCCATTTCAGATTGTCACAGCCTTGGCCATTGCTGGCACCCTCAAGTTCAACCCAGATACTGACTTCCTGACGGGCAAGGATGGCAAGAAGTTCAAGCTGGAGGCTCCAGACGCAGATGAGCTTCCCCGAGCGGTGAGCAGGCACCACCACGGCCACCTGTCCTGCACGCCCGCCTCGGCCTGGGCCTCAGGGCCGCTGTGTGGCTGAGACACTTCCTGCCCAGGAGGGACGCTCACTGTCTGTGAGAGTGAAGCGGCCGTGTTCACCGGGAGAGAGCGGCTTGGTGCTCGGGGGAGCTTGCCTTCCATGAGAGCCTTTCCGAATGGGGGCTGAGGGGCTGGCACCCAATGTGCCCTGTCCCCTGCTGCAGGAGTTCGATCCTGGACAGGACACCTACCAGCACCCCCCTAAGGACAGCAGTGGCCAGCGTGTGGACGTGAGTCCCACCAGCCAGCGTCTGCAGCTCCTGGAGCCTTTTGACAAGTGGGATGGCAAAGACCTGGAGGACCTGCAGATCCTCATCAAGGTCAGTGGCATGGGGACAGGGAGGACAGCCCTGCTGCCAGGGCACCCTCCCTTGATTGGTAGGAAGGGCCGTGAAACCACACGTTCTCCTATGGACCATGGTGGAGGACACAGTCAAGATTAGGGTGGGGGCAGGAAGGGAGGTTTGGCTGCAGAGGAGTGAGGGCATCTGTGTCCCCTCTTCCACTGCCCTGTGCTGGGCAGAACTGAGTCTGGCCAGCTGCTGTCTGAGGCCCTCAGCAATCCTGCTCCAGCTGGTGAGGGCCACCTCCAGTGGGTGGGGGTAGTGAATGCAGCACAGGGAGGGCAAGATGGGCACATGTGACCCTGCACAGCCAGGTCTCCACACGTCTGGCTTGCAAGACAAGCTCCGGAAGACGTCATTTCCTCTGTTCCCACAGTTGAGCATCGGGGGTATGGCCTGTGTTTGGGAGCTGAGCAGACAAGCTCTTGTGGTACAGACAGAGGCCTCAGACCCATGTCACACGTGCATTATGCTGTTAACTGTGGGGTCTCCAGGCAGTGTCACGGCCAGTATTAGGCCCACGTAGTAGATGAAACTGATCAGTCACTAGCCAGAACCCAGACACATCCCTGGGCTCCTCTCTATGTCTGGCATGAGATCTGTAGCTGGTCTTCCAGCCTGGGCATCTCCTACCTGAGGGCCTAGGTCTAAAGGGTGAGTGAGCAGACATACGTGTCCTCCATGTCCAGCCTCCTCTACCCCCTCTGAGGGGTGGGCGACAGCCTTGCCTGAGCCCTCGTGGCCAGAGTGGTGACGCCAAAACTGTAGACCCTGTGTCACAGCCCGACATCCTTCTCGTGTCCCCATCCCAGGGTCCCGCTGCCTGCCTCGAGAGGGCCTCTCCCTTCATCCGCCACTCAGAGGCCCTGCCACGACCTCTGTTCTCTGTGCTCACCCACCCCAGGTCAAAGGGAAGTGTACCACTGACCACATCTCGGCTGCTGGCCCCTGGCTCAAGTTCCGTGGGCACCTGGACAACATCTCCAATAATCTGCTCATCGGTGCCATCAACATCGAAAATGGCAAGGCCAACTCCGTGCGCAATGCCGTCACCCAGGAGTTTGGTCCCGTCCCTGACACTGCCCGCTACTACAAGGTGGGTTGGTGGGGGTTAGGGATGGGGGTCCTCTGGCACCTCCTGGTGGCTGCATGGGGCAGTGGGTGATTCAGGGACAGGGGGAGTCCATACCAGTAACTCTGCAGTTGAATAGTGTCCCAGTGCCACGGAGGCAGTCCCATGTCTGTCACCGCCACTGCCCTGGGCTCTCCCCGACACTGTGCCCCCCACTCACGCCTGCCTCCAGGCTGAGCACTGATGCGGGGGGGGTGTCGCACCTTCCCAGGCCCACTGTAGACAGCCAGGGCCCGTGTCTCATCACATGTCTTCCCAGGGCCTGGTTTGGGCCAGATTCACCTCTAACTTCACCTGTCCTTGGGGAGCAGGTGAGGAGGGGACTCTCTAGCTCCTTGACCTGTGAGCCTTAGGAAGCCCGAGGACTGTGCAGGAGGGGGGCCAGTGCCCTCCTCTCCCTCATGAACTCGCTCCTTACTTTCCTGACAGGCACATGGCATCCGGTGGGTGGTGATCGGAGATGAGAACTACGGCGAGGGCTCGAGCCGGGAGCACGCGGCACTGGAGCCTCGCCACCTCGGGGGCCGGGCCATCATCACCAAGAGCTTCGCCAGGATCCACGGTGAGCTGGAGCCCCATCCCAGCCCCATCCACCTCCCCTTGCTGGCAGCCCAAGGTTCCTCAACCTGCCAGTGGCCCAGTGGGGCCTGGAGCCACACGCCTGGTTCCTAGGGCGTGTTGGCAGCTCATTTCCCACCATCACCAGCCTCCAGCCTCTGCCCCTTCAGGTTTGCGTGGATTCTGACACCCACGGCTTCCCATCTCTAGCATGTGCTGGTCTTGCTTCCAAACTTGTAGCAGTTGAAATCCAGGGCACGTGGTCAAAGGATTGTCTCTGATTGTCACAGGCTTCAGGAAACACAGGCACCAAAGCACACTTGCATAGGGCCCCACGTCACTGGGAGTGCGCCACCTTGGTCCTCGTAGTGGATGCCCCAGGTTTGTCCCCATGTGACAGGACTAGGGGTGCCTCTCCCAGAGCCTTAACTAGACTTGGTTGGTGAGGTTCCTCACGAAAGGAACCTGCCGTGTATGGACTGAGCGTGCCCTCTGCCTTCTAGAAACCAACCTGAAGAAGCAGGGTCTACTGCCCCTCACCTTCGCTGACCCAGCCGACTACAACAAGATTCACCCTGTGGACAAGCTGACCATCCAGGGCCTGAAGGACTTTGCCCCTGGCAAGGTAGGGAACCAGGGAAGGAGGTGGACCAGCCAGCCCATTTCCCCCAGGGCCCTCCTAAGAGGGGAGGGGAATGGAGGGGGCAGCCACCTTGGTTCCCCTCCTTCTAAACCTGGCCCTACCTGCACCTCCTCCCATGAGCCTCTGTTCCGGCTAGAAGGGCCCCTAAATTCTCCAGGTAACCCCCCTAGAGAGGGAAGGAAATGCCTTCCCAGAGATGAGGGTAGAGCCAGCTCAGGCCCTCCTACCGTCCACTCAGTAGCCCAGGCTTGGCACTCAGAGGCCAACAGCCCATGCCCCGCAGGACCTTCTTGGCCCCAGGAGTTAAGCCATCTAGGTCTTAGCATGGCCACCGAGGCCCAGACCTGGCCTAGGATTTGGTTCGCCTTGCTGGCCCCAAGGACCCAGAGCAGTGACCCACCCTCCTGACCCTCTACCAGAACCGAGGGCCGTGTTCCCAAGAGCCAGGCCACCCATACCTGCTTTCCTCCCCCTCCTCCTCCCAGCCCCTGAAATGCATCATCAAGCACCCCAACGGGACCCAGGAGACCATCCTCCTGAACCACACCTTCAACGAGACCCAGATCGAGTGGTTCCGCGCTGGCAGTGCTCTGAACAGAATGAAGGAGCTGCAGCAGAAGTAAGGTCCTGCTCTGCCACCAGCGCCCGCCCATCCTGCTCCTCGGACCCAGCTCCGGTGTCACGAGTGCAGTTCTGCGTCACCAGAACCAGATCTGATCCGATCCAGCCGTGGCTTCACTCACCACCGAGATGGTGTGGCCAGGCCTTCTGGCCTCTCTTCCGTCCGCCCATGGAGTGACCCACAGGTGGGGGTGGGGAGGTTCTTAAAATAACGTATCAACCCCCCACCTTCCTGTTTTTAGTTTGATTCAGATCTTGAGCAGCTTTGGGCAACGGTATTTATTTTTAACGACAGACTCCCATCTAAAGTTTTTCTCCTGCATGATCATTTCACTGGTGGCTGAAGGGTTTGAAAGATCCTTTTGTTCTTCTAAGGAAAATAAGAATCCAGATTCAGTGAGTGTTCCTTTGTGAGTGATGGTGTCTGTGCTGTTACCAACTCCAGCCTGTGGGGTGGGGGGTCCTTCACAGCCAGAGTCAGTGGACGCCGACAGCCACGCCACAGCCGGACCCATCACCAGACTTCCCACTTTCCTTCCCGCCCTGCTTTCGCCTGCAGCCTCCCCTCCCCACGCCCACACATTCCAGTAGTTTCCCCAATAGGGGCGGGGGGGAGGGGTTGGCCCAAGATGCAGCCCCCACTTCCCCTGGGCATCGAGTTGCCTTTCAAATGCCCAGAGAGTGTTTTACAGACAGACCACCACGTCCAAGGTCACAGCTAGTCCATGTGTGTACTGCTCCCTAGTTTCTAGTACAGGGCGGCCACAGGCACTGCTCTGCAACTGCTCCTCTCCCTGGAGCACTGCCCACTGGCACTACACATACCTCCACGGCCCTGTGTCCCTGTGAGCAGAAAGGCCAGGGCAGGAGGCAGGCTCCACGGAGATTCCTTCATCAGGACAAGACTTGCCTGACAGAAACATGGCGTCGGGTGGGTGCTACAAAACGGTGTCCTGGTCCCGGCAAAAATTCCTGGCAGAAATGAGTGAAGGGACAGAAGGAGTCTGGCAAAGCCATTCTGCTGAGTAAATGATGGGGTGCTTGCCCTGGTGCCAGGATCTCACATCACAAGCAGACACCCACTGGGTGTTTGTTCCTGGTGTGGCCAAGGTCGGAAAGTGACAGCTGGCCCGAGGCTTCCTGCTGGACTGCTGGTGGGGGAGTAACAGCAGCAGGTCACCAGCCCTCACCGCCTTGGGCCAGCAAAATCCACAGCACCCACTTTCCTGATGGAGCTGGTCAGCTGAGGCCAGGCCGCCCCACCTTCCACACGCTGGTGGGAAGAGGGTTTTTCCCTTAAAGGTCAGACTCTGATCAGCAACTGGCAGCTGCCCCAGGCCAGCCTCTTGCTGTTACTTTATGGAGCCACCAAGCTCAGCTGGCCCAGAGCACAGCTTGAGGCAGCCTGGAGCTCTCAAACCCCAAGTCCCGCCATTAAGTCATCTCCGGAAGTGATCGGGGTGAGGAACTGTCCCAGCTGTGGCAACTCGGTAACCTTAGAACACTGAGACAATGGTGGCTCTCCCAACTGACGTGGCCATCATTTATTAAATATCTTTGTTGTCACTGACAGGCAGAAGTCCACGTGGACGGTGGGACTTAGTGGGGTAGGTCTGGGAGGAGGAGGGGAGGGGACAGCCTGCTCCTCGGCATCCTGTTGTCTTCAGGACCCGCCGCACCACCTTCCCGAGGGCTGGGCAGGGTCCAGTGTCAAAGCCCCAGTGCTAGCTGCTAGTCCACCAGGAGAGAAGGCCCAGGCCCGGCTCACTGATGGATCCCTGCCAGGGGGAGAGAGAACAGGCATGTTTCATCTACCTTTAGAGCTGGAGCCAACCTGGACAGGAGGCAATGGGGGCCCTTCCTCTTAGGCGCCCAGCACAGGCCAAAGGGAGGGTGGGGCACACCCCAGCCAGGAGGCTCTGGGGACATGCTGGAGCTGCAGCAGTACTCCCCGCTGGTCCAGACTCCCCTCTCCTGCTCCAGCCTCTCCTGAGGCATGTAAGGAAAGTGCTGGTTTACCGAGGGTACAGCCCCTCACCCCTCGCCCCCAGGCCTGGCCCACACAGGCACCAGCAGACCAGTCCTGGGCCTGGCTTCTGAGCCACTCGTGGTCTAGTTCTGCCAGAAAGGCCTAGTAACCTTGAGCCCCAGCCTCCAAACACACACAAAGGGGAAGCCTTGGGCCACCCACAATCCTGACAAAGACAGCTGCCCTAAAAGTGAACTACGGGGCCCACGTTATACCAGAAAACCCTACCGGCAGGCCCCTGAAATCCCACTTTTGTCATATGTCGCTCACTGTCTGGCTTCATGAGGATAAAAGACAAAAGGGACCCAAGTCAGATCTGGCCGGTTGCAGTTTCCCTGCCACCTCAGGCCGTGTGGGTTTGTAGTAGGAGCAGCCCTACCACCCCTCCCTTGGTTTCTTTCTCTCTCAGCCCCTTGACCCACAGCCTTGTTGTCCAGTTGGTGTCATCCCTCTTGTGGGCAGGGGTCTGACTCCCCTGCCCTCCCCAACAGCCATGGCAGCTTTACGACCTCACTGCAAGAATTACTGCTGCCCTGGGCTTCCCTGGAGGTGCAGTGGTAAGAATCCACCTGCCGATGCAGGGAACACGGGTTCGAGCCCTGGTCCGGGAAGATCCCACATGCCACAGAGCAACTAAGCCCGTGAGCCACAACTACTGAGCCTGTGCTCTAGAACCCATGAGCCACAACTACTGAAGCCCGCGTGCCTAGAGCCTGTGCTCCGCAACAGGAGAAGTCACCGCACCACAACCAAGAGTAGCCCCCGCTCCCTGCAACTAGAGAAAGCCCACGCACAGCAACAAAGACCCGATGCAGCCAAAAAATAAATTTATAAGGAAAAAACAAAGAATTACCGCTGCCCTGGCCTGCAGAAATGGGGCTCCCCAGGGAGAAGGGACTGCCCAAGACCCCACAACAGGGACCTGCACCCTGACCTGCTGGGGCCTCCCGCCCCGCAGTTCCCCGCAGTCTTATGAGGACAGCTCACCACAAGCGTGTACGGAGCCTCCTTCTTTGGCAGCTCCTCGCTGGAAGAGGTGGCATCGGCTGAGCTGGGCCCAGTGGGGGATGTGTCCACAAAGCTCTCGTCCACCACCCGGAAGCGGATCTCCTCGCCGGTGTCCATGTATAGGTCGTGCGCTCCTTCCTCCGTCTCGTACTCCCACACCCACACTTGCTCTGCCTCATCGCTGGGTGGGGCGCAGGGTCAAGGCAACAACCAGGCCACAGGGGAGCCAGAGTGTTGGGGAGTCCTCCCACGGCACGCCCCAGGAAAATCCAATCCCAGGCTGAGATGCTCTGGAAAGTCACAGGAAAAGCAGGCCCAGCGCTGTGTGCGAGAGGCAAGGTCGGGCCGGGCCCAGTGAGTGGCTGGATCTCCTGGGCACCAGGATCCAGACTGGGAACACGGACCCCGGGCAGGCACCACGGGACACCAGAGCAGGAAGGAGCTCCAGAGCACAGCGCGAGCTCTGCCTCAACATGGAATGACCACAGCCCCTCGGTGCCTGAGGTCTTACTCTGCCCATGTGTCCTCTCAGAGGCCGACTGCCAAGTTCAAACCTCAGCTCCACCACCCACCAGGGGCCAGGCCCAAGCTCTCCGTGCCTCAGGGTCCCCATCTGTAAAACAGAGATTACAGTAAGGCCTGCCCTCCAGGGCTGCGGTGGGGAGGTAATAAAACAGCACACGTGTAATGTGCTTTCCCCAGGACCCCTCGGGTCGGCCCGAGTGCTCACTGACGCTGGCCAGCGTTCTCCGCATAGTGCAATTCCACGTCCCTCTCCGTGCCTCAGGACACTTGACAGCAGGCAGCCCAAGGACTTGCCCAGTTTCCAAGAGGACACGGCAAGATGGGAGGTCACCAGGCTGAGGGATAGGCCAGCCTGGGCCAGGTTTTCTGACAAGTTCCAGAGCCACACACAGCCCCTACCCTGCACACATGCGCGCACACGCACATACACACACGCACGCACCCCGGCTCCCTACTGCCGGCTCTGCTGGATGGCCCCCCTCCAATCAGCAGAGCTCACACCGAAAAGACATGCTGCCCTCTAATGGCAACCCCGCAGATGGGTCCTGCCCCTCCTCTGCGCCAGGTCCCATGCTGGGCATTGCGGGTACAGTCGGGAAAAGATGGGGTCCCTCCTGGTGAGCGGTCTCGGTGAGCACCCACAGAAACAGCAATCCCAGTGCAGCAGGCAAGGGCCGGGACAGGGACAATGGGGGAGCCAGCAACAGGAATCTTCAACCAGCCTAGGACCCGCAGAGCCAAGCCCTCAAATGTTAGCTGAAGGGGGGAGGTGGGCCAGTCAGGCGGGCCTCTAGAGGGAGGTGACCTTTGAGATGACTCCTGAAGGGACAACCTAAGCGCACTGAGCTGGAACCAGGTCTGACAGTCCAGATGGAGGCGCAGGTGTGCAGACACCAGTCAGTGTGAGAAGTACAGGCAGGTCAGTGCTTCCAGAGCAAAATGCAAGCTAGAGGGGTAGGCAGAGGCCAGCAGCATCAGGTCACAGGACCCAAGGCCACCTCGAAGAGTGAGGACCTTCCTTTGGAGAGGCCCGAGCTCCTCCATGACCCACTCTAACCTTGGGAGGATACAACTTGGCCGGCTGCTGCAGTGACTCTGGAGGGATGAGAATGTCATCGAAGAACCCTAGAGAGACTGGAAGACACGCAGGTGACAGCATGAGACGGGGCTCAGAATGGACAAGCAAGCCCTTACCCTGTGCTGCCCATGGAACCCTGGGCCCTGTCCCCACCCCAGAGCCCCACGCCTCTGCCATAGCCTGAGCAGCCACCCAAACCCGAGGTGGACACTGCACAACAGGGACCAGCAGATGCCAAGGGCCCCGAGTCACCTCTGCCAGCTCCAGTGCCTGCCCTGAGGTCCTGACTCACAGCCTTGCAGTGAAGGCCCCCAGCTGGCCTAGGTCCTCACAGTTATAGCACAGGGGGCTGAGTATCCCCCTTGTGCACAAGCTGCTCAGACAGCTTGGGAAGGTTCTCTTTCCCTATGTGACCCCTCCCCTGACCATGAGGCCCAGCACAGAAGCTAAAGGGAGGCAGGCCAGCCCCGCCATCTGCCCCCAGCGTGCTCCCGGGTCTCATGTGAGGACTCAGGGCCAACATTACCGTGCACTCCCTCCGGGCTGCAGCCTTTGATACTTCCAATCAGAATCTCGTCCAGGAACGGATGGAACACCACATAGCGAAAGTGAACTGGAAATGAAAGCGTGTCAGTGATGAGCAGGCCATGAGGAAAGGCTGCTCCAGCTGGGGTGGCCTGTGCTTTCCAGTGTCCACTCTCACTCACTGGCATGCTGACCCCGTGGCGGCACCAAGAAGCCACACAGCAGTCCACGCCAGGCGCCTGTGGGCCTAGACCTGTTAGCTAAGCCAGAGGGACCCTCGGCCCCGTCCCCAGCAAGGCCACAACTTGGCCCCCGTTGTGAGAGGCCGGCAGCACTGGCCCTGGAACTGAGGCTCAGTTCCCAAATCCATCAGTCACACCTGAGCTCAGATTCTGGGCCAGCAATGACCCCAAAGTCAATTCCAGCCTTCCTCCAGGCTCTCTCCTTTATTTATTTATTTATTTTTTAAAATTACCGGGCTGCTGTTCTTTTTTTTCTTTTTTAAAAAAATTTATTTTTATTTTTGGCTGCGTTGGGTTCTCGTTGCTGCTCGCGGGCTTTCTCCAGTTGCAGTGAGCAGGGGCTACTCTTCAATGCGGTGCGCAGGCTTCTCATTGTGGTGGCTTCTCTTGTTGTGGAGCACGGGCTCTAGGTGTGCAGGCTTCGGTAGTTGTGGCACGTGGGTTCAGTAGTTGTGGCTCACGGGCTCTAGAGCACAGGCTCAGTAGTTGTGGCGCACGGGCTTGGTTGCTCCGCGGCATGTGGGATCTTCCCGGACCAGGGCTCGAACCATGTCCCCTGCGTTGGCAGGTGGATTCATAACCACTGTGCCACCAGGGAAGCCCAGGCTCTCTCCTTTAAATTCTAACAAGGGCAGAAGCAACTGGCAAAGAGAACCAGGTTTGGAAACGAGTTCCCCCATCTCCCGCTGATTGGCAAAGTTTGCCCCAGGCATAGCTCTGACCTGGAACAGGATGCTAAAAATGCTCTGGAATTTGGGGTGGGGGAAGAGCCAATAAACCAGCAAAAATGCCTCTGTGGGTTCTCAAGTCCTGTCCTATGTGGTCCCTACTCACCTGACCCCAAGAAAAATATCAGGTAAGGTCTGTGCCCACATCACAGACTCTGACTCCACAGCCTGGCAGAAGCCGTCACTCCATCACTGCTGCCCCTTGCTGAGCGCCTGCCCCCTGCCCTGCACACATGCGTGCACGCACACACACGGGGTGTCCACCGAGCCCCAAAGGTGGTGTCTAGGGCCTGAATTCCGCCAGGGCTAGTAAATAACCGTAAGGCTGCCCCCTGGCAGTCGCCCAGTGCCCATCACGATCCACCTGTGTCAGATGTCATGCTTCCCCAGTGTGACCATGCGCAAGTGGCTCAGAGAGGCTGAGTCACCCACTCACAGTCACACAGCTGTTCTGCCAAGGGGAAACTCCAAGTCTTTCTGAACCATGAGACAGGAACACTGGGTTGAATCTGCCTTCCTCAGAAAGGGTTTAATCCCCAAACACAGGCTTCTGCTACCAATGCCCTCAGCTGCCTGGACTGGCAGCCTCACCCCAAGGACAGCAGGGTCCACCTGGCCCCCAGCTCCCCACCAGGCTGCTTCCCCATGGCTCCACCAGGCAGGAAAGTGTGGGAAAAGGAGAGGAGGCAGCTGGTGCTCCCTGGGAGGAGACAAATACAAGCCTCTGAGCCTTCTTAAGATGGGAGAGCCGCATGCTGACCTCGGAGAGGGTAGATGAGGGCAGATGTCACTTACGCACAGTGTGGAAAAATCCTGTCCCCTGTATGACTCAATGTCGGTTCATTTTAATAAATCCCCACGGAGCCTCTGCCAGGTCTGTGCCAGGCCCGATTTGGGCACTGGGCTTGCAGGGACAGGATGACACAGGATCCTGTGCCCAGGGAGCTCAAGGCTGGAACAATTACCTCCAGAAGCAAATGGTGAGCCACCCAGGTGTCTGACAACAGATCAATGTATAAACAAAATGTGATATATCCATACAATGGGAGATTATTCAGCCTCAAAAAGGAATAAAGTACCGACACATGCAACAACATGGAAGAACCTCGAGGACATTATGCTACATGAAATAAGCCAATCACAAAAGGCCACGTATTTTACGATTCTATTCATATGAAACATCCAAAATAGGCAAATCCAGAGACAGAAAGTCGATTAATGGCTGTCAGGGGCTGGCAGAGCGGGGAGTAACTGCTAATGAGAACGGTGTTTCTTCTGGGGGTGATGAAAATGTTCTGGAATTAGCCAGTGGTGATAGTCACACAGCCTGGTGAATATACTAAAAGCCACTGTACCGTATGCTTTAAATGGGTGAATTTCATGGTATGTGAATTATATCTCAATTAAAAAACAAAAAGGAAGGAACTTTCCTGGCGGTCCAGTGGTTAAGACTCCACGCTTCCACTGCAGGGAGCACACGTTCGATCTCTGGCCGGGGAACTAAGATCCCACATGCCACACGGCCAAAAAAAATAATAAATAAAATAAAATAGGAGGCCACAGACCAGCTGGAGGGCCAGCTGGGATGGTGCTATGTTGCGGGCCACCTCCCAAGACCCCCATCTGAAGTTCTAGGGATGTTTAGCCTGCAGGTGGGAAGACTGGAAAGTCAAAAAGGATGGGTCTGAAGGACCAGTAAGAAGAGGAAGACCCATTCTTAGTTGTAGGCTCGAGCAAACTTTGTCCCAGGATAGGTAGGGCTGCCTCAGGATATGATGCGTTTCAACAAAGGACAAATACCATGATTCCACTCACATGAGGTACCTGGAGTAGTCAAATTCACAGAGACAGAAAATAGAATGGTGGTGGACAGGGGCTGGGGGCAGGGGCTGGGGAACTGTTGTTTAGTGGAGACAGAGATTCAGTTTCAGAAGACAATAAAGGGACTTTCCTGGTGGTGCACTGGTTAGGAATAGCCTGCCAATGCGGGGGACATGGGTTCAATCCCTGGTCCGGGAGGATCCCACATGCCGCGGAGCAACTAAGCCCGTGAGCCACAACTGCTGAACCTGCGCTCTAGAGCACGTGAGCCACAACTACTGAGCCTGTGTGCTGCAGCTACTGAGCCTGTGCTCTAGAGCCCACATGCCACAACTACTGAAGCCCACGCACCTAGAGCCCATGATCCACAACAAGAGAAGCCACTGCAATGAAAAGCCCGCGCACTGCAACGAAGAGCAGCCCCTGCTCACTGCAACTAGAGAAAGCCCGCACGCAGCAACAAAGACCCAACACAGCCAAAAATAAATAAATAAATAAAATTAAATTAAAAAAAATAATAAGTTTAAAAAAAAAGAAGACAATAAAGTTCTGGAGATGGATGGTGGTGATGGCCACACAACAATGTAAATGCACTGAATACCACCGAACTATACACTAAAAATGGTAAATTTTATGTTATATGTGTTTTATCACAACTTAAAAAACAAGGGAAAAGAGCAAAGCAAACGGTGGGCACAAAGACACGCTGCTCCAGAGCCCAGAGCGGAGCCCCAGTTCAGCCAGAGGCAGGGGAAGGAGGCGAGTCCGGCCAGCCTGGCAGGCATGGAGAACACAGGGCTGGTGCCAAGGAAAGGTACCCTAAGTGACAAGGGATAAGGCTGGCCAGTCGGGGCCAGTGTCACCAGTCACAAAGGCTAACATGTCGTGAGCACCTACTACGCGCCAGGCACCGGACCAAAGGCCTCCCGTGGTTTTTCACGTTTATTCCTCGCAAGGGCTGTGTGAGGCGGGTACCATTATCATTACACCGTTTTTCCAGGAATGAGTCTCAGAGAGACAGGTAAAGTAATCTGGCCTGAGTAGGAGGAGAAACAGAAAGAAGCAGAAGGCAACTGGCAAATGAATAATCCTCTAAGCGAACGCAGAGGCCCGGTGCGGAGCCCCGCTCAGCACACCCTTGGCCACAGCCCTGGCGAGGCAGTGGCAGGAATGGGGCCTGGGCTTGTGCTCAGCCTCGAAGCCTGGCCACCGATCCCCACCACAGACCAAAGACACCCTGCGCGATGCTCAACAGGCCCTGAGGAGCCTTGTAGCCACGAGTGTTACCCCATTATACAGATGAGGAGAGTGTGGCTGAGGAAGGTCGTCACATGCCTGAGGTCCCCACGAAGGGGGGCCTGAGCCAGAATTCAACTCCAGGTCTGTGTGGCAGGCCTAACCCTGGGCTCTACTCCTGTACCTCGTTCCCAAGAACACAGGGGACCCAGGGTGAAGCAGGGTGGATAAGAAAACCAGCAGTGAAGTCCTACACCAAGCAGCAGACACAACCAAATGAACGGACAGAATTTCCTCATATTTAACTTTTTTCTCTGAGTTTTTTTTCTTTTTTTTAAATTAATTAATTTATTTTTGGCTGCGTTGGGTCTTTGTTGCTGAACGCAGGCTTTCTCTAGTTGTAGTGAGCGGGGACTACTCTTTTTTTTTTTTCTTCAGTACGCGGGCCTGTCACTGCTGTGGCCTCTCCCGCTGCAGAGCACAGGCTCCGGACACGCAGGCTTAGCAGCCATGGCTCACGGGCCCAGCCGCTCTGTGGCATGTGGGATCTTCCCAGACCGGGGCACGAACCCATGTCCCCTGCATCGGCAGGCGGACTCTCAACCACTGCTCCACCAGGGAAGCCCGGGGCTACTCTTCGTTGTGGTGCGCGGGCCTCTCATTGCGGAGCACGGGCTCTAGGCGCGCGGGCCTCAGTAGTTGTGGCACGTGGGCTCAGCAGTAGTTGTGGGTCACAGGCTCTAGAGCACAGGCTCAGTAGTTGGGGCTCACGGGCTTAGCTGCTCTGCGGCATGTGGGATCCTCCCGGACCAGGGATCGAACCCATGTTACCCACATTGGCAGGCAGATTCCTAACCAGTGCACCACCAGGGAAGTCCCTTTGAGTTTTTCTTGAAGTTCTGGCCCCCTGACCACTTGTCTCCTGGACAGCAAGGCCCCTGTCCCACGACAGAGACTGGGCTCAGAGCCCTTGTGGCCTTGTGTCCACATCACCGACTGGTCTTTCTGCTAACGAAACCGTCCTGGTCCCCACACGCAGCTCTCCACAGAGTTCAACGGCATCCGTGAGAACTAATTAAGTCTCTGGATTCCTGGACACACACACCAGGCAGCCTCACAGCACAATCTGGAATGCTTGGACATCTCTGTGCTGAGGCTGACACTCCCCGCCCCCCCCCGCCCCCCCAGTACGGGCCAGGGCAGGGCTCCTGAAACGCGGCCTCGTGTGAGAATCCCTGCAGGCCCCTCCCCAGAGATTCTGACTCAGAGGGTCTGGGGCAGGCGGGCGAGCGCCCAGCGGAAGGCGAGAGGCATGCCTGCACCCCGACTAGCCCCGGACCACCTCAATGGTGCCCTTGCCCTCTGCTTCTGATCTGGTTTGTCCAGGCAGGGGAGAGAAGAACACCCCGCTTCCTCCCTGAGCCCTCTCCTCAAGGTGACCCGCCCTCTACTCCTCCCTCCCATCCGGGGTGCACATCCCTTGCCAATGTGACCGCAGCCCCTCCCATCCAGAGGAAGCCCTTCTCCATCCTTAGACTCTGGCCTCGGCCACGTGACCTGCTCTGGCCAATGGGATATAAGCAGAAGCTTGAAAAGCATCTGTGCTTTGGTGCCCAGTCTATCTACTGAAAGAGGACACCACACCGAGCAGAGACGTGAAACCCAGCCGAAGCCCCCCATCCAACCAGTCTGTCAACCACCAGACACATGAGACCACCCTATACCATCCAGCCCTGGCCAAGCCAGCCCAGAAGACCACCACCGAGCTGACCCACAGAATTGGAGAAACAATTCAAGTCGATGAGCCGTCAAGCACTTGCTCTGTGCCAAGGTCCTGTCCTGAGAGCTTTGTACATATTAACTTAGTAATTCTCACAACAATAACGTCTACTGTTAAAAAATAAAAAAATAAAGTCTGTTAACTGCGTTTTACTGAAGAGGAAACAGAGGCACAGAGAAGTTACATGTTCCGCTCAGGACACACAGCAAGTAAGTAGCAGAGTTGGGATTTAAACCTAGAGGCCACACTTTTAACCATTATGTCTTGGTGTCCCTCAAAGTTTCCCACCCCCAACCAGCCACCACCCCAAGAGGGGCAGCTGTGCTCCCCTCCGCTCTCCCCACTTTTAAGCTAGCAATGCCTACTCCAATTGTCTTCCACTATCTGTCCACCCACCCTACCTGAGCAGCCTGAGAGCCAGGCAGAGCAGGGCTCATATAACACACAAGACCAAAGGGGACACAGACACAGAGCCACAATCTCAGAGCTGGAGAAGCCTTGAGAATCACCTTGTCTACCTCCCCTTCTTATAGACAGGAAACTGAGGCCCAGAAAGGGGAAGATTCTGCCCATGATCACCCAGTAAATTCCTGGCAGAGTCAGGACTAGGCCCCAGGTCTCCCAACACCCTGACGAGGACTCCCCCTACAGAAAACTGAGCCCCAAGAAGCCCAGTGCCCAGAAGGAGGGCACCCACCTTTGGTGTGTGATGCACCGTCCCCCGGGAACACATAGGCGTCCTCCAGCTTGGTGATGTCAAACAGGCAGATGCAGAGTCCCACGTTGTACACGACCTGTGGGCATCCGTGTACACAGCCCGTGACCTCGAGGCCCAGCCCCCTGCGCAGTCTCTCCTGAGATCCACCCCCCACCTCCCACCCCCACCCCGCGCCGGGCAGGTATGATCATCCCCGTTTTACAGCTGGAAATGCATTGGGGCACTGCCTGAGGTAAGGAACTCGGGGAGGATGCTGAACTCTGGAAAGAACAAGGTCTTTGATGACATGACGGATGCAGGTTACAACGCCAGCTCCACCACTCCCTGTGTGACCTCCAAGGTCACTTCTCTGAGCCTCAGTTTCCCCATCTGCAAAAATGGACATACCAGGCTGTGGGGTTGTTAAATCAAGAGAACAGCTGCGAAGTACCTAGCTCAGTAGCCAGCTCACCTGCTAGAAATAACAATCACCAATCAAGGATCATTATCATTACTAATAAGGATCAGTGGTGGGGAACCCCTGGTTAAACCTACACTTTCCAAGGCCCCAGTTCCATACTAGAGCTCACAGTTTAAAATGTCAGACCACAGCTAATCGCTGTTCTGCTCACAAAGTCTCGGACACACAGACGGGGCCACAGGGACTGAGGCTGGCAGAGTGACACATGGGAGGCCCTGAAACTGGGCAGAGAACAGGCAGAGGACATCCCATGACCCATCTCCACTCCAGGATGCTGCAAAGGACTAGCTGCTTGGTGTCTGTTTATCTGACACCAGCGTCATCACCTCCCAGTTAGAGACCTTGCAGGACTGTTCAAGGATTAGCAAGAAGCTCAGAGAACTCAGAGTCCCGGCCAGACCTCAGGGCAATGAGGCAGAGTCGGCTGGCTTTGGAAGCACAAGGAGATGTGTGCCCTTGGCTGGACCTTGGACCTATTCTGTGTGGCCTCCTCTCAAATGACTCAATGATTCAAATACAGAAATACTTGTCTAGGAATTCCCTGGCAGTCCAGCTCTTTCACTGCTGAGCGCCCCGGTTCGATCCCTGGTCAGGGAACTAAAATCCTGCAACCCTCGCAGCGTGGCCAAAAAAAAGAGAAATATTTGTCTGAACAGGTCAGAGAAGGACCTGCATTACAGAAGGACTATATACCCTCTTGTAACTTTCACACCTTTTCTCTTTGTCCTTTAGAGGTCCCTTCTCCTTTTACCTCACAAAGTAATCAGACACCATCCACTAAGGACTCCATGAGTTCTCTCCACCAACAACAAATCCCCAGGTCTGTACACTCCACCTTCTGTAATTTCAGGCTCTATGGAAGGGACCTGCCTCCTGCCTACAGCCAGCCAATCTTCCTCCGGCTCTCTCCTCAGCCTACTACCTCCTGCTGAAGACCATTATTCGATGAAGTCCTGCAGGCCCTGTATGACCTGGCTCCCACCACTTTCCAGCCTCTCCTCTCTCTGTGTGCTCAGGCCAGACCAGCCCCTCCATGCCATGATAGATGCGATATTCCCTCCTGCCACAGGGCCTTTGCACATCCTGTTTCTGCTTCCTGCACAGCTCTACTCTCTGCCCAGAACCTCCCCCCGCAAAAAAAACAAATCCCCTATGTTAGTTCTTCCTCACCACCAGATCTCAGCTCAAGCACCACCTCCCTAGCAAACCCTCTTGTCTCCCTCATTGTAGGTGAAGTTCCTTCATTCCACAGGCTTGTGAACACCTGTTCTCATAACATTTACCTCAACTTCTCATCACACACTCAGCTGTGGGAGTCTCTCACCCATATCAGCTTTCCCCACCACACTACAGAGCAGAAGCTTGTCTGTTTTATTCATTTAATAAACAATTATGGAACATCTACTCTGACTAAATATGGGGGATACCATGGGAAAGAAGACAACAGTCACTTGCCCTCATGGAGAGGGAAAGAGAAAAACAGTAACCAAGTAAACAAATAAGAAAAGAGTGGTGAGTGCTAAGAAGGAAAGAGTGATATGACACAGAATAACTGCAGAGGCAGGGCTGCTTCAGAAAAGGCCATGGGAAGGCCTCTGAGGACCCAGCACTCAGGCATGCTAGCCTGGCACATAAAAGGTGCACAAACATTTTTTTGCAGGAATGAATGGATAAACCTCCTTACAGCTAAACTACCAGCCATCTTCACAGAAACAATGCATGGTTGGACAGCAATTATTATTTCCATTTTACAAATGGAAACTGAGGCCCAGAGGGGGTAAAGGACTCGCCCTAGATTGCAAAGTAATTTGGAAGTGGGGACGCTAGCAATTCCCAGTTGCAAGGCCTTTTTCAAACCCAGTTTTTCTTTTGATTCCTGCCAGCATCCTAGTGGGTTAAGGATTACCCCCCATCCCATGCACAGGCTTAGAAACCGAATTCTGAGACTTTAAGCTATTTGCCCAACTCCAAGGCTTGGCATGGCCAGGCCGGCAGCGGGTGGGTAGGCAGTGCTGGGCCCTCCCGTGCCAAGGCCTGCCCACGACCCCGTGGACCCAGTACCTTGTTGGCCAACTTCTTGTTCAACTCCTCGGCAATGGAGTCGTTGAGCTTCCTCTCAAACTGCCACGGGGGGATCCGCACGGTGTCTACCATCTCCACCAGGACGAACATCCCACCCTGCGCGGGGGGCTCTGGGAACGGGTGGGTCAGTCACGCACCGGAGCCTGGGGCAGTGGGGATCCCCGAGCCCGCTCCGTCCCGTTCCAATAGCTGTGACCAGCCCCCAGGCCAGCAATGGGGCTGCACCGTAGGGGTGTCCCGTGCGGGGCGTGCTCCGCTACTACAAAGAGAGGAAAATGAGGCTCAGCCGCAGGGTCTTGGGCTCGAGCGGGAGGGGTGCGCGGCCAGCCACACACAGCCCTCGCCAAGCGCCACCGCCACGCACCGCGAAGCCACACGCAGCCGGCGGCGGCAAGACTTCAGGCGAGACTCCGAATCCGGTAGCTTCCGGAGGACCGACCAATAAGAATCCTCGGCCCGCCCCCCGACGCGGGGCGGAGCTGTCTACCGGCTCGTGCGCGGGGCGGGGCTGGGGGGAGGGGCCTGGGTGGGGTGGGGTGGGGCCTTGCCTGCCGCAGGCGCAGCTGTCAACCCTGCGACAGCGCTCTCAGGTTGCTAGGCGACCTCGGTGCAATCCAGTCATCTCTCGCCCAGCCGGTAAGTACTCTCCTTGCTGGCCTCGGGCCGTCCTCTAAGCTGCAGCCAGAGTGATCCTTTCAGAACGCAAACACAGTGTGCTTAGACCCTACAGTACTCTGGAAACGGAGAGAATTGACTGGCGGGACCTTTCTCGGATGATAGAAATGTTCTGTATCTTTTAGTGGCTGGTTACAGAGATGTATATAATTGTATATATTTGTATATAATTGCCAAAACCCATCCAGCTCAACACTTAAGATCTTTGCATTTAATTGTAGGCAGATTACATCTCAACTGAAAAGTGATAATATACTGGGACAAACAAAACAAAACAAAAAAAACCTCAGTGACGGGACTTTCCCGGTGGCGCAGTGGTTAAGAATCCACCCGCCAATGCAGGGCACATGGGTTCGAGCCCTGGTCCACATGCCGTGGAGCAACTAAGCCCATGTGACACAGCTACTGAGCCCGCGTGTCACAACTACTGAAGCCCGCGCGCCTAGAGCCCGTGCTCCACAAGAGAAGCCACCGCAATGAGAAGTCCATGCACTGCAAGGGAGAGTAGCCCCTGCTCTCCGCAACTAGAGAAAGCCCACACGCAGCAGCGAAGACCCAATGCAGCCATAAATAAATAAATAAATTTTAAAAAAGTATTTAGGAGATCATTATTTCTTCTTCTCAAATATCTCTCAAATTTTCCTTCTTCATTCCATTCCCACAGCTGTCACCACTATAACCACTGCCCTGAGAGCCTTTTCATTGCTGCCCTGGAGCTTAGCCACCACACATCCCAGCTCCTGCCCTCAAGTCCTTCCTGCAGCTGACCTCCCACACGGTCACAAAAGCCTTCCCTTTGTGAATATCTTTTGTCCACGCAGAAATTCTGGACTAAACCCAGCCTTCCTCTCCAGCCTCACCTCCCTTCTGTCCTCCTGGCACTGGGAGTTTCCAGCCCGAAGGATGGAGCAAGCCCTTTTATATAGCCCAACCTTAAACACTTCTTTACCTGAAAAACTCCTACTCATCCATTGGAACCCAAATGTAATACCTTTCTCATTCATTCATCCAACACACTATTTTACAGCTGTTAGAGATCCAGTGGGGAAGAAGAACTGGTTCCCAGGCCCAGCTTCAGCTCAGAGAGGGTGCAGGGAGGAGAGGGAGGGCAGGGCCAGAGGATTTGATGCTCTCTCAGGGATCCAAAAATTTATAGGGGAGATGAAAACTGGTGAGACTGGAGACCTAGGCAGGGTCCAGATCACAAGGGCCTTATTATTATACTAACCATTAACTTTTAATCCTCACGACAGCTGTATAAGGTAGGCGCTATTACCATTGTTATCTAATTTATCTCATTATCATTTATCTCTTCTCATTTTGCCTCACCTAAAGCAAAGAGGGGTTAAGTGGGTCGTTCTAGGTCACACAGCTAATAAGTGGCAGAGCTGGGATTCAGGCTCCAGAGCCCATGATCATCCTAACCACTGGGCTATGCTGCCACCACATTAGCCCA
This sequence comes from Phocoena sinus, assembly GCF_008692025.1. Classification (NCBI taxonomy): domain Eukaryota; kingdom Metazoa; phylum Chordata; class Mammalia; order Artiodactyla; family Phocoenidae; genus Phocoena; species Phocoena sinus. Next base: position 7,450,788 of record NC_045772.1, on the reverse strand, counting down.
AGGGCAGCACCTTCTAGTTCAGAACGGGGAAATGACATAGTGACACATCAGCTGGAGGGACAGTGGATGGGAAGGGGCTGGTGTGGAGACAAGAACACCAGGGAGGAAATTACTGGGTGGCCCCTGAAAGAGAAGACCCAAGCAAGCTGGTAGCCATGGAGAGCAAAGTTGGGCCGAGTCCAGAGGTCTTCAGGGGGTGCTCTCAGAGATAGGGTGGAGGACCTGTGGACGGAAGTGGGAGGAGCCAATGCCTAAGGCCTTTCACTGAGATGGGAAACTGGAGGAGGGCCAGGCTCAGGGGATGAGGCCAGAATTGCAGAGTTCCCAGGCTTTTTTATAGTATTCAGCTCATAGGATTGCAACAGTGATTTGTTGGCACGATTGCTTTCCTCATTAGTTAAAACAAGGACCAGGCTTCTTTATTAATTCTCTGCGTCCTTCCACAGAAGCTTTGAGGTAGCTTACAAAAACACACAAAGACTTAGTCTGCAAGCTCCTCGACAGCAGAGGACTTCTCTGTCCTGTCCCTCTGCATCCTCATGGCCTAGCCCTGTGCCTGGCACAAGGTCAGCGCTTGTGCAAATATGTTCAATATGTGCATATTGAATGAACAAAGGGATAGCAAAATAATTGCTAAGCGTGTAGGAGTGAAGGAGAAATAGGGTTGGAAACTAATCCAGGAGGATGAGGAGAGAGCAGTGGTGGTTAAGGGCATGGAGTTCCCACGCTGCAGCGCACTAGCTAGCAACCGTGGTGGAGCCGGTGAACCTCTCAGCGCCTCCTTGCCTCTCTGTAAAATGGAGATAATGATAGAACCCATCTCAAATGATTGTCCATCAGCGGAAGACTGGATGAAAAAATATACACAGTGCACCATAGAGGAAAATAATGCAAAGCCATAAGAAAGGATGCAAATGCTCTCTGTGTCTTGAGATAGAATGATATTCAGAATATATTGTTAAAAAATGCAAGGCACAGAGCAGTCTATATGGGATGTTACTATTCATATAAAAAGAAAAATAATGCTGTGTGTGTGTGCGCGCACGCGTGCATGAGTGTGTGCTCTGGGACTAATTACACTGGCTGTCTCCAGGGCAAGGAACTGAATGCCTGAGGGGTATGGGAGAGTGACAGGGGTAGGAAGGAGAATTGTTTTTTCAAATGCCCTTCAGAATCTTTGATGTTTGGGATCATAGGAACATATTACCTATTCAAATTAAAAACTGAATAAAATTCAAATTTAAGAAAGCAATTAAGATTTTTTTCACATCTTAAAAAAAAAACCCTCTTGGCCCCCTTTCCCTCCAGCTACTGCCCCATTTTCTGCTCCCTTTAACCAGCAAAACCCCTTGAAGGAGTCATCTGCATTTGCTGTTTCCAAATCTTCTCTTCTTGTCCTCTCTTCAACCTGCTCCCGTCAGGTTTTTGGCTCTACCTCTCAACCCAAGCTGCTTTTTCAAGGTCAACAATGGCCTCCACTTTGGCAAATCCAGTGGTAATTCTCAGTCCTCAAGGGCAGCATTTATCCCAGCTGATCACTCCCTCCTCCTTCACACACCCGGATCCTCTTTCCACCTCCCAGGTTCCTCTACCCACCTCTAAACTGGCGGGCTCCCCTGCACAGTCTACAAACCTACCTGCTCACATGCCCATTTGGCAACTCAAGCTTAACCTGGGCCAAAATGGCGCTCCTGGTCATCTCTACCCCACAAACCTGCTGCTATCCTATCCGACTTTCCATCTTCAAAATGGACTTTGTCCTTGGGCTTCCCTGGTGGCATAGTGGTTGAGAATACGCCTGCCAATACAGGGGACACAGGTTTGAGCCCTGTTCGGGGAAGATCCCACATGTCGCGGAGCAACTAAGCCCGTGCACTACAAACACTTAGCCTGTGCTCTACAGCCTGTGTGCCACAACTACTGAGCCTGTGTGCCACAACTACTGAGCCTGCGTGCCACAACTACTGAGCCCGCGCACCTAGAGCCCGTGCTCCGCAACAAGAGAAGCCACTGCAACGAGAAGCCTGCACACCGCAACGAAGAGTAGCCCCTGCTTGCCGCAACTAGAGAAAGCCCGCACGCAGCAACAAAGACCCAACTCAGCCAAAAGTAAATAAATAAATTTATTTTAAAAAAAAATAAATATGTTTTAAAAAATGCCTTCTATGGAGGCAGAGGCATAGCTGAGGACCACCGGGAACGGTGATTCTAGAAGGGACCTAAACAAAGCATCCCAGGACATTGCTCTCTGTTCTGGTTTGAGCCAAAAGCAAAGTACAGAAAGTCAATAGATATTTGTTAGGGCTGCTGTGCATGAGGGCTAGTGCTACAGCAAGGGGGACCAACAGTAAATGGGGAAACAGATACAGATCACCTCAGGCACTGCTGCTGAGAAAGGTCACATGCATAATGTGACAGCAAGTGAGTGAGAACTGCTCCTCTGGCCAAGGCGGTCAGGGACAGCCTGGCTCAGAAGGTGAGAGTGGAGGTGAGCACTAAGGGTTGAGAAGTCTGGAGGCCCAAGGTCCAGGAGCGCACATCTGTGGACAGATGGCTGATAGAGGCCTGGCTCACAGCCCATCCCAGACCTAGGTCAGCTGGTCAGCCTGGCTGTTCCAGCCCCAGGTCCTCAGGGAAGGGTGCAAGGGAGGCCGGCTGTGGGCCAGGGACCCCCTCACCCCATCACAGAGAGCTTCTCCTAGTGACTTGAGAGGATCCAAGCAGCTACAGCAGAAGGAGACCCTCACCTACCAACCTAAGGGTAGGCTCCAGGTTAGGGGCAAGGCCAGGAGAGCCTTTCATACCCCTGTCCTCCTGCCTGCCCTGACCATTACCCTGGATGAGGCTGCGAGGCTGCCAGCGACACTGTCTCATCTCAGATGAGGAGCGGGCCTCTTGCCAGGTCCCCCAAACCTTACACAATGTGGCCTCTGCTCCAGCCACACTGCTGACCTGAAGTTCCTTGAACATGCGGAGTCCCTTCCTGCCTCTGGGAGTTCTCCCTTGCTGTTCTCTCTTTGGGAAACACTTTTCCCTGCTTTTTTTTTTTTTTTTTTTTGCGGTTCGCAGGCCTCTCACTGTTGCGGCCTCTCCCGTTGCGGAGCACAGGCTCAGCGACCACAGCTCACGGGCCCAGCTGCTCCGCAGCATGTGGGATCCTCCCGGACCGGGGCATGAACCCATGTCCCCTGCATCGGCAGGCGGACTCTCAACCACTGCGCCACCAGGGAAACCCTCTTCCCTGCTTTTTGACAAGGCTGGCTCCTTCTCACGCCTTGGGCTCGGCTTACCGGGCCCCTTCTCAGCCCTCTGTCTCAGCAGGTAGACTTGGCCCTATTAGTCTCCTTCATCTCACCCTGCTTGTTTGTTGTCTTCATAGTTTGTGACTATACATTTATTTGCTTGTGCACTTTGTGCTAAGTCTCTTCCTAGATGAAACAGGAGCTTTGTAAACTCAAGGCATATACCTGTCTCGTTCATTGCAGTCTTCCAGCCTGGACCATCTGACACATAGTAAGTAGTCAGTAAATATTTGTCTAATGTATGAGTGAATGAACAAATGACGTGGTCAGAACTGCAGGAAAAGATCTTCTCTGGCAGAAGGGCAGTAGTTGAATTAGAGAAGATGACTGGGGCATAGCCAGAGAGGAGGGAAGGACCACTCTGCTTTACTGGGTAAAATCGTTAGTAGAGGCTGGAGATGAGTCTCACGGTGGAGGAGAAGGGCATCCAGGGAACTGAAGACATTGCAAAGGCAGTGTGGTGTGGTGTAGCAGAAAGAACAAGAATGTAATGAAATCAGAATTCCTGTGTTTTAATTCCAGCTCTATCACTAGCTGTGTGGTGCTGGGTAAGTTTCTTATCCTCTCTGTGCCTAAGTTTCAGCATCTGTCAAGCGGCACCAACACCTTAGGAGTGTATGTACCTTAAAGGGTTATGTGGATTCAAGGCCACATAAGCCCAGAACTGGCCCCCACTTGTGGGCTGACAGTCAACAACAAAACGGGGATTATAATTGGATTGGAATCAGTAAGACTAAGAGGCTGCTCTGCCTTGACTCACCTCTACAGTCTCTCCAAGGCCACGGAGGCTTTCGAGGAGATGAGCTTTTGAATGCTTGGTTTCCACAGCAATAGCCTCCATGGCGGAGCCCCTGGTTTTCAGCAGATGATTTCTTTGTAGCTCAGCTGCTGGTGGGTAGGCGGGTGGTGCCACAGGCTGCTCTTTTCCTGCATGAACAGCCGTGCCCTCTCGTCTTTGTCGAGAATAATCATAACCCTACTTCAAACCTCAGCCCAGCCTCCTTCATTCATGGCTCCCTGGCGGCCTGGCAGTCACAGCACGTGTTTGCCAGCTGGCGGGGCGGGGAGGGCCTCAGAGACTGGAGGCTGGACGTGAAGGGACAGGTCAGGCCCTTGGCCCTTGCCTTGGCCTTGTCCCCAGTGGACGAAGCCGCAGTCTCCTCAGAACTGGCCTTTGAGGCCCTGCCTCCCACCCTCCAGGCTCATACCCTACCTCTCACTTCCCTCACCCCTTGCAGCCACATCAGCCTCCTTCCCAGTCCTCTATCACGCCAAAGCTCACTCCCACCTGAGGGCCTTCTAACACACCATCCCCTCTTCCCACAATTCTCTCTAGATTGTGGCAAGGCCAGATACTTCTTGTCACTTGGGGCTCAGCTTAAACGTCGCCACCTCAGAGAGGTCCTCCCTGGCCACTCCCCTCTGCTGGCTCTAACGCCCAGCCACCAACAGCCCAAGGCCGAAACTCTACCAACTCAGGAGCCACGGGAGAAGAGCCTGCCAGGCATTCCAGCCCAAGGCCTGACTCTGGTTCTGATTGGCCCGGCCTGGGCCAGGGGTCCTGAGGACCAAGACAGGGGAGAGAGGAGTCCCCAGGTGAAAGCAGGGAGGCATTTCCCCCCAGAAGGGACAGTGGGTGGTGGGCAGGGAAAATCACAGGTGTCCACACTGGCCCCAGCCCTTCTCCAGAAAAACAAGTGGCTGAGTGTGGAAATCATGGGTCTAGAGCCTGGGGCCCAGGCCCATCTGTGCCACCTGTTTCCTCACCCAGGTAAACCTCACAGACTTGTTATAAGAAACAGGTGGGATGATGCCTGGGAGGGCACTTTGGAAACTATTATTATCTTTAGAAGAGATGGAGGCAGAGAGGAAGAAGAGGAATTAAAGGAGGGATGGGGTCCTCTGCGCAGGGTCCTCAGACTGGGTGGAATAGAATCAGAACTCCGGGCCTCAGGTAAAAACAGCTGACGTGTATCACCATCTCTCTTGCAGAATCAGAAAACTGATTGTTCTGGGACGTTCTGGAAGGGCATGGATAAGCGGTCACATTGGTTCAAATACCCCTCTCACCAGATAAGGAATGCAGGCGAGTCACTCATCCTACCCGAGCCACTCTTTCCTCACCAGCAAAATCCAGATGACGATAATACATTGCTGGATTGTCCTGAGCTTTAAATGAGGGCAAAGCAGGTTGCCTGACAGGTGGGGTGCCCTCAATGCCTCTTACTAGCTATTTTTATTAGGTATTTATATCTTTCTTAATTGTCTCCTTTAAAACTCCCCACTCCTTTTTTTTTTTTAATAAGGCTTCTTTTGAAAATGCCATGCTGTGTCAGCAGTACTAAAGATATGTGAGGGACAGACTTTGTTCTTTCCAAGCCGAGTCTGAGGAGAAGGGACGGGAAGAGGGAAGAGGAACCAGTGTGTAGGGGCCTCCTGCAGCCAGGCCGGGGCTTTTACACGGGCTGCGCTGGAGCCTCCGACAGCCGCCTCAGAAAGGGCCTCCTTCCTTACTTTACAGAGCGTGTGGAGGACCAGAGTCGTAAGAGACTTGCCCAAGGTCACCCAGCTTGGAAGCACTGGGGCTGAGACTCACATCCAGGGCCTCTGGAGAGCTTCCCAGGCTGTGGTGCTTGTGTGTGTGTGTGTGTGTGTGTGTGTGTGTGTGTGTGTGTCTGAAGCAGACGTTCACTCCTCTTCAGTTCAATTCACTAGAAATAGCTCAAGGGCCTGCTGTGGGTCAGAGGAAGAGATGGGTTCCTGCGACCTACCCACGTGGGTTCACTCACGAGGATCTCAGAGCCAAGTGAGGGACAGACCAGTGGAGGGCAGGAGACACAAGAGGGTACAGAGGGGAGAGGGAGGTCTGAGAGTCCCTGGGACCCTGCTGTGGCCTCCATTCTCCCAGACTCACCCCCCACCCCGCGGCCCACCACACACACACACACACACACACACACACACACACACTCACACTCACTGCCCCACTTGCTCCCGCACTGCCAGGAATGCAGGCTGTCCCCAGCTCTTCCTCCTCTGCATTCCTCAGCCACGGCTCCCACCTGGCAGGGCAAATTATACCCTGGCCTGGCAATGAAAGCCACTTTCCAGAAAAAGAAGCTTTAGGGCCCTGAGAGACGCAGCTAACTCTCTCGCACTGCCTGCGTCTGACTCAGGAGGTGGTGCCGGGGCCGGAGGAGACGGGTCCTGTGTCCCTTTAAGCAGGGAGTACAAATTTCCATCCCAGCCCCGCCCTCCAGCTCTTCCTGACGTCAGAAGGCGTGTGTGAGTGAGTGAGGGGCCTGAGGTGCCGCCTGCTCACACACACACACACACACACACACACACACACACACACACTCACACACACACACTCACACACACAGCTCATCTTTCAGACCAGCCCCTGCTCATCAGCTCCAAGCGCGTGCGAGAGGCCGAGTCTGAAGCCAGCTGCAGGAGGCAGTGCCAGGACCTCAGCTGCCAGGGAGAGGTAAGGGGCCAGACCGTGCGGGCACACAGAGGGCACACTGGAAACTGGCTCTGGCAGGGGCGAAGGAGGGAGGCGTGATTTGGGGGCACTGGGAAGGTGGGCACCTCCCCTGGGGCTGGTTCAGCCCCGTTCAGTTTACAGAAGAGGGGCAGGCGGCCGAGCACACGAGCGCTCCCTCTCCCTGGCCCCCAGGGGAAGCTGAGGCTGTGTGGCTCCCTGTGAGAGGGTGTGTGTGTGTGTGTGTGTGTGTGTGTGTGTGTGTGTGTGTGTGTGTGGTGTGTCTGGGACTTGTGTCTGGCTCAAGAAGCAGAGAGCATCAGACACCTGCCAAGCCGCAGCCTCCTGTCTGGGAGCCAGGGGGAGAGAAATGACTGGAGAAATCACTGTGTCTCCTACCAGACACTGAAAAAAGAGTGCAGCAGGGAGCAAAATAGGTCTTTCCCCTTGGAATCTGGGTTGGGGGTCGGGAGGGACCGTCTGGGGCAGGCAGACAGCTGGACCTGGAGCAGCTGTCTCATCCTGACTATTTCTTCCCTGATGTGATGGGGGATAATGGTGTTAATTGGCTTGGAGAGGTGGCTCCATGTTATTATATTCCCCTTTGCCTCAGAGCCAACCCCACCAGGAGCTCTTGCCTCTCCTAAGGCCACTCCTCTCCCTTGCCCACTGGTCTGGCTGTAACCTCCACCCTTGCCAGGACGCAGCCCCTGGAGGGCAGGGGTGATAAGCCAGGGGCTGCTGGGTCCCCTGCCATGGGATTCAGGGACTCGGGCAGCCTTGCTTAGTGCCGAGTTCCTCAGTGGCTTGACCCTGGCACAAGGAGTCCAGGCGGAGATAAGGGGTGATGCTGGCACCCAGAAGGGAGACAGCAGGTTCCTGCCAATCTGTCAGCCTGCAGACTCTTCCCAGGCAGATGGGAGGGAGACGCGGAGCGAGAACAATAATAAATACAGAGTGTGAACTGCTGCATCCGCTGGGGCTGGGGGAGGGGAAGAGGAAGTGCGCCCAGGTGGAGGGTGGGCAACCTCTCTGAGAGCCTGGCATCATGCCCGCCTGGGTATGCTCCTGTGGAGACGTCTCCCTCAGAAGGGGCTGTCTCCAGCCCCCTGGGGGATGGGGAGCCAGTTCCCCAAAACTGACTCCATCCCAGAGGCCTCTGGGTCCTCCAAATTCTGGATATTTCCTCCTCCCAGCCTCTTACCCCACCTCCCCCCACCATTTCTTTTAAGTCCTTTCCAAAAACATCTATTTCCCCATATCTGCCCCACCCCTCTGGATCTGTCTGACCCTCCTCCAAAAACAAAAACAAAAAAACAAAGACAGGTGTAAGCAGGAACCAGCTCACAGGGGCCTGGGAGAGGTCAGGGGACAATCTTGGCCACGGAGGTTTTTCCCAGGCCTGGAGAGAGATGGATGGGCAATGTTCACAGAAGTCCACTGGCCTTGGAGGGGGCCTCCCTAGGGGGGACTGGGGGGTCCCACACAGCTGGCTGGTGGGGAGGGGACACCTGCAAGCTGGTCTAGAGGCAAGTCGCTGAGAGTGGCACCAGCAGAGGGAGCTCAGGGCTTAGCTGAGCTGGTCACATCCATTGGTAACAACCAGCAAAACCAGGACCCAGAGCCTGGTGGGAAGAGGTCTTGGGGCAATTCAGACCTTTGTCCATGCAGAGCATTAAGATGGGAGGCGAAAAGCAATGGGAGCGGGGAGCTCTTCCCCTGCCCCAAAGCCAGTGACATGATGGCCACCAGGAGGAGTGGCATGGCACGCTGGAAAGCTCATGGGCTTTGGGGTTATATTGATTTGAATGCAAGCTTGGCCAGTCTAAATGTGACTTTGACCAGTCCGTACCTCTTTCTAGGGGGACTCAGGATGGGAAAGCAACTTGCCCAGGGTCACGCAGCCCAGCAGAGCTGGGATGTGAGCATGGATCTCGTGGTGCCCATGATGGCATCCCTACCCCCACTAATACCAAGGAGGCCCAAAGGGCTTAATCATAGCAGCCCCCCAGGGCAGCCTGGGGACATGACAAGGAGGAGAGTTAAAGGGTCTCAATTAAGCTCAAGTATTGGCCGGGGCAGCGCACCCCTACCTCCCCGCAATACACACACACACACACACACACACACACACACACAAACACACAAACACGATGTGGGAGAGGGAAAGAACCAGGTTTAATTAGGTCACCTCCAGCTGCTAGAGCAGCTTTGGCACTGATGTATTTTAAGGAGTGTCTGGGAGGCTGGGAGAGGGGGAGGGGCCTGGGAAGTGCCAGCTTCTCTCTGGTGGTTCTGAGGCTGTTTCCTCACCCTCCTCTGGCCCATCACAGACAAGACCTCAAAGTTCAGAAAGCCCTTCCACCATCACCCTGTGTTCCCTGCCCTTCCCCTTTCCAAGCCACCATACCCATTCCTCCCCCTCTCTGTTCCTCCACAATGGGGGCTCAGGCTGGGATGTTTTTATTGAGGGAGTTGCTTTTAAGCTTGCTGTAGTTGACAAGTGACTCACCCAAGGTCACAGTCTGAGTCAGCACAAAGCCAGAAATAGAACCCCAGGCCCTGTTCTCTTCCCTCTCCAGGGGAGGCAGGTGCTTTCAGGGACCTGCTGCGCCTCCCACCGGAGGCCTTTCTGCACCGCCCCCCAAAACGTCTCCAGGGTGCGGAAGGCTGTGTGACCCCAGCAAGACTCTTCACCTCTCTGGGCCTCAGTTTACTCCTCTGAAGAACAGGGTTAATAACAGTAATTATCATGTAGGTGTGTTGTGAGGAGTAAATGAGGAAACAGGGCAAAGGGTTTGGCATACCACTTGGCACACGATGGTGGCTGTGATCTTTTTCTTTTTTAAACTCACTACTTGAATTTTGTTTTGTTTTCTTTTTTTATAAAATAAATTTATAAATTATTTATTTATTTTTGGCTGCGTTGGCTCTTCGTTGCTGCACGCGGGCTTTCTCTAGTTGCGGCGAGCGGGGTCTACTCTTCGTTGCGGTGCACGGGCTTCTCATTGCGGTGGCTTCTCTTGTTGCTGAGCACGGGCTCTAGGAGCATGGGCTTCAGTAGTTGCGGCACGCGGGCTCAGTAGCTGTGGCTCGTGGGCTCCAGAGCATAGGCTCAGTAGTTGTGGAGCACGGGCTCAGTTGCTCCACGGCATGTGGGATCTTCCCAGACCAGGGATCAAATCCATGTCCCCTGCATTGGTAGGCGGATTCTTAACCACTGTGCCACCAGGGAAGTCCCGGTGGCTGTGATCTAGTCGTATCAGGACTAACCACCCTGTGTTCTACTTGTCTATCTGCTACCCCCAGTGGAATGGGGCCCTCTAAGGGCAGGGCTGTCTCCTCTCCTGTTTGTTGTCCCAGAGCCTGGCAATCATATTCAGTGACGTGTGTGTTTCTGACAACCTCAGAGGAGAGTTGGAGTGACCCTCATGAGTCATCTGGACCAATGATGATTCATATAGCTGAGGAGAAAATTGAGGCCCAGAGAAGGGCAGGTGCTTGCCCCAGGTCACACAGCCCTGGGTGGTTAAGCCACCTTGCTTTCCCTGATCTGCCCAGAAGGAGAGGGATTCGCTTGGTCAACAGAGGACTCTGAGGGCCATCTCCTGCCCAGTTCTTTTTTGGGGAGCTGATAATTGGAGGAGCCCCAACACCAGGTTGATGGCCACCTGCTGTCAGGGCTGAGTCACCATTCACAGCCCTGTGAAGCTGTATCACGACCTTGCCTAGGGTTATCTCCGAACAGCCCTGATGTTTTGTTTTCAGCTCCCCTGGCCCTTTTGTCTGTGGAATTGCTGGGGTTTGATCTTCTTGCAGGGAAATGAAGAGGATCTTGGCTGGCAGGGTCAGAACCAAAACACTCACAGGTGGACCATTGACACAGCTCCCAGCTCCTCTCATAACCTGGACAGGGTGCTACGATTTGCCCTATTGGACAGATGGGGAAACTGAGGCTCAAAGAGGGAGGGTCACTCAGCTAGGACACTGTAGAGCCAGGATTCAGTCCTGGGCCCTCTGGGTCCTGAGCTGTCCTCTTGCCCTCCAACTGCTAGTTCTGAAGGGCATTATTCCAGGCCAGAGATGCCCCCAGTTGGGCACACCGAATTCCTCAGGAGCTAGGGTTTAGCTCTGTTTGAGTTGAAGCACATGTTCTACAGACACATCTGTTTCTCTGCTCTCGGAGTTTATTTCCCCTTTCTCAGGGAAAGTTCTTTTGGGAAAACTTCAGCCTTGTCTTGGCTGAACCAGGAACAGAATTTATCCTCGCAGGAAAAGCACCATTTGCTTTCAGACAAATCTGGCCTCTGTCACTTACCTGCTGTGTGACTTTGGGCAAGTCACTTATCCTCTCTGAGCTTCAGCTTCCTCATTTGTAAAATGGAAACAATTGTGATTTCAACCTTTGAGGGCAACTGGGAAATTTAAAAATGGAAAATAATTTCTGTAAAGACTTTTTAAAGAAAAAGTTTATTTTTGGATCTGTTGAGTCTTCGTTGCTGTGCGCGGGCTTCTCATTGCAGTGGCTTCTCTTGTTGCAGAGCACAGGCTCTAGACGCATGGGCTTCAGTAGTTGCAGCACGCAGTCTCAGTAGTTGTGGCTTGCAGGCTCTAGAGCACAGGCTCAGTAGTTGTAGTCCACAGGCTTAGTTGCTCCGCGGCATGTGGGATCTTCCCAGACCAGGGCTCAAACCTGTGTCCCCTGCGTCGGCAGGCTGATTCTTAATCACTGTGCCACCAGGGAAGTCCTGTAAAGACTTTTTGTAAAGACTACGTGTAGCATTCAGACAATAAAAGCCCTGTCTTCACTTGCCCCCTTCTGTGGCAATATTCTGGAGAAAGGGTCTGAACTGGAGGCTTGCTCAGCACCCCCTTGTTCCGTTCTCCCTGGTCTCCCAGGCTGCCCTGCACTGTGCAGTTTCTTCAAGTCCAGGGCTCTGGTAGGAACCAGAGAGGGAAAGACTCTGTCCAAGATCACACAGCAAGTCAGTAGCAATGCAGGGGCTGAACCCAGGACTCCTGACTTCCCACTCCAAGGCTCCAGAGTCGGATTCCCCTGGTTCAAGTCCTGGCTCAGACATTAATTGCTGTGTGGCCTTGAGTGAGTGACAGCCTCTCTGAGCCTCAGTTTCCTCATCTGCAAAATGGGGTCATAATAGCACCAGCCTTAAAGGACTACTGCAGGAACTAAATGAAAGGAGAAGCTATGAGGGGCAGCGCAGGGACCTAGTGTGTGGGTGAGTCCTTGGGGAAACAGGGAAGATGAGCATAAGGGGCGGCTTTGGCTGGCAGGTCTCTCCTTCTGCCCACTCCCTCTCCCCTCCACGCCCAACTTAGCCACCTTGTCCGGAAGGAGCACCCTCTCACCCAGCACCTACCCAGTGCTTCCCCCATTCCATCCCATGTCATCCTCACTGAAGCTCTCGGAGGCAGGATTCTTGTAATCCCCATTTTCCAGAAGAGGAAGGAGAGAGGGGAGATCGCAGAGCAGCGCTCTTGGCACTTGTGGGGGCTACTTCGTCTGCCCCTCTAGCCCCAGCTCCTGCCCGAAGGTCAACTCCCTGCCTTCTCCCTGGGAGCCCCTCTGGGTAGGTGGGGCTGTGGACTGGGAGCTAGAGGGGATGAATGTCTATTGCTGCTCTTACTCCATCCCCTTCTCCTCCCCCTCTGCTGCCTGGCCCATTTGGGGGAAGGGAAGGAGGGGGGCTGCTCTCAACCCTAACCCTGGAAAATCAGTGCCTCTTTCCCCTTCCCCACTGCCCGCTTTGCATGAGACCTGGGAGCCACGCTCACTCAGTCTTGGGTCTGGAGGCCTGGCTGGCCAGAGCAGGGCCCAGCTCAGCTGCATCTCCCTGGTAACCACTGTGGGCTGCCTCTGCCCCTCCCCCACCTCCTTCCCTCCCCTCCACCCGCCATGACCTCCCAGCACAGGCTGTCACCGCCAAGCACAATACCAGGCCTGGGAAAACTGTGCAGTGGGCAGGCCACGCCGCCCTGCTTCCTGCAGAAAGGGAGGCCGAGCTCCTCTCCCTGCCCCCGGCCACCCTCACCCAGTTAGGGAAGCAGGCACCCAGGGCTGTGATGCAGGGCCCGTCATCTCCTGCTTTCCTGGCTGTGTCATCTTGGGTAGCTTTGTTGCCTGTCTTCCTTTCTGGTAACAGCTTTATTAGATATCATTCCCACACCATGTAATTCATCCGCTTAAGACAGACAAGTCAACGGCTTTTAGTGTATTTACAGAGCTGTACAACATCACTGTAGTCAATTTTAGGACATTTTCATCACCCCCAGAAGAAATCCTGTACCCATTAGCAGTCACTACTCATTCTCCTTCCCCCTCCCCAAAGCCTGGAACCACTAATCTACTTCCTGTCTCTATGGGTCTGCTTATTCTGGACGTTTCGCATGCATGGCATCATGTAATCCATGGTCTTTTGTGACTGGCTTCTCCCACACAGCATCATGATCTCAAGGTTCACGGTTTCAAGGTTCAGCTGTAATGTAACATGTATCAGTACTTCATTTCTTCTTATGGCTGAATAATACTCTATGGTTAACCACATTTTGTTTATCCATTTATCTGTTGTTGGACCCTTGGGTGGTTTCCACTTTGGGGCTGTTATGAGTAATGCTGCCATGGACATTCATGTGCAAGTTTTTCTGTGACTGCTTCAGTTTTCTTCTCTCTAAAATGGGGACATGGGAATTCCCTGGCAGTCCAGTGGTTAGGACTCCACGCTTTCAGTGCCGAGGGCCCGGGTTCGATCCCTGGTTGGGGAACTAAGATCCCACAAGCCGTGGGGCGGCGCAGCCAATAAATAAATAAATAAAATAGGGATAAAAATGCTAAACCTGGCCCATCCCTGCCTCCTCAAGTGGGCTCAGAGAGAAAAACTGCACGTCAGCATGAGGGGCTGTGAGGAGCAATTCTCACCCCACCCCTGGCAGTTCTTTTGGCTGGAAGGGATGTGTTGGGCATCTGCTGGGGAGGAGGGAGGCTGCATCTCCACCCCCAGGGATGGCACAGTCAGCTCATCACCTTGACCCAGAAAAGTCCCACTTGCTATGTGATCTTGAACAGTGGCCAGAAGACCTGCTCCAATGACGGGGGTTGAATGGGGTGACTCCTTGGCTCTTCTAGTCCATGCAGGGCTCTGGAGTCCTAAGGAGTCCTAAACTCTTCCCTGGGGGGCAGGGCAGGGTGGAGATGGAGGCCAGAAAGAGACTTAGTTCAGGGATTCACCTCTGGCCCCAAGGCCTTTGGGTGAAGTGGTGGGGAGTGAAGGAATGGGGGTGAGGAGGTGGGGAACTCGTCACCCTCACTCTTATATGACCATGGACAATGGGCACTTCTTTGTATCCCCCACCTTAGCCAAGCCTCACCATAGCCTGTGAGGGAGTGAGGCGGGGCTTATCAGCTCCATTATACAGATGAGGAAGCTGAGGCCAGTGGAAGTGCTACCCAAGTCCACGGCTAACACACAGCGGAGCTGGAGCTCTCCTGGTCCAGGTGTCCTGCCTGGCCCCACTGTGGCAGGCTGCCCGCCCCAGGCTCAGTCAACAGCTAGCGTCTCTTTGAGCCCAAGACTTTCCAGCCTCTGGGGAGGGGGAGGGGGGGTGAGTGCATGGGTGGGGGAACTACATTCTCTTCCTCTGCAGAGAAAAATATAGGATGAATTTTTTAAGGTCATCCAGGCACTGAGCCGTTGACAGGGGAATTTCTATTGATTAGCACTGATAGTAGCAATTTATTGGGTACCTACAAGATGCCAGATGCCATCACACACACTAAATCATTGAATCCTCAGCAACCAGGGGAATTCCCTGGTAGTCCAGTGATTAGGACACGGGTTTTCACTGCCGTGGACCTGGGTTCAATCCCTGGTCTGGGAACTAAGATCCCACAAGCTGTGTGGTGTGACCAAAACCCCAAAACCTCAGCAGCCTTGCGTGGTAAGCATTCTCAACCTCATCTTAGAGAGGGGGAACCTGGGGCTAAGGTAGAATCTCCAACATTCCTAAGAGCTCACCATGCCCCGGTCCTGTTCTAAGCATGTAGAAAGTCATTTAATTCTCACAGCAACCTCTCTGTGAAATAAGAACCAACATTATCCCCATTTTACAGAGCAGGAAACTAAGTCAAAGCTTATGAGTGTTGACCAAGGCTGCACAGCTGGTAGGTAGAGGAGCCAGGATTCGAACCCAGACCTTTTGGGTCCACATTCACCCACATTCCCACCTGCCATGTCGGAACTGTTGGGTGGCTTGCTTGAGGTCACCAAGTTACAGGTGACAAAGCTGAGATTCAGACCCAGGTCTGTGGATTTGAAACTGCTAGTAGTTGTGCCACACTGTGTCCTGGATCATTGGCCACTTTACCCATCCCACCTCTTAGGGCCCCAAGTTAAAGAATTGAACTTCAAGCTGGAAGGACTTTTGGTTAGTCTCAGTCAGCTTGGATCACCATTAACAAAATACCCCAGACTGGGGGCTTAAACAAGACATTTACTTCTTACAGCTCTGGAGACTAGAAGTCCGAGATCAGTGTGCTAGCATGGTCTGGCTCTGTCTGGGGAGAGCTCTTGTCCTAACTTGTAGACTGCCCCCTTCTAGCTGTATCCTCATAAGGCAGGGAGAAAGAAGGCAAGCTCTGGGTGGTGGGGGTGTCTGTCCTTCTAAGGACACTAATCCCATCATGGGGGCCCCACCCCCCTGACCTCATCTAAACCTAGTTACCTCCCAAATGCCCCATCTCCAAATAGTATCACATTGGAGGGGTTAGGATTTCAACATGTGAATTTTAGGGGAACACAATTCAGCCCACAGCAAGGTTGTATGACCATTTTGTCTTTCTGGGGAGGACACTGAGTCAGGCAGGGGCTGTGAGTGGCCTGAACTCACTCTGTCAGGAGTAGCAGGCAGGCCCAGCCCTCCAGACTTGTGTCCAGAAGCTGCCCACCCTGGACCACACTCACCTGTACCTCTCTCTCCCCCTTCCAGACGGAGCCTGTGGCTGGTGAGTCCGCCGAGCAGGGCCAGGCCGGGCCCTGCCCACAAGGACGCCCAAGCCCTTCACCGGCCCCTGCGCCTGGGAGCCCACCAGGCTCTCCCACTGGCTCCACCATGACTTCAGAGCCCACGCCACCCCCGGTCGTGCCCCCGCTCCACTCCCCCAAGTCCCCTGTCTGGCCCACCTTCCCATTCCACCGGGAGGGCAGCAGGGTCTGGGAGCGAGGCTGTGTCTCATCTCGGGACCTGCCCAGTCCCCTGCCCACCAAACGGACCAGGACGTATTCAGCGTGAGTACCTGCCCCTCACCCAGGCTCTGGTGGTCCTTCCCCAGGACAGGGCTCCGGTCGGGGCTGCCCAGCTCCCAGCCTCCTCCATCCCCTGTTGTCCTCACCAGAGGACAGGGGAGCTGTGTAAGGACCTTCCAGTAACTGCTAGCGTTCATTCATTCCACAAAGCTGTACTGAGCTCCCGACCAGGGGATCCAGTGATGAATAAGGCAAAGTCTCAGCCTGCAAGGTGCTTACAATCCAGAGGGAATTTGTCCACCATTCACTACACCTGGCCGGGTTGGGCATCAGGGAAGATGTCCTAGCTGGGTTTGGAAGATTTATCAGGTGAAGAAGGAAGCTGGGTGCTCCCGGTGGATGAAACAGCCTGGGCAAATGCAGAGGCATGGGGCAGACCTTTGGAGAGAGGCGGGCAGGCTGGACAGAGACCAGCCCTGGGTCTTTGGGGTGGGTCATGGGGTGGAGTCAAATTGGGGAAGGGTTTTGTGGGAGCCACAGGGAGGCTGACTTGGTTTGGTCAAAGGAGGGGCTTTTGATGGCAAGCGCTGATTGTCCCACATCCAACCCAAGACCAGGCTCAGAGCAGATGCCTAATAAATGATGAATGAATGGATGAATGACCAGTAAGTGGACAGGATGGATACTGCTGCCTCAGGAGAGAGTGAGCTCCTTGTTCTGGGAGTTATTCGAGCCTAGGCTGTACATTCTTCACTTCGAAATCTTACAGCAGGAATCCATGTAACCTCAGGAGGGGAGGGTCTCGTACAGTGAGAGGGGCACTGGCTGGGAGTCAGGAGACCCACTTGCTGTGCACCCTCGGAGAGCCAGTTTCCCTCTCTGGGCCTCAGTCTCCTTATTATCCAATGGGATGATGAGAGGACTGAACTAGTCTCTATGGGTGGTTTCTGGCCTGGGGAGGGTTCTCCACAGCACTAGCGCTGAGGCAGGCCCTGCAGACGGGCCCCGGGAGAGCTGTGGGGGTCCAGGGAGGGGGTCCCCAGCCCACAGTTCCAATACCCCTACCCTATCTTCAGGACAGCCCGTGCCTCGGCTGGCCCCGTGTTCAAGGGTGTCTGTAAGCAGTTCTCACGCTCACAGGGCCACGGCTTCATCACCCCGGAGAACGGGTCAGAGGACATCTTCGTGCATGTGTCTGAGTGAGTCCCTCCCCCTTCCCTGTTGTTGGCTGGGCCCCTGCTGCAGTATCCTAGCAGTGCATCCAGAATGCTCCCTAGGCCTCTCCCCTCACTGGCTGAAGTCTGTGTTCCTGGCACATTTCTCCTCTCATAGGGCCTCCAGGGGCATGGGTGGAGGAGGGCTGGGGACAGATGGAGAGGGGGCACTCAGACCCCAGAAGCCCTGGGAACCACTGCCTGAGTCCTGGGATCCTGTTCCCGCATCACGGGGACGGAGAGGGCTGGGTCCTTCAGCCTGGAGGGAAGCTAGGAGGTGGGAGGTGGTCTAGGCCTGGCCCCCAGCCCTAATGCCAGGTATGACCTGTGTAGTCACTGAGCCCTAAGCCTTGGGAACCTCCCTGAGCCCTTTTGCATCTCACTTTGTAGCATAGCGAGGGGCTGTTTATGATTCCCATTTTACAGATTAGAGAACTGAGGCTCCGAGAAGGGAGGCTGGCTCAGGCTCCCTGGCCTAACTAGGCCCAGGGCTAGGCTGCCCTTGGGCCAGACCACAGGGGGCATCCAGGGAGGGGGCCTGCTCCTGGGCTGACACCCCCTCCCCCTCACCAGCATCGAGGGGGAGTACGTGCCAGTGGAAGGCGACGAGGTGACCTACAAGATGTGCCCTATCCCGCCCAAGAACCAGAAGTTCCAAGCCGTGGAGGTGGTGCTCACCCAGCTGGCTCCACACACTCCCCACGAGACGTGGTCCGGCCAGGTCGTGGGCTCCTAGGCTGCTGGCCCCTGTGCCAGCCGCCAGGCGTGGGGGGAGCCACACAGGGTAGATGGGCAGCAGCCAGCTCCACGCCCCACGGCACTGGCTGAGCCAGTCCCCCGGGCGGCCTCGGTGTGCACGTCTGTCTGTCTGTGCTTGTGGACGTGAGCGTGCCTCCATCTACCCTGTGACTGTTGTGTGAGTTGGACCGAGGGGAAGGCCACCAGACCTGCCTTCCCTGCTTTCCACTCTCTCTCCTTCCTCCCCTCCCTGCCACACACGCACAGGACCCTCTTGCCCTCCTAACACCCATGTGCGTGTCCACTGAGCCTCTGAGGGCCTGCGTCAGGCCTGGGCTGGGAGTCGGGGCAGCAGTGGGCCCTGCTCCCCCGCCCCGTACAAGCTTGCTCCCCTTGCCTCTGCTCCAGGCCTGGCCCCGGGGGCCAGACTCTGCTTGTGCTACTCACACACAGCCCCCTCCCCCCGGGCTGGGGTCTCCCACTGTGACCTGGACGCCGCCTCTCAGAAGCCAGGCCACTGAATGCTTTGGGGGAGCCTCCCGGCCTCTTGCCGGGGAAGAGGGTGAAACCCGGGGCAGAAAGGCCACCCCCTCACGCCCCCCATGGCCAAGGCCCAGCCTTCCCTCCTTCCTGCTCTCTCTCAGCACACTTGAGGCAGGAAAGAGGGGCCTGGGGGCAGAAGGCAGTTCTGGGGGCTCCGGTTTTGCTGGCCAGCGCCTCCTCCTCAGCCTGGCAGTGGCTTTGGCAACCCCAAACTGAGGCTGTGTCCACTTCCCTGGGCCTCGCTGAGCCTTGCTGCCTCGACTCCCCCCTGGGGAGGCAAAGGTCTGCAGAAGGGTGGGAGCACGGCTCCCCTCGCTTGGATGGAGCCATCCCCTTTGCCCTGACAAACCCCATTGATGCTCTGCCCGTGCCCAGCCATCATGGCCGCTGAGGACCCAGCGATGGACGAACACACATGCCCTCAGGCGAGCCAGCCACAAGGATAGCTCTCAGCCTGAGAGACCACCAGTCCTGCAGCCCCCCTTGCTGGACCCTCTTCCCAAAGCCATGGGATAGTGGCTCCCACTCGCCACCAACAGGCCAGTGGCTGAGGTGTGGCCCATCTTGTCCATCCCTTAAGGTGTGGGGTATCCCTCTCCCTTTTGGGCCAGGATGTGTTTGCGTGCATTCACTCCTGGGCAGGGGGTTGGCCTGGCCTGGGAGGTCAGGAAGGAGGGGGTCTACCTCCATCCCCCCACCTTCCCACCACACTCCCCTCCAGAGAACACATCACCTGATGGGGGAAGAAATGGGGTTCAAGGGAGGACCTGCCAGGGAGTGATCCTTATGAAACACAGTCTGAGTAAAACAGATGCCAAGGATGCGGGGGTCAGTGACTGTCTAGGAGAATCCCCAGCCCTGTAGGTGCCCCAAGGCCCCAGGGGAGACACCAGCTGAGGTATGTGTATCTCACCCCTGTCCCCAGCACAGAGGCTGGAAGACCAGAGCTGCTAAGATGCACTGGCCAGCCCCCTAAAACTCAGAATGGCCCAGCCTGACCCCCGTGTTGAGCTGGGGCTACTCTAGCAAGGCCTGAGGCCTTTCCCCTGAGGAACAAGGCTCCCTGGATTCCTTGGCGGAAGGTTAACTCTTGGGAACCCCCAAGACATCTTCCCCACACACATACCAGGAGTAGGCCCCCGCTTTAGGCACCAACCAGGAAGCAGGCTGTGGTAACGTCAGCCCTGGGGCCGCCCCACAGTGTCCAGTCCGACCTCCTGAGACCCCCAGCCACCTGGTCTCCCCCATCCTTCCTCACACTGGCAATAAACCCTCAACTGTGACTCAGCCTGGCCCACAGCTGCCTTTCTGTCTGGGTCCCAGGGGAAGGGGCTGGGGGAGGACACCTCAAACAGCCCTTGTTTGGGGCTTCAATGGCCCACCCTCCTCGACTGCATCAGATTCCCTGTGTGACCTGGGGCAAGTCCGTGCCATCTGTGCCTGTTTTCGCATCTGCAAAGGCAGGGCTGTAACAGCGTCTGTGACTGGGGCCAAATAGCCATTCAGACTCCACACCGCGTTCCACGAAGTTTAGTATCTGTGAGATCAAGTTCTCACAAGTATGCACCTTCCCCACTGCTCTGCGCCCCATCTAGGGCAGGGAAGCAGCGCGGGCTCTATCTCGTACCGACACTTGCACACGCTTCCCGTGTAGACAGAAACCTGTTCTGTCCGGAAGTACGAGCAGCAGCTGCAGCCAGGGCCATTGGGCTGGAGGACGGGAGCCAGGCCCACCAAGAGCTGACCAGCTGGGGGTGGCTGTCCACACAGACCCTGGGCCCACTTAGGCAGGTAACATGAGGCAGGCATCCTGGGCCAGAGGAGGGGCCCTGGCGCCCCCGAACACCAGGGCCAGGGGCTCTCTTAGGGCCGGGCAGAGCTCTCTGGAAGTCCCAAGGGGCAGGTGTGGGCCCTGGTCACGCCTCGTGGGCTGTCTCTGGGAAAAAGATCTCACGGCATCGCTGCACCGTGTCCTGCGGGGACACCACACTGTGGCCAACAGTCCGGGGGTCTGTGTAGATCTCAAAGTCGTTCCCACCCTGCACACAGAGGAAGGGCAGTGAAGGCATATGTACGCATGTGGTGCCTGGAGGAGGTTCCCAGGTTTGGAGCCCAACACCCACTCTGCCATGGGATCCCCTCCCCACGTCGGCTCCTACACAGCTGCCCCTCCTCCTGCTGCCTTAGAACCGCCAGGAGGCCCATCTCCTTCATCAGACCTGCCCTGACTTGCTGTGTGACATGGGGCAAGTGTCCAGCCAGCTCTGGGCCCCAGCCTTCCAATCTGTGTAATGGGGCTGGTGAGCACTGGCTGTTCTCTGGGAGTTTCCCAGGAGGTCTGTTCTGTCACCCCACGTCCTGGCCCCGATCTGGAGGTGACTTGGGGTGGGGGGACCTGGGCTGAGCCTGAGCCACACTTACGGGGCTGGTCTCGTTCCCAAAGAAGTGGATGGTGTCGAAGCAGTCCTGGTCCAGGCTGTCCAGGCAGTAGCGCTTGTCCCAGCCCTCAGGGAAGACGTCAAAACTGATCATGCCTCCTGTGGGGGTGGGAGTGAGGGTGGCAGATGAGGCTGGCAGAGGGGCAGCTCGCGGGGACCTCGGGCAAGGCCCTTCGTTCATTCATTCATTCATTCAACAACCCTAGAGTGCCTACTGAGCACCAGGCACAGGGCATGGACAGACTCAGGATCCTCACGGGAGTTACAATCCAGGTGGGAGAGACGGGTGGTAAGTGACCAGACCACCTTTCAGATCGTGTAAGTCAATGAAGGGGGCAGGGTGCGGGGGAGGGAAGCTCCCCAGACGGTGTGATCAGGGGAGAGCTGTCCAAGAAGGTGACATTGAGCTGAGACCTGAGCCAGAGTGGCAGTTGCCAGGGAATGATACAATCCCCAAGGCAGGAAAGGGCGTGGAGTGTCCCAGTGACACAGAAAGCTGGGAAAGGGCAGCAGCACAGGCATGCGGGCCCTGGGGTGCAGGGAGGGGGCCTGGGTTTCATGAGGAGTGAGAAGGAGCCTCTGAAGGGCTCTAAGCAGGGGTATGACAGGGTCTGTTTTTCCGTAAGGATCCCTCTGGCCACTGTAGGGGATGGACTGTAGCGGGAGGTGGTGGTGGGAGACGCTTTGGTTTTTGACCTGAGCAACTGGGTGGGAGGTGTGGGTTGCCTGGGTTTAGGTGGGGAAGCCTCGGGGGCTGGAGTTCCTGCCTGTTTTGGCTCAGCTTGCCCTTGCTGTGCTCGGAGGGCTGGGAGGGGTTTCTAAAGATGCTGGGGGATGCAGCCTGGCCTTGGGAGTGAGGCCCTGGGGTGGGCTCATGTACCAGACCTTTCAGGCCCTCCAAGGGGTTGACGTACCTCGGGAGAACCTCAGTCCTTTGCCGGCAAACTCTGTTTTCAGGGCTTCCACAAACTTCTCCCGGATCTTCTCCTTCTGCAGAAGGGGAGAGAGCAGACTGAGGTTCAGAGGGCTGCTGTGGGCCAGGCCCTGGGCTGGGTACACAATGCATGTGAGCTCACTGAGTCTTCCAGGTGGATGTCATGCCCCACCCCCCACTTTACAGATGAGGAAACGGAGGCTCAGAGGGGGCTATACCTTGTTCAAGGTCACCCAGCCTCAGTGGCAGAGCCAGGGCCTGAATCCCAAAGGCCTGTAACTGAACTCAGTGCCAGATTCTGCCAGTGGGGTATGGGCGGGGTATCCTGAAGGAGGCCTTGGAGCAGAGGCTCGAGGAGGAAGGCTGAAGGGATGGGACAGTCTGAGTCCCAAGTCACAGTGTCCACCTCAGGGCAGGACTCAGCCCTGTCAGCTCTGCCCAGTCTGCAGGGCTGAAGGAGAGTAAAGCATTTATATTAGATCTGCACTGGTGAAGGGTACACAGGAGATCAGAAGGTTCATCTCCCTCTCCAATATCAGAAGAGGGCAAAACAAGACCCAAAAGACAAGAGAAGGCCCTGGGGGCTGTGGGAAGAGTCGGCGTGTCCTGTCTCATTAGAGCTCATGAGATGGGAACTGTGATTATCCCCACTTTACGGATGAGAAAACAGAGGCACATAGTAGTGAAGCCACTTTTCCAGGTAACTGGGCAAGTAGGAGGTGGAACTGGGATTAGAAACCCAGGTGGCCTGAGAAAGGGCCACCTCTCAATATGTGCGTGGGAGGAGGTTCTCGGCCAATGGTCAACCTTAACCAGTCTACAAGAAAGGTCTCCATGCCTGTGGGCATTGCCTACCTGAAGCCTTGGGGCACAGGGTGAGAATGGGGATGAGCTAGGACACCATTGCAAGTCCCACCCAGCCTCAGGGAAACATCAGAGGGCAGCAGGCGGAGGCCCAAGTTCAAATCTTTGGGCTGCAACTAAGTGACCTTGGGCAAGCCATTTCCTCTCTCTGAGCCTCAGTTTCCTCATTCATAACATGGGTATAATATCATCTATTTCATTCATTCAGAAAGTATTTCTCAAGCACTTCTGTCAGGCATGTGCTGGGCCCGGTGGATCCAGCAGTGAACAGCCACAGAAACCCCAGCCCTTAAGGAGCTTACAGCTTCAGCTGGGGAGACAGACAATAACCAAGATTTAAAAATAGGTGATACAGTGGATTAGAGGGTGATGGCTGTTTGGGAAGAAATAAAATAGAGGAGAAGATCAGCAGGTACAAGGGGTTGCAATGTTTCGTGTAATGCTCGGGGAAGGTGACACTGCGAAGGTGACACTTGAGCGGATGTGAAGGAGGTGAGAAGGCACAGCCCTGAAGTAGGAAACTGTCTGCTATCTCTAGAATCAGCAAGGAGGACACGGCCGGAGCAGAGAGAGCAGGGGGAGAGCAGAAGGGCAGGTCAGCGGGAAGGACAGAGATGGGCAGGCGTGAAGAGGCTTGGTGGACTGGCTCCATCCCTGAAAGGGAGCGGGTACATAGTGGGGATGATGAGCAAAATGCAAGTCCAAAGGCAACAGGGACCTTGGTGTGTTCCAAGAACAGAGGCACAGGGAGAAGGCTGAAGAGGGAGCCCTGAGCCAGGCAGACCCCTCGGGGCTCAGGACACCACGGGAGGCAGCTGGGACATTGTCCTGTTGGAAAGCTGACCCATGGAAGGACTGTAAGCAGGGAGTGGATGGGGGCAGACAGATGTGCTTCAAAAGCTTCTCAATGGCACTGCTGGAGAACTGACTGGCAGGGCTTTAGGGCAGGGGGTGGAGGCACACACATAAGCGAAAGGATCTGAGACCAACTCTGGAGGCTGAAACCCTAGACATTACTTCTGGACTTGATGGGGGTGGGCAGGTGGAAATGATGCCCTAGGTGTTGGTGTTGCTCAGGTAAGTAGGTGGCTGGTGGTGCTGGTCACCAAGGGAGGGAAGCCAGCAGTACTGGAAAGACGCAGAAGTGCCTACAACCATGGCGCATGGTAGGTATCCAAAAGGGTACTGGTTGAATCAGAACACCCACCCACCCCCAATCCTTTTCAATGGTGAGAAAATAAAGGCTCAGAGAGGCTGAGTGACTGAGGTCCTATAGCCTAAGGTTGCACAGTTGGTGGCACCTTGTCCAGTTCGGAGAACTCGATTCGCTCCTCCAGGGTGCAGCTCCGGCCAATGGGCGAGATGTTCAGCATGCCGTTCCGGAACTCGATGAAGGTTCCACTGGTGGGGAGGGGCAGGTGGGAGGGCGGAGAGCCAGAGAGAAGGAGAAGGGCCCTGAATTCAAATCCAGCCCCACCTGGACATCAGGGGGGATAAGAATCCACCCACAGGCAAGTCAGGGCCCATCTGAGAGACCTGCCCCTTTCCTCGCTCAGGCCCAGGACGGGCAGGACACAGGCTGGGTGGGACCTCACCGCTTCTTGGGCAGTCTGAGCAGGGCCATGTAGCGGAGGCAGAAGTTGATCAAGTCCTGCAGGAGTTCCTCCCCCAGGTGGTTCTGGATTGTCTGGGCAAGGAACACAGGGCTCTGAGTGTGGTGGGCACAGCACTGTTCCCCCCCGCCCAGGACAGAAGCCACCAAGGGAATGTTCCACTGTGGAAGGGGTCCTAAGGCCCCAGGGAAGGGGGGCACCGACCTGCTTGGAGAGCAGTCGTCCATGCTTATACTGCACCGTCCCGTTCTCAGCAAACACATAATCAAACTTCTCAATGACTTCAGGGCCATGTAGAGGCCAGGGGGAAAAGAAAGAGTGTGAGACCGGGTACCCAGAGCCAAGCAGAGAGATGAAACCCACACCCCTTGGTCTGGCATCCAAAGCACACTTGTTCTATCCAGAAGCTGCTTTTCCAGCCTCCTCGCCTTCTGCAGCTTGGTTTTTCCTGAACAAGCACACAAGCCAGTGAGCTTCGCTCTGGGCCTTGGCTCATGCAGCTCCGTCTGCCTGGGATGCCCTCCCCCTTCACTTCTTCTCCAAGATCCAGCTCCCTCCTCTGGAAGCCCTCCAGACTTGCAGGCAGAGGACATCATTTCCGCTCTGTGCTCTCACAGCCCCTCTGTATGGGGACTTCCCTTTCATTTTACAACTTCCATCACTGTGCTATCAAGGCTGGCTGCAAGGGGAGTTTTCAGCTCTGACTGCCACAAGAAGTGGCTGGAGCACAGCCAGGAGGCTGCTGCAGGGTCAGGTGGGAGGTGACCACCTGGACTATGGTGGGGCGATGGAGATGGAGACACGGACACAGGGAGACATTTTGGACTTGCTGATGGAATAAACGAGGAGGAGGGGAAAAGGGAAAAGTCAAGGAAGTCTCTGGTTTGAGGAACTGGAGGCATTTGCCTCAACTAAGCTGAAACCGGGAACCCAGCTGCGAAAAGGGGCTCTGGGTCCACACAACTTCCTGGGTGACTTCAGAATCCTCCTCTGTTACATGGGGTATTCATACCAACTCTAAAGCGCGGTTGTGAGGATTAAATGAAAAGAAGTTAACACAAGGTCATTTTCAACAAATGGTAGCCATTACTGATTAGGCCCATTTTATTTATTTATTTATTTTTGGCTGCGTTGGGTCTCGCAGGCTCTAGAGCGCAGGCTCAGTAGTTGTGGCACACGGGCTTAGGTGCTCCGCGGCATGTGGGATCTTCCCGGACCAGGGCTCGAACCTGTGTCCCCTGCTTTGGCAGGCGGATTCTTAACCACTGCGCCACCAGGGAAGCCCCATAAGCCCATTTTAAAGATGAGGAAATCAAGACTCAGCAGGGAGAACTGAGAACGGCAACTATGTAAGGTCAGGATTCTGTCTGCTTTGTTCTCTGCTGTTTCTCCAAAGCCCAGCACAGTGCCGGGCACATAGTAGGTGCTCACCAAATGTTTGTTGAATCACTGAAGGAAACACCTGGCTGTTCACTCTGCTTCCTTTGCCCCACAGAAGCAGGACTGGGTCTTTGAAGGCACATTGCTCCAGGGATCTCACGAACTCCCCACTTCCTCTACCCCTACCCCGAATGTGGAACTGGCTCTAGTTGCTCCTCTTACCTTCATCCCCCTCTCCCAGCTGCTCAGCAATCTTAGAGTAGTCAGAGCCGCCCACCACACCGATCTGCACCCTTCTTCGCAGCTTCTGCAGGAAGGCAGCCACCTCAGGGTCGATTTTCTGCAGGGGGGCAGGGAAGCACAGCATTCTGTCAGCACATCTGGGACCTCCACTTAGATGTTACTCAGTGCTCAGAATCCTGGGAGCCCATGTTCCACCCAGATCTGTGGCAGGTCAAGGTTTAGAACCCACATCTCCAAATTAGATGCACCTGGGTTCAAACTCTGGCTCAAGCCCCTCAATACCAGGATGACCTGAGCAAATGGCTTTACCTTTCTTTGCCTTAGTTGTCCCATCTATAAAATGGGAATCATAATAACAACCATGTGGAGTAGCAACCACGTCACTGTTAAGGATTAAATGAGATAGTGCTTGGAAATGAATAAACAATTAACTAGTGACTAATCACTTGAAAAGATTCCCCACCAAGGAAATGTAAAGTAATGAGTTATAATCCATGTTTTCAAACATTCAGCTATTCAAAGCTGACAATATCTAGGGTGGACATAGGGGAAACAGGCACTCTCATATGTTGCTGGTGAGAGTATAAATTGGAACAGTCACTTAGGAGGTTAATTTAACAAAACCTATTAAAACTTTAAATGCAAATACCCTGTCACACAGAATTGCCCAGGTGTATATGGATGTTCATTGGGATGGTTTATAACAGTGAAAAACTGCAAATAAGCTAGTCAGTCGGAGCGTGGCACACACCTGCTCTGAAATTCTATACTGTGGCTACACAGAATAAAGCAGGGCTGTGCTTCCAAAATGAGAGAGCCCTAAGACATGCTGTTAATTGTCAAAAGCAAGTTGCAGAAAGGCACACACAGTGTGATGCCACTTACTAAAAACAAACGCACACAAAAAACCTTAGAACTTTGGGGATGGGGCTGGGCCTGGGATCCTGACTGGTCAGAGGGGACTTTACCCTCCTCTGTTATGTTTCCATTCTTTACAAGAGAATGTCTTTGTAAATACATGTACAATTAAAAATTAACTTTTAAAAAGTGCTAAGGACAGATCCAGGTGGGTGAACAGCATTGACACTCTGTCCTTGTTTAGGCTATTAGATTAGGGGAGCTAAGGGTCAGAGGGAGGTGTAGGGGCTGTTCCTAGACTCTGCTATCCTCCCTCCACTGTCGTCTTCCTCCCAGCCCTGAGGACCCTGGGAGCTGCTGGAAGGCCAGGTGGCCTGACTACTGCCTGTGCCCCCAGGGCCCTCACATAGGGGAGGGGAGGCCAAGACCTGGGTTCCTATCAGCCCCTGCCCTGCAACCTAGACCTGCTGGCTCCCTGCTCCAGGAGATCCCTCAGTAGGTCCTGGTGGACCCAGACTGGAGGGCAAGAAAGAGGCCTGCTTATCCATGCACCCAGCTGGTGAGGGTGGGTCTGGGGGTTCATCCTGAGATCCAAAGGGAGAAAAACAGTGTGTGGAGCAGAGGTTGGAGAATCAACAACCCAGTGAGATGTTTTTAGAAGGAAAACTGCACTCCCACTCACCCTGTACCACAATATCCCCATGGGACCAGACTAGCCACCGCCCCCATCTCCAGGTGGAAGGAGCCCCAAAACAGCCTAAATGGTACAGAAGCCCGCCATCCTTCCCTCGGAGAGGAGGGGGATGGGGATGGAAGGGAGGGAAAGTAGGGGAGGGGTTTGAGAAACTAAACGCAGGCCCAATCTTGCAAATGTCAGGTGGGATGGCTCCGAGACCCCCTTGTCCCCCACCGATGGGGACCTAACGCTTGGGTGCGCTGAGCCTTGTATGGAACCCTAGGTTCAGACTCCAGCTTCGCGATACCGGTGCGTCCTAGGGCTGAAATGGGGTGGGAGCCACGGCTGGGGAGGCGGGGGCGCCCCGGAGCCAGGCCTGGTAGGGTGGGGAGGAGACTAGGCCCCTGCTCGCAGCTTCCTCCCTCCAGAATCCGACCCACCCCTCTCGCTCCCGGGCAGAACGTGGGCGCGGACGCTAGCGGGCTCTGACGTGGAGAACCGGGTTCCCATCACTCCCAGCAGAAGGCCCGGGGGTGTCAGGGGTCGGGTGTTGCCGCATCCCACACACGGTCCCGGGGGGTCTGGGGTCATGCCGCTGCAGGCCACACATTCGGGTGTGCGCGTGACACTCCCGACGGGAGCTTCTGAACTTCGGGGCCCTACCTGGCGAGCCGGCGTGAGGGTGCCGTCCACGTCAAACAGGCAGAGGACGCGCTCCTTCCTGCGGGCGCCCTCAGCGGTGACCGCCATGGGTGCAGCTAACGACGCCGAGCTGAGTCGAAGGAGGCGGCGGCTTTGGGAAGAGTCTAGACGGGGCGGGGCCTGGGAGGGGCGGGGCCAGCAGGCCAGCCCGACCTCGCCAAACGAGGAAGGGGCGCGGTCAGGGCTTGATCTCGGAGGCAGGGGGTGGCACGGACGGGGCAGGGGCGGGGCCTGAGCTGACTCGGGAGGATAATTCTGAATGCACCAGACGGAAAAGGGGCGTGGCATAGGGAGGAGCAGATCCCAGCAGGTTCCGTCGGATTGTTCCAAATTAGACGGAGGCGGGGCGTGGGCCTGGGACCGGAAGCGAGGGATAGAACCCGGAAGGGAGGGGCGGGGCCAGAATTGGCCCTTAGCTGGATGAGTCTGATTGCTGCTGACCGAGAAGTGGTTGGACTGGGGTGGGGTCTCGAGCTCGCAGTGCCTAGTCCCCGGGGGGAGGGCGGGACTCAGCGTCCACAGCTGTCTCAGCGGCCATCAATCGCTCTAGGACTCAACGCCTCCCTGCTAATGCCTTTGACCTAGAAATCTTGAGCTTTAAGAAATCTCCTGATGGCCTTTTCTCAAGGCTCTGGACTTTGCCAAACGGCCTGCCCCGACCCTTACTCCTCCCGCTGTCATTCTGTCCACCACATAAATAGCAGCTAACGGTTTACTTCCTCTAAGAAACCTTCCTGGGACTTCCCTGGTGGTGCAGTGATTAAGAATACTCTTGCCAATGCAGAGGATATGGGTTAGAGCCCTAGTCCAGGAAG
Source organism: Phocoena sinus (assembly GCF_008692025.1). Lineage (NCBI taxonomy): Eukaryota > Metazoa > Chordata > Mammalia > Artiodactyla > Phocoenidae > Phocoena > Phocoena sinus. The sequence goes on along the minus strand of NC_045772.1, from coordinate 7,421,721 downwards.
ATCCCACAGCCGTGGAGCAACTAAGCCGGTGCACCACAAATACTGAGCCCTTGTGCCACAACTACTGAAGCCCATGTGCCTAGAGCCCGTGCTCTGCAAGAAGAGAAGCCACCGCAATGAGAAGCCCGCGCACTGCAAGGAAGAGTAGCCCCGCTCGCCCCAACTAGAGAAAGCCCGCACACAGCAAGGAAGACCCAACAAAGCCAAAAATAAATAAATAAATAAATTCATAAAAAAAAAGAAGCCTTCCTGGACACCTCTCTATTCACAACTATTTAACCATCACGTTGACTTTGGAGTCAGTTCTAGGTGTCTTCCCAGCTTCACCAACCATGTGACTTTGGACAAGTCACTTCACCTCTCTGAGGCTTTGTGTCCCCATCTGTAAAATGGGAAGAACACCACCTACTTTGTAGGGTTGCTTTATGCATGAAAAGAAATAATAAATATAAAAAAGCCCACATAGCAGGCCCTCTCCAAAGAAGAATTTGTATAGATGTGCTTGATACTGTTACTAATTAAACGGCTATTTCATGTCAACAGCATTAAAAGTGTGCAGACCTTTTGAGCCAACAATTCAACTTTTTAAAAAATTAATTAATTTGTCTGCATTGGGTCTTCATTGCTGCGCATGGGCTTTCTCTAGTTGTGGCAAGCAGGGGCTACTCTTCATTGCAGTGCGCGGGCTTCTCATTGTGGTGGCTTCTCTTGTTGTGGAGCATGGGCTCTAGGTGCGCGGGCTTCAGTAGTTGTGGCTCACGGGCCCAGTAGTTGTGCCCCACGGGCTCTAGAACTCAGGCTCAGTAGTTGTGGTGCACGGGCTTAGTTGCTCCACGGCATGTGGGATCTTCCCGGACCAGGGCTCAAACCCATGTCTCCTACATTGGCAGGCGGATTCTTAACCACTGCGCCACCAGGGAAGTCCTCAACTTTTAGAAAACAAGAAAAGGAAAAAAATTGGAGATTGGTTAAATTAATTATGATCGATCCATCAGTAAGATGAATTGCTGTGAAGCCTTGAAAATCTGTGTTGTAGAATATTTAACATGGAGAAAGCATAATTCCATTTTTCTAATGGAAAAGTAGCAGACTGTCTCTGGATGCTGGTATTATGGCAAATTTCAAAGTCCTTTCCCCCCTTGGAAGTGCATTAACTGCAGCTTCGCCTTTTCTAAGATTCTCTATTTCTTCCTCCAGAAGCCAGAGGCAAAGGCCCACCTCCACCCCCCCCTGTATTTGTGTGGGTTGCCCTCCAGCTTGCCAGCATGCCTGGGTAGGCAGGCGTTTTTGCTACATCCACCGTCTTTGCCCTGATGCCTGGGATCAACTCTGGCAGTTTTGGTCCTACACACACTCCATACATCTATGAGTGGCACTGACGTGCACAATACTTTTGATAGGCCTGTTTGTTTTTCTGTCTCGGTAGCTTCTGTACCCTAAGGAGATAACTGGAGGCCAAGTCAGGAGAACCACAGTGAGGTCCCTGATAACCACAGGGACTTGCACAGGTCACCTTCCTTTGCTGGGCCTCAGTTTCTTTATCTATACAAATGGGGATGTAATCTCCACCTGTGGACAGTGACTGTTGCCTGCCATTCCAATAAACGAAGAGTGTTGACTGCCATTTCAGTTCTAGAAAGATCAAGCCGTCAGCCACTGCAGATACCCCCACGCCTCACACCATGGTGGGCCCTGAGGGGAATTCAGGGATGGAGGAAAACAGGAAGCATTATGTACTTTGGAGACTGGCCCTAGATAATAAGATGCATATGTAGGGAATGATTTCAATGAGCCCAGACTCTTTCATCTTCCCATATATAGAAAAGCACTAAAATAACTGAGATGTCTGTTTTTGTGATTAGCAATAATCTTTTGATGTTTTTTCCAGCAAACAACTCCTATATATCCTGGCACCTCCCTTACCTCTTTGGAGCAGGTCCTCAGAGCTGTCTGAGAGGCTGTCTCCCCATCTATAGGCCTCAGTAAGTTCCCCAAATAAAACATAACTCGCAGTTTTTAGGTTGTGTGTGTGTGTTTTTCTTTAGTTGACATAGTAATAACTTATATTTATTGATCCCTTACTATGTGCCAGCCCCCATACTGGACACTTGATCACATGCCTTCATTCACTCTGACAGCATCTCTAGGAGATGTTACCATCTCCACTTGGTGCAGAAAATGGAAAGGGATGCACTGCATGGAGCACCTGAGTGAGGTACTTTCTGCAGGCACAAAATTTAAGAGGGAATCAAAAAGCTCAGTAACCAAAACAAATAGCATTTAAAAAAATTTATTGAAGTATAGTTGATTTACAACAAATAGCATTTTAATGTAATTTTTAAAAAAATCAAAATTAGATGATGAACAAAATATCAAGAAAAAAATTTTAAGGACAGGATGAATAACTGTGTCCAGCTGAGGAGCCATGCTGGAGAGGCAAAAGGAAAAATCTTTCTTTCTTTCCAGGCCCTGTGACAGAGTTTGGTTCAGTCGTTAAACGACTGTTGTGCCAGACACTGTGTTCTGGGTCCCAGGAACACTGTAGGGAAAAAAACAAGAACCCTGCCCTCAAGAAGCTTTTGTTTTCTGTAGGATGCAGATAGCAAATGGAACCATCTCCAAGGGAGGGAAGACTGAACTCTTTTTTCTGCACCTCCTGTTCCATCTAGATCTGGTTTCTATGACTCTGGGTGCTGGCAGGGCCCAAGACCCCTCCCAGGGTCCACCTCATCTAGAGCCTGTTGGTGGTGTTGGAACTGCCTAGATTAATCTCTGATATCTCACAGTCAATACCTGTTCCTTTGCTTAAGAATTCCTAGGGAACTGGGTAAATGCAGATACCTGGGTCCCACCCCTGGTTCTGGGATCTGGAAGCTGTAGGGTGGGGCCCACAGGGCAGGGCAGGTTTTTTCCTCCTAGGGTTCAATCCACCTTTCCAAAGACAAACAAAGATAAGCTCCCTGACAGTAGCACCCCAGTGCCTTAGATCTGTAGTGAACTAGTTTCCTTACAAGTACCTTTCACAGTCTCACCCTGGATTTTCACCACAACCCATTTCACAGATGAGGCCTCTGAAACTCAGAGGGGGATGAGTGAACTGCCCTGAGGCACAGACTCAGGAAGACCAGGTGGGGTAGCCCTTATGGCCATCAGTGTGTCCCTTTAAGAGGGAGGCTCATCCCTGGCAGCTGGTGCTCAGGGTGGCCCCAGGGAGAGGGAGGGGCAGGACTGGGGAACTGGGACTGGGAGGTCTGGCCAGAAGGATGTTTCCAGAGCACCAAAGGAAGCCAGGTCTGAAAGTAGGGGGCCTGAGACCCCAGCCTGGCAGAATCCTGATCAGAAAGGAAGACCCTTGGCTCCTCTGGGCCAGACAGTGGCTGAGGTTTGGAGGTTAGTGACTTCTGTGTTTGCTTTGGGCAGTGTAGCTCTTCCCTGGTGCGTTTCACTTACTTTTGTCAAGAACCCTCTGAGGTGAGCACCCTTGCACTGTATAGTCAGTTTCCAGAGGTAGGTACTGACACCAGAGATGTGAAGTGGTTCTCTCAGAGTCACAGCAGAGCCAGGATTCTCATTCAGTTCTGTTCCCCCAAAGCCCACACTTTTCCCTGACCCTGGCTGTTGGTAGAAGGCCAAGTGTCCACATGTTGCTGAGTGAATGAATACAGGAGGTGTTGACCCTCTTTTTCCCTACCTGGAGTGTGGCCTTCTGAGGGTAGGCAGTCCCAGCCTCAGGGGCAGCCTCGGTATAGTGGGGGTAGAGTCAGACCGACAGTTCCTAGGGCTGCCCCTCCACAGCCAGGTGACCTTGGACAGATGCCTCCCACTCTGAGCCTGTTTCACATTAATAAGTGGGGCCACCACTGCCAGCCTCTCTGAGCTGTCAGGAAGATGAGGGGTACAGGGAAGGAGAAGTGCTTAAAGAGGCTCTGCAAAGAACAGGTCAGGGCTGGTTGCTGGTTTTAATTCCATCTCGGTTCAGGGGCAGTGGGAAGTTGGAGAGACTGTGGATGTGGGCTGGTTTTTTCTCCATTTTTCAAAATGTCAGCAGTGCTCACATTGTTTTCACAATAAATAAGTCCATTGAACTTACGCTGAAGGGCGCATGCTCAGAGGTGGTGTTTGTGGAGGGGTGGAGGCTGTTGCTGGGTTGTCATAGGCCCCCTTGGGGCTCCCTTAGCCAAAGACAGTGGGGACAGGGATGGCACTGCCCCACCTGGAGCTGGGGGGCAGGGGCAGCAGTCCCCCAAAACTTGGTGTTAGTGACCTCTGCAGATCAGAACTCAGCCCCAGGACTGTGAGAACTTGGGTAAGTCACTCCTCACCTTTCAAACATCACTTGGGGGATGAGGCTGGTGGGGTGGGGTGCGGTGGCTGGGAGTCTCCCTGGAAGGGGCCTTTGAGGCTATCTGATCCAGAAACTGCCAGATGCAGAAACAGGCCCAGAGAAGGGATGGCTTTGATCAAGGTCTCTGAGGCAGAGGCTCCATCCAGGTTTGTCTGTGTCCAAGTTCAGGGTTTTTATGATCTGCCCTCCCCTGAAATGTCAGCCCTATCAGGACTGAACTGGTGGATTGATTCACTCAGAGAAGCCTGCTCTGTGCCGGGCACTCAGGTAATCAGAGCCAGGCCCTGCCCTTGGAGAGCCCCAGCTGGGGAGAGTGTGCTGGGAGGCACCTACTGGGGTGGAGAGGTCGACCCTGGGTTAGGGAGAGGTCAGGAAGGTTCTGAGGAAACGCTGGTGCTGCTTTAGTGCTAAGGGGTTGCTCTGAGGACAGGTGAGGTAAACCAAGGCTGGACGTGGAAACTGCCTGCCTGCCGTGATAGGCACCCACATATGTAGCAGGGAGTGCGGGTTGGAGAGGTCTGGGGACAAGTTTGAGGAGAGCCTTGATCCATGAGTACAGGGAGCTTGGCTGTTGCCCCGTGGGCTCTAGGGGGCGTCACGGAGAAGTTGAGATGTGTGGGGAGCAGGGCACGCTCACGTGACCTGGGATACCCAAGACATGCCGAGTTTGGCAGTGGGCTGGGCCGCCTGGGTCCACAGCGCCACCTGGTGTCCATCTCCCTCACTGCAGCTTGACTTCGCTGGGCTCTCTAGCTGGGGAAAAGGTAGGACAGAGATCTCTACAGGGGACTCTGGGCTCCCAGGCAAACTTGTGGACCAGGACCAGTCCCGGAACCTCTGTCCCCTTCCAAAACAGCCAGGCTTTATGGTCAAGAGCTCACATTCAGGGATGTGCCAGACCCCTACTAGATTCTTTGCCTGCCCTCTCAGGCCAGGGTCCCCATGAGAGCGTGAGGAGACATGGGTCTCATGGTCCAACCTGCCAGCCTGGGCAGGAATCCTCTTACACTATCATCCCACCCCAGAGCAGGGCCCACCTCCAAGCACACATCTGTGATGAGCATCCTACTCCTATCTAAAGCTCCCTCTGGCTTTGGGGAACTTTGCTGGAATAACTTCTCCTTAGGACTTCCTCTGTCCATCCCGTCAGCCCCCCCACCCCCTCTTCCATGGTTCTCTTCCACCTTGCTGGGGCCATACAGATCTCTACCACGTGTCAAGGGATCAAAGCCAGGTACAACAAGGCATGTCTAGCATGTGTGCCTTTGAATCCACAGATACGTCTGCAAGGATGTTCACAAAATGTTAACATATCTTAGGATGATGGAATTTTTTTTTTTTTTTTTGTGGTATGTGGGCCTCTCACTGTTGTGGCCTCTCCCGCTGCGGAGCACAGGCTCCAGACGCGCAGGCTCAGCGGCCATGGCTCACGGGCCCAGCCGCTCCGCGGCACGTGGGATCTTCCCGGACCGGGGCACGAACCCATGTCCCCTGCATAGGCAGGCAGACTCTCAACCACTGCGCCACCAGGGAAGCCCAGGATGATGGAATTTTAGGTGACTGTTTTCTCTCATCTTTGTACTTTTACTGATTCCTTACATCTTCTAAATCTATATTATCTTTATACTCGCATAACCCCAAAGTTTTCATTTTGGAAAAAACAAATTAAGAAATCTAAGCACATCCCAAATGAAGCTGGAATAGTGCAGTAAAAGTGAGTGGCTGACAGTGGCTCTGCAGTCCTGAAGCTCTTGCCTGTTCCATTTTTCCCGGCACTCTAAGCTCCTGGGGGCAGGGACCAAACCAATTTCCAGAGCTTCTTCACAGCTCTGGGTACAGAGCAGATGCACAATACACCTCACTTCTTGCCTGACAACTGCGCTACCCTCCCCTCTGGTTTTCTGCCACCCGCCCACCCCATCTCCCCCCACCCCCAGTCTGTTTTCAACAGGGCAAATCAATCACATCATTCTTTGACCTACAAGGCCCTGCACTGTTTGGCCCACCGGCCCCTCCAGAAACTACCTCAACACCTCTCACCAACCCCTCTGCTCATGCAGCAACTGCTCTGGCCCCCGTTCAGTCCCTCCAACATTCTTTCACTTGCTGCTCCCTCTGCCTGCAATGCTCTTCCCTCAGATCTGTGCTTTGTCATTTAGGTCTCAGATCAAACATCACCTCGTCACACAAGGCTTCCCCAGCCTCCTAAAACATCCCCTGTCCCCCCCGCCTCCCACCACACACTAAGCTGCCACCTGGCTTTATTTCTTCCCCAGCGCAACTGCCACCTGAGATTGCCGAACTTGTCTACCCTGTGTCTCCCCAAGTCTTCCCCAGCTTCCCCAGAATTTAACCCCTGCCCGGGCAGGGGCCTTATCAGTCCTGCTCACCCCTGTACCCCAGCAAAGAGCCCAGTGCCGCTTGACACATGGTAGGCTCCCAGGGAAGTTTGTGGGGTTGAATGAACGAACCCCACAGTGACTTGTCATGAGTCACAAAGTCTAAGGGTAAAGTATCTGTTTTCTGCCATCCCCCCCACCCGATGCAAACAGTGCAAGCCTGCAGTACCTTATCTTGTAAACCGTCCTCAGCACAGAGAATTGGTCAGGGCCTCGGCACAGAGCTGGCTGGCAGGAGTCCTCAGTCAGTGGCTGTTGAATGGATTCCGTCCTCGGCCTGACATTCATCGATCATTTAATCTGTGCCAGGCACTGGGCAAAATGCATTCCATTTACTCTCTTCAAAACCACCCTGTGAAGTAGGTACCAGTCCCCCCATTTTACAGATAAGGAGATAAACAGACTGGCCCATATGTGGCAAAGTTAGGACTTCAGCCCACGCTGTGTGATCTCAGACCAGGTGCACATTTTTTTTTGGCTGTGCCACGTGGCTTGTGGGATCTCAGTTCCCCGACCAGGGATTGAACCCGGACCACGGCAGGGAAAACACCACATCCTAACCACTAGACAAACCATGGAACTTCCCCAGACCAGGTGCCCTTAAAGGACTCCTGCTTCTGAAAATGTCAGCTCTTAGGAAGCAAATATGTCAGCCAAAGCCACCTGCCCTCTGTGCCCTCTGGAAAGACAGAATCTCTTGTTTAATTTTTAAGCTAGCATGTTGGAAAGATACAGTGCTTCAATGATGAGGTCTCAGCTGGGTGGTGGTGAGAACACAGCCTGGATTCAAGAGCTCAGCCACTCGCCACATGGATAACTTAGTTTCTCTGCACCTGTTTCCCCATCTGTAAAATGGGACCACTGCTTACATCTCACGTCCATTGTGAGTGGAAGGTGCTCACTCAAAGTGGCCTGACTGAACCTGCAGACACCAGCAGCCAAGCTGATGAGCCTGGTACTATCAGGGGACATTCAGAGAGCTGTCCACCCACCCCAACACTTGTTCAGTGAGGTGACAGTAACAAGGTGGAGAGAGATCCCTGGGGCCACAGTCCCAGCCTACAGCCAAACTGAAGCCAGAAGTGAACACTTCTTGGTGAGGTCAGAGGTCCTCTGAGATCTCAGAGGTTGGGGCCAGCAGGTCAGGCTTTTGAGTCTTACTCCACCCCCAGTCACGAGGTGACCTTGGGCAAGTCGAGTTCTCTCTGGGCCCTTTCCCCATCTTTATAATCCAATGGTGAAAGTCATACATTCTTCTCTGCTCTTGACACTTATTATCCACAAGGTGTACAACCAAGCAAAGGCGGCATAGCCAGACTCAGCATATTTAGGCTCAGAGGGAGACAGATGAAGCAGCAGCCTGGAGCTGCTTCATGGTGGATGCATACCCAGACCTTCAAGCGCTACCCAGATGCCGCAGGCAGAAATGAGTTTATTGCGTTAGAAAAAATACCAAAGAAAAACAGCAAACACCTCCGTACTAGACACAATTATTAGTTTGATTTCAAGGGTGAAAAGGAATCTGAAAGGTACAAACTTTATTTCTGGGAGGGGGTGACAGTCTCATCCCTCCTCTTCCTTCCCTGTCCCTTTAAACCAATGGACCTTGATAGAGGTGTCCACCTGTGTGACATAATCACACACATCTTTCTCATCCTGCTTGCCTGCGCACGCCCGTGTGGAGCTAGCTGGTCACAGTGAGCAGGCTCCTGAGGTTCTGGGATAGACAGAGGAATGTGAGGATGGGGCTGGGGGGGTTCCTAGCCTGAGACCAGGTTTCCAGTTAGTGATGGTGGGACTAGGGTGGGGAAGGGAGGGCTTGCCTTCCTGCAGAGCTGAGAAGACGGCTTATTGATCCCTCCTTCTCCCCCAACAAACCCTAAGGCACAGGCATTGGCACAAGTGGCTGTTGCACATGAAGGGTGTCTTTCAATGAACCAAGTGACTCAAAGTCTCTCAGGGGAGCCACTCAGGCTAACTTCGTCGTACAGCCCTGGGTCTGGAGGTGACTACTGGAAGGAGAGCAATCTGCTGAGCCTGGACGTGGGGGAGGAGGGAGAAGAGAAGGAGTTTGTGATGCCCATCATGCTCTGGCCAGAGCTGAGTGCCCTGGGCAGAGAGGTCTGGAGCAGGAGCCTGGAAGGGAGAGAGCGCTGGGCAAGGCAAGCTGAAAAAGGAGAGGAACCCAGCAGCCGAGAAGCAGAGCCATGGCCTTGATCCACATGCTGCCCTCCCAGGAGAAAGCCAGCCTGAAACCCATTCTCCACGACCCAATTCTGCCAGTCGGTCAACATTAAATAACAGCCCCTGATAGTTTCTGCTCTAATGTATTATTACCATGCACACTGACCAATCAGTGGGTCTTGAGAAGAATTAAAGTGCTCACTGGTTTGGCTTCCAATCTTAACAGTTCCAAAATGTCACTTGACATCACAGCTAGTCATCATGGATGTGCCCTGGTCAGGTCACAGGCAAACACTAAGGCAGAATAACATCTTGTCCTCTAGCTGAGACCCTGATGGTGCCAATTGCCATGGCTAATGGCAGAGATGGGAGGAGATGAGGCCAGAGGTGAGCAGCAGCTTTTTGGTGAGGAAAGGCACCTGCTGCAGGCCAGAGGCCAGGAAAGAGAACATAATTCAAGTCTGAGAAGTGGCAGGAGCCATGGCATGAGGGGCCCGAGGATGCCAGGGCTGGGACTCAGGTACCACGCAGCTCTGAGTTCTTCTCCACATTCACTCTCCCAAGTTAAAGGAGGTTCACGTGAAGAAAGAGAATATGAAAGCCTCTCCAGATTAGGAACTTCCAGGTTATTTGTTGCCTATAAGCTCCTAGCAGCAGCTCTTTATGAAAATGCCCACTCATGCCCTCAACCTTGCTTCTTTAAAGTCAGAATGACACCAGAAATAACACGTGCCTTCAAAACACATTTAGGATAAGGTAAAAATCCCTATCAGAAATAACTAAATTTTCTTGCCACCTTGATTCTGCATCATTATTCTTGCTACATCAGGGATATTTTCCAAGAGCAGGGAATCATTCCCCCTTGGCCCCTAGCTGAATACTGCATATTGGTCTGGGTGGGGTGGGTACAGTGACTGCAAATAACCTACATTATTACTTGCAGACAAAAGGTCTCTGCTGCTCCAGACCTTCATTAACTATGACAGGTCAGCTATGCTGAGGAAATGCAGCCTGTAGACAGCAAAGCAGGTTCTCCAAGACTGATGTCAGAGGACTGGCAATCAGTCTAGGTGGAGGGAGGAATGGCTTTATCCTGTTTCCTCTGGTCTGACACTTGCTGTTACTCCCCCTCCATCTTGAGGCTTTTGGTTGCTCCAGCCCACCCCATGGCCTTGCTTGGGGGAGGAGAGGGAAGGTGAGAGAGATCATGGCTAAAGAGTTCACTTAGGCTGGTTTAATCCTGAAACTGGCCCCATGTGCACCAAATCCTTTGGTTCATTTATTGGTGGAGAGTAACCGTTTCCAGGTCATGGATAATGTAAAACTCACCTGGGTCCCACAGGTGGTGGCAACCTGGGTAGAGCGTGGGCATTCTCTGGAAAGAGGTTCTGGGCTGGGGCTCCCCTAGGCTGTGTCTCTTGTTTTCTGCTTAAACAAATGCCCTCTGTTTCTCCAGTGTGGAGGACGCTTAGGAAGCAGCGTCAAAAGTGAACTCACAGACAAGACAGCCCGAATAAATTAGTATAAACTATTAGAAGGGATGGCATTTTGTTCTGTTTCTTAGCAGCATTGTTCTACATGCAGCCTGATGATCTCCTTCCCTGGGAAATTTAAAAAGCCGTTCCCTGGTTGTTAGCTCTGATGTAAAATTATAAAATAGAAATCTCGTAGGGTTTGTTTTGTTTAAAAAGGAAAAGCCCTGGTGAGGCAGGGCGGTCCCATGTAGTCCTGTTAGCTCTGGCCGTTGGGTCGGCCCACCGTGCTCCCTCCGGGAGGCTGGATCTGGATGGAGTCCAGGAGGGGCCTCAGGGCCTGTCCAAAGGGCCTGCAGAGAGAACAGACACGGGAGCTGGAGTGGGCTCTCGGACGCAGACTGCCACAGCTGGCCAGCGCGCCCAGCTCTGCCCACACGTGCAGCAGCACTGCCACGCCAGAAAAAAGTTCACTACAGTCCATTTAATTTTCTCACCTATCTCATACATCCTTTTTCATAGAGGGGATCTCTACATAGTTGCTCTGCATTTTTACTCCTGGTGTCCCTTCCTTAGTAAATGCTACCATCGTACTACCTTTGCCTCCTGGTTAGCTGTGGTTTGAAAAGGTTGGTGACGTACTGGGAACGAGAGCTTTCTGTACTTTCTGTACTTGTATTTTTAATTCTCATGGTACAAGAAGATAAAGTTTAAGTGAGGAAGCTGAGGTAAAAGAAAAAGGATATGAAAAAGAAAAAGTCAGAAGTGAGGATGGCACATAATTGGACTCCTCAGGGAACTGAGGTCTTCTAGGGAGTACAGGGAATACTCAGGAAAAATGACAGGTGCAGGATGTCAAAAGGTGTTAATGCCACTGTATAAAGGGCTCCCAGTTCGCTCTCAGAGTAGCTTAGCTGGAAAAAAGACCACAAATGCTGTAGTCTTAGAGACTTTCCAAGATTACTGCAACCTTAAGTCCGGTTGCCCACAACACATCTCAGTTACTGGCTTTCTTTTTCTTCGGTGATACTGCCATTTTTGAAAACCATCCCCAAATTCAAAGGAAATGAAATATTGTAAAGCATAAACTGATGAAACGAAGAAATACTAACCCCAATTCCAACAAGTCCAGGAATACCACCCATCAAATAATAATATCAAGAACATTCCAGCTACTCGGGTTTGCTCAGGGCCCAATAACCTAGATCCTTCAGCAATGCTGTGGTGTTTAACACACCCACCAAGGAATAGGAAGGCAGGGCCAGGACTGGGACGTGGGGCTCTCCTCACCAGCTCGACACAGACAATAGCCTTTTTTCCTGTGTAAGTTTTTCCTGAGGGGCTCCTACCTGGGTGCGAAGAACAGCTCACCTTGCTGAGTCTGCTAAACCTGCCAGGATCCCTGTTGAACAGGTCCCCAGTTCAGGAGAAACTGAGTCAGAGTCAGCAAATGGATCCGGTCCTAGAGTGGGCAGAGGCTGCCTGAACGCAATCAACAGCAAAGGGAGGGAGGGGTGTGATGGCATTGGGGGTGCCTGGATGATGGCCCACAAAGCTTGGACCACATCAGGGAGGGAGGGGCTACACAGTATTTTTGAAGAAAACATCTACCAAAGGCTGACTGTGCGCTACGAGGTACGAGGGCGATTAGGAGGTTTGAAGGTGTCAAAGAACTCAAGGTGCAGGGGAAGAAGGACGAACAACAGTTTCAAAACAAGTCACCCTACTAATTCTCTGACCTACTCTCAGCTCGTCTATCTAAACCGCCTTTTAAGTGGGCACTTCTGGGGAGTGGCGTGCTTCATGTGCAATGGGGAAGACAGATACCAGGACTCTGTACAAACACTGGGGCCAGCGTCAACTGGGTTTCTAAGTTCTGCAGTTGCACTCAGGTCAGGATAGAGTTGGTCCAACTCCAAGGAGGGTGAAGGTAACACAGGTGAGCACCCGAGAGTAGAAAGAACGGTGGCGTTCTATGTTAGAAGCTGCCATCATGACACCCCACCCAGCTTGGGAGGATTCTGCTGAGAACAGTGGGGGCAGATGTGGGCCAGAGGAGAGGCCCTGTCTGTGAATGGGGATTTCAAAGGCAGAGACAGAGGCCACTTACGTGGAGAGAACTTCAGAGGGAAGGTCAGTGATGTAAGAAGGGATCTTCCGCCCAGTCAGGAACTGTGCCACTTCATTGCTGAAGGTGTTACAGTTGTGTTCAAAGAGGTTGTAGGCTTCACCTCTGTACATTGTGAGAAGGTTTGGGAAACAGATATGAAAGTCAGCAACCATGTATGGGAAACCATTCAAACCAGGTAACAGAATGGTGAGCACAGCTGAATTTGAGGACTGCGATTTCCCCTCTCTTACACCCAAAAGGAGTGCCTGATTTGCCACTCTGGGCATTTTAAGGGAAGGATGAAATAAACACATTTGGCTCCTCCACAGTTTCAGGAGAATCTTTATAGTCACAAAAGCAGAGCTTCAGGGTTAGAGTTTAACACTTCAAATTGACTAAAGTTTAAGAGAAAATATGCTCAAGTTTGTATTTTATCCCAACCTCTCTACAAACCCCGTTTTTGATTTTCAGGATAAAATACTGCTGTTGAGAGCAGCATGTGCTGAAATAGCAGCAGCTGATTTTCATCAGAAGGAATAAACAGCCCTTCCTTTCCTCAAAAGTTTCAGCAGTACATATGCTGGGATGGAACAGTGGCCTTGGAGGCAATGCTGAGCTCTTTTTGTGTAACGATTAACTGCTTTCCCTTCATATTTATTCAGCAAATACCGGGTCAAACATGCTGAGTGTTCTGGGGGAAATGACCTGGTGGGCTGCCCCTGCGGGCCAATCATCTAGTGGGGGAGACAGACACAACTAACCACCACCCCTGTCTCCACTCACCGGAACAGAGACTCCCCCAGGGAGGACAGGTACTCCAGGAAGATTTCTTCTGTGACTTCTGTACTCCCCACATCAACCACAGAATCTGGGGGCCCAAGCAACGTACCTCCCTAAAAAAGCCAACCCAAAGAAAGTCAGTAAATCACTCTCTCCACTGAATTTTTTCATGTGGTTTCCCATGGAAGACCACAAATGTTCTGTTCCAACAACTTTTAACTCTCAGAGCACCCAGGACAGATGAAGAGTTATTATTTTTTTTAAAATTTATTTACTTTTTAAATTTATTTTTGGCTGCATTGGGTCTTCGTTGCTGCGCTCGGGCTTTTCTCTAGTTGTGGTGAGCCAGGGCTACTCTTCGTTGCGGTGCGCGGGCTTCTCATTGCGGTGGCTTCTCTTGTTGCGGAGCACAGGCTCTAGGTGCGCAGGCTTCAGTAGTTGTGGCACCCAGGCTCAGTAGTTGTGGCTTGTGGGCTCTAGAGTGCAAGCGCAGTAGTTGTGGTGCATGGGTTTAGTAGCTCCACGGCATGTGGGATCTTCCTAGACCAGGGTTCGAACCCGTGTCCCCTGCATTGGCAGGCAGATTCTTAACCACTGAGCCACCAGGGAAGCCCAATAGTTAGTTCCTATTTGTGTCAAGGTTATAATGGCTTAGAGCTCCCTGGAGACTTTCCATCGCCACGTGCTGGCAACATGGCTAAGAAGTCAGGTGTCCTGTTTCTGGCAGGGCCCTGGGAAGCTTAGTCTCCTGCAGGTCAGACTCCTGACACTGTCCATTCATTCAGTTGATAAAAGGATAGAAACCCGGAATCTGAAGTTTCCCTTTGGCCCCAACATGCCTACTCACGAGGGCAGAACAGGACGACTAGAAATGGCTCACACTTGACAGGCCATCTTTCCAGGTCTATATTCATAATGTATGCAGCCAGTTTTTTTTGTGACACACTTGATATCCCCTGTAACACTGGGAAAATGTGAAGAACTGTGAGGAAGCTGGAAGGCTGGCAAATATTTCCACAATTCAGTTCCTTTTTGATCTGTGAGGCTAATTTAACGAGGTGATAGGGTTCCTCTGGCAAGGGAGTTAATGGTCCCCGAAAGACCTACAGAAAAGTCTCAGCCATGGGTTAACAGACTGCCATAGCAGACTCAAGGAGAGACCAAGGTCCTGGGGGAAACCAGCCAAGCGGAAAGCAACAGGGTCACTGAAGAGGAGAGAGCTGGGAATGGGCTGAGGAGTAAGGGAGAGTACTCCAGAGCAGAGCTCCCTGAAAAGATCATAAATTCACACAATAGCAGCTATTGAGCACCTACTATGTGCCTGACGTTGTTCTAGGCACTGGGGAAAACATGGTGAGTAGGATAATCATTGTAGTCAGAGTTGCAAGAAACTAAAAGGTCATTATTCAACCCCCTATTATTCACTCATATGACAAATATGTATTGAGAACTTACTATCTGCCAGGCCTTATGCTAGGCATTGGACAAAACAGATGAGATTCTTGCCCTCGTGGAGCTTATAGTCTACCAGGGAAGGCAAACAAAAAAATCTCATAAACCATGTATAATTACGAGCTGCGATAGGGTCTTGTTGGAAAAAGTACGGCTGTCGGTACTTAAGACAGGGGACCTTCCCAGTCCGCAGGGTCAGAGAAGACTTGGCTGAGAAAGTGACGTTGAGTTCATCTGTCGAATGGAGAGGCATAACCACATGAAGGGTCAGGGAGGTAGACTGAAGTCAGAGGACAGGTTTAAATGTCCAAGGTGTGTTCAAGGAATGAGAAGAGGGGGGTGGGGAAGGGCACAACCTGCAAAGAGGCCACCCAGAGAGACCGAGACCAGATCAGATGGGGCCTTGTAGGCTATGCTGAGCTTTCTTGTTTTTATTCCAAGAGCAATGGGCAGAGTACTGACTTAAGCAGGGGAATGCCATGATCGGATTTTCATTCTGAAACAATCACTTTGCCTCCTGTACAGAGAACTGACTGAGAAGGAATAGTAGATGAATTGCTGTGGTCCAGGCTAGAAATGAGGGTGGCCTGGATTAAGGTGAAAGCTCTGGAAAAATGAGACGAGATGAAGAGAATTAGACTGGTTTAAGGTACACTTACAAGATAGAACAGACGTGGGCTTAACAAAGGACTTGTTATATGAGGTGGGGGGGGCCAGTGGGAGGAAGAGATAAAAAAAATGACTTCCCATTTATAAGTATCAAAATGCATGGTTTGGACTTCCCTGGTGGCACAGTGGTTAAGAATCCACCTGCCAATGCAGGGGACACGGGTTCGAGCCCTGGTCCGGGAAGATCCCACATGTCGCGGAGCAACTAAGCCCATGTGCCACAACTACGGAGCCTGTGCTCTAGAGCCCACATGCCACAACTACTGAAGCCCGCGTGCCTAGAGCCTGTGCTCCACAACAAGAGAAGCCACCACAATGAGAAGTCCACGCACCTCAACAAAGAGTAGCACCCCCTCGCTGCAACTAGAGAAAGCCTGCGCGCAGCAACGAAGACCCAACGCAGCCAAATAAATAAATTTTTTAAAAAAAGAATGTTTTTTTGGTCTTTGCTTGAGTACCTCCTGTGATGACCCTTAGACAGCTCCGACAAATTTTCTGGAAAAGGGAAAGGGCTTTGGAGTCAGAGAGATGTGAGTTTTAGTACTGGTGCTGTAACTGGCCATGTAACTTTGGGCAACTCACTTTACCTCTCAGAGCCCTCATAGTTCACACTGACTGAGCTTCACATTGACTGAGTTCATACCATGCACAAGGCACTGAGCTGGTGATGGTGACAGAAGAATGAGACAGTCTCAGCTTACAAGGAGCTTACACAGGGCTCCCCCTGGAGACTCAGGAACAGCCCATTTCACCATAACATGCTCAGTGTGACACAGAGGGACCACGAATACCATGGGAGCAGAGGGGAGGTCAGCTAGCTGGAAGATCTGGGAAGGGTATTCTTGAGCTGAGTCTTAAGGTCACCATGAGGAGGTGACCTCTATGTCACAGGCCTGTATACACTGGGCTAGAAGCCAGAACTATAGAGGAGAACAAAGTTCCTGGTCTATGGGAACCTGAGACTGCAGACAGGGTGGCAGAAGACACTCACCGGTGGACAGCTGGAGATACCGCCACTGCCGAAGAAGAACTCATCCTTGTGTACAACTATGGAGGTGTGCCTGCAATGCAGAGAAGAGGCAGAATAAGCCAGAAAGCTTAAAATTGGTCCAAGAAAAAGCAAACACCACACTGCAATGAGAGTGATTTCTGCCTAAGGATATGACTTATAAGGTCAACATCTTTATAAAACTAACCAAACAAAGGTAAGATAAATACCATAGGCCAGAGTTTCTCAACTTTGGCACTACTGACATTTGGGGCTGGCTAATCCTCTGTTGTGGGGACTGACCTGTGCATTCTAGAATGTTCAGCAGATCCTGGCCTTTACCCACTAGATGGCACTAGCATTACCTGCCTCCGCTGTGGCGACAAACATGTCTCCAGACATCGCCAAAGGTCTCCTGGGGGCAGAACTGTCCCTTGTTGAGAACCACCGCTGTAGATCATGTAAGCAGACAGGAGTCCTTACAGATTCACCCCAGTATTAACAAATCAATTACTGAAATAAATCTCTGCAGACCAAGGTGTGTTCCCAGACTTTTTAAACTAACAGGAGCAGTTAACCTGGACCATGTTGAGAGAAAGACCAGATGATAAGTGTGAAACTATTTCAGGTGAAGGTGCTCATATTACTTCTTGGTTCGAGTCAAACAAAGCAAAGGTCATTCTGGTCAACCAATATGTCAGCAGGCTCTAGGATCCAGACAGAACGCTGACCTAAGGTTTTTCTCAGAAATGGAATTGAGCCCAGCCACCACCTTGTGTCTGACAGGGATGGGTCTGAGAGACCAAAGTAGAATGTGTTCTAAGACAGACATGTGGGACACTCATGACTTCCATAGTTAGAAAGCTTGGTCAGGGGTGTGCATGACATCATTCCACCTTTCTTTAGGACAGGTTTTCTCAACCTCTGCACCACTGATATTTCTGGTTGGAAAATTCTTCATTGTGGAGGGGTGTCCTGTACAATGTATATAGCAGTATCCCTGGCCTTCACCCATCCACCCCAAAAGTCTCGAGACACTGATAACTCCTGGCTGGGAACCACTGCTTTAAAACTTGAAGATTTGTGACTTGAGAGAGCCAGGTTTCAAACTGGAAGCCACAGATTGGAACCTGAAATGCATGGGTGCTATTTGGTTTCATAAACCAGCCAATTAAGGAGTCCCACCCAGCTTACCAGATGCCTTCCAGTTGTTTCCCTGTGGAGAAAAAAAGAACAGATTTAATCACTTGGGACTAGACTAACTGGCCCCCCAGCCAGAGTAAATTCAGAACATCAGTCAAACCCAGAGTAACCCATTATAAACCTCCTGGGGGACTTTCTAGGAAAGCAATTCTCCTCCAATAAGGTCCTTAGGTCATGACATGGTATGTTGTGTTAAATAAGCTGAAAAAATAATCAGAATCCTTAAGCAGAATGCAAGATGGAACACTGGTATAGAGGTATCCAATTTTATGTCTGCTTTTCTTTCCCCTTTAGGGTCAACTCAACTCTGCCTTTTTAATGTCTTTGTCTCATCTACAGAGATAAAGCAAAACGATAGTATAGAGGACTTCCCTGGTGGTCCAGTGGTTAAGACTTCGCCTTCCAATGCAGGGGGTGTGGGTTCAATCCCTAGCTGGGGAGCTAAGATCCCACATGCCTCGTGGCCAAAAAACCAAAACATAAAAAAACCGAAGCAATATTGTAAGAAATTCAATAAAGACTTTAAAAATGGTCCACAGCAAAAAAAAAAAAGAAAAAAAAATCTTAAAAATAGTATAGAAAAACTATTGTCCACTTCTTCATGGAGCATATGTGAGGTGAAATCCTTTAGAAAATTAGAGAGCAAACTGCAGATGCCATCCATTTGAACAGTCAATGCACTTGTATTCTACACCTCTATATGCCAGTGCGAGGTATGGAAATGCAAATATGAACAGATTACTGTCCTGCCTTTAAGGAGCCCAAAGTCAAATGGAAAGAGAGAGACACACGTAACTAACTAAAACACAATGTTGATAGGCTCCATAATAGTGGTAAACATAATAAAGATAAAGAATTACCTTCACGAGCTGCAGTTCAACCAATGAACAAACAGGGGAGGGATGGACATTTGTGCCAGCGGGAATAGTATGTACAAATGCATAGTTGTGAAAAAGACTAAGGTCTTGCAGGGTAGAGCAAAGGGTGCAGTGATGGTGGTAAGAGGACGAGTGGCAGGCAAGGGTGTGAGCAAAGTAGAGCAAACCTGGACTGAAGGCTGCCCTACACTGTGGGGCATTGAAGGTTTTTATGCAGTAGAGTGCCCTGATCAGATCCATGTTTTTAAATGATAACTGTATCTTCTAAGAGATAACTGTAGGAATAGAAGATGAATTGGAGGGCAGAGAGTAGAGAGAGCAGACGAGAGTGAGGAGGTCTTTGCAGTAGCCCACGGGAGATTCCACAGTGCTAAGGATGAAGAGGAAGGGCAGTGAAAGACATGAGAACATTATCAAACATCACTCATTCACCTTTGGTAATAATTTTATGGTAATTGTTTATTGATTGATGAATTGAATACTTTCAATGCTTCAGTGTTTGCCCTGTGACTTTCTAAAGGATGAAACTCTAGGCACTGTGTGGAAGGAGAGGTGATATGATTACACTTCTCCCTTTGCATAAGTTGCACTATTTTGCCCCTGTAAGAAAGCTTTTAAAATAAGGTAACAGTAGCCTAATTTTCTTTTTTTTGGAAGAGACAGAAGAAACCATGGGTCCTGCATGACAACCTATTGATGGCTCAGCATAGTGTCATCAGAGGCAGTTAAGAATATGGCACAGGTTCGGAGCTGAGCTTTTTCCCTTTGCTAGCGATGGATCTTGGGCAAGTTTACTCAACTTGAGCCACAGTTTCTTCAATACAAAGTTGTTGTAACCGGTAATGATAATCTGTATAAAGCATCACAGTGTGTGGTACACACAAGTTTGATAAATGGAGATATTACATATGATAGCCTCCTTGGGGAAAAGGGTGAAGACTTTCAAAAGATAAAAGAAGGTGCTTCCCTGGTGGTGCAGTGGTTAAGAATCCGCCTGCCAGTGCAGGGGACATGGGTTCAAGCCCTGGTCCGGGAAGATCCCACATGCCACGGAGTAACTAAGTCCGTGCACCACAACTACTGAGTCTGCGCTCTAGAGCCTCTGAGCCACAACTACTGAAGCCCGCAGGCCTAGAGCCCGTGCTCTGCGACAAGACAAGCTACTGCAATGAGAAGGCTGCGCACTGCAACGAAGAGTAACCCCTGCTTGCTGCAACAAGAGAAAGCCTGCGTGCAGCAATGAAGACCCAACGCAGCCATAAATAAATAAATAAAATGCAACGTTAGGGACTTCCCTGGCAGGCGGATTCTTAACCACTGCGCCACCAGGTAAGCCCTAACGTTGCACTTTAAATAGAGCTGACGTGCTCTTCTGGACTGCCACTTATAAAACAGCTTGCTGTCTAAAAGGCAGCAATTTGTTGTTTATTTCCTTGGAGACATGCAATGATGCATGAAACTAGACGTATAAGGGATAGTGCTTTCTCTTGACTGTTCCTGCTCTCATTTACTTTGGGAAAAACACTATACTTGTATGAGAAGAAGTACAGTGTAGTGAACAAGAACACAGGTTCTAGTGTGGACAGGCCAGGTCTGAATCCTATCAGTTCAGTCAGTGAACTAATGTTTATGAAGTGACTATTATACTTCAGGCAATATTCTTGGCAGTAGGGATACATCAGTAAACAAACGAGATGAAAAAAAACCTCCTTCATTGTATTTACAGGGTGGGGAGATAGGACAGTCAATAAATACTACTAGTAAACATAATAAATCATAGTAGGTTAACAATAATGAGTGATAAAGAAAAATAAGAGCAGGGTAAGGGACACTGGGAGTTTCAGGGATGGTCAGGATGGGCCTCTTTGAGAAAGTGTCATTTGAGCAAAGGCCTGAAGGAGGCAAGGGAGGGAGCCATGCAGAGGCAGGACATGCTAGGTGTATCTGAGGGACCTTAAGGAGGCTCGTGTGGCTAGACTTGGTGAGTGAGGAGGAGAAAAGTGGGAGATGAGCAGAGGTAATCGAGGACCAGATCATATAGATGAACTTGTAGAAGTTGAGAACTTTTCTAAGCCTGAGCTGTCCAGTATGGTAGTCACTGACCACGTGTGGCTATTAAAATTAAAAGAACAAATTCAATTCCTCAGTTGACTACTGCATTTCAAGTACTCAGTAGCCACATGTGGCTAGCAGTTAGAGATGGGACAGTGCAGATTTAGAACATTTCCATCATTGCAGGAAGTTTTTCTGGATGGCATTGTTTAAACCTTAGTTTCCTATTCTGTCAGAAAAAAAAAAAAGTACAGTAATAGTGTCTACCTCATAACATTTCCAAGGTTAAAAGAGATGACACACAAAATAGGCCCAGCACAGTGCCTGGCACATAATATATGCCCCCCACAAACTAACCCTTCTGGGACTTCCCTGGTGGTCTAGTGGTTAAGAATCCGCCTTCCAATGCAGGGAACTTGGGTTCGATCCCTGTTCAGGGAACTAAAATCCCACATGCCGTGGGGCAACTAAGCCTGTGGGCTCTAGAGCCCCCGTGCCCCAACTACTGAGCCTGCGCGCTGTAACTAGAAGGAAGCCCACGTGCCGCAACGAAGATCCTGCAACTAAGACCTGACGCAGCCAAATAAAAACAAACAAACAAAAACTAACTCTTCTTTTACCCTTCATGATTTGAAAGTGTTATGGCTGCTTTCATAGTACCTTGGTATGGAAACTACCTTTTTCCCTCATTAGACTATAATTGTCTCAAGGACAAGGTCAGTTTCTTATGCATCTTTGCAATTCTAGCACCTAGCAAAGAACCTGGAACAGAGATGCTACGTGCACAGCTGTTGTGATTGACACACAGTGCTAATGAGGCCAAAGTTCTTAACCCCAATCTTGGCTGCCCTGGCTTGTTACTCAAATGACTTTGCAACCCTGGCATATTGCACCCTGAGTCTGCTACTGCCTTCTCAGATGCCTATGTTCAATGACCCAGGTGGACAGGTGGCAGGTACAGATGCACCAGTTCAAACCCAGCCCTACTAAAATAATGGGTTTTTGGAGAGAGGCCTCAGAGACCATCCTGCCACTTATTTTACACCTGAAAAACAATTCAAAAGTTGTGGGATACAAACCCTACTTTATTCTACTTGATATTCTCTGTATTGATCACTAAATTTATCTGTAGGCTGGACATTATACTTCCTCCTTATTCAACTACATCAAGGTATGCTTAAGATCACATCCATCCATAGAATGGTGATAGAAACTGTAGAAAAAAGATCCTCTTATTCATTCTTTCATTTATTAATCTGTCTACCAAACACTTGGAGCCAACAACATTTAAAATGGATTGAGTGGATTTACATCCTTTCTTAATTTAAAGTGCTTCATAATTATCCTCATTCTCACATCTTTACATGATAGAGTGGAACAAATAGTTATTAATATCAGTTCAAACAGGTAAATAAAGATGCATGGTTTGTCCAGTGTAAAGACAAGAAAAAAAAAGGATGTAACCATGTACTTGTTGGAGCAGCTCAGGTAGAAACGTAAGGTTGGCTACTCAGTGGCCTGCTCTCATGAGGACAAGAACGAGGGTCATGGCCTCCTCTGGGGGTGACAGGCATTGTAAAGTGGGACTGAACTGATTTAAAAAGTTTTTTCAGCCATTCTGAGGTACAGTAGGTGAGTAGATGGTGGGGGTTTGAGATTGAATTGGGGCATAAGGCCATTTTGGGATGTGAATTAGGCTCAGTGGATATTAGCACACTATAGGAACAGACTGTTTTCCCACTAGGATTTCCTCAGCAAGCTGGAGAGTGGGTGGGTCAGATGGCTGCATGTCTCAAGCTTGCTGGCACGTCCGTTGCGTTGATTTTGAAGCCTATGAGGTATGCACATGAAAACAAATGGAAGGGCTTCCCTGGTGGCACAGTGGTTAAGAATCTGCCTGCCAATGCAGGGGACACAGCTTTGAGCCCTGGTCTGGGAAGATCCCACATGCCGCAGAGCAACTAAGTCCGTGCGCCGCAACTACTGAGCCTGCACTCTAGAGCCCGTGAGCCACAACTATTGAGCCTCGTGCCACAACTACTGAAGCCCATGCACCTAGAGCCCGTGCTCTGCAACCAAAAGCCACCACAATAAGAAGCCCGCACACTGCAATGAGTAGCCCCCTCAAAAAAAAAAAAAAACCTAACGTAAAACGGCTTCCCTGGTGGCACAGTAGTTGATAGTCCGCCTGCCGATGCAGGGGACATGGGTTCGTGCCCTGGTCCAGGAAGATCCCACATGCCGCGGAGTGGCTGGGCCCGTCAGCCATGGCCGCTGAGCCTGCGAGTCCGGAGCCTGTGCTCCGCAATGGGAGAGACCGCAGCAGTGAGAGGCTCGCATACCACAAAAAAAAAAAAAAAAAAGAGTAGCCCCTACTTGATGCAACTAGAGAAAGCCTGTGAGCAGCAATGAAGATCCAACACAGTCAAAAATAAAAGCAAGTAAAACAATAAATTTATTAAAAAAAAAAAGAATCCACCTGCCAATGTAGGGGACACAGGTTCGAGCCCTGGTCCGGGAAGATCCCACATGCTGCAAAGCAACTAAGCCCGTGTGCCACAACTACTGAGCCTGCATGCTGCAACTACTGAAGCCCACGCGCCTAGAGCCCATGCTCTGCAACAAGAGAAACCACTGCAATGTGAAGCCCACGCACTGCAACGAAGAGTGGCCCCCGCTCACCGCAACCAGAGAAAGCCCGTGTGCAGCAACAAAGACCCAACGCAGCCAAAAATAAAAAAGAAAACAAATGGAAGACATGGATATTAGCCCTGTTTTTCATCATGCACAACAAAGAATGTAGAGTGAGGTCCACACTAGTCAGTCGTCCACTGATTGTAAAAAGTAAAGTCAGTACATAAAAGCCAACGAGAAAATACTCCATCTACCTCCTCATCAATTAAGGTAATGGAGCTTGTGCATATAGACATTCCTGCTGGTTATGGGTTGTGCTCAAGATCAGCACCTGGTATACTGCTGGTGCTAAATAAATGTCTATTAACAAGCATAAAGTGGGTGATGTTGCTGGGACTCCAGGGGCAGGCAGTATTAGCTCATTAGTATAAATCAAAAGTAGCCCTAGCTCACCTCCTAGATTTCACCCCACAGTGACAAAGTGTTCCTTTTATTTATTTATTTATCTGGCTGCGTTGGGTCTTTGTTGCTGTACGCGCGCTTTCTCTAGTTGCAGAGAGCGGGGGGCTACTCGTCGTTGCGGCGTGAGGGCTTCTCACTGCAGTGGCTTCTTTTGTTGTGAAGCACGGGCTCTAGGCATGCGGGCTTCAGTAGTTGTGGCTTGCAGGCTCTAGAGCGCAGGCTCAGTAGTTGTGGCACATGGGCTTAGTTGCTCCGCGGCATGTGGGAATCTCCCCGGACCAGGGCTCGAACCTGTGTCCCCCTGCGTTGGCAGGCGAATTCTTAACCACTGCGCCACCAGGGAAGTCCCTGACAAAGTGTTCTTAATTGGCAGTGTTTTAATGTGACTTGCCAGATTACCAGCAATGTGAAGGGGTTAACTCAAAAAATCAGCTTATTCTTCTCTGGAACTACCAGGTAAATGTCGAATCTATGTGGGAAAAGGTAAAAGGATACATTTGTATAACATAAGTGGACCTCTGTGCCTATAGGCTAAAAAAAAAAAGCCTATTGGCAGTTGCCCCTCCTTTAGGTAGAGAGGTTATCACAAAATCAAAATGCAAAACATTGCTAAAAACTAAGAGGGTATTTTAATCCTCAAAAAAGGGTAGATTTAAAACTACTTAATACTCTAGCACTAGGATTCCTTGGAGCCAGTGCAGGATTCTTTCTCAGAATAAAAATAACTAATTTGTGAGTTCTTTATTTCAGTACTCAGAAGGTTCCCTCTTAACCACTGCTTGTTGTTATTAGTCAGGCCTTGTAGCAATGCTTTGAGGTAGGTCTGCAACATCCTGTCACTTACTCAGGTTGTATTTACTGAATGCCAGTAACTGTGCTAAACTCTGGGGATACACTCAAGAGTTCTTGCCCCCATTGGAGCTTAAAGTCAAGTTGGCGCTGGGGGAGTGGACACAGATGAGAAAACATGCAATTTAAAAATAGAATGATAAATGCTATTAAAGGAGATTACAGGATGTTATCAGCACATTATAGAGACACATGACCAAGATTTGCGAGGTGGGGGACAGGGAAAGTTTCCTGTAGGAAGTAACATTTCAGTTGGAACCTCAAGGATAAGCAGACGTTATCCAGGCTAAGAGATGGGGAGAGAAAGTATTCCTGGCAGAGAGCACAGCCTTCGAAAAGTCTAGAGGTAAAAAAGAACTCAACGGGTTCAGTCCTGTTACCGTGTGAAACAGCCCTTCTCCACTGGGGTTCTGCAAGAGAATTAAGCCCTTATGCCCTGAGGAATCTATTGGGAGAATAAGAAAATAGCTACTCAGATCATTTTCCCTAGTGCTTAATTCTCTTGTGGAACCCAGTTGAGAAAGGCTCATGTACAGTGTGTTCAGTATGTAGAGACAGGGGAGGGTGGAGAGAAAAGCAGGAGAAGGATCACGAAGGGCTTGGTGTTTTTTCATTTTGCCAGAAAGAAACTGCACGATTACTAAATTCACTGGACGGATGTAAAACAGTGCACACAATGAACAAAAAAAAATCTAAAACAAAGCACAATAGATGGCATTAAAACGTTATAAAAAATCCTCAGATTCAAATAAATTCTACTTAATCTTTAAGCTTGAGTTCAAGTCTCAATCATTCCTATAATCAATATTTACTGACCACTAGCTCTGAAAGGCCACGGGGGACACACAGGGGAGTCAGAGTTCCTGCCCTCCAGGAGCTCAAGGTTCTTGCTTAAGTCTTTCTGACACATCCAGCCCACCATGGCCTGTCCCATCTTTCAAGGCCTAAAATAATTGTTTCACCACTCACCCCTTTTTGGCATCTAATCATAATTTCTATTTTTTTAATTCACTTTTTATTTTATTTTTTTTTAAATTTTCTTTCTTTATTTATTTGGCTGCGTTGGGACTTTTCTGCTGCACGTGGGGTTTCTCTAGCTGCGGCGAGGAGGGGCTACTCTTTGTTGCAGTGCACGGGCTTTTCACTGCGGTGGCTTCTCTTGTTGCAGAGCATGGGCTCTAGAGCACAGGTTCAGCAGTTGTGGCACACGGGCTCAGTTGCTCCGTGGCATGTGGGATCTCCCAGACCAGGGCTTGAACCCGTGTCCCCTGCATTGGCAGGCGGATTCTTAACCACTGCATCACTAGGGAAGTCCTAATCATAATCTCTTTTGTGCTGTTATCTAACGTTGCATATGCACAGCATTACTTTTAACTAATTAAACTCCTCGAGGACAGAGTCCATGTCTTTTATTTCATTACTATTTGTACTACAGAATTAAGCAAGGAACTGAGCAGTGTAAAATCTCAAATATTCATTTGATTGCATTCTGCCAAGAAATACATAAACACAAACACACACACACACACACACACACACACACACACATTCCATATGCCTAAGTCTTTAAACCTGACAACAATTTCTTGTGTGTGTGTGTGGTACGCGGGCCTCTCACTGTTATGGCCTCTCCCGTTGTGGAGCACAGGCTCAGGATGCGGAGGCTCAGCGGCCATGACTCACGGGGCCAGCCGCTCCGTGGCATGTGGGATCTTCCCGGACCAGGGCACGAACCTGTGTCTCCTGCATCGGCAGGCAGACTCTCAACCACTGTGCCACCAGGGAAGCCCCCTGACAACAATTTTGAGATAGGCTTGTAAAGAAAAATAAAAGTGATCTTGGAACACGTACATGCACACAAACTTCA
The DNA here is from genome assembly GCF_008692025.1 of Phocoena sinus. Taxonomy (NCBI): domain Eukaryota; kingdom Metazoa; phylum Chordata; class Mammalia; order Artiodactyla; family Phocoenidae; genus Phocoena; species Phocoena sinus. Next base: position 7,395,377 of record NC_045772.1, on the reverse strand, counting down.
GATCAGAAAACAATCAACAAATATAAAGTATCCCTTACCACGATTAAACAAATATAACAAACCTCCACCATTATCTTTATGTACTTTAGCACAGAAAGAGGTCAAGAAATTTAAAGAGCAGCCAAAATTATTAAAAGGACAAACTGAAGGACAATCATAATAGCTAATTATCTTAGGCAAATAGTAACTATGAAAAAAAAGTACAATCAGGCTGTCTGCTCGATTAGAGTGATAAGGATAATTCCAGGACTATCTTCATTATGAGTGAAAGACTGTAGAGCAGGAATACCTTCATAGGAAGCAATTCTAGAAGACTGAAAACTGGACAGGGTAAAACTGTGGAGTCTACATTGTTTCAGGGGAGAAAGGAATTACATTGGGTTTATCTAGTCTAATCAGGATTGTAATAGACTAGATGGGGGTCTTACAATGAGGAGCTGTCATAATAAGAGGCTACTATAACTAGATAAAGAGCCAGGCCACTCCACCCATGAAGTTCCCCCTTTAAAAAAAGAAAAAGAATAAGTTGGCACTGCTGATGAGGTCACACTAGTTCAGGACAATGAAGGCTAGGAGGGATGATCATAAAACTATGATTATGAATGGCACATACACATTGAATCTAGCTATTTTCCTCATCCAAATTTGAAACACTTGGCCAGAGATGCCTTTATAAACTTGAACTAGGTACCTACTTTACATCAATTATAAAGGAACGTATTACACAGGAAAGGTGGTATAGCAAAATACCTGAGAACATGAGCTCTGGAAGTCAGACTGCCTGTGTTTATAACCCAGCTCTGCCACTTACCAGCTGTGTGACCTGGGGGGCAAATTTCTTAATGTCCTATATCTTGGGTTCCTCAAATGAAAAATGGAGATAATAACAGGACCTATCTCACAAATTTGTGGTAAAGAATATAACACATGAAGATACTCAGAAAAAAAAGGGTCTGGCACATGGTAAGCACTCAGTAAATCTAGCTATTAATATGCTTCTAGAATTCATTGCAAAAATCAGGAAACAAATTGATTTTTTAAAGGTTCAAATATATTTAGGAACAGGAAATTAATAGTTGGCTCCTAACAGAACTGGGACATACCCAACTTTAAGGTTAGTGATGTCTGGATAGGATGCACCCATAAGGCAATGCCCATTTTCCATAAGTTTTTAACTCTAGAAAGTAATGATTACCACCTTTGATAACCCTTTATCCATTACTTTTGAAAAAGGCATAAAAGCAGTATGAGAAAATGGGATAGAGAAGAGAGAATCAGATTTGCAGGCAAGGTAATGTTCTCAGAAATACCACTGGAATCAGATGTGCCAAACTGATGACGTTGGCTGAGGTCTTCTAGGATTTCACATCTATTAAAAAAGGTTTGGGGGGTGGGAGGGAGTCCCAGTACTCCACCTTCAGTTATGGCACCTTCCTCTTCACCCACTAAACTCCACAAAGGCCAGGCCACTTCTAGACCAGGCCAGGCTCTTTTTTGCCTGAGGGCCTTGGCAGGTTAATCCCCCTTCTGTTTGGAACATTATAACTCCCTCACCACCCACCTTGTGACTACTTCTTCCTCATCCTTTAATTCCCAACTTAAAAGTTACTACTTCTGATCCCCTTATTTAAAGTAGGTCTCTCTTCTTCTTTTCTGTCTCAGCACCTAGTTGGCTTCCTGCACAACCTAGCACTTATCACGATTTGTAATTACTTCATTTGCTTATTTATTTTTAATGTCTTCCTCACTAAATAGCTCCATGATGACAGAGAACATCTTTATCACATCATTTTCAGTTAAGCTTAACACTGGGACTAGCACGTAGTAGACACTCAATGTCTGCTGAATGAATCATGAATCAATGATCCTAAGGCCCCCTTTAGCTAAAATCAATAACTAGTATATAATAGAACAAAAAAATATCCAGTGTAAAGGTGGAGGCTTTTATTTATGGGTCTAGGAAGTACCTAAGTAACTCCTCACTATGATCAAGCTAACTAAATGGCTCCATTACAAGATGTTTAGTCAGAACTTGACTGATGTAATGTACTAGGGACTAGCACCTTCCTCAAACAGTGACTCTGTTAGTTTGCTTTCAGATTGGCCTTATTCATTTTAACAGTTGGAGATCTAGGCCCAACCTTCTAATAATGGATTGGCTACATAAGAATTACCTGAGGAGCTTATTAACAATACAGATTTCTGGATCAAAACTCCAAAAGATTCTTATTAAGTACTTGTTTAAAACTTTGCAGGAATTCCCTGGAGGTCCAGTGGTTAGGACTCCATGCTTTCACTGCCAAGGGTGAGGGTTCAATCCCTAGTTGGGGAACTAAGATCCCGCAAGCTGCGCGGCGTGGCCAAAAAAACTTTGCTTATTTTGAATAGAAAATATATGTATGTCTTCAGCGTCAAGTTCCCCTTTTCTTCTCTTTTTCTTTCACTGTGCAGCATGCAGTTTCCCCGACCAGGGATCAAACCTGTGCCCCCTGCAGTGGAAGCACGGAGTCCTAACCATTGGACCACCAGGGAATTCCCTAAGTTCCTCTTTCCATAAGCTACCACTGTTAGCAATTTTCTTATGTATCTTCCAGATAATTATTTGCCTAAACAACCATGTATCCTTTGCTTTAAACACACAACTGCATATTTAAAGAACTGTTCCAACTTCATTTTTTCTATCCCCATTTAACAATATATGTTGGGGGCTTCCCTGGTGGCACACTAGCTAAGAATCTGCCTGCCAAAGCAGGGGACACGGGTTCGAGCCCTGGTCCGGGAAGATCCCACATGCTGTGCTCCGCAACAAGAGAAGCCATCACAATGAGAAGCCCACTCAACGCAACGAAGAGTAGCCCCTGCTTGCCGCAACTAGAGAAAAATCCATGCACAGCAACAAAGACCCAACACAGCCAAAAATAAAATAAAATAAAATAAACAAAAAGCAATATATGTTGGAAATGAAGTTATCTGTATTTTTAACAAGCACCCTAGGTGATGCTGATGTGAAGCCAAATATAGGAATCACTCATTGCCCCAGGGTTAAGAGATTAAGTTCAACCCATTAAGACACATTAGAAACTCAAGGACACTGAAACTCAAAAGCAGCCTTGCTTACTTGATCTCTGCCCTCTTGTCTCACAGATATGACATGAACTAAAACATTCTCTAATGTCTCCATAGAAGCCAGGAAATACTAGCCATTCAAATGGATGTTGCCAAAGCTGTCCAATTTTCAATCCCCAGAATCCTTTCCTGCCCAACATCATCTGAAATCACAAACCTGACAATTCCTATGTTACACAAGACATTTGGGTATTTGGGTTATAAAGAGGTTTGATCTATGCTGAACTAGGGCTGATTTTCTCTCCTGGCAGTTAAGTAGTTTAATGGAGCACAACAGAAATACTTCCCTTACTAATCCTTACCGACACAACAGCAACCAATCCTCCCCCAGAATTGCTTTCTTACCACCTGGGCAAAAGCAATTAACTTAGAAGCTGTTGAGAAGACCGCACTGTCAGGCGGAACTTGGTGAATTCTTGAGTTCGGGCTCCAGTAGACCTGACTTTACTTCTACCTGAGGGCAAGGGCTGGGCCCCTGTGCAGCTCTAGCTTTCTCTCCCCACCTACCCCAGAGACTGCACAAAGAGTTTCATTTTGGCACGGAGGGAAGGCTCTCCTCCGCAGTGTCCCTTTCACCACGAGGGGCACCGCGCGGCAGGCATCTTCACCTCCACTCCACAGCGCCGAGGAAGGAGTGTAGGGGGCTCCCCAAGCGAGTCAGGAAACCCACGGGGACCCAGCGCCGGCTTCCCCCACCTCCCAGCTGAAGTGGCTCTGAAGGTCTAGGGGAGAGCGTGACTCCTTTATCCCCTCTCCCTGGATTCAAACGTGATGAGGGCCAAGAGGGGCCTCAGACCCACACCTTCTCTACTGGGGCTCTTCTCCATCCTCTGGGCCTTCCCCTGAGCCATGGCCCAGGCCTCCCCACCTCGGCCGGCCGTCTCGGCGCCCTCCGGCCCGGCTCCCGCCCTCCTTCCCGCCCGCCCCCAGCCCCTCACCCAGCATGATGGGGCTGAGCCGCCGGGCCAGGCCCTTGGACAGGTCGTACACGTAGAGCTTCACGGGATAGAGATTTGGTGGCTCCATCGGGACCCGTGGCGGCTGCAGCCACTAAGTCCCTCAGGCACCCGGCAGCTGCTTGGACCTTCCCGTACCCGACGGGGGAGGGGAGCGGAGGGAGCGGGGAGACCGAGCCCGGGCCTGGCCTGAGGGGCGGGGTAGAGGTCGCCCAGCGCTGCTCGCGCCCCCGCACCCGCCACCGGCAACGACTACCGTGAGGTGACAGAGCGGGGACCGGCCGGCTTCGCGCGGAAGACTGGGCGGGGGCGGGGGCGGGGGCGGGGGCGGGGACGCATTCTCGCGCATGTGCGTACCGTCCTGACGGGCGGCGAGGGGCGGGTTTTCCCAGGGGGCGGGGCTTCGCGGACGGGGTGGTGTTAGTTCGGGACGGGTGTGGAAAGCGCCTGCGAGAGTGGGCGTGTCCCCTGGACGCGAAAGGTGCGCGCTATGCGTGATGACGTAAGGGGCGTTGATTGGGAGCGGGAACAGGAGCCTGCGCGTGTGCGGCGCCCCGCCTTCTGCCCAAGTTGATCTCTTCATTACGCTCAAGGTAGGTAGGAATGGGGCTGAGTTTTGTGTTTGTTGCTCTCTGCCAGGGCTGGCTTCATTTTGCTTTGCCCACTCAGCCTTGCGCGTCCCCGTAGCCTCATCGTGGGGCAGCGTCAGCCAGAAGTGTGCGGACCCGAGGGGTGGAGACGACCTCTGATCCCTGTTCCTTCCTCCGAGGGGAGGCGCACCCGGCCTTGGAGGCCCGCCTGCGTTTGAGACCCCACTGGGCATAGCTGGCTGAGGAGTTGGGGGAGATTTGGGGGCGGGATGAGGACAAGTGGGTCTGCTAAAGGACGCAGTACACTGGACCGGGAATCTCTCAAATCCAGATGATGCCGGAGCTCTTTCGCTCAGGCCCGTGGCGCAGGCAGGATGGGCAAGTGTCGCGGTCTTCGTACTGCCAGGAAGCTCCGTAGCCGCCGACGAGACCAGGAGTGGCATGATAAACAGTACAAAAAAGCCCATTTGGGTACAGCCCTGAAGGCCAACCCTTTTGGAGGTGATTCTCATGCCAAGGGAATTGTGCTTGAAAAAGTAGGGGCCAAACAGTCAAATTCTGCCATCACGAAGTGTGTCAGGGTTCAGCTAATCAAGAATGGCCAAAAAAATCACACCCTTTGTACCCAATGATGGTTGTTTGAATTTTATTGAGGAAAATGATGAAGTTCTGGTTTCTGGATTTGGTCGCAAAGGTCATGCTGTTGGTGACATTCCTGGACTCTGCTTTAAGGTTGTCAGAGTAGCCAGTGTCACTCTTTTGGCCTTATACAAAGGCAAGAAGGAAAGACCAAGATCATAAGTTTTGATGATGAAAGCACGATAGTAATAAATTTTCATATGCCAGATGATGCTGGAGGTGGGACTGGACCTCCAGGTCAGGCTGCCCCAGCACACCTGTCAGAGAGGTCATTACGGGCCACCGGCGCTGAATTGTCCTTAAGGGATAGCTAAGGTGAGGCTATTTCAGGAATGATCCCCATGCCCTTTTACCTTGAATCTCAATTACCAAGCTCTCCAGGCAGCAGGATCCAGCATCCACGTTCCTCAGGAGTAACATGTAGCTTTTAGGACAGAACTCAAAGAAGCCTAGGGGTCGATAACTTTTAGGTTTAAATTTGGTTGTTACTGATGTCCACTTTCTTTCATCTTGTGAGCAGTAACCAACATGTCAGGGTGGGAGTCTTATTACAAAAATCAGGGTGATGAGGAAGAAGAAGATCAAGAGGAGGGCCTTGAAGAAGGTGGTAAGTGACTTTCATTAACATGTACCCTTGTGTGTGTGGAAGAAAGACTTTCCCTACCTGTCTCTGCTGGGTGATCTTTGCTGTCTTGTGGTCCATGCTTCTCTCCCCAGAGAATCTCCAATACTTTTCTCCCTTTGAACTTTGCAGAGCTACCTTAGGCTCTTTTATTCAGGCCCTACTCTAGTTTATGGAACATTCCTAGCCTTAAACTTTTGCTGGATACTGGTAGATTGATCTCCAATAAATGACCCTGAACATTGGTATCCTGTGTCACCTTAGGTGGCTCAGGTAAGACCCTTCCTCACCCAGGAAAGTAGTTTCCCTCATTCTTGGACCTCAGTGTAAAAATGCTTTCACCCTTCAATAACTGCAGCAACCAAAGAGTGTAATTAGCAACACAGTTACAAGAGTCATTCCCTCACCTAGCCTGCAGGTTTGGGAGTATATGTTCAGACAACACAGTAACACATAGGACAAAGGAAGAGAAATAAGGGGTGCCTGTACTCTACATACTGGTTAATTTAAGTCCTAGGTAGAAATTTTTAAAGTATTTTTATTTTTTAAAACTAGGAAAAATATATTTTTATATTTTTTTAATAAAAAATATTTTTTATTTATATAAAAAATAAAACAGAATTCAGTAATCTATGTAATCTACCACCCTAACACAACCACTACTAGCATTTTGGCATTTTGCATATTTCCTTCATATATCTTTCTTTATATTTTGTAACTATATATAGTTTGTTTTTGTTTGTATCTGATTTTTTATATGGTTGTAATCATAGTGCATATATTTTTTCCATTTTAATTTACATTTTCAAAATTTACATCTTCTTCAAAAAGAATTTTAAGCATATATACATAGTTTTGTGTTCTGCCTTTTTTTCTTACTGTATTATAGATATATCTTTCCATGTAACTGCAAATATAGCCTCTATAAATCATTTAAAATATGCTATAATTTGTTCATTCTACCTTTTGTTGGACATTTTAGTTTTCAGTTTCTTTAATAAACAACATTGTGGAAATTTTTGCATAGGGTTTTTCCATATTTTATTTTCTTAAGATAGATTCCTAAGAAGTAGAATTCACTGGCTCAAGGTAGAATTTTTGTTTAAGGCTCTTGACACTTATTGCTGTATTGCTTCAGAAAAGATGGGTAATTAAATTTACTGCATTAGGGAGCAGCATCGTCAAAAAGGGAGACAACCAGACATTATATGCCGTTTTATGAAAAACTCAACATCACCTATAATGTAATCATGCCAGAAAAAAAAAACCAAAACCCAAATCCGATGAAGCCTCTCTAGGTCCTTAGTAGAAAAGACAGAGGACTATGTTAATCTACACCAAAAGAATGCAGTCAGCAAAATCCAGAAGGTAGAAAACTATATGACATAATATCCAGGTTTTTCAGCAAATAAATTATGAGACAAAAGACAGAGGGAGTATCTACAGATTATAAGAGGCTTTAAAAACTTTTTTTTTTTAAAGTCAAAACCAGTGTTTAGGAATGTTGGCTTGGATGATTATAAAGAAAAAAATGAAGTGATTACCAAAAGTCAGGATGGTGATTACTCTTGGGAGGAAGGTGGGTGTTAAAATTGGGAGGCGACCTGGAGAGGGCTTATGGGGTGACTGGCAAGATTCAATTGCCTGATGTGCATGGTGGTTTTAAGGGTGTTCACTTTTTTTCTTGTTTTTTTGGCTGCACTGCGCAGCTTGTGGCTTGCGGGATCTTAGTTCCCTGACCAGCAATTGAACCCGCGCCCTTGGCAGTGAAAGCGCAGAGTCCTAACCACTGGCCCACCAAGAAATTCCCTAAGGGTGTTCGCCTTAGGGAATTCCTCAGATTATAATTTTGCTTAATGGGCTTTTCTCTATTTGTTTTATTTTACTTTATTTGTTTTATTTTATTTTAATTCTATTTTTTAGAAGTTTTGGGTTTTTTTTTTTTGACATGCTTATGACGGATGATTTAATTAATTAATTAATTAATTTGGTTGTCCCGGGTCTTAGTTGTGGCAGGCAGACTCCTTTTTTTTTTTTTTTGCGGTACGTGGGTGTCTCACTGTTGTGGCCTCTCCCTTTGCGGAGCGCAGGCTCAGCGGCCATGGCTCACGGGCCCAGTCGCTCCGCGGCATGTGGGATCTTCCCGGACCTGGGCACGAACCCGTGTCCCCTGCATTGGCAGGCGGACTCTCAACCACTGTGCCACCAGGGAAGCCCCGACAGGCAGACTCCTTAGTTGCAGTTCAGCAGCTCCTTAGTTGTGGCATGTGAACTCTTGGTTGCGGCATGCATGTGAGATCTAGTTCCCTGACCAGAGGTCAAACCCTAGCCCCCTGCATTGGGAGTGCGAGTCTTAACCACTGCACCACCAGGGAAGTCCCTCTGTTTGTTTTATATGAATAATAAACATGATAAATATGAAACAAGGGCAAACATTTCCTTCTATTTTTTTCCCCATAGGAGATTATAAATATTCAGGAAGAGATAGTTTGATTTTTTTGATTGATGCTTCTGAGGCCATGTTTGAAACTCAGGATGAAGATGAGTTGACTCCTTTTGACATGAGCATCCAGGTAAGACTACCTTTCATTTAATTAAGCAAACAACAAAAAGTATCAACACCACTTTAAAAAATATGGAGACTTCCCCGGTGGCACAGTGGTTAAGAATCCGCCTGACAATGCAGGAGACATGGGTTCAATCCCTGGTCCAGGAAGATCCCACGTGCCACGGAGCAACTAGGCCCATGTGCCACAGCTACTGAGCCTGTGCTTTAGAGCCCGCGTGCCACAACTACTGAAGCCCGTGTGCCTAGAGCCCGTGCTCTGCAAAAAGAGAAGCTACTGCAATGAGAAGCCCACGCTCCGCAACGAAGAGTAGCCCCGGGGCTTCCCTGGTGGCGCAGTGGTTGAGAATCTGCCTGCCAATGCAGGGGACATGGGTTCGAGCCCTGGTCTGGGAGGATCCCACATGCCGTGGAGCAACAGGCCCCGTGAGCCACAATTACTGAGCCGGCACGTCTGGAGCCTGTGCTCCGCAACAAGAGAGGCCGTAATAGTGAGAGGCCTGTGCACCGCGATGAGGAGCGGCCCCCACTTGCTGCAACTAGAGAAAGCCCTCGCACAGAAACGAAGAGCCAACACAGCCATAAATAAATAAATAAATAAATAAGGCAAAATTCCTTTAAACAAAAAAAAGAGTAGCCCCTGCTTGCCGCAATTAGAGAAAGCTCACACGCAGCAACAAAGACCCAACGCAGCCAAAAATAAATAAATAAATAAACTTAAAAAAAAAAAAAAAAGAGTAGCAGTGTTGGAGAACAGGCCCATTTTATTTTGGGTTTGAACTTCTGACCCTGGGACTACATTGCTTCCACCTTCTGTGTTAGCCCTGGTAGCAGAAGTGGGCTCCTCTTTCTGTAGAGATGTCAGTGTAAAGGAAGGAAAGAAGTTCCAGCTATTATGGTGTGGAGATGAGTCCTTTTGTAGTTGAGTATTACCTGTGGTTGAAAAAGATTATTACACCAAAAAGACAAACAACCCAATTTAAAAATGGGCACAAAACTTGAATATACATTTCTCTAAAGATGTACAAATGGCCAAAAGCACATGAAAAGATGCTCAATATTTTTAGGTATTAGAGAAATACAAATCAAAACCACAATGAGGTATCATACCCACCCACTAGGACTGCTGTAATTAAAAAAAAAAAGAAAAAGGGACAATAAGAAGTGTTGGCAAGGATGTAGAAATTGGAACTCTCATACATTGTCGGTGGCAATGTGAAATGGATCAGCTGCTGTGGAAAACAGTTTGGCAGTTCCTCAAAGAGTTAAACGTAGACTTATATGAGCCAGCAGTTCCCCTCCTAGGTGTTTACCCAATTAAATAAATAACAGCTACTCAGATCTTGATTCTGCCACTTACAAACTGTATGATATTGGAAGAGTTGCTGAAGCTCTTGATATGTTTTCTCATCTGTAAAATGGAGATAATAATAGTACCTACTTTGGGCTTCCCTTGTGGCACAGTGGTTAAGAATCCGCCTGCCAATGCAGGGGACACAGGTTCGAGCCCTGGTCCGGGAAGATGCCACATGCCGTGGAGCAACTAAGCCCGTGTGCCACAACTACTGAGCCTGCACTCTAGAGCCCGCGAGCCACAACTACTGAAGCCCACATGCCACAACTGCTGATGCCCGCGCACCTAGAGCCTATGCTGCACAACAAGAGAAGCCACCGCAGTGAGAAGCCTGTGCACTGCAACAAAGAGTAGCCCTGGCTTGCTGCAACTAGAGAAAGCCCGTGAGCAGCAACGAAGACCCAGTGCAGCCAAAAATAAATAAATTTATTAAAAATAAAATAATAGTACCTACTTTGTCAAATTGTTATGAGGATTAAATATTTTTATTTTTTAAATTGAGGTATAATTCACATAACAAAATTAACTATTTTAAAGTATACAGTTTTAAGGTATTTAGTCATTCACGTCATGCAATAATCACCACCCCTATCTCATTCTAAAACTTTTTGAGTGGATATACAAAATGTTTATATATACAGTAGAATATTAGTCATAAAAAGGAATGAAGTAGTGATACATGCTACAAGGTGCATGAACCTTGAAACATTACAGTAAGTGAAAGAAGCCAGGCAAAAGGTCACATGCTGTATGATTACATTTATATGAAGTATAGAATAGATAATCCATAGAGAATGCAGATTGGTGGTTACCAGGTGCTGCAGGGGAGGGAGCAACTGCTTAATTGGTATGGGGTTTGCTTTTGGGATGATAAAAATGTTTGGGAACTAGATAGAAGTGGTGGTTGCACAACATTGTGAATGTACTAAATTGAACACTGAATTGTTCACTTTAAATGATTAATTTTGGGGCTTCTCTGGTGGTGTAGTGGTTGAGAGTCCACCTGACGATGCAGAAGACACGGGTTCGTGCCCCAGTCTGGGAAGATCCCACATGCCGCGGAGCGGCTAGGCTCGTGAGCCATGGCTGCTGAGCCAGCGTGTCTGGAGCCTGTGCTCCGCAACAGTGAGAGACCCGCGTACCGCCCCCCCCCAAAAAAAAGATTAATTTTGTTATGTGAATTTCACCTCAGTTAAAAAGTTTGGTATTTCTTCATAGAGAAGAATTTTTAAGGATTTATTGTACATCTCATTTCTCATATTTCTGGAGTTTGGAGCCAAATAGAAGCTTCTCATGTCCTAATTTGTACACAAACAGTTCTTGCAATTGACAAGTCAGAATATCTTGCATCTAAAAAAAGAATTAATAAAAACAATTCTTAACTTTAAAGCAGTGGTTTGCAAACTTTAACCTACATCAGAATCACCTGCAGGGCTGTTGACACAGATTGCAGGGCCTTACCCTGCAATCAGAATTTCTGATTCTATAGGTCTAGAGGAGGGACCAAGAATTTGCATTTCCAACAGAGCTCCCAGGTGACGCTGATGTTGTTTGGAGATCACTCTTTGAGGAGCACTGTTTTAACCTTTTTTGGACCATGGACCTCTTTGAAGATGTGATGAAGGCTACATACCCTCTCCCCAAAAAGATACAGTTCTACATGTAATTTGAAAGGGTTCATGAAATGCTAACACCTAGAGAACCCAGAAGCAACTGTAGTATTATGTAGTGAATAAGTGAAACATTCACTGATGAATGTAATGTATTTGATAAGGAGCAATGAAAAAACATTTTCTAAAATTCTATTTTAGTTTGTGTGTGTGGTGGGGGGTGGGAAGGGGTGGTTAATAGTAGAACCTAAAGAAGCCCTCACTGGGACTTCCCTGGCAGTCCAGCGGTTAAGACTTCCACTGCAGGGGGCACAGGTTTGATCCCTGGTCAGGGAACTAGATCCTGCATGCTACAACTAAGATCTCGCATGCCGCAACTAAAGATCCTGCCCGGCGTAGCCAAATAAATAAATAAATAAGAAAAATAAATATATAAACAAATAAAAAGAAATGATTGCTTGCCATGAAGATAACTGTCAGTGACTAGACATACCATAAGTTCTGCATTTAAGGAGAGAATTGCTATGGAGGAAGGCCAGGTAGAGTCTCAAGCAGGATATGGAGGGGGGTCACCATTGTTGGTTTATTCCTCAGCTTTGCAGAATCAGAAACTTAATTTTGTCAGTACCCCCAGAATTATAGGCCACCAGGACTGACCACTTATGAGACACTGATTTACTAGATATGGCTTTAGTTTATATTTCCTGGAATACTGATGTGTTTAATTGTGTAATTAGGCAAATTTTATTTCAAAAGTTGCTTTTAGTAGGTATAGATTTATTTTCCATTATTTATTAATGTCACATATACAAACATTCACGTAAACCTTTTATGTATGTAATTATTTTATATATGTAAATTTTGTTTCTTGGTATCAAGCTACTTGAGGAAAAGAGACTTCCCTGGTGGTCCAGTGGTTAAGACTTTGCCTTCCAATGCAGGGGGTATGGGTTTGATCCCTGGTCAGAGAGCTAAGATCTCACATGCTTTGGGGCCAAAAAACCAAAACATAAACAGAAGTAACATTGTAAAAAATTCAATAAAGACTTTAAAAATGGTCCACATTAAGAAAAAAAAAAAGCTACTTAAGGAATGATCAAATGGCCTGTTCAAACTCAGCCAATTAAGTAAGTGACATCATTGGGACTCAAATCCACGTTTTCCGATTCTAGTGCTGGGCTTTTATTGATTTTTATTTCCCTATAGCAGAGTTTCCTTCCGGAGTATATACATGTTTTTTTTTTTTTTTTTCGGTACATGGGCCTCTCACTGTTGTGGCCTCTCCCGTTGCAGAGCACAGGCTGAGGACGCGCAGGCTCAGCGGCAATGGCTCACGGGCCTAGCCGCTCTGCGGCATGTGGGAACTTCCCGGACCGGGGCACGAACCCGCGTCCCCTGCATCGGCAGGCGGACTCTCAACCACTGCGCCACCAGGGAAGCCCTACATGTTTTGAATTCTCTGATTTCTTATTGTAGGGACTGCTTATATGTCTGTTGTGTACTTAACCACACTTTGCTTTGTGTTATGCATAATATAAATGACCATCACCCTCACTGGATTATGAGTTTCCTGAAGGTAGGGGTCACACCTTACTCTAATGCCATGTACAAATTCAGCAAATATATATTGAGTGCCCTACTATGTGTCAGGCACCTGTGGAGCTTAAGTTTAGTGGTACGTAGTTAAATATTAATTGAAATTTTATGTTTGTTTTTTCAGTGTATCCGGAGTGTATACACCAGTAAGATCATAAGCAGTGATCGAGATCTCTTGGCAGTGGTGTTCTATGGTACGAAGAAGGACAAAAATTCAGTGAATTTCAAAAATATTTACGTCTTGCAGGAATTGGATAATCCAGGTCAGTAGTATTCTAAGATCAGCTTTTCCCTTACATGAGAAGGTCACTAACATGCACAAAGGGGGATGTGGAGAAGGAAGCAGATAACATCTTGACTGGGAGTATGCTTTCCTGCACAAGGGGGTTCTTACTGGGGTGTAGACTTTTGTTATGTGGGTTAAACAGCTCTGGGTGAGAAAGAGCTTCTGTTAGTCTTGTAAAACACTGACGCTGTTCCGACTTTTCTGCCCATTTGACTCCCTGTCTCTGATCAGGTGCTAAACGAGTGCTAGAGCTTGACCACTTTAAGGGGCAGGAGGGGAAGAAACGTTTCCAAGACCTAATTGGCCATGGATCTGACTACTCCCTGAGTGAAGTACTGTGGGTCTGTGCCAACCTCTTTAGCGATGTCCAGTTCAAGATGAGCCATAAGAGGATCATGCTTTTCACCAATGAAGATGACCCCCACGGCGATGACAGTGCCAAAGCCAGCAGGGCCAGGACCAAAGCTGGGGATCTCCGTGACACAGGTCGGCATTCCCCTGTTCTTTTATTTTATTTCTTTGGCCGCATTGTGCGGCTTGTGGGATCTTAGTTCCCCGACCAGGGATCGGACCCGTGCTGCCTGCAATGGAATCGAGGAGTCTTAACCACTGGACCTCCAGGGAAGTCGCCCCCTGTTCTTTTAACTTGGCACTTAATTTTTTTTTGCTTTTTTATAGCTGATGTCAGATAGTTGCTTTTCACCCTTCAGAGTAAAATGAAACAGTATAGTGAAGCTGGGGGAGACCCCAATGTAATATTCCCAGTGAAAATGACCAGGCCATTCGTTGTCTGAAGGGCTCTACCAGAGGGAGCTTTTCTTGACTTTAATGCCACCACAAATGGTGGTTATTTGAACAAGTTGTCTGAAGTCATTAGAGCAGCTGATCCCCTTAACCACTTTCTCTAAGTCCTGAAAATGTTTATAATCAATCTAGTTCTTTGGGAGCTTTTGACAGCATATTTAAACTTAACTGAAAAAAATTCTCCCTTGCTGGAAATTGTTTCCCCTCACTTTTGTCTATCCTCGCTCCAGGTATCTTCCTTGACTTGTTGCACCTAAGGAAACGTGGGGGCTTTGACATATCCTTGTTCTACAGAGATATTATCAGCATAGCAGAGGATGAGGACATAGGGGTTCACTTTGAGGAGTCGAGCAAGCTCAAAGACCTGTTGAGGAAGGTTCGCGCCAAGGAGACCAGGAAGCGCGTGCTCTACAGGTAGGCACTAAGCCTGGGTCAGCTGCCCACAAGGCCCCTAACTGATCATAAGCAGTGCATGGCTTTGACCTCCCTGGCTCCTTAACTCTGGGCTGTACCACTGCCTCACTGTTCCTCTAAAAAAAAACTTGCTTTATTTCAGGATAGCACAAGCTATTTGCTTCTCTTTCTCTAGAAAGAGCTGGTATGCTGTTTCTCCAAAATAAAACAGCTCTCCACTCCTTTGGGGTAAACAGTTGCGGCTAACGGTATCCTCAGTTGCACTCACTAGGACATTGTCTGTTTTCTTCTCCTCTGTAAATTGGGGATAATGACAGTACCTGGTATAGAGCAAAAACTCAATAAATTTTAGTTATTATCATTGTTGTTAAAATTGTGTTATTCTAATTTCTTATAAACTTGAGACCAATTAAGAACCAGGTGGTTTGATTATCTTCCTTTAGAGACCTTTGACATTAGAATCCTAAGGCCGCCTCAGTGTTTCTTCCTAAAGAGCATCAGACTTTCATTTTAGACTAGTTTCCTCAGTATAGAGGAATAAGACCCTTGGTAGTTTTTGAGCTGTTTTCAAGAGATTACTGACAATTCTACTAGAAAACCCATGAAATTAAATATTTTAAGGAAACCATGAAGCAGCTCATTGCTACAGTTATAGTTTTGTCATTGTTCTCCTTTTCCTCCCAGGAACTATTTCTTTTTCCTCAAACAATTACCCTGTCACCTTTTCTCCTTCCTGAAATGGTGGAATATTGTTACTACTACAATTTGGAAATCTACACATATTGGTGGGAGTGGCAGGGGGGATCAAATGGTGGTTAAAAGTAGGTTCTAGAGTCAGATTGGCTCAGATTCTAGTCCTCTGCTGTGTGACCTGGGGTAAATCATGTAACTTCTCTGAGCCTCATTAAAATGGGAGCAAAAATGGTCCCTCTTTATAGGGCTGCTGTGATGATTAAATGGAATAACATAGTAATTATGTTAGCTATTCTTACTATTAGCTATAAACGTTAGCTATTCTTACTGTTTTGTGAGAGTCATTATAGGATACTTGGTAGTAATAATAATAAATTGGAGCTGTTTGAGAATTAATTGCCTAAGGCTTAGAAAATTATTACACTTATTCTTGCTGTAATAAAATAATAGAATTATTTTATTGCATAATTATTATGTGCCAGGCACTGTCCTAAGTTCTTTTTTCTTTTTTTTGTGAATTTTAGAATTTTATTTATTTTTTATACTGCAGGTTCTTATTAGTTATCCATTTTATACATATTAGCGTATATATGTCAATCCCAATCTCCCAATTCATCACACCACCACTCCCACCCCTGCCACTTTACCCCCCTTGGTGTCCATACATTTGTTCTCTACATCTGTGTCTCTCTTTCTTTCTTTCTCTTTTTTAATATATTTATTTATTTATTTTTGGCTGCGTTGGGTCTTTCTTGCTGTGTGCGGGGCATTGCGGTGCGCGGGCTTCTCATTGAGGTGGCTTCTCTTGTTGCGGAGCATGGGCTCTAGGGTGGGCAGACTTCAGTAGTTGCAGCACGTGGGCCCAATAGTTGTGGCTCACGGGCTCTAGAGCGCAGGCCCAGTAGCTGTGGCGCACGGGCTTAGTTGTTCCGCGGCATTTGGGATCTTCCCGGACCAGGGCTCGAATCCGTGTCCCCTGCACCGGCAGGCAGATTCTTAACCACTGTGCCACCAGTGAAGCCCTGTGTCTCTATTTCTGCCCTGCAAACTGGTTCATCCGTATGTCCTAAGTTCTTTGTTAACATAATTACCTCATTTAATCTATAAAAACAGTGCTTTGAGTTGGGTTGAAACCTACCCATTAGTAACATTTATTAACCTTAAATCATTTCAGATGAAGTTTAACATAAGCAGCTTGTTTTGTGCTGTGGGCTTTCACATTTTCCTTTCCTTGGTATGACATAAACCACATGATGTTATACTATAATTCTGTCTTAACTTAGAGTTATGACATTTTCAAGGTCGAAAGGTACCTTAGTTTATAGATGTGAACATTTAATATGGGGTGGGGGGACTAACCGATTGGCTCTTTTGGTTCAGAAATAGAACCAAGGTCACTTGAAGCCTGAGGCCAGAGTAGACCACATTGACCAGTGCTTTTTCCCAGGATACTAAAATTTAGAGGGCACAACAATTTTAAAAAATTACTTTTGCAGATTGTGCAGTTTTTAAATTGGTTACATTTATTGTCAGCTCTCCTTCAGCAGCCTTTAAACAACTGTGTTTAACACCTAGTAAGCTGGAATGATTTAAAGTAGGAAGCCATCAAATGGGTGGTGTTATTACTAATGCCCATCTGTTACTAACACTCATCTCTGGGGCACATCATACATTACCAAATTGTACCATACCTACCAGGTGCTTGCTCCAGGAACCTAAAATTTCTAGTCAGGGCTCTGTCCCAAACCAATGTTCTTTCTACTGTGTGAACCAATATACCTTTGAACTAGCTATAACTTGTTTAAACATGTTCTCTTCTTTAAAGTAAATACTGCTAAACAGTGAAGATTGGGTTATTAATTTAAGACTTTTCTTCTTTTGGGATAAAGGTTTTAAAGCTATAAATTTCCCTCTGAGCACTGATTTAGCTGCATCCTATACCTTTTGATATGTTGTATTTTCACTTTCATTCAGTTCAAAACCATTTTAAATTTCCCGTGTGATTTCTCCTTTGACCTCCTGGGTTATTTAGAATTGTATTGTTTACTTTCCAAATATTTGAGGTTTTCCCAGATTTCTCTCTGTTGTGGATCTCTAACTTAGTTCCATTTTGGGTAAAGAACATATTTTGTATGATAGCAATCCTTTTTCTTTTTTTCTTTTTGGCTGCACTGCACAGCATGTGAGATCTTAGTTCCCTGACCAGGGATTGACCTGTGTCCCCTGCAGTGGAAGTGCAGAGTTCTAACCACTGGACCACCAGGGAATTTCCAATTTCAATTTTTTTAGATGCATTTAGACTTGTCTTGTGTCTCAGTATATGGTCTGTCCTAGAGAATGTTCCATGTGTGCTTGAAGAGAATGTGTAGCATAGGTTAGTTTTCTGTTCTCCCTTTTTTCCCCACAGTATTGTATTGGAAATATTTTTGCATGTTGTCTTTATTATAGAACACATTTTCAAGAGGTCCTATTTGTGCTTAAGATGTTGATATAAATACTCTGGAGCAAAATGTTATAAAGGAAAAGTACCTGAGCTTTGAATCAGACATACGTGAATTTGAATACCAGTTTTCGTTAGTTGTATGTCTTTGGGCAAGTTAGGTAACATTCCTGAGCCTCAGTGTTTTCATCTGTAAAAATGACAACAATAAGGTTATTGGGTAGCAAGTAACAGAAACTGACTCTTGACTAATTTCAGCATATTAAAACTGGGTAGTATAGGAACCAGGGTGGCACCAGGAATCTAGAAAATAAGAATTATTGACAGTGTCTTTGGGGTACCACTGTCAGCAAGCATCCCCTCCAACCGTGTCCTTTCTTGGTCACTGTTTAAGACCCAGATTCTCAGGAGAATAAGTCTGATGGCTTGAGCCTGGGCCAGATGTGCCTATCTCTTGGTCAGGGTAAAGCATATCACCTGGATGAACATTTTCCTAAAACTGCAGTGGGGCAAGGGTGGTTCCCTAAGAAAAATTGGGGTTTCATTGTTAAAATAAGAGGGAAGGTATAGTAGACAAGCAGAAGCAGCAGATAATATAGTACTTATAGGATTATTATGATGATTAAATGAGAGAATAACTGTAAAGTGATTTAATAAATTGCTAGGCTCTATTTAAAAAATCATTATTTTTAGTACGGTACATTCTTTATCATTATTTTAAGGAGTTAACAGTACATTCTGAGACTAAGATTGTGCAACATAGACGCTGAGATGTATTACAGCAAACTCCATTGTATTATTAAAAAGCTTTATATTTGTATTCGAAAAGCTTAGGTTATTGGAGAGAATAAAACAAATCAGGGCTTGGGTGCCATGAATGAATTTTAGATAGGAAAATATACTCTTTCTGTCCAAATTAAAAATTTTTTCTCTTCTTCAGGTTGAAGCTTAAGCTCAACAAAGATGTAGCGCTCACTGTTGGCATTTATAATATGGTCCAGAAGGCTCTCAAACCTTCTCCAGTGAGGCTTTATCGGGAAACAAATGAACCAGTGAAAACCAAGACCCGGACATTTAATGTAAATACAGGCAGTTTGCTTTTGCCTAGCGACACCAAGAGGTCCCAGGTAGGTCTCTGCCTTCTTACTGAATTTTGTCCTGTTGAAGAGTTAACAGGGAGGGGGAGACATGATCAGCCTAACTAGTTAAATAACTTTCATGTGCGCATCTTTCTAGCCAAGCTAGAAAGTTGTTGTCATTACCCTTTGGAATATGGCATCTAGATCAGTAATACCTTGGGAGCTAGAAAGTTAGAGCCAGTATTTGGAAGAGGTGTCAGTGAAAACTTCAGCCCTTGATCAGCCAGCACATGCTACTCTGAGTCTTAACAGTCTAATTCCAGTACAGTGGCAGAAATTGTTTTATAGTTAACTAGGGAGATGAGCTAGGGAAAGAAAGTGTGTTAGGTGTGAAGTGCCCTCGTTTTAGGGAGAGATTTTTTTTTCTTTGCCAAACTAACCACTTTTTCCTGTGCCTTGAAATGATACCTTCATGCCTTTTTTTTTTTTTTTTTGCGGTACGTGGGCCTCTCACCATTGTGGCCTCTCCCGCTGCGGAGCACAGGCTCCGGACGCGCAGGCTCAGCGGCCATGGCTTACGGGTCCCGCAGCATGTGGGATCCTCCCGGACCCGGGCACGAACCCGTGTCCCCTGCATTGGCAGGCGGACTCTCAACCACTGCACCACCAGGGAAGCCCCCCCTCATGCCTTTCTTAATCTGAAAGACAGACTAAGGATGCAGAACATTATCTCTCCTCATCCTCTCACCTTTGTTCAATCTATAGAAGGATTTTTTTAATTGAAGTACAGTTGATTTACAAAGTTCTGTTAATTTCTGCTGTACAGCAAAGTGATTCTGTTATACATATATATATACATTTTAAAATATTCTTTTCCATATGGTTTATCTCAGGATATTGAATGTAGTTCCCTATAGAAAGATTTGATATCTGAAATTAAAATCAAGTGAGTCATCCTTCCTTTTTAGTTACGCAAAACGTGGGAGAGTGATTTTGCCTAAGTTCAGGACCTAGAAGGATCAACTAAGTGACTAAAATTAAATATTATTTTGATTCAACCCTCGAGATGTCTTTTGGAGCACAAATTTCAGGCCAGAGTGTCTTGCCCTACTTTTCAGGAGGAGAAGACGACAAGAAATTTCTCCTTCCATTTTGGAAGTAGCTAGTTTTCCACGTTGGTTTATTCATAGGCAGTAGCTCTTCCGGTTACTAAGCTTCTTTCTTGATTAACTGTGCCTACAAAAAGTCTTAAGGGCTCTGTTTTTGTTTATAAAGCCCAAATTTGACCTTTACTAAGTTCTGTTACTAATCGCATATTTAGGATCAAAATGCAAATGTTAAAAGTTTGGAAGTAGTATGTGTGTATGTGTGTGTGTGTGTGAGCCTCCTACACTGAGACCTAGCACAATACCTGACGTAGGTCCTCTCAATAAGTAGGTAAGGTTTGAGCATCCTTTGTGTGTCAGGGATGATGCTGAGGGTTTAGTACACATTAAATGAGGGAAGGAACAAATGCCTGAAGAACATGGCTTTTAGCACTAGACAGATGTGGTACAGTTCAAAGCCCAATTCGGTTGTATACTCTGGAGCAAGTTACTAACTATAGAGCCTCAGTTCACTCATCTGTAAAACAGAGTTTTTAACATTTACTGCCTAGGATTGTTACAGATGATAAACTGGGTGGCAAAAGTAAAGTGCCTGGCTGGCACTCAATACATGTCAATTGCTGTTGATAGGAGGAAGATGCCTCTGATGAGCCCTCTTCCTGCTCCTTAGAAGAAAGCTGATTTTAACTTGCTAGTGTCATATGGCAACCATTTCGCATCTCTGTGTATCCTCGCTATGTGGCCCTCGTTGTTCCCCTTCTATAGACCTATGGGAGTCGTCAGATTGTATTAGAGAAAGAGGAAACAGAAGAGCTTAAACGGTTTGATGAACCAGGTTTGATTCTCATCGGTTTCAAGCCCTTGATAATGCTGAAGAAGCACCATTACCTGAGGCCCTCCCTGTTCGTGTACCCCGAGGAGTCCCTGATAAATGGTAAGGGGCATAAACCAAGGATAAACGAATAAGCAACGCAGAAGGCAATTTACCGAGCAGCATTCCTAAATGGCTGCTGCTGGAAACTATATAGGATGTGTTACTGGGTGTTTTGAAAGTGTTTCACACTCAAATAAATTTTGGAAACGTGGGACTAAACAAAGTTAAAGAGATTTCTTTAGGAACTATAATATACTGATAGCATTGTGAATATCCAGGAGGGGATATGGAATTAGCATATTTAAAACTTAGTTGCTATGAAATTCTTTCTTTGAGGCATCAGATAAAGAGTTTGGGAAAAACAAACCTGGCTTCTTCCCTAGTGTTGCGATTAAGGATGATATGAACTTCGCCATTGGGTTTATTTGTGCTGTCCAGACCTATATTCCTCTGTGCTATAGCTAATGAACCTCCCGGATCTGACCTGACTGGTTTTCATTAGCAACTAGGGCTTATGTCATTAGCCTAATGATAGTAAAAGTGAACTGACAGTAATAATTCACACCCCTAAATGGAGTATTTGAGGTGCCCTTTCCTTTCTCTTCCTTTCTATGCCTTTGCTACCCTCACTTTACCCTCACCTCTGGGTCCATCACCCCTGAGCTATCAAAGTATCATAAATGCTTTTGAAAAATGTGAGAGAAACTGTAGGTTTATAATGTGGGCTAAGAAAGGAGGAGACATCTTTAGGATATAGATCCCTGGGATGTTTGTTTTCCAGGGAGCTCAACCCTATTCAGTGCTCTACTCACCAAGTGTCTGGAGAAGGAGGTCATGGCAGTGTGCAGATACACACCCCGCCAGAATGTCCCCCCTTGTTTTGTGGCCTTGATGCCACAGGAAGAGGAGCTGGATGACCAGAAAATTCAGGTGACTCCCCCAGGTATGTGAAAGAGATAATTTCAGTGCTTCTGAACCTTGCTTAGCCTTGGAGTCATTCCTGGGATACCAACTCAGACCTGCTGAACCAGAGTCTCCAGGAGTGGGGCCTGGGAAATGTGTGTTTATAAGATTGCACAGGTGAATTTGATGAACAGCCAGGTAAGTCTGTCAAATATGGTTGTGCAGTGCACAGCATATACAACTGTACAAGGCAGCTCTGCAGCCAGGGTTGAAAATTGACTTCATAGGGACTGTTTGCAGGTTACTGGCATAAGTTCATGCGGTCTCACTGCTGACACATTCTTTACTAAAAACCATTGTTTGGTACCCTTGTAATATTTAATGGTTGGTTTATCTCTTGTGTACACCAAAGCAGTGAGGTATCATGGAATGACTGTGGGTTTTTTTTTTTTTTTTTTTTTTTTTTTTTTGCGGTATGTGGGCCTCTCACTGTTGTGGCCTCTCCCGTTGCGGAGCACAGGCTCCAGACGCATAGGCTCAACAGCCGTGGCTCACGGGCCTAGCCCCTCTGCGGCATGTGGGATCTTCCTGGACCGGGACACGAACCCATGTCCCCTGCATCGGCAGGCGGACTGTGAACCACTGCGCCACCAGGGAAGCCCCTTTTTTTTTTTTTTAATATTTATTTATTTATTTGGTTGCACCGAGTCTTAGTTGCAGCAGGTGGGCTCCTTTGTTGTGGCTCTAGGGCTCCTTAGTTGCGGCTCCAGGGCTCCTTAGTTGCGGCTCCAGGGCGCCTTAGTTGTGCCTCACCTGCTCCTTAGTTGCAGCATGCGAACTCTTAGTTGCAGCACGCATGTGGGATCTAGTTCCCTGACCAGAGATGGAACCCAGACCCCCTGCATTGAGAGTGCGGAGTCCTATCCACTGCGATGCCAGGGAAGTCCCATGACCGTGGGCTTTGAAGTCACACTTGACTTTGTCTTACACTTATGTGTCTGAAAGCTCACTTTCTTTTGTTTTAGACCCTTCTCTGCCCCCTGTTAGTTGGCCAACTTGGGCAAATAATTTTTTTTTTTTTTTTTTTGTGGCCTCTCCTGTTGTGGAGCACAGGCTCCAGACGCGCAGGCTCAGCGGCCATGGCTCACGGCCCCAGCCGCTCCGTAGCATGTGGGATCTTCCCGGACCGGGGCACGAACCCGTGTCCCCTGCATCGGCAGGTGGACTCTCAACCACTGCACCACCAGGGAAGCCCTTGGGCAAATAATTTAACCTTTCTGTTTATGTTCCTTATCTGCAAAGATGAGAATTCTGGAACACCTTTCTCTCAAGGTCACTTCACATTTGAAATAAGTTAATAAACAGATAAGTGCCTAGCACAAAGCAGCCAACAGATGACTACTAGTCATCCTTCTTTTTAAAAAATATTTATTTATTTATGGCTGTGTTGGGTCTTTGTTGCTGCGCATGGGCTTTCTCTAGTTGTGGTGAGCGGGGGCTACTCTTCGTTGCGGTACATGGGCTTCTCACTGCGGTGGCTTCTCTTGTTGCAGAGCATGGACTCTAGGCACGCGGGCTTCAGTAGTTGTGGCGCGTGGGCTCTAGAGCGCAGGCTCAGTAGTTGTGGCGCATGGGCTTAGTTGCTCTGCAGCATGTGGGATCTTCCCGGACCAGGGCTCGAACCCATGTCCCCTGCATTGGTGGGCTGATTCTTAACCACTGCGCCACCAGGGAGTCCCATCCTTCCTCTTTAGCCATGCTAATAAAAATTATAAAGTAAGTCTTTGAATGTGTTATATTTCCAACCCTGGTCATGTGAATGCTCAGGAACACCTTTTGTGTCAGTTCTGACGCTTTGTCTCTCAGCTCTGTGCTGATGAAGCAGAGGCTCTCCAAGCCCCATTCCTCCTTTGCCAGCGGGCTCTCGGTGATGCTCTGTCAATAGTGGGTGCTAGAGGGAGACATTAGGGCCGTGGAGAGCTAAGAGACTTCCTCTTGTTCAGTGCTGTTGGCATTGCCAGCAAGGGCTCTTCACCTGGCAGCAGCAGTGGGTTCCAGTCTCTAGATTTTTCAGTCTTTCTAGCGCCCGTCAGCAACTGGACAGGGTCAGGCTGGTAACCGTTACCTCTTCCCTTCTAGCACATGGTGGGGACTGGGGAGCAAAGGGGAGAGGTTGAAGCTCGGAGGAGGGGCCGACAGAGTTGGATGTAGCCCTCCAGGGAGGGGCACTGTCCACCTGGTTCTGGGTGTATGGAAAAAGCTGGTGGCTGGAAGCTGGCTGGGGCGACACTGGCAGGAACAGGAAGTACCTGAGAAGGAAGGAAGAAGTCTCCTTTCAGGTCCCCCTCTGGAGACTCCAAAGGGAGTCTGCTAGGCAGATGCTAACAGGAATCAGCTGGTAAAGGAGAAATGGGATTTGCAGGGTCTCAGCTCTAGCAGCACAGCACGCAGAAGGGTGAATTGGAGCTGAGAAAAAAACAACAGCTCAGGAGACTTCCCTGGTGGCACAGCGGTTAAGACTCTGCCTGCCGATGCAGAGGACACCGGTTCGAGCCCTGGTCTGGGAACTAAGATCCCACTTGCTGCAGAGCAACTAAGCCTGTGTGCCGCAACTACTGAGCCCGTGCGCCACAATGAGAGAGAAGCCCACCGTGCTGCAACAAAGATCCTGCTTGCCTCAACTAAGACCCAATGCAGCCAAAAATAAAATAGATTAGTTTTTGTAAAAAAGGAATTAAAACGATAGCTCAGTGACTGAAACCTTTCGTTGAGTTAAATCTCCGAAAATGTATTTTTCTTTCTTCTTCAGGCTTCCAGCTCGTCTTCTTGCCCTATGCTGATGACAAACGGAAGGTGCCCTTTACTGAAAAAGTCATGGCAAACCCAGAGCAGATAGACAAGATGAAGGCTATTGTTCAGAAGCTCCACTTCAAGTACAGGTGAGTGATGGGTCATTCACAGGCTTTCTTCTGGAACTGCCTCCTGAGTTGAAGATCGTACTGGAGATTTGAGTTAAGCATAAACCAAGAGAATGTGATTGTATCCTTTTCCATTAACTGATAGATAATTAGTCTTTAGAAGCTATAGGGAGAGTGGAAGTTCTTTTATTGAAGGCTCTGGAATTGTGCTACGGGTTCACAGCTGGTTGACCTGCTGTGTTGTGCTTAGAAAGCCAGGCTGGTTAGTTGAACAAGCTCCGCAAAGCAGCAGTAAGGAGAAGATTCTTGGTTGGCCTTCTCCTTGATTGTTTGTTGTCACATGGTGAGTAAGAGCAAGTAAATCCAGTGTAAATTGTCATGGGGTTGAAAAAATGATTATATAATGCACATAGACCATCTCCCAGAACCTGCATAAGGTGACACCAAACGTAATTTTTTTCACATTTCGTCTTTTGTCTCTGGGCTACTTCCCTAACTCTTCCTACCTGTGGGCAAAGTGACCTTCTTTCTCCAAAGGAAACCTCCTGGTGTAGTCCTTTGTTGGGCAAATGGAAGCATTGTTAAGGTTCTACCATGTGCCATGCACTGTTCTAGATACAACTCCAATAGTGTCTCATTTATTCTTCATGAGAACCCTGAAAGTTTTGGTGCCCATTTTACAGGTAAAGAAACTGAGGCTTAGAGGAGTGAGGCAGCTTGCCGAGACTCACCCACCTAGAAGGAACTGGAGCCAGGATTCAAGTGTAGGACTGTATGCCTCTAGATTCTTTCTGTTTTTACTTTCATGTTCTATCGAGTATGGGAAGAAAGAATACTCAGGTTCGTTGTCTCCTCACCTCCCACCATCCCTCTGTTGTGTTTTCTCTGTACTTACCTCCTCTGGCCCTGCCTCCTCTGTTTCTGTCTCTGTCCACAGCTTCCAGTGACAGACAGGTGGGCAGGTATTGTTTTGCTTTAAAATTTGCTTCTGGATCCCTAGCATTGGACAATAAACTGAAAATTGGAAAGAGAGAAGTTGATTCAAGAGATAAGATGCCCAACTGTTTTACCTGGGGTGTATTTCTCAGCTGACCTTGGGCCTTCACTGTCTCAGCTGAGTTTTTAACTTCATTATTTTATTTTTTAAATGTTTAAATTTTTATTTTTTAACTCATTCATGTCACTGTTAATGTTTTAACAGAAGTGACAGCTTTGAGAACCCAGTGCTGCAGCAGCACTTTAGGAACATGGAGGCCTTGGCTTTGGATTTGATGGAGCCCGAACAAGCCGTGGATCTGACACGTAAGGGGGCCGTGACTGAGTTGAGAAATTCTTTTCGTGGGAGGCTTTCGTGTCGATTTTACTCTGGACCAGTAATATGGATGCATTTCCTAGCACCCTCTAAGTACACAACCTTGTGGTCCAGATCATCTCTGCCTGAGAGGTTTCCTAGACCAGCTTAGATTGCCTGGGAACGGGTTTGGCCGATTCTGCAGTAAGAGGAGGAGGAAGTGCCAGGCTTCTGAGACCTGCCTCTGAAGTAGACCATCCATGACTACATGTTGGTAAAAGTTTAAAACAAAAATCTGCAACATTTATTGAGTGCTTACTGTGTGCCAGGCCTTGTTGTCCTGTGTGTTGACTCATTTATTCTGCGTGACTATGAGGTAGGTTCTGTTACTGTCCCTAGTTTGCAGGGAAGGGAGTGATTGGCACTAAGTAGTAAGTGGTGGCTGTCGGCGCAGAATCCAGTGAGTCTGGCCCAGAGCCCTTGCTCTGAACCACTATGCTTACCTTACTGCTGCTCCATCAGACGGCGTGCTCTGCCCTGAGAAAATGAACCTCATTACCCAGCATGGAGGACATTTGCCTGGCCTCCCAGGCTGAGGTGTTCTGAGCTCCCTGCTGGTCCCTTTCTGGATTGTGGTTCTCTCATGTACTTCATAAGAGGATGCATGAAGTTTAGCAATGTAAGTAAATACCCACTGGAAAACAGATTGGATTTAATAAAGACTCTTGACAGAGGTTGAAAAGATCAGAAGAGTTAGTTCGGCCTGCTTAGCTTCCCGGTTATTATTGATCTCTTTCATGCTAGCGCCAGCATTAAAAGCATGAGTTGTTGGACGTGTGTCATGGTGGTGACTGTCAGCTGGGCCTGGCAGAAGAAGAACCCTTGAGTGAGGCAGCCCATCTCTTCCTTTGTGGCCTTTAGGCAGATCAGGAAGTCAATTGCCTAGTCTCTAGCAAGATGGCTAGGGACACAGGCTTTGGAAACACCCGATGTAGGTAGATTTGAATCCCAGCTCTCTGGCACCTATTAAATTGCGTGGCCTTGGAACAATACTTAATCTCACTGAAGCCCAGTTTCCTTATTGGTAAAATGGGGATAATGATCTGTCCTTACACGGTGTTAACAAAATATACGCCCTGACACTCGGGAAGGTGCTCAGAACACAGTTGTTCTCCTTTATTCCACAGCCTTGTGCTCTACTTACTAGCGCCCCAGCCTCTTGCATTCTCTCTTCTGGCCCTATACTTTTTGGGAGAAAGTCTTGTTTTCTCTTTCTACTTCTATTTTTCAAAAACAATTTTGGCTGCTGTAGTGTTTCCTGTAAGCTAAATGTCTCAGGTTCCTGTCTTTAGCCCTTTCTTCTCTCCTTCCTGTTGGTTATGTTATCCACTCCCATAGCCTCAAGTATGACCTCATGCCCACAACCCCCAAACCTGTATCTCCAGCCCTGTCCTTTCCTCTAAGCTCTGGCCAAAGCTTCCAGCTGCCCAGGTGACATCTGTTGAAGGCCCTGGGTATCCTCCTGCTCAAACATGTGACCCCTTTGACTCTTTGTTCTTTCACATCCCTCGCTCACTTCTAATCAAATGTGTCTGCTTCTCTGTGACACAATAAGGCTTTCTTTTTTTTTTTTTTCGGTATGCGGGCCTCTCACTGTTGTGGCCTCTCCCGTTGCGGAGCACAGGCTCCAGATGCACAGGCTCAGCGGCCACGGCTCACAGGCCCAACCGCTCTGCGGCACGTGGGATCTTCCAGGACCGGGACACGAACCCGTGTCCCCTGCATTGGCAGGCGGACTCTCAACCACTGTGCCACCAGGGAAGCCATAAGGCTTTCTTTTAATAAATACCTTATCAAAGACTCAAAATTGTTTTCTTTCTTCTTTTGGCTTTGTCACACCATACTGTTTTGGTTTTTCTCCTATGCCTCTGGAGACCCTAAGACTTCTTTGCTGGACCTGCTTCCCTTTTTTCTCCTCTAACATGGAAGTGTGCTGGGTGATCCTGGGCGCCATCTTTCTCTGTCCTCTCACTTGTCCCTGCATGGCCTCATCAGGCTACATCAGTGGTTCTAAGTGTGGTCCCTGGACCAGCAGCACTGGTATCTCCTGGGAACTTGTCAGAAATGCACATTTTGAGCCCTACCCCAAGCTGACCGAATCTGAAACTCAGGTTGAGGCCCAGCAACGTGTGTTTTATTTTATTGTATTTGGCCATGCCGTGTGGCATGTGAGATCTTAATTCCCCGACCAGGGGTCGAACCCGTGCCCTCTGTATTGGAAGCTCAGAGTCTTAACCACTGGACCGCCAGGGAAGTCCCCAGCAACATGTGTTTTAACAAGCCTTCCCGGTGATTCTGAGACACGCCACTGCCTCTAGCACATTGGTTCTCAACTTCAGCTATACAGCAGACTCATCTGGGGGACTTAAAAAAAAATCTGGCTCTTTAGGCCTCACCCCAGACCAATTAAATAAGAATCTCCTGGGCATCAGTACTCTTTAAAAGTCCCCAGGTTGAGAACCAAAGCTCTAGTAGAGATTCCTGTAACCTGGAACATGGGGCTTCTGACACGGCGGGAGCGCAGTTTGACGGTGACGTTCTGCCGTCTTGTAGGTACATACACCACAGGGCAGGAGCTCCCCTCTGTACTTGGCAAACGTGGTCACATGAGGAGATGAGACATTCGTCTCATCACGCCTGCCCTTGATGTGACCCAGCTCTCAGCAAAAGCTCTACAAGCTATACAGTTGTAAGAAAGGAAATAAAAATATTATCTTTCCCCCAGAGCTTCCTTTGCCTATTGCATTTGCCTTGGGGAATGTTCCTGCCACCCCAACCACTCACCTCCAACCCCCGCTCACCCCCACACCTCTTATTCCATCCATATGTCCTGCCAGTGCTGTCACTTCTCAAGTTACAGTCCCATTGCCACCCCGCAGCCCCCGGCCGCCCCACTCACACGCACCGCTTCAGCCTTCTGTCTCACCTTCCGTCAATTCATACTCTACACAGCTGGCAGGCAGGGTGATCTAAAACGTCCGTCTGATCACGTCGCTCCCCTGCTCGTAGACCTTCAAAGGTTCCCCACTGCTTTGAGGATAGGCCTACTTCCTGGGCAGGCATTTGAGGCTTCCATGACCTCGCCATGCTTGTCTTTCTAGCCTGCTTGCTGGGCCTGCCCATCTCACACCCTGCCTGCAAGCTGTGTGTCACTGGCTGTCTCTCACCCCTGTGCCTTCTGCTTAGACTAGTATCTACCAGAGGAAGGACACTCAGCTTGCGAGACTGTGCTGCACAGAGTCCTTCCTGACCCCTCCTGTGTTCCAGCGTGCCCTGTATGGTCCCTTTCTTCATGGCACTGTGCAGCTCTATTGCATTGGTGTTTTTACCACCTCCTTATGGCGCGTGGACTGTAAGCCCTGAGGGTACAGACTCTTGTTTGAATCCACAGGGTCTAGCCCGGTTCTCAACTCTACCGCTTCTCAGCTGTTTGACTTCAGGAAAGTCATTTAACGTCTCTGATTTCCACCTCTGTAAAACGGGAAGACAGGTTTACCTACCCCAGAGATTGTTAGGAGGATTAAATAAAAATAATAAGTTTAAAGCATTTAGGAGAGTGCCTGGTTGTCAAAAGTGCTCATTAAGTACAATTGTTAAAAGCTACTTGGTAAATGTTAGACTTCGAGCAAATGTATTCATGGCCAGCTCAGCTGCCTTGTGGACCCTCCCCCATCTCAGTAATTAAGTATTTTCTCCTCCGGTCCCAGTAGAGTTGGACTGGACAGGAAGCCAGGGCTTGTGACTTCACAGGCCACTCTTGTGTTTTTATTTTCTAGTGCCCAAGGTTGAAGTAATGGACAAAAGACTGGGCTCCCTGGTGGATGAGTTTAAGGAACTTGTCTACCCGCCAGATTACAATCCTGAGGAAAAAGTTCCCAAGCGAAAACAAGGTAAGGAGCTGGGTGTGGACGTTCAATGGGTTTTTGGGGGTTTTTTGGTTTTTTTTGCTTTGCTTTGTTTTTTTTTTTTTTTTTTTTTGCCACGCGTGCGGCTTGCAGGATCTTAATTCACTGACCAGGGATTGAACCCAGGCCCTCAGCAGTGAACTCATGGAGTCCTAACCACTGGACCGCCAGGGAATTCCCAGTGGGTTATTTTTTAAAGTTGCCTTTATAGTCCTATCACAGAGGATAACGTCCTTTCAGAAATTGCTATACAAACCTACATATTTACAAACACAACATATTTCAGCACAAATGAAACAATATTCACATTGTTTTCTAGTTTATTTTGTTACTCAGCTATATATGTTGGGCAGGTATTTATATCTACACTCACATATCTACCTACTTAAAAAAAAAAATAAGGCTACAGGGTACTTCATTGGATAGATATACACAATTTATCCAACCAGACCTTTACTGATGGATAGATATACTGCAGTGAACAGGAACCACCATTGCATACTGGTGTGAGCAGTTACACAGCATAAATTCTTAGCAGTAGAATTGCTGGGTCAAGGTGTAGGCGTTTAAATTCTGATAAGAATTGCCAGTTTGCCTCTGAAAAGGTGATACAGTTTATACCCTATCCAAGAAGGGATTGGTGTGTTTCCCTACACTCTCACCAATTGTAGACTTTATATACTTTAAAAATTATATATTCACAAAAAAATAATAGAGGGAAAATGTATTCTGTTTTGATTTGCAGTTCTTCAGTTATGAGTAAGATGTAGTTTTACTGGACTTTTTTTTCCTGTGAACTCCCAGTTTGGGGCTTTAACCATTTTTCCTACTAGACTGTCCTTTTTCTTACTGCTGGACCCAAACAAAATGTCTTTACCGCGACTCTCACATTTTTCAGGACAGCACGTTGTGAATTCCTCAGCATTCGGGAATAATTCTGTCTTAGGTTGTAATCCTTTTAGCTATCTTTGCTCAAGTAAAGCCGAATTTGGGCCTTGCTTGCCCCCGAGACCCATGAGGAAGTGGAGCTATGAGAGGTTAGGTTTGTGGTCATTGCGCTTTCTCCCTTTTGCATCAGAAGTGATTCCTCCAGTGCCCTGTGTGCTGTCATAACTTTTCACACCTGCGTGAGTGTGATCTATATATTTGTTTATCTCACTCAGCCTGCATGTTCTTATCACCTAGCATGGCGCCTTGGTACTGACAAGGTGCTCTGTAAATGCTTTTTGTTTTGTTTTGTTTCCAGTTTTATTGATATATAATTGACATACACCATTGTATAAGTTTAAGGTGTACAACATAATGGTTTTCTTAAAAATAAATTTATTTATTTTTTAAATTTTTGGCTGCATTGGGTCTTTGTTGCTGCACGGGCTTTCTCTAGTTGCAGCGAGCAGGGGCTAGTTTTCATTGCTGTGCACGGGCTTCTCGTTGCGGTGGCTTCTCTTGTTGTGGAGCATGGACTCTAGGCGTGTGGGCTTCAGTAGTTGTGGCATGTGGGCTCAATAGTTGTGGCGCATGGGCTTAGTTGCCCCGCGGCATGTGGGATCTTCCTGGACCAAGGATCGAACCCATGTCCCCTGCATTGGCAGGCGGATTCTTAACCACTGCGCCATCAGGGAAGTCCCTACAACATAATGATTTGACTCACATATATCATGAAAAGATGACCACGTTAGGTTTAGTGAACATCCAGCATCTCATGTAGATACAACATTAAAGAAATAGAAAAAAAAAATTTTTTTCCTTGTGATGAGAACTCTTAGGATTTACTCTCCTAACAATTTTCATATGTAACATACAGTAGTGTTCATTATCTTTATCACGTTGTACATTCCATCCCTAGTACTTCTTTATTCTGTAAGTGGAAGTTTGTACCTTTTGACTGCCTTCACCGAGTTCTCCTTGCCCCTACTCCCCACTTCTGGTAACCACAAATCTGATCCCTTTTTCAATGAGTTTGTTTGTTTGTTTGTTTGTGAAGTATTATTGACCTCCAACACAATGTTAGTTTCTGGTACGTAGCATAGTGATTCAATATTGCTATACATTTCAAAATGATCACTACGTTAAGTCTAGTTGTCATGTGTCACCAAACAAAGATGTTACATAATTATTAACTATATTCCCCACAGTTTACATTTCATTCCTGTGACTCATTTATTTTGTAACCGAAGAAAGCTTATACTTCTTAATCTTCCTCACCTATTTCTCTCCTCCCCTCAGCCCGCCCTGGCAACCACCTATTTGTTCTCTGTATCTATGACTCTGTTTCTGTTTGGTTATGTTTTTTCATTTGTTTTGTCTTGTAGATTCCACATATAAGTGAAATCATATAGTTTTTGCAGTTCTCTGTCGGACTTATTTCACTTAGTATAATGCACTCTAGGCTCCATCTGTGTTGTCACAAATAGCGAGATTTCATTCTTTCATATGGCTAATATTCCATTGCATATATGTGTACCACATTTTCTTTATCCATTCATCTATTTATGGGCACTTAGGCTGCATCCATATCTTGGCTGTTGTAAATAATGCTGCAGTGAACATAGGGGTGCATGTATCTTTTTAATTAGTGTTTTGTATTTCTTCAAATTAATATCCAGAAGTGGAATTGCTGGCTTGTATGGTAGTTTTGTTTTTAATTTTTGAGGAATCTCCATACTATTTTCCATTAACCAATTTACATTACCACCAATGGTACATGAGGGTTCCCTTTTCTCCACTCTTGTTATTTGTTGTCTTTTTGATAATAGCCATTCTGACAGGTGTAAGGATATCTCACTGTGGTTTTGATTTGCATTTCCCTGATGATTAGTGATGTTGAGCATCTTTTCATGTGCCTGTTGGCCATCTGTATTGTCTTCTTTGGAAAAATGGCCTTTCGGGTCCTCTGCCCATTTTCAATTGGGTTGTTTGTTTTTTTGATGTTGAGTTGTATATGTTCTTTGCATGTTTCAGATACTAATCTCTTGTCTGATATGTCATTTGCAAATATTTTCTTCCATTCAGTAGGCAACCTTTTTGTTTGTTGATAGTTTCCTTTGCTGTGTGAAAGCATTTTAGTTTTATATAGTCCCATTTGTTTATTTTTTCTTTTGTTTCCCTTGCCTGAGGAGACGTATCCAAAAAAATATTGCTAAGACTAGTATCAGAGTGCATACGCCTGTGTTTTCGTCTAGAAGTTTTATGGTTTCAGGTCTTACATTTAATCTTTAATCTATTTTTTAATCTTTAAAAAACCTTTAATCTATTTTGAGGTTTTTTTAAAATATGGTCTGAGAAAGTTTGATTCTTTTGCACGTAGCTGTCCAGTTTTCCCAACACCATTTATTGAAGAGGCTGTCTTTTTCCCATTGTATATTCTTGCTTCCTTTGTCATAGATTTATTACCCATATAAGTGTGGGTTCATTTCTGGGCTCTCCATCTGTTTCATTGACCTATGTGTCTTGTTTGGGGGCCAATATCATACTATTTTGATCACTGTAGCTTTGTAGTATAGTTTGAAAGTATAAATGCTTTTCGAATGAAGAAAGGAAGGAAGGAATGACTTGCTCACCCAGCGTGATCAGCAGTTTCGGGTAAACTGATAGGATTCACTACTTTTAACTCCCTCCTAGACATGATACATTTTTTTGTGTTTAACTGAAAATTAAACACAAAATACATTTTTTTGTGTTTAACTGCCTTATCAAGACACCTGTCTTCTCCATGGTGTTCTAGGTAGGCATCACAGCTTCATGGAAGATGGTTAACTGTAGCCCAGATCATATGAGGGCCCCTGTGCAGTATAGCTGGGATCCCACTGGTAGCATTTCCAATCACTCCCATCTGACCTGTTTCCCCAGGTGATGAAGATTCTGGAAGCAAAAGGCCCAAGGTGGAGTTATCTGAAGAGGAGCTGAAGGCCCACGTCAGCAAGGGCACACTGGGTAAGCTCACTGTGCCCACACTGAAGGAAGCCTGCAGGGTGTACGGGCTGAAGAGCGGGACAAAGAAGCAGGAGCTGCTGGATGCGCTCACCAAGCGCTTCCAGAAGGCCTGACCAGAGACCATACAGCCAGTTATCCTTCCACATTGCAGCCAGGTGGCCTGGTTT
This sequence comes from Phocoena sinus, assembly GCF_008692025.1. Classification (NCBI taxonomy): domain Eukaryota; kingdom Metazoa; phylum Chordata; class Mammalia; order Artiodactyla; family Phocoenidae; genus Phocoena; species Phocoena sinus. Next base: position 7,361,445 of record NC_045772.1, on the reverse strand, counting down.
TGTTTTTATCAAGTTAAAACATGTTTCTCCTGAGCCAGGAAGAGTCTGGCTGACAGAAGCCAAGGACTTTGTTTATGAGACTTTCTGTTGTCATGGAGACAGCGTTGCCATCTCACTTTGCTGTGCCTTACTCTACTGTCTGAATAAAGAGCCCTAACTTTGTACTATATATTGTTCTATAGTGTAAAAGAGAAAGATGTGTCTGCTTTGCATCCAAAGATGCCATTGGCTGTTAGCTTAATTTTCTCTCCCACTGGGAACGCATTTCATCACAATGGAAACAAAATAAATATCAATGAGGGTAGGGAAGAGTGTGCCAATTAAGGACAGGTGAACATAGTTTAGGAATGACAAGCCCTAGTAAGGTTATATTCTCCTGATCCTCTGTCCTCCCACCTGTTTTCCTTTAAATGTGTCATATGAAGATCTAAAGATCAGATTTCAGAAGTAATAAGGAGGCAACATTTCTAATTCTGGTACCACTTGCTTCATGAGTAAATGGCAACCCCCCCCATGTTGTATTTTTTTAATGTGACATTCAAGTATATGAAGAAGAGATACACATTTTCTGTTGCCCTGAGAGTTTGGGTTGCAGTGTAAGTGAAATGAGTTATTCCTGTTATTTTCAGGGGTGCTGTAGGAAGTTCAAGAAGATACAGAGAGGTTCGATGGGAGAAGGGAAAAAGGAAGGGTCCTAGTGTCAGGAAAAGAGGAAGAGGAGGGGAGTGTCTCTCTTTGTTTTCTTCCCCTTCCCATCCCTCTATCCTCCCTGCCCCTTTCCTGCTCTTTCTGCAGCTATTGCTTTTGAAGAATTAGCCTGAGAGAAGGAAGGAGATGGAAGGGTTTTTATCTTCTGAGGATGGCTTGTAGGTCCTGTGTCTTTCAAAACTAGAATGAGCATCTCATGACGTGAGTGTTGGAGGGGTCAGATTAGTCTTGGAAGAGATTTTTCAGTTTTGGATTCTTTGCTCTGATTATTTGTAAGTTTTTTTTTTTTAACTTCTTTTTGCTTGTTTTTGTTTGGAAAGGAGATGTTATGTTCTTGTTTGGATTTCTTTCCTTATCTGGGGGAGAGGGAAAATAATTCTTCAATTAGAAGAGATGCCTTTGAGGATACAGCAAAATAATGCAAAACCATTTAATATAGTACGTATTCATTCTTGTTGTTGAGAAATAAGACCATCCCCGTTAAATGATTAGAATCAGGCTAGTCACCATAAGTAGGAAGGTAAGAATGAGTACCACTGCTGGGCCTTTGTTTTCAAGCCTGGATTTCTTGGCTAGTGAGGAGGAAACCTAGTGAGTCCCAGGCTTCTCTGTGCACTCCTGCAGGACCTTACCCAAGTCTAGGCTCCTTCTCCTCTGTTCTCCTATTTACAAAATGGAGAGAAGGAAAGAGTTCAAGGGTCCAACAAAGCACCAGTAATATGAATGTTAGAAAAATAACCACTGAGGTCTGTGATAAAGAGCAACTGTGTGATCTGAGTTTCTCTGTAAATTAATAATGTTTGCCTTCTCTGCTCTTGAGCTCCCCAGGAGAGAAACATCATGTCCAGACATAATCTGGTTGGGCTTTTGTAAACTCACAAGTCAGATTTAGTAAATTTGCATCTTGGTTCCATCACATACGTACAAGTGACCACCGGCAATTTACCTGGCATTTTCAAGCCTCAGTTTCATCATATTTATAATAATAATAACGTGGAATATGGAAAATAAATGAGAAAACACGTAAATGGGCACGGTGCTCAATAGGCACTAACTCTTATTCTTTCTAACTTCTCTGGCTGTAAACACTCTTCGCTCCTGCAGGTACTGGTGACGCGCGGCCAATGATTGGACGAAACGGCCTGCGCATGCGCGCCGCAGACCTGGCGGCTAGGAGCCGCGCGGGTAGGGAAGGGCAGGGAGGTGCATCCGCCTCTGAGCGGCCAGGGGCGGGGGCAGGGCAAGAGCTGGAGAGCACGGACGGATGTTTGGCCAAAACTGCACCAAACAAGCATATGTGCATAGGTGCATATGCCTCCTGGCTGAATGCAGAGGGAACATCTGTAATTATTTTTTTTTATATTTACTTGGTTGCGCTGGGTCTTAGTTGCAGCTTGGGGGCTCCTTAGTTGCAGCTCACCGGCTCCTTAGTTGTGGCATGTGAACTCTTAGTTGCGGCATCCATGTGGGATCTAGTTCCCTGACCAGGGATCAAACCCCAGTCCCCTGCACTGGGAGCGTGGAGTCTTAACCACTGTGCCACCAGGGATGTCCCTTAATGTTTAGTTTTTTTTGTCCTGTTTTGTTTTTTAAATTTTTATTTTTTGGCTGCGTACTGCAGGAGCGCTTTCTCTAGTTGCAGCAAGCAGGGGCTACTCTTCATTGTGGTGTGCAGGCTTCTCATTGCAGTGGCTTCTCATTGTGGAACACGGGCTCTGGGCACACGGGCTTCAATAGTTGCGGCACGCAGGCTCAGTAGTTGTGGCACTCAGTAGTTGTGGCTCACGGGCTCAGTAGCTGTGCCTCGGGGGCTCTAGAGCACAGGCTCAGTAGTTGTGGTGCACGGGCTTAGTTGCTCTGCAGCATGTGGGATCTTCCCAGACCAGGGCTCAAACACATGTCCCCTGCATTGGCAGGCAGGGAAGTCCTGTAATGTTTAGATGTAATGTCTTATTAAAAAATTAGAAGAAAAGTAAAGCAGGACCATGAAATATGGGAGAGATTAGTCATCCACTTCCTCTCCCTCCCCCTCAAACAGAAATTCCAACCTCAAATCCATTTTGGAGGGAAAGCACACACCTGTTATTCTCGACCAGCAGCTATGATGACTATCCAGCCTTTCTGGTTTGAGGCCCAAACTATCCCTGAATGTGTAATCTTCATTGTAACTGACTGCCTCATATATGAAAGCCAGTCCTACCTATAATTTACTTCTGGGTACTCAAGCAGCTGGGACCCTCTCACCTGTGGGCCCTGCTAGCACTTCTGGCATTCTTTGTCACCAGAGCAATTTTGAATTCTTTTTTTTTTTTTTTTTTTTTTTTTTTTTTTTTTTTTTTTATAAATTTATTTATTCATTTATTTATTTTTGGCTGTGTTGGGTCTTCGTTTCTGTGCGAGGGCTTTCTCTAGTTGTGGCAAGCGGGGGCCACTCTTCATCGCGGTGCGCGGGCCTCTCACTGTCGCGGGCCTCACAGGCTCCAGACGCGCAGAGCTCAGTATTTGTAGCTCACGGGCCCAGCTGCTCCGTGGCACGTGGGATCTTCCCAGACCAGGGCTTGAACCCGTGTCCCCTGCATTGGCAGGCAGACTCTCAACCACTGCGCCACCAGGGAAGCCCACCAGAGCAATTTTGACATGGTCGTATTTATTGCTGCTGTTTTGACAAGACTGCCTCAGCTTTTCATCATCTACCTCCCAACCTTAGTTGTCTATTGCTGTGTAACAAATTACCCCCAAAACTGTTGGCTTGAAAACAACAATAACCACATATTCTCTCACCATTTTTGTAGATAAGGAATTTGGGAAAGAAGAGGCTGGGTGGTTCTGGCTTGAAGTTAATCATGAGGCTACATTCAAGATGTTGCCCAGGGCTGCTGTCATCTGAAAGCTTGACTGAGGCTGGAGGATCCACTTGCAGGGAGGCTGTATTAATCACGTTTTTTATTTTCTGTATTTTATGTTTTGACATAAGCTGCGGGGCCTTACAAATGGATGCTCCTCCCAGGGCTAGCTAGTTACTAAAGACAGTTAAAAACTTACTTGGGAGCATACCTCTCACGCAAGCCAAGCACCTCCTTTATCTACGTCACACACCAAGCCAGTATTGCCCTTGCCTTAAATGATCAGGGCAGGGTACCAGGCAACTAGAGACCACCCTTATAGCCCAAAGCCCACCAGAATTGTTCAAACTAGCCAATCCTAAGCTGTTTACTCTGCCCTGCCTTGCCTTTGCCAAAGAAACCCCAATAAAGGCTGTGGCCTAAGCTTTCCCCTTGCTCCTGCTTCTGCTGCCTGACCAAAACCTGGTGTTTTCCCTGTGGTCCTGCATGGCACACTGGCACCCTTCTCTTGGGAAAAGTAATACATTCTTCTTTCAGTAGTACCAACTTCTCCATGTCATCACTCTGTCACCTCTATGAATTAAAATCCCTCAAGTACAGATGAGATAGACTCATTTCCTACAGCTGGTAGTTGGTGCTGACTTTTGGCTAGAGGCCTCAAGGCACTTTCCACAGGCTGCTTAGAAGTCTTTATAACATGGCTATGATTTCTGTCACAGTCAGTGATCCAAAGACATGAAGGCAGAAGCTGCAATGTCTTTTATAGAAACTTGAAAGTCACATGTCATTCCATAATACTGAGTCCTGCAGCTAGACCAGCTCTGAGTTGGTGTAGACTGGTCTCAGAGCATTCACACAGAAGGGCATGAATTCTAGGGGGTGGCTGTGTGTGTCACTGGGGAACATTTTAGAGGCTGGCTGCCACAAGGTATCATGGAAAATACTGACTTGCTACTTAAAAAAATTTTTCCTTCAGAAAACAAGCAATTATACCCCCCCCCACCTCCCTCAAGCAGATATATCTGCTAAAGCACATACTTGACTTTTCAAAATGTAACTTAGCTGACACTGAGAAGAGGAACCCAGGGATACTAAGTGCCTAGAACAAGCTCCTCTCCCTCCCTTCCTTGTCACATCAGTTTGGGATTAAAGATAATGGAAATGCATTGTTTAGTACTTAGAATACTACAGAATGAATAATCTCTTTAACAAGACCATTACTGTTAATGTAAAAATATTCCTTAATCATAGGTCCTCTTGAGAAAACAGTTTCAGGAAACTTATTCTAAAACAGAAATTCCTAACCAGTGTTTGAGGTCAGAGGACCCTTTGAGGCCTAATGGATTCTCTCTCCAAAATAAAATGTTTACACACAAAAATTTGCAACCTACTTCATAGGTGGCTGAATGGAATTACTAGATTTCCTTCTTGCTTGCATGTCTAGGCTTTAGGAATTATTCATTCTACACTTTTGGAGCATCAGTGTTAGGGCACTGCTGCAGGTGCTAGGGGATCACAGTCACACAAGTTCCTAACGAGGGCGATAATCAGAAAACAACCTCAGATATTAGCTAAGGACAAGTTAAAAAACAGAATGTTAGGGCTTCCCTGGTGGCGCAGTGGTTGAGAGTCCGCCTGCCAATGCAGGGGACACGGGTTCGTGCCCCGGTCCGGGAAGATCCCACATGCCGCGGAGCGGCTGGGCCCGTGAGCCATAGCCGCTGAGCCTGCGCGTCCAGAGCCTGTGCTCCGCAGCGGGAGAGGCCACAAAAGTGAGAGGCCCGCATACCGCAAAAAAAACCAAAAAAACAAAAAAAACCCAGAATGTTACAGTGCTAGGGGTAAAGGAAACATGAGATGTAGCTAGGAAAGGCCCTTAAAAAGTGGTACTTGAATTAAGACTAGCATGAGGAGAAAGCCACTAGTGCAGTAAAGGAATACCAAGTACAAAGAATCTGAGAAACAGATTTGAAGTGTTCAAGAAACCAAATATGAAACACTGAGCAAAGATAGAACATGGCAGAGGGGCAGACACAAGACACACAGCAGAGCCATTAGGAACAGGGAAAGGAGCCATGGAGTTTTTTCGGGTATCACAAATCGATGCCCTGTCCTTTGAAGGCTTACGATGAAGCTGTGGGAACTGAGTTAACACTCCAGGTGGACCCTAGAGATGAAGATCCCAGGAGCCCTGCCCCACCCCATTTCTCAGGGTTCTGGTGGGTATGCCCTAGTTTCCATCTAAGTGGAGGTTGGATTACCTTTTTTATTTTCTTCTGGCCATGCCCCATGGCTTGTGGGATCCTAGTTCCCTGACCAGGGATCGAACCTGGGCCGTTGGCAGTGAAAGCTCAGAGTCCTAACCACTGGACCACCAGGGAATTCCTGAGGTTGGATTACTTGATCTCCCTCCACCCCCAAATTACTTCAGTCTTTTAGAGTATGACTGTAAAGATACATATACAACAAAAGAACATACGTACTACCTCAGACTCCACCATCCACAGATAGATAGAAAACTGCTTGGGGTGGGAGTTGGGGCGGGGTATATAAACACTGGAGTGAGCTGGGGGAGATGATGAACTCAGTAGGTACAGAACAGGCCTTAGCATGACAGGGTGATTTTAGGTTCCCTAGGAACCCACTGCTGGAGTGGTCACACTGGCCCAAGCTGGCCAAGAGTAAACTAAATGTAATCCATTCTCATCAATATGACCATTATGGTATCCAGTTGTTTGTACTTTGGAAGAAAATTTCTCAAGGTAGAGGAGGTGTCAGGCTCTCATGGTACTTAAGATAGAGAGTAATGCGGCAGGCGAGGTGGCAGCAGCTTCAGTCAGCAATACCGGCTCCCCCGCTCTCTAGCACCTGTGGAAGACTGCTAGGAGCCCTAGTCCTGCAACAGTGATTCTCAACCAGGGGTGACTGCCACCAGGGAACAGCTGGCAATGTCTGGGGAGACGGGGAAGATTGCTAGTGACATCTAGTGGGTAAAGGCCAGGGAGGCTGTTAAACATTCTACAACATACAGGGCAGCTGAGGTTGAGAAATACTGCTCTAGAGTGACAGCAACACCTCAATGACTGAACAAGACATTTTGAACTACCAGAAATCATCTGGTGGAGGTCATGGCTTTTCCACACCTTCTTGGTGAAAAGTTCAAGAGACTAGTAACCATTCTAACGCTTCATTCAAGTATCAGCTGGACTCCTAACAAGAATCACACCTTCTTTAAACTGGAGTACGAATATATGTGTTCTTTATTAGGGTGCTCACAAGAATGACACATTAGCACTGTCCTTCTGATGTGACAGAGAATACATACATCTGACCCACATCATGGCAGGAAATAGGCAAGGGGTAAGGGCTCTCAGAGCTGGTACCAAGTGTCTACTGAAGAAATCTCCATTCACCAAAGCAAGGATGTTCCCTTGAATTCCATCATCTTTGCTGTAGCTTCCAGTTCTCCATGACTCGCCCAGAATCCTCCATTCCAGAACCTCTTGCCACACCTTCAAGACCTAGGTCAACTGTCCCATGTCTCACTCACCAAGGTGCCTCTGGAATTTTGCAGCGTATCTCTTTGGTATGTTGCTGCCCTGCCACCCTCAGAGGCATAGGTGGGAGTTGGGGGGAAATATATTACCAAAAGCAAACAGCAGGGGTACATCAGAAACTGACTCTTGGGACATACACCCAACAACCTCACAGAAACATGCTTCCTCCCCAAATGATACATAATGTCCTAGAGAGCAAAGGAAACCCCTTGATTATTCAAACACAATCCTGTATGCTGGGCACAAGGGATACAAAGTGGACAGTGTTTACTTCCATCATGCCCTGCACAGTAGGAAGGTGGCACCTGAAGGCTGGAACCAAATCTCTACCTTGGCTCTTCCCTGCCTTTGAATGGTATCAACCACCCTGCTTCCACCTGTTCTGGGCATGCATTTTCCAAAAGGGAGGATAAGATGGCAGAGAGAGAGTGGAAGTGGAGATTACAGGAGAGGCTGGGGAGGAGATGACAACCTAAAAACAAGACAAAAACAATACAAAAATACAAAAACCAAATTGAGCTCTAAAATATTTTATAACAATAGAAGGTAGCTGGAAATACTATATGCTAACAGACAAATGATACATAACCCCTGGGGTAGGAGTCAGCAGCAGGGAGTGTGGCAAAGGCCACCTGTTTAGACTAAGAGCCTTTCAATGGACTGTTGGATGGATTGGATCTGCTGCTTCAGTTGTGAGCCTTCTTTGATGGTGACAGAACAGGCGATGACAGGTCTGGAGACCCCACAGGCTCGCCCCAGGGCCTGCTTGGAGCGCACAAACACATAGGGCACATTCTTGTCCTCACACAGCAGTGGGAGGTGCAGGATGATCTCCAGGGGCTCGGCGTCTGCAGCCATCACTATGAACTCAGAGATGCCTCTGTTGAGGGTTTTGGTGGCTGTAGAGAGAGCATGAGGCCAATAGGTGATGTGGGGTTGGGGCAGGGAAGCCACAACAAAGCAATTTCCAAGGAAAAGAAACAGGTGCAAGAAAACTGGGCAAAACGTCCAGGACTAAGCAATTCTGTGCCCCATAATGGGCTTGGGAAGTGATAGGGAGCTAAGCACCAATTACTCATCCCCAATGCCTTTCTCAAACCCTACATCAAACCCATCAATTCTGTCCAAACACATCATAAATCAGAGCCCTTCTTTCCTGTCCTCTGCTACCACACTCATCCAAGTCACCACCACCCCTTGCCTGGTTGACTCGAACAGCTTTCACACAACCTCTACCAGCACGAAGCAGTGCAATGCAGCATTTCTCAAACTCTGTGATCAAGGATCAGGGTTTTACCATCCCAATCTGCCACGATCTATACTTCTGGAAAGCTCATACCACATGCAACTCACCGAGCAAGTTCAATGCACCACTGCATTGTTCACATGCTTATTCCTGATTGCTTATCTCTGTGACCCAGTGCTAGCCCACGGACCACACTCTGCTGCTCTTAGGTCCTCATGTTGGGCCTAATCAAGAGCATCCAGCCCTCTTTCCATACTGGAAATCTAGTCCAGAGACCCCATACAGGGACAGTGCCTTTAGCACTCTTCCTGGAGCACTCTCTGGTTGGTTGCCTTACCCTCATTGGCTCCTTTTCGAAGCTGCTTGTAGTTACATGACTGCTGAACGAGGTCCAATAGTTTCTTGGTGAGGTGGGCATCTGCAAGAGGGTAGGCCTTCGGATTTACATCAGCCTCAGTCTATGGTGGGGGGGAGAATCAAAGCATGAGTCAAACTGAACTAGAAGTTGTTCCAGACAAGTCACAAAATACTTCAATCAACAATTGAGAGAGACAATGGTCAGCTTCCCTGCTCCCCCCCCTCCAAACACACACATTTAATAATTGACACTGGCCTGCCCACTCTCAACTTAGAAAAATGAAAATATTAGGCTCAAGAAAAAAAAAATTAGTAATTACATAATCCAATAATGTATACTAAAGCTTATGTATTTTTGCCTCTTTAGCCTAATGCTTGCTAATATTATTGCAAATGGATTATTACAGGCTTCCATGGCTCAGTACCCATTTCAGTCACATGGGGTAATCTCTAAATTTGGATTTCCATATTCCACCCTGAATTTACTAAATCTAAACTAAGGTATAATTTATAGAAACCTAGCACAAAGTTCCCTCTATTCCCTTCAATATTTGAATCTTCTGTTTTCAGTAAGAATCCCGGTTTCCAAAACATCAAAATATTTTCTCATTTATTCTACCGTACAATACATATAAAATTGTTTCAGAATTGCTATACCAATACTGCCTCCACCAACTATAAGGTCAACATCTCTTTTTATTCTTAGAATATATCTGACTAAAGCCGTCCAGAGTATTATATTCAAAAGTTACTCAAATGATTTTTTTCCTGTGGTTATCAATTTGATATACAATTAGGGCTCCTTCGTATTTAGTTTGCTTTTTAAAAAAATTCTTAAAAATATATAAAACATCTACATGGTTCCAAAGTCAGTGTTTTGAAAACTGGTAAAGGTAAACTGTAGAGCATTTATCCTGCCTTTCCTATACAGACTGTATTACTAGGTAACCAAATAGCAAGGATAAGTTTCTCCTGTATTCCACCTAATAAAGAAAGAATGATACAATTAAATAGCACCATCTTGCAACCCATACTAATTTAATCCAAATTAATGGATCCAGACATTGATTTTAATAGCTACCAACATCACAAAAAATACCATGTGACCACTGCCCCTCTTAACAAAACATCTGTGATCAAGCTGTCTTGGGGTGGGGGGGGCGTAGGCGGAGAGCTAAGAAAAAATCTGATCCAGCCTTTGATTCTTTTTTTTTGGCCGCACCCCAGGGCATTCGGGATCTTAGTTCCCCGACCAGGGATTGAACCCACGCCCCCAGCAGTGGAAGCTGTGGAGTCTTAACTACTGGATCACCAGGGAAGTCCCAGCCTTTGATTCTAATACTAGATATTTGATAGTAAGGAATTATTAAATTTTGGGGTATTGTAGTGGCATTGCAGTTGTTGAAAATCCTTATTTTATAGTCATATACTGTAATACCTATGGATAAAATGCTACCTCGGGCTTCCCTGGTGGCATAGTGGTTGAGAGTCCGCCTGCCGATGCAGGGGACACGGGTTCGTGCCCCGGTCCGGGAGGATCCCACATGCCGCAGAGCAGCTGGGCCCGTGAGCCATGGCCGCTGAGCCTGAGCGTCCGGAGCCTGTGCTCCGCAACGGGAGAGGCCACAGCAGTGAGAGGCCCGCGTACCAAAAAAAAAAAAAAAAAAAATCCTACCTCAATGGATCCGTTTCAAAATAACACACGTAGGGAACAAATTGGGTGGTGCCAAGCCTATTCCATTCCTTCTACCCCATCTTCACCTCTCAACTTTAACCATTTTTATTAATTTCTCATTTGTTTTCCCTGTGATTCTTTTCACAAATATATATTTTATTATAGACATAACCCGGGTGCAGCCCACGTTACCATTCCTGAGCACTGAGCAGTTCGCCCGCAGCGCTGCCGTCTAACCTGGGTTTGGAGGCTGCTGATTATACATGTGGGCGGTGCCGCGGCGGCACAGCGGTTCTAGGTGGTGACCCATGGGTGATGGCCCAGTGGGAACACTCACCATTGAGTCCGCCTCGGCGGTCTCCTGCCTGATGCCGCAAGGACAAAGAAATGACCCACCCCCTGAGGAGCAGGAAGTGACGTCAGGGGAAGTGGCGTCAATAACCTGATTGCACCAAGATGCCTGTTCCCTAATACCAACACATCGCACTGGGTGAATTTGTCATGGTCCCAGGGTGGTGAGGAATTAGGCAAGGGCTGGAGGAGACCTCTAATTATTTGCTCTCTTCATACATTCTAGAATCAGCTTTTTCAAGGTGTACAAAAAAAGCCTGTTGGGACTGATTTGTAGATTTGAAGTAATCCCAATTAGGATAAGACACCTTTAGGATACAGAATCTGTCAACCCATTCAAACACATGTATCTACCTTTAGTGCTTTTAAATAAAGCTTTGTAATTTATCCAAAAGTTTTAATATACTTTAGACTTACTCTTAAGATATTTCAGCTTAAGAAAATTCACTCTATTCCGTAGTATACGAAGAATTTCTTCTGTTATAAATAAAATTGATGTTGAATTCTGTCATGTTTTTTGTACTGAGTTGGATGAATTAGACCTTTCTTCTTAAAGTTTTTCTAATGTTAAACCACTTTTACACTCCCGAGATAAAACCAATTTTAATATTTTCTTATGATGGTTGCGCAATTCTGTAAATATAAGAAAACCCACTGAGTTATACACTTTTTTTCTACTACCACCTTGTTTTGGTTTTGTTTTTTAAAATTAATGTATAATTGACCACAATATTGTGTTAGTTCCAGGTGCAAAACACAACACCGTTATTTGATATTTCTATACATTACAAAATGATCACCATTGAGTTACACACTTTTAGAGTGGAACTTTATGGTATGCAAATTATCTCAATAAAGCTATTTTTTTAAGTAGGTGTAAAGTTTTTTCATGTCAAAGAACTTTAGTTTTTCTTATTGAGTTATAATTAACATACGGTACATTAACTTAGTTTCTTTATTATTATTCAGCCGTCCTATTTCTACTTGAATTGGTTTTGATTCTATTTTTTCGGGTATTTGTTCATTTCATCTAAATTTCTACATTTATAGATTTCACATTGTTCATAATATCCTTTCTTTTAATGTTTGCAAATTATATCTCCTTCAAGTTTGTTACTCCTTGTTTATAACTTTTTGCTTATTTTCTTGATTAATCTCACCAGAAGGGACTTTTCACGTTATTTCTCCCTCACTAAGCATTTTAGGTTCCAGTGCTTCATTTGTACCCTACATACTCTCAATATGTGGTATTTTCATTACTGTTCAGTTGTTTTCAAATTTCCCTTACATATTTTCCATTTGACCCACGAGTTCTTTATACCTTCTTTCTAAACACTTTGTTTCTGATTTCTAAGTCATTTGTATTTTGGTTGGGAGACCATGGTCTACATTATTATCATCTTTTAAGATTTGTTTAACTTGCTTTATGACCCAGTAGGTGGCCAATTTTCATTAATGTTCTCTGCTTGAGAAGTGTCTTCTATAACTGATAGGTAAAAGTATTCACTGGTTTCACTACGACCACTAGGTCAAGTTTATTCATAGTGCTGTTCTAATCTTCTATTTCCACACTGATGTTTTGGCTTCACAATCAATTAAATGCTATATAATTGCATATTTGTCTATTTCTTCTTGTAATTATGTCATTTTCATTTTACTTGTACCTTATTTTTTAGCCACTATCTTTACTGATTTTTTTTCCCGTTCTTTTTACTTCAACCTGTCTTTTAACTGAAGCACTTAATCCATTCCTATATTTAAGTACTGATATATTGGGTCCAAATCTCCCTTCTTTTGTGCCTTCTATTTGTCCCACCTGTTCCGTTTCCTTTTCTCTCTTTCCTTCCTTTGAGTTTTTTCTCCCCACTATTTTCCCCTCTAGTGGTTTGGAGTTATTTATCTATATTCTTTTGGTGGCTATCTGAGAAATCACAACTTATGTCTGTCAAAATCTAATGCTCAATAATATCACCCTCCTCTTAAACAATAAAGGTTCCAGCAACACTTTTATTCCTATCACTCCTCATAAATATATTTTTAAAATGCCAGATATTTTTATTGCAGTTTCCAATAGCCCATCTCTGGAAATTAGGATTCTCAACTCTTAATAAACATAAAATGCACAAAAGGGGAGACTTCAGGAGATCCAACACGATCAAAGAAGATACACTTTATTGGTTTAATAAAAGTCAACAACAACAAAAATTCCACTTAACTTTAAAACCAAACCACCTTATAAATAGCAACTGAAATTTGCTTAGTGCGTATTTATTCACCTTTTAATTTTTCCAAGGGCTAACTGAATGAATGAAATCTTACTGCTAGGCAACTGTAACCCGCAGCTTGATGCGTTTGATTTCCCCATACACCAGACAGCCGAAACCTGCAAGGTTTTGATTTAACAACAAATAGTGCATGCTCACTCTCTCCATACCAAGCGTTAGGTCTACTAAATGCATTTAAACTGAGATCAACCGATTCCAAAACTTTTCACGGCACTGCGAAAGATGAGCACTGGTTTAGAAGCTTTAAGTTCTAGGCTCAGCCACGTACTAGCTTCAAAATGGGGGCGGGGCGGGCAGTAGGGGAGATACCGCTGGGATCCAAAATCCGTTAAAAGGATTAAACCTCATTACGGAAATCAGTATTTTGTAAACTCTTCCCTCCTTACTAAGTGCCAACCAAAACTAGCTACCAGGCCACAAGATCTGACTAAAAAGTTGGAGACCACCAAGAGTTTTAGAGGAGCCGCACGTGGTGCTACCAGCGCTTCAGATTTCAGAGGTTACCGCCTCGCAGGAAGAGTCTTTCCTGCATTCCAGGCTGGGGTTCACTCCACGTTCCCCACAGCCCCCAAACGCCAAAGGCCACTTTAATCCCTGGCCCATGTAACTCGCGGCAGACACTAGGCACGCAGACCCACGGAGAGCTCCCTCTCTTGAACATCAGCAATGGAGAAAGCAGGGTAGGGGAGGGCTGATCCAAATCCAGGGTTCCACCCCATATTCTAGCGATCCCCCCAAAAGAAAAAGAAAACCGATGGAGCCAAGTTTCTCCATCCAGCCAGCTTTCAACTCTCTCCTACGTGGGTTTGTCTCTTTCTCCCAGGTTGGGCCATGCCCCCTCTGCTCACCGGAGGCTTTCGGCCAGGAGCACAAACTGCGGAAAGAAGCCCCAGCACAGCACCTGAGACCCTGAGTCCTCTAGACTTCTAACCTCGGGCCGGGAGGGAAGACAGTGCTTGGCGCTACACGGCCGCCCGGGCCGGGCGGACGAGACGGCGCACGTTCTAAGCCCCCGACAAGCTAGTGAGAGAACGGAACCCCGTCTCCCACTTCCCAGCCCTTCAGCCACGAGCACGCACTCACCATGGCTCCGGTTCCGTGGTACCGTCACTCTTCAAGGAGCACAGGCGACGTCAGAGCTGCAGCCCTCAGGGTTGAGGCAAGTCGCACGGTAGAAGTGGAAATGGCAGCGTGCGGCAGGAAGCGGAAGTGGCGTCACCAAGAGGCGGGCGGGTCACGCCCCTTAAAGGCACCAGCGGGGAATGACGCCAGTTTTGGGCGAGGGACCGTATTTTGCTGTTTTTACTGTTATTCTACCATAAATTATTGGCCGAAACAGTGAGTTAAACATTCAAAAAATAACACACCAAAACAAAGATTTTCAAGGGTGTCGTCATTCCATTGCTAGTTTGTCTTTTAGCACATTTTTGTGCTTTTAAAATCATCTTTTTTACTCTACCCTGGTAAAGGAATGGTATGGAGATAATGATAGGTAATCCTAAATGTTCTCCTTCACATTCAGATGCCTTTGTTAAATTTTCTGGTGGGGGTGGAGTCCACCAGAAATGGAATCCATTGAGTAGGGAATTCAAGAAGAACAGCAGGTTTGAGGATGGGGGCTGAGTTTGTCAGGTTGAGTTTGGAAATGTCTAGGACACCCAATTCCTTCTGGCTTAGCATGGTGCTTTTTTCCCAATGCTGCTCCAAATCTCCATTTTTTAAGGCTACACTCATGCCTCACCACCTCCAAGAGGTCCTCCTGGATTCTTATGGCCCTTACTCATCTCTCTTCGCATGATGCCAGGCATATCTTGGGACCATTTTGTTGTTGTTGCTGCTGTTTTGGGCACGCCGCTCAGCTTGCAAGATCTTAGTTCCCCAACCAGGGATTGCCTTGGCAGTGAAAGCGCAGAGTCCTAAGCACTGGACTGCCTGGGAATTCCCTCTTGGGACCATTTGGATCTAACCAAAAGTAGACCGTAGTGGGCCAGTTCCAGTTATTTCCTTTGGAAACCTAGAAGTAGAGACGTAGCAGGACCCTTAGGAATCACGCAGCGCAACCCCTTCATTCTACAGATACTGAGGCCCAGAGTGGGGAAGCTCCTTGTCCACAGTCACAGAATGAGGCAGTGGCAGAGCCAGAACTGGACCCTGGGAATTTTGGCTATCGGCTTGGGTTACTTCCACCACATCTGGTTGCTATGCTTGAAAACCCAGCCAGATGGGTTTGAAGTGGCTCCAGGACTGAACATTTATTACATGAAAAATCCCCCCATCAGACTTCATCCATGCATATCTATGACTTGTCAAAAAATAAATTTTGTCTCCAAATTAAGAAATTCCCACTGATGGCTCCTGTTTAAGAGTAGAACCTGAGGGGACTTCCCTGGTCGTCCAGTGGCTAAGACTCCACACTCGCAATGCAGGGGGCCTGGGTTCGAACCCTAGTCAGGGAACTAGATCCCACCTGCTGCAACTAAGAGTTCGCATGCCACAACTAAAAAAAGATCCCACATTCCGCGTGCAGCAACTAAGCTGCAACTACAGTCCTGCATGCCACAACGAAGATCCTGCATGCCACAACTAAGACCTGGCACAGCCAAATACATAAATAACTAAATAGATATTTTTTTAAAAAGAGTAGAACCTGTGATTTGGACACTGCTCCTCATCTTTCTCAGATCCTGTTTCATATTTCCTTTTTTTTTTTTTGCGGTACACGGGCCTCTCACTGTTGTGGCCTCTCTCGTTGCGGAGCACAGGCTCCGGACGCGCAGGCTCAGCGGCCATGGCTCACGGGCCCAGCCGCTCCGCGGCATGTGGGACCTTCCCGGACCAGGGCACGAACCCGCGTCCCCTGCATCAGCAGGCGGACTCTCAACCACTGCGCCACCAGGGAAGCCCCATACTTCCATATTAATTGGACCTATCAGCTACCACTGTGGGAGAATGAAACCTTATTATTCCAGTTTACAGTCATAGATGTGTCATTATCATTTGCTTTTTTGATATCCTTTATAATAATGTCTGGTTGTTATTTGGCCTACCTGGCATCTTGGACCATTATATCCCAGATCTCCTAGTAATGACTGATAGGGGCTTGATGTTTTTATGACCACGAGTAATGAGACTGTATACTCTACCTAATTAATTGTTTCCCAACTATATAATAACTCAGTTTCCATGTTCTCACAGAACTAGCCCACCCTCTTGTATCTTGCTATTTCACTTGCTAGTTAGTTGATAAATGTTAACATAGGCTCAGAATCAATTTGTCTTAGAAATTTGTCTTTTACCACAGTTCTGTGCTTAAAATGCTAAATCCGTGCCGTGGCTTACTAGGCCTCTCCCCACCAGTACCCCCCTCCTCATCCGCATGTTACAGCCCCACCCACCTTCTTTTTCTACCCTGAGCTCACCCCAATCTCCCCAAGCCCATCCATCACTCTCTTTGGAGTGATGTGATGTGCTCCACTGTTCTGCTTAGTATTTGTCACCTCTTCAGTGAAGCCTCCCTGATCATCCAGACCAGGTAATTACCCCTGGTGGATGCACCCACAAGCCCCCTGTACTTGCCCTTTGTAGCCTTCATCAACTCTGTCTTTATTCAGTGTTTGCCTTTCCAACCATACTGAGAGCTTTATGAGAGCAGGGCTGGTAGATGCCTTGGACACTTTGGATATCTATCTTTTGGCACTGTGCCTGATCCAAAGGAAGTTCTTTTTCACTTAGGGATCTTTGGTGGGAAGCAAGCAAAAAGGAATCTGGGAAAAGACTCTGCAGTGGAGCCTGGAGGCTCAAGGGGAGCTGGTTGTGCGAGCAGGACCAGACATAAAATCTTACGACAGTGTCCTAAATTTAGCTAAAGACCACCAGGCACACACCTCTACAGTGTTATTACTCATTGCAACAAGGGAGAACACATACCATGGGGAACTGTGGCATTTCTCAGTAAGAGGGTGTTTGGATTTACTATGGGATTTGACCTTGTGTCAAATGATTTCGGGAGGGTTCAAGGAAATGGGGTTTGCTCTGGATTAGACGCTATTAGAAAGTGTGAGTAATTGTATGATTGGGCATCCTAGTAAATCTTATCTACAAGGTGGAAGGAATGAAGTGAGGCTAAAGCTATAATTGGTGACAAAATAGATATTAGCCAGGATGGTAAGGTGTTTGGTTATTTTTGTGGTTTTGACAATGTTCATGCTTTTGTCTGTGTTCAGACATGACTAAAGAGTGGTCTTGTTTTTGTCTTGATTATCACAGTTAGAGTGGTTTTGTCTGATGCTGACACTCTATGAAGTATTTTATGTTCAACAGGAGAACACCAAGGCTCAGCTATGAGTGTCAGGCCAGCTCCTAGCAACATCAGGCCTAACTGATAGAGCTGGGCCAGTTTCTAGCTGCCATGGGCTGCTTTTCTTTTTTTTTTTTTTTACCAACTTCCTATCCCTACCTTGATAGTTAGAGCCCTGGAAGAGAGGGCCCAATTGGCCAAACTTAGGTCACACCTCCACTCCTTGGCTGTCCTGGGCCTGTGAAAGAGTATCAGGTATAAGCTGGGGTAACATTTAACCAAGATACATTGTGTGGTATATTGAGTTCTTTTTTTAAAAAATTTATTTATTTTATTTATTTATTTTTGGCTGCACTGGGTCTTTGTTGCTGCGCATGGGCTTTCTCTAGTTGTGGTGAGCGGGGGCTACTGTTCATTGCAGTGGGCATGCTTCTCCCTGCGGTGGTTTCTCTTGTTGCAGAGCACGGGCTCTAGGCACACAGGCTTCAGTAGTTGTGGCATGTGGGCTCAGTAGTTGTGGCTCGCAGGCTTAGTTGCTCCGTGGCATGTGGATCTTCCGAGACCAGGGCTCAAACCTGTGTACCCTGCACTGGCAGGCAGATTCTTAACCACTATACCACCAGGGAAGTCCCTGGGTTCTTAAAGTAGAGAAATACGTCCCAACTGGTTGGTAAATAGGTGATACCCTTCTACTGGGACCCCAGGGGCCACTTACAACCCAGGTATTAAAGGGTTAAGGCGTGGCCCATTCTGATTGGCTGATGACCCTGCCTGCTCTGTAATTCAATATTTTGAATATAACCTTTGGGTGAAAGTCTCCAGGGTAGCATTTATACTCCTACAAACAGTGATCTTGAGATGGGAAAGTAATCCCCTAACAAAAAAATCAGGATATGTTGGGTGGTTAAACAAGAACACACATTCAATACAGTGTTCATTAAATGTTTGATATTGGATAGCCTGATGGACAAATGGATGCAAGTATCAAATAGGAAGAAAGAAATCAAGCAGACTGCAGTTTCCATCCCTCCATCATACACAGGGGAACTTAATCTCTCCATTCCAGAGGTCAGGATATTTAAAACAAGTTCTTCCTCTTAATTCCTTTTGGGCAGTTCCCTGATGTTGCCCTCACTTGTACTGAGGGCATGTTATCCAGCCCTGATGCCAGGTGCAGCAGCTGGAGCTGAGGCTGCAGCATCAGAAGCCTTTGTGAGGTGGCCTTAGCTACGGGGGTGCTATGAGGCAGGGGCTACCCCGCCCTGAAGTGGCTGGGTCAGCCATACCAGTCCTGCCCTACAACTCCTGAACACCACCGGCTGACCTAAGCTGTGTCACGTTGCTGCCCCTCCTGGGCGCCTGTGCCATGGTGGGGCCATTCCAGGGCCCTGAGTGGGAGCCAGTGCGGGGCCTGCTCTCCGAGAATCACAGCTGCAGGGACCCTCGGTGCTGCGGCAACCTGCTTGTCCTCTGCCTCTTTCTGATCTGACAGGTCCAGAACTACTGACACCAGACCACCAGGACCCACTCCAGCATGAGGAAGGTCATCAAGGTGAGGGGATCCTACACACCTCCTTCCCTCAACACCGTGATTGTCTCAGTCATCTGTTACAAGGACCCTGTCCTATGCCCTGTGTATCAGAGATGAACTCAGACTGGTCAGGAAGAGCATTATCTTGCCCCAAACCCAGCGGTCACCCTGGACTTCTCTCTCCGTCACTCCTCAGGATCAATCCACCTGCAAGTCCTATGGGCTCTACTTGCAACCCATATCTCAAATCTGATCACTTCTTCTTTTTTTTTTTTTTAATTTATTTATTTACTTTGGCTGTGTTGGGTCTTTATTTCTGTGCGAGGGCTTTCTCTAGTTGTGGCAAGCAGGGGCCACTCTTCATCGTGGTGCGCGGGCCTCTCACTATCGTGGCCTCTCTTGTTGTGGAGCACAGGCTCCAGACGCGCTGGCTCAGTAGTTGTGGCTCACAGGCCCAGTTGCTCCGCGGCATGTGGGATCCTCCCAGACCAGGGCTCGAACCCGTGTCCCCTGCATTAGCAGGCAGATTCTCAACCACTGCGCCACCAGGGAAGCCCCGAATCTGATCACTTCTTAAAACTTCACTTCACCCTCCTGGGCAAAGCCACCCTCAGGGCTCACCTGGACTGTAGGTACTGCCTTCTGCCTGGTTCCTGCTTTCTCTCTCACCCAACCATCGTCAGTGCTCCACGCAGCCAACAGAATGAATTTCTTCTTTCTCTTTTTAAAAATGTTAACCCAGACTTCCCTGGTGGCGCAGTGGTTAAGAATCCGCCTGCCAACGCAGGGGACACGGGTTTGAGCCCTGGTCTGGGAAGATCCCACATGCCGTGGAGCAACTAAACCTATGCACCACAACTACTGAGGCTGCACTCTAGAGCCCGCGAGCCACAACTACTGAGCCCGCGTGCTGCAACCACTGAAGCCTGCGCGCCTAGAGCCTGTGCTCCACAACAACAGAAGCCACAACAATGAGAAGCCCACGCACTGCTACAAAGAGTAGCCCCCACTCAATGCAGCTAGAGAAAGCCTGCATGCAGCAACGAAGACCCAATGCAGCCAAAAATAAATAAATAAATAAATTTATATTAAAAAATGTTAAGCCAAGGGAATATACATATACAAATTATAAGTGTATAGATCAATGAATTTTTGCAAACTGAACACATCCAGGTGCAGCACTTGATTAAGAAACAGACCACTGGACTTCCCTGGTGGTGCAGTGGTTAAGAATCTGCCTGCCAAGGCAGAGGACATGGGTTTGAGCCCTGGTCCAGGAAGATCCCACATGCCGCAGAGCAACTAAGCCCGTGCGCCACAACTACTGAGCCTGTGCTCTAGAGCCCGTGAGCCACAACTACTGAGCCCACGTGCCACAACTACTGAAGCCCGCGCGCCTAGATCCTCTGCTCCACAGCAAGAGAAGCCACTGCAATGAAGAGTAGCCCCCGCTTGCCGCAACTAGAGAAAGCGTGCGCACAGCAACAAAGACCCAACACAGCCAAAAATAAATAAATAAAAATTTTTTTAAAGAAAGAAACAGACCACTACCAGCGGCCCAGAAGGTTGCAGACACAACCGTGCTGATTTCTAATAGCATAGACTAGTTTTGTCTGTATGGAATCATACAGTAAGTATTTTTTTGCACCTGGCTTAAGCCTAACATTATGCTCATGAGCAAGAACCAACTTTAAAAAATACAGATCACAGGACTTTGCCACTCAAGACTCTGCAATGGCTCTGATGGATACACTTCCAGTCAAACTCAGAATAAAATCCAACTCCTAACCACAACTCCAAGGCTCAGAATAATCTGCCCTGCATTCCTCTCTGACCTCATCTCCTAGCGCTGTCTTCATCACTCACTCATTCCATTCTGGCCACACAGGCCTCCTAGCTGTTCCTATACAAATGACCCAGTTCCATCCTCAGGGCCTTTGCACTTAATGTCTCCTCTGCCTACAATGCTCTTTCCTCAGATGTCACTTGGTTTGTCCCTTGCTTCATTCAGGTCTCCATTCAAATGTTACCTCCTCTGAGAGGCCTTCTCTGACCAATATGTCTAAAGGAGCTAACCCCATTCCCACTCTGCTTTTATTTCCATTAGAACACTTTTCAAGGGGACTTCCCTGGCAGTCCAGTGATTAAGACTCCACGCTTCCACTGCAGGGGGCACGGGTTTGATCCCTGGTCTGAGAACTGAGATCCCTCATGCCATGCAGCGTGGCCAAAAAAAAAAACAAACCAACAAAACACTTTTCAATGCCTAACATTATGTTGTATACTTAGTTATTGTGTCTTCCATGTCTAAAAGACAGCTCCCAACAAAGACGTTTTCTGTCTTGTTCATGCTGGTACGGCCAGCACCTAGAACAGTGCCTGGCCTGGAGTAAACTCTTTATCTTTTTTCCTTGAATGAATACTGTTTTCCCTAAGAGAACTGACTCCCCATTCCTGAGCCCCAGCATCCTCATCTGGATAATGGGGATTACAATCCTGATCTGAGGATTAGATGAGATAATGTGAATGCAAAATTTTGCTTCTCTGTTCTCACCTACAGGTGCCATCGCAGAAGAGGGCAGTGCCCTCCATGAGACATGACACTTGTTTTGGGCCGACCCCTGAATTCTCCTTCAGTCCTGGCAAGTTCAGGGGCCTGGATGCCCAACAATGGGCCCAAAATAAGAGAGGGGAATACTGGAGGAGCCACCAGGATTCATGGACCCAACATCTGCTTTCTTGTCAGCACCCAGGTCAAGGTTTACCTTGGGATGCCTATACACCTTTGGAACACATCTTTTGCACCACCTCCTTTTCAAGCACCTGTATGCTAGCTCAGGACAGTTCTTGGGAAGCGTGGCAGGTACCCAGGTGTCGTAGTGATGACCAGACTCACCTGATTTGCAAGCCACTTCCCCCTGCTCTGGACATGTGCCAAAGGATGGAGCAGCTGTTGGTCCACTCCCCAGAAGAACCGGTACCACTGGAGCATATTGTCGACATGAGATGCCACCCCACCTCCATGGCCTCTCGCCCAAACCTCCCATCAGCCCAGAGGTTGCAGTTCTGTTCCAGAGAGTTCCTACCTGTTCCTTCCAACCAACAAGTGGGAATGCCCATCTGGAAGTCCTGGCGTTGCCCACGAGAGGCCTGGGCACCAGGGAGGGAAAACTGGACACTAGGCAGAGAGGATAGTAGAGAGACCCAGGCTCCAGGGTGGGTGAACCAGAGAGAGAGAAGAGGAGAGGATGCTTGGGAAATTCAGGCATCTGGAAGGCAACTCCCAATAAACTTTGGGATGGAGGACAAGGCAGAGCCTAAGGTCCTGGAGTTGGGGAGACAGAGACTAGTAATAAGTAAAGCTGTTGGAGAGATCTTGACACCATGGTGGGAGAATCAAGACCAGGTGAGAGTTGAGAATAGAGCTGAAAGTCAGAAACTACGGAAGAGAACTCGGAGGGATGCTGGAGGTGAGAATCTTCCTGAAACCCAGGCACGAAGAGGAGAGAAACAGAAACAGTTAAGATGTAAAATTGATGCAGAGACCCAAACGCTAATGTGGGAGACCCAGGATAGGAGTAGGAATAAGGATGCTATAGAGACCCAGTCTTTTGAGAAGAATAAGAAAGAAGCCAGAGGAGAGGATGAAGGAGAGACCCAGGCCCAAGGGTTGAGGAAGCAGGGCCAGACTGGAATTGAGAATGGTGGGGAGACCCAGCTGTCAGGGTGGGGAAAACAAGACCAGATTAAAGGTGATAATAATATAGAAATTCAGGCAGAAAAGAGGAGAAGAAAGGGCCAGTTTGGAGGTGAGAATGCTGTGCAGATTCAGATATCTGGGAGGGAAAACTTGGGGGAAGTGAAAAAAGAGGATGGCCTAGAGACCCAAGCCCTGGGGTGGGGAAAACAGGAATGCATTCAAAGTGAGAATGTTACAGAGATCCAGACACCAGGGTGGGAGATGCAGGATCAAAACGGAAGTGAGAAAGCCGGGAAGGTCCAAGTATTTAGGGTAGAGATCCAGAAACAACTAAGACATGAACTTCAAGTGGGGTGGGGAAATCAAGGCCTGAAAATAGGTGAGGATTCTTGGGAAAGCCAGATATCTAGAAGGAAGAACCTCAGGGAGATAAGAGAGGAGGATTGGGTGGTGATCCAGGCACGATTCTGGGGAGACCAGAAACCAGTAGCAAGTGAAATTGGCAGAGAATTCAAGATACCATGTTGGGGGAATCAGGACCAGATTGGAGGTGAACATAGAGCAGAAATTCAGGCACTGGAGAAGAGAGACCAGAGAAAGAACGGAGATGAAGATGGTGCAAATATCCTGGCACCCGAGGCAGAGAACCAGAGACAATTAAGAGGTGTACCTCATGTAGAGACCCATCTACCAGGAAGGAGGAATCAGGAGCAGTTTGTTGATGAGAATAGTACAGACATCCAGGCAACAGGGAAGAGAAACCTGAGAGGCGTTATAGGTGAACATGGTAAAGAGACTCAGGAACTTGGGGAAGAAAACCAGCATCAGTTAAACAGTGAAATTAGTGGAAGGATTCTCATACTGAAGTGGAAAAATCAGGAACACATTAGAGGCAAGGATGGTGCAAATGCCCAGGCATCTGAGGCAGAGAATTGGGGAGAATTAGCAAGTAAAATTGATGTAGAAACTCATTCAGCAGAATGGAAGAAAGAGGAGCAGATGGGAGGTGAGAATGGTGCAGAATTTCAAATCCAAGAGAAGAGAGAGTTAAGAAGTGAAATCATTGGAGAGATCCAGATACAAGGGCAAGGCAGCCAGAATAAGGGTGAAGATGAGGACGCCGCAGAAATCCAGGATGTAGGGAGCCAGAGAAAGTGCAGAGCTGAGGATGCTGGAAGGCTTCGAGTACTAAGGGGAAGAAACAAGGGCCAAGTCAGAGGAAAGGATGCTGCTAAAGGCAATCTCCGAGTTGAGTGTTCTGGGTGTGAGGGGCCCCCAGCCCTCACTGGCTCTGGATACGGGGCCATGGACCAGGAACAGGCTGTGGCCTCTGCTTCCTGTCCTGAGATGAAGGCTCTCCCCCACCAGAATGAACTCTTCCTGCTTGCCAGTGGGGAGGGAGAGCATTTGGCCAGCCAGAGCACGGCCACTGCCAGGAAGCACAGTGTCATTCCAGCCTCCTGGCAGGCCCAACCTAAACTCCAGAAAAGCCGACAAAGGGACAAAGGAGTGGTTCCAGGGAAGACCTCTGGCCTGACTCGACAGCTCTGGAACCCACAGTCTTTGGCTGCTGCCCCGGGCCTGCCCTCTGCCTGTCCCTCTGTCTCATGTGGCCAAGCCCCCCAAGCTGCCACAGCTCTGGTGGATTTTCCCACTGCCCTCACCATCCTGCCGAAGTGGCCAGTCCTCACGAAGTGCCAGCTACTGCTCCTGGAGTCCCTTATGCAGCAGAAGATTGCACACCTGAAGTGGGGCCTCCTCCAGCAGATCCTAGAATCCTACTTGCACTTTAACTTCTTAGCACCATGCCCACTGCCCCTTGAGGGGGTGAGGCTTCCTGGGTTACACAAGGCCTGTGAGCTGCAGGGGCAGCAGGAAAGGCATTGTGGGGCCCAGGGCCCCAGGCCAGGCCTTAAGTCCCCAGAGAGGTCCCAGAGTGTTCGGCGCCAAGAAAGGAAAAGCTCAAAACCTCCTACGCAGGCCAGAGCTCTGGAGAGGCGTAGACCACACCAGACAGAGCCAATGGGCGTTTCTATCCATCCTGAAAAGCCTAAGAGAGTCAGACCACCAGGGGGCCTCAGAGAACGACAGGATGTCCAGAAAGAGGCTCCTCCCAGGGCCAAGCTCACTGCTCCCAGGAACCCCAGGCCTGCAGCAGAATCTAGTAGCTGGTGTGGCCAAGAAAGCGTCCAAGAACCCTCCAGTGAGAACAGCGGGAGCAGGAAAATGGTCAGGCCAGGGGTCTCCCAGATGGCAGAGAGGGCTCCCGGCAGAGCGAGGATCTCATACTCTGGGGCAGACCACTGGAGGAAGGAGCGCGCATCTCAGGAGGCCCCCAGATTCAAATGTCAGCAGCCCACACACAGGAGAAGAGGAAGCCTGGAGCCGGAGGAAGGCAGAGGGGCTGGGCAGCAGCCTTCCTCCTGTTCCACAGACACCTTCAGCTCCAAAAGGAGTCTGCACTCTGCTGCAGCAAGGCTGAGCATGAGCTTTTTGAAGCGGATTTCCTGGTCCCCACACCGGGCCAAGCCCCAGCACTTAGCCCCCAACGTGAGTGTGAGGGATCCTGATCCTATCCTGCTTCCCGAAGTGGGTGACCCACATGCAAGGGAGGACAGCATCAGAGACCACGCTTCTTTGAAGAGGGACCTTCAGCCACCAGGTCACTGCGGTGCTCGGGTTGCTCTTCCCAAAACAAAAAAACTTGAGGAAATTGAGAACCCACATGGGGCCCCAAGGAATCCACCAGCCCCCCAAAAGTTTGGCCTTATGAAGCGTTTGAGGGGTTTCCTGCTCCAGCATGGCTTTAGGAAGTAGGCAGTGGGTTCAGAATCCTCAAAACACGTCAGAGAAGGCAGGAGAGTGGTCTGCTTACTCCCAAAGGGGATGATAAAATAACCTCTATTAAAATTGGTTATTTGGGCCCTGTGGGGTTCTGATTTCTTTGGTACACGTTTTATAAGCGCCCCCCTTTGGGGGTCTGGGATACTTTGTGGGTGGGATAGAAGCTACTTCTACTCTATAGTTTTGAAGGTTCAGGGAATGTGGGTCAGCCCAATGCCATCTCCTAACACCTCCCCTCTCCAGTTCCTCAGAGGAAGGTTTACTGAAGTTTCTATCATAGTTCAGTCCTGTCCTATTCCAAGCTAATTCTGATTGAGGTCGGATGCTCAAATAGCCTCAGCTGCTTGTGGGAGGGGTGGTGCTCTGCACCGGACACTTATTCAGGTCCTTTCAGTCACAAGGAAGGGAGCTGATCACTGAGTATCTGCCCTGCTGGGATTCTGCTGCCTGTGAACAAATTTCATGGAAAAACCATTTCCACCTCTTCAATTCTCAAGCGCTGGCAACCCTAATACCTTGTTGTTTTCCCTCACCTCACCCTCCAGGACATCCTGGAGCTAATTGTTTTTTTCAATCAAGTCTGAAACTTCTTAGCTAAAAGGCATTATGTCTTGTGATACTTCTGTAGATAGCTTCAGCAGGTTGAAGCAGATTCACAGAACTCAAATTTAATTCAGAAAATTCAATTCAGGTTTTCTCCTCCTCTCTCCTTTATCCTCCCCCACTTCTTTCCTTTCTCCCTTCCTTTCTTCCCTTTCATTTAGCTTTCCTATTTTTAAATTCATTGTCAAACCCATACATGCTCATTAGTTTAGAAAATTCAAAAAAGGGAAAAACAATCCATAATCCCATCACCCAGTTAATGTTTTGATGTTTTTCTTCCTATGTGTTGCCTACCACTACTACGGCAGTTATACTGGGGTTGGCAGGCTCTAAGAAGGCTCCCAATGCTCCCTACCTTCTGGTATTCACACCCTGTGTATTCTCCTCTCCTCGAGTGTGGATTGGATCCAGCGACTCACTTCCAACGAATAGGATACAGCAGAAATGATGGAATGTCACTTCTGAGAACAGGTTACAAAGGCTGTAGCTTCCATCTTGGGTACCTTCTCTCAATTCCCTTGCTTGTTCTCTTGCTTGTTCTCTCAATTCTCTTGCTTGTCCTTCTCTCAATTCTCTTGCTTGCTTCCATTTTTGTGCACTGCCTTATGGAAAGGCACACGTGGCAAGGAACTGAGGCAGCCATTGGATAACAGCCCTCAAGAAAGTGAGGCCCTCAGTCCGGTAGCCTTTGAGGAAATGAATCCTGCCACCAATCATTTGAGTGAACTTGGAAGCAGATCCTTTGGCCCTAGTGAGCCTTGAGATGAGTACAACCTCAGGAGAGACTTTGAGCCAGGGTCACCTTGCTAAGCCATGCCTGGATTCCTGATCCACAGAAACTATGAGATAATAAATGTTTGTTGTTTTAAGCTGCTAAATATTGGGGTGTGTTAGTTTTCTATGGCGACTGTAACAAATTACCACAAACTTGGTGGCTTAAAACAACTGAAATTTATTCTCTCTGTTCTGGAGGCCGAAAGTCTGAATGAAATCAAGATGTCAGCAGGGCTACACTGCTACCAAAGGCTCTAGAGGGCAATCCGTTCCTTGTCTCTTCCAGCTTCTGGTGGCTGCAGGCATTTGTTGGCTTGTGGCACCGTCACTCCAATCTCTGCCTCCATGGTCACAGTGCCTCCTCCTTTACTCTGTGTGTCTCTTCTCAAGACAGTTATCATTGGATTTAGGGCCCACTGGATACTCTGGATGATATCTTCATTTCAAGATCTTTAATTCCAACTGTAAAGATCCTTTGGAAAAAAGGTAATTTACAGGTTGTGGGGATTTCGGATGTTACATTAGTTTGCTCCAGCTGCTATAACAAAATAATACAGCATGGGTGGCTTAAACAACAAAAGTTTATTTTCTCACAGTTCTATAGGCTAGAAGTTCAAGATCAAGGTTTTGGCTAATTTGGTTTCTGGTGAGAGCTCTCTTCCTGGCTTAGAGATGGTCACCTTTTCATTATGTCCTCACATGGCCTTTCCTCAATGCCTATACATAAAGAGAGAGATAGATCTTTCTCTCTTCCTCTTTTTATAAGGCCTCCAATCCTGTTGGATTAGGGTGTCACCCTTATGACTTCATTTAAACTTAATTACCCCCTTAAAGGCCCTATCTCCAAATACAGTCACATTAGGGGTTAGGACTTCAACATCTGAATCTGGTGGACACAATTCAGTCCACAGCAGACATGGAGGTGTCTTTTTGAGGGTCACCATTCAATCCGTTACATGGATTGTTATGCAGCAATAGATAACTAATACAAATGTACCCAATTGTAATAATTTGCTTCTCTTTCTCCTTGACTAGTTCTAGTTACTTGAGGACAGGGACTGTCTCTTGCTCACTTTTGAATCCTCTAGATCATAGCAGAGTTCCTGGCTCCAAATTTTGTCTAAAAGAATACATAATTTGTTGACATTAAAAAAGTAAACATAGAATAATGTTTAATTATATGGAAGATGTACATGATATATTTTTTCTGAGAAAAGTTTACACACCTTTGTATGTTGCTGTTGTAAAAAGGTATAGAAAAAGACTAGAAGAAAATATATCAAAATATTATTTTTTCTTCTATTTTCTTCACTGAACATATATTACTGCTATAATATAATTTAATGGTGTTGAATAAATGTTTGCTTATTTATTTTACATACTTATGTATATAATTCTGCATCTTTTGTACACTTAGCATTTTAACGAGGATTTTTCCATATTAAATCTACTTTTCTCAAGAATCAGTTCATGATACTACATTAAAAAAAAAAATTGTTTTCCAAATTATTTTGCCATGGAAAGCACTTTTTCTACTCCGTCACACTGCTTCTGAATGTAGAAAACATCTCTTGAACTTATCTCCTTTAACACTAACCGGTTGCTGGGCACTTTGGCGCTAATTAAATACTTGTAGATTGACGGGTTTTGTTAATACACTTAACAACAAACTATATTTTCTTCAGTATACCTTCTGTGCTCACAAAATCGCAAGTACTGTGCAGCCCTCTGTGAGACGATAGTTTAAGGGGATCATCTTAGAATCTCTGAAAGGTGTCACCTTAGATTGTTTGAAAGGTGCCACGTAAATTTAAAATAATAGAGCTGATAGTTTTTCGATAAAAATCCCTGAGATCGTTTACTTTTTAAATACCAGAAATAGATTGTTTCCTTTTCTTACTTTTTCAAGGCTAATAACAGAGTCTTTATAAATGCTTTTCAACCTTCGGCGTAGTAAAGACGAATTCCTGCAGGCTCCAAGAGCAAACAGCTTGGGGCTTAGAGGTACGCTCTTCCGACTCCTGAGGCGCAGTCACCCGCCCACAGGGGCCGCTGCTCTCCTGAGACTGGCTGGCATTCGGTTCGCGCAGGCGCATTACCCTTCTCCCCACGCGCCCGCGTCGAGCTCTGCCAAGTGCGCTTGCGCAAGAACTGAGCGGGAAAAGGTACTGCAGTGGTAGAAAGCAAGCGGAGAGATGGCTGTGAGGGAGCCAACGGCAGGCCTTCCCGGGCCCGGGAGGGACGAAGAGGCGGCGCTGCTCTTCGAGAGGGCCCATTACCGGCACGACCCGCGCTGGCTGCTGCCTGTGCCCCCACGCCTCTGCCTGGCCTGCGCGCTGGAGCTGCTGCCGGAGCCTAGCGTATCGGTGCGAACTGGCATTTCCCTCACCAACCGGGCGGGAGCAGCTCCCTTCAACCGGGCGCACCTTCCCCGAAACTAAGCCAGGCCCACCCGCCTTGTTAAATCTAGCCCCTAAACAGGCCCACCCCCTTACCGGCCACGGCGGCCTACCCCGCAGACCGCTCAGCATCCCCTTTCCAAAGGAGGCCCAGACCCTGGCCTTGCGCCTCAAGTGGGCCTACCCTGTCCGCACTAAACCCGGGGCTCCCAGGGCCCCCAGCCTAGACTCACTGGCACGCGTTCCCACCTTCCCGTAAGCCCTTCTCTCAGCTGCCCTGCCCTTTGCTGACCCTCTCACCACTTCTCCAGGATTTAGCCTTCACTCAGGCTCCCTCCCACTTGAGTCCCCGCTCAGCCTGAGGGCAAGGCGCGCGCACCCTGGGGGCTTATTCCTTCGCTTTCCGACTGTGCGAATGGGAGGAGGGGGCCCCTTGGGCTCAGTGGCGGCAGGAAGAGTGGAAGTTACGGCCCAGCAGGAGTGGGGTGAGGGGAGGAGCTTTCTGAGAGGCAGAGGTGGCTGAAGCGTGGGCGGCCTGTTCCTTCAATGCCTACCCACCTTCGCAGTGAATTTTTTGTCCGTGGAGACCTCCAAGAAGAGTTTGGGAGATGACTGTTCTCTCAGAGTCACAGGGCTGGAATTGTTGCCGTGGGTGGGTGGGGGATGAGCTAGATCAGCGGTTCTCAAATTTTTGCTCTAGGGATGGCTTTACACTTTTTTTAAAAAAAATTATTTATTTATTTTTGTCTGTGTTGGGTCTTCGTTGCTACCGGGCTTTCTCTAGTTGCGGCCAAGGGGGGCTACTCTTCATCGCAGTGCGTGGGCTTCTCATTGCAGTGGTTTCTCTTGTTGGGAGCATGGTCTCTAGGCATGCGGGCTCAGTAGTTGTGGCATGTGGGCTTGGTAGTTGTGGCTCGCGGGCTCTAGAGCGCAGGCTCAGTCGTTGTGGTGCACGGGCTTAGTTGCTCCGTAGCATGTGGGATCTTCCCCGACCAGGGATCGAACCTGTGTCCCCTGCATTGGCAGACAGATTCTCAACCATTGTGCCATCAGGGAAGTCTGGCTTTACACTTTTTAAAAGTGTTGAGGACCCCCAAAGAGCTTTTGTTTATTTACTGTATTAAAAATAACAAAAGTTTAAAGTATTCATTTAAAAATAATAATAGGACTTCCCTGGTGGTGCAGTAGTTGAGAATCCACCTGCCAATGCAGGGAACACGGGTTCGATCCCTGGTCCGGGAAGATCCCACATGCTGTGAAGTAACTAAGCCTGTGTGCCACAACTAGTGAGCTCGCGTGTCATAACTACTGAAGCCCGCATGCCTATAGCCCGTGCTCCACAACAAGAGAAGCTACCACAATGAGAAGCCCGTGCACCGTAACGAAGACCCAACACAGCCAAAAATAAATGAATAAATTTATAAAAATAATAGTCCATTACATATTAATATAATCCTTTTTATTTTGGCAAAATATAGGTATTGATAACATACAATTTACTATTTTAGTGTACAGTTCTGTGGCATAAATGATTTAAAAAATAAAAATAACTATTTTCAAAACAAAAAAGAGGGCAAGGAATGTCTTTGTTTTACATTTTTGCAAATCTTTTTAATGTCTGGCTTAATAGAGGACAGCTGGGTTCTCATATATTTCTGCATTTTATCTGTTGTGACATGCCCCCTTTGAAAAATGCTGTACACTTGTAAGAGATTAAGTGGAAAAGGCAAATAGCAACTTAGTATTATATGGAAGTAATTTTGATCTTGTGGATCCCCTGAAAGTGTTTTGGGCACCCTCAGGGATCCAAAGACTATGTACTCTGAGAACCGCTGGGCTAGCTGGTAACATCTGCAGCATCACTGAGGCTAGAGTTCTGAGGCTGCCATTGTTGGACAGTGAGAGATAGAGATGAATAAGACAATGAAGTAGGGAAGAAAATAAGAGAACGCATTCCTGGGAATTTAGAAGGTGGACATATTTGTGGTCAAGTGCTGTGTGGGTTAAGGAGTGAAATTAGGAAAGGTTCTTTAGAGGAGGAAGCATTTGAATTATGCTTGAGAAGATGGGTGAGATTTGGGCTAGAGGAAATGGGGGAGCTTCTTCCAGGAGGCAAGGATTAGCAAGGATGAGTTTGGGGAGGTAATCAGAATGTGTTTGAAGGGCAGTTGAGGGAGGTGAGATTGGACAGCCAGGGTTGAGATTACTTCCTTTGAGTTTGAGTCCAAGCTAAGGAGCTTGGATTTAATCTGTCAGGTGAAGGGACGTCATGGAAATTTTTTGAGTAACTCATTTAGATCACTAGCTTAATGCATTATGTGGGAGGAACTGGTGAAGGAGAACAGGAGAATTACACACTTTAGAGGCAGTAAGAGATGCAACTTTTCCACCTTTTATTGAACACACTTTTCTTAGCTTCAGTTTTCACCAGTCGAAGGGGTGATGTAGTCAGTTGTACCCATGTTCCAGTTCTATCCTCGGTGCACACCCCTTTTTTGACCTAAGTTTTGCTATTGTCTTGAGTACTTTGCACAGCTGCTACCCAGTTCCCTGTATAGGGAGGTGAATTGAGTGTGAAGATTTATATCTACATTGAAAGGAAGAATGAATTTTTCTCTACCTACCTCAGTGAGGCTCATGAATGGCCCCCAGTATCACTCTCACAGACTGTGGAAAGAGCCCTAACCTTGGACAACACCTGGTTGGATACTTGGATTTGAGTCCTTGGGAAGGTGTCTGAGCCTCAGTTTTCTCATCTCCAAAATGGTGATAATAATATCTGTTTTTGCTTGCTTTACCAACTCATTAGGCTTAAATGAACTAGTTGACAAATGAGTGATTTGTGAACAGTAAAGTGCTATGTAAATATACTTTATTAGGAACCTTCACTCTCGTATAATCCTTTGTTTGAACACATGGATTCCTGTGTGTAAATGATGCCCTTTTTCATACTCCATAGTTTAGATGATTCTACCAGTATTATCTTGTAATTATATTTGGAAATTACACTTGTTTGGGTTCAGAATGGCTGAGACTCGGTTGCTATTGAATATTTTTCTTCATCTGCTCCAAGTTGGTGCGCAAGAAGCACGTGCTGTCCGGCTTCCGAGATGCTCTCATGAGGCATGCCTCCCTGGTCATGCAGCTGGTGGCTCAGGATCAGAGAGTCTGTATCCACTTCATAAGCATGCTTTTCGGTGAGATTGAAAGGAAAACTTGGCATGAATTTTGCATGTATACCTTGTACATTTGCTTTTGGGGTCTTGGAGAAATGGTCTTGGAACCATAGTTTAGACTTTTTGCGATGTAACAGTTTAACTTACTAGTAAGTTGTTTTGTCATAATAATGAAGAAATTGTCCCCTTTGTAAGATACACGATGCATTGTATGGTAACTGGCTTTACCACAGCTCAGAGGTTAGTAAAAGTGTGAAGATGAATGTAGGAAATGTGTGATCTTTCAAAAAGTCCAGTCTCTGTGGTCTTTGAACAGGATTAGAGGTCAGATCTGGAGTCTGCTGATCTGAGTGTGACCCTGATTGAGTTACTTCTTCTCTTCTGTACCTCAGTTTCTTCATGTGTAAAATGAGATGGATTAAAAGGTCCCTTCTTTTTTTTTTTTCCCCCCGGTACACGGGCCTCTCACAGTTGTGGCCTCTCCCGTTGTGGAGCACAGGCTCCAGACGCGCAGGCTCAGCAGTCATAGCTCACGGGCCCAGCCGCTCCGCGGCATGTGGGATCTTCCCGGACCGGGGCACGAACCCGTGTCCCCTGCATCAGCAGGCGGACTCTCAACCACTGCGCCACCAGGGAAACCCAAAAGGTCCCTTCTTTTAATACAATTATAATGTCCTATGGAATGAGCCCTTTTAGGGAGGAAGGGAGCTAACTCGAATTGGGTGCTTTTCTCTGCTGGAGGCTTTTCAGACTTTTAACTGCCAGGGCAGTCTTTTAAGGGAGAGAGGATGATCTCCAAGGCTCAGGGAGGTCTCAGCTAACAGCTGGCAGAACTGGAATTTTACTCTAGGTCTGTTAGAGACTCCAGAACACACAGTTTTTGTGCTGTGCCATGCTGACTATTTTTATCCTTTCAAAGCCAGAGTGGGTTACTGAAAATCTGGGGTTTGGTGCTGAGGATAGAATTTAGCTGGGACATTGCTTAAAGCTGCTGTTAGTCTTAGAATTCACAGTGTGCCTTTCTGGATTTGTTTCTCTTTTATCTGTTAACCATCCCCCTCTTACCTCCTTCTGCTCAAGGACTGTTATGCAATGTGGAGGATGGGAGTATAACAGACCTCTGTATTGAAGGTAAGATTAAACTGTGTGTACCTAGCATTTGAAGCCGGGGATATTAGCCTGAATTGCAGCTTTGATTATTTGAGACCTTGATGAAATGTTCCATTTTAGAGACAGATAAAGAAAATTCAATTATCAATCATTAATTCTGCATTTCTTTCGTGGACACCTACTCTGTGCCACGTACTGTATCAGACACTAGGGTTGTATCTGACATGGTCCCTATCCTGTAAGAGTTTACAATCTGGAAGAGAAATTGTCTGGTAAATAACAAGGGCTGATGAGTGCTGTTACAGAGACATGTACAAAACTCTGTTTTTATTACATTCATATTGGTTGGTTGGAAGTTGTCTGCACATAGGTGGTGGTTAAAGCTGTGGAAGTGCCTGGGTTTACCTATAAAGGACTCAAGAAGAAGGAAGACAAGAGCATTGGGATGAGAGGATTCTTTTCTTTTTTTCCCTTTTTTAAATAAACTTATCCATTTCATTTTATGTTAATTTTGGCTGCGTTGGGTCTTCGCCACAGCGCGCAGCCTTCTCATTGTGGTGGCCTCTCCCGTTGTGGAGCATGGGCTCCAGGCACACGGGCCTCAGCAGTTGAGGCACGCGGGATCAGCAGTTGTGGCACGTGGGCTCTAGAGCGCAGGCTCAGTAGCCATGGCTTACGGGCTTAGTTGCTCCACAGCATGCAGGATCTTCCTGGACCAGGGTTCAAACCCATGTCCCCTGCATTGGCAGGCGGACTCCCAACCACTGTGCCACTAGGGAAGTCCCTGGGATGAGAGGATTCTTGCCGAAAGGGCAAGAACTGTATCATTTAGAATATAGTCACGAAACGTAAACCACACAAGTTATTTGAACAGAAAAAACTTTAAAGAATTGTTGACTAGATAACTGAAGGCAAAAGCGAACCAAGTTTCACCGAGGTAGCAATTTTTGAAAACAGCTTCCACCCCTAGGGATAGGGAAACAAAGGGAGAGGTTGGAATTATTAAGACTTACAAGTTTGGAGGAAGGACCCCATACATGAAACACAGACCTCTGAGGAGAGGATGCTGCTTGGCTGCTGCCGGGTCCATGACTATCCAGGCACGCAGTTAGCAGCTGTAACTGCTAGCTGTGACAGATAAGTCAATATGATCTGTATGTACTTTTGCCCACCTCTCAGTCTAGAGAATGTGGACAAACAGATGTACCCCTCGAAGGTCCGACGACTGGCAGGGGTGGGGAGATTTCCCTTCACCATTTTCCTCAAGACCACTCTTGAGTAGGGCTATAATCCTAAAGCCATCTGCTCCTGGTTGGTACCAGCATAGCTTGCAGAACCCTCATCAGATCCCAGGAACTTCACTGAGGTGGTGGATACTAGATGGAGATTGCAAAGCTAGAGGGAGAAGGACTTGCTCCTTCCTTACTCTTTCCTGTTTGCTTCCTGGCTTCCTGTTTCTGTGAGTGTTGTCCTGTTTCTGTGAGTGTGTGAGTTACCCTGGAGGTGGCAGAGCCTTCCCTCAGCAGCAGTCAGATCTAGTCTGCAGCTTTCCCCAGACTTGTAGAGCCAGCCTCTTCTTTACTCCTCCTCAAAGACACCAGCAGAAGTATCACAAACAATTGTATAGAAGGGCAATTATTGGCACAGGAACTAACTCCTAATTCTGTTTTTTTCATATATGAAGTAGCAAATTCCGAGGAAGGAAAAAGGTAGAAATAACATAGTAGTTTTCAACCTTGGCTTCACAATAGACTTACCTGGGAAACTAAAAAAGTATCCAGATGCTTAGACCCTTTATCTAGAGATTCTGATTTAATTGGTCTGGGGTGGGACTTGGGTGTTAGTTTTTTTTTTTTTAAGCTTCCTAGGTGATTCTAATGTATAGCCTAGTTGTCAACCATTGATAAAAAAACAGTGAAGAATGGGGGAGATAGAAAAGACTAATGCCGATTACCACAAGCAAATGACTTTGATTAGAAGGACTATGAAAAATGAACTCTGGGCCATGGGTTGTCTTCTGATTAGTAATGTTATTGTGTCTTCTCAGTCCTTATCCAGCTTACAACTCAGCTGAAGTTAGAGCAGACCATTCATTGCCTGCTGTATGAGTGTCACAAAGAGGTCAGTAAAGTAGCTGTTGGTTCTTGAGTACCCCTCAGAATCCTCAGATGTCAGAGCTGGGTCAACCCTTCTTTGGATAGATGGGGAGATTGAAATCCAGAGAGGAAAAGGGACTTGCCTGAGGTCACTGAGTCAGTGGCAGAGCCAGAGCTAGGGCCTGGGTCTTCTGCTCCAGTACTCTTTGTAGCTTCTTTCCTTCCCTTTTCAGTCTCTCACAAATGCTGCCTCCATGTGCTGAAGTCCATTTTCTGGCGTAATCATCCATGGCCATTCTCTATATCCTCCTAAATATAATACAGATTTCCTTGATGAATTTATTAAGGAAATATGTTCACTGTGTCTTGGCTTAGTATTTTTGTTTGGTTTATTTTGTACTGAAGGCATTTGCTTTTATCAGCATCTAAGGTAAACACTGAGAAGGTATAGTTAAGCAGCTTTCTTCAATGTAGTCATAGATATCAGTTAAACAAGCCGCTTCTGCATTGTGTTTAAGATTTAGGAATAAAATCAGAGTCACTTTTTTTTTTTTGCAAAAGGAAGACAAATGCTCATTTAACACCATCAAGAGCAACATTTAATTAGAAATAATGTTAAATAATCATGTCATTATAATTACTCTGCATGTGGTTAACATATGATTGAATTTATAATTATATATATCAACATTTATCATTATGATTATGCCACTTAACATTTTGAGCACTTTCTATATGCTAGGCACTATGTTGGCGCTTTACATGCACTATCTCATTTAGTCCTCGCAACAACCCTATGAAGTTGGTCCTCGTATTAATTCCCACCAGAAGAGTTAAGAATCTTACTTAAGGTACTACAGCTAGTCAGTAGAAAAGGTGAAATATTTACTATTGACTCTGCCTGTAAAGCATCAAGCACAGTGCCTATGACAAATAGAATGTTCAGTAATAGTAGCTATAATAATGATGACCATAATCAATTTTTTTTGCAATGAACTAGAATTCCATCTTTATGATGTTCCCAAATTTCGCCTCCCAGTTTCTGGCTCCATAGGAGGCAAAATATGCTAATTTTAATTTAGTTTAACAAACATGTCCTGAGCTAGGTACTGAGGACACTGAGAGGAATCTGACTCAGTCCCTTTCCTTCGGGACTTCCCAGTCCAATAGGGGATATAGACACTTAGCTAAAGAGGCTGATTACTGACTGTGGTGAGAGACACATGCAGTACAGGGTTTGGTGTGGATAGGGCAAGATGAATTTTGGTGGGAGATCTGTCCTGATCCTAATTTATAGAGCAGAGTATGTTCACTCTCTGTAGCTGTGTAACATGCCCTCCATGCGAGGCAGCCTGGCCACCCTGACCCTTCTCGGCAAGTTGGTGGATGCGATCCCTGCTCTGGCAGACAAGCTTGTGATGGAGCACAGTGAGTGACCTCTGGGGAAGAGCTACCACTACCCTTTCACCTGTTTTGATCACACTTCCATCTGGGTGGTCCATTCACTGTGTACATCTGGGAAGTCATTACTTTCCTTTTCTAGGCTTTAGTTTCCCCATCTGCAAAATCTGCTCTGTGTTGGCCAATTGGAAAAAAAGTGTTTCTCAACTCTGGTCTTGGGCTCCTTCAATTCATTTTGTTAACACAAAAGAATTAAGTACCTACTATGAGCCTTCCTTTCAGGTGGGAGGAAGAATTAATTCTGGAATACAGAAGCACTTTTTTTCTATCAGTAAAAGCAGATAAATATCTCACAGAGTATTTATCCAAGGGTAAATCACTTAAATTCTCTAAGCCTTGGTTTTCCCTTTTGATTAAGTTCCCAGAAATCATGTATTGTGGGGCATTGTAGGGGATTACCATCACTATTCCATTCAGGGCAATAGTTTGGAGTGTCATCTAGCAGTTGACATTGTGAGGTTCCCCTGGCCCCTTGGTTGTTTTCTGGATAGGTGACCTGATGGAACATCTGTTGAGAGGTTTAGTATACCCCAGTGAGGGGGTGCAAGCTTCTGTCTGCTACCTTTATGGGAAGCTGTACTCCTCACCAGTTGCAGCCGAGATGCTTTTGGGCCATTTCCGGGAGAAACTGTGTCCTCTCTTCCTTTCCACCATGGATGGTGCCCAGACAAAGGAGCTAAAGATCAACTGCTTGGGTAAGACATGGGACTGGAGAGAAAAGAGAAAGCTTTTGAGGTTTTGCTTGAGGATTTGAGATATTGGCTCACTAGTGGTGGGGAGGTTTGCTGCTTTGCAAAGGATAGAAGCTGTGGGTTTGGGAGATAAGAGGCACAGACTGCGAAAGATGCCTAATGTTGGGTGTGGTATCCTAAGAACGTCATCTTTGGAAGGAGAAGAGGAAGAAAAGTGGGACAGCAATTTTTTTTGCCCCTGGTCTTTACTGCATGCCCTGGTGCATCCTGTACTTGCTGCCAAATTAATCTTCACACTGCATAGCTTGCATCCTGTCAGTCTTCTATTTGGAAAATCATCTATGGCTCCCTCTGGCCTCCAGAGTGAAGTCCAAGTTTCTCTGCTTGTTATTTGAAGCTCAGTGTACCCTTTCAGCCTCTCCTGTTACTTCCTTACATAAATACACGAGATCTACCAAATGCTTTAGAGCAGGGAGCTTTCGTATTTTGGATAGAGCAAATGGGCACTGTGATTGGTGACTGGGTGAGGACCTGTTTCAGAGCAGGAGCTACAGGGAAAAGCATAGTCTGTGGGTAACAACAATTTCTTTTCACAGTTTGGGCCAAGAGCTCTGTTATGACTAGTTCAGCCACACATAGAGAGTGTTCATTCTGAGCCAGGCCCTGTTCTGGGCTCTGGGGTCATAAAGATGATCAAACCCATGCTCTCATCTGTGGGAGTTCATAGCCCAATGTGGAGGACAGATGTGGACACAGTCCATTGTGGTACATGCTTTCGTGGAGATTGCAAAGAAAAAGGTGGGATTCTATTCAGCATAGTACTTGAAGTCCTAGCCAGAACAATTAGGCAAGAAAAAGAAATAAGAGACAGAAGTAAAGGAAGGAAGAAGTAAAATTGCCCGTTTTCAGATGACATTACCTTATATATAGAAACCCCTAAAAATTACACTAAAAACTGTTAAAACTAATAAATGAATTCAGTAAAATTGTAGGATACAAAATCACTTGTGTTTCTATACACTAGCAACAAACAATATGAAAAAGAAACTAAGAAAGCAGTCCCATTTACAATAGCATTAAAAAGAATAAAATACTTAGGAATATCTATGGAGACATGTAGAAGTTTCTAGGGGATGTCGGAGGAGCTGCCTTGGGTATATTCTGGTGCCTATGCTCCTCTTGCCTCACTTCCCAACCCCTTTGTTTTCTAGGTTTGCTGAGGCAGCTGTTGAAGTATGACCTCTTTGTGTCCATGATCATGAACAAATCTGCGCTGGTGGAAAGTACTGAGAGTGTTGAGGGGCCACCAGGAGAGACCTCATTGCCTTTGGTGCTCAAAAAGGTAGTTGTCTTGTGGTTCGTGGTCTCTGGGTTCAATAACAAGGGAACCTGAATGCTTCCTGGGCCTTTTTCCTTATCTACCACTCCTTCTATCCAGGATTTCCTAAGTATTTTCTTACTGGCCAAAACAATATGCTATTAGAAGGCTCAAAGTTGGTTTTCTTTCAGTCATGAAAGGATAAGTTAAAACCTGTGCCCTAGGTTTTAATTGGGAGCTGGCTGGTTATAGAGGCACCCTCTGCTTAGCACATACCAAAATTCTAGATTCCCAGAAAGAAAGTAGGGGTGGGTTCAGCATAAACTGCATTGCTTGTGCAAATAGTTTAGTCACAGTGAGCCACTTTTACCAGTTCTTGGAGGGTTGGGAACCCTCCTGAAATTCAACTTCCCAAACCCAGTGAGTGGCCAACCTTGCAGGCAGGACTTTCTAAGGATAACAGTCTCAGGCCTGCAATGTTAACTCTTTTCTGCACATTCTTTGAAGCAAAGCTCATAGCAGAACCTTCCCTTATGTCCCAGGCTTGTTGAAACATCAAAACCAGATGAGGGTTGTGAAAGTACTTTTGCCAATGAAGGCCTGAGCCCTTCTTGGGGATGATGTTAGTGTTCTTTGAGTGCCATTGTGTTCTTTTGTTCTGTTTCTCTCCTGCTACTGTTGACAGAGACTCCTTTCCATAATCTATAACTGCTCTCCCTGAGCACCATCCTTATGCCTGGCACCAGTAGTGTGTGAGGGATTCAGAGACAAATCAGGCTCCTGCCCTGAGGCATTCAGGCTGCTTCCCTCTGGTTCTGTCAGTGGTGTGACTGTGACACATTTTGCTGCCTGTTTCTCCAGCTTCTCCTTTCCAGAGATGAGACTCTGCAGGTGGCCAGTGCCCACTGTATAACTGCAGTACTGGTCCACTCGCCAGCGAAGCATGCCCCAGCCTTCATCCATGCTGACATCCCAGGTAGGAGACCCCTTCTAACTTTCTCCTCTGAGGACCCCAGAATTGTGCCTGGAGACCCTTGAGTAGCAGCAGCAGCAGTCTTGTTGGGAGTTCTTTGATATGCATACAGGAGGGATGGTTGGTGGCATGTTCATTGTATATGGCAGACTCTAGGAAATAGACCTCATGAAGTCTGAATCCTCTTGCTACAGATTTCTAATATGACCTTGAGCAGTTTGTCACTGAACTTTGTCATTAATTTGACCATCTAGGAATAAACACCTAGCGTGGGGTGGTGGAAAGACCCGTGGACCAGGGAGGCAAAAGGAACTAATGTGTCCTGAAGGTTTGTTATGAGCCAGGAAATATGCCCTGAGGTGCATCGCAAATGTTGCCACATTTAGGTCCTCATCTTTGCTATTTTATGAATAAGGAAATTGAACTAGAGAAGGGAAATAACTGGTTTAAATCAGCAAGACTCGGCATTGGCAGAGAAGGGATACAAAATCAAGGCTGTCTGGCTCTAAAATCTCTTTTCTCTGTATCATGCTGCTGCCCGTCCTGAGAATTAGGGGACCTGAGTTCCAGTCCCGCCTCTACCACCA
This sequence comes from Phocoena sinus, assembly GCF_008692025.1. Taxonomy (NCBI): domain Eukaryota; kingdom Metazoa; phylum Chordata; class Mammalia; order Artiodactyla; family Phocoenidae; genus Phocoena; species Phocoena sinus. Next base: position 7,320,862 of record NC_045772.1, on the reverse strand, counting down.
ACTGTTTCTCTCTAGGTCTCAGTTTCCCCATCTATTAAAAAGATAAGGTTACACCATAAGTCTGAGGGCATTTTCCAGGTTTATCTGTGAATGAATGATCATGTCTCATCAAGAGGGTGTGTGAACAGATGAAGTAACAGGTGTGAGATGCTGAATAAATCCAAGGCCATAGCATTAGTTAAGGGATCATGATTACACAGTTGTCATTGATTGTTTTCTCCCTCTCTCCCTGGCCAGAGTTCCTCTTTGAGCATCTTTCCTCTTCCAGTGAAGTGCTTGTCTGGTCCAGCTACAACTGCTTGATACTTCTGGCAGAAGAGCCACTCTTCTTTTCCAAGTGCCACACGGTGTACGGTTGGTATTGTGGGTCCTGTACTAGCTCTGGCTCAGGTGGACAGCACTTTGAAGTTAGGTGGCAACAGCAGTGACGGGGGGCCAGCCTACACCTTGGAGAGGAGTGCTGATCTCGTCATTTCCATCAGCCCAAACTCATTACCAGATTCCACGTGCAAGCAGTGATATCCAAACAGTTCTGTTCTTCATTGATTGGCAGTATATATGTTTAGCAAGAGAAGGGCCACTAAATGAATTCCTGTTGCACCTTAAGAGCAACTTTACTCAGCCTTGGATTCAGTCTTTTCCTGTGCCCCAGATATCTATCCATCTAGTTAGTCCTCAAGTTTTGCTGATTTATCCTTTCAAAGTTTTTTGAAACTGTCCCTTCTTCTTCGTTCCTGGTGATACCTTTCTCGTCTGGGACTTTATATCACATCTAGATTTTTAGACTGGGCACATTTAGTTACTCATTTTATATTCTGTGTTCTTATTCTATGCCAGGCACCAGGCTGGAACCTAGAGATTTAGAGATACATAAAATGTGGTCCCTGTCCTCTGGAAGGGGAGGGAGATATAAGCAAGCTTATTCAGACTGTGCAAGAGGGGAGGTACAAGACATGTAGGAGCTCAGGGGAGGCCCACAGCTCTGAGTGGACCAGGGCATGCTTCCTGGAGGAGTGGATGTCCTACCTTATTCTTTGAGGAGAAATAGGAGTGCGTGTAGTAGAGAAGGTGAAGCTCAGCCGGTAGGTATTGACTAAATACTTCGAATGCCAGGGTCGTGCTTTGGGTTGTGCTGGGTTTGGGGAGACAGAGATGAATCAGATAAGGGCCTTCCCTCAAAGATCTCACAGTCCTGTCCCATCAGCTCAACTTGTCAGGACTGCTCCATGAGGGCTGCTAGCAAATATGTGCTGTCCAGAGCCTCTCATCTCTCCTGGGAAGGCAGTAAAGAAGCCAACAAGCCCTGATCCCTGGCCTCTGCCATGTCATTTTGTGGTAGGGATCGAGTCAGTGGTGAGGAGCCTACAGGGAATCCTGAGGATGAACAACACCGAGCTGCACAAGCAGGGCCTGCTGCTCTTTGCTCAGATCCTGACTCGGTGAGCAAAGTAGTGACGCGTCAGACCTGTAGGGGCCAGACTGGAGAAGGAAAGAAGTGAGGTATTTATTCCTGGTGGGGTCAGTGATAGGAGTTCACACACTCATTTCTCATTTACAATTTCTCAGGCAGCCAGAGGAGATCAAGCTGTTCCCAAGCTCAGCCCTGTGCAGAGATGCTGGCCGTGCCCTCCAAGAGGCAGTGAACAGCCCTGTGCTGGAGGTGGCTGCCGAGGCAGTGAAGGCCATTTCTGCCTTTCTGAGGTGAGAGACCCAGACAGGCTGAACTTTCCACCCCTGCATGTACCCGCGAGCCTGTCAAGGCCAGAGCAGCTTCCAGGGGATACTTGTCCTTTAGGTCAGGGAAATTTCATTGAACTATTTCTTCCGCTGCTCTGTTTACTCTGTCTGTCTTCCTGGAACTGCCATTTGGATGTTGGGCATCCTGGATTGGTCATCTCTTTCTTTTCTTTGTCTGACAGTTTTTTATCTTTTTGTCGTTATGTACTAGTTTCCAGGAGATTTTCTTGACTTTATTTTCAACTCTACTATTGAGTGTTTTATTTCTGCTTTCATATTTTTAATTTGGAAGAGTTCTTTCCAATTCTCTGCATGTTTTTTTAAAATAGGGTTTTATTCTGTATTTATTTTGTGGATGTAACTTTTTAAAACTAGGTCATTTGTTTTAGTCCAGACCTTGCCCCCACTTCTTTTCTACTAATTTTTCCTTCTGCCCAAAATACTCTTCCCTGAAATCTTTGCATGACTGGACTCTTGCCATCATTCAGGTCTCATTCAGAGTGTCCTTCCCTAACTGACCCATCTGGCTATTACAGCAGCTACCAGACACTTGACAGTTCTTGTTTATTCATTTGTTCTGTGTCTCCTCCACTATATAAAATAATCTCCAGGAGATAAGGGACCATGTCATTTTTTTCACTGCTATATACCTCACTCCTAATAGATACTCAGTATATGAATGATGTTAAAATGGATGGTGAGACTAAGCAATCCTAGGGTCATGATGGGAAATCATTCCTTAGTAAGATGCTTGATATCTTGAAAAAACTAATGGAGGATAACCCATATTTATTTATATAGAAAATTTTACTTTGTTTCCACGCCCTCCCTTTTAAAAATCTAACAAAGTAATGTATTTAAGCGATAAAAAATAAAATACGCACAAGGTTTATAATGAAAAGGAACAGCCCTCTGTCCCCACTTCCTAAAGGAAACTAATTTTAACTCATTTTGGTTTTAGTTCTGGTGATTTATCTCCCTAAATCTAAACAATATCCTTGTAATGCTATTTCTTTATTTGTCAATTTAGAACATTATTCATTGACTTGCCAATAAGAAAAACAAGACTTAGGTCACATTATTTTGTCTTCTCTACACTTCCTTGGCATTTTTGCTAGTTACTATTTTATGTTAATTGATATTATGTTTTCAAAATTTTAAATAATATACTTAAAACTTGTGTTTCTTGTTCCCTCAACCTGAAGCAGTATCTCTTGACACCCTACTTCATTAGCTGAGTATATTAGCACCCCAGCTCTTTCTTTCCCTTCTCCTCCTTACCGTCTACTTCTCAATGTCAGCTGTACCTTTAATTTTATTTAGTTATTTATTTTAAAAGGAAGATCTGGGGAGTGAAATGTCCATTGGGGACTTTATTTTATAATTTTTAAAAATTTTGTATATTTCTTTATTTATTTTTGGCTGCATTGGGTCTTCGTTGCTGCGCGTGGGCTTTCTCTCGTTGCAGTGCGCAGGCTTCTCGTGGCGGTGGTTTCTCTTGTTGCAGAGCATCGGCTTTAGGTGCGTGGGCTTCAGTGGTTGTGGCATGCGGGCTCAGTAGTTGTGACACATGGACTCAGTAGTTGTGGCTTGCGGGCTCTAGAACGCAGGCTCAGTAGTTGTGGTGCACAACTTAGTTGCTTAGTTGCTCCGCAACTAAGTTGCAACTAAGCCGTGCCGCGGGCTTAGTTGCTCCACGGCACGTGGGATCTTCCCAGACCAGGGCTGGAACCCGTGTCCCCTGCATTGGCAGGTGGAAACCACTGCGCCACCTGGGAGCTACCTATACCTATAATTTTATATTGTAAAGTTTGTTAACATTTATAGTCCCTTCTGTAACTATTAAGTCTTCATCACTTGACTCTAGGTTGCTTCTAAAAATTGAATAAAAGAATAGCATTTACATTATAATGGCTTCAGTTTGTCTCTTTTCCCCTTTTGTCCTTTCCTGGATTTGAATCTCTAAATCTGGGGCATGAATCCCAACAAGGGTGAGATGAGTAAACCAACGGGGTAACAAAGACATAGAGTAAGAGCCAGAGTCAATCAGAAGTTCCCATGCAGAGCTGGAAATCTCCCAGGAGGTCAGTGTTATGGGGGACTGGTAGCACCTTTAGCACCTTTCAGGCAGGAGGTAGTATTTGAGCTGTGCTATGAGGGATGAGAGAGATTTAGATTTGTGGAAGGACCAGGGTTGGCCAAAACATGTAGGTAGGAAAATTTAGGGATTACTGAGGGTATGGTAGCCAGTCTGGCCAGCAGGTTGTGTGAAGGGGAGTAGTACATGAAGAAGCCAGAAAGCTGGTTGGGTCAGAATTGTGGAGAGCTGTGGGTAGGGGGCTGGTTATTAATCCTTAGATAATTTTACTTTTGGCTTTAATTTTTCAGAATTTTTACTGAGGTGGTCCCTCTGAGGTGGAGTGGTTCAGAGGGTCTCTGGGGAGCACAACCGGAAGGAGGAATGAAAAGTGAGAACTGCTGAAAGAATTTAAAGATGGCAGAACCAGGGCTTGACAGTCAATGTAGGATAGAAAGTTAGAGCTTCCAGAAATGAAGAGGGAAAGGGGAAATCAAGCCTTCACTATATACAGTTAACAGAGTGCCTGTTAGAAGGCCCAGCAGATTGCTCTCTGTTCATATGTCAATCCCAAATTCCCAATCTATCCCTCCCCCCACCCTTCCCCCTGGTAACCATAAGATTGTTTTCTGTGAGTCTGTTTTTTCTGTTTTGTAAATAAGTTCATTTGTATCATTTTTTTTAGATTCCACATATAAGCGATATCATATGATATTTGTTTTTCTCTGTCTGACTTACTTCACTTAATATGATAATCTCCAAGTCTACCCATGCTGCTACAAATGGCATTATTTCATTCTTCTTTTTTTAAAAATTTATTTATTTAATTTATTTTTGGCTGCATTGGGTCTTTGTTGCTGTGTGCGGGCTTTCTCTAGTTGCGACAAGTGGGGGCTACTCTTCGTTGCAGCGCACGGGATTCTCATTGCGGTGGCTTCTCTTGTGGAGCACAGGCTCTAGGTGCGCGGGCTTCAGTAGTTGTCACTCGCAGGGTCTAGAGCGCAGGCTCACTAGTTGTGGCGCACAGGCTTAGTTGCCCTGCAGCATGTGGGATCTTCCCGGACCAGGGCTCGAACCCACGTCCCCTGCATTGGCAGGAGAATTCTTAACCACTGTGCCACCAGGGAAGCCCCCTTTATAGAGTTTGGACTCTTAGAAAGTTCTTCCTTATATTCTTTAAGTAAGATCTGGATCTTTGATAACGTTTACCTATTGATTCTGATTTTCCTCATTAAGGAAACAGAAAGCAAATTTGATCTCTCGTCCCCAAGACAGTTTATCACATATTTGAGAACAGTGACCACCTTCTGTTCTAGATAGTACTTTTTTCACTGGGAGGCCCTTCTCAGTGAGAAAACCTTCTGTATCTTTAATAACAATAATAATAGTCTTAGCTGTCATTTATAAGGACTTACTAACTAGCAAACATCATGCTGAGTGTTTGGCATACATTATCCAATCTGATCCTTAGACTAATTCTATGAGGAGAGTACTATTAACTTTCATGGACTAGATGAAGAAACTGAGGGCTAGAGAGGATGAGGAATGTGCACGAAGTCATGCAGCAGATATGTGTTGGAGCAAGGGTTTTTATCAGATCAGATCCTGGACCCGTGTTCTGATCTACCACCTGTCCCCCATTGCCTGAGAACCTGAGGGTACCTTGGAGTACCCTTACCTCACCATAGGCCTACCTTTGTCTCTCTGGGTGCAGGAAGGATCATCAGAGTGCTCTACCTGTGCTGTACAAGGAGCTGCAGGCCTTGCTCAAAGCCATGCTGAGCCGGTGTGCAGATTTTTCCCAGATCCCGTTGAACTGGAGGCCCCTGGTCAGTGCACTGCAGCCCGCTTCTTCTGGAGATCATGCTGTAATGTGTTTTCGGAAGATAATTAGTACATTGCATTACCTTTATATGCTACTTTATAGGTTTTTCTCATGCACACACGCCTACAATGAGATGTTATTTTTTTTCCTAACTGCGGAACTGTGGGACTTAATAATCGTTATCCTCATTATGAAACTGAAGTCGCAGGGGTTAAATAGTTTTTCTCTCAGGTCCAAAGCTAGCAAGGACCTGAGTTTGGATAGTAAATCCCAGGGTGTTTGTACCCAAGCCTACTACACACTTTGTCTTTTATTTATTTTTATTTTTTTGCGGTATGCGGGCCTCTCACTGTTGTGGCCTCTCCCATTGTGGAGCACAGGCTCCGGACGCGCAGGCTCAGCGGCCATGGCTCACGGGCCCAGCCGCTCCGAGGCATGTGGGATCTTCACGGACCAGGGCACGAACCCGTGTCCTCTGCATCGGCAGGCGGACTCTCAACCACTGCGCCACCAGGGAAGCCCCTCTTCTACCATTTTTTAAAGGAGCTATTAGGTGGCTGGATTTGTGGGGATGTACCTAAGATCCCCTGGAAATTGTTAGGTATATGGGTATGCCAGACTCCAGTGTGAGAGGAAGAAGTCTGTAGTCCTCTAAGCAAAGACCAGAACACGGAGTAGGTACTTGACCAATAGGTTTTCCTCTTTCCTTCTCACCTCAGGGCCACGCCTCCAGTAGAGATTCGGAGAAGACGATTCTTCAAAGAGGAAGCTTCCTCCTGAGCACTCTGGAGGGATTTAGAAATGCCTGCAGGTGAGGGGCCCTCTGTGGTCTGATGAGGTAGTAGTATGGAGGGTGGGTGTAGAAAGGAATCAGACAAAGGATGAAGCTCTAGAAGCAACACTTGGTTTCTGATGCTTTGCTGCGTAGTGAGAGGACTTTGGCTGGGATGGAGGCTGGGGATGCGTGTGGGGTATGGAATGGGTATGTGGAGGAGGTTTCTAAAGATTCCTTCCTGACGAAGTTTTTGTTACTGTGCAATGAGGTTGTATCTCACTCAGCTTTGTTCCTCTTCCCAAGTAACCTAGTGCTATAGGTGTTCACTGAATGCTTGTTGGATTAATTCAGTTCACATGAACAAATATTTGTTGTATCTACTGTGTGCCAGGCCTGGTGCTAGACAGTGGGAGTAGAAAGGTAAGTCAGATTAGTTCCTACCCACAAGGAGCTCACAGTCTCCTGGGAAAGAGACAGTTTTGTTTATATGTGTGGAATTCATTATGTTGTCACAAACCTGGGGAAGGCATTCCAAGTAGAGAGAGCAGCATATGTAAAGGCAAAGAGATGTGAAACAGCAAACAGCATGGTATATTCAGGGAAATACATGTAGTAGGGTGGATGAGTCATGTGTTATGGGAGAGAGGGTAGGGAGCACGAAGCTGAAGAGGTGACCAATGACCAGGTTCTCCCTCACTGAGGCGTCTGGAATTTTCTCCAGATCTGCTGGTCGGGATACTTTCCCTGAGCCCTGAGCTCAGGTATCCCTCTAGGAGGATGCTTCTAACCTTTATGTTGCATAGGTAGTTGTAGATATACCCACACATTGATTTCTTAGGTTGGCTGTGGAATTCCAGAGCGAGCCTTCGGCCCAGGAGAATCCATTCACAGCTCCCAGTGCTGAGAAAGAAGACACCTTGGAGGCCTTCTCAGAATTTCTTCTCAGTGCCTGTGACTCCTTGTGTATCCCCATGGTGATGGTGGGTTTTCCTGAGCCTTGGACAGCATGAAGCTTGGGGAGGAGAAGAATGTGAGAGCAAGCCAGGCTGAGAGGCACAAGACGGTGACTCGACTGCTCAGCTGGACCTTCTGAGAGTCGTAGCAGTGTTGTTCTTGCAGCCACTTTTCCTTTGGTTTTAAAATCACAGTACAGTGTTTGGTTGTAAATAATAGATTAAGAGATGCCTCTTAAAAAGTAGAAAGCAGTAATAATAAAATAATAAATAGGTAATGTTTATGAAGTGATAAATGCCTTATATTCATAATTTCACCCTCCCAGTGACCCTGTGAAATAGGTCCTGTCAGTTCCCCCAATTTAAAGATGAAGTTGTCATTTTTCTGTGGTTGTAAAGCAAGTATATGACAGTTCTGAGGTCTGAACCTATGTGTTTTTCTGCTTAGTAAAGAGTAGCAGTCAATGTCTGATCTAGGCTTCACTAAGGAGCACATATGTGAGTTCTGTAAAATGACAGGTGAGAGACCTGAAGAGAGCCCTGGGTTTGAGCTGACTTGAGATGGAGATAGTAGGAAGAGCGGGGTCCAGAGCTGTTGACTGCCCAGATGACCTTGGGTGAGTCTTGTCCTCTTTGAGGTTTGGATATCCTGTGAGCCTGTGAGGAGCCACTGTTAGTTGGGAAAGGACACCTCCAAAATACCCACTGGGAACAGTAGGTGGCAGCAGGGGAGCATCCTCTGGTTCTGACAGGAGAGCCTCTTTTTCTTGAAGAAGCCTCTGAGGCAGCGTGCCAGGGTCTTCAGGTGGGTAGCTCTCAGGAGCTCGGGATTGCAACCCTGACTGGCTCGCACTAGCAGTAGCCCTTCCTCACCTGATCTGCCTTCCTCCTAGATTTATGGAGCGTTAGAGCTAGATCTAGAGCTAGATCATAGAATTACTGTATTATTCTTGCTTTCTACTTTTCTGTATTTTACACATTTTCTTTAATGAGCTTGTATTACTTTTCTAGTCGAAAAAAACTTGGTTTGAAAACCAAATGAAAAGTATCTGTAAGAACCATGTCCCTGAGGCCCTGCCTATTTACACACAGGGAACTGAAACAGCGAGAAGGGAGGGGGTGACTGACCCAAGGGCACACAGCGACTTCGTACAGAGCTTGAAATAGAACTCAGATTTCTCTGCTCTTAATCCAGAGCTCTGTCTACCATATCAGGCTGCCTCATGATTCTGTTCAATGATCACATGAAAAAGAAACGTGAAGGAAGTTTGTAAACTAAATTATTATATGTTAGAAGCATGAGCGTCACTCTGCATTACAGTTTAGAAAGTGCCTTTTACACATGAGATATCATTTGTTTCTGGGAGGTAGGACTTGTTATTCTGTTTTACTCTTTGGTAGGGGCCCAGAGCGGTAATGAATCTTGAACAGTTTATCAAGTGGCAAAAGATGTAAGCCTTGGATGCAGGCTTGTGACTTCAGGTCCCCTAGTGTTTCTTGTGCCCTTGAAATGGAAGAATTTAGTCTCCCGTTGCTAGATGATGCAGTTTTTGCTGATGCTGTTTCTTCTTCAGAGGCTCAGTCCTGGAGGACTGTGCTCTCCCTCTTGGTTCTTTGCAGAGGTACTCGGAACAGGCCACTCATCCAGCCTTGATGGAGGTTTTCCTCTCAGTTCTGCACAGCCTTTTTGTCATCGTCCCCCATATGAAGGAGGAATTCTCCAAGAAGCTTGGTAGGCAGCAGGCAAGTGTGGAAGTTGGGAGGGAGGCAGGCGCCTTAGGCAGCTGCTCAGGGTACTTAAAGAGTGCATAACCTGTGGATGGGAGGCTTACGTATTCATTCAGAATCAACATCCACACTCTGCCTAGTGTTGAGTGGAAGGGTATATCATCCATCAATCAAAAGTCCTTAAAGGCAGTTCTCAAATTAATTGACACTTCTCTGAGAATGTCAAGAAGGTTCCAGTTCAGAGCCCACAACAGACCTCCTTCCCCTAATTACTCTCATCCTCCACATTCCCTCAGACCTCACAAGGTGTTTAGTGTCTCTGGCTCCTGAGCCCTGAATGACAGAAGTATCCCCAGTCATTGTGACAACTGAAAAATGTCCTGTGTACTTGCAAAGTGCCTTATAGAAGAGAGGTAGCACTCTGTGTGAAAGTGCTGTCTAACTATACTATAGTGAAATGCCTTCCTAAAATTGAACCCAAGTGGCTCTTGACTCCTTCAGCCTTCTCCAGGTCTTCTTGCATGTATTTATTTTCTTCCCTCACTCGTCATTTTTTCTCTTCAAAATATAAACCTTCCTTTCCCATGTCTCCGGTTTTCATCCTATAAATACCTCAGTTTGCAGAGTAAGCCCAGGAATCAGAGTCAGAGTCTCCTTTATCCTCTTCAGAAAGTGGTAGTGATGGTGAGAATGGGAAGGGGAGATAGCCAAAAGCAGAAAAGGGAGTAGAGAGAATGGTAGTAATAATTAATAACTAATGATAACTAACATTTATAATATTAAACTCTTACTATGTGTTAGATACTGTTCTAAGTGCTTTACATGTATTCATTCATTTAATTCTCAGAAAAACTCTAAGGAGTATGTACTGTGATTATCCTCATTCTGCTGATGAGCACATTGAAACTTAGGTTGGACAACTTGCCCAAGGTCACACAGGAAGTGGTGTGCCCAGGGTTCAAACTCAGGGAATCTAATCTGGCTCTCTAGAGCCTGCTTTCTTAATCTTTATGCTATCTATGCCTGCCCCTTATCATTATCATTTACTGTCTTTTCTTTTATTCCTGTCACATAGCATGCAGTGGGAAGTCTGCCATGGAGAGGTAGCCAGGGCTCAGTCATGAAGGGCCTTGTTGACCAGGTTGGGAATTTGGACTTTATCTTGGGAGCATTGAGTCTTAAAGAAGGAGAGTGACAGGCTCAGATTGCTGTTTCAGAAAGATCCTTCTTGGAACAGTGTGGACCATGAGTTAGAGGGAGGCGAGATTGGAGGCAAGAAGTTCAGCCTCTTGCATTAACTCAGGTTGGTGTTAGGAACTAAGGTAGTATGTGTGTGGGGGGGTGGTGGGCTGTGGTGGAATGATTGGATGTAGGGCATGAGGGAGAGGGAATAGTTTAGGGTAATGCTTTGGCTTCTGGCTGCCGTCTAGGTGGGTGGTGGTGTTTTTTATTGAGAGGAGACTCCCTAGAGGAGGATCTGATTTGGGAAGGCAGTAGAGGGTGTGATCAGTTTGGATCAGGGTACCTCTGAGATGCCTGTGAGATGTCCCAGTGGAGCTTTTAGGTCGGTAATTGACTATGTCTGAGGTCATGGGAAACATCTGGTCTTAAATATAGTGTCACTTGAAAGAAAAACGCACAATGTAAGAGTTGTAAGTTAAGTTTTATTTGGGGACCTTGCTGAGGACTATAGCCTGGGAGACAGCCTCTCAGATAGCTCTGAGGAACTGCTCCAAAGAGGTAAGCGGGAAGCCACAATATATATGAACTTTTTTGCTTGGAAAACGTGTAGTCAATCATAAAAATATTACTGCTAGTCACAAAAAACGGACATCTCAAGTTAATGATTTTAGTGCCTTTTTTTGTGTATGGGAAGATGCAAGAATCTGGGGTCATTTGAAAATTTCCCTTAGATAGCCATCTTAACTATCCAGGGGCCAGTATATCCAAAGTGCAGAATGTTTCCTGTTTTTCCCCATCCTGACTTCCTCTCAGGGTACACTGTTGGTGGGCTGAGCAACTGCATTGGCTAATGGCTTGATCCTTGTAGAACTGGAATAGCAGGCAGCATTTTTTTCTTTACAATAAATATAGAAGTTTTCATCATCCAGCCTTTCAATCATTCAACAAACATTTATTGGGTACCTGCTACATGAAGGGCACTGTCCTAGGGCAGAGGATGTAGCAGTGAACAAAACAGACCCCTGTCCTTGTGGGGCTGAGTCTCTAGTGGGGAACAGGTGAGATTCCTCATGGTGAGTGTGTAAAATGAGATGATCAAAGGACCAAGACAAAATAAAGTACAATATTTAGTGGTCAGGCAAAACAGATTACTCCAAAGTCCACTGGTAAGGAATGGTTGGAGAGGTAGGAAGAAACCCAGAAGGGGATGACATTAGGGAAGCCAAGTGAAGAGAGTTTTGTAGATGAGGGAGTGGTCATGAGTGTCAGATGCATCCCAGAGGTCAAGTAAGACAAGGACTGAAAAATGTACATTGGATTTGGCATCATGTAGGCTGTTGGTGACCTTGGCCAGAGCAGTTGCTGTGCGTGGTTGGGGTGTAAGCCGGACTGCAGTGAGTTGAAGAGTGAGTGCAAGGTGAGGCAGTAAAGACAAAATAGGCAAATTTTTCCATAAGTTTGGTGTAAGGGGGGGAGGTGAGAACTGGGGGTGTAATTGCAAGGGGACATGGAGTTACGAAGGATTTTAGTACCCCCTAAGACTGGAAACACTTATTCTGTTAGCAGTGTATACGAAGGAGCAGTAGAGAGATGCAGGGGTACTCAGCAGAGCAAGGTCCTTGGAAAGGAGAGGAGCCAGGATCCAGAGCTGGGGAGTTGAGGGGCATACCTTTTGCAGTTGTCTGTATATTTGATGTGGGATTTTGAGGGAGTTTCTGATTGATGGTCTGGGTCATCCTGGAGAGGTCCCTTGTCGCTGTTCAGAGGTATCTTTGTTCTCTCTAGGAAAAGAACAGAGTACAGGAAACCCTTAGGAAGCTATTCCATGTAGGAAGTGGGAGGAACTTCTAGGAGACAGTAGGAGGCTGTGTGGAAGAGGGGAAAAAGTAGGACCTTTGTGATTAGTACATATAGGTTGTGTAATAAGCATCCCTTGTTTATTGACATTGGGCAAATTAATTTTCTTATCTGCAATGTCCTCAACTAGAACATGGTGATAATAATGGGAGTGAAATGAGGCAACATATGTAGATTTCCTGAATGAGTGTACCTCTTAGTCATTGTGACAACTGACATATACTCCTTTCCTTCCCTTCATCTGCTCTTTCTGCTTGCCATACTTCAAGAGCCAAGAGAATCCAGTCTTGGGGTGCTGCATGGGTACAGCTTCAGAAGTGTAGATCTCTGGCGGGGCAGTGGTGCAGAGCGCAAGGCATATAGAGAAAGTGTGATTACAGGGAGGTCTATGTAGCCTGAAGCCAGCGAGAACAGGGTCAGGGCCCAAACTGCAAGAGAAAAGAGGGAAGCAGGCACCGCCAGCCAAGAGGGGGTAGAGACCTGAAGTCGGGGGTGGAGAAACTCTGGATCCCTGAGAGTCTGTACTACGAGGAACCCTTCCAGCAGGCAAACTGGGCGTTCCCCTGCTGAGGGAGCCATGGGTTAAACTGCTGTCCTGGAAAGTTACTATGAAACTGAGGGATTAATTCCCTACCAGAAGCCCTGCAATAGAATAAGATTATCCCCAGCCCTGGAGCTGGTGTAGTGGGAGCTCTTGTCAAGAATACTGCTTTTACAGGGACCAAGGATGGACAGGACAGAGGTCAGTTTTGACAGAGAGCTGCATGGCAGGGCGGGGTAGGAGCGGGGCAACTAGGAGAGTCAGACAGTGCACGGGCCTGGGCCAGGGTCACCAGCTAATGTAGACTGTTCATCAGAAAGGAAGATGAACTTTTATTCAGTACCTACTCTGAGCTAAGTATTTGTCAGATCTTCTATATTCGTTTATTTTACTTAGTTTCACAACAATGTTCGAGGTATAGATATCAAAACTGAGTCTCAGAGAAGTTAAATAAGTGTTCCAGAGCCACATTTCTAGATAGTGATGGAGCAAATTTCAAACCTGGGTCTGTGTGACTCCAGAACTAGTACCACCCAGACTTGGGAGTCTCTGTAAAAAGTCTACTTTAAATTGCTCTCTGCTTTCTTCTCAATTCTCCCAAGCTGCCTCATCCTTCATACAACTGACCCTGGAACTGAAGGCCAGGTTCTGCAGCGGCCTGAGGTATGTATGGTCCCAAGGGGACAAGTGTCCTTCTTGACTGGACAAGTGGAAATTTCTGATTGGTGTGGTTTAGTCATAGGACCTTGGGGGGGATTGACACAGTGTGGGAATTGCTCAGCAGCTGATGGTACGAGCTGGATGGGCTCCTGTAGCTTTTACTTGTCTGGTTCTGATACGACTTTCATTCCATGTGATACTTGGATGGGCACCTGTAACATCAAAACTGGAAGGGCTCTTAGAGATCATTTATGTTTTATTTTATTTTATTTTTTAAATAAATTTATTTATTTTATTTTTGGCTGCGTTGGGTCTTCGTTGCTGCACGCGGGCTTTCTCTAGTTGCGGCGAGTGGGAGCTACTCTTCATTGCGGTGCGCGGGTTTCTCATGCGGTGGCTTCTCTTGTTGCGGAGCACAGGCTCTAGGTGTGTGGGCTTCACTAGTTGTGGCGCACAGGCTTAGTTGCTCCATGGCATGTGTGATCTTCCCGGGCCAGGACTCAAACCTGTGTCCCCTGCATTGGCAGGTGGATTCTTAACCACTGCGCCACCAGGGAAGCCCTATATGTTTTATTAAATTGGAGCTTAGTAGCCCTCCTTGATTTATTTTTTTCAGGAAATATTTAGTGAATGCCTATATGGGCCAAGTGCCTAAGTTACATCTGTGGGCAGCAGGTTCCATATTTACTTTTCACAGCTACCTCCAGACCTTCTCTACCAGGGCCATGGTTAGAACTTCATCGGGCTCTGGCACAAAGCAGTGGTGCCCCAGTACACGGCAGGGATAATGCTGTCCCAGCCGAAGTAGCAATGTGCTCTCTTGTTCTGTCTTCCTCTTCTCCCACTAAGTCACTCAGCCCTAAACCAGGTGTGTTCCAGTTTCCTCTACTACATGTGCATCAACCTCCTCTCAGCTCCAGAGAAGACAGGACCACCTTCCCAAGAAGGTAAGATGCTGTAGTTTGACCACTCATGAGGTCTGTGGTGGTCTTTTAGAGTCTGGATGCCTTGCTGATTGGCTGGGTAGTGAGTCAGTACAGTAATAAGAAACCTTTGCTTGAAGCTACCCAGAGGAACCATGGAATCATGGAATGATGGAACTGTAGGCTGCTTCCTAGGGAGGTGAGATAATAAATAAATCAGAAAACAGTGGAATCCAAGACTCTGGGACCTTTAGACCTTAAGGGTTGAGAAGGACTCTAAAGCTCAACAAGTCCAGTTCCTCCCCGTGACCAACTTCTCTGCATTGTCCCTCACACCAGGCCTCTTGCTCTCTGCCTGTTATCCCCAGATACCTTTGCTCAAAATATCTTTTTTTTTTTAAACCTAATATGAGATTTTCCTAGTCTATGTTTTCATGCAGAAGTGTATTTGTTGTAGAAATGGGGAAATGGCGAGTACTCTAATGTTAAAGTTAGAAGGTACTTTATTTATTTATTTTTGGCTGTGTTGGGTCTTCGTTTCTGTGCGAGGGCTTTCTCTAGTTGTGGCAAGCGGGGCCACTCTTCATTGCGGTGCGCGGGCCTCTCACTATCGCAGCCTCTCTTGTTGCGGAGCACAGGCTCCAGACGCGCAGGCTCAGTAGTTGTGGCTCACGGGCCTAGTTGCTCCGTGGCATGTGGGATCTTCCCAGACCAGGGCTCGAACCCGTGTCCCCTGCATTAGCAGGCAGATGCTCAACCACTGCGCCACCAGGGAAGCCCTGCTCAAAATATCTTGAACAGCCTGTTTCATTTCTTCATTACTTCATTCAAGAAATATTTCTTGAGCATCTACTATGTGCCAGACTCTATTCAAGGAGCTGGTAATAGGGATACAAAGTCCTGTTCTAATGGAGTGGGAGAGGCAGACAATAAACACATAGATATAATGTCAGGGGTGGATGAGTGCTATGAAAAAAAATAAAGCTAGGTGAAGGGATGGGGGTGATGGAAGGAGGAGGTACACGTTAGGGTTTTCATGAGGAGGTGAGGAGGTGGCATGTTGGTGGAGGTCTGAGTGAGGTCAAGGAGTCCCATGCACCATCTAGGCAGGGGGAGCAGCAGATGCAGGGCTGAGAGCTGGAGGTTTTCCCTTTTGCTGAGTATTAGTTGAGCTTCTGCAGCATGTCAGGGAGGCCTAAGTGCAGCTGCGGATACAGTGATAATTACGATCTGTTCTCTGCCCTAAGGAGTTCCTCTATCCTAGACCTCTCCCTCTTGTTATAATATAAAACAGTTTAATCATTGTTTTATTCATTCATTCAACAAATACCGTGCCTTCTTTGTGGGTGACGTTTGCGGCTGGCTGTGTTTCCTCTTTTTACGTTTATGAAGATGTTGTCTTCTCCCTACAGACTTCCCAAACCGCTCTTTTCCCTTTGTCTTTCTCAGACACTATGCTGAGAGAGACAGCAGCACAGGTGAGCATTTTCATTCCTTCCAACATGGATTGGCTTCTAGTTCTCTCACTGTACCAGCCACTCCTCTCTGCTTGGTGTCCAGCTCTCTGCCTCCTATTCAGGTGTGGTCTGGCCTGCACAGAGAATGACATGATGACTTCCACCGTGGTGGCAGCCACATCACAACAGCCTCTAGTGTTCACCAGCACCAGCCCCTGCTGCAGGCAGCTCCCTCTCTTGTTGGAATAGGAGGGGCCCCACTGTCTGCCCCCTCAGACCCTGAGATCTTGTCATATCTCAGAGCACCAGGAAGAGCAGCCAACCTTACTTACATGCAGACTGCTTCTTTCTTCTATATATGGATGTGCGAGGCTCAAGGATATTAGTTTTGTTATTATCACAGTGGTCATAGTGTGCTTTGGTAGAAAAGGCCCTAAGCTTAGAATTAGGAAACCTGACCTGACTCTGCTAGCACATCTCAGTGGGACATTCTCCATGTCACCTTAAACTTGCCTGTAGGCCCACTGCACTGGCAGGATGGACCCTTTCATTTGACCTCTAACTTGGCCCCCTGCTTGCAGTCTCTCATCCTCCAACCAGTCTTCACCAACTGCTACACGATCTATCCTTAACATCTCAACTACCCTGGCCTTCAGCCATTGTCTCCAAACATCAGTCTGTGGGGCATTGTCCGACAGTGATGGAGTTTTCTCTGGTCTATGGTGAAATTTGGAAAATAAGGGTAATGTAGTGAATTTTCCATAAAGGTGACTTTATTCAAAATTTAAGCTCTGAGGTCCTTTTCTTTCATATTCTTTTGGTAATCAAATGTTCTTTCTTTTAAGAAACAGAAGTTTCATAAGAAATTTAGGAATCTATTCTCAGGATAAAATCCATATTCTCTACTCATCATTCAAGGTCTTTCACAGTCTAGCTACAAATTACATCACACAGTCCCAAACCCCTAACACTCCACATCTATTCACTGAGGGGCCAGTCACACTGAACTCCTTCCTGCCCCTTATACATGACTTCCTCTTATGCCTCCAGGCTGCTGAACTCCTTGCTTCCTGGCTCAGGGAGTCTCTTCCCTCCTTTCTCTGCCTGTTTTCTCTTCACCCTCCACAGTTCCCCCCTCTTTGAGCTTGCCCTCCCCGTCGCAGGTGGCATGAGTCACTCTCTCTTCCACGCTTGAACATGGCACTGATCACGTGTCCTGTAATTATCTGTCTCATTATCTGTTTTTTCCCACCAGCTGCCAGCTACTGGAGGTAGGGCCTATGTCTCACAACCTGGCCTAGAGTAGCCAATCAGTGGACATTGTCAAGTGAACGAATGTATCTATGTCCTTTCCACATGCTACCTTTTGTCTCTTCTGGTAGAGAGGAAGAAGAGACTGATTTCCTTTTATCTGGCATGTATCCTTGCTGCCCTGTGCAGCACTCTGTATGTAGTGGACACCCATGTGCTCAGTACCTGCTCTTCTGTGTCCTTTGTGTGATTTTTCTCCTGCTTGTTCTCTCCCCAGAACTCTCTGCAGTGTCTGAGCTTCTGCAGCATGGGCTGCCCCAGATAAGCAGCAGGAGCCCTGAAAGCCTTGCTTTCCTGTCGGATCGCCAGTATGTGGAGGGAGCCACTCGCCAGAGACAGTACTGCATCCTGCTCCTCTTCTACCTGGCCTACATTCACGAGGACAGGTCAGTGCTCAGAGCTGGTGGCTGACAGTTGGTTCTGGAACCTACATCTTTAGCCAAGTTCAGTTCAATAAATGTTTACAGAGGCATCCTCTCCAAGCCTGGTGCTGGGCACTGGGGACACAGAGATAAGTGAGAAATGGCTTATATTCCTCAGGGGCTCACATGTTGGAGAGGGGGTTAAGACAGGTGGGTAGTCTGTCTAGAGACAGAGGCCTAGAATGCTAATGAGAGTTCCTTGATATCCCTGAGGGTGTTGTTCACGCACCAAAAAAAAATGTCAGTGCCTTACTTTGGTTTTAAGAATTACTATACAATTTTTTAAAACTTAAAATCAAAAGACTATTTTCTGTTAAGCTTTTAAAAAATAATTTATTGAGGTAAAATTTACATAATTAAATTAACTGTTTTAAAGCGAACAATTTAGTGGCATTTAATACATTCACAGTGTTGTGCAACCACCATCTCTATCTAGTTCCAAAATATTTCCATCACTCCAAAGTAAAACCTCTTATCCATTAAGCAGTCACTACCCATTCCTTTTTCTGCTCAGCTCCTGGCAACCAACAGTCTGTGTTCTGTCTCTATGGATTTATCTATTCTGAACATTTCCTATAGATGTGGTCATACAGTATGTGACCGTTCGCACCTGGCTTCTTCCACTTAGCACAGTGTTTTCAAGATTCGTCCAGTGAGCATAATGTTTGTAGCATGCATTGGTACTTTATTCTTTTTTTTTTTGGCTGAATAATATACCGTTGTATATATACACCACAATTTGTTTATTCCTTCATCCATGGCTGGACATTTGGGCTGTTTCCACCTTTTGGCTATTGTGAATAGTAATGCTGTGAATATGTGTATACATGTATTTGTTTGAGTACTTGTTTTTCTCTTCCTTTTCTGTATATACTAGGTGTAGAATTGAGGAGTCATATGGCAATACAATGTTTAACATTTTGAGGAACTTCCAAATTGTTTTCCAGAGTAGCTGCAATCCTACCAGCAATATTTGAGGGTTCCAGTTTCTCCATATCCTTGTTAACACTTGTTGTCCATCTTTTTGATTATAGCCAGCCTAGCGGTTATGAAGTGGTTTTTGCATTGTGGTTTTGATTAGCATTTCCCTAATGACTAATGATTTTGAACATCTTTTCATGTGCTTCTTGGCCATTTGCACGCCTTCTTTGGAGAAATTCAGATCTTTGACCCATTTTTTTAACTGAGTTGTAAGAGTTCTTTATATGTTCTAGATACAAGTCCCTTATTAGATATATGATTTGCAATTTTTTTCTCCCGTTCTGTTAGTTGTCTTTTAACTTTCTTGATGGTATCCTTTGAAGCACAGAGTTTTAAATTTTTATTAAATCTAATTTTAAAAATTTGGGGGTTGATGAAATATGTCTGTTTTTTCTGTTGTCATTTATGCTTTTGGTGTTGATTCTAAGAAAACATTTTCTAACCCAAAGTCATGAAGATTTACTCCTATATTTTCTTCTATAGTTATTTTCTTTCACAATTTTAGCTCTTACATGTAGGTTTATGATCCATTTTGAGTTAACTTTCATGATGGTGTTAGGTAGGGGTCCAACTTCTTTTTTTTTTTTTTTTTTTTTTTTTGTGGTACGCGGGCCTCTCACTGCTGTGGCCTCTCCCGTTGCGGAGCACAGGCTCCGGACGCACAGGCTCAGTGGCCATGGCTCACGGGCCCAGCCTCTCCGCGGCATGTGGGATCTTCCCGGACCGGGGCACGAACCTGTGTCCCCTGCATTGGCAGGCGGACTCTCAACCACTGCGCCACCAGGGAAGCCCCCAACTTCTTTTTTTTAATGTGGCTTATACAGATGTTCCAGCGCCACTTGTTGAAAAGATTATTTTTCCCCCTCCTTTGAATTGTTTTGACACCCTCATTGAACATCACTTGACCCATGTGATAGTTTAAAAGTTTTTTTTTGGGACTTCCCTGGTAGCACAGTGGTTAAGAACCTGCCTACCAATGCAGGGGACAGGGGTTCAAGCCCTGGACTGGAGAGCAACTAAGCCCGTGTGCCACAACTACTGGGTCTGCGCTCTAGAGCCCGTGAACCACAACTACTGAGCCTGTGCGCCACAACTTCTGAAGCCCGCGCACCTAGAGCCCCTGCTCCGCAACAAGAGAAGCCACCGCAATGAGAAGCCCATGCATCGCGACGAAGAGTAGCCCACACTCTCCACGACTAGAGAAAGCCCCTGCACAGCAACGAAGACCCAACGCAGCCAAAAATAAATAAATAAATATATATATATATATATATATATATATAAAGGTTTTTTTTAATTTTAAAACTCGTGCTTATTGTAAAAACTCAAGAAAAATGATTGGCTATAACGTTAAAATACTTCCCCATACACCTGCCAGAGTTAACTACTATTGGGTACCCTCCATAAACTCTTCTGTGTGTTAAAAAACACGAATATAGGAACTTCCCTGGTGGCACATGGTAAGAATCCACCTGCCAGTGCGGGGGACGCGGGTTCAAGCCCCGGTCCGGGAAGATCCCTCGTGCCGCGGAGCAACCGAGCCCGTGCGCCACAGCTACCAAGCCTGCGCTCTGGAGCCCGCGAGCCACAACTACTGAAGTCCGCGCGCCTAGAGCTCGTGCCCTGCAACAAGAGAAGCCACTGCAATGAGAAGCCCGCGCATCGCAATGAAGAGTAGCCCCCGCTCGCCACAACTAGGGAATGCAACGAAGACCCAACGGAGCCAAAAATAATAATAAAACAAAACAAAACAAAAAACACACAAATATACTTTTTTTTTTTAATATACAGAATGGGATATAATACAAGGTCTTCAACTTGCTTTTTAACTTAACAGTATATCTTGGACATCTTTCCATGCTACTATATGTATTAATAGGTCTACCTTATTCTTTTGGTAGCATAATATTTATATTATGGCTATTATCCATTTTCTTTTTAGTTTTTAAATAAACATTTTATTTTGGAGTAATTTTAGATTTACAGAAAAGTTACTCTTCACCCATTTTCTCCTAATACATAACTGTGGTACATTTATCCAACTAAGACAGTAACATTGGCACATTCCTATTTTTTCCAAATTTTAAATTGTAAAATACACAAACATAAAATTTACCATCTTAACTATTTTTACAGTACAGTTCAGTAGTATTAAATACATTCATAATATTGTGCTACCATTACCACTGTCCATCTCCAGCACTCTTCATTTTGCAAAACTGAGACTCTATACCCATTAAACAGTTAAGTCCATTCCCCCCTGCCCCCAGCCCCTGCAACCACCATTTTACTTTCTGCTCCTATGATTTTGACTATGCTAAGTACTAATTATACTGGAATCATACAGTATTTGTCTTTTTGTGACTGGCTTATTTCACTTAGCATGTCTTAAGGTTCATCCAAGCTGTAGCATATGTCATAATTTCCCTCCTTTTTTGCACCAAATAATATTCCATTGTACATGTATATACCACATTTTGCTTATCCATTCATCTGTCGATAGAGACTTGGGTTGCTTCCTTTTATTATATATTGTCAATAATGCTGCTGTGAACGTAGGTATACAAATATCTCCTTGAGTCCCTGCTTTCAATTATTTTGAGTATATACCTAGAAGTGGAATTGCTAGATCATCTGGTCGTTCTATTTTTAATTTTTTGAGGAGATGTCATACTGTTTTCCACAGTGGCTATACCATTTTACAGTCCCACCAGCAGTGCACAAGGGTTCCAATTTCTCCACATCCTCTCCAACACTTGTTTTTGTTTTGATAGTAGCCATCCTAATGGATATGAGGTTGTTATCTCATAGTTTTGATTTGTGTTTCCCTAATAGTGATGTTGAGCATCTTTTCATGTGCTTATTGGCCATTTGTATATCTTCTTTGGAGAAATGTCTATTCAAATCTTTTCTCCATTTTTTTAATCAGATTGTTTCAACTTTTTTGTTGTTGAGTTTTAGGAGTTCTCTATGTATTCTGGATATTAATTCCTTATTAGA
Source organism: Phocoena sinus (assembly GCF_008692025.1). Classification (NCBI taxonomy): domain Eukaryota; kingdom Metazoa; phylum Chordata; class Mammalia; order Artiodactyla; family Phocoenidae; genus Phocoena; species Phocoena sinus. Next base: position 7,299,433 of record NC_045772.1, on the reverse strand, counting down.
TATATGATTTACAAATAATTTCTCCCATTCTGTGGGTTGCCTTTTTACTCTGTTGGTAGTCTTTTTTTTTTTTTTTTTGCGGTACGCAGGCCTCTCACTGTTGTGGCCTCTACCGTTGCGGAGCACAGGCTCCAGACGCGCAGGCTCAGCGGCCATGGCTCACGGGCCCAGCCGCTTTGCTGCATGTGGGATCTTCCCGGACTGGGGCACGAACCTGTGTCCCCTGGGTCGGCAGGTGGACTCTCAACCACTGCGCCACCAGGGAAGCCCTGTTGGTAGTCTTTTGATGCACAAAATTTTTAAACTTTCATAAAGTCCAGTTTGTTTATTTTTTCTTTTATTGCCTATGCCGTTGTTGTCATAACCAAGAATTCATTGCCAAATTCAATGTCAAGAAAGTTTTGCCTTATGTTTTTTTCTAAAAATTTTATAGTTTTAGGTCTTAAGTGTGGATCCATTTGGGGTTAATTTTTTTTTAATATCATGTTAGGTAAGAGTCTAACTTCATTCTGTTGCGTGTGGAAATCTGGTTTTCCCAGCACCATTTGTTGAAGACTGTCCTTTCCCCATTGAATGGTCTTGGCACCCTTGTTGAAAATCATTTGATGATATATGTGAAGGTACAATACTATTAACTAAGCTTTATTCAGATTTCACCAATTCTTCCTCTATTGTCCCTTTTCTGTTCTAGGACACAATCCAGGATACTGCATTGCATTTAGTATTACCTATTTAAAAATGTTTAATTTTGGAGGGTCTTAATCTGATAGGTGAGACATAGGGTAGAAAATTTAAAAGATATAAGAGGGTTTATAGTGAAGTCAGTTTCCTCCTCATCCCCATCTCCCTTGCATGTACAAGTATAGACGTCTCCCTCCCCCAGAAAGTAGCCCATTGAACACAGAAATGTTTAATGATAAATACGAGAAGGGTGGACTGGCTGCCAAAGCAGGGCCTCCTGAACCCCAGAAGCAGCATCCTTCTCTTTAACACTGCCGGTCCAGCTGCCTGATGCTTTACCTTCTAGATGTAGGTGAGGAGTCTCTGGTCTCTAATAGAGCCTTGCACAAAGCACAGAACTATGTGCTATGCATGTGTGACGATGCTTTGTTAAATATATACAACACACTCTTTGTGCAAGTTGTCATTAGAATGTGGACATGCTGGGACAGAAGGACAGTGGCTGAGGGAGGATGTAGCAGGGCAGGACAGCCATCTCTGCCTTTTTCACTCAGACTCTCCTTGGTTGACAGGTTTGTCTCAGAAGCGGAGTTATTCATGGCTGTGCGAAGCTTCCTCCTGTCTCTGCAGGACCAGGGTGAATGCCCTCCACTGGTGGTCTTCAGAGCTTCCATCTATCTACTTGCAATCTGCCAGGACAAAGATGGTGTGCTAGATGAGGTATGGACCAAAGTGCCTGGGGCTTTTCTTCCTCCTCTTGCACCTCTTCACATCATGGTTCCTTGGGAGACTATGATGATGTATATATAGAGAAGGTGGGTGGCAGAGAGAGAGTGTGTGTTGGGGGAGTGGGGGAAGATAGAGTGCTGATATATACATAGCCCTTGTAACTTAGCCAATTCTCTCAACAGTACTGGGAGGCAGAGATTATTATTTCCATTTTATAGATAAGAAAATCAAGACTTAGGTTAAAGTATTGATAACTTTTGCTAGGTCACACAGTTAATTGATGGTGTGACCAGGACTCCAGCTCAGACTTGACCAACTTCCAAGGCTCTTTTCTTAGTACCACCTCTGGTTTATGCAGGAGGAAAGAGGTGTGGGGTGTCTCCAGGTAACAGTTTATCAAACAAAGTGTGTTGCCGGCACCCAGATCATTGTTAACCAGGCTGGTCTTGGATTGCTTTGAAGGTGGTTATATGTTACAGGTTTTCTCTCTCTAGCTTCTTTATAAACTCTCAGGGGTGGAGGACTATGTCTGATTCATCACTGGATCTGTCACCTTTTCCACTGAAAATTGCTTTTATTCCTTAGATGTGGACTCTTCAGCCTCAAATTAAGGACTCTCTTCCTTCAATGACTATTAATTTTGCCTTTTAAAAAAAATTACTATTGGGGCAAATGTGACATGAGCAGACCTGGTTTAATTTGAATGGAATCAGGAAGGTATAGTAGAAGTGCAAGTGTTCTCAAGTAAGACAGATGTAGGTATATAATGTCCCATTGTCTCTCTTTTTGTGGTATTAGCAGCCATTGGTGATCATTCCCTAGATCCTTTAATTCATTAGGGATTGCAAAATATAATATCCTAATTCTGTCATTCTCTCTTTGTTTATTAACTGGACTATTTGTATAAAAAGAAACTTCTCTCACCAACTATTCAGTTACTCTGAATGGTAGATTGTATAGGAAGCATAGAGTGAATGTTTGATTCTTTCCCTTTAATTACCAGTTTTCAAAAAAGATGAGTTCGTTGCCTAGCACTCTCTAAAAGTGACCAAAGAGATTTTTTTAGTATCATTATGAGCTCATCGATTTAAAAATATTTGATGGTTTCAATCCATTATATTATCCTTTTGAGGATCAAATTGTCTTATCTTTGGCCAGTGGGAGCCTATTCAAGATTGCTCCTAAGTCCTTTTGACACAACCTTAGTGATCTTTGACACAGAGTTTGAGTTTTCTTTTTTTAAAAATAAATTTATTTATTTATTAATTTTTTATTTTTGGCTGCTGCACGTGGACTTTCTCTAGTTGCTGCGAGTGGGGGCTACTCTTTATTGTGGTGCGTGGGCTTCTCGTTGCAGTGCTTCTCTTGCTGCTGAGCATGGCCTCTAGGTGCGCTGGCTTCAGTAGTTGTGGCACGTGGGCTCTGGAGTGCAGACTCAGTAGTTGTGGTGCACAGGCTTAGTTGCTCCATGGCATGTGGGATCTTCCCGGAACAGGGCTCGAACCCGTGTCCCCTGCATTGGCAGGCAGATTCTTAACCACTGCACCACCAGGGAAGCCTGAGTTTGAGTTTCCTAGTATCACAAGATGCTTCAGGCATTCCTGCTCTCCCATCCTGTCTTGATCCTACCCAGTTAGGCTTTCACTCTTACCATATCCCTGAAAATGCACTTGTCAAAGTCACCAACAACAGATACATGGCTAAAGGCAATAGTCAGTATTTTAGTCATCATCTTGCTTGACCTATCAACAACATCTCTTTTCTTTGAAACACTGCTTTTCCTTGGCATCTAGAATACCGGGTATTCCTAGTTTTCCTCCTACTTCTCTGGCAGTTATGTCTCAGTGTCTTTTGCTGATTCTCTTCTATCGCCTTGACCTCTAAATGTTGTAGTACCTCAAGGCTCAGTCTGTGACTGCTTTTCTTTTTTCTCTAAATTTACTGCTTTGATGATCTCATACAGTCTCATGGTTTAATTCATGGCTGGATTAAACAAGATCACTCTGGCCACTAGGACAATATAACAGAGGAGTACAAGGGTAAGGATGCAGAAACCAGTTAGGAGGCTACAGCAATAATGTAGGCAAGAGATAGTGGAGTAGGTGGTGAAAATTGTCAGCTTCTGGATATATTTTGAAGTTGGTGCCATAGGATCTCTTGATGGACCAGTGTGAAGTATGAGAATAAGAGAAAATAAAAGGATATTTTCAAAGATTTTGGTTCTCATGAGGGTCAAAGAATTGTTGAATTGAAATACTAGAGGGAGTGAGCTGGAAAGATAGGAGGGGTGGTGGTAAAATGGGATGCTTGAAATTGGGATTATTTGGGAGGGTGCAGTTCTTTGTAATGACAAGGTCTGGATACATGACCGTGGGAATGAATGGCTGAGGCAGGTAAAGGAGATTAGAAGGAGGAAGTAAGAGAATTTAGAGGCCAAGGTTTTCAAACTAGGGAAGTGGGAGTGAAAATAGCCCCCCTTGAGAGACTGTAGGCAAAAGAGGTTTTTGGCAGAGAATCAAAGCAGCAAGGTGAAGGGAATATTCAAAGAGGTACAGGACATAGGGAATTTGCTGATAACTGTGAGTGAGTTCTAGAGGGCACATGGAAGGGTTGTGGAGCTGTGTAAGAGTGGGAGATGGGATTTAAAGAGGGCATGTCCTGAGCCATATGGGGGTGACCTGAAATTTCTGGGCTTTCTGAGGTGACTGACGTAAACGGGGGAAAAGGACACAATAGGAATAGTCCTGATGGCTTCAAGACTAATAATCGTGGCAAGATTGGTTCTTGGGGGCCCTCTCTTCCCATCTACCAGTGGGTGTGGAGACTTAGAAGGTAGTTTATGGAGGAGCTCCAGATTTCCCCTCTTAGGTGTGAATCCATAAATGATATATAACATTGTTTTGCATTTAAAAAATTCTTATATAAATATATAAATGGCAATATACAGTCACAACTTGTTTTTTTTCACTTCATTTTTGTTTTTCTATTTTTATTTATTTATCCAGGTTTTTAAAAAAATTGTGGTAAAATACACAAACATAAAATTTACTATCTTAACCATTTTTAGTGCACAGTAATGGTATTGTGTACATTAATATTGTTGTGCAACCATCTCACCACCATCTATCTCCAGAAATCTTTTCATCTTGCAAAACTGAAACTCTATACCCATTAAACAATAACTCCCCTATATGCATTGACCACTTATCATGTGCCAGGTGCCATGTAGGTCCCTGTCAGGGTTGAGGTGAATCAAACAAACTCCCTGCCCTCAGGGAGCACCAGTTTGGCAAGAGAGACAAAAAGATCTCCTACAAGGCAGGGAACAGCTGCACTGCTCCCTGGAGCTGGAGGACCATTGAGAGCTACGAAAGCACAAGGGGCAAGAGGTTGTGTCCGATTGTGGCATCAGAGAGGCTTCGTGGAAGAGATGGAGGTAGTGAAGGGAGAACTTTCAGGCTGAGAGTAGAGTAAGATTTAAGATACAGAAGTGGGGAGTTACCCAGTCTATCCATTCAAGGAAAGAAGCCTAGTTTAGTGTGGCTTGGCTAGGTCACGTGGGAGAAGGAGTGGAAAGAAGCTGGGAGGTAGACCTAAGTCTTTAATAACATGCTCGAAAAGGAAATTAAGAAAATAATTCCATTTACAGTAGCATTAAGAAATTAAATATATAGGAATAAATTTAACAAAAGAAGTGCAAGGACTTGATCACTGAAACTCACAAAACATTATTGAAAGAATTTAAAGAATACATAACTAAATAGAAAGACAACCTGTGTTCATGAATCAGAAGACTTAATGGCCAGTTATAAGATAAATAAGTGCTAGGGATGTAATGTACATCATGATGACTACAGCTAACAATGTTGTTTTCTATATTTGAAAGTTGCTAAGAAAGTAGATCTTAAAAGTTTTCATCACAAGGAAAAAACTTTTGTAATTATGTGAGGTGATGGATGTTGACTAAACTTATTGTGGTAATCATTTCACAATATATACATTTATCAGATCATTATGTTATACTCCTTAAACTTATACAATGTTATACATCAATTATATCTCAATAAAATTAGGAAAAAAGAAGACAATAGTGTTCAAATGGCAGTACTCCCCAAATTGATCTATAGATTCAACATAATCTTGATCAAAATTCCTGTTGCCTTCTTTTTTTTTTTTTTAAGATTTAATTTTATTCATTTTTGGCTGCGTTGGGTCTTCGTTGCTGCACACAGGACTTCTCTAGTTGCAGCAGGCGGATTCTTATCCACTGCGCCACCAGGAGAGTCCCTGCCTTCTCTTTTTTTGTCCAGAAATAGACAAGTTGATCCTAAAATTTATATGGAAATGCAAGGGACCCAAAATAGCCAAAACAATCTTGAAAAAGAAGCACAGGGCTTTCCTTGTGGTGCAGTAGTTAAGAATCCGCCTGCCAATGCAGAGGATACGGGTTCGAGCCCTGGTCTGGGAAGATCCTACATGCCACAGAGCATCTAAGCCCGTGCGCCACAACTACTGAGCCTGCACTCTAGAGCCCGTGCGCCACAACTGGTGAGCCCGCGTGCCACAACTACTGAAGCCCGTGCACCTAGAGCCCATGCTCCATGACAAGAGAAGCCACTGCAGTGAGAAACCCGTGCACCGCAACGAGGAGTAGCCCCCACTTGCCGCAACTAGAGAAAGCCCGCATGCAGCAACAAAGACCCAACACAGCCAAAAAAATTAATAAATTAAAAAAAAAAGCACAAGGTTGGAGGGCTCACACTTCTTAATTTAAACTTACTACAAAAATAGAGTAATCAAGACAGTGTGGTTCTGGTATATGTCTAGCATAGACAATCAGATCAATGGAATAGAACTAAGAGTCCAAAAATAAACCCATATTTTATTTTATTTTTATTTTTTTTTGCGGTACGCGGGCCTCTCACTGTTGTGGCCTCTCCCGTTGCGGAGCACAGGCTCCGGATGCGGAGGCTCAGCGGCCATGGCTCACGGGCCCAGCCGCTCCACGGCATGTGGGATCTTCCTGGACCAGGGCACGAACCCGTGTCCCCTGCATCAGCAGGCGGACTCTCAACCACTGCGCCACCAGGGAAGCTGAAGCCCATATATTTTTAAAAGGATGCCAAGACAATTCAGTGGGGAAAGAACAGCCTTTTTAATAAATGGTGTTGGGACAGCTGGATATCCACAAGCAACAGAATGAAGTTGGACCCTTACCTCATACCGTACACAAAAAATAAATCAAAATAGATCAAAGACCCAAATGAAGAGTGAAAACTATAAACTATAAAATTCTTAAAATAGCATGTTAAGGAATTTGAGCTTTGTAATATGTACAATGGGAAGAGATAGGTTTTTGAGGGTTAATAAATGATTCAGAACACCTGCCCTTTGCTTTCTCTGTGCCAGGTCTTATGCCAAGTGCACAGATCAATCTGTCACAGTCCCTGCCCTCAAGCATCTCAAGTCTAGTGTGGGAGGTAGACAAGTACACGCTGACAATTATGGTACACTGTGGTATCATTATAGAGCTGGGTTTCTCAGCCATGGCACTATTAACATTTTGCACAGTATAACTCTTTTCTGTGGGAGGCTGTCCTGTGCATTGTAGGATATTTAGTGGGATCCTGCTCTCTCCTACTGGATGCCAGTAGCACTCTCCCAATCAAGACAATCAGAAATGTCTGTAAACATTTTAAAATGTCCCCTGAGGAGCAAAATCACCCCCAGTTGAGGACCACTGTTATAAGGTAAGCACAGTGAGGTTTTCTTTTCTCTAGAGGGTGCTGGGATGAGCCAGTGTAGATATCCTGGAGCACTGAGAAGCCAGTACATTTTTCCCGCTCTGTCTTGGCTGTCTGTGTTTGTTGGGGATTGGAGTCTCTTGAGTCCTCTGCAAGGTGTATTTAGCCCCTTTCTTCTTTGCCTTCAGGCTGTGGTTGGTGCCATCAGAAAATTACTAGAGGGCATCCCGGACCTGCACCTAGTGTACACCCACCACCCCCTCCTGCTCAGGTTATTCCTGTTGTATCCAGAGCTGATGAGTAGGTTTGGGCACCGTGTACTGGAACTTTGGTTCTCCTGGGAAGAGAGCATCTGTGAGGAGCTGGATGATGTCGCCTCTGCTGGGCAGCCCACCCTTCCCGCCAGCTTAGCAGCCCTGTTTCATGTGCTCAGAAGCAGCCCCAGCACCCTGCTCATTTTGCTGGTAGGTGACCACTTGCTCATTTCTACATTCAGAGATGGTGGGCCCTCTCTCTCTGGGAGCTGGTTTATTGAGGTCAGGAAGCACCCGCAGCTGCTTCTGCCTGCCTCTGGACTTATCACTGTTTCCATGTGAGTAGGAGGTGCTTTCGGCTGGCAGGTGCCTGGTTTCTGTAAGTCTATACCCTTTCTGAAGTCTGATGGAGGTCTGCTCACTGAGAGATATATGCCTCTCTAATCCCCAGGGGATATACCTATGAAATGCTGACCTCAGTCACCATTCCCTCTCGCCTCCCTGTCTTCTCTTAAGCATATTCTGTTAACAAGGGTTTGATGTCATAGGGGACCCCTGGGGCACGTAGATTAAGATGTCTGATAGCAGAGGGACTCGGCCTCTTTTCTACCATAACTCTCAGGATAATGTTACATGTGCAACACCCTCCCTTAGGCATACCCAGAATTTTTTTGTCATGAGTTTATTGCATATTCCATTGCTTTTTTTATGAAGTAAGACATTCCTATAATTTCTGTCAGGTACATCAGTTAGATAAGTAAGCCGCCTGCTGTCTGTAGTTTCTAACACACTGACTTTAATTCCATCTTTTTTTCCTCATTATTATAGAGATGACTCCTATAATTTATATATATATATATTAAAAAGGAAATTATTTACACATTTGACGATTTGTATTTAGTGACCAGTTACTAGTTTTAGGTCCCAAACTGAGCACACTAGCATATGAGACACTCTTTTTAGAACCCCTGCCTTCAATGCCAGTTACTTGGCTCCCCACCCCTTAGTCCTGGAAGAATGACATAGCCCTTTAGAGAAGAGTGGGTGTTCCTTTGATATTCTTATCATCAACAAACACGATTCCCTGACTTTATTGGAGTGACTGTGGTGGAAATAACACCTGCATATTGTATATCTCACATCCTTAGGTACCTACATCTGTCTGTATTCACATTCTCATGTACACACTCCCCACACAGACTTAAATCTTCACCTTTTTCCCTAAGATCTGTCATCTTGTGAAATCACACACGTGTTGGCTTGATAGGGGCCACATTCATGCTTTGGCTCAAATTCTTCCTTGGAGGAGGAAGAAAAGAGAAGAAGGAACGGGTTAAAAATAAACCATTAGTGCATAGGGAAAGAAGAAAAGATGGGATGCCAGGCAGAGTAGCAATGGACAGAGCTAAGATACTGGATTTTCTTTGCCAGGTAATGTATTCAGGGTCAATTCCTCACACATAACAGGTACTTATAAATCTTTGCTGACCTATTGAGTTAGGGGTCTGGACAGATCTAAGTCTCTCAAAAAAGAAAAATTCAGATCTTCTGAGAAAGATACTAATCATGGTATCTTATTTTTTTCTTTTTAAACAGATGAAGAAATAGTTTTAGAGAGATTCGTCCAAGGTCACAAGAGCTGAGATTAAAACCCAGATTTTGACTCCCTAATGTTCTTTCTAGTAAACTCAGCTAAATTCAGTGTTTCATCTAATGGGAGAGCTGTTTGAGCACTAGGGATATAGGGATGAATTTCACCTAGTCCCTGCCGCATGGGCCAGTGAGAGACTCAGACACAACAAACCACTAACAACTGGAAGATGAAGGCTTCTCTGAGCTTCGGTTTCCTCACATGCATAAGGGAGATAACATGGGGATAAATGAAAGAATGTATAGGAACACTTGTGATATGCTATACACGGTAGACTATCATTCACTGATTATTGACTGACTCTGAACCAGATAAAGAATGTTAATCTCACAGAGGCTTATTGAATTGCCAAGGTCATATAGCTAATAAAGATCATGACCATGACTGGAGCCTAAATTAATGAGTTTTTCACTAAATTAGATCCTAGAAACATCAGTGGTAAGAAAAAATAGCAAGGAACAGCTTTGTTGTTTGTTCATGTATATATAATTCCTACCATTTCTCCCCAGCTTCTAGCCGCAGGAGAGGAAAGAGTCTAAAAATATGTGGTGGTACCAATTTCTGTTTTTGATATGTGTAATTAACAGGTGAAAACAAAGCTGTTAATTGCCACTCTTATCAACGCGTGGTCTTTCATGTAGGTTGTTTATGTGTAAAAAACAGAAGCTCTGTTTGTTCCCTGCTTGGCCACATCCCTCTGGTCGGTCCAGTCCCAGAGAGTTCTGGACAGCTCTGGACAGGAGAGACTGTGGAGTGGGCCATGCTCCACCCAGAGCCTTCCCACTGACCCATATGGTGGGGTGCACTACTTCCCCTGACATTCAGCATGGCTGCTAAATGCTAAGTAGCCCCCTTCCTTTTGCACTGTTAACATTTACTAACTCAGGTTTCTAAGGGACCAGCTCTGGCAGTCAGGCAGCTGTGTACCAGTGAAGGAGCAGGAGTGGGAAACTGGTTTGGCCTTGGGCCCTGTGACCTTGGGCAAATCACACCTCATCTGGGCTTTAGCCTCATACTCTGTAAAGTAAAAAAGGTTGGTGGAAATGAACCTCTAGCCCTCTCATTCTGAGATCCTTTCCTTCCAGAGATGTTTTCTGAGTCCCTACAAGGTAACAAAAATGAAGCCAATCTCATCCCTGCCCTTCATTAAATCACAGTGTAGTAGAACTTACAATGCCACTGCTTTCTTGATAGGCAAACTACTTAATCTGTCCCAGTTTGCTCATTTGAAAAATCGGGGTGCACCTAGCTGGAAGAGTTATCATGAAGATACAGATAATGTATAAACAAACATACAACTACAGTTTAAACACAGCACAGTACCTGACATTATCAGGCCCTAATTGAGTGATTGCTATTGATAATGTCAACAAAAATTAATCAATAGTCAATCTAAGAAAGAAATGGAAAATTTTATTTGAGCCAACCTGAGGATTATAACCCAGGAGACAGTCTTTCAGAAAGCTCTGAGGGAAATTCCCTGGTGGTCCAGTGGTTAGGACTCTGTGCTTCCACTGCAGGGGGAAAGGGTTCGATCCCTAGTTGGGGAACTAAGGTCCCGCAAGCCACGTGGTGTGGCAAAAAAAAAAGGAAAGCTCTGAGGACTGTTCTGCCTGTAAGAGGTCAAAGCACAGTGATGTAAGTTTTTGAGACAAACGGTTAAATGATGTGTTATCGACAGTTTACACAATCCAGATCTACATGTACAAAGCAAGTAGTGGGTCACAGGTCATCATGGCTCCTTACAAGATTAGGAAGGAAATTATCCCCTAAGGAGTTGTGCGTTGTGACCCTTGATGAGATTAAGAAAGAATGTTGTCTCCTAAGGAGGTCTGGTTAATGCAGATGCACAGTATACGCCAAAGGGGAGGGAAGAGGCCCAAACGAGTAGAAAAAAATTTTTGTTAATTTTTCTCATCTTGCCATAAAATATGAATTATTTCATCAATATTATAGTTGTTTCTCTGGCAGCTGTGGAGGTTTTTAAAGAGCCAGGCCCAGACACCCCTGTGCTACCCAGTGATCAGCCCATCTGGATTTGTCTGGCCAGTTGCCCTGTAATCATGTCTCTCTGTGTCAGAAGTTGTCTTCCCTGGAAAGGGAGTCTGTGTGTAACCTTGGTTTCATGACACCCAGCCCTAACTGGCCTGTCCAATGGAATAGGCTTGTTTGAGCTGGAAGGTGCCAGGAGCTATCAGTAGGATAGCCTCTGGTGTGGCTTCTGCTGGCTTTGCCTTTAACATATACTCGTTAAAATAACTCTGAAAGCAAATAAAAAGCAATGTTCTTTCCCACCTTCTGAAACCAAGGCCTTTACACCTTGGGGCAGAAATAGCCAGATGCCATGGCAGAGACAAGGCCTGATCTGGTCCTTGCTTCCCTTCCTGTACCCTGAATCTGTCCTAACCCATCCTCTGCCTGCCCTTTGACATCTCCATCCCCCGCCCCTGTCTCCCTTAAGGCACCCTCAGGTCCCCTGTTCTGAAATAACCTCTTCTTGACCCTGTAATTCCATTTACAAGAGAGAGGCATCCCAGAAAGTAGAAAGAGCTTTGGGCTTGGAGTTAGGAGACCCATATTCAAATCCTAATTGTGCCACTTACTAGCTTACATGAAGTTTGGCACACCACATAATCTCTCTGAGCCTTCATTTTCTCCTATTTAGGATAGACTTATTTGACAGGATGATGCACGGTAGATGCTGAGTGAGTGCTTCTTTCCCCAGGTTCTGTGACACCATCATTTGGGACCCTTCCCCAGCTCCTCTCTTATTCACTGTCCACCTGTCCCTAACCATAATGCCCTCTGAGCTCTGGCTTCCTTCTCTCCTGCTCAGGACCTCATCTATTCCAGTCCAGTGGACACAGCCCGCAAGGTACTGATCGTCCTGAGGACCTTTTTGAGGAGGAATGAGGATGTCCAAGTGGGTGGTCTCATCCGAGGCCACTTCCTGCTGATCCTACAGCATCTGCTGGTGGAACATGGGTCCTCCCCATCAGAAGGTCAGTCTGCAGCTGCTGGGGGCATGTATTGACCTGAAGGTCAGACAGAATGGCACCTCTGCCCTGATGAGGTCTGCTCTAGGAGAGAGAATCTGAGTTTTCCATGCAAAAGAAAAGACAGAACAGTGGGGCATCAAACTAAACTTTATCTCCTTCCTCTCATTGGAGAGTGGGTGCTCAACATATTTGGTTTGTGTGTGTGGTTTGAGTGTGCTTATGTTTAATGTCTGCATGGGTGAGAGTGTTTGATGTATGCATGCATGTCCCCACCCTGCCCAGCATGTGCTCAGAGCTGTTTATCACAGGAATGGCAGCCTCCAGTTGGGAAGAAAAAAGGGGTAAATACTGGGGAGGTCAGGGAGGCAGCAGCAGCCAGCAGGGGCTGGGAAGGGGGTGGATCTGTGATGTATTGGAAGCTCCTGGTGAGATCCAAAAGAATGGTTTCTAAATCTGGAATGGGACTCCCTGGAGTCAAGGAAGCTTGATATTTGGTACAGTATGAAGACACTGAAAGACTGGGATTGGTCTGATTACTCTCAGAAAGTTGAATTTTTAAATTTCAAAGCAATTAAGAGGAAGTAGGTAGAGAGCTGTGGCTCACTTGGTCCAGTTCTGATTGAGGACAGCGGTTTGGAGGTATGTTTAAGGGTATCTAGAAGAGCTGAGTCTTTCTTTCTCAGGGAAGGACGAGCCACAACTAACTAATAATAGTGTTTAAGAGCCATGAGATTTCTTGGAAACACATAGTGGAATGACTGTGAGCACTGGATTGAGATTTGGGTTCAAGTTCTGGCCCTGGCCCTGCTGCTGTGGGGCCTTGGAGATGTCACTCAGCCTCTCTGGGCCTCAGTTTTCTTAACTGCAAAATAGGAATAACAATCCCTACTTCACATGATTTTTAGGATGATTAAGTGAAATAATGAATTCCTGGTACCCAACCCAGAGCTGGCACTCAGTATGTCAGTTGCCCCTCTTCTAAATGAAGAAGGAAAAAGACAGGAAATAGGGGTAAATCCCAACAAACTATTTACTGCTGGTGGGTCGTGGGTGCCTGTCTGACCTTAGGGTGATCTGATGGTCAATCCACCTGACCAGCTCTCCTTGTTTCTCACAGCCTCGGGGAACCTGCCTTTGCTGCTGAGCCTCCTCTCCTTAGTGCAGCTGAGAAACGAGTCAGAGCAAGAACTGGACAGCATGGCCATGAAGCTCCTTCACCAAGGTGCTCTGGCTGCTTGGGACAGTGCCTGAGGGCCTGGGGCTGGGCGTGCTGTTGGTGTGCTCTCAGTGGTGCTGGCCTTGTTCCTTTCTTCCACCCTTTCATCTTTTTGTAAGAAGCCAGTGGGTCAGTCTACTCCTGTGGGCTTTTTTTTTTTTTCTTTTTGGAGGAGTGAGAGGTTTATTGCAGGGCTGTGCAAGGAGAACGGGGACTCATGCCCCCAAACCCTGAACTCCCCGAAGGGTTTCAGCAAAGCATTTTTAAAGGCAAGGTGAGGGAGGAGGGTTGCAGGGTATGCAATCAGCTCGTGCACAGTTCCCTGATTGGTTGATCTCCTGTGGGCTTCTTGATAAAGGACCTTCCAGATCTTTCTCTGCTCATTCTCTGGTAATGTTTGGAAAATCATTGTGACAAGCTCCAGAATCAGGAATGCCTGGGTTTGTTCTCAGCTTAGTCACTAATTATGCAACCTTGGGCAGTCACCTAGCCTCTATGAGCCTTTGGTTCCTCCTAGGTAAAATAATAGTGCATACCTGATTTAGGGTTGATACAAAAATAACCGTAGATGTAGAATGCCACAGGATGCTTGGCACAGAGTAGGCCTTCATGGGGTACAATCCATGTATCTTCATTTTTCCTGGCACAAGCTCAGTTTTCCACTTCACCCCACAGCTGACTCAGGATCTGATGATCCAGTCACAGTTCTCTAGGCTTCTTTTCTACCCATACTTCAAACCTCTCAGGACCTTTTATTGCTCATTAATGCGGGCACTAGTTCATAGGCAGTACCCTCAGGAAGATTTGTTGAAGCAAGGTTGAAATTAATAGGAGAAATGGTGTGTCGTCAGTACCTGTTGACTGTCAGGTGGCCACAGGTAAGGATGGTTTTTTTCCCTGCCTGGAGCCCAAGGCTTCTCATGAGAAGATCAGTGTCTAGCTCAAAAAGAGCCTCCAGGCCTGACGTGGAGCTGGTCATGGCTGCCTAACTTATCAGGTTAAGGGTGATGCTCAGCTGGGAGGGAGGTCTGTGTGTGACAAAAACAGCCATCAAAAAGGCCTCTAGGGAATGGACTTGAGGACACGGGGAGGGGGAGGGTAAGCTGGGATGAAGTGAGAGAGTGGCATGGACATATATACACTACCAAATGTAAAATAGATAGCTAGTGGGAAGCAGCCACATAGCACAGGGAGATCAGCTCGGTGCTTTGTGACCACCTAGAGGGGTGGGATAGGGAGGGTGGGAGGAAGAAGCAAGAGGGAGGAGATATGGGGATATATGTATATGTATAGCTGATTCACTTTGTTATAAAGCAGAAACTAACACACCATTGTAAACAATTATACTCCAGTAAAGATGTTTAAAAAAAAAAAAAGCAGTAATCTACTAAAAAAAAAAAGGGCCTCTAGGGAATTCCCTGGTTGTCCAGTGGTTAGGGCTCTGCACTTCCATTGCAGGGGGCATGGGTTTGATCCCTGGTTGGGGAACTAAGATCCCACAAGCCATACAGTGTGGCCAAATAAATAAATAGAAAGGGCCTCTAACAGGGAGAAATAACAGGCTGAAACATACACGTGAAGTGACTATACATTTACGTATAACCCTTGAGTACTTTTATTTGAGAGCATTGAGGGTAGAGGACTGTAGTTCACAGGTGAGGGTATGTTTGGGGGGCCTGCTTGTCTGGTTGACCACAAGCCAAGTAAAGTAAAGTGTACTGTGGCTGCCAAAAAAGTGAATGGTGGGGCAGACAGCAGAAGCAAGAAGAACTACGGACCTGCAGCCTGTGGATCAAAAACCACATTCACAGAAAGATAGACAAGATGAAAAGGCAGAGGGCTATGTACCATATGAAGGAACAAGATAAAACCCCAGAAAAACAACTAAATGAAGTGGAGATAGGCAACCTTCCAGAAAAAGAATTCAGAATAATGATAGTGAAGATGATCCAGGACCTCAGAAAAAGAATGGAGGCAAAGATCGAGAAGATGCAAGAAATGTTTAACAAAGACCTAGAAGAATTAAAGAACAAACAAACAGAGATGAACAATACAATAACTGAAATGAAAACTACACTAGAAGGAATCAATAGCAGAATAACTGAGGCAGAAGAACAGATAAGTGACCTGGAAGAAAGAATGGTGGAATTCACTGCTGTGGAAGAGAATAAAGAAAAGAGAATGAAAAGAAATGAAGACAGCCTAAGAGACCTCAGGGACAACATTAAACGCAACAACATTCACATTATAGGGGTCCCAGACGGAGAAGAGAGAGAGAAAGGATCCAAGAAAATATTTGAAGAATAGTCGAAAATGTCCCTAACATGGGAAAGGAAATAGCCACCCAAGTCTAGGAAGCACAGAGAGTCCCATACAGCATAAACCCAAGGAGAAACACGCTAAGACACATAGTAATCAAATTGGCAAAAATTAAAGACAAAGAAAAATTATTGAAAGCAGCAAGGGAAAAACGACAAATAACATACAAGGGAACTCCCACAAGGTTAACAGTTGATTTCTCAGCAGAAACTCTACAAGCCAGAAGGGAGTGGCATGATATACTTAATAAAGTGATGAAAGGGAAGAACCTAAAAACAAGATTACTGTACCCAGCAAGGGTCTCATTCAGATTTGATGGAGAAACCAAAAGCTTTACAGACAAGCAAAAGCTAAGAGAATTCAGCACCACCAAACCAGCTCTACAACAAATGCTAAAGGAACTTCTCTAACTGGGAAACACAAGAGAAGAAAAGGAACTACAAAAACAAACCCAAAACAATTAAGAAAATGGTCATAGGAACATACATATTGATATTACCTTAAACGTTAATGGATTAAATGCTCCAACCAAAAGACACAGGCTTGCTGAATGGATACAAAAACAAGACCCATATATATGCTGTCTCTAAGAGACCCACTTCAGACCTAGGGACACATACAGACTGAAAGTGAGGGGATGAAAAAAGATATTCCATGCAAATGGAAATCAAAAGAAAGCTGGAGTAGCAATACTCAAATCAGATAAAATAGACTTTAAAATAAAGAATGTTACAAGAGACAAGGAAGGACACTACATAATGATCAAGGGATCAATCCAAGAAGAAGATATAACAATTATAAATATATATGCACCCAACATAGGAGCACTTCAATACATAAGGCAACTGCTAACAGCTATAAAACAGGAAATCGACAGTAACACAATAATAGTGGGGGACTTTAACACCTCACTTACACCAATGGACAGATCATCCAAAATGAAAATAAATAAGGAAACAGAAGCTTTAAATGACACAATAGACCAGATAGATTTAATTGATATTTATAGGACATTCCATCCCAAAACAGCAGATTACACTTTCTTCTCAAGTGCACATGGAACACTCTCCAGGACAGATCACATCCTGTGTCACAAATCAAGCTTCAGTAAATTTAAGAAAAGTGAAATCATATCAAGCATCTTTTCTGACCACAACACTATGAGATTAGAAATCAATTACAGGGAAAAAAACGTAAAAAACACAAACACATGGAGGCTAGACAATATGTTACTAAATAACCAAGAGATCACTGAAGATATCAAAGAGGAAATCAAAAAACGCCTAGAGACAAATGACAGTGAAAACACTATGATCCAAAACCTATAGGATGCAGCAAAAGCAGTTCTAAGAGGGAAGTTTATAGCTGTACAAGCCTACCTAAAGAAACAAGAAAAATCTCAAATAAACAATCTAACCGGGCTTCCCTGGTGGCGCAGTGGTTGATAGTCCGCCTGCCGATGTGGGGGACACGGGTTCGTGCCCCGGTCTGGTAGGATCCCACGTGCCGCAGAGCGGCTGGGCCCATGAGCCATGGCTGCTGAGCCTACGCATCTGGGAGCCTGTGCTCTGCAGCGGGAGAGGCCACAACAGTGAGAGGCCTGCGTACCGCAAAAAAAACACAACAGTCTAACCTTACACCTAAAGGAACTAGAGAAGAACAAACAAAACCCAAAGTTAGCAGAAGGAAAGAAATCATAAAGATCAGAGCAGAAACAAATGAAATAGAAACAAAACAATAACAAAGATCAATAAAACTAAAAGCTGGTTCTTTGAGAAGATAAACAAAATTGATAAACCATTAACCAGACTCATCAAGAAAAAGAGGGAGAGGACTCAAATCAATAAAATTAGAAATGAAAAAGAAGAAGTTACAACAGACACCGCAGAAATACAAAGCATCCTAAGAGACTACTACAAGCAACTCTATGCCAATAAAATGGACCACCTGGAAGAATTGGACAAATTCTTAGAAAGGTATAACCTTCCAAGACTGAACCAGGAAGAAATAGAAAATATGAACAGACCAATCACAAGTAATGAAATTGAAACTGTGATTAAAAATCTTCCAACAAACAAAAGTCCAGAACCAGATAGCTTCACAGGTGAATTCTATCAACCATCTAGAGAAGAGCTAACACCCATCCTTCTCAAACTCTTCCAAAAAATTGCAGAGGAAGGAACACTCCCAAACTCATTCTATGAGGCCACCATCACCCTGATACCAAAACCAGACAAAGATACTACAAAAAAGAAAATTACAGACCAACATCACTGATGAATATAGATGCAAAAATCCTCAACAAAATACTAGCAAACAGAATCCAGCAACACATTAAAAGGATCATAAACCATGATCAAGTGGGATTTATCCCAGGGATGCAAGTATTCTTCAATATACGCAAATCAATCTATGTGATACACCATATTAACAAATTGAAGAATAAAAACCATATGATCATCCTAATAGATGCAGAAAAAGCTTTTGACAAAATTCAACACCCATTTATGAAAAAACTCTCCAGAAAGTGGGCATAGAGGGAACCTACCTCAACATAATAAAGGCCATGTACGACAAACTCACAGCAAACATCAGTCTCAATGGTGAAAAACTGAAAGCATTTCCTCTAAGATCAGGAACAAGACAAGGATGTCCACTGTCACCACTATTATTCAACATAGTTTTGGAAGTCCAAGCCACGGCAATCAGAGAAGAAAAAGAAATAAAAGGAATACAAATTGGAAGAGAAGAAGTAAAACTGTCGCTGTTTGCAGATGACATGATACTATACATAGAGAATCCTAAAAATGCCACCAGAAAACTACTAGAGCTAATCAATGAATTTGGTAAAGTTGCAGAATACAAAATTAATGCACAGAAATCTCTTGCATTCCTATACACTAATGATGAAAAATCTGAAAGAGAAATTAAGGAAACACTCCCATTTGCCATTGCAACAAAAAGAATAAAATACCTAGGAATAAACCTACCTAGGGAGACAAAAGACCTGTATGCAGAAAACTATAAGACACTGATGAAAGAAATTAAAGATGATACCAACAGATGGAGAGATACACCATGTTCTTGGATTGGACGAATCAATATTGTGAAAATGACTATACTACCCAAAGCAATCTACAGTTCAATGCAATCCCTATCAAATTACCAATGGCATTTTTTACGGAACTAGAAGAAAAAATTTTTAAATTTGTATGGAGACACAAAAGACCCCAAATAGCCAAAGCAGTCTTGATGGAAAAAAATGGAGCTGGAGGAATCAGACTCCCTGACTTCAGACTATACTACAAAGCTACAGTAATCAAGACAATATGGTACTGGCACAAAAACAGAAACATAGATAAATGGAACAAGATAGAAAGCCCAGAGATAAACCCACACACCTATGGTCAACTAATCTATGACAAAGGAGGCAAGGATATACAATGGAGAAAAGACAGTCTCTTCAATAAGTGGTGCTGGGAAAACTGGACAGCTACATGTAAAAGAATGAAATTAGAACACTCCCTAACACCATACACAAAAATAAACTCAAAATGGATTCGAGACCTAAATGTAAGACCGGAAACTGTAAAACTCTTAGAGGAAAACATAGGAAGAACACTCTTTGACATAAATCACAGCAAGATCTTTTTTGATCCACCTCCTAGAGTAATGGAAATAAAAACAAAAATAAGCAAATGGGACCTAATGAAACTTCAAAGCTTTTGCACAGCAAAGGAAACCGTAAACAAGACGAAAAGACAGCCCTCAGAATGGGAGAAAATATTTGGAAATGAATCAACGGGCAAAGGAATAATCTCCAAAATATATAAACAGCTCATGCAGCTCAATATTAAAGAAACAAACAACCCAATCCAAAAATGGGCAGAAGACCTAAATAGACATTGCTCCAAAGAAGACCTACAGATGGCCAAGAGGCACGTGAAAAGCTGCTCAACATCACTAATTATTAGAGAAATGCAAATCAAAACTACCATGAGGTATCACCTCACGCCAGTTAGAATGGGCATCATCAGAAAATCTACAAACAACAAATGCTGGAGAGGGTGTGGAGAAAAGGGAACCCTCTTGCACTGTTGGTGGGAATGTAACTTGATACAGCTACTGTGGAGGTTCCTTAAAAAACTAAAAATAGAACTACCATATTATCCAGCAATCCCACTACTGGGCATATACCCAGAGAAAACCATAATTCAAAAAGACACATGCACCCCAATGTTCATTGCAGCACTATTTACAATAGCCAGGTCATGGAAGCAACCTAAATGCCCATCAACAGACGAATGGATAAAGAAGATGTGGTACATATATACAATGGAATATTACTCAGCCATAAAATGGAACAAAATTGGGTCATTTGTTGAGACATGGATGGATCTAGAGACTGTCATACAGAGTGAAGTAAGTCAGAAAGAGGAAAACAAATATCGAATATTAACACGTGTATGTGGAACCTAGAAAAATGGTACAGATGAACCAGTTTGCAAGGCAGAAGTTGAGACACAGTTGTAGAGAACAAACATATGGACACCAAGGGGGGAAAGCCGCGGAGGGGTGGAGATGGTGGTGTGATGAATTGGGCGATTGGAATTGACATGTATACACTGATGTGTATAAAATTGATGACCAATAAGAACCTGCTGTATAAAAAAATAAATAAAATTAAATTAAAAGATTTTTAAAAAGTAATACTAAACTTTCTTTGGGTTATTTGTGTGGAAATATGTTAATATGAATGTTTCAGACATTACATGAATTTCCTAAAAATCTTATGTGTTCTGGTATAATGTCATAATTCTAGTTATTATTTTAAAATGTATATCTCATGAAATAACCAAATTTCCTTGTCAATTGCATTATTATGAACTTTCATCAAATCTTTAACCATGGTCATTTTTAAGTCTTCTGTCATTTACAGACCGTTCTGGGTGTACTCTGATGCTTTTGCAAAAATGTTCCTATAAAAGGGTTTCATCTTCAAGGAATTCATGGAAAAGACTCTGACAAGTACAGGTTTCTGGTAACTGACTATATTGCTGAACTGAATGAATAAGCATGTTCAGAACTCTAATGGAAAACTGATGAATTCCTAAAAGTGCTAACAAAAGATTAAGATGAAAAAAAAATTAATTACATGGGACTGAATGAACTGATGAGGATGATTATAATTTTTGTGACTTTTTGTTTGAATTAAAAAAATAAAAAAAGGGGGGCTTCCCTGGTGGCGCAGTGGTTGAGAGTCTGCCTGCCGATGCAGGGGACACGGGTTCGTGCCCCTGTCCAGGAAGATCCTACGTGCTGTGGAGCAGCTGGGCCCGTGAGCCATGGCCGCTGAGCCTGCGCATCCAGAGCCTGTGCTCCGCAATGGGAGAGGCCACAACAGTGAGAGGCCCTCGTACCGCAAAAAAAAAAAAAAAAAAAAAAAAGGGAATGGAGACTTAGGTAGGTTTCATATCTAGGATGGTGAGGGGCAGGGGAGCAAGGAGTGGTAATTCCCAAGAGGAAAGGGATGTGCTCTGTAGATGTCTACTCTACAGTGTAGTAACTGCTCGCTGAGGGCTGGCAGAGCATGAAGAGGCGTTTAATCTTGTGAGAGATTAAGGCTTCTTGAGGGAGGTGAACTTTGAGCTGAATCTTGATTGCTGAATAGGAGGAAAGGAGTTAGCCAGATGGAGGTGATGTGAGAGAGAGAATACGGCAAGTTTAGGGAACTGCACATTGACGGTTACAGAGCTCCCTTGTGAAGGTGGTGAGTGCCCTGTTGCTGGAAGAATTCAGAGACTGGATCTTCTTTCTGCTGATGGTGGCAGGTTGGCCTATGTGACCTCTGCAGACTCTCCAACCTGGAGTCTGTGCTGGCATGAGCGCTGTCATAGGATGCCTTTTGACCACCTACACTTGTGCAGTCTGTTCTAATGTGCAGCTGTGGGCTGCTTGCCTGATGTTTGTTCAGATAGAGGGTGTGAACATACCTTAGGGTTTGTCACTGTTTCTTTCCATTAGCCGTAATATCAGGGGTGCTTAGTTTGTGCTTGGTCCCCAAGACTGACATCTGAAATTAGCCAGTTGAGGGCCACTAGCTGTAAGAAGTGTGAGTGCTGGTATGTGCTAAAGCCATGGAGTGCTGAGCACTGGGGCTCCAGGGCACTCTCATCTCTTGCAGTGAGCAAGCTGTGTGGGAAATGCAGTCCCACTGACACGGACATCCTGCAGCCCTCCTTCAACTTCCTGTATTGGAGCCTTCATCAGACCACGCTGGGCAGTCAGAAAAGAGGTGCTGGGGCCCGGGCTGGCATAGTGAAGAGGAAGGGTGCTGGGCAGTGTCTATGGCCCTTGCTGCCCTCAGTTTTTCCATCTAAAAAAAATTAAAAAGGGTGTGTGTGGCTGGATCGGATGGTCCTAAGGTCCTTTCTGGTTCCAGTAACCTGTGGTTCCAAAATGAAACTTAGAGCCTTAAGCTGATCCTTTTGTTCATTCACCATGTGTGTGTGAAGCACCCATCGGGTGCTAACTAAACACCGCCTACCCTGCCCAACCCTCTACAGCTGCTGCAGTGCTCTTGAGCAGCACGGCCCTGATAGAGCTTCTAGAGAAGACGCTGGCCCTCACCTGGGCTGAGGAGGGCTCTCCCAGGACGGAGCTCCTCTGCTCCGCCTGGCTGCTCACTGCCTCCTTCTCTGCCCAGCAGCACGATGGCAATCTGCAGGTTAGTTTCTAACCCCTGTTGCTTTGGGGCATGGGTGGCACTCAAGGAGTGACAAGATCTTGAGTTCTGATCCCAGATCTGTGGCTTATTAGTTGTGTAACCTTGGCAAGGTATTTAACTCTCTGAGCTTCATTTTCCTTGCCTACAAAACAGGGAAAAAACATTCAAGGCTGTTGTCAAGTTGGTTTACATTAATCCATTTAGCACACATGGATCGCCTGCATGCCAGGCTGTATTCTAGGCACAGAGGAATAAAAAATGAATACAGTGTATACCCCAGACTTGGGGAACTTGTGTTGTAATCTTTAAGCAAAGCCCTAAAAGGTAAGCAAGACTGTACCCGGCTAAAATAGTGGGGGAAGGGTGCTCCAGGCAAAGAGAATGATATGAGCACAGGCCTGAGGCTGCACAAATTTAAGACTTGGTATATATATTTGAAGGGTGGTGAGGTACTGCGTGGCTGGAGTGTAGGGAATGGACTGTCAGACTGGACAAGAAGGCAGAATCCAGCGTGTGACCTTGAAGTTGTGGGTGGCAAGCTGTGAGTGCCATACTGTGTAAGCTGTCATGTGACCGTTTGAGAAGGTGATGCAGGGAACAGGAGGGCCATGGACATATCCACAGAGCACCCCGTTTCCTCGCAGCCCCTCCCTCTCGTACGACCTTGTCATCCTAGTGCCCTGCATGAGCTCCTCTGTGTGCTGCTTCACATTCAGGTGTTTCCTCCCTAAGGCTGGCTGCCCCTAGTGGACATAAACCATCTCCTAGCCTTTGAGGTATCCTCACACTGTGCCCAGCTCTGTGCCAATCTAATGCCAGGCACACACTCATTTGTGTAGAAGTGAAGTGAGTTTTCAAGTTTGGCCTCTAGGGTTTCAGTAAGCTGTGGCACATCTACGCTATAGCAGATCCTCAGCTAGTTGCCAATGGGGTTGATTTGGGACAGGAACCTCTCCTACTTTCCTATGTGTGGCTATCGGGCCCACCCCTACCCCTGCAGTCACCTGCCTGGATGGAAGCCTGCACCTTGTTTTTGGTTCTGCCCTGGCCCTCAGCTCATAACTAGCCAATTACGTAACTACCTCTACTCTTAAGTTCTCCCCTCTGCCCTAGTTCAGGCCTGATCATTCATCCTCACCACTGATATGGCCTATTCACAGTCTTCTGGCGTCCAGCCTCTCCCTTGCTCTACCACTCCTATCCCTATGGCCACGGTCTGTCCACACTTACCCTCTGCTCACTGTCCTTCAGCAGCCTTTTTGTTCTCCTCATGGCTGCTGAGACCCTTCCTACCAGGCCCCTCTGCAGCCTTACTTTCTGCCATTCTACCCTCCTTTCCTGTCTTCTGACCAAGTGTTTGCTCTTCTCCCAGTCAACTGTGCTCTTTCACATCTCAGTACTTTTTTTGTTTGTTTTTGGTTGATTTTTAATAGCTATTATTTTTAGGACAGTTTTAGATTTACAAAAACACTGAGCAGATAGCACAGAGTTCCCATATAACCTCCATACACAGCTTCCTCTGTTTACATCTTAGATTAGTATGGCATCTCCATACCTTTATACAAGTTGGTTCTTCTGCCTGGAACCTGCCAATTCCACCAGCTAACAAGCACTTTTTTTTTTTTTTTGGCTGTGTTGGGTCTTCGTTGCTGTGCGCGGGCTTTCTCTAGTTGCAGAGAGCGGGGACTACTCTTCGTTGCGGTGGCTTCTCTTGTGGAGCATGGGCTCTAGGCGCGCGGGCTTCAGTAGTTGTGGCTCGCGGGCCCTAGAGCGCAGGCTCAATAGTTGTGGTGCACGGGCTTAGTTGCTCCGTGGCATGTGGGATATTCCCATACCAGGGCTCGAACTCGTGTCCCCTGTATTGATAGGCGGATTCTTAACCACTGCGCCACAAGGGAAGCCCTAACAAGCATTTTTGAGGAATTGCTTTGTGCCAAGCACTTGTAGATCCAAGTAGAGGAAAAGCTGCCTTCAGGCAGCGTATGTTCTGGGTAAGTAGAGCAGAGCAGACTCACAGCTTTGAACCTGTCACCCAAACTAACCCCTCAGTATGGTCATTGCTTTGACATTAAGGAGCACATTCACGATGCTGGTCCTCAGCTCTTCCTCACGAGAGCTCTGGAGATAAGAGTGAAAGCAGGTGGCACTGTTCCCTTTTCATAGGTGAAGGAAGTAAGGCAGGCTGAGAGAGGTGCAGTGCGGTGAGTTGCCCACAGCCATACAGCTGGCAAGTGGCAGAGCCAGGATTTTGATTCCGGGCCGTTGGACTCCAGATCTGAGTTAGGTGGTTGGTGGGCTGAAGAGGAGACTGACCCACAGCTAAGGCTGGGAAAGACTCCCTGGTGCAGGAGCTCTCTGAGGATGGGGGACACTTGGGAGAAGCAGGGTTCTCCAGGTCTGGGCTTGATTTTCCTCCTCAAGCTCCTGAATCCAGGATCGGTGAGGCTCACAAGACTCTGTGTGGCCTCCTCTGTCCTTCTGGATGCAGCGGGTATGTGTAGGGGGGGTAAAAGAGATATTGTAGCAGGTGGTTTTCTGCCCAAGCTCCCAGAATGTGGGGGTTATCCCTTTACCCTCTGCCCTGCCAGGTTCATCAGACACTGTCTGTGGAACTGGACCAAGTATTGAAGGCCCTCAGCTTTCCGAAGAAAAAGGCTGCACTGCTCTCAGGTGTGGGACCAAGGGCCTCTAGCAGGAGAAGAAAAACCTTTCCCCTAGATTCTGAGATGAGACCACCCCACCCAGACCAGTCCATGGTCATCCCTTTATTATCTCCGTGGTCTTCCACCTGTGACAGCGCTGGTGGGGAGGTGGGGAATGAGGCAAGAACTGGGTGTAAGGAGTTTTCTACTTTCAGCTGCCATCTTACGCTTCCTGCGGACAGCCCTACAACAAAGCTTCTCCTCTGCCCTGGTTGCTCTGCTGCCCTCAGGGGCCCAGCCACCGCCAGCCCCTGAGGACACTGTCCTGGCTCCACTGGGAACATCACAAGTGCTGTCCCTGGTCATCGGACTGCAGAACCTCCTGGTTCAGGTAAGGCCTTTGTGGAGTGGGACCCTGGCAGTGGAGCCTACTTCTCCCAGGATGACAGCAGAAAGGGGTGGCTGCCTGTCAAGATCCTGGTATTCCCACTAAGGCCTAGAGAGAGGTCTGACTGGTTTTAAAGTTTCAGTGACAGAAATGAAACTCAAATTGTCTCATAACTGAGAAGTCCAGGGGTCAAAACTGGCTTCAGGCACAGCTGGGATCCCAGAGGCTCAGACAGTGTCATCAGAACTCTGTCTCCATCTCTTGGCTCTGCATTTCTCTGTCAGCTTTATTCTCATGGGATTGGTAGGATGACCAGCAGCAGCTCCTGGCTTATGTCCTTCCAGCAGAAAGAAAGTTTCTCTTTCCTCGTAGTCCCCAGAATTGAGTCTCATTAGCCTGGCTTGGTAATGTGGCAGTCACTATGCCCAAAACATGGGATGCTCTGATTGACCTGCCTTGGGTGAGTGTCCTCTCCTGGAGGCTGGGACATATGGTCAGCTCTCCCTAACTCACATGGACTAAACATAAGAGAGGAATGGTTCTGCAAGAGAAAACTGTTCTTAGAAGGAGGAGGAATGGATCCTGGACAAGCAAAACAGTAGATGTCCACCTCAGAGGGGTTTGTGTTTTACAGCTTAGAGGATTCTTGGAGATCATAGTTTATCCAGCAGTCACATACTGTGAAGGGTGGTGGGGGCATGGAGATCAATCAGATTCCCGCCTTTGAGAAGTTAACAGTTTCAGGGGGCGGTGGATGATGCCATGTGGATAAGAGGTGCTAACACAGAGTGGGCAGTGCTGGGTTGAAGGGAAGCACTGCACAGTGGGGGCACAGGACGTACATTACAGGCTGGTGTAGGGTGACTGTGAGGCTGGCTGTCAGAGAAGGCTTTCTGGGGGAGGTGCTTGAGCTGGGCTGGAAATATCAAGTGACTTGTCCTAGGTCCCCGAGGGTAGGGGGCATCAGAGATGGGATTGATCTTGATGGCAGCACAATTTCTGATATGGACTCATTCCCTGTCCTTGGCCCTCTGGCCCGTTCCCACCCATGATTCCCTGAGACCTTCTTCTCTTTCAAGGAGCTTATTGTCTGTTATTTTCAAATATGAGCTGGTCACTGTAGGGTGACCAAGGCCCCAGATGTTTATGCTGTTTTAGTTAGACTTGGACTCTCTTTTCCTGCTCCTTAAAGCTTGCCCAAGACCGACAGTCACAGATCCACGTGGTCTGGTCTGATGGCAAGGCATCATGGGCAAGAAGAGGGAGGTGGGGGCAGCCAGCAAACGAGTGAGAGGAGTTGCAGAGACTTCCTCGGGGGGAGGGGCGGGGCCTTGATATGAGTGGTCTCCGCTGGCCGCCCAGATAATGACAGACATATTTGATATGGCTGTTGATTGTGGGAGATTATGTTCAAGGATTGATCCCCACTGGGCCTGTGCACAGGTTGGGGGAAGTGGGGAAATGTGAGGATGTAGAGAAGGCTCCTGAAGTGGGCCCTGTGCAGGCTGTGCGGATGCCGAGTCTTGTCCTGCCAGCACATCTATTCAAAGGCTCTGTGCTCTTCATGGATCAGACCGCCATCACGTATAGCACTTATCTCTCTCTGTTGTGAGTCCCCATTTTCATATCGGTCTTCCCCAGGCTGTGAGCTCCTCAAAGGTAGGGACTGTGTCTGGTTAATCTTTGTGTCTCCTTCCCCTTGTGGGTTCAAATCCAGTTGGGAAATCACGAATCAAATGAGAACCAAAGCATCAGCTTTATTGCTGACAAACACCATAGTAGAATGTAGCTGGGACTTAAGGTCAGAACGGGCTTTTTATTTAGTCTGAGATTTTTCAAACATACAGCAAAGACGAAAGAATTTTACAGTGAACACTCATATACCCACCATGTACATTCTACCATTAACATTTTACTATGCTTGCTTTATCATATCTTATCCAAAAGGATTTTTTAACTACCCTCCTTCCCTTGGGCCAGACCGGGAGCCCATAGGCAGGTAAATTGTGTTTGCATTTCCATAATGTCCATGTTGGACACTTAGCCAGCTGGCCAAGATCTTAAGAGTCTGAGTTCATGGGAGCATGACCTTTAATACCTTAGTTCTGCCCTGATGGCTCAGTAGGTGTTAAGCTAGCATCTCACTTGTTAGATAAATCTCTCGTTGGGTGAGGAGAAGCCAGTTAGAGGCGGGAGGAAGGGCAAATGCTTTCTCTCCAATGTTTCTGAAAGGGCTGAAGTTCCTGTTTTAATATTCAAAACAGAGAGTGGGAAAATGATTCCCTTATACTCAATACCCAGCATAAAGCCTCCCACAGAATTGGCATTCAGTAATGTTCGTTGAATGAGTGAATGAGGACGCAGAAATGAATATGATGCCATTTCAGCCATTTAAGCACTCACAGATTGTAGGAAACACAAGAAATTATAATTAATGGCAAAATGACCTATTATTTGAATCAAGGAAGGCTCCACAGGAGAGATTACTTTTGAACTGGCTAATCTTAGGTACCTGGGAAAAGGGTGGAAGTGCCCACTGGTTAAGAGTTAATTTTAGATTAGAGAAGGAGAAAGGGCACAAGGCCTAGGATTTGTTTCTAGACCTGCCACCTACCACTCAGGTGTCCTCAGGTCAAGTATTTTCTCTCTGGGCCTCAGTTTCCTCAGCTGTAAAATGAGGTTAGTGAATTAGCTCAACCACTTCAAACTGTAGGTCTTAAAGACCTTACGGATCCTGTGAAGGAGACTTAGGGGTTGTTAAAGAGCGAGAGTGTTTCCCCTATTATACGTTTCACTAAGATATTCACCATTTTTAAAAAAAATATAACAGAATTATTTTAGTATAGGATCTTAGTACAATCTTAAACAGTGGGAAGAATATTTATCCTACGATTTACCTGTATAGTATAAATACATAAATAAACAAGTCATTGCCTGGGATTAATTTCCAACTGATTTCTTTTTTTTTTTTTTCTTCAGTATAGTCACCATTTTTTGAGTGTTAACTCTGTGCCAAGCACTGGTTAAACCCTCTGTATGCATTGCTCATCTTACCCTCTCGGCAGCCCAAGTAATCCTTTTATCCCCACTTAGCAAAATCAAGTAACCTTGGCCAGGATCACACAGATGGTAAGTGACCAAGCAAGGCTTCAAACCCAAGTCTGCCCCATACCTTAACCTCCAGGTTGCTGCCTTCCAAAGAATAGCATGAGAGCATAGGATTTTTGTTGGTGTTGTTAGTTTGTCTTTACATTTTAAAAAATCAGTTTTATTGAGATATAACTTACATGCAATAAAATTCACTGATTTTAAATGTACAAGTAGATGAGTTCTGACAAACATATACAGTTTTGTAAACACCACCACAATCCTGGTATAGATTTCCATCACCACAAAAAGTTCCCTTGGACCCCTGTTTAGTCAGTCCCCTCTCCCCTTCCCTGACCCTTGGCAAACACAGATCTGCTTTCTGGCACTACAGTTTTACCATTTCTAGAATTCCACATAAATAAAATCATAAAGTATGTGGTCTTATGTGTCTATCTTCTTTCACTTAGCTTAATGCTTTTGAGATTCATTTATATTGTTGTGTTATCAGTACTTCATTTCTTTTTATTGGTGAGTAGTAGCCCCTTATGTGGCTATTCCACAATTTGTTGATCCACTCACCTACTGACAGATATTTGGGACTTAAAGATTTTTGGCTATCATGAATAAAGACTGGAGTACAAGTCTTTGTGAATATCCATTTTTATTTCTCTTGGATAAATACCTAGGAGTGGGGTTGGTGGGTCAAATGACATATTAGTTTTCTATTGCTGTGTAACTACATATCACAAATGTAATGGCTTAACACAACACCCATTTATTATCTGACAGTTCTCTACGTCAGAAGTCCGGGTGGGCTTGACCAGGTTCTTTGCTTAGGGTCTCACAAAGCTGAAATCAAGGTATTGGTCAGGCTGGGTGCTTATTTGGGAGAGCTGGGAAAGAATCCACTTCATCCTCCTGTTGGGGGTGGGTGGGTCTTTCAGCTCTTTAAGGCTACACACATTTTTTCTCACACAGCCCCTCCATCTTCAAACCAGCAATGCATGTTGAGTCCTTCTCACACTTCTGGACTCTCTGGTTCTTTTTCTGCTACCAGCCAGAGAAAACTCTGCTTTTAAAGGACTGGTGTAATTAGATTTGGCCCACCCAAACAATCTCCCTTTTGCCATGTAATGTAACCTAATCATGGGAATAACATCTGGGAGCAAAGGTCATGGGACCATCTTAAAATTCTGCCTACCACATATGGTAAGTGTATGTTTAACTTTATAAGAAACCATCAGACTGGGACTTCTCTGGTGGCACAGTGGTTGGGAATCCTCCTGTCAATGCAGGGGACACGGGTTCGATCCTTGGTCTGGGAAGAACCACATGCCACGGAGCAACAGAGCCTGTCACCACAGCTGCTGAGCCTGAGCTCTAGAGCCCATGAGCCACAACTACTGAGCCTGCGTGCCACAACTACTGAAGTCTGCACGCCTAGAGCCCATGTTCCGTAATAAGAGAAGCCACCACAATGAGAAGCCTGTGCACCACAATGAGGAGTGGCCCCTGCTCGCCGCAACTGGAGAAAGCCCGTGTGCAGCAACGACAACCGAACACAGCCAAATAAATTAATTAATTAAAAAAAAAAAAAAAAAAAAAAAGCCATCAGACTGCCATCAGTGGCTGCACCATTTTTCCTTCCCATCAGGAGTGCATGAGAGTTCCAGTTGCTTCACATTCTTGCCAACACTTGGTACTGTCAGTTTTAGCTGTTGATGAGTGTGTAGTGGTATCTCAAGGTGGTTTTAATTTGCATCTCCCTAACCCTAAGTTCT
Source organism: Phocoena sinus (assembly GCF_008692025.1). NCBI lineage: Eukaryota > Metazoa > Chordata > Mammalia > Artiodactyla > Phocoenidae > Phocoena > Phocoena sinus. The sequence continues at coordinate 7,269,212 of NC_045772.1, read as the reverse complement.
TTTCTTATGCTTATTAGAGCATAAAATTTTGTTTGATGAAAGGTTCTGCTGCTTTACAAAAAGATTTACACGCATTGGCTTAGATAAACTGTGTGGCTCTTACAGAACCTGTAATCTGTGAATCTCTTAACAGGGCCCAGGGCCCATCCTTTTCTGAAGCAAAACAGTCTCTCAGATGTAGGTAAATCATCAGTATAAGCACCGTGCTTTGTGTGTGTGGGTGAGAGATGAAACCAACAGAAATTTCTTGATTATCTACAGAGCCACAATCCCAAATCTGAAATTCTGAAATCTAAATTGTTTTGAAAACCAAATGTTTTTTTCTTGGTTGGCACCAAAATCCACTGGTAGCAAAACCGGACGTGAACTTCTGTGGGGTTTTTCTTTTTGTTGTTTTCTTGCAGAAGGACCCTCTGTTGTCCCACGCTTGTGTCGGCTGCCTGGAGGCCTTGCTTGACTACCTGCATGCCCGGAGTCCAGACGTCGGTAGAAACCCTCCCCATTCTCTGATGTTCTCATGGGGGAGATTGGACGGGGCCAGCACCTGCCACCCTCCCACCCCAGACTCCCATCCTCTGTTCTGTGATTCACACTCATTTTTTTTTGGCCGAGCCATGTGGCTTGCAGGATCTCAGTTCCCCAACCAGGGATTGAACCCAGGCCATGGCAGTGAAAGCCCAGAATCCTAACCATTAGGCCACCAGGGAGCTCCCTGATTCACACTCATTTTGTTTAATTCTTTTAACAATACTGCAAGGGCACTGCCATGCCCATCATACAGATGAGGACACCGAGGTTCAGGGAGGTTAAGCAACTTGCCCCAACCAAGGTCACATAGCTCTTAAGTGGCAGAGCTCTTCCTGTTGCCTGCCTCCCACAATAGTGGGATATGTGGTCTCCCTGTGCCAGGCAGCATGGGTGGATAGAAGCCCAGGAGAAAGAAACGCCCCCGGGGTCAGCTTGTCCAATGCCCTGCCTTTGCTGAGCAACCCTTTTTTGAGCCAATAGGAGAAAGTTTTCTTTAGCAATGTTCCAAGGCCTTTGGAAAAGCAGCATTAACAACACACGGTTGACTGGTGTTTCCCATAGCACTCCATGTGGCCTCCCAGCCCTGGAATCGGTTTTTGCTATTTACCCTCCTGGATGCTGGAGAGAATTCCTTCCTCAGAGCTGAGATCTTGAGGCTCATGACCCTGGTAAGTGCAGAAAGGATGGTCCTGTGGTCTGAAGAATGCCATCCTCCAAGAAGGTAGAGGGGCTGGATGAGCCTTCACCCTACAAGAAGCCTGCCTAGAGAATTCCTCTGAATGCCCACATCTCCTTTGCCCAGACTACCCAGACATTTTTTCTCATTCACTCATGAAACATTGACCAGGCCTTCCCATCACCTGCCAGATCCTGTGCTAGGTACCAAAGATGTCAGTGAGCCAAATGTTCTTCCTTAAAGGTCCCTCAGTCTAGAGAAGGAGATAGACAAGGAAATTCATAGTTAAAATATGGTTATTAATGGAAGAGTAGAAGATAATGCTAAGTGCCTAGAACATGGTAAGTGCCCACTGAATAAACAAGGCAGCAAGCCTGTGAATGATAGTAAAGTGGATCAATGAATAAATCAATGGTTGGTGTAGGAACCCAGAGAAAAGAGTAATTGCTTCTGCCAGAGCTGTGAGGGAGAAGTGAGTAAGAATATAGTAAGCACCCAGTTAATGCCTGTATTTCTTAAATAAAATGAAAACATTCAGCAGTGAAGGTAACATTTTAGCTGAGGCTTGAAGGATTAATAGGCAAAGAGAAGGAAAAGTATTGCAGGTACAGTATTGAAGTGAGACCAGCAGATATACGAGAATGTGGTGGTGTGTCTGGGTAACCACACATAGTCTAGTGAGAGGGGCAGGGTAGGAGTGGTGGGACTGAAGGGGTCAGCAGAGCAAACTCTCAGGGTCTTGCAATCCTCCTCATTACCTCACCCTCCTGTGACACAACCCCACCCCTGCCTACCAACACTGAGCTCTTGAAGGCAGAGTTCTGTGGGCTTCAGATCCATGCCCCCAGCCCAGTGCTGAGCCCGGCAGGGCACAGCAAATACCTGTGAATGAAGGAGATGCCAAATCACTGCATGTTTGGGCCTTCTCTCCCTGGGCCAGTTTGTGCGGTTCCAGAGCAGCAGCATCCTCTCTCGTGAAGAGGTGGGCCATGTTCTGCAAGGCGCAGCTTTGGCTGACTTCTCTACCCTCTCCAGCACCACACTCCAGGCTCTGCGTGGCTTCTTCCTGCAGGTGGGTGGAAAGGGGGGGATGCTGTTTAGCCACTGTGAGGCCAGACCCTCTGTATCATCTTCCCTGTGGAGGTGGGGAGCTCTAGCCACAGCAGCCAATGGGAGGTCAGGAGTGCAGGGGGTGGAGGGTAGAGAGGGCCTCTATGGAGTGGGCACTGAGAAAGCCTGTCTTCCCTACCCTCTTCTCCCCGCAGGTCCAGAGCATGGGCCTCCTGGCTGATCATAGCATGGCCCAGACCCTGAAGGCCTCCTTGGAGGGTCTTTCCCCCAGGGCCTCCACGGCCCAGCCGCCCCTACAGGACATGATGTATCCTTTCTTGCATCTGGGAGCTTTGGCCTGAGCAGGGTCACGCAGGTAATGGGAAGCTATAGCGTCATGCTTCAGGACAGAGAGTTGCACTGTCTACAGCCCTGTCTTCTACGGCAAGCAGGGGTCAGCGAGAAGAATTAACAGTGGTAGCAATGACAATGACTTGCTCTGTTTATTAAGTTCCTACCGAGGGCCAGTCATGTTACATGCACTGTATCTAATCCTCACAGTAGCTACGAGTGTTAAAACAGTTGTAACTTAGCTCAGAGAGGTTAAATGACGTGCCCAGAATCACACAGTGATAGCATCAGGATCTGACCCCAGACATGACCATCTCCAAAGTCATATCACCAGACTCAGAAGGGAGCTAGTCCTTCCCCAGGAGCTTTGGAGAAAGTTGCCCAAGCCCGGTTGGCATAGATGCTGCCCTAAGCACAACACGGTGGGGGAGGGTGCTGGGTGACTGGCAGATCCCTGAGAAAGCCTGGGGCTGTGGGCAGTGCTCACTGGCCCTCTGAAGGGTTGTTGGGGTGCTCCAGAGACCCTGTGGTCTGGAGGTGTGTGTGTGGCCTCCCTGGCTCTCCTCCTAACCCTTTCCATGGAACGTTCCCTGATGTATAGCAACTACCCAGCCCAGGTGTTCAGGTCCCAGTTTTAGAATCCATCCCACTCTTCTCAGGTGCACCTCTGCTCTTGTCTGTTTTTGCCTTTTTGGGCCCTGGAAGTGTGGTTCTCCCATGGCTGGCCCCACCTCTCTGCTGTTCTCCTCTCATGTTTGCTGCCAGCTGCCTGGGAGGAGTGGCTGTATCCCTGTCCCACATCAGAGACTGATCTCAGGACCTGAAGACCCAGAAACAGAACTGAGACCTGGAGAAGACAAAGTCAGGGCACACTGGTTTGGGGGAAATGGATGACAACTGCAGCCGTGCATCTGGAGCCATTTACTCCATTGTTGAAATAGGAAATAGTGATATACTCACATGCCTGTGTGGGCTCTCCAAAAACATTTCCCTTTGGACTTACCTTGGCTCCCTCCAGCTGGTTCCTCAGCCAGGATGGATGGCCTCAGGGAGAGAAGGGGAGGGATTTGTTCTGCTAACACCAGCTGGTTACCTCAGTTGAAGACGTCAGTCAGGCCGTCCTTGGGGCAGAAGGGGCAGAGAAAGGCCATGTGTTTGGTGCTGCTGTGGTCCAAGTGCTCTGGGAAGTACTTTACCTGCTGCTTCACCTCAGGTGAAAGTGGAGAGAGGTACAATTTCCAGGCAAGGAAGGTGAGCAGGTCAAAACCTCAGCCTTCCTAGCTGAGGGAAACTGCCCAGCTCAGCTCTTCCCTGGCTAAAGTAGGTCCCCTGTGTTCCTTTCTCTCCCGGCCCTTCTCAGAGCGTGTATTTGTGCACACACGTCTTTCAGTGTCTGCCCTCCACAACTGCCCGCACGTGTTCTGAGCTCAGCTCACCAGGGCCTTTAACTCCCTTCCTGCCTGTCTGCCAGGGCCCCGGTGCCTGTACTTGGCTAGCCCTTGGGTCTGGCTGGACTGACCCTACGCAAAACTGGGCTGAACTCCGTCCTAATGATAGGACAGGGAAGGACCCCACGAACTTGGGTTAGAACTTGGTGGATCCGAGGGGCGAGCAGGGTATGCCCCAACTCTGCACTGCACGTTACTTAAAAAGTGTTAGCCACGACCCACTAAACTGATCTTGACAACTGCAGTTTAAAAAACACTCAGCTGGTACCGCCCTGGTGGTCCAGTGTCTAAGACTCCCTGCTCCCAATGCAGGGCGCCGGGGTTTGATCCCTGGTCAGGGAAGTAGATTCTCACATGCAACTAAACATCCCACGCGCCGCAGCTAAGATCCGGTGCAGCCAAATAAATATTAAAAAGAAAACCAAAACACTCAGCTAACTAAACAGTTTCGGGGAGGGCGCTGGGGAGGCCGCCCAGCCTGCAGGGGTCAGGGCCTCATTGCTGACGCGTCCGACGCACACCGCAGGCTGACTATTTCCTCCAACCACACCTTAACGCGGCAAGTGCGCAAGCCGACACGCAGGGTGGGCGGGACCGAACTCCCATGGACCTCGGGCAGGGCTAGCGCTGGAGCCTACTGGGCGGGGCCGGAAGTTAGGTCAAGGAGCGGCAGTCGCGGCCCGCGATCTTTGGGCGGGGGCGGCGTTTGGCAGTTCCTGCGAGGCTTCTCTGGGACTCTGTGAGGTTCTGCGCCTCTGCCGGTCGTCTGCGGACCCTCGAGGCGAGGTGCACGCTGACTCCTGTCCGCCCGCTCACCCACCCGCCCGGCCTGGTAGGTGGGGGCGGGGGCGCCGGGCGGGCAGGCTCCCGTGGGTGAGGGCGGCGGGGGAGGGACCGAGGGCCCAGAACTGGCTGCACAGGTTGGGGGTTGGGATTCGCGGACCCGGACGCCTCTTCTCATTAGAAAGACTTTCTCTTCCCGGAGCTCTAAAGGCTAGGGGCAGCGACCCTGGTCTCCGAGCCCGGGTTGCCGGCTCAGGATCCACCACCAAGCCACCTCTGCAGAATGGCCTCGGAGTCGTACGCCCAGCCGGGAAGAGCTCTGGGGACTCATGGGGCAGGGAGCGGGATTGAGAGGCGGGGAAGTGGGAGTAACAGTAGAGACAGCAGGATCTGCCCCACGCAGTCTGCTTTTTCGGCTTTCTTTTCCCACTTTTTCGGCTTTCTTTTCCCACTTTTTCCTGCTTCAGTCATTACCGGCTGTCTGATTTCCCCTGACCCCAAGTTCTGCCTTAACCAGTGTTTGGTTCCCTTGAGTCTGGAGCGTGACGGTGGAAGGTAAGGGTTCTGGGTGAGCTTGAACTGTTTCTTCCCATTCTCTAGGCTTCAGTTGTCTCATCAGCGTGGGGTGGGGGCGGTTCTCTGGTTGATCTGTGTGGGGTCTCACTGTCAATAACTGAGCATCTCTGGGACACACCTAGGTGTCCTAATAGAACATTGGCCAGCTCTGAGATAGCCAGTGCTCATTAAGACTCTTGGTTTAGCCTGAGAACCCATGAGTGACTTTGGGCAGTCTCCTCCTTTTTCTGTGCTTTGGTCTCCACGTTGGTAAAATTGGGCAGCTATCATCTGAGTAGAGGCTGCCTCTGACTACTGTATTTAAGATTGCACTTTGCTGACTCCCTCTTAGCTTTCTGTGCTTGTTTTACAACTTCATTGGTTTCTCTTAACCCTACTAGGGATGAAAGTACCAGTGTGCAGGGAATTTTGTTTGTCACTGCCGTATTCCCGGCTCTAGGACAGTGCTTGGAACGTGACAGGTACTCAGTAGGTAATTGGGGAATGTTGCCTAGATAGGAACAGGTGTTGCTTGTGGTGCCTGTGGTTCCTAAGAGAATAACAGCCGTCTTATCCCAAGACTGTCTTGCCTCCCTTCCCAGCCTGCACCCCTTCTTCCTTTCTGATGACAGAAGTCAGGAAAGGTGGGAAGCCCCAGAAGTTTCACATCTCTGACTGCCTGGGCCTCCTGAGAGGCCAGGATGGGGAATTGAGAGGCAATGATATTGACCAGGCCCTCCTTCCTCAGGCACAGTGCCTCACCCAGCCTTCTATCTCTGCAACAGGGAGATGACTTCCTTATCCGCATTTTGCAGTGAGGAAGATGAAGCTCAGAGAGGCTGAGCAATTTGCCCGAGGTCCCGAAGTCAGGCAGAGCCAGAGCTCCAGTGCAGGGTTCCAGGCGTTGATCCCTGTTCTCTAAGTATCCCTGCCTTGCTGACTTTATCTTTCTCCCTCCCTCCTATCATCCCATGTCTTTATTTTGTGTCTGTTGGTCACTGGCCCTGGGCTAGGAACTGGGGCTCCAGGGCTTCCCAAAGCTGGGTTCTTGGTATTTAGAGGCTGTGTCATTATCAGGGGAAGTTGCTGTTCAACTCACTTTCTGTTTCATATAACACCAAGCTCTGGGTCTCACCTTGTTTCTCTGGGTTACTCCCCTAGCTCCAGAGTCTTGGATATGGACCTTCTTCAGTTCCTGTCCTTCCTCTCTGTCCTGCTACTGTCTGGGACAGGAGTCACAGACACCCTGAGGACCTCCCTGGACCCGAGCCTGGAGATCTGTATCCTTTGGGATTGGAGGTGGTTTTGAGGGGTCTATAAATGAGGTTTCTCTATACCCACAACCCCTTGGGAGATTCCAAGGATGGAGCAGAACCCCCTAATAGGAACAGGGGAGAAAAAGTAAGGTGCTCTAACCAGACCTTGATCAAGTCAGTTCTGTTCTGAACCTCAGTTTCCCCATATGTTAAATTGAGAAGGCAAGGCATATATCTCAGAGCCATGAGGACTCTTGAGGATTATACATGTGCCTCATTCTTTTTGGGTGAGACCCTGGCTGGAGACCAAGCCCTGGCATACTGGGCTGCCTACCCAAGGGCTGGGTCTTGAAAGAATAGAAACCCATAGAGAAGGGTGGGTGGCACCCCAGGCAGAGTATACAGTGTGAGCAGAGGGGTAGAGGTTGTGGGAGCAGTGAGTGGCTGTGGGAGACTGGGGAAAGCCCACGGGGAGGGGAGGGCAGGAGCCAGGTCCTGAGGGTTGTATTCAGGTTGTCGGGTGTGGAATCCTCTGTGAAGTGGATGAATGATATGTTGCAGGATTCATATGCTTCTCAGAGAGTGTATTCGTTCCCTGGGGAGTCCCAGGCATGCACATCTATGTGCCTGGCAGAGACTTGCTGGCCAGGGTGGTCCCTCTCGATCGGGACCACTGGATTATCCAGGTAGGAGAACTGGTGCCAGTTCCTTAACTTAATGCTGCTCAGACAAGAAGATGTTTGAGGTGAAGCGGCGGGAGCAGCTGTTGGCGCTGAAAAACCTAGCACAGCTGAATGATGTCCACCAGCAGTACAAGATCCTTGATGTCATGCTCAAGGGGCTCTTTAAGGTGCATGCAGGCAGGGGGCAGCTCATGGCAGGCCTGGTCTTTGATCTGGGCACTGATGGATGCGTAGGAGTTCCCCAAGGGGATGGTGTTCAATGAGGGGGAAGCGCATGCACAGAAGATTTTTTTTTTATATATAATTAATTTATTATTTATTTATTTATTTTGGAGTGTGTTGGGTCTTCGTTGCTATGCGCGGTCTTTCTCTAGTTGCAGCGAGCAGGGGCTGCTCTTCATTGCAGTGCACAGGCTTCTCATTGCGGTGGCTTCTCGTGGCAGAGCACGGGCTCTAGAGCACAGTCTTCAGTAGTTGTGGCACGCGGGCTCAGTAGTTGTGGCGCACGGGCTTAGTTGCTCCGCGGCATGTGAGATCTTCCCGGACCAGGGCTTGAACCCGTGTCCGCTGCGTTGGCAGGCAGGTTCTTAACCACTGCGCCACCAGGGAAGCCCCTCACAGAAGATTTGAAGTAGGGTTGAAGTAAATGGGGCTGGGGCCGGTCTGGGAAGACCTTTTCAAAGCCACTCAGCCCAGGTGGGGTTCCCTCAGGTGCTGGAGGACTCCCGGACAGTGCTCATTGCTGCAGATGTGCTCCCAGATGGGCCCTTCCCCCAGGACGAGAAACTGAAGGATGGTATGGTCTTCCCAATCTCTCCCTCTCCTCTTCCCCACTCCATCCTTGATCTTCTCTAGCTGCTCCTTCCCTCTTGTTCTTGTCACTCTTTTCTCTCTCTGGAAGTACCCTCTTGTGGCACCTTCCAAGGAGTCTCTTTGGGTAGTTGCGCACTTAGTATATGTTTCTCCGAGTGTTTCTCGGCTCGTTTCAGAGCCAGTTTCTGTGTCCCTGACACATATATTCTGTCGTGTGGTTAGGTGTTTGAGACGGGGGAACTAGGGAGGAGCCTTTGCCCACTTCCCCTCCAGAAATCCTTGCCTTCACCACCCTGACCCTCCTGGTAGAGATGGCAAGGGTTGTTCCCATTTATAGGAGAAAGAACTGAGGCCTGTTGAAGTGACTGGCCCATGGGAGCAGTTACCTTCACTCTTTACTACTGTTCTAAAAGCTTCAACCCCCTTAAATTCTTTTTGAGACAAGGTGAGACCAACATAGGTAAATAAAAGAATATTTTGAATCCCTTCATCTCCTTTTCCAAGAATTCCTCTTCAGTGGTAATTTCTCCCCATTAACTGGTTACATTCTAACAGTAGAGTTTGTTAGGTCACACTGTCTGAGACAGGACGGAAGGAGCTTTTACGTATTGAATGTTGGGCACGTTACAAATGTCTCTAATCTCCACGATAACTGAGGAAGGCACTATTCCCTCCAGTTTCCACATGAAAGAGGACAGGCGGTTTGCCTGGCTCTTACCTGTAAACCAAGCGAACTCCTGAGTTCTTTGCGGTTCAAGATTGTTCTGAAGCCCAGGGGTCCCTGCCCCACTTGTCTCAGACCCAACCTGGCATATCTTTGTAGGAGTCTGCTTATCTCTGTGTGGCCTGGCCAGTGCTGGTGAGCGCTGCCTGGGCCTTATCTATAGGGGTCACTCAAACAGGGGCTGCCACGAGGGCTGGGTGTATAGTTACTATTCTTCTTGCTAGCCTGGGTTCGGGGACCTGCCACCATAATGGACACTAAACTCAGTCTAAACTGATTTGTTGACTAGAGGAAGGATATTGGTGGGAAAACTGACCAAATTCAAATTAGGTCTGTGGGTTGATTAATAGTATTGTATCAATGTTAATTTCTTGGTTTAGATAGTTGTGCAATGGTTATATAAGATGATAACATTAGAGGAAGCCCAGTGAAGGAATTTTGTGGTGTATTATGTAAGTCTAAAATTATTTCAAAATAAGAACTTAAGCATTTAAAATAAAATTGGGCATACGCTAAAAAGAAAACAAACCCTGATGTGTTCCCTGGCCATCCTAACAGAACTGACCCCTCACAGACACTGTAGTTGTGTTAACAAAAAGGCCCAGCTCTGGACATTAGGATACCAAGTTGGGGAGGTTAGGCCCAGCGAAGCCTCTTGGGATGCATATGCCTCCATGTGCAAAATGACACCCACCTCTCTGGTCCCCATGGCAAACGAGTTTTCTGAGCTGTGAGATACAGGGGAAAGAGCATGTCCTTTGGAGTCAGCCCTGGGTTTGCAGCCCAGGTTTGCTACTCACGAGCCGTCAGCTTCAGTTTCCCATGTGAGAAATGGGAATAGCAGACACATCTCCCTCTAAAGGTGGTTTTGATGATTCAGTGACCTGGTAGACATAAAGCCCTTAGCATGCACTGTACATGTGGTCAGCAGCCTGTGGGCCTCAGGCACTGTTCCCCTTCTCTGATTAGTGGGCTTGCCTCTGTTCTCTGGAGGGTGCGTAGGGCTGGCCAGGAGGGCTGTAGAAGGGCATCTCCCCTGGCCACTCATCAGGGTCCTCTCACCAGCTTTCTCCCAAGTGGTGGAGAACACGGCCTTCTTCGGTGATGTGGTGCTGCGCTTCCCAAGGATCGTGCACCACTGCTTTGACCACAACTCCAACTGGAACCTCCTCATCCGCTGGGGCATCAGCTTCTGCAACCAGTCGGGCGTCTTTGACCAGGGCCCCCACTCGCCCATCCTCCGCCTGGTAAGGACTGGGGTGGAGGAGGTCCGGGAGCCCTCTCTCTGGTGGTATGCTGTGAGCCACGCATCTCCCTTTAGTGAGGCCTGAATGTCAGCCTTTGGTTGCGTTTTCTGTGATAAGCCTTGGGCCACCTTGAGGTGCCCTTTCATGGGGTTCTATGCTGACCTGGGTCCCTAGGGGTCACCACCTGGCCCACATTTGTTCAGGCCTCGAAGGGGGTGGCCCTTGGGTGAGCAGGAGGCAGGAGAAGGCAGAGGATGACTAGCTTTTCCTCATCTGCAGATGGCCCAGGAGCTGGGAATCAGCGAGAAAGACTCTGACTTCCAGAACCCATTTAAAGTAGACCACACAGAGGTGAGCTGCTGGGACCTGTGGCCATGTCTGCTTGGCCTCTGCTGAGCCCTGGGAGGCCAGGGCCTGCAGGGGCTGGGGCACCTAGAGTGGAGTGTGAGGGCTTTGGACTTGGAGCCAGAAGTGCCTGGGTCTGGGCCTGAGTATCACTCGCTCACTGGTACCTTCGGGCAAGCTGCTGGCCCTGTCTTAGCCTCAGCTCCCTGTCTGTCCATGCGGTGTGGACCTCAGCTGTGAGGGCCAGTCAGAGGCTATGAACACATCCGTCCCAGTGTACGGTAGGCACTGTGCCCATCAGGCGAATGTCAGGGAAGCCATGGGAGGTCAGGCCATGCTTCTCTGCCCTTGAGCCTCTGAGCACCCAGCCAGGCTTCTGTCCCACGTTCCTGCACATGTTCTCCTCCTAGGGGCTGAGGTGGGTTCTGAGAGCTGGAGGCTGCAGGGGAAGCACGACAGATACGGACACACAGTAGAGGGGAGGAAGAGATCAAAGGCGGCAGGGCAGAGCCTGAGCGGCAGGAGGGAGGGCCAGAGCACTGTACTCCTCAGATCACAAGCTCTCCTCAGGTGTGGGGAGGGACCTCTGAAGGTTTAGGATTTTGCTGCTGTTTCATGGATGCTGACAGGTTAGAGACATCAGAGTTTATTGCAGCAAAAGCAGTTGCTGTTGGCCTGGTCATGTGGCTTTCCCGTATTCCCCAAGTCCCAGGAGGGTGACACAGAGGGGCCCAGGCAAATGCCACCCATGCAGTGGGTTTGCATCAAGTCTAGAAGCACCAAGCTTGGGAAATTCACCACCTTTATAATGAACAGAAGCAAACCAAGTCTTTGCAGGCAGACGTCACCTCATCCTTCATGGTTGCTTTCTGCAAACACAACCTGAGAAATGGCCCAGGTACAGAGTGGTCTGGTGTACCAGCAAGAATGTGCAGGGCGATGGAGATCACCTCCCCACGGTCCATCCATCAGCCCTACGTGTCTTGGCTTAACTCATTTCTACATGAATGTCCTATTCCGTGATTAATCTGATCAGTAGAGACTAGGACCACGTTTGTTCAGCTTGTCTCAGACTCCTGTCAGTAGGACTCTAAGCAGCAGAATGAGGCCACGCGCAGTGTTGATCTCAACCATATGCTCCAGGGTCCTGGACTTAGCCAGCTCTGATAAGTCCTGGGGGGGCGGGGGCAGTAGGTCTTACATTCGAAAATCAGCATGCCGTCTAAGACCAATCTGTCATCTGTTACCACCCATACAAGGGTTTAGACTGAGCTGCTGATCTTTGATGCCATTGCCAGTGATTATAGGGGCCAAGAGATAGACCCAAAGCAACGCTCATCCCCAGTGGAGAGGCATTCTGTGGCCCACTGTCTCCTACATGTTACCACTTGATTTGGGTCACCATTGCATTGTTTGGCTGAGCTCTGGAGGCAGTGTTGCTGCTGAGTTGCAGCCTCAGTTGCCCTACATGGCATAACCAGGGTCACTCAGGGATCAGGAGAAGCAGATGGATTTGTATGTCAGATTGAAACAAGGTTATTCTGGTCTGTGTGTCTACACAGGGTTACTTTGGGAACTGCCTTTGATGGTATCAGGCACAGCAGAATAGTTCAGGACTGACTGTGTCTGTGTGAATTTTCCCATCACGTGGTTGAGAATGACACACTGGACAGCTGGTCTGACTCTCAACTGCAGCTGCCGCTTGGCTTGGGTGGACCCTAGGATTGTTTTGCCAGGCGGCAGTGCTGGATCTAAAGGAAAAAGAGGATTAATTGTTCCACACACCTCCTGGGATCTAAGGCACTCCCTCCCCAGATTATTGGTACAAAATCAACATGTCACATCCCAGGGCCTATAATTTCACTTTTCTCCAATTATTCCCTACTTTCACCTAGACTTTTTGTTCAGAAGGGTCATATGTGAGTGGGACAAGGGCATTTTTGCAAGATTTCTACAGACGCATATCTCCCATCTTGGCCCACATGGGCCACTACAGGGAGACTTGGCAAGGAGCGTACTCAACCAAGTGGTCATTATTCTTTTTTTTTTTTGGCCGTGCCACGCAGCATTCAGGATCTTAGTTCTCCAGCCAGGGATCGAACCCGTGCCCCCTGCAGTGGAAGCGTGGAGTCTTAACCACTGGACCGCCAGGGAAAGTCCCTCAAGTGGTCATTATTCTAACGATCTTGGGCCGTACTGTTCCAACCAGGGACTCTAGGTAGCTGAACCAGAGATACGGAGTCCTCTGCTTTGTGCCAGTCCATGGTGGTGAGTGTATTGCCACACTTAGTAAAATGATGCATGCAGGTGGCAGTGCCAGTCAACTGGGCTGTGTAGGCTTGATCAACCTTTTGATTCTGGTTGGTCTCATCAGAGAATTGGCTATGAGCATCTAAGCGAGTGGCCCAGACTGCCCCATTGTCAACCACAGTTTGTTTCCACAGTTCATGGCCCCCAGGAGGGATGGCCATCTTTGATCTGCCAGTTTGTAGCCTGCTCATCTGGCAGACCAGATGGCTAGGACACTGACAACAGTCAGTAAGAATACAGCATGCCTGGTCATTAGGAATATTGTCTAGGCAAGAGTGACGGCTTTTAATTCAGATTGTTGTCTTACTAGCCTTTATGGAAGTTGGTCTTCCAGTGGCATCCCTGGGGCTAGATGGCTGCTGCTGCCCGTGGTCACCTGTGCCGAGGGTTCCCAAAGCCGCCCCAAGGTTGATGATTTGCTAGGAGGACTCACGGGACTCAGTGTGTACTTGTACTCGAGGCTATGATTTATTACAGTGAAAGGATCCACAGTAGAATCAGCAAAGGGAAAATGCTTCTTGGGTGAAGTCTAAGGGAAACCAGATACAAGCTTCCACGAGTCTCTCCCAGTGAAGTCACACAGGACACTTTATTCCCCCAGCAACAGGTTATAAAAATACGTGTGAAAAGTTGTCTATCAGGAGAGCCTGTTAAAGACTCAGTGCCCAGAGTTTTTACTGGGAACTGGTCACGTAGGCACCCTCTGCCTAGCACATACCAAATTCCAGACTCCAGAAGGAAAGTGGGTGTTTAGCATAAACCACATTTTTGCACAGTTTAGGTGCAGTGAGCCACTCTTATCAGTTAGGGTGATGGGAATCCCTCCCAGAAACCAAGTTCCCAGACACCAGCCAAGGACCAACCTTGGAAGCAAGCCTTCTAAAGGATAGCAGTGAGGCCAGCTATGTTAACTCTTCTGCACAGCACCATTAGCTCTTCATTTAGGTGAACAGTCAGAGGACAGGCCTGACTATTCAGAGGAACCTCTGACTCGAGGGCCCTGTTGAACTAGTGGCTTTGCTTCAGGTGACGGAGTGGGGGATATGGTTTTCCACACTAGCGTAGCTGCCTCCCCTTCATGTAAAACCAAGATGACACATCCTTCAAGGTTGCTTGCTGCACTCACAACCCTGATAAATGGCCTGGGTAAGAACAGTCAGGACTGGGTTCTTGGTTACGTGGCAAGAACATGCAGGGATGCTCAAGGCCATGGCAGATTGCCTTTCCCAATGAGGGGGCTCCCTTGGAGATGCTTTTTTTGCTGTGTCACTGGCTCTTCTTGCCCTGCAGATCGTGAATGCCTCTCACACACGAGGAGGGTGAGAGCATGGGGCACTGAGAGAATGGGCTCCAGGGTAGATGTAATTTAGCTTCATCATAATGTGCTCTGCTTGGGCATACCTCAAAAGCAACATACTTCCCTTTTATTGGCTGGGGACGGTCCCAAGATTTTACTCAACTTTTTGGTATCCCGTGTGGACCTGTCCAGCAGCAACAGTCCAGGTTTGCTCCGCTCACCTTGGGCATTCTCTCCATACCAGTGGGTGTTCTGGGAGTCCCCTCCTACTACATACCCATCACTAGAGCCAACTTGTATCAGGCTTCGTGCTGGCCACTGTCCCAGTCCAGAGAGAGCTGGCCCTCTCCCTGCTCTGAAGATGCTCACCGTCTGTTGGGGAAGGTAGCAGAGAAACACAGTCCCAATCTAGCATGATCTCTGTACCAGTGCAAGAGGGAAGGACCCATGCGAGGGAGCCTATGGAAGTAGGGAGTGGAGGCTCTGGGATAAGTAAGAACTGCGGGGTTGACCAGCTCAGGGAAGACCTTCCCAGGCAGAGGGACCAGCTTGCACAAAGGCTCAGAGGCATAGCATATGCATTTGTTAAACGTTTAGTGAGTATCTACTGAATCCCAGCCACTAGAGAAGCGTTCTAGCTCTGCCCTCCTGGGAATGGCATTGTAGTTGTAGGAGATAGACAGTCAATAAAAAATATATGATAGGTGGTGATAAGGGCTACGGAGAAAAACAGAGGAACGTGGTTAAGGAATTCCAGGGGTAACGTGGGAATACAGTTGCTATTTCACATGACTTGGACACAGAAAGTTCTTACTGCAAAGACGTGAAACAGCAAGGGAGCCAGCTCTGTCTCTGGGGAAGAACATTCCAGGCTGAAGGAGCAGCAAGTGCAAAGGCCCTGAATTGGAAGCATATTTGGAAGGGTGGGGAGTGTGAGAGGGGGTGAGGTCAGAGTTGTAGGCCAGAGCACAGGACCCTTGCATGTCTTCTCAAGGACTTTGGCTCCAAGACACATAGGAGCAGGGTGAGGGTCTCTGACTTATCCTTTTAAAGGATCAGCCTGGCTGCTGTGTGGAGAATAGTGAGGGGGACCGGGGAGGAGACGGATACTGGTAAGGAGGATGCTGTGCTTGTCTATTTGGGAATTAATGGTGGCTTGAACCAGGGTGACAACAATGGTGCTGGCGAGGAATGGTCAGATTTTGGTTGTTTTGAAGGCAGAGCCAATAAAATTCACTAAGGAAGCAGATCTGGAGTGAAAGAACTGCATTAAGGATGACTCGACGATTTTTTACCTGAGTGTGTGGAAGAATGGGACTGCCATTTCTAAAATGGGCAGACTGGTGGGACAAGGTCGAGGGCTGGATCGGGGATCAAGGCCTCGTTTCTGGACCTGATGGGCATCTGAATGAAGATGTCAAGGAGGCGACTGGGTATATGACTGGGTTTCAGGGGAGAGCTTAAAGCTAGAGCTGCAAATGTGAGAGTAGCAGGGGGGCAGGGCAGGTATAGCAGTGGTCTGAGGCCTGAGGCCTGAGATGTGCCTGCACTTAGAGACGGGAGAATGAGGAGGAACTCGCAGAGCACCCCAAGACGGATCAGTCAGTGCTAGTGTAGCAAACCCAAGAGGGAATGATTTCCCAGAGGCCGTGTGAGGAAAGTGACAAGAAGGAGGAAGTGATCTTCCTGTCAGATGCTGCTGGAGGGTCAAGGAAGATGAGGCTGAGAATCAGCCACTGGATTTAGCAGCATGGAGACATGCCATCAGAGATCTCAGTAAAAGCTGTTTTGGTTGAGTGGTGGGGACAAAAGACTGAGTTTGGAGAAAATGAGAGGAAAGGAAGTGGACGCATCCCATCAAGTATGGGTGACGCTTTTGAAGAGTTTTTCTTTTTTTTTTTATGTTTCAGGTGTACAGCATAGTGATTCAGGTTTTTTTTTTTTTAATTATTTTTATTTTTGGTTGTGTTGGGTCTTTGTTGCTGCATGCAGGCTTTCTCTGGTTGTGGCGAGCAGGGGCTACGCTGGGTTGCGGTGCGCAGGCTTCTCACGGTGGTGGCTTCTCTTGTTGCGGAGCACGGGCTCTAGGCATGCGGGCTTCAGTAGTTGGGGCTCGCGGGCTTAGTTGTTCCACGGCATGTGGGATCTTCCCGGACCAGAGCTCGAATCTGCATCCCCTGCATTGGCAGGTGGATTCTTAACCACTGCGCCACCAGGGAAGCCTGTGATTCTGTATTTTTACAGACTATACTCCATTAAAAGTTATTACAAGATGATGGCTATAATTCCCGATGTTGTACAGTATATCCTTGTCGCTTATGATAAAGGTTTTGTTTTCAAGGGGAGCAGATCAACGGGAGACTAGCTGGAGGAGGGTGTGGGTTCCAGGGGAAAGTTTAGTGTGATGGGAGAGACTACAGCATGTTTGCATGTTGATGGGACCCCCCAACCTATTAGGGAGGAAGAACCGATGGTGCAGGGGTAGGAGAGTTGCTGGAGCCTCATCCCTGAGGAAGGGAGGGGGGAGAGGAGAGCTGGTGCCCGGGGGGAGGCGTGGCCTAGCCTGGAAGAGCAGTGTGGGCACAGCAGCAAGTGGGTTGGTGGGTATGATGGTGGGAGCTTGCGGAAGTTGACTTCTGAGTGTTTCCATTCTCTTTGGAACAGGAAGCAAGGTCATGGGCTGCGAGTGAGGAGGGGAGGAGTGATGGAGGTTCTAGGAGAAGGTGTGTCTAGGAGAGCAGGAGAGTGAGTAGACCAGGGAAACATTCTGGATTGTCAGGCAGCACGAAGGGTCCACTCGAGGTTAGCATCAGAATTTAAAGTAGGCATTAGCCAGATCTAGCGGGGAGGAGATCCAGGAAAGGGATAGGCATTGTTTCTCTTCTGACCCACCTAGCTGGGGCTGGTGGGGCCAGGATCTCTTGACTTGTCCTTCCCCAAGCCAGAGCCAAGAGTGTGGAGTCCTCTGTGGCTTGAGGGGTCTCCCAGCTCCTCCTTCCTCCCAAGAGGATCAGAATTAACTTGTAGGGATAGGAGGCAGAGTGTGATAAGGAAAGCACTGGTCAGGGAAGTGGGAGGCCTGGGGGCTAGCCCCAGTTGGGACTAGCTGTTTGACTTGAGCAGATCACTTACCCTCTCTGGGCTGCAGTTCTCTGACTTCACCCCATCTTCCAGACTTGTGGTCAGTCTAACATGGTAGGTGGATTACTCCACAAAGTGGAGCTCCTAATTTGTTTTTAACATCTACCTTGATCAGACATTTATCAGATTTATTGTATGAACAAATAAAATGGGTGTATCTCACAACAAGGTTACCTGAGTTTTGGGTACTATCGTATCTCATATTCTAACATGATTCATTCATTCATTTAAAAAATACATGCTAAGTGCCATCTATAAGCCTGGCAGGCCCTGCACTGGGGGCTTGTGGCTCAGTGAGCAGCATCCGACACAGTCCGCCTGTCCTCGTGGAGAGTGTGGTCCAGTGGGGGCAACAGGCACGAAGCAGGTAGTCACAGGGGAGAAGCACTGAGAAGGAAACAGGAGGCAGCCCCAGCCGGGAGCCAGGGCAGGTCCCCAAGGACAGTGACAGCTGAGCTGGAGCTAATGTGGCAGAGGGGGTGGGGGCTGGGAAGAGCCACAGCACGTGCAGAGGCCTGGAAGTGGGAGTGAAGGAGCCCAGGGACCAGAAGTGAGGGAGGAGGAGAGGGGGGCAGGGTGGACCTGCAGATGCAGCTGTTTGGAACCTTGTCCTGAGAGTAATGGAGAGTCGTGGAAGGGTTTAAGCAGGAGTCAGACTTACATTTTGAAAGTAGCTAACTGCAGTGAGGAGAATGGCTTAAGAGGAGCCAAAGAGGGTGTGGAGAGACCCTGGGAGATGCCCAGATTTATCAGGAGGGCGGTGGGGGAGGTGATGGGGGTAGCAGTAGGATAGGCGAGACAGAGAGAAGTAGATGGGTTTGAGACTTAGGGGGTAAAATAGGCCAGGCCTTGGCAAGGGACTGTGAGGGGTAGGGGTGGGGGTGGGGGCAATGCTTGGTCTCTGTCCTGCTTGCCTCGACTGGGTTGTGGGGCACTGCTGTTCATGAGGACAGAGACTCTGGAAGGGGACTGGGTTTTGGGGAGATGGAGCCATGCTGGGCTTGGGGCACATTTGCACATTAGTGGAGGTGTCAGACAGGCATTTAGATAGGGAGATGCACATTTGAGTGGTAACTGACCATAGAGGTGGAACGGAAGCCCTGTGGTCAGATGAGCCGGTCTGGAGAGTGGGGGAAGAAGAGCAGAGGGCCTGGGAATGACCCCGGCTGAAGTCCTCATCCTCCTCCTGCCCAGCTCGCCCTGTGTTCCCATCTCCTCACTGGGTACCACCGTGCATCCACTGTGGAAGCCACGAGTCTGGCACCACTGTTGTTGTCTTTCCACCTCTTTCAGGCTCTGACGGTTTAACCTCTGGCCCACCTGCTTCCCGTACACTCCCTTGCCTAGACGTTGCAACTTGTTCGCAAGTGGCAGGACCCCTGTTGTCTTACTCTTGCCGGCTGCCATCTCCTCCTCGGGGTTCTGGGGGTCTGTGGTGGTCTTCGGCACTCAGCCCCTTCACCCTGAGTGGAGTCTTTCTGTTGTTTCTCAGATGCGCCATGTAGGTTCAGCACCTGTCCCTCTGCCTGGAATGTCCTCTTCCCTCGTCCTGTTTGCTTGGCAAGCTCCTGCTTATCTTGCAAGACCCGCTCAGCAGTTTCCCCGAGCCCATTTAACTATCCATGTCTGTGGGCTGCCCAAGGGCAGGGCCTGTGTCTGAGTGACCTTCCTGTCCCCGCAGCAGCCTAGCTCAGAGGGAACTCTTTGCCGCCAGCAGACTTAATCAGACCACTCTGCTCTTCCCCTCAGTTCAGCACCAGCACTGACCCTTTCCAGAAGGCCCTGAGAGGAGAGGAGAAACGCCGGAAGAAAGAGGAGAAGCGCAAAGAGATCCGAAAAGGCCCTCGGATCTCAAGATCCCAGTCCGAGTTATAGCCCTGGAGCAGCCCAGGGCTCAAGGGGCCAGGAGGAAGCCAGTCGGGAGGAAGAGGAGAATGCAGCGGTATGACTGGTGGTGAGAGCTGGCCCCTGTGAGAGGGGAGGCTGAGTTTGCTCAGCCCCCTGGAGCCGGCTCTGAGCCCCAGCTGAAGGGACTGGGCCGCAGAGGGCTGCATTTCTCCCCAGGGACCTTCCTGGAGGGGTGCCAAGGGAGCCTTCAGAGGGCGCTGCAGACCTAACCCTGTAGAGACGCTGGGGGGAGCAGGAGGGATCCTGGGCTGGACTTTTCCGCTGGGTTAGGACCGCTGGCCGGCTGGCTGCTGCCCTTCCTGGCAAGGCAGCAGACCTAGGCTCTGAGCCATGTGTGAAGGTGTCATGCCTGCTGCTGGCCCCACTGTGTCACTGAGTTGCCTGGCACAGTTGTCCCCTGCAGAGACAGTAAAAGCCAGCAAATGCTCTGGGCTAGCAGGTTGGTTTGGGCCCCAGGGAGCCTCTCCATGGGGCAGGTGAGAGGGGCCTGGGTCGGGGGATAGGGGGGCCCTCAGATGTAGAGACCGCCTTAGAGGATATTCCTCCTCCTCAGAGGAGCCTCAAGCCCTGGCGGGGCAGCAAAGCAGGGGCTTGGCTTTGACCTCCAGTTCCCTTCTCAGCACTGTCATGGACAAGGGATCAGTGTTGAGAAGGGACCAGAAGTATCCTGGGAGGGTGTTTAGCCCAAGACAGCCTTGGAGCAGCATGATCTCTGTCCTCAGATATCCAGGGAAGTCATTGAGCAGGCTCGGGGAAGAATCAACTTGTCCTCTCTGGCAGCGCAGGGAGACCATAGCCTGCGGGTGGGGTCTCTTGGGGGACAGGCTGCAGCTCTGCAGGAGGCTGTGCTTTGTAATGGTGGGGCTACTCCAAGCTGGATTGATCAGATAGCAAGCTCCCTGTGTCAGGAGGTGTGTAAGAAAAGACCCGGGCCATGGAGCAGGGAAGCTGCAGAGGGAGTTAGGCCCTGAGTGGGCTGCCGCCCTTGTCATATCCCTTCCAGGCAGAGAAGGGAGGGGCTCTGGGGGGAATTCTAGCTCTGTCTCTTTGACTTTGCCAAGCCAGGGGAGAGACACACAACTATCCCCAACCCTCTACCACTAACAGTGCCCAAGGGAGACCCAGGGTCTTAGCCCATCAGACTTGCGGAGTGACCCTGGCCCACCCCTTCCCTGTGCTGTGGCTTCATTGGTGTAATGAATTTGATAATGTCTGAACCATCTGGCCAGCCCTAAACTGCCTCTCTGAGGTTGGGGCCTGGCTTCTCAGTGACAAGAGCCCTTCTCTGATGGTTCTTTGGTCATCCCGTAGATTTGCTGAGCACCCACTATATGCACAGCCAAAGAGAGGAGCCCAGTCTTAACTTGTGTTCACCTCTGTCCCATTTAGCATCTTTATCCTCCTGGGTTCTTCCTTCTATACCTTCTATACCTTCACTTCTCACCATCTTGGTTGATCCCTTCCTCTTCACCCTCCAGTGGGCCCAAGTTTTCCCATCTGACACCTTCAAAGGTACAAACAGAACCACTCTGCTCTCTTCCCTGGGCAGCTCCAGCTGGGACCTATGGGAACAGCTGCAGAGTAGGAGGCACTGTGCCCATTTACCTGACCTCCTGGTACTCAGGTAGCCCGCTGCAGAGGGTTACTGAGGCTCTGGGACAGGAAGGCATTGGACCAAAGTGAAAGTGAGTCATATGGTATGCCAGCAGACAGTCACCCTCCACTGTGGGGAGCCCTGTGAGAGCCACTGAATGGTGGAGTTGCAGGTGGCACTGTTCAGCTCAGTGCCTGGTCCAGAGCGGGGCAGCAGGGTTTGGTTTTCTGTTTCAGGGTGAGACTAATATAATCTATACCAGCCCTCCTGCATGTAAACAATGAAAAGGACTTTCTTGTCTTTTTTCCCCCCAAATAAGGTACTTTATTTATTATGTTATATATGTTAATTATAAAAGGTAATTTAATACTGAAATACCAAGAAAAAAGTAAAATTCACCCTAAATCCCACCATTCCCATAACCATCACTGACACTCAGCTCTTGGGCCTTCCATCCTTTTTGTCCTTCATGTGATACACAGATCACGTGTAACTTTTCAGTTACAGTAGCTACCTTGTATGGGCAGTGTGTGTCAGGACTTATTCCAAGTGCTGGCTTGCATCAGCTCCTTCTGCCTCAGGGCCTTTGTGTGTGTTGTGTGTTCCCCTAGCTATGCCAGATGCAGTTCTCCTCATAATTTTAGGTTTTGTCTTAAATATCAGTGCCTGTTTTCTTCATCAGACTGGAAGCTCTCAGAGGGCAGGAACTGTCTCTCTGCCTGCCACAGAAATGTTCAATAAATATTGTCAAATGAATGTACAGATGATCTCACTTAATCTTCACCACTACAAGGGAGCACTGTTCCCCCCGTTTTAGAGCTAAAAAAACTGAGGAAAAAAAAAAAGTTATTTAACCAGCCCAAAGTCATACGGTTTGTAAGTGAATCCACATGGCTGCCTCCACCCAGCCTTTGAACTCTTAAGTCTTGACCGCAAAGCAACTGCTACCTCTCACAGACTAGCAGGGAACATAGTGTTCCCTTTTAACAATATATCGCGGAAGTCTTTGTCAACAGGTATATTCATCAGGTCCTTATTGGGCTTCCCAGCTTTTCCCAGTTACAGCGGACTCTGATGAGCTCCTTTGAGGGCACACTTCGCTGAGCACTCATACGTTTATTCCTTAGTATAAATTCCTAGAAACCTGCACAGTTGTTTACATCGTGACCTACTGCAACACTGGAAGTGCGGTGGCTGAAGGAGTGGGAATCCGTGGGTGGGTTGCGCCTCAAAATCCCTGCGCAACTTTGTCAAGATGTGCTCGGAACCCACCTCAGAATGCCTGTGGTGGTTCCGGGCACTGGCGTTATTTTAAAGGACTGCAGGAGATTCTCAGGTACCCGGGGTGAGGCAGCTGGAGTAAGCGCGTGGTCGCGGCAGGTGCAAGGGCGCAGAGTTTGTAAAATACGCTCCGTACTTGGGCAGTTTGCGAGCCTCGGTAGCCGCCCGTAAGGGGCTTGGGAGAAACGCGACGTGAACGATCTCCATACTCCTCCGGCCCCCAGTGCTGGGGTCCAGTTTTGATTCTACCCGCCACCCAAGCGGGCTGGGGGGACCGGGACTAGGGTGGGGGAGAGACAGCTGGGACGATGACGTAATGTGCTCAAGGCTTACTCTGGGGGCGCCCAGCGGGCGGGGGCGGGGTGGACGGTGTTAACCCTTCATTCCCCAGCGGGTGGATGGAGTAGCTTGTGGAGCCGAACCAACAGAAAAGGGAGCGGTTCCTTTAAACTACGGGAAGGAGGTTGGGCTGAGGACCTGGAGGCTTCTCTTCGCATTCGCTAAGAGGCCGCCAGGGGAGGGGCCTCGATATGCAAATCTGAGCTGCTGATCGTTGACGCGCCATCACCCCACGCGCCGCTTCGCGCGCCGATTGGCCAGGACAAGCCTGGTCCCATTGACAACAAACAAGGGGGCGCGCGCGGCCTGGGGGCGGGGCCACAGAGGGCGCGGGTTGGGGCGGGGCAATGCCGCCCCGCCCCGCCCGCGCGGCGCAAACATGGCGGCGGCTGGCACCGGCCGGTGAGGCGGTACCCGGCGGGGGCTGTTGGGTGTCATGGGCGGTGACGGCGGCACCGCCCCCGCGTCTCCCTGAGCGGGACGGCAGGGGTTCCTCTGCACCGAGCCGGGCGATGGACGGGAGCGGAGAGCTGGGCGGTCTGGAGACCATGGAGACGCTCACGGAGCTGGGCGACGAGCTGACCCTAGGGGACATCGACGGTGAGTGGTGGGTGGGTGGGTGGGAGTGCGGGGGCGCTCGGGGAGGAAGGGGTTACGGCGGCGCGCGCGGGTGCGCGTGCGCCCACCCCCCGGCAGCCCCGTCTCGCCCGGGAAGACCCTGCAGGCGCGGTCGACCCGGCTGTCCCCAACCCTTCCGGGCGCTGTGGGTTTGAGCCCCGCCCGGCCGTTCCGCTCGGGCAGGCCGCGGGATCTGCTTCGGGCGCCTCGTGTCCGGAAGCGCAGCGAGGGTCGTGGGGTCGGGAACGCGGAGCCGGGGGCGTCGCTGGGGCCTGGCGGGAGCAGCCAGAGGAGAGCGCGCGGCCGCTGCCTCCTTCGCGCTCCTACACGCGCGGTGCGAGGTCACGCTTGCCCGCCCAGTGGCTCCGCGTCGCACCTGTCACTCCACTCCCGGCCGCGTGGGCGGCTTTGGGGTTCCCCGGGCCGGGACCCCAGGCCCTGCGCCCTCACCCCTGGTCTTCCCGGGGTTGAAACAGGGCCGAGTCTCCTGGCGCCTGGGAAAACTTTGGGCAGCGAGCGGCTGCAGAAGCAAGTTGCTGATGAAGCGAGCGGTGGCGGCGGAGTGTGGACGCATCTCTCCGGGATAGAGACCCGGGCGCTCCTGCTGTCGCGCTGCAAAGGGAGTTGAGCAGCAGGAATTTTGAGCTGTGGCTCCTCGGGGACAGGCTGGGGAGCGGGTGGCCTTTGTTCCGGCGACCTTAACAGCGGAGAGGAAGAGCTGGTAGGAGCACAGGGATCATTTTGTGATCACGGAACCCAAAGTTTGGAGAGGGTCAGCGACTTGCCCAAGGTCACCCAGCTGGTTACGGAGCACAGTTCCTGGGCCAGTGTTGGTGTCGCTGCTCCATCAAGCTTTCACCTGCTCCTTGGGGGCGAGGAGTCCAGTGAATAGGTTAGTCATCATAATAATAACTCTGAATAGGTGGGCTCTTCTGATATTCTAGGCCCCAAGCGCTTAAATTGTTTCACTTATTCCTTACTACAGTCCCTTAAGATAGATACTCTTTTTGCTCCCATTTTACAGGAGAGTGAGGCCAGAAGATGTTAACTTGTTTAAGGTCACTCATTTTAGATTGTCCAGAACCCATACTCTTAATCAGTAACTCAGGCGCATTGTGCTCTTGAGTTTACAAAGTGCTTTCATGTCCAAGATCTCACTACAGCCTTGCAGGCAGGTATGATGACTACAATCTCACTATACAGATGAGGAAACCGAGGCAGCAGAAGATTCTCTTCCAGGGGAAGAGATAGTGGCAACAGCTAATTGAAAAGAATCCGTTTCCCATTTTGCTTCTGTAACATTTCACCCCTTGGCCTGACTTTACTTTCTGATTTTGGTCATACAGGCAGTGTGGTAAGACCCTTAAATGACGCCCCAAGTCTAACTACAGACTTTTCCACTGAATGCTCAGAAATACAGAAATGTGTTGACAAACGGGGGAGGGAGGTTCTTGGAACTTAAGGGCAGCTAACATGTTTTGAGTACTTAATGTGCCAGGCACCGTGTTAAGCAGTCATTGCACATTAATGTCCTCAGTCTTAACAAGTTCCATCAGGTAGAGACTGCTTGTTATACTACATTCATCCCCTCTTCGTAGACCCTGAAACTGAGGCTCAAGGCAGTCATTAACTTACCCAAGGTTACACAGCCAGTAAGGCGCATGTCCTAAACTGCCCACTAGCAACCTCACACCAAGAAATTCACGTGCATTTTGCACTCCCATTCCAAAACTGATTCTTATTTGTCTTAATTTATAATGTGTTAAAGTACCTGGTAGTTAAGTATTAACCTTATCCCTATAGATTTCTGAGTAATTTGTATGTTGCGGAAACTACCGCAGTGGTTCCATGGCTTCACAGGGCTCCATATTAGATTTGGGGGAAAATGGCTCCCTGTCTTCACTGGTCAACAAGTGTTCAAGTGAGAGCTGTAGGGAACATGAAAACATAGGAAAGATAGAATTTTATGGCTTTGTGGAGCTTGAGATGAATAATAGTAAAACTGTAGTGCTGAGTATAGAACAGCTCACAGTTATGCAGAGCAGTTAGTGAAAGTAAGCGTGGAGGGAGCTTGGTAAAGGCTGGCTTACCAGGAAGACCACACCGAGGAGATGGCCCTGGACGTGGGTCTTAGAGGAAAGAAGGGTTGGGTGGGCTGAAGGCCAGTGGTCTGCAGGCACAAATATCCCTGAAAACTTACCCATCCATCTCCCTCCAGAACATCAGCCCCATGAGGGCCAGGGCCTTGCATTTTGTTTCTTTCACCTAGAATTAAATATTTGTGGGGTGCCTGAATGAATCCAGGGACCTTGAGCTAGGCAGGATTCTAAGTTATACTAGACTCAGCCCTTGGTGTTGGGTTAGGTCAGAGCTGGCCAGCCCAGATGCTTCTAGGAGCTGGTTGGGTGAGGAAGAAGAGATGCTGTGGGTAGTGGGGGAGAGAGGGTATGTGTCACCTCGAGAGCACATGCCAGCCTCTAGGAGGCAGCCGTGTGGATGTGAGGTGATGATCCTAAGAGGGTGATGGGATGGGGATAAGAAGTGGCCATTGTGCAAGGTGCTGGATGTGACAGGACATGGCCTCAGTGAAACTTGGCCCTGAAGGCAGAGCAGAGGTGGAATCCTAAGATCCCATTAAGGCTTTGATCCTGGGCATTGGGAGGGCTCAGAAGCTAGCAGGAAGAGCTGGTTTGGGGAGGTGATGAAAATTTGTCTTAAATGGACTGAAATTGAGGTGCTAGTAGGAAATGGGAGGCAGATAGGAGAAGGTTAAAACTGGGGATGGAGATTGAGGACTAGTCACCCACCCATATTGATGAGTTGAGTATAGAGGTGAGAGGAGAAGATGGAACCGGAGGTCAAATCAGGTGAGGGAAACATAATAACCTAAGGGGAAGTGAGCTTTTTGAGGAGCAGTTAGTGGATGATGGAGATAGTGCTGTAGAAGACAGCAAGGATGACAAGGCCATGAAAGGACTCATGGGATTTGGCAATTAGGAGATCCACCTTTGACACAGCAGTCAGATGAGGTGGTCCAAGGCCAGGTAAACCAGAACGAAGTCAGGAGTGAGCGGGTGGTGTACAAGTAGAGGCAGCTGTTCTCCGTGGAGAAGGTTGAAGCAACTTTTCGGTGAGCTAATTTACTTTCTGTCCTCATGGATTGGCCTATTCTGGACATTTCATATATATGCAGTCATACAATATGTGGCCTTCTTCACTTAGCATAACGTTGAGGTTCATCCGTGTTGCAGCATGGTGTTCCCTTATATGGATGCACCATGTTTTGTTTATCCATCCATCAGTTGTTGGACATTCAGGTTGTTTCCACTTTTTGGCTATTATAAATGAAGCTGCTGTGAGCATTCGGGTACAGGTTTTTCTGTGGACATATGTTTTCTTTTCTCTTGGGTAGATCCTCTGCGGTTTTTGTTGCTGTTTGTTTTTTCCTAGCGCTCATTGTAGCCCCATTTATTCACTTGCTTACTTTCCATGTTCCCGTAACTAATGCAGCCTTAAATCTTGTGACAGAAACTCAGTTTGGTGGGCAGTTTTTTTTTTGTTTTGTTTTTGTTTTTTTGCGGTATGCGGGCCTCTCACTGTTGTGGCCTCTCCTGCTGCGGAGCACAGGCTCTGGACGCGCAGGCTCAGCGGCCATGGCTCATGGGCCCAGCCGCTCCGCGGCATGTGAGATCTTCCCGGACCGGGGCATGAACCTGTGTCCCCTGCATCGGCAGGTGGACTCTCAACCAGTGCTCCACCAGGGAAGCCCGGTCAGTTCCTTTTATCGCCCTTGTTGATGTCTCTCCTGGGGCCTTCCCTCTTTTTGTCCCATCTGATGCTTGTCTAGGTCTGCTGTTTCGCACTTATCCTGGGTCTACCCTTAACCATCACCCGGGGTCGGGGGCGATGTTGAAGCCCTTGTTCCCTAGTTCTTGTTTTTTTGTTTTACTCCCTTGTTTTGATGGAGCACATCCTCCAGTAGCTTCCTAAGGAAGTGTACTTTAGAGGTAAATTTGTGGGGCTTTACCTCTCTAAAAGTATATTCTGACGTCTCCAATTTGATAGTTGGGGTGGGTTTAGAATTTTAGGTTGAAGGCATTGCCTCATTGTTTTCTAGCTTCCAGTAGTTGAGAAATCTGATACCATTTTGATTCCTGACCCTCTGTGTGTGACACGTTTTCTCTGAAAACTTGTGGGCTCTTGTCTTTGTCCTTGGTGCTCTGAACTCCACGATGATGTCCACTGATGGGCTGAGCTGTCAGTCACTGTCCCTGCTTGGTGGGCTCTGAAGGGCTCACAAAGTCAGATACCTACATTCATGCAGTCCTCTTGCTGGTAGCCCACCCTGTACCCTAGGCTTCAGAGTAACTTGCTGTTCCTGAGCCTTTGGGTGACACCGTCTTGGGCCTCTGCTGGCTTCTCCCAGCAGTCAGGCACTGGAGAGGCGCTCTGTAAAAGTGTGTCTAACGAGGAAAGGAAGTCGCTTCAGGTTGAGGTGTTGGGTGGGCCCCTAGTCGAGGTGTCCACATCACTGGGAAGATCGGAGTGGCCAGCCTGTGTCGGGGAAGGTGTGGCCAGCACACCACTGGCAGGGAGGCGAGGAGACGGGTAGAAATTGGCTTCATGTCTCTCCAGTGAGTCATACTTCGGAAAAACTGCTCAGTGAGGTGAAGCAGAGATTTACTTTTTACCCCTGTTTGAAGATGTAAGCTTTTTCTTGACACTAGAATATATATCACTGTTGCTAGTGTTTGGCTTGAAAGAGCTGCTGCTGCTCTTAGCTTATTTATTTTCTGCCAGTTTTTAGCGCCTGGTCTCATCCGGTTCCATTTCGTGGGATACATCTTCTAGGGTTGCTCAGACCACTGAACCAGTCTCCTGGGGTTTCTCCTTCTTCCTGGGTCTGTTTGGTTTCGCCCTTGACAAACGTGTTGCATTCACACCTGGGCCTTTGGTCCAATGTTCTTGAGCGCTGCCTGCCTCTCATGTCAGTCTTTTCTGTCATTCTCATACTCAGCTCAGGTCTTGGCATTTTTTCTTGGCATTTTTAAAAAAGTGTATTTTTGCTCCTGTATCGAATAGATCTTTTCTTTCCTCAATTTCATAATTTAAAAAAGAAGTTCTTAAGCAACTTTATTCAAATAGCGCTCCCTGAATATCAAATTGTCTATCCTGCTGGATTCTTGTCTGAACTTTATTAACGTGCACGTGAAATGTTACAGCATTTTCACTTACAGGTTGCTGTATGTTGAAACAGTTGAGGTATAAATTGCCTGTGATCCAGTGTAATTCATCTGAGGGGGCAAATACCTATCCATGTCCCTGTGGAACATTTGCATCATTTGCAGTTTTTCATTAACATAAGTACCGTTGCCCTGAACACAGATGAGCAGATCACTTTGGAGTCAGTTCATTGGTACGTGTTTCTCGTCAAGGACTCTTCAAGTGAAGAGCTGGGTGACAGCTCTTACACACTGCCAGCTGTAGCCCTTTCATTTTTTAAAACTTTTCCAGTGTTATAAAGTACTGTGGTGATTGGAACTTACCACTTGGAAAATATTTTCATTTTTTCAAAAAGGTGATACATTCATATGGCAAAATAAAAAGTATGAAAGGGTACTGTGAAAAGTCTTGCCCCCAGCCCTGTCACCATCTGCTTAGGGCCCACAACCCCAAGTTATTAATTTTTTAGTTTCTTTTTACATCCTTCAAAACTTAATGCAAATAGAAGCAAATAGCAAGTATGGATTTTCATTTTTGCCCCCCTTTCTATTTTTCACAAATAACATGCTATAAGCTGTGTTCTTCTGCAGCTTACCCTTTTTTTTTTCACTTAACAGCATACCTTAGAGATCTTTCCAGTCTTTTTCACTGCTGCATGGTTTTCCATTGTACGGATGCACTGTAGTTCATCCAGTCCCTCTTTGATGGACATTTGAGGGTGTTTCCAGTCTCACTATGAAAAACATGCTGTGGCGAATAGCTGTGTAAATTCCTCATTTCACACATGTGCAGGTGTTGGAGCAGGATAAATGACCGGAAGTGTGCGTCAGGGTGGGGTGGTGATATCTACACCATAGGTGCTGTAAGAGTCAAATGAGATAAAACATGTGAAAGGAAGGGGCAGGCACTAACATTCTATTCTGGCTCATTTGTGGTTTTGACAGATCCTGTCAAACTGCTCTCCTCACTAGATGTACCCATTTACTCCCCCACCAGTGTGGAGGAGAGGGCCTGTCCTTCTCAGCTTCCGGCTAGAGTCTGGAACTCTAGTCCCTTATTCTGCCTGTCTCTTTGCCACATGTATGCCAGTTAAGGGCTGATGCTGCCCCAGCCCCCCAACAATGCACATGTATAGACCCCTCTGTCCTGGCCTCCTGGTTCCTCATGTTTCTTTTCTATACTTGAGACCACCGGACAGTCAGTGGGCAGCCACCAACTTTCTGAGCAATCCCTTCCTGTGCCTCTGATGTTCCCTTTGCTTGCCCAGGACCCTAGTGGTTGCGACTGTTTTACTCCTCTGCTGCCTTTGGTTTCTTAGAGTGATCCTTTGTCTGGTTTGCTTGCTCTCTATACTTTTAAAATTGCTCCTGAAGGTACAGTTCCTTATTTTCAGCCCTCTGCCTTGGGGGACTTGAAAAATGACTTCTTGCTTTACATTGTTTCAGTGGGACTCTTTTCTGTCTGGGTTCCTTTTCTTGGTGTCTTGGTGGCAGCCCTTGCTGCCCCAGAATTTCAGTGCATCCTCCATCCTCGCATAAAAATTCTTTGGGGCTCTCCATTCCTATAAATAGTGTTCTGGAAGTTGCTTCCTTTCATTCTGATTCTCTTCAGACCACCTTTCACCAACATCTGCAGACGTTTTAGGAAATGCCCTTTTGTTATGAATAGCCTCACTTCTCACAATACTTTCCTTTGAACTTTTAAAAGTCAATCGTGGTAGTTTTTCTGAGCTAGTTGGGTGGGCTTTCCGTGATTATTTGTTGGGAAGGACTGAAATTGACTTGTGATTGCTGTTTTCCATTGTGTGATTCTTCTTACAGACATACAGTGTATTTGATAACAAATATGGGACCGTTTCATCTTGATCCTACAGGTGTACTATCATTTATCCTGAGGTGCATCAGTTCTCTAGGTGAAGGTGACTGTCTTATTCTTTATTAATTACTGACTGTCTCTGCAGTCACTGCTACTTTTCCATCCTTCATCAGGTTTTGAAATCACACTGTAGGCAGCACCCGCTGCATGCCCAGCACCATGTCTGGTTAGACCTGCAGTTAAGACCCTTACAGAGGACCTGTTTTGTGCTGAGCTCTGGGTACAGCACTAGCAGGGTAAGCAAGGTCCCTATCCTCACACCGTGTGTATGGATGGCCCTTTACCTACATTGTCTTTTGCTCTTAATTTTTTCTTCAATTCCACGGTGTGTTACAGATGAAGAAACTGAGACCCAGATCACAACTAGTAAGTCATAAAATGGTGACCTCGGTCCACACAAGTCCAACTCCAAAACCCATGTACTTTTCCTCTACTCCATGCCAAATCCCCATCTGATGTAGCGGGCTTCAGAGTTGTGAACACAAGGTGGAGTGGTGGGCTGAGGCTGGAGAGACCCAGGATCCTCTGCTCAGGTACACATTCAGACCACATGTGTTTATCAGGAAGGGTCTGCCCTGTGCTGGGCACTTCAAGTGACTTCCCCTGGGTCCTGCAACACTTCTGTAAGCCTTAATTTCTGCTGTGGGGTGGGGAGTGGGGATGTCTGCATCACAGGTGTTGTAAGACTTGAGTGAGCTACAGCACAAAAAAGGAAGAGGGCAGAAAATAACATTCTCTTTGACTCTATCTGAGAATGAATGAGGAACTACAGTTTGCAAGTTGACTCTTAGGACCAAGGGCCCTTTTTTAGAATACAGTTTTGGAATGTTTGTTCTTTTCCTTTTGAAAGGGCTTTCCTGGGGTGGTGGGTGGGACACAAAGGAGCAGTCACAGAACAGGGTAAAGTGTTCCACTTCTGGACCACAAGCCTCAAGGGTTAAACTTTGTTGACGTGATGGAATTTTTTAAAGAGTAGCAGATCCCAGAGCCTGGGCCTCAAAGTAAGGCTCTCTGGGGAACCTCTGTTTAGAAACTAATCCTAAACCATTGAAGGGCTTGGAAACTGGAAAACAGAACTCTTTCTGCATCTCTCAGGCCTTTGGAATTGCTAATGAATACATGTCTAAATGTCCCTTATAATCTGGCTTCTGCATCTGATCTGTTGGGTTCAGGGTCTAGTTTGGAACAGTGATGAAATTCCTCCGGCTACTGAACCAGATGTGGAACTGCCTTGTTAAACCGGTGTCTTCTTAGCTCAGGCCCTCACCATCCCATAGCAACAAGTGGAAATAATGCTTCTTCCTAAGTGTGAACATTCCTACGAGGCCTTACACTTTACAGAAGTCCTTCTGATACATTTGTCTTCCTAACAGTGCTGTGAGGCGCTTGATTTTTATATCCATTTATATCCATTTTGCAGATGAAGACATAGAGACAGATAAAATGATTTGCCCATGGTTTACTGGGCTCATGAAGTGGAGTCAGGAGTTGAACTTGGGCCTTCTGACATGGCCTCCTGTACTCTTCCCTGCCCTGTGGGAATGAGGTGGGAGATGCCCTGACTCAAGAAGCCTGTCTAGGAGCCCCTGTTCTGGTCAGTAGTTGTTTTAAAATTTTTAAATTTAATTAAAAAAATTTTGTTCATTCCAGTTCAGCATGAGTATCCTACATTCGCAGCACATCACTAGACTCTGGGGTGTTAGAGATGAGTGAAACTGTCCCAACTTTCACGGAGGTGACATCTAAGCAGCCAGTCAGAATACAAAGCAAAATGCAGAAGAGGCCGGAACAGAGGAATAAACTCCAGGTTTTTGGAGCACTAAGGAAGGGAAGTAGGAAAATCTTCACAGAGACTTTGTGGCGTTTGAGCTGAGTTGTGAAGGGTGAGTGAACAGCATTTTAGAAAGGAGAATTTGGAAAGGCAAAATGCTCATTTTGACAGAGCTGGACCAAAGTTGGGAATAATTTGGCATGTTCTGGGCATATGTGATTCAGTGTGGCCATAGTACAGTGTAGAACAGACGGTCTCAAACTTTAATGTGCCTAAGAGCCCCACCAGGGTACAGCCACTTTGAAAGGCTTGACCACTGTGCTCGAGTGATTTGCAGACTATACTCTTGATGACTGTTGTTTGCTGTCTTCCTCAAACACAGCTTTGATCAGGTCCCTCTCCTGCTTCAGTGTGTCCTGTGTCAGTCAGGAGGCTTGGTGATAAGCAGCAGAAGCTGACTCTGGCTAGCTCAAACAGAAAAGGAGTTTATTGGAAGGATGGTGCACAGACTGATCAGAAAACCTGGAGAGTCAGACTTGGAAAATGGGCTGGAGCCAAGGGCAGCTCAGCAGCAGAGTCCAGCTGAGGAGAGCCTGGAGCAACCTGTTTAGACCGTGCTGCCTCAGCGATCTCTGCCTTGTCTCTGCTTCCTGGGGTCATTCCTGCAAGAGTCATGTTCCTGGTGGGATCATGCATTCATCAGAGCCGACTGGCAGGAAACCTTACCACCAAGACCACCCAGTGGGCATTCTCCAAAAGGAAGATCAGGGTGCTGATGGGAGGGTCGGGTTGAAGGATGACAGACAAAACAAAAGTTGCAGATGTCCACTATGTTTTCTGTGCTCTGCCGTATGTCACCGTTAAGGCCTTTCACAGCTTAAGTGTAAGCAGCTCCACCTCTCCACTCTGTTCCATGTGCTGTCCGCTGCATCTCCTCCCAGGACATTTCCTGGTGCTGTGGTTTTGCTCAGACTGTTTCCTTTGCCTGCAATACGTGTCCCTCTCTCTAACTCATGAAAGTCTCTTCACCCTTCTAGGCTCCACTTTCACTGCCTGCCAGGATGGGTCAGTCCTCTCTCTGCCCTCTGACAGCCCTTTCTTTGTGAGGCACCTGTCTGTTCTCGCCCTTGTCATAGTTTGTGGAGTTGGTTGGATTTCTCCGTCTTCCCTGTGAGGTTGGGGGGTGTGAAGGGAAACGACACTTCGGAGTCCTTCCTCTATGCTGGGTCCCACTCCCGGCACTGCAGTGCACAGTTGTATGCGCGTGCTGGGTGGCTGTTTGTAGCATGATTTAATAACCTGCTTTGCAAGTATTATTTTTGTCCTTAGTCTGAGGGAGATTTGGGGGTGTGGTAATGAATGGAAGGGTACGTTGGTGAGTCGTTGGGGGTCTTTCACTTTTGCCTGAATGCTTTAAGGACTGAAAAAGGTTGAGATCCCCAGCTCTGGAGACTCTACCCATAGGAGGACAGTTCAGGTGAAGAAGTGGCTTTTGCCAGACTTTGTGGACACTCGGTCACCTGGCATTATGCGACGCCAGGCCCTCGAACAGGATTGTGCCGAGCGTTCCTTGGCATCTTACTCGCTGTTCCTCAACTTTTAGCCTCTTGTTCCAGGAGAGTGAAAGAGAGGACAGTGCGATGCGGGTGGGAGCAGACGAAGAGTTGGGAGCTACAGGACACCTGGGATGACACTCCTTCCCTTCCCCAGCTGCGGGTATTCGTTCTCATTCGAGAACAAGGCTCTTACTGAGCATCTGTCTGATGCCAGGCTCTGTCTGGTGACGTCTATGCAATAATAGAAACGAAGCATCTGTCCAGTATGGTGGCTAAGAGCTTGACTCTAAATCCCAGCTCTGCCACCTGCGGACTGCGTGACATTAGACAAGTTACTTTAGCTCTCTGTGCCTCATCTTCCTTGTGTGTCAAGTGGAGGCGATAATGGCATCCATCTCAAAGTGTGGAGATTAAGTGATGAAATCTGTGTGAAGTGCTTAATGTAATTGCTGACACATGGTAAGAGCTCAGGAAACGAACAATTACTATACTATTTTTATTATTACTGCTAGTAATTGGCTTGAGTTTTTTCTTCTTAATTGTTGTTCTCAAAGTCTGTTCTTGACCTCTTTCTAAAGGCAAGCCTTTCAAAGTAATAAATGGAATAAGATGGACAGCCTTTCAGACGGGGAGTGTCAACAAATCTGATGCCTTTAATTTGGTGTTGGGTAAGGGCTGAAGGCCTGGGTTCCCGGCCAGGACACAGGGTGGGACTGTCGCATGAGTGGGGACATTCTAGAGTCCAGTTGCTGTGAGGTGGGGCAGCCCCAGGGGTGGAGGGACTCCTGAGAGGAGGCCCCGCAATGTGCTTGTTGGGGCGACTTCTGGAGCAGGGTGCCTGCAAAAAGAGCACCGGGCCTGGGCGAGGGTGGAGGAGGCTCCTGCCCCAGCCTGCCGCTCGCTGACTCACCTGCCTCACACCCCATCTTTGGACTTGGACTTGTTTCTTCCTGTGTAACAAGCCCCACCACCATCACCACTTTCAGGCACTTCTGTGCCAAGCACTGTTCTAAGTGCTGTGCATAGAGTAACTCATTTAAAAGAGTGCTCGAAGCTACCTCATGGGGTGATTTGAATTGTATACCGCAACGTGTGGAACTGCTAGCAAGGTGTTAAAAGCAGAAACAACTGGGGACTTCCCCGGCGGTCCGGTGGTTAAGACTCCGTCCTTCTAATACATCGGGGCTCAGGTTCAATCCCTAGTCAGGGAACTAAGATCCCACATGCCACGTGGCATGACTTACAACTGGGTGACACTGCTAATGAAGTTCTTTTCTAGTAAAGAAAAAGACATCACATTTAAACTTTATCTATAAATACACCCATACTCACACACAAACATGAGATAAATCGCAGTAAAAATCAACAACAGAAGCTTTTTAAGCAACATGCTCCCAACAGGTTCCTCTTGCATCATGTGCCGTTTTTCATCCCGGCACTCAGCAGCTGGCCCTGGCAAGTGTTTACACAGGGTTTCTTTGCCAGAACATGTGCCTCTTGAAGGTGTTCAGTTTTGTGTCTGGCACATGGTAGGCTAAGTTAATGTTTGTTGAATGCATGTCTTAAGGGATGTGTCTTCATTGATTTGTTATTTATTTGAAGAAAGAGAGGTGTTCTAGAAAGGAGCATCTTGTCAAGGCAGAAAGTCTCATTTGGAGAATAATTTAATAATTTGGGAGGGAGGTATACTTGCAAAATGCAGTCAGGCAAAAATCTCTCTCCTCTACTCCCCCATGAGTCAGTTACATGGGTGTTGCCCTGAGATGAATCTTCTTCCATTAACATTGAACTTCATATTGAGAGTAATGAGATGGATTACATTAAGTGCCCCCCTGCACACACACACCCAGATTCCCCGTACTTTACTGTCACTCCAGGTCTGTCTTGCATCTTTCTCCCAAGTTGTAAAATCCAAGAAATGTTTGTTTTGTAGGGAAAATAGAGTGCATAGAGGGGAGACTCAGACAAACCTAAATACAGATATAAATTCAGATCTCAGCCCAGCCACTTTGTAGCTTACATGAGAGGCTTGTGAAAGTAGTTTAACTTCTCTGAACGTTATTTTCCTCACTTGTAAAGTAGAATAATAATACTAGGATCTGGGTTTGTGTAAAGTGCTAAGTAGGTATCAGTGATAGCTGATTATCGTGTTGTTCACATAGAATCAATATGAAATTAATTTTAGTCATAACCACCTTCTGTGCATTTAAATAAAATATGAACTATAAATTTGATTTCTAATTAGAAAATAAGTTTTATTAGCTTTGTCACTGAGTTGTTTTTGCTTTTAAACATCATTAATGTGACCGTTGGCTTTTATTCAGAGGTTAAATTGGAATCTAACCTGGAGAGAGGTCCCTTTTTCAAATGTTATGATAAAAAAGAAACTATGAAAACGTCAAATACATTTTATTACGTGCTGGACATATTTCTGTATATTAATATGCATCCATTGGAGTTTGAATTATTCCCATATTTATAAGTAAAGAAGCAGTCTCAGGGAGAGTAATGAATTTTCCAAAGGCAACCCAACAATTACATCACTAGATTCACAACCCAGTGCTGCTGATTCCACAGCCAGTTCTCTCTGAATTTAAACTTGGGAATCCCCATGCTGTTTGGCCTTCCAGTTAAGTCTTGGTTTACCTGTTTGACCTCCTGCTTTTCTTCTTTAATATGATTCTTTGCCACACTTCCTTCACACAGTCCCTAAGAGATAGGTGACCTTTTTCCCAGTTTTCATACATAACCAGAACTCTTTTTTTTTTTTTTTTTTTTTTTTGCGTTACGCAGGCACCTCACTGTTGTGGCCTCTCCCGTTGCGGAGTACAGGCTCCAGACGCGCAGGCTCAGCGGCCATGGCTCACGGGCCTAGCCGCTCTGCGGCATGTGGGATCTTCCCAGACCGGGGTACAAACCGGCATCGCCTGCATCGGCGGGCAGACTCTCAACCACTGCACCACCGGGGAAGCCCGATGCCAATTTTTTTAACTACCAGAGTGCTTAGTGCCTGGAGAGGTACAGGGGAGTGGAAGATTTTGTCTAGGTGCTTGTAGAACACAAGATATAAGAAAAGCATTAAAAGGCTTCCCAGGTGGCACACTGGTTGAGAATCTGCCTGCCAAGGCAGGGGACACGGATTCGAGCCCTGCTCCGGGAAGATCCCACATGCCACGGAGCAACTAAGCCCGTGCGCCACAACTACTAAGCCTGTGCTCTAGAGCCCATGAGCCATAACTACTGAGCCCGCGTGCCACAACTACTGAAGCCTGCTTACCTAGAGCCCCGTGCTCTGCAACAAGAGAAGCCACCGCGATGAGAAGCCTGCGCACCGCAACAAAGAGTAGTCCCCGCTCTTGCAACTAGAGGAAGCCCGCATGCAGCAACGAAGACCCAATGCAGCCAAAAATAAATAAATTAATTAAAAAAAGAAAAGCATTACAAAAATATATCTTACTGTATGTAATGTGGCAAAATAAAATTTTTTTAAGGTGAAAAACATAACTCTTATACTAATATATCATCAGCACATACCAAAGATTTATTAACGTTATTGAGAAAACCAGCAGGATGACCAGGCTGGATTCAAGGGGAATGTAAGAAACTGATATTTACATAGTTGGAAAGAAATAAGATTGCAAATTTAGATGCATAACTGGTTAATGTCCTACAGGGCAATAAAAACAAAGCTTTCAAGGTTATCTTTTTTACCAGAGAGAAATCATTTGCAACTTGCTTATTTTCTACATGAGAACATCTGATTTTACAGAACGTGCGCCTAATCAGTAGTAAATAGGAAGTCAGACAACTTTATGTTTCTGTAGAGCATCAGATGACCTTCAGAGCATTGTCTAAACCAGAGTTTAGGCAATGCTCTGGTACGACTTTAAAGAGAACTGTACTTTCTTTTTTTTTTGGCTGTTTTGGGTCTTAATTGCTGTGCTGGGGCTTCCTCTAGTTGCGGTGAGCGGGGGCTACTCTTGGTTGCAGTGCGCGCCGCTTCTCATTGCGGTGGCTTCTCTTGTTGCGGAGCACGGCCTCTAGGCGCGTGGGCTTCAGTAGTTGTGGTGCACGGGCTTAGTTGCTCCACAGCATGTGGGATCTTCCCAGACCAGGGCTTGAACCCATGTCCCCTCCACTGGCAGGCGGATCCTTAACCACTGCGCCACCAGGGGAGCCCAGAACTGTACTTTTTAAAATTTTCCATATTTTCAAGTTTTAGACTTTTTTTCTTAACAAATAAATCACAGTTGGGTTCAAGATCTAAAAGATGGCTGGATCTGAGGTAGAAAAGAGTCCTTGGTGGAAGAAATTGTAAGTCATTTTGAAATGGAATTGTGCAGTTAAAGGAAGAGGGCTGTAACAAGCAGAAAGGGTAAGGCTGCCTCCCCCACCCCCCCAAAGGCATGTGCCAAAAAGGAAGGGAGTGGGTATTTTTCCAGGCTGGATGATGAGCTAAGGTGAGTGGGAAGTGAAATCCCCTGGAGTAGGAGGGAGCAATTGGTAGGAAGCTACCAGTTGGTAGGAATCGGTAGGAAGCTCATGTTCAAGAAGTTTGATTTGCTTTGAAAGACTGTTGGACCAACAAGATACTCAAAGAAGACGATTGTCACTGGGTTGAAGGCTGCGGTTGAAATCAAGGCAGGGTATGGAAGTGGAGCAAAGAGATAACTCTGTGATACTACGGAAGGAGACCTGCCAGGAATTCATAGCGAACTCACGGCAGCGGAAAGAAGAAGAAAGAGCAATTGAAGGTAGTGCCAAAGATCACTCTCTTTTGATTGAAACTCAAGAGCTGGCTCGGGTCTCCTGCTGTGTTGGACCAGAGAAGCCAGGACCGGCCAACTGAGCTGGGGCCCTCTGGGGCTGCCCCTGATACCCAGCCTGGGCAGGTGGCGAGAGAGCCGGACAGAGCAGACCAGAGGCCATTTGAGAATGACTTGGCTTCTCTTTGTGTTTTCTTTTTCTCTTAATTTTCAAATGTTTTATTTTATTATGTAATACTTGATATGTGCAAAGGAATATATGACACATTTGTGTGTGTTGTGGAACACAAGCACTTAAGGACCCCACCTCCCCACCCAGTTTCCCTTTGTGGTTTCTTTGCCAGTAAAAAGAGTTCACTCATCCCTCGCTTAAAATATAGGATGCCCAGGTCACTAGTTTGTCATCCTGTGTCATTCAGTGCCTCCTCCAGACTCCCTTTCCCCAGGATGGTGACCCAGAATTCCCTAGAAGTATACAATTGTGTCCCTGTGCTCTGAGCTTCTTACCAAATGGCTGTGCCTCCTGGTGTTTGAGTGGAACAGTTTTAAGGCATTAGTTTGCCTGCTGTAACTGTCCCCCTGTTCCTTCTGTTATTGCTTGCATTTCAGGGCTTCTGGGTTGAAGGGTGTGGTTGACAGCCCAGCTCCTTACCTGCCCCTCTGGGTGACTTGAATGGGAATAATTGATGTTTTAGGTCCTGGGAAAGCAGTGGTGATCACAAACAGCAAGATGGTGGGAAAACGAAGAGTTATCTTACCATTGACCCTCAGGCTTGATATGGGTCTACATTTTACTTCATTTTTTTAAATTTTAAGATTCTTTAATTATTAGAAAAAAATCATCCTAGGAGGGGAGACAGGATCGTCCGCTTGAAAGCAGGATACTTGTTGCTCAAGAAGGATTCTTGCTGGATATTAGATTTTGTGTTTACCTCCCTCTCCCCCACTGGTCGTGGTCCATCTCACTCCCAACAGCCTTACACACATCACACACCATGCTTCTGTGTTCTTAGGTTTGTTGGGCAGACCTAATGTGAAAGATGAACAAAAGTAACTGAAGAAAGTTTAGGTCAATATCCTTACGATCTTTGGGAGGAGGAACAGAAACCGTGTAATTTTACTGCACAGGATTGAAATTGTTCTGCTGTAATGGAACATACACATTCCTAAAAATTACCGCACTATGCAAAATTACACAGTAAAAACCACAGGGCTTATGGGGAAAGTGGGGTTAGGGTCATAACACTCAAAAACTTCATAGGTGACCAGAAAAGAGAGAGAAAAAATAAGTAGGCATTCTAAAAAAAAGATAGGGAGGTACAAACTACCATGTATAAAATAAATAAACTACAAGGATATATTTATTGTACAGCACAGGGACTATAGCCAATATTTTTTAATAACTTTAAATAGAGTATAATCTATAAAGATTTTGAATCACTGTGTTGTACATCTGAAACTCACATTGTAAATCAACTATAGCCCAATAAAAAAATTAAAATTAAACGGTAAAAATAAATAAAAAATAAGATAAGACTCCCTAAACAGCACGGTTTTACAGATGTTAAGTGGCTAAGAAATGTATAACTACCACAATAAATGTAGCACTCTACCTTAAAAAAGACCTGAGGTTTGCTTGTGGAAGTAGGCATTGGAAGGTTATAGCTCGCAAGTTATTGTGAAGTGATGGAAGGAAGGCCTTCTGAAGTCGGATGGAAATTTCTGACCCCAGATGTGGAGGGTTACAGCTCATAACGCATGCAGGTGATCTGACAGCTGGTGGATGTTTGAAATGTGTGCGTTTTTTGTTTTCCTGTGTGGCTCATTTCAGCTGGGTATCGTTTTTTGCATTTTTTAGTGTTTCTTTCATGCATAAGTAAACACGAAATTTATGTTATGCCCAGATTATTCCCTAATATATCCAATGCATTGGAACAAATCTGAATTTTCCAAAAAAAAAGTCAAAGCAAAACTAACTGTCAGAAACCACTGTGTATAACATGTACTAGCTAATAGTAAGTGCCAGGCACTGTGCTGTAGATTCTATGTGAATTATCTCTCAACAACATGACGAGTTAGATATAATTGTTAGCCACATTTTATAAGTGAGAAAACTGTGGCTCAGAGAGGTAAAACTTGCCCCAGGTTACAGCGCTAGGCCAGGGTAGCTCTCAGTGAGTATGCCATTCTCTTTCCTGAGCAAAAAAAACAAAACAGCAACAACAAAAAAAACCCAACAAAGTGGGGCAAATATTTGCAAATATATAAGAACGAGCAAATATCCATAATATATGAAAGTTTTTAAAATCACTAAAAAGAGACAAACAGCCCAGTAGAAAAATGAACAGAGGTCAAGAGCAGGCAATTTACAAAGAAGGAATACAAATGGCCAATAAAATGGGGGGGGGGGTGATGTTTGACCTCATTTAATACGCATTCATGTAAATTAAAACAATTAGATGTTGTTTTTTCCCACTATCAAATGGACAGAAATATTAGGTTGGCCAAGAAGTTCGTTCGAGTTTTTCCATAAGACGTTACAGAAAAACTTGAACTTTTTGGCCAGCCCGTTAAATGCGGGGAAACACTGGCAAGCGTATAGATTGTTGTAACCTTTCCAAAGTATATATACCTGTCATTTGACCCAGCCATTTAATTTCTAGAAATTTATCCTAAGAAAATAATCAGATAAATGGGAAAAGATGCTTGTTCAAAGATTTTTGTCAGTGTTGTTAATAATGCTGAAAAGATGAAAGCACTCATCCATCATCACTAAGTGGTTAAAGTCTGGTGCGTTAATATAATACAATACAATGTATTGTTCCCAAAGGGAGCAGGGACAAAATAGCATCTTCAGCGTGATCCCATTTTTGTAAAACCATCCCACACATGTGCACACTTGTGTTTGCAAGCAAGCCTTGTATAGGAAGAAGTCTGGAAGGATACACATCAAAACATTGGCGGTAGATGTCTCAGGGTGGTGGAATTGCTGGATGTTTTTTTTTTTTTTTGGTTGTGTTGGGTCTTTGTTGCTGCACGAGGACTTTATCTAGTTGCGGGGAGCGGGGGCTACTCTTCTTTGCGATGCGCGGGCTTCTCATTGCGGTGGCTTCTGTTGTTGGGAGCACGGGCTCTAGGCGTGTGGGCTTCAGTAGTTGTGGCATACGGGCTCAGTAGTTGTGGCTCACAGGCTCAGTTGCTCCAACAGCAGGTGGGATCTTCCCAGACCAGGGCTCGAACCCGTGTCCCCTGCATTGGCAGGCAGATTCTCAACCACTGAACCACCAGGAAAGCCCTGCTGGATGATTTTTATTTTTTATTTTTTTCATTTAACTTTTTTCTACATTTTTTGGTAGTGAATGTTACTTTTATGATTTAAAAAAGAAAATTATTTTAAAACATTGTCTAACACAAGATCCATAATAAATTCAAAATATAAGAATAAATGACTTCTGTAAAAGTAGTTCTTCTGGCACCTAACAGGGCTAGGTAACAAATAGCCATTGAAAGAATTTTTGACTGACTGCGGTTTGGAGACAACGCTACCCCATTTGGGGCTTCCGATTCTTTATTCTTGACCAGAATTAATCTGACCAGATTTCGAATTACCTCATTCTGAGGTAGATGCCACTAGACTGAGCCAGACACAGTGGCTTATGTTACCTCTAGGTCGCGAGCTCTGTAAAGTACAAGTGAACTTGGGGTCTCCTTGGATGAAGCCTGAGACTGTCAGGCACAGGTGACAGCCGGAGCCTCTAATTTTGGTTACGTGATCAAAACCCAGATATAGTTTCTTGGGGCC
Source organism: Phocoena sinus (assembly GCF_008692025.1). NCBI lineage: Eukaryota > Metazoa > Chordata > Mammalia > Artiodactyla > Phocoenidae > Phocoena > Phocoena sinus. The sequence goes on along the minus strand of NC_045772.1, from coordinate 7,227,272 downwards.
CAGCCTACTTTATCAAGCAACTTAAATCTTAGTTTATGAGGCAGCTAAACACAGGAATGTGGCTTGGTGGGGGAGGGTGGCTGACAGGAGTCCCCCCTCAAGGTGAGCTGGGGTTTGCAGGCCCGGGTGGGCGACCCAGCTCCAAGGAGGCCTGTGTCTGGCCTTCCATGTCTAGCCAAACTTCATTTTCAAACCTCCATAAAAACTGCCTTGGGCTTCCCTGGTGGCGCAATGGTTGAGAGTCCGCCTGCCAATGCAGGGCACACGGGTTCGTGCCCCAGTCCAGGAAGATCCCACGTGCTGTGGACGCAGCTGGGCCCGTGAGCCATGGCCGCTGAGCCTGCGCGTCCGGAGCCTGTGCTCCGCAACGGGAGAGGCCACAACAGTGAGAGGCCTGCGTACCGAAAAAAAAAAACCAAAAAAACTGCCTTCTCCCAGGCCTCCTTCTCTAGGTTTCATGGCTCTCTGCGGACATGAGAGCCTGTCTGTCCGTAGCACACGAATGATTGAATAATGGGAGCAGGGAAGAGCCAGGAGACGTGGGGAGCTTCCGAGGTGTAGCCCCCAGGTACTGAGCAGATCTGCGCCTGGGTGGGCCTCGTTCCACTTACCGGGGCCTCCCCTTCTGTGTCACCGCAGGCCAGACGGGTCCCCGGGAGGCCCAGCGTGCCTGCTGCAGCAGTGGCTCAAAGAACCTCTTCGTTATTTCTTCCTTCAAATGCTCAGTCTTAACGGCTTCTCTGTGCCCCTCAGCCCCGTGCCCGTCTGCCTGGCTGGAGATAGCTCCCTGGAGCTCCTCATGTGTGGATCGAAAAGGATTTTTTTTTTTAATTTAAGCAGTCGCATTCCATCTGCCTACACACACTTAACCTGCTTTGTGAACTGAGCTTTGTGACCTCCGTACATTACTTCACCAGCCAGACCATGTCTCCCCAACAAAAGGTTCTAGAGAGCACTCGACAGGATAAGTGGAACCGAGTGCCTGTTTAGTGGGGCTTCAGAAGCACCACTGACAGGGACCTTTGTTGTAAGGGTCTGCCCCCACCAAGCACTGTGCATCAATTTTCTTATTAATCCTCACCACAAAGAAGCCAAGTGAGTCTTCTTGTGGCAGCCTCCTGTAAGGAAACGAGGGTGTAGAAAGAAGTGACTTGCCCACGTTCACACAGCTGATTAGATGGGCCCTTTGAGACCCACCTAGTGCCAAAGCCTGTGCCCATCTACCCTCTGGCCTCTTTTGCCCTCCTTAGCTTTCCATGGCTTAGAACAATCAGCCAGGGAGTGATGTTCTTTTGGCTCACAAAGTAGTCCTCTGTGTTGATTCCCCAGAGTCAGGATTTTATGGGAGTTCTGGAAAGCTCAACGAATTATTAGGTTTCTCTTAATTTCTTAAAGCATTTTATAATATTTTGTTGTGCTTGGAATGTGTCAGCACCAAGTTGTGTTTTGTTTAAATTTTGTGCTGAGTTTGAGAGTATTTCTTAGTTTAATCATGTACAAGGAATTGGAATTTGTTGGTACAGGTTACAGTATCTGTGGCATTCTGCCCATTTCTCCCTCCCACAGCTGACGGCTGAGTGGGGACAGAGCAGGGTGTCAAGGTGTTGGTAAATAACACCACCGTGTAGTCATTGAATCTTGTGAGATGCGGTCTCGCCAGCAGGTTGAACTGACTGAACACTGAACATGCTGAACTGCTAAGCTCCAGTTATCCTGTGTGGAGGTCGTGCTAGAAACCCCTGGTAGCTTTCTGCTTGCCTAACATAAGAGTCTTTATAGCCCAGATTCCTCCCCCTCACACACACAAACACACACAGACACACACACACACACACACACTGCTAGAAACCTGGGAGGGACTTGCTGGTGGGGGTTTGACGAATGAATGGAGACAGTGTTTGGGGGCTTTGTTTTTCGTTTTTGTTTGTTTTTTCTTTTTGGTGACCAAATCAGAGCATCCTGCAGCCTTGAGGGTTTTGAGAGGAGGGTGCCAGAGTTTAGGAACAAGCAGTAGCTTTTTGGGAATGTGTTGGAGAGGAAAGGGGAGAGAATGTGGACAGGGGAGAGAATTGTAGATCTGGGTCAAAGTTGAGGCCCCAGACTGGGAGCAGCCCTATGGGGAGGAAGGAGTCATGAGAGATGAGTTGTTAGTTGTGGATTAAGTTCGATTTGGGTAAACCATTGGGAGGATGAAGCAGGGGAAGAGGCCCTCTGGGCTGGGAATTTAGGGGTCCCGGGTACTTGGAGCATGATCTGTCAATAGAAGGCGGCATGGTCTTCAGCGGACACATCCCCTTGGCTCCACAGGCTCCTTGCCCAGAGGAAAGGGGCACAGCCAGAGGGGTCCAGGGCCTGGGCTGTTCTGCCCTGACCTTCTGACAGTGAAGGCACTGGGGTACAGTCGAAGAAGGCGAGGCTGGGAGGCAGAGAACTGGTTCTAATCCTTGCTGTGCCCCGATGAGCTGTGTGACCTTGGCCGAGTTATTTCCCTGTCCTGGACTTCGTGTATGATCTTTCCATCCATTCCACCTCTAAAGTTCCATGACTTGGAGGCCATCAACTTTATCATCCCCGAGTGTTCCTGAGGGTACCAGCAGTGCCCAGGGATATGCCCATCTTGGAGAGAAGGCCCAGAGTCTGCCTGTGGTAAGGAGAGTTGGGGTCTGGGGACTCCCCTGCCATGGGGAGCAGTGCTGAGACTGGAGGTGGCCTCACAGTACAAGGCTGCTGAGCTCCAAAGACTCAGGACAGCAATACCCCAACCGTAAAATGCGACCAGCCGTACCCTCCAAGAGGAACATTCACCCAGCACAGAGGTAGCTCCTCTTAGGCCTGGTACAGACAATGAGGAAAGTGGGTAGAACAAGCCTGGAGGTGGTGAGGAGGGAGAAGAACATCAAGCAAGTGAAGTCCTGTCCCACTCCCCCGTGAGAGAGAGGCGACCCATCTCTGCAGTGTCTTGGGAAAGCTATTGGATTTTCATGCCTCGGTTTCTTAAGCAAATTTGAAAGTTAATATTTTGGTTGGCAGTAGAATTACTCCTTTCCATTTGCTCACAGAGATGCTGCAGTTTGTCAGCAATCAAGTGGGAGAGTTCCCTGACTTGTTCTCAGAGCAGCTGTGCAGCTCCTTCCCTGGCGGTGGTGGAAGTGGCAACAGCGGCAGCAGCAATGGCGGCGGCAGCGGTGGCGGAGCCGGAGCCGGGGACCCCTCGGTGCAGCGGTCCTTCAGCCAGGTCCCGTTACCGTCCTTCTCGCCCTCGGCTACCTCCCCCCAGGCTCCAGCCCTACAAGTCAAGGCTCCCCCCACCGCGGTTCCCCCTCCGCCAAGGGCAACTCCTGTTCTTCAGCCCCGCCCCCAGCCCCAGCCCCAGCCTCCAGCTCAGCTGCAGCAGCAGACAGTAATGATCACCCCGACCTTCAGCACCGCTCCCCAGACGAGGATCATCCAGCAGCCTTTGATATACCAGAACGCAGCTACCAGCTTTCAAGGTGACTCAGAACTCCGATGTGATAGCGATTGGTTGGTTCAAAAGTTTTTGTGCCAGTTTGCAGACACTTCCGAGGTAGACTGTAAATAGTTCTGCCCTCTCTGGGGATGACACAGCCTATCAACTTGGCCCTGTCTGAATGAGGTTTCAGTAGCTGGCCGTAAGCATAGTGGTGTAGGAACACATTTGGTCTCTTCAAATACCTTAATGTCTACTGTGCCTGTTTCAAGGATGCGTGGTCAGAGACTCCAGCGGGCACAGTAGCCACAGGGATGTCCTGGTAACTAGAGGTGGGGGCTTGAATAAAATTAGTCTTGAAACTCACCCAGGTACCAGGAAGATCTCAGCACCTGTAGGTTGAGAACCATTCATCCAGGAGACATCTCCTGAGCATCCACTGCAGAGAAGAGTACTCCTTTTAACATAGGTGCCGTGTCTCCGACTGGCGGGCCTCACAGTAGGCCCTCAGTGTGTGCTGAGTGAATGAGGGACTTTCTCTGTTGTGCTGTGTCCCAGCACCTTTTCATCAGATTGCTCTGTGACCCTGTGGGGACCCCTGGGTGGGGTTAGTATTGCTCTACTAATTTCAAAGGATCTGACAGGTCTTTAATGGGCTTCAAGGGTTTAGGGGCTGGGGAGAGGCCACAAAGCGAAAAGCTGAGACCCTCATCCCAAAGTGCACCTTTCATTCACTTCACGGGAGGAAGTGAAGCCCCAGGGAGTTGGCTCTCAACACCTGTTAGCTCCCTTGCTGATTAGCTTCCCTCACCTCCACCCCAGCCTCGGAGTAATGAAATAATTTGTACTCGTTCCCTCAGAAATTGATGTAGCCCTTATGGGATGTTCTTGTCATCTAGACCAGCTTGTAAATGGCTGTGCACATCTTCTTCAGCAACAGGTGGGGAGTTGGGATCGTTAGGAGGCACTCCAGCCTCGGTTATTGCCACAGCTACGGTGACAGAATGCATTCCTCGTCCACGTGACTTTTTTTCTCCTCTTTTCCCAAGTCCTTCAGCCTCAAGTCCAAAGCCTAGTGACATCCTCCCAGGTGCAGCCGGTCACCATCCAGCAGCAGGTGCAGACGGTGCAGGCCCAGCGGGTGCTGACGCAGACAGCCAATGGCACGCTGCAGACCCTCGCCCCGGCCACGGTGCAGACAGTTGCTGCGCCCCAGGTGCAGCAGGTCCCGGTAGGTGGCTGACAAGAATTCAGGGAGGCCTTGGTTGGGGCTCTTGGCCGGCCTGTGGTTGAAGATGTGGTCTGCATGCTAAGCAGGACCAGCGGAGTGTGAGGGAGCAGCTTGCAGGGCAGGTAGGGGCGCCTGGACCTTACGAGGCACCCGTGAGACCTGGCAGAGAAGCCGCCTGCAGATGCACACTGGCACCCACCTAAACTCAGTAAGTGCTGGTGTATTAACTCATTTACACGTGTCATGGGTATAAAACTGAAAAGAAATGTGCCAGAATGTTCTTAAGCTGTGTATCACAGTGGACTGTATTTCTAACTAATGAAGTAAGTTAGCTTTAAAAAACAATCCAGGTTTACCATTTTTGCTTCCCAGCCCTTTTCCTCACATTCCTAAGTTTGTCCACAATCAGGTCTCTCTTCCTTCCACTGTCCACCCGAGCCATGCTTGCTCTGCCCCTGCTAGGCCGCTGGCATTGCTCTCCTCAGAGCCTTTCAGCCTTCCAACCCAGAACCCTCTTTAGCTGTACGCCTTCTCCCCGGCAACCCAGTAATCAAGCTACATTCTCAGTTTTATGAAAATTTTATTTTCTCATTCTTTTCTGGAAGGTCTGTGCAGGAAGAAGTAATGCAAAATAGAAAAGTAATGCTACCTTCCTTTTCCTTTTCTTCCTTTTCCATTCAGGTCCTGGTACAGCCTCAGATCATCAAGACAGATTCCCTTGTTTTGACCACACTGAAGACAGATGGCAGCCCTGTGATGGCCGCAGTCCAGAACCCAGCCCTCACTGCCCTCACCACCCCCATCCAGACAGCTGCCCTTCAAGTTCCGGTAAGAGCTGCCCCCCACCCCACCCCCGCTTCTTGGGGGTTTTAGGCCTCAGAGATGGTAATGAAGTCTCCAGATACTGAATAGATGCGGCAGCTCTATGCAGTGTGTCAGATTGCAAAATGACCCCATTGTAGGTTTTTTTTCCCCTTAAGAAGTACCAGCACCGAGTGTTATGTGGGAGTACTAGGGTTTATGAGGGGCAAGAGAGGAACAGCAGAGGAGCCCCAGGTTCTGGGCAACAGCTCCACACAGGACCATCTGCCTCTTAGGTCCTGCTGATGGAGGTTTAGGCCCCCCAGGAAGGGAGGGGCTCCAAGGTGGGGGACATGAAAGGCACCCATACTTCAGTTGTAGGGTCTTGGCCACTGTCTCATCTTGTGGCAAGAAAGTCTGAGAGAAAAAAGTGATCAGAATTCAAAAGCAAACTTACTCATAAAAGCCAAGAACTAGAAACAACCCAACTATCCATCCAAAAAGAACTATTGATACATACAACTACGTGGCTAAACCTCAAAAATAGTACACTGAGCAAAAGATGCTTATCACAAAGAGTTCCTGCTGACGATTCCATTTATACAGAGTTCAGGAAGATGGTGCTGGAGGTCAGAGCATGATTACTGCTCTGGGGGAAGGGGCATGAGGGAACTTTCTAAGGGGATAGAAATGGTCTGTGTCTTGGTCAGGGTTACCTTGGTTACACACATTGTATGCATACATCACAATTCCATTAAGCTGTACACTTAAAATGTGTGCTTTTTACTATGTGTGAATTATTTCTTGATGACTAATGAAGTTAAGAAGCTTTTTGTGTTCATTGGCCATTTGGATATTGAGGCCATTTGTTGAAGAAAATAAAACTAAAAGTAGTGAAAACAGAAACAAAGAGCAGGAAAAGCAGATTTGAGGGGAAAACAAGGGGAAGCCTCTCTAGTTGGTCTGTTTAATAAAATGGCTCTGATTTTCACTTCTGCCCTTGAGCTTTTTGATGGGCAAATCGTATAAGGAAATGCAGTAAGTTAACTTCACCGTCATGTGAGAGGAAAATACGTGCCATACACCAGGAGAAAGTTTTGTGGTTGGTGCACTGTATGCGAGCTCAGAGGTGGCTAATGGGTCGACAGCAAAGCAGGAATCACATGACGTGTTTCTGGCATCCCTACATCAAAGGTTGGTGTTTATCCACATGAATGCTGTTGTGGCACATGACTAATCAACAGTGACTCTGAAAGGGGCACAGTACCTGAGGTACCACAGCTCCTAAGGCTTCTGGACTTAATTAACCCAGAAAGGGTGTCAGGCTCCACAGCGTTTTCAGGTGATGCCACGTGGCCTGGGCCAGTGGGTTTGTGTTGCGAGGTTGCTTTACTCAGACTAACCAAGTGGTCATTCTGCCCTTGTGTCTGTTCTAGACCCTGGTGGGCAGCAATGGGACCATTCTGACCACAATGCCTGTGATGATGGGACAAGAGAAAGTGCCCATTAAGCAGGTACCTGGGGGAGTCAAGCAGCTCGAGCCCCCCAAGGAAGGAGAAAGGAGGACGACACACAACATCATTGAGAAGCGGTATCGCTCCTCCATCAATGACAAAATCATTGAGTTGAAGGACCTGGTCATGGGGACAGATGCCAAGGTAGGTACCAAGCAAAATGTTATTTCATGCCCCATCATCTCCCCTCTATCTGTCTTTGCTACAGGAATTTAGGGAAGACCCAGGCCCAGGCTGAGTGAATGCAAGAATAGTTAAAGGTGCTCTCTTACTAAAGCATCTTGGTGTTTTGAAATTCCAGGATTATAAAATATTAACTGTTGGGTGTTGGTAAGGCAGTGGCCTGCCTGGACCTTTGAGTCTGCTCTGCAGTGATGGTGGCCACCCCCCCCCCCACCCCCACTACCACCACCGTGTCGCAGACACCTACTGCTCACTGATGGCCAGGTACACAACCGTGTGTACATCTGAGGCAGCTGATGGCATTTTTGGCATATGTTTAATTGTATTCAGGGATGGCTAGCAATATTTTAACCTTTTAGGGAGGAGGAAAAATGGAGATTGGATCTTTGACAAGGAACAAATAGAGGAAATTGGTTTTTCATAAATTTCTGGTGTTTCAATGAATGTGTCTTTTGGCTTTGGCACATAGGAGATTTTTTTTACCTGTTATCTGTTTATCTTTACCTCTATTTTGAAAGAAAATATAATTTTCCTTGTAGCCTACAAATCTGAAAGGTACTAATATACCTTTACTTAAGATAACCAGCCAACAGTACTCTGGATTTTTGTTTGTCATTTGTTTTCCTTAAAGTTTGTTTTGATGCTAGGATTATCATAGGAAGTAGGAGTAACAGCTTATATATAGTGTTACTGGGTGCCAGGCCAGAGGCTAAACTCTTTACACATATTAGCACATTTAATCCTCATGGCAAGCCTATGACTCATATACTATCATTATCCCTATTTCACGGAGGAGGAAAGTGAGGTTCAGAGATGTTGAGTAACTTGTCCTGGGTTGCACAGCTAAGTAGTGGGAGAGTCAGCATCTGAATTCAGCACCTCCCACTCCGGAGCCTGAGCTCTGGGCCTCTGCTCTCTTCACTGTGCAAGCTGGTCTGACGCCACCGTGTTTTTCACCTGTCTTCCTTCCCAGATGCACAAGTCTGGCGTTCTGAGGAAGGCCATTGACTACATCAAATACTTGCAGCAGGTCAATCATAAACTGCGCCAGGAGAACATGGTGCTGAAACTGGCAAATCAGAAGAACAGTAAGTGTGCTCGTTGAGAAAAGGGTTTCAGACTTTCCGGTTATAGTAGAAATCCTGTGCTGGGCACCGGGCAGGGTCCACTGTTGTGTAAAAGGTGCCTTCAGGGGTGAAGCAGGAGCAGGGGCTGTGCATCACTCACCTAGCCCAGCCCCAGCCCAGATGGGGTGCTATGAAACGGACCATTTGCCAGGTAGGGTTTTCTTTACAGAGCTCTTGAAGGGCATTGACCTAGGCAGCCTGGTGGACAATGACGTGGACCTGAAGATCGATGACTTTAATCAGAATGTCCTTCTGATGTCGCCTCCGGCCTCCGACTCGGGGTCCCAGGCAGGCTTCTCCCCCTACTCCATCGACTCTGAGCCAGGAAGCCCTCTATTGGATGACGCAAAGGTAATGAGTTTTTGAAATCCCCTGACCCCTGGAATCTCTCCCATCTCCCCGAAGTTAATAGTGGGGAGGCTGCAGACAGCGGCCCAGGTCAGGTGTTCAGAGGCCCTGGGCTGGAGAGGAACGAGAATTCTGTGAAATTAGCCACGTACTGGAGAATAAAGAAAAAGAAAGCTGACTCTGTATGGGGATACAACCTCCGGTTTTACTGGTCCTTGCTGAAAGGGCCCATCAGAGGGGAATAATGGCCAAATCCAGCATGGGAACATACAGCGGCTGTTGTGCGGAGCTAGGAGTTGCTGGAGGCGCCTCATCGCTTCCCTCGCCCATAATGAGCCTGGCACGACCACTTTGTGAGGTTGATCAGTTGGGTTAGGATGATGCTGCCTCTGGGTCCTCTTTGGGAAATGATTACAGTTTGCAGTCTAACAGATAACATTCCTACCAAGGGCCTTTAATTGTGGAAGAAAGCCCCTGGCAATTCTTGTTTAATGGAATTCGTTAAAAGAGGCTCAAGCCTAATGATCTTCCCAGGAACCTGTGGAGACCACTGGGGTTTGTGCTGTATTTTGACATTGGCAGTTTCTGGCCTCAAAAGCACAGAGTTCCCTTCTAGCGTAAGTTTTTTTTTTTTAATTTATTTTATTTGTTTATTTTTGGCTGTGTTGGGTCTTCATTGCTACGCGAGGGCCTTCTCTAGTTGCGGCCAGCGGGGACCACTCCTCGTCGCGGTGCACGGGCCCCCCACCACGGTGGCTTCTTTTGTTGCGGAGCACAGGCTCTAGAGCGCAGGCTCTCAGTAGTTGTGGTGCACGGGCCCAGTTGCTCCTTGGCATGTGGGATCTTCCCGGACCAGGGCTTGAACCTGGGTCCCCTTCACTGGCAGGTGGATTCCCAACCACTGTGCCACCAGGGAAGCCCCTAGCATAAGTTTTTGATCAGACCATTTATTGTATCATGTACTTAATTTTATTAAGGAAGCTCTATTTTTGAAATATTTTATAAATGTGATTCTGCTTGGTAACAAAAGGCCACATATACGTTGAATTAGATAGGTGTCTGAATCCTCAGAAGAAGTTTTCAAATGGTTTAAAAATACTGAAAACGAGTTGTGTGGGATGTACACCCTGGGAGTCAGCGGAGATCTGGTTCCAGTCTCCCTCCCTCCTTAGGCTCCCTGGGCAGGCAGGGCCTCTGCCTCCAGTTCTCCCTCTGTAAAACTGGGGAGAAAACAAAACAATGTTGTGGTTTTAGATATAGGCAAGCGTCTGGGAATTCCCTGGCAGTCCAGTGGTTAGGACTCCACACTTTCACTACTGAAGGCCCAGGTTCAATCCCTGGTTGGGGCACTAAGATCCTATTAGGTGTGTGGTGCGGCTAAAAAAAAAAAAAAAAAGGATAAGCAAGCTTCTGTAAATAGGTTCATACTAAAGTATGGTCTTTAATCAACTTTGAGGTGTAATTTATATGTGATACAGTACACCTATTTTACTGTATCGTGCAGTATGGTGAGTTTTAACAAATGTATATGCTTATGTAACTCACAGTAATCAAGATATAGAGTAAAAAGCTGAAAGCGTTTCTTCCAAGATCAGGAACAAGGCAAGGATGCCAACTCTCACCACTTTTATACTACATAGAATTGGAAGTCCTAGCCACAGTGATCAGACAAGAAAAAGAAATAAAAGGAATCCAAATTGGAAAGGAAGAAGTAAAAGTGTCACTGTTGGGCTTCTCTGGTGGCATAGTGGTTGGCAGTCCTCCTGCCAATGCAGGGGACACGGGTTCAATCCCTGGTCCGGGAAGATCCCATGTGCCGCGGAGCAACTAAGCCTGTGTGCCACAACTACTGAGCCTGCCCTCCAGAGCCCGCAAGCCACAACTGCTGAGCCCGTGTGCCACAACTACTGAAGCCCGCACACCTAGAGCCCATGCTCCGCAACAAGAGAAGCCACTGCAATGAGAAGCCTGCGCACCGCAACAAAGAGTAGCCCCCACTTGCTGCAACTAGAGAAAGCCCGCACGCAGCAACAAGGACCCAATGCAGCCAAAAACAAATAAATAAACAAACAAAAAAAACTGTCACTGTTTGCAGATGACATGATACTATATATAGGAAATTCTAAAGACACCTTCAAAAGACTGTTAGAACTAATAAATAAAATCAGTAAGTTTGCAGGATACAAAATTAATATACAGAAATCTGTTACATTTCTATACACTAACAGCAAAGTATCAGAAAGAGAAATGAAAAACAATCCCATTTACAATTGCATCGAAAAGAAGAAAATGCCTAGGAATAAATCTAACCAAGTAGGTAAAAGACCTGTACTGGAAAAACTATAAGACATTGATGAAACAAATTGATGACAACACAAACAGATGGAAAGGTATATTGTGCTCATGGGTTGGAAGAATTAATACCGTTAAAACGACCATATTCCTCAAGGCAACCTACAGATTCAGTGCAATCCCTGTCAAAATACCAAAGACATTTTTCACAGAACTAGAACAAATAATTCTAAAATTTATGTGGAAACACAAAAGACCCCAAATAGCCAAAACAATCTTGAGAAAGAACAACAGAGCTGGAGGTAGCACATTCCGTGATTTCAGACTACAGTAATCAAAACAGTGTGGTACTGGCACAAAAACAGACACATGATCAATGGAACAGAATAGAGAGCCTAGAAACAAACCCATACTTAAATCTATGACAAAGGAGGCAAGAATATACAAAGGGGAAATGACAGCTTCTTCAATAAATGGTGCTGGGAAAATGGGACAGCTACATGCAGAAGAATCAACTGGACTACTTTCTCACACCATCTACAAAAATAAACTCAAAATGGATCAAAGACTTAAATGTAAGACCTGAAACCATAAGACTCCCAGAAGAAAACATAGACAGTATGCTCTTTGTTATTGGTCTTAGCAAGTTTTAAAAATTAATTAATTAATTTTAATTTATTTATTTTTGGCTGCGTTGGGTCTTTGTTGTTGCGTGCGCAGGCTTTCTCTAGCTGCAGCGAGTGGGGGCTACTCTTCGTCGCGGTGCATGGGCTTCTCATCGCTGTGGCTTCTCTTGTTGCGGAGCACGGGCTCTAGGTGCACGGGCTTCAGTAGTTGTGGCACACGGGCTCAGCAGTTGTGGTTTGCAGGCCTTGGAGTACAGGTTTGGTAGTTGCGGCGCATGGGCTTCATTGCTCTGCAGCATGTGGGATCTTCCCGGACTGGGGCTCGAACCTGTGTCCCGTGCATTGGCAGGTGGATTCTTAACCACTGCACCACCAGGGAAATCTGGTCTTAGCAATTTGAGGGGAGCTGTGTCTCCTCAGGTAAGGGGAACAAAAGCAAAAATAAACAAATGGGACTACATCAACTTAAAAAGCTTTTGCATTGGAACTTCCCTGGTGGTCCAGTGGTAAAGAATCTGCCTTCCAATGCAGGAGACACAGGTTTGATCCCTGGTCGGGGAACTAAGATCCCACATGCCACTGGGCAACTAAGCCTATGTGCCACAACTACTGAGCCCACGCATCTCAACTAGAGAGGCTGCATACCACAAACCACAAAACCCATGCGCTCTGGAGCCCAAACGCCACAACTACAGAGCCCAAGTGCTCTGGAACCTGCGCCCCACAGCTAGAGAGAGAAAAACCCGCACGCCACAACTAGAGAGAAGCCCACGGGCTACAACTAGAGAGAAGCCCACACGCCACAACGGAGAGCCCGCGCACCACAACAAAAAGATTCTGCGTGCCACAACTAAGACCTGACGCAGCTAAAAATAAAAATAAATTAAGAAAAAAAAAGAGTAGACGGATGTAACCCTAAAAAAAAAACAAAAGAAAAACCTTTTGCACAGCAAAGGAAACTACCAACAAAACTAAAAGGCTACCTACTGAATGGAGGAAGGTATTTGCAAACAATATATCTAATAAGGGGTTAGTATCCAAAATTTTCAAAGAGGTCGTACAACTCAACATCAGAAAACCCCCCAAACAACAATTTTAAAATGGGCAGAAGACATGAATAGACATTTTTGCAAGACATATAAATGGCCAACAGGCACATGAAAAGATGCTCAACATCAGGAATTCCCTGGTGGTCCAGTGGTCAGGACTCCAAGTTTCCATTGTAGGGGGCATGGGTTCAATCCCTTGTCAGGGGACTAGATCCTGCATGCCACAACTAAGATTTCTCATGCCACAACTAAAAAGATCCCACACGCAGCAAAGAAGATCCTGCATGCCACAACTAAGACCTGGCACAGCCAAAGAAATAAATATTAAAAAAAAAAAAAAAAAAAGACATACGCACCCCTGTGTTCGTTGCAGCATTATTTACAATAGCCAAGATAAGGAAGCAACCTGAGTGCCCAGAAATAGATGAATGGATAAAGAAGATGTGGTATATATGCAATGAAATATTAGCCATAAGAAAAGAGTGAAATCTTGCCATTTGTGACAACGTGGATGGACCTAGAGGGTATTATGCTAAGTGTAATAAAAGAGTCAGAGAATGATAGGTGTTGGTGAGGATGTGGAGAAAAGGGGACCCTCATGCACTATTGGTGGAAATGAAAATTGATACAGCCACTGTGGAAAACAGTAGGAAGTTTCCTCAAAAAATTTGCAATAGAACTACCATCCAATCCAGCAGTTCCGCTTCTGGGTATTTTTCTGAAAGAAAACAAAAACACTAATTCAAAAAGTAATGTTCACCCTTATGTTTATTGCAGCATTATTTACAATAGCCCAAGATATGGAAGCAACCTAAGTGCCCACAGATAGATGAGTAGATAAAGAAAATGTGGTGTGTGTATATATATATATATATATATATATGTATATATATATATATACCGTGTAATGTTACTCAGCTGTAAAAAAGAATGAGATGTTGTCACACCATGTATGATCCTAGGGGGTATTATGCTAAGTGAAATGAGTCAGACAAAGACAAATACATAGGATTTCACTTATATGTGGAATCTAAAAAACAAAACAAATGGACGAACACAACAAAACGAAACAGACTGGTAGATACAGAGAACAAATGGGTGTTTGCCAAGAGGGGAGGGAGTTGGGAGGGTGAGTGAAATAGGTGAGGGAGGTTAAGAGATACTACAAACTAAAAAAAAAATTTAAAAAAAAGATACTACAAACTTCCAGTTACAAAATAAATGTCACAAGGGTGAAATATACAACATGGGGAATATAGTCAATAGTATCATAGTGCTTTTGTATGGTGACAGATGGTAACTAGACTTACCATGGAGCTGATGTAATGTATGAAAAAATCGAGTCACTCTGTTGTGTACCTCGAACCAACATAGTGTTGTAGGTCAATTATACTTCAATTAAAAAATAACAATAGGGAATTCCCTGGAGGTCCAGTGGTTGGGACTCCACTCTTTCACTGCTGAGGGCCCGGGTTTGATCCCTGGTCAGGGAACTAAGATCTTATCAATTGTGTGGTGCAGCCAAAAAAACCAAACCAAAACAAAAAACAATAAATGGGGCTTCCCTGGTGGTGCAGTGGTTAAGAGTCCACCTGCCAGTGCAGCGGACACAGGTTCAAGCCCTGGTCCAGGAAGATCCCACATGCCACGGAGCAACTAAGCCCGTGCACCACAACTACTGAGCCTGCACTCTAGAGCCCGGGAGCCACAACTACTGAGCCTGCGTGCGGCAACTACTGAAGCTTGTGTGCCTAGAGCCCGTGCTCCGCAACAAGAGAAGCCACCGCAATGAGAAGCCTGCGCACCGCAAGGAAGAGTAGCCCCTGCTCACCGCAACTAGAGAAAGCCCGCATGCATCAACAAAGACCCAATGCAGCCAAAAGTAAATAAAATAAAAAAATTTATAAAAAAACAACAAAATGATAAATGAATAAATCTCTTCTAGTTTAGAACAAAATGATATAGAACATTTTTATCTCTCATGAACTTACACTTTGCAGGAAGTGCACACACGTCTCTCCAGCCTGAGACAACTTCTGATCTGCCTTCTGTCGCTTTAGATTAGCTTGCCTGTTGTGGAATTACACAGAAACAGAATCCTGCAGAGTGTTCTCTTTTGTGCTGGAGCTCTGTTGTAAAAGCAGAGCTCATGTCCCTCTGGTCTTTAGAACATGTTCTTCTCCCAGGTGGCAAGAGGGCAAGTGCTTTATTCCCATCTGACTTAATGGTCTTGAATTTAAATCTCACGATCTGATTCCCGTATATATAAAAGTAAAATGCTATAAAAATCCACACAGTATTCGTTCTAACCTTGTGGCCCCCTGTTCTGAAGGTCAAAGATGAGCCAGACTCTCCTCCTGTAGCACTTGGCATGGTGGACCGCTCGCGAATCCTGCTGTGTGTCCTCACCTTCCTGTGCCTCTCCTTTAACCCCCTGACTGCTCTGCTGCAATGGGGAGGGGCCCACGACTCGGACCAGCATCCACACTCAGGCTCTGGCCGCAGCATGCTGTCTCTCGAGTCAGGTAGGTGGAAGGCCCCTCGTGCCACCCGGGCCTGGGTGGGCTGCTGTGGCAGGAGAAGGCCCTGCATGCAGCCACTCGGCTTGTCCGCCAGGTCCCGAAGGGCTTTCGTAGGGGGCCCCCGCCTGCTTGCTTCTGGTAGGGACTGGCATAAGTCGCATTTCGGAAGTAACAGGGCAAACCCAAGTTCAGTCAGAAAGAGCAAAACAAATCAGGACCCTGCACTGCCTTAATTGGGGGTTTGAGGGTGTGGCTGTTTGAAGGAGGATGCGGTCTTCTTACTGCCTGAGTCATTAAACCAGTGGCCTAACCCTGCCTTGGCTAACAAAGATTTTTGTGGCATCCTGCCCCATAGTGACAGGGCTACAGGGTTCCTAGTTAGGCTGTAGAACTGTCCCAAATTTGCTATAGTGTGGATTAAGGTGCATGTATTATTCCTCCCCTATGCACTTCGACATTGCTACTAAATGAAGCAATCGCATTTGTTCCAAAAATGAGGTAGGAGGCTCTTTCCTCTCACAGTGAGGGGTCAGTCAGGTGCCCTGCAGTCTCCCAGGGCTGCTTCAGGAGGCGCTTCCCCACGGGCTCAGCTGAGACGCTCCTCCTTAGGTTCTGCGGGCTGGTTTGACTGGATGATGCCAACGCTCCTCTTGTGGCTGGTGAACGGTGTGATTGTCCTGAGCGTCTTTGTGAAGCTGCTGGTCCACGGGGAGCCAGTGATCCGGCCGCATTCGCGCTCCTCAGTCACCTTCTGGAGGCACCGGAAGCAGGCAGACCTGGACCTGGCCCGGGTGAGTCCTGCTGCCTGCCTTTCCCCTTCCTCCCCCAGGCTCGGCCCATAACTCAGCAACTTATTCCAACACCCCAGCGTATAAAAATACCCCGGGGGCAAGAGGACGAGGGGACCCTACCCCCAACAGTTACAGGGCAGCGGAGGAGAGGGCACCTAGGCAGAAGTGATTACACGGACACGAGCTGATCTCTAGTCTGTAATATGACGGGAGAGTAAAGTGCTCTGGGAGTCTGGGGTGTGAGCAGAGTGGTCAAGAGCAGGAAGGCCCTTCCAAGGGGAGAGGATGGCAGGAATAGGTGGGCTTCTGGGAGACTGGCAAGTAGATGGGTACGTCTGGAGTGTAGGATATGTCGGGGGAGATGAGGGCTAAGGCTGGTAGTGTAGCTAGGGCCCAAGTTGGAGACGTATTTGACTAGTAACTGATTTGAGGTTTTTGTCCCAGTTCTCTGGAGAACCAGGAAGGTTTTTGAGCAGGAAAATTCGCTGCAAGTCCTCTTTTGAAATCAACAAAGGAGTTTATGGGAAGGATTCTGGGGCAAACTCACGGCACGGAAGGAAGAGTTAAACACCCATGTCTCGGGAGGAGCAAGGACCAGTCCAGCCCTCGGCAGCAGGTAGCCATGGGCTTGCTCTCCCCGCCTGTCAGCTGTGGAGCCCACAAGAGAGAATTTGGCCAGCCAGTCTGTCAGTGGACCTGTCAGCCATGTCCAGGGCTGCGGCTACTGCAATATAGGTGTGGTTGTTGGCGCCACCCCTAACGCAGGATGACACGTACCCCTAGATGTTTATCCTAGAGACAGGTTCAGGGCTGTGTTTTACGAACGTCATTCTGGTGGCTATATGAAGGGTGGGTTGGAGGAGGGAGACACAGATGCTTGGAAGCAAGTGAGGGTGCTCTTAGAAGAGGCTGGGTGAGAGGTGACAAGGAGCTGGAAATTGAAAGGAAAGGCATGAATTCAAGAAATACCTGAGATGTGAAATGGAAGGAAAGTGGCAGTGACAGTGACTCAGAGGTGGGGGAGGCTGGAAGCTGTGGTGGACTCCGTCTAACCGTGTTGCTTGAAAGTGCTGTGAGAGGGCCCTGAGGGTGAGAAGCTTCCCGACCAGGAGGCAGGCCGTGGTGGCCAAGATGTGTTGGGATCAGGGTGTGTTGGAAGCTGTGCGTCTGCCAGGGGAGGGCACTCAAGGGCGAGTTGGATTGGTGAGTTGGAAGAGACAAGAGCCAAAGCCCGAGCCTTGGAAACAGCCAACCTTCCTGGGAAAGACGGGAAAGAGGAGCCAGGAGACACAGTGAAAGGCCCACCTCCTTTGGAATCTGTAAACACAGGTGCTTCTCCTGGCTGGAAGGATGGCAGCACCACCTCAGAGACTGTCATCCTCAGAGCGTTGGCATCCACTTTCCCCTTGTAAGGATCCTCTTTTCTGTAATGGTGCAGGAAGGAAAGTACAGGTATCATACCCACTGCGTGATGGGAAAGGAGAAGAGCGTTTACTTCAGTTTCTCAAGGCTGTGTCGCCTCCAGTTATGAGAAAAACAGAGAAAAAGGCCTTCAATACAGGGCAGCAGACTCCCTGCTAGACCCTCTCAGGTTGGCAGGGAGTTGTTCAGATCCTTGGTTAGAGTAGTTTAGCTGTGTATTTGCCTAAAACTGTGGTTCTCAAACGTCAGCAGACATTAGGATCACCCAGAGGCTCTGATTCATTAGGTCGGGGGGTGGGGGGGGGGGAGGGTTAGGGTGAGGCATGAAGAATTTACATTTCTCACAAGATTCCCAGAAACCAGTAGCATCTAACAAGATGCTACTGATCTCTGGGAACCACACTTTGAGGACCTAAAAGATCACATCGTTCATTATTTAGATCCATGTCATCACCTTATGTATGAAAGCTACATACATAAATTCTGAAATTCTGAACAGTATTTGCTTGAAGATATAACACAGTGCCATCCCAATTTAGTAAAAAGACTGGGAGGAAATATATTAAAATGTCAGCAGTCATTCTTTCTGGGGGATAAGATTACAGGTGATTTCTTTTTACTTTTTTGTAGCTTTCTAAATTTTCCCAGATTTTCTTCAGTGAGTATGTATTACTCTAATAGTCTGGAGGGGTGAAGAGAAAGTAAGAGTTTTTGTTAAAGTAAAACAAAAAGGCCACATCAAGGCCAGCGAACATTACACCTTCCTGCTTCTTGCTAGGGGGATTTTGCAGCTGCCGCTGCAAACCTGCAAACCTGCCTGTCGGTGTTGGGCCGGGCACTGCCCACCTCCCGCCTAGACCTGGCCTGCAGCCTCTCCTGGAACGTGATCCGCTACAGCCTGCAGAAGCTGCGCCTGGTGCGCTGGCTGCTCAAGAAGGTCTTCCAGCACCGGCGGGCCACCCTGGCCACTGCCGCAGGCTTTGAGGAGGAAGCTAAGACCAGCGCTCGGGATGCAGCCCTGGCCTATCACAGGCTGCACCAGCTGCACATCACAGGTGAGGGCTGCCACCACGGCCTGTCTTGCCTCGAAGTGCCCCCATGCCATCGCTCCACCCTGGCGCAGTTTGCCAGTTTTCTGCCCCAGCTGAATGATGTCCCCTTCACACTACCCGTTTAGGATGGTTAGACAAACAGCTACAGCGGTAAAGATTGCAGTTCATCAATTTAAGACACACATTTTTCACATTAACATCTCTACGCTTGGCTTTGTCCTCTACACAATGAATGTCATGGTTGAGTTGGCAATGTTTTTTCCTTGGTGGTACTTAATAGTGAAACTTAAAATTGATGGCATCTTAGATTCAGTGAAATACGATCATTTATTTCATTCAACGAACTCCTGCTCTAATGGAGAAGCAGACAGGTCAGCAAGTGAATTACAGTTCAGTGTGGTAGAGGTAGCAGAAGAATTGGATTTCAGTTCAGGGGAAGGGGTCCTTGTTGGGGAGGGTTTCAGGAAAGGCTTTCTGGAAAGTCTCGGCTTTGCACGAAAGGATGTGTAGAGTTCACCAGCTCTGCAGAAGGGGAGGTGCCTTCCAGGCAGAGGGATGCATGTTCCCAAGGAGGAACCCCACGTGGGTAGCTCTGGAGGAGAATATTTCAGTGGTCCCCAAGATGGCTGTGCGAGGGGAGAGGGATGGGAGCCAGTGCAGTGGAGGAAATGACGTCATCAGGTCTGTGCTTCTGAGGTCGAGAAGATTCGCTCTGAAGAGAGCATTGAGGCTGCCTTCAGGGAGGACCAGTGGAAGCTAATGCAGGTGCCAAGAGGACAGGACAGAGATAAAGGAGAAAGTGGGGTTGACAGGCCTTGGGGACTCATTGGACGGGAAGGGTAAGGAAAGGAGCTAGCTAAGATGGTTCCCTGGTTTCTTGTTTGAGCGTTTGGGTGAACGCTGTTGCCACCAGCAAAGGTAAGGAAAATGAGAGGAAAAGCAGTTTTCTAGGGAGGAGGTAAGAAGTTCCGCTCGGGACACTTGCCTGTGAGACACCGAGGGGAAATGATGCAGTGGTGGGGGCCACGCTGGATCTGCAGGCCAAGGAAAGGAGCTGGGTCTTTGGCCTGCAGGTGAGAATGAAAACCATGAGTGCTGATGAGAGGGCTTGTGGTGAAGGGGGGCCCCTCGAGGGCATGTGGAAGGAGACCCGCACGGAAGGGGCAGGCCCGGGACAAGGAGTCGGGCAGAGGCTGCCTGAGAGGTGGTCAGGCAGGAGAGGCCAAGATGCTTGGTGTAGGGGGAGCAAAGTCAGAGGGTTCAAGAAGGGAAGTTGCTGCTGGGCCATCGATAAGATGAGGGCAGAGAGCAGCAGTGGGATGTGGTAACAGGATATAAGGCCCTGGTGGCTGAGGGAGGGAGCTTCAGCCCAGGCCCCAGGGGGAGTGGAGATGAGACACTGGAGCCAGCTGTGGGGTGTGAGCACCTGGGGCCTTTGTAGAGTTCTAGCAGAGGGCCATTTTCAGACCTACCCTGCTTCTCTGTCCCATCAGTGTGCCCGGGCCCGGGGGGAGGGAAGCAGCTCCACCCCAGGTCTCTGATCTGGAGGCTGCATCTGTTCAGGAGAATTCCAGCTGGGATGGTTCACATCACTCATTCTGCCCACATTCACTGAGCACTCTGTGGGCCTGGCCCCGCACAAGGCACCAAGAGGACAGAGGTGACACGGTCCCCACACTGCCCTCCGCCTTCCTTCCCTGCAAAGGAGAAAGTCCAGTCGGTGGTGCCTCCCGGGGGAGACCAACACCTAAGGCCTGTGCAGAATGAAGTCTGGGGGCTGATAAAAGACCAGAGAGGCTGGGTGGGATCAGGAGGCCTGGCTGGGCCACCCCTGAGGCTCAGCAAAATGAGGCGCCTGCTTGCCTTGGGCACCTCCCTGCACTGTGGTGAGGACTGAAGCAGGCAGCAGCGTGAAAGCCTCAGAGCCTCGACGGGCCCCGGGGCCTGAGCAAGGGCACTCTGGTCCCCGAGTTCAGGGCCACCGCAGATGAGCTGTACAGCCCTCACGGGAGGGTTAGTAAGCCTCTCCTGGCCTTCCACCTCTGCCCCACGATGTGTCCACTGTCACGGCTCAGTTGTGTGTCACGTGCCCCCCCTCAGGAGGGTGTGCGCTTATATACTGTGGGGTCTTGTTGAATGAAAATAAATTCACGTCAGTTTGTTCTTGGGTTTTTGTCTTTAATTTTTATAACCTTTCTCGCAACATTTGGAGACGCAGGACTGTGTTAGCAGGATGTGGCCATGCTGTTGACGCCGTTTTGGAAAGCATTGCAGTTTGCGCCTCTGAGTCCTGTTCACCGGCCTGCAGTCACAGCCACTCCCCATTACACAGGGCTGGGGCCGCGGGCCAGGCCCGTGACCTGTGTTTTCTCTTGTCCCCAACAACCTGTGAGGCAGAAAGGAGCACACCGCTACGAAGTCACAGAGCTTGGCGCCCCATCCAGGACTGTGTGATCACCGAGCTCACGGACCTTCTCCTCTGGCTCTGCTGTTGCTCCGATTGTGCTTGAGAAAGCAGGAAAAAGCTTGGGTCGAGGGAATCTGTCAACAGTCGTTGTCCGTTTCTGCCGCCATAGGCAAGCTTCCTGTGGGATCTGCCTGTTCAGATGTACACATGGCTTTGTGCGCTGTGAACCTGGCTGAATGTGCAGAGGAGAAAATCCCCCCGAGCACGCTGGTTGAGATCCATCTCACGGCCGCCATGGGGCTCAAGACGCAGTGTGGAGGCAAGCTGGGCTTCCTGGCGGTAAGTGTGCTTCAGTTCCCTCCTGTGGACCTTCGCTGAGTGCCCTTCCCAGCCAGGAGCCAAGATGTGAACATAGGTGTGGGCCCCCGCCCTTGGGGGGCCCAACCACCTAGAGGGGTAGACATTCATTCAGTGGGTCATTCCACAAATACTTAGGGCAGTGAACACAACAGACGAAATTCCTCCCTTACAAGCATAACAAGGCATTTTAGTGCCCTGAGGTGAGAAGATTGATTCAGTGATAAGAGGGGTTAATATATGACTCTTCTGCTTGGAATCTTCTGGTTGTGTCTCCTGGTTCTTTTGTTCACTCAGAAGTATTCTATTTGGTACCTTGTGTTGATCACGGCACTGTGGGTCCAGAAGTGGAAAACAATGTATGTCTTGTGAGGAGCTCAGGTCAGATTCTGGGGTGGGAACTGGGGTTTCAGGCGCCTCCAGTGAGCCTGACACAGGGCCAGCCTCGGGAATTCACAACTGGATAATTCACAGTCCTTGTTACCAGCTAGTTCCCAGCCTCTGCTGACCTCAGGCTTCCTCTTACTGCAGCAGACATAGGCACGTTTCATTCAATGTCTACTTTGGGTAGGCTGATGAACACATCAGCTGTTTCAGAAAAGAATGATCACATCCCCCCTGTCCGTTTCCATATCTCATTAATAACGCTGATGAGCTGAGAATGAGCAGGACCATGCCCTGTGGTGACGCTGATACGTTTCTTGAAGTGTGTCACCGTAATCTGGGTGACGAAGGGCATAGGAGAGCCCAGTGTACTTTCTGTGTCTCAACCCCATTTCCAAGACCCAAATAAGACGTTCATTCAGCAAATGTGACTGAGTCCCTGCTCTAGGCCAGGCACTTCCCAGGGAGGACGTGCAGTGGCAAGCAGGACATTCGCCCTGCCTGGGGGAGCACATAGTCTGTCAGGGAAACCAGACCAGGACCAGGCCTTTGGGGCAGTAGATGAGTGTGAGGGTGGGGCTAATCTGGCTGCCCAGAGAGCACACTGGGCTCCCGACCCCATCTTAGAGGAAGTCAAGGTGGGCTTTCTGGGCAAAGTGAATCTAGGCTGAGAGCAGTCCTAGTGCTCTGGGGCAATGTCGTTAGATTTGTAACTTCTCTGCCCCCCAGAAGTATTTTGAAGGCATTAATTTTACAGAAATACAACATACATACAGAAAAATATGCACATTTTAACTTAACAGCTCTTTTTACAAAGTGAGCTTAACGCATGTAAACAACCACCCAGATCAAGAAGTGGTACATTCCCATCACCCCCAAAAGCCTCCTGCAGGCCTTCACTCATGCTGCCCCCTGCAGAGGTAACCATCATTCTGATTTCTGTCACCGTAATTTAACCCACCTGTTGTTTGTTTTTCCTGTAAACCTTTTATTGAAGTACAATATACATGTAGAAAAGTACGCAAATTATAAATACATAGGTCAGGGACTTCCCTGGTGGTCCAGTGGCTAGGACTCCGCGCTCCCAATGTAGGGGGGCCCGGGTTTGATTCCTGGACAGGGAACTAAATCCCACATGCCGCAACTAAAAAAGATCCCACATGCTGCAACTAAAGATCCCGCGTGCCACAATGAAGATCCTGTGTGCCGCAACTAAGTACTTATTTGGCACAGCCAAATAACAAATAAGAAAATATTTTAAAATAATATTAATAAATAAGTAAATAAATAAATACACAGGTCAGTGACTTCACAAAATGAACACACTCTTATAACCAGCAGACAGATCAAGAAGCAGAACACGACCAAGATCCCAGAAGCCTACCTTGGGCCCCTTACAGTCAGCAAACTGCCCCTTCTCTCAAGCCCTCCAGCCAGGTGACCACCATCCCCATGAAAGGAGAGTCACACATATGTCCTGTCTATGTCTGGCTGTCTTCGCTCAGTGTCACGTGTAAGGTTCATTTATGTTGCGTGTACTTACAGATTGCCCATTCTCATTACGTTATAGTAGTCCATTGTATGACTAGACGCTTATAAATGGACTTTGGGGTTGTTTCCTGTTTTTGGTTATTGTGAATAGTGCTGCTGTGAACATCCCTGTTCATCTTTCAGTGAACATGTGGCTGCGTTTCTGGGATGGCGCTGCTAGGTCAGAGGTTATGCATATGTTCAGCTTCAGTAGACACTGCCTGACAGTTTTCCAAAGTGGATGTACCAATTTTCACCTCACCAACAGTGGAAAGAGTTCCAGTTCTGCACCCTCACCAACCACGTGACAGTGTTGTTTTTTTAGCCCTGCTGGTGGTATCTCATAGTTTTCATTTGCAATTCCCAGGTGATGAAGGATGTTGAGCACCTTTTCATTGGCCATTGGGATAGTTTGTT
The DNA here is from genome assembly GCF_008692025.1 of Phocoena sinus. Classification (NCBI taxonomy): domain Eukaryota; kingdom Metazoa; phylum Chordata; class Mammalia; order Artiodactyla; family Phocoenidae; genus Phocoena; species Phocoena sinus. The sequence continues at coordinate 7,203,771 of NC_045772.1, read as the reverse complement.
GGCCATTTGGATAGCCTCTTTTGTGAAAACCCTGTTCAAGTCTTTTACCTGTTTTTTATTTGTGACGCCTTTCTTTTTGTTGGTTTGAGGAGTTCTTTATTCTGGCTACGATCCTTTGTTGGATATGTGCTTTGCATATATCGTTTCCCTCTGTGACTTGCCTGTTCTCTCTCTCAATGGTGTTGATTGATGAGCACAAGTTATTATTTTTTTTTGGCTGTGTTGGGTCTTTGTTGCTGTGTGTGGGCTTTCTCTAGTTGTGGCAAGCAGGGTCTACTGTCTTCGTTGCGGTGCGTGGGCATCTCATTGTGGTGGCTTCTCTTGTTGCGGAGCATGGGCTCTAGGTGCGTGGGCTTCAGTAGTTGTGGCACGAGGGCTCAGTAGCTGTGGCTCGCAGGCTCTAGCGCGCAGGCTCAGTAGTTGTGGCGCACGGTCTTAGTTGCTCCACGGCATGTGGGATCTTCCCGGACCAGGGCTCGCACGCCTGTCCTCTGCATTGGCAGGCAGATTGTTAACCACTGCACCACCAGGGAAGTCTGAGCATAAGTTCTTAATGTTCATGAAATCCAGATTATTCGTCTTTTCCTTAGCAATTAGACATTTTATGTCCTGTTTAATATATCTTTATCCTACCCCAAAGTCATGAAGATACTCTCCTATGGTATCTGCTAGTCACTCTATTTTCAAATGTTCACACATAGGTCTATAATCCACTTAGAACGGATTTTTGTATGAGTTGGAGGTAAGGGTGCAAGATCAACTTTTTTTTCATATGTATTATCTCCCAACCCCAGAATCTGTTGTTAAAATGACTGCCCTTTCCACACCGCACCAAGTGGCACCTTTTGCTTAAATGTCCACGTGTGATGAGTCTCCTTCTGGACGCTCTAGTCAGTTCCATTGCACCAACACCGCACACCCCCAATGGCCAAGCCCTCGAATACGTCTTGATATCTGGAAGTGTCAGTCCTCCGGCTTTAGTGACTAGTGTTTGCTCTTTACCTTGCCATATAAATTTTAGGATCATCCCGTCATCCCAGAAATCCCACTGGGGTTTTGATTGTCTTTGTTGCTAAGACACAGGTGTTCTTTAATGGGCTACTCAGCCCATTTGAGGAAGGCATGTGTGTAACAGCTGAGGATCAGGAAAATGGTTCCCTAATGAGTGTCCCCCCACCCCAAAAATATTGGGTATGCCTAACAAGCAGTGAGCAGTTTAATGTGCATTTCCTCAGTTTTCTTCCTGCACGTCAGAACATATATGCATTATAATTTATTTAATGTGATCATATCAGAAACCCTGTTTTGCCACTTGCTTTTTTCAACCAGATTATAAGTCTTGGGCCTCTTTCTTTGTTGCCTCCTATTCCACTTGCTTCTCCAGCATGTGTAAATACCATCCTTGATGGAGCCAGTGCGCCGCTGCTAGATGTTTGGGTTGTTTCCAGCATTTGCAGTTAGAAACAGTGCTGCAAGGAGTACCCTCACCCGCTTGTACAGTACCTCTTCAGGTTAACTCTAGAGGTGGTGATGCTGGATCAAAGAGTATCAATATTTGGAAAATCAGTGGTATCGCCAAGTGTGCATTTTCAGTAAGGTGGGAAGAGGAGAGGAACCAGTCTCTAGGAAAGTAGCTGCCCCTCTCATCTGTTTGCTTCTCTTGGAAGGGGAATGAGAGACCCAGATAGTACTTTCTTAAATAGGAAGAAGCTTTGAATTTGGTGGAATGTATTTAGCCAGCAAATGAGTCAGGCATTGGGGGTCACGCAGAGGGCTGGCCTCCGTGAAAATGGTGTAGACCAGAGGTTGCCAAGCTTTCTTGGTTCGCGGCACCCTTTGTGCCTCAGTAATTTTTTTCATGGTTTCCTTGGGCTAAAGGAAATACCTAACAGTTCTGTTTGTTAATTAGGTGCAAACATCTTAATAGATATTTGTCTTAACAACTTAGTGGCCACTTGGAAAAATAATACACAAAACTGAAGGAAGAAATAATGTTTGAGTTCTATTCTTAATAACCACAGATACTTACTAATGGGATGTGTGTGCCTGCTGCATGTGCCTTCTCAGACTTTGAAATCAGGCTGGACGTCACCACCTTCACTACCTGTCCCACACCAGCTTTCACGCTGCACTTGCTTTTTATTATAACAGCCTCCAAAAACTCAGCTTCCCACCCAGAGGACGGTCATGCAGTCTCACATTGAGACTGAACTGCCTCCATCTAGCAGTTTATATGGTGTCCGATTCATGTTGAGCATTGCTGTGTTTCCCCCCAAAGTGTGACATATCCAGCGGCACCCCTGTGGAGTTTGCTGCGGTGCTTTGGGGTGCCTTGGCACACAGTTTGAGAACCGCCGAGTCGGACTGGAGTGGGAGGACGTAACCTGGAGTTGGAACTGGCCCAGGGGTACAGGGTGGCCCTCAGGATCCGAACAGTTCTGAGTCTCCTGCCACAGCCGCTCAATTCAGCAATTAGCAGATGAGTTATGGTGGTGAGGTTGCTCCTCAGCCCCAGCTTGAGTGAATTCTGGTGTCTGTAAAATTTAGGAAATGATCATGGGGTGGTAATACCAAGAAAATTAAAAGAGCAACAGAAGTGGGCTTCCCCAGTGGCACAGTGGTTAAGAATCCGCCTGCCAATGCAGGGGACACGGGTTCGAGCCCTAGTCCGGGAAGATTCCACATGCCATGGAGCAACTAAGCCCGTGTGCCACAACTACTGAGCCTGCGCTCTAGAGCCTGCGAGCCACAACTACTGAGCCTGCTCTCTAGAGCCTGTGAGCCACAACTACTGATCCCGCGCACCACAACTACTGAACCCTGTGCGCCTAGAGCCTGTGCTCTGCAACAAGAGAGGTGACCGCATTGAGAAGCCCGTGCACCACAACGGAGAGTAGCCCCTGCTCGCCGCAACTAGAGAGGAAGCCCACACACAGCAACGAAGACCCAATGCAGCCATAAATAAATAAATGAATTTATTAAAAAAAAAAAAAAGAGCAACAGAAGTTATTTTCTCAGTTTCCCTTCTAGAAGCCATGCCGTGGATGACTATCCCAGGATTTATATTTCTTATTAATTCAAACCACTAAACTGGAGCTCCCCCTCCTGCTGAGATGTGTTATAACTGAAGTTTTTCTTTTCTAAGAATTAAGCTTAAAAATGTATTTTAACTTAATGATTTTCTAAATCGCTTCTCTGGGTTCCTCTTGCAATATCACCTAACCAGGCTTTGTTTCTGCTTCTGTTGGTGACGCTTGGGCCCTTCTTAGGGATCAGTGGTCCTAGATTTCCCCTGGAGCAGCCATCAAGCTCCCTTGTTTGTCAGATATGTGCTCTCAGGAGAGAGCTGGGGGCAACTGTTAGAAGGTTCGCAGTCTTCAAAGGGCCTGGAATTACCACCAAACCCCCCCCAACCTCTGTTCCCTTCAGGCTCCTCAGCTGCTGTTCTCTGACCGTTGCAGTTACAAGCTCACATCCAGGGAGGGCTTTGCTGAGGGTCAGGAGAAGGTCATAGAATTCTCTACGTTTGCTCTCCAGTCCCCTTTTTAAAGTATGTGGTCAGCAAAGAGGAGGGAAGGCCATTAGTGCTGCTGGCCCTGTGATTAGAGATTGAAGTGACATGCCCCACCTGGTCCTGTGAGTGCCGTGATAACATTAGAGAACACTTTGGCCGGGTCCTTTTCTTCTGGATTTAGGCAGCCGTCACCAGGTTCCCCGAGAAAGCCAGTCTCCTTGGTCCATGTTTCTTGAGTGGTACTTTGGCAGGGCTATTTCTGACCCTGGGCTTCAAGTCTTCTGAGGCCATCACATTAGCTGATGGCTGCTCAGAGCCCAGTAAAGGTCAGAACCATCAGACTGAACCAGACAAGGAGGTGGCTACCTTCATTGTGGAGGTGAGGGCTGCAGTGTAAAGGTTGAGGTCCACTGCCCGGCCCAGCAGCCCCTCCTCCTCTGGGCTCCCTGCATCTCACGCTTCTCTCTCCCTCCATCCTTCTCTGCTGAGCTTCTCATTCAGATTGGCCTGTATCAAGTGGTTTTTATGGGTTGGAAAACATGGGTTTTAGAATAAAGATATCCTTACTCAAAAAATGACACAATTTCTGAAAACATGGTTAGACAGCATCACCCCTACAATTCTTTTTCCTGGGGCCCTGGAGTGATGTTATCCTGTGGGCAGAAGAGGGGCCTGGGAAACTGGGGCACTGGCTCTTTGAATTGTCCAGCAAAGAGGCTTTCAGGTCTTTTCTTCACTAGACCAGTGTTCACGTCAAGGACTCATCCGGGGATGGCAGGGGGTTCTCTTTAGGGGGCTGGACGAGTCTCAGGGCTGCCCTTTCACGCCAGTGCTTTCTAGAGTGACAGTGATGGTAAATAACAGTCACTGACCACTTGCTGGGTGCCTGTTCTAAACGCTTCACACTCAGAGGTAAAAGAGATGAAAATTAGTCAAAGCAGAATACGGTTTTGCCTAAAAATACTCTGAAAGATATGTAATTAAAATGACAGATGAGAAAAAGTCCCAGGACCCAGTGGGCCACCTGGCTAGGGTGCAGCGCCATTGATGGGGCTGAGGGCTAAAGTGCCGCAAGGGGCCTGGGAGAGCCCTCCTCAGCTCTGCAGTTGAATGCCAGCACAGCCTAGAACAAGATTCGAGTCCGGTTAGGCAGACCCAGCAGGACAGGGTGCAGCCGGGCCCCTGTGGGTGCCTTGAGGCCCCACCCCCATCCAGCTGGGGCTTGTATGCGGTCATCGAGCCCGGCAGACTCCACCAGGGCCATGGCCCTGGTTTCAGTGAGGGCATTTCCTTCCAGGTATGTGAGTGCCCCAGCCCTCCTGCTGACCTTCCTTCCCCAGCCTGCCTCCACCATGGTGGCGCAGCCAGCATTCTGCCACCCTGCTGTCACCGTGGTCCTTGTCCTTCCACAGAGCTACTTCCTCAGTCGCGCCCAGAGCCTGTGTGGCCCCGAGCGCAGCGCTGTTCCCGACTCACTGCGCTGGCTCTGCCACCCCCTGGGTCAGAAGTTTTTCATGGAGCGGAGCTGGTCCGTGAAGTCGGCTGCCAAGGAGAGTCTGTACTGTGCCCAGAGGAACCCAGGTGAGAGCACCTGTGCAGCTATGAGAGCCACCAGTACCACAGGGTGGCTACACTCCAGACACGTGGGGACACAGGATGCCTCAGCCATGTTTTCCTTAAACTCAGGGAGGTCATGAGCCTGGTCAGCAGCTAAGCTGGGTTTGCAGCTCGCCTCTCTCTGACATGCAGAGCCCGTGGTCCTGACATCAGTCACACCGCCACACGTTACTAATGGTGATTGAGCACCAGCTGGAATCTTGCCCTTGTTCTGGGCGCTTTGGAGACTCAGAGGATGTGTGGAGTTGCTGTTTGCTGGCCCCAATCTCCCGCTCCCCCTGGAAAGCAGACAGACATAGACGGAGCAGTTAGGGAACAACAGGCGACAGACGGTCATCAAGTGCTCAGAGCGGTGGCAGGGACAGGGCTCCAGGCGTCGGGAGGAGATGCTGGCTTGCTGTCCCCGGTGTCTGACAGTGATTGGAGTCCCCTCACCCGGCCTCAGAGCAGGAGAGGCTGTTCGGGTTGGCTCAGACTTGAGCAGCTGTGGCTTTCTGCTTTCTGTGCTTTTACTCTCTGAACTGGGAGTCTGGGGCGAGTCAGACATGTCCTGCAGGTACAGGGGTGTGTGTCAAACATTTTGTGGGGAAGGGAGGTTCCACCGTCGTTTCTTTTTAATAACTTTATTGCTCAAAGGAAGAGTGATGTACAACACCAGAAAGTAAGGATGAAAGCAAAAGCCATCGTAAATCTCAGCTGCGTCGCCAGGCTGCTTTGTCTGCGCCGTGGACTGCCCCTGGCTTTCTCACCTCTGGTGGCTCTGGCTCTAGGCCTTCTCGCCCAGAATGTGTTCATAAGTGTCCTGCCTCCCCGCTCTTGTCAAATTGAAACCCACATGGCTGTGGCATGTGAGTGAGGGGAAGGCTGGTGACGCCCTGCCAGCTGGGGGGGGCCTGTCGGTGACAGTCAGCTGTCACAAGCATTGCAAGGCTTCTTGTTTAATAGGCTCAGCCAGACAATTGCTGGCCACAGGCCTCACGCAAAGGCTCCGGTAAGCGGGAGCGGCGTTTCCCTAATCCCGCCAGGCAGCAGCCGGCGCCACGTTCCCCTCTGCGGCTGTCCTCCTGAGCCACAGGAGAAGAGGCAGTCCCTGAGACGTGCACAGGTGTACTGCCCACCTTCCCACCTCCTGTCTTCTGACGAGGCTTGTGGCCGCCACACAGCTCCCAACCTTGAACGGAAGCGCTGGCCGTTGCGCCAGGAGGCACAGCACTCCTCACACGCCCCCGGAGCCAGTCCAGGACCCACCCCTCCCCGCCCCCATCCCCACCTTCTGACTGTTCAACAAGCAGTGCTGGGGTCTGTTGAGGGCGTTTGCCCCGATTCGGGGGGGACAGCTGCTCCTCGGGTTCCTCTCCCCACCCTCTATTTTCTCTGTAAGGCCAAATGACCCCATAAGTGAGACCCACTTACCCTTCTCCTGGCCTGCCTCCTCTTCCTCAGCTGACCCCATCGCCCAGGTGCACCAGGCCTTCTGCAGGAACCTGCTGGAGCGAGCTGTGGAGTCCTTGGTGAAACCTCAGGCCAAGAAGAAAGCTGCAGACCAGGAAGAGGAGAGCAGGTACTGACCCCAGGAGGGGCCCCCTGCCTCAGGCCGTCTGCCCGGGAAGCTCAGAGGCGGCTGTGAGGCCTAGAAGGAAACAAGCCCTAGTGTAGGGTCAAGAGGGAGATCCAGTGATCCCTTCATGTTTACTTCTTGAACCTGGCAGCCCCGCGAGAGCCCTCTGCGGGCTCTGACCTGGCCTCTTTGCTTTGTACTGCCAGGCCAAGGGTATCACTTTCCGCCTTTTTCTCCTTTTTACCCATCCCTTCACCAAGTGGAGTCAGTTCTCGGAGCAGTCAGGGATTTGATTCTTTTGCTTTGCTCTTTGCCAGGGGAAGGGTGGCCTGTGGAGGGTGTGGGGTGGAATGTGGGGAGCTCGGCAGAAGGCAGGCGCTCTGGCCCAGACACCTTGTGGGACCCCGACCTGTACTGAGTGTGTCAGACAGTGTCTTATTCTTACAGAGTTACTGAGTGCAATCTTTCCTTCACAGAGTCAGACCTGAGAGGCAGACGGGCCAAGGTCACTCTGGTTCACGGCCCAGGTCCTGACTGGAGTGCACCTGAGTGGAGAGGGGAGGGCGGTCCTACCTGGGAGGTCAGAAAACTTCTGGGCAGAGATGACAGTTGAATTAGGTCTTGAAGGGCGAGGGATGCAAGAGAAAGCTGGCTCTCCCGGCAGAGGGGAGAGTGTCAGAACCGGTGTCAGGGCAGCCTGGGGAGAGTGTGAGTGGTGTGAGAGGCAGAGCTCGGGGCGCCTGGTGTGGTGGGTCTCAGAGCTGGGGGCTGACCAGCCAGGCCATGAGCATGGTCCTTGTGTACATTCTGATGTGTGTGGGACCCATTCTTTTCTTTCTAGTGAATTCTCCAGTGCTCTGGAGTACCTGAAATTACTTAATTCTTTTGTGGACTCTGTGGGGATTGTGACCGCCCCCTTCTCCAGCAGCTGTGTGCTCAAGTCAGCCCTTGGTAAGCATCTTGTGGGGCAGCTCTGCAGGCCTCAGGTTGCTTGGTTCAGCCCTTCACAGCCCTTGTGTCCCAGCGTCCAGGGTTAGTTATGAGTCTGCACTCGAGAATCTTCTCTGGATCTGAGGTGTGTATCTGCAGTCCCCATGTAGCCCTCATGCACAGTTCCCCCGTGCTGGACAGCGTTTTGGGGGCAGGAGATCATGATTCTCCTAGAAGTGTGACAATGAGTGAGTCAGTGCCCTCCCTGGGCCCTGGATGGGTGGAGCAGGTCAGGAATTCTCCCAAACGCTCAGAATGGGCAGCAAGTGGTCCCGGCACCGGGAGCTGGGGAGGGGCTCACCTTTCAATACACAGTGGTCCCCGGGGCTGCTCTTGGGTCTGACACTCTGCCAAAGAGGCCTTTCATCCGGGCATCTATATTGCCACAGTACCCGTTGCCTTGGGTGGCACAGCACAACCACCAACTGAGTTGTCACCAGGACATTCTTTGCTTCTGTCTCTAAACTGCCATCTGGGTGATGGCACACGAGCTGTCACCTCTTGCGCTTCTGAGGCTGCTGGAGGACAGCAACGCGGAGCTCCCTTCTGGCCGCTCTCCCTAGAGAGAGAAGGATCCCAGAGAAGCAGCCGCCCCATCGTGACCACTGACCTCGTGGCCTGTCTTTATTTCAGAGTTTAGAAAAGAACATGTTCTTAGGCCTTTCATCGTACAGGTTCACTGAGAAAACTTAGCCTCAGAGAGGAAAACACTAAAAAGATTCTAACCTGAGCCTGTTACTACAAATACTTTGGAAACACCACTTTTCACAACTGTTGGAAGTTTAGGTTGTTTCCAGCTTTTTACTTAAAAATAACACCACAGTGAACATCTTCGTGGAGCCTTTTTTCTCTAGGCCAATTTCTTTGTGATGGATTGCCAAAAAAAATGGCATTACTAGGTTAATAAGAGTGAACGTTTTTAAGGCTGTCAATACAGATTGCCAAATGTGTTCTGAGATGGTGCTGGTTGGTGCTTCCACCAGAATCGTGTGAGAGGGCAGCCCACAGGCCCCAGCCCATCGCCAGGAGGGAGAGATGGCACGAACGATGGGAACCAGTTGCAGCCAGCAGGCTCTGGTTTCTGTGGGTGCTGGAGCAGCGTTTGGTTCTGTTCACCTCTAGGTCCAGACGTTGTCTGTCGGTGGTGGACGTCCGCGATCACCATGGCCATCAGCTGGCTCCAGGGAGATGACGCAGCTGTGCGCACTCACTTTACCGAAGTGGAGCGTGTTCCCAAGGCCCTGGAAGTGACAGAGTGCGTAAGCCCCCCTTGACCACTTGCTTGCTTCTCTCCAGGGGAGTCCCCAGCGCCAGCTGTGCCAGGCTCACTGGGTTAGTGGGAGGGAGCAGGTCTGGGTGGCCATCTGGGTGAAGGGTCAGGCAGCCTGGGGACTACATGACAGACGGAGAGATGAAGCGAGGGGGTGAGGGCACCATGGAGAGACCAAACGTGGCGAGCACGGCTGTCCGTGTGTGTCACCCCAGCAGCGGTCTGTGCTGCTTCCGGGCCTCCTTGCACAGGCTGACGGGCGGGGAGAGCCGGCAGCCCCCAGCATGTTCAGAAGCTCCTGGTGGAGCCGGGCAGGGTGCTGATGGCTTACAGCCAGCACCGGCTTGTGCAGGCCCGAGGATCCTTCTCTCACGTGCCAGCACTGCATCCAGTTGCCTCTCCGCCACCCTCCACCCCGCCACTGGCGCTATCACTAAAAAGGCCTTTAGCACAAGGCATCACCGGAGAGCTTTTGACTGTCCTCTTGGGGGAATTACGCCTGCTTCTCGGGGGCGTTTGGCCCGTAGTGACGAGCAGCCCGCCGGTGTCCTGGCTGCTTCTGACTGGATCTCAGTGTCCCTGACATCCTCTGCCATTCGAGAGAAATGGTAAAATGCTCCAAGACAGAAAGGCCTCACTGGGTCTTTCCTCAGAGCCAAGGCTGAGCAGATGCTTAACCAGGAGAGCGGGAGGGAGCTGAGAAAAGCAGATTGAGGCAGGTTCCCTAAAGTTGGTCTGACACTCCAGTTTCATTTAAGTAACCCATTTTTAAGCACCTGACCAGTGAGCACCCGCTCTGTGTGTGTTTTCTCCCAGCCAACGCACCTGAGGAAACTGAGGCTCGGCGGGTAAATCATCTAAAGTCACCTCACTTCTAAGAACAGAGCCCCAGTGTGCAGCTAAGACCCCCAGCAGGCGTTCCTTCCCCCGAACTCAGTCACTCCGGGGTCCCTTTGCTCTTTAGGGATAATGATGCTGTGGGACCCCTCCCCCAATCCCAGCCTCCCCACTGTCTCCCTGACCTGCTCTATGAAACGAGGCTAAGTTTCTCCAAAGAGTTGAACACCTGGCTTCTGGGGCAATGGCCGTTAGAGAACAGGTGCAGATAATGGGACCAGTACTGTACGTCACCACAGGTAGCAGCGAGTGGTATTGTGGCTACTTTACAGATGAGGAAACTGAGGCACAGATTGTTTGAATGACCATCTTAGGCGGCTTCTTAGTGGCAGCCCTGGTGGTTGAGCCTGTGTCTCTGATCCCTTCCTGTTGGCCATGAGCCGCATTCTGGGGTCTCCTGTACCTCTTCCATGATTCCGTCATTCCTTCCGCGAATACTTAGCTGAGGGCGTACTCTGTGTTGGCTGCGTTCTAGACTCTGGGAGGCGGCAGTGAACAGGACAGCAAGTTATAGCTGTAAGCGAATAGACAGTGGCCATCCTGCTCGGCACCTTCTCCTGTGGGAGCTGTCGCCTTTGCCTGTGCCAGGCCAGTCTCGGCTCCCGTGAAGCAGCCGGCACATCGCTGGGAGGGGTTCCGGGCCAGAGGCTGGTCAGCCTCCAGGAGTTCGCACAGCGCCTGGTGAGGGAAGGAGGCGCATAACTGGGGGAGCCAGGGGGCCTGACCCGGGGGCCAGCCAGAGGAGGCTTGTGGGGGGCAGGACAGGAGAAGGCGGACCAGAGGGCCAGGCAGGTGGAACAAGTCTCAGGAGACAAATGGGAAAGGGTATTCCAGGCAGAGGCACCCATGTCAGCAGAGGCAAGGAGTGAGGAAGGGAGAGGAGATGAGCTTTGGTTGCCTGGAGCCTGGAGCAGGGTCAGAGGCAGATGGGAGGCAGGGCCGCGGCCAGGCTGAGAAGGGCCTTGTTTAGAGCTTGCTCTCCCTCTGCTCCCCTCACTTCCTCCTCCAGCCATGCTCGTTCCTGGATATTCTCACATGTGTCAGACACTCAGGGCCTTTGCATATGCTGCTTCTCTCCCTGGACCCCTCCTTCCTAGAAATCCACACTCCTGCTTCCCCGGTTCCTTCAGGAGTTCCCTCAGGTTCCTTCTGCGCGAGTGTCACCTTTCCAGAGAGGACGTCCTTGACTATCCTTTATAAAATGCCACCCCCTTCCTCTGCGTGACTTTCCTTCATGGCACGTGCACCACCTGGCATTACGCAGTCAGAATCTAATGCATTTATCATCCGACTCCTTCACTAGGAAATGAACGCCATCAACCTTCCTTGAATGAGGAAGGTGCTTAGGGGTGGGAAACCTCCCTCACTCAGGGCTGGCATTTCTGATCTGGAGCTGGGGATCTGGAACCATTACGGCAGCATTTGGTTTAACAGACAGACCCACGTGTCACAGCAGCGAGGGGGCAGTTGTCTCCGGCTTGGGCTCCCCCTTCATTCTCCGCAGGCGACGTGCACTGACATCCTGCCTCTTGCCTCTCTCACCGCCCAGGAGCCCCCTGGTGAAGGCCGTCTTCCACACCTGCAGAGCTATGCACGCCTCACTCTCCGGGAAGGCGGACGGGCAGCAGAGTTCCTTCTGCCACTGCGAGAGGGCCAGTGGCCACCTGTGGAGCAGCCTCAACGTCAGTGGGGCCGCCTGCGACCCAGCCCTCAGCCATGTGAGTGGGGGCTTCTCTGGCCCCTCGGGGAGGTGCTCAGCTCTGCTGGGTAAGAGCGCTCTGACCTGCCTTGAGCCCACCCAGCCCATGGGGCTGTGTGAAAGACAGACCAGGCAAGCAGCCCCCTTCCCCAGATTGTAGGCTGTGGGTCCAGGTGGGTTTCCTTTCAGTACTTGGACAAGCATGTTCCCACCTGAGTCCTGGGTCCTACGGGCCCTCAGCTTGGTCAGCCCCAGGCGAACCTCAGCTGGCCAGGGCTCTGCATTTGCTCCAGGCAGCTTGCCCGACTCCCCAGGCCCCCACGGGCCCCCGCCCCCTCACATGCACATTCTGAGCCAGCTGAGCGTCCTGGGCACCCCCATGGCTGGCTGCACACCCTCGAGCGGGCAGCTGTGGTGCATTGTAGTTGCATTGCATGTTCTGGCGGTACCCATGCAATGTTTCCACAGTGCATCACAGAGGCCTGCCCAGCCCTCGAGAGACTTCCAGCCAGGCCTTGTCAGAGGGCTCTACTCTCGCTGTTGGGTCACAAGGCAGGGCCGTCCGGGAGAGGGGAGGGAGGCGTGCACGCAGCTGAAGGTGAAGCATCATCTGTTCGCAGGGGGGAGCGTGGTTTCACTCCAGAAAGGGAGACAGGAGGTGTGTCCTGGAGGGTCCGGCTCTGAGCCCCTCACTAGGGTTTGGTCTGGCACTTCTGGCTAGAGGTCCCTGGGGTGAGCCCAGGACAGCAGGCAGCCCTACAGGACAGGCAGCGTGCCGACAGGGCCCAAGACCAGAGGCTCGAGGGGGAGCCACAGCTCGCTTTGTGCGACTCCTCTGCTGGTGTCCGGTACTGTTCGTCTTCGTGAGAACTAGACTGTCTCAGCTTAGTCTGGGGAAGGAGAGAGAGGCTGCGGGCACCCTTGGGATTGGGGTTCCTGTGTGGGAGAATGGACCTAGAAGAAGGGAACTCCACAGAAGCTGGCCTCCCTCGGGGGCAGAATTCAGCCCCAGGCTGCTACCCCACCTCTTAGAAGTGCCACCTTTGTTTGAGGAGAGAGACCTCATCCGTGTCCCCCCGCAAAGCTGTCAGCAGCCAAAAAACACTGTGGCCGAGGGTCAGCCAACGTGCAGGTTCAAGGCAGGGTCCAGGTCTGGGGCAGCACGGTGAGCTTCCCAGGTCCAGCACCCTGGAGAAGGGGAAAGCCAGGCTGGACAAGATGAGGAATGGCCTGGGGGAGTCCATCAGAGCCTGAGGGCCGCATGTGACCCATCTCGAGAAGCGCTGCTCCCTGGTGCTGAGGGCCCTCTGGAGCAATGCAGGTGGCCTGGCCTTGGTGCCTGGCGGCATCTGTGCTTAATGGCACCAGTGTGGGCTGAGGCCAGTGCTTCTGAGGCCGGGCATGGTGCCTCCACGCATTCTCTCATGTGATGCTCACTGCAGCCCTGAGGTGCCCGTTTTGTGGGTGAGGAAACTGAGGCTCAGAGAGGTTTGGTCATATGTCAGGGTAGATCTGGGTCAGTGGATCCAAACCCAAGCATTCAGCTGCTCTGCGGCTCTGCCTTGTTGGGCTTCTGTCTCCCTGACCCGAGAGGCCACTTGGGCCGGGCCTTGGTTGCCCTCTGTTGAAGCGAGCCTCTTCTCCCTGGTCCTCCATCTCCAGGCTGTGCTGCCACTTCGGGCTTTTGGATTCCACTGGAAGGATGGGGCTGAGGCACCTTTTGAGTATCTCAGCCTCCCGGCCAGCCATGGGAGGGCTCCTGTGAGGTGGGAGGGACCTGCGACTTCCTATCAGACTCGTGTCCTCGCCACTGTGTCCCCTACACGAGCCTGCAGCCTCTCTCTGAGCCTTAGCTTCCTCACCCGCAAGATGGGAGAACAGATCTACCACCTGGGGCCATGGAAAGGACTAGATGCCGTGAGCTTAAGTTCACTCTCCAGGTGTTCTCTTGCTCCCTGTGGGGTGTTTTCCAGGCTCCCCCGTCTGGGGCTCCGCCCTTCGTCCCGGAGCTGCCGGGCGTCAGGCTCGGGAGGGCCTGGTGGGTGCTGGGATCCTTGCCCCAGGAATCTGCCAGTCACCTGTCTTCTCCCTCCTGGCCCACCCTGCAGGTGGTCCAGCTGCTGACCTGTGACCTGCTCCTGTCGCTGAGGACAGCACTCTGGCAGAAACAAGCAGGAGCCAGCCAGGCCCTGGGTGAGACCTACCATGCGTCGGGCGCTGAGCTGGCTGGCTTCCAGCGGGACCTGGGCAGCCTGCGCAGGCTGGCACATAGCTTCCGCCCGGCCTACCGCAAGGTGAGGGCCGGCCCGCTGCTGGGAGAGGGCAGAACCCAGCACAGCACTGGCCTGGGGTCATGGAGTCGGTCTCCTGAGGTCAGCTGAGCTATCAGGCACTGGGCTGGGTGCCATGTATCCCTTTGTTTGGCTCATGTTGGTGGAGTACTTGCTGTGTGCCCAGCCCTGGAGCGTGGTGGTGAGCAGGCCACACGGCCGCAGACAGAGGACAACACAGATTGCGCCTCACCAGTTAAACTCGGGAATGGGGGGCTCTGGGGGCAGTGGGAGCAAGAAGGGGCTCCCAGCCTGAGCGGAGAGGGGCGGGAAGGCCACGAGGAAGCTCTCTACTCTGGCTTTCATAATTGGTGTCAGAGCAGCAGAATGCCCCTAGACGTGCCTTTCATTCTTTTTCTGAGCCACTGGGGGCTTTGGTTCTGCTGCCCGACGCCCCACGTAACATCCCCCTGGCGATGGCTACACGGTCTGAGATAAGCTCTGGGGGCAGATGTGTAACTGGGCTTACTGGACGCAAATCATTTCATGGTTTGGTTTATTTTTATTGCTAATTAGGGTAATATACTCAGCATGTTCTCGCTGCCTGAATTATTTTCCAGAAATTCAGGCGAGAAGGCCAGAAGTGTGGGGAGGGAAGGGTGCGAAAAAGAAGGGCTCAGGTTGAGGCTGCCCCCACCCTAGGGTGCTATGGGGCCCTCGCAGGGTTACGCTGTGGCCCCTGTGTGCAGCGAGCCAGGACAGACACGGCAGATGGAGTACAGTCATGTGAGAGCCACCCCCCTCACCGTGGAGAAGAGGAAGTGTGCCCCAGGCACTGTGGCCCCCATCAAAGGCTTCCTCAGAAAAGACTGCCACCTGCGGAAGCCCTTCACCGCCTCCCCCGGTGCCTTCCAGGGCAGCGCTCCTCACACACTGAGATGTTAAGGTGTAAAAGAACCTTGAGATGTTAAGAAATTAGAGACCTAGGCCTGGCCCCCCATCCCCAGTGACTCGTATTTACAGAAGAGCTGCAGACTTTCACCTGGAAACCTCTGGACCAGAGGTTACCCCGCCTCTGGAGTAATAGCCTGTGGCACCGCGGGTTCAGCTCATCTCTGTGAACTAGGCAGGGCGCTGGAACCTCCCTTTCTGAAGAAACAGGAGGCAACAGGACCCTGAACCTCCTTGGTGCCAGCGCAGCCGTCCCCCTGCTCCCTCCTGTCCCTGCCTCACCTCTGTCCTGTTTTCCAGCTGGAGGCAGCCTCCAGCGAAGTGCGGGTCCCCCCAGGCTACTTGTTTTCCAACCCCAGAGGGCGCGTTAGCGCTCCGGGTCAGCGGTAGAGGAGGCAGCCCTTGGCCTCTTTCTCAGCTCGCAGCCTTGCTCCTGCCCCACCAGGTGGCCTGTGCTGTGTTCCCCTTTCCTGCCTGGCTTGTGTCGGGGGTCAGAGTGAGGACGAGAGAGGTTGCTTTCAAGGGGTGAGCAGGGCAGGGTGTTGTGGAGAGGAGAAGGGGTGCCTTCGGGTGGCAGACGAGATGCTGCAGGGAGAGAGACCTACTGGGGCACAGACAGGTGAGGACCCCCGGCTTGTGTCCCCCTGCACCTCCCAGGTGTTCCTGCATGAAGCCACTGTGCGTCTGATGGCGGGGGCCAGCCCCACCCGTACCCACCAGCTGCTGGAGCACAGCCTGCGACGGCGCACCGCTCAGAACGCCAAGCAAGGTGAGCCCACCAGCACCCTGCGCCACGGCCTGGGCGGGCCCTGCCTGGGGAGGGGCGGGGAAACGGGGGAGGAGCCCAGCCCTGCCCTGCCCTCGGCATCTGCAGGGTTCTCAGAGGCAGCGCGACAACCGAGGAAACCCGAGGCTTGATTTGGTGGGTGCCGGGGGAGGGGCCATGAGGTGCTGTGGGGCTGGGACAGCCTTGGTTGCGTTGTCACGGGTCCAACTCCGAGTGAGGAGGGGACGGCTGCGCTGATAGGCCACACCTCGGCCCCGCCTCGGAGTAATAGCCTGTGGCACCGTGGGTTCAGCTCATCTCTGTGAACTAGGCAGGGCACTGGAACCTCCCTCACTTGGGGGGTGTGAGGATTAAATAAACCAGCTCACACCGAGCCCTGGGAACAGCGCCTGCGTCCTGGCGGGCTCTCATCTCAGCGAGTGCGTGTCTCATCGTTCCCACAGGAGAGGCGGACGCCTGGCCCGGCCAGCGAGAGCGGGCCACCGCCATCCTGCTGGCCTGCCGCCACCTGCCCCTCTCCTTCCTCTCCTCCCCGGGCCAGCGGGCGGTGCTGCTGGCCGAGGCCGCCCGCACCCTGGAGAAGGTGGGCGACCGGCGCTCGTGCAGCGACTGCCAGCAGATGATTGTCAAGCTGGGGGGCGGCACTGCCATCGCCGCCTCCTGACCCCCGGCTCTGCCCACCTCGGCCACCACTTCCCTCTGTCTCTCAGTCTCTCCCTCCCTCCTCCCTCTGTCTGTGTTCCTCTTCCTCCTCCTCTGCCTCCCAGTCTCCCTCCTCCCTCTGGGAGCTGTGGGATGAGCCGTGGCTTCTGAGCTGTCACCTGCCAAGGCTTTTGGACCACCTCAGGCTAGTGGGCCCCTTGGGCAGAGCCCCTTAAAGCTGCTGTGGATGGATGCCCACAGTCCAGGCCCCAGTGGGCCTGAGAGAGGAAAGTCAGGGCGGGGCAGGAGTTGGGGGCGCCCTGACGTGGAAGCGGCAGGGGGAGCTCCCAAGCTGCCCGGCCCCGCCTCCATTCCTCCCACACTCTCTCCTGTGAACATCTCCCCGCCTTTTCCTGCTTCCTTGTTTATCAGGCTTTCCCTCTGGGGGACTTAGGTCTCTGGGCACCAGAGCGCTTCACCCTTGGCACTGTGCCCAGCACGCCCCCCCTTTTTATACGAATGTTTTTATATCAGTGTGCTTGGGGTTGCCGTGATGCAGGGCTAAGTTGCTGTGGCATCTTTCTTTCTCTCCCTGGGTCTGCGTCCCTCCCCTGTGCCTAACAAAGCCAGTCCATTGTTTTCTCTTTACTACACACGAGCCAGGGAAGGAGGGAGCCCAGCCCTTGGGAGGTGGGTGGGAGGTAGGGGGCAGACCTGGGGATGGATGAAATAATGTCGGCATAATTTTTTAATTTTTTAAAAAATAAACGTTATCTTATTTAAGTGTCCTGTTCCTTCCCACTCCCCCGCCCCCTGGGATGTCAGCCCAACCTTGGGTTAGTCCCAGGGGGTTGGGAAAGATGAAGCCACCCATTAAGGACTGGGGACCAGGGGCCTTCATGGGTTCTCAGCTCCCTGTCACCCCAAATCCTACCTCCATAGTCTGTTTTTATCCCTAATTCTTGACCTGAAAATAAGCCAGGGTGGCAGGGACCAGACCCCAACCCCTCCGCAGTGACAAGCCCCTTTTCAGGGTGGGCACAGTGTTGCCCAAGGTGGGCACTAGGAATGAAGCCCCCTTCCTTGAGGGGGGGTGCCTGGAAGGAAAAGTGGTCCCACTTTTCTGGATCCCTTGGCTTGGTGCCTACCCGGAGGCCATTTCTCCTGGGACCCGAGGGCTGCCTGGTACCCCGGGGCCTGCTGGGAGGCTGAGAGGGGCTGTCCTCCCTCCCTCCCTCCCTGTGCTTCTCACCCACTCAGGCTGGTTGGGGCAGAAAGTGGGCTGGGACTCCAGCACAGATGGGGGTACACAGCAGGGAGGGGCTCCTCTGGCCAAGTGCAGGCTGGAAGTCAGCTTGGACCTCACCCACTTTTTCTCTCCTGCCCACCCCCCCCCCCCAACTGTAATTTATGGCCCCGGCCCACTGGGTGAGCCAGCCTTTGTGTCATGTGTATATACTGTGCCTTTTCTCATTCTCGTTTAGGGGTGGGGGGGTTGTTTTTCCACTGAACAGGGGGATACACCTATGGCTTCCTTGATGTGGAATCATTCACTGTGTCCTGGATGTAGGTTATTGAATAAACACAGACTGGTACCACCCAGCGTGAGGCGTGTGAGGGTCTGTGGCACGACCTCTGTGGTGACTGCATGGCTCCGCCTCCAGTGGGTCAGAGCTGAGGATAGCCATTCCCTCTCTGCTGAGAGGCCCCAGGGGGCTTCAATCTGATGGACCTTCCTTGCCTGCCCATGCACCTGGCCCCTTCCTCCCAATGCCGGCTGCCTAGCTCACACTCCAGGGCTGGGACAGACCTGGGATAAAAGGGGTATTGGTGTTGCTGGGGTCAGAGGTCACTGTATGCAGGACACAGAGCTGGCTGTTTAGGGGACAGCAGGGTTTTTTGGGATTTGGGATGCTAAGCCCTTCTGTGTTCACCCCTCAGAGAGGAACCTCTCCCCTATTGGGTGGGCCACACCTTGGTTTCCCCGTCTCCCGGGAGGCAGTGAGCTTCTGAGGATGTGGCCTGCAAGTCACATCCAAGTCCAGCTCCTGTACTTGCCAGCTGGGTCCCCTTGCGTGGGGCGGGGTGGGGAGGGCGCACGCATCACCTCAGCTTCCACTTCCATGTGTGCAGAATGGGGCTGACAGTCCCTGCGTTTGACGAAGTCCCCATAGGCTGTTGGCCAGTTTGAGCGACACAGCACACGTGAAGTGCCAGTTTATGGTGAGGGCCTAGTGAGGCTGGTGAGGGGCTGGACCACAAGGAGGGCTGGGATGGGGGAGTGCTGGGCCCTGTGGGGAGGCGGGGTCAGCAGTGCCACATCAGGATAAGCCTGGGGGCTGAAGTGCATGGTCCATGACCTGGCCCGGCTGAGAAATGGGCCAAGTCCCTTCAGCTCCCGAAGCCACTCCGTTCTCTGAAGGGCAGTACAGCAGACCATACCGTCCCACGGGCCAGAGCAGCCCGGGGCAGGGCTGGCAGCTGTAGCTGGTCCTTGTCCACAGTTATTACAGCAGTGTTTTCAGTGGAGACCTGGCCCCCTGGGATGTAGGTCCAGGGCCTTTGGGACTGAGAATGAACCAAGAGGTCACGCCCACCTCCCAGCATAGCCTAGCCAGGGCCTATGTCACCAGGGTGGGTGGCTATGGGTGGCTGATACGTGCCCAGGAAACCAGTCCTTTTGTGAGTCTCCGCAGGATCCATGGCTCAGCACCCACCCCCCTCCCCCAGCCGTATCTGTACGGCTGCAGGAGAGTCCCGGGGGCAGCCCCATCCTGGGTTGAGGGTGTGAGGGCTGCCTTCCCTGTAAGCCATGGGGGTCCTCACTGCAGGCATGAACATGGGCTTTGGGCTCTGTTCTGCCCGCGGGCTTCTGGGCCTTGATTTCCTCAACTGACGGAGGAAACAGCAAGGTGGACCCTCCTATGGGTGAAGAGCTGGTGGATTTGGGGGCCTCAGGGCAGCCCAGCCAGCAGGAGGAAGGCCTGAGACTCCCTGTACCCTGGGAGCAAGGGCCCCTCTGCCAACACACAACCTTCCCTCCTCCCCCACACCGACTGCTGCTGCCATCCCACCACCAGATTCACAGTGGTTGCAGAATATGGAAGAGTCCTAAACTGGAGTCAGTTGGGTGACCTTGGCAAGTTACTTAGGTCTCAGGACCTCAGTTTCCTCTTCTGAAAAGCCACCCACCCACTGGGCTTTTGTGAGGATTAAATGGAAGAAATAGCAGCAAATGGTGGCCACTGTTATTAAAACAGTGTCCCGTGTGCCTAGGATACACACGAGGGAAACTTTGTTGAGGTCACACAATGGGGTCACACACATAACCCAGCCCTCAAGCTCCCCATCAGTGCCTGTCACAGACGAACCTGATGCACGCAGGCTGTTGGCAATGCCCTGGGCCATGGCCAGGTGCTGGGAACCTGCCTGGCAGGAAGGGGCAGAGCTGGCAGTGCCAAGCATGAGTGGGGTAAGCACCCTGGTGGGGGCACTGCCAAGGCTCTGGGTCCAGCATCCCCATCCCTGTTTTCCCCCAGAGCAGCCACCGGGAAGAGGCTCCCCCATCTTGAGTACCAGCTGTCTACTCGGCCCACAGCCCACAGTCATCAGGGGGGTGGCCCTGGGCCAGACTGGCCAAGTGGCCCACAGCCCAGGGGCCGGCCCAGGGCCAGAAAATGTCAATGAGGATCAGCCAGGCTCAGCCACCTCAAGCTGTAGAGCAGGTGACCGGCTGGAAGGGGCTCACCTCCATTAAGGGGCATGGACCCTCGGGAGCCCACCAGCCCTCCCCCCTGTGCCCAGCCTCAAGATGGCTGGGGCCTAACTGTGCCCTCTCCCGTGGCTCCTACTGGTGTGGACATTAAGCCTCGCATCCAGCCCTGACCACTCTCTCCAGCTACTTCTCCCTGGCTCCCAGAACCCTTTGCCCACCAGCTTTCAGGAGCAGTCCTCTGCTCTTGCACATGCTGTGCCCTCTGCCGGCACTGCCGTCTGTCCCGTCAATGACCAGTGCCTCCGCCATCAGTGCCTCGCAGAGCCAAGCTGGGGCTCCTTTATTCTCAGGGTTGGGAGTCACAGAAAAGGGTTTATTTACACAAGGAACCCGGGCCCTAAGGCCCCCAGGACAGAACCACTGGCTTTACCCAAGTGGGCCCAGGAGCCCTGCAGGCTCCGAGGCTCCCAGTCCAGTGGGCAGGCAGAAGGGCTGGCCTTCGTGGCCAGCACCCCTCCTTCCGGTAGCCTGGGCCCCCCGATCGAGCCCATGGCGAGTCCCCCAGGCAGAAGAGGGCTCCTGGCAGTGCAGTGCCTCAGAACCGGCGGCCCCTTCTTCACACGGTGATCTCGGCTTTGCTGTTGGTGCTCAGGTGCCTGGGTCCGCGGCTGGCGCGGCCATAAAGGCCAGGGGGCTGCGGGCTGAAGGCCTCGGGCAGCTTCTCCACGCTGAACTGGCGCCGGGGTGCGTCGCCGGGCCTCCGGGGCGCTGAGGAGGCATGAGCCGCCAGGTGGCCGCGGGGGGCGGGCTGGGCCGGGCGGCCGTCCATCCAGGCCTTGTAGTGGCCCGATGGGGTGGGGCCGGCGGGGGGCACGTAGCCCGGCGGGGCCCAGGGGCAGGCGTCGAGCAGTGCAGGCACGTCCTCGGGGGGCCTCCGGGCTCGCGCCGGGAGGGTCGGCGGGGCAGCTTCAGTCGCGGGAAAACGCTGGTAGAAGTCCCGCGGGGAGGCCTCTGCGGGGACAGACGGGCGTGGGTCGGGGGCGTGGTCAGGCTCCGGGGGCGGGGCCTCAGAGCCTCCCGGCTGGGACAGTCTGCAGGGGCCTGGGTCTCAGCCCCACCGGGGAGGGGGTAGGGCGGGGACAGGCCGCTGGAGACTAGGGCTTCCTAGGCCCGGGGCTCCGGATTCGGCGACGGGGTCCCAGACAGGCGGCCTGATCGGGGTGGGTGGGGGGGTACGGCCGAGGCGTGGCAGCCGATTGGCGTAGGCGCGATGCGGAAGCTGGGAACTTTGGAACTCGAACTGGGACCCCGAGCCCTGCAGTCTTGGAGCTTGGACACCCCGGGTGCGGTGGGCCCGGCGCTCCGGGCACAAACCTGGCCACTCACCTGCGGCCTTGAGCGCGGCTGCCTTTAGGGTGGCGTACTTGGCATAGTCCGGCTGCCTCGTCAGGCTGCCGCCGCCCTGCAGCCGCGGGGCGCGCGGTGGGCCCGCTGTCGCCGAAGCCAGGGGCACGTTGATGGGGCGTTTCTTGTCTGGATGGGGGAGGGAGGAGATGAGACTCGGCCCGCTGACCGGAGGTCACCCTGCCCCTGCACTACCACCTCTTCGCAGCCCACTCCCCAGCTACGATTCAATGAGAGCTTGTAGATGACTTTATGAACTTACGCCTTGGAGACTGAGAGCAGAACCTGACTCTTGAAGACAGACTCTCCAGTGCCTGGGACAGGGCCTGGCTCAGAATAACGTGAGTAACAGCGGCCAGCCCTGAGGCGGTGCTCATCTAACAAAAGACTTGCCAGCACGTTCCGTTTGAGCCTGGCACTGAGGCCCAGGACCTGCTTCTCCCAGAGATGAAGAGAATATTTGAGGATTGGAACCCATACTGGGGGGAGGGGAGGTGCTGTCAAGCCCACTTCACCAGCAGGAGTCCAAGAGGGAGGCACCAGCCTGAAGGAAGAGGCCCACAGGAGGCCACAGCCGTGGGCCAGTCGGACCCCAGGGCACTGAGCCAGAGCCTAGAACCAGGCAGACCCCAGAGCGTGAGCTGGGGATCCCCGAATCTAGAACCTTCCTCACAGAGTCCCTGAGGCTGGACGTTGCAGGACCCGTCGAGGGACCCTGGCCAACAAGAGGAGCTGACTAGCTTGCCCACTGCCCACTCACACACCTGCAGAGGCAGGCGGCTCACTTCTATTTGGGAAACAGCTCACAGCCTCAGCACACCCCTTCCCCTGCTCCCAGGCCCTCCTCAGACCAGGGCGGCTCTGTGCTGTAGATCAACAAACACCCTCCCGCTAGTCTACTCACCTGTGCTCTTGTGGAGGGAGCCCCGGGGGAGGCCATCACCCATCTGCACCTGGACACAGCTACCCAGAGGTGGGTCCAGAGGTGGAGGCAGTGGCTCCTGGGGGCCAGGCTGCTTCAGAAGTTCTGTCAGTGTCCTGTGGGGAAAGAGTGGTGACAAGCAGCCCTCCACGCCTCCTGCTTCCCCATCAGCCAGGTCTGGTCTATCAAAGGCTAGCCCCAGCCATTGCTTCTCACTGTGTGGCCCTGGGCAGCTCTTTCCACCCCTCTGGCCTCCCTTCTCTCCTGTGATTGACCTCATACATCCATTTTCCGCTCCCAGGCACGACCTGTAGCCTCCACATGGCCAGTTCTCAGAGTAGGTCAGGAAACCAATGGGGTCACGTGTAACCAGGGCCACCTTATTTTCCAAAGGCTCCCCTCCTCCCCTTTGTGGAGTCCACTCCCCCAGACCCTCCATGCTGAGCCTCCTCTCCCAACACAAGCTCTGTGAGTGTATCAGGCTCTTGGACTTTGTGCCATTCCCTCTGGCATCAGTTACTTTCCTCCATCTCCTCCGGGAAAACTCCTACTCATTCTTCAAACCCCACCAGAACCCTTCCTCTACCAGGAAGCCTTTTCTACCTGCCTGCCTAATGCCCCTCCTGCAGCAGGAGCTTCTGCTGGGTTCTGGGACAGAGCTGCCAGCACAAGCACGGAGGACAGACAAATGAGGGGAAGGAGGAACCAGGAGATCCTGCAGTGGCAGCCCCGCACCAAAGGCTGTGTGACCTTGGGCAGCCGCCTCCCTGGCTACCAGGACACCCAGCCCCCACCCAGCTGTGACGGAATCCGACTGAGCCTTCCCCACAGACAGCCAGACCCAGCCTTCAGCCCAGCTGCCTTCAGAGCACGGAACCCATGATTTTCTCCTAGCTTGGTCTCTCCCTCCTGGAGCTGGGGCCTCAAATGACTGATTCATGAAGAAGCACACTGGAGGTGGGACACCTGGGGTGGGCGCAGTTTGGCTGCAGTGTGGCAGGGTCTGAAAATCTCCTAGTGCCTGCCTGAGTTGACCTTCATGCCCTGCCCGCTCCTCAGCTGCCCACACCTGTGGTCTCATCTCCGAGCGAGCAAGCAGTCACCAACCAGCCCTCCCAAACACCTGAGCAATTTTCATGCCTCTGAACCTTTGCAAAAACTTTCTCCAAAGACAGACTCCAACTCCTCACCAAACCCTCTGAGAAGCCTTCTCTAACCATCAACCTCAACACGGCAGAATTAAGGGTGAGATTTGAGGGGAGGGCAGGGGTTCAGAGCATAGCCACACACAAACTCAAGTTAGGCTCCAGGTCTCCCCAGATAAGAAGCAGGAGTCAGGGCACACAGGACCCTAAAGCCCAGAGAGAGGAAGGCACTGGCCCGGGCCACACAGCACATCAGGGGTGGTCCAGCTCTTCCTGAAGCATTACTAGACCTGTTTCCCGGTCCCCTGAGGATGAAGTGGGTTCCAGTGAACGAGTCACTAGGCTGCCCCAGCCACCCCCTCTACACCATCAGGGCCCTCAGTTCCTGCTGCCCCACTCTGGTCAAGAACAGGCCCTGTCCTCTCCCCCTCACCCAGCATGAGGCTCCAAGCTCAGGAAGCCCAGGCCCTGCTTCTGAAGCATCCAGGACCCAGGCTGAGAGCCACCACATTGCACATCACGGACGCAGCACAGTAGCTGAGGCCAGGGTTCCAGGCCCAGCTCTGCCCTACAGCTGTCTGGGAGCTGGTGGCCTAAGTGGTCTGGGGGACAAGGGATGCTGTGGAGTGCCAAGGAAGCCCTCTTGCCCTTGAGGTCTAGGAGTAGGGAAGTGTCCACACCTAGCCCACCCAGGCATGGGGGCCTCTCTCCACTGTCACTTCTAAGTACCAGCCTGCCTGTCGTACACATGTCAGCAGCCCACACAGCCAAGGGAGCGGGGACCTGGGTGAGCAAGTGAGGAGGGTGCAGGGCCCAGGACAGGGGTGGCTGGGGGCATGTGAGTGTGTCGGGGGTGGCGGGGGGCATGGGTGAGGCTTCCAGTGTCAGGACACAGAATCCCAGAGCCCCTATCCCAGCTGAGGAAGAGAACCTGGGTCCTGTGGCCCCCATGTCACATGAAACTCAGAACTCAGCTAACACCTGTCCAGGCCTCACCAAAAACGAATCTGTACCCCACCACATACACACTTCAGGTCCGCTTCTACACAGGGGGATACCCTGACCCTGCCTGGGGGCACTGAGTGCGGTGAGTGGGGAGGCCTTCTAAAAACCCTAGGGAAATAAGGTCAGGCCTGAGTCACAACTATGCGGGGTGGGAGGGGAGGAGGGAGGGAAAAGTGGGGAGAGAGCCAAGAGAGCTTTAGAAAATGTCCCTTCCCTGGGGACCCACGCCTCCACCCTGTGCTAGTGGGGCTCGGGGGCCCCAGGTCCCCTCCCCTAGGCGCGGATCTTGTGCCCTCGGTCGAGCAACCTGCCTTCCCCGCCCACTCCGGAGGAGGCGGGAGCCTCGGGGGAAGGCGGCCCAGCACCCAGCTCCCGCCGGAAGGTCAAGGGGAGACAGAGATGTATCAGCTGTCTCCCGCCGTGAAGTGGGGGTGGGGGGAGAGAGAGACCTGGAGACAGAGCAGGGAGGGAAAACCTGGAGGAAGGGGCTGCTAAGAGGACCAGAGTTTCGGAGAAGGGCGGGAAGGATGAAGGATCGCGAGGGGGCGCCCACCTGGCAGGCCACCTGTCCCTGGGCTGGCTGGGGATCCCGGGCCCCGGCCCCGGCCCCGGCCCCGGCCCCGGCCGGCACGCTCTCACCTGGTCACGGTGCGCCGCGCGCGCGGTATGTGCGCCCTCTCCAGGCCCAGGCGCGCCCCGATGCCGGCCAGCACGAACAGGGCGGCGACGCCACACACCGCGTAGACGACCGTGTGGCTGCGTTCGCGGCCCGGGTCCCGGGGCACCGTGGCGTCGCGGGCACGCGCGGGAGGCCGACCAGTCTGAACCCAGGCCGGCGTGTCGTAGTTGGAGCAGCGGCTCTGGTCAAGGCGCCGCGGCCCGTCGTGGCAGCAGAAGCGGTAGCCGCACGTGCCGCAGCAGAAGTTGTAGGCGCCCGAGCTGCAGTTGAAGGGCGGGTCCCACTGCCCCATCACGTCGTAGTAGCCGCGGCAGCGGTCGCCCCCGGCCGGGGCCGCCGTGCCGGGCGCCGCCGGCTCCTGCGCCTCGGGGGACCCCGCGCTGCCCGACGGCGGCCGCGCCAACAGCAGAGCCAGCCCGAGCGCGAGCCCGAGCGCCGGCGGGCCGCGGCCTCCGCGCAGCCCCTGCGCCCAGGCCCGCTCCATCGGGCCCGCGCCTTCGGCTACAGCAGCCGGCGCATGGCGGCGCGCCGCGGCTCCCTCCCGCCGCGCTCCGGGCCCGCTCGCCCGCGCCCGCAGGGATCAAGCCCGCCCTGCCGTCCTAGCGCTGGCTCCCGGCGGATACCTCCACGGTCGTCAGCCTCCTGAGAGGACCCCAGACCCGGGTGGGCTCGCGGGGCCGCGCCTCCGGCGGGCGCGTCCTGCGCCGAGCCTCACCTCGGACCCGAGCCAGCCAGTCCGCGCCCTGGGACTCCTCCCGGGCAGGGCGGCGGGTCCTCGCCTGCGCTCGGTCCCGGCCTCTCCCCGGCCCGGCGGGTGTGCGGGTCTGGGGCCTAGCGGGGGCGGCGGGCCGCCGGACACGGCTGCCTTCCCGCCGCCCGCTCCGCGCTGCCCGCGCTCTGGCTGCGGCTCCGGCTCCGCGCGGCCTCGGGCGGGCGGGGGAGGGAGAGAGCGGGGGGAAGGGGGACAGGCGGGAGGGAAGCAGAGCCGGGGGAGGAGCGCGGCCGAGGCGACGGGAGGGAGGGGGCGCGGCAGGGCCCGCACAGCCTGGGTGCCCCACCAGGGACCCTCCCCGAAGGCCTCCCCCAAACATTCCCCGGAACTGGCGCTCCAGAGCGTTCAGCTCAAGGCTCTCGGAACTGTTACTTCGGACATTACGCCTGCCGCGGGAGCGCTTCGGTTCACAGGTGCGGGGACTGAAGGGACCCAGCAGCCCCAGAGAGTCGTTGCTGCCCACCCGCCTTCCTTCCCGTCTCCTCCATCGGTTCCGATCGAGACAGAGGTGTGACTTGAGGCAGGGAATGTTAAGTGGGAAGGAAACTCCCAGCAGAGCCGCAGCAGAGGGCCAAGTATGGGTCCCCTCCGCGCCACCTAGGGAGGAGCTTTAACCCCGGGGCGCACACACTGGTCCAAGAACTTATCAGTCACCGGGCTGGGGTCCTGGGGTGACCCCACGCCTATGGGCGATGGACCTGACCTGATCGGCGCCCTCCTGGGATCTCTCCGCCACCCCAGGTGTGAAAGGGAGGAGATTGGTTTAGCCCCTGCCTTGTATGAGGACAGCAGGGCGTCGCCTGGGGGCAGAGCCATGGGCAGACCCTTTGCCCTGGTCCCCACAGGATGCTCAGGTCCTTTCTCAAGCCCGCGGGAAGAGGGTGAAGGGCAGGTATGGAACCTACTCGGAGCACTACTCGGCTGTGTGTGTGTGTGGTTTTTTTTTTTTGCGGTACGCGGGCCTCTCACCGTTGTGGCCTCTCCCGTTGCGGAGCACAGGCTCCGGACGCATAGGCCCAGCGGCCATGGCTCACGGGCCCAGCTGCTCCGCGGCATGTGGGATCTTCCCGGACCGGGGCACAAACCCGTGTCCCCTGCATCGGCAGGCGGACTCTCAACCACTGCGCCACCAGGGAAGCCCTCGGCTGTGTTTTTGAAGTTAGTTTTAATTGGAGAATATGACCCGATCCCGGGTGCTTTGCTTTTCTCTGCCTGTTTCTCATTTTAACATCAAAAACTGCCCGTTCTTGGGGGCAGGGATCAATACGGGGCCTCCCACTGTCTAGATGGGAGCGTCAGGAGGGCAAGGGCTGCATGGACCACTTCCCCGATGTTCCCACACAGGGCAGGCCTCTGCCGTATTTGCTGAATGAATGAAGTGAAGTGACTCTAGTCTCTAGTTTCAGATAAAGAATTTGGGCTCCTAGGGCCCTTCCTGCTCCCCCTTGCATCCTCTCTTCACTCAGCAACTGGGATCAGCTTATAAAAATGGAGGAGGTGGAGGGAGAAAGAGGGAGAAGGATTTACATTTAAAGGAGGATCAGGTTTTCTGCTGATGAGATGAGGGGCTGACAGGCTAATTTCAGGGCTAAAACGGGAAGGCGGGTGACCTCCCTATAATGCCCTCCCCTATCAGGGTGATTCCTTGTGCTCTGGCCAGAGACAGCCTGCTCCTCCCCCCTCCCCCCACAAACACACCCAGCCCGGAGGACCCTACCCCATTAAAAGACTTTATTACCATTTTAGAGAAAAAAGAAACTAGGTGAGCAAAGGGATAAAATGAAATTGCCTTAATCCCATCACCAGGGACAACTGAGGCTTTACATACTGTTTTGTAACTGGTTTTTAGTTTGCTTTTTGCTGTCAAACTTTCAGATTATTATTCTGTTTATTTATATATTATAACTGTATTTTCTGGTGCATCCTTTTCTGCTCCTTTGGCTGGTGTTCCTAGACATGGGAACCACGGCACAAACTGTCCAGTCTGTATCAGTGCCCCCGTCACACACTGCCAAGCAGTCCTCTGTGTTACTGGGTCTTGGAAAGTGACTGCTTCTCTCCACTTTCCCACCCTATTGCTGGGCACTAGGTTTAAAGAGGCTTGTCGCTGCCCCCTGGGACTGTGGCTTCTTCCCAGGTAGGATCACCCTACTGGGCCCAGAACAAGTCTTCCAATGCTTTCCTCCCTGGGCCCCTCTCTTGCCCCCACTGTCCTGGCATTCATTGGGTGCTCTGCTCAGCTTCCACCCCAAGTTGACTGCAGTCAGGAGATATATATATATATATCCATTTATCCAATGAAGGAGCTGGCTTTCAGCTGCCCCCTCCACTGTGCCCCCAAGGGATTGATGTCCAACCTCCAACTCCTCCCCACATCCATCCTCCCCATCTCAGTCTTGTTCAGTGGTCAGCCAGGAACAACAGATGCCCACATCTACCAGGTCTGTGCCAGGTGCTCCATGCACTCTCCACGCCCTCTCCACGTGAACACATAGCCTTGCAGTGGGGGAAGCAGGAGAGGGCAAATGCAAAGACAGACCACAGCTAACTGGCTGAGCCCTGGGGTCTGGCCATTCATTCAGCTGACACTGTCCCCCAGGTGCCCAGCCATGTGCTGGGCAAGGGGATCTAGAGAGGGAGCAGTCCAGCTAAGGGGGGATCCCTTTGCCCAGGCTGCCCTCCCTGGACCCTGGGGTCTCTCTCCAAAGCAAGGCACCAGAGCACCAGCCCCTCATCTCCACTGCCCGCCGTCCCCAAGCCTGTGTCACCAAAAATCATCCATTGATCCAGGCTTAAAATAACCCCTGGCATCTGCAGTGAGCCCCATGTGGTGGGCAGAGGAGCCGTGTCTCTGTTCATGAAGGGAACCCGCCCCACCCCCAGATCCGAAAGCTGGAGTGTGCGGGTGTCTGAGTGTGCTCACGAATGTGAGTGAGAGTGTGCATGTCTGGTGCTGGCACAGCTATGAGAGCCTTCCCCGCACATGTGTGTGTCAGTGTGGATATGCCTCTGCATATGTGTTCTTCCCTCACTGTTGAGTTCTTGCCTGGTGTCCAGCTCTGGCTCAGGGTCCTGAGAGGAGAGGTTGTGAACACTAAGGAAAACCTGTCCTGGGCCTCAGTGTCCTGATCTTAGGTGGTAGGTCACCAGTCTGCCCAGCCCTCCTAGAGAGAAACCCAAGACCCAGGGAGAAGAAATGACTTGCTGTGACCGGCACACAGCCTGGAAGGGCTGGGGTATGGCCTGGAACCTGCCCTGTGAGCCCCAAACCTACCTTTTGGCCAGTTTAGTACAAACAGAGAGAGCAGCTGGAGGACCGCAGCCCAGAGGCCAGGCAAGTGTTCCTACCCCCTAGCAGCACACCCAGTGCCTGACTAACGCCTGACACGACAACTCCTCCATAAGCCGCCAGGCCTTCCAACAGGTTGTTTCTTCCTGGAAGGCCTTTCCAGCCCCTCACACTGAGAGCTCCTATTTATTCTTCATTTTGGAACCAGACTAACATGGGTTAGAATTCCTGCTCTAGTAAGACCAGTCGACCTTTCTAGGCCTCAGTTTTCTCATCTGCAAGATGGGCTGCTAGCTCCTCTTTGGCAGGGCTGCAGGGAGAAGCCAATGGGTCCCTGGATGAAAAACATCCAGGAACATGCAGCCTTTTGGGAGCCCCCGCCACAGCGGTGCTGAGAAGATTGTGATTGCCACTGTGGGTGCCATCCACAAGCCTCAAAGGCCTCATTCCCAAGCCCATCCTGCTTTTATTTTGTCCACGGTGGAGGGTTACGCAAGAAGCAGAGATTCTAGGGGACTATGTACTCCCTGCTAGTGCAGATGCGAAGCCATCACCGGGAGCGGGGGTCTGGAGGGGAGGGCCTGAGGCTCCTTTGTCTCCCTGAGAGGCAGCTCGTGACTCAGGCTCCAGCTGCCTGTGGGAGGGAGGGTACCCCCGGGCTCCTGAGGTTGCGAGGGAGCGGGGGTTCGGGGTGGTGGTGCTGGGAACTGGAGCTCAGCTTCCCTTCTTAATTCCGCATCACCCAATGAAGGTGCAAATCCGGAGCTGCCCACCAAGACCATAGCACGGGAACAGACCCAGAGAGGACGGTACTCGGCAGAGGCCGTACAGCGCCTCCACCCGGGACAGGTGCTCCCTGACCCACTAGCCTGCCCATTCCTGGGACACACCTCCGAGGTCAGCTCCGAGCCCGGAGCCGGAGGGCGGGGGACGGAGTGGGGGAGGCCACCTCTCCCCAGAGTCGGGGCCATGCCCTGCATTTGGACCCCTCCTGGCTCGGGCCGCAGTCCTCGGACCTCGCTTGAGGATGGGGACCCCGCGTGAGCGCGGTGGTCGAGTTTAGAGAGGCTACAGTTGGTAGCCTCCGCTCATCCGTGGCCTCCCTTTTTCCCTGCGGGTGGGCCTTGAACCGACCCCTTCTACATGCTCCTGACTCCGCCCCTTTCCTGCTACCTGGAGGCTCGGGGTTCCTCAGCCCCACCTCTCTTGACCCCGCCCTCGCCGCGCCTCTAGCCTTGGCCCCACCCACCCCGTCCCACAGCCCCGCCTTCCGGTGCCTGAAGGCTGGCGGTCAAAGTGCCACCGGTCTCGCTGACCGCAGGAGCTGCCGAGAGATAGACTTTCACCTGCCCTGGAGTCGCTGGCACCGTCCTAGATCCATGCAGGACGCCCGGGGCTGGTCCTCAGAGTCTCTGCAGCTCAGGGGAGTGAGGAGATGCTCAGAGGCCCACTGGGCCCCGGGACCCCTGCAGAGTCCCCAGAAAGAGCATGGGCTGGAACACTGGCTTGGGTGTCCTCCTGGCTTCTCCTCGACTCTCCATGTGACCTTGGGCAGTGGTTCCTACCCCCCAACCCCCCCTTCCCCACCCCCAGGTCAGGATCAGGCAGCTGGGGAGCTGGCTCAGATTGGAGAGAGGTCAAATTTCCGTTCTGGGTGAGGAAGAATTTGGCCTGAGTCACCAACAATAGAGCAAATGGGAGTGAGCTCCCACCTTGTGCCCAGAGAAGGGCCAGAGGGGTCTGGTGGCTTCTCAGAGGTGACAGAAAGGGTGAGACCAAATGATGGGGCTGGAGGAGCACTGGGTTCCCTGAAGTGGGTGCCCCTGTGTGCCATGGGGGCAGAATGGCCACAGGGAAGGTTCTGACAGCCTCACCTGGCACTCAGGGGCCACAGTGCCCAAGTCTCCAGCCCTTCCTCCTGCCCCCTCTTCTCTGCACCTTTGCACACAGTTCCTTGGGCCAAGAACGCCCTTTCTCTGCTCTGTTCCAGCAGGAAAACTCCACAGAACTCAGGGCATACCTCCTACTCTCCAAAGCACTCTAAATGCTAAATTAGTCACCACCACCCGCCCCCCCACCCCCGGGGACTTCCCCGGTGGCTCAGTGGTTAAGAATCTCCCTGCAGAGGACACGGGTTTGAGCCCTGGTCTGGGAACATCCCACATGACGCAGCGCAACTAAGCCCCTGCACCACAACTACTGAGCCTGCGCTCTAGAGCCCATGAGCCACAACAAGAGAAGCCATCGCAATAAGAAGCCCGCGTACCGCAAGGAAGAGTAGCCCTGCTCGCCACAACTAGAGAAAGCCTGCGTGCAGCAACGAAGACCCAACACAGCCAAAGATAAATAAATAAATAAATGTATATATATATTAAAAAAATTAGTCACTCCCCCGCTTGGGGCATTCCCTGGCTCTGGCAGGGATCACCCTGTCCTGTCATTGTGTCCCGCTCTGTCTCTCCCACTGGAATAGGACCTAATGGCAGGGTCTGAGGCTGACCTCCTGGCACTGACCAGAATGGTCCTGGCACAAAGCAGGCGTGCTGGCATCTGGTGTGATCAACGGCGCAGTAAATAGATGAGCGATGGGAGTGGTAACTCCTGAGACCAGAGCCTCAGGCTCTGAAACTCACTGGGAAACTCACTTCCCAGAGGGAATTTCTAAGGGTTGGGGGCCCTGGGCAGAAAGGTGTCTTCATTCCAGGGAAGGAAGGAAGTAGAGGCACTTCTGAGGTAGAGACCATACTTTCCACGTGACCTCTTTAATCTTGGACAACTGGTTGGTCCTCAGGCTCTGTTTTGAATATGGGAGATAGGCCCAAAGAGATGCCACAGCGTCTAAAGGCAAGGGGGCCATCCTTGCTGAGACAGAGGGAGGTTAGCGGTCAGGTCCTTCCTCCCTGGCCTCACCAGCTGGGCCTCCCCACCCCCAGCCTGAGCCGGGAGCTAGGGCTGCCAGGGCAGGAAGTGAGATGTGCCTGCAGGAAGCCCCAGGAGGAACTGAGACTTCAGCCAACCCCGCCCCCCCCCCCCCCCGTGGGGCCCTGGGGACCTCCGGGACACCTGACCCTCCATCAGGAAAAACTGTCCAGAAACAGGCTAGTGGGAGGCGGGCTACTTCCCTCAGTTCCCATCCCAACAAGCAGCTCTCCCAGTCTATCGTGGATCCCTCTTACTGCAGAAAGAGACCAGTTGGGGAGGGAAATCTTTGAGTAGTGATAGAAACAAGGAGTAAAGCCTGGGATCAACACCTGGAGTCTGATGCTCCCCAGGAGAGCACCTGGGCCAGGGAATTTCCGGACAGGTAGGCGCCCAGGTGTAGCCCAGCTCCACCGCTGCTTATTGTATCTTGGGCCAGATCCCTTCACCTCTCTGGGCCTATTCTCCCCTATCTGCAAAATGCGCCATATCATCCCTGCTCATGGACATGAACTGGTCCAGATTTTCAGGAAAGCAATTTGACCAACAGGGGTCTTAAAAAAGGTCAAGGCCTTTTTAAAGCAATGACTCTCCTTCTGGGAAAGAGACTCAGTTTCCTTATCTGTAAAATGGGGGTGGGGGAGTGAGGATCCTCCACGTTGCCTTCTCAGTCCTACTTGGAGGGCCACAGGCCACGAGGACAACTTTGCGTCCAACCCCCCACCACCATTTTTCAGAAAAGGAAACTGAGACTGGACTAGGGGTTCACTGGGGACACGGTGGTGCCAGAGGTTTGTGTGTCTGGACCCCAGGGGTGTTCACCCACTTGTTTCGCCTCCAGGGCCCACCCCCTGGCTGTGGTAGAAAAGGTGGGGTGAGACGGATGGCCGAGAACAGCTCAGAGCCCCCCAACCCTGAGATGGAGGGAAGTGGAAAGCTGGGCCCGTTCTGGGCCTGCTCCCCACCCTCCTGCCTGTGCCCGCACACTGACCTCACCTCAGCCACCTGGTGGTCTGGGGGCGGGGAGGGGGCATCTGAGATGGGTTTGGGAGGGAGAGGAAGAGACTTAGATGTGGTAGTCCAGGTTCTGGGGCTCCAACTACTGCTGGCCGCTGACTATCTTCTGAGCTGGGAAAGGGGTAGGCAGGAAAGGCAGGTGTCTGCTGGGCAGCTTTGATGGGCAGAAAGCAACTGATGCACGGAACAGAACATGGTCAAGATGGGAATTCCCTGGCGGTCCAGTGGTTAGGACTCCTAGCTCTCACTGCCGAAGGCCTGGGTTCAATCCCTGGTCAGGGAACTAAGATCTCATAAGCTGCGCAGCATGGCAAAGGAAAAAAAAAAAAAAAGGAACATGGTCAAGAACCTACAAGTGGGACAAAATGGTACTCAGAATCCCATCTGCTGATTCCCAGTCCATCGTGCCTTCCCAGAGTGCTAAGCTGTGACAAATTCCAAGGACACTGTCCAGGGTGGAGTCCAGGTCAGGAGGTTCTAACCCTGTGTCCCTGTGTAGGAGGGTCGGCAGGAGAGTCAGCGGCTGACTGAGTGCACAGGATGGTCCAGAACTGGAAGAGATGGTCTCAGCTCCAGGCCCCAGGGCAAGGGGCACCACTGTCAGAGGAACAGTTCCACTGGGATGGTGGGTGACCATAGGGGGCTGGCACAGAGTGGCCAAGTGACCCAAGCACTTGGGGAAGACAGGCCACAAAGAGAAGGACACTCAAGGGACATCAGGTCCAGCTGGTTCTAGGCCAGAGGCCTACCCTGGCCTCCTAACAAAGGAGCCTCTTGCAGACCCTGGGCCCTGCCCTGTGTACAGCCCAGTGTGCCCTGGAGGCAGCTGGGATTCCAGGTGGTCTCTGATGGAGATGCCTGTCAGTGTGCCTTCAGTGTGAATCTGCAGTCCAGCTCCAGAGGCTGTAGACTTCCTCCCAAGGGAAGAGAGGGCTTCCTCCCAAGGGAAGGGAGGGCTACAGCCTGGGGAAGCTGGAAGCTGCCACCAGGGTGAAAATGGCATCATAGGTCCTAGCAGATTGGGCCAAGCTCAGGGGTGACCCTAGGATACAGATACCAAAGAATCAGCACAATTCAGGCTTTTTCTTAAAATCATCTTGTACTAAATCCCAAAGAAAACAGGTCAGTTGGTTACCCATTGCTTCCATTTGTATCAGTTTAAAAGCAGGACAGCTCTGAGAGCAAGTATTAAAAAAATACAACACCCAGCTACAAATTAAGCATCCTCCCACTCTATCATTTTCCTAGATTCATTCTGGTTTCTGGTGGCTTCCCCATGCTTTAAAAAACCTCCTACTCAGAGTACCCCAACCACTCGAAAGCACAGAGCTTAGCCACGACCTTTGAGGGCTGCCATAGATGGTATGATTTTAAGCCAAATGCTAACATGCCATACGATGCCATGCAGTCTGAACCCTGTGGTCTGCGGTGCCTGTGGTTCTGCAGGGTTAGCCGGGGAGCAGCATGGTTCCCAGAAAAGGGATGGGTGAGAGCTGGGGTGAAGAACCGAATTCAATCTCTAAGCCCCTGGCTGATGGCCCGCAGGGAGGGCAGGGACCACCTCCTGCCCCCTCTGTCGCTACGGTTGCTCGGGACCGGCCGTCTTAGTGGTCACCAGCTCAGTGGAACCCAGCTCTGTGGCTGGCACAGGTACGCTGTGGGCAGGTGGGGTGGTAGCTGGGTCTTCACTGGGCGGAAGCCAGATGGGAGCTGTGGCATCCAGGGTTCCCAGGGAGAGGACGTTGTCACTGTCCAGGGGCTCTGGGGAGGTGGGAGGGGAATGCAGGGTCAGGATTGGGTCACAGCCTTCCCCCATCCCTGTTCCGGAAGCCTCCCTGGAGGAACAGCCCTCTGACTTATGAGAGAGAAGTCAGTTGATGAAGCCCCGCTGGCAGGACTGGGGAGGGTGGCCCATGATAGGCCCTCAGGACAGGAAGTGCTGAGAGTGCTGGCAAAATGGGAGAGGGCGAGGAGGGGTGGGAACCAGTCTGGCTGTCCAGAGAGAGGGCAGGACAGACCCCCTCCCTCGACCGGGCTCCCCAGCCTTGTGTCTCTTCCTCACACAAGTCTGGGACGCCAGAGCTGTGTCCCTCGCCTGGACCGGGGTCTGGGACAGGATTATTTCTCCCTGCTCAGCCTGAGACCCTCAGAGCGCACTCTTCGTCCCCTCTGTCTGCATCACCCCCTAGAGCCCTGCCTCCGCTTCAGACCTCCCCCACGCCTTTACCCTGCCCCTGCCCCTCAAGGGCCATGTCTCCCCTCCGACGGCCCCCAGCCCTCTCGGTTCCCCTAGACGCGGAACTTACCATCCTGGTCTCCGTCCAGGGCCTCCAGGGCGTCTGGGGCAGCCGCCGCGCCGGGCCGCCGCCGTCGGCGCCTCCAGCTCACCAGGCCCAGCAGGACCAGGGCCAGCGCCAGGCCCAGCAGCGCGGGGGCGCCGAAGAGCAGCGCCGGGAGCGGCAGCGCGGCCTCGGCCTCGGCCTCGGCCGTGGCTCCCGGGCCCACCGAGTCCTGCGGCTGCAGCGCCGTCCCGGGCGCCAGACTGCTCGGGCCACCTGCTGGAGGGGACGGGCAGGCAGAGCACGGGGCAGAGGGGAGAGGCGAGCGGGGAGGGGGAGGGTCGGAGGGAGGCGAGGCTGGGCCGCGGAGGGGAGGGACAGCCGGACGGGGCAGGGCAGGGGGGAGGGGGAGAGAGGGGGCCGTGAGGGCCACGCGGCGGCGATGGCTGGTCCCCATCCAGGCCCCAGCCCACAGGTCCCCCTCCTCGCCCGTTAACGCGATGCCCCCCGACGTCCTGGGACAGGTGGGGGTCATGCCTGTGACTCTGGTAGGGCGGGGTCCTCCTGGCAGAACCCTCCCTCTCCTTTCAGGGCCGCCCTGCGTGCCGTCCATGAGCGCGGCTCAACTCTTACCCGGTCTAGGCTCTGTCGTCCGGAGGAGGCTGCAGGCCACGCATTTGCGAACCAGCAGGTCGAAGCACTGGGGCTGCAGGCACGGCGGGGCGACTGGCCTGTCTCTGCCCCTCAGGTCCCTTGCCCCTCTCCTCATGCTGCCCAAGCCCATGCCTGTCTGCCTACCCCGCTGGGGCTGAGTCTGGCCTCGGCTGCCCCATGGGGAGGAAACCGGGCGGGGCCACCACCCACCCCGCCCTCCTGCCTGCTGGGGTTAGACCAGGTGGGGCCACTCTTAGCCAGGGCCCCGGCACCCCAGACCTTCTATCTGTGGTTTCTCCATTCAACCATCACCTCCAGACAACCACTGGGCGGGCCCTCTGCTGGGCACTGAGATGAGGCTGGGGCTCAAACCAGGGCCTGCTCTCGGGGAGCAGAGGATGGGCCCCTTAATCGGGACACAGACCTCTGGGTGGCCTCCTCTGTCCTGCTTCCCAAGGCCAGCCCAGAGTCCTAGACCATGCTCACCAGGCATCTCCCCCCCACCTGCCTCCTCCGGGGAGCCCTCCTGTCCTTCTCAGGCAGAGCTGCTCAGTTCATCAAACACATCCTGAGTGGCCACATTGTACCAGGCCCCAGACGACTCCCACACTGGAGGTGGTGACGGGGGAGACAATGCCTCACGGCAGCGGCATCAATGAAGATGATCACCATGGAGGGGACAGGAAAGCTTTGTGGAGGAGATGATGGGAAGGTGTTTGCTAGGTGGAGTGAGGTCTAGGGGAGCGCCCAGTGTGAGCAAGGGCCTAACTATGAAGGCCAGGGAGTGCTGGGACCAGAGGCCCTTGACTGAGACAAGCTGGGACTCCAGCTGGAAAGGCACTGGGGAGCCATGAAGGGCTTTAAGCAAGGCGTGTCATAGTCAGATTTGCCTGACTATGGTTAGCGAGGAACCACTGGCTGGAGTAGAGGGCACAGACGGGGTAGGTTCAGGGACAGCTCGGTCTCCAGATCCTAAGCAGGAGGGACACTCAGATCCACAGATGAACAGACAGACGAACAGACCAAGGTCCGGTAGGCAGGAGGCAGCTCACCCACCCGACTCCTTTTTCTCAGGGCTGTGTGTGTCCAGGCTTTCTCGCCTCTGTGTCTCACCGAGGCCCTCCTGTCTGTCTCTACTCCCTGGTGTTTGGGGCAGACCCACCTGTCTCTCACCTGTGTCTCTCAGACTGAGTCTCAGACAGACACACAAGCCCCCTCGACCTTCCTGGACATATGCTGCCCCCTCCCTGGGGGCAGGGGCTGGCAGAGAGCCTCAGCATGGAGCACGGACTTAGAGCCTCATGGTGGGCCATACCAGACCCCTAAGCACTCAGGGCTGGAGGTGCACAGAGGAAAGAGTAACTGTCCCGGGGGCAGGGAGGGGGCTTAGGGGTAGGAGTAGATCTTTAGCCGTTCAAGGGGGAGGGAAACCTTCCAGGCAGAGAGAGGGGATGGGCAAGGGCAGAAGCACAGAGAGGAGCCAGGGGAAGCTTGCTCTGGGAACAGGCATGGCCACTGCTTCAGGGGGAGGCTGCCGATGGGCAGGGCCAGGCCTCAAGCCGCAGGCCTGGGGCAGTGAGGGGCCCAGGAGGTGTCTGAGTGCGGGAGAGATTCTCTGAGCTGTGCCTTAGAATGGACCCTCTCCCCGGCTGCTGTGGAGTCGGAGACTGGACAAAGTAAGCAGAGCTGGCACCGTGGAGGCTGGCACCATAGCCTAGGGCTAGGGGACGAGCCAGCAGCTGTTTAGGAGGAAAGAGGGATGCCATGGAGTGAGGGGAGCAAGGCCGGCCCCCAGGTTTCTGGCTCCGGGGACCTAGGACTCACACAGAACCCTGAGTTGGCCGGCCTTGGGGAGCCCTGGCCCACTGCCTCTCCGTCCCCTACGTACGGGCCAGCAACTCCGTGGCAGGAAGGTGTAGGCGGTGGGGCAACTGCAAAGGAGAAGTGGGTCTGGGGTGGTGGGTGTGGGTGTGAGAGTGGGTGTGTGGTGAGGGGGTGGGGAGCCCGGAGCTGCAGAGGAGTCAGGGCAGGGAAGGCCCTCCTATGGGGCAGAGGGGCGGCGGCGAGGCTGGAAGACTGCGCCCCAATCCCCGCCCCATCGCCATCGCTAAGGACGCTGTTATTACCTGTTACCCCAGGGCCCTTACTTGCATCAGGCATCTCTTTTAACCCCAGTGGAGGGGGCTGGGTGTCGGGAGCCTGGAGGGGGAACCTATTCCTGGGTGAGGGTGGAGCCAGGTCTGGGATCATTTACTTGAGCCATCACTGGCAGGGGCTGCCCCGGCCTCTGTCGCATCTCACCGTGGAGAGTTGTGGCGCTGCTGGTCGTGGACTCTGGTGCAGGCCACCTTGAGGGAGAAGCGGAGCCACTCAAAGGTTTGACACAAAGGTTTCCTGGGTGCCTCCCATGTGCCTGAACAGCCAGGCGCTGAGGACGGAGCAGACAACAGGACACGTGTCGATGGAGCGTGCGGGCACCTGGCTCAGGACAAACCTTTTCACTTGCGCCTCCTAAACAGGGAAGTGGGAGGCCTCGAATCTCTGGACAACTTAGGAGTTGTTAAGAAGAGAAATTTCACCATCAGACCAACGTGGTAAAAAGTTATTCCTCAACGTATTCTTTTTTTTTTTTTCACATAGCTCTTAAGTCAATTAATTTTTAAAATTCGTCTTCTACGTCACTTTTTAACTATGAGATGTGAGCAAGAGAGAAGAGTTAAACTTTCTAAAAATCAACGTGGTTCAAGCAAAGTTCCCTTGTTCTTTCGATAGTTTTTACTTTAAATAATTTGGTATCATCACCTCAATGCATGTTGAAGCAGAAAACGAGGGACTTTGTTGCTGAAAAACCCTTCGGATGGAATCATCAGTGTTCTCAAGTTTTCATTCAATGATGAGTTTTTTTTTTTATAAAGACGATTAATTTGAGTCTGTCAGGGAAAAGGGAGTCTCCCTTGATCTGTATCCCTGAAATGCCCCCCAAAACACCCTCCCCATGGTTCTGACACAGGTGTTATCATCATGTAAGTATTTCAGATGGGGAAATAAGGGCTCTGAGGGGCAAAGGGATGACCCAGCACGTTCGAGGTGGCCTGGGTGGGGTCTGTGTCCAGCCGACTACAAAGTGTGGCCTGTGCCTTTCGTGCCTCAAGGACAGGATGGGGGAAGTGAGGGAACTCTGCCTGTTGGACAAGCTCAGTGTCATGGTGGGGGCAGTCCCCAGGGGCAGAGAGACCCAGCACCCCCGATCTGGATGTGAAAGTGCTCTGAGACCCGGGATGCGTGTATTCTGTACTTAAAAATTAGTTTTATTTGTCATTTTGTGAGTAATATCTGAACACAGTCTCATGAAAAAACCCTCAAACAATACAGAAGCCTATGAGTAAGAAGGGGCATTTCCCTGCTGCCCCCAGAGGGAGTCTGTTTTCACTTTGGAGCCTTTCATCCCAGTCTTATTTTTATGCCTTTAAATTCTCGTGTACGTGCATAGAGAAAACCAGGTCTTGTGTTTCATAGAGGGGCCACGTGGTATGGATTGTTCTGTTGGCATTTCCCATCCCTGGGCCCGTCCTGAGCGCTGTGCTGGCTCTCTTGCTCCATCTTTTGTCTTTTTCTTGGATGGACCCAAGCCCTTGGCGGTGAGATCGCAGAGCCCTAACCACTGGACGGTCAGGGAAGTCCCGCTCGCTCCGTCTCATTTTGTCACAGCAGCTGGAGCCCCCAGAGTAGTGATTCCCTTTGCCTTTCTCATGTATTAGCTCTGACATACAGCACACTGCCAGAAAGTGCCCCTCACCAGGGAGTGGGAAGGATGCGATGTTGGGCCTCTGGACACTGGGAGGAGGGTGGGAGAGGTAGGGAGATCAGTACAAAGTCCTGGTGAGGCCAGAGAGACCCCGGGGCCCCTCTCCCCCTGAACCCGTTATACAAGGGCAGGTCATGCCTATCCATGAAGCAGTTAGAAAATCCTTGCCCAGGCTCTTCCAGGCCCTCTCTGCCTAGCCTCAAGCCCCCAGCCTCCCTGCACACAAACACACACACACACACACACACACACACACACACACACGCAGTCCAAGGGTTCCTGGCCAGAGCAGCCCCGGCAGTTCTCTCAGCCTGGCCCTAGGCTGGGGGACGCCGGCCCTCCATGGGAGGTCAGGAGACCCGGCCCTTTAGCCTCACGGCCACAGGGAAGAGAGTCCCCACCTCCTGGGGCCAGGCCTGCAGGTGTGTAAGGTGGACAGAGGCGGTGAGGCTAGGGTGTGGGGGGGAGAGGAGCAGGGAACTCCCCAGCGGTCATCCCTCCGCAGGCGCCATTCGCACCACACAGGAGGGACAAGGCCGCTGGTTCGGGGCCTCCTGGGGGCTTTTGGCCCCTGTGTGACGCACAGGCCGACTCTGCGTGTAGACACCAGGTACTTACTGAGACCTGCTACGAGTCAGGCACTGTTCTAGGTTCTGGGGAGACAGCAGGGAACCACAGAGACAAAACGCCAACAGTAAAACCATACAGTGGATGAGGAGGTGAGAAGTGCTGGGGAGAAAACTTCAGGACTGAAGGGTGGCAGGGAGGGCCAGAGACTTGGGAAAGGCCCGGTGAGACCTCGGAACAGGGGGACAGAGGTGCGAGTGACCCCGGAAGATGTCTGGGGAGGAGCAGGCAAGGCCCAGGGACCGGCAGCATGCACGCTCACCACCTGCTTGGCCCTGTGCCCTGCGTGTCACCTGAATCCCTTGCCTCAATCCTGTGGGGGGAGGTGGAATTGTGATTCTTACTTTGCAAAGAACAGAGCAAGCTCAGAAGGAAAAGGGATGAGCCAGGCAGCCCCTCGGTCCCTGAGCTCTCCCACCACCGCTCCCACGATACAACGTCTGGGGGTCGATGACACTGGGGGGGGTGGGGTCAGGTCCGGCACAGAAGAGGACCAAGTGCTGGGCAACCCCTCTGAGCCTGGGCTGGCAGGGCTGTTATGCAGTCAGACCAAGCCTCCACCAAATGCTAGCTCCCAGAACCCCCCAGGGAAGGCTGCCTCCTGCCCAGGTCAGAGGCCCTGGGCATTGCCCACCCCCTCTCCCTCCCAGAGTAGGTCAGGGACGCCCCCGTCCGTAGGGTCACACTCAATCAGGATTCACAGATTTGGGATGTGCAGAGCCCACCACACTGTCTCCCTCAGCCTCTCCAAGTGTCTGTGAGAAGTCCTTTCACAATGATTCTCTGCATAGCCCCAGGGGAGACTGACGGATGGCAGGCTGGGGTGGGGGCAGTGTTTAAGTCAGCAGGCACCTTCTGGAAAGGGTCCCTTTGTGCTGGCCTGGCACCAGGTGTGAGGGGGCCTTGACCTCAAGAACCTCCTGCGCTCACCTTGCCCACCGCATCCCTGCACCCAACCACCCAACCCTCGGGGCCACCGTCAGTGGAGGGCCTGGAGGGTGTGCATGCGGCAGCTGTGGTGTCAGGCACTTCAGTTTCTCTGAGCTCAGGAGAACCTCAGCAGGCCGTGGGGCTCAGGGATGGGAAGTAAGCCGCCCCAGGTCACACTGCAGGTTGGCCGCAGACCCCAAGTCAATGGGACTCAGAGGCCAGGTCCTTTCCCACTGCATCACTTCCTCTCTGTGGCCAGGCTGCCCCTGCCTCTGCTCGCTGAGGGGTGGAGACATAGGTGCCATGCTGCGGAGCCCCCTCCCTGCAGGAAGGCCCTGCCTCCTGGGCAGACCCGGGCCTGAATGCTTGCGTCTGGGCCGCCTCCTACGGAGAATGTGAGCTCCTTGGGCCTGGGCTCCAGGGCTGCCCACAACCAGGTGGCCTGAGGACACAAAAGAACCTGTGACCCTGAACAAGCCCAGCCCCTCTGACAGCCTGGATGCCTCATCCACACGGCGGGGGCCCAAACGTCTCACTCCCTCCTCTGTGCTCTCAGAGAGCCTGGGCCGGGCAGCTCCCAGGCCCAGCAGAAGGGCATCCCTTCCGGGAGCCTTGGGCTGCCCACCCACTCGGACCTGCTGCCCAGGGGTCCATGCCAACCCTCAATAACTGCCTCAAACGTGATCACCCTGTGACCATGGCCAGCCCCAGAAGTCTTCCATTTGCTTGGAGTTTTATGTTTAAGATAACAGCTTCTGATTCTCAGTCCTCACAACCGGCTGGAAGAAAGGCATCAATTAGCCTGACCCCATTCTACACATGAGGAAACTGAGGCACATCGAGGATAAGTGACCTGCCTGAGATGGGGAGATCAGTAAGAAGCCAAGTACAGCCTCTCCCATCTCCCTCCACAGCACCAAGCGCCAATTCTGGGCACCACGGGGGCGTAGACTGGTCTTCCGTCACTTCCCTCGGTCAAACTGTCTCCTGGACAATGTTGCTGGCCCCTACTCCCCGGCTGGGGGCAGTGGGCCTGAGGGTGGCCGGCAGCCGTTTAGGGGTTGGTCAGCTCTGCTGTGAGGCAGAGGCGGCCTCTGGGTTCCAGGGCCCCACGCCAAGCTCGCTGGAGCTTACAGCAGTGACAGCGTCACGCTCCCCCAGCACTTGGAAGGCTCCCAGATCCTCGGCTGGAGAACGTGGTGCCACGCCATTTCTCATTAAATGGCACCAGGTGGCGAAGAAAACGTGGCATAGGGACCAGAGAGCGAGAGAGTGCCTCATGCTGGCTGGGGGTGGGGGCGGGTGTATGGGGAGGACCCCACCTGTCTCCAGGCAAAATGACTAGCCCAGAAGAGGCAGGCAGACTGTGCCCACACCGCTGCACTCTCCTGCTTGGACACCACGCTCCATCCCCCAAAGGCCTCCTCCCCACCCCCTCCACCCATGCAGCCCTGCAAAGCCCTGCCCTTTGTGGCCCAGGCTCCTGAGGGGCTGAAGACAATGCCTGTTTTCTAGGAGCCGAGGGTCCTTCTGGAAGGCTGGCCTCCTGGACCTCTGCTGATCCAGCCCATCCCCGCAGATTCACTGCCCACCTTTACTGCCAGCCTCTTCCTTCAAGCCAGACCCACCCCAACCTCAGCACAGAAGCTGGCTTCCCTTCCCAGATGCTGCGAGTCCTTGGGCGATCCTTGTGCCCCAGGCCTGCTGGAGCCTGAGGCTTGCACCATCCTCCTCCTTAGGTGGGCCGGTCCCCTGGCCTGCTCTCCGCCCTCCCCTCTGTGAAGCCTCCCCCTGTGCTAATAGGAGACTGCCCTTCCAAACGCCTGCTTTCTCTGGCTCAAGGCCTGTGTGTCCACCATTTCTGTGTTCTCAGCTCAGGGCCTGCCCAGCAGAGATGCCCAAACCTTTGTTCAACGATTAGGTGCCTAAGAGAACAACCAGAGAGAAAAAGCAGAGAATTGGGGCCAGAGGTTGTCTCTGCCTCCGATTAGC
The DNA here is from genome assembly GCF_008692025.1 of Phocoena sinus. Lineage (NCBI taxonomy): Eukaryota > Metazoa > Chordata > Mammalia > Artiodactyla > Phocoenidae > Phocoena > Phocoena sinus. The sequence continues at coordinate 7,160,422 of NC_045772.1, read as the reverse complement.
TGTGCGACTGTGGATAAGCCTCTGATGACAACAGTCTCAGTTTCATTAACTGAAATACGGAAACACTGTCAACCTCACAGGTCTGCGGGAAGGGTGGCAGGAGCGACTGTGTGAGAAGGGCTCTGTGAAGTGTGAAGCTCTGCGACGTCGGGTGGGTGACGTCTGGGACCTGAACCGAGTCTCCACAGCTGGCAGCTGAGGTTCTCGGTGGGCTGAGGGGGCTCCCTGGAAGACAGCCAGGCATCTGCAAACCTTACCAAGCACGCACGAGGGGTCGGGCGCTGGGCCAGGTCTGGAAGGAACCCAAGGAGAGGAGAAAGGCGGGCCCTACCCTTATGACGCCTGCACCGAGTTTCAGGTTGGCCCATCCTTCGGTGGAGAGCATGAGCTGCGGCTGCCATGGTGACGTCAAAGCAGAGGCCCTGTAGTGCTGGCACCGTCCAAGGCATCAAGCAGGGCCGGTCGGTCCTGAGGCCTGAGGATGGAGGACAGGCCGGGGCACAAGCAGCGGGGCGGGGTTGGGAGGGCGCTGTCACGCTCCAAGGTAGCCAGGACCTGGCTCTCCTCCTGAGGCCTCTCCCACCAGGCCTCCTCTTCACCCCCCAGCTCTCACATGCGTGCCCAGCCGGCCACGGGGGAGCAGCCGGAGCCCAGATCTGGGGGCCAGGGTTTCTGGATTCTAATCCCGGCACTTCCACACATTCTAATGAGACCCAAAAGAGAAGGAAAGCAATGGTCATGGCACAATCTCTTGCTGCCACCCCAGAAAGCAGCCCTCAGATTCTCTCACTGAATTCTCACAACCTTAAGGCTTCACAGTGTAACTCCTGGATGTGCACCAGGTTTTGAACTTAGCTCTGTGTGATTTCAAATAATAGTTCAAATAACTGTTCACTGAGAGCTTACCTGGCACTGTGTAAGCATTAACACGTTTATTATGAAATACATCAGGCGCTCAAACAAGCGCAAGAGTAATACAACCTCAGGCACTTCACCTCCGCCATGTCATACGATCCTCACAACGCAACAGGGTAGGTAGAACAATCTCCATTTCACACCTGGGAAAACTGAGGCCCCAAGAGGCAACAGCCAGGTCCTATAACCAGGCATGGCAAGGCCAGGATGCAGAGTCCGACTGGGCTCACAGAGTCCAAGCTCCCCCTACCCGACTCCTGATTGTTCTGAGTCAGTTTGCTCATCTGTAAAATCAGAGTGGTGGACGAGACCAGTGATTTTCAAACTTTTTTTAGCCACGGACCCTTTGTTCAGTTGAAGTCTTAAGTGGAGAGAGAACACGTCAGATGGACGAAGACCTGGGGCTCTGCTGGAGTGAGCGTGGGAGGGGGAGGGGGGCTGCAGTCCCACCAGCTGGGCTCCCTCCCCACCCCCTGCCCCCAGCACGTGCTGCTGGAGCTCGAGGACTTTGGGCCCTGAGGGAACTGCCTGCTGACCCCGGCCTGTCAAGCCCCGGCACCAGTGACTGTTTACTGAGCCGGGCACCAAGCCCTGGGGAGGGGCAGCCCGGGGGCTGGTGGCCCTCACAGGTCCTCCAGGGAGGGGTTCTCAGAGTTCTGCAGCAGGGACAGCAGGTTCAGGGCCGAGACGCTGGGCACATGGCCGGCGCAGATCTGCAGCATGCGGACCAGGCGCTGCGCCATGGTGGCTCGAAAGTCTTCTATCTGCAGAGGAAGAGCAGAGAACGGCGGTGAGGGGCCTGCTCCTCTCACGTGGAGCAGCTCCGCGGGCTGCCCAGGGCAGCGGGGTGCTGAGATGTGGGGACAGCTCGGGGCACCGCTGCCCAGCATGGCCACGCCCTTGTCCGCGCCACACCTCGCCGAGCCGTTTCCAACCACCTTAGTTTACCGAATCCTTCAAACACCCTCCAGGGATACCAGAGACGATGACCCTTGCTCCAGAAGAAATGAAGGCCCCGCAAGCTGCGCTGGCGAGGTTAGGCCAACTGTCCAGAGGCACACAGTTAGTGCCTGCAGAGCTGGCATCTGAACCAGGGCTAGTCCCAACCAACGCCGGGGTACAGTAGGCCCCAAAGGCTTCCCTACCTGGGATCTGTCTGAGAAAGACGCTCACAGGGGTAGAAAGGAGGGGTGGGTAGAGAGTGGCCCTTTCTGAGGACAAGGAGGCACTGTCAACAGACGGTTCCTATATCAGGGCCTCTGAAGGGCTGGTGGGCCCAGAGGAGCCGTGGGATTAGGCAGGGGTGACAAGACTGTCCTAGGGCCTGGCATCCGATGGCGCCGGCAGATGAGGTGCTCATTACAAATGTTGAGGAATAAACAGTGATGCTCAGATGTTCTCCCCTGACCAACAGGTGGCCTCAGAAGCATCTCCCCCTTCCCCTGTTCCCTCTCTAACTGGGGAAAGGGCGCCACCATCCACCCAGTCACCCAAGCTAGTGATCAGGCATCCCCACGTCCGCCACCATTTGCCACCCACGACATCCTGGGTTTTAAATCCAGAGGCGACGTCAGTCCTCATCACATGGCCTCAACCGTACTGAGTCTCCTCTCAGCGGAATCTGACGCAGCTGCTCCCTCCCCTTGACAAGTCTTTTCCACCTGGCTCCCAGGACCCCACCCTCCGTGGCTTCTCCTCTCACCCCACAGGCCGCTCCCTCCTCTGTGTGACATCTAACTGCTGGGGGTCCCAGGGCTTGGCCTTTGCATCTCTTTCCCCCACGCTCGGTCCCCAGGTGATCTCATCCAGCTCCGTGACCTTCAAACCATCTAATTGCTGAGGATGGCCAAACTGCATCTCCAGACCTTTCCTCTGAATGTGAGACACACACGTGCCGCTGCCTGCTTGGTTTCTGTGTAGACATCTAACAGACTCCTCAGTCTTGGTGTGCCCAAGACGGAGTTCCTGGGAGTCCCCCCAAACTGCAGTCGCCCCCCATCTCAGCCACAGGCAACCCCATCCTTCCAGTCGCTCAGGCTGAAAACTCCAGAGTCGACCTTGACTCTTCTTCCTCTCCTGTCTCACATCCAGGCCATCAGCACATCTGTCGGCCCCGCCCTGGAAACACCCAGCATCACAGACCATCTCATCTCCCTCTTCCCCAGACACCACTGAGCCCAGGCCACTCTTAACTCTTCCAGACACAGTCCCCAGGCCCATCTCCTTCTTTCTGCCCTCGTTTCCCTTCAGTCCACTCTCCTCCCAACAGTTGCAGGGACCCACTTAAAACCCGAGTCAGGCTGTGTTCCCCCTGCCCAGCCCCACACTTTCCATTGCTCCAGTCTAACTCAGAGTGAAAGCCACCACCTGTCCTACGACCCACAAAGCCCCACAGTCACTCTGACTCGTCTCTCACAGCTCTGCTCCAGCCACCCATGCCTCCCTGTGGACCTTGAACACAGCAGGCAAGTTCCAAACTCAGGGCCTTTGCACTTGCTGTTTCTCCAACCTAGTGGGCCTTTCCACCAGGAGACTCCATGGCGCCTTCCTTCAAGTCTTTATTTACAGGTCATTTTTTTTAGTGAGCCCCTTCAACCCCTATGTAAATCTTGCCACTTTACCACTAGCTGACAGGTCACATCCATTCTCTACCATGCCATACGTTCTACTTCCTCACTTTGTTTCCTCCACTAGAACAGAATTGGGAGTTTTAAAACTGTTCTGCTCTATGCTGCTTCCCTAGTGCCTAGAACAATGCTCGGCGCACTGTAGGTTATGTAAGAAATACTTGTTTTATTTTTTTTTAATTAATGTATTTATTTTGGCTGCATTGGGTCTTCGTTGCTGTGCGCGGGCTTTCTCTAGTTGCGGCGAGCGGGGGCTACTCTTTGTTGCGGTGCGCGGTCTTCTCATTGCGGTGGCTTCTCTTGTTGCAAAGCATGGGCTCTAGGCATGTGGGCTTCAGTAGTTGTGGCTCGTGGGCTTCAGTAGTTGTGGCACGCGGGCTTCAGTAGTTGTGGCTCGCGGGCTCTAGAGCGCAGGCTCAGTAGTTGTGGCACATGGGCTTAGTTGCTCTGCGGCATGTGGGATCCTCCCGGACCAGGGCTCGAACCTGCATTGGCAGGTGGAGCCTTAACCACTGCGCCACCAAGGAAGTCCAGAAATACTTGCTGAATAAGTCCTCTGAGCTCTGTGGCCTCTGCCTCTGAACTGTCCCTCCAAACTGCTGCTGCTCTCACTTGGACTCCACGGTCTGCTTCCCGCAGCAGCCTCGTCCCGAGGCCTCCTGCCTGTGGCCAGGCCTCCTCCCATCACACATCATACTCCAGAGACGTGGCCCGCAAATCCCACTTCTGACCCTATCATGACGCCCCGTCACCTACAGGAAGGAAGGACTGAATTCCACGGCCAGGCTTCCAAAGCTCTGCAAATCCTTCTCCTGCTGCGTATGTTACATGTCGGTCTATTTTGCTTGATTCTGAGAGGCAGGGCCAATATCTGAGGCATTTGTGTTCTCAGGGGCCAGCACAGGGCCTGATCGGCGGAGCTGGGAAATAATTTCACTGGGCGAATCCCACACCTCCCTGGGTCTCTCCTCACATGTAAAACGGGGCTAATAATTCCTGCCACGCAAAGGCCTCAGAATGCGGTGAGGCTCCAAGTCGATTAAGCGGGGGAGTGTGCCCTGAACAGGACAACAGCGGTACAAGGAGTGCGGACTGTCCAAACACTGGGTGCTTTGTATGAGAGAATGCCAGGTCCAGGTTCTCAGCAGGGCTGCTGCTGGCTGGAAATAGAAAGTCTGGCCCCAGACCTTTTTTGAGAGAAGTTCTCAGGCTAGAGGACAACCCAGGACCTGGTACAGCCTGCCACCTCATGACCACACACAGAACTGCAGTACCACGCGCACCTCTGCTGTGGAGCAAAGATGGCGATTCCCCTTCAGAGCCAAGAGAAAGCAGGCTGTGTGCGTGTGCGTGTGTGCGTGTGTGTGTGTGCGTGTGTGTGTGTTGGGGGTGGGTCGACTTGTTCAAAGCCACACAGTCAGCCCGCTAAGACAGGAAAAGGACAGCTGCACGCCAACCTGGCTCTTCCGCTGACTTCCTAGCTGTGTGACTGCGAGTATGTCTCGCCTCTCCTGTTGTGAGGAAAGCCTGCAGGGACAGGCTCCTCAGGGGTGCCCCGGGCCTCAGGTCCTACCTGTGAGATCAGAGCATCGGTCTAGTCGGGGTTCTTAAAATAGTCATCAAGTGTGAAACACAAATTTGTACATCTTAACCGATGCGCTGAATGAGATCTAGGGCAGGTCTAATGTCTTCTGCAGTGTCGGAGTAGTAATGAGAGCTGCCCCAATCCCCATGGGACATGGCAACGTCCGCCGCTTCTATTGCTAACAGTCACAGGTTCTGCTAATACTACTGACATCTCTTGCCGACATTCACAATGATAAATTTCTTTTAGAGGTTAGTGAAAGCAAGAAGTAATTTTTTTTCCTCGTCCAGGTCCGCAAATCCCCTGAATTGTTCTCCCTTCCGACCAGAGGGGTCCACAGACCCCAGAGTAAGAACCCTTGGTGATGAGGGACCACATACTGACTCAGTTCCCTCTTACGACATCACTTTGCTTTTGGGAACAGGTGCAAGACCCAGAACAGAGCAGAAACACAAATCTTTAAAACGAATCTCAAAACCAACTGAGCAGGTCTGGCGTGCGGGTGGGGCAGCCCAGGCCCTGGGAGCCCAGAGGCAGCAGCATCAACTCCTGCTGAGGACCCTTTAGCAAAAAGTCATCAGGTTCCGTACCGCACAAAGAGAGGCTGAAGAGCAAAATTCAACAGCAAAATAGAAATCTGCTGCGCTGACCCCACAATGAGCATTCACCCTCGTGAGAAACACCCACAGAAGCAAGTCAGGGCAGAACTAACATCACATGTATCCATCCAACCACCTGCCCACCTACCCAGCCTCCCCTTCTGCTGCCTGCTAGACCCCCTGCCCCAGGATGGGACCAGACAAGGTCTGCAATCCAGGGATGTAAGGGGGACACTGGGCACCTTCACTGCTGGTTAATGAGGCAGACAAGATGCCTGACCTCACAGCACTTAACCCCAGCAGGGAAGTGAGATATTAACATGGACCCACAGGCACACACACAAGACTTAGTTATTAGTAGAGAGAACGACGCAAAAGCAAGAGGTGATGGCGCCTGGTGTATGAGCAGAGCTCAAGATGTACACGGAGCATCACCCTGCTTTACATGTGCGAACCCGAGGCTTACGGTGACCCACCCGAGGCTTACGGTGACCCACCCGAGGCTTTCGGTGACCCACCCGAGGCTTTCGGTGACCCACCCGAGGCTTACGGTGACCCACCCGAGGCTTTCGGTGACCCACCCGAGGCTTTCGGTGACCCACCCGAGGCTTACGGTGACCCACCCGAGGCTTTCGGTGACCCACCCGAGGCTTACGGTGACCCACCCGAGGCTTTCGGTGACCCACCCGAGGCTTACGGTGACCCACCCGAGGCTTTCGGTGACCCTCCCGAGGCTTACGGTGACCCACCCGAGGCTTTCGGTGACCCACCCGAGGCTTTCGGTGACCCACCCGAGGCTTACGGTGACCCACCCGAGGCTTTCGGTGACCCACCCGAGGCTTACGGTGACCCACCCGAGGCTTTCGGTGACCCACCCGAGGCTTACGGTGACCCACCCGAGGCTTTCGGTGACCCACCCGAGGCTTACGGTGACCCACCCGAGGCTTTCGGTGACCCACCCGAGGCTTACGGTGACCCACCCGAGGCTTTCGGTGACCCACCCGAGGCTTACGGTGACCCACCCGAGGCTTTCGGTGACCCACCCGAGGCTTACGGTGACCCACCCGAGGCTTTCGGTGACCCACCCAAGGACAGCGAGCAGAATAGCCAGGATTCAAACGAGGATCTTGTCTCCACATCAGGACCCCCTTCACCAGGGTACTCAGCGAGCCTCCAAGAAGCATCCCTGCCACGGCCCCTGTGTGCTGACTGCCCCATCCCTCAACCCGCGTACTCGGGGTCCTCACCTCCAGGTCACAGAAGAGCAGGGGGCTCCGGTAGGTGTGGGCCAGCTTCGTGACGGTGTTCCGGTGAATGCTGCAGTGGTTCTCCCGCCCAGCTGCAAAGAAGCCACGGCCTGTAATCTCTACCTTCATGACTGTAATCTAGGAAGCACTGGGCCAAGTAGTTCATTTCCCTTCTCTGGGCCTCAGTTTCTTACTAGTCAGTGGGGTGACAATCCTGTTCTGCCTTCTTTTCAGGGCAGTCGAGATCATCAGATCAGAAAACAGGCCGAAGGAGCTCGGAGAGAGTGCTCGATAAAACCACGAATGTCCTCGTCTGTGGAATGAGGATAGTAACGACCCCTACCCTGCTGAGTTACTATAGAGATTCAATGAATGAATACACGGAAGTGACCTGGTGTCCATTTATCCACCAGTGCTTACTGAGAAAAATCTGCACCAGGCCCTTCCTGCAAGGAGCTCGCAGTGCCGCTGGCGGGGCAGGCACACCGTCAGTGTAGGCAGAAGGGTTAGGAGTCTCTGACAGAGGCATGTGTGGGATGGACACCCTGAGGGCCCAGACTGCAGGGCTGGTCAGGTCCCCCAGGAGGCAGAAATTGGGGTTAGCGAGATAAAGAAGAGGAAAAAGTATTTGAGAGAAGCCACATGGTACAATCATGAAAGGCATGGGCTCTGGAATATGACTCTCTACGTGTGAATCTCTGCCCTACCACTGCTCAGCTGTGGGGCCTTGGGCAAGTTACCTAACCTCGTGACCAGTTTCCTCTGCTGCAAAACAGAGAAAATAGTACCTACTACAGTAGCACCTGTTGTGAAGATTAAGTAACATAGAAACAAAGCACTTAGGACAGTGTCTGGTCTATTGTGAGTGCTCGATATAGGGTAGCTATTATTATTTCCACTGTTAATATTACCAAGTTTCAGAGAACTATAAGCTGAGCCAGAGGGAAGAGTAACAGGAGGTAAAACAGGAAGGCAGGGGCCAAACTGCAAAATACTTTGTGCCTTTACAGGAGTCTGGATTTTACTCTGAAAGCCACAGAGAGCCACCAGGCACCTCTAAGCCGTTATCTCAGCGGAATTAACTTGGCAGACTGATCAGCTCAGATTTGCTTTATAAAGACTGACAACATCAGATTCCAAAATGCATGTGTTTTCCATCACCCAGGCTGCCTTTGCAAGGAGTCCACCACAGGCCCAGCCGCAGCCTGCCCTGGGTTGGCGAGGGAGGGGGTGAGTGGTGGGGGAGGGATGCACTTACCGCCTGTGGCGAGGAAGCTCACCTTCCCCAGGAAGAAGGCGGCGTCCACATGGTGCAGGGACTCCTCAACATTCCGGAGGCTGCAGTAGCCAGGGCAAGAGAACAAAGCAGAGGACAAACCTCACAACAGAGAAAGCAGAAGCCGCCCCGCCTCTGCTCCCAGAGAGGCCAGAGAACGAGAGGAGGGTGACAGGAAACAGCCCTAGAGGAATACTTTGTCCTTTCATATCTTTAAACTACATTTTTTTTTTTTTTTTTTTTGCGGTACGCGGCCCTCTCACTGCTGTGGCCTCTCCCGTTGTGGAGCACAGGCTCCGGACGCGCAGGCTCAGCGGCCACGGCTCACGGGCCCAGCCGCTCCGCGGCACGTGGGATCTTTCCGGACCGGGGCACTAACCCGTGTCCCATGCATCAGCAGGCGGACTCTCAACCACTGCGCCACCAGGGAAACCCTACATTTTTAAAAATTTAATTTATTTTCTTATACAGCAGGTTCTTATTAATCATCCATTTTATACACATCCGTGTATACATGTCAATCCCAATCTCCCAATTCATCCCACCACCCCCCTCCCACCCCGGCACTTTTCCCCCTTGGTGTCCATACGTCTGTTCTCTACATCTGTGTGTCTATTTCTACCCTGCAAACCGGTTCACCTGTACCATTTTTCTAGATTCCACATATATGTGTTAATATACAATATTTGTTTCTCTCTGACTTACTTCACTCTGTATGACAGTCTCTAGATTCATCCACGTCTCCACAAATGACCCAATTTCGTCCCCTTTTATGCCTGAGTAATATTCCATTGCATATATGTGCCACATCTTCTTTATCCATTTACCTGTCGATGGGCATTTAGGTTGCTTCCATGACCCGGCTATTGTAAATAATGCTGCAATGAACACTGTGGTGCATGTCTCTTTTTGAGTTATGGTTTCCTCAGGGTATATGCCCAGTAGTGGCATTGCTGGGTCCGATGGTAGTTCTGTTTTTGGCTACTCCACGCGGCTTGTGGGATCTTAGCTCCCCGACCAGGGATGAACGTGGGCCCTCGGCAGTGAGAGCGAGGAGTCCTAACCACTGGACCGCCAGGGAATTTCCCAAACTACTTTTAATTACAAAGTGACTCAAGTTCGTAATATAATCAAACAGTAAATATGGGTGTATAAGTTAAAAGTAAAAGTCCCCGTCTCCAGCGCCACCTTCAGTTTCAACTCCCCAGAGATAACTGTTGCTGACAGTTGGGGGTGTAATTCTTCTGGAATATTTTTCATATGCAAATACAGACAGTGATATGCACCAGAATCCAGTTGGGTCTAACTGGGTTCGACAACTCTGTTACATTCTTTGGAATGACCACACAGTACCACAAACTACTTTCCCTGTGATGGACATTTAAACGGTCTCCTGTTGCTCACCGTTACGAAAGATGCTGCACGCATTTTCTTTCCCACAGGTCCTTACATATCCAAGCAAGTGTTTCTGTAGGACAGATGCTAGAAGTGGAATGGCTGGGTCACAGCATGTGTCTTTTTTAAGTGTAGATAAGTATTGCTGAATTGCTTTCCAATAAGATTACAGTGATTTTAAGTCATATCAATCATATGAAAACACTCTTTTCCTTTAAGCAACAGCACCCTGACCTTCTGGGTTGAGGCTTTCATTCACTCGTGTCCAGGGACTGATGAAGGAACCTGTGGTCTCCTGGACAAAAAGCCATCTCAAAGGTCAGGCTTCAGCCTGAATGAACACAGCCTGAGGCCAACAGCAACAGCGGCCCTGCCCCTAAGCGTGGCTGTGAAGCAGGATCTCTCCAAAGACTTGGGCCAGTGTCCCTTCTGGTGAACAGAGAGATCTCACCCAAAGAGCAACAGATCTGCTGAGCCAGGGACCTCTGGCAACCATGGGCAGATCTCAGCCTCACCTGGGCCTAAGTCACCGCTGACTGGTTCCAACCGGTCAGGTAGTGCGGTCTGGACTTGGTCCTGACACTACAGGTATCTGGTGTCTCTATGCCACTGGATTCCCAGGTGTTTCCACCACATCCTTCCCTTGATCCCTACCACAGGCCCAGGTATCTGCCTTGGTTTCTGTGCTGGACCCTGTGTCCCGCACTTAGCCAGCTGTCCCCGAGGAGGGAGAGGGCAGACCTTTCTTCTGTACTCCCTAGGCTGGCTGCAGTCCTGTCCCCAGGGTTGCCAGCACCATAGGGAGACCGGATCAGGCCACCAGCATCAACACCACCCATGCTGCCACTGCCACGGCCCCACGTTAGACTGGCTCTGATGCTACACAGGCCTCGACAGTCCTCCAAACACACTACACTCCTCCTGCCCTTTACATTAACCCTCCACCTGGAACATTCTGCTCACTTTCATCTTTCCCTGGCTAACTTCTCGTCATCTCTCAGGTGTCTACTTAAATGTTACCTCCACTGGGAAGTCTAGCCTGACCTAAGTCCTGAGACTCAGAGGTCTTGTTTGGGCTCTCACCGCCCCACGCTTCCTTCTTTTTACAGTACCCATCGCAGGTACTGTAACTGTCTGTTCAAAAGTCTAGCCTCCTCCCCTAATGGACCTTGAGGACAGGGTCTGTTTCATTCATGTCTGTGCCTGCTGTCAGGGATACACAGTAGGCCTCAGAGAACCAAATGACAGATGACACTGCTGGCATTTATCAGTGTCTTTTAAACATCTTGCATTGGCCACTGGCTCCCCACTCCTCACCGTCTAAGTTAACCCCAGGTAGCCTCTCCCTGTCTCCTCTCCTTCCCATCACAAGTGAGGCCACTGTCCCAGCACATCCCCGTGCCAGGTCTACCTGAGCCTGGCAGCCCCCATCCTCTGGCTCTCACCTGTGTTTGCTGTGAAGGTTGACCACGAACACAATCAAGTCAATTCGGGGCCGATTCACATTGGAGGGCAGAGGGAGGGACTTTGCCAAGTGGCTGAAAAACAAGAAATTGCAGGACTAAATACGTACCCACATCACAATGACTGTTCACATGCCGCCCGTCACAGGGAAGAGGCTGTCAAGAGCTCCTCTCCTATTCACCTGAAGCAAGACTTTTCAGGTAAGCACAGGGACAGGGCAGAGCTGGTCCTATCCAGATGACTCCTGCTCTACTCTCCCTGCTAGAAAGTTTAGTAACTGCCTTGGCAAGAGGGAGTTTTGGATATAAGATGGCATGAGGCTAGACATCTACACTGCATGCTGGGAGGGAGACCAGGCTCAGAAGCGGGGGAGGGTGTTGGACTGTGAAGTTCAGGTGTTAAGATTGAAGCTCTTTGGAGTAAGACAGAAGTGGCCCCAAATCCCAGGTCTGCCAATTATCAGCTATGTGACCTTGGGCAAGTCACCCTCATCATTCTTGTCTGGACTTAGTCTCGGATTGTCAAATACCCACCTGAAGGGTTTTTTTGAATCCTCGACTTCTGCCCATTTCCACATATGACTATTACTCATCTGCCCCCCACCCCTCAGCTTATAATTTAAGAATACCAAAAAGTATACAAAACACAAAAGTTAAAAAAGAAACACATACTCCTAAAAGTTCAGTTACCTAGAAATAACTACTATTAACCTTAGAACATTTTTCTAAACATCTCTCCATGTACACAATGTATACACATTCAGACACTAGAATACAGTAGATGTAATCGAAAAATAGGAGGGAGTTCCCTGGCAGTCCAGTGGTTAGGATGTAGAGCTTTCACTGCCATGGCCCAGGTTCAATCCCTGGTCGGGGAACTAAGAACCCGCAAGGGGCATGGTGTAGCCAAAAGATAAAAAATAAAAATAAATAAAAATAGGATAATAGTATTAATTTTATCTGAATTTAGTGGAAGCAAAATAACTAAAGTAGAACTGAAAAAAAAGATGAACTTTGGATAAATTATTTTTTAATCACAAGAAATTATTTCCTCAAAGAACCCAATTAAAAAAATAAATGAGTAAGTTGGTATCATTTTTAACAGTTTTGATTCTACCTATATGGGATTGATTCTCTATTATTAAGAAAAGTGAGAAAATTAGCATTCTTATAATCTACCTTACCATTTGGACAAAACTTACAAATGTAATTTATATTGCTATTATTAATGGTATTATTATATACATTTATATTTTGCTCTAACCATAACTTCGGACCTCAGCTAATGAAGTTGCCACTCTAGAACATGAGAGAGACAAAGGGTACTGAGGAAGGTCTCTCACTGGCAACTAAATGCTTCAGCAATAAGGAGACAATCATTTTTGCTCACAACTCATTGGCCAGAACTAGTCACGTGGCTCCACATAACCACAAAAGGTCAAACCTAGCTCCTGCCAAATACTACAAATGCAGAGAGCCGAAAATACTTGACAACAGAATGAACAGATGACCATATGGGTGATTTGCTTCTCCTGCCTAAAAGTCTGAAGAATTATTTACTTCGGAAGTAAATAATTGTCCGTTTTTCCTGGAACAAGATATATGTACCCTTTTAAATGGACAAATTCAACTCTTCACTCATTCCAGGGAAGTTGTCTTCTACTACACTTCAAATACTTTTGCTGTAATTTTCTCAAATCTTTCTTCTTTGTAAATAATTAAGTCTTTAACCACATCTACTCTGATCCTTGCTGTTTCTATGTATTTATTAGATAGATCTCATATGGTATTATTTTTCACCTTTTTTGTCCTTAGCTCTGCAACCTCCCTTTTCCTCTCAGTCTGTTGTGTTATTATTTGGTCTTTGAACGCTTCTTTAAAAAATTCATGTTCCTGGGCTTCCCTGGTGGCGCAGTGGTTGAGAGTCCGCCTGCCGATGCAGGGGACACGGGTTCGTGCCCCGGTCTGGGAAGATCCCACATGCCGCGGAGCGGCTGGGCCCGTGAGCCATGGCCGCTGAGCCTGCGCGTCCGGAGCCTGTCCTCCGCAACGGGAGAGGCCACAACAGTGAGAGGCCCGCGTAACGCATAAAAAAAAAAAAAATTCATGTTCCTATTAAATTCCTCAATGGCACAGAGCACTCAAAAAGGAGCTTTCTTCCCCTTTTCCCAGAGTGGGTTCTTCATCAGATTTTTTGCATGTCATGTGGCTCTTTTTTGCCAATGGTTTCCATCTTGCTGAATGTAGGCAATTTTATCCACGTTTTCCATTTACTCTGATGCTAATTAAATTAATTTTTTTGACTTTTTTTTGGGGGGGGCCTTGCCCCATGGCATTCGGGATCTTAGTTCCTGGACCAGGGATCAAACCCGTGCCCCCTGCAGTGGAAGCGCAAAGTTCCAACCACTGGACCACCAGGGAAGTCCCAAATTAATTTTTTTTTTATCCTTTCCAATTTCTGAGCTATGGGTTTGAGATTATTGGTTATTGTGTTTGGTGTTCTATAGCCAAAGAGCCTGGCAACATAGGTAGAGCACAGATGGACATATGAACAATCTTTATTTTGAGGGAAAGATTACGTTGAAGGAGAATGATCCAAATCTAGAGGGTATTTCCTCTGTGGGAATTGGAAATGCCCCATACTAGGTAGAATAAGGGAACATAATCTTTCTATCAGGGAGAATGACACCCACATGTATTCAGTCACTTGACTCCTGCCAGCAGCTGTTTCTACTCCCTCTCAGTTAGAAAAAGGAAAACAAAATATACTTTAGTTACTTTTTCTCCAAATTTGGGGGTTATCTGAGCATGTACTCTGTGCCAAGTATTGCTCAAGGCACTGGGGATTCACCAATGAGCAAAAGTCAAAGTCCCTGCCCTCAAGGGGCTGACCTTGGGGTCCCTAGGGGTGGCAGACTGGAAACAAGTAAAGAAACATGGCAACTTCTTATAGTGACAAGTGCTAGAGGAAAAGAGAAAAACTGTGTGACAGTGATGGAGGATGCCTTTGGACGGGGACAGATCACGCGTTAGGACGGAGTCTCTGAGGGGTTGGTCAACCGGCTCCACCTGTGACCGCCTCTCTGGTGGTCCCCCTACAGCCAACCCCGCTCTTCCTTGAGCCCAGGCCAGCGATCGGACACCCCCAGCATAAGGCTACTTACACCTTCAGCTCCGATGTGCAATCCTCCTTGAGCATCGCTTCGGCCAGCTGCTGCAGAAGAGCATCCTCCGTGCCCACCAGCTGCCCAGAGAGAGAAGGCGACCGACTGATACCTGGACACAGCAGTCCCGCTGGAGGGCCCGGACTGCCGCGAACCCAAGATTCTGGCTCCAGCGCGCGAGGCACCCTTTTACCGAGAGGACTCCGGCAGAGGGCCCGAGGTTTGCACCCTCTCCGGTCCTGTCCGGAAAGCACTCACTACCTCCCCGGACCCTTCCTGGAAAGGCCTCGTCTCTCCCGGAGGTCCGATCCCTCTACGCGGGAAAACCGAGTTTTGGACACCCGGCACCCCGCCCTGCGCGCGGTCGCCCCGCCCAGCCGCCCCACCAATCAGAAACTGCGCACTTATTGGTGGGGACGTCCCTCAGCCTCAGAAGGGCGGCTACTCCGATTGGTTTAGAGTGTGGCTCTCCGGCCCACCACACCCCAGCCAGAATAGCCCACGCCAGCACCTCAGAGAGCGCAGGGGACTTTGCGGCTGAGGCACAGCCTGGGAGGAAAGGCGGGCGGGAGAATCTGGGCTGCTGACGCCTACCAAGATGGTGGCCGTGTTCAGGCCAGGCAGTTTGTCCAGCGGCCGCAACACCGACATCCCAGGGACAGGCCGAACCGCCGCTCGTGCTGTGCGCGCCGGGCTTTCAAATCACCCAGTGGCCCACCCCTTGTGCGTAATCGCGGGTCACGTGACTGTGCTTGGGCAGGACCTCGTGGGGGGCGGGGTAAGGCCTTCTTAAAGGAACCACTACCGCCTTTTCCGAGGGGAGGTTCCACCTCTGGCTCTAGGCACATAGGGTGCTGCCTGCGGGACAAGATTTTTATTTCACGACTGGGAGAAAGAAGATATTCAGTGATTCAGTTATTCATTTTCATTCATTCGTGCTTATTCAAGGTGCTCTTGATTCCTTCCAAACCTGTCCCTCACACATCTTCTCCATCTCAGTTGACTCCATCCTTGCAGCTGCAAAGAACAAAATCTTGGGTCATTCTTGACTCCTCTTCCCCGCACCTCACAATCAATCCGTAAGCAAGCCTGTGGGTTCTATTCTTAAAATGCAAGAAGCCGACCATTTCTCACCACCTCCACCCCACCACCAGGAGAAGCCACTCTCCTCTCTCACCAGGTCTACTGTAAGAGCCTTCTCACTGGCTCCCTGCTTCCACCCTGGTCTCCAGGGCTACTGGCTATTCTCCACACAGCAATCGGAGTCATCCTTTAAAAAGAGAAATCAGAGCAGGCCACTTCTCTGGTCAAAACCCATCTATGGTTCTCTCACTCAGGTACATTGCAAATGCCTTACGGGGCCTTTGAGGCTCTGTGGGTTCTGGCCCCTGACAGTCTCTCTGGCCTCATCTTCTGCCCTTCTCCCTCTAACAACGGCTCTAGGACCCCTGGCCCTGTGGTTCCCTCTGGCTGAAATGCTCTCCTCCCAAATAGTCACATGGCTTGTTTCCTCACTTTATTCAGGTTTCTGCTGCAATGTCACCTCATCAGAGGGGGCTTTCTTAACGACCCTATCTAAAATAGCAAGCCCTCCCATAATCCCTCTCTCCCCTTTTCTGCTCAGTTTTCTCAGTAGCACTTCACATATTGACTAGAACTGGGCAGCACCTGAGATTTTACAAACTAATAAACTGTTACTGTTTATTACTGATTAGTAATAGTCTGTTACCTTTTCATGGATGCTGCAGAAGACATGAAACTCCTGGGTAAGGGACAAAGGACATTATTACTCAAGGTAGAAGCAGCAGCTGTGGCTTTACCTTTGTTTGTGTCATTTTCCCCACGTCCCGCAAGCCCTGCAAAGGACCCACCCATCATGTTTGCCTGTACACCTCGTGGATGGCCTTGTAGGAGAGGAACACAGAGGTTAGAAATTCACTTTTATAGTGAGTGGTAGGCATGCCTGTCCTTTTTCCGTTGCTTGTTCTTCCTGTTCTTTTTCCAACCCTCAACGTTGCTTGCTGCAAAAACAAACCCTTAGAAATGGCCTGGGTAAAGAGCTTTCAGAGCCTTGCTTTCTTGGCATGCCCAGCAAGAACCTGCAGGGACTCAGAGCCCACAGCAGATTGCTTCTCGCAACAGTTATATAATATCTGCTCGTTGTCTGTCTCTCCAACTAGAGCATAAGATACATGAGGGCAAAATTTTGTCAGTTTGTATGTCCAGCACTTTAAAAAGTGTCTGGTACATAGTAGTTGCTCAAGAAATATTTGATGAATGAATGAATCGATTTACATCCGTTTGTTTATTCTCAGCAGTGATTCATTCATTCATTTCCTAGGGAAGACCCAATGCCCCACCCTGGGAACACAGATGAATCAGACATTACTGACCAACTCAGTGTGATAGGGGAGTAGGACTGTGATCTCACAGTGCGTTCATTACTGTGACATCTGGGAGAAAAGCATACTTCCTGTCTAACCTAAATCCTTCTCACTGCGAACCAAACTAGTTATACCTTGCTTAGAAAGAGCAGGAAGTACATGGCTTCAGGGAGCCCCTGCCCCAGCACAGATGGTGCTTTGATTCCCCATGGCATGGGGCATGGAGTGGACTCCCTGACAGTCAGGTAGTAGTAAGTACTAGGAAAATAAAGTAAGGTGGGCTAGAGGATAGAACATGATGGGTAGGAGGAGGTACTTTAGGTCAGGGGAGGCCTAGCTAAGAAGGTGATGTTTGGGCAGATGTCTGCATGCAGTGAGAGAGGAGCCAGTTAAATATAGTGAAGAAGGGAGGGTGGGAGGAAATGCAAGAGGGAGGGGTTATGGGGATATATGTATACATATAGCTGATTCACTTTGTTATACAGCAGACACTAACACACCATTGTAAAGCAATTATACTCCGATAAAGATATTAAAAAAATAATAAAATGGAAAAAAAGAAAAATGCTAAATAAATAAATAGTGAAGAAGAGGATTCAGGCAGAAGGAGCAGCAAGTGATAAGACCCCAAGTGGGGGTCATTCCTGACACTTCTGAGGAGCAGCAAGGAGGCCAGTGGCTGAAGCAGGTGGGGTGAGGAGTGAAGGAGATGAAGCTAGAGAGCTGATCGAGGGCCAGGTGACTGAGGCCCTTAGAGAGTCAAGGAAAGACATGGGACCCTGCTCAGCACGGTCCAGGAGGGGCTGAGCTGAGGCCCATTCAATCAACCTGTGCTGAGTGCCTGCCTTGGGCCAGGCCTGGTGCTGGACACTGTGACCCAGGCACAGAGGTTTCAGTGGTGGACGGACAGATAACAACAGCCAAAGGCAGCACAGTGGGTGACAGCCAGCATGGGAAGCAGCTGGAGCCTAGATGAAGGTGCATTAAGGCTCCCTGGGGGGCCCCCATTACACTTTGCTGGGGAGGTGAGTGTTGGCTGAGGAGTCAGGTGAGTTGGTGGTTGTCGCATAGGTAGTGCAATAGAACATAGTTGTGTGTAAGACCCATACTGTGATGAAGTGTAGAGACTGGTAGGAAGCCCAGACCCAGGCCTGGAGGTTCTTGTATCATCAACACCCAGAACTTGCAGGGCCATCAGAGACCCTCTGGGCCAGTGTTTTTCAAACTAACTTCTGCGAAACCCTGGGGAGATGCCTCAGGGGCACCAGGAGGGGCAGGGGAGAAGCTGAGTACGTAAGGCCCAGAAACCCCACCCCACCATTTAACAGAAGCAGCTCTGGCTTCATCTCTATTACATATTGAGCCTCCTATAAACTTTTTTGTGAATAAAGAATCACGTGGCTAAAACAATATCTAAGGGCTGCTGATCACTTTTTTAAATAAATTTATTTATTTATTTTTGGCTGCGTTGGGTCTTCGTTGCTGCATGAGGGCTTTCTCTAGTTGCAGCGAGCGGGGGCTATTCTTCGTTGCAGTGCGCAGGCTTCTCATTGTGGTGGCTTCTCTTGTTGCGGAGCACAGGCTCTAGGCGCGCGGGCTTCAGTAGTTGTGGCACACGGGCCCAGTAGTTGTGGTTCGAGGGCTCTAGAACGTAGGCTCAGTAGTCGTGGCGCACGGGCTTAGTTGCTCCACGGCATGTGGGATCTTCCAGGACCAGGGATCGAACCCGTGTCCCCTGCACTGACAGGCAGATTCTTTTTTTTTTTTTTTTTGCGGTACGCGGGCCTCTCACTGTTGTGGCCTCTCCCGTTGCGCAGCACAGGCTCCGGATGCGCAGGCCCAGTGGCCATGGCTCATGGGCCCAGCCGCTCCGTGGCATGTGGGATCTTCACGGACCGGGGCACGAACCCGTGTCCCCTGCATCGGCAGGCAGACTCTCAACCACTGCGCCACCAGGGAAGCCCAGACAGGCAGATTCTTAACCACTGCGCCACCAGGGAAGTCCCCTGTTTATCACTTTTAAAAACAGATTTATTAAGGTGTAATTGACACGTAATAAGCCACACATATTTAAGGTGTACAGTTTGGTAAGTTTTCATATAAATATACACCCAGGAAGCCACCACCACAATCAATTTATAATGAACGTATCCATTACCTCCAAAAGTTTCTCTGTGCCCCTTTCATCCTCCCCCACCTCCTCTCTGCCCTCCCACTCCAAACTGTTCAACGGCACTTTGCCAGCTTTGCTCATCATAGTTCAATACTGGAAACGCCCCAAATGTCCTTCAGTGGTGAACAGATAAGCTGTGGTACATTGGTAAGGCAACATCGTCAGTGCAGAGAAAAGCACTGTGCCCAGCAACAGAAGTCAGACACAAAGGAGCATATACCATAAGATTCCATTTATGTGAAATACAAATACAGGAAAAACTAATCTATGGTGACAGAAATCATAACAGTGGGTGCCTTTGGGAAGGCGGTACTGACTGGCAAGAGACAGGAGGGAACTGCCTGGGATGATGAAAATATCCTAGACATGGTCTGGGTGGCAGCTGCAAAGGTGTATACACAGGTAAACGTTCATCACTTAAGGTTTGTATTTTACTGTATGTACCTTAGATCTTAATAAAAATCTCTCTGGAAACTCAAACTCACTCCCCTTGGCCCACATATGCTGGAGAGGACACTTGCAGGACTCCCAGATGGTCCCACAGATGGCAGGGTGTCTGTAGGGTGGGGGACCCAGAGACCCAAAGCCATTTGACCCATAGCCTTTGCCACCTGCCCATCCTCAGTTTCTGGGAATGGACTCCCCAGGGAGATGGTTCCTCGAAGACTCTTCCCCATCCCGTGGGCCTCCGGGGCTGCTCTCTCCTCCTGAGACGACAACCACTGCTGTTTATGGAATGCTCACTGGGCCTCTGAAACTTTGCAAACACTCTGTCTCTAGCATAGGAGGGAGGACCCAGGCTTGGGAGGTAGACCCTCACCTCCAGCCCACCCCCGCACACGCCCTGGCTTTGTCACTGAGAAGCTGAGTGACCTTGAATAAGGAGAGGGTAAGCAGCTTCACGTCTCTGAGCCGAAGCTGCCTCAACCCCAAAGTGGGCTTCAACAACTAACCAGATGGAGGACCAGATGAAGTGATGCGGGGCCCAGTCCTGGCCTGGCAGGGAGGGCTCCGTGGCCGGGAGCCACGACCATCTCAGGCTGTATCCCAGCCAGGGGGCCTCCGGGGCTGGTGAGGCAGAACCAGGAGGGCAGCCCCTGCGAGCGGGCCTGCAGCCCAGGCTAGGGCTCCGACCCTAGCATTGAGACTTTTGTCATGTGACCTTGGATGACCAAGAAATGAGTTAACATGAATATGGAAAGCACTGAAAGCAGTGTCTGGCATATGGTAAATGTTACATTGGACCAATGTGTCCAGAATCTCAGTCTTGGTTCTTCCCTCTATAACACATGACCCTCATTGGCTCTACTGGTCATTGCTTCTGTGTCCTGCCCACGTGCCAGGGACCCCAATCTCTCCCTACCCTCATATGACAAGTCGCCAAATCCTCCTAGTTATCTTGGTAGAGGCCACTTCCTCTCTAGGTCTAGTAGCCGTGCCGTAGGGTCCAGCAGCCTGCTGGGTGGCTCCCACCTGTCCCGAATTTATCCAACCCTGCTCTGCCTGTCATCTCTGTACCATGTGCACAGTGCAAGGGATCCTGAAGAGAAGGCTGGTTGCCAGGGCAACAGAGGATAAAGCCCTTGCTCTGCCAGGCTGCTGATTGGCTAAGGCAGGTCCCACCTCCCGCTATTCTGAGGGTGGGGGGCAGAGAGAAGGGTCTCCAACGGGCAGGGAGAGGTACAGGCTGCCGGAGCTAGCCCAGGACTGCCCCCTCCTGGCCCGGTCAGAGCCCCTGGGCCTGAGAAACTCTGTCTCCCGTAGGGGGCGTTGGCCTCGCCCTTTCTCTGCTTCCAGCACCCGGGGCGGCTGCAGATGGCAGCATCTCTGGGGACGGCAGCCGCGACTGAGTCCACGGGCCGACGCTGAGCTGCTCAGGCCGAGGCTGTGCGCTCAGCCCGGAGCCCTCGGAACAGGCATCTGCAGGGCTTGAGGTGGGTGTGCGGGCACGGGGGTCGGGGTGGAGGATTGAGTGGTGCTTGGGAGGCAGGGAGAGGGGCTCTGCAACCCTCACACTGTCCTGGATGGGACTTTAGCTGGAACGGGGGCTAGAAAATTCCTTATAGATCATCTGATAGCCCCCGCCCCCACCCCGTCACTGTGCAGGGAACCCTGGAAGTTCAGAGAGGGTGAGGAGGGGCCCAAGGTCACACAGAAGGCCAGTGAATGTTTTGCTTCAGCTAAGCCAGTCCTCTGAGAAGCCAGGAGAAGGTCTGGGGTCCTCAGTTGCCCCAGAATGCCTGGGATTTTGTTCACAGGGCTGGAGAGGTTGGGAGACCCTGAACACTGCTTCACAGGCCCACAGCATTGAAGCTGAAATGGCTTCTGATCTGCCCAAGTCCCCCATTCTCATGTTTAAGCTCAGAGGAGGCTGGGGGGGTCCTGGGTGGGGCCAGGGGAGGGGGCACAAATCACTTGGCCTCAGTCAGGATAGTTTGGAGCAGCCTTTCTGCTTGTAGGTCCCCTTCTCCACCTCCCCCTAAACCCAGGCCACACCAAGCAATTCTGAACCCTCTCTTTGGCTCTACAGAAGGACAGACGGTTAGGAGGACACTGCTCTAACCCTCACTTTGGGCCATTAGCACACTCTTCATTTTATTTCTCCATGAGGAGAATAGGGCACCTTGAGACACTGTTTCAGAACAGCCAGTGGGGACCCTGGAGGGCAGGGGAGGGGCTCTGGGTGGACACAGGACTGGGAAGCAGCATCTCTCCCTCCCCTGGCCTCATAGCCCACCTTGTAGACCCACCTGGCAGTAGAGGGACAAGAGGAGCTGGAGCTTGGAGACAGAGGTCTGAAAAGCTGGAGCTTCTCTTCAGCCTGCCCTGGAGGTCATTCCATGCATCCCCTTTCCTCCCTCCCTAGAAGACAAGGTGGGCCTTTGCTCATTTCATTCCGTTCAGGTATTTTCCCCATCAAACCTCAGGACATCGCGGGGGGGTTGGAGTCCAGCTCTGTCACTTCTCAATTGGGTAACTCAGGGCTAGTTAGTGAACTTCTCTGGGCCTCAGTTTCTTCATCTGTAAAATGTACACAGTAACACCTACCCCATAGGCCTTCTGTAAGGTCTGTGACTGCATTCTGACTGTGGTCTCCCTGCCTGACAGGCAGAAGTGGGGCTCCTCACCTTTCCTCTTTCTCCCACCTCAGGAAGGGGCTGAGGGTGGGTTAAATGGGCCCTGATTTATTCCATTTCTGGAGGAGATAACCTGTGGTGGGGCTTTTGAAGTATGTATAGGAGTTTGCCACATGAACATGAATGCAAAGGACATTCCAAGGAAAATGAAAGCATGTGCAAAGATGTAGACTGTATAACATGCAGGTGCACATAGGTGATTGACAAGTGGTTCCCTGTGATGGCACGTAGTGTGGGAGATGAGGCTGGCAAGGTTGGCAGAGAGCAGATGTGGGCATCTCTGGGCCATTCTAAAGAGTCTGGGTGTATGTAAAACTTGTGAAGCACCTTAAACCTGCTAGCTTCCACTTTCCTGCGTTCCCCACCTCTGGTGCACTGGAAATAACGATAGCTGATGTTCACTGGGTGCCGATTCTGCACCAGGCAGCATGATGCTAAACGCTCCTTAGGCATTGTCTTGTTAAACATTCACAGAGACTCTAAGAAGTGGGTCCTACTTCTATGCCCATTTTCCAGATAAGGAAACTGAGGCCCAGAGAATTAAGAACAAACTACTATGTAGCACTTGGTAAGCGCCAGGCACTGGTTCTGAGCATTTTACGTAAATTAACTCTTTTAACAGTCACAACAGCCCTATGACCTAGATACTGTTTTTACCCCCATCTTACGGGTGTGGAAACCAATGTCCAAGTCTTTTGGGGCTGGCACTGTGTCCATACTCTTATAATTATAAAATGGGGCATGGGCCTGAATTCGGGAGCCTGTGCAGAGCCTGTTGATATCAACCAGGTCCCCTAGGGATGGGCAGTTGTTCACCATGCTTTCACTAAGCCACACCTAGCCAGGATGCACGGGGGGCTGGGGACCCACTCATCTGTGAGGGGCCTAGTAAGTGGCAGCCTCTGCAAATGCACAGTCAGAGCCGGGAGGGACAGCTCAGAGGAGGCATGGCCCCAGCTGTCCTTTTCTGAGTGCTCTGAGGGGTCAGTCACCTCACTGAATCCCCACAAGGCTCTGTTCGCGTCCCCTTCTGCAGGGGACAATGCTGAGGCCCAGAGAGGTTAAGCAACTTGCCTGAGGGCACACAAACTGTTGAGGGACTGAGCCAGGGCCAGCCCTCAGCTATAAGCTTCCTTGTAGAAGGGTGAGTAGGAGCTGGGTGGGCCCCTGTGGTGGGGGCAGCTGTGTGCTTGGTCAGGGGGCCGGGGCTGCTGAGTCACTGCTCTCCACTCTCCAGGGTCTCCGTCTTCCCAGCCGTAAGGTGAAGCTCCGACCTCCTGGCTCTGTGAAGCCTGCGGGTCCCCCTCTGGGAGGGTGGGTGGGATAAGCAGCCTCTCTGCTCGTTCTCACCGACCGCGTCTCAGCAGCCAAGGCCTCCGCGATGCCGCACTTCCTGGACTGGTTCGTGCCTGTTTACCTGTTCATCTCTGTCCTCATTCTGGTGGGCTTCGGCGCCTGCATCTACTACTTCGAGCCCGGTTTGCAGGAGGCGCACAAGTGGCGCATGCAGCGCCCCCTGGTGGACCGTGACCTCCGCAAGACAATGATGGTTCGCGACAACCTGGCCTTCGGGGGCCCCGAGGTCTGAGTTGACCGGCTCTGTTGGCGGTGGGGGGCGGGCACCGGGTGCCCTCTCCCGTCCCGCCCGGCCTGGAGACCCCGGGGCAGACGGAGGAGAATCCCTGGTCGTCCAGCCTCTCCCTCGCAGCCTGGCTCCTCCCAGGAGGAGGGGCTCTGGGAGGACCCTGGCTGTGGGGCACCTGGGTGCCTTGAGATGTCGCTGCTGATGGCCCAGGGCTTACTCTCCAGGTCAAGCCAGCTTATCCCACACCTGCCCTCCCCAGCTCCGGGGACGCCCCACGGCCCCCCAGTGCCTTTGTGCTGCCCAGCACTCCTGCCCCTCCACCCGGCGTCAGGCATGGCTGCCCCTGCCTGTCCTGAGCCTTCAGATCTCCCACTTCCCTACCAGATCCTCGGTGACACTCAGCTCCCCACTCCAGCCAATGGTATCGACCCTACAGCTTCATGGGCCAGGCTTCAAAGCTGACCCAAGGAAAGGGCCCCCTTTGGAGGGATGTCAGCTTAGTCCAGCCCAGTCCTACCACTCTGGACCCGGGCTTGGCATGGATGAGTGTTTGTGGTGGGGTGTGCAAGCGGCAAGACCATAGAGGAAGGAGGTGTGTGTGTGTGTGTGTGTGTGTGTGTGTGTGATAGAGAGAGAGAACGTTTGGGGTCAGGCGTGCGGAGGGGAGGAGAAGCATGTTTGTGTGAGGGGGGTGGCCCCCAGGTAGGATTCGAGGTGGTGGGGATGGGGTGAGCTTTGTGGGCAGTGTGGGGACCACCAGCAGTTCCGACCCCCCTCCCTCGGCTGGACTTGCCTATCCCTTCCCTTTCCCAAGGCTGAGGCCACTGGCAGGAGCCCCTGCCCTCCCCTCTGGGTCCTGCACTGCACCAGGGGCCCCAAGCCTACCCTGGAGCCTCTCCTCTGTGGAGCACCACTGCCTCCTTTTTGGACATAGATTGGCAACCTGCTCACTCCCCTCGTTTGGGGCGTCCATCTTAATTTATCTCAATAATAAAGACTCCATGACTATCTTTGCAGGACTGTCTCCTTTCCTAAAAGTAGGATCATGTCTATCATCTCACTGGGTCCTCATAAAAACCATGATAGTTCAATATCCCCCATTTGGGGGATGGGAACACTGAATCTCCAAGAGGAAAGAGCAGTTTCTCAGCAGTGGCACTATTGACTTTTGGGACCAGATCATTCTTTGTAGGGGGGCTGTCCTGTGTGTGGTAGGGTGATGAGCATCTCTGGGTTCTACCCACTAGAAACCAGTAGCACTTGTGCCCTCCCCCCTAACTAACTGGATTCCCTGGGGTAGAGAACCAGTTAGGATATAAATTCAGGCACAGAGATGCAAAACGGCAGGACCTTAAACCAAATAGAACTTTCTTCTTTCTTACGGTACAGTTCATAGGGAGGTTGTCCAGAGCTGATCTGGTGGACAGTTCCATGCAGTGTTCGGGGACCTGAGTTGCTCCTCTCTTGCTGCAGGGCTGTTGTCGTGGTTGATGCCATCCGAGGGGGGTTCTTCGGCATCCCGAGGAGCAGGGTGGAGGGAGGGTAGAAGGGGCCACTTGCCCCTCTGAGGGACACTCCTGCTGGCTGGACCTCTTACATCCCTTTACACCTCACCAGTCAATACATAGTCACGTGGCTACTCCTAGCTGCAAGGGAGGCTGGGAAGAGCTGGGTGGCTGTGTGTCCATTTAAAAAGTCCCCCTCCTTACATATAGCTGATTCACTTCGTTGTACAGCAGAAACTAACACAACGTTGCAAAGCAACTCTACTCCAATAAAGATATTCTAAAAAAAAGAAAAAGAAAAAAGTCCCCCTCCTTGAAAGGGGGAGAACACACGGAGGCAGCTGCCATTCCATTTTCATAGGGACTTGCCAAGGCAACAGGACAACAGGCTGAGATTTGAACCAGACCTCCTGACCCCAGACCCGGGCTCGCTCTTGCACACGCCCCATCTTAGGAGTCAGCGAGAGCAAAAGCTGCCTTCTCTCATCTCGAGGGGTGAGGCTGCCCTTCCCCCCTGGGGCAACCCAGCAATTGCAGGGGGCTGTGTTGCAGAGCCAGGTTAGAGTGAGGCAAGAGGGCCCCCTCATTCAATTCTCAGCACCTCTCTTGCCTCACCCTAGGCCCAGCCCTGCTGTTTCTGAGTCTCACAGCCCTGACCTCTGACCCAGCAGAGCATTTTGCAGCTCACAGAGATTCCCCCCGCCCCCGCCCCCACACCAGGCAGCTTCCCCACCACACTACCGCCCAGGACTCTTGCAGGCACAAGAGACCAAACTGAAAACAGCTGCAATAATAGGGTTTGGTTCTGGACTCAGTCTCAGCTGGACCCTGGGGCTCAAGGATGTCACTGGGTCACTCCAGCTCTCCATCCTTCTCTCTCTCCATCTTGTTAAGCCCTGTGGGCTTCCTTCAGGTGGATTTTCTCCACATGGTACAAAGGTGCCCTGGCAGCCCCAGGCTCACGCAGCCCTTGTGCCTTGATTTCAGGAGAGAGCACGCATCTGTTCCTGCACAACCTCAGGGGGTGGGCTCCTGTCAGCCCCCAAGGCTTACGAGCTTAGGGGATGGGGGTGCCTTGATTACCAGGCAGCTCTGGTACCCACCCTGGCATCCAGGGGTGGAGTTGGCTCTACTGATCACATGGTCTGAGGGGGTGGGGGTAGGTTGCAGCTGATACCTAAAGGAGGGGAAGGGATGCTGGGCAAAAACCAAGAGGGACTGAGGACACTGCTTTACGGAAGAGGTAACAAGCACGGAGAGAAATGACCCACCCGGGGTGACCCAGGGGGTTACTAGTGCCTGGGTTTGGGACTGGGAGTCTGGGGTGGGGAGGGTGGGCAGGAACCCTCAGAATTTGGTGAGCATGTGAATCGGTGCTCTGGGTATGGACTTCCAGGGCAGGCAGGGCGTGGCGGAGGTAGGACCCATTGGAGGGCAGGGCCCTTCCAGTGCCTTACAGATCACCCCACACAAGAATGGGGGTAACCAGCACCACCCACTGGGTAGCCAGTCCCACACTGCCTCAGTTTCTCTGGCAGGGCCAGCCCCACTGTATTCTGAGCTGCCTTCCCTGAGGGGATGAACTTCTTTCATTATGAGGCTCTGGATGTCACGAGTTCCTTCAGTGCTAATCCAAGTGAGTAGAGGTGTCAGGCGTGGCGGTGGGCGGTGGGGGTGGCTGGGAGGCCAGGACTGGGAGCCCCGTGCCGCTGTTACTCATCAGGAAACTGGAAGAGCCCAAGAAGAACCATGTGCATGAGTTAGGACTGATGGCTGTGAAGGACAGAAGCCCCACCTCCACTAGCTTGGGTGAGAAGGGGAAGTTATCACAAAGACCCTGGAGTGTTCGGTCCTGTAGGACAGGAAAGTAGCAGGGACTCAGGGCAACTATAAGCAGCCACTCAGACCCCCTTAGAATTCTTTCTCAGACCCTTTTTTTTCTTTTTTTTGGCCGCACCAGTGTCCCGTGAGATCCTAGTTCCCTGACCAGGGATCGAACACGTGCCCCCTGCAGTGGAAGCGTGGAATCTTAACCACTGGACAGCCAGGGAAGGCCCCTCAAACTATTTTTTATTCCTGCTTCTGTATACCTACTTCACTAACCAACCCCGATGCCCCCCATCATGGAAAATGTAGCAGCCAACTTCTGGCAACTTTTGTCTTACAGCTCCAGCCAGTGGAGAGAGAGTTACCCTGTCCCTCTCTCTGTCTGCAAGCACAAATATCTCAGGGGTGGGATTCATGGCTCATCCTCAGTCAGGCGCCCATTTAAAACTCATCACCCAAGGCTGGGGCAGGGTCCTGTGTGTGGTCCAGCTTGGGTCAGGGCCCATCTGGACCAGTCAACATGGCCTGAGCACAGGTCATCTCAGAACCTGACGCCGAGTCCTACTGTCAGGTCTCTTGGGATATTACCTCGGGAAGGCAGGGTTCAGAAGAAATGATGAAAACTGCTCCCCCACCCCTAGCTTGAACACACCAGACAGTCCCTATTGGAGATGTATTCGGCTTAACTGAAGGCCTCAGACTGGATCTGGCCAGCAGCCAAGTTTGGTTTGTCCAACACAGTGCTTTGAAAAGATGCAATTTTTTTTTTTTTTTTTTTTTTTTTTTTTTGCACCATGCAGCCGGCAGGATCTTAGTTCCCTGAGCAGGGATCGAATCCAGGTCCTGGGAGTGAAAGCACCGAGCCCAAACCACTGGACCGCCAGGGAATTCCTGAAAAAATGCAAATTAATTGGCAACATTTATAAGTCAGGAGATTTCATATGAAAATCTTTTTTCTGACTCCTCTTTAAAAATAAAAATTGTGGCCGTACTGAGTCTAAAGTGTGAAGGTGTTCAAGGTTACAGGCTTCACAGCCTCAGCAGGGAGGATGTTGACCGTGACCCTACCTGAGGCCTGGGCAGTGGCCAGTCTTCATCGCAGGAAAGCTGGCAATGTCCAAAAGCTGCAGCAGGGTCTCCTACCCCAGGCTGCCAAGGAGGAGCCTGAGGCTCAGAGATGGTAAGGGATTCACCCAAGCCTTCTGCTCTTAAACCTGGATCCTTTCCCTGTGCTCTCCCCAGGGCTTATTACATAAATGTTTACTTATACATGCTCCTCCCATAAAGGACCCAAGAAGGTTTTAGCTGAAGGAGCCACATACATGGGGGTGGAAAGGAAATATTCTGACTCTGACTCCTACAGTAATACTATTACTTGTCTCTGAGCTTCCCGGCAGCCACAGGGAAAGGGGAAACACAAAGAGGTCATTTTATTCCTGTTAGGTGATAGCAGGAGAAATTGACTGTTAATGAAAGACAAGTTTTCTGGTTCCAAATACTAAAAAGAAATGTCTCAGTATTAAGAGCAACACAGTAGACTGTGCCCTCAGCACTTTTTACAAGGGGCATGGTTGACCCAGATAGCAGAGCCTACAGAAACAGGCCAGTGCCCATGGAACCAGATTTTTCCATCTGCCAGGGCATGCCAGAGGACTGTACTGGGAGCAACTTGAGGTCAGGGCCTGGCAATAGTAAATCCTATAAAACTGTCCATTTAAATTGCATTTTGGGGGGATTTCCCTGGTGGCACAGTGGTTAAGAATCTGCCTGCTAATGCAGGGGACACGGATTTGAGCCCTGGTCTGGGAAGGTCCCACATGCCACAGAGCAACTAAGCCCATGTGCCACAACTACTGAGCCTGCGCTCTAGAGCCCACAAGCCACAACTACTGAGCCCGCACGCCACAACTACTGAAGCCCGTGCGCCTAGAGCCTGTGCTCCACAACAAGAGAAGCCATAGCTATGAGAAGCCCGCGCACAACAAAGAGTAGCCCCTGCTGTCCGCAACTAGAGAAAGCACGCGCACAGCAACAAAGACCCAACGCAGCCAAAAATAAATAAAATAAAATTTAAAAATAATTGCATTTTTTGGGACTTCCCTGGTGGTTCAGTGGCTAAGATTCCACGCTCCCAATGCAGGGGGCCTGGGTTCAATCACTGGTCAGGGAACTAGATCCCACAGGCCACAACCAAAAAAAAAAAGGATCCATCACGCCATAAGGACGATCCCACACACGGCCACGAAGATCCTGTGTGCCAGCTAAGACCCGGTGCAGCCAAATAAATAAATACATAAATAAATATTAAAAAAATAACAATACGTTGCATTTTGGGGGGCGAGTTTCTTGCTCTGACACACAACTGAGTTCACCAAGCATTTCTGTGTGCCAGGCACTGAGAACCACAGATGATTAAAGCCCAGATAAGTGTCCTCTGTCAGTGCCTGGCATTGTGCTCAGCTCATGTCAGATTCTTGTAGAGAGCTGGTTGTTTTTATATCACTCCTGCTCTGCCTGCCTCGCTGGGTTAGGGTAAATGTCAAAGGAGGTAGCTGGCAGGAAAGCACTGTATAAATCCCATGCATAATACAGCTATTCTCCAGAACCCTGCAGAGGCATGTCACATACCTGCTGTACTAGGTCTGGCACCAAGAATGCAAAGACAACGACAATATAGTCCCTGAATCAAAGGAACTCACAAACTGGAGGGGCAGACGGATATGTAAACAAATTACAACTGTCCTAGTGAGAGAAGTATGTGTGAGAAACTGAAAATAGAACTGAATCCCAAGGAAGGAGTTTATCAAGGAGGATACGACTACTGATCTGGGTTTTGAAGGCTGAATAAGAGTTTTCTCTATAAAGGGAAGAGGAGCCAGCAAGTGCAAAGCCGTGAAGGCTAGGGAGGACGCAGACCTTTCTGAGAATTGTGAGTGGTGTCCTGTGATTGCAGCACAGAATACTGGCAAGTAAGTGGTGGGAGAGGGGCATGAACAACCAGAAAGTTGTGTTTCAAGTAAGGCTAGGTCCAGGGAGAGAACCTGATGACCTGCTAATTGCCACGTCCTCCAGGAAGGCTTCCCTGACCCCACCAGCAGCTTTCCCCATTACAGCCCTAGTCTTGTGCTGTGATTTTTTTTCACATGTCTGTGGAGAGCAGCGACGGCATCTTCTTATCTCAGCCTGCAGCCTCCATGGCACTGGGCAGGGCGTCCCTGAAAGCACGCTTGTCGGATGAATGGGGCCTGTCTCTTTATCTTGCCAGGGGCCACCCATCTACTTAGAGACAAAGATTTTAAGAGGCTAGGAGGCTTTCTGGGGGTCAGGTTTTATGTAGGTTTTTAAAATGCTTTGGGAGGTTTTGAAGAGTCCTGGGAGCTTTCCTTTCCCACCATCTGGTTGCTGTCAGGATACGGTGGGTATGTCTGGGCTGGGCCCAGGACAGGGAAACAGGAGGCGGGAATGTGTAGGGTCCCTGTGTAGGAGTGGCTGCGATGTTCGGACTCTGGCCCTGGAGGGCGGCACAGGCTTCTCATTGTTCTACCCCCTCGGCTCTCCACTCTGGCTGAGCGGGCAGGGCTTGGGAAGGCTTGAGAGACCAGCTTTGGGAGGGAGGCAGTGGCTCCAGGCTCCCTCAAAAGACCGTCACACTGTCAGTCAACACCCTTACAAAGAACCCTGGGAGGGCAAAGCCCCTTCTCCTCCACCACGTCAGGTGGGGGGGCGGGAAGCTCAGAATTTGGAGCCTGGAGATGTGGGTGTCCAGCTACGGGTTCATTGTGTGAAACTTGGCAAGTCCATTTCCCTCTCTGTATCTGCAGCTGTAAACAGTTGGTATTGATGTGGAAGTCACAGAAAATCATGAGGGTAGATAAAAGGGGAAATCAGAATTACAAGGCAGTAATTTCAATGACTAAGGCTGATTGAATTCATTGCATGAGGGATAGTGCAATGGCACTTCTCACTGCATCCTTACAGCCACGTGATCGGGCCAGCAGTGCTGCTAACCAAATATGTCTGTCTCTTCAGCTCTTGCACATGGTAGGGTTAATCTTCCTGCAACTAGTTCTTGCCAATGAGTTGTGATCAGAAAAGTCCAGGCCAAAGCATTTAATAGCTACCATATGATTCACCACTCTCTCCTTCCTCTGCCACAAAGACCAACACGGCTCCAGAAGGCAGCCGGGGTTCCAGAGTGAAGGAGACATGGAACAGAGCCTCAGTGGACCCAGACCACCGTGGACATGAGGCATGAATCAGAAATAAATAGTTGTTATTATAAGTCACTGGGATTTTGGAATATTTTGTTACTGAAACATAATTTAACCCATCTTGACTGATATAATTCCCACTTCACAGATGAAGAAACTGGAGCTCACAGAGATTAAGTGACTTATTCAAAATCGCACAGCTGTCACAAACCCAGGTTTGAGACTCTAGAGCTTGTGCCACTTGTCTGGGAGGCCACCACAATGAGTTTTTGCTTGGGTGGAGGTTTGTCCTTTGAGGCCCCTTTCAGGCCTGTCAACCTTTCCTTTGGTGGGAAAAAAACTTGCGTACAGACACAAGGAGGTCATTGCCACTTTGGGCCACTAGAGGGCAGCTGAACCCAAGCGCGTAATTAACAGGCAGGCAGTTTCGTCCAGGCCCCCAACACTGGAGGAGAGAGACGGGCAGGTGAGCCTCCGGAATACTGAGATGAACAAGACCCATTCCTTGCTCTCAAGGCCCTAACAGCCTGGCAGGGAGCAAGATGGAGGAATTCTAGACCTTCAAGAGGCCACATGAAGGCATCTGGTCCCTATTTAAAAAGGCAACTGAGGCCCAGAGGGGCAAGAGATCTGATAGAAGTTGCACAATGAGTCACTGGCCAAAGAGAGGAGAGAAGCCAGCGAGTAAGGACCCCTGACTTCAGCTCAGGGTTTCTGCATCTCAAAGATAATGCAATCCAGTGGGGGTGGGCGGTAAAGGCTCCCCCAACTCAATCTGTCCAGGGAGAGCTGTGCTACCCCCTCCCCCAGCCACCTCTTTTCTTCCTAGAATCAGGCTGGTCCTCAGGCCTCAAAGCAAGGAGAGAAGGGGAAGAACTCCAGACAGATCCCCTCCCCCACCCACTAGGACTTCCACCAGGTTGTCCTGGTAACCAGAGCACAGCCAAGTTTGAGAACCTAAAGCTTGCAGGGGAGAGAATGAATAAGAAGAGGGGAAGTTCCTAGGTCAACATATTCACCATTCATTCAATCATTTTTTCCTTTTATTCATTCATTCTACAGAAACTTATGAGGGTAATTCTTACCAGGCCCTGGGACCCAGAGACGAATAAAATCCAGGCCCTTCAGAACTGTGCTGTCCAATATCATAGCCACAAATTAAATTTAAATAAAATTAAAAATTCAGTTGCTTGGTCCCTGTGATGAGGCAAAGATTAAAGGAGATGCCAGGAGAACGCTTAGCCTAGTTCCTGGCTCAGGGGGAGTGCTCGGAGGATGTCCACCGTCACTGCTGTATTATAGTTACTGTAAGGATCTATTTACATTCCCATCTTCCTGAGCAGAAGCAGGCTCCTTCCCAGCCCTGACGTAGTGCCTGGCACAGAGTCAGTGTTCAGTAAATGGTAGCTATTATTATCACCTTCATTATTATTACTATTCTTATGATAGAGGCAGAAGAGGGGACCCAGCCCAGCCCAAGGGCCAGGGTCTGCTGACAGCCCGCAATGCCAGAGCCAGGCTGGGAGGCCTCCTGGGTCTCCTCAGGTCCAGGGGAGGGTCATCTTCGCAGGCTCAGGGCCTTAGTACAGGGTCCAGCTGGAGGGAGCACGGGCTCAGGGGATAGTTGTTGAAGCAGAAAGCCCCTGCTTTAGTCTCCAGGAACTCCAGCTTGCTCCAGGAAAGACCTCAGATGGGTGACCAAGGTGGTCTGAGGGTCACAGAACTAAACAGGGTGTGGGGCAATGCACAGGGAAAGCAGAAGTGAGGTCGGCTCTGGGGCCACTGGAGCGTGGCCATGTTTGGAGTCTCCCTATTCTATGGCAGACATCTCTCCAGGGTCAGAGTCTGTGGGAGACAGAGCAGATTTGTGGAGGGCAGGCAGCAGGGCACCACACCCCACGTGTCCTTGAGTCCAGGGCAGCCCAGCCTGGCCGTTACGAGCCTCCCATGGCCCTTTGGGATTCCAGAGGCTCAGAGCAGCCATTCACTGACGCCCACTGCTGAGAAGCCGGCCCCTCCCTGCCCCACAGCCCAGCCCAGCTGTGGATGGAGCTGGTGGTACAGGTCAGGAGAAGGCTGGGCCGTAGGCCTGGATACTACAGCCTGGAGACTGAGGGGATCAGAAAGATGAGATCCGTGAGCTGGTCATCACAGCCAGAATCTGGGCGCGGAGGAGGTGAGGGCCCTGCACTAGAGTTAGCTTCCCAGACTGAAGAACACTAGACCTTTCTTGTTCTCTGATCAAGGTAGGTGAGTATTTGTGGGTGGGGGGAGGATAGTACCAAGTGATTGATGGTGGGTGGATGCTCAGTGAGGGGAAGGGATCTGGGGATGTTAGAACAAATAGATCTCAGAAATTCTGTCCTCTGGCCAGCTGTGTGTGTGTGTGTGTGTGTGTGTACACTGAGGGTAGATATTTGTGGTTAAGTGCAGGGTAAACATGCATGTACCCAGGTATGTGTGGTTGTGAGTAAGGGCCCCAAAGCAGGGCTGCAGGGATAAGCCAAGTGGGGAGGTGATAAGGCAGGGACAGCCTTGGGTACAAATATGTGACTGGATGGGGATGAGGGGCTGGGGTGCCACCGTGAAAGATGACGAAGACCCCTCCAGTGTCCTGCCTTCCCTGCCCCTGCTCCAAACTTTAGGGCCCTAGCCATAAAATCACACTCTCCCCCATAAGCCCCTGCGGCCAGCCCCCCTCAGCAGTATCATGTCCCCACCTGCTGTGCTGAAAGCAACAGAAACAACTTTGCTCCAGAGGGTGGGTTATATGGAGCCCAGAGTGTGCACCAGCTGGCCGTCTGGGAGCTGTGGAGCCCCCATCAGGGGATGGCTCATCCATGCAGACCACCAGCCAGCCAGTCCTGGACGCCCCCTCCCTGACTCGCCATGTCCTGGCAGTCCTGCTGCTGCTTCCTCTGTGCTATTCAGCCTTCTCCAGCCCCACCCCCAGCTCACAGAGTGTTTCAACTCGCTGCTCTCCTTGCTGCGAGGCTTACAAGATCTCAGTTCCCGGACCAGGGATTGAACCGGGGCCACGGCAGTGAAAGCCTGGTATTCTAACCACTAGGCCAACAGGGAACTCCCTCCTTGCCTCCACTTCTCTTCCCCCCTGATCTTGCCGTCACACAGTTCTGGAGTGGCCACCTGCAGATCTGACCAGGTCATCTTCCAGGGCCTGAGCATCACTGTGGCCTGGCCTGGGCCCCAGCGCACCTGCAGCCTTGTCTCGTCCCTCCCCCACAATACAGCCTGGGAGCCCCAGGGAGGATTTCCAGAAAGATGCCACATTTCCTCACCTTTGGGCCTTCTGTGTGAATTCCCCCAGCCCCAGGCCCAGCCTCCCTCCTTTAACCCCAAAGGCTGAGCTAATGCTTCCCCCACAAGGCTCACCTCCAGCATTGCTCTGCCTGCTTCACTGTCCAGTGCCCCTGGGGATGGCCGGTCTCCCCAG
This sequence comes from Phocoena sinus, assembly GCF_008692025.1. NCBI lineage: Eukaryota > Metazoa > Chordata > Mammalia > Artiodactyla > Phocoenidae > Phocoena > Phocoena sinus. The sequence continues at coordinate 7,125,875 of NC_045772.1, read as the reverse complement.
GGCAGATACTGTGGCTTGTTCACTGGATAAGTACCCTGTGAATGCTCACTAATTCTCTACTTCCCAAGCCTCACCTCGTCCAGGGCCCTCTTCAGCTCCAGTTCTGGCTCCGATTTCAGCTCCAGCAGCAGGCCAGCCCAGGGCTCTTTCCTGGTTCCGGGCAGGAGCCCCAGGTGCAGACCCTCTTCCCAAGCCAAACTGGTCACCTCTTGGTCTCCTACCTGGATGCCTGAACTCCTATTCTGGCTGCTGTGTGTGGGAACTCAGAGTCCTCTGGCCCCTTCTGGAAGAAGCAGATAAGCTTCCAATAACCACTGCCCTCCACTGGGGCTCCTGAAAAGGTATATGTGACCTCCATGGAGTTGGCCAGAGAGGGGCCACACTCAGGCCTGCAAAGGGAGAGGTTTCCTCATGCCGGGGCAGCCTGCTCATTGGGTTCCATCCATTGCTGGAACATTCTTCCACATTCACCTGGTATCTCGGTAGGTGTGTGTGTGTGAGGGCCCATGTGTGTGAGGTGTGTAGGCATGTAGCAGGTGGGAGCTGTAGGAGGGCTGTAGGAAGGGACAGGTGTACTCCACTGAGGACTTGACAGTCTCCCAAACAAGGGCCCTTCAGAGGAGTGCTAGCTGCTAGTCAGGACGGGGAGGGCCAGCACCTGCAGGCTTGAGCACCTCACCCCCGCTTGGCCCCTTTTCTCTGTCAATCAGGGGAAGACGAAAGACCTGGATGGACCACGACTTTGCGATGCAGCCTCACGGAGCCCCAGGCGCTGGAACCTCCTTCTCCCGCAGCCACCTACTGGGGCGCCCTGCCTGCCCCTCAAAGCTCCCTGGAGGGGTGTCGCCTCTCATCCCTGTTCTCAAGAAGACCATCCATCTGGATGCTTTCCCCCAGAGCCACATCCCACAGGCTTCCGGCCGACCAGGCCTTGGAGCTAGGGCGTGGAGTGTGCCCCCACAGGAGACTGGCAAGAGCCTGGCACCCAGGAAGCTCAGCTCCATCTCCCTAACAGTCCGCCAGCACAGCCAGGCATGGCGCTTGGGCCCCCTGCCTTCTCACTGGGAACAGGTGTCTACCCCGGGCAGGGAGGCTGCCACCCACAGAGGAGGGAGGCTGCCTTCTCCTGACTCACCACCTGTGACCCTAGTGCCAGGGGACAGGGTCCACTCCGAGGGCCCAGTTCACCCAGGTCTGGCCAAGCCCAGCAGGGTGCCTGCAGTGGAGAAGCCCCTGGTGAGCTCATGCCTGACCCTGCCTTTCCAATCCCGGTTAGCTCAGGGTCCACCAGGTTCTGCAGGGCCAGGCTTGGTGGGTCAGAGGCACCCTGTCCCAATGACCACCCATGTGCCCACCAGAGCTTCTCCAGGAAGAGGCAAGCCCCGGCCCAGGGGTATTCAGAGACCCCGGCTGCATCTCCAAAGGGCCATCCCTGCCACGGGGCCTGCGACGGCCATGCATTTGGCTGCCCTGGATACAACGAGGCCAGGCACATCCGGACATTTATCCACGATGGCCACCAATAGTCCTGGCTTGGCTGTCCACTTGGCTACACGAAACACATCTAGACTGGACACAAGCACTGAGTTCCCTCCTCTGGATAGCAAACTGGGCTCTGCCATGGACTTGGCTAAAGCAGGCACAACCGAGCCACGCGCGGTCACGGATGCGGTGACCCCAGACCCAGAAAAGCTGGGCAGAGCCATAGCTACAGCAGGCGCAGCCAAGCCGGATACAACCACGGAGGGTACAGCCAGGGAAGTGGCAGCACCAGATCCAGGCAAGCTGGACACAGCCCTGGTGTTGGCCGGGGTGAATAGAGCCAAGCTGGACATGACTACGGATTCTCTTGTGTTGGATACAAGCAGGCTGGGCACAGCCATGCATTCAGTTGTGCCGGTCACCCCAGACCCAGTCACTGGTGAGACCACGCTGGACAGTGTCATTAAGCTGATGAGATCAGACACTGTCACCTACCCATCAATGCCAAACAGAAGCACAGATGCAGCCCTGGACCATGCTACGGCAGATGCTGCCACAGACTGGGTCACCATGCTGGACCTGGCCAGAGAAACCAAAGGTAAATGCAAAGAGCTGGGCTGGGGATGTGCTGGACTGCTGAGGTGTATGAGCCTGGAGCTGGATTATGCTTGGATAGATCTGGGGGACTTTAAAGTCAGAGCTGAATGAGCTGGGAGAAAAGGGAATGGGGTTGAGTGGCAGAACACAGGTGGTGCACCCTGAACTGGGTCCCACTCTGCCAGTCAGAGGTCAGGTTGAGGGAAGCCATCAGAAGGGGGGTTTACAGGGGTAATTTGTGGGAGAGCACTTATGCTGAGTCTGTCCTTTAGCATCTTCCATGATTGTTTCTTTGTTCCCTGAAGAGCTGAAATAATTAGGTGATCTATAGGTGAGTCCAGCTTGAAAAGCAAACCACCTACACGAAAATATAGACCAGCACTTCAGTAAGTGGTGATTTATCTAACAGTCGACACTGCCAGGCTCCTCTAGATGTGAATAGTGATCTCACCCAAGACCTTCTAAATCATCCCCAGTCGGCCTTTCAGGAAGATGGTTGTTGCTTAAAAGGTGCCTCACCTGGAATTTTTTCTCGGTCCCTTACCCCCAGCCCTTTAGTCCTGAAAGGTGAGTTGGGGACTTGTAGGTTGGAAGTCCTACATAGAAGAAAAAACAGGTCAACACAAGGGCTAGAAGTTCATTTGGTCTTAGAGAGGCTGTGACACGCCTAAAGTCACACAGCTGGTTGATGGCAGTAAGCTAATGGGAACCCAGATCTTGGAATTCTACTTTGGGCAGTCTCATTCCCAACATTTCAAAGGCTCAGAGATTCTGGGTCTGGCAGATGCTTGGAAAGCATCCAGTCCAGTGGCTTAATTGGCGTTGGGGGTTGTCAGCCCCCTTCTCATTGCCCTCTGCACACTTGGCCTGGGGGAGCCCACCCAGGCTCTGGTCTTCCCTCCTCCCTATGGGACCTCAGCTCTCCCTCCATCTTCAGCCCAGCCCTCTCTCTCAAAATGCAGGTGTAGACACCCAGTGGCCTGCCAGACCCCTCTACCCAGACAACTCCCGGGCATGTCTAGAGGCAGCCCCGTTCTTCCTGACTTCTGCCCTCCCTGATCTCACTCCCTCAGCTGCAGGCACCACACCAGAAACCTGGGTATCCTCGTCTTCCTCATCTTTCTCTCTCCTTCATCCCATCCAGTCTAATTCCAACTCTGTTGATCCACCTCCTCAGTCCTTGGCTGTCTGTCCCCTGCTCTCCGTCCCTCTGTCCCCGTGAGGCCACCCCCTGCCCCTCCACACAGCTGCCACAGGGACTCGTATATTTCATGGCAGCACTTCCTGCTTAACAGCTGTTGGTGACCTGCTGTTACCTTCTTTGACAAGTCCAGCTCCTTAGCCTGGCTTCCAAGGCTTTGGACTTCTCCAGCCTCTTAACTCTATATCCCTGTCTGGACTTTTCCCTGCTTTGGTGCACCCGGGAGCTCTGTTGTCCCCAGCACCATGCAGCTCTCGCCTCTGGGTCTCTCCATAGACTGCTTTCCCTTCTTCCCTCGCACCTATATTTGCCTTTCCATCTTGGCCCTCACCAAGGGCCCTCACACCTGCACCCACAGTACCCGGTGGGTGCCCACCACCCCGCACTCACAGTACCCTGTGCATACCCCACCCCCTCCGTTAGGACAGGCCAGCTTTCTGTCTTGACCCACCAGACCCAGAGCTCTTTGGGGACAGAAATGGTGACCCTCATTCCTGTCCCCTCAAGGCCTGGCAATATGCTGTCCAGTCAAGTTGACTGAATGCAAGGATGATTTTTCTGAAGGGTAAATTGAGGCTCAGGAAAGTTCCTGACTAGCTCAAGGTCACAGGGCTCATCATCCCAGAGCCAGGCCTGGAACCCGGGCTCCTGAATCAGTCAGGGTTCTACAGGCACCCGCGTCTGGGCAGAACCGCGTTGAACCAGCCCAGCATCCCAGCCACCGCGTGACTCTCGCGCGCGCACCGCCTCCCGCAGCTCCCACAGGTCCCCTGCGCTCTCCGCCTCGCCCCGGCCTAGAGGGTAACAGGCCGGGAGCAGGATCGAGGGGGAGGGACCGGGACTGGGATGCGGGAACCATGCCCCGCCCGGAACCTCGAGCCTGCAGGCACAGCGCCCCCGCGCGCCTCCCCGGCGGCCCGCAACCGGCCCTGGGTGCCCGCTCCAGTGTGCGGGCGGGAGGGGAGCCGGTGCGGACGAGGACGCCGAGGGAGGGGGAGGGGAGGGGCCCTCGGCGGGGCGGGCGGGTCACGTGGTGCGGGTGGCAGCGGCGGCGGCGGCGGCGGCGGCGCGGCGGCGGCATCGGTGCAAGCGGGCAGGGGCAGCGCTGCGCCGAGCCAGCCGAGTCGAAGTCCCGGGCTGGCGCGGCAGCGCGGGGCGCGGGGACGGCGCTGCCGGGCCGCTGGCCGGGCGGGTGGGCGGAGAACGCAGAGGGGCGAGGCCCGGCTGCAGGGTCTGCTCGGCCCAGGAGGAGCCCGCGTCCAGCTCAGCCTTGCAGCCCCGCGCCCTGAGCATCTTCCCGGAGGAACGGAGACAAAGGAGGATTCATGTCCAAAGGTAGGAAGGCCGGCGGCGCCACCGGCGCGCGCCGAGAGGAGGCTGCGGCCCCCAAAGCCCGGCTGGAGATGCTACCCGGGGAGGGTTGATGCGCTGAGGAACCCATGCGCGGTGACATACGCACGGACACACGCACACACGGTGGCACACATCCCAAGATGTACAAGCCCGGAGAAATGCACATATGGAAACGCGGAGAGATACAGAGAGCCCCGAAGAAGCGAGGAGGCACCCAGATGCGCACAGAAAGCTCCACACTGGAGCACTCCAAGAAGTGCACACACATGCACACCACGCACAGGTATCAGGACCACCTACAGCCAGACAAGAGACCTGTGCGCTGACACGTAGACCCCTTCCCCCACACATAGGCGCACACTGAGACGGGCACCAGCTGGTGGTCTCCAAGGGAACTCGTTGGCCTCCAGAGGACTGGGATGGAGGCAGGGGTATCCCAGGGCCCTTTGCTTCTGTGAATGGGAAAGTATTAAGATACCTTTTGTGATTCCTTTTCTGAGAGCCGGGGGCTGGAGCTGGGGTGGACTGGAATTGCCTCTGCGGGTGGGGGCGCTGTTTTGAAGGCGGCTGGGGGCTGAGGAAGACCTGCAGCTCCCCATGGAAGAGCCTCCCCACCCCCTGGATCCCCACTAGGCCAGGGAGGAAGGTGCTATTCTGGAAAGGTCCCCTCCCCCTGCTGCCACCTTCCCAACAGAGGGGTGGGGTCCCTGGGCCAGACAAAGACAAAGCCATTCATTTGCCTGTAAAAGAAAGCACCAGGGTCCTTGCTTGGCATGGGGATGGGGGGAGGTGCTGTTTCTGTGGGGACTAAGCTAGAGCTGAGTGGGCTGGACAATGTCTCTTCCTGGAGCACTGATGGGCAGGTGACTCCTGGCAGGGGGTGCTGCAGACAGATCCCCTCCTCTCCAGGGGCCCTGAGAGACTGGGAGCTTAGGAGGAGCCCCAAGAACCACTTAGGCAGGATGGCATATTTGAGCTACATCCTGCCGTGACCCCATCCTGAGCTCTTGCCCACCCTTGGGGAGCCCCCCTCCAATCCCTGTTGCAGGGGAAGGAGAAAGTCTCATAACAGAGTCTACCTCCGTGACTGTGGCCCACGCAAGAGCCATTTGCTGGGTGGAGGTCAGCTGTTCTGCCAAGGGAGCAGCATCTGAGGGAAGAGAAAAGTGATGGCTCTGAAGTAACATCTGCCTTGCGGTGAGGCTTGCATTCATTCATTCATTCACTGCTGAGTGTCTTGTTACACTAGGTTCATTGGGGCACAGAAATCAATAAGACGTGGCTCCTGCCCTGAAGAAGGGTGGGAACCGGCATATGTTCAGTGCCAGGTCATTTATGTCCATGCTTTTGTATAAGCTTCATAGCAACCCAGCAAGGTAGGTACTGTACCTATTTTCCTGAGGAGAACACTGAGGCTCACAGGGGTTATCCAGCTGGGAGTCAAGTATGGGCCATCTGGAGTTGGCATGGCGGGACCAGGGGAGCTGTAAGGGCAGAGGATGGAGCTACAGAATTCAGCTCCAGAGCTGCATTTGTCCTGTGCCCTGGAGGGCTTTATGCGCTTGTCAGGCACCCTCACCAAACAGTGGGCCCTTGGGGGCAAGGACCTTGTCTGGGGTCCAAAAGTGTCCTTGGCATTTAGTCTAAAGTTTGACTGGAGTAGGCTCCCATTTGACAGCCTGTGGGAAGGCCTGGATGGGAGGGATGGGATGGAGTGAGTGAGTGAATGAATGTGATGACTAGGAAGTTAGTCGGGGGCTGAGGCAGCACAGAAGAGAGGCATCCACATGAGATGGGAAAGCAGAAGGTTTCCTGAGGGGTAGCCCTTGGGCTGAATGGTGAAAAAAGAGGACGAGTTAGCCAGGGGCTGGAGTGGGCGAAGGATCTTCCAGCAAAGGCTGTGACACAGTGACCCACCACAGGTTTGCAGTAATTGTGGCTGATGGGTGGTTGTAATTGCCATGCGGTTGGGAGGGGCAGCTTGCCAGCAGGAGCTCTATGGGTGCTCATAGGTGCTTGATAGAAGAATGGTGAGATCTGCTCCCGTTCTGGACCTGCAGCAGGCCTGCTGTAGCCCCTAGAAGTTGCCTGGGAATCTGGTAGGCCGCCCCCTTCTTGTAACCAGGGTCTGTCTTTTTAGGAATGATCTTTGAAGATGCTGAAGTTGACAGACCAGGGCTGAGCAGGCCATGGTGAGGACACACACTTTATAAAAATACTTACAAAAACTCCCATAAATAAATACTAGACTCACTTTCCAGGTCTGTAAAATGAGGTAAGACCCTGCCTGCCCGACACACACATACACACCGATGGATCTATCTCACAACACAGGTTGTGGAGACCAAATGGGCTGGCTGTAGAGGCATGAGGGAGATGAATGGGGCCAGCCGTGTGAGCAGCTGGGCAGGGAAAATGGGGCATTGGCCCCCAGTGCAGGTGTGCTGAGTTGGGTCCGGGAGCCATGTGCAGAGTGGATGTGGAGGCCAGGCTGCTGAGAGTCAGCTGCTGCAGGGCTGAGCCACTCTTGCTGCCTTCTGGGGCCGCCTGGCTGGCAACGGCTTCCTGGGAAGCAGGAGGGAGCCACGCCAGGCCCTGGGGAGGTCCTGAGACTTTGTCAGATTTGGCCGTGCCTGGGAGTGACAAGGAAAGAATGGTTTCCAATTGAGAGAGAGAGAGAGAGAGTCTTGCCAGGACCAGTGGAAGGACCAGGTGGTAGGGGTACAAGAACAGACTCCTGGCTGGGTTTGGGGGTGGGGGAGGGAGGTACTCCTGTCCCCTCACCCTCTTTCCCATCTGCTACTCCATCAGTTCTCTCTGTGAGCCTGAGACTCTGCAGGGTGGTAACCGTGAACCATAGGATTCTAGAATGGCAGAGCTGGAAGAGGGCCTTTGGAGAGCGTGGAGTCCAGTAACTGTGCTGTGTAATTAGTATCTGGGGCACCTCCCTCTAACGAGTGCTTTCACATGCACCACTTCATTTCCCCTCCTGACAGGCTGTGAACTTGAAAGGGACAGGAGCAACAGGGTCTGGAACAGTGAGGCGCTGTGCAGGCGCTTCTAGGCATATACCCCGTGTGCAGTGCTCACTACAGCCTTACTCACGATCCTAACTGGTTTACAGAGTACAGAGGAGGAAGCAGGCGCGGGGGAAGGGGGGTGGTTTGCCCAAGTCCACAAAGCTGGCTAACAGCAGAGCCAGGCTCTTTCCACATCACCACACACCCCCGTTTTACGGGGAGGGAAATGGAGTTGCTGTATCCTGAAACCCACCCTGGTGGACAGTGGCCTGATGAGGAAACACACAGATTTCTCTTGTATGTGAATATACGCATAATCTGCCAGACCCAGAGGGATGTTTGCCTTTCTCCACTGGGGAAGGGCTGTGATTTCAGCCTCCCCTTTCTTTTGCTACCCACCATCCCAAGAACACGTTGTGTCATGTCATCTTAGGTCAGTGATGGCCCCTACTTGGGTCTCATCCTCTCCCCAACAGTCAAAAGGGAGACTTATTCCCCCTCAGACTCAAAACTAAGGCTTGGAGGGTGTCTGGGGACACCTCAGGGCACAGACCTCCTTACTTTGCAGCAGTGCTTGTGGAACAGAGGGGACACGGAGGCTGGGAGACAGGAGTGATGCTCACTCTGCAGAGATGGGGTAGCCCTATATGTGCTTCCTCTTTTTTTTTTTTTTTAAATATTTATTTATATATTGGCGGCCAGGTCTTAGTTGCGGTGTGTGGGATCTTTAGTTGCGGCATGTGAACACTTAGTTGTGGCGTGTGGGATCTAGTTTCCTGACCAGGGATCGAACCTGGGCCCCCTGCAGTGGGAGCACAGAGTCTTAGCCACTGGACCACCAGGGAAGTCTCCCCATGTGCTTCCAAAAAAGACAAGCAACTGGATCAGTGACAGGCAGTCAACAGATGTTAGGTCCAGTATCCTAAAAGGTCTTTGCCCTTTTTCTGGGGGAGGCAGGAACTCAGGTCAAAATAACCCCAGACATCTCTCAGATCAGTGGTTCTCAGCTGGGGCACTGTTGTCCCCAGGAGACATTTGTCACTGTCTGGAAATATTTTTGGTCATTAAACTGGGGGGGCTACTACCTGCATCTAGTAGAGGCCAGGGATGTCACTAAACATCATACAATGCACAGGACAGCTCCCTGCAATAATTATCTGGCCTGAAATGTCAATAGTGCCAAGGTGGAGAAACCCCTGGGTTAGAGACACAGATGTGGTTCTTAGGAGCAGCGAGGTGCATATGAAAGTGCCCCAGCAACTGGAGGGTCTGGGTACTGGTCCAGATTTTGCATCTGACTTGCTGTGTTCTTGGCAAGCCCCTCCCCGCCAGGTGTCAGTCTCCTCATCTGTGAGAGGAGAGACCTGTACTGGATGACATGTAAGGTCCCTTCCAGGCCCAACCCTGTATGATTCTGTATCCAGAGAATAATACTGTGCCTTCCACGTGACCTCTGCTCTCCTCTAGCCCACCCCTCCCACCTTGGCTTTTCAGGGCTCCCGGAGACCAGGACGGACGCAGCCATGTCAGAGCTGGTGCCTGAGCCCAGGCCTAAGCCGGCAGTGCCCATGAAGCCCGTCAGCATCAACCCCAACCTGCTGGGCTACATTGGCATCGACACCATCATCGAGCAGATGCGTAAGAAGACCATGAAGACTGGTTTCGACTTCAACATCATGGTCGTTGGTATGGAGGCCGTGGGTTCCCGGGAGGCCCTGGTGGCGGGCAGCACCCAGGATCCCGATTCTTTCTCGAGGACGGCCTCAGTCCTGGCTTCTCTAGAATGAGCTCTTTCTCAGAGGAAAGATCTCACTGTGCAGATCACAAAGGCCTGAGCCCTTTCTCCCCACAGGCTGGCTGATCCAAGGGTGGGAGCTGTGGGTGGGTGGTCACTGTGGCCCCATCACCACCTGGCTGTGCTCAAGTTGCCTTCATGTGTGTGGCAATGAAGGACATCACCAGTGTCCTCCCCTAACTTCAGGAGCTGGGGGAGGATCGGATGAAAGGTGGTCTTCTTTCTGATCTTTTGTGTGCTTTCAAGCTTAGAGAGAATTTCCAGGACACTGGTCACTAAGTAGGGTCACTGGGTCACAGAATGTAAGAGCAGAGGGGGGCCTTTGCCTGACCTCAGTGAGGTACTCCCTCTGTTGCTGAAACTGGTATCTGGGCGTCATCCTTCTTTCCTCCTCCTTTATCCCCCAATCCAGTCAGTCATCAAATACGGTCAATTTTACCTGGTAAATATCTCTCAAGTCTGTCCACCTCTCTCCATCTCCACTGCTACCACCCTAGGCCGAATGGATCTCTCCCCTGGATTACCAGGGCCACCTGACTCAGGGCTGCTTAAACATAAGGAGCTAGGCCACAATGTAAATCATCTGGAAAGTCTTGCTGTAAAAAACATCGGCTAAACTAAACATTGTGCTCGGTGCCAGAAGTTGATTTACTTTCTGGTGCGAACTTCTTTTTCTCCCGGTTCTCTGTCTCCTGTCTCCTTCAATCCATTGTCCACCAGTGACTGAATAATTTTTCCAACCTGCAAAACTCAAGTCACACATCCTACTTAAAATCTTTCTTAAGTTTACGGGTTTAAATTCCTAGCCTGGCCTAGTACTACCTCTCCACTGATCTCTTACCACTTCCCATGTAGCATTCGATTCCTCACTTACAGGGAACAGTTCTCCTGGACCTAACATGCTCTTTCCTACCTCTTAGCCTTTGTGTATGCTGTTCGCTCTCTCTAGAACCTACCCTCCCAGCTTCTCATGGGTCATTTGAAGTCATTCTTAGGTTTTAGCTTAGTTATTGCTTCTTCGTAGAAGTCCTCCTTGATCCCAGAGAGACTGGATTAGGTTCCCTTTGGCATTGTCCGCTTATGTTTTGTCTCCCTCACACCAAATGGCTCCTTGAGGGTGAGGATGATGTCTTGTTCACCACTCTACCGCCAGTTCTAGCAAGGTGGGCGGCTTCACTCCCCGGCAGTGCCTGTGGCATTTGTCACGGGTCAGTCACTGCGCGCAGTCAGTACCGAGCCCAGAGGTAGCCTTTTAAACATATTAGGCACGTGGCTACTGCCAGTTGATCAGTTGGATTGAGAAATGGACCTTTTTTGCTATCCCTGGTCTTATCCAGTTCCCTCCCTCCCCACTGTCCTATCAGTAAAGAGAAACTAAGGCCCAAAAGAGCAAACATGGCTCGTCCAAGGCTTCAGGGAAGAAGCACAGTTGAGTCTAGAACCTTAGGCTCCAGCCCCATGCCGGGCCCATTTCCTAATATATGACAGGAATGCTCTAGACCAGCACACCTCCTACTTTATTGCCCATTTGGTTCATCTGAAGTCCTGTTAAAATGCAGACTCTGATTCATAGGGCTGGGGTGGGGCCTGGGGTACCTCATTTCCTACAAGCATGCAGGTGATGCCAAGTGCCACTCATTAGTTGCCAGCCTTGCCGGTGTGATTCTGGTGCATGTTTGAGAAACACTGCTCAGACCAGTGGTTTTCAAATATTTTTTAGTGTGGAGCTCTCCCTTGGAATGAAACCTTCTGCAGAACTGCAGTGTCAGTATGCAAAGTAATTCTGTCTTTACTTTTAGTATGATTAAATATTAAAAACTTAGGTCAAGCAAAAACAAAACCAAACCGAAAACTGCTACATGAGACAAATGCAGAGGTTGTTCCTTTCCCAGTGGTCCTGGGGCTCCAGAAGGAGAGAATGTGGAATCCAACTAACATTCCCCCAGGTCCTTCACCAGTAAGTAGGAAACCGTTCCCACCCACCTGCTCTCCCTGCTCAGCCCCTTGCCTCCCCAGTGAGCCGTCAGTCAAGGGCCTGGATCACAGCTCTAGAATTCTGTAAGCTCAGGGGAGAGATACTAGGCTCGGCGGGTGGGCATGGGGTCTCCCTGCCTTCTCATCCTCCTCCTGTCTTGCTGCAGGTCAGAGTGGACTGGGCAAGTCAACACTAGTCAACACCCTCTTCAAATCCCAAGTGAGCCGCAAGGCCTCCAGCTGGAACCGGGAAGAGAAGATTCCCAAGACAGTGGAGATCAAAGCTATCGGGCATGGTGAGGACCAGGCAGGGACCCCGATGGGCATTGTTCAGAGGAGGCTCTGCCAGAAAAGGGAAAGGATGGGGCTTCTTGGGGAATGAGACAGATGAAAGGCAACCTCAAGACAGAATAGAATTAAGCCCTAAACACACGGGAGCCAACTCCTTAGACTGGAAGTCCAGGAAAGGGGGTGAGGGAATTAGAAAGGAATGAAGTAGGATTTGAGCTGGATGACAACGGCTGGGTGGATTTAGACAGGCAGAAGGGGTAAGGAGGGCATTTCAGGAGCAGGGAACAGCATGGACAAAGGTGTTGAAGACCCTGAACTCGACTTTTCCAATAATCAGTCCTGCAGAAGGAAGGAGCCCAGCCCAGGCTGGTAGGGGCACCTGGTGTCAGCTGGAGGAGTGACCTCCCTGGTGCCTTTTTTTAAGAAATTTATTTATTTTTTTATTTATTTTTGGCTGCGTTGGGTCTTTGTTGCTGCGCGCGGGCTTTCTCTAGTTGCGACGAGCGGGGGCTACTCTTCGTTGCGGTGCGCAGGCTTCTTGCAGTGGCCTCTCTTGTTGCAGAGCACGGGCACTAAGCACGCGGGCTTCAATAGTTGTGGCATGTGGGCTCAGTAGCTGTGGCGCACGGGCTTAGTTGCTCTGCGGCATCCTGGTGCCTTTTCTGTTCACTCCTCAGTGATAGAGGAAGGCGGTGTCAAAATGAAGCTGACTGTCATCGACACGCCAGGCTTTGGAGACCAGATCAACAATGAAAACTGGTATGTCTGCCTGTGAGATTTCCACCCTAAAGACTCTGCAAGGCAGATACTGAATGTGGCGCAGATTCATTCACACTGAGAGCCGTCTGCGCCCTCCCTGCTGAGGGGTTAAGCGGGAAGCCTTGCTGAAAGAGGGGAGGGGCTTTGTCAGGAGGCAGGGAAGAGGTCCACATGGGGCCCAGGCATGGGGATGGAGGGGGACAGTGTAGAGGGAATGTCAGCCAAGGGATTGCCTGGAGATGGGAGTGGATCTGTCATAATAGGCAGGAGAGGCAGAGCAAGGGGAACTGGGGTGCAAATCCAGGCTGACCTGAAGGCTGTGGCAGGGAGCTCGGCCTGAGAGCCAGATGTTGTAGCCCTGGACAAAGAGAGGATGGGTGGAAAACAGGAGGAAGGGGAGTTTCCATGGAGAACCTTTGCCTCTGGGAATCCACAGAGCAAAGCTGCAGTCAGCGTCCAGCCAAGAAGGGGTGAAATACACTGCCCAGGCATAGACGGAAGGGTCGACTGTGAAAAAAAAGCACAACGTAAGAGCTGTGAGTTGGGTTTCATTCACTGTCTCACTGAGGACTGTAGCCCGGGAGACAGACTCTCAGATGGTTCTGAGGACCTGCTCTGAAGAGGTGGGCGAGAGGCAATATATGTGTGATTTCTGGCTGGGGGATATGGAGAGTCAAGCAAACAGCTCAGCAAAAGGCTCGTCACGAGGATCAGATATCTCAGTTAAGATTTTAGTGTTTTTCTGAGTAGGGGAAGGTGCGAGGATTTGGGTCCATAAAATTTTTTTTTTTTCTGAAATAGAACTATCTAAGGGCCTGTTTTCCCTGTTTTCCCAAAGTGCAGAGAAGCCTTATCCTGTTACTTGTCCTGAATTCCCTTCAGGGTATATTGTAGGTCAGCGACTGCACTGACTAATGACTTAATCCTTGTAGAACCAGATGGCAAGTGACATTCCCCACTTTACAGAAGGTTCCAGGCAGAAGTTTCCTCCCAGACAGGGATGGTGACAGTTGTGCCTCCGTGAGGGAGCTGGGGTCTGCCCCAGACAGACAGGACCGCTCAGCAGCACACCTAGGAACTGGCTGTACTGATCTTAGAGAAGTGGCTGGTTGCCTTCTTTTCTGGCTATACACACGCTTCTGGACAGAGAAGGGTTATTATTCATTGTTATCAATGAATGGTTGCTATGACTGTGTACTTTCTACGTGCCATTGCTCTGTTAAGTACTATGCCTGTCCTTTCTGATTCTTCTATGAATCTCTCCAGGTACCTATTGTTACCCTCTTTTTTACTTATGAGAAAACAGCTTCAGAGAGGGGCAGAGATTTCCCCAGAGCTGCCCAGCTAATAAGTAATGGATGTGGGGAAAGTGTGCACTGCTGTCGGGAGTGGGATGGGGTTCTGCAGGGTCCCTTAGCCCAGTCAGAGAGCTAGGTCCCCAGGGGGGCTCTGCCCTTGATCACAGGGAAAGCCATCCATGGGAGGCCGAGGGATAATAGTCAGCAGGTAACCTAGACCCACCAGGGGAGGTAGGGAACGAGATGGATGTGAGGGGACTACTACCTGACCATGTCTAAGGTGAGCTCCCAGGTCCTGTCCTTCTGGGACATCCATCTGCTTTCTTCCCACCCTCCAGCTGGGAGCCCATTGAGAAATACATCAATGAACAATATGAGAAATTCCTGAAGGAGGAGGTGAACATAGCCAGGAAGAAACGCATCCCTGACACTCGTGTCCACTGCTGCCTCTACTTCATCTCCCCGACGGGACACTCGTATGTACCAGTCCCACGCCCATTGCTGGGCCTGGCTTTAGTTTGCATCATCTGTGCCCAACCTGTAGTGGGTAACCGTTACCTGGACTCAGCTGGGGAGGGCCAGATGGGCCCCAGTGTAGTCACAGTCCGGTGATTCCCCAGAGTTTCTTGCCAGGAGAGTGAAGCTGACCGTCAGCCCCTACGCCGCCCATTGGTGTTCTGGCACTGTAGCATGACTGTGCCGGCACACAGAAGTTGGCTTATGTGCCCCAGATGCTCCTCATTTGTTTAAGAGATACCTGCTGTGCCCAAGCCTGGGGTTGGGGGCAGTAAGAAGGGTGAAATGGGGAGGGGCTGGGCTACTGGATTGGGGCTGGTGTTTGCGGGGGGAGGTACCCAGCCGTAGGCATTTGGAGGGCGGCCAGCCCAGTATGAGGAGCCAGGTGTCTAGAGATGAAGACTGGCAATAAGCAGGGCATGCTGGGAAGTCTGGTTGTTGAGTATCAGGCGGGGCTACATGCTAGGGAGTACCAGGAGAGAACGGAGCAATCCAAGTAGGCGAGCAGAGGGCGGGTGTCTCGTGATTTATCACTAAGCCCAGCTTAGTTCAGTTCTTGAGAAGATGGCACAAGCAAGGCAGGCCCCCAGTGTTGGAGGAATCAGATGTTCAGCAGGTTTTCAATGGAGGAGCTCAGGAACTCAACAAAAAGTTTGCATTATCCCTCCCTAGAACCTGGACCCAAGGTCAGAGCAAGCCAGCAGATGGCCTGACTGAATGAGTCCCCTTGACTGCAAACTAGAGCCAGATTGGGGCCCCAGAGTCCAGAGGAAGCTGGCCCCGCAGATGGGGGAGGGGTCAGGCCCCCAGATGGAGCCCTGCAGGACTAACTGGGGGCTGGGAGGAGGCCTGTCAAAAAGTGCTGTCTTGTAGGCAGAATAGACACACACATGTAACCGTGACACAAGGACGTTTGGGTAGGGACAGCAGTCCACAGCTGTTCCCAGGAGAAAGAAATCTTAGGTCAGAAAAGATGTCATGAAGGCGTGGTTTGAGTGGGGCTTAAAGAAGGCAGGATTTGCATGGGAACCGAGGAAGAGAAAGAGGTGGTGATGGACCATGTGTGGGTGGAGAGTCGGGGTCTCTTCTGCACATTGAGATGGTGGATGTGTGTCGGATAGGAAAGGGAGCAGCCTCTTGGCCTCAGCCAGTTCCCAGCCCAGTCCTCCTGTCGCAAGGGTGCCCCTGGAATGGTGGCAGTGGCTGAGTGGGGGAGGGCACGGTGGCTCTGACACCCCACCTTCTCTGGGCCCCAGCTTGCGACCTCTCGATCTGGAGTTCATGAAACACCTCAGCAAAGTTGTGAACATCATCCCTGTCATTGCTAAGGCTGACACCATGACCCTGGAAGAGAAGTCTGAATTCAAGCAAAGGGTGAGAAGGCCCCCTCCTCCTTTTCCTGTCCCCATCCTTGCCTTCCCCTCTTCTGGTCCAAGCCCTCTCCTATCCTTCATTATTATATCCACCCTCTATCCCACTTCCCACCCAGCCCCTACTCAACCATCAAAGAGGCTGGGCTGGTGGTATCTGGGGACCAACAGTGAAGAGAAGCTCCAGCCTCCTTGCTGCCCTCCAAACTTACCTGCAAAGACCTCTGAACACACAAATCACCATGAGCATGAGAGACCACTCCTCACTGTCAGGCTGCTTGAAGGACTAATCAACCAACTGCCTGCTAGTCCTTATTCTTTTCCATAAGCTCTATCCTGTGTCGGACACACAGGCGATGGGGTTGGGGAGACGCAGAAGAAGTATAAAGACAGTTGCTGCCTTTAAGAAACTTACAATCAAGTAGGTTACTGAAAAGATGCTGGGTGGCTTCCTGGAGGAGGAGACTTAAGCCGAGCTTTGAAAGAGGATCAGCAGAGAGGCTGGGGGTGGGGGCGATGCACCTCTCTTCCCTGCAAACAGGAATATAACAAGTATGGCATGAGCACTGCCCATGTAGAATCTGTTCCCAGCTGTACTGCTTGTCTGAATCCTAATCTGACCCTAAGGTGAACAAGCTAGACCCCCAGACTCTTCCTCATTGCAGGCTGGGTGGGCTATGGTAATTGTAGGGGTGGGGCTCCCATATGTTCAGGATCCTCCTGCTGCCCAGGGCCTCAGAGTTCAGAGATAACTGGATTATCAAAGACTGCATTTATCCCTCTGACTTCAGCATGCACACACTTGCACACGCATGCACACACACACATAGCCCTCTCTCCCCTTACCATGCTTCTCCTCCCCACCTCTAGGTTCGAAAGGAGCTTGAAGTAAATGGCATTGAATTCTACCCCCAGAAGGAATTTGATGAGGATTTGGAGGACAAGACAGAGAATGACAAAATCCGGGTAGGTGCCTGGGACTGTTCATCACACGGATGCCCGCCTTAGTCCCCCTGGGATGTGGATCATGGACCACTTCTGCTTTGCAACCTGCTTTTCCCTTTCCATACTCCCTGCCCGACCTTGCCCGACCCAGACAAGAAGTGTCAGGGGAGAGGTTGAGGACTTGGGGCGCTGGCCAGGACTGTGAACCCTGCACCCAGGAAGCCAGTGCTCCGTCCATCCCCAGACCACACGAAAGCCTCTCGTTCCCCCACAGGGTCAAGTGAAACCAAGGTATGGGGTGATGGAAGGGCACAGGCAGGAAAAGCTTCAGCCTGGGGTCCAAAGTATCTATACTCTATCAGAGCTCTGCTTGTCAGTTTCCCCTTCTATAAAATTCAGAGGCTTATAGGCTCTTTTTTTCTTTCTTTCCCTAGAAGGACCCTTAAAAAAATTAAATGTCAGACAGACTCCAATATGTAAAACACAAAAACAGAGCTGCTTTGGCTAAGCGACACAGGCACAGCCCTACCTTCTGAGCAGCCCCTGGGGTATTTCCTGGGAATTTTTTTTTTTTTCTGGCTGCGTTGGGTCTTCGTTGCTGCACGTGGGCTTTCTCTAGTTGTGGCGAGCGGGGGCTACTCTTTGTTGCGGTGCGTGGGCTTCTCATTGTGGTGGCTTCTCTTGTTGCAGAGCACGGGCTCTAGGCGCGCGGGCTTCAGTATTGTGGTGCGCGGGCTCTAGTGGCACACGGGCTTAGTTGCTCTGCGGCATGTGGGATCCTCCCGGACCAGTGATCAAACCTGTGTCCCCTGCATTGGCAGTCGGATTCTTAACCACTGAGCTACCAGGGAAGTCCCTCTCCTGGGAATCTTAAGGTTTCATGAAACCTGGCTTGGAAACCACTGACCTATGTGATTTCTAAGATCCGTCTCAATTCTAAACTTCTACTATTCCGTGATTCTACATCAGAATCCTGAGTTCTAGTCTGAGCTTTTCGATTAACCACTGTAACCTGGGACAAATCACTCATTTGCTTTGGTCTTGAGTCTCCTTCTTCATCAAGTGTGGTAACCTGGTAGAAGCCCCTTACCTGATGTAGTTGAGACAGGCAGTTGGTCAGTTAATTGAAAAAATCAATTGAAGTGAAGAAATTATTTTAAAAATGAAACATATTTATCTTAAACGTTTTAAAATAAATGTTTTAATATAAATCTTAAGTGTTTTAATACATTCATTAAACATTCTTTTCATAGAGAGACAAGCCCTCTTCTTTGAAGGTAAGTCCGCTCTGAATGCAAAAGCAGCTCACCTTTTTCAAATCTTTCTGAAACATTCAACTTAATTTTCAGAGAAACAACTCTCCACACTGATATGTCTTCAGCTTATATAATAGTTAATTTATCCAATTGCAACAACAAGTACACACCAGGCAAAAAGATTTGGGAACAGATACCTGGTGGAGCAGAGGGGCCTACGCACATCAGAAAGCAGCCTTTGAGCTCTGGAAGCTCAGCGGGTGTGGGCCTCTGCCAGTGGGGGAGACAGTGTAAAGCTTCAGTTACTTTGGCAGTCAGTCGTGTAGGTGTCGTTTAAGAGGCCTGTCTTTCCTGGCTATCTCACAGGGTTGTTGCAAATCAAACCAAACCTGATAAAGCACTGAAGAGCGTGAAGCATTCTCCAGTTGTAGGGAAGCTGACTTACTGAGGTTAACCCACTAGGCAGGGGAGCAATCGGGGTTGGACCCAGGCCTTCGGACTCCCAGTCCAGTGCTCTTTTTAAGAGACAAGAGCCTTGCCCTTGCCATCAATGGGATCACTGAATGAGCTTCAGAAATGTGCAGTTCAAGGCTAGAGGCCCGGGAGTGTACTCCATCCTGCCCTTGGAGGCCCAGATGGTAGGAGGATGACATGCACGTGTGTCTGGTTTGTCAGCAGGAGAGCATGCCTTTCGCTGTGGTGGGAAGTGACAAGGAGTACCAAGTGAATGGCAAGCGGGTCCTCGGCAGAAAAACTCCCTGGGGGATCATTGAAGGTAATTCAGTGCATCTTCTTGAAGAACTGGCCGCTGGTCAATTTTGCTTATTTATTAAGCATCTTATAGGTCAAGGCACAGTCCTAGGATGTAAGATATAAAATGAATGTCAGCCAGACCCTGCCGTAAGGGGCTTACAGTCTAATTGGGAAGATGAGGCTCAGAGGCAGGAAGCAATAAAAGATGGATTTAGCACCTGACCGGGAGGCACTAGCTCGAGGGTCAAAGGAGTTCAGAACATGGAGAGATTATAAGGATCGGAATAACCAGAGAAAGGTTTTCACATGAAAGGAGGCATGATCTGAAAAACTCCTGAAGGGTTGTTCAGATGTTGCCATTTTCATTTTATTAGGAACGGTGTGACCTTGAGAAGGTCACAATGATTCTGAAAGTTCTCAGAGAATCACTTCAGTTGATCACATTCATTATGATACCCCTCGGAGGGGAGCAGGGTAGGCGTGGCTGTTCTCAGAACATCCGTGCTGAGGCACTTGAGTCTCAGACGGGTTAAGTGTCCTGTCCAAGATGACATGACTTGTTAGTGGTGAACCTTGGATTTTAGACCCAGATATTTTGATTCCAAAACCAAGTTCATCCCATTATATCGTGTTGTCTCTCATTTTTCTATGACCCTTTGTGGGGATTTTTTAAAAAATAGCTTTTTCTCATCATCTGCCTTGAATTATGAGAATATCTGTCCTACCCATTAGATTGTGAGACAAGAGGGTTTGTGGCTTAACCCTCTTCTTCTTCCACAGTCTTTGGCAAGTGATTTGCAAATCGTAGGCACTCAGTCTATGTTGAATTAAATTTATCAAGCCATCATGACCTTTTTAAGATGGCGCCGTTATTTTCTATGTGTGTTACTGTCTTCCGATCAGATTATAAGCTCCTTAAAGATAGGAATTGTGTCTTAGGCCTTTGACAGGTTTCTTAGACTCCCTGTGTATTAGTTTCCTTTTCTATATAATGGGAAATATAATAGTGGTTATTCCACAGAGTCTAGAGTAATATTGTGCCCCTGTAGCTACTTAATGAATACTTGTTCAATGAGTAAAATCCAATGCACTGAAGTGCCAAGATGAGCACACCTCTGAAAGGGTGACCATAGCCTGACCCGTGGCTCCCTCCTAAATGCCTCCGTGACCTGAACAGAAATTCACCTGCTGGTGTTGCAGCATTAGTGAAATGACCACCTGTTTTTTTTTTTTTTTTGTTCTTGTTGCTGTTCACAGTGGAAAACCTCAACCACTGTGAGTTTGCCCTGCTTCGAGACTTTGTCATCAGGTAAGATGCACCCCTCCCGTCAGATGGCAGGTTTAATTATTTGGGGTCTGGAGGCTGTCTGTTCAGATCGACTTCCTCAGTCCCCAGGTCTCTCTGACAGAGCTTTCTGCTCCAGTCCCAGCTCGCGTCTCAAAGGAAAAGGGGCTCAAGAGGTATCATTGGCTCTCTGGAGTGGGTCCAGGCCATGGACGCGATGTGTGGACCTCAGACGTGGGTCCCCTCTTTCTCCTCCCGCCGCTAATCACATCCCTCTCTCTTCTCACCCTGTGTCCTTCAGGACCCACCTCCAGGACCTCAAGGAAGTGACACACAACATCCACTATGAGACCTACAGGGCCAAGCGGCTCAATGACAATGGAGGCCTCCCCCCGGTGAGCGTGGACACAGAGGGAAGCCACGACAGTAACCCATGACGACCCTTTCTCTGTATCATCACACATACCCACTTCTCCATGCACACACATCCCCAAACCACCACCAACCACCTTCTTCCTTTCTCTCCTGTCCCACAGGCCTATCTGGTAATTGTGGAGCATCTTGTCTACAGAGTGTGTGTGTGTGTGTGTGTGTGTGTGTGAAAGAGAGAGTGTGTGTGTGAGATTGTGTGTGTGTATGTGTGTGCGCCTGTGCAGGGGTGAGGTATTTTTACTGCCCTCCCTGGAAAGTCCCTTGTAAGTTTGGTTCCTCCATGGCTGTCCATTATCTGTCTCCTTTCCTTGTGTCCCAGAACAAAGCCGTGTGCCTCACTCAAGTGGTCTGGGGGAGGTTTCATTTAAAAATGATGGGAGCAGGTGAGCCACAGGTAATGCTTTCTTACCTCTGAAACCCACCTGCAAACAGGGACTGCAGAGATTCTCCAAGGACAGTCTGTGGAGCTAGACCTGGGAGGGGATGGGGAGTTGATGACTTAACCCTCCCTGTAAGTCCGGGTTGGTCTGGGGTAAGGCTAGGACTATTTGAGAAAAGAAAGGTCAGGGGAGAGCAGAGAAGTAGCCCAGAGCTGGGTTCCTGCAGAAAGAAGTAGTACCTAGAAGTGGAGGAGAGAGCTCCACCCTTTGGTCCGTGTTGCATTCACTGTCCGAAAGCTACTACCTGTCACCACCAAAGACTGCTGCTTTCCGCACTCCCCTTGCCTCGCTCCCCTCGGCTTCCACTTTCTCTCTTTTCCCCTCTTTCCCTCCTTCCTTCATTCTACCCCCTCTGACTTTTCACTTCTTTTTACCCTAATCCACTTTAGCTTCATTTCTATATTTAGGATTTATGCCCAGTCTACTTCCCAAAACGACTTTAGGCCACTTAAAATAAAATCATCGCTTAAATCACGGGACAGTACAAACTGAGATTTCAAGAGAAATTGGATTTATAGAGAGGCATGGGAAAGAAAGTTTCTGCGGTCGAGCGCTGAAAATGGCCCCGAGCTTGTGGGCAGCCCAGCAAAGGAGGAGACACAGCGAGTTATGCGGTGCCCACTGGTTAAAGAAGCACATGTGCTGGTCAAGTGAGACAACCTGTTTTAGGCATTAAGTTCTAGAAGAACTGAGTCTAAAGTATCAAGAACAATATACAGTATTTGTCTTTCTTGGTAGTTTGGCAATTTTAAACCACACCTCCCTTCTCTCCATCAGGATTCTTCCTCCTTAAAGCTGGCTTCTGTTTCTCACTTCTTCTTGTGTATACTTGACCCCCCCGCCCTTTACTTCTCTTCTATTCTCTCTCTGTCTCACTGTCTCTTTCATGTTGAAGCTAATTACATTTTTGTCTTTCTCTGCTTTTCCCCAGTTCCTCTTCCTGACCCCTGTAGACATTCCCAGTGATACCCACAATCATACATGTAGCCTTTTCTTGCCTTTCCCTTCAGCCCTGTATTTATTAATGCATATATTTCCCCTGTTGTTTTACAAACAAGTTACTCTTTCTCTTTTAGTCTGTAAGGTGGCTGAAATTTGGGGCTGGGGAAACAGTTTAGCCTTAGGCAAGGGAAAACAAGTGATACAGTTTACAGTAACCTCTTACAACCTCCTGTTCCATCTCCTGGTCTAACCCTAGGTGTTTTACTGGTCCCTGCAGATCCCAGCGTTTATAGTCCCTTATCACTCAGGTGCTAGGAGAACACATAGACTTAAGACCAAGATTCAGTGGACCAGGAGAAAGAGGCAGGTGATCTGTTGCCAGTGGCCCAAAACTCATGGTCACAGTCTTTCCTGGAAGCACCTTACCAATCCAACCCACATCTTCCCTCACCCACAAAGTTATTCGAGGCAGGATAGAAGAGCGGCAGGGTCAGAGCCCAGAGGTTGCTACATTTCAACAGAAGAGGGATCCCTGGCTTATATGGAGACGTGGGACTAGACACCTCGGCCTAGCGGGGAAGGTCTAGGGGTGAGGGGGGGCATTGGAGAGGCTGAGTAGGAGACTGATGCTTGGCGCCCCTAAATCATGATCTCAGCCTCCCTGGAGAAGCTGTTTTATATGTCTGCTGCCAGCTGCTGGTCTCCACACCCTCAACCGTTCTCAACCCCCCCGCAGGGAGAAGGCCTCCTGGGCATTGTCCTTCCACCTGTGCCAGCCACCCCCTGCCCCACTGCAGAATGAAGGCCATTTCAAGCGCCGCTCCTCCCTCCATTCCTCTCAGCTGTTATTGCTGCAGGGCCACGCCCTTTTTAGTGCTGTGTATGTCCAGCCAACACCACGGCCCCTCTCAGCCCTCAGCCGGTGGGAGGGGCCGGCTGCCCCTTTAGGACAGTTGCTTCTTCCATTCATCCAAACCACCCCTCTCCTCCCAGTGGAATGGAGTTCTCGCCAGCACTGCCCTCCTCCATCATCTGTGTCAGCTGGTCCTAGCCCATCTGTAGGGTGAAAGAGCTCACCAAGAGCTCCTTCTGCCCTTGCAAACCCATACCGGCTACTTGTAACCATCTCCAAGGGAAACGGCATTGTTCCCTGTCCATTCATCTGCATGAGCTACTCTTGGCTTCCTTAAAGGGTCAAGAAAGCAACTTTTCTGCTTGTCGGGTTTGTTGACGTCAGCTGTGTGAGCCCCAAGGTGGGACGAGGGTGCCTCCTTCATTGCTCAAAGCTTATTTATAAGGATGGGTCACTACAGATCTGGGGGAGCAAGGGCTAGGATGACTTTTTTAAAAAAATCACTGCTTGTGGCTGGCCCGGAGGGCAGTCACACACCCTCCCTGCCCCATAATGCAGCCACTTAGGGAGCGCGGTTTTCCTGAGACATTCCTGGAGTTGACTTCCTTATCCTCAAACTTTAAATAAGAACTAAATGCACACACAAAACTCCAGAAAGTCACAGGATGTGAACTCTAGGAGGAAAAAAGCACCCTTCTGTCCACTTAGCAATAAGAGGGAATCTCTTCCCACCCACCCTGACTACTCCACCCCACCCCCTCCCCCACTCCATTAACGTGAGTAATGAATCAGCCTGGCCACAGTTGGTCACTGTAGGCTAGTGGAAAATCCCCAGTGGAGGGTACAGCCCCGCATCAGATGCATGAATGTTTGCGAATGTCGGCTGCCACCGCCCCACACACTATGTCTTTATGGAATACCCCTTGCCCACTGCCCCACCATTTCCACCTGCACACAACTTGCTCAAAGGCTGGTGACTTGTGGGCCATTCATCTACAACGAAGTCCTGATGGAGCAAGAGGCACAAGCCTAGGGGATGCAAGAACGACCCATTTCTAAAATATTACCAGTCCCAGCCAACCTTTTGGTGACATTATGATTAATTTTCCCAATTGAAAGTAAGCAAACAGACACTCAAACTGGTTGTGTAAATGTTGCTAGACTTTATGTGTTGTACAACTAAACATTGCTGTTTGAACAATAACTGAACTGTGTTTTATTTTTGCTCCTCAATCCTTGGCCGAATTAGCTATTACATCATCTCACCCATGTGTGGAAGGTGAGACAGGGACCATCTTGGTAAGAGGTAGACACAGAAATTAGAGATGGAAAAGTTTTTGTGAGGTCAGTTCATCTTCAGTGGGCATGAAGTCGGACCCCTGTCATTATTCCCTGGAGTTTTGTATCCAAAATGAGTGATGGAGCTATCACACTTTACCTTGAGGGATGCTATGTTCTGCATAGCCTGTCTCCTCTAATGGAAACAATGTCTATTTTCATTCAATTAATTTCCTAGCTTTCACCCTCCTTTTTCCAGAAGGCATAAAACCAAATCTAGGAAAGGAGTGGACCTATCTTGCCTAGAGACCTGCCTTTTTTTTTTTTTTTTGCGGTACGCGGGCCTCTCACTGTTGTGGCCTTTCCCGCTGCGGAGCACAGGCTCCGGACGCGCAGGCTCAGCGGCCGTGGTTCACGGGTCCAGCCGCTCCGCGGCATGTGGGATCCTCCCGGACCGGGGTATGAACCCGTGTCCCCTGCATTGGCAGGCGGACTCCCAACCACTGCGCCACCAGGGAAGCCTGAGACCTGCCTTTTTTGCAGTGAAGACTTTTAAGAGCTAAACTTAAAGCACTAGCTTGTATTGTCTTTTTCAAACTTAAACCAATCCTTCCTGTGAGGTTCACACTGTCTTCTATAGCCAGCAAATAACACAACTCTACCTGTATATTATCTCTCTGAATTTGAATGTGACAATCATGTACAACTGTGTTTGGGTCCTCAACATTCTGTAGGGTGAGCACAAGGTATAGATGAATGGTGGGGAGTCAAGACGAGAGGAAGAGAGGTCAGCAGGCCCTTGGAGTCATTCAAGTAAAATGATGACTGGAACTAGAACGGCAAGGGCACACCAAGATGGAGGGAAGTGAGAAGATTTGAGTGACAGAGCAGTGTGGGAATCATAAAATATCACAGCTGAAAGAAACCTAAGAGTTCTTCTCGTTCTTCCTTCAAACAGATACGGAAACAAGTCTAGAAAGCATAACCGTCTTGCCCAAGGTTGCACACTTAGTTACCAAGGCAGAACAGGGCCTAGACCTCAGTGCTTGTTCCCCTGCTTCACGCCATTCCTATTGTAGTCGTGCTTTAAAAGTATATATATATCTGGTGGTCCAGTGGTTAAGACTCCACATTCCCAATGCAGGGGACACGGGTTCGATCCCTGGTCATGGGAAGATCTTGCATTATGCTTGGTGCACCCTAAAAAAAAAGATTAAAAAAAATACATATATTTCTGAAATCAGCATACATCTTACAACTGATGTCCGTTTATTTGGCAACTTTTTTTCCTTCAAGTTACACTTTAAAATGGTGCATTTTACAACTGACAACATCTTAAATTTGATGAAATATGGTAGGTGGTCCAGAAGATGTTAACATCCTTCTGTTTGAAGCCCTCTGGTGCTATTGGTGAAGTTTAAAGGAAATAAGAATACATATAACCTTTTAGTCTTAAAAGCAATTCTGGTATAACGTATCCCACCTGATCTTCACAGTCACCCTTTGGAGGAGGCAGGGCAGGTATGATGCGTGCCACAGAGACAAAAGGCTCTCTCCATCTTGGAGCTGGAACAGACTCACACAGGGTCGAAATTCCCCCTTTGATTTCCTGACCCAGCAACGCACCCTTTCCTGGATGCTGCCTCACAAGAAATCGGCTCTGATCCCAGGCTTTCTTTGGTGGAAGAAAGTTCTGCTCGCCTTAGGAGAAGTGAGAAATCGTTCTGGACCCTTTCTCCAAAGGGCAACAGTTTCCTGACTCAGGCCAGGGAGGGCGTAGGAAAATTCCACTTTTAATTTTGATTCCCAACAGGACCAATTCAAGTTCATACCCGTGGGCAGCGGGGCAGCCACTTAGGGGCCAAGACGGCGAATCGCTGTCGAGGAGGCCACTCATCACTCACTCCTCTGCGCTCCGGGGGTGGAGCCAACTCCCTGGACCCTCCCCCTTCCCCAGGGCTGTCTCGACCTTGACTCCGCCTGGTCCTCTGACCAAGGCCCCTCACGTGACCAGCCGCTTCAGTCCCTTACGCCATAATCTCCGCCCTCCCCTTCAGAGCCCCACCCAACAGCTTGGCGCAGGCCCCGCCCCTTCCCATCTGAGGGGCGGCAGGAGCGGCCCTGGGGCAGGATGGCAGTGAACCAGAGCCACACCGAGAACCGTCGCGGGGCCCTCATCCCCTTCGGCGAAAGGTGCGTGAAAGGAAGCCTGCGGAGCTGTCAGAGGAGGCAGCAGATGCACGGGGAACTGGCGGCTCGCAAACTCTCAGCGCATCAGACTTTCCCGCCTTTCCCGCGTGCGCAGCGGGCGTGGCTCCGCCCCGACGCTAGGGCGCTTGCTGCCTCACGGGTGTTCGGAATGTGAAGGCGGCAGCGGGGGCCGTTGCACGTGTGAAGGGCGCGTGCTCAGGGAGCGAGGCGCATGCTGCCTCAGAAGAAAGGTGGAAGTGCAGTGGTGGGAGTGGGGAGTCGCACCGACCCTCCGGGTCGCTTGCGGCTGCTGTTAGTGCGCTACCTTTGTAGAGTGACGGGAACAAGGTGCCAGGCTTCTGGGAGGTAGAAGAGGCATGAGTGTCCTTGGAATCTTTCTGGAAGGATCCCGAACTGTCAGGGGCCTCTCCTCACTCTCAGAACTTCGAAAAGCCCTCTCTCGTCTTCGCCCCAACCAAGGAGATGACTGGTCTTACATTTTTCTAAAGATCAGGACAGGAAGAAGACGCGTCTAGGAAGAATGACGCTCTCTTGCCTCCCTCCCATGGCGGCCTTGGGGTTTGCACCGATCGCTGTGTGTGGTGCTAGCGGTGACCACCGCTCGCCCCTCTCCTCTCGCCTCTGTCAGGCTCAGCCAGGAGCTGCCCATTTTCACCTCCCCACCTAACACCTCGACTCTGCCCCACTCCCCTCCTTCATCCCCCGCCCCCATTTTTCCAGAGGCCTGCTCCAGCTCCCCGGCACTTCTTAAAGGTGCTCCTCTCTGCTCCGGTTTGCCCTCGTTTTCCTTTGCGCTCGCCTACCAGTGAGACTCTGAAACCCAGGGCTGTGCTCGGGTGAGGCAGAGCACACCTAGGTCGCTTTGAATGCATCTGTCAGGAAGACCATTTAAGTCAGTACCAAACGCTGATGTCCAGATCTTTTTTCTATGCTTCCTTCCCCAGAATATTTTCTTGACAGATTTATACGCGCCGTCAAGGCGGTAGGTTCTCCCTTGCTCCTGAAGGACCGCTGCTGTTTGTTCAGTTTTGTAGTAGGAGATGATTGCCCACCATTCTGACCGCGTGCACACTGGCCTAGAGAACGCTGACCTGTGTGCCTGTGGCTCTGTGCCTTGAAGCCACTTCTAATCTGGTGTTCGGGTGTCTTCTCATTCAGGCTACGAGTTTGTCTGTCTGCTTTTCTGTTTGTGTGCTGGAGGCAGGGAATGACGCATGGTTTTAAAAACTTGTAACATATACTGATTTTATGGTCCTTTTTTTTTTTTTTTTTTTTTTTTTTATGGTCCTTTGATTACCTTTGTGGGGTCCCTTGTGTGCTCTTGAATGGTTAACCATAGCCGAGCACTGTGCAAGGGCCTTATAGTTATAACTGCTCTATCTGCAATAAGGATCAGTACTAGTTTCCTCGTTTCACAGGTGGGAAAACTGAAAGAGAAGTAATTTGCTTAAAATCACATGGCCAGTGCATGTGGGAGAGCTCTGAACTTGGGTACTATGCATTCACTTCTCTATTCTGGCTGCCCCTCTAAAAGGAAAAGGACTGCTTCTCTTCTTTCTTCTCAGCAAAGAAGTCTCTGTAGGTGCTCTGGCTTCCTGGATAAAAACCACTTTAAAGAAATAGCTTGAGAGGGAGAAGATTGGTTATATTTTGACTTCTCTGGACTATTCACAATACACAGTTGAGAAATTCATCACAGCTTGGCTGTGTTGTGTGGAGATTTTTTTCTGATCCCAGCTGAAAAGTCATAAATGTGTGGGCCAGACTCTACTGGTAAAAAGGGAAGACATTGAGTTTTGTTTTTTTTTAAATCCATATTCAAAAATGTGTGCAGGTAAAACCATGTAGAAAAATTGGGGAAATTTTTAAATTACCCCAAATTCCTACATCCAGTGCTTTTTACATTTTGGTATGTATCCTTCTGTACTTTCCCCTGTAGAAATATACACACCTTCCCCTGTCAGACTGCTTTGTAACTTATTTTTCTCATTTACCAATGTATTGGGGATGCTTTCCAGTGTCGGTACCTACATCATTATTTTCAGTGTCTTGTACTGCAGTATGCATACATATTTGCTCCAGCCCGTATCTGGGATAGTCTGATTTTTTTTTTTTTTAAAAAAAGGAGGATATATTCTTTCTTTTTTTTTGGTCTATGTTGGGTCTTCGTTGCTGCGCACAGGCTTTCTCTAGTTGCGGCGAGTGGGGGCTACTCTTCGTTGCAGTGCGCAGGCTTCTCATTGCGGTGGTTTCTCTTATTGTGGAGCATGGGCTCTAGGCATGCGGGCTTCAGTAGTTGTGGCACGCAGGCTCAGTAGTTGTGGCTCGCAGGCTGTAGAATGCAGGTTCAGTAGTCGTGGTGCATGGGCTTGGTTGTTCCACAGCATGTGGGATCTTCTAGACCAGGGCTGGAACCTGTGTCCCCTGCATTGGCAGGCGGATTCTTAACCAGTGCACCACCAGGGAAGTCCCAGATAGTCTGATTTTAATTTGTCATTGCTATAAACATTGATGCAGTGAACTTTTTTTTTTTTTTTTTTGCAGTGAACTTTTTAAAGATTTATCTTTGCCCACCTGTCAGAATCTTTCTTTCAGATATATTCCTGAAAGTGGAATTGTGGGATCAGAGGACACAGACTTTTAAAAAAATATTTTAGAAAATATTTTTAATATGAAAGATCTTGTCAAAATATTAAAAATATTTTATATTTAATATATTTATACACAGAAATATATTTATTGCAAAATTACCCTACAGAATTATATCAAATTACATTCCTTTTAATACTTTGAGTGCCCAATGCCAACACCCTGTGTTAATCTTTGATAGCTCTGCCAGTCTGGTCATGGAATCTGAATACTGATATCTTTTTTTAAAGCTTAATTGCTAGTGAAATTATTTTTGTCTTATGGTTGTTGACTATATGTATTTGGTAAATTTTCTTGGTTCATAAATGTTCTCCATTTTTTTGCTGAGTTGTTCATTTTTTTTAATAAATATATTTATTTATGTATTTATTTATTTATTTTTGGCTGTGTTGGGTCTTTGTTTCTGCCCGTGGGCTTTCTCTGGTTGTGGCGAGCAGGGGCTACTCTTCGTTGCAGTGTTCAGCCTTCTCATTGCGGTGGCTTCTCTTGTTGCAGAGCACGGGCTCTATGTGTGCAGGCTTCAGTAGTCGTGGCACGTGGGCTCAGTAGTTGTGGCCCATGGGCTTAGTTGCTCCACAGCATGTGGGATGTTCTTGGACCAGGGATCGAACTCATGTCCCCTGCATTGGCAGGCAGATTCTTAACCACTGCGCCACCGGGGAAATCCCAAAGTTGTTCATTTTTTGTGTGGAAAAAAGCACAGAACAAAATTTACCATCTTAGCCACTAAAAACATAAAAATTGTATATATTTAAGTATACAACATGGTAATTTGATGTAATATACATAGTGAAATGATTCCTACAGTCAAGTTAATTAACGTGTCATCTCACATAATAATCATTTTTTTACTCTCTTAGCGTATTTCCAGTGTTCAATATAGTATTATTAAGTACAATATAGTCTTCATGCCTATATATTCGATCTCTAGACTTATTCATTCTACTTAACTGTAAATTTTGTAACCTTGCTTAACATCTCCCCATTTCCCCCATACCATCAGCCCCCAATAACCACTGTTCTACTCTCTGCTTCTGTGAATTTGAATTTTTTTTTAGAGTCCGCATGTAGGTGAGATCATATAGTATTTGTCTTTGTCTGGGTTATTTCACTTAGCATAATGTCTTCAAGATTCACCCATGTTGTAACATGTGACAAGATTTCCTTCCTTTTTAAGACTGAATAATATTCCATTTTACTCATATAACACATTTTGTTTCTCCATTCATTCATTGATAGACTTTTATGTTGCTTCCACCTCTTGGCTGTTATGAATAGTGCTGCTATGAACGTGAGTGTGCAAATATCTCTTTGAGACCCTGCTTTCAATTCTTTTCGATATATACCCAGAAGTGGGGTTGCTAGGTTATGGAGTAGTTCTATTTTTAATTTTTGAGGAGACTCCATACCGTTCCATAGTTGTCGCACCATTTTACAATCCCACCAAGAGTGCACAAGAGTTCCAATTTATCGACATCCTAGGCAACACTTTTCTTTTTTCAATAGTAGCCATCCTAATAGGTGTGAGGTGATATCTCATTCATGGTTTTGATTTGCATTCCTCTGGTGATTAATAATGTTGAACATCTTTTCATATTTTTTAGCCATTTATATATCATCTTTGGAGAAATGTTTATTTAAGTCCTTTGTCCATTTTTAAATCGGTTTGGGTTTTTTTGGTGTTGTTGAGTTGTAGGAGTTCTTTACATATTCTGGATATTAACCTCTTATGGTTTGCAAATATTTTCCCCCATTCTATAGGTTGACATTTCACTCTGTTGATTGTGTCCTTTGATGCACAAAAGTTTTCAAGTCTGATATAGTCCCATTTGTCTACTTTTGCTTTTGTTGCCTGTGCTTTTGGTGTCATATGCAAGAAATTGTTGCCAAGTCCAGTGTCATGAAAATTTTCACCTATGTTTTCTTCCAGAAGTTTTGTAGTGTTAGAGCTTACGTTTGGTTCTTTAATCCATTTTGAGTTGAATTTTTAAGATGGTGTAAGTTAAAGGTCCAACTTCATTCTTTTGCATGTGGATATCTAGTTTTTCCAACATCATTTGTTGAAGAGACTGTTCTTTCCCCATTGAGTGGTCATAGCACCCTTGTTGGAGATCATTTTACCATAGAAGTGGTGAGAGTGGGCATCCTTACCTTTTTCCAGATCTTAGAAGAAATGCTTTCATCTCTCACCATTGAGTGTGATGTTAGCTGTGGGTTTTTCATAAATGGCTTTTATTATTTTGGGGTAGTTTCCTATGATCCCTAGTTTGTTGAGTGTGTTTATCATGAAAGAGTGTAAAATTTTGTCAAATGCTTTTTCTGCATCAGTTGAGATGATCATGTGGTTTTTTGTACTTCATTGTGTCACTGTGGTATATTACATTGATTGATTTTCTTAAAAAAAATCTCTGTTTTTAAAAAAATTTATATTAAGTTTGATCCTTTTCCTAACCTGTCCCTATTCTCTCCACAGCCCCCACCCTGGCCCCTTGCCTCTGGCAACACCCTACTTCTCTGTTTCTTTGAGTTTGACTTTTTAAAGATTCCACATATAAGTGATTCCATGCAGTATTGTCTTTCTCTGTGTGGCTCTCTCTCTCTCTCTCTCTCTCTCTCTCTCTCTCTCTCTCTCTCTCTCTCTCTCTCTGTCCATATATATCTATCTATCTCACATCTTCTTTATCTGTTCATTCATTGATGGACACTTACATGGTTTCCATATCTTGGCTATTATGAGTAATGCTTCAGTGAACATGGGAGTACAGATACTTGTTTGCTATCCTATTTTCATTTCCTTTGGATATATACCCAGAAGTGGGATTGCTGGATCATAAGGTAGTTCTATTTTTATTTTATTGATTGACTTTAATATCTTAAACTATCTTTGCATTCCAGGGATAAATCCCAGTTGGTCATGGTGTATAATCCTCTTAATGTGTTGTTATATTCAGTTTACTAGTACTTTTTTTTGAGGATTTTTTACATGAGTATTTTTCTGTTTTTTCTTATTGGAAGTTTTTTGACTACTGATTCAGTCTCTACCTGTTATAGGTCTATTCCAATTTTCTTCCTTTAGTCAATTTCAGTAGTTTTTTCTAGCAATTTACCCATTTTATCTATGTTATCTAATTTGTTGCCATACAATTGTTCATATATTCTCTTATAATCTTATTTTAAATCTCTGTAAGGTCTGTGATAACATCCCCACTTTCTTGCTTTTTTTAAAATGTTATTTATTTATTTTTGGCTGTATTGGGTCTTTGTTGCTGCACGCAGGCTTTCTCTAGTTGCAGTGAGCGGGGGCTGCTCTTTGTTGAGGTGCACAGCCTTCTCATTGCAGTGGCTTCTCTTGTGGAAGAGCACGGGGTCTAGGCAAGTGGGCTCAGTAGTGTGGCTTGCAGGCTCAGTAGTTGTGGCACACAGGCTTAGTTGCTCTGCGGCATGTGGGATCTTCCTGGACCAGGGCTTGAACCCATGTCCCCTGCATTGGCAGGTGGATTCTTTTTTTTTTTTTTTTTTTTGCGATACACGGGCCTCTCACTGTTGTGGCCTCTCCCGTTGTGGAGCACAGGCTCCGGACGCGCAGGCCCAGTGGCCATGGCCCACGGGCCCAGCTGCTCCGCGGCATGCGGTATCTTCCCGGACCGGGGCACAAACCCGTGTCCCCTGCATCGGCAGGCGGACTCTCAACCACTGCGCCACCAGGGAAGCCCTGGCAGGGGGATTCTTAACCACTGTGCTACCAGGGAAACCCAACATCCCCACTTTCATCCATAGTTTTAGTAATTTGAATTTTCTTTTTTCCTTGGTCAGTTTAGCTAAAGATTGGTACATTTTGTTGATCTTCACAATGAAATAACTTTGGTTTCATTGATTTTATTTTTCTATTCTTTATTTCATTTATCTGCATTGTAATCTTTATTATTTCCTCCCTACTGCTAGCTTTGGGTTTCATTTGCTTTTGTTTTTCTAGTTCCCTTAGGTGGAAAGTTAGATTATTAATTTGAAATCTCTCTTTTAAAAAATGTAGGCATTAAAAAAAAATGTAGGCATTAAAAGCTATAAATTTCACTCTTAAGCACTGCTTTTGCTGCATCTAAATAATTTTGGTATGTATGCTTTTGCTTTCATTTAGATCGAAGTATTTTCTAATTTCACTTATGATTTCTTCTTTGACCCATTGGTTGTTTAAGAATGTGATGTTTAGGGCTTCCCTGGTGGCTCAGTGGTTGAGAGTCCACCTGCCGATGCAGGGGACGCAGATTCGTGCCCTGGTCCGGCCCGTGAGCCATGGCTGCTGAGCCTGCGCATCCGGAGCCTGTGCTCCGCAACGGGAGAGGCCACAACAGTGAGAGGCCCGCATACCGCAAAAAAAAAAAAAAAAGAAGAATGTGATGTTTAATTTCCATATATTTGTTACTTTGTCAGATATCCTTCAGTTATTGTTTTCTAATTTCATTCCACTGTAGTCGTAAAAGATATTTTGTATGATTGCAGTCTTCATAAATTTCGTGAGACTTGTTTTGTGGCCCAACATATGGTCTATCCTAGAGACTGTTCCATGTGCACTTGAGAAGAATGTGTATTCTACCTTTGTGGGGGGAGTGTCCTTATATGTTCGGTCTAGTTGAATTTTGTTAGATGTATCCATGCTTATCATTGTTGTATCTTTTTGATGATTAACCCTTTTATTATTATAGAAGATTCCTCTTTGTCTTGTAATAATTTGTTTTCACACACACTGTATTTTATTTTTACAAGAGATAAAAAAGTCTATGTTTTTCTGATATTAGTATAGCCACTTCAGCTCTCTTTCGGTTACTGTTTCATGGAGTATCTTTTTCCATCCTTTTACTTTCAACCTATTTGTGTCTTTAGATCTCAAGTGAGTTTCTGTAGACAGACTATAGCAGTAATATGTTTAAAAAAAATATTCTACCATTCTCTGCCTTTTAATTGGAGACTTTAATCCATTTAATTTAATGTAATTATTGATAAGGAAGAATTTAACTTCTGCTCTTTTGCTATTTGTTTTCTATATTTCTTATATCATTTTTGTTCCTCAGTTCCTCCATGAATGCTTTTTTGTGTTTAACAGATATTTCTTAGTGTACCATCTTTATCTCTCTTCATTTCCTTTGCTGCATGTATTTTAGTTATCTTCTTTGTGGTTGCCCCACAGATTATGTTTAACATCTTAATTTATAACAGTCTAGTTCAAATTAATACCAACTTAGTTTGAATTATATGCAAAAACTTTACTCCTACACAGCTCTGCCCTCTTATATTGTGATTGTCACAAATTACATCTTTATACATTGTGTGCTCATCATTATATATTTATAATTATTGTTTTATGCAATTGTGTTTTAAATCATATAGGATGAAATGAAATGAACAAACCCAAAATTCATTAATATTGATTTTTAATTTACCTATGTAATTATCTTTCCCAGTGTTCTTTATTTCTTTGTGTTGATTTCATTTACTGTCCAGTGTCTTTTTATTTCAGGCAGAAGGACTTCCTTTAACATTTCTTATAGTTCAGATCTAGTAGTGATAAACTCTGTCAGTTTTTGTTCACTTGGTAATGTTTTAATTTTTCCTTAATTTTTGAAGGATAGTTTGGCCAGATTTAGAATTCTTGGTTGACAATTTTTTTTTCCTTTTAGCACTTTGAATATTTCATCCCATTACCTCCATATTTTCTGGTGAGAAGTTAGCTGTTTGTCCTATTGAGGATTCCTTGTGCATGATAATTTTCTTCTCTTGCTGCTTTCAAGATTCTCTGTATTTGGCTTTCAACAGTTTGATTGTGTCTCAGTGTGGATCTCTTTGAGTTTATCCTACTTGGAGTTTGTTTGTGTAGATTCATGTATTTCATTAAATTTGGGAAAATTGTGGACATCATTTGTTCAAAAATTCTTTATTCCCCCTTTTTTCCTCTCCTCTCCTTCTGCCAGTCGCATAATACATATGTTGATATGTTTGATTGTGTTCCACAGGTCTGTTAGACTCTGTTCCTTTTTCTTCATTCTTTTTTCTTTCTGTTACTCAGGTAGTAACTATTCATCTCAATTGACCTATCTTCAAGTTCACTGATTCTTCTGCCTGCTGAAATATGCCATTAAGTCCCCCACTACTGAACTTTTTATATCAGTTATTATAGTCTTCAACTCCAGAATTTCTGTTTGGTTCCTTTTTATAATTTCTGTCTTTTTATTTTTGTATTCTCTACATGATGAGACATTGTTTTCATCCTTTTCCTTAAGTTATTAAGTCATTTTTTCTTTTAACTTTTTGAATATATTTTAAATAGTTTATTTAGAGTCTTTGTCTAGTGGATCTAATTTCTTGGCTTCCTAAGGGGCAGTTTCAATTAATTTTTTTAAATAAATTTATTTATTTATTTATTTATGGCTGCATTGGGTCTTCATTGCTGCGTGCCGGCTTTCTCTAGTTGAGGTGAGCAGGGACTACTCTTCGTTGCAGTGTGCAGGCTTCTCATTGTAGTGGCTTCTCTTGTTGCGGAGCATGGGCTCTAGGCACATGGGCTTCAGTAGTTGTGGCTCACGGGCTTCAGTAGTTGTGCCTCGTGGGCTCTAGAGTGCCTGCTCAGTAGTTGTGGTGCACGGGCTTAGTTGCTCTGTGGCATGTGGGATCTTCCTGGACCAGGGCTTGAACCCATGTCCCCTGCATTGGCAGGCAGATTCTTAACCACTGCACCACTAGGGAAGTCCCATACTTTCTTGTTTCTTTGCATGCCTCATATTTTTCTTTTGTTGAAAACTGGACATTTTTAAAAATTATAATGTGGCAACTCTGGAAATCAGACTCTCCCTCTTCCACAGGGTGTTGTTGCATGTTGTAGTTATTGTTTAATGATTTTTCTGAACTAATTTTTTTTTTTTTTTTTGCGGTATGCGGGCCTCTCACTGTTGTAGCCTCTCCCGTTGCGGAGCACAGGCTCCGGATGCGCAGGCTCAGCAGCCATGGCTCACAGGCCCAGCTGCTCCACGGCATGTGGGATCTTCCCAGACTGGGGCACGAACCCGTGTCCCCTGCATCGGCAGGCGGACTCTCAACCACTGCACCACCAGGGAAGCCCCCTGAACTAATTTTGTAAAGTCTATATTCTTTGTTATGTGTGGCTAATGACATGTGTGGCCTCTTTTATGTTAATTTAGAGGCTAGCTAGTGATTTGACAGTTTACTTGTATGTTTGGAACAACAACAAAATCCCAGCCTTTGCAGATGGCCTGTGTGTGTGTGTGTTTGTGTGTGTGTGTGTGTGTGTGTGTGTGTTGGAGCCTGTCTTTATCACTCAGCTAGGCAGTTTAAAACTCTGTCTTAGCTTTCACTGCCTGCTTGAGCAGAGCCTCACTGTCAACCAGAGGTAACAGTTTTGGGGCCTTCTCAGGTTTCTTCTGAGCATGAACTCAGCCCTGAAAATGTATGTGTGGTGCTTTCTAGATTCCCATGAACATGTCAGAGGTTTTCAAAGCCTTTATTCCTCAAAGTATCTCATTTCCCAGTCTTTCCTTCCTCACTTTTCAGTTTTTTTATTGTTAGCCCAAAATGTCATTCTTTGCCCCAGATAGCAGCTCTAACACATTTGCCTTGAAATGTTTTTGACAAATGTGCCCTAGGTAGCTGCCTAAGTCCTAAGAGAGTTCTGAGTTAGGCACATGCCCTTAGAGCTAGTCCTCCAGGAAGCCACTGGACAGGTCAAAACAGACAACCACAATAAGGTCTGTTCTCCTCCCCCCAGGGGTGGGCACCTATACTGAGAATATGGGTGGTTGTTGTCAAGGCTGTTGCCAAACTGGGGAGTGGAGGATAGTACTAGGGTAAGTTAAAGTGCACAAAGCTCCCTTATTGACATTCAACTATTTTTTTCTTGATTAAACATTCCCCTAGTTGCTATAAACTTTTGATTAGTTTCTAGAGTTCTAGGCTGACATTTAGAGTTCCTTATTCCACCATTTTTGCTGACATCCTATTTTTTCATAGTCTCTTAAAAAGCCCTTTTTATCCATACACCACCATCCTGGTTCCAGTTCTTATTACCTCATATCGGAACATTTTTAGGAACTCTTAAATGGATCCCTCTGACATACCACCACTTCCTTGATCATGTGACTTCCCTGCTGAGGCAGCTGCAAGCCACAGTTCTGCCTTGCCTATTGAATGATGTCTCCGAGCTCCAGTCCCAGCATGATTCCGGCTTTCTCTCACTATTCCTCCCAGTCTCACTTCCATGCTGTTTTGATGACTCCACACAGGTAGGCTGCTCCCAAGTAGGCAGTTTTCTTTCCACTGCATACCTCCATTAATGCTGTTTGCTCCCCATCAGGATTTTCCCCTACCCTCACTTCTGCCTACTGAAACACTATTCATCTCTTAAGAATTGGCTCAGTGGGACTTCCCTGGTGGTCCAGTGGTTAAGACTCTGCACTCCCAATGCAGGGGATCCCTGGTTGGGAAGCTAAGATCCTGCATGCTGCACGGCATGGCCTAAAAAAAAATAAATAAATAAAAAGAATCAGTTCAAATGTCAACCTTTCTGTAAAGTCATTCCTAATTACTTCAACCAAGAGCTACTCTCTCCTTCCACCAAACTGCCATGATATTTGTGTTCCATTTATGTGATGTATATTTCTTGCATTATTACCTATATTCATGTTTTCATTCACTCATTCTTTCAATATTTAGTAGCACCCACTTATATATTTATAATTTATATATATAAATTGCTAAGAAAGGGAAGAAACCCAGTAGGATCCTATGAGTAAGAATAGGATGAGCCCAAGTTTTTCAGGTTAGGAGTGCAGGGAGAACATGACAGACAGAGGGAACATGTCAGAGGGTTCGGGAGCACTCTTCGTGTGCCTAACATTCTTTACCAGAGTCCAAGAAACATTTCCGTTAACAGAGTGCTTTATACCAACTGCACAAGAAGTAGGAGAATTAATGAATATACATTAAGAATAGAATT
Source organism: Phocoena sinus (assembly GCF_008692025.1). NCBI lineage: Eukaryota > Metazoa > Chordata > Mammalia > Artiodactyla > Phocoenidae > Phocoena > Phocoena sinus. The sequence goes on along the minus strand of NC_045772.1, from coordinate 7,088,177 downwards.
AGGTTTGATAAGAAAGAAGAACCCAATGGGACTTCCCTGGTGATCCAGTGGTAAAGAATCCACCTTCCAATGAAGTTGAAGGTGGGTTCGATCCCTGGTTGGGGTGCGGCGAGCCGCTTCTGACCAGCAGAATGACGAATCACCACACGCTAGATTCTTCTCGCATCACACTTTATTGGAGTACAGCTTGGTTTCGGGCGGATGGAAGGAAGACCCCGTACGCTCGAGCCTGTCTGCTTATATAAGGGCTTAAGGACTCGTGTAAGTCCCTGATTCGTCCGTATGGTTATCGCATTTCGCAAGCCGGACTTTGGATAGGCCACTGCTTCAAAACCTGATTAGCATATTAGGTGCATACGCCCTAGCGGCATACTTAGTGCATGCGTAATGGCTATCCGGCCGCGCCCTACATCTCCCCCTTTTTTCTTTTCGACCATTGCAGTGGACATTGACCTGTACCAGTGCTCATACCGGGGTATGTACACGGTGTACCGGTAGTTTCCGCTTGCATTCGCAGACACCCTCCTGCGTGCAATGCTCGCAATCGAACTGCAGGGTGCAAGGGCTGTCTTCACGTGGCATGGGCTCCTCATGGAGGTGCAATGGTAACGAGACCTCTCCGTGCAGAGGCAGCCCCTAGAGCTGATCCCCTATAGAGGTGCAATGGCGGCAAGGCCCCTCTGTGCAAGGGCGATCATATGTTTTTTAGGGTGGAGAGCCAGGCTGCGGGGGACTTGCCTTCACTGATGGCCACAAGCGTCTGAGTGAGCATTATCCTATCTCGCCGGGTTCGAATGCGAATACGACAGACCAACCAGAGACACAACACTATCCCAAACAAACAGCAGGCTGCGAACAGTCCCACACCCACCCATTCCTTAAAAAAGGAAAATGCTCTAGCTAGCCATGCGGTAAATTCTCCAAGAGTCACTGGATCCACTCTGGTTGCATTCAGCTGCAGGATATTCAACTTCTGCTTAAATATCATCTTCTCCGCCTCGCGGGACCAATTTCCCTTTAGGAATTCTCCAATCTGCTTGCTCTTATTCAGAGCATCCAATCTGTGCTTAGTGGCCTAGCACAAGCCGTATTCATCTCACAGCTAGTGGAATACAATACTGGGAGAATGGTACTTTGAGAATGAACGGGGATGGGGACTGGCCAGGTTCGGCTAATTCCCCAAAACGTCTTGATCTCCGCCTTGAGCAGGGGGAAGCTCATCAACAGTATCCAGCCCAGTGTCACTCCTTGAGCGCTCCACATCGTTCTTGGGATTATCTTCCACGACTCTTGTTAACCTTGTCGGGACCCAAATCGGATCTTGATCCTGAGACCAGACTTCTCTGGGTATGAATGTACACTTTGGCGGTTCCCGAACCGCAGCGCCGGGGGGGGCGCTAGCAATAAAAGCGGAAGTCTGAGTACATGTTAAAGCTTTTGATTTAGCAGAAGCACAAAATGGCGGACGAGCACCCGCAGAGGCACAAAATGGCGGACGAGCACATGGGGAACTGCCATATCGTCCTCTTTCATATTCGGCAGCTGCTTCTTCCAGATCCGCCTCCTCCTTGGGATTCAACTCATCTTGAGACAAATAAAGCGCTTTAAATTCATCTAAAAGTGGATACAATCCTGGCGTTGCATCCGATTTTTCTATTTGTTTTTCTCTCTTTTTCCTAGGATTCTTAGGCCTATCTACCGTAGTCCCTATATTTTCACTTTCTGACGCACTATCTTGATGTATGCTAAGAGCTTTACGGCCCATCTGTACAATATCTTCGCATTTCCCTTCTCTTAAGCACGAATGTATCATTCTCCATAACGGAAACGTGCCTCGAGAGAGCTCCCCCATTTTGTGACGATCAGCCAAGTCCTTCCCCAGTTTTTCCCAAGATGGAACAGTCAGGCTTCCAGACACCGCAAACCATGGGGCGGCACCATCAATATCCTGCAACAGTTTACTAATAGTTTTATGTGAAATCTTAAGTCCTCGATCGTTCAGAAGGGCTTGGATGGGCTCATGGAATCCAACGGTTGGTTCCGCGGATGAACTATTCCCCATAGTTCACTCTCATATATGAGCAACTTGCTAAAGCGGGAAGATCTCTGACCTATCTAATGGCCAGGGGAGACACACTCGGTCGGGCTGATGGCACCGTAGCCACACGCAGACAAAAAGTGCGACAGCTACGAAGAGAACGAAAGCGAAAATAAAAATCTCGGGCTCTATTGCAGCAAAAAACATACCTAAACTGGACTACTTAACGGCGGTTCACTCCGTGTGTCGAGTTCTGAATCGGTCCTCCATGCGGGGCGCGCAGGTTCCCGGGTTTCGGCACCACTTGCGGCGAGCCGCTTCTGACCAGCAGAATGACGAATCACCACACGCTAGATTCTTCTCGCATCACACTTTATTGGAGTACAGCTTGGTTTCGGGCGGATGGAAGGAAGACCCCGTACGCTCGAGCCTGTCTGCTTATATAAGGGCTTAAGGACTCGTGTAAGTCCCTGATTCGTCCGTATGGTTATCGCATTTCGCAAGCCGGACTTTGGATAGGCCACTGCTTCAAAACCTGATTAGCATATTAGGTGCATACGCCCTAGCGGCATACTTAGTGCATGCGTAATGGCTATCCGGCCGCGCCCTACATTGGGGAACTAAGATCCCACATGCTGTGGGGCAACTAAGTCCATGAGCCTCAACTAGAGAGCCCTCGTGCCGCAGTGAAGAGCCTGTGAGCCACAATGAAAGATAACGAGTGCCACAGCTAAGACCCAACGCAGCCAAAAATAATTAATTAATTAATTAATTAATAAAAGAGTGGGGGAACTAATTCTTTTTTTAAAAAAGAACCCAAGGATAAAGAAGACGAACAAGTGTGAATTGTCAGAGAATAAGATCATTTAAATTCCTTTCTATTTTAATAAAATAGTAGTAGCAGTAGCAGCAGCAAGTAACTTTTATTAAAATCTCCCTCCAGGCTAGAAACTATGCTACTAGCTCTGTTTGTATAATTTTATATAGATTCTAAATTGTGTGCTGTCTGCCTTGTCTTTTCTGCAGTGTCTTGAAGCAGAGTCAGGATGTGGATCTCTCCTTCCTACAGCAACCAGTGGGATATGATCTCTTTAATGGTACAAAAAGAGGAACATTGTTTCTCACTTCATACCGGGTAATTTCTACTTCTACTTTGATCTGATTAACTCCACATTTTTCCTTAAAATGGAGAGAGGTTAAACATTGACTTTCAAAGCATTTTAAACCGTTTCTCCTTTGAGATTTTCCATGTTGAAGTGTGATGGAAGAAAATTGGTCATGCTTCTCAATTAGGCCAGAATGCCAAAGCAGCCTTAACTTCAGAATTGCTCTTATATGTCTCAATCCATGGATAAATTGCATTCCTTTTCCAAAGTTTCTTTTCTCTCTTAGGTGATCTTCGTGACTTCACACTTAGTCAATGACCCCATGCTTTCTTTTATGATGCCATTTGGTCTGATGAGTAATTGCACCATTCAACAACCAATCTTTGCCCCCAACTACATTAAAGGAACCATTCAGGCAGCTCCGGATGGTAAGTGTCCCCCCTCAGAAGTGTATTTTTTCTCGAAAGCTTCCAGAAGGTTTAAGATTCAGACTTGGCCCCTGCTTCATTGGGTAGTGCTTCTCTTAGTGTTTGTGGCAGTCCTGTTACAGCATGCCAGCCACTTAGTGAGTGTGTGCCATTTCTTCCTCCAGGTGGCTGGGAAGGACAGGCTATTTTTAAATTATCCTTCAGAAAAGGAGGTGCCATTGAATTTGCCCAGCTGATGATGAAAGCTGCCTCTGCTGGTGAGCGATGCTTATAAAATTATCAAGCGCTTTGGGGTTTGGGGGCCTGTGTAATTGAAGTAAGACTGTTAGCTAGTGAAGACTTCTGGCCTCTGTGGTCAGGCGGTTGATATTTGCACATGTATTCAGCGGGCATTTCCTGAGCCTACTGACTATGTGCCAAGTAACATACTACGTGCTAGGAACACAAGATTTAGTCCCTCCCTGTCCTGAAGGAGTTTGCAGTCTAATGGGAGCTTACCGTCAGACACCTGAACAGCTAATTATACCTGATAGTCTTTTGTCCATTTAAGTGCCGGTCTCATGTATCACTGAGTAGTCTTGTTTTCGGTAGCGTGGCCTTGGCTCTTCTTCCTCTGGCATGGCTTTTTGTCTTCTCTCCTTTCTGACTTTGCCTTTGCTTCTCTTAGGTTTAATTCCCATCTTCCATGGGACGAAAGCATGGGAAGAGGTACCATCAAGCCCTGCAGCACTGATCTAATGGATGTACCAGAGGATACAAATAATCTTTTTATGTTATATTTTAATTCAATCTAGCCTCACTTTATATCCCTCATTCTCTCCCCTTTTGTACTCCAATCCAACTGGGTTTCTTTGTGCCTTGCTCTCCCATCTCTGAGCCTTCGTGCTATTTGCTCTGTCTGGAATGCTCTTCCCCTTTCTCCCTTGCCTTCTCCATCCCCAACTCCAGTCTAGTTGAGACAAACACAGTCCAGTAGAGATAGACATATGCAAATATATTATCCTTTCTTATGGCATGTGCTGTAATAGAGGCATGGGCAAAGTTCTGGGGACACACAGACGAATGTAGTGAATTTTCTACCTTAGAAGACTGACTGGATCATGATGCTATAGACCATAGTCAAGTGTATAAGAGATAGTCTAGGGAATTCCCTGGCGGTCCAGTGGTTAGGACTCGATGCTTTCAGTGGTTGGGGATTGGCCCGGGTTCCATCCCTAGTCAGGGAGCTAAGATCCCGCTAGCCACGTGGCCAAAAAAAAAAAAAAAATGAGTATAAGCGATAGTCTAAATTGGAGAGGAATTGAGTTCAACTTTAGACATAGTAATTAATACTAACTAACATTTATTGAATGCTTATCATATACTAGGCAGTGTTCCAAGGCCTTTACATGTGTTAATTTATTTAATCCTCACAAAAACTTATGATGTAGGTTCTATCATTATCCCCAATGTATAGCTAGGGAAACTGAGTCAGTGATGGTTATATAATTTCTCAAGGCTATGCAGTTAGCAAGTGGTGGAGCTGGAATTTGAACCTTAAACATACTCTCTCTCTTTAAACTTTTCATTTTGAAAAAAAATAAGATCTATAGAAAGTTTTAAGAATATTACAATGAACTCACATGGACTTTCATCTAGATTAACCCATTATTAACATTTTCCCACATTTGCTTTTTTAAAAATAATAAATTTATTTATTTATTTATTTTTGGCTGTGTTGGGTCTTTGATGCTGCACGCAGGCTTTCTCTAGTTGCGGTGAGTGGGGGCTACACTTCATTGTGGTGCACGGGCTTCTCATTGCGGTGGCTTCTCTTGTTGCAGAACACGGGCTCTAGGCACGCGGGCTCAGTTGTGGCGCGTGGGCTTAGTTGCTCCGCGGCATGTGGGATCTTCCCAGACCAGGGCTCGAACCCGTGTCCCCTGCGTTGGCAGGCGGATTCTTAACCACTGCACCAGCAGAGAAGTCCCCACGTTTGCTTTATGTTATTCTTTTTTTTTTTTTTCCTGCTTTTGTTTGAACTATTTGGGAGTAAGTCACAAAGATCATTTCCTTCATTTCTAAATATTTGAGTGTGTATCTCCTAAGAACAAGGGCATTCTCTCATCTAACCTCAGTGTGCTTATCAAATCAGAAAATTTAACATTGAAACAATACTATTGATTATTCAAATTCAAATGATTGACCATCACTATTCCTAATTCTAATAGCATTTTTTTTCCAATCCAGGATCTAATCCCAGATCACATATTGAATTCAGTTGTCCTATTTCTTTGGTCTCCTTTAGTCTGCGCTCAGCCTTTCTTTTTGTCTTTCATGACCCTGACATTTTAAAAAGAATACAGCCTTATTGTTTCGTAGAATATCCCTTAATTTGTGTTTGTCTGTTTCCTCATGATTATATTCAGGTCATGTATTTTGGCAGGAATACTGTATGAAAGATGTGTCGTTTTGAGCCTACACTCTTAACCCCTGCACCATATTAAGTGTGAGGTACACAAGCTGCTAGAGGCAGTAGACATGCAGCTTGGAGCTCCAAAGGTGCACTGTAGCGAGACACTGATTTGGAAATCCTCAGCACGTCGGTCATCTCGGAAGCCATGTGAATGATGGGCTCATTCAGGGAATTACGGATGGTATGCCAAGGGTCCTCAACATTTAAAGGATAGGTAGGGAGGGGTGACCTTCAATGGAGATTGAGAAGGGGCTGATTGAGAGGTGAGAGAAGAATCAAGTGAGTTCATTATCCTGGAAGTCAAGGGAGGAGAAAGGTTCAAGCATTACTGGGTAGTCATCTGTCAGCTGCTGGAGAGATGTTTGGTAAAGTGAAGACTGAAAAATGTGCATTGCAGGAGGAAATTTGAGGTGTTTGGCAGAATTATCAAGAGATTTCAGTGAACTGCTGGAGAAGAGGGGTGATGAAGAACCATGTTAGAGAAAATTGAGGAGTAAGAAAATTTGTTGCAGTTACTGTTAAAAATACAGTGCAAATATATAAAGGCCAAGGAGTTCACAAGCTGTACACAGCTGGCAGCTCTTCATGGTCCAGAGAGCAGACAGCATCTGGAAGCTTGACATTGGATAACAGAGTGTCCTACAGACAGAGGGAGTGTAGCTATGTAGAATCCGGGTCAGGGGACACTTGGAAATCCAGTTCCCCTTTGCTACAGATGTCTGGGGAACTCGGGACAATTGCATTCTGGGTCTTGAATTCACTCTTATTTTTGGCCTCACAGTACTGAGGGGGCTTATTTTTAGGATTATGAGATAAGGGTCAGGCAACTTCAGGGGATTCTCTTTGTGCTCTCATTAAGTTCTGCTTCTTGGCCTGCAAAGGTAGGTCAGTGTCTCAGCCATTGCACATCCACTTGGAAAGGATTTAGGCAACTTATATGAACTTGGCCCAATGTCTGAAACTGCTCTGGGTCTGATTATGTCATGGTTTAGGTGTGGAAGCCTATGCCTACTCCCCTGGCAAGAGTCAGGTCTTGTGAATGGGCTTCCTTGAGGCCTTTGGAATTAATTAAACACCCATCATGCATCATGAACTGCTTATATGACCAGGAAAGATTCCTTTCCCCTCAGCAGAGTTGCTTTGTCAGGGCTCTTCGATTTAAGTTTTTAGCAAACATGTATTGAGTACCTATTGTGTGCCAAACACTAGGAGCGACAATTGGGAACACAACAGTGAACGAGACATAAGTACATAGTCCCTGCTTTTGTTAAACTTATGGTCTAGTGAGAGTCATATAAGAAATAAGCAAACATGTAAGTGAATAAAATAATGACTTATTCTGAAAGGGGATACTAATAGAATATTGAAAGGGAGGGTAACAGGGAAGGATGACAACTTTAGATTCAGAGTGAATTAGTTAAGATAATGCTAGCTATTGAAACAGATAAACCCCAAATTATCAATGGCTTAAGATAATGGATATTACTGCTTATATAAAGGCCAATCAGCAGGGGTGAAAGGGGGCTCTGTTCCACATAGCCCTTCAGGGACCCAGGGTAATAGAGTCTCTGCCATCGTTAACACATGGCTTCCAAGACCTCTTTGGGTAGCGAGCAGAGAGGGGAAGAGAGTAAAGATCTCACCTGGGAAGTTTTCATGGGTCAGGCCTGGAAGCGGTGTACATTACTTCTGGTCATATGCCATAGGCCAGAAATTAGTGTGGCAGGCTGATAATGGCTCCCAAAGATATAATCTGTGTCCTAATCCTCAGAATCTGTGAATGTTACCTTGTTTGTAAAAAAAAAAAAAAAAAAAAAAAGCCTTCTCAGGTATAATTAAGGATCTTGATATGAGGGGATTACTCTGGATTATTCAACTGGACCCCAAATACCATCAAAAGTGTCCTTTTAAGAGAGAGGCAGAGGGAGACAAACAGAAGTGCTTTCTTTAGTACTGCCATTACATTGGCCTTTAATGGACTTGCCAACTTGATAGAATTCTCACTTGGAAATTTTTTCTGAATACGTATCATGGTAGGTGTTATGCTAGGCCTTCAATAAGCACAGGCAAATATACACAATCACTGCCTTCAAGAAGCATACAGTTGAGGACAAGGGCAATGTATATTTTTAATCTTGTATCCTGGGGACATTGTTGGACACACATGTAAGGTGATGGTTAATACTCTGTTAATTATTTGGTTGCTAGCTGCTGTACATCTGACTTAAAAGAATTAAAGAGTCCCTATTTTGCCAAACTTGTCTTCTCAGCTGCCAGAGGAATTCCACTTAGAAGTGTAAATTACTGGTTCGGCACTTCAGGACTCTATGTAATTACTGCGCCAGGGGGCATGATGTGCACCCAACAGACGCCTTGTCCAGGTAAGATATGGCATGGAGTTTCTTCCTGGGAGGTGGAAAGGTATGCCAGGGGCTCAAAGATCTATTCACTGCTACCTTGCCTCCAATCCGGCTGCAGAAGAAGCAGCAGAGGTTTGGGGGGCCGGAAAATGGTTGAGTCCATGACTTCATTTCCAGACTAAAACTCAGTGGCAAGTCAGTAAATGACCAGGCTTCCATTTCAGGTTTACTTTTAACTATAATGTACAAATATGGAGCATACCTGGGCAACTCCCATCAGTGGGAACAGCCACTTCCTGCTTACAGCCTGAGCAGAAACATGTGCTCTTGCCAACTTCCCCCTTCCCCTTTCACACAAGCATAGCCATCCTGCTTGTGCCATGCCCTTCAACCTCACTGAGGACTCCAGTCCTCGGCTTTATGCCCTGTACACTTTCCTTTAACCGTCGTGCCTGTCCGTAGCTGCTGAGTCATGTTCCCAGGAGACATAGATCAGTGATTCTCAACTATGGTCCACAGTCTGTTGGTGGACCACAAAAAGTCTCCTAACAGGTTACCAGCAGACCCCCAAATGCAGGCTGTCTCTTGGGTTCTTCTTGGAGCATGATGTACATGTCCATCGGCTTATTTAGTTTTGTATACAGCTGAAGGATAGTTATCTATAGTCTTAATAGTTACCTTAGTTTTTAAGGGTTACTAAAATCTAATATTCAAGATCTAAAAGTAAGTGTTGCTAAAGTTTTATAAAAGTGTTTTTGAGTTGAAATTCACATAACGTACAATTAACCATTTTTAAATGTACAGTTCAGTGGTATTTAGCGTATTCACAATGTTGTACAACCGCCAGCTCTCTCTAGTTTCAAAAGTTTTTCAGGACTTCCCTGGTGGTCCAGTGGTTAAGACCACGCTTCCACTGCAGGGGACGCAGGTTTGATCCCTGGTCGGGGAACTAAGATCCCGCATGCTGCGTGGCGAGGCCAAAAAAACAAAACAAAACTTTTTCATCACTCCATAAGAATACTCCATACCCACTAAGTAATCATTCCCCATTGTCCCCTCTCCACATCTCTTGGTTTCCTCTAATCTGCTTTGCCTATTCTGTGTATATCACATAAAAGGAGTCAAGCAACATGTGACCTTTGTGTTTGGCTTATCTCACTTAGCATAATATTTTCAAGGTTCATCCAAGCTGTAGCATTATCAGTACTTTATTCATTTTTTGTGACTGACTAATATTCCATTGCATGTATCATAGTTTGTTATCCATTCATCCACTGATGAACATTTGGCTTGTTTCCACCTGTTGGTTATTATGAATAATAGCTCCTACAAACATTTGTATATAGGTTTCCAGGTGGACATAAGTTTTCATTTCTCTTGGGTATATACCTACATTTGGAATTATTGGGTCATATGGTAATTTAATGTTTAACTTTTTTGAGGAACCACCAAACTATTTTCCACAGCAACTGCACTGTTTTGTATTCTCACCAGCAATGTACAAGTTCCTATTTCTCCACATCCTTGCCAATGCTTGTTACTTAACTTTTTTTTGCTTGTTGTTTATATTAAAGCCATCCTAGTGATTGTGAGGAGATATCTCATTATAATTTTAATTTGCATTTCCTTGATGATAAATGATATTGAACATCTTTTCATGTGCTTCTTGGCCATTTGCATATCTTCTTTGGAGATATATCTATTCCAGTCCTTGCCCATTTTTAACTTGGGTAGTTTGTCTTTTCATTGTTGGAGTTGTAAGAGTTCTTTATATATTCTGGATATCCTTATCAGATATGGGACTTGCAAATATGTTGCCCATTCTGTAGGTCATCTTTTACATTCTTAAGAATATCCTTTGATGCACAAAAGTTTTAATTTTTGATGAATTTATCTATTTTTTTCTCTTGTTACTTGTGCTTTTGGTATCAGATTAAGAATCCATTGCCAAGTCCAATGTCATGAAGATCTACCCCTATGTTTTCATCTAAGAGTTTTATAATTTTGGCTCTTATATTTCAGTTATTGATTCATTACGAGTTATTTTTTTTTAATTTTAAAGAATATTTATTTATTTGGCTGCACCGGGTCTTAGTTGTGGCACATGGGATCTTTGTTGCTGCATGCAAGATCTTCATTGCGGCATGCAAGATCTTTTAGTTGCGGCATGCAGGATCTAGTTCCCTGACCAGGGATCGAACCTGGGCCCCCTGCATTGGGAGCATGGAATCTTAACCACTGGACCACCAGGGAAGTCTCTATGAGTTAATTTTTGTATATGGAGTAAGGTTAGGGTCCAGCTCTGTTCTTTTGCATGTGCTTATCCAGTTGTCCAAGAATCATTTGTTGAAGACACTATTCTTTCCCCACTGGGTGGTCTTGGCATCCTTGTTGAAAATCAATTGGTAATAGATGTTTAGGTTTATTTCTGGGCTCTCAGTTCTATTCCCATTGGTATATGAGTCTATCCTATGCCAGTACCACATTGTTTTGATTACTGTAACTTTGTAGTAAGTTTCAAAATAGGGAAGTGTGAGTCCTCCTATTTTGTATTTCTTTTTCAATATTGTTTTGGCCATCCATGGTCCCTTATAGCTCCATATGAATTTGAGAATCAACTTTTACATTTCTGCAAAAAGACCATTAGAATTTTGATAGGGATTGCATTTAATTTGTAGATCAGTTTTGGGGGAATTGCTATCTTAATTTAATATTGTCTTCTAACCCATGAACATAGGAACTCTTTTTATTTATGTAGATCTTCTTTAATTTATCTCAGTAATGTTTTGTAGTTTTCAATGCACAAGTCTTTTTTAAAAAATATTTATTTATTTATTTGGTCGCGCTGGGTGTTAGTTGCAGCATGCAGGATCCTTAGTTGTGGCATGCGAACTCTTAGTTGCGGTACGCATGTGGGATCTAGTTCCCTGACCAGGGATCGAAGCTGGGCCTCCTGCATTGGGAGCGTGGAGTCTTCTCAATGCACCACCAGAGAAGTCCCAAAGCACAAGTCTTTTACCTCCTTGGTTACATTTATTCCTAGGTATTTTATTCTTTTGGATGCTATCGTAAATGTAATTGTTTTCTTAATTTCCTTTTTGGATTGTTTATTGCTATAATTATGGTTTTTTAATTAAACTTTTTATTTTGAGATAATTGTAGATTCCCATACGTTTTTGGAAATAATACTGAGATATTCTTTATACCTTTTACCTAGTTTCTCCCACTGGTAACATTTTGCAGAACTACAGTATAATATCACAACCAGGGTATTGACATGGATACAATAAAAATGCAGAACATTTACATTACCACAAGGATCACTTCTGTTTGTCTTTTTTTTTTTTTGCGGTACGCGGGCCTCTCACTCTTGTGGCCTCTCCCGTTGCGGAGCACAGGCTACGGACGCGCAGGCTCAGCGGCCATGGCTCACGGGCCCAGCCGCTCCACGGCATGCGGGATCTTCCCGGACCGTGGCACGAACCCATGTCCTCTGCATCGGCAGGCGGACTCTCAACCACTGCGCCACCAGGGAAGCCCGTGTTTGTCTTTTTATAGCTACACCTACTTCCCTTCCTCCCCCTCCTCTTTAACGCATGGCAACCACTAATCTGTTCTCCATTTCTATAATTTTGACATTTCAAGATTGTTATATAAATGGGATCATGTAGTATGTAAGCTTTTGGCATAGACTTTTTTCACTCAGCATTATTCCTCAAGATTCACCCAGGTTGTTGCATGTATCAATAATTTGTTCCTTCTTTTTGTTGAGTAATAGTTCATGGTATAGATGTACAACAGTTTGTTTAACCATTCAGCAGCTCAAGTATATCTGGGTTGGTTGCAGGTTTTGGTACAGGTTTTTGTGAGAACATAAGTTTTCATTTCTTGCCCATTAGGATGGCTGCTATCAAAAAAAAAAAAAAAACAGTAAACAACAAATGTTGGCAAGTATGTGGAGAAATTGGAATGCTTATGTACTGTTGGTGGGAATATAAAATGGGACAGCCACGTGAAAAATAGTATGGAGGTTCCTAAAAACATTTTTAATGACCCAGCAATTCCACTTCTGGGTATATACCAAAAGAATAGAAAGCAGGGTCTAAGAGACATTTGTACACCATGTTCATGGAAGCATTATTCACAATAGGTAATAAAATGAGTTAGAAAGTGTTCCCTCATCTTCAATTTTTTGGAAAAGTTTGAGAAGGATTGGTATTAGTTCTTTATGTGTTTAGTAGAATTCAGCAGTGAAACAATCAGGTCCAGGTGTTTTCTTTGTTGGGAGATTTTTTAAATTATTGATTCAGTCTCCTTACTAGGTCTATACAGATTTTCTATTCCTTCATGATTTAGTGTTATCGGTTTTAGGCTTCTAGGAATTTATCCATTTCTTCTAGGCTATCCAATTAGCTAACATACAGTTGTTCATAGTAGCGTATTATAATCCTTCTTATCTCTGTAGAATCAGTAGTAATGTACCCACTTCCATTTCTAATTTTAATAATTTGAATCTTCTCTTTTTTTCTTGGTCAGTCTAGCTAAAGGTTTCTCAATTTTGTTGATCTTTTCAAAGAACCAGCTTTTGGCTGCACTGATTTTCTCTATTGTTTTTCTATTCTCTTCTTCATTTATCTATGTTCTAATTGTTATTATTTCCTTCCTTCTGCTAGCTTTGGATTTAGTTTGTTCTTCTTTTCTTAGTTCTTTAAGTTTTTAGGTTAGGTTGTTGACTTAGGATCTTTTTTGTTTTTTACTGTGTTTTTAGCTATAAATTTCCCCCTTAGTGTTGCTTTTGCTGCATCCTTTGAGCTTTGGTATATGGTGTTTTTTGTTTGTTTGTTTTAAATATTTATTTATTATGTGGGGTGGTGGTGGGATGAATTGGGAGATTGGGATTGACATATATACACAAATATGTATAAAATAGATAACTAATAAGAACCTGCTGTATGAAAAAATAAATTAGGGGCTTCCCTGGTGGTGCAGTGGTTGAGAGTCCGCCTGCCGATGCAGGGGATGCGGGTTTGTGCCCCAGTCCGAGAAGATCCCACATGCCATGGAGCAGCTAGGCCTGTGAGCCATGGCCGCTGGGCCTGCGCGTCCGGAGCCTGTGCTCCGCAATAGGAGAGGCCACAACAGTGAGAGGCCCACGTACTGCAAAAAATAAAAATTAAAAAAAAAAAAAATAATTAAAAACAAAAAAAAGCTCAAAAAATTTATTTATTTATTTGGCTTCAGCGGGTCTTGGTTGTGGCATGGGGGATCTTTTAGTTGTGGCATGCAAACTCTTAGTTGTGGCATGTGGGATCTAATTCCCTGACCAGGGATCAAACCCGGGTCCCCTGCATTGGGAGCACCGAGTCTTAGCCACTGGACCACCAGGGAAGTCCCGGTATGTTGTGTTTTCATTTTCATTCATCTCTAAGTATTTTATAACCTCCCTTGTGAGTTCTTCTTTGATCCATTTGTGGTTTAAGAGTGCGGTGTTTAATTTCCACAAATTTGTAATTTTTCCAGTTTTACTTCTGTTGTTGATTTGTAAATTCATCCCTTTGTGGTCAGAGAAGCTACTTTGTATGACATCTATCTTTTAAAATCTATCCAGACTTACTTTGTTGCCTAATATATGTTCTATTCTGAAAAATGTACCATGTATACTTGAGAGGAATGTTGTTGGGTAGAGTGTCATATATTTGTCTGTTAGATCCAGTTGGTTTGTTGTATTTTTTATGTCCTCTATTTCCTTATTTATCTTCTGTCTGGTTGTTCTAGCCATCATTGTGAGTGAAGGATATTGAAGTCTACAACTATTATTGTAGTACTGTCTATTTCTTCCTTCAATTCTGTCAGTTTTTGCTTCATATATGTGATGGTCTGTCATTAGGTGTGTAAATGTTTATAATTGTTATATCCTTTTGCTGTACTAAACATTTTATTAATATGTAATTTCCTTCTTTATCTCGTAATCTTTTTGATGTAAAGTCTATTTAGTCAGATATTAGTATAGCCACTTTTGCTCTCTTTTGATTACTATTTACGTGGAATATCTTTTTCCAACCTTTTACTTTCAATTTATTTATGTCTTTGTATCTAGAATAAGTCTCTTATACACACAGCATGCAGTTGAATCATGAGTTTTTATTCATTCTACCAATCTCTGTCTTTTGATTGGGGAATTTAATCCACTTACATTTAAAGTAATTACTGATGATGGGGGCCTTACTTCTGTCATTTCACTATTTGGTTTCTATATGCGTTATAGCTTTTTTGACCCTCATTTCCTGCATTACTGTCTTCTTTTGTGTTTAGTTGATTTTGACTCCTGATCTCTCTGACCTCCCTTCTATGCCCCCAGGACCCACGTGGCCTGGATGGGGTGGGTACCGGTCTGGGAGCTCAGCAGGCTCCCCGGCCTGAGTGGGCCAGGCAATCACCCTCCACTCCTCTCCTGCTCTTCCCAGAGAGTCCCTCCCACATGCTTCTCCTGATCTCCCCAGCCTCAGGGGCACTGATCCTGTCTGGCCTCCACTTCTCCTCCCCCCTCAGTCCCCCTATGACCAACTGGTTCACTTTGGGGTTCCTCCTGTCTCCTTAGGCATCAGAGTCCCCCACCAGAGGCTGGCAGGTGCCCTAGTTGTGGGGAGACACTAACTCCATGTCTTCCCACATGGCCATCTTGACTCCCACTACTCTCATTTCCTTTTGTTTATATTTCATAGCTGTTCTGTGTGTTTGTGTGTGTGTGTGTGTGTGTGTGTGTGTGTGTGTGTGTGGCTACCATGGGGGTTACATCTAGCATCCTAAAGTTATAACACTAATTTGAATTTTTACTGTCTTAACTTCAGTAACATACAAATACTCTGTACCTTTACAGCCCCTCTGTCTTCACCCCTTTCAGTTGATGTCACAAAATTCATCTTTATACATTGTGCCCCCCAAAACATAACCTAATAATTCTTTTAAATGCATTAGTCTCTTTAGTTATGTAGAAAACAAAAATGGAATTACAAACCATTGTTATAATAATATTAGCTTTTATAATTGCTCAATGATTTACCTTTATTGAAATCTTTATTTCTTCATATGGTTTCAGATTACTGTCTAGTGTCCTTTCATTTCACCTTGTAGGACTCCCTTAAGCATTTCTTGCAGGGCAAGTCTAGTAGTAATGAACTCCCTCAGCTTTTGTTTATCTGGAAACATCTTAATTTCTTTCTCACTCTCACAGGAGTTTGGCCAGATATAGGATTCTTGTTGGACAGTTTATTTCTAGCCTCCAACGTTTCTGGTGAGAAATCTGCTGACTTTCTTATTGAGGATCTCTTGTATGTGATTATTCACTTCTCTCTTGCTGCTGTCAAGATTCTCTCTTTATCTTTGGCTTTTGAAAGTTTGACTATAGTGTGTCTCAGTGTGGATCTCTTTGAGTTCATCTTACTTGGAGTTTACTGAGCTTCTTTGATGTTTATATTCATGTCTTTCATCAGATTTGAGAAGTCTTCAGCCATTATTTCTTCAAATATTTTCTCTACATCTTTCTCTCTCTCTTCTTTTTCTGGAACTTCCACAATGTGTATGTTGGTCTGCTTGGTAATGTCCCACTGGTCCCTTGGGCTCTGATCACTTTTCTTCAGTCTTTCTCTTTCTGTTCCTCAGTATCAACAATTTTTATTGTCCTGTAGTTATGTTTACCGATTCTTTCTTTTGCCTATTCAAATCTGAATGTAAATTCCTCTAGTGAATTTTTCATTTCAGTTATTGTACTTTGCAACTCCAGAATTTTTTGTTTGTTTCTTTTCTTGTTAGGTTTTCTATCTCTTTATTGATATTTCTATTTTGTTCATGTATAATTTTCTTGACTTTCTCCACATTTTCCTTTAGTTCTTTGAGCATCTTTAAGACAGTTCTTTTAATGTGTTTTCTACATAGCTTAAACATAAATATGGATTATGGAAAAGTAACTTGACAGTTGTCCATTCACACTGATACAGTTAAATCACTTAGGGAATGTAGCCAAGGAAATAAATAAAACTCATGTTTATTATAATATTAATTGGAAATTTGGAAGCAACATGCTCTCCAACAACCAGGGAGCACTTATCATAAGTAGCACTTATCAGCATGATAAAATATAGTCCAGCTTTTAATTTATGAAATACATTAATAATATAAAGAACTTTCTCATAATGTCAAGTAAAAAGACCCAGATTTTTAAAAAATTGTATGGTTGTTATAATCACGAGCGTATAAAAAAGATTAACAGAGATCATACCAATAAATGCACCAAAATATTAAGTTTTTGTGTTTGATTATGGAATTATTGATGACTTTTAAATTTTTATCTCTTCTCTATTTCTCAAATACATATTCCTCATTGAGCATTTATTACTTTTTTATCATCAAAACAAACTTTATTAAGTGTGTATCTGGGTACAACTATAAGTAATGTAGAAATATAACTATAGGGTTGTTTTCATGTTGATTTGAATTCTTCCACAACAAGAAATGATAAAGCCTTCAGCTGGTGATGGCTGAAGAATATGGCTTCTGCATTGTTCTGCCTGAATTCTCTTCCTGTGTCAGTTTGCTTCAGTATTATTATTATTATTATTTTTAATTTTAATTATTTATTTATTTTTGGCTGCATTGGGTCTTCATTGCCACGCAAGGGCTTTTCTCTAGTTGCAGCGAGCAGGGACTACTCTTCGTGCAGCGCAGGGGCTTCTCATTGCAGTGGCTTCTCTTGTTGCAGGGCACAGGCCCTAGGCGCATGGGCTTCAGTAGTTGTGGCATGTGGGCTCAGTAGTTGTGGCTCACAGGCTCTAGAGCACAGGCTCAGTAGTTGTGGCGCACGGGCTTAGTTGCTCCGTGGCATGTGGGATCTTCCCGGACCAGGGCTTGAACCCGTGTCCCCTGCATTAGCAGGTGGATTCTTTTTTTTTTTTTTTTTTCGGTACACGGGCCTCTCACTGTTGTGGCCTCTCCCATCGCAAAGCACAGGCTTCGGACGCGCAGGCTCAGAGGCCATGGCTCATGGGCCTAGCTGCTCTGCGGCACGTGGGATCTTCCCGTACCAGGGCACGAACCCATGTCCCCTGCATCGGCAGGTGGACTCTCAACCACTGCACCACCAGGGAAGCCCACAGGTGGATTCTTAACCACTGCACCACCAGGGAAGCCCCAGTATTATTTTTTATCTTCTACCTCCTTCTTACTTATTCCTTGTCTACTCTAAAAAATGACTAACTGATATTTTTCCTTCTCAGCATACCCAGTTGTCGTCTACAGACCCCCACCACCAGGATACAGAGCCCCACCACCAGGATATGGAGCATCACCTGCAGGATATGGAGCTCTGCTTGGGGGATACGTAGCCCCACCTGTGGGATACGAAGCCCCGCGTGGGGGATATGGAGCCCCACCTGCGGGATATGGAACCCCACCAGTGACATATGAAGCCCTGCCTGCAGGGTATGGAGCCCCACCTGCTGGAAATGAAGCCCCACCTCCAGCATATGAGGCTCCACCTGCTGGAAATAGAGCTGCCTCTCACAAATCTGTGGCAGCCCAGCTGGAGGCTTCTCTTCCATCTACCTCATCTTCTCAGTCTCATTTACCACCTTCTAATAAGTAAACATTGAAGACTCACCAAGCAAAGGGCACCCTAAAACTGAAGTCACAATAATAAGGATGACTCAGGTATGTGGTTAAAGGCCTGTCTCAGATAGCTGTCACACCCTTTGGAAAGGCAACCTTAGAGGGAAGATGAAGCTTTACTTCCATGCCTAGATTTTAGAGGCAGAGTCAACTCTTGATTAGATGGGCTAAAGGAGGAGTAGAATTGTTGAGCTAATTCTCCAATAATTTGGTGTACATTGGGCTGCATTTTTTTAACATGCCTTGAGTGAGTGTGGAAAAAATGTCCTGCATTTTCCCCTCCCTCATTCAAGAAACACTTATTATGCTCATTTTGCTAGGAACTAAGATATATATTTAAAAATATCAACTTGAACACTTTGTTTTTCATAGCATTATTTATATTAGTGAAAGGGTGGGACAACTTACATTTTCAGTAGTGAGAGAGAATTTCACAAATTATGGTCTATCCATACAATGAAATATTATGCAGCCATTGAAAATGATATCTAGAGGTAGGGGAAGCCTTCTATACGAAGACCAAAAACAATGAAGAAATAAAGGAAACCAGTGATAAATTTGACTATAACAAAATTTGAAACTTCTGTATGACCAAAGTTAAAAGCTAGGCAAGAGACTAGGAGAAACTGATTTCCAACATATATATTAAACAAACAAATAGTTTGTAGTCAGAATATATGTACTTCTGCAAATCAACCCAAAATAAAAAATGGACAAAAGATGTGAATTCTCAATTAACTGAGGCAATAGCATGACCAAGAATCATTTGAAAAGATGTTTGTTCAACCTGACTAGTGTTAGCTAAATGCAACTTGAAATGAGAATTTTTATCTCTAAAGATTTACAAACATTAAAAAGATTGAGACAGGGACTTCTCTGGTGGTCCAGCAGCTAAGACTCCGTGCTCCCAAGGCAGGAGGCCTGGGTTCGATCCCTGGTCAGGGAACTAGATCCCGCATGCCACAACTAAAGATCCCACATGCCACAACTAAAAGATCCCGTATGCCACAACTAAAGATCCTGCGTGCCAAAACTAAGACCTGGCACAGCCAAATAAATACTAAAAAAAGAAAATGATTGAGACAATTGACGAGGTGACTTCCACCTTGGGCCTTTTTCTATGTTCCTTGTTGGGAACTGCCTGTAAGTGGCATCCATCCAAGCGAGAAACTAGCATAGGTTGCTGCGAAATGACTGTGCAGAGGTAGCCCCAAGCTGGCAAGGGATGGTCTGGGTTTTCTGGACTCTGTGTTTTTCTGGTAAAGGAACCCTGAGGACTGATCAGCTCTCGCAGGTCTAAAATCATGGCCCATGGACCAATAACATTCAAGTATGTGGCTATAGCGTTCTTTCAGCATGAGTGGGAATTTCTCGACCTTGTTCAGAAGAAGTTGTACTACAATGTGATGATGGAGAACTATAGTAACTTGGTCTCACTGGGCCATTCCATTTCTAAGCCAGACATAATTGTGTTATTGGAGCAAGGAAAAGAACCCTGGATGGTTGTGAGGGAAGAAACAAGAAACTGGAGTACAGATTTGGATTCAAGTTATAAAATAACCAGTGATAGAAAAACGTTTATACCTGAAAAACATTCATCTCTTCTTCTGCATCAGAGAATTCATAGTGGTGAGAAATCCTATGAAGATGAAGAATGTCAGAAGGCCTTTAGTTATGCCTCAGACTTTGTTCAACATGGAAAAGTTGATATTGGGGCAGACAGCCAGGACTCCAAGATGGAATCAGTTGTACCACTGAAGAAGAAGCTCCTGAATGTCAAACTAAGGGAGCTGGCAAGCTGGATACTAATGCGGGATTTCATCCTTAAAGGAACTGCTGGAGCATTTCAAAGAGGTTATTACTGGTATTACAAGTATTTCAACATGAAGAAAGGGAGCATTGTAGGGCTTTCTATGTTGCTGGCAGCTTATGTGCTTTTCAGCTACTGCAGTTCTTACAAGGAACTTAAACATGAGCAGCCAAGTGAGTACCTCTGAAGAGGGCATACTCTGCATTCCTGACCATGACTTTTGCCCGGCACCCCTGAATCCTTTCATATCCCGATGCAGAATTAACATCCAAGAAAAGATGACTGGTTAAAAAAAAAAAAAAAAAAGTTCTCTCTTAGCAACTTTTAAGTATGTAATACAGTATTATTAACTATACTCACCATGCTGTACATTACATACCTGTGACTTATTTATTTTATAATTGGAAATTTGTAGCTTTTGACCACCTTCACCCATTTCACCCACTGCCTCTGGCAACCATCAATCTGTTCTCTGTATCTATGGCTTCAGTTTCATTTTTTTGTTTTTGATTTTTTAAAAAAATTTCGCCTATGAGATCATACAGTATTGGTATTTGTCTTTCTCTGTCTGACTTCACTTAGTGTGATGCCCTCAAGATCCATCCATGTTGTCTCAAATGGCAGGATTTCCTTCTTTTTACAACTGAGTAATGTTTGATTGTATATGTGCCACATTTTTAAAAAATCCATTCATCTCGTGATGAACTGTTGTTGTTTCCTTGTCTTGGCTATTGCAGATGGCTCTGCATTGAACACTGGGGTGCAGATATATTTTCTTTTCTTTTTAATAAATTTATTTTATTTATTTATTTTTGTCTGTGTTGGGTCTTCGTTGCTGCGCACGGGCTTTCTCTAATTGCGGTGAGCGGGGGCTACTCTTTATTGTGGTGCGCGGGCTTCTCATTGTGGTGGCTTCTCTTGTTGTGGAGCACGGGCTCTAGGCACATGAGCTTAATAGTTGTGGCACGCGGGCTCAGTAGTTGTGGCTCATGGGCTCTAGAGCACAGGCTCAGTAGTTGTGGCGCATGGGCTTAGTTGCTCCGTGGCATGTGGGATCTTCCCAGATCAGGGCTCAAACCCATGTCGCCTGCATTGGCAGGCGGATTCTCAACCACTGCACCGCCAGGGAAGCCCCAGATATATTTTCAAGATAGTGGTTTTGTTTCTTTTGGATTGTTGACTTAAGAAAAAATGTACAACATGAGAGTTGTGAGTTAAATTTCATTTGGGGCAAAATGAGGACTATAGCCTGGGAGAGAGCATTTCAGGTAGCTCTGAGAAACTGCTCCAAAGAGGTAGTGGGAGGGGTCAGTATATATGTGATTTTGGTGAAGGGGGAGTACATGCAATCAAGTACATATTTTTTTTGCAGAATGTTACTGCTAGTCACGAGGAGCAGACATCACCCTGAAGGATTTTAGTGCTTTACTAGATATGAGGAGATATAAGAATTGGGCTCATAAAATCAGCTCCTGAAAATACCTAACTATCTGAAGACCTGTTCTGCCAGTTTTCCCAGAGCACAGAGAACCTCATTTCTGCTCTCCACCCTGAGCTCCTTTCAGGGGGTGTTGAAAGTCAGCAGATGCAGCAGCACATTATTTAATCCTTGTAGAGGTAGATGGCAAGTGCCAATTTGTATTTGACAGGATGAATGCCAAGAAGTGGATCTGCTGGGTTATATGGTAGTTCTAGCTTTGATTTTTTGAGGAACCTCCATGCTGTTTTCCGTAGTGGCTGCACTACTTTGCATTCCCTCCAGCAGTATATAAGGGTTCCCTTTTCTCTACGTCCTTGCCAACACTTGTTATTTCTTGTCTTTTTGGTAGTGGTCATTCTTACAGGTGTGAGGTGATATTTTATTGTGGTTTTGATTTGCATTTCCCTGATGACTGGTGATGTTGGGCACCTTTTCCTGTGCCTGTTGGCCATTTGTATGTCTTCTTTGGAAAAATGTCTATTCGGAGCCTCTCCCCATTTTTTTTTTTTTTTTTTTTTTTTGCGGTACGCGGGCCTCTCACTGTTGTGGCCTCTCCCGTTGCGGAGCACAGGCTCCGGACGCGCAGGCTCAGCGGCCATGGCTCATGGGCCCAGCCGCTCCGTGGCATGTGGGATCTTCCTGGACCGGGGCATGAACCCGCGTCCCCTGCACTGGCAGGCGGACTCTCAACCACTGCTCCACCAGGGAAGCCCCCCATTTTTTAATTGGATTGTTTGTTTGCTTTTCTATTAAGTTGTATAAGGATTTTTTAAAAATATATTTTGGATTGTAAGTCAACTATACTCCAATATAAAATTTAAGAAAAGACCGAAAAACTCAAGTGTTGGGAAGAATGTGGGGAAAAGATTATTTTTTATACACTATTGGTGGGAGTATAACTTGGTATGCCTTTTTATTTACTTTTAATTAATTATTCTTTTTTAATTTTATTTATTTATTTATACAGCAGCTTCTTATTAGTTATCTATTTTATATGTATTAGTGTATATATGTCAATCCCAATCTCCCAATGGTATCCCTTTTTAGAAAGAAATTTGGCAGTACCTTTTTTTTTTTGGATACACCATGCAGCTTGTAGGATCTTAGTTCCCTGACCAGGAATTGAACCCAGGCCCTCATCAGTGAAAGCACCAAGTTCTAACCCCTGGACTGCCAGGGCATTCCCCAAGTACCTTTTAAAAGTTAAAATATTTCTACTCTTTTTGTTTGTTTGTTTTTGTTTTTTTGCGGTACGCGGGCCTCTCACTGTTGTGGCCTCTCCCGTTGCGGAGCACAGGCTCCAGACGTGCAGGCTCAGCGGCCATGGCTTACGGGCCCAGCCGCTCTGCAGCATGTGGGATCTTCCCGGAGTCCCCTGCATCAGCAGGCGGACTCTCAACCAGTGCGCTACCAGGGAAGCCCAAATATATTTCTACTCTTGATTTAGCAGCTTCACTTCTCAATATCCATTCCTAAGAAATACTTGCACGTGTGCACAACAACGTGGGAAGATTTCATTACATTCATTGTTTCTAACAGCACCAAATTAGAAATATCCTATATGTCCATTAATAGTAAATATTTAAACTATGGAACTTGCATGCTACATATGCAAAAATTTCTATATCTTATTGTTAAATGAGAAAAACAAGTTTTATGCTACAATAATTTTTAATTCCATCAGACTGAATGCCCCCTTTTAGAAAAAATATTTTGTAATGTCTCCTTTACTTCATTGGAATGAAATTCGTAGACAATTGCACATGATTCTGCACTATTTCAGCCAAAATCAACCCAAGGCCATAAATGTGATATGAAGAAGAATAGAAGAGTAGTTCGGGTGTAAAGTTTTAAGTATTTTAATATACATATAAATGCTCAGATTCCACCATACTAGAAGACACAAAGAAGTAATCAAGTGCTCACTCACCACGTGTAGATTCACTTTAGTTGTAAAGTGATATGTGTATGCCTATTGGTGACTTTAATATCATGGTGGCATTGCCATTGGCAATATTGTTTTCCAAAATGATAAACATTTCTTGACAAATTTCCAAATAAAACGAAGTTTAATTTTCCGTCGATTTCCACAGTGGTTGAATTCCTGAAAAGTTCTGTATATATTAAAATCATGTAAAACAGAGTTAGGCTCTAGGCTCAAATGATTATAAGCATGTATTTCACCTACATCAATGGCCAGGGATTCATCTGAAAGTCATGAGCGGGTATAGGATGATTTTTTGTTGTGAGGAACTGCCCTATGCCTTTCAGAATGTCTAGCATCCTTTAAGTACCACCAGTGGCCTCCAGTTATGATAACCAAAAATGCCCCCACTTATTTCCTAATCGCTCCTTCAGGGGTAATGCCATCCCTGCTGAGAACCACCATTCTAGAGTATTCTAGACTACTCAAAGTTTTCAACCTCTTAAGAGCTCACTGTTCTCTCACTCTGTCCAAGTTCCTAATTTCGTTGGCCTTTCATTACTTTCTTGCAGGTTTAATTTATTTGTTAAGCCACAAGAAAGTGAGGCATTAAAAATTTAATTCTTTTTAGATATTGTATAGCAGAAGGGTTTCAGGGGCTCCAGTCCACAATATTACTAGACACAGAAGACATTTAAACCAAAACATTTTTTCTATGCATATTTATATATAGTTGAGAACATGCTATATATATATAGTGTCTCAGCTATTTGACAAACAAGTTTATAGGTTTTTTTAAAAAATAGCTTTATTGAGATATAATTGATATATTAAAAACATATATATTTGATGAATTTTATAGGTTTTTTTTTTTTTTTTTTTGGCCACACTAGGGATGGAACCCAGGCCCTCAGCAGTGAAAGCACCGAGTTCTAACCACTGGACCACCAGGGAATTCCCTTAAAAAGTTCTTCATAAATATCATTAGTGGCTACATAATATTCTGACATGGTTGCACCATTACATATTTTCTTGATCCCTATTTAAGATATTTGATTTGTTTGCAGGTTTTTGCTATTACTAACAGCATTGTTAACTTCTCTGTTATGTAGAGCTTTAAAAATTTGGGGAGGGGGTCATTTCCTTAAAACAGATTAGAGTTATTGATTGACTCTCGTTGTAATAATTAGGAAACCAGATGCTTCTATATTCCCAAGGACAGCCTTTCCCAAGGAAGTCAGGGGGGTGTTATTAAAGGGTGTTATGTGAAAAAAGGGGTTATTGAGTCATATATATTTGAAAAAGCTAGGTAAACTGATTTCTTCATGACTTCTCAGCACCTATAATGAACATCATAAATTTCCAAGAGGGAGAGATTTTCAATTATACGCCTTATTTCAAAATTATTTGACCTTAGACTATTTAATTCACTAAACACTTTGGGAAAACTATGGTTCAGTAGAACAAAGTTTGGGAAACACTTTCTGGGATATTAGAATTAAAATGGACTTCAAAGCTTTTTCCAACAATGAGGCAAGTCAAAGATCATTCTTCCTCCCATTCCAAGAAAAAAAGTTTCATGTCCAGTTTACAGAGACCAGGAGATCTTCTTAAAAGAGATAATGATAATATAGAGAGCAGCTAGCTGCTGCTCCCTCTTAAAGTTACTGGCATTGAGTCATGCATGGGCCTACGAAACTGGAATGTCAGTAGCACACGGGACTGCCTGTATGCCCAGTCCTGGCACATTATGCTCGTTAGTATTCAAGGCCCTGCAAGGTCTGGCCCTTCGAGTGACCTCTCCAGCCACGTGACCCAGCTGAGCATGACCTTTGCCTCTGTACCTTCCTCTCCACGTGTTCTACTCATCTTTCAAAACAGCCCAGAAGTCCTTTCTTCTAAGAAGCTTTTTCTGAACTCCCCTTCTAGGATAATTGCCCTCTGCTGAGCTTCTGTGGTACCCTTGGAGTGTTTCTGGTGAAATACTGTGCCAGTCCTACTGGGATTGTCTGTGGGCTCATCTCCTCCACAACCTGTGAGCTCGTTGAGAGCAGAGCCTGTATCTCATTGCAGGGGCACCTAGCAGAAGGCACCGCATAGAGTGGGTGTCTAGTAAACATTTGTAGAGTGAATAAATTGTGTTTATTCACTCTACAACACGAGTAAATTGTGTTTCTTGATTTATGATATACACATACATATACACATACAACACATTCATACACCACTGAGTTCTGGCCACCAACTAAAGATTATAATTTGCAGAATTGGTTTTGTTTGGCAGACAGAAAGGATTAGAAATTAAAATTTCAGACTTTATAACAAATATTGGTGAGGATGTGGAGAAAAGGGAACCCTTGTACACTGTTGATGGGAATGCAAATTGGTGCAGCCACTGTGGAAAACAGTATGGAGTGTCCTCACAAAACTAAAATTAGAACTACCATATGATCCAGCAATTCCACTCCTGGGTATAGCCAAAGAAAATGAAAACACTAATTTGAAAAGATATATACACTCCAATGTTCATAGCAGCATTATTTGCAATAGCCACGATATGGAAGCAACCTAAGTGTCCATCAACAGATCCATGAATAAAGAAGATGTGGTGTGTGTACACACACACACACGCACACGCACACAAAATGGAATACTACTCAGTCATTAAGAAAAAGAATGAAATTTTGCCATTTGCAACACCATGGATGGACCTGGAGGGCATTATGCTAAGTGAAATAAGTCAGACAGAGAAAGACAAATACTGTGTGATATCAGTCACTTGTGGAATCTAAAAGATAAACTAGTGAATATAACAGAAAAAGAAACAGACTCACAGATACAGAGAACAAACTAGTGGTTACCAGTGGGGAGAGGGCAGAGAGGAGGGGCAGGATAGGGGTAGGGTTCAAACTACTACGTATAAAATAAATAAGCTACAAGGGTATATTGTACAGTACAGGGAATATAGCCAATATTTTATCATAACTATAAGGAGTATAATCTTTAAAAATTGTGAATCACTGTGTTGTACCCCTGAAACTTATATAATATTATAAATCAACTTTACCCCAATAAAAATAAATAGATTGACATAAAAAAATTTTTTTTTCGGATTTTGGAGAAAGCTGTCTCTTCTCTGGCCGATTGAGTTGAACAGCCCTGAAGGCATGGTTATATTTCACCTCTTCCTACCTCACAGCCAGTTTGTATGGTTCTTACTGGCCAAAGCCACCACGGGCAAGGGGATCCCACAGAACTCATCTGGTGTTTAAAGGCCTTAGAAAATGACCTAATGACTATTACTATAGCTAGGTGCCAGGCAAGTGCTGAAGCACTTCAGGGGCGTATCTCACCATAGCAATCCAGTGAGGACGAAAATCTATTAATATCTTCATGTTACAGCTAAGCACACTGAAGCTTGGCAACCTTAGGAAATGAAAGAATCCACAGCTGTTGAGGTGGAGGCAGGACATGGGACCCTCACCTCTGCTCCTGAGCATCCTCTCTTCATTCCACAGGTGCCAAGCAGTAGGAGGCGTTCCCTGTGCATGTAGTGGCCTGATCCTCTCCACACACCTGTGAGGTCCTGGTGAGCTCTGAGTTTCTTTCCCTGCTGCAGGCTTGATCCCTGGTGATCAGAGGGCTTAGAAAATCAACTGTGTCAAACGTGGTTTAGCAGGTCAGAGGAGGGCTCAGATTTCTCACAGGACCAGTAGATTGGTTCCAGATCTTCTGCTGCCATGTAATTGGGGTGCAGGGCCTGCTGAGAGCCTGAGGTCAGCTGCCCTTGAGTCAGCTCAGCTGGCACCAGAAAGAGAGAATCTTGAGATCTTTGGGGTTTTCATGGCCTCATGCCCTCATCCCCCATCACAGCCCCAGACCTAAAGGTCTTAATTGCCTTAGCGATGGCTCCGAGTAAAGGGTACTTACAACAGGTGGGAAGGTGAAGCGTTTGAGAGGGGCAGTAATTCGGTCAATTGACCGGCCCGTTTATTAACTATCAATAGATAGTGCCAGGCACTTCGCATGCATAATCCAGTGAGGTGGGTGCTTGGACTCCAATCTCATAGATGAAGAAACTGGGCCTGAGGGAGGAGCAAATTGTCAAAGGCACACAGCTGACTGGTAAGCGACAGGGCGAGATCCAAACCTAGGTTTCCCTTTTCATTCAGACACTCATTTGTTGAGTGCCTTTTGTGTGCCATTTCTATGCACTTTATCAGTCAACAAAACAAACAAAAATTCCTGCTCTTATGGAGCTTACATTCTACTAATACAAAGACACAGTCAATATTATATATATATATATATATATATATATATATATATATATATAAAATGTTATGATATAACTAGGCATATCATATTCATACTGCAGGAAAAGCAAAGACAGAAGTTATTAAGAGCTATGAAAAAATATAGAGCAAAGTAAGGGAGATTGGGAAAACTGGAGGATTGGCAGAGGGAGCAGATTGTAATACAGCCTTGTTGAGAAGGTAATATTTGAGGAACGATTTGAAGGGTAAAGGAGATGAGGGAGTAGTCACGCGGATATCTGGGGAAGAGCGCTCTAGGCGGAGGGAACAGCTAGTGTAAAGGCAGCTTAATTCCCAGGTTCCTTCCCTTATACCCAGTGCCTCAAAACACAGATGAATGTGAGAAGACTCCTGTTCTCAAGGAAGGAAAATGCTTGAAAACAGACCGCAAGCCAACCAGAGAGAGATCTGAACCAGCACGTAAAACAGTTTGGAGATGGAGACTGATTTCTGCTCCCTTCACAGATTGATTCCTAAAAAGGGTGTCGTTAGAAAACAGGCCTCCTTCCTGTCTATGTCCTGAGGATAAAAGAGAAGTCAGTGTAACCGAAGAAGCTAGGGTCACGCTGGTTTTCACCCTTGATTAAAGCCTGCTTGCTGTTGCATACCGCTCCTTGGCCTTGGGTCTCTCTGTTTCTGAGGGCATCTGTGATATGCATTACCTGGTGCTGTTCCCTTGGGGCCTCCCAGTAGGGCAGTTTGGATGCACCCAGGCTCTCAGCTTCAGGCTGGGTGCTGCACTTGTCCTGCTTCAACTGTTCATTGTCTGGTTCCAAGAGAGATGGATCTTCTCAGCTGAAGTCTCTGAATCCCCTTGATGGAGCACTTGCCTAAGTCAGGGAAGCCTATTCTCTGACTCTCCATGGAGAGGAGGGCCAGAATAAATCGATGTGAGAGCTTGTGGGCTGACACTTGTTTGTTCTACTGCCCAATATTGTGCCCTGGGCTTCCTAAGGATCAGTTCAGGTTAAGTACTTACTGAGGCTGCTCTGAGCCAGTCCTGTGCTCTGAGGAATCTGACATGCCCTGATCTCGAGGAGTAAACAGACTACCCCAGAGATAGACAATTTCATTACATTTTCCAAGTGTCCACCTTGTCTTGGACTCCACCCATCCCTAAAATATAAGATGGAAGCAGGTAAGTACCACACCCTCTGTGTGGTCCCTGCAGGGAGGTTGTCTAGACCTTCTCCTGTTGGCTTGCTCTGCTGGTCTTATCTTCCCTGGTCATCAGACCTCTGATATGGCCTTGGCATACCTCAATATGGACAAAAATAAATAGATATAAATAAATAAATAAAGCTGGAAAGGGACTTCCCTGGCGATCTAGTGGTTAAGACTGAGCTTCCATTGCAGGGGGCATGGGTTCTATTCCTGGTCGGGGAACTAAGATCCTGCATGCCTCGAGGCACTGCCATAAATAAATAAATAAAGGAACTAATTTAGAAATTTTTCTGCTCAAGCTTGGGTTTTTCCCTTGGACCCAATTATGGCATTAGACTTCTGGCTTTTACCTGATGACCAATGAGAGAGACACTCCTAATTCCTTACATAAGTGCAGTGATAGAGGTCAGCACAGGGTTCAGAGGAGCAGTTCTGGCCAGCCCAAGTTGGTTCTGTAGGCTTCCTGGAGAAGGGGCTGTCTGCGTTGTTTTGATGCCCCAACCAGGAAGGCCTTTGGTCTGGGCATGTGGTCCAGCTTAGTAAGGAGACCGGTTGTCCCCTTGTGCCTGCAAATCCTTCTGCTCCCTTCACAGACTGATTCCTAAAAAGGAGAAGAGCAGGTAAGGGGCTTGGAAGTCAACATTCCCATCCTCACAACAAGAAAAAAATGCTGAATAAATTGAAAATCAATTACTCTTCTTAGATCCATCAGAGAATTGAAGTCCTCAGGGCAAACTGCTGTCTGCAAAACTGGAGAGACAGGTGGATACAAAGAATCACAATTCACCGAAAACAAAACTCAAGAAAGAAAACCCCACCAATGGAGCCAGCATCAGGGTAGGAAAACTTAAACTGCAGTTGACGAATTGCTGGAGGCAATTCAAGCTTGTAGGCAAGCTTGAGAGTTAAAAATTTCAGGGGTCCAGTCCTTGGGAGGAGTCCAACATTTCTGTGAGTTCTACCTCTAGGAGCCCTACCAGCTCCGCACAGTAAAGAGTGGAGAAAAGAAAAACCCTTTGTACTTCCAGGAGCGGTAATGGAATAGTAGCTATTTTGAAATTATACCCAAAGCCTTTTATTCCCTTAACATGGCCTATTCTCAAGAGAAATCATTTAACCAGGGTCTAATTGACTGGGGTTTTACCAGAGCCTAACTGACCCAGGGAGGGAGAATACCCAACTCCAGTCCACTGTAACCTTTCCTGCAGAGGAAGGGAAATGTCCAAGTCCAGCCCTAATTAGTCTTTCTGCCTCCACTAAGGGGGTGGGATCCAACAACTGGGATACACTTGTGAAGGTCAAAGCCCAGGGGCAGAAGTCGCTAAAAGTTTGACACCTAATCGTGGGACTATAGAATTCTTCCTTTCCCCCAGCACCGTACCACCACATCCACAGGGCCCCTGCCTAACAGCAGGGGATTACAACTGAAAGAACTGCACATCTCAGACCTTATTTAAGCAGTCTCTAGGGAAACACAAAGACAACAGAGGAGACAAAAACATGGACACCAGAGGAAATTTTAGTCTCTCATACCTGCATACAGCAAATAATAAACACAGCCTAATTCCAAGCCAGATAAACATAAGGCCTTACAATACAGGCCTATTTAATTCAGTTCCTTTTACATAGTATATCATGTCTGGCTTGCAGCATAAAACTACAAGGCATACTAAAAGACAAAAAACACAGCTTGGACAGGGCGAGAATCAGAACCAGACTCAGACATAGCAAAAATGTTGGAATTATCAGACTGGGAATTTAAAACAACTGATTATTGTGCAAAGAGCTCTAATCGAAAAAGTGGACAGCATGCAAGAAAAGATGGATAATGTAAGCAGAGAGATGGAAACTCTAAGAAACAATCAAAAGTTACCAATGCTCCTTGAAAGACACAATCTACCAAAACTCACTAAAGAAAAATAGATAATCTGAATAAGGCTATCTCTATTAAATAAGTTGAATTCAAAACTAATAACCTTCCAAAAAAGAAAGCACTAGGCCCAGATGGGTTAACTGGTACAAAACATTTAGGGAAGAAATGATACCAGTTCTGTACAACATCTTCCAGAAAATAGAAGCAGAGGGAATACTTTCTAAATCATTCTAGGCAACCAACATTATCCTCATACCAAAACCAGATAAGAAAAGAAAGAAAACTGCAAATCAACATCTCTCATGAACAAAAATGCAAAATCCTCAAAAAACTAGTAAATCGAATTCAACACTATATAAAAAGAGTTATACACCATGACTAAGTGGAATTTATTCCAGGTATGCAAGGCTGGTTTAACATTCAAAAATCAATTAATATAATGCATCATATCAACATGCAGAAAAACATTTGACAAAATCCAACACACATTCATGATAAAAACTGTCAGTAAACTAGGAGTAGAGAGAATTTCCTCAATTTGATAGAGAGCATGTACCAAAAAATCTCTATAGCTAACATTAAACTCAATGGTGAGCAACTAGATGCTTTCCTCCTAAGATCAGGAACAAGGAAAAGACATCCCCTCTTACAACTCCTATTCAATGCTGTGCTGGAAGTCCTAGCTAATGCAATAAGACCAAAAAAAAAAAAAAAAAAATCAGTTTTACTTTTTTCCAAGTCTGTATACATTTTATTTCCTTTTTTTAATCATGATTTTTATGATTATCTAGGTAGAAAATCCCAAAGAATCGACAAAAAACAAAAAACCTCTGAAACTAATAAGCAATTATAGCAAGGTGGCAGAATACAAGGTTAATATATAAAGTCAGTTGTTTACCAGCAATGAACAATTGGAATTTGAAACTAAAACACAATACTATTTACCAAAATAAAACAATAAAAAAGAAATACTTAGGTATAAATGCAACAAAATATGTACAAGGTCTATGTGGGGTAAAACTATGAAACTCTGATGAAAGAAATTCTAAATAAATGGGATAGCAAGAATTCTAAATAAATTCTAAATAAATGGGATAGCAAGAATTCCATGTACAGGGGATAGCAAGAATCAATATTGTCAAGATGTCAGTTCTTCCCAATTTGGTCTATTCAATGTAATCCTAATCAAAATTCTAGCAAGTTATTTTGTGGATATCAACAAACTGATCCTACATTTTATATGGGGAAGCAAAAGACCAATAATAGCCAACACAATACTGAAGAACAACAACAAAGGTGGAAGACTGTCCCTATCCAACCTCAAGACTTTATATAAAGATAGAGTAATCAAGACAGTGTGGTGAAAGAATAGACAAATAGATCAGTGAAACAGAATAGAGAGCCCAGAAACAGACCACACAAATGTAATCAACTGATCTTTGAAAAAGAAAGACAGTTCAGTGGAGAAAGAATAGTCTTTTCAATGAATGGCACTGGAACAACTGGACATGGACATGCAAACAAAAAAATCTAGACACAGATATTTTACAAAATTAACTCAATAAGCATGAGAGACCTAATGTAAATGCTAAGCTATAAAAATCCTAGAAGATAACCTAGGAGAAAAACTAATGACCTTGGCTTTTTGATGAGTTTTTAGAAACAACACCAAAAAGCACTATCCATGAAAGAAAAAACTGATAAGCTGGACTTCATTAAAATTAAAAAGTCTGCTCTGTGACGGACACTGTTAAGAAAATGAAAAGACAAGCCACAGACTTGGAGAAAATATTTGCAAAAGACACATATGGTAAAGGACTAGTATCAAAAATATACAAAGAACTCCCACAACTGAACAATACGAAGAAAAACGACCCAATTAAAAATGGGCAAAAGATCTGAACAGATACCTCACCAAAGAAGATATACAGATGGCAAATAAGCATATAAAAAGATGCTCTGCATCATATGTC